>NC_090317.1:112679249-115079249 GCF_039906515.1 Pseudorca crassidens
TGGTCATTGGAGCATTGCCAGTTTGTACTTCCTTACCTTCTCCACAAGAAGAGAGGCCTATGAAAGGCAGGGTCTATGTCTTCTGGTTTGTGATTTTCCACTTTTCCACTATGGGTGATTAGAAACTCTGTACATAATTTTCAATATTAGTTCATCTCTTGTTTCTTTTAGGTCCATGTTTTAATAATTATTTCTGTAGTTCTAATTAGTTAATATTTATCAGCAAATCATATCACATTCCATGACTTATTACTATAGCCCTGTCTCATCACTCCCTCACTTAGTCTGGACTCTTTGGCTAGGGTCATTACATGGAGTCTTACACTCTCGCCTGGCCAATTACCAAAACCACATTTAAAAAACATTATATGAGCCCTCTCCTTAAGCAACTGGCTTCTGGGGGCAGAATAAGTACATACAAGCACATTCTTAAACATGCTGCTTAGAACACCACATTATCGAAGGAGATGGACCCTATGATTTCACATTCCAGGGGCCAAAACAGTTACGAAACCATGAGACCATCAGCATCTGATCAGCAACATTGTGGTTCTTCCCTTGGGAGAAACCCCTCGCAGAGAATGATAAGCTAGAAGCAAAGATAATTAGCAACCGGTAGAACAATCCTCCACAAAGGGTGCTGATTAGAATGGCGCAGCATCCACTTGGAAGAAGGCATCGAGCCACTGGAATAGGCAGAAATGCACTTCAACATTTTAATCGATATTTTGGAGAAGATAAAAGAGGGAAGGCTAATCACAGCATCAGATCTGTAGAAGCCAAAAAGCTGGGTGCACGGCAGAACCAGTATCCAAAATATCCACAATGGGACAGTGATGGGCTGAGCACAGCAAAGGGAGACTTCACAGGGTTCACTGGAAGGTCTCTGCCGCAGAGTGCTGGTTGGCCCCCAATACTCAGTCTACTCTTTTTTTTTTTTTTTAGTAACAAAATAAGCTATTATCTCCATGTGACTAATTTCTGGTCCATGAAATGCACGGAGTGTCAGGTGGGAGTTCTGGGAAGGCTGCTTGAAGAACTGACTTGGCTGGGAAGTGCATCCTTTTGACCCTTCAACCTTCTCTCTGTCTTGTAGCCTGTGATGGCTTGAAGGAGCTTGTGCAGTCACCTTGGACCACACTGTGACCTTGAGGGTGGAAGCCCGGCACTGCTGATGACACTGTTGAGCCATATCTATAGCAATCCACACCTGGCTTTCTGTCACACGATAAAAAAATTCATGTTTCTTAGGTAGTGAATTAAATGTCTATTCTGTTTAAGCCACTGTTACTTTTGGTCTCCATTTTCGTCAGCTCAGTACATTTCCTATCTGTTATGAGTTGAATTATGTCCCTAAAAAGATATACTGAGGTCCTCACCCCCAGCACCTGTGGATGTGGCCTTATTTGGAAATAGGTCTTGGCAGAGAAAATCAAGTTAAGGTGAGGTCATACTGGATTACAGTGGGCCCTAATCCAGTATGACTGGTGTCCTTATAAGAAGAAAAGAGACACACTGGGAGGAGGCCACGTGACTGTGGTAGCAGAGACTGCAGTGATGTATTTACAGGCAAAAGAACGCCAGGGATTACCAGAAGCTAGAAGAGGCAAGGAATGATTTTCCCCTACAGGTTTCAGAGGGAGAGTCCCCTACGGTGCCTGTATATCAGACTTCTAGCTAGCTTCCAGAACCATGAAACAGGAAATTTCTGTTGTTTTAAGCCACTCAGTTTGAGGTACTTCATTACAGCAGCCCTAGGAAACTAATATAGTACTAATGGAGTCTTACATTACGCAAAAATAAACCACTTGGGTCTCAGAAAACCTGATAAGGCATGGCTTAGCAATTGTATGTGTCGAGAAATTATTATCTGTTTGAGCATATGAAACACTCAAAATGAATCAATGCTGTGAATATGGATACCAAGAAAGTTAATGCAACCCTAAAAAGACTTCAAAGAAATGTACTACCTAGAAAAGTTGGCAGTGGCAGGTTTATTCTGCTCCATACTAGTGCTAGTGAGAGCTCACCAAGTGCTGCATGCAACTTTCTGAAAGCAAAGCACTAAAGAAATGATTGAAGATCTAGGAATACTTGGCCTGGCAGGGGAAAGCTTAGGAAGACAGCTACCTTCAAATATCTAAAAGGTTCTCAGAAAACAGGCAGAGAGTAGGTGCTTACTGAAGGCAAGAACAGAGGAAGGATCAGTCTAGCTTTGTGTAATACCATTCAACTGAACTAGGACCAACAAGGGAGGCACAGGACACAAATTTAGGCCAAATGTAAGACCTATCTAGCTAATGAAAATAAAATAAACTTTAAAAGTATGTTGAATGAAGCAACCCAAGTGTCCATCAACGGATAAATGGATGAATATATTGTGGTATATCTATCCAATGGACTATTGTTTGGCCATAAAAAGGAATGAAGCACCGCCACAGGTTACAACATGGATGAACCTCAGAAACAAAGCCAGACACACAATGTCACACGCTGTATGGTTCCATTTATATAAAATATCCAACCTAGGTAAATCCATAGAGACAGAAAGCAGATTAGTGGTTTCCAGGGGCTGAAAGAAGGGGAGGAATGGGCCGTGACTGCTTAATAGGTACAGGGTTTTCTTTCGGGAAAATGAAAACGTTTTGGAACTAGATAGAGGTAGCGATCACACAACACTGTGAATGCAGCAATACTAAGTGCCACTGCATTCTTCACTTTAAGATGGTTAATTTTGTCATGTGAATTTCACCTCGATACTTTTTAAAAAAATGAAAAAAAGTATATTGAAAAGGAAGGCTAGCATCTGCTCAGGCTAAGCAAACCTGCATGTAGAATCTAGCAAACTCTGCATCAGAAAACAAGCACAGGAAAATCAGAGCAGAGAACTCCAAAAGGCCCTTCGTGGTAAAAACCCGTCATCTACTGGAGGGTAACCCATGACTAGATACAGATGTTTAAGACTTTCCATCACAGTCCCAAGGTTCTCTTCCTGTACAGCTTATGATTACTGCCTTAAGAGACCACAACTATCTTCATGTTTTCAACTTATGCAGAAACAAGACACTGTCCCACGTAGCCTGGCAACATTTGCACTGTCTCTAACCTACTTTTTAAATCAATAATCCGTCAGCCACAACCATTTTGAAATTGCAACACACAATGATCACAAGTTCAGTATTTCCCTTCTCCCTTGAAGGCCAGAGTCCTATATGGTACCGATGTTCCGTTACAAAAGATTTTAACAATTTTACAACTGAGGATAATGTGAGAAACACTAGGGGTGTCCCACAGTAGGACTAGAAGTCATTTCAGTGCCTTCCTCATGAGGGGTCTTCAAGTAATTTTGTCGAACAAACTAAACTCCGCCACAGGGCTCCTGCCCCCGACAGCGTCACAAGTAAATGTTTTCTTATCAAGTATGGATTCAAGTATGGCAATGTTAGTGAGGAAAAGTTTAACTTGGTTTGAAATCTTAGTTCTATTAAGGAAAAACCAAAACAAACAAACTAACGCTTTATTTTTGGTGAATTACATAATACAGGATCCCCTGGGGGTTCAGCTCACTAGCCATACAGACTTGGCCACCTTAAGTAAAAAACCACATCCTTAAAATAAATATATATTAAGATAATTATTCTCTAACTTGGATAAGTCTTGTCTCTATCATCAGTGTGAAAAAGGGTTCTATTCACTTAGGAACTTACACATATACTGGAGTTTTCATTCCTGTATTTATCTGCACTTCCTATGTGCAGAGGATGCCAGAGAGTATATTCCTAATAATCAGCAATTTGTATACTGTTAAATTGCCGTGAACCTGAAAAAACTTAACTGATTTTTTTTAAGGTATCTGAGAAGAGAGACATGTCCAAAACCCTGAGAACAAAACCGTCCCAGCTTGCTTTCTTGTAACACTGGCAAGAGGAGCCAGAAAAAGAGCCAGCTCTCATACCCCAAGTCAATTCTGTAAAGTACTCAAGCCAACTGCAACTCAGGGCTAAATGAGAGATTTATCATGTGAGGATGAGACTGGCATAGTAAGAGGCAAGTACTTTACCATCAACCTTGACAACATATTTAAAGTCCCCACTAGTCAAACATTAGGAAAGTCTGGTGATTTTGTCCATATGGATATTCACAAATGCCTATTTTTGCCCACAGACATCAATTTTATATAATCCATGTAATGCTAAACTACTTTTACAAATAAGGAAATGTCCTGTTCGTTGCTATGTCCCTAGTCCCTAGCAAAGTGCCTAGGATATAGTAGGGGTTTAATAAACTATTATTAAATGAAAGTAACGTATGACTGAGACACAGCAACCCAGAACTTAAGACCCAGTTAAGCATAATCCTGCAAAATAGACCCTTTGGAAAACCCTGTGGTAATTACAATGATCCTGTCCATCGCACGACTGATTTTGGTGCTACCTTGGAACTATCTCTAAAAAGATGCAGCTTTTTCCTCCTACTAGGAAAGCCCAGGAACATCATAAATAGAATTAAGAGATTCCCCACTCATTACCAGCAACTGAAAATGGACTGCAAAAGAGTGGGCTGAGTCCCACCGTCAAGGTCCCTGTGAGGAATGGCGAAGAGCAGTATCACCAACCAGGATGCTCTGAACGTCCAGTTATTCCAGACGGTCATGTTCTGAGCAGCAAACATGGCCTGAGCAGCTAAGCTAGGAAAGCTTTTCCCCGGGAAGAGTAGTTGATAACCTTGGTAAATGCCTGCCTAACATGCTCCCATCTTGAGGACAAGAAAATGAAGGGAAAAAGTACTTCAAAATGCATGTGTTCGTTCACTCATTTAAAAAAGGGTCATAAATAATAAAAGATAACCTGATGTATTAAAGCACTACCAGTAACATCAGCAGCATTTACTGGAAAGTTTCCGATCTACTAGCTGTACACTTTCCTTTCACTTTCTCTCACCAGGAATGGAATCCTAAGACCGGCTGACTTTCTAAGAAGTAATTCAGTTTTCACTGAACTTGACCTGATGAGCTAGATGCTTAAAAAGTCTCAAAGGCAGCATCGGTTCATGAAGCAAGGTGATTCCCCTGGAGCGTACAACTGGATTGATGAGTCACACTAAATATATATACTTTTGCTTTCTTTTCGCACCTGCTGATGCAAATCTTAGGATGAGACTGACGTAAAAAGAATTCGCTATAACAGCTAATTCTCACTTATGTGTTCCATATTTTTAAAAAAATCTACATCCTACTTTGCTAGTTATCAAAGATATACTAAATAAGGCAAGGAACATTTTATACCTATCAAATTAGTTAAAAATAAATTAATGATAATGCCCAAATGCTGCAAAGGCAGTGGTAAAACTGGTACTTAAGTTGAGATAATCCATTAAGAAAGTAATGTGGCAACATGAATCATGTCCACATTGTATTTATGCACTTAGATATGTACTGTTGATAAGAAATATTTGAAATAATAAATAATTTAAGCAGGAAAGCATTCATCACAATTTTCTAGTAAAGGGATAGTGAAATTGCCTAAAATGTCCAATGAGAGGAATGGTTAAATTTGTGTTTAAAAGTTTTGGTACTGAAAATTAACTAGCAACAGAGACAGATGCTCAGAAAAAGACAAACATGATACAAAAGTGTATCTTCATTATGACTGAAACCACATAAAAAATACATATGGATATGCAAAAGAACAAGGGTATACACAACAATGGTGGTAGCCCTTTGTAGTTCTTGACTTCTTGTTAAATTTTGTGAAATGATATATTATCTTACAATTAAAATAAAAACCCATGAGAACTTTAAAATATTTTTCTAAAACTAGCCTGTGTATCAACCCTTTTCAGTGAAAAGATCTGAAGATAAAATCTGGTTGTAAAACTGGCCTATGAGTTAAAAAATAAGTAAATAACAAGTTCCCTATTCTTACTCTCTTCTCACCCAGATCCTTACAAATCCTTGGACCGGATAAATTTGGAAAGTGAGGCATATTACAGTCCTGTATTGGTGAGGCAGACTTCACATTATCATTTTACAGGTTCCAGGACAATCTACAATAAGTCCTGTTTAACCTTGGCCAGCCCAGAGTTGGCTAGAAGTACTTGATCACAAAACCCTCTTTGCCTGGAAGACCTTCAAACATTCCTCTCCGCACAGTTTGGGAAATGCTGCTTGGGTCCATGATGCTCAGAGGGGGCGACAGAGGGAAGGCATCTTAATTACCAGTAAGGTGCTTCCAGACTATGTGCTCCCCAGATGGGAGTCACCAACGAGAGACTGCCTTATCCCTCAGGTGTACGTACTAAGGACGAGAAAACGCTTGAGAACTACTCCTCTGTGCTGCTACTTAGAAACAATGGAATCGCATACAAATCAAATAAGCCCTTTATGGGATAGGTTTGGGAGGTTTTCTGGCCCCTGCAAAAGGGGTTCTGATCCAGTCCAAAGGTAACAGCAGTTTCTACAAAGGAAAGTTGTCTATTCTCTGTAATTAAGAAGTGGCAACCAAAGATATGAGTAACCCATATGGGAACCAGTCAGCTTCTCTTTTAGATATAAATATATACTGTTCATGATGTGAAAAATAAAGCATGTATCTTTTTGAAGTCTGGATATTTTCTTAAATACATGTGTGCAGGGTGTCACCACAGGGCATATACCAAATATCGACTTCCCAGAGCTAAGGGAGGAGCAAGCTCCCCCCAACACACACAGACACACACACACACACACGCACACACAGACACACACACACTTCTTGAGCATGATACGACCGTCACCTCTGGTCGAAGTGTAGCTTTCATGCAGACTTGGCAAAGAGGTCCATTTCGGGAGAACTGAAGGGGAAGGTGCCGAGTTCGATTTCGACATGTTGGCTCCTCACAAATCAACCAGCCCTGGAGAGACAAAGGATGCTTCAGTCCTATCACCGCCATCAACTAATACAAATAAAAACCATATCGTGATCAAGATAGACTCATTGTGATCAAGGTAGACTCATTTCATTCAAACCCTCCTTAGAGATTCTGAAATAGCTCTCTACCCTTCTTTCCTGATGTGTTAATTTGATCTATGCCCCAAACATAAAAGTCAGGAAACTCATAAAGTTAAAAAAAAAAACAAATCACATGAGACATTATTTTCTTTACTTAAAAGAAATCCCCAACCCCACCGAATACATCAAAACCTCCAAATAAAAACTCGTATGATTACATGCAGAATGTAAACTGATGGGTTTACAGGAAATTATAATCTAAATAGGAAAGCAAGGTCTAAAAGCTTTACACAAAGCCTAAAAGCAATTCACTATGGGCTGGCTTTAAGAAGCAAGTTGTATGGTACCAACTAAAACAACACAGAGAAGGGAGGGATTCATGTAGCTTCTACCTATCTGAGACATATAGCTACTACCATACCAAAATACCCTGAACTAGAAAAGAGAACCAGTGGTTCTGAGTCATAGGCAACTGTTTGTTCCAATTCCTAGGGCTATTACCACATTTTCTTGATTTGAGGACATGGTTTTATTCACATTTTAATGTTTCTGAAACTCAGACACCTTTACAAGTGACATGTATTTATGTTTCCTCCAAAAAAGCTGTTAAGAGTGCAGCTCACAATCGATGGCCCCTCAGAATTAAAGACACAAGATACTTTGCTTTAGCCTGTTCTAGGTATGGGGGAGACAGAGGGATTGTGGGGCTGACAGCAGCAGCTGGTAATACATTTTAAATGTAGCCTATAAAACTGAACATGAGACTAGTTTTTTCTTGAAGTATCAACTTAGGCATATTAATAAAGGAAACAGTAGCATTCAAGGAAACCATGTATGAAAAATGCAGGACTGAACCACCCCTTAATCATTCATTTGGGTTTGTGACACTATTTGCTACCTGAGGCTTTACACACTTGCGAATGTCTATCAGTTAATATTCACAACCATAGCTGTAATTCATTCAATTCTTAACAAAAAATTTTAAAAAGCAAGCAGATAGGTCAATTACCATGTTTTGAGACAGTAAAGTATTAAGTACCAGAATACAACCCAGAAGTTAAAATTATTTTTTAATTTTTAAAATATAATGTTCAAAAGCTACAGTTCTTTTCAGATGTTTTTGAAACTTGATTCCATCAATTTACGACAACTTCATGACTCACCAGGTGAGCTGCCAACCAGGGAGATGCTAAATTGTCACCTCACCTGTTTCTAAAGCAAACACCCAACTCTATCTCTGACAGAGTTACTAACTAAATGTCCTTTCAAATCATATAGAAAACAGATAATATAATTTGTCTAGACTTCCTACCAGTTATAATTAACATTAAAGAGGTCTTTTCTTCTTTGTCACCTCTCTATTCAGTACTTATTTGGGTTTGTTTGTACTTACTATCTGTTAATCTCCCTTTACAAATGACAACAATAACTAGTGCTATTATGCATGGAAATTAAACATGCTGATAACTGTGTGAAGGGAACTGGGGCTGAAAAAAAATATCAGAAGCCTGTAACTCTTTATGCCTCTTGTTTTATTTTGATAATTAAGCTTTTGGTCTTGGCATATTTTAAATAAAACTCTTCTATGGGGGAAAGAGGCCCTAATCATATTCAATATATGCTTTGCTTCCATTCAGTTTTGTCAAGTACATTTGGTTAACCCTTTGTTCCCCCAGCAAATATTGACTGACTGTGCTAAATATACCTTTCAAGGAACATTTGAGCTGTTAAAAATAAATATGCCAGGCCTTTGAAAATATTCCATGATGGCGCAAATCTTACGTCACAAGATCTCACAGTGCATTTTGCCTCTCATAGGTGATAAAAACAAAGCAAAAGAAAATACTAACGTTGTATAAATTCCCTTTGAATTACCACTCACAAGGACAAAATTAAACTTATTTTCATTTCCAATTTGGGAAATAACATGCCGCCCAAAGGTACATTGCCAAGTCAGTGGAAGGAAAAAAAAATTAATAATGTGTAGTTCTTTGGAAGTCCAACCTATAAAAATGTTTGGCTTTTAATAAAAAACCCCAGAACCACTCTAAGGATGTCTGCCATCCAAATGTCATTTTATTATGCAATGCCACATTGTCATAACCAAGAGTAATACGGTCATTAAGTTTTCCGATGGCTACTTTAACCATGTTTATAAGTAGAGGGTTCAAAAGACGTGACTGCTGGCCTGTCCAATAGCAAAACAAACCTTTACCAAAACATGCAAAACTCTATCACCTGTTGCTTTAGTCTCAGCATCACTAATTCCTTGAAATCACTGTGTATGAAATTGTGTCAAATGCTGATTGGTTCTGATTGCTAAATTATATTTCTGAGGCCTCAACGAAAATGGTTTCTGTCTGCACATGCTAAAAAGGGATCGATTTCCACTTGTAACTGAGGTGTTCTTGGTAGCCGCACCTCAAACACAAACTGCTATTCATTTGCGTACATTTGTATTTTTAGAAGGATGCACACACAGAAATCACCCACACCCGGAAATGTGGTGCATAGGAGGCATTCAAAAATATCTTTTGAAGAAGATAAATGAATAAAATAGAAGCAATAAAATAAAAATGCACAGGAGCAGATTTATGGAAAACAAGGAAAGGGTCTAAAATTCACAGGAGAAAACAACTTCACAGCAGTTTTCATACTCTGGAATCAAATATATGATGGGTCTTTCTCCCATTCCCAATCAGTTACCAAATCTGTCCGCTGGCCTTATAGTCCCATTATCACCAACCTCACTCAAGCCCAGACCTCAAAACTGAACTACTGTAATAGCTCATGCCTGGTTTCCCTGACTCCATGCTCTCCCACATCCAACGCACAGAGTTGCGAGTGTAGCTTCCCAAGGCCTCTCCACTCCCATCCCCCAATGGTATACCTTCCACAGAGGATAAGAACACATGCTATGGTCCCATTCCTCCTTTCTCATCATTCTCTTACGCCAGCTCTTCGCCCCACAGTGGTGGTTTTCTCACTGTCCTCACCACTTTTTGCCTGTTGCCAACTCCTTGTCTCTGCTCATGCTGTATAACCTCTGCCTAAAATGCCCATTCCTTGAGCATCAACTTCTATTCCTCTCCCGTAAAATTTTCCCAGCCCTCAGGAACTTCTCCCTCTAGCCCAGCTGCCACTGAGCACACTCTGCTTTGCACTCTCCTGGAACCGTCTTATTTTACCTCCCTAACTGGACGGTCAGGCCCTAAGGGAATGACCCACTTTGGATCTGGTAGTGTCCCACCCAATATCAAGCACAAGCATTCACACTCAATCAAGAAAACTGAGCTGAGGTTATGAAAAGGTTATGCACTTCAGTGTGGTCTCTCCCCTCCCATTTATTAATAGGTAATTTTGTATAAAGTTGCCAAACCTCTCTCTAAGCCTCAGTTTCCTCGTCTATAAAACAGGAGGTAATAATATTTACCCTATTAGAGTTGTTTACCCTATTAGAGTTGTTATAAGAAAGCACGCACAAATGTTCAGTAAATGTCAAATACTGTTATTATCCTCCATATGCCTCCGGTACTGGGGAATGTCAGTGCTGTACTTACAGCTGACAATGCATTATTCAAAATGCACTATTCTAACCAGGAAAGAGCCTGGTCAGTTTCTGCCTGGTGTTATCCCAAAATGGAGAACTTAGGGATAACCCGTAAGATTAGGTGGAGCTGCTTCTCAATTTGATTGCAAAATAGTACAACTATGCAGAAGTGCTTTATTTTGGGATTTACAGATATTTTCAAGAGACAACACAACACAGTACTGCAGTGACGTATGACTTAAACTGTAATGGCTCTCCAGGAGTGCGGTGACAGGGTTACAGGGCGAGGTCTGCCAGCATGCATGCTGTTACAGAGTTCATCGTATCATTACTATTTTTCTATAATGGCCATTAACTGCTCCTCTCCCCAAACTATATGCACTTTGAGAATACCAGACACTCTTTTCACCCAAAACCATTTATAAATGTTCTGGGGTTCCCGTGCAGTCACATTTTTCTGTCACAGAATTATCCCCAGTGTAAAACGGGTCTTCTTATAGACAGTGCACAGTATGGGCCCACAGCTGCTTTTGAAGAATGACATGTTGTGATTTGGGATTTCCAGAAATATCAAAAAACAAATTGCTTTCTGACCCACATTTGCACCCAAAACTGGGAGAAAATTTTCCTAAGATCTCCAGGGGAAGTTTTAACAGGAACATAATTTTGCTTTTAAAGTTAAATCTTCTACACTCCAGCATGCTGGCGTGTCAAAGAGTGATTATTAAGTCTCAGAGAGGTGCCAGGGTAGGAGACGAAAGAGCAGATCAGGAAAGATACACACATAAACTAGCTATTCACCAAAGTTAATACAAAAATATTTTTAACAAAATTATCAAACAAAACAAGTGGAAAGTGCCTCGTCGGTCAATGTAAGAATTTTAAATATTATTAAAATTGATTTTTAAAGTAAGACATCTCTTTAAGTGAACAGTCACATGTCATTTCATCCAAGTTATTTGAAACTTATTGATCTTATCATCTGTGCAAGGACCAGACTCTGCCATCAGTTTGCTGAAAAGATAATGGAGCACTCCCAAACTGTTATGATAGGTTAGATGCAAACAGTGGTCCTCATTTAGACACAGAGAATAGCACTACAAGTGGAAAAATTCCAACCTCAGCAATTGTATATTACAGGATAAATTAGCAAGTTGTTCTGCTTTGCCTCGCATCAAATTCAATACCCTAGGCTTGTTATTTTAATTTGCAATCAGAAGCTGAGCATCAGAAGATGTACCTGAGGTACATTAAAGAGCCCCATGCAAGCCATCTTCTCCTGCTATACTGTGAGCAGAGAAAGCCAACAATTACCAGCAATTTTATTTTACCACTGTAGGACAATACTAGAACAGTTAAAACTGTCTCCGTACAAGCAACCAGGGAAAATATACTTGAAATGACTTTATACGGAAAATTACATTTTGGGGGAAAAAGTTCAATGGAGGACATGTATCTTTCTGTATGGGCAGCTAAAATCTCTCCTAGTATATTCAAGCCTATTCTATAAAATACTCTCCCTATTCATCCAACTCAAAAGCAAGCTACATTCTTAGGCTGTAATAGGTCACAACTAAGTACACAGTACCTTGCTTCAGGAATAATTTTGCTTTGTCTGTCAATTGTCAACAAAGCACAAAGAGCTCATGCAACCCAGCCATGTACTGTGGATGACAGAGATCTAACAAAATACAAATAGTAAGAATACAAGATTTCTGAGCCGCCCTGTTTTCACTTTACACGAGGAACTGAAAGCATTTTCCTCTCCACATTCCATTAATCTCTATTGTATTACAAATCTTTTCATAAAAGACTCTTTTTTTCCCCTATGTGAAGCTACAAGTGACTTGGGGATGTAATATTCCAACCATGATGAATGTCCGACTTTCCAACATGAATGGTTATAAATGGATGTGTCAGTTAAGGCATACAGTCATTTCAACAAGGAAAAAAGAAAGAATCAAATGGAATGAGATGGAAAAATGGCTACTCTGATGCTCACATTAATATTTTAGTGATGAGGCCTCTAAGAAAAATTGTTCATTACTTCCAACACGGCTCCGGCCTCTCAACTCCTCGCTCTTGAAAAAACATCACCTTAGGTATGTACACATACTAACAAATAAACTTCAAAAGTTAACTCAAGGCTTAGTTTCATCAATATGTACACAGAAAAAAAGACTGGAAGGAAATACTCTAAAAAGCCATCTGTGGTTATCTCTAGGTAGTTGCTTCTGTTTCTGTATTTTGTAAAATTTCTACAAGTGTATATTGTTTTTTAATCAGAAAACTGTTATTAAATGGGGGGTGGGGGAAGAGACAGTTTTGCCAAGAGTGTTCAATATAAGTGAATTACTAACACGTCTGAAAAATATTTTGAGCTTTAACATGTGTTTGGTTGTTTCCAAAATGATTTTTCAGAGAATGGGCTTATGGGAAAAAAAGGCACATAAAAAACATTTTCTTAAAAATTTTTTTTTACTCTCAGAAATTTCAAGAGTAGGTCGATTTAAGCACATAAGCAGTTTCCAAATAGAAAGTGGCAGGGCATGCATTATTAGTATTACAATCATATATGAAATTAAGCTACTCACTAAAATGCACACAGCCTTCTATGGAATATGATTTGATCTCCAAGGGTAGGTAATAAATCAGTTTTAAAGAGAGGTGCTTTGTTCCTCAGGCCTCTTTCCCTGTCTTTATTCAGTGTACGAATGGATCAGCTTAGATGTCCAGGGTAGGGATCAAATAAAAAATTCAATCAGGAGGGCATGCCTAGAAACTTATTACTAGCAGAGCTTCTTTGCTTTGCTCAAGTCTAGCTAAAAGTATTTTTATTGTTCGTTTGTTTCCAGGCTATTTATCGGCATGGTTTAATATGATATACCTTTGGGTACTGAACAACAAATGTTCAAACTGAACTATCTATGCAGTTGCCTCAAAGGGCATCTTAAAATCAGAATGGACTTCAAACCATCACCAGGCAGTGTTTGTTCATTTAACTTTAATTATTTTCTCCTTGAGAATGGTACTAATGAAACTGAATATCTTTCATGGTTTCGAAGGACCGTCTGAATAGTCTGTAAACAGAACTAAGGGTAGACGAGAGATCTGGCTGAGCCAGGGGGTTGCTAGGTGATGTAGAATGTAAACCCACAAACTTGTTAAGGTTTGCTTTGCTTTCATGCCACTTTCACACACTCTCAAAAGTTTTGAGAATTGATTTTTCAGGTGGCCATTAAAAAAAAAAAGAAGAGAACCCCCCCCCTCCGAAATACTCCCCCAAATGCTCTGCCAGATTCGGAAGAGTTGAAATCCATCTGACCTTTGGCTGTAACCTGGGAAACTTTTGCTTTTACGTAAATGTAGGATCGTGTATTTTATGAATGCCATCACCAAAGAAGCAAATCCACAAAAGTGGATTTCCAAATTTCAAAACGACATGTCTAATCTTTTCTTATTCAACTTGGAATAAAATAAAGATTTCTTTCCAGAAAAAAAAACCTGTGACCACAGCTTAGAGGGATTTGGGGCACAAAACCCACAACCCCATGGCAAATACCTCAGCACAGATTACCATCGTGACAGACCTCTCGGTTTAGCCCCTGGAGGCTCTCTTCTGGCCTATACACCAGGTCTCACTGCCTGTAAGGCTTCTCCCTGCCGCCCCTCCCCCAAGCTCCTTTTTTAAGTAGCTGATCAGAGATTGTCCAGTAAGAGCACTTTATTAGATCATCAGGCAGAGGGGTTCACAAGTACTGAGAGCAATGGGCTCAAATGCGGCACATCAGTTTTAATAGACCAGGGGCTACTAGTAAACTGCAGATACTGCTGAGAACTTTCCATGCACTGAACTCTTGAAAAAGCACCGTCTCTCCAGCTTAAATGCAGCTGCCTCTTTCAATGCCGCAAATGGGTAAATTTGACAAAAAAGCCACCATTAAGACTACATGAAAGGCTCAAGACAACATCCTTTCAATGCTTTGTACTTCAGTAATCAGATGTACTTACTCACCCCCTCCCCCAAACCCGATCAAGAACTATTTCTGAATGGTAGGAAATAATTCCACTTTGTACATCTTTTAGTTAATCAAGACTTTCTATTCAGCAATTTGACCTTTTGTTCAAAACAGGATTATCAGTTTTTTCGCCAGTTACCAAGGGCGACTCGCATGGTGAACATAATTGCAATAATTTGCAAAACACCATGGCAACCCACATTACAACTAGGTAAATACTGGGCTTTTGTGCTACATTGTTATTTTCAGAGATGCTGAAGTCAAAGAACGAATGACAAATGAACACAAAATTTATATTTGCTTTGTCTCAAAAGAGAAGAAAATTGATAACAAGAATTGGGGGGAAACGGACTACAGCTGTAATTTCTAACTTGATTAATTAGGATGGTAACAGTCCTTAACAGTATATTCAACAAACAGCCCTGACTTCTTCTCTCCACCCACCTCTCTCTATACCACTACCAGTATCCACCCCCATCCCAGACAAATTTTTTCAGCTTGGAGAACAAACATCCCCCATTTGCTCTTTTCTTCAACTTAATGGAATCCTTAATTGCAGAATATTGTTCTCCTGCTCTTCACGGCAATGAAAACGGAGAGAAAGGAGGAGAGTGCCAGGGCAGACAGGGAGCTACAGTCATTTTTTTCCTGCCTCTTTTGGACACCCCAGGCCCAATGATGAGACGGCATTTTTCTGGTATCAGCAGCTGTTTCGTAGCAGACAATAAAGTAAAAACTATTTAGCTTTGCAGAAAAGCCACTTCTTTCCTCTTGGCAATACAAGGTAAGTCTACATGGCGAGATGAAGTTTCATAATTTAAATGCCAGAACGTAAGATGAGAAAATAATGATAATAAAAAAAATACATTTTTCTTGTAAAGAAATTATTAACTGTGGTTCTGTCCAAAAAGCTGTTGAAATGCATGTGTTTGCTATCTGGGGAAGATGTTTGACAATACCACCCATGTGCTGAAAGCCACTTTATACTCAGAGAGCCCAATTCACAAAACAATTTAAGAACAGAAACTCAGTACTCAGAAATTAACACAGAAATCAAAATCATATTCTTTGTAAACATGGTCTGGAAAATAGTATTATCATCCTTTCTGTAATAAATGTGACGATTAGGAAAGTTATATCAGAATTGTTTTACTTAGGTATGAAAGGCAGGTTCTACTTTATAGTAAAGGAGCAGTTTTTTCTAAGAGGCACAAATTCTGCTGTAACACCTAGCTTTTTGGAAATTATCAAAATTGACTTTCCCATGTAAAATGTAATGTTTGGGAACGAGAAAAGAAAAATACACAGAAAGGGTTTACAGAAGTTATACAGCCGAGATCGCGAAAAACAAGAAGCACCAGATGCACTCTCAACACAGCCCAGCCTGCTTTCCTCCATCTGCTTATTACAAGGCAGAGCAAAAGCAGTCTCTCAAATGATCTGCATATACAGTCCTCCTAACTTTTGAAAAATCAAATGAACGTGATACTGTAATGGGTCCATTCTTATTTTGTCAGGTCTGAAAACTCCCAGATAGATTTCTAAGATTCAGCTTAGAGAGATCACAATATAACATTCTTCAGAATATGCCTCTGAAATTACAGATACTGTGATTTCTCCTGATAAGTAAAAATCGAAAGAATGTGACACGTTAACTCCTTCTCAGTCAGTGACAACCTCTTTATACTTGGAAAATATATTTTATTTTCTGGCTTAGTTCATTCTGAATTTACCATACCTATATTAAGTGCATTCCTACCTAAAGCCCAAATGTTAAGAGGAAATGGATTCTTCAATGCCAAATGATAAAGGGTTCAACAAGCTGTATTTTTTGATCAAACAGACTTGACGACAGATCATAAAGTGGGCCTAAAATCGTCATGACACTTGAACTTCTTTAAGAAACCCTATTTATAAATGAAATATTTTAGAATCTATCTGGAATTTCTTCACTTATAATATTTTACTTAGTATACTTGTTCCCTCCTGTCCCAACCTTTTGTAGCTTCTATGGCTTTTGTGGTTCCCGTGGGTTTTTTTCCCCTTTTCTTTCTTCTTTTTTCTCAACTGGATAGGATGCTTCCTGACTTCTATTTGTGAACTGCAACATCCAACCCTCTATAACGCCAATAAATTACCCAAATCAAGAATGGCAAATACCAAGCAGGTGGACTGCATTCCATCTCCAGCTCCATCCCCACAGGCGATATAGGATGAAAACTGGTACTCAAAATGAAACCCACCTGCTATCCCTGCCCTGAATCCTGCTTGCTCTAGAATTCTCAACTCTGGCTGCACAGTGGAATCACTAGGGGAACATTACAAAACAGATTGCTGGGCGCCACCCCAGAGTTTCTGACTCAGTCGGCCTTGGTGGGGGTGCCTGAGAATGTGCATCTCTAACAAGCTCCCAGGAGATACTACTGCTGCTGCTGGTCCCAGGACCACGCTTTGGGAACCACCAGTCTGGGGTATAGAATGGGCATCAGGATTTTAAAAATCTCCCCAAGTGATTCCAATGTGTGGCTCTGGTTGAGATTCACTGTCTGTGTGATTCTCATTCTCTACTGTTCTAAGGGAACTACTGGTTATAATCTTCGGAAGAATGAAGTTTATAAACAGAACTGTACTAAAAAACTCCGCCCTCTCAACTCTTTCTCCTTCAACATTTACTCTTTCTTTAGATACTATTGATGTGAGTCTCTCTTTTACTCTTTTGAAGTTCTCCATGTGCCATTAGAATTCTTAGCAAAGCCTCATACTGGACGTAATTCTATTAGAAGAACTGACCAATTCCTACCTGGTTTATAACATGTATGTAGCTTAGTAACATTCTTCCCTTAAACAAACCAATAAACAAACCCTTACTCTAGCACTGACAATACAATCCCTACGATATGAAGTATGCTTCACTTAGGAACACAGAATTTTAGGAGTGCTGGTGAAAACCGTGTCTCTGAAAGCAAGTGCAATTCCATTTCTGACTTTGACAAATAATATGAAATATATTTGAACCCTAAATTTTAAAGTTGGAAGGAACTTTAGAGCTCTAGTCTAATCCTTCGCATTCTATCTGAAGAAAATGAGGCCCAGGAAAAAGTAGACTCCGTGTACACTGTCACAGCAATAAGCTGCAGGGCCACCTGGGTCTCTGAACTTCTAGTCCAGTGCTCTTTGCTCTCTGTACCTACTCTGCTTAGTGCATGAGCCAAGAGCCATACGTGGTTCCTGAGTACTTGAAACATGGCTAGTCCAAATTGCACTGTGCTGTAAGTGTAAAATATACAGCGAATTTCAAAGACTTAGTCCAAAATAGGCAATATAAAGTATCCAACTGATATTTTAAATATTCATTAGATTGAAATAATTTGAATATAATGGGTTAAGTAAAATCTATTACACTACAACTATCTCTCCCTTTGTTTTTAAAAATACAAGAAATGTATCATATACACTGTGCTAAATCTTGCTTTTCTCCACTTAAAAGTAGAGGAAATTATACCCTCTAAGCATAGATAGACCATCAACGTTCTTATTAATGGCGGCACAGAATTCTCTTGTATGATTATAATAATTCAATAAATCAGTCCTCTTTTGACCAACAATTAGGTTGGTTTTGGTCTCTTACTATTACCAGTAATGTTGCAAGGAATATTCTTGTACAGTACCTTTGACAACATCTGCAAGTCCTGCATATCTGTAAGGAGAGATACCCAAATTGGAATTGCTGAGTCAAAAGGTATATTCATTTAAAATTTTGAAAGATGTCACCAAGCTGTGGTCCAAATAAGGCGTACTAGTTTCCACACTGCCCAGCAGTGCATTCGAGTACTCCTTTCCCCGCACCCTTGCCTACTGATAGGGCTACCTATTATCTAACTTTTGGATCTCTGTCATTCAGATAGGTGAAAAATGGTATTCGTTTGGACTTCTGAACTTAAGAGTGAGCTTGAACATCTCTACCTATGTTTATAAGCCATTTGCATTTCTTCCTCTATGAACTGCTTGTTCCTGTCCTTTACCAATTGATTTTTCTACTAGGTTATTGGTCTTTTTCTCCTTGATTTGCAAGACTGCTTTATATGTGAAGGAAATTTGCCCTTTATTTGCTACGCAGGCAGCTATTATTTTCCCTTGTTCATCATTTCTCTTTTGACTTTATGGGGTGTGTCTGTATATGTAACTTCTGCCCTGCAGAAATTTTTATATTTTAATTTGTAGTCAAATTTATTGATAGTTTTCCTCTTTGGAGTCTGATTTTTGTGTTGTTTCAAAAAGCCTTCCCAACTCCAAGATAATTAAAAATATCCATTACTTTTATAGTTTCATTTTCTAAGTCTAAGTTTTTGAGGCATCTGGAGTTTGTTTTAGTGTAGGGAGCAAGGAAGAAATACAACTGTATTTTTTTTTTCAAGGTTGACTATTCCCTACTGATATGAACCACCTCTTTATGTAATACTAAGTGCAACTTTTAGATATATCTCTGGACTTTCTCTATTGGCTCCATCAAAATCAGGAGAGCACCAAAAGACTTTAATTACCCTAAACTCCTAAAATTTTTAATAACTGGCAGGTCATCTTCTTTGTAGGAATTTTCCTGCAATTGTTTTTTAATGGAGGAAGCTTTAAATTTATGGATAAACTTAAAAGAGAATGATCCTAAACTGTTGAAAAGTTTTAGCCAAGAATAGGATACACTTTTCCATTTACTCAAGTCTTCTTTTAAGACCTTCAGTAGCATTTTAAAGTTTACTTTATATCTATATATATCTCACATTTCTTGTTAACTTTATTACTAGGTATTTAATCTTCTTGGTCATTACTGTAAATGGTATTTAGTTCTTCCATTATATTCTCTGATTGTTGTTGGTGTAGATCAAAGCTATGATTTTTTAATATTAATTTTTAACTAGTGACTTTATTGATTTTTTTTTTTTTGGCCGTGCCACGCAGCTTGGGGGATTCTCAGTTCCCTGACCAGGAATTGAACCTGGGCCTCAGCAGTGCAAGCCCGGAATCCCCACCAGGGAACTCCTCCTAAATTCTTTTTGTCTGTTAGATTTTTGGCTGATTTCATTAGGTTTTCAGGGTTTGCATGGATCTGTAAATAATGATAATTTACCTCTTCCCCTTCCAATTTTTATATACTATTTCTTTTCCTTGTCTAATTACAGTAGCTAATTCTTTGAAGACTTGGTATTTGGCAAAATTTTCTTTGGGCTGCCTCTGGTATCAGATTTCCCAAGAACCTAGGGCTGTGGACCCAAAAACTAAGCCATCAAAGGATCTCTGCAACTGGAAAAAATTATATTAAAATCACTATAGACCTTTGGCTCAGAAGGCCTAAAATAAACTTTGGCGCCGAATTTAATTTAAACATTTTAAATGTTGACTAAATACTAAAATGGTTCCTTTTATATTTGGGGAATTAGTTCTCTTAAAAGCTCCCTTCCCTAACACAGTCTTCTTAACCAATCACTTCTCCTGCCTCTGCCTCTAGCTAGATGGTGTTAAGGTCTGTTCTAGCAAGAGACTCCTCTAATTCTGTGACATAATTTTAAAAAACAAACATGAGGTTCCTCATAAGTCTTCATGATTTATCCATAAGTGAGGTTAGGACAATGCACACAAATTCCTATCACAGAAAGTATTTTCTCTTAACTAAATCTCATTACTCCACCATTATTACATTGGGATTTCATGCTGTTATTGTTTTCTTGCAACTGCTCCTGGCTGAGTAGTAAACCTCAGTGAATATCTAGAGTAGTGGTTCTCAAAGTAGTCCCTGAACCAGCAGCATCAGCATCACTTGGGAACATGTCAGAGAAGCAAATTTTCAGGCCCCACCCTAGACCCGGAATCAGACACTCTTGGGGTGGCATCTAGCAATCTGTGTTTTACTAAGTCCTCAGTGGTGTGGCTGTGATAAGTGGGCATGTATTTATAAAAATAAGGCTTAATATGTATAAATCATGAGGCTAAATGGCATACTCTATCAAGTTGTAAAACCCAGAAGCCAGGCTGAGATAGAGTGCTAGCACGATGGAAGAAAGGGAAAAAAAAACTATCCTTAAAAAAATCAGCTGCTAATCCTGACATTTGCCCTCTCAAAGCCCAAAATACTCTATGCCCTTCTGAATACTTAGATTACTAAGGATTTGAATATATATATTCCCAGGGCCTACAATCTCTAAACTGCAAGAAGCATTCAGACAAAACCTCTGAAGAAAATACTGTCCACCTTAGCGGCTGTTTTCGTGTGTTACAGAAACAGGTTCAAAGAAAACTTTAGATTCAGCTCCCCAGCTCTCCTGACCTTGGTCTCTGAATCTTCTAACTAGCCCCTGAATCTATTTTCATGTCTCACCCATCTGCAGCAAGCCTGACGTGCCTCACACGGATGCTGAGATGATCTTAGGCAGGCCTGTCCATGCACTACTCCACTGCCCTCCTTGTGATTCCATTCTGGAGCTTAGGAGATGCTACTGGGAAAAGATTCTCTTCAGCTCTTCATCTGACGTTTCATATAATAAAACTAACGAATTTGACTTTGCTGCATAAGTACAGTCACTGAGTGTTCCTCCAGTAAAGCAGGAAATGGAGCTGGAGTAGGCCATTAATTAACTAAAACCAGAGAAGTCTACCTAATCAACTCTCCTTCCCTGGGAACATGCTCAGAAGGCCTTGTATATTAGAAGCCAGCAGAGATACTGACATTTCCACAAGTGGGACTCCAAAGTATCATTGAGGAAGGAAAGCCCTTTGCAACAGAATGGGTTTTTATAAATTCTGTGGAGGAAAGAAGGTCTGAGATACTTCACTAACTGGCCACAAACCAGACACACTGTTACCGATCACACAAAAGCCTCCAGCATCAAGGTAGTCAAATACCTGAGGCATTTTCCATGCCAACATGAAAGGAGGAAGACTCTCCACTCTACTGCTACATTTACTGCATCACTGGAGCATCAATGATCTCAGAAGGATGTGGGTACAGGTACCTGGAGTGGAGATACAGCTGTTCACGTGTCTGGCAAACTGATTCCCTAAGCAGAAAGGATCTGTCCTTCATCCAGCCCAGCTTCCATCCTGGCTGCCCTCACCAGGAACATCATGACCAAAATAGTATTTGAAATGACTTTTAAAGAGAAAACATCCCCATCTCCCCCAGCCCCAAGAGAGCTGAATTTTTTACACATTTGTATGAATTGAATTTAATATCAAATAATTAAAACGAACACTTCTTAAGGGCAAACAACATGCTGGACCTGTATGTAAAACATCATTTCAATTGTATCTCTGGGGGAATGGATATTTTGATCTGGGAGACCTGGAAAGCAAGACAGCGAGCATGGCTCTAAGTGCTGGAGGCCCAGACATGCCAACATAAAAGATTAAGGGTATTTTGAGGATGGAGGAAAGAAGGGAAGAGGAAGAAGAAAGGGAGACACAAGGGCATCCACAGGCCAGTCCCTCAGCCCCCAAGGGAGAGGATCCTATCATTCAGCTTTGAACCCCCGGGGCCTGAAGTAATGTGTCACACACTGCAGGAGCTGAAGAAATGTTCTTTCAATTTTAAACTAATGCAATTAAACTTTATGATATCAAGGGCAATTTGGACTGGCTGAACACTCTAGCTTCCCTCAGGCTAGGTTGCTGGTGAGAATCCAAAAGCCCTTCCTTTGCAGGAGGCCGATAAAGAAGCCCTGTGGCAAAAGAGCAGGAGCCAACTCAAAGCTCTCCCCTCATCTCACTGCAGGCCCCTTTCACCTGGGGAGCCTTTGGGTGTGCCCCACTTGGATACCGCAGTAACACCTACCCACCCTCTTCCATGGGATGATACATCATGTGGGACCAAAGTCTTAAAACTGCCTGAGAACTGCAGACTTGTGAACAAGTGTAATTCCCATGTACATGCATTTCGGTCTTCTTTCCTGACAATATACAGCACAGCGTTGTGGGCTTTTCTTCTTGAAGGCATATTTAAAATATTGCATCAGAATGCTGCGAAACCATTGCCTTGTGATGAATTCTCAGGGATCCATTTTACTTGGAAAATGGAAAACAGTGCATCTTCTCTATGTCCTTTTCACAACAGACAACTCACTGATGATTACATTAATTAAATCCGAATAGATAACCAAAAGGTAAGTTTTCTCGGTTGACGAAAGATAAATATCAAGTGAAATTACATTTTTTGAAATGCTTCAAGTTAAAAAAAAAATCCCAGGGCTTCCCTGGTGGCACAGTGGTTGAGAGTCTGCCTGCCGATGCAGGGGACATGGGTTCGTGCCCCGGTCCGGGAAGATCCCACATGCCGCGGAGCGGCTGGGCCCGTGAGCCATGGCCGCTGAGCTTGCGCGTTCAGAGCCTGTGCTCCGCAACAGGAGAGGCCACAACAGTGAGAGGCCTGCGTACCGAAAAATAAATAAATAAATAAATAAATAAACAAATACAGCCAAAAAAAAAAAAAAAAAATCCCAATAACCTAAATGGGAAAAGAATAGATACAGGTATATGTATCATTGAATCACTCTGCTATACATCTGAAACTAACACAATATTGCTAATCAACTATACTCCAATAAAAAAAAAATTCCCATCATCCACTGGGTGCCACCAGGCTTTTCTGCTGGAAATCAGAGTTCTCAGAGAATTCCAAGTCATTGTGACTCTCCCTTCCTCTCAAGGTTTCTCAAAGTGTACAACTGTGGGAAGTAATGCCATGTCTCAAGCTGTTAATCCCTGGAAGATTTTCAGTTCCACTGTACCATGAGCAGTTCATGAAATATTTGAGAAGTATGTAAGCCCTATCTGAAAGCTCCGAAACAATCCGGAACATCATCTATGCTGACCGAGGAATGAAAATATGAGAACACAACCTTCCACTAAACAACCAAAATGACTCTCCCTGTTTGCCCACGAAGAGAAGCCCAGCATTATTTAACCTTTTCCCTAACATGGACGACATTAAAAAAACACTTCACTTATGAATTTAACAGACTGAAAGTAAGCTTGAACTGGAAATGCCACAGAGAACTGCCATTATGCTCATAATTCAACTTTGTGTTATTCAATACAACCTAAGGGGCAGCTTTTGTAGAGCACAAAATATGAACTGCACATTTCTGAAAGGTCATGGGAACACTAGGAGACAAGAATAAAGTGAATTAGTGAAAATGAATTGAGTGTAGATTTTTGCATTAGAAGTCAAAGTTAATACAGTTATTACAAAAAAGTTACCATCAGTCTCTCAGAAACAGTGAGCTGTACATTATAACTTACTAAATATTTCATCTAAGAGTTTGGAAATTTCCCTCCACGAGGCATATAAAAGGTTCTCCTTTCCCTCTGTGTGTACAATTTGTTGTTTACCTTAAAAAAGAAATTTCCTGAAAATGCATTTTCCTTCTTTTTAAGAACCCCAGTGACTCAACAGCTAAAAATGTGGAATCTATGAGACCTAAAAAAGATTTAGGTCGATATTAAATTTTATTTTCATTACCATTAAAATATATTTTTTCAAGGTCACTATACATGTTAATGTAAATTAGTTCTTTAAGAAAAGCATGCATGAATAATTTTTGGATAAAATAAAACCTCATACTTTGTAAACGTTTCACGTATTTAAAAAAATACAGAAAGTCATTTCAAGTTGAAAACTAGCTTACATTCTTTCTGAAGAACAAACACATTAAATTAAAACCTCAAGGCCAAGGAGACATAAAGGAAAGACCAAGTTCTTATAACGGTGTTTGGGAGTCAGGAAGCCATGGTACAAATGAGACTAGAATTTTCTAAGTAACTCTAGGTCAAAAGTATACTCATTCGAAGATTATTTCCAAGCTAAAAACTTCATGAAATAAATAAAAACAAAGAGTGTAACACTGTAATTCACAGAAAACTGGAGGATGTCCTGTGCATATTTTTAAAAACCCATTAATTGGAAAGGGGGAAAATAATGAGTCATTTTGTTGGCAAACCTACTAAAATTTCCAAAAAAAAAAAAAAAAAAATACTGGATACATGACAGACTTGAGTAAAAATCAGAAATGTCAAAATGATTAAATACACAAATTTCAAGAAACAAAATCAAAACAGTTTATTGAGATATTAACGATATATGAAACAAATATAAAAAAATTTTACTTAAGAGCTCAAAATATTTTGTTTATTTTAGCTTCATATTCAAATTAGCTCATAATCTATATTAATATTTTAAATCAAATGGAAAAATTATTTTGTCATTAAAGCAGTACTTTTGGGCAAACTTAGTCTATTTTACTAGTCTGTTTTAAAATAATTTAAGAAATAAAAAGTATAAAGATAAAAATCTTAATATGCAGTTTGGTAAAGTTCAAGCCAGTCTTTGAACAACACGTTTATCTATCCAGTAAAGCTTGTGTTAATGCGATGTAAGAGTTTGGCAAATTCAACTTTAATGGAGCATAAAAGTGCTTCTGCTTGAAAGTGAGATCATTTTTAAAAATTCAAAGCATGATCACTTTTTTTTCGTAGGAACAATCTGATACAAGCAGCAAAGCTTAAATAAACTAGAAACATTTCAAATGATCCATAAAGGATTAATAAGCACTGCAGG
Organism: Pseudorca crassidens; assembly: GCF_039906515.1. NCBI lineage: Eukaryota > Metazoa > Chordata > Mammalia > Artiodactyla > Delphinidae > Pseudorca > Pseudorca crassidens. The sequence goes on from NC_090317.1 coordinate 112,704,408, forward strand.
AAGTCCTATAGGCTCAGCGTATACATTTTCCATCTCTTCCCCCCATGATGGGCATGATATGAAATTCTAAACAGAAGTGAAGTTTCAAAGTCCCTGAATGTTAAAGGGCTCTCGTGTTGAGGTGAGAGGTCGCAACTTAGGGCTCTCTAATTTGAAATGGATCAAAATTATGATGGTATTAGGACAAGAATCATGCAAATTCGGACATTCAATTAAAAAGGTCTTCTTGCTGAGGGTAATAGCCAGTGGTCAGAAGCAAAACTAAGGCAAAAGGGATAGTGGTAAGCTACAGGCCACTAATATAACAAGAAGAAAATGACAGCTATTATTTTGGCAGAGATAATCTATGCTGAAACACAAAACACACACGCACACAATTTCTTTCAATACAATTTTCTTGTCTTCCCACTGACTTCTATGATTACCACAGAATGCAGGGTTCTAAACACATTTCTCAATTGAATCCTCAATCAATAATAGTAAAAACTTCAGATGGAAGATATGGGAAAATGCATTATGGCATTAGTAACTGTTTCCAAAATAGGCTGAACTTATCAATAATGCACAGAAGTTGATAAGAAGAAACCTCAGATACCTGAAACATCATATTTTTGTCACCCCAAAGCTCAGTCATGTTGCCTGTGTCCATCAAATCAAATTTTTTATTCTTAGGTTGGGCAATCTTCTTTCCTAATCCTTATAACTACAAATTCTTCAAGAATAAATATACCTCAGAAAAAAAAATTCCCTGCTTTAAATACAAATATAAACAGCTCCCCCAAAGTTACAAAGGCCTATCTTCTATGAAAGATAAAATGCCAAATTTTCCTTACCTATAACCATAATTACAACTTGGCACGGAGTCCTAAATTAAAGTCAGTAAGACCATCATGGCTTTTTTAGTAAGCACCCAGGTTTACTGCTGGAGTAAACACTCAGGGTGAGGCAAAAGCAGTTCTTAGTTTTTACACAAACTTTAGAATGTGCATATTTTTCAACGTCTAGTGTTTTAATAGTTCCTTGACAGAAGCATAAATTATTCATGCCACTACAATGAGATTTACTTTCTTAAAATGAAATGCAAATAGTAAATGAGAAGCGTGACATTTAACAATACCAATGAATGTAGGGATCAACAAGAGGAAAGCTTAAAAGCAGACAAACAAACAACAAAAAAAGAATGTCTCAAGTAAACAGTCTTATGTGGGAGTACAACTGCCAAACCTTTCATGTGTCAGCCATCTCTCAGGGTACAGAGGGCCCTTACTAAGGCTTTGGCTATTTTATTGGCAATTCACATGACCATTAGCAGTTGAAGCAATAGGACTTCCATAGTGATAAATTCAATCATTTACTGAACACCTATTTTGTTCTTTGAATTTTCTAGTAACTTGATAGAGCAGGATGCAAACTGTCACACTCTTATGTGAAGAAGCCTTTCTGAAAAGAATATATGAACTTTGAATCAGCGGCCCAAGTTAAAATCCCAGCTCTACAATGTATTATCCTTCTAACACTGGCTGAGTGTCTGATTACAATATTCAGCTTCCTTATCTGTAAAAGTAGAAAAAAATATCACCTACCTTCACAGGGTTGCTACCAGAATTAAATGATACCACGTATGTAAAAGATGCTTAGCAAAGTGTTAGAGAGCTCAAAAACTACTAGTCTTGGGGATTCCCTAGTGGTCCAGTGGTTAGAACTCAGCGCTTTCACTGCCGAGGGCCTGGGTTCGATCCTTGGTCAGGAAACTAAGATCCTGCAAGCCGTGGTGTGGCCAAAAACAACAACAACAACAACAACAAAACACTAGTCTTATTTCTCCCACTATCTAGAAATCTAAAAACTTATAGGAAACAAAATTATTTGCCAAATGAAACAATGTAACTATGATAGACTGAAAGAAACTGCAGGAGAGAAGTTATACATTTAAAGTTCTCTAGGAACACAGAGGAGAAAAAACCTTCCACAGTTGTAATGTGAAGGTATGCTTCCTGGAACTGAGATGGGTTTGGGTCATGAAGGTTGAGAAGAATTTAAACAGATAGAGGTGGCATGTGGGCAAGAACAATCCAGGCAGTTGTGAGAAAACAAGAAGCCCCGTCCGGAGGAATGGGGATTTGATGGTGTCATCGGATGAGAGGGTATGTGGAGAGGGAAGGTTGGATTATATAATGTCTTAAATGCCAGAATACAGAGTTTGGGTATGATTCTACAGAGATTTAATTAAGCCACTCCAGTACCCATGAGTGTGTGTAAATTGTGCCTGTTATATTCTAGAGTAGATTATAAAAGAGGATAGGATGCTACCTACAGAGCTAAGGTCAAAAAACAGTCCAAATTCCTTTGGCTTACAGACAGAATAATCTAACCCCCAAAGGGCACCCATGATTAAACAATAGAGGTCCCGAAAAACAAAAAATGACAGCTGAAAATGTTGAAGAAATGAGACTGAGTCATCAATTACAGAGTTTAAAGAAATTTAACAGAGATATGAGTGATATTTACAAGTACTAAATTTAAAAAAAAAAAAGCACAAAGGAAGGTGGCTGTATTCATCTGATGTTCAACATGGGTGTGAAGCAGGCAGTAAGACCTAGAACAGAGGGAAGAACGTTTAGATTAGCCATGGGAAAAAACTTGTGAATGTAGAGCTTGTGAGGATAAGAAGACAGCCCAGCAAGAGACTGCAGCAGTACCATTAATGCAAAATCTTCAAAAGATTTTCAAAGCACAGTGACAAAAAGATAAGACTTCTCAAGATGCAGTGTTTTCGTCTGGGTGATCTGCAGACGACATGTTACTTCTACAATTTATGACTTTTGGATTAAAGCTGGGAGAGGGGGGGTGTCCTTCCAGACATGGAGAGCCCTTAATGATAGCACTGCTACAAAACTGCACAGTGATCAAGAGTTACTGAACTAAGAAAAACCTCGGCAAGTACTCCCTCAATTATTTCGGCCCTTGGGCATTCGATGGGAAACTACTCATTGCTATTATTCTTTTTCCAACATTCATTTTATAGAATATCAAGACAGAGTCAAATGTTGACTTACTATGGTAAATAGAGGGGAAAAAAAGCCTGCTTTGATTTCCTTCCCTTTATTACCACCTTGGTTTTGTGTTTTAGAATGTCGATTACGTTTGAAAAGAGGGTGGAGGATGGCGGGGCATGCTCATCCCTTCAATGAAGACAAAAGACAGCAGCTATTTCATTCTGCTGTGAGAGTGTTACCCCCCACCCCCCTTAATTCTCTCACCATCATATTAAACTGTGATTTTCAACAGGGTCCTGAAAAACATATTATATTTTACTCGTTTTTCTAAAAGAATTAGAAGGCAATTATAGGGAAAGGATACAAATAGGGCAAAAATGTTTTTGTGTTTTTAGCCCAGCTAAAATTTTCAGAGTTTAAAGTCACTAGAAAGACAAACTGTTAGGTATTCAGAAGGAAAATGTGAATGTTTTCCCAAAGGCATTATTAACAATTAATAATCATTACACTGGTGCCTTGTTTACCTGACCTTGTGTAAATTCAGCAGCCTGGTAATTAGACCCATATTTTGCACATTTGTATATTTCCATGCATAGATTTGACTCATTCATTCATCCATTAAAATTTGCTTGACAGACGTAGATGAATAATCAAGCTACAATTTGTATTTACTGGATTATAGAAAATTGCCCAAACTGTTAAGTTCAAGGAAAGCACATTCTTGTCTCTCTCTTGTGACTGATGTAAAAGCAATTACACATCAGAGGATTGCCCCAAAGCTCTCAGAAGAAGTGGCACTGCTTTTGCAATCTAGGGTCTTTAACAGTTATCTTCTTTTGTGAACGTAGAGACTTTTTAAAGATTAACAGAACGAAGAAAATACCCCTGTGCAAGTAAGTTTATTATCATTTAGCTCATTACACTGTAATTTTACATTAAAAAGTGATGATCAACCCTCCACATCCAAAATAAATAATAATGCACCTTTATTCTGCAAAGATTGTATAGGCAGTGGAAGTTTTGAAGAGGAGAAACAAGACAACTTTTGCGGAGATGGGTTTATGACAAACACTCCTCCCTCCCCGTAGAAAACAAACGTCAACAACAAAACCTGATCAAACCTCTTGCTAACTAGCAATCAATGAGAAACAAAGGAACTCTAAGATTTCATTATTAATGTATTTTCATGCAAAGAAAGAGAACATATCTTAGTGCTAACTGCTCCCTAAATTCTGATGTTCGGTACTAGCCAAACACGCCGTCATGTGGAACTGTATTTTACACTACGGTATTTATTTTGCTTTTGCAGTCACTAATCAAACCATCGCTAATACACGTTTTCTGGTCTAAGGTACCGTACTTCTTTTACACAGCTGAAGATACAATTTTGCTGTCTTAAATCCATCTCTTCAAACTGCTTATTTTGATTGTCTACTTTAGAAGAAAAGGAGTGATTCCTGATTTCTAAAAAAAATGTGTGTGTATATATAACCAGCATTATGAGATTTTAAAAAAACTCTTAGATCATAAACCTAATTTTATAAAAGTATACATGAAGACGCAACTATACATTTTGTATAATCTTTAAAACGGACATTTAGCTCCACAGCTGACAAAGCTTATAACCTGCTTTCACAAACATTATATTAACGTTTATGCAGCTCAAAATTTGGCTTGAAGCACATTTTCTGGATTGGCAACAGAGAGACATCCTAAGGGCTTTACTTACAAATTTAACAAAGAAAACGGTTCCCCAAACTTCCGAAACATATATCTGATTCTTTTTTTTTTTTTACCATTACCAAAACCTAGTTTGTTTCCCCCTAACATTCCATCTTTTCTTTGTATAAAACAGATGTCTTGATGGATATCAGACATTAACTTCTGTGGTGATGGCCTGAAATCACCTAAAAGATCACCAAAGAACCAGGTAAAGCATTAGTTTAGAAAACTGAGTTGTTCTTACAATCCACATGTTTATAAACAGAGAAAGGGGAATTTAGATGCTTCTAGTGTGTGTGATTTCACATAAAACTGTCTGCTGAGTCCATGGCATTGTAATAGGCATTTCAGGGTCTCGTGTCAAGAAGACATGGTCTTGGCAGTTTAATATGATAAAACAACATTGATTTTAAAGCCAAACACAAAAGCTATTTGCCTGACTCTTGGCTTCAATGGAAACAACGAGGGGGTGTCCAGAGGATTTTGAATGGGTGGTGGGGGGTACTGCTGCCCTAGGAGTCTGACGCTGCTCAGACAGAGCTGCTACCCAGTGTGTGCCTTGGGTGATCCTCTTCTTTTTGGTTTATTATCTGTTTGGTTGGTTGTCTTTTGGAAGGTTCCAATTGTTGCAAATTGCACTGCACTCTACTTGCTTAAGAAAAAAAAGGGAGGAAAAGTAGCAAAAAAAAGTACAGCTGTTCTATGAACTGCTGGCGATGGTCTGACAAAAAAAGTCATCTGAACTCGTGTCCATTCCCTCGCTCTAGCTTATTCCCACAGAGTTGCTTTTACTACCAACTTTAGAATGGAACTGATATACTGCATCACTGTTGTCCAAAAATATTTAATTCTATATCACAAATTCAAGTTATCTGTTAAACTTGGATATGATGAGCTTTTCTGAGGCCCCCTACAGAAGTCTAGATTTCACATCCTATTATCAGCCACTTTCTCACCTCTCCTGATCTTCCCTAAGTGTCACCAGCACCACTGAGCATATGATGACCAATAAACAGAACAACTCTCCAACAGGAGGCAAAAGCCAACTGGGCCCCATCACTCTTCTGCAAGAGCGTATTTGTGTATGCCAGGGCTAGGGAAGAGCACACAAAAAGACAAACACCCAAGCACACACAGGGCGCTAAGGGCTTCTCAGAGCTGTATGTCTGCGTATTTAGCTATGCTGTTAACAGGAAAAAGCTATGACTGCCAGCGTTAAGAGAGCTTACGCCAACAGGAGTTTCAAAACCAGCCCTGCCACTAACAAGCCAGTTTCCTGGCCGTGGTCTGGGGGACAGGTAGGAGTGCTATTAGATAAAAGAAAAGATCAAAACCACATCTTTGTAACACACACACAGAGAACTTCTTAAGATTCCTAAGGTGACTGAAATTTACATTGTGAGAGAGACTGAAGCTGACATTCCAGAAAATACTGTCCACTGAGTGTGGAGTCATTAATAATAAAAAATAGGAATTAATTGGCTATTCCATTAAATACCACCCACAGCCTTTCTGAAGGTTCTAAAAATCACTCCCTCACTCAAATAAACAAGTCCTGTGTCTGCCATGTCCCTGGAGCTCTGCTCTACTCCGGGGACATGAAGCGAAATAAGGCACTCAACAGTGCAGCTGGCATTCACCAGGAGCTTGCCGTCTGTGCAGGAGAGAGCTGCTTGCCGATAGATGCCGTCCCACGTTGTGTTCAGGGGTTATGGACACACAGGAGAGACGACATTCTGCCTGTAGAATTGAGGAAGGAAAGCTTTCCAGAGACTGTGCCGCTGAAGGTGTAAGGAGAATTTCGCAAGTTGGGGCCATGTGAGTGCGCGCAGGGGATTCCAGGCAGAGAAGATGGCAGGAGTGAAGGCAGGGAGGGAGAAAAGCACGTGGGAACTTTGAGGAATACCAGGCCCCCCCGGGGCAGCATGCAGATAACCTACGGTGGGCAGTGAGGATGGAGAAGAAGGTGGCAAGACTAGCTTGGGGACTAGTGCCACGCTAAGGAATTTGAATTTCAATCTGTAAGAAATGAGAATCCTCTGAAGGTTTTTAAAATGCAAGGTAACATCATTAACCCTATTTTGGGAAGGTAATCCTGTGAACAGTGTGGACAGTGGACTGATAAGGGAATAGGCCAAAACAGGAAGATCAATTAGAAGACTAAGATGGTACTTCCCTGGTGGCACAGTGGTTAAGAATCTGCCTGCCAATGCAGGGGACACGGGTTCGATCCCTGATCCGGGAAGAACCCACACGCAGCCGAGCAACTAAGCCCGTGCGCCACAACTACTGAGCCTGTGTGCCCAGAGCCCGTGCTCCGCAACAAGAGAAGCCACCACAATGAGAAGCCTGCGCACCACAACGAAGAGTAGCCCCCACTCGCCACAACTAGAGAAAGCCCGTGCACAGCAACAAAGACCCAACGCAGCCACAAAAAAGGAAAAAACGAAAAAAGAAAGCTAAGAGGACCAAGACGCGAATTAAATCTGTGGGAATGGAGGAAAAGACAATGTGACATTAAGAGAAATACAAACACCATGACATCCAACAGGGGCAACTTGAGGGCTTCTATCATCCTAGGTTAGGATGTGCTGGAGGGGTATCGCTCTATGTACCTCACAAGATTACTGTGAGGAACACATTAGGAAAGGGTGTGAAAATGCTTTGAAAATTGCAATGCACTGTGTAATATACAATGTATATTACCATAATGGAATCCTCTCCTTTTCAAATCACTTGTTTCTTTCTTTAAGGGACATTTAATACTTTTGGTAGGTGAGATCATGAAAAAACTGTCAGGAAGGTCCTGACAGCCCTAAAGACAGGGAGCTAAGTAAACCAGTTTGCAAGAAAAAGCCCAAAACATTTCAAAAGATGGACAGTCTATTTTCATTCGAATTGCTGCATACTGAGGGGGTTGCAGAATCCCATTCCTATTATCTGATTCCTGTGAGGAACACTGGGAAATGCAGCCTAGGGACTGTCCCATTTATTTTATTGTAATTTTATTTTTTTAAATAAGAATTGTATATATTTAAGGTGCTCAACACGATGACTTGATATACATAGTGAAATTATTACGAAAGTCAAGCTACTTAACATTATCTTCTCCTCACATAGTTACTACTACTTCTTTTTTTTTTTTTTTTTTGTGATGAGAGCACCTGAAATCTACTCTCGGAAAATTTCCAGTGTTCAATACGGTATTATTAACTATAGCTGTCATACTGTACACATTAGATCTCTAGACTTATTCATCCTATGTAACTGCAACTTTGTACCCTTTGACCAACATCTCCCCTGGCCATGTTGATTTTTGGACCCTGCTCATACAGTGCTAGGCCTAGGCAAAACTACGCACTTCCTACAGAAGGGAGGGTGAAACTACTCAGAAAGAGACTATGGTGAGTCACAGTCAAGACTGAGAGGGTGGTGACAAAACTGCAGATCTCAGAACCACTTTAAAATGTTGTAAAGAACATAATTCCTCGGCATATGCAGGATCAGATGATGTCATTAAATCATTATACAGGAGGTCTCCTAGAAGAGATACAGGGAAGATGACATTTCTATACACAAATATTCCTCAGCCTAGGTTTATACAATCATATCCACACCAGAGAAGAGACAAGGTTGAGCAATGCTAATTATCTGCCATTTGTCAAGTGTCAGCGATACACCTGAAGACTTAACAAGGATGGTAAATTCTCACCAAAAATGTGGAAATATTAAAGATGCTGTGGGGGCTTCCCTGGTGGCAAGTGGTTAAGAATCTGCCTGCCAATGCAGGGGACACAGGTTCAAGCCCTGGTCCAGGAAGATCCCACATGCCGCGGAGCAACTAAAGCCTGTGCGTCACAACTACTGAGCCTGCGCTCTAGAGCCCGCAAGCCACAACTACTGAAGCCCGTGCACCTAGAGCTCTGCAACAAGAGAAGCCACAGCAATGAGAAGCCCGTGCACTACAACTAAGAGTAGCTCTGCTCGCCACAACTAGAGAAAGCCTGCGCACAGCAACAAAGACCCAACAGAGCCAAAAAAGACCCCCACAGTATTAAAGGTGCTATGGGCTTTCTACTTTCATACAATTAATTTTTGTCACATTAGAACTCATTTTGTTTTAGAAACTTAATTCCCTTCTCATTTTTTTTAGGAAAATTTGATTTATCAAATGTATGATTTTATTGAAAAGTGAGGAAAGAGTGAAAGCAATTTAAAATAAAATTACATGTAAAAGTAATTCTATATGCCAAGTTTAAAAGCTTAACAATTAGTTTATAAATGTATACCATAATATATTGAATACTGATTATAACACAAGCAATTGCAAGCATTCTGTTGTTGGCACTGCGCTCCACTGGAAGAGCCCATTAATAATCTTCTACCGTTCACCTGAAATGCAAATTAACGAGCTTTCCATAAAACAATTTGTGTGGCTCTTCCCCCTTCTCCTTTTTAAGTATATATTTAACTTGATACACATATGAAAGCATATATACCTTTTATTCTCATAACTTCATATACAGAACTATATGAATATATAGAAATCATATATATAATAATAACCATAGAGGTCATATATAGAAATCACATTTAAAATACTTAGTGGTCCTCATACATTACATTAGAATTCATCAACATGTGTTTTTTGAAAAGTTTAGTAATCACAGAGGGAATTTTTATAAACACTAGGGCCCTTGCCTACCCTCAGAAATTCTAACCTAATGTTCCAGGGTGGGCTGACTCATCACTCTTTTTAAAACCCATCCAGGTGGGCTTCCCTGGTGGCGCAGTGGTTAAGAATCCACCTGCCAATGTAGGGGACACGGGTTCAAGCCCTGGCCCAGGAAGATCTGCAGAGCAACTAAGCCCGTGCACCACAACTGAGCCACAATTACTGAAGCCCGTGCGCCTAGAACCCATGCTCCGCCACGAGAGAAGCCACCGCAATGAGAAGCCTGCGCACCACAACGAAGAGTAGCCCCGCTCACTGCAACTAGAGAAAGCCCACGCACAGCAACAAAGACCCAATGCAGCCAAAAATAAAATAAATAATAATAATAATAATAAAAGAAAGACCTGGTTCAGATAAACCTTAAAACACACACACACACACACACACACACACACACACACACACACACACACACACACACACACACACACACACACACACACACACACAAATCCCCTCCAGGTGATTGTAATGTGCAGCCAAGGTTGAGATCCACTGTCTGCTTGATACAGAGACAGGCGTATGATAAAAACGAAATGCTGTGGTGAAAAAAAATTTTTAATGCAGCATTCTTAGAATGTTCCATCTGTCTCAAAATGTTCCTTTGGTTTTCAGTATGAAATTTTAGAATCTTAAAATGGCTGGGGCGACAACAATATTTCTAGGATGCAAGGACTTAATTCTCAAATAGGACTTGAGTCTATACTATCCTTCTTTACTGGTAAGGACCATATTAAAATGCACTGTTTTATTTTTCCTTTCTCTTTTAAGCAGCTTCACTATTTTGATAAAAACAATCCCTATTATGAAATATTCAAAGAGAGAAAAGCAATATGGAAAAAATAAAATTCACCTAAACTTTTCACCACTCAGATATGGTTTCTGACCTATGGTAAAATCCTTCTAGAAATTTCTTTAAGCATACACACATACAAAAATTTTACATAAGTGACACTACACTACATAAGCTGGTGTTTTTTAAAAACTCAACACTATTATGTGGCCAAATATTTGGTCCAATAAATACAGATTTGTAAAATAAATGTTAAAGGCTGCATATTAACTATGTATTTATGCAGGTTATTTTTAATGTTTCATGGGTCCTCAGTGTTCTTTTGAGAACCAACTGATTCATCTTTAATTCTCTTAACTATAGAAATGTCAAAAAAAATTTCTATAGCTGTAATGCTATATACTAGGGAGTAGAATTGGAAACCAAAATTTAAAAAGCAGGGCTTCCCTGGTGGCGCAGTGGTTGAGAGTCCGCCTGCTGATGCGGGGGACACGGGTTCGTGCCCCGGACCTGGAGGATCCCACATGCCACGGAGCAGCTGGGCCCATGAGCCGTGGCCAATAAGCCTGCACGTCTGGAGCCTGTGCTCCGCAGCGGGAGAGGCCACAACAGTGAGAGGCCCGCGTACCGCAAAACAAACAAACAAAAAAGCAAAAAAAAGAACAAAAACTTTCCCCAAATGAACTCCTTTAGGTATAAATCTAAAAAAACACATATAGGACTTTTATGCTGAAAACTACAAAATGCTAATGAAAAAATAAGAAGACCTAAATAAGTGAAGAGACATTCCGTGTTCACAGACTGGAAGACTCAACATAGTAAAGATGTCAACTGTCCTCAAAGGGGACTTCCCTGGTGGCGTTTGGTTAAGAATCTGCCTGCCAATACAGGGGACGTGGGTTCGAGCCCTGGTCGTCTGGTAAGATCTCACATGCTGCGGAGCAATTAAGCCCGTGCGTCACAACTACCGAAGCCCGTGTGCCTAGAGCCCATGCTCTGCAACAAGAGAAGCCACTGCGAAGAGAAGCCCGTGCACCACAATGAAAGAGTAGCCCCCACTCGCCGCAACTAGAGTAAGCCTGTGCACAGCAACAAAGACCCAAAGCAGCCAAATAATAATAATAATAAAAATAAAAAGATTTAAAAAAACTGTCCTCAAAGTAACACATACATTTAATATAATTCCAACAGAAATCCCAGCAAGACTTTTTTTGTTGATAGACAAGCTGACTCAAATTTATATGGAAAGGCAAAAGAACTAGAATAGCTAAAACATTCTATTAAAAAACACAATGGAGGAATCACACTACATAAGACTTACTATAAAGCTACAGTAATCCAGACTGTGATGTTGGCAAAGGGCTAAACACAGAGATCAATGAAAGAGAACAGAGGGTCCAGAAATAGACCCACACAAGTATGCTCAAATGGTTTTTGACAAGGGTACAGAAGCAATTCAAAGGTGTAAGAACAGTCTTTTCAGTAAGTGGTGTTAGGACAATTGGACTTACATAGACCCTCCCCCCACAAAAAATGAACCTTGTCCTAACCCTCATACCTTACACAAAAATTAACTCAAGATGGATCATAGATCTAGACATAAAATTTGAATTCTTAGACATTAGACCAAAAGCAAGATCTATAAAATAAAAAAAATTTTAAGTTTGTTCTGTGAAACACAGCATTAAGAGAATAAAAGTACAAGCTACAGAATGGGAGGAAATATTTGCAAATCACATATCCAACAAAGGACGTGTATCTAGAATATATAAGAACTCAAAACTCAACAGTAAGAAAATAATGCAAATTTTAAAATGGGGGATAATTTGGACACTTCACCAAAAATGATATAAGGATGGCAAATATAAATACACTAACCATCAGGGAAATGCAAGTTAAAACCATGATGAGATACTGCCCACACCTATTAGAATGCCTAAAATAAAAAACACCAACTATACCGAGAGCTTATGAGGATGCTGAGAAACTGGAACTCTCATATGCTGCTAGTGGTAATGAAAAATGGTGCTGTTACTCTGAAAAATAGTTTGGCAATGTCTTTAAAAGGGTAAAAATACACTTAACATATGAGCCAGCAATTCTACTCCTGGTTATTTAACCGATAAGAATGAAAAGTTATGCTCACACAAAATCCTATACACGAATGTTTATATAAGCTGAATTCATAATTACTAAAAACTGGCCAAACACTTTCCACTGGGTAACTGGATCAAAGAAACTGATACATCCATACACTGGAATAATATTCTGTAATAAAAGGAACAACCTACATGAAGGAAGACAGTCCCAAAGGCTGTGTACTAGGTGATTCCATTTCTATGACATTCTTGGAAAGACAGTAATAGAGTGAGGAGAATAGATCCATTACTGATCCATCCATGACGGATAGAGTTAGTGGTGGGAAGGAACGTGTGATTATAAGGGGATAGCAAGAGGAAGTTTTTTGGGGCGATATAACTATTCTGTATCCTGAATGTGGTGGTAGTTACATAAATCTATACATGTGCTAGAATCGGTAAAACAGCAAAATGCTATAGACATGGGTAGGTTAAAATGGATGCACATTTGAATATAGGAAAATTAAGTCTTCCTTTTAAGTGGCTCAATATCTAGGTTTCATTTCTAGGAAGCTGGAGTAGGGGATATAATTACTTGAGTGCTGGACCCACTGCTCATGCTGCTGGGGTTCTGTCTTCATGACCCATTGAACGAAAGTAACTGAGTTGAAGACATGACCTAATTTTCTTTTTCAAATCCTCAGATCTAAAATTTCTCTGCTGATGAAGTTCCAACGGATATGTTAGAATTTTTCTTCAGTGTTGTTTGTGGGGGAGTTGTCCTTAGAATTTAATTTTATATTCACAGATCAAGTACCTACCCACTCCTAGCTAAGCAAAGAAACACATATATTACAATGTTTCATTCTGCACATCTTTGAGAACGGCGGCAGCATATTCCATAAGGAGGTGAGAGGTGGGTCCCAGGTGGAAGATAATGCCATGGATGGAAAACATGACACTTCATAAGCAAAAGTGGTAGGACTCAGCATATGATGTGAGGTTAGCCTTTTGAATGAACTTATTTTAAAAGTGCAACTGAGGACTTCCCTGGTGGCCCAGTGGTTAAGAATCCACCTGCCAACGCAGGGGACACGGGTTCAAGCCCTGGTCCGAGAAAATTCCACATGTCGTGGAGCAACTAAGCCTGCGCTCCACAACTACTGAGCCTGCGAGCCACAACTACTGAGCCCACGCACCTAGAGCCTTTGCTCCGCGGCGAGAGAAGCCACCGCAATGAGAATCCCGCGCACTGCAACAAAGAGTAGCCCCTGCTCCCCGTAACTAGAGAATGCCTGTGCACAGCAGTGAAGACCCAATGCAGCCAAAAATAAATAAATAAATAAATAAATATTTTTTAAAGTGCAACTGAAAGAAGTAGCACAAGGGAACTGTGGACAGGGGGTGTGGGTGATAGATGTGTTTTGTATCTTGATTGGGGTAACAGTAATATGACTCTCATGCAATTGTAAACACTCATAGAACTGTACACCAGAGAGTGAACTGTACACCAGAGAGTGAACTGTACTGTATATAAATTTCAAAATGTAATAAGCACCATCCCCCATAAAAGTAATATACGCTCATTGTCAAATATTTGGAAAACAGAAATACAATGTTATATACCATTCAAGATACTGGATGTTAATGTACCGGAGTACAAATGGCTTATTGATATGGTTTCAGATTGCACATTGGAAATAACCTTTAAGAAACTACCATGCTACAAGGTTTGGTGGAATGACAAAAAAGAATACCCACTATTAATGGAAAAGGCTATTAAAATACTCCTATCTTTTCCAGCTTCATACCTGTGTGAAGCCAAATTTTCTTCATATACTTCCACCAAAACAACACAACAACATATCACAATAGATTGGATGCAGAAGCAGATATGAGAATCCAGCTGTTTTTGAAGCCAGACAGCAAAGAGATTTGCAAAAATTTAAAACAATACCACTATTCTTACTAAATTATTTTGCTTTGTAAGACAGGTAGTTATTTTTCATTAAAAAATTTTGTCATATAATAGGCTTATTGTTGCTTATAAGTGGGTTAACAGTTTGTAGATGTCTCAGTTTTAATTTATAACCTAGGGGCAGGACGGGAATAAAGACTCAGACCTACCAGATAATGGACTTGAGGACACGGGGAGGGGGAAGGGTAAGCTGGGACAAAGTGAGAGAGTGGCATGGACATATATACACTACCAAATGTAAAACCGATAGCTAGTGGGAAGCAGCCACATAGCACAGGGAGATCAGCTTGGTGCTTTGTGACCACCTAGAGGGGTGGGATAGGGAGGGAGGGAGACGCAAGAGGCAAGAGATATGGGGATATATGTATATATATATATATATATATATATAGCTGATTCACTTTGTTATAAAGCAGAAGCTAACACAGCATTGTAAAGCAATTATACTCCAATAAACGTGTTAAAATAAATAAATAAATAAATATAACCCACATAAGCAGAAACTCTGCCATTCTCAGTAAATTTAAGAGTGTGCAGGGTCCCACAGAACAAAAGGTTTGAGAACCACTGTGCTATGTAACATTGCATACACTCATCAGCATGAGAAGCCATTATGCTGTGAAAATTTAATCAGGTCTTTCTTTTCTTTTCAATTAATTAATTAATTAACTTTGGGGCTGTGCTGAGTCTTTGTTGCTGCGCGCGGGCTTTCTCTAGTTGCGGCAAGCGGGGGCTACTCTTCGTTGTGGTACGCGGGTTTCTCAATGTTATGGCTTCTCTTGTTTCAGAGCACCACGGGCTCTAGAGCATAGGCTCAGTAGTTGTGGGGCATGGGCTTAGTTGCTCCGCGGCACGTGGGATCTTCCCGGACCAGGGATCGAACCCGTGTCCCCTGTATTGGCAGGCAGATTCTTAACCACTGCGCCACCAGGGAAGCCCTAATCAGGTCTTTCTTGGTACTAGACTACTCTCCTTTTGTCTTTCTTTGCTGATCAGTTCCTGAAAGGAGTGGCTCTTGAGTGTGACTAGATGAAAAGCTGCAATTGAAAGAAATTATCCTCAAAGGATTATGTGTGACTTCATCCACATGGTTTCTAAATCTTTAGTATACATATAGACATAAATCCTGGGCAGTTTGGGTTTTTTCCTGCCATGATTCTTAAGCATTCTTTGCTGGTGGATGGAGACTGAAGGCTGGCTACACAGGCTCCTGAGAGCCGAGCTAGCAAATCACCTAGGTTCCCAGCAACACGAAGAGCTTCTCCAACAGCCAAGGAGCCTGAGCACCTGTGCAACGTGAATGAGGCTGGGGATCTTTCTGGAAACAAGCTGCATAATGTACGTCACAAAACTCTAACAGAAGAGTTATCATATGCTGGAACATGGTAGAAACCAAAAATATTTCTGAGGGAGTACCAAGGGTCAAATGAGTTTTGAACCAGTAAAGTTATACACTGCTTTTCAAAACCCAGCTAAGACCAACACACCGTAGGTGTTGGTATGAGCATATGGTAAAGCCATACCTGACGCACACCAAGCCCAAAACAAACCAACACCCACCAATTAGAAAATACTGGTGCTCTAATTTTCATTAGTAGTATCTGGAATCCAGGCTTTGAGAATTTTTCTATGGTACCATGGAAAGGCAGCTGAACTAAATCCCTCTTGAACAGAAATATAGTTGTTCCATTTAACATGAGAGTAAGCTAGACAGAACAATCTGGAAATTCGTATCTGTAACTATCTGCAAAGGGCCAATTTCCACATGTGAACCATAACGTATACTTTCTAAGCAAGCCAAGTTTGAGACACGCATTGCCTGGGGCGCTCCCCTCCCCTCTCTCGTTTTACCTGTGCAGCAGAGAACGGAGAGCTCAGTTTTGCTCCTTGAAGTCAAGAAGGTCAACGGTGTGAGAATCTCACTTTTGAAAGGTTAAATGAAATTTGTTCTGGTTCAGTGTCTTACTCTACTACAAGACAGTACACCTCTAGATGACTGGAGTTAGACCTGAAGTTGAATTTTTCCTAAAGACCCAAGGTTAGAGAAATCAATCTGAAAAAGGAATTCTACTGTTTCGGCACAAGCAGTTTTCTGTTTTTACCCACTTGTTTTCAGATATTTGACAACTCCTATGGCATTTCCTGAGCATTTCAAAAAACCTCCAATTTTCCCTTCAGAGGAGGCGAACCATATCAGAAGCCGCCGAAAGCCCAGGCGCCCCTTCAGTGGCCGCGCTGGTCCTTGGCTGGGCAGCTGTAATCGGCTTTCTGGACTCATGTCCCTGCCAGCCCTGTGGCCTGGCTTAGCTTGTGAGGCTCACGCCAGGGCTCTGGAGGCATCCTACTGAAAGAGGGACTGCAGTGAGGATGGCGTGCAACTTGTTACTCATCAACGGCTGTCTTACCGTATGTGATGATGAGCAGAATTCTGGACTAGGGTCCCCAAGGATGGTCACAGTCCTGATGCTGCTACTTGTAACCTGGGAAAGTCACTTGATAGCTCCAGTCTCTCAGAAGAGCATGACTCGTTCAATAACTCTTTACTGAACAACGACCAGGTTAGGTACAATACTGGGTGCTGGGTCTTGGAGGACTTAAGAACCTAGTGTCCTTTCCTTGCTTGTAGCCACTTCCTCAAGCTGCCCTTATCAGTGTCCCTTCCTAAAGCTGACTTTGGGGCCACATTCACCAACACTGAAAAGGAAACTCCCATGCTGGCAAAGTGCAGGGAGGGCCAGGAGCAAGGACAGTGCGGAGTGGTATCGTTCTGACTTGGGGGGGCGGGGGGGAGAGTGGCGAGACAACGGAAGCTTCCAGATGGACGCCTCGGAAAGACGGGGCAGCGAGGCCCCAGCCTAGGGCTGAATCTCAGGGCGGGAGCGGGCGGGGGCGGAGCACGTGGAGGAACCCAACCGAGCCACGTCATCCACTGTTACCTCAGAACAGAATAATGAACGTTAACAGCGAGTGCTCTTGAGGCACTAAGCACTGGAGATGCATCATCCCATGTAGTCTTTCTTATGACCTGATGTGCCAGGTACTACCACTGTCGTTGTCTTATAAGCTACGGAACGTTGGCCTCGAGAAGTTACTAAACCGCTAGATGACCAAAAAGAACTCTGACCAGGTGTTCGAGTACAAAACCTCACAGTCCATCGCGAGGCTAGCAGGGGCTGCTCTGAAAACTGATAAAAGCAAGTGCTAAGCTTTCCAAACAGGAGGAAAGAACAGGCAAGGGCAGTGGCTACGACAGCCTCCACCTCTGACAAAAAGCTCTCAGAGGAGGAAAATATGCACATGCGGGGAATGACATGGGCAAGAGACAGGCTATGGCCCGAGCTCAGACCCTGCAGAAAGATCTGAGGTCAGTGTTCCCTGTGGTCAGGGCACCTGAGAATTTGGTGTGGGTTCCCTCCTAGTTCCTCAAGATCACGCTCTAGTTCTGCGACTCCCCAAATAGGGTCCATGCCATAAGGTTAAGATTAAACAAAAGATAAAGAGGTGTTGTGATAAATATAGAGAGTACAAGGAACGTTGGTTATTCTATGAAGGTTAAAAGTCAGGTGGCATATAAGGGTGTACCTGATCCAATTTGCTTATTGGAACTCCTTTTTTTTGAAACAATTCAAGTTTAATTTGTTGATATATGGCTTGTGGTCTATACTTAGACAAACACTAAGTTCTACAACATACTGGAACTCCTTTATAACAACTAATATTCATACCATGTTAACGCTGTTTGTGTAGAACACGTAGCTGGCACGTTTTAGGGGACTAGATTTGACCTGTTATTCCCTTAGATTTGTACAATAATACATTTACTTACAGTAAGATTCTACTTCTTAGTTTTTCTGTAGAACACACCATGGTGTTGCAGTAAAATGTTATACCTGACTGAAAATCAGCTTGGTGGATATTCATACTTAAGAAAAAACAGCCATTCGCTAATAAAAACACACCAATCCTCCATCAATGGGCCCTGGTATTAGAATACCGCATTTAAAAAAAGCAACTGGTGTCCGTGGTTTTCATTTATGTTAAACTTCCCTATCAAATGGTGTGGAGCAAAAAGAAATACTAATTCTTTTGTTTTGTCTTAACAAGATTTAAGATGAGTTCTATGGATTCCTAAAGAAATGATCCTTCTTCAGGCACCGCTGGGCAGCATGGATTGCACTGCCTGGGATGCTGAATGGGTGGGATGGATATCTACTGCTTCTTTGCATGCCTTTTGTACCACTTATAATTATGCTGTTAAGAGTCTTTACAAAAAAGAAACCCAGTTTATTCTTTTTAAATGTTCTAAATATAAATGCACAGGCAAGGAGATAAACAATAATTCCACTGGTGCTTAGAGTTTAAACTATTTGAACTAATGTACCTGTGAGACTACTGCATATTGCAACCTACAACCTAAAAACTATCAGCCCATATCACCACAGGTAAGAAATGAGAAATTTTGAGGGTTATTGAACACCGAATATTTGCAGCTGAACAAGACAGAGTTACTGAACATCATTGCATGGCTCTAAAACCCTCAGATCCGCCAGCACACGATAGCTGTCATGAAGTACTGCTACATTTGAAAAGCAAAAGGCAATGGAAGTAAGAGTGGGTCTATAAGTAAATTACACGGGTAGGGGTGGGGATGGGGGTGGCGATCTAGTGAGAGGCTGCTTCATCTTTAATTATTAGATTTATTTACTAATTGAGCTCTGTGTATTCCTAAAGAAATGGTCCTCCTTCAAGCATTGTTGGACACCATGGATTCTGTTGCCTGTGATGCTGAGTGGGTGTGTATTTTGGTGGAGCAAATATATTAACCAATACTTCACCCTGCCCTCCCTGCACTTTTAAGGTCCTGTCCTCAGATTCAACTTCTGGCTTAACAACATTATGTTTGGTGGTTGTTATTAATTTTGTTTTCAAGGAATGCATATCCATTCCAAACTTAACAAGCATCATTTTCTGTTTTTTTTTTTAGCAAAGGTGCAAAACCAAAATGAACGTGGATTTTTCATATACCACAAAACATCCCACTCCACTTCCTGGATGTGTGCTGTCTTCTAGAGGGACTCACAGTATCATTGGTCAAATGCTCCCTTCTTTACTAGGTGCTCACACACGTGAGCATAAGAAAGTCTGCATCATGAGGCAAGTAACGCTGGACATTATTTTTGGAATTCCTCACAAAAGTGGGTCCAAAAGAGATTTTTAAAATGTGACTTATACCACAATTAATATACTGAGAAAGAAATGGGAAAAATACAGGGAGAGAGCAGGAGTATGAGAGGAAGAACAGCTAGGCATCCACTCTCTGCCACCCTGTGTAGTAAGAGTGAGACTCTTGTGTCAGGACAATGAGAATACGTTTCTGCACGATGTGATTTTGCATCTTAATAAAAATATTTCTGGTCAATGCCTCTTTGCCTGACACTTGGTTTGGGGAGAAAACAAATTAAGGCTATGAACTTGGAGATGGGCATATATTGAAACCAATAGTAATCAGTGACATAAAATAAAGACAGGGTAACAAAGGGCTATATTAATGCTTTCATGACCTTAAATTAATGTGGAGTCTTGTGTTAGCCTGAGAATCTTGTGAACCACTAATAAACCTTCTGCCAATATGATAGCAGTGCAAAAAAGAATTTAAAGAAAAAACAAGAAAGTATATTACTAAACATTAAAATGCATACACTATTGAGAGCAAACGGCTGGAGCAGAGATCACAGATGAGACACCGAAGAAAGCACAGGTCCTGTCCGCAGAAAGCTTATGTCAGGGAAATTCTGAGACTGTAAAACCAACAGCAAATTTCTAAGGAATTCAATCACCTATTTCTGGTCCTAGCAACTAATCAATGTTATCATATGCATAGCACTGACTAGCTGTTAACTGTTAATTTTTCTAGATGCAGGGCCAGCAATACCTCTGTTTAAACAGCACAGTGAAGTGCCCCAAGTAATGCTCCTTTACAAGTTGCTGGAAACACTACAAGGCTGGTGAGAAATACATTTCGCCCCACTGGAACACTCTAAAACCTGCATAAGCCATCAATGGGAATTGAGGAGGATATTTCAGTTGACTATCCACCTTTAGAAACGAATGGCTCTTTAAGTATTAAAATGAGGGTTTAATGTACATTATAACTAATAGTACTTGAGATGAAAGTAAATGAGCCACTACCCCCCTCCCAGGTACCAAGAGGGGTCAGATTTCCCATTTATCAGCAAGTCTTCAGGGTAGGCAGCATCTCAATCTCACATTCTCTTCTGCGGCTGCTTCATGGATGGCTGAGGGGAACACTTCAAAAATGAACCAGCTAAACAAACTTCCCAGCAGCACTTGACAGAGCTACACCTATTCTTCCCATTTCCAAAGCAGTGGAGAATTAATTACCAGTTCTATGGATCTATTGTAAGTATAATAGACTAAAGAGCTATCACAGACACATTTATTGTAAAAGCACAATCCCAAGAGTGTCTACTGGAGGGCCAAAACGATTAACACAAATGCTTTGTCAGATCAAAGATAAAACCTGCACCGCCCAATTGAGGAATGAATTAGAACAGTGGGTTATCTTTCAAATTAACCAGGGCAGTTAGTGAGGAAAATTTCATGAAAGTGTAATTCTTAGCCTTTGTGAATCCACACAGCAGGCATTCTGCCAGCTGACAAGATGATGAAATTTTCATGCTTAAAAAAAGCCCTCTTCATTTCCCAATTTAGATTAGCTAGTGTTTCTCTCCCCTTTTGTGCGTGCGTGCGTGCGTGCGTGCGTGTGTGTGTGTGTGTGTGTCTATTTGCTCTTCTGAAGCAGAATTTAAGGGGAGGGGAAACACATATCAATTTTTCACTGTAAAATTGAGTCTTTTAAAAACATCCTTAAAAGCTGAGAGATATAGTCTTTAAACTGCCTTTTTATGATTTTCAAAGAAATACCAGTTCGATTTTAACTTTGTATAGAGGAACCAATTAGGACCGGGGCATGAAATCAACTTTGAATTAGAGCTTTCTGTGCTGCCTCAAAGTCTTCCAATGCTTCGTCAAATCTCGAGATAAAGCATTAGAGTTGTTTTCCTCCTAAGGAAATTAATATATTACTTGAAATATCCTTGCTTGGTGCTTCTTGTATTTCTACGTATACAGAAATTTAAATGTTCTATGAAACAAGAATCCGAAGGATACAATCATTGCTGTACGGTGAGAGAAAAAAGCATTTCCCCTGCTATTAAAGGAGCCAATATTAAAACGCTACAATACAGACTGATTCTCAGATATATAAAAATTTTAATGTTTGCTGTATCACATTTATTCAGTCAGCACTATTTATTCACCACAGAATACAACAGAAGATGTGGTGTATTTTTTTAAGAGTGATTAAGAAGTATACTTTGCTACCCTAAACTTTGGCCCTTTTGTTCTTGACAGCCAGATTTCTTGGTGATCTAGAACTGTGTTCCCTGGCAGGTTACAGTGTTTGGTTAAGTACCTTATACTCCTCCACTGTCTTACAAAAGCTCCTTCCTTTCTCAATGTAGGTTGTTCTTGCCTGCAGTGATTCTAAAACTAAAATGAAAAAAATATGGAGAATCTTGTTCTCAGTCCACTAACAACTTTATGTCTAGTGGGGAGCATTTTTTAACTTGCAGAATAGGAGGGAACTCTTTTGGTCATTAGCTTCAGAGAACAGTCACTTTGATCTCAGTACTCAGTACCAACATCCTTATCTCCAGTACACTTGGTGTATTAATCTCCAGCTGGATTACCACTGCTATGGTATATCACACTGAACTAACTGTAATCAGGATCACTTGAGGCATGATGACAAAAGAAACTCCACACCATATCCCTCTACTGGCAAAGTTCACTTAAGTCTGGGGTCAGGAAGAAAGAGAACACTCTACCAATAAACTGTAACTTGGAGGTGCATGAGCTCTCTGTATAAAAGCTCTGATCTTGAGAATATTTGAAACATTTGTTCATCATGGGGCCATGAAAAGAACGAATAATGGATTTCTTTCTCTTCTAGACAATCACATATGCCTAAGGACACAAAGTAGAGAAACAAGTTCTTAATTTTGAGGACAATCATATCTTTCTTCAAGTGTAGGAATGACATTTGGGTATTTTAATTAGAAATGCCTTAGGAAAGTCAATCAAGTGGGCAGTTAACGACAGGAAAACTAACTTGCTGCTAGTGAGATGGTTGGTAGACAATTAAAACAAATGCTGTAGAAACCACGGGTTAAACGTCTGGATGCCTAAAACTAGGTTATTTAGCTTGAAAAATACTTATACAACCACGACCACCACACCACACACACAGTTAGAAATCAATCTTTCAGTTAGGGCATATTTCTAACTATTCAGAAGATCATTTTTCTGCCTATTCTCAACTTAGTCAAAACAGATTGCCCGCTCTTAGAGAAGGAAATAGATGAGCTTCTTATAGTATTAACATTTCCATGGTGAAGATTTTGATAGACTAAACACAGAGAGAAAACTCAGAATTCTTCCCAAGAGTCAAGAATCATGCTCTGCTCAATGAGGTCTGTAAACGAGCTGAATAGTTTTGATTTGGACTCTTCATGCTAAATAAAGGCCTAGCATTTCACGTGCTGAACATTTCATCTACTGCGGAATGTGAACCCACAGATAACCTTTATTCCCATCCAACTGTTCATTAAGTAGAGCACCAGATTATTCACTAAAATGTTTCAGATTTCCCAAAATGTAGCCATAATTATTATTTTAAAAATATCTTCAGACAAACCTACTTGGTTCTTTTTTCTTGACGAATACAAATTATTCTACTCCAAAATCACAAGACTAGAACTCTATGCTTTTACTCTTCATCCTAATGATCTAATACTTGATTTTCATTTAATGAGTTCGATTTTAAAGAAGATAATGCTACGTTATATGTTAACTAACATATAAGTAGAAATTATAGGATGATATTGATCAAAGTCAAGAGTCTTACCTAATAGAACCAGAGCATTTTTTGGGAAATGCGTTGCCAGCGTAACCTCCACCTAAGTTACAGTGAACTTTCAAGTAACAGAAATTTTGTTTAGATGACAAATGACATAATGAAACACTAAGAAAAATCAAGTGGGAAATGTGGTGTTTTTTCTTTTAATTTTAACTTTTGAAGAGAAAAAAACTAATTCATATGAAATGTGTTAAAAACCAAAACAAAAACTTTGAAAGGAACCTTCTTTCTAATGCAGACAGCTCACTCACTGTTCTGGAACTTTTCCTATATATTTATAAAAATTAGACGTTCTTCTTTAAAATGCCACACAAAAGCACTGAAATTTAAAAGATGTTTATTCTGATTTCTTTGGAAATAAGCTATGAAATGGTTTAGATGACCACATAAACACAAAGTGTTAGCTAGTTGGCAGTTTTTTAAAATCACCACACGGGAAGGGATAGTTAGGGAGTTTGGGATTGACATGTACGCACTGCTGTATTTAAAATGAATAAACAATAAGGACCTACTGTATAGCACAGGGTACCCTGCTCAATTATGTAACAACCTAAATGGGAAAAAAAATCTGAAAAAGAATAGATATATGTATAACTGAATCACTTTGCTGTACACCTGAAACTATCACAACATTGTTAATCAACTATACTCCAATATAAAATAAAAAGTTTTTAAAAAGTAAAACAGAAATAAAATCACCACACATGAGTTTACAGCTCTAGTTGCCAAAGATAGGTAATATTGATTTTTCCTCCTCTGATCGAAAATCTGAGTGACCATTTAACTTCATTTTATTTAGGCAGCAATAAACTACAATACTTCCTGATTATATTCTCATTTTTCCTTAAAAGCAAAAACTTCATTACTAAAAATACTGCTCATTAATGAGATGAAATGCCCAACAGAAAAATCAAATCATTTTCCTGTCTTTTCAAAATTTTACAGTTTCATACAAAAACCGTATCATTTTATTTTAAAACAAGTACCAAACCTTAGTAAGTTGCATATGTAAGACACTCATTATGGATACTTACTTCGTAGTATTTTTTAATGCATCGTCTAATGTCCATGATCAATTTGTTGCTCAGCTGTACCATAAAGGTCAGAGGCGAAGCCTTACAATCGATGTTACTGCAACGATACAAGCTGGGCTCCATATCGGTTCCCTACAGAAGTCAAGACAGACAAGTACACAAAAGGTTATAAAAGGTTTCTTGTGCTTAAAAACTTACATGCTGTCCTGGTGTACAATATTTTAAATTCATTTTATTGGTAAGCTTTTTTTTTTTAACATCTTTATTGGAGTATAATTGCTTTACAATGGTGTGTTAGTTTCTGCTGTATAACAAAGTGAATCAGCTGTACATATACATATATCCCCATATCTCCTCCCTCTTGCGTCTTATTGGTAAGTTTTTAACCTTATTTTCTCAACCACTTTCCTCCCAAAGATCCCCTCAGTCACCACATACCTTCTACTCTTGCCACCATCATAATGGAGTACAAAGCCCAAGGGAAAATCTTGAAATTACTTTTTTTACATTCAATACACGACAGACTATGGATAAAATAGTTTCCCCTCTGAAAATACCAGTGAAGTCACATTATTGGAAATAAACATCCTTCCTAGAGATACTGATCAAGAATTTAAATTTGCACTTAATTCATTCCAAGGCAAAGCAAGAGCGTTAATGACAACAGTTTGCTCCATACTGCCAACTTAATTTTAAGAATAAAGCCTAAAACTTAAGCGTTACACCACAGAGTGATCACTTATTGTTAGCTTAGCAAATCTAAAATTTCTGTAACCACTGCCCCCCAACAAATGAAATGTATTTGGGGGAGGGGAGAGAGGAGGAGTAAAAATTTGAAAAAATGAACTATTAGTAGTTGGAGAAAACGTTTTGTTTTGTTTTAAACAAAGACAAAGCAAATGTAATATTCAGGGAAACTGTTGGGGTTTCTGGAGCATTTGTTTTCCTTCTTGATACTTAAACATCTTGGTTTCCTGCTCCAATCTGGTACATAACCCTACCCCGCCACACGAAGCAATTCCAGGTGGAAGAGATTTTAGAGCTTGACATCGGGCTCTTCCACAGTTAGCCCATCTGCAAGTCGTCAAGCCTCCATGCAATTAACTATCTTATTTACAGCTGTAATGAAGCAAAACTCAAGGATTTAGCAAGTATTGCTGATCTGTGTCTGCCTCTTCCTTGCACTTGCTTCCAAAGACTGCTTTGTTTTGATTCAAAAAAATGCAAAACATCTGCTGTTTGTCCAAATTAACTTAAAATAATTACTTTTAATTTAGATAAAGGACGTATTTTCTTTCAGTTTCAAGGTTTTACGTGGTTCTGCTGCCTACTCATTTGCCAATGGCTAGTACATGTATAACACTGCAGTGGAATCAAGTAGATTGGCTAAGTTTCAAGTTCTGATCCAAGGTCAATGATACATTTTTTGGCAGTACTTCTTTAGAGAAATGTCTCCCTGTGACTTTTTTAATGCCTGATATGCAAAGACAGCAAAGATAATCACAGTACCTTTGTCAAAAAGGAGGCAAGTGGGATGTGTAAAGATAAACAAAAACTTTCCAAAAACACTTAGTTCCCCATTAACTTGATTTAAGATAAAGGAAAATATTGCTCTAAGCCTTAATAAATTGGGCCCGGAGTGGAGAAATACAGGTTGCTAATTAAGGAATTACAATAAAAATACTTTAAGATAATTCAGCGTTTTTAAGAGATTCCATTTAAAAAACCAAGGCCAAGCATTCTAGGAAGCCAAAAACAATACTCAAGCATACTCTATTAAGAGGTTTCAAGCAGAAATAAGTAAGCTGTGAAGGCAGAATTCATATGATGCTAAAATTCTTTAAACACATAAAAACCTGTGTTTTCTTTTTCCTTTTTATACACATAGTAGAGAGAAAATGGACTTTATACTAGTTCACTCACAAAACAAACAAACAAAAGAAACAAAAGCAACTAACCGAACCATCGAAGACGCTATCATAAATATTCTCAGTTCCACATATAGGGCATGGACATTTGAACCTTTCACAGTCCCTGTATTTCTCTTCATCCGTGAGCTGTGCTGGGCCACCAAGGAGAGCATCATTCTCTTCATCTCTGTGATAATGATGAACTCTAAATTGGGTGGCGTCAAGTCCTATTAATGTTAAAGAAAAAATAAATTCAGAAAGGTACAATTATTTAAATTCCCTTCTCCAAAAATACTCCAAAGAAGAGAAATCAGAAAAGAATTATTTCAAATTCATGCACATACTACACAACTATTTGAACTCAAGATAGAGGCTCATATCACCAAGACAAATGACTTCCTTTTTTAAGGAGATTATAAACAAAACAAGTAAACTGCACCAAAACAATGCAGAGACATTCCACTGGACATTTGCGTTTGGAAGCAACTACTTCTATAGGATGGTTTTACTATTTTCTTAAAGTTACGATAAAAATCTCAAAAAAATGTGCACTGTTAAAATCTCCTAAAATCAAAGTATCACCATTAAAACTGAAAATAGAGAATAAAAATCCCATTATGGAAAACAAGTTCACTGCTATTACAACTCCTTCAAGCGCAGACACCACTGCTAACCCTGATTTCAATGCAGTGGTCGATTCCATCTTGGCTCAGTAGTTAACAGCATGTAGGTTGCAATCTAATTCAGTGGTTAAAATTCAGTAGCAGCATCTGAGTCAAAACTCAACATGTTTTTTTTTTTTGGTGTTCTGAATTCAGAAATTTAAAGTATGTGCAAAAACAATGAATCTACAAACTCTATAGGCCAAAATGTCCCCGACAATACTGAAGCCAAATATACCTTCTATATTTCAATCAAAACAACACAAGAAATCAATCGATGCATAGTTTACACTATCTTGTTTCCCCAAACTATTTGAGAAAAGAAACGATTGTAAGGCCAACCAATTTAACTTGCCTTTGACCAAAGCACATATGTCAAAATGTACTATTTGGATTTACACTTAAAGATATTCCACACTGTATCTTATAACGTTTTCTTGAAAGCATTCCTTAGCAATCCCAAAGAATTCTAGGCTTCTGAGTAATCTAAAGAAAGCTATCATTTGTTTTAGTATAAAGGTAAATAAGTAATAAAAACAGTCACTGAGCAAAAAAGTTCAAATACCAAAAACATCTAAAAATTATTGTAACTCTATCAACAGCTTGCATAGTTAGATAATCTAACAGATGTATTCAGAACTCAGTGACAAGATCCTAAATCCCATCTGGTCAATTGTCAAGTGACATCTCTTTAATTATAAAAGACTTAGGGCTGACTGACACAGTGGAAAGGTGCTGAACAAAGAATGAAAAGACTGAGACTTTGAGTCTTGGTTTTTTCACCTGCAAGATGGAGCTACTACCACCACCATGCACTTCTGGAGTTTAAATCGGATGTTAGGGACAAATCATTTTCATTGGTGCCTATCACTGGTAAGCACCCAATAAATGCCACGTGAATGAAAAAATAAAATACTGGATGAACATCATTTAATCCACCATTTAATATTCATTCAAAATTACAAATTTGGAAAAATATATGAAACGCACGTTCGTGTTGCACAGCAAGTTAATAGCTGCTCTTTGTAGTAATTAATCAAAGTGAGTATTTCCCAACATGATAGTGTATAATAAAAACAAAGACTACACATTCAAAGCAAATTGAAAAACTGTTCTTGGTTACTGTAACATAGGTCACTTGGCCCCAAGACTCACTATACATTTTTATTTTACAAGTTACCTATAGCTTAAGAGCAACAGCAAGTTCGTGAAGTGTGGGGGAACATACACCCTCTCATTTAAAGACAAGGAGGGGCAGAGGAGTAAGAGAGACCATGCCCACGCCTGTGAATGGTGCCATTTCTTCTCTGTAGTGAAGGGCAACTGCTGCAAATTCCTGAACCGCTAGCTGTGAATCCAACTGTATTCACATAATGTCTTGCTTTATTCACGATTATGAGAAAGCAGCTCCACCTTTTCTCTGATGGTATAATTATTCATCAATTTCCCAGGCCAATACTATTCAAAAAGTAAGGAAACAGAAAAATAATAAGTGTTTCCTGAAAGACAAGCTTCTTTCACAACCTAAATATCAAGGAACAAAACAAAGCTGGCTTTGCACATAGACAAAACTGGCTGGGCTCTAACAAGGAAGCAGTGAAATCTCTTTCTAGGCCTCCCCACCAGCCATGCCCACTGAGTGCACCTGAGGCTTGGGGAGGCCTGCCTGCTGAGCACACCACAACTGGACATGGGCTGCCTTGCTACTTACGGAGAAAAGCCCAGCAAGTGACCAAGAGTTATGAAAAATTATCAGGCCTTATGAAATGCCTACTTTAAATGTCCATTTCCACAATCCTTATCTGCCCATGGCAGCAACAAAAACAAATGGCCTACCTAATTACTTCAGATTTATTCACAAGCTGATTTTTTTTCAAGAGAAGGGACTTCACCTCAGCACTCTTGGCCATAAGTCAGTGGTAAATTTTTTAAATATAAAGGGAGAAGACGGTGTAATTACCTTAAAATATTAGGTATATAACGATCCTTGTACAAGAAGTTACTTGGATACAAAAATATCACAAAAAAGTGATTTCCTTGGAAGGACAATTATAAGTTCAACAGAAAAATCACGGAGGGCTAAGTTAAATCTTTTTAAGAAAACATATAATTAGTCATGTTAAAAAGTATGGATCATTGCTGCTGGAGTCCTTTTTTAAGGTCAAAATCCATGCTTAAACCGCAAACTTATTCAACATATAAATTAATTTTTCCAAATCCGCACAAAATTGGCGATAAGCAGCTTATTTAGAAGTTTCAGGAAACTTAAAAAAGTTTTACTGCTTAAACCATAACTCGTTAAGGCTGGAGCGAAACAACAGGGAAAAAGTATCTGGTGCTGCCACCTAGAGGTAGATTCTGAATTTTAAAATGTACAAAACAGCTGCTACATAGAACTCCATTCGTAGTTACTGTCCCTCCAAAATGAAGCACTATTGTCAGAAATGACATTAAAGCAAAATCTTTATAATCACAGTTTCCATACATGCATATACAGGGCATAATCAATATTAAACTGCACACCGTACAGTAAGTAATCACAGTAGTCTTTGAGCGAGCAAGAGATAACAAAACTGAATTCCAAGTTCCTTATCTCTTCTAATGAGAGCTTTCTCTGAACAACTGGCTTAAAGAAACAAACTTTATGCCCCAGCTGAAAAGAGATCTTCCACTTCTACTAGACTAGCTTTTGACAGATGACTTCAATCATTTGGTCCAGCACAGAGTAAAAGGAGGAGCAACCTCCTTGGGCTTGGCACCAGTTACGTGGGGGAAGAGCAGGAGTGGAAATGATGTGTGCTTTAATTCAACCCTGTGGCTTGTCGTGACCCAGCCGCACCGTTTTGCTTGGGCTGCAGTGGGGGAGTGGGGGAGGGCAACAACGACGAGACGGGACAGAGGGGCAGCGGAACGAAATTAAAATACTGTCATTTATAATTAGAAAACTTATAGGATCTCACATTATTTTGGCAACAGGATCAAAGCTCTCATGTTTCAAGAAGTATTTATAGAAAGTAACATCACAGGCACTGGAGGGGATGAGTTCAGCAGTGCCGTGTTATACTTAAGATCGCCACATTCTTACCACACATTTAGCACAGAATTATTTTTTTTACCACAATTTTCTAACAACTGTAAACTATCTGTTTTTAGAATGTTCACTTGCCTCCGTTTCCAAGGAGTATTTAAAATACTCCAAACTCAAAGCATTAGGTTTAGACTAAGGCTGATGCGCCTGACTAAATGATCTTCTTCCTCCAAAAGACAAGGTCTCTATTAGTGCAACTGCAAATAACTACAGTAAAGTCAATTACATGTGTTCATACAACTGGGGAAAAGGGAAAAATCCATATGAATGAAACTCCAGATGAGTAGAGTAACTGGTATTCCCAAGCAGTTGTCTGTAATATGAATCACTCAAACTACTAGGGAAGCTAATTAATGAAGTCTTGCTGTGAATATTTTTTTCTAAAAATTTCTTCTAGCAAATGAATCCTTTCCATGAATCCAAGCTTTCATATAGCTGGACTTCTTAGAGAACAATATACAAACTGAAAACTTAGTAGGATTAAAGAAAAGATATTTAATGAATTTTTAAAAGGTGACTGCTATATCCATAAAAAGCCTCGTATAAGAAAGTTCATAGCAGCTTTATTCATAATAACCATAAATTGGAAACAATCTGATGTCCATCAACAGGAGGATGAATAAACAAACTGGTATAATCTACCATGGAATACTACTCTGCAATGAAAAAGACAGAATATTGACACGCAACAAGATGGATGAATCTCAAAAATACGCTAAGTGAAAGAAGCTGAACACAAAAAGTATATAACAGAGGAGATTATTTATATAAAATTCTAGCATAGGCAAAACTAAACTATGGTCCTAGAAATCAGATGAGTGGCTGCTTTTGTGAGGGGGAGGGTATGGACTGGGGAGAGTGCAATGGAACTCTCTAGGCAATGGAAATATTGTTTTGATAAACTGTTTGCATAATACTCTTAACGCTGTACGTTTCATGGTACATAAATTATACTTGAAAACAAAAACATTCCAAATAGAAGACGTTTGTGATATATACTAAAAACATTCCAAATAGAAGATGTTTGTGATATATATTTCCAAAGAACTCATTCAGAATATAAAAGGAATGCCTGCAAATCAATAAGAAAAAGACAACTCAACAGGAAAGCAGAAAAAGACTTGGACAGCTCACAAAAGAAGATATTCAAATGGCCAATAAGCATAAGAACAGGTGCTCAACTTTATTAGTCATCCAAGAAACACAAATTAAAACCACAACATTATGCCATCACATAAAATGGAGGAGAGAGGAAACACCAAGTATTGGTAAGAATGTCGAGCACCCAAACACTGCTAGTAGCGGGTCTAAATTAGTAGGACCACTTTGGAAAATTGGTAATATCTACTAAAGCTGAACATACATGTTCCCTATGACCTAGCAGTTCTCCATCTAAGTATATACCCAACAGAAATATATACAATTGTTCAACAAAAGACATGTGCAAGAATGCCCAAAGCAGCACTATTCATAACCACCCGGAGTGGAAAGAACCCATAAGTAGGTAAGTCACACAGTGTAGTATATTCATACTAGACAGAAATGAAGTACGACCACATGGACCCATCTCACAAACATATTGAACGAAAGTAGCCAGACATAAAGAGTAAAGACATAATTTATACAGCATAGAAATATAAGAACACTTCACCTATGATGTTAGAAGTCATGATAGTAATTTTCTGGTGGGGCATGGAGGATAATTTCTAGAAGGAAATACGAGGGAGCTTCTGAGAATGTAGTAATATATTGTTTCTTGAGCTCAGGACTGACTACACTGGTATGTGTTTACTTTAGCAAAATTCCTCAAGCTGTTCAGTTAGGCTTTTGCATACTTTTCTCTATGTATGTTATACAAGAAATTCACACTGATTTCTCATACCACATACAAAAATAAATTCAAAATGGACGAAAGACTTAAATGTAATAAGACCTGAAACCATAGAACTCCCGGAAAAAACATAAGTACATTCTTTGACATTGGTCTTAGCAATATTTTTCTGGATATGTCTTCTCAGGCAAGGGAAACAAAAGCAAAAATAAACAAACAGGACCACATCAAACTAAAAAGCATTTGCACAGGGAAAGAAACTAGCAACAAAATGAAAAGGCAGCCCACTTAAATGGGAGAAGATATCTGCAAATAACATATCCAATAAGCAGTTAATATCCAAAATATACAAAGAACTCATACAACTCAATACCAAAAAAACAAACAACCTGATTAGAAAAATGGGCAGAGAACGTGAATAGATATTTCTCCAAAGAAGACCAACAGATGGCCAACAGGCACATGAAAAGATGCTCAACTTCACTAATCATCAGGGAAATGCAAATCAAAACCACAGTGAGATATTGCCTCACACCTATCAGAATGGCTATCATCAAGAAGACAACAAGTAACAAGTGTTATCAAGGATGTAGAGTAGAGGGAACCCCTGTGCACTGTTGGTGGGATTCTACGTTTTTACAACCACTGTAGAAAACAGTATTGAGGTTCCTCAAAAAATTAAAAATAGAGCTGCCATACAATCCATACAGTTTCGCTTCTGGGTGTTTACCAGGAAAAAACCAAACACTAACTCAAAAAGATTCATGTACTGCAATGTTCACTGCAGCATTATTTCCAACAGCCAAGATATAAAGCGACCTAAGGGCCCATCAATAGATGAATGGATAAAGATGATGTGGTGTACACACACACACACACACACACGAATATTACTTAGCCATAAAAAATTGAAAGCTTGCCATTTTTGACATGGATGGATCTAGAGTGTATTATGCCAAGTGAAATAAGTCAGAGAAAGAAGAATACCACATGATCTCACTATATGTGGAATCTAAAAGCCAAAACAAAAGGAAAACAGAGTCACAGATACAGAGAGCAAATGGGCGACTGCCAAAAGGGAGAGGGAGTCAGGTGGGAGGGGATAGGCAAAGGGGATTAAGAGGTAGAGAGCTCCAGTTATATAATAAATAAATCATGGGGATGTAATATACAGCATAACGAATATGGTCAATAATACTGTAGTAACTTTGTATGGGGACAGAGGGTTATTACACTTACTGTGGTGATCATCTCATAATGTTTGCAAATGTCAAATCACTACACAGTACACCTAGAACTAACATAATATTGTACATCAACTATATTTCAATTAAAGAGAAAGAAAATTCACACTGAAGAAGGTAGGAAAAGTAAGTAGTAAGTATCTCTCATGATATATCTCTGAGTTTGTTTCAAAATGTGTTAGATTGCAACCAGACATTATGTACCTCCTCACAGATGTACACACCATTACCTAGGAAGTCGGATTAGCAAAAACGAAAATAAACTGGACTGAAATATGGGCAGCTCTTTAGATCTAACTACCATTTTACAGGAAATAGATGGGACAGAGGGATGGATGTGTTAAAGGATACCACCAGGATGCAATTGGCAAACTCCAGAATAAGGGACATTCCACATGACAAAAATCACCAGTTTCCTTAAATAAATTGGAAGGATCAAAAAAAAAAAAAAAAGAAAAAATAGAGAAGATTAACTATCATATGGACTCTGACTGGATTCCAATTCAAAGGAGGAGCTTCTTTTTAAAAGAAAAATGCATTCACAGTACGATTGGGGAAATACATTTATTGGTTATGTGATGAAATGAAGGAATTGTGGAGTTTTTTTCCTAGTGATAATATCGTAGTTATGCTGAAAAGGGGGAAACCTTGTCTTTTAGAAATGCAAAATGAAATATTTAAAGATAAAATGATACGTTGTCTCGAATTCACTTCAAAATCATCAGAGGAGGAGAAGAAGGGGAGTAACATTGGCCACAGTTGCAGATGGCTGAAGCTGGGTGATGAGCATCTAGGGGTTTCTTACACAGTTTTCTCTACTACTGTACATGTTTGGAATTTTCCATAACAAAAAAGTTTAAAATATTGCAGGATCTAATTTAATGATAAACAACTGACTATACAAGTGGCAAACAACTGAAGCTGCCTTCTACCACCAACAAACCTCTCCATAAGATAAATGGAAATTTTCTGAGTATTTTAAAAGAAATAATATCCAAACCTTTGGGTTAAATAAACTCTCAAGAGTCTTATTGTCCTGCAAAAGATAACTCCCAAAATCTTGATGAAAAGAAAAAATTCTTTTCTTCTTTTTTTTTTTGGACAGCACTCTCATAACCGCATGTGATTACTTGTAATGCCCTTGATGACAGCCCTGAACGTGAATTTTAACTTAATGAAACCTGTACCTCTGAACAGGAAAAAAACCTTATTTTTAGACCTGAGAAAACACAGTAACTTTATGCTGAAAAAATACTTGGAAAATAAAATAACACAAATAAAACAGACCAAGACTGCTTCTCTTACACAAAGGCCTCTCCTCTCCAGCTATGTTGGTAGATTAAAAAAAACCGTTTTTTTCCCTTCTGATTTTGTAAAAACTGTCTTATTTTTAGGATTAAGAGTATTTATATTTTTTCACCGAGGAGGAACCTAATTTTCACCACCTTTACTCGTTTCTGTCTTATTCATATGTATACATTTAACATAGTTTAAGTATTTGTGCACAATGCTGTATTCAGCTTTTCATTTGTTACGTCTTATCCGTTCTTCTATAGGCTACACAATCTTGACGTCATTTTAGTATGCTTAATATGATGATCTTAAAAATTTTGATCTATACTTAATACAATATTGTATACTTGAAAGTTCCTGCGAGTAGATCTTAAACATTCTTACCACGCTTCCCCTGCCCCAAAAGAGTTAACTACGAGAGGTGATGGATGTGTTAATTATCTCGATCTTGGTAATCATTCTACAATATAAACGTGCATCAAATCACCATGCTGTACACTTTAAAAGCATACAATTAGGGAATTCCCTGGTGGTCCAGTGGTTAGGACTCAGCACTTCCACTGCTGGGGCCCCGGGTTCCATCCCTGGTCGGGGAACTAAGATCCCAAAAGCCGCACAGCGTGGCATGCATGCGTGCGTACATACATACATACATACGTACATAGAATTATATTTGCTAATTATTCCTCAATAAAGTTAAATTAAAAAAAATTGATCTTACTTAAATAATTTGAGAAATCCCCATTTTCCTTTGGAAACTCCAAGCTTTACAAAGTCAGAGTTCGAAACCACTACACAAAGCAATTATTCTAAACATGCTCTGGTGTGGCTCCAGGTTCTTAGAGGTGTGCCTGAGTCAAATGAGCAGCACTACCTCGGGCCCTCAGCACAGGGAGCCAGTGACACAGAAACAAGCACCGTGTGCTCGCCTTATAGGGACTGCGGTGCAAGGCAGTGTAATGGATACCCTTCATGAGGCTCTCTGTGAATTCCCTTGCGTGTCCTGAAGAGCAGCTGGGATGGCCTGGGCTACCCCTGGAAGTCGAAGCCCTGCTGCTTATCACTGGGCTGGAAGGACAAGTGGGAGGTGGGGACAGGCAGCCACTCCCGACTCCACATTGGCCTCTGCAAGGCACATGCCCACAATGCCTCAAACGCCTCCATTTTTATAAACTCTTCCCAGGTGGCCCCAGCTAGAAGTGGTCTCTGCTTCCCCCAAACACTGAAACTCCTTTATTCTACCTCTTTGGGGACATGTACTTGTGCTGTCCACTAGACTTCCCCACAACAGGGAAATTGACTCAACAGGCTGGGCTGTGATGTGAGTAAGGGAGCCACGGCTGACTCAACTTCGTATCCCTCACAGCACCCATTACACTGCTGAGCACGGCAGGTCATCAACATTCATCTGTTCCATGGATGCATAAGTAGGTTGGGACTAAGTAGGCTGGGACCATGAGCCATTTGATAACGTGCTTGGAAGGGCGCTCCAGCCTGGAAGGGGCGGTTCTTACCCACTGAGAAGACTTACTCTCCTACACTGCATTTGGTGTGATCTTACTTCTGAAATTTTACTATGAATTATGTCACAGAAAATATTTAAGGTTTGGAAATGCTGGTCATGTACGTACATTCTTCTGAGAGCTTCATCATGAAAAGAGCAAAGTCTTGATCAACAAAGTAATGCCTGAGGCACTTGCTGGTGGCATCGTTCCACTCCCAACCACCTGTGCTTTTCCCCCACCGCCACCCCACCACCTTTTGTAGGTATATCTCCCCGGGTCTACCAAAGGCACCCCCAAACATGGCATGGTCCGCTGCTGCACTTATTTTCTTAGAAGATATCACGGTACCCTGTTTACTGACAAAAAGCACCTTCTGTAAGGTGGGTGGTATGGGCCATTTTTTAAAAGGGGGGATTATTACTCCCCAATCTAACTCAGGAACACACCGGGTTAAGTGTGCTGTCTTGTTCTAAGCACTACTTTCACAGATTAAATGTTAAATTCTCATGTTCTTCAAACATCAATAATTTCTCAGGACCAATGAAAAAACTGCCCTGATAGGCAAATGACTGAAATTTTATCACTGACCATGAAGAAAGGTATTTGACAGTTATTGTACAAATCATTCCTCATCGGAGGAAAGATATTATATAATTTTAAGTACTGTTATGCATAAAATATAAATTTATTAAAAGATGAAATTCAGGAATGAACTTTAGAATATTCTAATCCCCAGCCTGTTTTGCTAGGTACAGAAGACTATTTGGATGTTGGAGCATACTGTGAATATTTCACCCACAGAATATAGAGAGCTTTCATTAGAACGAGAAAAAAGAACCCTATAGTCTGGAGAACAAAAGCTGAGAGTTCCAAGTTTTAGTGGCCATGTTTCCCATAGGGCTATTGTATAAGAAGAGTAATACTACATTTTTTTCTATTCACAGATGGAAAAGAGTAAAATTTAGCTTTATTTAAGCCCAACAGCAATAATCTTGCATGGGTTTCAGAAAAATGATACACATTTTACTGTGGGATAATGAGGACCATTAGTTATTAGGGAGAACAAATTATTCTCTTTCAATACAACAGACTTATTCATTCACTCATTTAATAGACTGTCCTCTCTCCTTTTCACTGAAACGACCTTCCCATACAGAACACCTGGCCATGCAACATGCCACCAGACAGACTTCAGGAGGTATCCTGATGGGGAGAAATAGAGAATTTCCAAAGCGAAGCCACAGGATAAAACCAACACTTGATGCTTGCCTTTCATTTCAAGGAAAGCAGTATAAAAGCAATAGAAAAAGAAGTAGTTGAAAAATATAGTTGCTCTCCACAAAAGAGTCTGAAAAATAAAAAA
This sequence comes from Pseudorca crassidens, assembly GCF_039906515.1. NCBI lineage: Eukaryota > Metazoa > Chordata > Mammalia > Artiodactyla > Delphinidae > Pseudorca > Pseudorca crassidens. Next base: position 112,741,641 of record NC_090317.1, read on the forward strand.
TCATGAACTTAATAATTTTTCTAAATGAAATTATGCCATTATTCCTGATTTCTTTATACTAGCTAAAAGGACAAAGTAGCGAACTTCACTGAAGTTTCTACACTGTCATACATTTGATTAACCAAAGATAAAAACTACATTAAAGGCAAGAGAATTATTTTATGTTTGTGATTAGGCAGTTGCAGGGCTTGTATTTTATGTATATATCTGCAGACTTCAACTTATTTAATGGTGTCAGTTCACTAACGGCAGTTTTTTTTAATATAAAGAAAAACAGATTTAGAACTTTAAAAACAAATTACAGTAATTGTATGCCTATAGCTTGCACCTCTTAGAAACCATGCACCCCTAACACTCCTCCCCTTACTTCCCCACCACTTCCCTATCTCCTCCCTTCTCCTCTAAAACCACAGGCTAAGTGAGAACTGATAACAGGGGCCTCAAATCCCCTAGTGAAGAACAGCCACCCTAATTTCCACTTGGGGTAGAGGAATAAAGGACACAGATCAAAATGCAGCTCCCAAATACGGCAGGGGGCAAATGCCTGCAAAGACCTGCCCAGCAAGCTTCAACGTTTTCTACAGATCTTCACGGTGACTGGCACTTGCTGTTCTGCCCTTCATTACTGTGGACGCTCCTACGAGGAAAGAGGGAGAGATAAAGGACTAGGAGATTTACTACGAATGTAGATAGGTATGTGGATACCATTGGTGACGGCGGGGCTGCGGTGGGAGGAGGCGCACCGCGCCATGATGACAACTTCACATGTCTTCAGCATAAAAACTGCTGCCAAACAGCAGAAGACAAAAACGAGAAAAAGAAGGTACAAAGGGGAGTGGCAGCAGCTCCTTCAGAGCTACAAACACAGGCCCCTCAGCAGCTCCAAGCGGCTACCTGGCACCCAGAGCTTTCAGGTGATGGGGTAGGAGAGATGGGGATGTGTTGAGACCACGCACAAGCATGACGGGTCCCCTCTGTAGGCCGAGCCTGGTCAGTAATAGCAAGAACACTCTGAAGATGGGGCCCACTAGGCTACTGGCTTGGAAAATGATTTGTGAAAACTGGATTCATAAGACAGTCACAATGATGAGAAAGTTTCATCTTTAAGCAGCCACAATCTGCCTGCAGTTTAACTGATATGAAAATGATCTTAAATATGACCCTGCAACCAACGAAATCAGTCTGGTCTCCTCCAGGTATGGCCAGTCTTGAGACATCTGAGCAGGCATCAGGCTGTTTACCAGCCAGGCTCCACCGCTTTCTACTCTACACTACAGCTCTTCTGCCGAAAATACAAGGCTCCACCCTTATCTGTTAAACGTCACTCACAAGATGAAGCTTGTTCCAGCTACCTCTCCTCGGCTCTGGGCCACTGGAAACTTCAGAACCAAAGAAGGAAAGGGCAACGGTGAGCCTATGAAGCAGGCTCTTGATGATCCAAATGGAAAACCTGGAAGATCTACTCTAAAAAACAAATGCTTCTGCTGAGGGGCTGTCAGCGGCACTGGGGGTTTGCAGTGGGGTGAGGAGGAAGCACAAAGATGAAGTTCCCGGGCCTTCACACCCACGCCACCACGCTCCTGACTGAGGGCATGTGTCACAGCCTCCCAGAGCTAAGAAGAGGTGGTGGCTACAAGCACAAGCTTTTCAGTCATGCAGAGCTGGATCCCAGACCAACCACGGTCGGCCACTCACTAGCTATGTGACAAGACCAAGTTAGTTACCTCTCTAAGCCTCAGCTTTCTTCTCTGTAAAATGAAGGAAACAACATAGCCTCATGGGGTTACTGAAAGGATTAAATGAGATAACATATGCAAAGTACTTATTACAGTTTCCAATAGAGTAAGCACTCGAGGCAGAGGAGAGAAAAAAGAAGGAAGCTAAAAAATATTGTGCACTTACACTCCCTCCTCCCAGCTGAGGATTTATAAACATCATCAAATACAACTCAACTTTGAGAATACATTATATGATGATCTGGGTAGCAGAATTTTATCTTCCTAATTATGTTTTGCTTAGGCAAATGTCAAAAATGAGTTTCCACTTCCAGAGCAGACACTGATGGTGCGGGGGTGGGGGTGGGGGGGTGGCGGGACCCGCTGGTGGGAAGGAGCTCAGAAACATATTCAACAGGGGCAGTGTGGAAAGTATGTGACTTGATGATTCATCTGTCCAGTCTCAGTCCACAAACGCACAGAGAGCTAACTGCGTGCAAATCCCAGGGACTAGAGGAGTTTGAACATATTTCTGCAGAGGCCTGGCAGGGGGCTGGGGAGTGGCCATAACAGGCATTCACTGCACACTCCCCCACCCAGGCCTGTGCAGAGCATCTCACACGTATCACTAATCGCTCCCTCAGAGCAACTCTAGAAACCAAGGCTGAGACCAAGCTTCAGAGGCTTCCCAAAGCCACAGAGCACATGAGCGACAGAACCAGTGTTTGAACCCAGATCCCTATGATGCCAAAGCCCGTGTCTTAAGCCAGACTTATTCAATGAGAAGAGGAGGAGGATTTTCCATGAAGCATGGACAGATTAAACAATGCCATATTTAGGGGACCCTGAGTACACTAAGTAAGAAGTCAGGCTAGAAATACAGGTTGGAGCTAAAAAGTTAGTCTATAACTGCCGAAGTCAGAGACTGTAAGATGTCAGTGGCAACAGGACTTATAGTGAGGAGCCAGCCAAGGACTTTATTAGGCACTTATTCTAAGAATATTCATCTTTGTGTACAATGGGATAGAGAGCAGAGAACTTAAAGCAACGTAACTCTCAACATGCTGGTCATCTAGAAAGGAAATCAGGGCTGGTTACGAAATACATTTCTAAGCAAGAGATGACAACCTGGTGACCTGGCAAAAAGTCTGAGAAACAATGAGGCTTCAGGGTTGGCTGGCACCTCCAGATGATGAGAAATTAGCAATCAACTAATTCCGAGAAGATAATGAGTCCAGTTTTAGAAGAATTTTTAAAAGCAAGAGCAGGATACTCAAAAGGAATCGAATACAACAAGTTAAACGTTTTAATGTTAAAAAAGCTGTGTATTCTCACTCCATACAAAAACACATTTAGAGACTGAGACAAGAGGAAACAATATTCAAGATACAATGAATCTTATTAAGTGAAGTTCACTGATTAAAGTGACAACGATGTAGGGACTTCCCTGGTAGCGCAGTGGTTAAAAATCTACCTGCCAATGCAGGGGACACAGGTTCGAGACCTGCTCCAGGAAGATCCCACATGCCACAGAGCAACTAAGCCTGTGTGCCACAACTACTGAGCCTGCCCTCTACAGCCCGCAAGCCACAACTACTGAGCCCACGTGCTACAACTACTAAAGCCCATGCACCTAGAGCCCGTGCTCCACAAGAGACGCCACCGCAATGAAGAGTAGCCCTTACTCGCCGCAACTTCGCACACAGCAATGAAGACCCAACGCAGCCAAAAAAAAATAAATTAAAAAAAAAAAGCAACAACAATGTACGCTCAGAGACTAGGAGGGCGCCGAAAATCTTCTCTTATCCTTTCTTTTGCCGCCTCTCTCTCTCCCCACTCATCATCTGTTGACGGAGTGCCTACTCTGGAGCAGGCATGTGCTTACAGAGGTAGCAAGCCTGTGGCCTTCATATAGGAGGGGAGATAGACATTAACCAAACAACCACAAAAATAAATGCTCAACTACAGACAAAGAAGTGCTTGACATAGTACCGTGCCTCTAAACAGGGCTCCTGATGGGTAAGGGATGACCGCACGGGCTGCTGTTGCCAGGCAAGGGGCTACGTGAGTTCGGGACACTTACCTAACCACGTTGCAATGAGGACAGCATCAATTCCATCTATTGGCTCACAGATTCGAGCCACAACTGGGTGGATCTGCTGGGCCAGGTAGTACTGGGTGTCAATGCTTAAATTGTCCTGCTTCTGCAGCTGCTCGGGTGCATAGGCCCTCTGACTCCCAGTGAGGTTTGACCCATCCTACAAGAGGACATGGTACAGGTAAAGTTGTGAGAAATTCAATCACAAGTACTTGCTTGGACAAAGAGAGGGACAACAATTCAAATTTTATATATTCAATTCCAAACACCACAAAATCCTTTTGGATAACAGTTCAAATTTTATGTATTCAATTCCAAACACCAAGAAGCCCTTCTGACCTATTGGTGAACATTTCATATGCAACTAACAGGAGGAAGATCAAGGAGAACAACTCACCCACTGTCCAGGAATGTAAATCCAGCATGTGTTGTGTTCTATTTTTTGTTGAAACTCGAAACCAACAAGATGGCATGACTAGATTAAACAATTCCACCTGCCATATCACAGAAACACACCGGGAAGACTTGCTAACAAAGGCCTTTTAGGAGTCATGACAAAAAAATGTGTGACCCTTTTATTATGTTAACTCAATCCCTCCTTGCAAGAATTCTAGTCCTATTATCATCTTAAAGACAGGGTGTGTGTGTGTGTGTTTGTGTGTGTGTGTGTAATATCTCTCAATGAGAGCTATATGTATCTCTGAGAAGCAAATGAGCAAGGGGAATAGACAAGTACACAAAACCCAAGAGCACTAATTTATGTACAAGATTTAATAGGTAAGAGTAAAATTAAGAAAGTCGCCTTGGTGGAGTAGAGTGCTCTAGGAGCAAAATATCTGGCCACTGGAACGAAGGGCATGCCATTTTGCGCTGTTTATGCGGCTCTTCCTCAAGGAAAGGAAGAAGGGCCAGAGAGCCTCTTTTCAAGGCCTTCCTCTTCTCTTTACTGTCTAAAAATAGAAGTTGTGAAACTCTATATAATTGGCCCATATACAGTCCTGTGGGCGATGTCATCATCATCTGTGAATCAAAAAGCCATCACCACTCTACTGGACCAACATCCAACAACTCGCTCCACTCTTCCTCTTGTCTGCAACAACAGAATTTATTATTCAGATTCGTAAATTTTAACTATTCACAGTGCTCAGCTGCTCTGCAAAACTGATTATAATGTGAATCCTATTCTTTCAATCCTGCTACAATCAGTCCCTTCTCAGCTCAGTGCCCAGCCCAAAGCAGAAGCAACCTTTCATACCGTTGTCTTACCACAAACTGGAAGCACTGGCTTCTTTCTCTGGCTAGGCTCCTGATGGAAACAAACTGGGATGTTTATCAACTAGGTTCTACCTATGCTAAGATATAATGAAATAACTAGAAAGGAAGCAAACCTCAGATTAAAAGACTTGCTTATAATTATTTTTCAGGAGTTCACAATACAGTAAAAGAAATTAGGCAGAATTAATCAACTTTAATTGTTGCCTTTTTAGAAGTTTGATTTGTTAGATGAGAGTAAGGTGATAGCCAATGACAAAAAGAGTGAAAAATCCTTGGACAGTGTCTTTATGCACCACAACTATATTCAGACTGCCTTTTAACAAACACATGAAATCTGACTGATTTATAGAATTGTAGTTTCTTTTTAAAACTGGTCTGTCCTTAAGATTATAGTAATGTTGAGTTTAAAAATTTTTAATAAAGAATAAAAACAAAATTTGTAGAGGCAAATTATTATTTTTTAAAAACGGCCCTTGAGTTACTTTCCAATATATCATTAGATGTTCTCATGTCAGGCATGTCTGTAAAAAAACAGTTGAAAAAGTTCTAAGCATATTCTCAGTTGAAAAAGTTTCTCCCAAACGTATTTCTTATTGTATGCAAAAGCATCTCAGCTCGGGCTTCCCTGGTGGCGCAGTGGTTGAGAGTCCGCCTGCCGATGCAGGGGACACGGGTTCGTGCCCCGGTCCGGGAAGATCCCACACGCCACGGAGCGGCTGGGCCCGTGAGCCATGGCCGCTGAGCCTGCGCGTCCGGAGCCTGTGCTCCGCAGCGGGAGAGGCCACGGCAGTGAGAGGCCCACGTACCGCAAAAAAAAACAAAAAAAAATCTGAGCTCAAACATGACTAAATTCAAAACAATTGGTAAGATGACAGGTCTTCCTGTGTTACGTTGGAAAAACATTTAGGCTGTAACATAACATATATCCCTCAAAGACCTAATTCTCAAACCTAGCAAGACCTAATTCTCAAACCTAGCAAACATTTAGGCTGTGACATAAGATATATCCCTCAAAGACCTAATTCTCAAACCCATGCTATATGCAAAAACATATCTCATACACCTTTAAAAATAGACTGAGAAGCAATGTTGGTCTTCCTTGAAGTGCCCACGTAGTAATTTGTGAACTTCTCAAAGTACATACTTTACAGAGACAACCAGATCAGACAATTCATTGAAAACTATGAGGTCATCTTTAGTAGGAAATCAATGGAAAAAAAGTTTTAACAGATGACAAGTGGCGCCCTTAAAACAATTATGTTAAAGGCATGCCTTATGAAAATTATGTCCAATGAAAGTTAAATAGTTAAGGATTTAACACTTAACCAACAAGTGGAAGTTGATTTAAGATCTCAGCAAATAATTCACATGGTTTAATAAGACTATGAACTACAATATAAATTACATACCACAAACATTACTCTCTGAATTCACCTGAATTTATAGTCTGAATAAGTTATCAGTAGAGTACTATGTTCAAAATGTAAATTTTAAACAAAAAAGAACCTGTTTAGGAGATAGGTTATTCTTGAAGGGCACCTTTGCTTACAGCAGTAAATAGTTCTCCTAAAAATGTGTCATCATACATTTTGAGAAACATATTCTAAAAATATAATTGTGTTAGGAAAGAGGAAGAATAACCTGAGTGCTTAAAAGCAAAAGAAGTAGGCAGCTTTGGTTAGCAAACATGCTGAAAGTGGGCATGTCCCACTGCTGGGGGACAAAGGCAAATTAAAGTCCTACAGCTTTTCTTGGGATACAGTGAGAAGAATAAACCAATAAAAGAAACATGAACTGTTCTTTTAACAAGCAAATAAGTTAACACCCAGCACCAGTCGAATGGGAAAAGGGTTGAAAATACATCAAATTGGATTTAGCATCAGCATTTTGAGCTCTTCTTATATCAGTAAGACCCGAGAAGAAGAAATCAAAAGACCTCAATATTCAGACATCAAGGAATATAAGCTTGACTTTTGAAATACATTGATCATAGGACCATACATCTCCATTCCAGGTTTAGCCAAAACATAATTGTGGCTTGATTTCATTTTTAGATGCTATTTCAGAAAACCTATATAATTTTTCAAAGTTGTATGTTGCCATCTGCTCCTGTCATTAATAATCTTAACAGCTTTTCCATGTATGTGAATACCTAAGTGAAAAAAAAAAAAAAAACCTAGCCTATTTACCAAATCTTTATTTGCATAATATGAAAATTGTTTTTTTGAGATGAGACTTGTCAGAGGCAATATGCAAAGCACATTAAGGGCTTGAGCGAGTCAGACATTTATGGAAATATTTTCCTGCAGGAATTGGCTTTCTGTAACAGTTCTTAATCAAGGGTAACCCTAGGAGGGAGACAGAGTCAAGTGCTGATTCCTGTCCATGTACTTAAATCATTTGTTATGTACATCATCTACAGTACCAAGCAGATATTAGCAGACGACTTCTACATTTTGAAAAGGCTCTCTGATTGCAAACCACATTGACTGTACTTTGACAAAGATCAATCACATTGAAGTTTAAGGCTTATCTAATTTTTTTTACTGTAATAACAAAAAGCAATATTTAATTAATTAAAAAGAACAATCTTATTGAGATGAATTATGCCTTTTGGTAAACAGACCACACCATAGTAACTGTAAAGAGTTTGGATAGAGGCTTTGACTCTGACTTTTTTTTTAAGCAGGGAGAAGGGATGAGACCCCTCCTTTGTTCCGACTGGAGTTAAGTGCTTTCAAAAAACAAAAAAACCCCACAAAACCAAAACCCTCTTCTGTTCTACCCTTTCTCCCTATCTCTGACTGTTAGAGGCATGCTACTCTCAAAAGAAACTGGTCAGCGGTTTAAAACTGTTCCAGAAGACCTAGAGGTTCCTGAGAGGTGTCTCATGGAACAGGAAGAAGACAAGAGGTGGGTTCTAGGCCCCCTCCACTCAAAAAAAAAAAAAAAAAAAAAAAAAAAAGGACCTGGTTAGATAATCTGTGTTTTCTTCATAAGGTAGCTTTTTAGGACATCTCACCTTTCTCCATAACCATGCATTTCGTATTTTTTTTCAAGTAATTATTTGAACAGGCTAGTGAAAAATGCATTTACTCTCTTTTGGTAGAATAATATTCAGAATGGAAACTGCTGCAAAAGGAATGATAAAGGACTACTGTTGGTTATACAAGCAAACTGGTAGACATTTTCATTCAAGTTAATTTCAGATTGAAACAGCAGCTACTGTTATATACCTGTCTCACCAAAGTAATTTCACTCAACCAAAACACTAGTCTCAAATGTTTTATAAAAATTTTAATAAAGTGTCATACCCCTGACTAATGTTTTTAAATGCTGCAAAACCAACCAAGACTAAACCCTCTCTTTACAGCATCAATTATTTGGCAGAGTACTAAACAAGACACCATGGAGAGATGGATTTTACCATGGGCTCGGAATTGGTGTAAGTCTTATTTATTATGACAGTTTTACCTGACAGATGACATACGACACAGTATCTCCAGCTTTCACCTTTCTGCCTCCTTGAGAATTTATCCAGAGGGCAACATGTACATGAGGTAGGCTTTTTTTATCAGGATAATCCTGGGGATCCTTTGTCAACGCCTAAGAGAAAAAGAGGGAACAAAAAGCCCCAAACTTTAAAATAAAACCTTTCTCACACAGATATACACTAAACATATCTCTGCTAGAATCACACCAGCCACATAAACATAAAAATGACAGCAGCTGTATGTAGAAAACACTGCCACAGGATCTTCAGACATTCTATCCTCAAGGCTCCTCTCTCCTTCATTAAGTAACTAATATGACCAGATATAACCCTGAAAAAAAAGAAATATGAGTTTCTGGGCCATGGCACAGAATACTTGGATATAAAGATTAAGACTGTGAATTCAGTCTTCTATGCAGCCTTAGAGTTCCTCTTAATGTCTGCAATTCTCCCACTGAATTAACTGATTAGTTAAGACGGATGGATAACGGTTACTCTGACTTAATGATCTGTTTCTCAAAGGCTTCTCGAGCCTAAATAAATCCCTAAGGCACCAGAAATCACTGGATTTACTCACACTGTCAATTTAAGCTCTCCAAAGGCAGAGTGAATGAGTTTTTAACAGAAAGTAAGCCCCACGAGAGCAGGAACACGTCAGCCTTGCCCACAGCTGCATTCAGAGGGCTCGGAACGATTCTTGGTGTGTAGCAGCAACCAAATGTTTGTGGAAGAAATTATTTCGCTCACTCTGCAATAATTCACTAAGTTCAAGCACTGTAAAGTACTGCAAGATGAATAAGACAGTCACTGGTCCTAAGTCACCTGCCATTAGCAGATGATTCCGCATTCCACAAAAAAACTCTCTAAAATAAGCTACATGTGCCAGAAGGGAGTGGTAAACTAAGTGTTACCGAGAGTTTAGAGAGGCAAAGATTGCTACCATCTGAGAGCAGAAATCACGGAAGAAAAAAACGAACTGGCACATGAAGGAAAAAATAGATTTTAAGAAAAGATGACGGGGCAAGAACATTCCAGCAGAGGGAAAAAGCAAAAGTTAAAAGCAAGAGGTGAGAAAAAAAAAAAAAAACGTCTATTGGACTGGAACTTAATATGCACAAAGGGAAGGGGTGGGTTTCAAAAGACAAGAGGAAGGACAGGGAATAGGGTGCTCCATGTCTAGATCACCTAAGTGTGGTCTGCAGACCCCTGAGGGTTAGCGACACCCTTTCAGGGGGTGGAGAAATCAAAGCTATTTTCCTAATAATACTATCTGCACTGGTGATATAGAAACAAAGGTCAGTAAAGGTGCTGACGCCTTATAAACATGAACCTGGGCAGCAGCACCAAACTGTACTAATACTCATTGTATTCGTCACCATGACACGCTCACAGTTTTTTAAAGTTCTTGACCCTTGAGTAGAAAGCTAATATTTTGTGTGACAAAATGGGAAGTATGCCCAAGGCACATCTACAGCATACTCAAGAACGAAGGATGCTCGAGGAAATGCATTTGTGCAACCATTTGAGTTGCAAGCTAAACTAGCTGGCTTTCTCAACCCAATTTTTATTTGAAAGAATGGCAGGCCAACTACTGTTATTCTAACTTGAGTACCTGGCAGACAATCACTCAAAAAGAACCAAGCGAGTCTGCCACTTCAAGGAAAACACCTGACAGTATATATTGCCTATGATAATATTGAAGTTATCAAGCACCAATCAGAATTTTGGAAATTCTGTTTCCACTCCGGTGAGCTTGACAGCTTTCCAATACCTAAAGACTCTTCTGATGAGTAGGAATATTTTAAAATGTGGTTTTTGTTAATATACAATGAGATGTATCAATATTTTGGAAGATCTGTAAAACTCAGGGAACCAACATTTAATAAATTACAAGTGCATAACATCACACATGGGTAAAAGATCCATTCAAAGCACCGCACAGATGAAAAGATTTTAATGTAAGAATATGAAAAGTTCATTGATATGGTTTCCTATTTCCACAATACAAATAACCTTGCAGACAATATCACTTCTAGAGTACTGGTGTAGAATCAAAGAAGAATACACACAACTATCTTTAAAAATTACTGAAATACTTCTTTTTCCAACTACATATTTGTGTGAAACTTGACTTTCTTCCTATGCTTCAACTAACACCACACGTCACAACAGACTGGATGCACAAGCAGATATAAGAACGCGGATGTCTTCTACTAAACTAGACGTTAACAAGACTTGCAAAATAACACCATTCCTCTGGCTAATTTTTCTTTGTTTTGAAATATACAGTTATTTTTCATGAAAAAATTTTATTTTTGTGGGACTTCTCTGGCGGCACAGTGGTTAAAGAATCCGCCTGCCAATGCAGGGGACACGGGTTTGAGCCCTGGTCCGGGAAGATCCCATATGCCGCGGAGCAACTAAGCCCATGCGCCACAACTACTGAGCCTGTGTGCCACAACTACTGAAGCCTGTGCACCTAGAGCCCGCGAGCCACAACTACTGAGCCCACGAACCACAACTACTGAAGCCCGTGCGCCTAGAGCCCGTGCTCTGCAACGAGAAGCCACCACAATGAGAGGCCCAAGCACCGCAACGAAGAGTAGCCCCCACTCGCCGCAACTAGAGGAAGCTCACGCGCAACAACGAAGACCCAACACAGCCAAACATAAATTAATTAATTAAAAAAATTTTTTATTTTTGTAAACATATAATGGGTTTACTGATATTTTTAAATAAACTAATAAATGCTTTTAAAACTTCTCAGTTTTAATTTCTAACAGTAAATATCAACATAAGCTACATAAACAAAAGCTCTTGCAGTCCCCAACTATTTTAAGAGTGTGAAAATGTCCTGAGATCAGGAAATTTGAGAACTACTGTAGTAGAATAAAGCAGGTCGTCAAACATGGCTGCACATCCCCCTGTTCTATACACTTTCTAAATCAAACACTCAGTGTAGGAGAGTACCTAGAAGCCTCTCTAAGTATTTAAATCTTCTCAAACCTGCATTATGCGAAGTCTTGATTGACTTGGACGGGTAATACTGCATAGAAATTTTAATCAATATAACTCTACTTAAGAAAACCGTTATCTTCTTCAATTGACTATACTTCAGTGCAATGTTAAGAAATTCTGAATTTCATCTGACATACTTTCCAATTATTAGATTGGGACTATTTGGGGATTTCACAGCCTAGTTTCAGAAGGCTTGATTTTTCAAAAAATGCTTCCTGGTGGTTTAGGCTCAAGTTAGCCAGGGCTATACAAATCAGTTGTGAAGTATTTTGTGTTACTTTATGAAACATATTTAAGCTAAAATTGTGGCAGTTCAGAAAAATCACACACAGTGTTTTTCAGTTGCACTTGGCAACAAGGGCTTAAATCTTCACAAAGGTAAATCTCACCACTTCACCCCTCCACCCTATGCTAACCTCCCATTTTCAAGCCCACCAATACCCACAAAATCAATCTAATCTAATCTAACCTAATCTATATCTTATCATAAGACCATCCACAACCAGTCACATACATGGACTCTTCGATTCCACTCTCCTTTGCAAGCGACAAAATGTAAATACTGATTTACTCACAAGTTTTAAACAGTACAGGTATTCAGACAAATGTTAATTAAGACAGTCACTCTTGATATATAAAAAGCTTAATGTAAACTGACACAGGAATAACTCTGATATAGAGAGCCCTTTCATCAGAATTGACTCTACTTTCATCGACACTAAAATTCTTCTTCTTTACTGAAAGAAGTATAAGAGCATGTGACAGTAAATATGTTTGCTAGACCATTAACATCTTGAAAATACCAACCAGGTTTTGCTTATCCTACTTTATATCCCAGAACCTAGCACTGTGCACATAAGACGTACTCCATGTTTGATGAATGGATGATTAAACAGGCAAAGGAATTCTTTTAATGCTCACTGAACAACTATTATTTGCCAGCTACTACGCCAAGTGAAATGGAGAATAAAAGACAGTTGGTTTCAGTTCTGCCACATGAAAATATATGCACATCCCGAATCACACTAATTATTAACTAGTATTGTTAGTAATAATAAATGTCACTTTAAGTTGATAACTATTGAAGCTGAGTGATGGCTACATGGGGGTTCATGATGTTCTTCTCTTTACTTTTAAGGTTTTTTTTAAAATTTATTTATTTATTTTTTAATTTTTGGCTGTGCTGGGTCTTCGCTGCTGTGCGCGGGCTTTCTCTAGTTGCAGCAAGCGGGGGCTACTCTCCGTCATGGTGCGCAGGCTTCTCGTTGTGGTGGCTTCTCTTGTTGTGGAGCACGGGCTCTAGGTGCGTGGGCCTCAGTAGTTGTGGCACGTGGGCTCAGTAGTTGTGGCTCATGGGCTTAGTTGCTCCTCAGCATGTGGGATCTTCCCAGACCAGGGATCAAACCTGTGTCTCATGCATCGGCAGGCGGATCCTTCACCACTGTGCCACCAGGGAAATCCCTTGTATAAGTTTTAAATTTTCGATAATAAAAACTTCAAAATAGCAAGACTGCACAATGTTCCTGAGAACGCAGGGATGGCCAGTGTGTCTACGCAGCTAGGTTTCTCTGCACACTAGTAACACTGTGCCATCACCCACAGGAGGAGATGACGGACTGGGCCCACTACCCTAGGGGACACGTGCTCAGTGTTCTTTTGCCAATAATGTGGTCATGTTTGGACTCAGCCTTCCAAATTCATGCCTGGAACCCCGTGCAACAGAGGACTCACATTTCTAAGAAGGTAGACAGTGTCAGGTATTCAATCTGCAGAACCGATACAAAAATTGATCAAAGCAAGACTGAAATAGTAATTCTTACTTATGCAAATTTTTGAGAAAGAGACAAAACAAAATCTGAAAGGAAACCACTTTCAAACGTCCCAAGTGATTCCATGCCAACAGGCATGCACTGCATCACGTAAAGGGAAGAGCTAGCGTCAAGGCACATGTCCTCTTATATTACTTATTTCTAATTTTTTGTCCTTTTCATGTATAAATGAATGCCTTCTTTTGTGACATTAAAAACATCATTGTTAAGGAGTAGGAAACAAATGACTTAACTAAGAATAAATACAAATCGTAAGGATACGCATAGAAAACATTCATTCTCTCTAGGAATCAAAGAAATGCAAATTAAATCCAGCGGTAAAATACTGTTTTGTATCCATTTATGGTAGCAATGTTTTATTTAAATATCACCAATGATATTATCACCAATGAAATGTCACTTCTATAGTACAAGGAAACCTGTGGTGAAACTAGCACACACATTTTGTTATTATCAATTAGTATCACTTGTACAAAGCAATTTGACAAGAGACACACAGATACTCAAATCTTTTGACTCAAATATTTTACTTCAAGGAATCTAAACAAAGGAAGTAATTCATCCAAAAGCAATAAGACAAACGGGGACTTCCCTGGTGGCACAATGGTTAAGAATCTGCCTACCAATGCAGGGGACACGGGTTCGAGCCCTGCTCCGGGAGGATCCCAAGTGCCACGGAGCAACTAAGCCCGTGCACCACAACTACTGAGCCTGCGCTCTAGAGCCCACGAGCCACAATTACTCAGCCTGTGAGCCACAACTACTGAAGCCCGCACACCTAGAGCCCACGCTCAGCAACAAGAGAAGCTACCGCAATGAGAAGTCCGCGCACCGCAATGAAGAGTAGCCCCTGTTCGCCACAACTAGAGAAAGCCTGTGCACAGCAATGAAGACCCAACACAGCCAAAAGTAAATAAATAAATAAATGTACTTTTAAAAGATCATATAGTAATTTTTAAAAAAGACATGAACAAGATGTTCAATACAGTTATTAACAATAGCAAAAATAAATAATGTAATAATCAAGCAAAAATTTTAATTAAAGATGTAGCAGTGAAATGTAAGATTAACATAACGATTTTTAAGGTTAATACAGAAACGTGGGAAAATCTGTATACGTTAAGTGAAAACAAATCTCAAAATAATATACACTGTAATTGCTACCATGTAAAACTGTTTTAAAGAGTAAGGTAATGTGCAAAAATGACTGGCATTACTTTAGCATAGGGGTATTTAGAACGAGTTTTAATTCTAAAACTTCCATTTAATGCCATCATTAGATTCTGTTTCATTAAAATTCTTTTTAGTATGAGTTTTGACAACAAAATTTATGTATCACAAAACGGGTAAAATGGTATTTGCAAAATTACCTTCGGAATCTGTAAGGATACTCTGTTTAAATGGAAAAACAGAAATCTATAACCTAACATCTTGTACTACACAGCACTTTGGGAAACCAAGATTTTCTTTTTCAAATTAGGTAAGAAAAAATATTCCCTATTTTCAACAACTAAGACTATCCATAAAGAGAAACTATTTATATAGTTTAAAAAAAAAAAGCACAAGTGCTTTGAATATACAGAAAGCGCTGGCACCGCCTTAATTCTAAATAACAACGTCTAAAAACGCCTTCTGATTATAAGTACCCCTCAGGATCACCTTCTGTAAAGTTACACAAACACACGCTCTCTGTCTAAGCTTACAGGCCTGCCCCCCAAACAACTGTAACTTAGGACGACTATGAATAAGGCAATACTCCCAAGTCCCTGAAACATCAACTACATCACTCCATAGAACCTCTGGACACGAGGCTTCCGTGCGGAACGGAGAGAGAAGGCCCCAACTGCAGACAGGGTAGTGTCTGTGGCTGGGCGAGGCAGAGTGGTATGCTAACGCGCAGTCTGTGAGATAGTCGTTAAGCAGCTTTCATCGCTAGCTAGAATTTATTTCAACTGCAAGAATGAGGTGGTTTTTCAACTATCTGAAGGAGGAGAAAAACACATGGCAGCAGCTGGATTCAGCAATAAATGCTACATTTACCTTGTTAATTTCAAACTGGCTCACTGGGACACTGCCATTTAGCACATTTTCTCCAATTTCTATTAACCTCTTCTGAATGTTTTCCACTATGGTGTCCCGGCTTTGATCCGAAAGTATCTGGCCAATGACAAAGCTGCAAAAAAAGAGACGGATTGATTTTTTTAGTATCATACTTTACTAATAAGGAGAGAAAGGAAGATAAGTGCCATTAGACTAACATGTGGACAAGAGCCACACTAAAAGCTAACATGACAGTTAATGTCCAAAAGCCCATTACTATTTGTTTTCTAACATTAACTCTGTCAAAGGTTTATCAACCTTGGAACATCAGGTTTGCCCTTAAACACACAGACCAGCCCCCTCCCCCCCTTTTTTAACGTAGCAGCTAAGGCTTCCCATTGCGTGTGTACAGAGAGCGGTATGAGTTCCATCATATTTTTATGCAATTACAAAAATTCACAAGCAGTTGTGTTCTACTCTTAGGAGAAATTTGAGAACACAAGTATTTCACTCTCCTCATAAAGCACCAAGATATTATCTCTGCCCGAGATGACTACAAGCTAGGAAAGTAGGAATATGAAGTTCTTTATGCAAATTTTTTAAAACTCAAAGATTCCAAAGTTTTCTTTCTTCAGCTTTATTATATTTTTCAGTGTTCTCTAACCGTATTGCTATGCCTCAAAAACGTCATGTTATTCTATCAGACCCAAAAAAAAAGAGAAAAAAAGAAAAAGAAAAGGAGTAAGGAAGCCAATATTTTATCCATTTCTGAGAAAATGCAGAGCGAGGGTTTGACAGCTGCATTATAATTTGTCAGAAAAAGAACCCTGACAAAAACATTTGTATGGCTTTAATTACTAATACATTTCTAACTCAGAGAAATTTACTTCTATTATGATGCATCTTTTCTTAGAAAACACAAAGCTGAAGAGAACACTCTAATCGAGTCTATACAAAGTAGTTTCATCTTTGAGTACATTTGGGGGCAATGAAGCATTTCAAACTATATTTCATAAAAGGCTAACAGTGACCCATACTCAGATGATCAACTCTGCCTAATCAAGAGTAGTTTTGCAGAAGCAACAAATGCTCAGTCTCCCAACTTAAAAGCAAGAAGAAGACTGGAAAACAAGGAAAAAATGCTGACATTCAGCAATACTAAAATTAATTTAAAATTTCACTTTAAAGAAAAAAGTCCTTCTATTTTCACAACTGTTCAGGTTCACAAGACAGGAATTATCTGGAAAGAGGGTACATAAACTACCTAAGGATTCGTCTTTTTTAAAATGGGTGCTTTATAACTTAATGTGACCCTAAAAACAAACAAATAGGTCTTATTATCACAACCTTCAGTCCCAGATGTAAAACTAAGGGGTCGGTCATGACATTTATGATTTCTGAGGTACATACAGTATTTGAGAACTAGCACTTAAATTCACCTGAGATTAGTAAGAATCTTTACACACAAATGATATGGGCGGGAACAAAGTCTCACTACATGGCCCACTTTGAATCCCAGAACATTTTAAGCCACAACACGGGGACACCTTAACAGTTATGGCCCTAAGGAGGCGCTAGGAACATTCAGGAGTACAACACACTGCACATTCTAAAAGAAACAGTAAAGCAAAACAAACCAAAAACAAGCCAACATCGATGAACCCAACTCTGTAAGCATCTAAAATGTGAAGGCTTACCCTCACCATGAGTTAAAACTTGTAAGATGCATCTTATAGCAAGCATTTCTTACTGAGCGAGTTTGGCTTTTTCTAAGTTTTAACCCATCTGTAAAATTCCACTCCAAATCAGTAAGAACTGTTAATATGCAATGATAACAATAACAAAAGAGAAGTCGTGTCCTTGTGCTTGGCAGAATCAAAGTGTTCTCCACACTGTTAACGCTTCAATTTTTTAAAAAACAAACAACAAAAGCAAAAATGAAAACTGAACTCACTTTCCAGTGTCTTTAGCAAGATCACACCAATCTCTTCTAACTATATCTAATCCTTTCACCTCCTGTTTGGTGACGTAATTCCCATCCACTGTTGGCTCAACAACCAGAGCAGCGTACTTCTTTTTCTTCAGCAGTAGCAGGGACTTGAAAATGCCATCAATGTCTATTTCAAGTAGTTTATACAACTTATTCACTTCACTTTTCACCTGTGAAAATTTCAACCATTAATGCTAGCTTCTCAAACATCTAATAGGGAGAAGATGAACATGCTGCAAATTCCCAAGAGTTCATCTAAACAAAACTAGAAGTCACATAAGACTAGAAGGCATTCATTCAGGTTATATAGAACACGGTATTATGCTTGGTATGATGCAAGAACTTTGAAAAAGCACAGGGACAAAAACAGATAAAAAGATAAACAAAGAGACAATAATATAACTATATCACCCCACTCAACCAAAGGACAAAATTGGCAGTGTCAGCCCCAGGAAATTTATGAAGATTATGAAATACTCTGTTTCGAATCTAAAAACTAAATGCATAAGTACTTACCTTCAAACTACTGAATTAGAGATTAGATAGTCCAACAACTAGATACATGGCCAGTAAAACTTTGACTATTAAAATAATGTCTAAGATCTCCCTGTACCTCCCATAGCACCTTGACTTTAAGCAAATAACTACCTGCTGAACAAATAAATGAAACAGCCACCTGCTCTTTATTGATAGGGTCATGGCATAGACCATCACCTCTAGGGAAAATGCACAACTTTTCAAGGTCCAATGAGTACAATATGCCAAGCTTGCTCTTAAGTAAAGACTACAGTTCAAATTTCAAGCATTTTAGGGGGGGAAAGGCAGGAAGCTGTTAGCTTGTAAGATGGTACCTTAGTTTTAGTTTATTGGGACAATATCTTAACATAGCAAGTGCTCAAAAAGCACTTGCTAATTGTGAACTGCAATTAGGAGGCTACAAATGATTACTTTTAAATGTCCCTTTGACTTTTCAAATATATTTTAAGTACTCCTATAAAAATTATAGATATATGTATATATGTTGGTAGGTACTTATCCATATCTATCACTGTATAAAATGCATCTCAATACTACTAGAGACATAATTCTCCTTAAGAATGACAATGTGATAGGTACTAATGTGGTCACATCTTAAACTTATTAAACTTAGACTGTTTTCAAAGGTATAACATATCCAACACTTAAGGAAAAACCAATTTCCTTTGAATTTTGCCCTCAAAACAAACAACTGGAGTAGAGGTTAAGAAATATAACAGAGGATGAAGAATGGAAGGCACTAAGTTTATTATTATTTTCAGAAGGACACAGATGTACAGAAACTGGAATTTATGAAGTTCCATGTTAGAAACAGAATTCACAAAAGCAGGTTAAAACAGATAATTTTATAAAATTATCTCACCTTGTTTCCCAATTTAAACACTTCTTCCAGATTGGTGCTATTGGTGTTGATCATAATTGAATCTGTATCTCCATAAATAACTTCAAGATTCATCTAATGAAAAGCAAATATCATAAAAGTTAACAACAAAAACACTGTGACCATCACGCACCCAGTGAAACTCAAGATTTTCCATACTATAGAAACTACAGGTTCCGGATGATTTTTCAAGAGTTTACGTTTCTTCTTACCCATATTGTCACTGCACAATCAAAGACTAAGCCTCAATAAACCAGAAAGGCAAGCACTGCCACATTAAGAAAATCTCCCTAATTTTCTTATAAGAGAGTGGAGTGGCAGGGGAAGTATCTAGTTTCAAAAAGATAAGAGACTAGGAAAGGGGGGTCTACCACTGTCCCACATGTTTCGTGGTCATGGCAATTTATGAAGCAGAAACAAAATGGGTTTTTTCAATTCAGGGGCACAAATCCATATTAAATTCTTAACAGTTTCAAACAGTATTTAGTAGAATATGAAGTGTCAAAAAATCAATCATAACAAACAACACTAGAGCACGTACAGTATAAAGGCCTGGAAGTAAGCTCTAATTAGCACCGTTACTAATTTGCTAGAAACACTCACATATAGGCTTCAAGCAGCGGCTAGATCATATCAGTGTTAGTAAAAGAAAAAGGCTATAATGCATTAGGAGGGATTATAAATATAAACTAGGCATCCTAAGAAGTCATTTCCAGTCTGGGTTACAATTTTCCTTGAATACAAAAACGTCACCAGGTATGATATCTAAGAATCACTGTATGATGAAAATGCTCAGCATTACCTTCTGCACCATCTCTTTCGTATGCATCAAAATCTAAATGAAATAAAAAGTCAAGATTAATGCATTATATAATTACAAAAACCTAAATATATGCTGACAGAGATAGGTAACCCAATGATTTGTCATTCCCATATATTTTTAAAGCTCTTGATGGTTTTCTAACTACAACCCTCAAAACAACATCATCAACGTAATCTAAAAATCAGTTTGCCTCTACACTGACTCTTAGGCAGAGATACGTGAGCAGATTTGCTGTAAAGATCTATGTAAGATCTATGTAAGCAGATCTACATAAAGATCTATCTTTAATAAATATGAATAAAATACCCTGTTATAATATGGCATAAAGGCAAACTATTCTTGCTATTAATATTTAAATAGAACTACATGGCTAACAAAAAGCTTGACCAAGCATTTCAAATCCAGCAATTCTTACGGTATTCAGGATCTTAATTTTAAAAGTTAAAAAAAAATATGTAGATCTTTACTATATATCCCTGGAGCTAGTACAGTGCCCAGTGCAAAGGTGGGGCTCAATAAACATTCAGTAAATAAAGACAAACAGATATAGTAGATAGTATCTGTAGATAGGTCTGTCCCCAGGCCTACGCAGCTGTAAGACTACAGACATACAGGTTATAATGTAGTTGTAAATAAAACAGACATAAATTATCTTGGACTAGATCAGAAGTAAAACATATTTTACAAATGAAGGCCTCTTCAAAGGAGTAATACAACATCCTGAGCACTCAGTATATGTGTGTATGTGTAAAATATATGGGCAAGACGCTCTGCTATGAGCATCTCGTGCATTTCTTCATTTCATTCTCTAAGGGCCCCAAGACAGCCACTATTAATACCGTTATTTGTTAGATGCAAAAAACAAAGAGAAGAGAATTAATTTCTCCTAGTAAGTGACAGAGCAAAGATACGAACCCAGGCGCTCTGACTCCAGAGCGTGGGGCCTGAGTCACTGCACGCTATTCTTTCTAGACAAGCACCCATCTTTCAAAGCATCAATCTAAACCAGAAGTCACCCTTCCAATGACCCAGATAGAAGATTTACTTCATTTATATTTCTTTTCCCTACCTCCAAGAGTCTTTCTTGTCAACTAAGCTCAAACGTCATGGTGTTTCTGTCCTTCTTGTCCTTTATATTACAGATCCCTGTAAATCCTGGCCTTTGAGTGTCTTTTATATCTACCCCTCACGTTCCATTTCCATTGCCCGCCTCCTCTGTAGTACTGTCTCCCAATGTTGTGCATGAGTTCAGTGTCATATGTTCTCGGGAAAGGAAGACCTTCCCCTGCCCTGGGGGTGGTGAATACTGATCAGGCTAACCAATGGTTTCCATAGTGGCTGTACAGTGGAATCACCCGGGGATCTTTTAAAAAAATGCCAAGAGCTGGTCCCAGCAATTTTTTTTAAACAGCTCTCAAGATTATTCTTATGTTGCAGGCAGGGTTAAGGACCACTGGACTAAGATAGTCATGGTAATCCCAATCTTTTTTTTAAGATTTTTTTTTTGATGTGGACCATTTTTTTTAAGTCTTTACTGAATTTGTTACAATATTGCTTCCGTTTTATGTTCTGGCCTTTTGGCCGCAAGGCATGTGGGATCTTAGCTCCCCAACCAGGGATTGAATCTGCACCCTTGCACTGGAAGGCGGAGTCCCAACCACTGGACTGCCAGGGAAGTCCCTGGAAACAGTTTTTAGCTGACAGTTTGTCCCCTACCCAACTAGACCACAAGCTCCTGGAGGTCACAGCACATGTTTGCGCTTCACATCTAACAGGCACTCGAAAAACTGTTGGCTAGTTGACTGATAGGTCTCATAGTAATCCCAATCACTCTTCTACTAGACACTAAAATCCAGTTAACTCATAAAAAACATTCACTCTCTTCCACTTCATCTTCATTTATTAACATATAAATTACAGGGAAATGCACTGTGGGAGAATACCTGACAATTCCTTCGGGAAAAGGGCAATAATGAGATCAACCCAAGTCAAGTTAATCATAGTGAGGACAAAACTACTTATCATGAGTTCTCTTCACCCTCTGCCCCTTCCACCTTGCTAGGCTTGGCTTTCCTCATCACAACGGACAACCCCACAAGGTAAGCATTCCCTGCTAAGTACACCACCTCAGGAGCAATCTGTCAACCTTTGACTCCAATTCCATATATGCACTAACGGATTTCTTCTGCTCTCCTTTTGCACTGTGAACCAAACCTACTATATCATCCCTGAGTGCACCTCCAACATGAAGTGTCAACGTTCACCTTTCAGATCCACCACCCACCCTCATGCTGTCCTTCCACCAACTCACAACCATTTCCACACACAATTTGAGGGCTGCTACTAAAATGAGTTCCCCTTTGGTGGCAGAAACCTCTCAGTGGATGCTTTGCAAAAAATGATAGGAAACTAAGCAAACTATAAAGACTATACATACTGCAACTGCTTTTTTCACCTAATACTTTATTTTAGAGATTATTCCATACCCACACATAAAGAGCTGCCTTATGCTTTTTTAACGACTACATAGTATTCCATTGTACGACTCAAGCATGATTTAACTAGTGCTCTGTTAATGAACGTAGGTGGTTCCTAATCCTTACCTTCATAAACACACTTTAATAAATAATCCTTATATACATGTAATTTGCCAATCTGCCAGTAATTAGATAAACTCCTACAAGAGGGCTTATTGGATCAAAGGTTGTGTTTTTACATTTTTGATAAATATAGCCAAACAGGTCTCCAAAGAGGTTGTACCAATTTCTGACAATACTTTTAACCACCATCTTTCCTGTGGGTTACCAAACTCTTATTATTTAGCAGAGGCCCTGGTACATGGTAGCTATTAATGAATATCTGTAGAATGCTGAATGAGTAATCCAGAGGAGTAGGTGCTATTATAAACCCCATTTTACAGATGAGGAAAACTAGGCTCTACGATTTTGCCCAAAGTAACAGAGCTAATCAACAGCTTGACCTGGAAGCTGGACCTTATGTCTCATTTTCTTTTCACTGTGTTTCACTGCCTTGTTAAAAGGCCCATACCACATGAATGTTCTGGAAGCCAACAATCAAAAACTTATACATTACAGATATTTTCCCCATTAAGGAAATGCATTTAAAAAAAAAGCCACAGGTATCCTGAAAGGTCTACTGGACACAAGGTACAGTGCTTACAAGATAACCGTTCATAAGTTCACTTCAAAGTGACAAGCCTAATATTAAAGCTACCCATTCTGACAGAAAATCACTTTCTAAGTGCCAGCAGCTAGAACACAGGGCTATAAAGGCTTGCTAAAGTCATTAATAAGGCAGCCTGCAGTTATCTCATTTCACAGCAACACCTGCATATTTATCTACTCATTACCAATTGGATGATGGAATTTTTTCAAGCACATTTCAAAAATCTGCCAACTTCAAGTGTAAAAAAATAAACTTTGTGGTTAATTTTTCCCTTAACAAAGTACAGCTGTTGAGAATAATTGTTCAAGATCTTACCCTGTAATGTCAACTGCAGCAGAACAAAGAGTATTTAATTAGCAAATCTATCCAGTAATTCAACACCTATTATATAAAATGCCTTCGTGATTTTATTCAGGATAATTTGCTAAGAGGGTTATTACTGACATTCAGATGGAATTTAAAATTCCTACGCAAGTCGAGTCATAATAGCAGTAATGATCTCCCCAATCAGGAGATTCGGTGTCACACAAGGCTCTTGCAATGCAGCAGCCGATTTCCTGACTTCTTAATTCCTGGGCTCAGCTCAGCGAGAGCCCTTCATGCCGGTATTTCAGTCAGCAATACATCTTTAATGGGACTCTATTAAAATAACTAGAACAAAAATGACTTTTTTTTTGGTTAAAAAGAATGACAGCACTGCCATCATATCAATCATTGCAGGCTTTGCAGAGCAGTGCCATTGGGGGAAAAGAGGAGGGGGAAACAGGAAAGGAGTGGGGCTGGGGGTGGGGAGAGCAGTCATTAAAATAACACGAAAAGGTGTTTTAGCCCCAGTCTGAGCCTCTGAAGACTGGGGAAGGATGGTGAGGACTAAAAAGGAAATGTGAAGTGTATTTCAAAAATTGCTTCCTAAAGAAAATAATGTGTTCAGGACCACACCCATGATGCGGTTTACTAAGCACGAAGCATGTTTGTCGCACCAGGATAAACAGCAGCAGCCACCTAAGACCAACCACGACTGAGGTGTGTGGTTACAGGTTCGCCTAACAAGGCCAGGGTCTTTATTTTTTGTTAGAACAGAATCCTAGTGTTTTGCCATGCATGCATTCAAAGGTTATAAAATGATTTTAATGGTATTACAGACTAAAACAGTGCCTTTTTTTTTTTTTTTTTTTTGGCTCTGTTGGGTCTTCGTTGCTGTGCGCGGGCTTTCTCTAGTTGCAGCGAGCGGGGGCTACTCTTTGTTGCGGTGCGCAGGCTTCTCATTGTGGTGTCTTCCCTTGTTGCAGAGCACGTGCTCTAGGCGCACAGGCTTCAGTAGCTGTGGCACGTGGGCTCAGTAGTTGTGGCTCGCGGGCTCTAGAGCACAGGCTCAGTAGTTGTGGCTCACGGGCTTAGTTGCTCCGTGGCATGTGGGATCTTCCCAGACCAGGGATGGAACCTGTGTCCCCTGCATTGGCAGGCAAATTCTTAGCCACTGCACCACCAGGGAAGTCCCAAACTACTTATTAATATTAAATGAGAGAGAAAACACCAATTTCCCACAGTTAAAAAAAATAAAATTTCAAGCTCTTACTCCAAAAGCATACATCTATTATAGTAATATCTACTAACAAGAAACCCACTTTGATATCTGATGCAGAAACTAAACAAAATGGGAATCTTCTAAGATAAGAAAATGCTGGGTTAAGGTCAAATTCGAAACAAATAACGCACGAACAGAATGACAAGTGAAATCTCAAATGGCTTTAGGATTCTTCTGTTACTGATGACATAAAATTAGAAATAAACTGGAAACTTTTTGTAATACATTAGCATAATAGGGGTAGCAACATGAATGGTTTTGAAGGATGGGGAAGAGAAAAGTAGAAGAAATATAAATATTATGATATTTGGTAATCCAACCATTATCTAAGCTTCCCCTATTCCCAGTTTCAGCAGTTTCCAAGCAGGACTCGGTGTTACTCAGTTCTCCTGCTTGGCAAACATCTTTTATTTCATCTTCATTATATTAGATTGCCTTTTTCCTATTTTCCTATTCTCTGTTATTCTTAGATATGTGTCTTGTCTCTAAGATGTTCAGGGAGCAAGGGCTATGGATTTAATAAGCACCCTACTTTCTGTATCCTCCATTCCCATGACACTGGGCTCTCTACTGCCTCTAAACCTTAGCTTTACGTTCTTTAAAACTGCGATACTACTACCACCTAGTTCCCAGAGCTAGGTGGTAATAAGAAGAACTGTATGCTGAAAACATGCTTTACAAAGATAAAACGTTATACAAATATGAGTTAAAAAAATTAAAAAGTCAGGGGTCTGAAATCTGAGTACTGGTTTAAAACTGCCAATTACTAGCTAAGTGATTTGCGAACAAGTTGGTTTCCCCCTCTAGGTCTTAGCATCCTCATTTATAAAATTAAGAGGTTGGGATTCCTCCCAGATCTAAAAATCTAGAATCCAAGCTTGACAAGTAGCAATATCTCTTCCTTATATATGGCTGCTTTGACTTTGTACCACATTCATTTCTTTAGTGTTATGAAAAGGAGGCACTAATATATCCAACAAAAATAACTATCATTATAAGACTATATTGCCATATTCTAGGTTGCTTCTGAAGGCCACTTGGTCGTAAAATAACTAGAAATACATAAGCTCTCACGAGTTGTCTGCATATAACTTTATGCACTTCATTTAAGTGGGTGGGCACATTTACAGTATATAAAACATCTGACACCTTGTCTTGAGATAACCCTGCTCCCCTGCTCCGGGAGAATACATGCACACCTACACACACACACACACACACCTACACACACACACACACACACACACACACACACACACACACACACACACACACACACACACACACACACACACACACACACACACACACACACACACACACACACACCAGTGTTTCTCGTTCTCATGGAAGGCTGGCCCTGGCCTCTACCCACTAGATGCCAGTAGCATGCATGCACACGCATATGTGTGCACAGACACACACATACACTCTTCAGTTGTGACCAAAATTTTCTCCAGATATTGCCAAATGATTCCTGAGGAGCATAACTGCCCCTGGCTGAGAATCAGTGATATTATACTGATAACTCAACATTTTCTCTCTCCAGGCCCATATTCAACTGTCTGTCCCACAAGCATTTATTCTAAATCCCAACCATCTCCTCCAAACCTTCACCAGCTCCAAACATAATAAATGGCCCCTCCAACTAAAACATGAAGTTCCTTTATTTTACAAGGAACTTCACACCACAAGAAAAGCCTCTCTGGCCTCCCCAATCCAATGATACTAATGAGAATGTTAGTCCAATGTAGTCCCCAAATTATTCTGTGTAAATCACAGCATACAACTCTATTAGAAAAGGTAAGATTAAGAAACTATAAGCAGGGGCTTCCCTGGTGGCACAGTGGTTGAGAATCTGCATGCCAATGCAGAGGACACGGGTTCGAGCCCTGGTCTGGGAAGATCCCACATGCCGCGGAGCAACTGGGCCCGTGAGCCACAACTACTGAGCCTGCGTGTCTGGAGCCTGTGCTCCGCAACAAGAGAGGCCGCGACAGTGGGAGGCCCGCGCACCGCGATGAAGAGTGGCCCCCACTTGCTGCAACTAGAGAAAGCCCTTGCACAGAAACGAAGACCCAACACAGCCAAAAATAAATAAATAAATAAATTTATTTTTAAAAAAAAAGAAACTATAAGCAAATTATAAGCAGAGATCATGTCTTTGCCATTAAACCTAACACAATGCCTGGCATGTAGCAGTAATTCAATGCATATTTATTTCTCAGGCTCTAGTAAAAGGAGGCAAACCCAAGTGGTCCAGCGTGAGAAGAAGAAAAGCAGCAAAGCCATGGATTGATAAATGCACCTCCACAACAACAGGACCCTAAAGCTGGTTACAGGAAGCAGCTATTAAACCCACACACAGCACACATTTAAATGCTAGCTCCTTCCATGCAAGAAATGAACAGTAAATCATTTTAATTCCACCTTCAAATACAATGCATGTTAAATAAACAAATATTCACTCAAGAGAAATTAATTTCTACCCCAGTGATAAAGGCCCGTTAATTATAAACTTGACTGAAACAGTGTACCTCTCCCATACAACTCGTTTCCAGATAAACTGATTTTGTTTTAAATCCTTAATTTACAACATAACCTTGTGATAGCTCATGTGTAAGGAATATAAAACACGTTGACTAAACAAAGCTTTCTGAAAGGTTTCCCCTCCCCAACAGACACATTTAATGATATTTACGAGTATCTTTCAATTACTGCCGTAAAATCTGACAGGGCCCTAATTTTGATCTAAAAAATTAAAAAACCGCAAACTACGGAGCTGGATATGTGAAATGAAAACTGAACTTCTCCCTTGTCTTCTAATTGCTTGCCCCAAAATATTTACTCATCTTGTGGATTTTTAAAAATCCACTTTACATTTTGACTTTTAAAAAACTGTTTTCACCTTCAAAGAAACCTTCCTTTCACAACATTCTTATGCTCTATTCCTCCTCCACTCCAACTTCCAGTCTAGAAACTCACGTCTTATATGTTTCACTTGCATATATGTGCACTATTGCCATACGTGGGATTATACCTGACACAGGAGACTGGAGAGCTTGTAGAGCTGGTTTTAAAGCAAACTTGAGCCAAATCTACTCACAGACACAAGAGTTCAAGTACGAGCCTACATTCTTAAATATTAAATTCTCAGGGGGAGAAAAAAAATCCCTCAGACAACAAGATTGAAACTAGAGCAGGAGATGTTAACCTAAGGTCAAGAAATCTGAAAATCCCCGAAACTGTAAGGAGAAATTTGAATGTGTGCCTATATGCATTTTTCTAGGAAAAGGGTCCATGTGTTTCATCAATTTTGAAATTTTGATTCACTTAAGTATAAGTATCACTGAAGATGTTCCAATTAGCCATAAAAATAGAGCTTTCCGATTTCCTGGAATTCACACAATGTCCATGAGACTAGAAAAACCCCACCCACAGGTCTTGCCTCTTGCTTTGGAGCTGGGTATTTTCGGCCCCTTCAATGTATTTCCCTCACAGAAAAACACAGACATGTCAAAAGGCACCAAGATTTGGTTCCCTGATTGACTCCTCACATAACTCATCTGGGGGGCTTATGAAGACACGGCCAAACTATGTCTGCCCTGTAGCGAACATCGGCACTCAGGCAAGTTTCGCACAACCTGATGAAAACTGACTCCAAGTGTCTTACTTCAGTAATCACTTAGACGGAATGAATTTTACATTAGTGGGATCAAGCATGCACCAAGCCTCAGTGGAAATGAAAAGGGCTTATAGTAATAGGATTTATAAATCCACCCATTAGGTTAATGGCTAAATGATTTACATGTAACTTTCTCCCCCACCCCGCCCTCCCTCACCCTTTAACTCAGTAAAAACTATGCTTGGCATTTTCCACTGCAGTGCCATACACAAACGAAATAGCCTTTCTATTTTGGGACATTCTAATTTCTAATAATGGCTTGGGTAGCTACCATTAACTCTTTCAAAGCACAAATAATTGTCTAATAAAATTAAGTATTCTATAAGGCCTGAAAGTGCTTAATTGATCATAATTGTCTATTTGAGAAGAAGGCGTCAGGCTGGCTATGCTCAGATAATGAAGTTGGGCAATTCTAAAGCACTGCAATCAAGATAATACTTATGGCTAAAAAGGACATTAGCATTTTCCAGAATCTGCAACATTTTCTTTATAACTGAGGTCATGAGAAAATGTGATGTTAGCCTCACTCACGTTAGGTCTCACTCTGAGCTCCTGGCCCCCACAAATATCAGATTTCACAGGATGCCACTCATCATTACTAAGCACCTGGCCTGAAGCTCAGCCGTGGAAGAGGACCTAGCTGGCGGTCCGGAGGACAACCTCAAGCTGCAATGACCAAGGCGCTGCTGTCACCATTTTGATGGAAGCATTGTTGATTTCCAGAAAGCTCAAGAGTGTGACAAGATAGTCATGGGGCTGTCCTTCATTATTCTCTGCCTCCAGGGAGGTCAGAGGAGGGAGAGCTTTTTAAGCTCAGTACCTGGGGGGGACGGGGGGGTGGGGGGTGGGGGGAAGGGACGACTCCCTCCCTCAGTCCCAAGGCTAAACACAAAATTCTGTTCTATAATGACCATACTTTCTACATGCCCTCCCACAGCAACTCTATTTCTTATAAAATGGTGTCCCGGGCTTCCCTGGTGGCGCAGTGGTTGAGAGTCCGCCTGCTGATGCAGGGGACACGGGTTCGTGCCCCGGTCCGGGAAGATTCCACATGCCGCAGAGCAGCTGGGCCCGTGAGCCATGGCCGCTGAGCCTGCGCGTCCGGAGCCTGTGCTCCGCGGTGGGAGAGGCCACAGCAGTGAGAGGCCCGCGTATGGGGGAAAAAAAAAAAAAATGGTGTCCCGTACCCACCCTCTTTTTATTAGAAGTTCAGAAAACAGATTCTAGGAGCTAGCTACGATTAAAATATGGAGGGCTCCCACTACAAAGAAAAATCTTTCAGAAAGATGGTCTCGTTCTGGGGAAATGTGATTGTGTCCACCTGTCCAGAGATACATGCATTGCACACATACTCAGGCATGCCTCCAGAATGTCTCTCTACATTTAAGGACCAGTCAAATAATGTGTTCCCATTTATCACACTTTTTCTCCTGTCCCATCATCCTCTATGCTTTCTTTGGGAAGAATTCAGAAAATTTTGAAAGAAAGATAAATACCAAGTTGAGAAAAGTCATTTAGGATGGAGATGCAGAATATGGAGAGGACAAAATATCAACATATAAGCTATAAAAGATGTGGCTAATCACTGCTATGAAAAAAAAATCCCCTTTACTTCTGAACTTCATTTGCATTTCTACTCTCTAATCTGGCCAAGGCTCAAGAATCTGATATGAATTCTAGGAAGCTCTGTTATTTTCTTTTTGTTTAGAACCTCAAAAAAGAAGTTATCATTCACTCATCAACAAGTATTTCCTGAGCTGTTCTTATGTGCTAGGTAAAAGGAACACAAAGGTGAGTGATTCAGACATGATTCCTTCCCTCTAGAGCATGTAATATCTAGTGGAGAGAACCAAATAGGCAACTGAAAAAAAAATATGCATACATAATAGGGGCCTCTGGGGTGGGAGTTAGAGAAAATTCCTGAAAGCAGATTGTCAATAAGGGGAAGGTGAGCTATACGGAATAACAGGATAAGGGGGACAGGGGAAGAGTGTGAAGATCCAAAGGACAGAGGGGAAACTCAATGGTGATTGAAGAAAATTAAGCTTTCAAAAATTTTTTTTAAGTTTTTGTTTGGTTTTTGCCACAAGAAGAAAATAAAAAGTATGGCTGAGGCTAGAATGCTTGGGAAAGTTGGGAGAGGGCAGGAAAGAGGCCCAACTGTGAAGGACCTCATAAGCCACAGTAAGGACTTTTAAGGAGGGACAGAATCAGATTGATAGTTTAAAGAGGTCTCTCTGGCTATAAAACTTGTGGAGAATACATGTGGAGGAGTGGGGGCAGGGGCAGCATCCAGGAAGAAGTAATGAGGCTTGAATAACATAATAGTCATTGCACTGGAGAGAGAGAGAGTGTCATGGGTATTTAGGAAGTGGAATCTACAAAACCGGGCAACTGGCTGGATTTGGGGCACGAGGAAGAGACAGGAGTCAAGGATGATACCCACATTCCTGGTTTAACGACTGGGGAGGCAGCTACTCGTTGAGATAGGAAATCCGGGAAGGGGAGCAGAGGCAGAGCGTTTTGTAGCTGATGAATATGCTATGCCTGTGGACAACTCAGTGGAGACCACAGGGAGGCAGGTGGAAGCAAGGATGCTCAATAGAGGGGATGTGGCAAGTTTCAGATGCAAGAAATCCAATGCTCAACAGAGATACAATATATGAATAAATCAAAGCAATGGCAGCGGGCAGACAATAACAGAGCCCATCAAAACAGACGGCACAGTTCATGATGGGGAAGCAGGAGAAAACCGAGACGAGGCAAGCTGGCACCCCAACCACAGTAATGGTGCTCCGTGGGTCTCCTGATCCCTCATTCCTCCTCCAGCACCTTCCTTTCCCTCCCATCTATCAAATCTCCGTTCTTTCTGTCACAATTGGCAGGTGTCACACAAACCAGTGGCCACTGGCAAATCTGACGCAGGCTGCCACAGTCAGACAGCAAGGCACCACACGCTGACCTTTAACGAGAACGATCCCAACAGGTGGCTAGCGCCTAACACAAATAATTGTATTAAGCCTCTGAACAAGGTCAAAAGGGGGGAGCACCTTGCCTTTTCATGAGCAACCAAAGCAGCTACCAGCCGCGGCTCAAGAAACAGCAAGCAAAACCTCTGCGGAGGCTCCCCTCCTTGAGGCGGCGATGGGCTCAACAGGAAGACGGAACAGCAATCAATTCACTTCACAAGGAAAGAGCCTCCCATTGCTCAAACATAACCATCCTTTTCCTGCCTCTCTTCTGCATTTGGGAGCGGGGAGGGCTCCTCCCTTATGTCAAGATTGACGCCATTTGTTAGCAGTTCCGGTTCATAGTCAGCCAAGAAGAGAAAAGGAGTGATGGGGGAAGGGTTCCCCTGTTTCCAAATAATATTCTCCACACCCTTTGAGAGAAACTAAGTCCTAAGTGATTAATTCAATTGCCTTTGTCACTGATTTGATAACATCAAATATCTCAGAGTTCTCATGGACCTCTGACCTCAAAGCTAGCCACTCTTTTGACAGAACAGACAGCTGTAGCTCGGGGGTGGGAGGAGCCTGCGGAACCTCCTGAAAGAAGAGCACCTCATCAAGGCCCAGAAATTCCACTGTGTGGGAAGAAGCCAGGAGCCTGCGACCTGCTGTAGGACCCCATGTGCCGAGCTACAGCCTTTCTCCCTGACCTTTACATACAAAAAAACAAAACCAAAAACCTTTCTTTCCCCTGGCGACAACCTCCTCTCCTCCCACCCTCTTAAACCTTGTGACTGCAGATGGCATGGCTAGGATGAGCCACAAACCACTGGCATGTCGGTCCCCAGATAAAAGAATCCAAGCAGTAGATCAGATTGCTGTCAGCTGCAAACGAGCCAGCACTTCAGCTGCTTCACATTCTTTATTTTTAAATGGCAGGATGGTCTCAAGGGCATGGTGACCTGTCACACAAGAAGAGAATACAGATTTTAAAAGACAAAACCAAAACCCTTGAGGGTGCGCAGACTCACCCAAGATTGAGAGCTGAACAAGCACTTTAGAAAAGGGCATACAGCAGCCTTTTACAAACCAGTTCTGAGTGTGTTTCTCTTAGTGACTTGGTGGGAGAAAGCTGACTACAGGACAACAACAATAAAAAAATCTAACTACAGACCAGTTCTTACTCAATGGGACTAACAGATTAACTCTCCTGCTACTAATTTGGAAAATACTTATGTTCAGAACTCTGAATCCAGAGCATTAAAATATTGGGATGTGCCAACCAATAACAAAGTTACCTACTCAGTCAGCCCCTAAAACCAAAAGAGCATGTAAAATTAAATATAAATCAATAAAATGTAAAGAGGATGGTTAGGGAGAACTTACCTATGCAGAATACAAAATGTGTTTTCTTTTTTCCCTATACAACCACCATCACCACCAGATCATTCTTAACTAATTCTTAGAAGCTGAAGACCAACTTGGATTTTGATGTATAAACTGCTTTTGACGATATTCCGTTTTAAACAGATAAACACTTTAAAAAAAAATGCAAGCCAAAGACACCCTTTTGAGAAACTAAGAAAACAGATGTGGAAGCCATTTGTTTAGATGAAGAGGAATTTTCGCTTTTATAGGAATACAATGATTCATGAAGAGGAAAAAAGTCTGTCATCAAGTTTACTTCAATAGATACTGTTGGGTTGGAGGGAGCTTTCTAAATATGGCATTGCTTTTCTTCACATCTCATCTCTCCTGAAATATCTCAAACTACCACTAACAAACATTACTTTTATTTTCTTTGTTCTTTTAAATTTTCTGCTTAGTTAATATATCGTGCAGGAGAAAAAAACCACAACGCTGGTACTACAGCATTACATACTTGCTTTTCGTGCTTAGAGAGCTGAACAAAATACCTTCTGCTTTAGGGATTCATCGAAAACAAGCTAGCTTGAGATAAAGCATTAGGAATACAAGAACCCTCGACAAGAAGTTCGGAAAGAACAGCTCTCCTTAACCCCAAAGGAGATGAAATTAAAGACTAGTGAAGTCTTTCTAAGAACTTCTGGCAAAGAGGAAAATCTCCTTTCTTGATGTGTCTGTTCGATGGAGATGTCAAGACAAACTAAAACAGGAAGAAGAAAAAGGGCATTGCGTTCAACCTGGGCAAATGCATAAGAAATTTCTCTCCTTCCATCCTGTGTGCCACGCCCATCTGCTTCCATCCTCCCTTCCTTGTCCATCGCCAGCTCCCCTCTCTGTGGGTCTACAGGCCGCTCTCCATGTTAAGAGGCACAAGGTCTGCAAGGGGTGAGGTACTTACCTTCCACATTCCTCTGCCTCAACAAAAAGACGGGGCAAAAACAGCCAACGATCCTCAAGGTTTTTTTGTTTGATAAACAAACAACCCCCCCCCCACAATTCCCTACCCCTTAAGATTCTGCTATGATCTCAATAAATAACCACAGGGAAAAGAAATCTCTTTTCTGCAATATCCCCATCTGCCAATATTTTGCCACATTACTTTCTATAATTTATATTTCAAAAACAGATGTTTGAACCCATCCCAAATATAACAACATAATTTTAAAATTTTTATTTATTTATTATTTTTGGCTGCGTTGGGTCTTCGTTGCTGTGCGCGGGCTTTCTCTAGTTGCGGCGAGCAGGGGCTACTCTTCGTTGTGGTGCGTGGGCTTCTCAGTGCAGTGGCTTCTCTTGTGGCGGAGCAAGGGCTCTAGGCATGTGGGCTTCAGTAGTTTGTAGCACGTGGGCTCAGTAGTTGTGGCTCATGGGCTCTAGAGTGCAGGCTCAGTAGTTGTGGCTTGCAGGCTCTAGAGGGCAGGCTCAGTAGTTGTGGCACATGGGCTTAGATGCTCCACGGCATGTGGGATCTTCCTGGACCAGGGCTCGAACCTGTGTCCCCTGCATTGGCAGGTGGGTTCTTAACCACGGAACCACCAGGGAAGTCCCTAACAATGTAATTCTGAAGATGCATTTTCAACTGCACAAACTTCCTCTATGAGCTATGGCTCAGTCTGTGAACCTCCTTCATGGTCTATAAAATTCTGTATTGGTGTATATGTGAACATTTTTCTGGATAAAGAATCCACAGCTGTCACCCAATTCTCAAATGGGTCACAGCCCCAAAAAGATTAGCCTCCCTTACAAACTTGGACAGATGTTATGCTTATGTTGAATCAGTCTTAAAACTATAGTAAAGAGTTGCCTGGTGTATTTCATACCCATGGCTGTGCTCGATTTACCCAAGAGACTGCCAGAGAGGAGTGACTCATTTTGCTGGCTCCAATGCCACTTGTAAACCCTTTATTAAGCATCCTAAAAATTAGTGTCAACCATCAGTCATAGGTGAAGGGAAAAAAAACAAATGAGTCTTAACAAATCCATGACCACTATGATTATAATTACAGAGATAGCGTATGGTTTTGATTAGGAAATTCCAAAGGTTGGTTAGTTCACTGGCTGTCTGTAAGGAATCTTACCCATCATTAACTTCTTTTTTTAATTAATTAATTAATTTATTATTTTTGTCTGTGTTATGTCTTTGTTGCTGCGCGCGGGCTTTCTCTAGTTGTGGTGAGCGGGACCTACTCTTTATTGTGGTGCACGGGCTTCTCACTGCGGTGGCTTTCTTATTGCAGAACACGGGCTCTAGGCGCGTGGGCTTCCATAGTTGTGGCTTGCGGGCTCTAGAGCACAGGCTCAGTAGTTGTGGCACATGGGCTTAGGTGCTCCGCAGCATGTGGGATCTTCCCGGACCAGGCAAACCCGTATCCCCTGCACTGGCAGGCGGATTCTTAACCACTGTGCCACCAGGGAAGCCGAAAGCTGATTTTTTAAAAATCTGCAAGATTCGCTATTAAGTTGGATGGCCGACATTCTTTTAACGATGCTGACGAGGCTGGCTGGTGGACATTTCAGATCTACCTGGCCCTGCCTACTATCGGGCCACAGCAGCATGACTCTTCCTCCAGCAAAGAGAGAGTACTCCTGCTCTCTTGTTACCTCCAGCTCCCATTCCAGTATTTTGAATTCCTCCTCTATTTCTTAATTCTACAGTCAACCCTCTTGAACACAAGAGGCCTTCTAATGTCATGTGTCACTCAGAAGACTGAACACTTCATGGTCAAGGTTTCCTAAATATATCCTTGCCTATCTCACTCCACCACTTCTCTTTGCCATCTTAGGAGTAACCCTCCATAAATCCACTAATTCAACAAGCATTTACAATGGGCTGAGCACGGAGGGAAGTATAAAAGGAGTTTCACTGCTCTTAAGGAACTTAAAAGACAAATGTGGTCACCTCCAAGTAAGCAGCTTTCCCTTTTCTGACAATGAAAGGAACAGATCTCAAGAGTTGTCATGCAGGAATATAAAAACAGGATGACTGAGGCAATTGCACCAAGTCCCACACCAATGGACTGATCTATTAAAATCTTCTCTTTGGAGGCCTACCTAAATCTTCAGCTGGATCCAACTGAGAAGGAGAGAAGGAGCTCAGGGTCCATGCAGGGCATGACATTAAAAGGGAGGGAAGGCAGTGCTGATAAAAGAGGAATGGGACAAATGGTTTCTGACAACATCATTTAAATACCCTTGTCCCTACCTACTGCATCTTAAAGAAAAGGAAACCATGAGATACAAGGGTCCAGGTCAGGGACAGACATAAAGTCTGGAAACCTGAGATCCAATGAGCTTGAGTGGCACACCCAATATGGCCTCTACGGCCTAGCTTTCTCATTTCTTTGCAGTCCAGAGTATCTTTCCTTTCACATCAAGAATCTCACCTCCTCCCCTTCCAGCATCTTTCATCTGTCCCTTCCTACTCGTGTCTTTCTTTCTAACCATTTCTCCTCAATTAAGGGTTACTCATTCACTTGACAAATAGGTATTGACAGTCTGTATTGCTCAAAACATGGTGCTTACCTCTCCTAAGGTACCTAAAATGCAGTCCATGCCCTTGAGGAGCTTACCATCTACACCCCAGTTATTCACAGTGGTCTCATTTCTTCTTTATCTTTTAGGGCTTGACTCCCCACCCCACCCCCAAACCTCATGTTCAATGTGTACAACCTATGCTGACTTGTAGCTTCATTCTCAGAATGCAACTCGAATTGTTCTTTCAAAGCTCAGTAATCTCTTCTCACCAAAAGTCATGATCATTGCTTCGGTTAGAGTCTTCAACAATCATCTGGGCAGCTACCCTGATGGAATGGAAAAGCACTTCACTGTGTTCAGTTCATCATGACTACCCTCCACCAGATCCTAATGACAAAGCCCACACACGAACACGCCTCCAGACATTGTCAAATGTCTCATAGTGGCCAAAATCTCCCCCAGGTGAGAATCACTAACCTATATCAATGGCTCCTGTGCACCCGCTTGAGAAGTGACTGATGTGTCATGAAGCGTACTGATTCCTGACATACGCCTATTGTCAGAGATTATTTAGCGCACAGGATTACGTTATCCAAGAGGGATTTCTCATATTTAGGCAAACTTAACAAAGTCTCCAAATATACCAGGTATCTTGCCTTTGTTCATCCAGTTCCACGCTCCACCCTGCTCTGTGGGAGGGAAGGCTGACCTAACAGACTACATCAAAGAGCTCCCTCATCCCAATTCCAGTGGAGTTTGGCTAATAGCGAACACTGCTTGGATCAGGAGGGAAATGAGCACAGGCTATGCCTCTGGCTTTCTCCCGGAGGGGTCAATGTCAGGGCTGGCAGAATCCATCCACTTGCGATCAGAAGACCCTCCTCACCCAACTCTCTCTTTGGGGGTTAGGCATCTGTTCCTCCTCTCACTCCTTTTCACCTCAGAGTGTAACATCCCTGCCATTACTAGCCCTGAAGTTCACACAACTGCCTTGTGATTTTACTATATACGCCGCCCACATTTTGGTAAATAATCCCTTTATCAAATCCTCCTATTAATCCCAGTGTCATCTCTTTCCTGCTGGGGCCCTGCTGACTGATACACCAAATACATTTTTAAATTTATCTGAAATGTTAAAAGCAAGCAGTTTTAAAATGTTCCACTCGAAGCTCCATTCTCCTGAAAAGAGGCTCAAAAAAAGCATCACGTCTTGAAAATCTCTAGGCTTTGAAGATGTGTAAAGAAGATTACTGTGAACTTTCTTTATTAAAGAGCAAGCCTGTGATATATCTCTTCTACTGTAACATATTAATTAAAATGCTCAAATTTATATTTCCTTTAGCCCTACCTTACCCCAAAGAGAAAGAAAAATAGTAGAACATTACCTCCACCTTATGGTCTTGACAATTCGGTCAATTATTATATGTTAACTTACATCGTTATTTTTCCATGTACATGTTTTACGTCTCTAATTACTCTGTACATTAATGTTAAGGATCAGGACTCTATCTTACATTTGTTTTCCTCACACTTCTTCATTCATGCCTTGCATTAGTTCCTTTAAGAAAGAATATATTCGATAAATATTTGTTGACAGTTGGAAACAGCATCAACAGAAACAGAACAGAAGGAAGCAGGAAAACTAGCCCCAAGAAGTGTACTCACTACTTTAGTATTTTCTTATTTGCCTTATCAAGAGATCTTGCCACCAGAAGAAAAATAAAACCTTCACTGTAAGGTGAATGTAAAATTTTAGGAAAACAGCTGTATACCCATCAAGATTATTTTCCACAAGTAGCCAACATGAAATAGAATTTACAACAGAGACAGGAAGAAGGGTAGGTGGAGTTAGAATAGAAGGAAATGAAGAGGCTCAACAAGAATTAATTACTGGTAATTACACATGCTACAGCCTCTCTTCTTTCTCCACCCTCGAGCTAATCAACAGTGGGAACAGATGTGATCTGTGGTATTGGGGAGGGGGGTGCCTAACAGCTGTTTGGAGAACATGGCATTAAAAAGCAGCCTTGTCCACAGAAACCCAACAGTTTCACTATTTGAAAGAAAAGAGGTAATGAATAATGACCACAGTCTTACTGTGAACTTCAGCTCATTCAGGCCAATGATGAAGTTTTTCTCCTGATTTCTTTTTTTTTTTTACAGCTTTATTGGAGTATAATTGCTTTACAATGGTGTGTTAGTTTCTGCTTTATAACAACGTGAATCAGTTATACATATATCTCCTGATTTCTGATGAACAATGGCAGTGGCTCTAGTATTTAGTGTTACAAGAGTGCCTCAAGAGTTTAATCTATTTTACATATCTCATCCAAGTACTCACAAAACCAGTACAAACATCCAACTACCCCTTAATGAGTAAGTAGTCAATAAATCTTAACTATGATAACAATGATTACAAGAAAAACTCATTAAGTTCCCACCACAGGGAACACCAAATCAGGGTAAAATAATCACAGATTTGCTAGACTATCTTTCTGGATGTTCTTCCCTGATAAGAACTCTAAACAACACGAAAATCAGAACATTCCAATTTACTTCTTTAAAAATTTAAAGAATACAGCATACTATCAATGCATAGAATCTTTCCTAAAAAATAAAAACACAGGCTAAAGCCCAGGAATCAATTTAAAAACAATATAACAACCAAGGCTTTATCAGGAATGCACTTACTCACAGAACAAATGTTTCAACTTCTTTCCAGTAAGGAGCGGTTTTTGCTTCTTCCAATGTCTGATGACTGCCAGCTGAGAAGGGCTGGGGGGGAGGGTCAATGGCATTCCCACCCAATCTGGGACACCCCCGGGGCCCAAGGAATGAAGATAGGTGGCACAGTCTGGTGTCAGGAGTCACCAGGTGACTACCATCTAGGATCTGAAACTCTCGTGCTGGAATGGCCGAGAAGCTTTTAGACTTTGGAACCAATTAGGTTCCAAAAGGCTGTAAATACCTCCATTTCATCACAAATCCAAAGTTGTATTCAATAAATGACTGATTATGCCACTGACTGATAGCAAACACACTGACCGCTTTTGTTGAAACATGCAACTGTGTTGAAAGCTTTGAAATTTCTTAAGTAGCTTAACACTTGCAAGTTCTTCTTAGGTTAAATGTTATTTATATATACGTGGTTGTAGCGTACATATACACATAGCGTGTTTGAGAGCGCACATAATCATACACACTTGCAGGATACTACACTAATTACCCATATCTGATCTTATTAAACTGAGCTTGCATATTCTCAACTTTACTTCTGTGTATTTTGGGGGTAACTTCCAAAATTTCATTTAGTCACAGTACTACACGCAAATTGCACTAAGATTCAATCTTGTTGGGGATAATTAGAGAAAGATGGAGCTGGGCTTGGGAAGAGGAAAGAAAGGTAAGAGCCGATGGCAGAACAAGAATAAAGATTTTAAGAATGAAACCATAGGAAAAATAAAGAAGGTGAGTGCAAAACACACTTGGGACTCCAAACTACACACTGAAGGCATCTAAGAGACAGCAGTGAGTGGGGGTGGGGAACCCTGGGAGGCGACCATTTCGGAGTTTGAAAATCAGAAAGGCAATGAACAGCTAGGCTGAAGACCAGCCACGGGGAAGGAGGGGAAATGCCTCGAAGCATGCTTATTACCTCCAACAAAGCAAATTTTCTATTAAACAAGGGATCATGAATGAAAATGAATACACAGTACCCCTTATTACTAAATAAGAATATAAATTAAAGGTCATTTGTACTACATTTCGAAGATTTATTTAACTGAATATAAACACTGTTTATTCCTAAGAGCTCTCAACTTCAGACCCCCTGTGACTACAGTTTCCATGAGATCTAAAGTTCTCTAACTTAAATTCTAAATCCATGAGTTTTCAGGAACCTCTTCCTCCTGGCGAGAAAACGACTATACCCTTCCATCTGCAACTCAGAGGATGAAGCTATTCTTTTTGGTGTGCTCTGCAAACCCACCTTTTGATCCCTAGAAATAATTTTAATTATCTGCAAAAGAGCACGTAAGAAAGTTTAAATTAATCCTTCATCCTAAATTATGTTGCTTTTCTGCATCAGCAAAGACACATTACCATGCAAAATAATGAGCCTTTTTTTTTTTTATTTTGGTCTGATAGAGAATATATTTGGGAGAGAAATGGGAGTTTCTGGCAAAAAATAAAGGCTTCATTACTTCAGCTTTAAATGTAAATTAGGCACTCAGCAGCATGCAAGTTAGGACAATTTTCCTTACACAAGATAAGACAAATTATATTTTATTCCTTAGTTCTTAACAAGAGTCACTTCCTTAGACATACCTAACCCTTAAACAAAGGCTGTTCTTTGTCACACTAGGGAAATGTTTTTATTACTGATGTTCTTTAATTATGAATAAAAATTTCTCTTCTATACTCATGCTCATAACAAGCTGCTACTTTAGGCAAAGAATATCTAAAATGAACATAGAAATAAAAGGGGGAGTATTTGCTTTCTATGTAAATGTTACACTTATCACCCCAACTAGTGGAAAGGCCTTTTTCAAAAAACACAGCTGTCCTTTGAGTCTCTTAACAGTCTGATTTTGCAAGAAAGCGATGGCCTTTAAAAGTGAAAACGGCATTAAACATACATCTGATTGCACATAATCACACTAACATAACAACTACCAGTGTTTCGTGGGGCTTTGCTCGTTTTTAAAAGGTGATCACTTCTTTCACATGCATACAACTTTCTCAATCTATCTGGAACTCAGTGTGTCCAAATGTCTCTGTTCTGCAAAGCCCTTGAATAAGACCTATCCAATCTCGTCCTCCACCATGGCACAGTGCTGGTGTGCCATGAGGCTTCTAGAGGCTTAGAGGCTTCTCCTTACATACAGCCACTTGGGAGACCACTGTTACACAAACAAGGATCAAAGACGTTTGTGAGTGTTTTGTCCTAGTTAATCTGAATACATGATAGGATACTGCATCTTTAGCCTGAAGTTGCCTGAATCATTGATGGCAAAAATATAGTCTTTGGGTGTTAAGTCTGAATTTTTCCTTTAGTTCCGCACAATCTGAATATATAAGTAGAAAGAAGAAAAGGTAAATGGGATATGCTCAACATCTTACTGAGTTAACTTGTAACACTTAAGGTCCTAACATGTGATATCAAATTTTTAATATCAGCTTTACACTTGAGAGATTCTCCAATTGTCAAATATCTTTTCAAGCTAAACTCTCTGATTAATATTTAATCTGATGAGAGTACAATTGACCTAAATTTTTGCATCATGGAATCTCAAATATGTGAATCATCTTAAGATTATTGTTAGTCAGTTACTTTTCCTTATTAGATGGCCGTGCACTTTCTAAGTACTGCAGCATCATGTTTCTGCATCAATTTTTCTGTTGACTTCACCAAATATCCACAGAAGGGAAGAGAAACTGGACATTTTTATCATTACAGAGTTTCTACTTGGATTCCCATTCCTGCTTACCTGTAAGACCTGTTACTTAAGGAGTGCTAAGAAAATAAAAAGTTCGTGTGTGTGTGTGTGTGTGTGTGTGTGTGTGTGTGTGTGTGTGTGTGTATATATATTTTTTTTTTTTTTTTTTTTTTTTTTTTTTGCGGTACGCAAGCCTCTCACTGTTGTGGCCTGTCCCGTTGCGGAGCACAGGCTCCAGATGCGCAGGCTCAGCGGCCATGGATCACGGGCCCAGCCACTCCGCGGCATGTGGGATCCTCCCGGACCGGGGCATAAACCTGTGTCCCCAGCATCGGCAGGCAGGCTCTCAACCACTGGCCACCAGGGAAGCCCTCATGTATATTTTTAAAAAGCATACTGCCAGATAAAATTATAAACAATGGCAGAATTATTTGATACTCACCTAGAACAGCAATGTCCAACAGTACTTCCTGCACTCATGGAAATGTCCTCTATCTATAGTGTCTGATATGATAGTCACTAGCCACATGCGACTACTGAGCATTTGAAATGTAGCTGGTGTGACTAAGGAACTGAAATGTTCATTTTATTTCATTATAATTAGTTAAAATTTAGATTTAAATAGCGATCTGTGGCTAATGGCTACCATACTAGACAGTACAGATCTAGAACACTTGATATCTACAGAAGTAATGTATGCAAAGAAAGCTGTTATTAATTGGAATGTATTTTAAGAATGAATGGTGTGACACTATTAGGTATAAAATAAGCTACAAGGATATACTGTACAACACAGAGAACACAGCAAATATTTTATAATAACTGTAAAAAGAAGATAACCTTTAAAAATTGTGAATCAGGGCTTCCCTGATGGCACAGTGGTTGAGAGTCCGCCTGCTGATGCAGGGGACACGGGTTCGTGCCCTGGTCCGGGAAGATCGCACATGCCGTGGAGCGGCTGGGCCCGTGAGCCATGGCCGCTGAGCCTGTGCGTCTGGAGCCTGTGCTCTGCAACGGGAGAGGCCACAACAGTGAGAGGCCCGCGTACCGCAAAAAAAAAAAAAAAAAATTGTGAATCATTATATTGTACCCTTGTAACTTATATAATATTGTATACCAAGTATACTTCAACAAAAAAAAATTTAAACACACACACACGCAAAGAATGAATGGTACGGAGACTGAAAAAAGAAAGTAGCCTTGTATTTTTATTCAACTAAAAAATCAGTAAGAGGATTTAGAGGGCAGTCACCGTCTAAGAGAGTCAGACACTGATTCTTAGTTTTGCTTTTCACCTCAAACGATCAACTTGGTGTTAAAATTCCTTAGAGGTATAGTCTAAAATTTCACAAAACTAAATTTGTCTGTAAAAGAAGGCACCACGGTAATTCAAAGGGGACAAATACATTTTTCCCATCTTTCAGGCCAAAACTTTATAGTAAGAAACAGTGTAGGTTATGATTGACTAGAAAGCAGAAATGGTTATCAACATACCTATACGCTATATATTCCACCTGTGAAATTCAAATTAAAAAATTTAGGTGAAAGGGCTCTGCAAAAAACTACAAAGCACTACACACATATATTATTATTGCTGCCACCACTACTGTTGCTGTTGTTGATGCTAATGGTTCTTGATTTCAAGGAACTTACAAACTGTACCTGTCAAGGCCTTCCTTGCTGGCTGCCCATAGATTCTGGTGGATATATGGACAGTGATATCACTTCATTTCTGTCAGTGAAAACATGAGAACTGATGTGGACAAATATGGCCATCACTGGGTGTTAACATTATTTTTCTTAACAGTAAACTGGGTGGTCTTTTAACCCTGATTGTGGACAGCTGGCGTACAGCTGGAGAGGACAATGTAAGAATCTAGTGAGACTGGCTCACAATTCCAAGGTTTGAGCCTCGATTATACCTAGTCATGCCATTCCTGCTTGAAGGCAACTACTTTTCATGTTTCCCGGACCTTTATAGAGAATTATAGTAAATTCCTTCACTTTTTTACATGTATGCTTGGCTTCCAGGACCTTCTAGATTTAAATTTAGATATTTCTGACATTTTCAAATAAATAAATTTTATCTCCACTAGGACAGACTAAGCTTTCCCATTGAAACAATGTTGTAAGTAGGGAACTGATCTTATGAACAAGGAGCTGGCATCAGTAAGTCATAGGAAAAACAGAAGTGAAGTCTTCTATAACCACTTAAACAGAGTAAAACTATATTACTGGCAGTACATGGGGACAACTCTAAGGGATTCACACTCTTTCCAGACCACGACTACATATAAGGCAAAAAAAGGCTACCCTCTAAGGGTAAAACCTACTTGCACAATGGATATGGTGG
This sequence comes from Pseudorca crassidens, assembly GCF_039906515.1. Lineage (NCBI taxonomy): Eukaryota > Metazoa > Chordata > Mammalia > Artiodactyla > Delphinidae > Pseudorca > Pseudorca crassidens. Next base: position 112,785,436 of record NC_090317.1, read on the forward strand.
TCCTCTGCTGAAATCAACCAAGAGTCTATGTGCACGCCTAGCCCCAGAATTTGAATGCCTGTACATGTTTCTAAAGGTGATCTGAGTGTAATCTTGGGAAGCAGGCCTAGATTGTGGCTTGTCATTTAGTAAAATGTATTCCAGTTTGGTTTGAAAAAAGTCATATGAACAAAGGAAAATGGTCACCATAGAAATAAGCCCAAAGAACCAGACATTGGCAAGTTTTACTGCTCAGCATTATTCAGGGGAAACCCAAACGGTCCCTGTGGCAGGTGTATCCTAATCATGGATTATCTAACCAAGTCCCTTTGTTTTGATTCCATTCTCACCAAGCAACCTTGTGATTGTAATGTGGCTTCCCATGCACCTTGTCTATAAAGAGAAAATGCAGTAATCTCTCAGTTCGACCTCCCCAGTCTAATTAACAGCAGTAGTTCTCATTTCAAATGAACAAACTGGCATTAGGGCAGGTACATGTGAGTCTGACCATCCACAGTGTGCCAAAAGGGTCAGATTTCTAAGCTTCTAAGAATATAAGTTCCTTGTTCACCACTGAACCTCCCGTGCCTAGAACAGTGTGTGGCTCATCATAGCTGCTCAACCAACATCAGGCTGAAGTCCAGAGATCTAAGATGACTTCTCACAGTGTCTTTCAATTCCAATTGTAATATACACTAAAAGGGCATAAATGGTCAATATAAAATGACCAGAAAATAAAGCCCATTACAGATAAAATATTTAAGTGTCATAGCATTAATATGACCTAAAACTAATTTATTTGATATAGTAAACATTAAGCAACTAGAAATGCTTTGTTTTCATGCCTGAAATATAGTGTTTTCTTCCATCTTGAAAAACTTCCCCATGACAAGCAAAAGCACTCAAAAACATTCAGAAGCTTGACATACTCAGTACTCAAGAATGCTCACTTTTTAAAGTAATATGGTTTTTCCTACTGATACCATTTTGAAAAGTTAAGAGTTAACCCAACATTTCTCCTTTCACCTTTCCCTAACTCCATAATTTATTCTAAATATCCAGTTGAGCCCTTCCATATCAAATCCAATAAAGGCAACAATGACTAGAAAGTAATGCTAAGTTACCCACTTCCATACTTTGATTACAGCTCTTGAAGCATGTTTCAATTTGCTATAATGTCACAAAACCAAAAACCCAGACTTTTAGCACTGGACAAACCCTCTCACAGAAAACAACTATAGCCTCTGAACAACATAAAAAACAACCACCTGAAGGTACTGGAGAGCAACCAAAAACAGGTCCAAAATGTAGGGAAGCCTACAACTGGAGAAAGGAAAAGACTCCCAGCCAAGTTACCCATTTTTCCAATTTTTTGCCTGAGGGCAGGCACTAATAGGTGCTGTGCGGAGCAGTAGTCTTAAGTCTACTGGCTTGAAGAGCCAGAAGACAGGGTTAAAGTTGACCAATGTAGCTGGAAAAAAGAAAAGGCACAAATTACCAATATCATTAATGAGACAAATGACACCACTACCAATTCTACAGCTATTAAAGGGACAAAGAGAGAATATTATAAACAACTTCATGCCAATAAACTGGACAAATTCCTTGAAAGGCACAAACTACCAGGCTTACTCAAGAAGTCAGTAACCCCAACAGCCCTCTATGTATTAAAGAGACTGAATTTTTAGTTAAAAATGTTTACACAAACAAAAGTCCAGGCCCAGATGGCTTCACAGTGGTGAACTACTCCAAACATTTAAGGAAGAAATAATACCAATTCTACATAAAATCTCCCAGAAAGCTGAAGAGGAAGAAATACTTCCCAACATATTCTATGAGGCTAGTATTACCCTGGTCTGATTGAGACTGACAAAGATATCTCAAGAAACCTTCAGAACAACATCCTTTGTGAACATAAATGTAAAAATGTTAAACGTTTTAGCAAATCAAATCCTTTTAAAAGTACGTAGAAGGAGGGCTTCCCTGGAGGCACAGTGGTTAAGAACCTACCTGCCAATGCAGGGGACATGGGTTCGAGCCCTGATCTGGGAAGATCCCACATGCCGCAGAGCAACTAAGCCCGGGCGCCACAATTACTGAGCCTGTGCTCTAGAGCCCGCAAGCCACAACTACTGAGTCCGTGTGGCACAACTACTGAAGCCCCTGCGCCTAGAGCCCGTGCTCTGCAATGAGAAGCCTACGCGCTGCAATGAAGAGTAGCCCCCGCTGGCCGCAACTAGAGAAAGCCCGCGCACAGCAACGAAGAACCAACGCAGCCCAATTAATTAATTAAAGAAAAATCTGACCACTATAATTCAGGGTAAATCCTAATAACAAATCACATCAAATAAACTTACTTACCAGCCCTAGAACATGTTTAGTTTTTTGTTTTTTAAATTACCCTAGCTTCCATTTCCAAAACATACACAACCATTAAAATAATGCTTTCCTCATTGCCTGGTATTACTAACTTTCATTCACATCAGGTATATGGACAACTATCTACAAGACCATATAAAATTACTGTTAATTGTGTATACTTTCAACCTGAACTATTAAGCCAGTCCTATGTTTCACTTCCTTTGAACATCAGTAGCCAATTGACTGCCTGACTACACTTTCATTTCCTTTGGCCCATAGAGGCAATTAATGGTAACAAGAAGCTTAAGTAAATGTCTTGTAGAGAAGGGAGCTCAATATTCTCTCCACATTTAAAGATTCCATGAGGATTAGTCAAGGGAAACAGTCCTCTTCCCAAGATTCCAAAAGGCAAATAAATATCCATTTCTTATGCTACTGTAACTGGCAGTGAACTGCACACTGCGCCTGTATCATCAGGTTGCTTACACAATACTTCACAAAACTTCAAATAGATGCTTTTACAACCGACAGTAGGTCTCATGAAGTAAAACTGTAAATGAGCATTTTAATGAAGAACAACTGAGAGGCAATTTCACTTTCAAGAAAATTTAAGGCTGCACATGCCTGGGATACACTCTTCTATTAATAAAGAACAACCTCAAAGACTATATCTGCAGTTTCCAGAGTCAACTGGTTGACCCTGAAAAAGATTTTAAGCCTACACCAAAAACCAAAATGGCATAGTCATAAAATACTTAAATAAATTTAAATCAGTATCAATACTACAGAATTTTAAGAGATATATACATTTCAGGGACTTCCCTCGTCGTTCAGTGGTAAAGAATCTGCCTTCCAATGCAGGGGACGTGTGTTCCATCCCTGGTCGGGGAACTAAGATCCCACATGCAGCGGGGCAGCTAAGCCCGAGCGCCACAGCTACTGAGCTCGCACACCTCAAAGAGACAGCCCGCATGCAGCAAACAACAGAGCCCATGCACCCTGGAGCCTGCACGCCACAACGAGAGAGAAGCCCATGCACCACAACGAAACATACCGCATGCCTCAATGAAGATCCCGCATGCTGCAACTAAGACCCGACACAGCCAAAAATAATAAATGAATGAATGAATGAATAAAATAAAAAGAGAGATATATATACTTCAGTCTTCAAATCCACAAATATTTCATAGACCTCTGTCCATTGTTACATTCAGTTACACATATATGTCTACCAGAATTTGTGTTTGATTTTAATTTAGCAAAAATGCATTATTCAAGAAACATATAAAATTAAAGATTAATCACAAGAGTCAAGAGGTGGAAGAAACCCAAATGTCTACCAACAGATGACTGCATAAAGAAAATGTGATATATACATACAATGGAATATAATTTGGCCTTAAAAAAGAAGGAAATCCTGTCACATGCTCTAACACGAATGAACCTTGAGGACATTATGCCACAAGTGAAATAAGCCAGTCACAAAAACACAAATACTGCATGATTCTACTTATATGAGGTATACAAAGGAGTCAAATTCATAGAGACAGAAAGTAGAAGGGTGATTAACGGGCTTCGGGGAGGGGGATAAGGGGAGTTGTTGTTTGCTGAGTATAGAGTTTCAGACCTGCAAGATGAAAAAGATCTGGAGAGCTGTCTCACGACAATGTGAATACGCTTAACACTACTGAGCTGGAGACTTAAAATGGTTATAGGATGGTAAATTTTATGGTGTATGTTTTGTTACCATAATTTTTAAAAAGATAACACAAATCAGCTTTGAAAAAAAAATTAAAGATTAAAAAGTTTATTCCTTTAAAAATATATTTACCTAATATTTCTTTTCCATTCCTTTAATAAGAACACATGACACAAATGGCATGCTGAGTATTAAGGCTCTTTCCAAAACAATACAATCTCAGCATGCAAGTTAATTTTAGCCCCGCATATCAAAGTTAGTTGCTCAAAATGCTTTTTGGTGGAACCAAAACTTAACAAGACATTTCCCCTGTGAGCAGAGTATTTCCTAAAAATATACATACAGCAAGGAGGCTTAGAAAGTTATTTTGGCCAAACCTTTTTGTATTGTATTTCATACTCCAAACTAGAAGCCCAACTTAGCCAAAGCTAAAAGTTAAAAAAAAAAGAAAGAAAGAAAAGAAAAGAAAGCAGATGTAAACTGTACTGTACAGTTTACAGTAAACTGTACTGTGCTGGTTTTAAAATATATCTTGAGAAAGCTTGGGATTCAGTAAAACAGTTAAAAAAAGATACATCTTGGGCTTCCGTGGTGGCGCAGTGGTTGAGAGTCCGCCTGCCGATGCAGGGGACACAGGTTTGTGCCCCCGTCCGGGAAGATCCCACATGCCGTGGAGCGGCTGGGCCCGTGAGCCATGGCCGCTGAGCCTGCGCTCCGCGACCGGAGACGCCACAACAGTGAGAGGCCCGCGTACCGCAAAAAAAAAAAAAAGATACATCTTGAGCACTGAATCCTAAGAATACTGTCCATCAGTGACTGAAATAAGGAGCTGTGAAGTATCAATTCCCAAAGACTTGCTTGTGTTTGAAGGACAAGCAACCTTGGTTAATAAAGGAATGAATGAGGAAATACAGTTTTCGGCTTGTCTTGGGCCTAGGTCACTTTTATTCACAATTTCAAAATTATATTTTCCTGGTTAAGCTCTGCTGTCATTTGTTTGAATTTAAATAGTTTCCAGGCACCCAAATTCCCTTTCTCACATTACTGGCTGCCACAATCCTCAACTGCAAATTTATTAAATGTCATAAGCACTTGAGAAAATAAGAAATAATCATCTAAAAACACAGTGAGGATAAACCAAAGCAGTTTCTCCATCAGAAAATGAGGCCCCGCACTCTGTGACAATCGCTCTGGGGAAGTTGTTTTGACAGTCATCAACAGCAAATAGAAATCTGTCCTCAACCTATATTATAGAAAATATTTAAGTACAGTTTTGTAAGCTCCCGACTATCCACAGATCTATAACAAGGTTGAGAAAGGCACAAACTACTGTCTTTTCACATGCTTTGCTATAGTTTACAGCTTCTCCTCAATAGTTTTACAGCTCTTACTCAATTTAGGAAAAGAAAAGGGGAAAAAAAGGCTATACAAATCAGATCCACCCAACTAGGCTGGGGAAAAGATAGAGGAGGGAAGAGAAAAGTGCCTTTAAAAAGACTACATGCAATAATTATGTTTTCCTACTTTACCCCCTTCCTTCACCGTGCATTACACTGTCAGCATGAGTCTTCCAGATGACTTTTAAGTGGCAATAAGAGAGTAAGCATTCTGTTAACTGGGTAAAAGGTAGACAAAATAAATACAGTCAACTCAGACTTTCTGAAGACTATGGAACATCTGAAGTTACTTAATACAAATGATAAGACCTCCCTGGACTATGGATTCAACAACTGCACTGTTTCACTGCGAGTCATTTTCTTATATATTCAGAATTTTCTAAATGCTACAGGGGTGTTCTACAGCAGCTGTCAGAATCCAGCTCCAATCCAGAGATCCAATCAGCTCTGGCTTAGGAAGGGAAGACCCCTGGGTTTTACATCAGTCCTGATCCTGGCTCAGTGGGACCCTACGGACTTCCATTTTCTCATTTGTAAAACGAGGGGGATGGATTAAGGTTCCTTTCAGTCTAAATAAGATGAGTCCAGTAATCTAATGTTTAGTAATCTTTGAAAAAAATCTTCCGTATCTATTATTCTAATTTTTATCTTGCAGAGTTCTACACTGTGCACATAACACAAGAACAAGTGTAAACAGATCTATTCCTCTCTATGGTTTCTACATTCCAAGGGTCTTTGGATACTACATACAATCCTCCTAGTGAAGGCTACAAAGCTGTTGGTTTTATAAATTCTAAAGATTAAAAGGAGAAGCAAAGCCTTCTTAAAGCACCAGGCTTAACACTCCAGCTCAAAATACATGCAATGAGACCCAAGGCCTTGAAAGCATCAGAACCATCCCCATAAAGTTCACTCCCTGTGTGTACATCACTGTTTCAAATCACTCTAATAATGCATTTGCGTGCTCTAGATTCTGGCTGGTAAAGTGATACTACTCAAAAGGAGTAAAATTTATATGGCTGCGTAAGAGTATGCACTGTAAAATTCCTCAGCTGCTTTCTCTAAAACATATTAACCCACCTGGCACACAGAACAGCAACCCTTTGGGCCATGCATCGCACAGCATAGAACTCAGTTTGGACCCTGTAACACCAGCTACAGACATACATCGGTAACATCAGCAAAATACAACAATGCCGTGAGTTCTTCATGTTAAGTTATTGAATGCAAGACAGCAAAAAGAAGGACAAGCCAAAATATTAAAAACCATGGACTGGACAATTTTTTTCAAGACCTTAACTCCCAATGTTTCCCAGGGCGTTCCCTAATAACAGGTTTTACAAACAGAAAAAAGAAAAGAAAACAAATGGCACTTCACTGACAATCTGAGCAGCTAAAGTTGTGTATATCACCTAATACATTAAATACCAGACACGGTGTGATTACATCTGTTTAAAATCCCACTAGTTATCTAACAAATGAACAGTTAAACCTCTTGCTTTCAAGATAACACCAAGTTGCATGAAAGAATCTCAAAGCACTTTATATACTACATGTCACTAACTCCCATAAATCCTTGACAAGTGTGGCAAAAACCCAATGCTCCAAATATTATAAATGGGGAGAGTCGCACAAAACAATGCCAAGACTTGTCAGAAAGCATCCAGCGAAGAACCCTAAGAAAGCAAGCAACTGCTTGGTCTCCCAAGACAGCTTTCTAACTTTATTTGGAAGTTAAATAACCTTTAAATAACCTAAGGGCAAGGGATCAGAGTTCACATGACAGAAAAATCATGCCAGCCCAAGGTATGTAAGCCCAAACAGAATGGACAACAGTGTGCGTTCAGTGACCCCTCCCCGGGGATTAGAACACTAATGCTACACTTAGCGGAGACACCAGGCAAGCACAGAAACCCAGGACCCAGAACTCCTGAGCAAAAGGTGAATCCCCCCCTCCACCCCTTATAAAGCTACACACAAGAGCGCACCCCCCATGAACAAACCCATCTGCTTGGTTTCTAAAACAATTCTGAAACACACTTTGCAGGCAGCAATTTCCTTTCGATTTTCTTGTATGTGTATTTAAAAAGTGCCCTCGTTTCAAATACTCGTCCCCTAGGCACCGCTGCTGAGGAGGGGGCAGCCTGGAACACCAAGCTAGGCTGTAAGACCGCCGCATCAAGCTGAGGAACAGGCCGCTGCCAGGATGACGTGCAACAGGTGAAAGACACTGAAGCAGGGAGGGCAGGGTGGGCAGAGATTAGCAGCATCAACCCTTCCAAAGATGCAGGCATGGGGCCTTACTGCATCTTCTGTGATAATCCTACTTATTTCGCTCAGAATCACAGAACTGGCCCAGAGTTGGAAGGGACTTTAGAGGTCATCTAGTCCAACCTCTGATCCAAAGAAGGCTTCTCTTTTCTATTATGTACTTGTAATAGTCTGGAAGCTTCTGTTTGAATTCTTCCACTAACTGAAGCGCAACTCCACTGCTTAGTAGAGCTAAGTGATAGAAAGTCCCTTATTGCTAATTTCTGTCAATTAACACATCTCTACTTTCTGGAGGCACACAGTATCAATCTTTCTTTTTTTTAAAATAAATTTATTTTTATTTTATTTTATTTATTTTATTTTTGGCTGCGTTGGGTCTTTGTTGCTGTGCGTGGGCTTTCTCTGGTTGCGGCGAGAGGGGGCTACTCTTCGTTGCAGTGCGCGGGCTTCTCACTGCGGTGGCTTCTCTTGTTGCGGAGCACAGGCTCTAGGCACGTGGGCTTCAGTAGTTACAGCACATGGGCTCAGTAGTTGTGGCACGCAAGCTCTAGAGCACAGGCTCAGTAGTTGTGGCGCACAGGCTTAGTTGCTCCACGGCATGTGGGATCTTCCCGGGCCAGGGATCGAACCTGTGTCCCCTGAATTGGCAGGCGGATTCTTAAGCACTGCGCCTCCAGGGAAGCCCACACAGTATCAAACTTAACCTTTCTTTATGTGACAGTCTAATATTATAAAACATAAAAGCAAGACTTGTCCACTACATTTGTAGTATGGGCCCGTTCTACCTAATGACGTTGATTCCATTAGTCATTCATTTAAGAAGTATGTGTTACCTACCATTCAAGAGACAGAAAGGTTAATAACGACAACAATAGCAGCTAACCTTTAATGATCACTTACTAAGGGCCAGGAACTATTCTCAGTGCTTTACACTTAATTCATTTAATCTTCCAAACATAGGAGCTAAGTATTCTGTTGACTTCCGTTTCACAGATGAGGGAACTGAGGCAAAGAGAGATGAAGTAACTTTGCCCAAGGCCACAAAGCTGATTCTAGAAGGACTGCTCTCTGTACACTGGCTCCTATGCTTAAAAAACCCACAGTTTGGTAGTAAAGAACTAATAGCCATCCCTCTCGGCTTTATGACATACATGTAAATCTGCTAAGCACATGGTCTGTTTTCATCAAAATCTCAACAAATAATGTTGGTCTGGACAGGGTCACTGATCCTCACCACAAAACAGAGGGGTCCCTACCAGCTGACAATAACTCACTAATAAAACCCTTCTAGGGTATAGCTGTTCAGCAAGCTAGAGATGCCCCCAATTCTATGTGCATTCAGTTCACATCAGTCTGATTGGACCACGATGACAGTACAAGAAATTTTGTCAGAGCCTTCAAGAAAAAGCAGATTATGTGATCTTGTTTACTAAAAACTTATTAAAGGTGGAAAAACAACATTGGCCTATCCTATTTCTTTGCTGTGTTTATAAATAATAGCTAATTGTGGTGATACTGTAAGGGGAGTTCTTTCATACACTCCAGGAGGGAGCATAAAAGAACACATCCTCTAATGGTAAGCAATCTGGAAATAGGTATTAAGAGTTCACATCCTTTAACTTAGAAATCACACTTTGCACAATTTACCCTAAAGAAACAATCAGAGTACAATGAGGCCATGATTCATATAGATGTTTATTACAGCACTATTTACCACTGTAAAACCCCAGAAACAACACAAATGTGCTAAAATAGGAACACGGATAAATAAATTATGCGACATCTACTTGCTGAAATTGTAAAAGTAAAAATTCAGTTTCTATAAATATCTGATTACAAGGAAATGCTTATGATAGGTTCAATATAAATAGCCAGATACTCTACAAAAATGAATTATAGTCTAAATTATATTTTTTAAAAATAGCATTCTTGGGCTTCCCAGGTGGCGCAGTGGTTGAGAGTCCGTCTGCTGATGCAGGGGACACGGGTTCGTGCCCCAGTCCGGGAAGATCCCACATGCCACGGAGCGGCTGGGCCCGTGAGCCATGGCTGCTGAGCCTGCGCGCCCGGAGCAGGCTCCGCAACAGGAGAGGCCACAACAGTGAGAGGCCCGCGTAGTGCAAAAAAAAAAAAAAAAAAAAAAAAAAGGCATCCTTGTGATCAATAGGGAAAGATGGAAAGATATGCATAAAAATAGGTTGTTAGCTTATGAATAAATTTTATTTTCCTCTATTCTTCTATATTTTCTAAGTATGCTATAATGCACATGTATTAATTTTATAATCAGAAAAAAACGCAATAAAAACTATTAGAATACAAAACTGTTGGAACTTCCCTCGCGGTCCAGTGGTTAAGACCCAGAGCTTCCACTGCAGAGGGGCACAGGTTCAACCTCTGGTCGGGGAAACTAAGATCCCGCATGCATCACAGAGCAGCCAGGGAAAAAAACAAAACAAAACAAAAAAACAAAACAACTGTTGATATTCAACTGCTTCGACTTTCAAAATTAGCACTTTCAAGTGGTTCAACCTAATATCAATATTAAGCCTAAAAGGAAAAACAAAATTAACAACACTACTGGATCTTGGTGAACCAATACTGAGCCTTGGTGACTGCTGTAATATACTGAAGAACAGCTGCTTAGCCTTTTTTTCTAAAATTGTGCTCATAAAAAGCTAAAATTTTCTAGAGTTCACCCTTCAGGAAACAGAATCAACACTTGCTGTCTTTGGTCTTCTAGAATGAAAACCTCAAGAAAATCCTGATAAAGTTATATGTAATTTGCATCCCAAATTACAAGAGTTATGACTCGAAGACCCTGCTATTTCTCCCCTGAAAGAAGCACTGAAAGGTTCTCCACCTTAGACTGTATGAGGTGCTAAAGAATCCCACCTTCAGGCCCAGGGCAATGTCCAAGTACTGCTTATACCACGTCTACTACAGCATGGAGAACATGCGAAACATTCTGACTGAGCTTTGATTCTTGACTTCCTCCCTACAATCCCCATCGTATTGTACCAAAACAACCTGAAAAATCAGTTTGTTCCAGGAAGGGGAGGTGGTCTCCAAGCTGGGCAGATGCCAGAACACCTATTATCCAAGATTCCTCAGAGATTACCAATAGCCATTTCATATCGAATTATTCTTCATCAAGTGTATATCAAGGGTGAGGCACGGTGCTAGGAATTACAAGTACCTTCAGCATTCTGAGCTGAGATGTACTGCATCTGGCTGGGAGATGGAATTTATAAACGAACACTTAAATTTTGAAATATTGTTTTGCTTATCTTGGGCTTTAATTTATACTAATGATTTATCCATAATCTTTGTTATTCTTGTTGAAGGTGAGGAGGCAGCTTTTTATCCAACAAAACTAATCCCCTTCTAGCTCCATTCCAAAAGGTTAATATGAATGAATCACAGGAAGATTTCAAGTTCTGCTGCCCTGTGGCAAAAAAAATCTTTGTTGAGTGCCAGTTATGTGCTGAGCTGGAATTAGAAAGCCCTCTGCCCTTTCTGGTCAGAGAAGGGGATGAGGAGAGGTGGAGCTGAGGAGAATTCAAAATTAAGAAAACAAAGTTTAATGGCTGTAGAAATGGAAGACCCTTCACTCACCAAAAACAAAACCTTCATTAACCTCATGAATCTAGACCTCTAGCTAGAAAAGAAGGTCCCCAAGGATGGGACAACATCATATGGTTGCTCTTGGGCTTCACTCTTACAAAAACAGCATGCCATACCTCTCTGGGCAAATCTTGGCAATCACCAAAGAATCAACGGAACTGAGAGTAGGAATTATTCTATGGACATGGGTATCATCCTCTAACCCCAGGCAATAAGCATCTTTCCTCCTTTCCTTAAATGTACCTTATTCATATGGTATAGAATTCAATTACAGGTCAATGTCTTTCCTTTCCCTCTACCCTCTCAACTCAGACTACAATCAGGGACCCCTGTATCCCTGTATCCCCAGGACTCAATACTGTGCCTGGCACACAGAAGGCCAGATAACTGAACTGAATTTGACCCATTTACAATTTTAAGAAAGAGCTCTCTATTGAAATATAGTAACAAAAAACCTATTATAGCCTTTTCAGCAATTGGACCACCCAGTATTTTACTTACCAAGCATAAGAAGATAAATACTGTTGGTGTCTGTGTTTCCTGTATTTCAGAAGAGTGGCATGGATGTAAGAAGCCATATTCATTTTAGCCACTTACAAGTAAAGAGACCTTGGCAATTTCCTTAATCCCTTCGAGATTTCTTCTTCATTTGTGAAAAGGGATAAGATCCCCTACCCACAGGACTGCGGGAGATTAAATGAAATACAGTAAAAGTACCGTATGTGGATAGCAGGCATCCAGCCAGAGATATTTCCTAGCTTCCACTTCTTCCAACCAGGCTGTCCTTATCAATCACCTGATTGCTATTTTATGTTTCCAGCTATTCCGCAGGTCAGTCACACCAATGCACTTCAGTCTGAATCTAATGAGGAGCTCTTTATCCCCTTCACAGCCCATTCCCTCCCCACTTCATCAAAGCCTTCCATAAACCACCAATGCCAGGAGCTGGCCGCTTTGACTTCTTAGGTTTGATAGGTCTCTCCTTCTGCCTTCCCACACTTAGCTCTTAAAACGACCGCTTTGAAAAAGAAAACTGAGGCTAAATGGAAGATGGCCGAGCTCCTGACTCCAGGAAGTAGACGCCTTAGGATCTAAGCTATAGCAGGGCTCAGGGAGTAAGGAAATATGTTGCCTTGGAAGGAAGCTTTATACTTTCCATCACATGAGCATTGAGCACCCCAGCTTCATTTTCAGGAAGACAACTACAGGCAGCAGAATGAAAACCCAGAAGCATATTACCAAACCTGTAAATGGAAAGGCAACATGAGACTGGAGAGCACCAACAGCCAACTTCCATTACCCAGCCACTGAAGCCCTGGGCCAGCGCACACTTCACTTAAATCCCCCAAAGTAATTAGCTCCAAGGAAAGATGTCACCTGATAGGATTGAGAGACAAGGACCAGAAAAAGCTAAGGGTAATTCTTATGCAGAACGAAGAAGGGGGGGGGGGCGACGGCGCTCCGCATTCTGCCAAATCTACAATATAAAATTAACTGAATACTGGAAACCCTCATGGTGTAGAACATGAAGAAAAACTGAGAGTGACTAAAGCAGGAGGAAGTGTTCTGTATTAGTAACAGCGTGATGTGGTGGCTTGAGCAAACAAAAGGGACACACAAGAGGCCAAGGATAGGATGCAGAGATAGATGGTCTCTGCTAATTCTCCCCTTCCTCGCAAGAAACAAATTACAACACAGGTTCACTTCATTACATTGCATGTAAAAGAATAAAGCACTGTTTCCGGGCAACAAACACTTTAGGAGCTTAATATTCACTGTGCAGAATCCTAAAAAGTCAGTGAATGCCTTGGAATTTCACCACACAAACTTGCGTCACCACACTCTTTTGTGTCAGACTGTTTCATTATCTTCAAGGCTTAGCATAATTGGAGCCTCAGTCTAAAAATAGGCTATTTTTTCCCTCTGCAATCTGACTGGTAAATAAAAGTTAGGGGAGTTTTTATCCCCTTCATTTGTTTTAAACAACCGCTAGCTTCTGCTCACCAAGCAAAGATTACTGAATACATTTTCTGGATCTGTTTGTTTATTCTGCTTATGGCAAACACACTTCGACCTTCACCACTGTAACAGGCAGTGAGTGCCACAGACAAGCTATGCAGACATACTCCAGAGCCACCCCGGTTTCAGCTGTGGGGGACTGCAGCACCGCCATGTATGCCGCAAAACACACAGGGCAGAAGGGAGTACTCCTCCCCACCCGAGTCTACCCTTGTTTCATCACCCAATCCGCTTCCTTAACAATTCCATTCTTAGGGCCTCATTAATTATGACCAATCAAATTCCTTTATCGCTGGTGTGAAAAGACTGAGGAGGTAAAAAGGGAATCAACGCTCTTGGAAAATCTATAAAATGGCAGCAAATATTAACCAAACCAGCATGATACATGCAAACTGGCACACATCCCCTCAAACAAAAATGGCTCCCAGCACGGTGAAGATAGAACCCTATTTTCTCCCACCTCGTGATACCTGTTGCATAGACATGCTCTCAAAAAACACAGGCAATGTATGCTGGAGGCAGTTAGAACAACTGGATAGCCTGGACTTAAATCATGCCTCTGTGATTCACCAGCCCTGTGGTTTTAGGCGAGTTACTGACAATCTCCATCCTTCAGTTCTCCCGGCTTATAAAATAGAGATCATGGCCTAAACCCCCTTGCTAACCTGCCTCGTCCACGCAGCTGTCATTTACAGGACCGGACTAAAGCCTGAATCCAGAGGCTGCATGAGCAGCAAGGGAGGTTAGGAAAGAACCAGCTCAGGAACATTTCGATTTTCCCAGTTCAGTACATTTCTAAACACCTAACAAGTGAAAACATTTTCTCCTCCATGCCACCCCACACACACAGTAACTAGAAAACAAATTGAAAAACACTATTTTTCATAAAACTCATAACATGACTCCTACACTTCACATAACCAGAAAAAACATTTTTTAAAATTCAGCTTATATGTTGTAGTAGGGCTTTGCTGTTAGCATAAACTGCTTAGAACAGTGTCTAGCAAGCATTAAATGCTTAGTATACCTTAGCTATTATTATTATCCCTAATTGAATGGTGTGTCTAATTTTTACTGGTTAAATACAGAGGGAAAAGTCAGACCAGATCCCAATCTCTTTGGAAGTTCATAGTAACTGTTACCCAACCTAAGTCAAGGGCCAGTCATGTGTGCCACCATGAACTGAGTGGGGGAGGGGACGACCAACATACTCTAAAGTGAAAAAGAAAAAATTAGAAGGCATTAGCATAGCACTGAACTACAGCTGTATTATTTCTCCCTCTAAGAAATGTCTCCAAGCATAATCTTCGGTGATTCAATTTATCAGCGAATGGTTTGCACAGGCTCCTAGAGGACAAAACAAGATGCCCTGTACTGAAAATGAGGCCCAAGATGTGATTATAGCATCGATCTCCATTTTAAGAATAGCAGACGGGTGCGGAGCCAAGATGGCGGCAGTGGCGGCACCCGTGGGATGTGGGGATCGCGCCCCCGGTGCCACTGAGCCTGTGCCCAGTGCCCAGTGCCCAGAGCCCCATGTCGAGCCGACTGCGCACCAAGCCGCAGCCGCCCATTGCGGGGCCACGGCTGGGGGACCAGCAGGGTCTTGGTGCTCTTGCCGGGAGTCAGCCCTGTGCCTCCGAGGTAGGCAAGCCGAGTTCACGACACTGGTCCACCAGAGACCTCCCAGCTCCACGTAATATCAAACGGCGAAAATCTCCCAGAGACCTCCATCTCAACACCAAGACTGAGCTCCAGTCAACGACCAGCAAGCTACAGTGCGGGACATCCTATGCCAAACAACTAGCAAGACAGGAACACAACCCCACCCATTAGCAGAGAGGCACCCTAAAATCATAATAAGTCCACAGACACCCCAAAACACACCACCACACGTGGACCTTCCCACCAGAAAGACAAGATCCAGCCTCATCCACCAGAACACAGGCACTAGTCCCCTCCACCAGGAAGCCTACACAACCCACTGAACCAACCTTAGCCACTGGGGACAGACACCAAAAACAACAGGAACTACGAACCTGCAGCCTGCGAAAAGGAGACCGCAAACACAGTAAGTTAAGCAAAATGAGAAGACAGAAGAACACACAGCAGATGAAGGAGCAAGGTAAAAACCCACCAGACCAAACAAATGAAGAGGAAATAGGCAGTCTACCTGAAAAAGAATTCAGAGTAATGATAGTAAAGATGATCCAAAATCTTGGAAACAGAATGGAGAAAATACAAGAAACGTTTAACAAGGACCTAGAAGAACTAAAGATGAAACAGGCAACGATGAACAACACAATAAATGAAATTAAAAATTCTCTAGAAGGAATCCATAGCAGAATAACTGAGGCAGAAGAACAGATAAGGGACCTGGAAGATAAAATAGTCAAAATAACTACCGCAGAGCAAAATAAAGGAAAAAAAAATGAAAAGAATTGAGGACAGTTTCAGAGACCTCTGGGACAACATTAAATACACCAACATTCGAATTATAAGGGTCCCAGAAGAAGAAGAGAAAAAGAAAGGGACTAAGGGGCTTCCCTGGTGGCGCAGCGGTTGAGAGTCTGCCTGCCAATGCACGGGACGCGGGTTCATGCCCCGGTCCGGGAGAATCCCACATGCCGCGGAGCGGCTGGGCCTGTGAGTCGCGGCCGCTGAGCCTGCACATCCGGAGCCTGTGCTCCGCAACGGGAGAGGCCACAGCAGTGAGAGGTCCGCGTACTGCAAAAAAAAAAACAAAAAAAAAAAAACAAAAACAATTAAAAAAAAAAGAAAGGGACTGAGAAATTATTTCAAGAGATTATAGTTGAAAACTTCCCTAATATGGGAAAGGAAATAGTCAATCAAGTCCAGGAAGCACAGAGAGTGCCATACAAGATAAATCCAAGGAGAAACACGCCAAGACACATATTAATCAAACTACAAAAATTAAATACAAAGAAAACATACTAAAAGCAACAAGGGAAAAGAAACAAATAACATACAAGATAATCCCCATAAGGTTAACAGCTGATCTTTCAGGAGAAACTCTGCAAGCCAGAAGGGAGTGGCAAGACATATTTAAAGTGATGAAAGGGAAAAACCTACAACCAAGACTACTCTACACAGCAAGGATCTCATTCAGAGTCAATGGAGAAATTAACCTTTGCACACAAGCAAAAGCTAACAGAATTCAGCACCCCCAAACGAGCTTTACAACAAATGCTAAAGGAACTTCTCTAGGCAAGAAATACAAGAGACGGAAAAGACCTACAGTAACAAACCCAAAACAATTAAGAAAATGGTAATAGGAACATACATATCCATAATTACTTGAAATGTAAATGGATTAAATGCTCCCACCAAAAGACACAGACTGGCTTAATGAATACAAAAAAAAGACCTGTATATATGCTGTCTACAAGAGACCCACTTCAGACCTAGGGACACATACAGACTGAAAGTGAGGGGATGGAAAAAGATATTCCATGCAAATGGAAATCAAAACAAAGCTGGAGTAGCAATTCTCATATCAGACAAAATAGACTTTAAAACAAAGACTATTACAAGAGACAAGGAAAGACACTACATAATGATCAAGGGATCAATCCAAGAAGAAGATAGAACAATCGTAAATATTTATGCACCCAACATAGGAGCACCTCAATACATAAAGCAAATGCTAACAGCCATAAAAGGGGAAATCAACAGTAACACACTCATAGTAGGGGACTTTAGCACCCCACTTTCACCAATGGACAGATCACCCAAAATGAAAATAAATAAGGAAACACAAGTTTTAAATGATACATTAAACAAGATGGACTTAACTGATCGTTATAGGATATTCTATCCAAAAGAAGAGAATACATTTTCTTCTCAAATGCTCATGGAACATTCTCCAGGATAGATCATACATTGGGTCAAAAATCAAGCTTTGGTAAATTTAAGAAAATTGAAATTGTACCAAATGTCTTTTCCCACCACAATGCTACGAGAGTAGATATCAATTACAGAGAAAAAATATGTAAAAAAATACAAACACATGGAGGCTAAACAATACACTACTTAATAACCAAGAGATCACTGAAGAAATAAAAGAGGAAATCAAAAAATACCTAGAAACAAATGACAATGAAAACACGACGGCCCAAAACCTATGGGATGCAGCAAAAGCAGTTCTAAGAGGGAAGTTTATAGCAATACAACCCTACCTCAAGAAACAAGAAACATCTCAAAGAAACAACCTAACCTTACACCTAAAGCAATTAGAGAAAGAACAAAAAAACCCCAAAGTTAGCAGAAGGAAAGAAATCATAAAGATCAGATCAGAAATAAATGAAAAAGAAATAAAGGAGACAATAGCAAAGATCAATAAAACTAAAAGCTGGTTCTTTGAGAAGATAAACAAAATTGATAAACCATTAGCCAGACTCATCAAGGAAAAAAAGGGAGAAGACTCAATAGAATTAGAAATGAAAAAGGAGAAGTAACAAATGACACTGTAGAAATAGAAAAGATCATGAGAAATTACTACAAGCAACTATATGCCAATAAAATGGACAACCTGGAAGAAACGGACAAATTCTTACAAAAGCACAACCTTCCAAGACTGAACCAGGAAGAAATAGAAAATATAAACAGACCAATCACAAGCACTGAAATTGAGACTGTGATTAAAAATCTTCCAACAGGGGTTCCCTGGTGGCGCAGTGGTTGGGAGTCCGCCTGCCGATGCAGGGGACACGGGTTCGTGCCCCGGTCCGGGAGGATCCTGCATGCCGCGGAGCGGCTGGGCCTGTGGGCCATGGCCGCTGGGCCTGCGCGTCCGGAGCCTGTGCTCCGCAGCGGGAGAGGCCACAACAGTGAGAGGCCGTGTACCGCAAAAAAAAAAAAAAAAAAAAAAAAAAAAAAAAACTTCCAACAAACAAAAGCCCAGGACCAGATGGCTTCACAGGTGAATTCTATCAAACATTTAGAGAAGAGCTAACACCTATCCTTCTCAAACTCTTCCAAAATATAGCAGAGAGAGGAACACTCTCCTACTCATTCTATGAGGCCACCATCACCCTGATACCAAAACCAGACAAAGATGTCACAAACAAAGAAAACTACAGGCCAGTATCACTGATGAACATAGATGCAAAAATCCTCAACAAAATACTAGCAAACAAAATCCAACAGCACATTAAAAGGATCATACACCATGAACAAGTGGGGTTTATCCGAGGAATGCAAGGATTCTTCAATATACGTAAATCAACCCATGTGATAAAACATACTAACAAACTGAAGGAGAAAAACTATATGAGCATCTCAATAGATGCAGAAAAAGCTTCTGACAAAATTCAACACCATTTATGATAAAAACCCTCCAGAAAGTAGGCATAGAGGGAACTTACCTCAACATAATAAAGGCCATATATGACAAACCCACAGCCAACATCATTCTCAATGGTGAAAATCTGAAACCATTTCCTACAGGATCAGGAACAAGACAAGGTTGTCCACTCCCACCACTATTACTCAACACAGTTTTAGAGTTTTAACCACAGCAATCAGAGAAGAAAAAGAAATAAAAGGAACCCAAATTGGAAAAGAAGTAAAGCTGTCACTGTTTGCAAATGACATGATACTATACATTGAGCATCCTAAAGATGCTACCAGAAAACTACTAGAGCTAATCAATGAATTTGGTAAAGTAGCAGGATATAAAGTTAATGCACAGAAATCTCCTGCATTCCTATACACTAATGATGAAAAATCTGAAAGAGAAATTAAGGAAACACTCCCATTTACCACTGCAACAAAAAGAATAAAATACCTAAGAAAAAACCTACCTAAGGAGACAAAAGACCTGTATTCAGGAAACTATAAGACGCTGATGAAAAAAATTAAAGATGACCGAAACACATGGAGAGATATACCATGTTCTTGGATTGGAAGAATCAACATTGTGAAAATGACTATACTACCCAAAGCAATCTACAGGTTCAATGTAATCCCTACCAAACTACCAATGGCATTTTTCACAGAACTAGAACAAAAAATTCCACAATTTGTATGGAAATGCAACAGACCCCGAATAGCCAAAGCAATCTTGAGAAAGAAAAACGGAGCTGGAGGAATCAGACTCCCAGACTTCAGACTATACTACAAAGCTACAGTAATCAAGACAGTATGGTACTGGCACAAAAACAGAAATATAGATCAATGGAACAGGAAGCCCAGAGATATACCCACGCACATATGGTCACTGTATTTTTGAGAAAGGAGGCAAGAATATATAATGGAGAAAAGACAGCCTCTTCAGTAAGTGGTGCTGGGAAAACTGGACAGCTACATGTAAAAGAATGAAATTAGAACACTCCCTAACACCATACACAAAAATAAACTCAAAATGGATTAAAGACCTAAATGTAAGGCCAGACACTATCAAACTCTTAGAGGAAAACATAGGCAGAACACTCTATGACATACATCACAGCAAGATCCTTTTTGACCCACCTCTTAGAGAAATAGAAATAAAAACAAAAATAAACAAATGGGACCTAGTGAAACTTAAAAGCCTTTGCATAGCAAAGGAAACCATAAAAAAGACAACCCTCAGAATGGGCGAAAATATTTGCAAATGAAACAACTGACAAAGGATTAATCTCCAAAAGTTACAAGCAGCTCAATATAAAAAACCCAACCCAATCCAAAAATGGGCAGACGACCTAAATAGACATTTCTCCGAAGAAGAAATACAGATTGCCAACAAACACATGAAAGGATACTCAACGTCACTAATCATTAGAGAAACGCAAATCAAAACTACAATGTGGTATCACCTCACACCAGTCAGAATGGCCATCATCAAAAAATCTACAAACAATAAATGCTGGAGAGGGTGTGGAGAAAAGGGAACCCTCTTGCACTGTTGGTGGGAATGTAAATTGATACAGCCACTATGGAGAACAGTATGGAGGTTCCTTAAAAAACTAAAAATAGAACGACCATATGATCCAGCAATCCCACTACTGGGCATATACCCTGAGAAAGCCATAATTCAAAAAGACACATGCACCCCAATGTTCATCGCAGCTCTATTTACAATAGCCAGGGCATGGAAGCAACCTAAGTGTCCATCAGCAGATGAATAGATAAAGAAAGTGTGGTACATATATACAATGGAATATTACTCAGCCATAAAAAGAAATGAAATTGAGTTATTTGTAGTGAGGTGGATGAACCTAGAGTCTGTCATACAGAATGAAGTAAGTCAGAAAGAGAAAAACAAATACTGTATGCTAACACATATATATGGAATCTTAAAAAAAATGGTTCTGAAGAACCTTGGGGCAGGACAGGAATAAAGATATAGATGTAGAGAATGGACTTGAGGACACGGGGAGGGGAAAGGGTAAGCTGGGACGAAGTGAGACAGTGGCATGGACATATATACACTACCAAATGTAAAATAGCTAGCTAGTGGGAAGCAGCTGCATAGCACAGAGAGAGCAGCTTGGTGCTTTGTGACCACCTAGAGGGGTGGGATAGGGAAGGTGGGAGGGAGACACAAGAGGGAAGAGATATATGTATATGTACAGCTGATTCACTTTGTTATAAAGCAGAAACTAACACACCATTGTAAAGCAATTATATTCTAATAAAGGTGTAAAAAAAAAAAGAATAGCAGAGGGGTACAGATAAATCTGTTTGATCCCATGAACTGGTCTTCCTTCTCTATGTGTGAATTCGGTATGTGAGTATCAAATAGTTAACTGTAAAGTCTGTGATGGTAAGGGAACACTTAACAGTTTCGAAAAGCAAAGCAGAGAACACATGCACTGATTTGTGGAGCCTAATAAAAATGAGATTTAAAAAAAAAAATCTTAAGGTCAACAGTCCGATTTCCTCTTGCGTCTCTTTATCTGTGGCCTCTGTCTCCTATGCATACCAAAAGTCCTATTCCAAAAATAAATATCAACAGGTGGATAGTTCTTTATTTTCTAATTTTCAAATAAAATGATTTTAGAATATAAATACAAAATCCCCTTACCTCTGCAAAATTCTATAATAAATAATGCTACAGATATGGAAGGAGACCTCAGCTGATCAACCCAGCTCCTTTAATAACCAAAATGAGCCCATGTGGCTCCAAATCGCTGTTCACCTCCACATTTTAAGATGAAAATAGGTTTAGTTCAAAGCAAGTGATTTAAATCTTTGTTTCTCCTCAGCTCCCTTGCACACCGGATTTACCTCATCACCTGCACTCATTACCCATGGGATTTGGCAGTTCATCTCATCAGTCTTCACCTTTCTTCAAAAGTCTAAAACCGATGATCAAAAACTAGAGATGAAGCATACAAGACAGATGGAGGGACGTTCCTGGTGGCGCAGTGGTTAATAACCTACCCCCCCAATGCAGGGGACATGGGTTCGATCCCTGGTCAGGGAACTAGATCCCACATGCATGCTGCAACTGAGGAGCCCACGAGCCGCAACTAAGGAGTCTACCGGCTGCAACTAAAGGAGCTGGCGAGCCACAACTAAGGAGCCTGCCTGCCACAGCTAAGACCTGGCACAACCAAAATAAATAAAATTATAAAAAAAAAAAGAAAAAGCCAAATGGAAAGCAAGTAGCTGAATTAATACAACAAATATCAACCAAGTATTTACTACATGCCAAGGTCCATATGAGGTGCTGTGTGTATAGAGGTGAGTAAAACAAACCCCCTACCTTAAATGGGGCTCACAGTCTAATAAGGAAGATGAATGTGAGCATGCAAACAGATGTTTGTCCAGTTAGTACAAAATGATGAGTAGCAAAATGGGAGCAAAATAGGGTGCTGAGCAAGAAAAGAACACGACAGAGAAACTCGCACACATGTACAAAGAGACAAGTACACGAATGTCTACTTTCCGTAATAGTGAAATACCGACAACAACCTAAATGACCATCACTAGGGAAATGGAAAAATAAATTGCAGAATATTCATATGATGGAATACTACAGAGCAGTTCAAATGAATGATTAGATCTATATGTATCAACATGGATATACTTCAAAAATATAAACGTTGAGAGAAAAAAGCAAGTTGCAAACTCAAATATGACACGTCATTTACATAAGTTAAGTGGGTACATTTCAAAGGTAAGAAAAGCATACCAAATGGAAAGCTACATATCAGCTTCACAAAAGCAGCTGCCTGTGGAGAGGTAAAGAGGAGACGAGGGAAGGGGAGGCACGCAGAGGATGCTGACTATCTGTAAGGCTTTCATTTAAAGAAAAGCTGAAGCAATTATAAGAAAATCTTAACATGTATTAGTTCTGGGAGATGGCTACACGAATATGTTACTTTACTCTATAAAAATTAATAGGAAAAAAGAAAAACAATTTTTTTTAATTTAAAAATGAGAGAAGGAAGTGGGGTGAATGGACCAATTTAGGCAGAGGACCAAGAAGGTGCCGTATAAGCCAAGACCAGAGGAGAGAGGAAAACACAAACTTGCACCAAGCTGGGGAGAAGCATTCCAGGCAGTGGCACCCAGAGCATGAGGGCTCTGCAGAGGGACAGAAGTGAACATGTGTGCGCAACTCAAAGAAAACGTAGCCCCAGGGGGCTGCAGCAAAGCTGGGGTGGGGAGTGCAGGGGGTCATTAGCAGGGAAAGTGACCGGAGAGGTGAAGCGACCCATGGAGGACCTGGGAGGCCATGGTGAACTGAGATGGAAGCCACTGGAAAGGACATGATGCAATCACACGTAAAAAATACAGATCACCTGCTGTGTGGAGAACTGATCAAAGGCAAGAGTGGAAGGGAAACACCAACGGGAGGCTGCTGCGGTGATCCTGGCCAGAGACGGTGCGGTCTGAACTAGGAGACAGGGTGGAAGTGCCAATGGGGAGAAACGGATGAATCTGGGTATACTGAAGGTAAGGTTGGCAGGACTTAAAACTAACTGCATCTTAGGACTGGGCTAAGAAGTGTTAGGAAAGACAACTATTTCTTAAATATTATAAAAATGGCTGGTGTTTGCCACTTAGGGTCCACTACTAGATGTTACTGAAGGACATGATAAAACACTCCAGGCTCCGGAATCTACTTCGTAAAAATAAACGAAAAAACTTAAACTCGTGAACATCAAACTCTTAAGAGTAAATGTAAGGATCAGCTGAGGTCATTAAGTTAAAGAGTGAGGAAGGTCAGGTTAGATCACTCAGGGGAAGTGAGTTTTCAGAAAGACTGAAAGAGCAGAAACTAGTGATGTGGGTGGACAAAGGCACAAAAAGCAGAAGAAACAACAAGTAAAAACACAAAATAGAAAATAATTTGGCAAACAGCCGACAAATTGGTCTTATAAGAGTAGACGTTCAGGCATTCAAGTGAGAGAAAAATGCAGACGGTAAGAATGGGTCTGGAGGGCAGCCACCGCTGCTAAGGTGTTAGATTATCAGGTCACGTTTACTGAGCGCTTATTATGTATCAAACGCTGAATCGAAGCATTAACACACACCATCTCAGTTCATTCTCCCAACAACGTCGCTGGGGAATTACCATGACTAAAAATGAGGAAGCTGAGGCTCAGAGAGGTTATATAACCAGCCAGGCTGCGCGTACCTGGGAAGCTGGGGGGCAGGGGGGGCTGGAGGCGGCAGGCAGGGTGGGGAGAGCAGGGAGCGTGGGACCCCCAGGCGTAGGCCTGGATTCCAGGGCTGCCACTTAGTTGAGGCATTTCACAAGCTACTTCTCTGGGTCTCACATCCCTAATCTATGAACTGGGGAGAATTAAAATATCTAACCACAGCAATTCTGGTCGCCGCCACCGCTGCACGCATACAGCACCAGCTGAAGTCAATGATCACCTCAGTGTCCCCCAAATTTTCAAAGCTATCACCTGTGTCTCTTGCTGACAGTCACCCACCACCTCCCTGAGACACTCTTCCCTGGCTCCCACGACACCTTGTGTTCCTGCTTTTCTCCTTCTGTGGTGGCCTCCTCCAAGCCATTCCACACTGGGGATCCGTAAGACAGCATCCTTCCTACACCCACTTCTCTTTCTACTCTCTCCTCTCCCAAAGTAATCCCATCCATGTCCATGTTTTAATTTACGTCAATTCGCCAATGACGCCCAAATTTATATCGCATCGTGCCACCTCAAAATTAACATGTCCAACATCAGACTGCTCATCCTTCCCTCCCCTGGCCCCAAACCCAGGCATCTTCCAACACTCCTCACCTCAGTGAAAGGCTTGCCATCCATCAGCCTGCACAACTCAGAAGGCCAGGAGTTATCCTGAAGTTGTCCTGGATACTTTCCCCATCCTAAGCCCAATATCCAAGCTGCCACCAGGTTCTACTGGTTTTTCTTCTCTCACATCTCTCTCATATCTGCACCTTCTCCCTCTCCCAGCTGCCATCACGCCAGCCAAGCTACCACCATTGCTTGCCTGGAATACCTTAATAAGAGCCTACTAACTAGTTTCCCTCATCCACGCTGACCCTTCCAATCCACTCAGCCAGAGCGATGGTCTCAAAATGCAAACGGGAGCCAATCCCTCCACCGCACGAAGGACCTGCTAATGTCCACCCCCTGCTCAACATGGCCGGCAAGGCCCACATGGTGTGACCCTGTCCTCTCCAGACTTGCCTCCCATCACTCCCCGCTTCCTCTCTACGTCCAGGCTACAGCAGCCTTCCCTCAGTTCCTTGACCACACAATGCTTCCACCCACCACAGGACCTCTGCACAAGGCATCCGTCACCCTGGAATGCTGATCCCTGTAACTCTTTAGCTTGTTAACTCCAGCATCCAGCACACACTTTTCTGATCTCAGCTCAAGTGTCACATGCTCAGGAAACCTCTGATTCTTCAGTCTGGGAGCTTTGATTCTTCAGAGGGCCTTTGTTAGCAGCACTCAGAAACTCCCATTCCTTTTCTTAGCTCTTATTTTCTCCTGGGTCGGCATGATTATTCATTGGACAATTTGCTTAATGGCTCTCCCCAACCAGAATGAAAACCCCATGAGGACAAGATCGTTGAACATTTAAATTTATCACTGTATCCCCAACACACCAGCACCAGGCCCAACACCTGGTAGGGGTTTGGCGCCTTCCTCTGCATTGTGACAAGAAACCATGGTGCCCAGGCTTTCCTAGGTTAAGGTGCTTTGTAACTGGGGGACAGGGCAGTAGCCATCGTCAACTAGCACGCTCTGGCACATGAAAACACAGAGGCTCACAGGGACCGACTTGCTCAAAGCCAAACAAAGCAAACACGCAGTGAGCATGGCGCCCGTGTTTCCAGTCCAGGCCTCCTCCAGCACATATTCAGGCTTTTCCGCGTGGGTTTGCACCTACCGCAGATCCTTTGTCTTGCTTACTACTAAGGAATCATGAGTTTGGCCTCCTGAGCTCTAGCTCTAGTTTTACTGGAATCATTACCTAGGCTTTCATCTCCAGCCTACAGGTCACAAGCAATGTCATCTGTCTCCATTTCCCTCCATGGGACAGACTCAGCAAATATTACTGGAAGAATTTCTGGCTATGAGGCAAGAATCAGTAATTGAATTAAATATATTCACCTGCTCTAAGCCAAGCTTCTGAAAACAAGTTATTTTTTTCTGCCCTGTCAGGACATGATTAAAGAAGAAATATCTGGATCTTTCGTGTGATTCAATGATCAGCTGTCCATCGCATCAGGCCATGCAATCCAACTTGAATAGAACATACACCCTACCCTGTTGGCCAGTGCACGGAAGTATTACACGTGGCCTTATGAACAATGCACATTATTAATAGCCCATGAGCTTATTCTTTTCCCCAAGTGCTCCCTCCTCAACCCTCCTCCTCCCTGCCTGCGGAAGGCACACCACCCTCCTGCACAGGGCTGAAAATATAGTCTGTGGCTAAGTCAGCAGGGTGAAAAGCCCCTGAAACAAATATAGCCAAATGTCTGACACTCCAAATTATGACAGAAACCTAATATCTTTGCTCCACTCCCATCCCCACTCAACTCTTAGCCCTGAGGCAAACACTCTCATCACTAGCCTCAAAAGAACAAATCTTTTCTTAAATGTAGAACAACAACGGCAATAAAAATAAGTAATAGAAAACAAAACCCAAACCTGAAAAGAACAATTAGTAATCCCAAACACCACACTCAAGTCATTTCTGGAAATCCCTCGTGCTCTGTTGTTCTTTTAAAAATGCAAGTAGAGATTGGCTTCAGTTACATTCTATGTCATTTCGCTTTTTAAACCAGGGAGGGAACCCTCAAAGAAAAAATTTAAATTCTGAGACTCTAATACATTCAAGTGTACAAGTGACACCAGCCCATTCACCCACCAAAATTAATAATAAAAAGGAGACAAGGACAGCTGTACAACCCGACACTGGCACTAAATTTCAAAGTATGTACAAAATCTCTAAAGCAATGACTACAGGGCTCAGGAATCTCTGGCTTAAAATCAAACAGCTTCTTAGCACATACACACATACATAAAGCCATCCTTCTCCCCGCCTTCCAAAACTCCCACAACTTACCAAACTCGGCTCACTGTAATTTCACACCGTATTTATGAAATGGCAAATTGACACAGGCTCATGCTGCCTACCGAAATGATGAAACGCAAACAGAAGGCACTAATTCTATTAGTCTGCTCTCAGTTAACCAGTCCTGAGCCATAATAAACCCAATCAGCTTGTTCTGTTTTTAAATTTGAGATGGATTTGTCTCTGAAGGGCCTGACTGTACTGCTGGGAAGAGCACACACAAGCCACCAGACGGCGCAGGCTGCCGAAAGCAGGTTCTTCCAATTAACACGGAGTGTCCCTGGCATGGCTGAAGCCAGGAGATGGTGCGGTGACATCTTGTACATCATCAGACTCAAACGCTGGGGCGGCTGATCCATTTGGGGGATGGGGAAATCTGCAAGGTTGCCGAGTGCAACCACATCACCCATAAATCTACTACCTGGGTGGATGAGGAAAGGAAAATCTGGAGAAAAGATCAATATTTTTGGCTTGCAGTGATCCTTTCTCTACAAACCATCTGTATCCACAATCTGTGAAGGGGGGTGGACATGGGAGGAAAAAAAATAAAGTTATAGGATATTTTCCCCTTTCCTTAAGAGTAGCATTGTCCAGGAAATTACCTAGGCAGACTGACTGTGGATCCAGACAATTAAACCTTACGTCAGTTTCTGTGCCACTGGTGAATAGTGGTTAATAACTTCACACTTTTCTTTTTGTGTCTTAACAAGGAGGGAATGGCACTTTCGAAATCATTACTGCTCTGTCATCTTGGTTCACTGCCAAAGCAATGAGCTGTAGAACACCTGGCAAATAACACGCAGCTCGTGAAAAAGAAACATACACCAAAACAGGTTGATAGAAAATGTTCACATATGTAGAAAGAGGAATGAGTTTGGGTTAACAGAAAATCACTCACTGTGGCGAGGGGTGGGGAAGAAAGGAAGAGGTTTCCAGGCCTCAGTTTCTGTGATTCGAGTCAGAGTAATGAAACTCAATCTGAGCAGAGATCAGCGGCGCCGACACAAAGTTAGTCCTATAGTATTTATCTCCTCATCCTCAGTCACACTCCCAGTGGGTTCAGTAATTAAATGGGCAAAATGTCGGGGCAAAAATACCATCCCTGCCTTCTCAAATGAGAGTGGCCCAGTAAAAACGTATAAAGTAGCCTTTTTCTTATTCTGAGTATCCAGGCCATTCTTATAAACTCAAATAAGGCTTAAATATCAAGATCCTATATCACAAAATGCATCTCCTCCACACCCACCCATCTATAACTGCAGAAACTACGAGACCAGCATGATCCCAGAGTCACAGCAAACTAGCACACACTCTGTGGGGCACGGGGCTAGGTGCTGGGGTGGGGGTGGGGGACATCAAAATACAGACATAGTGATCCCCGACAAACCAAACGCAAGTAGAGACTGGAGAATATAGAAACAATTTGAGGCTGCAGGCTTTTCTTTCCTTTCCTTTTTTGGTCAATTAAGAGAAAAATTTTAAGTATTCATACTAGTTTTTACAGACCCATTATGAAATCTAGGTGTAAAACTACCAACATGTGGGTTTTTAAAAGACCCTAATTTAGACTGAGAATAAGGAAATTCCACCTTCTTTAATGAAATAAACCATGGCATTCTGAAGACAAGGGGGGCCAGCCCCCACAGCCCCAGGACCACCTGTCACCGCCGCTGACACCCAGGAGGTACCTGTGAGGACGGGTGCGAGGCACTTCTTTCTGACAAAAGACTTGCTCACAGACCCAGCCCGGTTCACAGGCAGGACTTGACCCTGTCTCCCTCTTCCCAGCTACCTCTAACATCAACCGCCTGTTTGCTCCTAAACCTATACATTGCAACGTTCAAAACCCAAAGAGCACACGAAGGCAGATGTCCAGGCATCTTGGAGGGGATAGGTTCCAAACATTGAGAGGGATAACGTTCTTCTGAATTTCTTTTTGAAAGTCTAAAGTTTTAGCCATTTTGAAAGAAATATTATGTGTGTTCAAGTAGTACATAAATTCAAACCAGGCCTAAATGTAACCCACTTATTTATAGAGTGCAATACTGTGTTCATACAGCATAGATTATTCTATATACTTGAAATTTTTTTGTCATTGCATTTCTCTCAAATTATTGAAGGTCTAATTTATCATAATTTGAACTGGCCTTCCATAGGGTATCTCCAAGGTGTTTCCTCTTCTTAGCTTTATATTTACCAACATTACTTTCACCAATTTCAGAAAGGATACAGACAAAGGGACAAGCAAATATAGATGTTAATTAGTAAAAGTTCACCCATATAAATAATCTGCAGTTAAGATGCCACTTACTCAACAGAAAACAGGTGTTTCTATAGAAGTTAAAGGTATATAAAAAGAACCTCGGCTCTAAATTTGCTATTAATTTGTACTATGAAGAATTTCAACTCATTACATCTGAATTACCACCAATTCTGAATTAGTAGATGTGAATTAATAAAGTTGAATAGTATGAAGAACTGCCAAGAATTTAGAACCCAAACATCCCTGAAATACAACAATAAAAACGGAATTTAAAGTTTCTCTGGCTTAGAATATTATAATGTAAACAACTTCAAAGTGGTAATCTGTAACCACTGAAAAAGGATATTGCTTTTTTTAGCGTAAAATATATTCTGCCAAAATATATTAAACCTTCACTTTCAGCCTTAAGAGAAATTATCTTCTTATATAAAAAAAAATCAAAATGTTAGTAGGTCAGCTGAAGTTAAAAGTAGTCTTAATGGTGGCTATTAAATCCTGGAGACAGAACTCTTCCCCTCTTACCACCCACACAGTTTCCATGAGTCTGGTCTGGCAAGAAAATTCTTTATACTGCCATGTTTTAGGTAACAAAATCATACGTTTTTAAGACTAAAGTGTCCCCTCAACCTACGAGGGCAGAAATGAAGAAATATAAGAACCACCAATTCTTTAGCATTTTTGCATCATGGTGCCCTTTGAGAATCTCTTAAATGCTATGCACCCTTTTCCCCAAAAAAGCACACACATGCACAGACACATAAAATGTCACAAAGAACTTGAGGAGTCACAGACATTCGCTCTGCTTCTATGAGAAGTTCTCATATGACAATATAAACAGATAAAACTTGAAAATCTATGTTTTTTTAGATGTCCGAAAGATTGCTTTCCTTCCTTCTTACTACCTTGAGTGTACTTTCCTCTACTTTCACCCACTGTGACTGATGCTGTTAGAAATGAGAGTGACTTTTCTATTATACGTGACTCTCTTTTAGACCAGAGGTCCACCAATCTTTTTCTGTAAAGGGCCAGAAAGTACATATTTTAGGCTTTGCAGGTCATTCAGGCTCTCTGGGCACTAATCAATTCTGCCATTGTAACAGAACACAAGTGCAGCCATAAACAAGTGGGTGTGGCTGTGTCCCAACAAAATTTTATTTACACAAAACAAGCAGTGGACAGGAGTTAGCCCTGGAGTTCTAGGTTCTCGACCCCTGGAATAGAAGAATAGGTTCAACAACTCCACAGGAAGCAAAAAGACAAATAGAGTTAGATCCCTAACTTATACGATCCCTAAAAATAATTCCCAGAAGGGTTTAAGACCTGAATAAGAACCAAAGCTTGCAACTTTTAGAAGGAAATAAGAGAGAATGTCTATGTCACTGAAGGAGGGAAAGGTTTCTTAAGAAAAAAAACAACACAGTGTACAAGGGGGAAAAAACCAAATATTTGACAATAAATTTAAAAACTTCTGCACAAGAAAAGACCACATATAAAGTTAAAAAGATAAGTCACAGACTAAAAGATATCTGCAACAAAAATGACCGAAAAAGAACCAGCCTTTGAATAACTAAGAAGAAATACTAAGAGACATACAACCCAGCGAAATAGGACCTATATGCGCACAGGCAAATCACACTGAAAAGAAGAAAACTGAAGAGTTAAAACACATGAAAGGATGCTCACCTTAACTAATACTTGGGGAAATGCAAATTAAAATCACAATGAGATACCACTTCACACTCACGAGACTGGCAAAAATTTTTAATTCTGATAATAACAAATGCTGGCAAAGGTGTGGAACACTAAGGATGATGCAACAAGCATGTTTACAAGTATCTAAGAAGTCTAAAAATCCCTCAGTAGAAAAATAAACAACAAATTCAAAAAGGTAAAATTGTATACCAAAATTATTCCCAACTGTTTTTAAATTAACCTCTGATTCTGTGACGGAGGGAGTCATGTATTGTAGTCCCATGGCCATAAATATGAATTTAACTATTTGAAAGAATTAACTCGCTATGATAAATTAAATGACTGCTCCTACCAATAACATGCCATACTGCTTGCAGATGTGCAAACTCCACTCTTAGTAATACGCTAGAGAAACTCTCACACATGTGGCACTGTCTACTATAGCACCATTCGCAACAGCAAAAAAGTAAAAGAAGTGAAAATGAGGAAAGCTAAAAAGATGGCCAATGGGAGAATAAAAAAGATCCTGTGCTGTATTTATTCACTGAAATATTACACAATAGGTAACATGAATAAATCAAGTCTAAAAATGTATCAACATGGACATACTTAAAAATTGGTATACAGAGTAGGGATTTTCCCATACTTTTCTTTTGGCAAACTGCAAAAAATATGATAGCATGACACATAAATGGTAAAAACTTGTAAGGCACCACGTGTATAGGTACACGTATTTGTTGTAAAAGCAAAAATCCCTGGGCAAGAAGGACAAAACCAACCCGGAGGGAGCAGTTACCTTGGAAGAAGAAAAGAAAAAAATGAGTGACGGTGGGGAGGAAAGGGTCTTTAGCTGTCTCTACAATATTTTATTGCATTTAATTTTTTAAAACTAGGCTTTTTTAAGAAAAAAGATTGGAAAAGTGAAATTTTTGCTTATTTCTAGATAAAGTTGAAAGTCTCCTTTAGCACTCAATTATAAGATTCTGTATATTCACTCATTCTCTTTTGCCGCTGACATCAACAAAGGCTACAGCCCTCCATCCCAGGGCCATTCTGAAGGGCTCCTGACAGGTGCTAGCACATGGCCAAGAGACTCCCAGGAAAGCTTGCCCTGGGCTTGACTGCAATGTTTTCATGCAATGATTTGGACACATTTTCTAAATGCACAAATTTCAGCTCCAAACACAATTGAAAGCTAGGCAGTCTACAACTGATTGGCAAGCAGGCTGGCAAAGACTCACTTTAGCCTACTGGGTGAGAAAATGAAAAAGCATGGGCTCTACACCCAAACATTAGAGCATGCATTCACTTTAAAATGCAATCAGAAATCCAGACCAAAAATCATTTTCTCAAGGGCACAGAAATAACAGAGTGCAGAAATAAGACAATACCAGTGTCAGTAAGCAGTAATTATTCCATAAAGACAAATATTACCATTACACTACGGATTATGCAATGAGTATGCTTATAAGTATAGAGTAAGTTTTAAATCCCTCAAAAAAACCCCAACGAATTCAAAGAGGCAAAATTACACATCAAAATCATTTCAGTTCTCTTTAGATTAGCCTGATACTGTGACCAAGGGAGTCATGGATTGTAGCCCCATGGCCAGAAGTGTGAATTGAGCTCTCTGATAGAAGAATTAGCTTGCTACGATACATAAAATGATTGTTCTTATCAATAAAACTTTTTATTCAAGGACTGTCACTATTTAAACACTAAATACACTAGACTATTACAATCCTTTGGTTCTTTCTTTAATAATTTCAAAATTAATAAAAGTCAAAAATTTGGACAGATCTGTGTCACTAAATGGCTTTCACTATTGTTCACAGAATAAAACCCTTAATTGATTAATGATCTCAGGGTGTCTATCGCCATCTAGTGAAAAATCAGTTCAATTACCACACCAGTCACTTGACTACCTAGTCTGTTTTCTCTGTGATTTAAAATATATGTCCACTTACTGCTACCAACTTGCTCAGTATCTTTTTTACGTCTCCCTACACATACATTGAGAATAAACACAAATACAGATGGTATTTATATAGACTCACTTTCGAGTTATCTGTCAACTAGGTTTCCATATTACTTCTCTGGAAACATTGAGTTCATTATTTTTAAATAACTTGCACACCATGAGGTCCCTCATACAATTCTTTAACCATTAACTAATTCCTCTACCACCGAGCAATTAAAAATCATAGAAGAGTTTAAGTGTGAAAGATCACACCTGGGAAAAGACAATATTGATGTCCATTTGACACAACTATTAGCATTTTTATTATAAACCTGTTTTTAAAAGTACAATTAGTAATTACTCTGAGTACTCTAGCAGCCATAATACATTTGATTACAGAAATTATTAGGTCACCAGAGCCAAACCTGCATGATTCCAACAAACTGAGCACGCACAAAACAGACTTAAAAATAAAAAGGGAGGGGGGGGTTAAGGCCTCCCCAGACTGTGTATTAATCTATATTCAAGTGCAAAATTTTATAATCTTTTTCAGACAACATGCTACCAGGTTTCCTTCTCATTAATTTCCAATTGAACCTTAATCTAATTTATCCCACAAGGACTTTAAAAGCAATCAACTTCTAGGATTTTCAGGTTACTATATTACTTGGTCTACTCTTAGTACAAAAAAGATAAGTTCGGTAAGTTACAAAGATATTCCAAAAGCTCGGCAAACTGACTCTCATTTTACACTTCGCTTCTCCTACCTCTAATAATCAAGAGATGCTTGAACTCACAAAGACCTAATAGTACGTACGGAAAAAAACAGTAAACCCAAAGACAGATTATCACATAAAATACTTCCATCCGCCAGTGCTAATAATTATCATCAATACGTTACAATCATTTTTATTATAGGAAATAATTTCTGTACGTGGCTTTGAATCCTCTTCTAGAATAAGATTTCCAGGAAGCAACTGTGTAATTATTATTTCTCATTAACCTCACATTACTTTAAAGGCCCATTTCCCACCGTTGTATTTTTTATCTGTGGGAAGGAGCAAAGGGGAAAGAGACAAAGGGAAGCAGAAGCCAAGAACTTAAATCACATATGATTATTTCTAGATTTGTCTGAAGTTCTTTGTTTTTTAGTGGGAAGAGTAGGGTTTTTTTAAAATAGTTTAGAAAGATTTGTTGTTATATTTTAAATAAGAGAAAAATAAAAATTGAGTTTAAATTCCCCATTAAAAATCGAGCTAACCAAAAATACTGCCGTTAAAGTACAATGGATTAGGGGCGTTGGGGGAGATTATTGGACAAATTTGGGGCTTATCATTATCAACAGTGCCCTTTTAAGCTTGTGGATTTCTGAGCCAATGCAGAAAATGTAACAACAGGGATTTCCCAACAGCAAGAGGCACTCTCCAAGGGAGTAAATTGTCAACTACTGCCTCTCATGAGAAACTTAAGAGTAATCTTGATCCAATCTCAATAGTCAACCCATGTATTATCACCCAGTTGGGGCATAGTGAGTGCACTTCCTAATACAAAAATAAGATGGTATTCTATCAGAAGCCACTGGATACATACAGAGAAATAAAATTTAAATAATTTTAAAGTAAACTTGGCCAAAGAAACTGAAAACATCCTTTCCTCACTTCAATGAGCCCCTAAAACACCTGTATCTTCTCAAGTAAAAAAGGCCTATGTCGGGCTTCCCTGGTGGCGCAGTGGTTGGGGGTCCGCCTGCCGATGCAGGCGACGCAGGTTCGTGCCCCGGTCCGGGAGGACCCCACGTGCCGCGGAGCGGCTGGACCCGTGGGCCATGGCCGCTGGGCCTGCGCGTCAGGAGCCTGTGCTCCGCGACAGGAGAGGCCACAGCGGTGAGGGGCACGCGTACTGCCAAAAAAAAAAAAAAAAAAAAAAAGGCCTATGTCTTGAGATGAGTATCAAAAAAAACGTTCTTCTAGGAATAAGGGCAGAATATAAAGCAACAGGAGAGCCATCCTGAGATGGAGCAGACAACCCCCATGTAGCAAAAGCCTTACAGTCAGGAAGAGCTGGATTCCCATCCAAAAAAGTCACTTGTTACACTTCACCTCTTTCAGTTTATTAGCTTCGTCATCTGCAAAATTGGAACACTCTTGCCTATATCGATTGATTCTTATGGGGTCTTAAGGAAATAATGCATCTGAAAGCTTCTCGCATAATGCTCGTGTCCAATACAAGTGTCCTTCCTCACTGTGCCCTCAGCGGAGTGAAAGCGGGCTCCCAACAGAAGAGCACCTCTCAATATCCTGTTCGTTTCATGCCAGCTAGATCTGCACTGTCCAATACAGCAGCCACTAGCCACATGTGGATATGTGAGGTTAAATTTATTTTAATTATCATTAAATAAAACTCAAAATCCACTTCGTCAGCCAGCCATCAGGTGCTCACTAGCCACTTGGGGCTTGCGGCTATTGCACTGGGTATTGCAGATGGAGAACGTTTTCATCACCTCAGAGTGCTATTAGACAGTCCTGATCTAGACTCTAAGCAGGGGTTAGCATTTTTTTTTTTTTCTGAAAAGGGCCAGATAGTAAATATTTTAGGCTTTGCAGGTCATGCAAGTCTCCACCTTGACTACTCAACTTTGCCGCTGTACTTGCAAAAGCAACTATAGATGATACTTCAACGAATGAGTATGACTGTGCGCCAATAAAAGTTTACTTATAAAAATAGGTGGCGGGCTGGATTGGGCCCATGGGCTGTAGTGTGCTGAACTCTACTCTAAGAGTACTCTGAGTCCACGCTCCCAGCATGAGCATTCTGCCCATAACCACTACCTCCGTAAGACCGAGTAGTCTTAAATCCACTGACAGAAATCAGTATTTTACTGGAGTTAAATGGAATATAATATTTAACATAACTGCTCTTTTACAAACTAAGGAAAAGCCATGCACGTGGTGCTAAAGCAAATGAAGCTTTTAGTGTTTACAAAGGGACAGTACCTCAAATCCGTTTGGTATCTGGCCCATGTTTCTAAAACCAATTACCCTCAATCTATAACTCCAGTCCCGATATATTCCTGACACTGGGGACTTGAACTGATACATCCAGCTGCCTACTTAACATGCCTACAGATCTATTACAAGCCTCAAAGGTAACATATCCAAGATAAAACTTAATCTTTCTCCCTCAGATTTCTCCTTCTTAATAAATGGTTCTACTAGCTAACCAGCTAGAAGACAAAAATGGAGGCATCCTCCTTGATTTCTTCTTTTCCCTCACACTCCAACCTAATATATCTGCAAAAAAAAAAACTAGCTCCCTTATGTCGCTTAGTTCTCATTCATGTTAGCTCCTAAAGAAGCCTTCCCTGACCAAGCTAAACTAGCCAGCCATCTTAACATTGTTTAGCCCTCCAACCTGTTTACTTATCTGCACAGCATTACTTCTATCATATTCTCTTATGTTTTGTATTTGTTTATGCACTTATTTAGACTCTGTTTTCCTGAATGACGCTCTCCCCACCCCAAGCCCCTCTACACCCCCTGCCCTAGGCAGAATGTGAGGCTCACGATGCAGGGACTTTTTACGTCTTGCTCAACACTCTATCCACAGTACCTAGAATAATCCATGGCACACAGTGGATGCTCAATAAATAAATACACACACGCACACAAAATGTACGAATGAATGAATCCTTACTTAAAAAGCATATCTGTCTCAAATTTGTCCTAAGAAAGGGATACTTGAAGCTATATAACTAAGCAATAAACTTTTTGGCTCTCCTACCCCATAACATGTTTAGTTTAAAATACTCTTCATTTTTAGATATAGGACGGTTACGCCATTTACCTCCCTTCCTTTGTATGTCACCAAAGCAGCCAGTGGTTTGGCATAAAATCTGCTGTAGGAAAATCCCAGGCAGCCATACATACTGTTTGCCGTGAGCTTCAAAGCCTTCTGTCGAATATCATACTGCAGGCCACATAAGGACAAAAGACAAACAAAAGTATTTGTAGGTGCTTCAGCATTACATTAGATGCTTTCTAGCTCACCAATAAGAAGAGGAAACCCGCAATAACCCTGGAAAAAAGAACTCTTAACATAATCAACCCATCCTCCCAGATCCATGATTCCCTGACCTCCTAGAATCAAGTAAACACACTCCAAAGTTCCCAGAAGTCAGAAGGATGTTGCTCAGATACAGTTCTGCAGATGGACGTGCCTTGTATTTTGAGGCATACAGTGTTTTTGAATGGTTTCCTACCCACCAACTTAAAATAAGCACATGCATTTGCCCACAGCATCAAGTTTAAATCACTCCTAGATAATTTTCAAAGGTGAGACTGTCACTCAGAGGTTGCTGAGTGGAAAGAGATACCTGAAGGACAAGGTCTGGATTTAAATCTTGCTGTTTCATTAGCTGTTTGACTTGTCTTCTCCGCTCTACCAGTTTCCGGATCTCTCTGGGCAAAATGCCCATTTCCAGGCTTGGATCTGGCAGCTCAGGGATCTGTTCTTGTTCTCCATCCTGATGAACACACGATGAAAATTTCAGACAAATCAAAATTTCATGAAATGAATTCCCAAAATCATACACTGTGGGAGCTGACCCCGTGATCACATCTTGAAAAGCTACTTTCTTGTCTAAGTAAAGGTCAACAAAGTGTGGGTGGTAGAAGAAAAAGCTGAGAGGGCTGCAGAACAACTCAACATTGCCCTCTTCTCCTCCAATTCTCTCAGCCCATCACTCCCAGTACCTCCCCCGTCTAGTTATTGACAAATGTAGGTATCATTTAAAGAGATGAATTTTTACACATGCTCCTTTCCTCCCTTCAACAAGATTGGGGAGCAATATGTTTGGGGAAATTGTTCTTAAAATAAAAACACTGGGCTTCCCTGGTGGCACAGTGATTAAGAATCCACCTGCCAATGCAGGGGACACGGGTTCGAGCCCTGGTCCGGGAAGATCCCACATGTGCACGGGCAAAGCAACTAAGCCCGTGCGCCACAACTATTGAAGCCTGCGTGCCTAGAGCCTGTGTTCCACAACAAGAGAAGCCCCCACTTGCTGCAACCAGAGAAAAGCCCGTGCGCAGCAACGAAGCCCCAACGCAGCCAAAAATAAAATAAATAAATTTATGAATAAATAAATAAAAACACTAAGAGAGATCTCTAAAATTTAAAAAAAGATAAAAAAGCAGCTAAACTACTGTTAAGTCCTGTGTACTAGCAAACAAAATGCTATAAAATTTTTTTAAACTATGGGGAATCATAGCAATTATTGTAAATGTTTTAGACTGAAAGATAAAAATATAAATACTAGGGGCCTCCCTGGTGGCGCAGTGGTTGGGAGTCTGCCTGCCGATGCAGGGGACACGGGTTCGTGCCCTGGTCTGGGAGGATCCCACGTGCCGCAGAGCGGCTGGGCCCGTGAGCCACAACTGCTGAGACTGCGCGTCTGGAGCCTGTGCTCCGCAACAAGAGGCCGCGATAGTGAGAAGCCGGCGCACTGCGATGAATAGTGGCCCCCACTTGCCGCAACTAGAGAAAGC
The DNA here is from genome assembly GCF_039906515.1 of Pseudorca crassidens. Lineage (NCBI taxonomy): Eukaryota > Metazoa > Chordata > Mammalia > Artiodactyla > Delphinidae > Pseudorca > Pseudorca crassidens. Next base: position 112,823,774 of record NC_090317.1, read on the forward strand.
CCTCGCACAGAAACAAAGACCCAACACAGCCAAAAATAAATTAATTAATTAATAAAAAAAAATAATTGATGAGTGAAGTCAGAGTATTTAAAAAAAATAAAATAAAAATAAATCCTAAATCAGCAGGTTTCTTTTAGGAATTTGGAGCCCATATTTTAATAGGCCACGACATTTCTAAAAATTAATACATGTATATTTCTTAGTATTTATGTAGTACCTTTTGTCTACAAATTGCTTTGCAATCAGTAAAACAGCAACATTTTAAGAAAGCAACCAGCAGTCTTCTTATATTAAAATTTACAGCAGGAAAATGCAGGGAAAGCATTAGACCATTTTTCTCAAGGCTCCATTAATTCTATTAACAGGCTGCCAAGAAAAGCCAGGCACATTTGCCCTTTCAAAGGTTCAAAATTAAAAATAAACCTCTTGGCTTAAAGTATGTCAAGTCAATGCCATTTGATAACCCAGTCTTTACAAAGTGTCTGATTTTATAAAGATCAATAACTTCAAATGAACAATCTCACAATAGTAACAGGGACTATTATTGTTTTCCAATAGAGCAGATGATGACAGCAAACCTATTGAAGAGATCTTGGTACACATTCCAATTTATTTACAGCAACTATGGAGGTGCAATAAAAAGTAAACGGAAAGGATCTGGAGTCAGGAAATTTACAGTCCAGGCCTGGCTCCACCAGCACTAGCTGTTCTCAAGACTTGAGGCACTGCACAGGAAAATGATATGGAACCCATAAACTGCTACATGTATAGTATTTTTTAGATGACCTCTAAGGTCCCTTCCAACTCTGAAATGTTTTCATATCCAAAATCCAAACTGGAAAGCTCAAATAAACAAACTGGTGGCGGGGGGCAGGGTTGGTGGGGGGGGGGGGTTGGCGCTGGATAATGATAATCATCCTAATACTGACACAGCAGCAGGACAAAGTCCAAAGAATATTATTAACCGAATGTATTCACTACCTTGTGGGGATGTCTACTCAATACCTACTCTGTAAAATTATCCTCTAGTCCCACAGAAGGGCCCATCCTCAGCAGACGTATTTGTACTGGGTGAACACACTCCTGTGGTCATGGCTGATGGATGAGTGTGTTCAACAACTTAGGCAAGCCTCTAAGATTCTCTCTTCTGGGAATATGGAATTGGGACTGAAAAACAGCCCCCAAGCATGTGGCTGGAACCAAAAGACATGTAAATTCAGGAGCTAGAGGGCAAACAGATGTCTTCTGCCCCATGTACAAAGAAGCAGAGAAAAACATACAGAGATAATAGGTTAATTTACATCTTTTACTGCTGGAGAACCAAATCTAATCAAATTCCCTACTGACAATCAATTGTATAAGCTTTATATACGAAGAACCACACATTAAGTTATTAAGCCCTACATAAAACTGTTGACTGAATGATCACTAGTTAAAATCCATGTGAGATAATTCAAAAAGATCCTTTTGAAGAGGATGTTTAATGAGTAGAATCATTAAGAAATGCTTTCATAGCCAAAATTTAAAAGCCTGAAAATAGCAAGTGTTTGGAGTAGAAGGGGAACAATTCACATACATGGCTGGTAAGAGTGCAAAACGGTATAACCACTTAGGAAAACAATTTGACAGTTTCTTATCAAGTTAAACATATACTGCCCATGCAACCCAGCAAATTCCCTCCCTAGGTATTTACCCCCCCCCAAAATGAAAGCACACATCCACAAAAAGATCTGTACAAGAATGTTCACAGCAGTTTTATTAATAACAGCCCCAAACTGAAAACAATCCATATGCTCATCTCAGGGGAACAGGTAAGGGTGAAATACTTCTTAACAGTAAAAACGAAAGAACTACTAATACTGCAATAACATGGATTAATCTCAAAAACATTACATTGAACAAAAAAAGCCAGATACAAAACAGTACAGGGCTTCCCTGGTGGCGCAGTGGTTAAGAATCCACCTGCCAATGCAGGGGACATGGGTTCGAGCCCTGGCTGGGGAAGATCCCACATGCCGCGGAGCAACTAAGCCCGTGTGCCACAACTACTGAGCCTGTGCTCTAGAGCCCACGAGCCACAACTACTGAAGCCTGTGCGCCTAGAGCCCATGCTCCGCAACAAGAGAAGCCACCGCAATGAGAAGCCCACGCACCACAACGAAGAGTACCCCCAGCTTTCCACAACTAGAGAAAAACTCGCTCGCAGCAACAAAGACCCAACGCAGTAAAAAATAAATAAAATAAAATAAATTAATTAAAAAGCGTACATACTGTATTATTCCATTAATATGAGTTCTCAAACAGGCAAAATTAAGCTATGGTAATAGAAGTCAGATCAATGACTGACTGATGGAAGAGGGGATTGACTATAAAAAGGCCAAGTGTGACATATCACAACTTACAGGATGAAGCTAAAGCACTGCTTATAAGGGAAATTTACAGTTGTAAATATCTAAATTAAAAGAGAAGACCTCAAATCAATAACCTAACCTTCCACCATAAGAAACTAGAAAAAGAAGGGCAAACCAAACCAAAGAAACCAAAAGGAAGTAATAAAAATTAGCACAGAAATAAATGAAATAGAGAACAGAAAAGCAATAGAGAAAAACCAAGGAAACCAAAGTTGCTTCTTTGAAAAGATCAACAGTGGACTCCTCTGGCAATCCAGGTGTTAAGAATCCACGCTTCCAGTGCGGGGGCGTGGGTTCGATTCCTGGTCAGGAAACTAAGATTCCACATGCCGTGACAAATAAGAACAATAAAATTTGGTTAGAACCCAGGGAATTGACCTTTAAAAAAACAAAACCACACAATTTATGGGAATTCCCTGGCGGTCCAGTGGTTAAGACCCCACGCTTCCACTGCAGGGGACGCAGGTTTGATCCCTGGTCAGGGAACTAAGATCCCACATGCTGGCGCAGCCAAAAAAAAAAAAAAATCAACAAAATTGATAAACTTTTAGCTATTCTGCCAAAGAAAAAAGGTGACTCAAATTACTAAAATCAGGAATAAAAGGGGGGACCATCACTACTGACCTTAAAGAAATAACAGTGACTAAAAAGGAATACTATTTACAATTTTATGCCAACAAATTAGATAACCTACACAAAATGGACAAATTCCTAGAAAGATATAGACTCTACCAAAAGTGACCAAAGGAGAAATAGAAAATCTGAATAAACCTGTAACAAGAGACTGAATTAGCAATCAAAAAAAGTAAAGTCTAAGACCAGATAATTTCACCAGCAAAAGTTAAAGAAGAATTAAAGTGAATCCCTCACGAACTCTCCCAAAGAAACAGAAAAGGAGGGAATACTTCCCAACTCATTCTATGAGGCCAGTATTATCCTAAGACCAAAACCAGACAAAAACATAACAAGAAAAGACAACTACAGGACTTCCCTGGTGGCGCAGTGGTTAAGAATCCGCCTGCCAATGCAGGGGACACGGGTTCGAGTCCTGGTCCGGGAACATCCCACATGCCGCAGAGCAACTAAGCCCGTGTGCCACAACTACTGAGCCTCCCCGCTCTAGAGCCTGCAAGCCACAACTACTGAAGCTCACGTGTCTATAGCCCACGCTCTGCCACAAGAGAAGCCACTGCAATGAGAAGCCCGTGCACCACAACAAAGAGTAGCCCCCGCTCGCTGCAACTAGAGAAAGCCCGCACACAGCAATGAAGACCCAATGCAGCCAAAATTAAAAATAAATTAATTTAAGAGAAAGAAAAGACAGCTTACACACCAATAGCCCTTATGAATACAGAAAGAAACTCTTCAACAAAATACTACCGCATCAAATCCAGTGATATATAAAAAGCATTATCTACCAAAGCCAAGTGGGATTTATGTCAGGGACACAGGATGGCTCTACAATCAATATAACACATCCTATTAAAAGAATAAAGAACAAAAACCGTACAGTCAATAGACGCAGAAACAGTAGCTGACGGAATCCAAAACTCTTTCATGATAAAAAAAACACTCAACAAAATACTGATACTGATGATAAACTGATATGGCCTCATACTGATAAAGGCCAGCTATGGAAAACCCACAGTTCACATCATATTTACTGGTGAAAGACTAGATGCTTTCCCCTAATGTCAGGAACAAGACAAGGGTGTCTACTCTTGCCACTTCTATTCAACTGTACTGGAGGTTCTAGCCAGGGCAGTTAAGCAAGAAAAAGAAATATAAGGCATCCAGATTGAAAAGAAAGAAATAAAACTATCTCTGTTCACAGACAACATGATCCTGTATATAGAAAATCCTAAGAAATCACAAACTATTACAACTAGTAAATGAGTTCAGCAAAGTTGCAGGATACAAGATCAATATACAAAAAATCAGTCATATTTCTATACACTTGCAATGAACAATCCAAAAATGAAATTAAGAAAACAATTCCATTTGCAATAGCACCCAAAATAATGAAATATTTAGGAATTAATTTAATAAAAGAAATGCAAGACTTGTACATTGAAAACTAGAAAACATATTTGAAACACATTAAAGACCTAAATAAATGGAAAGACTCGATTTTCATGGACTGGAAGACTTAACAATGTTAAGATGGCAATATTCCCCAAACTGATCCACAGATCTGATACAATCCCATCAAAATCCCAGCAGGCATTTTTGCATAAATTGACAATCTGATCTTAAAATAAACAAAATGTGAGATATATCCCTACAATGGAATATTCAGCAATAAAAAGGAATGAAGTACTAATACATACTACAACACGAATGAATCTTGAAAACAACATGCTAAATGAAATAAGCCAGACACAAAAGGTCACATATGACTCCATTTATATGAAATGTACAAAAATATACAAATCTAGAGGCAGAAGGATTAGTGGTTGCCTAGATCTGGAAGGGATGAAGGGATTGAGGGAGGTTACAGCTAAAAGGGATAGGGTATCTTTGGGGAATAATGAAAATGTCCTAAAATTGATTGTAGTGAGGTTTGCAAACTCTGCAAATAAACTACCAGCCATTAAATTGCACACTTTAGATGGGTGAATTGCAGAGTACATGAGTTACATCTCAATAAAGCTGTTAGATAAAAGACACAGAACCAGTCTGAGTCTCCTTCTACCCAACCCTCCCCCCTTTTTTGACCACTAAAAAAGGATATAGTGTTATCTTTTATGAGGAAAAACTAGAACACTGAGCCCTTTGGTTATCTTCCTTCTATAAGCACTACTTTTAATCTCAATATCCAGAGTTCCCAGTTGAATACAAACCTCTGTAACTTTCTGTGCCTCTGAAGCAACTCTTTGCACCGTTGTAAAACAAATGTTGAATTCCTGAATGATGGAAGGATACAAACTGTTGAAGTCCAGAAGCAAAATGAACTTATCATAAAAACCTGCAAGAAAAAAGCCCCGTTACAAAAAGTCTTTTAAAAAAGTAGATTTGGCAAAACGCCATATTAGAAGTAACATATTATGAAACGATATACTATCCAGAGCTGTGAGGTACACAAAAGGAAAAAAGGAGTCAACTACCACTCTGTAAAAATGACTTGGATTAGAGTGAAGAGTCAGGTCACAAAAGCAAAGAAGAGACACTGTCTCGCCTTGAAATCCCAGCAGTCGCCAAAGTACGCCATTATTATAGGCAAACAGCTTCCCATATCAATTACTTTAGACAAGTACCATGTCCATTTCCAAAAAATGCTGTTAAATTCTCCTTCAAGAAAGCATTCCTTCCCACCTACCCTCCACACCGCCACTCCCCAGATGTTTCATGGGCTATACCAGTGAGTGGTTATACATTTTTTTACAATCACACCTGCAGGGAATAAAAACAGGCAGCCCATTTACCTGTACACAAACTGCTAAGATGAGACAAGAGATGTACACATAAATGTCAGCAGTGGAACGATCCACCCTTTTCACTTGCAAAGGGTGAACAGAAAGCTACTATATTTCTCTAGGACATTTACAAAGAGTTATCTTCACCTTGAGAAGAAACTGAATAAAAATAAATGTCCACAATTAAGACAATAATAACAACAGCAAGCATATATTGATAGCTTACTCTGTGTCTGGTACTATTATTCCTTAAATCTCTGTGTGGTATTTTTCTTGCCATCATTTTAAAGAAGAGGAAACTGAGGCATACGCAGGCTAAAACAGGCAGCCCAATCACATAGCCAGAATTCAAGGCCAGATCTATCTAACACCAAAGGATGAGTGATCTGTCTCATTACAACTCACAATAAAATTACTTTTGTCAAAAATGTCTCCTACTCAAGAGTTCAAGTTACTTGATAAAATTGACATTCATTCCTGCACAACAATGTGAATACAGTTAACAACACTACTCAACTACACTTAAAAATGGTTAAGATGATTTAAAAAAATTTTTTTAACCTTTTCTAGCTCTGTTTACCACAAAACATCTTATTTGCCATTCATGATTACAGGAAACAATTATTCTCTTCTTAAAGTTCAATTTGGTAGTTACTGCCTGTACTTTAACTTTGCTGTCCAACTGCACTGGCCCTCGCACGCTGGGCAGAGGCGGAGCCCAAGAGTAGATGGGAGGAGACAGAGGCGCTCCTACCACAGGACAAATAGGTTGGCAAACTGCACAGAGCAAATCCTCCAACCTACCCCCTTTTTGTACCACTCATGAGCTAAGAACAGTGTTTATAACTTTAAATGGTCGAAAAAAATTTTAAAAGACTATTTCAATGATATGTGAAAATTATACAAAATTAAAATTTCTATGTCCATAAATAAAGCTTTCTTGGAATACAGCAAAAAAAAACCCACAAAAGATTCACATTAATTCGATGTTAGACTGGCAAACAAGGTTTTCGCATGAACATGAGAAAATAAGGTCATTATGAAACCTATTCGCTAACCTACAAAACATAACTCAGGCCTTCTCGTTTCTCAAGCCTGGCTCTGCATTAAGTTCCTTAGCATCAGGGGCAAACCGAGCCACTGCGTTGCCTTACCAACTTTGGGGTCCAATACCAAGCCTCCAGAATAAGCTGCCTTCTTACGTCCTTTTTTGTATTTATTGGTATCTCCATCAATGTCTTCATCTTCATCTCCCTAATATCAAATGGAAAGATAACTTCACCAGCCAGCAACTAATGGACCAATTTAGAAGGTTTATGATCCCCCCCCCCCACCTTTCCAACTGCAGTACACAGTTCTATTTAACATTCTATCTAACATTACTTTTAGTTAGTGGTCCTACCTCTGAGGAAAGACAGTTATTGTAATATTTTCATAAATCCTAATGAATGCCAAGCATGGTAGTTACCGAAACAAACACTATATCTGAGTTGATAAGTATGCAAATTCTACTTTAAAATATTTCTGAATTCACAGAACTTCACATTTTAAAATCAATGGACAGGGCTTCCCTGGTGGTGCAGTGGTTAAGAATAGATCCGCCTGCCAATGCAGGGGACACAGACTCGAGCCGTGGTCCAGGAAGATCCCACATGCCATGGAGCAACTAAGCCTGTGCACCACAACTTCCAGGCCTGCGCTCTAGAGCCCGTGAGCCACAAGTACAGAAGCCCACGCACCACAACTACTGAAGCTTGCACATCTAGAGCCCGTGCTCTGCAATAATATAAGCCACCGCAATGAGAAGCCCGTGCACCACAATGAAGAGTAGCTCCTGCTCACCGCAACTAGAGAAAGCCCGCGTGCAGCAACAAAGACCCAACGCAGCCAATAATAAACACATAAATTAATTTAAAAAGATAAATAAATAAAATAAAATCAATGGACACTAAAAATTCAACTATTCATATTATGTAAAATTTGAGATTCTAAGAGTCCTCTTAAATTCATTACTCTAACATTCATGATGTAAAAACACAAAATATTTTATATAGATATTATCATTATTCTCATTATTAATATGGACACCTTAAAATAAGTACATCCATATAGTGAAAATTCTTTCCCAAGTAGTTTACTAATAGCCAACATTCAATACCTCAGCAGATGTCAAACTCCTATAAGTTAATACTTCCTTTACTAATTTTGATAATGTGCATAAAACAAGCAAATATAAGAACCTGGGTCATTTTAACATTAGACTCCCATTCTGAATCAATTACTATCAGTGCTGATAAAACAGTAGCTAAGTTTTACTTCCAATGCGATGGAGGCCACTTCAGAAACCTGATTGTAGTGACCTTAATCCTACTAGAATATAAAAATGAAACAACGCAACACAAAAATAAAGGCTTATGGGTTCAAGGAAATAAATGGTTCAACTTGCATCTAAGTTTGGGTAGGGCTAACGAGGCAAAACGCTTTCCAGGTATGGCCACCTATCAGAGAGGCCTAATGCCTCCCTCAAAGAATTTCGTATTTCACAAATAATTTTTATCTGTATAGAGAAATGTAAAGAAGGAAATGACCACACAAAACAACAAAACAAATGTGACACAGAGTCTAGAGTATACAGGGAATTAATTATTTGGGGAGCAGATACTATCACAGCAAAAAAACCCCAAAAAACAGCTATCTAGATAATAAAAGGGGGGGATAAGAAAAAGCAAAACACTATACAATTTTGGACCCACCGGTTTTTGCTGAGGCTTTCTGAAAATCTGCTTGTCAGGCACAATATAGTTGTTTTCATAAAATGCATGAAGCAACAAGAACTCATTACGCTCGGATCGTCCACCCATCAGCGTCCTAGACTATTAAATAGAAGTTTTTTTTAAAAAACTTGAGCTCAAAACCAGAATAAACAAAAGCAACTTCCAGTTGGCAGATTTAATCATAGCACCTCCTTCAAAAATCACTCATCATAACAAGGGCTGCTTTAAAAAAAAAAGGTGCTAAATTATTTCTAGCAGTTTCTTTAAGCACTATGGTTAAAATGAGACAAAGAGCTTAAAATACTGACAACTTGCGCTATTTCTTTACTTCCAAATGGACCATTCCACAAATCAGACACATCCAGATGTCAGAGATGGTCCTTATGTTCGTCCAAATTTCAACATACTGCACCTGGCTTTCCTCCCCTTCTCCCAAGCAGTTCTTCGTTTTACAAAAGAAGCCCAGCTTTCAGAATACAGGTTACTTATTTTATAAGCATGCATTTAGACTCATTATCATATAACAACTACCCCCAGAAAACACTGGATCCAACAGGAAATGCTTTTTCCCCCTTTCTATGTTAAATTTACCATAATGTTCCCAGCGATGTTAGTGATCTGCAATGCTAATGGAAGAACATTTAGCTCACACATGATCTGCAAAATGAACCTGGCATCTTTCCAGGTGTGTTCCAACAGGTACAACAGACGAGAAGAGTCACTGTACAGAAAAGAAAGAATGAAACAGAATCAAGTAATTAAAAAACAATGATTATAATCAAAACTTCATAAACTATCACAAAAAATTTTTGGTATAAGTTAACTTCAGAGCAACGGCACCGCAGCTTTGGAAACAATTTAAAATAAGGTCAGTATGAAATTAGGAATTCATTCATACCATTGGTCCCAATCAATGCCCTTCTCTAAAATACACAAAAAAATCCCACAAAGATACAACCTGAAAACTCCCTAAATTTTTTCATTCATCCATCCATTAAATACGTATTACATACCCACTCCGTGCCAGGCATTGTTCTAGATGCTGGCTGTGACCAAAACAGACAAAAATTCCCGTCCTCATGGGGGAGACAGAATATAAATTAAAAATTTAATATGTGATATGTTATATAACACTAAGCATTAAGAAGAAAAACTAAGAAGCAAAGGGAATATTAAGTGTCAGGAGCAGAGACAAATTTTAATTAGGGAACTGAGAAAGAGTTCACTGAGAACAAAAACTTGCAGGTGAGAGAGCAATCCTTGTGGATGGGTTATCTCTGAGAGAACATTCCAGGCAGACAGAACAGCACATTCAAAGGCCCTGAGCTGAGCATAAATCTGGCAGTTCTAGTACCAAGAAGGAGGCCAATGGCTGCAACAGAGAGAATGATGGAGAAGAGTAGAAGGACAGAGCTAACGGCAGAGAGACCCATTGTATAGGACCTTGTAAATCGAAATAAGTACTTTGGTTTCTACTCTGCACGAAACAGAAAGTCACTAGGAGACTGTAAGCAGAGTGCCATATCTAACTTTAGCACAGTGACTCTGGTTCCTGGGTTGAGAACAGACAGCAAGGAGTCAAGGGCAAAAGCAAGGAGACCAGTGAGGAGGCTAATATAAGAAAGACCCAGGGCTTCCCTGGTGGCGCAGGGGTTGGGGGTCCGCCTGCCGATGCAGGGGACACGGGTTCGTGCCCCGGTCCGGGAGGATCCCACATGCCGCGGAGCGGCTGGGCCCGTGAGCCATGGCCGCTGAGCCTGCGCATCCGGAGCCTGTGCTCCGCAACGGGAGAGTCCACAACAGTGAGAGGCCCGCATACCACAAAAAAAAAAAAAAAAAGAAAGACCCAGTGACCCAAGAGAAAGAGTTTGGTGACTTAGACCAGGGTGGGTCCAACGGAGGGGAAAAGAAGTGGTCAGATAAAGACATATTTTGAAGATGGAGCTGACAGGATTTCCTGATGCATGGAACATAAGATGTCAGAGAGAGGAATCAAAGATGCCTCAGAGGTTCTGGGCTGAGGATGACTTTGGAGGTTTCCAGCGATACTGGAAAAATAAGAGAAACCTAGAGGAGGTCAGGAGCTCAGTTTTGGAACAAGCTGAGTTGGAGGTTAATGTCAGACATTAAGTAGAACAGGCAGGTGGAGATATGAGTCTGGAATTCAGGGAAGAGAGGTCTAAACTGAAGATATGCTGGCGGGAGGCATCAGCACCCATGTGGTATTGAAATTCCTGCGACTCAACGAGATCAACCAGGGAGGGAGTGCAGTCAGAAAGAGAAGCAGTCTGAGGACTTGGGAGGAACAGGCAGAAAAGAACGAGGAGTGGCCAGAGGGGTAGGAGAAATTTTAAGAGATCATCAAGCACAAAGTTTGTTACGCAAAATGAGTAAGTTCTGGAAATCTAATGTACAGCAACGTGGCTACAGTTAACAATAATGTATCGTATACTTGAAATCTCCTAAGAGGGGTAAATCTAAAGTGTCCTCACCACAAAAAAAGAAAAGAAAGGAAAAGAAAAAAATAGTGATCGTGTGAGGTGATGAATAGGTTAATTAGCTTGACTGTGAGGATTATTTCACAATGTATATCAAACATCAAGTTGTACCTTAAATAAAATACACTTTTTATTTGTCAATTTGACCTCAACAAGGCTGGAAAAAAGAAATAATCAGCAATATCTCCAAATATTTGAATGACTTCTCAGATTTTATATTTCTAAAATATTTCCATCAATTTCTGAATTAATGAATTAAGGGCAGAAACCTAAATATCACATCAACTTCCAAACTGCTCTCAGGAAGCATCAAGATGGTGTTAAATGAGGGAGATATTATGATAAAATTAGAATAATTCAAAAAGCAAAATAATTCAAATTACTCAAGTAATGGAGATGGTGAGTCTGACATGAAGACGGACAATCTCCCCCTTCATAACACCACAGGCTCCTGTCTCTCCAGCCTAAGGATGATTCTGGTGTCTTGCTGTTGTTAATTTCAAGACAGACAAATTCTGAAGCATCCATGATCATACCTGTACATATTTCGTACATTTTCCATTGGGATTACAACCCTTTCAGTTTTCAGAATCTGTTGAACAAGTTCAGACAAATGGTAGCTTTTACAACGAATCAATTCCTTTGCTGAAATTTCCACATCACAGATCATTCGGCCACAGGTAGCATTTCTTTCACCAAATCCACTCCTGCCCTACAAGGGGAGGAAAAAAAGCAAATCCCATGGAAGAACAGATACTGAGAACATTTCATTCTAACTTGCTTTGAGGCTAGTCCCAAAATTACAATGATGAAACTCTCATTGTTCCATTCATGCATTCATTCAGCCATCAATCAAATATTTTTGAACACTGACTACGTATCTGACACTGTTCCAGGCACTTGGAATATAGGGATATAGCGGTGAGCAAAATAGAAAAGATTCCTGGTCTCAATTGAAATATACAACAAAAAAAAGAAATTATATAGTTTTAGGAGGTCATTAAGTACATGGAAAAGAGAAAATAGAACAGGGTGAGGGGAAAAAGGAATTTGGGGGGACTACATCTTAAATAGGGTGATCGTGCAGACCTCACTGAGAAGATGCCATATAAAGAACCCTGAAGGGGGTAAGGAGTTAGCAAAGCAAGTGTTTGGATGAAGTGTTTATAACAACTCTACCGCCATAAAGATATGAATAGGAAAAGAAGCAAGAGCACTGGCTCCCAACTCCAAACTGTGGCAGCAGAATCCTCTGGAGAGCATTATAACGGTAGAGTCCTAAGTTCTCTGATGAGGCAGCATGCCGTTCTACTGATAAGGCTTTGACTAAAATAAGATTTCAAGCGCTGAGCACTGTCAGGTTTAGGAAATGAAGGTGCTTCATCCAAAACCACCCAACCTCCCTTCAGTGAAGCAAGCAGGTAGAATGAGAAGTGACAAGCTTTACAAGAGTCACACGGGGCCTGGATTCAAAATTTTAGTTCTTCCCTTTACTAGCTCTAAGATCTTGAACAAGTTCTGCCACCCCTGTGAGAATGTGCAATAAACCTGGAGCTACTGTGAGAGAGAACGAACACAGAAGGCATGCTGCCCGTTGTCTTCTCACATACTCAGTGTCTGCTCCCCTCCCCCAACCCCCGTTCCTCCTTCCAATCTCCTCCCTTAACAAGAACCCGCAACTCTGCTCTCAGGGATGCCCAAGTGGAGCTAACAAACATGTGCTGTCTCTAGATTCTAAGAGCTGATTTTTAAAACTACCAGTGGATTTTTAAGGAACCTCCATACTGTTCTCCATAGTGGCTGTACCAATTCACATTCCCACCAGCAGTGCAAGAGGGTTCCCTTTTCTCCACACTCTCTCCAGCATTTATTGTTTCTAGATTTTCTGATGATGGCCATTCTGACTGGTATGAGATGATATCTCATGGTAGTTTTGATTTGCATTTCTCTAATGATTGATCATGTTGAGCATTCTTTCATGTGCTTGTTGGCAGTCTGTATATCTTCTTTGGAGAAATGTCTATTTAGGTCTTCTGCCCATTTCTGGATTGGGTTGTTTGTTTTTGTTATTGAGCTGCATGTAAATTTTGGAGATTAATCCTTTGTCAGTTGCTTCATTTGCGAATATTGTCTCCCATTCTGAGGGTTGTCTTTTGGTCTTGTTTATGGTTTCCTTTGCTGTGCAAAAGCTTTGAAGTTTCATTAGGTCCCATTTGTTTATTTTTGTTTTTATTTCCATTTCTCTAGGAGGTGGGTCAAAAAGGATCTTGCTGTGATTTATGTCATAGAGTGTTCTGCCTATGTTTCCTCTAAGAGTTTGATAGTTTCTGGCCTTACATTTAGGTCTTTAATCCATTTTGAGCTAATTTTTGTGTATGGTGTTAGAGTGATCTAATCTCATACTTTTACATGTAGCTGTCCAGTTTTCCCACCACCACTTACTGAAGGGGCTGTCTTTTCTCCACTGTATATTCTTGCCTCCTTTATCAAAGATAAGGTGACCATATGTGCGTGGGTTTATCTCTGGGCTTTCTATCGTGTTCCATTGATCTGTATTTCTGTTTTTGTGCCAGTACCATACTGACTTGATTACTGTAGGTTTGTAGTATAGTCTGAAGTCAGGGAGCCTGATTCCTCCAGCTCGTTTTTTTTTTTTTTTTTTTTGGCGGTATGCGGGCCTCTCACTGTTGTGGCCTCTCCCGTTGCGGAGCACAGGCTCCAGACGCACAGGCTCAGCGGCCACGGCTCATGGGCCCAGCCGCTCTGTGGCATGTGGAATCTTCCCGGACCAGGGCACAAACCCATGTCCCCTTTATTGGCAGGCAGACTCTCAACCACTGCGCCACCAGGGAAGCCCCCTCCAGCTCCATTTTTCGTTCTCAAGATTGCTTTGGCTATTCGGGGTCTTTTGTGTTTCCATACAAATTGTGAAATTTTTTGTTCTAGTTCTGTGAAAAATGCCAGTGGTAGTTTGATAGGGATTGTATTGAATCTGTAGATTGCTTTGGGTAGTAGAGTCATTTTCACAATGTTGATTCTTCCAATCCAAGAACATGGTATATCTCTCCATCTATTTGTATCAGGTTCCTTAAAAAACTACAAATAGAACTACCATACGACCCAGCAATCCCACTACTGGGCATATACCCTGAGAAAACCATAATTCAAAAAGAGTCATGTACCAAAATGTTCATTGCAGCTCTATTTACAATAGCCAGGACATGGAAGTAACCTAAGTGTCCATCATTGGATGAATGGATAAAGAAGATTTGGCACATATATACAATGGAATATTACTCAGCCATAAAAAGAAACGAAATTGAGTTATTTGTAGTGAGGTGGATGGACCTAGAGTCTGTCATACAGAATGAAGTAACTCAGAAAGAGAAAAACAAATACCATATGCTAACATATATATATGGAACTTAAGAAAAAAAAAAGGTCATGAAGAACCTAGGGGTAAGATGGGAATAAAGACACAGATCTACTAGAGAATGGACTTGAGGATATGGGGAGGGGGAAGGGTAAGCTGTGACGAAGTGAGAGAGTGGCATAGACATACATACACTACCAAACGTAAAATAGATACCTAGTGGGAAGCAGCCGCATAGCACAGGGAGATCAACTCGGTGCTTTGTGACCACCTAGAGGGGTGGGATAGGGAGGGTGGGAGGGAGGGGGACCTAAGAGGGAAGAGTTTTGGGAACATATGTATATGTATAACTGATTCACTTTGTCATAAAGCAGAAACTAACACACCATTGTAAAGCAATTATACTCCAATAAAGATGTTAAAAAAAAAAAAAACCTACCAGTGGTTTTTACCAATAAAATGCTGAATTCAAAGGAAAAGGTGTTTAGTGCCAAAGTTAAAATGTCCTATCATAAGGCAACAGATTCCTAGTCAAAGAAGCACAGGGTACTCCCTGGTAGCTACTTCATATAAAGAAACCAAATAGAGAAGTTAAGATTTTGAAAATTATTATTACCCCAAGCTTTGGCATGTTGGATCGCTTCAGCCGACCTATCTTGGACCAGTAAGGAACTTTGCACACATTAATTCTCTGAAGTAGCACTTCCAGTTCAAACCCATAAATATTATGACCCTAGTGAGAAAAAGAAGGCAGCCAATAACATTATAAGAAACGCAAATTAGAGGATTTATCTTCATATGCATAGAATTTCTTTGCCCTTTCTTTTTCTGGTCTCTAATTGAAGGCCTCATGAGCTTACCTCCGATTGGGGTCCTTTCTTCTTCAGGAATTTATTCATCAGCAGCATTCATTAGCCTTGACATTAACAAGGCTGCTAAGCAGATTGCTGGAATAAACTTTATTTTATCCTAATTGATGCAAGGTTCATATGATGTCTTTTAATTTGCAACTCATGCTTCACAGTCTCATGCAAATTTTAATGTCCCATACTTTTTAGCTGATCAGTAAAAGCTGTATTCAAACAATTTCTTCTTACTTCCTTAAAAACCAAGAACCCAGCTATGTTGCGTGACAGTTTACATAGACATCTCTAGAAAACGGAGGAAGTGCATCTAGTTTCTTCCTAAGGAACTGAGTTCAAACACTACTGATTTAGACTCTTAATCAATGTGCAACTAAATAAACATATACTATCACTCCATACTTCAAATAAGAACTTTGCTAAAAACATGGAAACAAAACCATCCCGAGTAAAAAAATCTCAAAAATATTACCAAATTTTCCATGTCTGTAATGATAATTCCCATCATGTGAATTATGTTTATTCTAGTAAGTTAAACTAGATGAAGTTTAAAATAAATTAATAAACATATTTGTCACTAATTTTAATTAAAAATATATACCACTATATATTTATGGCAAGTTTGTCTATTAAACTAAGAGACCCAAAGGACATGAGGAAGTCTCATTTCCAAATTATCATGCCTGGGATTAGGGACTCAAACCCATGTCAGGATTCTCTCTTCTTTCAGTTCGGATTTCTCACAAAGTCTTGGCTCTTACACCCTAGAGCAGGCCAGCTACCCTAGACTCCAGGATATCTCCTTGGGGTCCAAGAGAGAGACTACTAGTGGAGATTGGGTGAGGGCCTGGTGCTGAGCCAGAGTACCACAGGAGGGCACTGTGGACAGAATCTTCCCAGCACTTTCAAGATGGCTCCTGAAATACCATAAGGGAAGCGGGTGCAGAGACACTGGTAGCAACCTACAGGCTCTCAGTACTTGGCTACACCATCTTCCAGAGAGGCGTCCAAGAGCAAAAACGAACACAGAAATATACGGCAAACATTTTTCACAAGGCTTCAATGTAACCAAATTACTGATGTTACACTTAAAATATAGGCATTTATATGCTACTTCCCTCCAAAAAACCCAAAAGCACAAAATAATGTGATTGGTCCATTAACCCAGAAAAAAGACAAAAGGAAGAACTCCTTGATAGGAGTCTACAAACTAAGGAAGGCTGGAGGAAACACAAAGCAAAATGTTGTTTTAGGACTCTTCGGAACTGTGGCAAAGACAACTCAATGAATTATTACCTCTTACTATTTAGTAGGAGCTACTCAGTCATCAAGAGAAAAAAAGACTCCTAGCCACGAGCTCTCAAAGGAATATGCCAGAGATCCACTGAGCTCATAAAATTAAAATACTTACACTTTGGGGATATGCACCAAACCAAGGGAATTCACTCCTGTGACATTATACTGCTGGGCCACTAAGCCAAAATTTTGGAGCTATTAACAGCTGACATGAGTTGACTTACTTCTGGGTTGCTCTCTAACTATAAATAACAGGAGTATCCTAAACTTCAACAGTAATTCGTGAGTTGCTTTTCTATTAGAGGGGAAAAAAAAGTATCTTATAGTAGGTTGGAGTTTTTTCTCCTTTCTGTTAGGAGAAAGTATAGCAATTCCCACCAGTCCACAGGGTTATTTCACTCTGAAAAGATTCTCCACTGCTCAAAAAGTACCGATCAAGTCACACTGAAAAGAACTATGGAATGAAGAGCTTCCCCACAATATGGTCAAACATCTACTCACCACAATGATATCAGGATCAATTTTGTGAATTTTTGCAAGGAAAAAACCTAGCAGTGTTCTTTCTGTTGCAGCAACCTCAACCTTCACATTCTGTTAGACAAAAACATACCAGTCACTTATCTTTACTCTCAACTACTATACCTTGGCTCCTTGTTCAAGCAGGATAAGATTTCTTAGGGTTAAAAGAAACGATCCATTTCAAAATTAAATGCAGCAATGAAATTCCTGATTCTAGATTTCACAGTAATAGTTGCACAAAATCTCTGAGGAGCTCATTCAAGTAATAAACATGTGAATGAAGCAAAATTTTAAGTGCTGAGCACTATCGAGTGCAGAAACGTCCCTCCATAGGGACACGCTTGTGTATCTGGACACATTTTATAGCACCTGAATCAGAGTACCTATCAAAAACATTACTTACTTTCCTATATAATCCCTGGTAGACTTTGTTGTTTATGTATTTACCACATAAAGAGATCCCAAGGACTGTATAAACTAATCCCAAATAGTAGTGTAAAAACCCATAAATAAGAAACTAGACTAAAAACAAACATACATGTAAGAATTAAGTGTCTTAAATAAAACCTATCTACACACAAAAGGCTTCCACTTGGATTACTCAATATAAATCAGATATTCAAAAGATCCACTCTTACTAAGACTCTTAAAATGAAGTTGATAGCTATGTTTTCTACAACTAGCTCAGGTTTAAAAAATATCAGTTTGACTCTAATGGAATTTTCCAAGGTCATTTTACTTACTAATTCAGGGCACTTCACAAATAATAGCCTGATCCAATAGTACACCCAGACTACTGGACTTCTCAAACCAATTTAAAGTAAGTGGAACCTGATAAGGTTGCTAACTTTTAATTTTGGCAAGTGAAGACTTTAAAAAAAAATTTTTAAACCTACACATTTACCAACCCAGGCATTTCATAAAATAAAAAACATACTCTCCAAAAATAAAATTCTTCATATTGAATACGTTTACTTTTATGAAAAACTCACATTATACTACCCCCCCCCCATTTTTATTAAGGACTCGTGAAAACTTCTTCATGGAGTATACTGGGAGTTTAGAGATCACTGATCAATTATAGCCAGCCCACACCAACCTTCCCAATATATGTCACCTTTAATATCCACAGCGTTCTCAACTTCTCTTGACTTCCTTCAAGTTAGCGGGGTGGGGGTGGGGTGGGCTTTACCCAACACTTTCCCAAAACACTAATCATGTGATCATGCAATTTTGGAAAAGCTTCCAATTAAGTTATCTGAAGGAGGGTTTGAGACCACCCATCTATTAATAAAGTGTCAAATCCCATTATTTCCAGGAAGTAAAACATTTAAACATTGTTAAATAACACTTCTAGTTTTAAACTTCTAATACATTTTTAATGGGTTAATGCCATAGTCCAATCTAACAAGAATAGATCTAATAAATTAACATATAAAATAGCGTATTTCTACTAATCCATAGCATTCTCCTTTTCTCTTTTTAAACAAATACATATTTCATATTTAAAAGGAATAAACAGTGAGTTCTTTACCTTTTCCTTAATGCCTTCTTTAAAATGATATGGAAAAATACAATCCTTTGGTTTAGACACAACTGTAAAAAGGAAAAAAAATAAAGATTCCAACACCCATCTTAGTCCAATTTCAAGTACACATACACTGCAAGTTTCTGAATGGAAATCATCTTAAATATAAATAAATTCCCCTTGATCTCTAAATAGTTGCCAAAACAAACTACATATCCTAAAATTCATATGGAACCACAAAAGACCCTGAATAGCCAGGGCAATCTTGAAAAAGAAGAACAAAGCAGGAGGCATCATACTCCCTGATTTCAAACTACATTACAAAGCTACAGTAATCAAAACAGTATGATGTTGGCATAAAAATAGACATACAGAGAGCCCAGAAATAAACTCATACATAACATGGTCGATTAATTTATGACAAAGGAACCAAGAACATACAATGGAGAAAGGAGAGTCTCTCCAAAAACTGATGTTGGGAAAACTGGACAACCACACACAAAAGAATAAAACTGGACCACTATCTTACACCATACACAAAAAAGTAACTCAAAATGGATTAAAAACTTGAACATACTGGTGGCGCAGTGGTTAGGAATATGCCTGCCAATGCAGGGGACACGGGTTCAAGCCCTGGTCCAGGAAGATCCCACATGCCGCAGAGCAACTAAGCCCATGTTCCACAACTACTGAGCCTGTGCTCTAGAGTCCGTGAGCCACAACTACTGAGCCAACGTGCCACAACTACTGAAGCCCACACGCCTAGAGCCCATGCTCCGCAACAAGAGAAGCCACCGCAATGAGAAGTCCGTGCACTGCAACAAAGAGTAGCCCCCGCTCACCACAACTAGAGAAAGCCCGCACGCAGCAACGAAGACCCAACACAGCCAACAATAAATAAATAAAAATAAATTTATTTAAAAAAAACAAACCTGAACATAAGATCAGAAACCATAAAACTCCTAGAAGAGGGCCTTCCTGGTGGTCCAGTGGTTAAGACTCCATACTCTCAATGCAGGGGGCACGGGTCCAATCCCTGGTCAGGAACTAAGATCCCGCATGCCATATGGCATGCCCCCCCGCTCCCCTCAAAAAAGAAAAACAACTCCTAAAAGAAGACATAGACAGTAAGCTCCTTGACAGCAGTCGTGGCAATGACTTTTTGGATTTGACACCAAAACCAAAGGCATCAAAAGCAAAAATAAATAAGTGGGACTACACCAAAGTATAAAGTTCTGCACAGCAAAGGAAACCATCAACAAAATGAAAAGGCAACCTACTGAATGGGAGAAAATATTTGTAGATCATATATCTGATAAAGCATTAATATCCAACATATATATATTTTTAAATTCATACAATGAAAACAAACAACCTGATTAAAAAATGGGCAGGGGAGCTGAACAGACATTTTTCTAAAGACATACAGAAGGCCACCAGGTACAGGAAAGGGTACTGAACATCACAAATCATCAGAGAAATGCAAAACCACAATGAGATATTACCCACACCTGCTAGAATGGTTATTATCAAAAAGAGAAGAGATAAAAAGTGTTGGTTGGAGAGGATGGAGAGAAAAGGGAAACCTTGAGCACAGTTGGTGAGAATGTAAACTGGTACAGTCATGGAATTTCCTCAAAAAGTTGAAAATAGAACCATATAATCCAGCAATTCCACTTCTGGGTATTTATCTGAAGAAAATGAAAACAGTAACTCGCCACTTGCGATAACACAGATGGATCCAGAGGGCATTATGCTAAGAGAAATAAGGCAGAGAAAGACAAATACAGTATGATCGCACTTACATGTGGAATAACAAAAACAGAAAAGAAAATGAAAAAAATGAGCTCACAGATACAGAGATCAGATGGTGATTGTGGGGGCAGTGCACGAAATGGGTGAAGGGGGTAAAAAGGTACAAACTTCTAGTTATAAAATAAATAAGCCTTGGGTATGTAATGTACAGCATGGTGACTACAGTTAATAACCCCGTATTGCATATTTGAAAGTTGCTAAGAGAGAAAATCTTAAAACTTCTCGTCACAAGAAAAGAGAAGTTTGTAACTATGGTGATGGATGTTAACTAGACTTATTGTGGTGATCATTTTGCTACATATACAAATATGGCATTATTATGTTGTATACCTGAAAGTCATACAATGTTACATGTCAATTATACCTCAATTTTTTAAAAGTTTAGAAGATTAAATCTGAAAAAAAAAGAATACCCAAGTACAGAGCCCTAAGTCCCTACAACTGTTAAAACTGCTTTGATGAAACATTTGCTATCCATCTAAGTCAGAATGGAAGATATTTAAGTCTTTCCCAAAGGAAATGCCCACCACCACCAAAACCTCAACCAGCATACAATGGAGGAACTCAGTCCAAACTTGTCAAAGCTAGGATAGTAAAGATGACCAAAGCTTCCCCCACTACACTCTCGACTCCCTGTCATTCACAACAGCTGTTCATACAGTGACATACTCTGAGGAGGTAAATGTTGAAATGAGCTCATGACTCTCTCTTCCACATATTTTCCAAACTATTCTCAACATCACTTTGTTTTGTGTATTCAACCCAACTTAAAGGGTAAAACTTCACAAAAATAACACATCACCCTCCCTTCTCTGCTTGCTTCCCTTGTCCCACTTTCCTAGTATCCAAGAAACCTGACAGGAGATGCTGCCCCAGTTAATCTCTGGTTCTGGGCTGGAAAATAACCCGGGAAGCATAACACATCAATAGTGTCGTGCCCTTATTTTATTTTTTACAAAAAAATGACTATTTAACTGGCCAAGTTCTCAACATGCAATACATCATAATCCACGGTGGAGACTGCCTCATGGCACGCAGAATTCTGTGGAATAGTTTCAACTATTTCCAACTCCAGCACGATATTACCATAACTCTGCCCAAATAGGTAAACATTTATTTATCCCTTGGCATCTTGCCTCATCACACAGAAAACTTTGGCCAGGCTTCTATGACAGGCTTTTAGGGTGACATCATGAAAAGAAAATAGTTACAGCATAATTTTGACCCAGAAGAAAAAAACTACTCTACCACAATAGAGTAACCACTGGAACAGAGAAAAAGATATCAAACTGCCTCCCGACTTCCGCTCCTAGAAAAAAATTAAACAGCTGAATAGGAGCAACCAGTCCAATAAAACTTAGGGTCCACAACTGACCAAAAAAAAACTTCTTTACCAAACAAAACCAAAAATAAACAAATGGGACCTACTCAAACCTAAAAGCTTTTGCACAGCAAAGGAAACCATAAACAAGATGAAAAGACAACCCTCAGAATGGGAGGAAGTATTTGCAAATGAAGCAACTGACAAAGGATTAATCTCCAAAATTTACAAGCAGCTCATGCAGCTCAATATCAAAAAAACAAACAACCCAATCCAAAAATGGGCAGAAGACCTAAATAGACATTTCTCCAAAGGAGATATACAGATTGCCAACAAACGCATGAAAGAATGCTCAACATCATTAATCATTAAAGAAATGCAAATCAAAACTACAATGAGGTATCACCTCACACCGGTCAGAATGGCCGTCATCAAAAATTCTACAAACAATAAATGCTGGAGAGGGTGGGGAGAAAAGGGAACCCTCCTGCACTGTTGGTGGGAATGTAAATTGGTGCAGCCACTATGGAGAATAGTATGGAGGTTCCTTAAAAATCTAAAAATAGAATTACCATATGACCCAGCAATCCCACTCCTGGGCATATAACCAGAAAAGATGAACTCTAATTCGAAAAGATAAACATATCCCAATGTTCATAGCAGCACCGTTTACGATAGCCAAGGCACAGAAACAACCCAAGGGCCCATTGATAGACAACTGGTTTAAGAAGATGTGGTGTGTGTGTATACACACACACACACACACACAAATGGAGTGTTACTCAGCCATAAAAAGGAATGAAATATTGCCATTTGCAGCAACATGAATGGACCTAGAGAATATCATACTACGTGAAATAAGTCAGAGAAAGACAAATATTATATGCTACCACTTATATGTGGAATCTACAAAATAACACAAATGAGCCTATATACAAAACAGAAACAGACAGACTCACAGATATAGAAAACAAATTTATGGTTACCAAAGGGGATGGGCGGTGGTGGGGGGTATGATAAATTAGGAGGATGGGATTAACGGATACAAACTACTATACATGAAACAGATTAGCAACAAGGACCTACTGTAGAGCACAGGGAACTAGAGCCAATATCCTGTAATAACGTATAGTGGAAAAGAATCTGAAAAGGATAGATATATATTATATATAACCGAATACTTTGCTGTACACCTGAAACTAACAGAGTACTGTAAATCAACTATACTTCAATTTAAAAAAACTTCTTTAACAACATGCACTAAGTATCTTAAAAGCATTTTTTTTTAAGTTACTGATCCAACAGCTGGAGAAAAAACAAAATAAAAATTAAGCCATTAATAAACCAGCTAAAAAAATACATACCACAGAAGTGTGAGTGAAAGGGAGGCCGTGGGGGTGCTTTATCTAGTGCGAAGCTGTGATGCACCAATGCTGCCACAGCAATAATCTGCCAAGAAAGGAGGAGAAAATCACTTATCAGATACCTACTACGCAGTCTGCATTCTCACTACAACCACCGAGAATAGAAAAAGATACAGATTTTAATCCGTAAGAATACTTTAATTTTTTATTACGGAAGTATTTAAACAAATAAAAAAATAGAATAATAAAATCAACTCTCATACGCCGATGACCCAGCTTCAATCATCAACTCATCAACAGCCCTACCCCACATTATTCTGAAGCAAAACGCATACCTATCACTTTATCCAGAAATATGTCAGCAGGTATCCCTAACCAAGGTTTCTCAATCTCAGCGCTATGGACATTTTAGGCCGAATAATTCTTTGCTGTGGGGCTGCCCTGTGCATTGTGGGACGTTTAGCAGCATCCCTGGCTGCCAACAGCACCGCTCCCCACTCCCCAGTCTCCAAGTTGTGACACCAAAAATGTCTCCAGACATGGCCCAAAACCCCTTGAGGGTTAAAATCTCACCGAATTGAGAGCCATTACTTTAAAAGATGAGAAGTTTTTAAAATGCAATACAATCATCTCAGCTAATTCAACTAACAGTGTTTCCTTAAAATCATTAAATATCCAGGCAGGATTCAAATTCTCATGTTTTCCCAACTATCTCAATTTTATTTACCAAATAAGTCCATACTTTGCCACCAGCTGATATGTTAAACTGTCTAAGTACAACTCCTCCCCATCTATTATTTCTTGCAATTTATTTGTTGAAGAAACTGGGTGGTTTTGCCCCGTAGAGTGCCCCCCCAGTAAAGACTCTGCTGCTCGTATCCCAATAATGTCATTTAACATGTTCTTCTGTTTCTGCACTGCCTGTATATTCATATGTGGATCTGAAGGCTTGATAAAAATCAGATTTTTTGGCAAGAATTCTTTGGAGGTGCTACTGATCACTGGTTATCACATCGGGTCTGGTTATCTCTACTCTAGTGATACTAGCAGCCTCTGAAAATCACTGCCTAGATCCATTATCTCATTAGAGATTGCAAAGTGGTCACATTCAATTTTTCCTTTATTTTATTTATTTATTAGCTGGAAAGCTTCTATGAAGACAAACTTCCCCATATCGATTATTTGGTTACCTGAGATACAATATATGTTCAAAAAAGTCAAGATAAATGCTTGATTCAATCTATTTATTTACCAGTTTTCAAAATAATGAGTTAGTTCCCTAGCTTTCTTCACAGATGAGCAATGCGGTGCTGTGTTTACAGTATCATTATGAAGTCGTATGTTTCAATCTGTTGCAGTTATACTTATACATGCTCAAATTGTCCCATCTTTGGTGTAGGGAACTCTTCAAGTTTACTCTTGAGTCCTTCTGACATATCTTCAGTAGATTTTAATATCGTCCTTGCTTTCTAGTATAACAAGAAGTTCCAGGCTTATCCTGGACATTTCCTGCCCCAAATCAGCTATTTCTTCACAAAACCCTATTTCCTTTCTGGGGAAATGGTATTTAGAAACCTCACTCTGGGTGCTGGAAGGATTTTTTTTAACTAATTAAATTTTCCCCAAACACTTAACTAATAAATATCTACTATATCAACTATTATTAAAAGATCAAATCACATACAAAAAAAATTGCCAAAAGGCTGTTAAAAAAGATCCCCATCAATGTCAAAGGATTTAGAAGCAAACAAAGACGCTCCCATCGAACAAAGAGAGACAATTTAAGCAGCAAAAATAACAAGAATAATTAATGAATGAAACAGATTGAAATATACTAAGTATATATAAAGCCCATGAGTTTATAATGATAGTCCATAAAAGACGAAGCAAAAATAAGTAACAAGAAAAATAAACAAATCATGTGTCAACAGTGCACATAATGTAGGTCCCCAACTTCCCTCTCAGAAAACTGGCAGCGAAAGAGAAAGAAGTACACATTTATCTCTTCTTTCCTATATAAAGTATTGCAGCATAACCAAATAGTACTGGTTAATGAGGAAAAGTTAATTTTATAGAAAAATTTAACTAATAATCATTCTAATATTTCACATGCTTAACTAATAAACATGGAAAGGATGACGGAATTAGAAGACCATTTTACAACTCCTAATGAAATATCTAATTTAGGCAAAAATTAGATCAGTGGTTCTCAACCAGGAACAATTTTGCCCGCAGTCCCCAGGGGACATTTAGAGATGTCTGAAGGCATTTCTGGTTGTCAGAACTAGGCGGTAGCGGTGATATTTGGCATTGGGTGGAGGCCAGGGATACTGTTAAACATCCCACAATGCACAGGACAGCTCCCACAACAGGTTCATTCGGCCCAAACATCAGTATTGCCGAGGTTAAAAAACTTGAACCTACTAATCAATGATAGCCCCACTAACAGTGGTTTAACCAGACATTACGTGCCTACTGATACAACCCAACGTGAAATACACTGTACCACCTACACAGTATTTTGGCCAAAAAAAGTTAAACCTGAACCTAATCAATTCGGCAGTGCTAATGAGCAGGGGTGGATACTTTTTTCTGTAAAGGGCCAAAAAGTAAATATTTTAGCCTTTCAGGTCACAGAGTCTCTGCCATGACTACTAACTTTGCTGCCGTGGTACAAAAGCAGCTGTAGATAATATGTGAACGAACAGACATGCTATCTTCCAGTGAACTTTATTTACAGAAACAGGTGATGGGCTAGATTTGCCCGCAGGCCACAGTTTGCCAACCCCTGATATACAGGAAGAAATCCACAGACACGAGGAAGCAAACAAATACAGAAAATGGGTCATTCATTGAGACCACTAACAGTGATTCCTCAATAAGTCAACGTCACTGAAAAAGCTGGAGGGGGTGGGAGGGAGCTGCTCACATTTAAAAGAGATTCAAGAAACAAAAACTAAACACCGTCTGTGGATCTTCTATAAATCCTGACTCAAATAAATCAACTGTTAAAAGACATTTCTGAGGGCTTCCCTGGTGGCACAGTGGTTGAGAGTCCGCCTGCCGATGCAGGGGATGCGGGTCCGTGCCCCAGTCCGGGAAGATCCCACATGCCGCGGAGCGGCTGGGCCCGTGAGCCATGGCCGCTGAGCCTGCGCGTCCGGAGCCTGTGCTCTGCAACGGGAGAGGCCACAACAGTGAGAGGCCCGCGTACCGCAAAAAAAAAAAAAAAAAAGACATTTCTGAGAAATAGAGTCATGTGACTATGGACTAGGTATTTTAGCTGGTATCAAGGAATCACTGTTAATGTTAATAGGGGTGATAATGGTATTCTATAAGAAAGTGTGCATGTTTTGAGAGATGCAAACCAAAGTATACAGGGGTAAAATGACACAATGTCTGAGATTAGCTTCAAAATACTTCAGGAGGAAAAAAGAAGAAGGGGGGCGATAAACAAGTGTGACAAAATCTTGCTAAATGGTGAATATGAGTGATGGGTATATAGGAGTTCATTATATTATTCTATGTCCATCTGAAGTTCTCCAAAATAAAAAAATTTAAAAACACAAAGTCCAGCAATTTAAGTCTTTAAATAAAAAAACCCTCCAAACCAGACAAATTCAATTCATTCTTCAAAATGGAGTTTGGTAGTGAATTAGTATTCTTTCCCTTCCAAAAAGAACAACCTCCCCTTACAGAAAAGCTATACAAGTGCAAGAAGTATCGCACCTCTGGCATAGGTACAAAATCTGTCCTGTTTCTTTACCTCGTTTTCATGTGTCTTTGCATTCTGCATTGTCTTCATGCTCAAAGACATGACCACAAGTGGAGGAGGACCAACATCCTTAATTACGTTCACCAGGTCCGGTTTCAAGGCCACTGCCTCAACTTTACACCAACTGATTGGCTGATTCAAGAGCTCTGAAAAAGAATAGGAACAACAGATCAATAGCTATTTGCTGAAAAAGAAAAGTTACTATAATTAAGACATCTGTGATTAACCGAGATTGTCTTCAATCCTACCTTCTACTAAGAATGTCTTATTATAACATCTAACTAAAACTAAACCACGTTATTGGATTGTATGCAAATCTTCGTGTGTGTATACATATGTTCATTTTCCTGGGAAAAAAGTCCACAGCTTTCATCTGACTTTCCAAAAAATCCAAGACCCAAAATAGGTTTGTAAAAGTCACAGCACTGCCTTAGAGGAATAAAAAAAAAAACAGTTTTGGGACTTCCCTGGTGGCGCAGTGGTTGAGAATCTGCCTGCCAATGCAGGGGACACGGGTTCGAGCCCTGGTCTGGGAAGATCCCACATGCCGTGGAGCAACTAGGCCCGTGAGCCACAACTACTGAGCCTGCGCGTCTGGATCCTGTGCTCCGTGTGAGAGGCCCGCGCACCGTGATGAAGACTGGCCCCCGCTTGCCGCAACTAGAGAAAGCCCTCACACAGAAACGAAGACCCAACACAGCCAAAAATAAATAAATAAACAAACCAATGAACCAACAATAAATAAATAAATTTAAAAAAAAAACGGTTTTAAGAGATTCATGAAGACAAAACAAAGTATCACAAATGCAAGTATTGAAAAACATCAGGTAAGAGACCATACATGCACTATCCACACCGGGCAGTGATGTTTTGCTCCTTCAGAAGTCAGCAGTTCACTATGTAGAACAGCTGAGCCACATCAGCCAGGTTGGAAGTCCACGCTGACAGCAACACAATGAAGGATGCACCCAAATGCCCGAGTAGGCTAGCTAAAACCTCCTTCCCACTAAAATGCTAAGCACCACGGTGAAAGAGTGATTTCAAACGTACTTCCTATACTCACTCAAGGAAAACCTTAAAGAAACTAACATTAAAAAGGAAGTGGTCGCACTGAAATTGAGTCCAATTCTTTAACTTCTAGAAACCGCATCTAACAGCAATTTACTTAGCATTCTGAAAGTAAATTTTCCCTTACGTGGATTTTTTACTTCGAGCCAACAAGGTCCTTTGATCTTTCTGTTCATCAAGAACAGTTCCAAGCTGGATGTGTTGGTCCCAAATACATGAGAAAAAGTTTCTCCTTTCAAATCCTGAGGAAGCTGTGGCATTTCAGCCTGAAAAAGGCAAAGACAAAAAAAAAATCTTTTTTTGTTTAAAACTATTACTTCACATTTTCCAAAGTCTATATTTGAAATAAACAAAAGTCTCTCTATGAACCACCAGAAGAAACCCCTTTGATATATATGAAATGTAATTTGCCACAAATGAAATCCATAACAATTCACAGTAGGAAACAAAAACAATTCACAATGACAAAATAATGCATCTTGATGACACCCATCAGAAGAAAAATGGGCCAAGAAGCTCCTGCAAAAGAGGATTTCTGTCCAGAGCTGTACATACCTTACTGATAAAGAATAGCCAAATAAATACAACTCCGTTAGAAGAATGAAAGCGAGAGAGCGGGACATTCGGCTTGCGAGCGGGAACCTCTTAGTCGTGCACGGAGAAAGAACGATTTAAAAATGGGTGATGTTGAGAAGGGCAAGAAGATTTTTGTTCAGTAGTGTGCCCAGTGCCATACTGTGGAAAAGGGAGGCAAGCACAAGACTGGGCCAAATCTCCATGGTCTGTTTGAGTGAAAGACAGCTCAGACTTTCAGATTCTCTTACACAGACGCCAACAAGAACAAAGGCATCACCTGGGGAGAGGAGACGCTGATGGGAGTATTTGGAGAATCCCAAGAAGTACATCCCTGGAACAAAAATGTTCTTCGCTGGCATTAAGAAGAAGGGAGAAAGGGCAGACTTGATAGCTTATCTCAAAAAAGCTACTAATGCATAATCGTTGGCCACTGCCTTATTTATTATGAAACAAATGTCTCATGACTTTTTATGTGTACCATATTTAAATTGATCTCATACACTAGAATTCAGATCATGAATGGCTGAGGTAATATTTCTGTCCTGATTTAAATAAGATTGGCTTGTGGCTAAATGAATATAGTCAGTTTTTTGAATTTCGATAGTAATTCTGGTTCAAAAAGTACTATCACTGTTTTCCCCTTCTAAAGAGATGATTAAACTTAAATAAGGAATGTTAAACTTTTCAGCGATACGGTGAATGCCTTCTCAAACCCTATAGGAGATTGGTTTTATATTTAGATTTCTATAACTGGTTATATTAATATATTTAAATACTGAGAAGCTCCCTTAACTGTCTCATAGACCAGCAAGATTCACCTGTGTTTCAAGTTGTGTTCGTTTGCCTGTTAAGGCAAGGGCTGAAGATATACTGACACATCCACTTTATCTTTTTGGTCTTAACTACGCCAATTTAATTAAAATTCTCCATCTAAAATATTGCGTTTTACTTAATGAAAGGAATTTTAGTGTGGTTTATGTATAGCATCAAATAAAGAATATTTAGTACTTTTCACATTTTATAGATGATCTTTAAGATCAGATGCTTTTAAAATTCACTGTGACAAGATATGTTAGGAAACTTGCTTGTGAATTCTCTACAAAGTCAGACTAAGTTATAATTCAGGATTGTCTTAAAAAAAAACAGGTATTCAGAAACACAACGGCAGAACTACTGTAGATGTGTGATGGGCAATGGTGCTTTTGCCAACTCAGAAGGGTTAAGGCAGAGGAGCTTTATCATTAGCACAAATTTGTAAATTATCTGATCATAAGGCTTGAAAATTAAAAACAAAGTCACAGATCAAAATAAATAAATAAATAAAAGCAAGGGAGTAGGACTCATTCAAAATGCTTCCATGGAGAAAATTTTTTATGGGAGACAGTGTTTTATTTTTCTTTTCATAAGAAATATTCACGTTCTCAAGTTCTATATATATTGCCATGTGTGCTCTGATGAATACAGCCTAAACAAACCGATAATAAATTCAGTAATTTTCTTACGTTATCTGAGCAAAAAATAATGATACTGGTTATCATCTTCCTGTTGATGCTTGAAACAGTTGCTGCTTATAGAGCAATTTAAGACCAGGAATAATTACTAGTGCATCAGTTGAATGCTACATACATCCCTCAGATTAGAAATCCACAGCTAAAATTATCAAGTCATAAGCAATGTATTTCATCACAACTTTATTAATAATTTACACATGGCATGCAAGAAATGTTATTTCAAATTCATTTCTAAATAAAAGTTTTGACAGTTACAAAAAAAAATGCTTCCATGGTACTTTTCATCACCACTGTCAGAGATATTTCTTAAGTTTCCCTTTTCCAACATCATGAGATCAAAACACTAGAACGGAGAGGTAAAGAGAGGTTAAGGTCCAGTTAATTAACATCCTGCAGCAGTGACCTTGTCTGTCAAGGGAGCAGGAGCAGCACTACAGTGACGCTACTGACGCTCTTCTCTCACCTTTCCACTGCTCAGAGGGACACTTCAACAGACTAATGATGTCCAACTCCATCTTGTGGCATTCATTCCACTTGACAAACAGTTGTGCAATTTCAACTTATTTATGTAAAGATGCATACTTGAAAGCAGAGAAAGGCCGTATAACCTATAGTCTACATATTTAAATTCATTTTATTCATTTTAATTATTCATGACTATAAGTTCACTTCAATGAACTATAAGCTTGAAGAGCCCTGCCAATACTCCTAATTGAAAGCCAGTTGAAATTTCAAAAACAGGAAAATGCCATTTTCAAGCAAAATCCATTCATTTTCTTTGTTTGACTTACCGAGTATCTAACTTCCAAGTACTCCGACTTCTCTGGAACATCAGGTATCTCAAAAGCATAGTTCTTTTCCACTGCCTGGGTAAGTTGATATTTAAAAATCATTAAGATAAAAAAACTTTTCACAAATTAAATTGACAAGCATTACATACACAACGCATGTCTCTGTATTTAATCATTATGGAACACAAAGGTAAATAAAGCCAAAAAAGCACCTTTTCCCCCTCTCAACTGGGACTAAAATAGCCAGTGACAAAATGTTAAAAAGACTTCTTTTGGACACTAGAGAACTTAGAAGTATTTGCATTCAAGAGAGGTAATAAAACATTAAAAATGTTTACAATGTCAATGCACTAAATTATTTGCTACTCTTCGATACTAAGCAACTCCATCTTGCTACAAAAATTAATGATAAACATTATAATCATAGCTCACATGTACTGAGTGCTTGCTATGTACCAAGGATTGTTGTAATCACTAATCCTAATTAATTGACTTAACCCTTCCAACAGCTCTTGAAATAAGGCCCCACTTCTCAGGTGAAGAAACAGGCCCAGAGAAGTCACTCAGCACTTGTTCAAGGTCACAGACCAGGAAGTGGTAGGGCTAGGACTTAAAGCACAAGCAGTCTAGCCTGAGCACCTATGCTCTTCACCATTGCACCACATTGCTTCTAGAATTTTAGAGACCTGATCCATCAGCCACAAGTCAAAAAGCTCAAATAGTTCAGATGGTTAGCCTCATCTTCAGCAACTCAATCCTCCCTTTATTGCAATCACTGTTAATATAGCCAGTGTGCTGAGGAACTTACAGCCCCACAACTATGGCCAAAGGCATCAATAGCTCACTAAAATGAAGACAACTGATCAATATGTATCACACGAATAGAAGAACTTTGTTCTATCAGAAATTGCATCATAGACCCTGACTTTTAAAGATTTAACCTTCTGACCAAGACAACTTGGCAATAACCAATGTAAACAAGATCAGAACAGTTTCTTCTCCATCTAAGAATAAGAACACAAGCTATGCTTCAAGTACTGGAAGCAATTACTTTGCTAATGTTATCTTTTTATTCAAATTAATGAACATCATACACAGTTTAAAGAGAAAGAATAAATATTTTTATAAATCTAACATATTGGTTTTACATTGCTATCTATGAAATTTCCATCCAATGAATTATAGCCACACAGAAGGCATTTTGCAAAAAGAAGATATGCAATAACTATTTGCTAAATCAGGAAATTAACAAACAACCAATATATAGACCTGAAAAAATTATCACCAAATACAAACCTTGGACTTGAATTTCATAATCTTATATTTTGCTGCTATTTTCTCATCAAATTCATCATAAACATCCTTCATTGTAACTGGAGTTCCACTTTCTTTCCCTGTATTTAGATCAATTTTCTGCTTTCCCATGGAGAGCGGAGGGGAGGAGAAAAAATATCTGTACATAAGATCTTTTCAACCACCAGAAACCCAAGCCTAAATCAACTTTCATCTTCACGTACTTAAACATTTAATAGAATAAGGTGAGTTCAAAGATACAAATGGACCCAAAAATGTACTAAATCCAACACCCAAGTCCTCCCAATGGCATCATAAAACCCAGAGATAAAGATGATCAATCCTACAAAATGGGAGAAGAGTGTTGTAAATCTTGACCAAGACGCTTCACAGTTCAACTGAGATGGGAAACAACTGGGGTTGAGAGGAGAGTGTGGATGTTAAGCCCTAATAAAAAGAAGGAGCAAATGGAACTGACTTGTTAAAAATGGCTGTGGAGGAAATAACAAAACCATGAAAACTGGGCCAAACACCATGTCATATTTTAGAGTCATAAACTCCCAACCCCAATAATTATGGAAATGGGGAGTGGGGGGGGGAGACAGCATTATGTACTGAAACTCAGGCACTTTTACGCTCTTTCTAACAAGTTGAAAAACAGATAGTGTTTCACTCCACTTCCCCCAATGTCTAATGGAGCTGCTGACAATCAGTGGTCACGAGGCAGGCAATAAGAAAGGCTGTAGATAATCCACAGCCCTGTCAAAGGACAGAAGACAGAATACACTTGGAATTAGAAGCTGTCTACTAAGGTTTACCGTTTCACGCGGAAGGAAGTAGAGCGTTCGCTCAATGTTTTTCACCATGACACAACAGCTCACATGGGTTTGGGCGAATTCGATCCAAACTTTGCCAAATAGAAACACCACACCTACAAGAATAAGGAAAAACCATGGGAAAGTAAACATTTCAGTTATATCACATTAAAGGGACGATGTAAAAGCTCACTGTGTCCACACGTTTATGCTTTGGTAAGTCATTTCTTACACCAAATGCATCTGCTGTCCATTCCCAAAAACTAGTTCCTTTACTCAGTACCTATGCCATGACAATATCACACCAGTAAAACCTGTGACCACTGGGAGGACAGGGAACAGAATGATTCTCTAACTTGGTGGGAGCATTTTTCCCTAGAATTAGGGAGACATCCCAGGTAAATAGGGACAAACCTCAGTTATCAGGGAGACATCGCAGGCCCGGATAACTACTGAGACACCCTAGGTCAGTGTAGAAACCGCTGGGGAATTAGAGAGACATCCCGGCTCAATGTAGACAGACCTCGAAAACTAGGGAGACATCCTAGATCAGTGTAGGAGGAAAAAAAGGACATTTTCCCTAGAACCAGGATTACCCACATTAAGAGAAACAAAAAAAAGCAACTTATTCTCCAACAAAACTTGTACTTAAACCTTTTATGAGAACTCTGAAAATGTAATACTAAACTCCTTTCTAGCTTGTACTTACCAATAAAACTTAACATTCATGTGTAAGGATAACTATGTATGGTATATCAGTATTCTCCTGTATGTAAAATTGTGTTTTGGAAAAACATAATTCATCTCACATCTTATTCCATATAATAGTATATATCTCCTAATAGGGCTAAACTATCATCTTCTATTTCACCCTTTCCATCTCACAGACTACTGAAGACATCTGGCTGGGTAGCATTTGTAATGTTCCTCCCTCTCCTATTTCAGTTTAACAAATGGGGTCTAGTAACCAAATCCTTTTGAGATCCCTAAGTAACATAGACCACAAAGTGGTAAACCAAGCCTTTCTGGACATCAAGCCATTGTTCATGAAACATGGCCATCAAGAAAGGACTCCAGGGCTTCCCTGGTGGTGCAGTGGTTAAGAATCCACCTGCCAACGCAGGCGACACAGGTTCGAGCCCTGGTCCGGGAAGATCCCACATGCCTCGGAGCAAGTAAGCCCGTGCACCACAACTATTGAGCCTGCGCTCTAGAGCCCTCGAGCCACAACTACTGAAGCCCGTGTGCCACAACTACTAAAGCCTGCGTGCCTAGAGCCTGTGCTCTGCAACAAAAGAAGCCACCGCAATGAGAAGCTCGCGCACCACAACGAAGAGTAGCCGCCATTCACTGCAACTAGAGAAAGCCCGTGCGCAGCAACAAAGACCCAACTGAGCCAAAAATTAATTAATTAATTAATTAATTTTTTAAAAAAGAAAGGACTCCAGAGGGAATTCCCTGGCAGTCCAGTGGTTAGGACTTCATGCTCTCACTGCTGAGTGCCCGGGTTCAATTCCTGATCTGGGAACTAAAATCCCACGTGGCCAAAAAAAAAAGGACTCCAGAGATTTGATAGTCAACCTAAGAGATGGCCACTGTGCAAAATCCCAGGCTCCATGAATAATTAGACAGCAGTAATGAACATAGCCGCTTATAGGGCCACTTGCCTGAGGCACTTAGAAAATTCTGGCACATGCAAAGGCTACTGTTCACAAGGCCAATTACTCCAGTTTCACAAGATAGCTCATCAGCGCTTCCTTCTGTCACTCGTTCTAGTAGAAATAAGACTATCTAAGAATTTTCATTTCTGCAGATGATTAAAATTCTTACAAGAGTTGTGTAATTTTCAGCTGGGGTAAAAGAGGTGTGGGGGGGAGATAGGGGAGAGAGAAGGGAGGACTGTGGGGATGATTAAAAAAGAAAAAAGTCACAGTAGCTCAGAAAATTAAAAGTCATCCTCACAACAGTTAGAGACGAAAAACCAAAATTCCATGCAAAGAAAAATAAAGACCCTAATACTGGATTCAAAGATTCAAATAGCTCATTTTACAGTCAAACTAATATCACATTTCATGCAACACATTTGACACTGTTTATGCCTCATTTGCCACAAAAAGATCATGGTAAACAAAGATTACATTCCCCTTAAAGTTACTAGCTGAAACCAGGTGCAGTCAGGATTATTCAACCTTGAAAAAGTCATAATGAAGACAGGATATCTTCCCATATGCAAAGAGTAAGATTCTTTTCATAATTACGGAGCATTCAGCAACAACTGACTTACTTAGAATCTGTAAGAAAGTGAGAAACAATAACAGGGTCTTTAGGAGTACTTCGTTTTTATTAGCAACATTGATTTCACCAAAGCTCAGTGATCATTACCTGCTATCATGATGAAACTGTTCAACCCTCTGAGATTACAGGACTTTTTTTTTTTTTTTTTTTTTTTTTTTTGCGGTACGCGGGCCTCTCACTGCTGTGGCCTCTCCCGTTGTGGAGTACAGGCTCTGGACGCGCAGGCTCAGCGGCCATGGCTCACGGGCCCAGCCGCTCTGCGGCATGTGGGATCTTCCCAGACCGGGGCACGAACCCATGTCCCCTGCATCGGCAGGCAGACTCTCAACCACTGCGCCACCAGGGAAGCCCAGGACTTTTTTTTTTTAAGCCATCTACATCCATCGCAGAGGACACAACTTCAGAAGTACCACAGAACAGCAGAGTGGATTACGAGTGAGAAGCCCTGAACTCTGCCACTGAGGAGCTGACCACTTTATCTTTTGGAGCCCCAGCTTCCTCTGCTTTAAGTGAGTAACTAGAGATGATGGTATCTGAGGCCTTTTCCAGCAATAGAAACTCCCTTTTACCCTAGCATTTAGAAGACAGGCCAGTAACAGACTGGTACCTCTTTCAAATGCAAAATATTTCCCAATAGTGGTTGAAAAGGCCTACCCATGACTATGGTCAGTACCAGAATTCAACAACGATATATACCATAAATCGGTTGCTTTGCAAATATAGCTGTGCTTCAACGTGCTTCAATCTTAACCTACAACATCCATTACTATAGATCAACACTAGTCAACAGAAATTTCTGTGATGACAGAATTCTTCCCTACCTGTGCTATCCATGGATAGGGTAGCTACTAGACACACGTGGCTACTGAGCACTTGAGATGTGACTAGTGGCTGAGAAGCTGAACTTTAAATTTTATCTCATTTTAATTAAACTTAAAGAGTTGCATGTGGCCAGTGGCTAACATAGTAGAGAGCGCAGCTCTAGACCCCTGCCCTGCGAAATGATGCTGTTTTTTACTAAGAGTATCAACCAGTAAGCAACAGACAGAAGTAATAAACTCATTTTCACACGGGAAAGAGAGAGGGTTGTTGTTTCCTAAGGTTCTAATTTTTGGCAACTGACACCAGCAATCTGATGCTTTATATGTGGATTTATGGAAGACCATCCACTTTTGTGTTAGCCATTCTTAATCCACAATGCTACAAGGCTTCAAGAGGCAGATTTGGTAATAGCAGCGAATGCAATGCTGATTCTCTGAAACCTTTCACGTGCATCTACAGGACTGTCGCTGTGCAGTTTATTTCAATGAACATTTACTGAACATCTACTATGTACCTGGCATCATCCTAGATGCTGGAAATAAAAGGTCCCAGCCCTGCAGGAGTTTAAAAGCTCTGAGGGAAAAGACAACACAGAAGCAGATCTTTTCAAAATAATATGACAAATGCTGCAATGGGTAAGGGTTCAATGGGGGTCACAGAAAGGGCTCTTAGGCCAGTTTGGAGGATTAGGAAATTTGGGGAGACCACACTGGGGCTGAGCCAGGTGAGGTCATTCTAGGCAGACAAATACAGTGAATAAAAGGGTATGGTATAAAGAGCAGTAGGTACATACAGCAAACTATTTCTAGGACACAAAAGTCCTACACAGCAGGCAATAGAAGCCTTACTAAGTAACTTGGACTGTAAGTCACAGGCAGCAGCCACTGCAGATTTTCTCTAACGAGGAAATGACGTCCTGAGCAATCACTCAGGCTGCAGTGTGGAGGATGACAGCTGAGGGATCAGTTAGGAGGCTGGGTTCAGTAGCAGGAAGGGCTCAAGGGTGGGAGTTGCGAGGAGAGAGAGAAGACAGCTTGTCTAGTTTAGAAGGAGAAAACTAATAAGACTTGGTGAGGGAAGGGAGGAAAGGGGGGACTCAAGGCTGGCTCCCAGGTTTCTGGTTTTCATGGGACCATTAATCAAGTCAGGGAATAAAAGCCAGCCTGGAGCAGATACAGCAAAGCACAGGGAGTGGCACCAGGATGGGCAGGCCCACCACGTCACCCAAGTCCAGTGAGCACCAGCCATGCTGCTGTGCTGGGAGGTCACACGACACACACGTGAAAATGGTGTCCCCTGAAGCTGTATGATGGGGCTGCCCTGGGTTTAATTTGCAAAGCCTCATGAAATCACACTTGCCGGCCCACCCTGCACCAGCGAGTTACAAAGCAGGCAAAGAGGCGAGAGGGTCTAACCAGATCATCTTGCCCTAGCTCAGGTAGATGAGATACCATTTCTAAGACTGCTTACATCTTTACCTCAGCAATGAACACATGGCAGTTTGCTACTCAAGCAGCTCCGCAGGAGTTTCAACTCTTCGATAAGCGGAGCATACTAATGCTGCTGCCCCCGCTCTGATGGCTAATACTCGGACTCCAGGAAATCACTTTGAAAAAATTCAGTTTGTATCTACCCTTACATCCAGAAACGGATCTGAATAAAGGCAACTGTTTAAGGGTGTATACTGTATTTTTTATGAATCTGACATGCCCTATCCTGCCCAGCCCCATAGTGAAGAAGTGCTCAAAGGAGCACAGAAGGAAACTAGAGAGCCTCCTGGCTCTTTGTGAGTCAGAATTCGGAGTATCAGCTCATTTGGAGGAGGACCTGGGAATTAGCCTGGATCCCTCCTTTCCGTCAACCCCCCACATCCATCCATCCATCCGCCAACGAGTTCATGTCGAAGTACAAGTTACAGGCATTCGCTCCTCTCCTCCACAGCCGCCACTAGGGCAAGTAACTAGCACACCTGCTGTAGACGGACTGATCTCCAGAGCTTCCACACTCCCTGAGTCCAGCCCCAGGCGTGCGCGCGTGCACACACACACACACACAGCCTTTTCTCCACATAAACCAGAGGGTTCCTGTTAAAATGTAAACCCAACCATGGGGCCGCTCAACCCCCTCACCCCTGCACCCTGCACTGAAAATCCTCCACTGCTCTTAGAGTAAGACTTCAACTCCCTAATACGGCTTTTAAGGTCCTTTATTATCCGGCCTTTGCATTCTCTCCGACCTGACTTTCAGCCAGTCCTGTCGCTTGATTACTCTGCTACAACCACGTAGGCCTCCTCCTTTCTCTCCCCAGGCCTCTGCACTTACGGGTTCCTCAGGCTGAAATACTCTCTCCTCGGCTCTGAATGTGCCTCAAATCTCAGCCCAACGGCCATTTCCTCAGACAGGCCCTCCCTGGCCATCCCCCAACTAACTGCCTTTACACCATTCATTAACTTACCTTATTTACTGCCTATCTCTCCCACCCTACTAGAACGTTAGCTCCACCAGGACAGGGAATTTGCCCAGCGTGTTCACCCCATCTTAGTGCCTGGCACAGGGCAGGTGTTCAAATTGCTGAAGGAACAAATTAAAGACTGATTCCACTTTAAGTAAAGTGCATTCCAATACGTTCAGATACATTAACAGTGAACTATAATACAAGCACACACTGCAAAACCACATATAACTGGTTTTGGGGATAAGCGCCTGTAAGGACTATTCACACCACAACTCCTCTCCATCCGGGTGGCTCACCCACTTTACAGTTCATGAGTGTTGCTCTTACTATGTACGTACATGAGGGCAGAGCCTGTTCCAATTACAGTCACTAACGCTTCAGGGAAAGGCGCTATTCCACATTAAAGACATCCAGTTACCGTATGTAACTGTATGATTACCTGGTTGGCTGTACGGATCTTCATAAGCATCCAGCCAATAAAACTGAAATACTTGTTCCTCATCTGCCCCTTTTACCAGTGGGAGGTGACTGGAATCCACTTGAACTTCCAGGGCTGAGAAACTGCTGTCATCTTCCTGATCAATGTCCCAACAAGAGACATCTGGGAGAAAACTTGCTCTGCAAAAATCACATTTTCAAAATCCTTTCAAAATCCGATGGGATAATTGTAGCACTTCTTGTCAGAAAAGTCATAAAATGCTCTTACGAGTAGGATATGGTCCCTTTCCCAGGATCTGCCTCATGTTTTGTCCCCTCTGCTGGCTCCCTCTCTTGGTCGGAGGTCTTGGCACCCACCGGCTCCACATCCACCTCCTCCGTTTCCATGGGCTCATCAAAGTCGCCATCTTCAAAATCCATTGCCCCTGACTCCTCCTGGTCAACTGTACGCAATGCCAGCACCGGCTCTCCTGGGGGTGGCATCACACAATCCCATCATGTGCCGCTGCCAGGGAGCACAAAAGCTTCCCCTACGCTGCAATGGCAGCCTACCCCTTGCCCACATGCTATTCGCATTTCTCTTCAATCTCCAAATTGGATGTTTTTTAACTTTTCCTGCTATGAATTCAAACCTTTCACGCTGAAACTGGCTATTGCAAGCCCTTCAAATTCCCCCCACTTCCTCCTTCACGGGGCCTCCATCTTTTGACAGCAGACTTACCAGCAAATCCAGCACATTTAAGAGGGGCAGGGGTTAATGAAGGCTCCTTCCTTGAGACCGGGGAAGTGGTTTTTCCTGAAGGAGCTGCCTGTCAATGTTTTTAAATGTTTAGTCAGTTAGACCTGCATACTAAAAATACGCATCTGTCCTACCCTGACCAGAGATAATGACAGTTCCTATCTATAAAACGATTTTCTGTTTTATTAATGTAACATCTTCAATTATTTTACTGTTCCTAGGTTTACCAAAAAAACACTTGTTTCCAGAAGGAAAATTATTGCATCTAGCACAGCTGTAACGCCTATACTAAACATGTACTAGTTACTACAAAATTTACTATGAGAAACAGGCACATGTTATTGTTGAAATATATGAAACTATATAAAATGAAACAGGAGTCCTAATTTAAAACAAAAGCAAGAACAAATTCAAAGGCATTTCGCTCACACAGAAAAGCAACAAAGTAAGTTTTAAGCAATAATATAAATCAAGATTGAAGGTATTTCCACACACTATACCTTGGGGGTGTGCATAGAGAAAGGATTCAGTGAAGCTCCACTGGATCCTTTCTTCTTCGGTATTATTACAGGTGGTGGAGTTATTTGAGGTGTCTAAAAGGAGGGGAAAGACAGACATTCACTGCCATGTTTGGTTTACCACAAGACACAAAAAGTATGTTTCTTCCCCTAGTGAAGCCCAATGAGCAAAGCACTCTTTTCCTTCCCTGCTCCCCCCACAGATCTATGTTCATGCAGTGAGGTTACTATAGCAACAATACCACAGACTCACTAGAAAACCAGAATAGATATTGAATCCACCCCTCATCAATTTTTTCTCTTTAAAACTTAACATACTTCTCCCTTACCCTTCCAGAATATTACATTTAAAAACTGC
Source organism: Pseudorca crassidens (assembly GCF_039906515.1). NCBI lineage: Eukaryota > Metazoa > Chordata > Mammalia > Artiodactyla > Delphinidae > Pseudorca > Pseudorca crassidens. The sequence goes on from NC_090317.1 coordinate 112,864,406, forward strand.
CAAGCGCGAACTACACAGTGTAGGTGTAAGTCATTTTAATCAAGGGTCACTTAGAAAGAAGCACATCTCTAAATGAGAGCTTAGTCTTGCTGTGAAACAGCCCAGTTGCAAATTTCAGTACAGATGAACCTGTCTGAGTTCTATCAGGGACAACTCACTGCCTCTTCCCTCAACCCCACTCAGAATTCAAGACGAGGATCTCACGCCTGATTGTGCAGACTGACAGGCTTCAATCCATTTCGGGAACATACACGGCAGCAACTGAGCGCAAGCAGTGTGCCTTCCCAGAACTGACTCATGTGGATTCTTACTACTTCAAACACAGCCCCACACGGCCCAATCTACACAATCACAGAGCCTCGAGGAGCTAGAAACTACTCACCTAAAATGGTGAAAAGAAACCAATTTGAAGGGCTTTGTTTTGGTTTGGGGGTTTGTTTTTTTTTGTTTTGTTTTTTGGTGGTGGTGTTGTCACTGAATTTTCTGTTTTGCATTCTAGCAATAGTCTGTTTTGTAAAATTACTGAATTGTTTCTTCAGCCCATGTCTCCTGAATATTTGACAACTCCTGGAGATTCACTTACCTCAGTGTTCAAATCCTGTAGAATATCACCTAGCAGATCATCCTTGGACAAGTCAACAGCTTTCTGGAAATTATAAAGGCAGGAAGAATGAGAAAGCCCTGCCCTTCATATTTTCACCCAGACCCCATGTCAGCGGAAGGAAGAACCCAGCCAGTCAGTCCTTGCCTCTTCATCCCTAACTCTGAGGGCTCCTCTACTATTCACAGATCTTAACCACCAGGGGCCTAAACATAACTCCTACACCCTGAGCCCCCGCCCTCAATTTTCAGCTTCATTCCATAATCCTCCTGCTAACCACCAAAATAAACACACTCACTGCCAGTGCAGCTTTCTGGTTTAGGTTTCTCTTCTATCTCCAAGCCACAACCACTGAGGTGCCTCAATTCACCTAGATATCTACATCCAACTTAGTGACTGAGATTGGGAAAACATTACTCAAATATTTGAGTTCAAACATATTGGGACTTCCCTGGCAGTCCAGTGGTTAGGACTCAGCACTTTCACTGCCGTGGGTCCGGGTTTAATCCCTGGTCAGGGAACAGAGATCCCACAAGCCACGCGGCACGGCCAAAAAAATTAAAAAATACAATAAAATAAAAATAAAAGCAACATTAAAAAAACATACTGACCACCTACTAACTGTATAATCAAACATTAAATATAATCAAAGATCAAAGACCAAGCTCATCTAGAACCAGGGGATGAGCCTAGAAGCCTTCATAAGATCATCTGTTTAGAGCTATGGGGAATCTGACAGGAAAGGTGAACTATGAAGAAACAGGACTCTTCGCTTCACAAAGGAAGAGGCAAATATAAGAAAACCATGAGACGCACATCTGCGGTTTTCCTTCCAGCACTGGCAATGAACATTGACTTGATACTGTTCGGTTTTGTCACCATGGCCTTCTTGACATTCCTCTTGTCTTTGCTGCATGCTTTATTATTTTTTCCTGTTGGAAGAAAATTTGTTTAGAAACACGCACCAGCAAAAACCAAAATGGAAAACCAAAAGCCCAGTCACCTGCCCTCTGTATATGAGACTGTGACAAGAAAAATGTTAAAAACTCAAAATACAAAACTATGAGACTTTATGCAAGGTACACAGGAAAGAATCTTTAAAATGAACTGAATTCAGGACAACTTGACTAAATGTTACTACAGAAACTGATGAAATGCCAGTCAAATATCAGGATGAGTTAAGTGGGACTGTTTAATTGCTGCTGTTAATGTAAATAAAAAGCTTTTTAAAAGGTGGGTGGGTTTTTTTCCCCCCATAGAAATAAAAAGATCAAGCTCATCTGGTTCCAGGGGATTAGGCTTGCAGTCTTCATGAGATCATTTTAGTGTGATACTGACTCTGACAGGAAAACTGAACTACGAAAAAAAAAGATCACCAGTTATGATACTGTAGCATCCTAGCTTCCATTTTATGAGGAACGCATGTCCTAGCAACACTAAACAGCACGGAGACATTTGTTCCATAAAGAACAACTTGTGCCATATGTTTTCTCTTCCGGGCATGTGGAAACCACCTGCAAACTCCTCTACTACTGTCAATTTTACTCTCGCTTTCTGACTCATCCCAGAGCAGCCTCCACCTACAAAAGACCTAGAATGAATAGTTAACATAGTGTGGTAGTGGCATACGAATACACAGATCAGATGAAACAGAATATAGAGTCTAGATAAAGACCAAATTACTTACGGAAATTTAGCATAAAACAAAGGTAACATCTCATATTACTGGGGAAAAGATGGACTTTTTAATAATTAGTGTTGGCTACCCATTTGTAAAGAAGTAAATCAGTATAAACACCAAGCAGCTCACAGGTCAAAATTTTAAAAATGAAATTATACAAGTACTTTAATAAAAAAGGCAAATTCCTTGTAACCTGGATGTGGGGAAAGTCTTTCTACCTATGATTCAAAATCCATCTGCAAGAAAAAAAAAAGGATCGACAGATGCAATTATATCAGAAACAGGTTTAAAGACAAAACAGAAGAAAATTTTTGCAATACGTTTTACAGAGAAAAAACCAATTTCACTGATATTAAAAAAAAAGGCCAGTGGAATTCCCTGGCAGTCCATTGGTTAGGACTCCACACTTCCACTGCAGGGACCCAGGTTCGATCCCCTGGTCAGGGAACTTAAGATCCCACAAACCACATGATATGGCCAGAAAAAAAAGGCCAAAAACCCAAAGGGAATGTGGGCAATAAATACTAACATATGGTTCACATTAAAAAAATATACAGGGCTTCTCTGGTGGTGCAGTGGTTAAGAATCTGCCTGACAATGCAGGGGACTCGGGTTTGAGCCCTGGTCCAAGAAGATCCCACATGCCACGGAGCAACTACGCCTGTGCACCACAACTACTGAGCCTATGCTCTAGAGCCCACGTGCCACAACTACTGAAAGCCTGCGCGCCTAGAGCCCGTGCTACACAAAAAGAGAAGCCACCGCAATGAGAAGCCCACGCACTGCAATGAAGAGTAGCCCCTGCTCGCTGCAACTAGAGTAAGCCCGCATGCAGCAACGAAGACCCAACGCAGCCAAAAAAGTAAAATAAAATATATAAACAGCTATTAAGTTTTATGAAAAGATACCCAACTGCATACGTAAAAGAAATGCAGATGAAAACCACACCAAGATGTCATTTCTTGCATGTTAGAGTGCCAAAAATGTGAAAGCTTGACAACACATTCTCACCACATTCTGTTGGTGAGGCCATGGTGTCCAAATGGACACTCATATGTTGTTCATGGGAGTGTAAAATGGAACAACTCCAATGGAGAAGAATTTGGCAATATCTCATGAAACTTCATGTGCATGTACTCTCTGAGCCAGCAATCCCACCTCTAGGAATTTTCCCTGAGGAAAATACCATATGCATAGTTATTCAATGTGGTATTATGTGCAAGAGCTAATTACTGAAAATCTAAATGTTCATTCAAGAACACCACATGGGAGACTTCCGGGAAGATGGCGGAAGAGTAAGATGTGGAGATCACCTTCCTCCCCACAGATACACCAGAAATACATCTACACGTGGAACAACTCCTACAGAACACCCACTGAACACTGGCAGAAGACCTCAGACCTCCCAAAAGGCAAGAAACTCCCCACGTACCTGGGTAGCGCAAAAGAAAAAAGAATAAACAGAGACAAAAGGATAGGGATGGGACCTGCACCAGTGGGAGGGACTGTGAAGGAGGAAAGGTTTCCACACACTAGGAAGTCCCTTCGCGGGCAGAGACTGTGGGTGGCGAAGGGGGAAGCTTCAGAGCCGCGGAGGAGAGCACAGCAACAAGGGTGCGGGGGGCAAAGCAGAGATTCCCGCACAGAGGATCGGTGCAACCGGCAGTCACCAGCCCGAGAGGCTCGTCTGCTCCCCCGCCGGGGCGGGCAGGGCTGGGAGCTGAGGCTCGGGCTTCGGTCGGAGCGCAGGGAGAGGACTGGGGTTGGCGGCGTGAACACAGCCTGCAGGGAGCTAGTGCGCCACGGCTGGCCGGGAGGGAGTCTGGGGAAAACTCTGGACCTGCCGAAGAGGCAAGAGACTTTCTTCCCTCTGTTTCCTGGTGCACGAGGAGAGAGGATGAAGAACGCTGCTTAAGGGAGCTCCAGAGACGGGCGCGAGCCACGGCTAAAAGCACGGACCCCAGAGACGGGCATGAGACGCTAAGGCCGCTGCTGCTGCCACCAAGAAGCCTGTGTGCGAGCACAGGTCCCATCCACACCCCCCTTCCGGGGAGCCTGTGCAGCCCGCCACTGCCAGGGTCCCGTGATCCAGGGACAACTCCCCCGGGAGAACGCACGGCGTGCCTCAGGCTGGTGCAACATCACGCCGTCCTCTGCCGCCGCAGGCTCGCCCCACACTCCGTGCCCCTCATTACCCCCGGCCTGAGTGAGCCAGAGCCCCCAAATCAGCGGCGCCTTTCACCCCGTCCTGTGTGAGCGAAGAACAGACGCCCTCCAGCAACCTACACGCAGAGGCGGGGCCAAATCCAAAGCTGAGCCCCTGGGAGCTGTGCGAACAAAGAAGAAACAGGGAAATCTCTCCCAGCAGCCTCAGAAGCAGCGGATTAAAGCTCCACAATCAACTTGATGTACCCTGCTTCTGTGGAATACATGAATAGACAACGAATCATCCCAAATTAAGGAGGTGGGCTTTGAAAGCAAGATTTATGATTTTTTCCCCTTTTCCTCTTTTTGTGAGTGTGTATGTGTATGCTTCTGTGTGAGATTTTGTCTGTATAGCTTTGCTTCCACCATTTGTCCGAGGGTTCTAGACGTCCGTTTTTTTGTTTTTTTTAATTTTCTTTCTTAATAATTACTTTTTATTTTAATAACTTTATTTCATTTTACTTTATCTTCGTTCTTTCTTTCCATCCTTCCTTTCTTTAGACAACGATTCATCCCAAATTGAGGAGGTGGACTTCGAGAGCAAGATTTTTGATTTTTTCCCCTTTTCCTCTTTTTGTGAGTATGTGTATGCTTCTGTATGAGACTTTATCTGTATAGCTTTGCTTCCACCATTTGTCCTAGGGTTCTATCCGTCTGTTTTTTTTTGTTTTTTTCTCTTAATAATTATTTTTTTATTTTAATAACTTTATTATATTTTATCTTATTTTATTTTACTTTATCTTCTTTTTGTCCTTCCTTCCCTCCTTCCTTCCTCCCTCCCTTCTTTCTTGCTTGCTTGCTTTCTTTCTATCTTTCTTTCTTTCTACTTCTACTAATTCTTTCTTTCTACTTTTGCTCCCTTTTCTTATGAGCCGTGTGGATGAACGGCTCTTGATGCTGCAGCCAGGAGTTAGTGCTGTGCCTCTGAGGTGGGAGAGCCAACTTCAGGACACTGGTCCACAAAAGACCTCCCAGCTCCACATAATATCAAACGGCGAAAATCTCCCAGAGATCTCCATCTTAACACCAGCACCCAGCTTCACTCAATGACCAGCAAGCTACACTGCTGAACATCCTATGCCAAACAACTAGCAAGACAGGAACACAACCCCACCCATTAGCAGAGAGGCTGCCTAAAATCATAATAACTCGACAGACACCCCAAAACACACCACCAGACGTGGACCTGCCCAACAGAAAAACAAGATCCAGCCTCACCCACCAGAACACAGGCACTAGTCAGGAAGCCTACACAACCCACTGAACCAACTTTAGCCACTGGGGACAGACACCAAAAACAATGGGAACTACGAACCTGCAGCTTGCAAAAAGGAGACCCCAAACACAGTAAGATAAGCAAAATGAGAAGAGAGAAAAACACACAGCAGATGAAGGAGCAAGATAAAAACCCACCAGACCTAACAAATGAAGAGGAAATAGGCGGTCTACCTGAAAAAGAATTCAGAATAATGAGAGTAAAGATGATCCAAAATCCTGGAAATAGAATAGAGACAATGCAAGAAACATTTAACAAGGACCTAGAAGAACTAAAGATGAAACAAGCAATGATGAACAACACAATAAATGAAATGAAAAATACTCTGGAAGGGATCAATAGAATAACTAAGGCAGAAGAACGGATAAGTGACCTGGAAGATAAAATAGTGGAAATAACTACTGCAGAGCAAAATAAAGAAAAAAGAATGAAAAGAACTGAGGACAGTCTCAGAGACCTCTGGGACAACATTAAACACACCAACATTCAAATTACAGGGGTTCCAGAAGAAGAGAAAAAGAAAGGGACTGAGAAAATAGTTGAAGAGATTAGAGTTGAAAACTTCCCTAATATGGGAAAGGAAATAGTTAATCAAGTCCAGGAAGCACAGAGTCCCATACAGGATAAATCCAAGGAGAAATACGCCAAGACACATATTAATCAAACTGTCAAAAATTAAATACAAAGAAAACATATTAAAAGCAGCAAGGGGAAAATAACACACAAGGGAATCCTCATAAGGTTAACAGCTGATCTTTCAGCAGAAACTCTGCAAGCCAGAAGGGAGTGGCAGGACATATTGAAAGTGATGAAGGAGCAAAACCTGCAACCAAGATTACTCTACACAGCAAGGATCTCATTCAGATTTGATGGAGAAATTAAAACCTTTACAGACAAGCAAAAGCTCAGAGAGTTCAGCACTACCAAACCAGCTCTACAACAGCTGCTAAAGGAACTTCTCTAGGTAAGAAACACAAGAAAAGGAAAAGACCTACAAAAACGAAACCAAAACAATTAAGAAAATGGGAATAGGAACATACATATCGATAATTACCTTAAATGTAAATGGACTAAATGCTCCCACCAAAAGACACAGATTGGCTGAATGGATACAAAAACAAGACCCATATATTTGCTGTCTACAAGAGACCCACTTCAGACCTAGGGACACATACAGACTGAAAGTAGTAAGAGGATGGAAAAAGATATTTCATGCAAATGGAAACCAAAAGAAAGCTGGAGTAGCAATTCTCATATCAGACAAAATACACTTTAAAATAAAGACTATTAGAAGAGACAAAGAAGGACACTACATAATGATCAAGGGATCAATCCAAGAAGAAGATATTAACAATTGTAAATATTTATGCACCCAACATAGGAGCACCTCAATACATAAGGCAAATACTAACAGCCATAAAAGGGGAAATCGACAGTAACACATTCATAGTAGGGGACTTTAACACCCTACTTTCACCAATGGACAGATCATCCAAAATGAAAATCAATAAGGAAACACAAGCTTTAAATGATACATTAAACAAGATGGACTTAATTGATATTTATAGGACATTCCATCCAAAAACAACAGAATACACATTTTTCTCTAGTGCTCATGGAACATTCTCCAGGAGAGATCATATCTTGGGTCACAAATCAAGCCTTGCTAAATTTAAGAAAATTGAAATTGTATCAAGTATCTTTTCCCACCACAACGCTATGAGACTACATATCAAAGGAAAAGATCTGTAAAAAATACAAACACATGGAGGCTAAACAATACACTACGTAATAACGAAGTGATCACTAAAGAAATCAAAGAGGAAATAAAAAAATACCTAGAAACAAATGACAATGGAAACACGACGACCTAAAATCTATGGGATGCAGCAAAAGCAGTTCTAAGAGGGAAGTTTATAGCAATACAATCCTACCTTAAGAAACAGGAAACATCTCGAATAAACAACCTAACCTTGCACCTAAAGCAAGTAGAGAAAGAAGAACAAAAAACCCCCAAAGTTAGAAGGAAAGAAATCATAAAAATCAGAAATAAATGAAAAAGAAATGAAGGAAATGATAGCAAAGATCAATAAAACTAAAAGCTGGTTCTTTGAGAAGATAAACAAAATTGATAAACCATTAGCCAGACTCATCAAGAAAAAAAGGGAGAAGACTCAAATCAAAAGAACTAGAAATGAAAAAGGAGAAATAACAAATGACACTGCAGAAATACAAAAGATCATGAGAGATTACTACAAGCAACTCTATGCCAATAAAATGGACAACCTGGCAGAAATGGACAAATTCTTAGAAAGGCACAACCTGCCAAGACTGAATCAGGAAGAAATAGAAAATATGAACAGACCAATCACAAGCACTGAAATTGAAACTGTGATTAAAAATCTTCCAACAAACAAAAGCCCAGGGCCAGATGGCTTCACAGGCGAATTCTATCAAACATTTAGAGAAGAGCTAACACCTATCCATCTCAAACTCTTCCAAAATATAGCATAGGGAGGAACACTCCCAAACTCATTCTACGAGGCCACCATCACCCTGATACCAAAACCAGACAAAGATGTCACAAAGAAAGAAAACTACAGGCCAATATCACTGATGAACATAGATGCAAAAATCCTCAACAAAATACTAGCAAACAGAATCCAACAGCCCATTAAACAGATCATACACCATGATCAAGTGGGGTTTATTCCAGGAATGCAAGGATTCTTCAATATACGCAAACCAATCAACGTGATACACCATATTAACAAACTGAAGGAGAAAAATCATATGATCATCTCAATAGATGCAGAGAAAGCTTTCGACAAAATTCAACACCCATTTATGATAAAACCCTGCAGAAAGGAGGCATAGAGGGAACTTTCCTCAACATAATAAAGGCCGTATATGACAAACCCACAGCTAACATCGTCCTAAATGGTGAAAAACTGAAAGCATTTCCACTAAGATCAGGAAGAGAAGACAAGGTTGCCCACTCTCACCACTCTCATTCAACATAGTTTTGGAAGTTTTAGCCACAGCAATCAGAGAAGAAAAGGAAATAAGAGGAATCCAAATCGGAAAAGAAGAAGTAAAGCTGTCACCATTTGCATATGACATGATACTATACATAGAGAATCCTAAAGATGCTACTAGAAAACTACTGGAGCTAATCAATGAATTTGGGAAAGTAGCAGGATACAAAATTAATGCACAGAAATATCTGGCATTCCTATACACTAATGATGAAAAATCTGAAAGTGAAATCAAGAAAACACTCCTATTTACCACTGCAACAAAAAGAATAAAATATCTAGGAATAAACCTACCTAAGGAGACAAAAGACCTGTATGCAGAAAACTATAAGACACTGATGAAAGAAATTAAAGATGATACAAATAGATGGAGAGATATACCATGTTCTTGGATTGGAAGAATCAACATTGTGAAAATGACTGTACTACCCAAAGCAATCTACAGATTCAATGCGATCCCTATCAAACTACCACTGGCATTTTTCACAGAACTAGAACAAAAAATTTCACCATTTGTATGGAAACACAAAAGACCCCGAATAGCCAAAGCAATCTTGAGAACGAAAAACGGAGCTGGAGGAATCAGGCTTCCTGACTTCAGACTACACTACAAAGCTACAGTAATCAAGACAGTATGGTACTGGCACAAAAACGGAAAGATAGATCAATGGAACAGGATAGAAAGCCCAGAGATAAACCCACGCACATATGGTCACCTGACCTTTGATAAAGGAGGCAAGAATATACAGTGGAGAAAAGACAGCCTCTTCAGTAAGTGGTGCTGGGAAAACTGGACAGGTACATGTAAAAGTATGAGATTAGATCACTCCCTAACACCATACACAAAAATAAGCTCAAAATGGATTAAAGACCTAAATGTAAGGCCAGAAACTATCAAACTCTTAGAGGAAAACATAGGCAGGACACTCTGTGACATAAATCACAGCAAGATCCTTTTTGACCCACCTCCTAGAGAAATGGAAATAAAAACAAAAGTAAACAAATGGGACCTAATGAAACTTACAAGCTTTTGCACAGCAAAGGAAACCATAAACAAGACCAAAAGACAACCCTTAGAATGGGAGACAATATTCGCAAAGGAAGCAACTGACAAAGGATTAATCTCCAAAATTTATAAGCAGCTCATGCAGCTTAATAACAAAAAAACAAAAAACCCAATCCAAAAATGGGCAGAAGACCTAAATAGACATTTCTCCAAAGAAGATATACAGACTGCCAACAAACACACGAAAGAATGCTCAACATCACTAATCATTAGAGAAATGCAAATCAAAACTACAATGAGATATCATCTCACACCAGTCATAATGGCCATCATCAAAAAATCTAGAAACAATAAATGCTGGAGAGGGCATGGAGAAAAGGGAACCCTCTTGCACTGTTGGTGGGAATGTAAATTGATACAGCCACTGTGGAGAACAGTATGGAGGTTCCTTAAAAAACTACAAATAGTACTACCATATGACCCAGAAATCCCACTACTAGGCATATATCCTGAGAAAACCATAATTCAAAAAGAGTCATGCACCAAAATGTTCATTGCAGCTCTATTTACAATATCCCAGAAATGGAAACAACCTAAGTTTCCATCATCGGATGAATGGATAAAGAAGATGTCGCACATATATACAATGGAATATTACTCAGCCATAAAAAGAAACGAAATTGAGCTATTTGTAATGAGGTGGATAGACCTAGAGTCTGTCATACAGAGTGAAGTAAGTCAGAAAGAGAGAGACAAATACCATATGCTAACACATATATATGGAATTTAAGAAAAAAAATGTCATGAAGAACCTAGTGGTAAAACAGGAATAAAGACACAGACCTACTAGAGAATGGACTTGAGGATATGGGGAGGGGGAAGGGTAAGCTGTGACAAAGCAAGAGAGAGGCATGGACTACCAAACGTAAGGTAGATAGCTAGTGGGAAGCAGCCGCATAGCACAGGGAGATCAGCTCGGTGCTTTGTGACCGCCTGGAGGGGTGGGATAGGGAGGGTGGGAGGGAGGGAGACGCAAGAGGGAAGAGATATGGGAACATATGTATATGTGTAACTGATTCATTTTGTTGTAAAGCAGAAACTAACACACCATTGTAAAGCAATTATACTCCAATAAAGATGTAAAAAAAAAAAAAGAAAAGAAAACCACATGAATAAACCCTGGTACATCCATATAATGGAATACTATGCAGCTATATAGAAATGAGCAAGCAAGAAAGAAAGCCCTCTATGTGCTGGTATGCAGTGATTTCCAGGCTTTTATTTTTAGCATTTCAGAATTTTCATTTTTTTCTGCATTATCAATACAGTTTTATTTCTTTTTTGTTTTCCTTTTTTAATTGAAGTATAGTTGATGTAGGATATCTTCTTAAGTGAAAATATGCCAAGTACAGAAGTATCTATAGAAAATATCCTTTGTGTAAGAAAGAAAAGGAAATAAAAATACATACACGTAATTCCATTCCTCAGCATATGCCCAAAAGAATTAAAAGCAAGTGTTCAAACAAAAACTGGTACACAAAAGTTCATAGCAGCACTGGTCAGAATAACCAAAAGATGGAAACAATCCAAATGCACTACAACTAATAAATGAATAAACAAAATGTGGTCTATCCTTGCAATCTAATAGTATTCATCCCTAAAAAGGAATGATGTACTGATTCATGCTACAACATGAACGAACCTTGAAAACACTATGCTAAATGAAACAGGTCAGACACAAATTTTCACATAATTGTATGATTCCAACTGTATGAAATATTCAAAATAGGAAATCCAGAGACAGAAAGCGGTTAGCAGTTGCCAGGGGCTGAGGGAAGGAAGACTGGGGAATGACTGCTTAATGGGTATGAGTTTCCATCTGGGGTGAAAGAATGTTCTGCAACTGGATAATGGTCATGGTTGCAAACACCGTTAATGCACTAAATGTCACAGATGATAAATTTTCTGTTATGTACTTTTCACATGCCTAAGACTATGAAAAGATTTGTAGCACATTTGTGAAAAACATAAGACAGGGGAATTTAATTTTTTAAAGAGATCATTTGGAGCAGTTTGAAAAGAGAATATAGGCAATGGTCAAAATGTTTAGTAAACAAAATTCAGGTCCTAATAAAGAATATCAAAACAGAAGGTCAATAGAGGTTTGACTAGCAAGGAAGGCTTCACTAAGGGGCTTTAATCTCACCATTGTAGGTTAGCAGGAATTAGATAGGACAACAGGAAACAGAGAAAGAACAGGAGTCAACATTTGAGATGAAATTCTTCCACAATTTTAGGGCTTCTGTTTTTTTTTTCTTTCTTTCCGCTTTTTTTTTCTTGGCCGTGCCACGCAACATGCGGGATCTTAGATCTTAGTTCCCCAAGTAGGGATCGAACCCAGGCCCCCTGCAATGGAAGTGCGGAGTCTTAACAACTGGACCGCCAGGGAAGTCCCCAATTTGATTTGTTTTATTCGTTTTCCCACTGACTTTTCTTCATTGGGATTTAGTTGATGTTTTTCTCTCTGTTTGAAAACAACATGCCAGGGACTGGATCTACACCAAAAAGAGTTGACCTTTTACTCCCAGGCAAAACTCTACGATTTCTTCTAAGTGTTTAAAGTGGATTGCGGAATTCCATTTCCATTCTGAAGATCTTGGGACCTTACTGGGCTCCTTGGGAAAGACACTGAAACAGCAGCGACTTGTGGGTGAATGGTGACAAAGCATGGAATAGATTTCTAAGATTAGTTCTCCTTCAGAATGTCAAGTCATTCTCTCCACTGATGTATTAGTGGGAAACGATAACATAATGATTACAGAAACAGAGATGGTTCATTTATTCAATAAGTGCTGCACATTTTCTTTGCATTTGCTATTGTGATCAGCATTGAGATGATCAGGACGTGCGTCCTTTCCTCGAGAACCTCCCTGTCCAGTCCAATCTCCTAATTTACAGCTGACAAAACTAATGTCCAGAGAGGTGATGGGACTCATTCAAGATGATATAATTAACAACGCCAGAAACTAACACAAACCTCCTCACTTCAGGGAGGTGAAAAATCACATGGGCTCACTTCATCCTCTTCTTCATGGACTCATAAAAAGTAGGAATAACACAATTAGCCACACTACTATCTAATGGTAGGTACCAGTGTGTAGCGTTCCTACATGACACAGGTTGGCAGAAACCAGGAAGATGATCCACATAATTTAACTAATGAATGAACGAATAACATCCCACATGAAAAAAACATATACAACCTTATTTTTTTGTAAAGGGGAACACAGGAAGGATAATTAGAAACTAATAAAAATGGTTACCTATGGAGATGGGGAGAAATGAAGTAGAAAGCATAGAGGTGAGAGTAAAAGTTATCTAGTCTATTTCTTGAATATCATTTTGATTTTTAAGCCATAAAAATGTTTTACAATACTCAAAAACTAAAATTAAAACAAAAGGAAAAAAAAGGATATTTTTAAAAGCCTAAATTCAAATACAAGCAAAAACAAATGAACCTGTGTAGTAAACTGATACTACAGCACACAGAAAAAAATTACTTCATATAGCTTCTAAACACAACACCGTCACCATACACCCTCAGTAGGATATATGCCAAGAACAAATAAAACTGCAAAGAGGACTTCCCCGGTGGTCCAGTGGTTAAGACTCCGTGATTCCACTGCAGGAGGCACGGGTTCAATCCCTGGTGGGGGAAGTTCCCCATACCATGCAGTGCAGCCAAAAACAAATTTTAAAAACTGCAAAGAAATTGTAAACTTTACTTAGAAGGGTTGTTGCTAGAGGTATAGGTTTAGTAATTCTAAAATTCCCAAAATTATTCTGAGTATATTTTAGAAGACAAGGGTTTTTCACTGAGGGTGAAGCTAAACACAAATATAGATTGGGAAAATGAAGTACCCTGTGGTTTTACACTTGAATCGAATGTATCAGTATGAATTCACAGCATATGTGTATATATAATCTCCTAGCTCTGTTCACTGAAAGGGCCTAGAAACCATTACATCCCAGGAGCAACGAGCACATCCCTCCCCCAGATCTGCTACCATTCTCTACTAAAAGGGACCATGATTCTTGGGAGAAATGGGTGATTCCAGGTCTAGGACAGGAATCAACCAAGGAGAACCTGCAACATCTTGTTGGCCCAGAAAGCAAGGAAATGCTCAAAGACTGATGAGACCATGTCAAAAGGACAGTAGAGCCAGCTCAAAGGGTCTCCCACTGCCAAATCTGTGGTAATTTGCACATCAAACAGAAAAACGATGATAATGGATACTGAACTGTAACAGCACTTTTATTTAAATCCATGAGTTTGAAATGCTAATTTAAAAAAGGAGAGTAAGGGGAATTCCCCAGCAGTCCAGTGGTTAGCACTCGGCACTCTCACTGCCGGGCCAGGTTCAATCACTGGTTGGGGAACTAAGATCTCGCAAGCTGCACGGCGTGGCCAAAAAAAAAAAAAAAAACGGGTAAGGATCATCAGTAGAGGCTGAAAGCACTGGGTAAAAGTTGGTGGGAAAAAGGGATATACACACACTGTTTCAAATTATCACCCCTATTTCCATTAATTACAAAGGTGGAAAGGTAGCTTCACAAGGAAGAGATCTGACAAACATCATCTTAAACCAAGAGATCAAACTTCTTTTCACCAGTAATGGGACAAACTGACCTTATGTGTCCCTGATATGAGTGGCAAGGACACAAGTTCATCTAAATTTTATTTTTGTCAAAATATTTAACCTGATTCTAAGCACAAAACGACAATCAGGCAAATCCCAGGTTGTGGGACATTCAGCAAAACAACCAGCCTGGTCGTTTTTTGTTGTTTTTTTTTTTAGTTTTATTTTTGGCCACACAACATGGCTTGCCAGGATCTTAGTTCCCCGACCAGGGATCGAACCCACACCCTCGGCAGTGAAAGCATGGAGTCCTAACCACTGGACCCCCAAGGAATTCCGTGGTCCCTTTAAAAATGTCAATGTCATGAAAGACACTGGGCCAGAGAGGGAGGAAGGAGGGATGGTGCTGCTCTCTACACTAAATAAGACTAAAGAGACATGAAAAGCCAAGTGGACACTGCATTTTTAAAAACAGTTATAAAAGACATTACTGGGCTAACTGCGGAAATCTTAATATGGACAAAATCTTAGATAATATCCTGAGAATGGTACTGTGACTAAAAAGACAAGAACCCTTGTTCTTAGGAGATCACCACTGAAGCATGTCTACAACTTACTTTCAATAAATTCACCAAAAACAAAGTCTGCATGTATGTGTCTGGGAAAGGGGAAGAGGGACAAAGTGAACAAATGTCATAAAATGTTAATAATCTACAAATTAAGATGCAGACTTTCTGAAAAGGGTAAAGAGAGCACAGATTTTAGGTTTTGTGGCCACACACGTCTCTTAAGCTGTTGCACATTCCTCTTTGAATTTTTCTTTTCTTTTTTTACACACACTTTAAAAATGTAAAAGCCATTCTTAGCTTGAGGGCTATATAGTAACAGGTATGATTTCCTTCTGGGGTAATGAAATCGATTGTGCTGATGGCTGTACTACTGTAACTATACTGAAAGCCACTGAAATGTTCACTTTAAATAGGTGAATTGTATGGTATGTTAATTATGTCTCAATAAAGCTGTTCAAAAATAAACGGGCCGTAAGTGGGCCACAGAGTGCTGACCAGTGATCTACCACTTGGTGGTAATAATGAACTAAACCAAAAAAACAAATACTGAAGGGAATTTTCGCCTCTCATTTTACAGGAACTAAGTCAGGCTTGTTTACTCAAAAAAAATTTTTTGCCAATGATTGTGTAGCTAAGAAACTATGACACATACATTCATATCATTTTAAATGTCAATTAAACAAAGCAAGTCGACAGAAGTTCTAAACCTTGTTATTGTACTGTACTTCTATCAAAGAGCTAAAATTCTAAGTATGTCACTTCAGTAGGAATGAAAAGACATCAATTCTTGCAGCCCCCAAAATTATCAAGTCTAAAATGACCACAGGACTAAAAGTTCCAAAATAAGTAAGACTAAACTCTTTGGATAACAGAGACATGATACTTCATCTCCTGGTTGTTTACGCTTTTTGCATTTAATTTTCTACATAACTACGCTTCTTTCAACATTAGAACATTTTTTATACTGAAAAACAATTGTGGTAGGTCCTTTATCCTTAAAGAAACTGTGTCAAAGTACCAAGTCATCTGAAATTTTAGACAATTCTATATATCTCAAAATGCAGATACCTTTCTCATGGGAATCAAGGGCATGATCTTCAAGGTCATCATCAAAAATCTCTCGGCCATCCTCCACATAGCCAATACCATCTGCAGGAACAAAATGTAATATCGGGATCAAATTTCTAAAATTGGCCAATAATATTTTAGCCATGACAAAAAGATTAAAAAAAAACCTTTTATACCCACTCAGAGGTTCTCCTGGCCCAGGCCATTTTTAAGTGCAGCAGAATCCTGTTCAACCAGAAGTCAGATGAAACACAGCACCCACACACGTTTTCTGAGTCAAAACCAAAGGATATACAGTTGACCCTTGAACAACCTGGGGGTTAATCCACACATAACTTAGTCAGCCATCAGTATCCACAGTTCTTCCAACTCTGCGGATTCAACCAACCACGGACCATGTAGTACTGTAGTATTTAATACTGAAAAATATCCACATACAAGTGGACCCAAGCAGTTCAAACCCATATTATTCAAAAAAAAAAAAACCCATATTGTTCAAGGATCAACTGTATACTATGCCTATTTAGGTGAACTAAGGTAATCATTTGGCCCATAGGATCAAAGTTTGCCACAATAGGATGCTTTACAGTACTTCTACTCTACCAGAAGAATAAAAAGTAAAAGAATCGGGCTTCCCTGGTGGCGCAGTGGTTGAGAGTCCGCCTGCCGATGCAGGGGACGCGGGCTCGTACCCCGGTGTGGGAAGATCCCACATGCCACGGAGCGGCTGGGCCCGTGAGCCATGGTCGCTAAGCCTGCGCGTCCAGAGCCTGTGCTCCGCAACGGGAGAGGCCACAACAGTGAGAGGCCCACATACCACAAAAAAAAAAAGTAAAAGAATCAAGATCACCAGAAGTCGGGCTTCCCTGGTGGTGCAGTGGTTAAGAATCCGCCTGCCGATGCAGGAGACACGAGTTCAATCCCTGGTCTGGGAAGATCCCACATGCCACAGAGCAACGAAGCCCCTGCGCCACAACTACTGAGCCTGGAAAGTCGGCAATATAGCTGAGTTCAATTACAGAAGTAGGAACAAAAATATAGTGGCAGGCACAGTCTACACCCCCCTCCCTCTGCTCCGCAGTCAGCACTCACACGCCCAAGAAGTCAAGTCCCACAAACAGGAACCATCGAGCTTTCCACAAGGGCTGTAAGAACATGGGGACCAGCCTCTGCCCGGGGCCCCTGCCAAAGTTACTCTTCACGAGTACAGTCTCCTGTAATCCTCACAGCCGTTCTGTGATATAGAGTTTTCCTACGCCCCATCACATGGGGATGGCCCACAGGTTCCTTCCAATTGCTACAGTCATTTCCTGGAGGATTTATACTATAGCCTGAGGTGTGTGCCTGGCTTCTCCAAAATGTCCCTCAATAAACTTCCTATTTTTCTGATTCCACACCCTCAAATCATGCATTTGAGGAAAACCCAAACCAAAGGTATGACCTTAAGTTAGCGCCTTACATCTGCCCAAGCAAAGCAGCAACTCCACCGAGTGAGAAGCTACGAAAAGCAAATGATACAGTGCCTGGCAGGCGGTTTCTTCCCACATACCATCATCCACGATCCAGTCGTCATCCTGGCGGGCCTGGACCAGCTTCGAGTACTGTTCCTCATCAACTTCTTCATAAACACTTGTGAAGTCCTCTACCTGCCATCGTACAAGTTTGAGAGAGCTTCAAGTGGAGTGAAAGTGTTAAACAATTCTGATGAAAAAATCGTCAAATTCAAAGTGGAATGGCAGCCTGAAGGAGTAGCTGCAACCAAATCATGAGTTCTGACATTCAACACCACTGCAGGATTTTCCTTAAATAGACATCAATTAACTTAGCATTCCTTTTAGGTGGGTGTTAACATAAGATATTAAATGATTCCATTAGCATAATATACTTGTCACACCAGCAATTACTCATCTACTTCATAAAAAACAAACTGAATTATAGCCAATTCTTCATTAGCTGCTTTGGGGATTAGTCACTTGTAATTTTGAGACTGGTTTCTCCTGTACTTGACAAACCTGTAAGACATGCCACCTCCCTCTCCACTAGCTGATGGTGCCCCACAAATGGACAATAATCTTAATAACTGTTCAACCAACCAAATGTAATTCAAAAGGAAAATCTCCCCCATCCATCCCCCTCCAAAAATCAGCAAAACACACACTACGGGTACACTAGAAATGGTTTTTGAGTGATCCCTATTTGTATTACCACCGATTCCCCACCATTTTCAGGTCTTAAAAACTGAGGGCAAGTGCGGAGAGAATGGCAAGGCCTGAAATCATACGGGCTGCCCGACCGCCAGAAGGCCAGAACACCACAAACTACTGGCCTGAACAGAGCAGACCACCTCAGCACAGTTAAAGCAACAGACAGCATAGATGCACACCACTGCAGTGAGAATTTGGCGGGCTGGTTAGCAAGAACTTAAAGATACCTCGTTAAAAACTCCCCCTTCTCTTGAGAGTTCTGCCTTTTCAAGTGGGGATTGGAGGAAACGACCAACTCCATCTGAAGAGCTAAGGTTCTAGGAGAAAACACCTGGACACAGAGCTTTGAGAGCCTGATGGGTAGAGTTGGCTGGATTTCTGCCACACCTACCTGGGCTTATAGTAATTACAGGATTAAGCTTAGTTTTTACCTCCGGTTTAATCTACTCAACAGGGATCACTGGCAAACACTGATCTGGCCTTTGATCATTTGATGACAGAAATTACCTGCCCTACCAAATTAAGTTTTTTGACAACCCAAACACAAACTAGTCTAATTAAAATGACTGTACTGACCAACTTTCTTTTTGAGGGGAGAGGGAACTGGCAAGGTTAGCTTTGTTGGCTTAAGTCTATCATGCATACTGTGTCTCTCGTTTAAGCAACTCATTTATATACTATCAAAAGACACCTGAAAACTATTTTTAAAAAATAGTGACAAAGTGAGAGAGAGGCATGGACATATATACACTACCAAACGTAAGGTAGATAGCTAGTGGGAAGCAGCCGCATAGCACAGGGAGATCAGCTCGGTGCTTTGTGACCACCTAGAGGGGTGGGATAGGGAGGGTGGGAGGGAGGGAGACGCAAGCCGGAAGAGATATGGGAACATATGTATATATATAACTGATTCATTTTGTTGTGAAGCAGAAACTAACACACCATTGTAAAGCAATTATACTCCAATAAAGATGTTAAAAAATAAATAAAAAACAATAATAATAAATAAACAATAAAACAAATATTGTTCTAAAATATAAAATAAAATTTAAAAAAATTTTTTAAATATCATTTTGAGGGCTTCCCTGGTGGCGGAGTGGTTGAGAGTCCGCCTGCCGATGCAGGGCACACGGGTTCGTGCCCCGGTCCGGGAAGATCCCACATGCCGCGGAGCGGCTGGGCCCGTGAGTCATGGTCGCTGAGCCTGCGCGTCCAGAGCCTGTGCTCCGCAACGGGAGAGGCCACAGCAGTGAGAGGCCCGCGTACCGCAAAAAAAAAAAAAAAAAAAAATCATTTTGCGTTAAAAAGTCATTTTGACTCAATCTCTAAAAACACTGCTACTGCTCAGCTTGAACTCTTAGAGCCATGCCATTAACATCAGCGATTAATGGGAAATCAGTCACATGGTGTCAACATCTGAAATGCCCCACAGAACTCCTTTATAGAAGTACCTACATTAAAAATGCTTTACTCTTGCTTTACTGTAATCCTTTTAGCAACCCTTTATGATCTGGTTGACTCCCTTAACTTGAATGAATGGTGCCAAATGACAAAAATCCTCTTCTACTTGCTTACTAGCCCAACACAGAACAGGCCATGGCTAAACAGGAACATTCTGAAGCCAGGCTGCCTGGGTTCCAATCAAGGCTCTGCCACTGTGACCTCAGATACCTCCCATGCGAAATGCTGTTAATCACAGTATCTAATTTTATACGGTATTGGAAGGATTGAATAAATGAACATATTTGTAAAAGCACTTAGAACAGTGTTAGCTGAAAAACTGCATTAGTTGCTATTGTTGCTGTTGATATTATTATTTTCTCATATTAATCACTTTCCAGCCCTGAGGCAGTTAACATCCTCAGCGAGTGCCCTCAATGTGAAGCTAGACAATGTTGTGCAGATGGTACCAATCTGCTTTTCTACCTGCAGGGCATCGACAGTGGGTAGAGGAAAAGAGCCAAAAGGGCATCACATTCAATCCTACACACAGGACACAGCAGAGGGAAGGTCCAAGTCCCTACCGCGCTCCCCTTGCATATGAGATTAGGAACAATTCTCTCCAAGGAGCAGCAGTGCTGGGCTAGACTGCTCAATACCTTATGAGTAAAGTAAAAGCATCTGTAAGTTCCCTCAACGAAGCCATGGAACTTAGCAGAGATGCAGTGTGCTTACTAATTTTAAAATCATCTGTAAGGTGCCTCATAGGAACTTTAAGAGTTCAGTAGTCTCCCATAACCTGTAAATCTACCTCACGCCCATATGTTTGATATTAAGAAATTACTATTATAAGAAGCTTTAAATATATGCATATTTCTAATCAGTGACAAAGGTGACCTAAAATTATCTACAGGCTATGAATTAGATGAAGCACAGGAGAAAAAGCCCAGAAAAATGGTTACTTACTTCATATTTATACTTCTCACCAGCTTTAGCCCTTTTCAGTCTTTCCAGAGCTTCCTGTCGCCCTTTCTTTGATTTCTTCTCTCTCCGGGATCGAGAAGTTACAAAACTCCCTGAATCTGACACAGCTGAAAAGAAGCCAAATTTACATGAGATGTACAAAATTGTCAGCCATCTTCCCTCAAAAACAAAGCAAGTTTTTAGCCAATAGTAATATACAAGTTTAATGTTATACAAATGGATTCTTTTTATAATGGAAATAATTCACAAGCTCAGGGCTGAATCTGCAGCTCCTGTGGCTCTTCAGAAATTTCCAGCTGAAGCAACTGTTATTTTTTTTCCGCCAAAAAGAGAAAAATTCCAAATTCAACTGATATCCCCTGGAGACACTAAAGGGAGATCAGTCGTTAACCCACAACCTTTCCCAGGGAAACGGCAGGCCGTTAAGTGGTTATGAAAGGGACAATTCATTTTGTGTTCTGTTAATCAACATTTGAAAGGCTTTGAGGAGCACCTGCTCTTTGCAAAGTACCAGGCGCTCTGAGAGACACAAAGATAAGAAAGACAGGGCCCACAGACTCACAGAATTTACAATCTGACCTGGGAGATACCTGGCAGACCTCGGAGATACTGTGGGTTCAGTTCCAGACCAACACCCATAAAGTGAATATCGCAATAAAGTTAGTCACACGAATTTTTTTTTTTTGGTTTCCCAGGGCATATAAGGGTTACGTTTACACTATACTGTAGTCTATTAAGTATGCAAAAGCATTATGTCTTTAAAAATACTTTATTGGTAAAAACGCTAACCATCATCTGAGCCTTCAGTGAGTTGTAGTAACATCCAAGATCCCTGATTACAGATCACCATAACAAATATAATAATGAAAAATGTGAGAATTACCAAAATAATGTTAACACAGGGACATGAAGTAATAAGCAAAGGCTGTTGGGAAAATGGCACCAACAGACTTGCCCGATGCAGGGATGCCACAATCTTCAATTTGTAAAAAAAAAAAAAAAAAAGCAGTATCTGTGAAGCACAATAAAGCGAGATATGCTTGTAAGTAGCAACTAACTCTAAAACAATTTTTAGAAGTAACACATGCCCTAACAGAAGTACAGATAAAGTGTCTGGAATTCCAAAGGAAGGATAAATTGGGGGTTGGGAGAATTTAACAAAGATGGCTCTGAGGAGATTCTTGATTCCACCACTGATTTCCAGGCCTCATGCAGTTGGTTACGACATTAGAGGATGAGGTGAAAGATTACAAAGATTAAAATGTGTTTTGTAGAAAATTACTGAAGTACCAGAGAGCCTCAGTGGTCAGTCATTCAACTTTTGAATTACTCACACTTTGGGTCATCATAAACTGACCACTTCACACACGTACTAAAAAGATTTCATCCACAGAATGAAGACTTTCATATGCCAGCTGATGAATACCCAAGCCAAGCAAGACAGTGCCTCCTGCCAGCGATGAGTTGAGGCTCAGCATGACTGCCACCTATGTCTGTGAAATTGAGTACTGTATTGTATTTGTGCTAATTATTTTATAAAAAGTAGTAAGCACAGAAAAGGAGAAGTATTGATAACAGGCATCCTAAAAGCTCCAACCCCCCTGGAACATTCATAACAACATTCAGCTGTTTGACTAAGTGTTTGAAATAGAAGATGCAATTTACAGACCATGTACCAAGTGCTGGCAATAAACTGTTGAAAACTGTATCTTAAAGGTGAGGCATAATTAGAGATTTTTTTTCCTTAGCTTTCTGGAAATGGAATCTCTCTATAACATCTCAGCCTATTGTTTGACTTTCACATTTGACTTTTAAATCCATTTTCAGAAAGGCATTAAGGAATGCAGGTACTTAATGATGACAGCCACAAAATCTTGGGTGTCACTCAAATGATTTCAAAAAATCGTGAGCAGGCCTACATGAAAAGGTTTTGGAGATTATGGAACATGACCACTGAGAGTGAAAAGGTGGCCTCAGTGTATTCCCTTCAAGACTCCCTTGACTCCTTTGTCAGATTATCCTGACAAAAACCATAGGTTTTCAATAAGACGTATTCCACAGGCAACGATGTGCCCCTCTAAGGGTTTGGGGTACAATTACAAATAGGACAGAGTTGCCGGTCCTCAAGGGGCTCCCAGTCAAGGAAAGCAAAAAGACCTGAGGCTCCCACCATCATATAAAGATGGTGCCGTATTAGAGGTAGGAAGCCAGTATTGAGGAAATGTAGAAAACAGAGCCATTAATTTTGCCTGGGAAATCAGAGAAGGCTTCACAGGGGAGGTTCCCAACACAGAAAGAGTAGAACTTCACTATCAGAGTACAGGGTAACAAGGGGCACAAGCAAAGGAAAAGGCATGAGCCAAATTACAAAGGGATGAAAATGCAAGGTGTATTCAGAAACCAAGAGGAAGTCAATGTGGAAGGTAAGCTGGACATGAGAGCATAGAGTGAGTGGGAGATTAGGAAGAAGCGGCACAACCAGGCTCTGCCACTTACTGGGTGACGACATGAGACAACCAGTTAACCTCTCTGAGCTACAGTGGCCAGGTGTCTTGTTTTTTAAGCTGCCCAGCATCAGAATCTGTGAAGTTCCCCCTCCCTTATGCCCTTGCAGCTAGGGCATGGGCATATAAAATAGGCCCTCCAATTATGAACACCTGCTCAGACTTTAAATCACAAGCTAGTGTAACAAGGAAAGGGGGACGGCTAATGGAAGATTCTAGAAATAGCAACAGCTACAGGAGGATTGAGTACCTGGAACAACAGTGCCAGCAATGTCCCAAGGTACTTGAAGGCTCTAATTTCAAGTACTTGGCCATGGTTGGCAAAAACCTCCTCAATGGACCAGTTTTGTGGCATGATTTTAACCACTGTTCCTAGCTAAGGTGCCCCCTGACTGGCTCTCCGGAGTTTGTGAACACCACAGTATCCTTCAGATAAACTCCTTTTCGGTTTAAATCAACCAGAGTTGGTTCCTGTAGCCTACACCTAAGGACTCTAATGCAGAGCCTCAGGGTCCTCATATGTGAAATGGGGATAATCATGTCTGCTTCATAAAGTTGTTAAGGATTAAATGAAGATGCTTGGCTTACTTTGTACTCAGCAATACAGGAGCTCACTTAATGTGTATGTGTGTGTGTGTACAGATGCACACACATATGCCAACACCTCACAATTAGCACTAACATGGTCTAGCTTCTAGAAAACAAAAATAAAGCAAAGCCGTTTTCTCAGGGAAGCCCCAATATAGCACTGCATATAATTACATGTTTACATCTCAACTCCATGAAGACAAAAACCATGCCCAGCTTACCTACCACTGTAACACCAGAGCCTGACAGAATGCCTATACCTCGTAGGTACATAATGAATATTTGCTGAATGAACCACTATCCCTGCTTTTTTTAATCATTAAACTCTCCCCTATCCATTTCCATATACAGTAACAGCTAGTTATAGACCTTTCAACTTTTCACAGCCACCCCATCTTCCAATACTTAAGGAGAAAAAAGGCCTAAATTTTCCTTTATGGAATATGTCTCCAATGCTTCAAGTAGGTAAGTTAGCAAAAAAAAAAAAAAAGAAGAAGAAGAAGCATGAAAAAAATCCAGTTACCAAAGTTTAAATATTTGGTTCAAAATTACCATCTAGAGTACCCCCACCACCCCCCAAGGCAGACACACACAAGGCTGCAACAGTCTTTCAGGTAACAATCTTTCCAAGTCGGCTGGAAAGGAAAAATTCCAGTCACAAGTCCCCAGCCACTCATCAACACCATGACTTAAGAGGGATCTCAAGATTGCACGATGTCCTCCAAAGAGTGATTTCTTGATGTTCACGGAGAACGTCATTTTTAGTGTGAAGAAAGGGCTTAGCGACATATCACTGATGGAGGGCTGCAAAGACTGTTCACATACATCCCACATTCCATTTGTAATTCAGGCTAGTGGGCTCTCCAAAACAAATTGTCTTAAAAAGCGAAAGCCTAGAAGAACAAATTGAAATCTGTGATTCACGACTAGGTGAATGCAAAGGAAGCTGATTAGGAAGCAAGTTCTCATTAATGGTGATGTATTTGAGTGACAGGAGATGTGATGCTTGAGCTGAGAGAGTGAAGCAACTAATTTTAAGTTGGAAGTTCACTGAAGTCACACTTTAGTTGCACACTGCTCAAAACTCAGAAATCAGACAAATCCATTTGCATTTTTGTATTCTATTTTTGGAGATAGAATATTACCACTAAAAACGGAGTAATATACAAGGCATCCGAAATGCTGCTGAACTGATACGTTTTTTTTAGAAGCTTCACCTGAGATGACTAGATTGTGAACACTATTTCTGTGCGGCACCTGAAGAACTTTCCATAGAATTTGAAAAAAAATTGTTAATGCATAAAGTAGAAACCTATTACCTACAAAGACAAAACGCGTTTGTATCTTCACGTGACAGCACTTAGAGCTTTCTTTCCTGCTGAGGTACAACGTGTAACAACCTCCCCAGCAGTTTCTACCAAGAGAAGGGCGCACATCCGTTCCGTCCCAGCCCTCAAGCGGACACCTGGGGCGGGAGCAATGAAATACTTTCGGCCAATACTGTGCCCCACCGGGGCCAGTCTCATGAAGGTGTGCCCAGCACGTGGGATGAGATTCACCAAAAGAAATAAAAAGAAAGGCAGCCAAGTGCGGAGACCCGCAGTGAGAGAGGTGAGGCAGCCTCCCAAACAAAAAGCCCCGCAGGGGGTTGCTCGGGCATGCCAGGACCCCACAGCCCTGCAAAGAAGACCTGTCCGAGGCCTCACAGGTTCCAGTCCTGGACGTCCGAGGTCCGCGCCCAAAGAGACCGGCGGGTCAACCCGGGCGTGCGCCTACCTAAGAAAAAAATAAAACAGAGCCCCCACCACCCACAATCATGCCACAGTCTCCGCACTCCCAACTGGGGACCCCGCGCGCGGGGTCATCTCTCACCGCTCGCCCCCAGCTCGCAGTCATCGCCGTACGCCAGCGCCATGGTCCCGGAGTCTTCCGATTCCGCGCCAACCAGCCCGAAACTGGCGCGGAGGCCGACACAGGCGCCACCCAGAAAGCCAATCAGCAGCTCCGGAGGCTGCCGACTTCCGCCCGGAAGGCCACTGACGTGACGCGCCGCGCCGCGCCGCGCAGCGCCCCGCCCCCGGCCTTCCCGCGGGCGCGCGTTTGGCGCCCCGTGATGACCCCTTAGGGAAAAGAGCGAGCGGCGGGGGAGGCCGTGGAGAGCAGAAAAAGAAAGCGGTCGGGCGCTGGAAAAGAGCCTCCTGGAGACTTGCTGCGCAGGCGCACCCATGCTGATGGGAAAAGATTTGGGCCCCTTGGAGTAGGAGCTTTCTGGTTCTGAGGGTTGATTTTCCGAGAAAAGGGGCGCGGGAGGCAGTAGGGTGGGCGTGGTTGAACGGGTTTCCCAGGAGCCTGGGAAAACGACTGCCTACTGCTGCGCACTCGGAGTCTTGCCTGATACTTTGCTTCTCTGAGTACGAATACAGTCGCTGTGTGATATATGGTATTGCAATATATGCACCAAGTTAACCAAAAGATCAAAAATACCATCACCAATACGGGGCCTCCCGATGTGGTGCTGTTGGAAAAAAGGAACAATATCACCTATATAGTCTTCTTGCAAATAATGTTTAACCTGAATCTAACCATGAAGAAACAATCAGATGTATTCAAAACGTAGAACAATCTATAAAACAACTGGCCTGGACTCCTGCAAAATGTCAATGTTATGAAAGATAAAAAGGGCATTAGATTCTTGTGTTTGGTACAATGCGTGCAATGTATGCACCTCATATATTGTTTTTTTTTTTCATTTATTGTTTAATAGTAAAACCAGAGACGTCTACATGTATATCTTAACTAGAGAGCACTATTTAAAGCAAGAACTTAAAATAAGAATTAACCATCTGGTTAATTCTTTCTACAATTTGTGTAGAATTAACTTTAACCATTGAGGCCAATACATCTGAACACTTTTCTCAAACCCACTAGTGCACAGGGCTCTTGGTCCCCCCCCCACCCCCTCCCCCTCCCCCACTACCCCATCCAGAACAAAGTTAGATCCATGCCCTCAAGTGATTCAACATGAATTATTGACCAATGGACAAATCTTTTGTGATAATTGAGCCCTGGCTCATAGCATAAACTTGCAATGTCATCGTGAATAAAACCTGACCCCAAAGACAAATAGCTGTACTAATGCTTCAGAATCTTCTAAACCAGCTGCATGAACTAATACTTGGGGATGAAACCAGAATTATTCTGGGAATTATTAAAGGTATTGGAGCAATTAAGAAAGCATTATGAGTTAGAACATTGATGGTATAGTGAGTCAATAGTGAATTTTAGATTAATCCTTTGTCCGGTGATTCATTTGTAAATATTTTCTCCCATTCTGAGGGTTGTCTTTTCATCCTGTTTGTAGTTTCCTTTGCTTTGAAAAAGCTTATACGTTTCTTTGGGTCCCATTTGTTTATTTTTCTTTTAATTTCCATTACTCTAGGAGGTGGATCAAAAATGATCTTGCTGTGATTTATGTCAGTGTTCTTCCTATGTATTCCTCTAAGAGTTTTATAGCGTCCAGTCTTACATTTAGGTCTCTAACCCATTTTGAGTTAATTTTTGTGTATGGTGTTAGGGAGTGTTCTAGTTTCATTCTTTTCCATTTAGCTGTCCAGTTTTCCCAGCACCACTTATTGAAGAGGCTGTCTTTTCTCCATTATATATCCTTGCCTCCTTTGTCATAGATTAGTTGACCATAGGTGCATGGGTTTATCTCTGGGCTTTCTATCCTGTTCCATTGATCTATATTTCTGTTTCTGTGCCAGTACCATACTATCTTGATTACTGTAGCTTTGTAGTGTAGTCTGAAGTCAGGGAGTCTGATTTCTCCCGCTCCATTTTTTTCCCTCAGGACTGCTTTGGCTATTCAGGGTCTTTTGTGTCTCCATACAAATTTTAAGACTTTTTGTTCTAGTTCTGTAAAAAATGCCATTGGTAATTTGAGAGGGATTGCATTGAATCTGTAGATTGCTTTGGGTAGTATAGTCACTTTCACAATATTGATTCTTCCAATCCAAGAACATGGTATATCTCTCCATCTGTTTGTATCCTCTTTAATTTCTTTCATCAGTGTCTTATAGTTTTCTGCATACAGGTCTTTTGTCTCCCCAAGTAGGTTTATTCCTAGGTATTTTATTCTTTTTGTTGCAATGGTAAATGGGGGTGTTTCCTTAATTTCTCTTTCAGACTTTTCATCATTAGTGTATAGGAATGCAAGAGATTTCTGTGCATTAATTTTGTATCCTGCAACTTTACCCAATTCATTGATTACCTCTAGTAGTTTTCTGGTGGCATCTTTAGGATTCTCTGTGTATAGTATCATGTCATCTGCAAACAGTGACAGTTTTACTTCTTCTTTTCCAATTTGTATTCCTTTTATTCCTTTATTCATTTGCAAAAATATTTGCAAATGAATCAATAGACAAAGGATTAATCTCCAAAATATATAAACAGCTCATGCAGCTCAATATTAAAAAAACAAACAACCCAACCAAAAAATGGGCAGAAGACCTAAATAGACATTTCTCCAAAGAAGACATACAGATGGTCAAGAAGCATATGAAAGCTGCTCAACATCACTAATTATTAGAGAAGTGCAAATCAAAACTACAATGAGGTATCACCCCACACCAGTTAGAATGGGCATCATCAGAAAATCTACAAGCAATAAATGCTAGAGAGGGTGTGGAGAAAAGGGAACCCTCTTGCACTGTTGGTGGGAATGTAAATTGATACAGCCACTATGGAGAACAGTATGGAGGTTCCTTAAAAAACTTAAAATAGAATTACCATATGACCCAGCAATCCCACTACTGGGCATATACCCAGAGAAAACCATAATTCAAAAAGACACATGCACCCCAATGTTCACTGCAGCACTATTTACAATAGCCAGGTCATGGAAGCAACCTAAATGCCCATCGACAGACGAATGGATAAAGATGTGGTACATATATGCAATGGAAAATTACCCAGCCATAAAAAGAAACGAAATTGGGTCATTTTGTAGAAACGTGGATGGATCTAGAGACTGTCATACAGAGTGAAGCAAGTCAGAAAGAGAAAAACAAATATCGTATATTAACGCATATATGTGGAACCTAGAAAAATGGTACAGATGAACCAGTTTGCAGGGCAGAAATAGAGACACAGATGTAGAGAACAAACGTATGGACACCAAGGGGGGAAAGTGGTGGGGGGGTGGTAGTACTGGTGGGATGAATTGGGAGATTGGGATTGACATGTATACACTAATATGTATAAAATGGATAACTAATAAGAACATGCTGTATAAAAAAATAAAGTTCCAAAAAAAAGAGTGAATTTTAGGAGAGGATGGCAGCATGAGGGTTTCTTAATTTACATATGGCCAGTGTTCTAGAAAGCTTAGAGCAGTGGTTCTCAACTTTAGTTGCAAATTAGAATCGTCTGAGCAGTTTTTCAAAGTTCTAACGCCCTCTGGACCTATTAAAGCAGAATTTCTGAGGATGGGATTCCAATGTGCAGCCAAAGTTGAAAACAAGTGGTCTAGACTAGGTGTTGCTAAACCTTTTAGAGTCATCAGCAGGATGGCTAACCTGGACATAAATATCCAGTTGAACAATTATGTGGTCACGCATGCCTGGACACACCTCTTTCCGTGAGAAAAGAAAGGAAAGCTCATTTCCCACCTGTTCTAAAGACTTTCACTCTTTAAATCTTACAGCATTTAGTGCTGTAACTTCCTATAAATTGAATGATATCTAGGTTACCTAAAACTCTTATGCAAGGGCAGCACTAGCTTTATTAGAAACAGTGTGAAACCACCCCCATCGTTAACCATCGGTCACCAATAGAAACCATAGCCTGAGTGTCTCCATGGTTTGTGTTTAGGAAATAGAGACCTATTTTAGTTCAAGCGGTCATCACTTGTTGCTTTATTTTATTACCCTTGATGCAGAATCCCGCCTCTGTACACCGACACCGAATTAACTCTCGGAGACAGAGTTTTGCATAAAGTAAAAAAGAATAGCTTTATTGCTTTGCCCTGGAAAGGGGGCCACAGTAGGCTAATGCCCTCAAAACTGTGTGTCCCAGAGAGTGTGATCAGCCTGTGGACATTCTTCTGATTGGTTGGTGGTGACGTAAGTGAGAGTCAGCATCATCAACCTTCTGGTTCCAACAGGTCTGGGGTCTACATACTTGTGGGCAGCATACCGTTAACTTCTCCCACCTGGTGGGGGCTTCAGTATCTGCAAAACAGCTCAAAGATATTGTTATGTGTATCCCTTGAGGGGGAACCAGGACCCTGCCCCAAGGCTGCACTATTGTTTCTTGACTGCTCATCCCTTGTCTCTGCATCACCTCCCTTCCCTGATTAGCAACTGTTTGAACCTGCCCATTGGAACTCAGGGAAGGTCATGGAGGCTGAATAAAGCCTGTTTCCTGTCATCAAGAAATGGGGGACACAGAAAGACTTTTGTGCCCAGGAACCCCACAGGGTCCTGCTTGGTTTCACCCTCTGTGTTCCTTCCACAGTAAAGACAACTTTCATTTCATTGCCCTTTGTCCTTAACTCTTATTGAATAATTTCTGCCAGTGAGACAAAAGTGCCCAGTCATTAATAGTTCAGGCACAGTCAGTAATTTGTTTTATAATCAACCGCTCGAAAAGATCATCCTGGATAAACCTAGAGATTATCATATTAAGTGAAGTAAGTCAGACAGAGAAAGACAAATATTATGATACCACTTATATGTGGAATCTAAAAATTGTACAAATGAACTCATTTACAAAACAGAAACAGACTCACAGACATAGAAAACAAACTTATGGTTACCAAAGGGCAAGGGTAGGGGAGAGATTAAAAAAAATCATCCTGGAAACACAAAATGTGTTCAAAAGTGGGGGAGGGACATGTCCCCTAGATCAGACGTAAGCAAAGTAAGTCTGCTGAAAAGTTATGTATGTGCATATAAATCTGATGCTTTCCAGAGCTGTATATGTTCTCCTTAGATCAAAAACAAAGATTGTCTTGATGGATTTATTTTCTTTTCCCTCTATTGGCATAATCAATGGTGAGCTACACTTGATGACTTACTATGTTATATCTATACCGCTTTAATACAGTGTTGCTTAAAATTCCTGTCAGTATTTACTTGCTTTTTACATGTTGTAGTCCACCTTACATTTTTTAATTAAATTTTTAATTTTGAGATAGTCATAAATTCACAGGCAGTTATGAGAAATAATACAGAAAAATTCCATATATCACTCACCCAGTGTCTCCCACTGGTAACATCTTGCAAAACTATATCACAACCAGGATATTGGCATTGATACAGTCAAGATACAGGACATTTCCAGCTCTAAGGATCCTTTATGTTGCCCTTATGCAGCCATATCTGCTCCCCTCCTGCACGACCTGAGCCCCACCCCATCCTTAACCACTGGTAACCACTAGTCTGTTCTCCATTTCTATAATTTTGTTGCAGGTCTTTGTATAGACTTTCATTTCTTTTGGTAAAGACTTAGGAGTGGAACTGCTGAGTCATGTGGTAAGTATATGTTTAACTTTAAAATAAACTGTGAAACAGTTTTTCCAAAGTGGCTGTGCTATTTTACATTCCCACCAGCAGTGTATGAGAGATTTAGTTGTTCTACATCCTCAGCAATAACTATCAGTTTTTATTTTAATTTTTGTTCTAGTGATTATGTATTAGTATCTCACTGTGACTTTTACAGTTGTTTTTTTTTTAATAGTTTTTTTTTTTAGATGTTGGGGGTAGGAGTTTATTAATTAATTAATTAATTTTTGCTGTGTTGGGTCTTCGTTTCTGTGCGAAGGCTTTCTCTAGTTGTGGCAGGCAGGGGCCACTCTTCATCGCGGTGCGCGGGCCTCTCACTACAGCGGCCTCTCTTGTTGCGGAGCACAGGCTCCAGACACGCAGGCTCAGTAGTTGTGGCTCACGGGCCTAGTTGCTCCGCGGCATATGGGATCCTCCCAGACCAGGGCTCGAACCCGTGTCCCCTGCATCAGCAGGCAGATTCTCAACCACTGCGCCACCAGGGAAGCCCTCACTGTGACTTTTAATTTGCGCTTCCCTGATGACTAATGAGGAGTGCTTCTTGGCTATTTGCAACTGTTTCTCTTGGATGCACTTGTTTTTTTTTTCCTCTTTGTTCTTTGTTTCTCTCTTTTCCCCCTTCTCTGGGTTTAATGGAGTATTTTATATGATTCCATTTTATCTCATCTCTTGGTATATCATTTATACTTCTTTCTTTAAGAACTTTTTTAGTGGTTGCCCTAAGGTTTACAATATACATTTTAAAATAATCGAAGTCCACCTCCAAATAACATCATACTGCTCCATGTGTAGTTTAGGTACCTTATAAGTGAGTATTCCCAAATCCTCCCTCCTGTCCCTTGTGACACCTTGCTGGTGTCCAGGAATTGTTTGTTAGTGTAGGAAAATGCCCCACCCGCACATTGGAAATTGGGTCTCAGAACACTTATTTTCTGGTTCCTGATGAGAAGCCACTGTAATTCTCATCCTTATTCTTCTATAAGTAAAGTTTCCCACCCTCCACCCCTCACCTCTGGCTTCCTTCAAGATTTTCACCTTGTCCCTTGTGTTTTGTTTTTTTGTTTGTTTGTTTGGTTAGTTTCTGGTTTTTCTTCTTTTTTAATAAATTTATTTATTTTTGGCTTCGTTGGATCTTCATTGCTTGGCTCAGACTTTCTTTAGTTGTGGCGAGCAGGGGCTACTCTTCGTTGCGGTGCACGGGTGTCTCATTGTGGTCCTTCTCTTGTTGCGGAGCATGGGCTCTAGGTGCATGGGCTTCAGTAGTTGTGGCACGCAGGCTTTAGTAGTTGTGGCCCACGGGCTCTAGAGCACAGGCTAAGTAGTTGTGGTGCACAGGCTTAGTTGCTCTGCGGCATATGGGATCTTCCCAGATCAGGGCTCGAACCTGTGTCCCCTGCATCGACAGGTGGATTCTCAACCACTGCGCCACCAGGGAAGCCCTTTTTTTTTTTGCTTGTTTGGTTTTGGGTTGGGTTTTTTGGGGGGCGGGGGTTGTTTGTTGCAATTTGAATATGATGTTCCTCGGTGTGGGGTTTTTTAAATTTGTTTGTTTGCTTTGATATTTATCCTGCTTGGTGTTTTCTGAGCTTTCTGGGTCTGGTTGTGTTTGTCATATTAATGATACATTATTTGGAAAGTTCTTGGCCACTATTACTTCAGATATTTCTTCTGCTCTATTTTCTCTTTCTTCCCCTACTAGTATTTTGATATTGTTTCCATACTCCTTTCTCTGACTGCAACAGTTGCAATCTATTTCCTCTAAGTCTTGTCCCCCGTTGACTATGCTTATTTTTGTTTTTCCTCAGGTGAAACAGAAAAGCTGGAGAGAGCTGAAATTCCCTTCCCCAAGCCAGGATAATATTGCAGTATTGCCCTTTGACAGTCTTTCCTCTGCAGAGTAGGCCTTTGTGATTGAGAAGATTCTGGAAGGGTTTCCTGTTGGTTACTCTTCCTCTTCCCCTGCCAAAGCCCCCAAGGGATTTTTCTCAGATCCTCAAGTTGAGAATCTGGTGAGGTTCCTGGAGAAAAAAGCCCACAAATGTGTGTGGTCCTCCCTCTGATTGCAGCGTACCCCTCAGGAATTTCTTAATTTCATGCTAGTCCATACTCAGCCTCCAGCAATTCATCAACATTGCCATGTAAGTGTTCCCACCAGATTATGGTTCCAGGTAAGCAGGTCTCAGCTGTGATTCCCTGTATGTGCCTATCTCTCCAGATTTGGTGATGGAAATTTTCCCTGTTTTCTCAATTCTTTTTGAGAATTTTCTTGTCTAAGAAAAGTCATTATTTTCAGTTTATCCATATTTTTCTTTTTCTTTTTTCTTTTTTTTTTTTGCGGTGCGCGGGCCTCTCACTGTTGTGGCCTCTCCCGTTGTGGAGCACAGGCTCCGGATGCACAGGCTCAGCGGCCATGGCTCACGGGCCCAGCCGCTCCACGGCATGTGGGATCCTCCCAGACCGGGGCACAAACCCGTGTCCCTTGCATCGGCAGGCGGACTCTCAACCACTGCGCCACCAGGGAAGCCCCCATATTTTTCTTGATGTAAGGATGGTAGCAACAGTGTCCACGCACTTTACATGTAAGAGCAGAAATGAGAAGTCACTTGGTTATCTGTTGTATACGTTCTTTGGTGAATTATTTGTTCAAATCTTTTGCCCATTTTTAAAATTTTGAGTTATTTGTCCAATTATTAAGTTACAAAAATTTTTAT
Source organism: Pseudorca crassidens (assembly GCF_039906515.1). NCBI lineage: Eukaryota > Metazoa > Chordata > Mammalia > Artiodactyla > Delphinidae > Pseudorca > Pseudorca crassidens. The sequence goes on from NC_090317.1 coordinate 112,898,486, forward strand.
ACATCCTAAATAAAAGTCCTTTTGAGGCAGGAGATAGATGGGCCTCAGGCTGAGCAGCTGGAGTTCATCCCCTGTGGACAAATACTCCAAAATAGCAAGAGGGAGGAGAAGCTGAGCCCTGCCCAGATAAGAGATAAAAGACCACATATTCCTCATTCTCAAAGTCAAGGAGACCTTCCCAACTACACATGCCCAGAAAGGCTCCTTGAACGTCAAAAAGGGAGGGGGCGCCACCCCATAGTAGGTGATGTCAACCTACCCATACACCTCTTTGCTAGAATTCATCTTGGCTAAGAGATGCGTGCGCACACATGGGAGGACGCTGAGATAAACCAAATATGGACTCAGAACCAGCCAAAGCAAGATGATTGGCCAAAGGAAACCCAGAAGAAATGCCCCATAAAAGTGATTCAAACAACCACGAGGGTGTGGCTCTCTCTCTAAGCCTGCCCATGTGTCTATCCACATGTACTCTTTTTCCTCCTAATAAGCACTTTACTTGTTTCACTACTTTCCCTTTCTGTGTGGAAATTCAGTTCTACACAGCTGACGGGCCAGGGCCTTGTCACTAGCCACTGGTCCCTTGTGCTCTAGAGGCTAGGATTCAGTGCTCTCACTGCCACAGCCTGACATCATTCTCTGGCCAGGGAACTGAAATCCTGCTTCAAGCCACTGTAGGCCGTGGCCACCCGAGATCACTTTATAAATATGTGTTTTGCAAATATTTTCTCCCAGTATGTGACTTTTCTTTTTTTGTGTGTGACGTTTCATTTTCTTAACTATGTCTTTATTTTTAATATATTTATTTATTTATTTATTTATTTATTTTATTTTTGGCTGTGTTGGGCCTTCGTTGCTGCACGCGGGCTTTCTCTAGTTGTGGCGAGCGGGGGCTACTCTTCATTGTGGTGTGCGGGTTTCTCATTGCAGTGCCTTCTCTTGTTGCGGAGCATGGGCTCTAGGCACATGGGCTTCAGTAGTTGTGGCACGTGGGCTCCGTAGTTGTGGCTCGCAGGCTCTAGAGCGCAGCCTCAGTAGTTGTGGCGCACAGGCTTAGTTGCCCTGCAGCATGTGGGATCTTCCCGGACCAGAGTTCGAACCCGTGTTCCCTGCATTGGCAGCCAGATTCTTACCCACTCCGCCACCAGGGAAGCCCAACAATTATTTTCAAAGCAGCTATTCTGTACTTAGAACTATGCTAGACAGAGCAAATTATTTCACCTCAGTCCAGAATCTAGCCCTCAGCCACTAGATTCAGAAAATCATACTGTTCGTACATTCAGAGATGATCAGACTTTTGATAACAAACTACTTGTAATTAACTGTAATTAAAATAACCAGAAAATGCAAAAAAAATCATTGATTTCTACAGTGATTTCGAATACCTCTAGCTGGGCCTGCTTTACTATTTGTGGAGTCAGGACAAGAATATGAATGGAAGCCTATATATCATATGTCTAAATATTTAAAAGTTTGAAATTAGGCTAGCAGACTGTTTGTTATGTGGGGTGGGGGAAGCCAGAGACAGAACCCCTCCTTTGTACCACACCACGGGGTGCGGCCAGCCCAGATACCCAGATTCTGTTCACATTTTCCTGCTGAAAGGTTGACCACCCCTCGTGCCCAGGGATATACCACTCTGCAGTGAGGTTACCTCCAGGAGGGTGGCCTTGAGGAAGAGGCTGCACATGCCCTGGAAACACGCTGAGAACATTTTGTCAGAGAACTCCAGAGTGTTCTAGAAGGGGGTTGGGGGTCCCAAGGCGTGTACCCTGTCCCCATGACCACATGCGCTCCTCAGAGGAGGAGAGCCAAAGTAGGGCCCTCTTAAACATGGCACACAAGGCCATGATCCAGGCACACCCTGCCCACTGGTGAGGTACTAGAAAGCCAACAGAATACTGCTGGGGAATTCGTGCAACAGGAGGGTGATTTCACCAGCTCTGAAGCTGAGGCCTAGTTGATCATCCATGTCTCCCAGCGTAGAACACCTCGTGGGCCATGAGGATACTTGTCCCCCAGATTCAGGTGTGTACTGTGATAGGGCTGACACAGTTTGCTTCCCCAACAATATCCTTTTCTTTGAAGGTCAGGGGCTGCAAATGCTCCTCACAGAGTGGGAGAATAGGGGCTGAGAGCCAGCCATCCCTCTGCTCACCGAATGGGGCTGCTTCTGTCCAGAGGAGCTCCTTTTTCTAATTTACACAAGGTGCCATATAGGGTAGCTGAGACATGTTGCCCACCCATTTCCAATTCTATGGACCTGGGCCACTAGGCTTCACCCACTGACACAACGCTCAGAGCTCTGGAGCGCCCCCTGTGGTAGACAGGGAATTGTTAATAGGACCCTCCCAAGACCATTTCAGTTCAAGAGGCTCTCAAAAGTAGAAGAGACCCCAGAAAGCCACCAATAAGTGTTCAGATAATAGACACATTCATAATCCAATTAAGGGTAATCGGCTTAATTTACTGACCCAACGAGGTCTGTGATAAGAATACAGAATACAGTTGTATCGGTAGCCCTCTTTCCCTTCTATTTGCTTTACAGTCAGAATTAATCAAGACCTACCCTCTCAACTTTCTCATGCTTATGACAAACAATCACCTTCCCTAAGCAGGAATTAACTGAGGGAATAGATTGGCAGTGATTCTTATTTTGGATGTGAGACAAGAAGCTTGGAAATATAATCAAATGCACTGTTATTCTAATAGATGACAACAAGAGGCAATTTCAAAACAAGTCTCTCTTGTGAACCATTGGGCCTTGATGACACAAGAGTGATTTTTCCATTACTGAGAAGAGCAAACCAGTGTAAATAGAAGTGGATGGGGCTTCCCTGGTGGCGCAGTGGTTGGGAGTCCACCTGCCGATGCAGGGGACAAGCGTTCGTGCCCCGGTCTGGGAAGATCCCACATGCCGAGGAGCGGCTGGGCCTGCGAGCCATGGCCGCTGAGCCTGCACGTCCGGAGCCTGTGCTCCACAACGGGAGAGGCCACAACAGTGAGAGGCCCGCGTACCACAAAAAAAAAAAAAAAAAAAAAAAAGAAGTGGATGATGGGATGATGTTTTCCTGACAGCTGAACCAAGCTTCAGTTTAGATTTAGAGAAACCTCCTCTTTGAATCAATCTGTACTATGTCGAGTTGGGCCATCATTTCAATGGATCCAGTGAATCACTCTGGAAGAAATAACGTGCCCAGGACTTCCTTCTTTTTTTCCTCTTTTAGTTTACTACCTGGAACCCACCCTGGGAATGTGGCTTACCTCTTATGTCCAATCCCAGCCTCTTTGAGGGAATGATCCATGGAGGATAAGAATTAAGATGAGGGAAAACCTAGGAAGGAAGAAGGAAGAGGTATCTGCAAAAATGCTTGGATCTGAAAGTGTTGCAGGGTGAGGGCTATGGGGAACTGGAGGGAGAGGTCCAATCCAAATATAGCATCTATTTCCTTGGGTTCTGCAGTAGCTTCTACACACAAGTTCTATGGGGTTGCCTCCATATTGCCCTCTAAACTTCCCCCATGCTGAGGATTCTCTCCTAACAGTCCTCGTACCATCTGGAAAAATGAGTGTATTTGTCCTAGTTCTGTCAGGGAAGCGGAGCACTGTGAGCCATGGAGGAAGGGATTTATTATAGGAAATAGACCTGGCCCATTGTGGGAGGGGCTGGGGTGTGGAGGTCTGGGAGTTTGGAGGATGAGAGAGGCCACCCACCTGGCAGTCAGAAGCCCAGCACATCTAGCTGCCAAAGTGGAGGAGGAAGCCCACGAGAAGCTTTGGGAAGCTCTATGGGACTGCACACACATCTGATGGTGGGCCTGGGGCTGCTGTTGATCAATAGTGTAGCAGTTGGGAAGAAGATCTGGACGCAGAGTGAAGAGAGGGAGGAGAGGCTGGGACCCACTGTCATATCCCCCTCTGTTTGTCACCACATCCAACCACTCTCTTCACTCTTTTTGGAAGATTTTGCCTTCCAAATCTTGTGCAAATTCCTCTCTTGGCCAACTCTAACCCAAAGCTGAGGGAATGGGATCCTTGGAAATGTGATTCCAGCTCACCAAGTCAGCACACTAGGACTTCCCTGGCGGTTCAGTGGTTAAGACTCCGCGCTTCCACTTCAGGGGGTACCGGTTTGATCCCTGGTCGGGGAACTAAGATCCTGCAAGCCACGCGGCCAAAAAAAAAAAAGTCAGCACACTACATACAACCATGCTAGGAAACCAGCAGCAAATTCACTGACAGAGCTTCCCCTGCAACCATACAGCACCGGATCAGAGAAAGTGCGGGATGGACGGATGGATGGACAGACGGAAAGCTTGAAAGGATCCTTCAGCTGATCAGAGCAAGTTTTACCGTCCGGAAGATGGAATATGTAAGCAAGCAATTAAGAGTTTTCCTGCCAGGATGGGACATAGGAAATCTTTACGTGGCTCAGGTGAATTTAGATAGCAGTTTTTCTGAACTAAGTTATGATACTCATTTTAACAGTCAGCAGGCAAAGTTCCCATAGCACTTTGCTGCAGCCAGATTGAAAAAGAATCTTCTTCAGAGAAAGCCCCAAGCACATGCATATTTAAAGAGTTCTTTTAACATACAGCATTATCTGAGGGGAAATGACTTTAACACAAATTGTGAAGATTCCACGTCGCTAAAATGCACAAATTCACTGCCAGTGGTGCTTAGAATAGCTACCTGAAAGAGATAAAACGTTTATTAGAATCAAAGTCTGTTTGAGAGATTTATTTTCTCTATCTTTATTCTCATATTTAAAGAAAGTGCTGAGTTGTATGTTAACACTTTAAGGTCTTGACCACTTTTTATGTTGAAAAAAAGAGAGAAAATGTTTGTCATTCCAGCAGCATAATCAGTTGAGCCAGCACACAATGACATTGTTAATTCACCAACAGAATTTGTTGCCGTAGCTCCAGTGAGAGACAGGGTAGGTTAAACAATGGCCTTTTTCACCACAACCTGCCTGTCCCCACGCAACAGGCCTTCGTTGCGCCGGGCCAGAGCACAGCAATTGTCAATGAACAGCAGCCGTAGGGAACAACAGGAGGCTTCTGGTAAATAAAGCAAGAGCGCCTGGCAACTTGGATCTCCGCTTATTCAAGCACTGGGACGCAACTAGCTCCTCCGAGCTTATCTTTAAGCTTAATTTTTGGTAAAGTGCTCCCGTAAATCCTCAGAAAGAAAATTTTCACCTTGTGCCCCAAAAGAACTCCAAAGGGAAGAGAGGACTCTAAAAAAGAGGGAAAGCACGTCAGGAGCAGACATGGTGGGTCGCCAGGATTGCACCATGGAAGAGGACACCAGGGACCATTGCACCCCCCAGTTCTGGCGCAGGGTAATGTACACGCTTTCTTATTGATTTGTGCCTCTTTGATTAAGGTAGGTTCAAAAAGTTAAGTCCTATGTATCTTTGATGGACCTGTGATAATTAATAGAATCACACTCAAAAGAGAAATGTTGAGAATTCCCTGGTGGTCCAGTGGTTGGGACTCTGCGCTCTCACTGCCGAAGGCCCGGGTTCAGGCCCTGGTTGGGGAAATAGGATTCCACAGCCGTGCAGCGTGGCCAAAAGAGAAAAAAAAAAGAGAGAGAGAGAAATACTATCCCTTCTTAAGAGAAATATTTTCCCTTCTTAAGGTGATAAAAATAGAAAACTGTGGCTAATGGTTCTTTATGCCCTGACTGAGGATGCATGCACCCTGGACAGAGTTAGAAGACAGGAACAAATTCTCTTCCTAAAAAAAAGGTCCAACAGATACACACTACTATATATAAAATAGATAAACAACAAGGACCTACTGTATAGAACAGGGAACTATATTCAATATCTTGTAATAACCTATGAGGGAAAAGAATCTGAAAAAGAATATATATATATATATATGCGTGTGTATAACTGAATCACTTTGCTGTACATTTGAAACTAGCACAACATTGTAAATCAACTATACTTCAATTAAAAGAATAAAGAAAAAATTTTCAGGTCAAATCAGTATGAGTAAATGTAGGTAGTTCAACGCCAAGAATGATGCTGTAGGAACCCGAGGGTGCTGGAGAAATATTTTAACAAAATGTTCATTATCCTGTAGAATTAGAAACTTTCCTAGTAGAAAAGTCACAAAATCCTGATTAGAACATCCATTTCTGAATTCTTTGCAGTGTAACCATCATATAAGTGATACTACCTTCTATGGTCTTTTATTTGGGGGAGGGGTACCTAGGGGAATGTGCACTTTAGTGGAGCCTTGTTAAACCAAAGAGTTCTAGACAGAAAAAGTTTAGGTGGTGAGACAAAATAGTAAGAAGGATTCCAGATGATGTGAAGAAGAGATTGATGTAATCTCTCTGCTTCATAGAAAAGCTGGTTTCACAGCACTCCCCGGAGACTGGTTTCTCAGGCCTTAAGACACTTGGCCCTGTTCCTTCCCATCCCAGCACTCCTTCAAAACTTTCCCATGCCCCTGGGAGTGGCTGGGGATGGCTGGTTAAAGCGTCGGATGGCTCGGAAAGGTATCTGGGTCCATATCCACCAGGCACTTGAGCTACATGCCTGGTAGACCATTTCCCCCAATCGGTCCCTTCCCTGTTTGCCTCCATATTATCTCAGATTTGGAGAAATTTGTATGTTGAAGACTCATGAGTTTTACTAACTCATTTTATTGAGTTAATGGGGGACTCAGGAGGCATTTTAGTCATTCATTCATTTACTCACTCATTCATGCCTCATTCCAAAAATAGATTTGAAGTGGTATCAAAACAATTAGATTCAGTTCTTGACTGGTCCAAATATGGAAAATTGATTTAATCTTTCTACGTAGAGTTACGTAGAGTTCAATCTGCAAATATCACTCTGTACTCCTATACCTTTTGTGAATCGAAAAAAAGCCAAAGGCTTCTAATCTCATGGTTCTCCTAATAGCGTCACTTATTATCCTAATAATAGCTGACATTTTTAGTTCTTAGTTGGTGGCATGGCCTGTCCAAGTACTTTACATGCCTTATTTCATGTGATTATAGCCAACGAAAGTGTTCAAACTCCTAACCACTAGCCTATTCTGCTAATTTGAGCCTCAGTTTCTCCCAGTTAAATGGAATGGGTTTATTTAATCTCCTTGGGCAAGCAAGACGAATTCTATTATTAATTGTAACAATAATAAAGAGATGATTGCATTAACATTTTAATCATGCTTTTCAGTTCTCAATGTACTTTTCATACAGAAACTGACCTCAATTTCTGTAAATTTAATTTTCTGACTGCCAGCCCTTTGGGGCACCATACATTGATACCCTCAAGCTGACGCATGACCATTTAAGGCTATTGCTAACGGTGCTGCTTACCAGCTAATAGTTATAAACATTGTCATTAAATATTGTATCTGAACGGTGAGGTTTTGAATTTAATAATACAGTTGACCCTTGAACAGTGCAAGGGTTAGGGGGCCGACCTTCCGTGCAGTTGAAAATCTGAGTATAACTTAGTCTGCCCTCCGTATCCAAGGATGCAACCAGCCACGGATGGTGTAGTACTGTAGTATTCACTGTTGAAAATAGTAAGTGGACCCGCACAGTTCAAACCCATTGTTCAAGGGTCAAGTGTATTTTTAATCTCTCCAAGAATGGAAACTCCCTTTATTTGAAAGAGTTGGTTATTCACTTTCCACGTATTTAACTTTAGTACTTGATTGGCACTTATTTTGATAATAGGAGAATGCCTGAACATTATCTCAATTCCTCTTACTCCAAATGCTATGAGGTAGGTATTATTTATATTCTCATTTTCAAGTGAAAATTGAGGCTCAAAGAGGTTAAGTAAATTGTCCAATGTAGTTAAGCAGAGGGCTGAAATTCAGATTCTTGGAATCCAGTTTCACTTTTTCTTTCAACCTACAGCATCAAATAAGGTAGCCACTAACCACATATGACTGTTTAAATTTAATTTTAATTAATTATAACTAAATAAAATGTAAAGTTTAGATCCTCACTTGCACTGGCCACATTTCAAGCTCTCAGTAGTCACAGGTGGCTAGTGGCTACCTTATTTGGACACTGCAGATACAGAATATTCCATCATTGCAGAAAGTTCTCTTGGATAATTGCTGCTTTAAGCCATAATGTCTCCTTTAGATATGTTGACACATTTCCTCAGAATATATTGCAGTTCTGTCACAAGTTATAAGGATTTAAAATTTTCCTGTGAAATCTCATTCATGTGAAGTTTCTTCATTTGCATAGCACCAAGTTAACTTTGATCTGCAAATTAATAATATAGATAAGAGTCAAGGAGACATTAAACACACTTCAGAGACCAAAGTTTTTAAGCACCATCAAATAACTCCAGAAGCACTCACTTAGATGTAAGGAACTGATATGATAATTACACATCATTTTTATTTATTCATTAAAACCGGGATCCCCTAAATTGCCCTGGTAGGAAATAATGTGGTTAGCCTAGTTCTTTCTAGCAGCGCTTCTGCTATTCCTAAATTCTATGTAAAATCATTTTATACTACTGATTTACCTTCCTCTCTTCCTTTGGTAAGTCAGTAGCATAAAATACTTTCACGCTGAAAAGTTCTTTTAAAATTATACTATGATTTTTAAAATTAATATTTATTTATTTATTTATTTATTTGTCTGCGTCAGGTCTTAGTTGAGGCACATGGGATCTTTGTTGCAGCATGCGGGATCTTTTGTTGCCACACGCAGGCTCTTCGTTGCAGCTCGCGGGCTTCACTCTAGTTGTGACGCACAGGCTCTAGAGCACGCAGGCTCAGTAGTTGCGGCTTGCAGGCTTAGTTGTTCCATGGCATGTGGGATCTTAGTTCCCTGACCAGGGATCGAACCCACGTATCCTGCATTGGAAGGCAGATTCTTAACCACTGGTCCACCAGGGAAGTCCCTCATGCTGAAATTTTTACTAGCTCAAGATCTAGTTCCAAAGCCCTTGCTTCTTCCACTATATCCCAGGTCTCCCTGGCAGGAGTGCTCCTGTGGGCCCCTCACAGAGGCTGGCACATAGTAGGGGTTCCATGAAAATCTGTTGATTGGTAGACAAAGACAGTTCTTTCAGGATGCCACCCATTGGAGTAGACTCTGATTTTCTACAAAGAATTCATGGATTAAAAAGAACACTCTCTCCTTTCTTCTTTTTCCTTTACCAGTCTTTGCTGCAAAGCCTTCATGATGAGGTAAGGGCTTCCTGTTTGTGAGGAAGATGTTTTCTGGGCACTCAGGTGGGAGTGGGGAGTGCTGAAAGAGATGTATCTAAAAGAGATATTATGGAAATCTCCCTGGTGGTCCAGTGGCTAAGACTCCGTGCTCCCAATGCAGGGGATCTGGGTTCGATCCTTGATCAGGGAACTAGATCCCACATGTTGCAACTAAGAGTTTGCATGCCACAACTAAAGATCCTGCACGTGGCAACGAAGATCCCATGTGCTGCAACTAAGACCCGGTGCAACCAAATAAATAAATAAAATAAAATAAAATAAAATAAAGAGACATTATGGCTTAAAGCGGCGTTATCCAATAGAACTTTCTGCAATGATGGAATATTCTGTATCTGCAGTGTCCAAATAAGGGGTGGGGGTGGGGAGTGCTATCCAGCCTGAGGATTTGGGAATGAAATCTGCCAGCTTCTTCAGAAGGGACAGCTGCCTTCCCACGGCACCAGTCATGGGTTGGGTCCATCAGTCCCTAAATATTATGTTGAGCACATTTGCCAGGTACAGGTTCTAGGTAACAGGAGAGAGAGAAGAGAATTTCGATTTCTTTAGAGAAGAATGGCACTTGCATTCCTAAATCTTTAGCTAAGGTGGTTTCTTATAACTTGCTTTGTTTGATCTTACCAAACTTCAATGCCTTTTTTAGCAAAAATAAAACTCAATTCCTCAATTTAGCAGTAAGTTTCAAAGAATATGACTTGTCAATTCCTTATGTTCTCTAAAGGAAATTTATAGTGCGTAGGCCGTAAGAGAAGAAAGAAAAATTAATAGAAACAATATAAGTGTATGTTGACTATTTAGTCTTTATTTGGAGGAAATTAAACAATTAGAACCCTCCAAATTTCTGAAGTTTAGATATCTGAGCATTTTTTTCCCTGCCACTTGTGGGAGCCAATCTCTGGTTCAGGCAAGGCTAGAAGGAGATCTCTTTGTCATGAAGTCGTTGCCAGCTCCTGTATAATATCTGTGGCAGAGTCAGGACCATTTGAAAACTTAATAAATGTGCCAAAAAGAAAACCACCACAACTATCTGAGCATTTTTTAAAACCACTTAAAGGGAAAGTAGATATTACATTTTTACTTTTTGTTCCAAAAAGCAATTAGGCCTTTTTCTTCTCATTCCTCTGTAATTCCTGCACATGAATCCTAATATTACAGGAACAGGCATTTATTTGCACAGCCTTCAGCTAACTCAACAGTCTTTGTCTCCTTTGGAAACTGTATGGTAGATTGATCCAAGGTCACATGTCCTCTGAAACCGATTAGCAGGTGTGTCATCACTGCCATAGGCTGCTCTGCTGATGGTTCTTAGTCTGAAAATTGACAGGTGGAGCATATGCTGCATTCCCGATACAACTGAATCCAAGTCTCTAGAAGACACTGATGTCTCTGCCTAAACTGGAGAGCCTCACCCACTGTGGTCCTCTAAAGCAAGCCTTGACCATCAAGCATCTGAGAACTCTCACAGGCTCACAAAAATGGCTCAATTAGCATGCAAAAAGATGGGACTAAGAGGCTGGACTTGGGAGTGTGTGAAACCTGAGGTTCCCTTGGTCTTTCCAGTGCTGGGAACTATGGGGAGAAAAGGCATCTTACTGGTTTCTCTTATTTTTGTCCTTTAGTCTAAGGGACTTGTAGCCAACTCTCCAATACCATGGAGTAAAGAGTATACAAGAACTGGCATAAAATTAATCTTGCCCCATTCTCACAATGAGCCCTCATTATGTGAAAACATACTCTTTATTTCAATCTCACCCCAGGTATTAGGACATTTGAAAAGTTCTCTTTGTCTTTCCATGAACTACAAATCCTCTCTCTCTCTCTCTCTTTCTTCCTCTCTCTCTCTCTCTCTCTCTCTCTCTCTCACACACACACACACACACACACACACACACACACACACGCAGAAGGAGAAAAGGAATTTTAAAAATTGGAAAGTATTGGAAAGTATGGCCCAGGAGAAAAAAGAAAAATACCTGTTTCAAATCTGTTTTCCTCATTCCTTAAGACAGAAATAAAAAGTACAGAAGCATGTAAATGATAATTCTTTTGAAAGCAAACACCAGTATGATTAGAATTTTTAACAGTACCATCATATTTACAAAAAATTAATCTTTAAGAGTTTGCCCTACATATATATTTTTTACTCTATATATTCTTTGGGAGTGAAGACTATCACATTCATCTTAGATACTTGGCTCCTGACATACTGTAGATGCTTAGTAAATGTTGAATGAGTGAAAGGAGTTTAAATCGCTGTTTATTCTATATCCTCTTTGCCCATGGAGAGTCCTGAGTTTGTCCATCTAAGGTCATCTCTAAGGTCATCTAGGAGAGTGAATGAGTTTCATCCCAGCCTTTGAGACACAGACCAGTGTTGGGTGAACCAACTTCAATTTGACTCCAAAAGCAGAAACTAACACACCATTGTAAAGCAATTATACTCCAATAAAGATGTTAAAAATTTTTTGACTCCAGCCTCTATATTCATATTATCATTAACACCAGCAACAAAGATGTGATCACTGTTTACAAGGCTCTCCACCTCAAATCCTGCCAGACTCCTAGGGTTGCTATAGGTTTGTGATATCTGAAGGCCAGGTGGGACCTGCTTAGAGAGATGGCAGACTCACCCTCTACAACTCTTCCTCAGCTTCCCCAGAGATGGGCAGAGCTGGATCAACCTCCAAGAGAGATGGGTAAGACTTGAACACAAATCTGTCCCATAAATTCTTTTCCATGTGACTACCACTCTTTTTCTTTTTTCTTTTTTCGGCTGCGTGCGGCATGCGAGATCTTAGTTCCCCGACCAGAGATCGAATCCGTGCCCCCTGCAGTGGAAGCCCGGAGTCTTAACCACTGGACCACCAGGGAGGCTTCTCATTGCAGTGGCTTCTCTTGTTGCGGAGCACGGGGTCTAGGTGCTCGGGCTTCAGTAGTTGTGGCACATGGGCTCAGTAGTTGTGGAGCACAGGCTTAGTTGCTCCACGGCATGTAGGACCTTCCCGGACCAGGACCCCGTGTCCCCTGCATTGGCAAGTGGATTCTTAACCACTGCACCACCAGGGAAGTCTAATAAGAGTTTTGAAAAAAATAATAAGAGTTTTGTAGGGCTTTCTCCATTATACAAGGTAGCGGAGAGTTATGATCACCAGGGAGTATAGAATTCTTCTTATCCTATACAATGCAGACCAGTAGGTCAATTCATTGAAAAATAAAATGGTTATAAGGGAGACATGTTTTAAAAAATGATAAATACATACATTAAACATTATATTTAAATTTAAAATAAATATTATAATTTGTCAGTCCTTTAATTGGTCCACTGATTAGAGTTCTGTGTTTTCTTTTTCATTAGGCATACGTATATGCAATGTCTCTGATTTCCAAATTTTATGAATTCTAAATGAAGTGAAAACTCAAGATAGTTTCAAAATACTCTGAGCATAAAATCCTAGATTTGGGGGTGTTTTGTCCCCTATCTTTTATAGTCTTGTTTGCACCTAATTCAACAGCAATTTTAAAAAGTCACATGACTGTATCTTTTCTTTCTAAAACAATTTCGTTTCTTTAAAAAAACTTCTTGTTTCCCATAATTTTATCAATTTACATAACAGTTAATTAAATTATATCTTTACAATCACAAGTAAAATGGGCATAAACAGATTTGGGGAAGAGTTCAGCTAACTGTTGGAAAACTTATGACTCAACTGGTGGGAGCAAAAGTATCCAGGCATTCCCAAGAGTAGCTTACCTACTTACTCTGAAGCATTCAGAGTGCTCTTAGGACTCTTAGGGGAAATGGAGAGCATTGATTAATTCTGCAGGTTGGTTAACTTTGAGGTTATTTAAGAGAATAACTACCGTTACTTTTTGGGCATAAAATGTTAATATATTAGTAATCAGAGCAGGAAAGAAATCTTTTTGTCTTCCATGCCTCAGGTGTACTGCCTTATTTAATGAGCACCTACTGTGGAGTAGGCACTCAGCAGATTGAAAGACATTCTTTTACAGATATAATTCACATTGTAAAGTATGTAAGTCGGGCTTCCCTGGTGGCGCAGTGGTTAAGAATCTACCTGCCAATGCAGGGGACACAGGGTCGATCCCTGGTCTGGGAAGATTCCACATGCCGCGGAGCAGCTAAACCCGTGAGCCACAATTACTGAGCCTACACTCTAGAGCCCGCGAGCCACAACTACTGAAGCCCACGTGCATAGAGCCCATGCTCCACAACAAGAGAAGCCACCACAATGAGAAGCCCGTGCACCGCAACGAAGAGTAGACCCTGCTCACCACAACTAGAGAAAGCCCGCGCGCAGCAACGAAGACCCAGCGCAGCCAAAAATAAAATAAATAAATAAATAAATAATAAAGTATATGTCAAGCTGTACACCTGAAACTAACACAACATTGTAAATCAACTGTACTCCAGTAAAATTTTAAAAAATAAAGTATATACGTCAATTTTTTTAGTATATTCACAGGGTTATGTAAGCATCAACACAATTTAATTTTAGAACACTTTCATCATCCTCCAAAAGAAATTCCGTACTCATTAGCAGTCACTTTCTGTTCCCTCCTAATAGCCCCAGCACAAGGCAGCCATTCATCTACTTTCTGTCCTATGGATTTACCTATTCTGGAAATTTCATATAAATGAAATCATACAATATGTGGTTTTTTGTGTGTGTCTGACTTCTTTCACTTAGCATATTTTTTCTTTTTTTAAAATTTATTTTATTATATTTTATTTTTCGCTGCATTGGGTCTTTGTTGCTGCACGCGGGCTTTCTCTATGTGCGGCGAGCAGGGGCCATTCTTTGCTGCGTTGCACGGCTTCTCATTGTGGTGGCTTCTCTTGTTGCAGAGCATGGGCTCTAGGCAGGTGGGCTTCAGTAATTGTGGCGCATGGGCTTAGTAGTTGTGGCTCACGGGGTCTAGAGGGCAGGCTCTGTTGTTGTGGTGCCTGGGCTTAGCTGCTCCACGGCACGTGGGATCTTCCCAGACCAGGGATCGACCCCGTGTCCCCTGCATTGGCAGGTGGATTCTTAACCACTGCACGACCAGGGAAGTCCCATTAGCATCTGTTTTCAAGGTTCAGTCGTGTTGTAGCATGTATCGGTACTCCATTCTGTTTTTGTGGCCAAATAATATTCCATTGTATGGATATACAACCATTTGTTTCTCTATTCATCATTCAATGGACATTTGGGTTGTTTTCACTTCTTGGTTATTGTGAATAATGCTGCTATGACATTCGTGTACAAGTTTTTTTTGTGGACATGTTTTCAATTCTCTTGGATATATACCTAGGAGTGGAATTGCTAGCTCAAGTGGTAACTTTACTTTTAACTTTTTGAGGAACTTTCAATCTGTTTTCCAAAGAGGCTGCACCATTTTACATTCCCACCAGCAATGTGTGAGGGTTCCAATTTCTCCATATATTCACCAATACTTGTTATTTTCCATTAAAAAAATTATAGCCATTCTAGTGGGTGTGAAGTGGTATCTGATCGTGGTTTTGATTTGCATTTCCCTATTGGCTAATGATGTTGAGCATTTTTTAATGTGCTCATTAGCCATTTGTATATCTTCTTTGGAGAAATGTCTACTCAAAGTCTTTGCCCATTTTGAATTGTACTATATCTCTCAAAGACCCATCTTTGCCCTAAAACAAGTTCTCTCAACTTTGGCATTATTGACATTTGGGGATGGATAATTCTTTGTTGTGTGTGGTTTTCCTGTGCATTGTAGGATTATAGCAGCATCCCTGGTCTCTACCCACCAGATGCCAGTAGCACCCTCCAACTTGTGACAATCAAAACAGACACTGAAAAATCACCTTGGGGCGGGGGGCGGGCACAAAATCTCTCCTAAGCAAGAACCACTACTGTAAAGGATCCTTCTGTGCATCTAAGAAACACACGGAAACATAACTCAGTTTTAGTGGAGTGGTGGAGGCAGAAGTCAGTTTGAGTGGGTTGAGGATGCTGTGAGAAAATGGACAGACCCTTGGCATATGAACTGACCTTCCCAAGTCTGGTTGGTGAATTAATTGACAAAATGAGAGATAGGTATCAAGGTTACAGATGAGGATTAGGTCACATGATGAGATCAATAATAATTCAATATAATAACACAAAATGAGTTGTAAGACTGTATATGAAAGTATCAAAAATGTGGTATATCTAGAACTGCTTATAGGATTTCTGAGACAGGGAATTTACTGGGAGCTGGTCTCTGGGGCCGAGTGTCGTCCCTTGACCCTCCTAGGCATGAAGCTCAAATGACTGTTAAGTGGCCTTTCCGTGTTAGACAGCTGTCAGCTTCATTTCTCATGTTAGTCTCATCTCTTGGTGGTGATGTGGACACATCTGTCTCAGACATAGATGGTTGGATTGTAAGGAACATCACCCACTAAGCTAGCTTTTTCAGTAGGGAGGAATGCAAAGGGCTGTTTAATAGAAGCCACAGAAAGCTGAAAAGCAGGCCTTAGCAAGGACGGGAACTAGGGCAGCTTGAGAAGCTGTCAGGAGGGGTCGTCTGTGGACATACTTACTCTGCTGCTCTGCCCACAGCTCAGCTCCTGACCCACTTAGTCTCCACCTTTTTTCTTTGGCTGCTCAGTGTGGCATGCGGGATCTTAGACCAGGGATTGAACCTGCGCCCCCTGCAGTGGAAGTTCAGGGTCTTAACCACTGGACCACCAGGGAAGTCCCCAATCTCCACCTCTTAGTTCTAATTCCCGAAAGAGGGAATCTGAGGATCTCGGAAACCACTGAGTAGGCCATGGCTTGGCTCTCTTAATTGGGTGTCCTAACCCAGTTCCCTGGGCTGTGGAGTGGGGCAGTTTTCATAGAACACATGGGGTGGGGTGAGGGAGAAATCAAGAAATAGGAACCACATCATAGATGCTTAAGCCATTCCACCACGTGTACAGATTTTCCCCCGCTTTTTACCTTAAACATTTTTACCCCACTCTTCTCTCCCCACACCCCAACACACAACACATCTCACAGAAGCAGCCTTACCATTGTTTGCCAGTTGAATACACAGTTACCACCATTTACCTGACTCTTTCCTTCAGTGCCTGTGGTACTATGGTCTTGATCTCAAGTATCCTGACTTTAGAAGGGATGGAGGGGAGAGAGGAATTACCCATCATGTTTTCTATTTAATAATGACATGCTAGGCAGGTGTCATCTAAACCTAGCTGGGCAATTTTTTTTAAATTAATTTATTTTTTAAAATTTATTTTATTTTTGGCTGCATTGGGTCTTCGTTGCTGCGCGTGGGCTTTTCTCTGGTTGCGGCGAGCGGGGGCTACTCTTCGTTGCGGTGTGCGGGCTTCTCATTGTGGTGGCGTCTCTTGTTGCGGAGCACAGGCTCTAGGTGCACGGGCTTCAGTACTTGTGGCACGTGGGCTCAGTAGTTGCGGCTCGCGGGCTCTAGAGTGCAGGCTCAGTAGTTGTGGCACACGGGCTTAGTTGCTCCACGGCATGTGGGATCTTCCCAGGCCAGGGATCGAACCTGTGTCCCCTGAATTGGCAGGCGATTCTTAACCACTGCGCCACCAGGGAAGCCCCCTTAGCCGGGCAATTTTTTTGTGTGTGTGTGGTACATGGGCCTCTCACTGTTGTGGCCTCTCCCGTTGCGGAGCACAGGCACTGGACACGCAGGCTCAGTGGCCATGGCTCACGGGTCCAGCCGCTCCACGGCATGTGGGATCTTCCCGGACTGGGGCACGAACCCGTGTCTCCTGCATCGGCAGGCGGACTCTCAACCACTGCGCCACCAGGGAAGCCCAGCTGGGCAATTTTAACAAGAGAAATATATCTGTTTGGGGAGCAGTGTCTGAAACCTCTTCATCCGAATCCTCCCCCATTGGCATAACAGTTGGGAATAAAGACTACCAAGCTGTTGGGAGATGGTACATCCTTCCCAGTAGTTAACGAAGTGATGCTCTGCCTTCACAGTGTATTAATTAAAAAGGTAATCAGTGCATGCTTCAAGTTTGCTGTTTGAAACTCAACAGCAAAAAAAATCAGAACACTACTCAGATTTTTTTCTCATAAAGAAATGAATAACAAATTAGGGCCACAGAGACAGAGTAATCACATTTTGAATGATTTCTCCTGAGCATGCCTTTAATAACCTGTATGCGTCGGGTAAGAAGAACAAAGAAAGGCAAAGTTAATTATCTAGGAGAAGCTTCATCTAGGAGTTTTAGTCACATTAGCCCAGGGTTTCTCAGCCTTGGTACTACTGGTATTTGGGGCCAGATAATTCTTTATTGCGGGGAGCAATCCTGCGCCTATAGTAGGATATTTAGCAGCGTCCCTGGTCTCTAACCAGTAGATGCCAGTAGCACCCCTCTACCCAGCTTGTGACAACCAAAAATGTCTCTAGACATTGTTAAATATCCCCTGTGGGGCTAAATCACCCTGGATTGAAAACTACTGAGTTAACTACACACGTTTCTTCTCACCCCTCATTCCCTGGATCCCGCCAGGGTTTGCTGTTTTAAACCCTTGGAACCAAACGTACCAGGCCATCTACATTTTCCAGGGAGTAATATGAAAAGAAGTTGACTGGGTCAAAATTTCTTGTCCAGATGACAAGAAGGGCTCCTTGCGTTTCTGTATTGAAAAGTAGCAGACAAAAAGAACAAAGGAAGAAAGTCTAATAAAGGTATTTATTTAAGGCACTCAGCTGAACACATATTTATTCCGTACAAAATCCTCAGGGACATCATTAGCCTTATTCTATTGGTGAGGAAACTGAGGCCGAAAGATGCCGAGAAATTTGCTGAAGAACACACAGCTTGTAATTTAGCAGTGGAGCTAGAAGTCTGACGGCAAACTTTGTGCATTTATACACATTGCCTCAGTATAGGCATTTAAAGTGCTAGACAGCTAAGAAAGCAGTGACCAATTTTTATCTTTTCAAAAAATGCTTTTATTATGGAGAGATTCAAACATATGCAAAATTAGACAAAACAGTTCCTTCCCATTTGTGCTGTTCATGTACACTTCACCTAGCGTCAACAATGATCAACTCATGACCAATAATATTGTTTCATCTAGAGCTTTTCAACATTGCCATTATGGACATTTTGGGCTGGATAATTATTTGTTACATGTGTCCAGTCCACACACAAGACAAAGCAAGACCCTAGCCAAGGTCTGACTGATTTGACTGGTAAAAGTACATTGAGTTGCTTTTGGTTTCAGACAGTTTTTTTTTTAATTTTAAATTTTTAAATTTTTGGCTGCATTGAGTTTATTGCTGCTCGCGGGCTTTGCCTGGTTGCGGTGCGAGGGCTTCTCATTGCAGTGGCTTCTCTTGTTGAGGAGCATGGGCTCTAGGCGCGTGGGCTTCAGTAGTTGTAGCACATGGGCTCAGTAGTTGTGGCACAAGAGCTCTAGAGCGCAGGCTCAGTAGTTGTGGTGCACAGACTTAGTTGCTCCGCGGCATGTGAGATCTTCCTGGGCCAGGGGTCGAACCCATGTCTCCTGCATTAGCAGGCGGATTCTTAACCACTGCGCCACCAGGGAAGCCCCCAGTTTATTACTTGCGTAGACGTGAAAGAAATGTAGCCAGCTTCCTGTAGTCCTTGTCGCACATATCGAAAAGGACAACATGGAAACAAAAGAGGCCAGATGACCTCAACTCCCATTGATGAGGAGCCCATTGTAAATGGCAACTAACTGGTTTTCTACTCTTCAGCTCTACAGTGAGGAGGGCAGGGTAGGAAGCTCCATAGTCAATAGAACCGAGAAGGCATTAGAAACTCTCATGACAGCCTCTCAGAGGACGTAGGGAGGGAGTGGGAGATGGGCTCAGAGCGGCTCCTAACAGGCCTCCCATCTCTCATGTTCCAGGAAGATCACAGGGCATTCTGCCAACACTCAGATGAGCTGCAGTTCAAGTCTTTGCCGGTGTGAACTACATGGAGAGGTTCAAGGTCATCAGGGTGCCGGGGCAGAGCTATTCCCTCACAGTGGAGGGCTGTTCCTGTGCATTGTAGGATGTTTAACAGCATCCATGGCCTCCACCCACTACACGCCTGGAGCACCACCCCGCACGATGCGACAACCAAAAATGTCTCCAGACATCCTAAATGTACCTTGGGGGGCAAAATTGCACCCAGTTGAGAACTACTCATCTAGAGTCCTATCCACTCCTCACACCCACATGATATATTTCATCTGCAAATACTTTAGTGTATATTTCTAAAATAAAGCTTTTTAAAACATGAACACAATATCATTTTCATACCTAAACAAATTAATAATGATTCTTTTATAGCATCCAGAAACTGTTCAAATTTCTAGTTGTTTCATAAACCTTGTAATTTTTTTTACAGTGCTTTGAATTAGGATCCTAATAATATAGTCTATATATTGCAATTGATTTCTATGTCTTCTAGATATGGTTTCTTTCAATTTTTTTTTTTTTCTGCAAAAAGCTTTATTGTTTCCATTTGGTCCAAGGCTTGGGAGAGGGCTCCAGGGTGGTTAAAAGCTGCCTAGTGGCTGCAGAGCGGGGCTTCAGGCAGAAGCCCTGACGCCAGAGGGGCTCCTCAAAGGCCGCTGGGCTCCGGACGCTCCTACTCGTGCTGGAGGGCGAGACTTTCGACGAGGGCCTCGCCCAGCCCCCCCCCCCCCCCCCCCACCGGGGACCAGCCGGCCTGCGGAGGTTGGTCAGGTGGGACGAGTTCCCACCTTCTGGATGAGTTTCACCTGCTCATCTAGGAGGCGGCTCTCCGGGAAGTCACAGAGGCGGGGGTCTGCGCGCGCAGAGCCCAGGGCGTGCAGGTCTACAAGGGCCTGGTTCAGGTTCTCCGCGAGCACGACAGCTTCCACAGCGTCCTGGGTTTCACCCCAGTCATCCTGAGATGCTTCTGCACGTCCTGGAAGAGGGCGCAGCTGCCGCGCTGCTTTTGCATTTTCAAGAGATGCTGGGCGCCCTCACGCTTCCCCTCGGGCACTTCGCGGAAAAAGTGGCCCAGGCCCTCCAGAGTCGCGTCGTGGCGGTGGAAATAGGAGCCCAGACAGAGGTAGGTGCGGGAGGCCGGCAGATGCCTGTTGACCAGGCGGTTGACGGCGGCCTCCACCTCGGCGGAATCATTCTGACGAATCTGGGAGCTCGTGGTGGATTGGTAATACGAAGTTAAGCTCAAAATATGGTGTTGGCGGTCCCGGTGGCCGAGGACAGCTGAGCGGCTGGTTCCAAAGGTTGCGAGTGGAACACAGGTTGGAGGTGGTCGGAGGTGGGAGCGAGGGGCGCCCCTGGGTCTGTTCTGTCCACACACCGCTGTAGCAGGAGACGGAGCCGCGGGAGTGCCCAGCGCACTGCCTCTTTCATTTTTTGATTGTACAAACTGGGTTTGTCCTATAGAGCGCCCCACAATCTGGATTTTGTTGATTGCATCCCTGTGCCGTTAGCATACTCCTTTATTCTTTCTGTATTTCCCGTAAATTGGTCTTGGATCAAGAGGTGTGGTCACAGCCAAGTTCTATTTACTTGGCAAACTACTTCATAGGTGGTGCATGTACCTCTATCAGGAGCACATAACAATTGGGATTGTGTTTTTGTCATGTTAGCAGCTGTTGATGCTCGATGTCTAGATCCAGTCATTCACTTGGCATTATAATATATGGCTAGTCTCATTCATTGCTTTTTTCATTACCTTCTTCATTACTCATTCTCCAATGATACACTTCTCCTTCCTTATTATTTGGTCACCCAGAGGTACAGTTTGTAGAGGAAAAGTAACATACATGCTTAATTCTTTCCCTCCAGTTCCCAGTTTTCAAAATAATGCATTTGTTCCCTTGAATTTTCCAATGCAGACAACTGAGGTTTTGGGTTTGTTTGGGACTTTTTTTTTTTTTGGTAGTATTAGGAACTCATGGATTTAAATGTACTTGGTGGATTTCAATCCATTGCAGTTCTTACCCTTTGGATGCTTCCCTTTTCATCTTTGGTTGGCAGGAGTCTCTCCAAGTTGGTTCCTGAGTCTTTTCGATAATTTCTATCCTTTTAAAAAAGGATAATAGAACTTACATGTTCACATGAGTATTTTTTTAATGACTTTTAAAAATTAACTTATTTTTGGCTGCATTGTGGTGCACGGGCTTCTCACTGTGGTGGCTTATCTTGTTTTGGAGCATGGGCTCTAGGCATGTGGGCTTCAGTAGTTGTGGCACACGGGCTCAGTAGCTGTGGCTTGTGGGCTCTAGAGCACAGGCTGAGTAGTTGTGGCGCACAGGCTTAGTTGCTCCGCGGCATGTGGGATCTTTCCAGACCAGGGCTTGGACCCGTATCCCCTGTATTGGCAGGCGGATCCTTAACCACTGTGCCACCAGGAAAGTCCCTCACATGAGTATTTTTATCTTCACAGTTTCACCCTACAACAGTGTTACTTAAAATGTGGGCCTCAGGCAATACCTGTGAGCTGATGGAACATCAAATTGACTCGCCCTACCCAGGCCTACTGAATTAGAGTCTCTGGGAATGGGGCCCAGCAAACTGTAGTTTAACAAGTTCTCCAGGTGATTCTTATGCACATTAAAGTTTGAGGACATATGCTCTACAAGAATTGACTTCAGGGTAGGACAGGAATAAAGACACAGATGTAGAGAATGGACTTGAGGATGTGGGGAGGGGGAAGGGCAAGCTGGGACGAAGTGAGAGAGTGGCATGGACATATATACACTACCAAATGTAAAATAGATAGCTAGTGGGAAGCAGCTGCATAGCACAGGGAGATCAACTCGGTGCTTTGTGACCACCTAGAGGCGTGGGATAGGGAGGGTGGGAGGGAGACACAAGAGGGAGGAGATTTGGGGATATATGTATACGTATAGCTGATTCACTTTGTTATACAGCAGAAACTAGCACAACATTGTAAAGCAATTATACTCCAATAAAGGTGTTAAAAAACATTGACTTCAGAGCCTAGCTTTGGGTCACCTTCCTCACTTAAGATCCCTAGCCCTTCAGGAATTTTTTGCCAGAGTAAACCACCCCTCTGTTCTTATGGGATATCATCAGAGGGCACAGTCATCATTGAGGGTTATTGATTGATAGTTTGATAGGTGAATGATACGTCTTTGGATCCAAAAATTCCAAAATAATTGTTTTTCATAAGTGGCCTTATAAAGCTGCCACGATGAAAATTTCAAAAGAATTACTCCAAAAATGTTTTGAGCAATGGTGGTGTTATATGCGCTAGGGACTGCCATGGTTTAATGCTAATGGTTTTGCTCCTATTAAGTTCTTATGGTTGAATGGTGTGGTGAGGTTATCCAGACTATTTTGCAGAAATAAAGGATTATTTTTCTTTGAAAGTGCTTATTCCATGCTTGCTTAGTTGCTTACTCAAGAGAATTTCTTCTTGTAGCAAAGATGGGCTTCTGTGGAAGCACACTGACTGTATGTAGTTATGCTCAAGCACCATTAGTGAATCAGTCATTCAACATAGCCTCTCATCCGGCACGTAAGTAGACTAGGTTTAAAATGATTGCTTTTAGACATAATGGTTTTCACATAGCCAGCTTCGTGGGACGCATACACTAATAGGGCTTATTTCTTTCAATGTAAACAAAATAGAGATTCTTGGAAAAAAGAGAGCCTAATAGCTTTGGGGTCAAGACCCATGTCTTAGTAAAGTCTCTCACCATATCTCCTTCACCATAGGGGTTCTCAACTCTTTTTTTTGGTTTTGTAATTTTAGAAGTTCTGATACTGTTCCCAAGGCCAATTAGGCCAGAATATCTAGCGAGTGGGAATGTAGTCTCAGGGGGTTTGAAAGGCCCGCCACCGCCAGGTGATTCTAATGCACAACCAAGGCTGAGAACCTTGTGGAGTGAAGCAGAGACAATGAGAAACTTTATTAAGACATGAACTTATACCCCTAAAGTGTTAGGCTCTCTCTTTTCAAGAATAAGATATCTGATATACTTGGGGGCTTTGGAAAGATCAGTTTTCACCAGCACTACCTGATATTATTCAGAGATTTACATTTCACTCACAGAGAAGATAACCTGCTGAGTCTACTTCTGCTTGTATGATGGAGGAAGAGCCCATCTGATGCTACTTTTTGGAAGATTTATTAGAGGATGTGAAGACAACTTGAATGAGTGTTTCAAGATGACATCCTCCATTGGTACCTACTGAATGAGTCAAATATGAGATTTCTAGGGGCTTAATAAAAGGTTTTACCTAGCTAGGTTGTATTATTTAATGTCAAACTAAATGAAAAGCTTTAGACAAGTAGGCTCTCCAAAGAGAGCAAGCCAAGCAGGGTATGGGAAATGAGCTGCAGAGGCAACATATGATGAGCAGGGGCTTTGAAGTCCAACAGACCTGAGTTTGAAACTCAGCTCTGCCATTGACCAGCTCCATAACTTTGGGTAAATTACTTAACCTCTCTAATCACGGATTCTTTTCTGCAAACCTGGCATAGTGCCTGTGCTTGACACAGAGTAGGGTTTCACAAATTACGAAGTATTAAAATTACAGGGAATGTATTGTTCGAATATCTGGAGATGAGATACCAGGTCCAGCTCATGCTAAGGAAGGTGTGGTATTCAGAATAATGCCCCCCCTCAATATGTCCACATCCTAATTCCCAGAACCTGGGAAATATGTTACTTTACATGGCAAAAGGGATTTTACAGATGTAATTAGGTTCAAGATCTTGCAATGGGAGTGAGTATCCTGGATTACCCAGGTGGGCCCAGTGTCATCACAAGGGTCTTTTCAAGAGAAAGAGGCAGGCAGGAGTGTTAGAGAAGATACGACTCCTGAAGCAGAGGCTGGAGTGGTGCAATTGCTGTTTTTGAGATGGAAGGAAGAGGGTTGTGAGCCACGCAATGCAGGCAGCTCTAGCAGCTGGAAAAAGCCTCCTCTAGAGGCTCCAGAAGAAATGCAGTCTTGCTGATACATTGGTTTTAGTCCACTGAGATCCCTTTCAGACTTCTGACCTCCAGAACTTTAAGATAATAAATGTGTGTTATTTTAAGCCACTACGTTTGAGGTAAATTGTTACAGCAGCAATAGGAAACTAATACAGAAGATTAAACCAAATCTCTCTTTGAGCTTTCAAAGATACCAAGGACAGATTTTGCAAGATGAAGATTTCACTTTGGAGTCCAGGCCATTCAAATCAATTCGTATGAAGTCCAAGGACTGTAATAATAGTTTACTTGTAAATGAATTTATCTATTCTGGCATCGGATGGTCTTGATTCTTCACTTGTCAGTCAAGCACATTTGTAGCACGTTCAGAAGGCCCCTGACACAATCCTCAAGACCCTGCAGTATTTGCTGCAGTACTGAGAAACTGCCTGGTGGGAAAGCAAGAAGGAAGAAAACTGGTAATGGCAGATCAATAACCAAGAAAGACAGCCCTTGGGGATTATCAGGAGAAGTGGTGATTTGGTCAACTATTCTGGAGGACAATTTGACAATAGCATCCAAAAAAAACGTATATAAAGCCTTAAAAATGCAAGTCCTCTGACTCAGCAATTGTACTTGTAGGAAAATGTATCCTAGGAGAAAAAGCTGGATTAGTATGCATATTTACCTGCTTAAAATGTCCTTTCATGGAACACTTGGGGAGACTCAAGGGAGACAGCAGTACATCCACTTACATTGGATAATTAAAAGTGGCAGGTGTTTGTACTGGCCATAGCTTGGTCTACATGTGAATCTGGTTAGATTAACCTCGAAGGTCCCCAAGCCATCTTTGCTACATTTGATCTCTTTTACGAAAATCACTGAAACGGCGATTGTGACTAACAGTTCCAATGTTAAATTGGTGTCTGCCCTTGAACACTTATTATAAACTATCATCCAATTTTGTGACTTAAATAAATTAAAATTTTTATATGTCTGTAATTGAGCACTTAAGTGTTGAGAATTACCTATATTCTTACCCACTGACATTCAGATAATATATTTGTCATGCAAAAGCTGTGATTCCAAATTATGTTCAAATCCAAGTGAGGAATCTTTATTCATTTTTTTTTCTGTTGTGTTATCTGTTTTGGCGGTATGTCTGGACCCAAATTGCACCAAGGAGGGACCAAAATTTACACAACATTCTTGAGTATGATGGCGGCTGCATTTGAAGTTTTGATTAAACTGCTCTACATGTGTGATTATTACTTGTAAACAGATGATTAGATATTAATTAGACAATAAGTGATTGTAAAGCACTTAGAAAATAAAAGTGTTTATAGATACCACCAAGTAATAGCAACAGTAATTCTTTACTAACTACACAGCTGCTAATGTCAATAAGAATGATTTATTCTAGCTAAATATGCAAAAAAGCTGCTATCTATCTGTTTTGCTACAGCAAAACAAAATATATCATATCTACAAGTGATTTTACATCAGTGTTTAGATAAATACATCTCATTTTGATAAAAATAACGTATCTCTTTTAGGACCTTCTCAAACACAGGTACAACCATTGTGGCATGGTGTCTTTGAGTGCTAAGAACTGAAGCTCCTTCCTGCTCATCTCTCTGACTTATGTCAAATATTCATTTCTTTAAAATATAAGATGTAGGGCTTCCCTGGTGGCGCAGTGGTTGAGAGTCCACCTGCCGATGCAGGGGATTTGGGTTCGTGCCCCGGTCCGGGAGGATCCCACATGCCGCCCAGCGGCTGGGCCCGTGAGCCATGGCCGCTGAGCCTGCGCGTCCGGAGCCTGTGCTCCGCAACGGGAGCGGCCACAACAGTGAAAGACCTGCATACCGCAAAAAAAAAAAAAAAAAATATATATATATATATATATATATATATATATATAAAGATGTAAGGTGACATTTTGTGAATGGCATTTTCATTCATGCAGTAGTTTTGTTACGTTGTGTCTGTGCAGTAGCTCCCCAGCACCTTAAAACTGTGTGTAACAGACTCAGTAAATGTTGGTCAGATGGATGAGGAAAAGTCAATTCTTTTTTGGTTATTCTAGAAGCTGGTAAAAGAAGAAAATCCATGTCAAGAATAAAATAAAGCACTTTCTATCTTCTTGATTTTGTTTTTCAAAAAAAGTTTTGAAACTGACTGCTTTTTAGGTCCAATCATTATTTTTACCCCAATGGCCTTTATGGGTCATGGACCTGTATCAGCCTCACTCTTGACTCACTGGTGAATTTGGCAATGCATGTGTTTGACTTTCTGTCGTAAGTAAACTCAAGCACCTACAATGAGTCCAGGTCCGTGGTTTCAGAGACGTGAAATGAACTGAACGAATACAAGTGAAGAGTGCTTCATGTTACATGAGTTCAATAGAAAAGGGGTGGAGTGGTTATTTTGGATGATGAGATACTCATGAGTTAGCTCATCAACCTTGTTAACAAGGCAAATCTGAGTGAGGCAGTGTAGTTTGGTGGAAAACAGAGTTGAACTTTGATTCAGGAGACCTGGATTCAAGTGACACTTCTGCCACTTACTCTGTGATCTTGCTCAAGTTACTTAACCTCTCTGAATCTGTTTGCTCATTTGAAAACTTTCAGTATTAAAACTTATCAATCCCAGAACACTATTATGATATAATTCAATGTGTAAAAGAACTCAGTGAGGGGTGAAATGCTTTACCCTGAAAAAAATTTTTATTACGATAATTTCCCTGGAGTGGGTGAAAAGGAATTATTCACGGGTTTCATTACTCAGATGATGAACTTTTTTTCTGGACTGTGTCAGGTTTTAGGCCCAAACCGTAAACCACGTGTAGAAAACTGGGGAACTGGCTCAAAATAGAGCCAGAAAATTAAAAGAATTCCACAGAAGGTCAGTGGTTTCCGGGAAACCTTTGTCATCTTTGTCTTCTTCTTTCCACGTCCTTTCCTTCTTTGTAATAAATTCGTTATCTGGTAAACCTGAGGTGCTGAGGAAAAAGAATAAAAAGAAAAAAGGAAACATGGAATAAATAGCGGACTCAGGAGTGCTGGTAAGGGGAAAGGATTTGGAATGAAGGAGGTTTACATACGGACTTCTTGATAAATATTAAGAGCAGTATAAAGTATGCAGGGACATGCAAACTAGAAGTAAATAATTTAAAATTTTCAGTATGGGGCTTCCCTGGTGGCGCAGTGGTTGAGAGTCCGCCTGCCGATGCAGGGGACACGTGTTCGTGCCCCGGTCCGGGAAGATCCCACATGCCGCGGAGCGGCTGGGCCCGTGAGTCATGGCCGCTGAGCCTGTGCGTCCGGAGCCTGTGCTCCACAAAGGGAGAGGCCACAACAGTGAGAGGCCCGCGTACCGTGAAAAAAAAAAAAAAAGAGAAAGCTTAAATGTAATGCCTGCTTTTAAAAAAATAAACAGATATACGATGTTATGACATTTTTATCCACGTGTGATGAGGACATGAAAGGTATTTGCCGTAAGAAATAGATCATATTAGAACTTTATGATGGGGCACTGAAATGCTGTTAGTTGGAGATCCTCCAGATGCAGATGCAGACCCTGAGACAAGAATTCAAGTTCAAGTTAATTTGGGAGGTGAGTCCAGGAAACACCCACAGGAGTGTGGGCAAGGGAGACAAAGAAAAGAAGGCAGCCAATACAATTCGGGGCGCTCTGTCAAGCCAGCTACCACCATGGGAAATTGAATTTAATCCCACTGGGGAACTCTGGGAGTCAGTGTAGAACAGCGTAGATTCAATGATCCCACTTGAGGACTGAGGGCAGTGCGGTATTTGTACATTCACTCCTCTCAGTCATTGCTTGAGAGCTCTTGGGGGTGTGGGCTGTACCTTTTCTGGCCCGTCAGCCCTGTCTCAACGGTATTGTTGGGGAGAGGGGGCAGGGCTTTCGGTGGCCTGAGAAAGCCCTCAGGCAGAGATGCAGGTGCTGGCCATTGGCAGCCAGCGGGCAGGTGTTGACGAAAATGGTAAGGCCTGAGGGGATCAGGGAAAGCTCAGTTTCTGCTCTATTATTTTAGTTCTTCCCTGCAGATATTTGGTAAGAGTATTCCCCATAATTTGATGTTGAAGTGAAGACCGCTTGGGGGAAGAATGATATCATTTGTAGGTCTCTTCCAAGCTGAAGCAAAGGTCCCTATGACTCGGTTTCCTCATCTGATCAGCTGTTGAGGGGGTTACAGGTAGCACACGGTAAGTACCTAGCATAGTACTCAGAGCAGAAGATACTTGATAAACGGTAGAGAGAAAGATGGTGGTGCTTGTGAGGGGCAGCGCTGATCTAACAAGTTCTCATGAAGCCGTACCCTACTTGTAGAGGTTACAAGACTCAAGAGCCCTGTCCCCAAAAGTTCCCTGGGGGTTTTCTGAGCAGCCTGCCTCCAACACGTTCCCTCTGCTTCTGCTACCTGGAGATAGGACTCCCCCAGTTTCAGCTTTCTTTTTCCTCCACTGAGCCCCTGCACCTTTCTATTCTCTCACATGCTAACCTCTGCCTGCCTCATCCCCACCCCGTATCCAGCCCTTGATTCCTTTGGGGAGAAAGGGTAATGTTCATTTCCCCCCCCAACTATCAGGGTAATAGATGCTTATTTTAAAATACTTGTTATAGACCTGAAAATATAAAAAAGAAATCAAAATCCCCCATAATCCCACCATTTAAAGATGTTACTTAACATCCTGATGTATTTCCCTCCAGTGCTCTTTTCTAGGCATGTACATATCCCATAATCAGGATTATTTTTCAGAATCGTATTCTGTGGCCTGCTTTTCTCACCTGACACAATGTTAATATGTTCCCCTAGCATTAGATTTTCTTCAAAAACGTGACTCCTAATGCATGTATAATACTATATGGATGTATTTAATTTTTATTTTAACCACTTCTCCTATTGCTGTAAATTGTATCTTTTTTTTTTTTTTGCTTCTTGTAAATAAGTCTGCATTAGCATCTTTGTATGTAATTATTTGTGAGCTTCTGGTTGTTTCTTTGGGGATAAATTCCCGAGGGAAAGCCCTGGGTCAAAGGGTATGAACTCTCTAAAGGCTGTAGCATGTACTGACAAATGTCCTCCATGGAGGTTTTTTTTATAACAATGTTAACATTGTGTATAGATTTGTGTAACCATTACCATAATCAGGATACAGAACAATTCCATCACCCCAGTAACCCCTCTTCTCCTATCCCTTTATAGTCACCCCCCCATATAACCCCTAGAGGGTTATGGAATACTTAATTCCATATTGTGTAATTAACTGGTCATTCTTAATCATCTTAATAGCATTACAAAGCCCCCAAGTTTAAATAACCCATTCAGGCATTATTAAGAATTTCCTGAATCAGGTTGCAAGAGCAGCCAAGACTGATCCCCAGAGTGGGTGAATCTGGTAAGGACCCCTCAGAGTGGTGCCTTAAAGAGCTTATTTCTCCCCATTAGGACTGTGAGAGTCAACCACTGGGCTGTGGGGAGAGGGCGATGAGAAGCCAAGACAAGGCTGGGGTAGGATTAGTGGGAATGGAGTTACTTATAGAGCTGACCCTCAAGTCAGTTAGAGGTCTAAATTTTGAGGTGTAAGGACTTGGGCTGATTATGTGTCAGGTACGACTTGGATTTAGCACATAATGTCACTGATGGTTAAAGGTCTGATTTAGGTGACACAATGAAGATGCTCAGGCAGAGACAGCATCTTGTTTCGTTGAGATGGGGTGTGGGGGGAGAAGGGGGCATCTGCCCACTTTGACACAGCAAAGGCTGGAGGTGGGGGATAAGGGCACAGTCTAGGCTCTTGGGCAAGAGGGGTTTGCAAGGACCCCACTAGCCACCAGGACGCTGCTAAATAGGAACAGGTGAGCATCCCATTCTAGAGAGGGAATTAGAGGACCAATTAGGAACCAGGCTCGGTGGCCCAGAACACAGTGGGGGTTAGGGGGTGAGGTCTTTCCAACGGATCATGAACAGCCAAAAATAAATAAATAAAATAAGTAAATTTATTTTTTAAAAAAAGAAATGCAAATTCCGGCCCTATCCCAGACCTACTGAGCCAGGTCTTGAGGGATGAATAATTTACATTTCCAACAAGTTCTCGGATGACGCTGATGTTGGTGTGGCTGGTCCTGGAGCATACTTGGATGAAAACCACTGCTATAGATTAAAATGAAAGATTTAGAAGCCCAGGGACTTGTCTTAAGAGGATTTCTACCTAGATGTTTTTTCTGTCACTACACCTGCTGCATCCCCCCTGCCCCGCCAAGCCCGCATCCTTCCAATCCCAGCTCCGCTGCTTATGAGTTTGAGGCCCTGAGCAATTACTGTAAATTTCAATTTTCTCACCTGTAAATGGGGATAATGATAAGATTGACCTCTTTGGGT
Source organism: Pseudorca crassidens (assembly GCF_039906515.1). Lineage (NCBI taxonomy): Eukaryota > Metazoa > Chordata > Mammalia > Artiodactyla > Delphinidae > Pseudorca > Pseudorca crassidens. Next base: position 112,929,043 of record NC_090317.1, read on the forward strand.
TGTTATGAAGATTAAACAATATCTAGGTAAAGTACCTAGCACTGTGCCTGTGCTTAATAAATGCTAGCAATTACCATGATTTTTTTTTTTTTTTTTTGGCCAAGCCGCGTGGCTGTGGGATTTTAGTTCCCCAATCAGGGATGGAACCCGGACCCTCAGTAGTGAGAGCGTGGAGTCCTAACTATGGACTGCCAGGGAATTCCCAAGGCGTGATTTTTATTAATGTTATTTAAAGTGTGATATTTCACTAGAACGAATACCTTTGTGAGTTCTTTTCTTTGGGTGTGTGTCTCCAGAACGCCCTCTTATAAATGGTGGCTATTCCTGGACGATTTAGACGTTAAGGCACATCATCTTTAATACCCCATCTGTGATGTTTCTGTGATTGCCATGAGCATTTCGCTGAGAGCAGGGTGCTTAGGAAATGGGAGCACGGGAATAATAGACCAGCATAAGGAACGGTGTATGGAAGCGCAGACAACAGCAAGAGCTCATTGAGGAAACTCAGAATAGCTGGGGAGGAGGAGGAATGGCCGAGGGAGGAAGTAATTGGGGAGGGCAGTCAGAGGTGGGAGGCAGGTTTTCGAAGACAATCTACCTCCTTCGAAGTTCCTCTCAGGGCGGCCCCAGGGGTAAGCGCCAGCGCTACACCAGGCCTCAGAGGATCTGCCATTGCTCTTGTTGCAGTCAAGGGGGTGAACACTCAGGTGCTCTCAATGAATGCCGTGAGAGGCCCTCCGAGGCCAGGTGGCAATTGTGGGCACAGGGAGTTTGGGCTCAAAAGTGGTTTTGTCTTCAGGGTGACTCCTATTTGGCAAAATTCTGACTACAGCACAGCAAACATGTCAGGGACTTGGTCTTTTTTAGTGGAGGTCTGCTATGTTCTGTCTCGAGGCGTCCTGGGCATGTCAGGACGCGGTTTTTTCTTATCTGGGGAGCGCAGCCGGGGTCCCTAGCCCAGAATGGACCTTTGCAACTGAATTAAACAGGAGAAACAAAAGCAGCAAGTTCGGGCCCCCAGGGCACGGCCCGCCAGCCAATGGGGCCCGGCCGCTCTCCGGCGGAGTGGTACTATTACGACAGTAGCCAACCAGCGCGCTCCATGCAAATGAGGTACTGTATCCCGCACCCGCAGCTCCTGTGCTGTCTGGTTGTTATAGTGATAAACTGAGGCCTTGCCTCTTGGGTTCTTGGAGAAGGAAAGTGGTGGGGGTGGAGGATAACCTCTTTACTTCCCCCTGGGAAGACAGAAAGAAGGGACGAAGAAGGGGGATGGGTGGGGAAGAGAAAAATACGTGACAAAGAAAACATTCTCTGCCTAGGAGGAGACTCTCAGAGGGTGTAGAACTGGAGGCAGCATTCACTGGCCATGCCAGTACTTACCACTGATGCTGAGTCAGAAACAGGTATCCCAAAATCCCTTTCCAATGAGCCTCCCTCAGAAACCATGGAGGAAATCGAGCACACATGCCCACAGCCTCGACTGGTAAGTAAAGACAAAGGATGCAAATGTATGCGTGGCTATGGCACAAAAGAGTTTCAGCGAGGAACTCTTTTATGCGCCCGCAGCCACCGAGGAAAGCGATGCTTAGAGGATTTTCATGTAAATGAGAATAGAGCTACCGCCTAATCCTTCTCAGCTGTTTATACTTAGCTTCTGTAACCGAGCGCTGCTCTCAGCTTACAAAGCATTATTGTATTGGCTGGGTAGGAAACGGGCTGCTTGGGCTATGCTGTGTTTTTGTGCCTTGGGAGGAGGGGATGGGCTTTTATCTTTTAGGTGTATTCTCATCTAAAGATACAGATCCTGTGGTACAATTTAAAAATGGCATTCTCTTCACAAAGCTTGAGACGAGTCCGTTGTTAAGTTCTAAATTTTAGGTAAGGAATGATTCTGTCCTCAACTAATTTTGGTGCCTAATGTCAGTTTTTGAAAAATGAAAACGACATGGAAGCCAAACTTCCCCATTCGTTTGAAAATTTCAAAATAAATAAGTAAAAGGGTTCCTCGGCGATGTGTTTAGAAATAATGTGCATCTTAAATGAATTGTAAACATTTCCGGAGCGTGCTGTGAGGGTTTCTCGTCAGGTAGTGGGAAACTGGAGCAGCTATATTTACTTGGAAAGGGGCTGCATGCCTTTCATAATGAAAGTGTGGAAACGGGCACTCAGAGCTTCCTTGCATCTCAGTTACTGGTATCCCAAATTTCATCAGCTTCTCCACCACTGGTCATGATTCCTTAAGTAAATGTGGAAGGTGGTTCTCAAACACCTCAACGTGTATCCTCAAGGAATCAAAAACACCAAATGGGTGGTGGATTTTCCGTGGCCTGAAGTCTTCGGGAACTTGGGGAGACCTCTCTTTGGACCCTCAAATCCAAGCGACATACTACTTAGAGCTACTCTCTCTCTAGCGATTTCCCTCGAGTTAAAAGGTGCAATATTTTGATTGGCTGTGGAGTTTGACCCTGGGAAGAGGTTTTTTTAAAAAAGGATTTTGTGATGTAGCATTTTCTGTGAACTCCCAAAATGAGGGCTCACAGATTTCAAGGCCAGTCCATCATGTAACTGTTATTTCTTCATAAGGGTTAATAAGGGTTCAAAGGGAGACTTAGGACAATTTTGTAAAACATGAAAACCAAGAAAGTTACATTAGAGCACCTAGGGCTTTTGTTCACTGTGTTTCTATTTTTAAAGATATATTTTCTTAGGGAAGTTTGATATTAACTGCTCCCCAACGCTTAAGCCGCTTGCTGAACAACATACACAGTGTAGTACCTGTTTCTGATGGGATACAAACCATCCCCATAAGTTTGTTACCAAGGGATTCCTTTGAGCCACTGAACAACTCTTGCGGGCCTCTCACTGTTGTGGCCTCTGCTGTTGCGGAGCATAGGCTCCGGACGCGCAGGCTCAGCGGCCATGGCTCACGGGCCCAGCCGCTCCACGGCACGTGGGATCTTCCCGGACCGGGGCACGAACCCGTGTCCCCTACATCGGCAGGCGGACTCTCAACCACTGCGCCACCAGGGAAGCCCCACTAAACAACTCTTGATTAAGCACTGCAAAACAACAACAACAACAAACTGACCATTAAAAACTTGTTATGAGATCACCCAGAATATATATATATTTTTTTAAATAAATTTTATTTATTTATTTTTGGCTGCATTGGGTCTTTGTTTCTGCGCACGGGCTTTCTCTAGTTGCGGCGAGCGGGTGCTTCTCTTGTTGAAGAGCACGGGCTCTAGGCATGCAGGATTCATTAGTTGTGGCACGCAGGCTCAGTAGTTGTGGCACACAGACTTAGTTGCTCTGCAGCATGTGGGATCTTCCCAGACCAGGGCTTGAACCTGTCTCCCTTGCATTGGCAGACAGATTCTTAACCACTGTGCCACCAGGGAAGTCCATCACCCAGAATATATTTTTTAAAGTTAAACTCAGTGTTCAGATTTGCATCACACAACTTCCTGACAGGTCAAGGGCAGGGGAGAGGGCAGCGTCTGGTTCCTGTTTGTGTATCATTTCAGTCTCTGGTGCCTACTTCTTTTCCTTCCCTTTTTGCCTTTTAGCTATTCTGCTCCTTGGTTGCTTCTGCCTGAGAGGGTGGGCAGAGGAAATCAAGGAAAGGAAGAAAGTTCAAGTACTTTCTACTTTCACTTGTGACAGCTCATCCTGGAGGTTAACTCCCAGGAACCATACAAAGCTGGCAGTGTTACACCTCCACCTCCCTGCCAGTTTAGAAATGAGGAAACTGAAGTTCAGAGAGGGTAAGCGACTTCTCCAAAGCCACATTGCTTTGAAGGCTGTAGCGCTGGGATTTGAACACAGAGCTCTATACCTGCAGAGTGGAAGACCTTTCTCCTGCAACACACCTTTAAGTGAGATACATTCTTTTTCCATCTTTTTGGCAGTTCTGGCTTAAAATGTGTGTGTGTGTGTGTTTGTGTGTGTGTGTGTGTGTGTGAGTGTGTGAAGGATGTACAGAATTTGAACTGTTAAAGTGATTGCTTTGATCTACCTTTTATAAAAATTTCCCATGTTGTCCATCATTATTGTGGTCTATTGAAAATTGGTTCTGTTTAAATAGGTGCTGCAACCACTTTATAAACCACTAGTAAGTTTTTTGAAGCACCTTTTCTCTTATCAGCAAAATTGGGTCATTGTGGGGTTTTATTCTAAATTTAGATCTACACTTAATAATGAAGGCACATATTAACTACCTAGTAACATAGTTTGTTGATGAAGAGAGTGGCAAGTGAAAATATTAAATTAGGATTTCTTTTTATGTTTTTGAGTAGTTTCTGTTGATCTTTAGCTTTGCTAATATCTTCATATTTCAAATCATATAAATTCTGTTTCTCCCAGTACCCAAACATATTGCCCCAAGTCCATCGTGGGTCCCTCAGAGCGTGGCTGCTCTGTTGCTTAACTGACTTTGGAAAGTGCATGGAAGACTTGAGAGATTCCCCTCCAGAGGACAGGCTCCTTCCCCCACGTGTAACCAAACTTGGATTCATAAAGTTTAGAGGAAACAGGACTCAATAACAAAACATTATCTTGAAAAAAAGTAGCATTTACCAGAGTGGTTGTGATTGTATTAGCCGAGGCACGCACTGTTTCCCCAAACTCACTCTAACTTTACCTAGAGATATGGAAAAGGACATTTCTGGGTAAATAAAGGGACATAAAGCTTTACTGCAAGTCCCAGAACGTGACTTTATGTCACTGAATGTCACCCTCTGTAAATACGAATTTTATTTAAGTCTCAGCAATCGTGTAAAATGCCCTTTTTTAATGAACCATGCTCTTGATTTAGCCTGGCACTTGAGAAGGTGTGTACAAGTGTCCCTGTCTACATGCATTTGTCTATATATTATTTACAGTGAAGGCTGTTTATTGTGATCCGGGTTAGCTCTGCCCACAGTGATCGAGTACATACTACGTGCTGAGCTCTGAGCCCTGTGGTACTTTGTGATCCAGAGATTCTAGAAGAGACTGCACACAAACAGATTGCTTTCATACAGGTTGAGAAGGACACAGCCTGCAAAGGGGTGTGTTCCCAGGTGCAGTGGGGGCAGAAAGGAGAGAGCGGTGAACTCCTTGACAGCGAGTCCACGTTTGCCAGCGTGATGTTGAGTAGAAACCTGTCTTGTCCTCACCGTATCCCCGGTGTCTAATACAGAGCCTGGCATAGCCCTTTAAGGAAAGGGAGTGGGAAGCTGGCATATCTAAATACACAGGACTTTAAAGCAATCTATACTTTAGACCCTTGTAAGTAGCAAATTGATAAGGATATTGAGGATACAATGGAATCATGTTCAAGGGGGAACTTTTCTGGAAGGTATACCTGTAGGTTTTCCACCTGCCTTTTTTTTTTTTTTGCGGTACGTGGGCCTTTCACTGTGGTGGCCTCTCCCGTTGCGGAGCACACACTCCGGACGCGCAGGCTCAGCAGCCATGGCTCACGGGCCCAGCCGATCTGCGGCATGTGGGATCTTCCCGGACCGGGGCACGAACCCATGTCCCCTGCATCGACAGGCGGACTCTCAACCACTGCGCCACCAGGGAAGCCCTCCACCTGCCTTTTTTTTTGTTGGAAGAAAGAGTAAATAGAATTAAATAACACTGATAAAGAAATTAGAAGAGAAATAGAAAATTGCCTAGGTTTTATGATAGAGCCTTGGTAATGAAAAAGGGCTGGTTCGATATGCTACGTTAGCAGGAGTTCATTTTGGACTTTACTTCAAAGTGGGGCAGTGCCAAGAGACTGCTGTCTTGCAGAAGGTGCATTACGTTCGTTGGGAGGTAGGGCACTCACCCGCTAGTGCTCAAAAAGACGACCAGATTTCCAGAGACATCCTTGGCTTCCTTTACTAGCCTCGCCATCTATTTAGCTACTCAGATAGCATTTTAAAAGCGAGATACTTACTGTGCTACGTCAGTGAAAATAAACAACCAGGAGCTTCCTTGGGCATTTACTGTGGTCGACTGGAATTCTGCCCAAGGTTATTATTAGACATCTTCCTGCTGGTCTTGTTCCAAATGCAACATCCATTTCTTGCAGATTGATAATAGTCGGGTATATTGAACATGGGATCAATGAATTCGTTTCTCCCATTCTTTTAAGTTTATTCTTTCACTATCGCTCCAACCCTCCTACTCTAATTTGCTTAATGCTGAACTCCTTATGGAGGATATTAATATAAATCAAATATAAGAAGACAGGTCTGTACTTTGTTTTATTTTGGCATTTGAGCATACAGAAATGGAAAGGGTGTGTCCTCATTCAGGCAGTGAGGGGGATTTAAAGTATTCAGTGACGCAAGGCTTTAGAAGGGAACTGAGAGAAACCTCAGCCCCTGACCAACGATCCACAGTTAGCCAGCTGCTTAGAAACTTCCACACACAGCAAGGCACCAGGTGCTGTGGAGAGAAATAAAAGAAATAATCCAGAGCCCCTGCCCTTGAATATCGTTTTCATTTAACAGGAGGCAGTGGTTTGGTAGGTGGAAGCATGCCAGGATGCTGAAATCCCTTAAGAGAGCTTTTTTTTTTTTAATAAGTTTGGCTTTAATATATTGGGCTTTCTACAGCATTTAAGCTATATTTTATCCATTGAGCAGAAGTACCTCACAGCAGGGGGACTTCCCTGGTGGTCCACTGGGTAAGACTCCGCGCTCCCAATGCAGGGGGACCGGTTTCGATCCCTGGTCGGGGAACTAGATCCCACATTGATCATGCATGCCGCAACTAGGAGTCCGCATGCTGCAACTGAAAGATCCCGCAACTAAGACCTGGCACAGCCAAAAAAAAAAAAAAAGCACATCACAGCAGGGAGTACTGCATTATCCTGATCCCCAAGTTAAGACAAGTCCCTGCATTTGAAGAAGAGATGCAGCTTGCTGATCCTCAAACATTTTTGGATATGGAAAGGATCAGTCTATTTTTGAGGGGATCTTAAGCCCTCAGCTGTGAGTGGCACACTCCAGCTGCTACAGTAACGCTGTCCAGTGGAAATACAATGTAATTTAAATTTTTCTAGTAGCCACAATTTAAAACGTTTTTCTAAAAGGTGAAATTATTTTCAATAATACATTTAATTTAATCTGATGTATCTCAAATGTTATCATTACACATGTAATCAATATAAAAATGATTAATGAGGTATTTATATTCTTCATACCAAGTCTGAAATCTGGTGTGTCTATTACAACACATCTCAGTTCAGACTAGCCAATTTCAAGTGCTCACTAACCACATGTGGCTTTGGAGGGAGCTCAGACACCTGCCCAGGCCTGTGGAGGATGAGCTCTGAGAAGCCACAGTGATAAATACATTTCATGTTGCATAGCACACATGTGTATGTATTTACTCAGAACTAAAAAAAAAAAAATCACCTTCCTTTACTTCATATTTTACACTTACTTTCTCTGCTCTCCTGTTTTGTTTTTTTTTTAGTAATCTACATGAGAATTAATAAGTTTGAAGTTAGGGGTGGGGTAGTGGAGAAGGAGAGTACTGGATGGATGTGGGAGACTTTAAAGGAGGTAAGTGCACCAGGATTGGTAACTGAGCCTGAGGGCAGGCAGTATCAGGACGACTCAGTTTTCTGGCTACAGTGGGTGGATGCCACCCTTGAGGTGGGAGCATCTGGGAATAGCAGTTTGTGAGAGTTAATGTTGGGGATACGATGGGGACTTCCATTTGAAGGTGTCTAGTTAATGTTTGGTTTTGGAGCTCAGAAGAGAATTCTGAGCTGGAGATGTTGATCTGGGAGACATCAGCATGGAGGAGATGAAAGTGGAATCGAGGCAGTGAAATCGATGGGAGCGAAATTAGTCAGTTTCTGGACTGATGGAAGAAGTGGCTGGAAATGGTTAACTAGCAAGAGTGCCTCAGGATAATCCTACTATGGGGGCAATTCTAGAAAATAACTGACCCTGAGCCATCCTATCAGGTTCTTAGAAGGAGTAAAATCGAAGAGCTGTAATTAAAGCTATTAGAAGGCTCCTTATATCTGTCTGTCTCTACATGAAATCTGGTTAAATCAATCTACTTTATCCCAGAATCTTTCCAGGATGTAACCCTGACGAACACCATTTAAAGAGCCAATAGAGGAAGGGTCATGAAAAGAGGACAGACATCTCAAATATCTGGGAGATCAGGGGTACCAAGGGCAGGGTAAGTTCTGTGGAGGGAATATCCAATAGAACCCAATGAAGCAGGGAGATCACATGAGATAATAAGGGAAAGTTTCCTTTGGGTTTAGGAAGAAGAGGTTAATCATGATGTTTCAGTGAAATGGTGAAAACAGAGACCAGATAGGTTGAAGAGCATTTAGGAGGTGGGGAAGTAGAAGCTTGAATGAGAGGAGAAGCATCTAGAGTGTATAGGACCCAAAGGTGGATAAATCAGGGTTTAAGATTGAGGGAAGCTAGTCTTTCTCTCCTCTTCTTTTTTTACTTCCATACTTCCCTCTAGCCTTCTTTCCTTCCATCATCCAGGATGTCAAAGCTTCTGGTTGGCTCATTCTTTTAAGATGGTACCTACTTGCAGTTAAATATAAATGGGAAAGAGCCAGTGGGAGAATGTGAAAATGATGGGGAAAATTGATGAAGGGAATGACCCTTAGACTGGAGATGTTGGGATCCAGTGCACAAGACGAAGAATTGGCTTCGCGTTGGTAAAGAGATACCTCTCCCACTGTCTTGGCAAAGAAGCTGGTAAGGATGTTTTGGGTTATAAGGGGAAGGGTATAGAAAGTCGAAAGCCTCCCTTATCTGATAGCCTCTGTTTTCTCTGTGAAGGTGGAGGCAAAGTCATAGTGACTTGGTTCTGATAGGTGCAGAAGTGTAATTATGGGACAACCTGGGAAGTCGGGTCCAACCCCGAGGTATTTCCTCTCCACAGGCCTCCAGGCTGGGGTAGAGGCAGTAGGGGAAGGTGGAAAGGCTGAGTGATTCCTCATGAGAGATGTGGTATTGATGAGCAGAGATGGATCTGTTCCTTTATGGCCTCTGGGGCTCCATACCAGCCCCCAGATCAAGGCAGATCCAGATCTGTAGCCCCAGGGGGAACCGGACTGACCTACAGTGAAAGGGCTGGATGCTGGGAAGACAAGTAGGCTGCAGCTTAGTCTCTGCTTGCTGGAACCCACAATCTCATTCCAACATCAGTTTTGCCATGGAATTAATTATCGTGTGAGCTTCAGCAAATCACTTCTCCTCTCTGGACCTCGATTATGTGACCCACTATGGTGCCAGTTTCAAGACTTTTCCAGTTCCAAGACCGTGATTCTAGCTTCCATAGCCACGGAACGTGCTTCAGCACAGTGTGCTCTGCTTGACCCGAGGCTCGTATCAAAACTCAGGGCTACCCCACTCCTCACCTCCCTTTGTTTTATCCATTTAGAGTAAAAACAGGTTGAATGATCTTATGGCAAGACACACTGGCAAAATATGCATAACAAATGTTCACAAAATACTTTGGAACTTTATATTAATGTCGTACAAACCACTTTTGCTGCCTTCCACTTTATTCTCCATATGTTTCTGTGTTGAATCTCTTTTTAATGTGAACAGTAGCCTCCTAATTTATCTACTTAATAATACTGAAGTTCAAAATACTGGGTTTTCCACACGAAAAGGTGCTCAGCATCACTAATCATTAGAGAAATGCAAATCAAAACTACAGTGAGGTATCACCTCACACCAGTCAGAATGACCATCATCAAAAAATCTAGAAACAGTAAGGGCTGGAGAGGGTGTGGAGAAAAGGGAACCCTCCTGCACTGTTGGTGGGAATGTAAATTGATACAGCCGCTATGGAGAACAGTATGGAGGTTCCTTTAAAAACTAACAATAGGGCTTCCCTGGTGGTGCAGTGGTTGAGAGTCTGCCTGCGGATGCAGGGGACACGGGTTCGTGCCCAGGTCCGAGAAAATACCACATGCCGAGGAGCGGCTGGGCCTGTGAGCCGTGGCCGCTGAGCCTGCACGTCTGGAGCCTGTGCTCCACAACGGGAGAGGCCACAGCAGTGAGAGGCCCGCGTACCGCAAAAAAAAAAAAAACAAAAAAAACTAACAATAGAATTACCACATGACCCAGCAATCCCACTACTGGGCATATACCCTGAGAAAACCATAATTCAAAAAGAGACATGTACCACAATGTTCATTGCAGCTCTACTTACAATAGCCAGGACGTGGAAGCAACCTAAGCGTCCACTGACAGATGAATGGATAAAGAAGATATGGCACATATGTACAATGGAATATTAGCCATAAAAAGAAACGAAACTTAGTTATTTGTAGTGAGGTGGATGGACCTAGAGTCTGTCATACAGAGTGAAGTAAGTCAGAAAGAGAAAAACAAATACCGTATGCTGACACATATATGTGGAATCTAAAAAAAGTGGCTCTGAAGAACCTAGGGACAGGGCAGGAATAAAGACGCAGACGTAGAGAATAGACCTGAGGATATGGGGAGGGGGAAGGTTAAGCTGGGACGAAGTGAGAGAGTAACATTGATATATATGCACTACCAAATGTAAAATAGATAGCTAGTGGGAAGCAGTCGCATAGCACAGGGAGATCAGCTTGATGCTTTGTGACCACCTAGAGGGGTGGGGTAGGGAGAGTGGGAGGGAGGCTCAAGAGGGAGGGGACATGGGGATATACGTGTACATATAGCTGATTCACTTTGTTGTACAGCAGAAACTAGCACAACATTGTAAAGCAGTTATACTCCAATAAAGATGTAAAAACAAAATACTAGGTTCTCTTTGCGGTATAGCAGTATGGCGTTGAACTCCAGGGGCCTTTTTTAACTGATGCTGCCCATCTAAGAATCATATTTGGGATTCAAGACCAACAGTGGGTCAGGCCATAGTCCTGCGACTCCTGCATCTTTTGCTGGTGCCCATACAAAGCTTCTCAGTGCTCCTTAGTGAAATAAATGTAGAAAGGTTTATTCCATCTGATCACTGGAGGCACGATGAAAAGGAGAAAGCAAGGAGGGTAGAAAAAACTAAGTCATTGCAAAATAGGCCTATTTTCTTCCAATAATTTCCCAGGTAACAGCCTCTGCCTTGCTAGGATCTGATTACGTGGTGCTGGCCTCAGACCATAGCATTATTGTTTTAACATTCCTACCTTCCTCTTTATCCCAGCATGAACCAGGTTGTGTGGGAGGCTGGGGAAGCTGACCGTGCTCGGGGATAAGGAGATAGTTCAGCACTCAGCGGTCTTGAAGACACACTTGAAAACACAGTGATTAGAAAAGAAAGCAGCAAACCCTGGTAGTGCGCACCTGTGTAATAATGTACGGGGCTAGCCTGCGGATTCATTTTCATATCATCTCTTCCTTCCTGACAAAGTTTTTGACTTGGCGATTTTTGTTTTCTACTCAGTAAGTCATGCACACTGAACCTGATGTCAGTGTAAAAGGATGCTGAGGGCTATTTAAACTGGCATTTAAGAAAAAGAACAACAACAACGATAATAGGTTAATAGGAGCATCATGAATGGTGTGTATGGCCCATTGGCAACCAAATGTTGTCAAAAGCTTGCTCCTGGTACTCATGGGCTTCTGTGCTTCATCTCTAGTGGGCCTGAGATTGTAGGCACAGTCACATAATACTAAATTCTGTTATACCTCCAGATGGTTGAGTTATGAGGTCATTGTTCTATAGTGACTTCGGGCCTAGAGGTCTCACTCACTTATTTTCCTCCGTCGGCAAATGAGGGAATGGAACAACCATTTATGATGCATACTGTGTTAGGCGCTGTGCTCGCTGCTTTCTATGGGTTATCTTGGTCAACCAGGCTGCAGACCTGTAAAATAAGAATGACTATGCCCCACCTTATAAATAAGAAAACCAAGCATTAAGTAATTCCCCAAAGATCAGACATTAACTCATAAAGCTGGGATTTAAATTTCAGTTTGTCTGACTTCTAAAGCCTCCTGTTGCCACTACACACAGTTCTCCCACATAAATGAGCCGAGAACCACCTGCTCAAGCTCCCAGGTGATTCAGAAACACGATGTGTTTGGATGCACTTTGAGAACTGCTGTATTTAGCTCTGCCATGTTACATTTCCTGCTTTGGCACTACGAGTGGAAACAGATCAGATGTCTAAGCTCTTTGCAGTAAATTTAGAAATTCAAAATAAATATATTTGACCCAGCACTTCTACTCCTAGGAAGGTTGTACATACGACCACCAAAGACTAGTATTAAGTTGTTCTTAGCAGCATTATTCATAATAACACCAAAGTGGAAACTACCCAAATGCCCAGCAGAAGTAGAATAAATAAATCATAGTATAGTCACACAATGTCACCCAGCAATGAGAATGAAGAGCCTACAACCACCTGCAAAAATAAGGATGAATTTCACAAACATAATATTGAATGAAAGAAGCCAGACATGAAAGAATATACACTACACCATTCCATTTCTATTAAATATTTTAAAAGTTGGCAAACTAATCTATGATGTTAGAAGTCAGGATAGTGGAAGGAGCACAGGATGGATGCTGGCAGTGGTTGGGTACTTGATGCTATATGTGTTCAGCCTGTGAAAGTTCACTAAGTCGCACACTTAGGATATGTGCACATTTCTGTATGTATGTTATTCTTTTTTTTAATTTTTAAATTTTATTTTTTATACAGAAGGTTCTTATTAGTTATCTATTTTATACATATTAGTGTATATATGTCAATCCCAATCTCCCAATTCATCCCACCACCACCATGCCCCCCGCCACTTTCCCCCTTGGTGTCCATATGTTTGTTCTCTACATCTGTGTCTCTATTTCTGCCCCGCAAACTGGTTCATCTGTACCATTTTTCTAGGTTCCACATATATGCGTTAATACATGATATTTGTTTTCTCTCTCTAACTTACTTCACTCTGTATGACAGTCTCTAGATCCAACCATGTCTCTACAAATGACCCAATTTCGTTCCTTTGTATGGCTGAGTAATATTCCATTGTATATATGTACCACATCTTCTTTATCCATTCGTCTGTCAGTGGGCATTTAGGTTGCTTCCGTGACCTGGCTATTATAAATAGTGCTGCAATGAACATTGGGGTGCATGTGTCTTTTTCAATTATGGTTTGCTCTGGGTATATGCCCAGGAGTGGGATTGCTGGGTCATATGGTAATTCTCTTTTTAGTTTTTTAAGGAACCTCCATACTGGTCTCCATAGTGGCTGTATCAATTTACATGCCCACCAACAGTGCAAGAGGGTTCCCTTTTCTCCACACCCTCTGCAGCATTTGTTGTTTGTAGATTTTCTGATAATGCCCATTCTAACTAGTGTGAGGCGATACCTCATTGTAGTTTTGATTTGCATTTCTCTAATAATTAGTGATGTTGGGCAGCTTTTCATGTGTTTGTTGGCCATCTGAATATCTTCTTTGGAGAAATGTCTATTTAGGTCTTCTGCCCATTTTCTGATTGGGTTGTTTGTTTTTTTAATATTGAGCTACATGAGCTGTTTATATATTTTGGAGACTAATCCTTTGTTGATTCATTTGCAAATATTTTCTCCCATTCTGAGGGTTGTCTTTTCATCCTGTTTGTAGTTTCCTTTGCTTTGCAAAAGCTTTGAAGTTTCATTAGGTCCCATTTGTTTATTTTTGTTTTTATTTCCATTACTCTAGGAGGTGGATCAAAAACGATCTTGCTGTGATTTATGTCAAAGAGTGTTCTTCCTATGTTTTTCCTCTAAGAGTTTTATAGTGTCCGGTCTTACATTTAGGTCTCTAATCCATTTTGAGTTTATTTTTGTGTATGGTGTTAGGGAGTGTTCTGATTTCATTCTTTTACATGTAGCTGTCTAGTTTTCCCAGCACCACTTATTGAAGAGGCTGTCTTTTCTGCATTGTATACTCTTGTCTCCTTATCAAAAATAAGGTGACCGAGGGTGCATGCGTTTGTCTCTGGGCTTTCTATCCTGTTCCGTTGATCTATATTTCTATTTCTGCCAGTACCATGCTGTCTTGATTACTGTAGCTTTGTAGTATAGTCTGAAGTCTGTGAGCCTGATTCCTCCAGCTCCGTTTTTCTTTCTCGAGACTGCTTTGCCTATTCAGCATCTTTCGTATCTCCATGCAAATTTTAAGATTTTTTGTTCTAGTTCTGTAAAAAATGCCATTAGTAATTTGATAGGGATTGCACTGAATCGGTAGATTGCTTTGGGTAGTATAGTCATTTTCACAATATTGATTCTTCCAATCTGAGAATATGGTATATCTCTCCATCTGTTTGTATCATCTTTGAATTCCTTCATCAGTGTCTTATAGTTTTCTGAGTACAGGTCTTTTACCTCCTTAGGTGGGTTTATTCCTAGGTATTTTGTTGTTGTTGTTGCAATGGTGAAAGGGATTGTTTCCTTAATTTTTCTTTCTGATCTTTCGTTGTTAGTGTATAGGAATGCAAGAGATTTCTGTGCATTAATTTTGTATCCTGCAACTTTATCAAATTCGTTGATTAGCTCTAGTAGTTTGCTGGTGGCATCTTTAGGATTCTCTATGTATAGTATCATGTCATTTGCAAACAGTGACAGTTTTACTTCTTCTTTTCCAATTTACATTTCTTTTATTTCTTTTTCTTCTTTGATTGCTGTGGCTAGGACATCGAAAACTGTGTTCAATACTAGTGGTGAGAGTGGACATCCTTGTGTTGTTCCTGATCTTAGAGGAAATGCTTTCAATTTTTCACCATTGAGAATGATGTTTGCTGTGGATTTGTCACATATGGCCTTTATTATGTTGAGGTAGGTTCCCTATATGCCCACTTTCTGGAGAGATTTTATCATAAATGGGTGTTGAATTTTGTCAAAATATTTTTTGCATCTACTGAGATGATCATATGGTTTTTATCCTTCAGTTTGTTAATATGGTGTATCACGTTGATTGATTTGCATATATTGAAGAATCCTTGCATTCCTGGAATAAACCCCACTTGATCATGGTGTATGATTCTTTTAATGTGCTGTTGGATTCTGTTTGCTAGTATTTTGTTGAGAATTTTTGCATCTATGTTCATCAGTGATATTGGCCTGTAGTTTTCTTTCTTTGTGACATCCTTGTCAGGTTTTGGTATCTGGGTGATGGTGGCCTCGTAGAATGAATTTGGGAGTGTTCCTCCCTCTGCTATATTTTGGAAGAGTTTGAGAAGGATAGGTGTTAGCTCTTCTCTAAATGTTTGATAGAATTCGCCTGTGAAGCCATCTGGTCCTGGGCTTTTGTTTGTTGGAAGATTTTTAATCACAGTTTCAATTTCAGTGCTTGTGATTGGTTTGTTCATATTTTCTATTTATTCCTGATTCAGTTTTGGCAGGTTGTGTATTTCTAAGAATTTGTCCATTTCTTCCAGGTTGTCCATTTTATTGGCATAGAGTTGCTTGCAGTAATCTCTCATGATCTTTTGTATTTCTGCAGTGTCAGTTGTTACTTCTCCTTTATCATTTCTCATTCTGTTGATTTGAGTCTTCTCCCTTTTTTTCTTGATGAGTCTGGCTAATGGTTTATCAATTTTGTTTATCTTCTCAAAGAACCAGCTTTTAGTTTTATTGATCTTTGCTATCGTTTCCTTCATTTGTTTTTCATTTATTTCTGATCTGATCTTTATGATTTCTTCTGCTAACTTTGGGGATTTTTGTTCTTTTTTCTCTAATTGCTTTAAGTGCAAGGTTAGGTTGTTTATTCGAGATGTTTCCTGTTTCCTTAGGTAGAATTGAATTGCTATAAACTTCCCTCTTAGAACTGCTTTTGCTGCATCCCATAGGTTTTGGGTCATCGTGTCTCCATTGTCATTTGTTTCTAGGTATTTGTTGATTTCCTCTTTGATTTCTTCAGTGATCACTTCGTTATTAAGTAGTGTATTGTTTAGCCTCCATGTGTTTGTATTTTTTACAGATCTTTTCCTGTAATTGATATCTAGTCTCATAGCGTTGTGGTCGGAAAAGATACTTGATACAATTTCAATTTTCTTAAATTTACCAAGGCTTGAATTGTGACCCAAGATATGATCTCTCCTGGAGAATATTCCATGAGCACTTGAGAAAAATGTGTATTCTGTTGTTTTTGGATGGAATGTCCTATAAATATTAATTATTATTAATTATTATTATTTAAGTCCATCTTGTTTAATGTATCATTTAAAGGTTGTGTTTCCTTATTTATTTTCGTTTTGGATGGTCTGTCCATTGGTGAAAGTGGGGTGTTAAAGTCCCCTACTATGAATGTGTTACTGTCAATTTCCCCTTTTATGGCTGTTAGTATTTGCCTTATATATTGAGGTGCTCCTTTGTTCGGTGCATGAATATTTACAATTGTTATATCTTCTTTTTGGATCCATCCCTTGATCATTATGTAGTGTCCTTCTTTGTCTCTTGTAATAGTCTTTATTTTAAAGTCTATTTTGTCTGATATGAGAATTGCTACTCCAGCTTTCTTTTGGTTTCCTTTTGCATGGAATATCTTTTTCCATCCCCTCACTTTCAGTCTGTATGTGTTCTAGGTCTGAAGAGGGTCTCTTGTAGACAGCATATATATGGGTCTTGTTTTTTGTTTTGTTTTGTTTTGTTTTGCGGTACACGGCCTCTCACTGTTGTGGCCTCTCCCATTGTGGATCACAGGCTCTGGACGCGCAGGCTCAGCGGCCATGGCTCACGGGCCTAGCCACTCCGCAGCATGTGGAATCTTCCCGGACCGGGGCATGAACCTGTGTCCTCTGCATTGGCAGGTGGACTCTCAACCACTATGCCACCTGGGAAGTCAAGGGTCTTGTTTTGTATGCATTCAGCCAATCTGTGTCTTTTGGTGGGAGCATTTAGTCCATTTACATTTAAGATAATTATCGATATGTATGTTCCTATTCCCATTTTCTTAATTGTTTTGGGTTCGTTTTTGTAGGTCTTTTCCTTGTGTTTCTTGCCTAGAGAAGTTCCTTTAGCATTTGTTGTAAAGCTGGTTTGGTGGTGCTGAACTCTCTCAGCTTTTGCTTGTCTGTGAAGGTTTTAATTTCTCCATCAAATCTGAATGAGATCCTTGCTGGGTAGAGTAATCTTGGTTGCAGGTTTTTCTCCTTCATCACTTTAAATATGTCCTGCCACTCCCTTCTGGCTTACAGAGTTTCTGCTGAAAGATCAGCTGTTAACCTTATGGGGATTCCCTTGTGTGTTAGTTGTTGTTTTTCCCTTGCCGCTTTTAATATGTTTTCTTTGTATTTATTATTTGACAGTTTGATTAATATGTGTCTTGGCATGTTTTTCCTTGTATTTATCCTGTATGGGGCTCTCTGTGCTTCCTGGCCTTGATTAACTATTTCCTTTCCCATATTAGGGAAGTTTTCAACTATAATCTCTTCCAATATTTTCTCAGTCCCTTTCTTTTTCTCTTCTTCTTCTGGTACCCCTATAATTCGAATGTTGGTGCATTTAATGTTGTTCCAGAGGTCTCTGAGACTATCCTCAGTTCTTTTCATTCTGTTTTTTTAATTCTGCTCTGCAGTAGTTATTTCCACTATTTTATCTTCCAGGTCACTTATCCGTTCTTCTGCCTCAGTTATTCTGCTATTGATCCCTTCTAGAGTATTTTTAATTTCGTTTTTTGTGTTGTTCATCATTGCCTGTTTCCTCTTTAGTTCTTCTAGGTCCTTGTTAAATGTTTCTTGCATTTTCTCCATTCTATTTCCAAGATTTTGGATCATCTTTACTATCATTACACTGAATTCTTTTTCAGGTAGACTGCCTATTTCCTCTTCATTTGTTAGGTCTGGTGGGTTTTTATCTTGCTCCTTCATCTGCTGTGTGTTTTTCTGTCTTCTCATTTTGCTTATTATCTTACTGTGTTTGGGGTCTCCTTTTTGCAAGCTGCAGATTCGTAGTTCCCGTTGTTTTTGGTGTCTGTCCCCAGTGGCTAAAGTTGGTTCAGTGGGTTGTGTAGGCTTCCTGGTGGAGGGGACTAGTGCCTGTGTTCTGGTGGATGAGGCTGGATCTTGTCTTTCTGGTGGGAAGGTCCACGTCTGGTGGTGTGTTTTGGGGTGTCTGTGGCCTTACTATGATTTTAGGCAGCCTCTCTGCTAATGGGTGGGGTTGTGTTCCTGTCTTGCTAGTTGTTTGGCATAGGGTGTCCAGTACTGTAGCTTGCTGGTCGTTGAGTGAAGCTGGGTCTTGGTGTTGAGATGGAGATCTCTGGGAGATTTTCTCCGTTTGATGTTACGTGGAGCTGGGAGGTCTCTTGTTGGACCAGTGTCCTGAAGTTGGCTCTCCCACCTCAGAGGCACAGCACTGACTCCTGGCTGCAGCGCCAAGAGCCTTTCATCCACACAGCTCAGAATAAAAGGGAGAAAAAGTAGAAAGAAAGAAAGTGGATAAGAGAAAATAAAATAAAGTAGATAAAATATAGTTATTAAAATAAAAAATAATTATTAAGAAAAAAATTTTGTTAAAAAGTAAAAGAAAAAAACAAAAATGGACAGACAGAACCCTAGGACAAATGGTGAAAGCAAAGCTATACAGACAAAATCTCACATAGAAGCATACACATATACACTCACAAAAAGAGGAAAAGGGGAAAAAATAATATATCTTGCTCTCAAAGTCCACCGCCTCAATTTGGGATGATTCGTTGTCTATTCAGGTATTACACAGATGCAGGGTACATCAAGTTGATTGTGGAGATTTAATCCGCTGCTCCTGAAGCTGCTGGGAGAAATTTCCCTTTCTCTTCTTTGTTCGCACAGCTCCTGGGGCTCAGGTTTGGATTTGGACCCGCCTCTGCCTTAGGTCACCTGAGGACGTCTGTTCTTCGCTCATACAGGACGGGGTTAAAGGAGCAGTAGCTGATTCGGGGGCTCTGGCTCACTGAGGCCGGGGGTAGGGAGGGGTACGGAGTGCGGAGCGAGCCTGAGGCGGCGGAGACCGGCATGACGTTGCACCAGCCTGAGGTGCGCCATGCGTCTCCTGGGGAAGTTGTCCCTGGATCATGGGACCCTGGCAGTGGCGGGCTGCACAGGCTCTGGGGAGGGCAGGTGTGGATAGTGATCTGTGCTTGCGCACAATCTTCTTGGTGGCGGCAGCAGCAGTGTTAGTGTCTCATTCCCATCTCTGGAGTCTGCGCTGATAGCCGCGGCTCACGCCAGTCTCTGAAGCTCCTTTAAGCAGCGCTCTTAATCCCCTATATAGAACAGTGTGGAGGTTCCTTAAAAAACTACAAATAGAACTACCATATGACCCAGCAATCCCACTACTGGGCATATACCCTGAGAAAACCATAATTCAAAAAGAGTCATGTACCACAATGTTCACTGCAGCTCTATTTACAATAGCCAGGACATGGAAGCAACCTCAGTGTCCATCAACAGATGAATGGATAAAGAAGATGTGGCATATATATACAATGGAATATTACTCAGCCATAAAAAGAAACGAAACTGAGTTATTTGTAGTGAGGTGGATGGACCTAGAGTCTGTCATACATTGTGAAGTAAGTCAGAAAGAGAAAGACAAATACCATATGCTAACACATAAAGGTTCTGATGAACCTAGGGGAAGGACAGGAATAAAGACACAGAAGTAGACAATGGACTTGAGGACACGGGGAGGGGGAAGGGTAAACTGGGACAAAATGAGAGAGTGGCATGGGCATATATACACTACCAAATGTAAAATAGATAGCTAGTGGGAAGCAGCTGCATAGCACAGGGAGATCAGCTCGGTGCTTTGTGACCACCTAGGGGGTGGGATAGGGAGGGTGGGAGGGAGGGAGATGCAAGAGGGAAGAGATATGGGAACATATGTATATGTATAACTGATTCACTTTGTTATAAAGCAGAAACTAACACACCATTGTAAAGCAATTATACTCCAATAAAGATGTTAAAAAATATATATATATAGTGCTACTCCCTTCTGGCTTGTAGAGTTTCTATTGAGAAATCAGCTGTTCACCTTATCGGAGTTCCCTTGTATGTTATTTGTCATTTTTTCCATTGTTGCTTTCAATAATTTTTCTTTGTCTTTAATTTTTGTCAATTTGATTACTCTGTATCTCAGCATGTTTTTCCTGGGGTTTATCCTTTATGGGACTCTATGCACTTCCTGGACTTGGGTGGCTCTTTCCTTTCCCATGTTAGGGAAATTTTTGACTATAATCTCTTCAGATATTTTCTCGGGTCCTTTCTCTCTCTCTTCTCCTTCTGGGGTCCCTATAATGCGAATGTTGTTGCGTTAAATGTTGTCCCAGAGGTCTTTATTTCTTTTCATTCTTTTTTCTTTATTCTGTTCTGTGGCAGTGAATTCCACCATTCTTTATTCCAGGTCACTTATCCGTTCTTCTGCCTCAGTTATTCTGCTATTGATTCCTTCGAGTGTAGTTTTCATTTCAGTTATTGTATTGTTCATCTCTGTTTGTTTGTTCTTTAAGTCTTCAAGGTCTTTGTTAAACATTCCTTGCATCTTCTTGATCTTTGCCTCCATTCTTTTTCTGAGGTCCTGGATCATCTTCACTATCATTATTCTGAATTCTTTTTCTGGAAGGTTGCCTATCTCCACTTCATGTAGTTGTTTTTCTGGGGTTTTATCTTGTTCCTTTCTCTGGTACATAGCCCTGTGCCTTTTCATTTTGTCTATCTTTCTGTGAATCTGTATGTATGTTATTATTTAAGATTAAGTTTAAAGATATTCTGATCACTGTAATAGGGAGAGAGTATGCTCCACCACAGATTTCCCATTTGCAAACAATTCTGGTGATCTAATAGGTAACACTCCAGGGAAGAGTATCAGATCCTACCTACAGTTACAGTTCGTGGCTGCTCACAGAGCTTCAATGTGCTCAGTCCTTCCAGGAGTCAGTATACCCAACCCCAAAGAGAATGTAGGTAAGCCCTTGAACTAAACTTGCCTTATTTCTAGGACCAGTCCAGCGCTATTCAGGTAATCTGTGAATTAAAATCCATGGTGCCCAATCTATATGTGTTGTCTAACAGTGGCCTGGCTTCATGGTTTGTAGACTCAGAAGGAAGTGGTTGGAATTGGTTAGCTAGTAAGGGTGCCTCAGGATAATCGTGCAAATTGCAGAAAAGCTGATCCTGAGCCATCCTATCAGGTTTTTAACGGGAAGGAAAATGAAGAGCTGTTGTGAAAGCAATTAGAATCCTCCCTGTATCTGCCTATCTCCATATGCAATCTGGTTAAATTAATCTACTTTCCCCTACAGTCTTCCAGGATGTTACCTCGAAAAACAACATTTAGAGAGTCAATAGAGGAAGGGCCATGGAAAGAAGACAGAGAGGTATTTCTCAAAAAGATGGGAGATCAGGGCCCAAGAGCAAAGCACCTCGTTGGCAGGTACACTTACACAGGTTTTCCATATATGTTTTTTTTTTTATTAAAGAAGTCATCCAGTTTGCAGAGCCAGTCTTCTTTGGAACATCTTTCTTTGGAAAATATTTCTTCATTGGAACATCTTTAGTGGCTCAGAAAAAAAGGGTTTTATTATTGAAATAGAATCTAGCAAATACCTCAAGCTGAGACATGTTAGAAATATCTGTACTTCCACCCAACTGTATAGCAAACCTCCCACACTGCATAATTTGTTCTAATGCTTGTTTTTTCCAGTCTTCAGCAATGTTTTCTATATGTCTTCCAAATATATTTGCTGACAAAGGAATGCATTTTTTTTTAAGGAATACATTTTTGTTTGACATCAAGTTTTTTCTACACATTAGAGCAGCCAGTTTTACTGTGACTTGAAGAGCAGGTGTTTCTGCAATGAGACTTTTGGTTTTTCTCTATTGAATTGTAGCAACTCGAAAAAGGCTTCTACACATTTATCATTTATGGAACGTTATTTTGTGAAGTACAGGATTGAGTATCACATCTTGAAATGTTGCTGAAAAACATCAAAGAGATTTGTCTGCATGTTCTGAATGCTTCATTTTTAAGTATCATGGTAATTACAATAGCTTCATACCATCATTAGCTAATATCTCAAGGTACAATATATGCTCCAGGTGAAGTTTAATGCTAATAGCACGTATTTCAAATAGTCTTCTTTGCGATCATTTTCGATTCAGCTGTCTTTTTGTCAAATCTAATGAGGCCATTATTGTTCACACCTGATAATGTGGCCGCTGCAGAACGTGTACAAAGAGTAGAAGGTCAGCTTGGCCACTTTTTTGGTGTTGGTTTGTGCTTATGGTATCTTTACTTTCCTGTTTCATTGCCGGAAATGTTTTAAGCCACCTGCTGATCTTGTGAGCATTGGTTTAGCTAAAACTAGGTAATATAATCCACAAAGGCACTCATATAGGCCCATGTGAACTGTATTTTACTGCAGTAAGCCGAAAGTAAATGAAAATATCAGGGGACCCAGGCCACCCTTCTCTATTGTAACGACTTGCATTCTTCCTTTGAAACACCTTGTAGACTTTATGTTGACGGAGATGGGGCACCAGGGTAATTTTGAAAATTATAGCTGGTTGTTAGTAATCCTTCCTTTCTTGTTTTTTTTTTTTTTTTTTTTTTTGGTACGCGGGCCTATCACTGTTGTGGCCTCTCCTGTTGCGGAGCACAGGCTCTGGACGCGCAGGCTCAGCGGCTATGGCTCACGGGCCCAGCCGCTCTGCGGCATGTGGGGTCTTCCCGGACCGGGGCACGAACCTGTGTCCCCTGCCTCAGCAGGCGGACTCTCAACCACTGCGCCACCAGGGAAGCCCTCTTGTTTTTTAACATGAAAAAATAAATTTAGACACAAGTGTTGCTCTCTAATCGATTGTTTTGCGCATCCCACGCTAGAAAACCCTGGTCTTCATATTTTAAATCTTGCCCTTGGATCCATCCATGAGTGAGAGAATTGCATTCTCAGACTGCGTGTTTGACCCCTTGTAGAAATGCTTTTTTGAACTGCTTTTTGATTCTGGGGCTCTGCCTTACAGGGAGGGTGCTACAGAGACAAACATAAAAAACAGGATTGTCTTTATCGGGAGGATGTCATTGAATATGTTGGTGTCGCTATGGCATCACCCAACATGTCCCTTATAAAGGCATCATGGGAGGAATTTCAATAAAAACTTCGCATCAGGAAATGCTGTGCTTCTCCTCAGTATCTCTTGGGTTTTGCCTAAAGAGAATGTTAACTTTGTCTTCCTCTTTGCTTTGACTGCTGGGAACTTAAAGACATTTTTGTGCCCTGCCCCCTGAAATGTAGAGGACCATGATAGACATTCCTGTGTGCTCATTTCACCCTGGGCCTTTTTTCAAAACCCCTGTTTCCATCCTCACTCACATGTTGCAACTATTATTTTAAACTTCCATTATTTTGTTTTATTTTTTATGATGGCTTTTATTGTTAAATTATCTTTTTCTTTCTTTCTTTCTTTTTTTAAAAAAAATTTCTTGGCCAAGCTGCACGGCATGCAGAATCTTAGTTCCTCGACCAGGGATCACATCCGCACTCCTGCAGTGGAAGCATGGAGTCTTAACCACTGGACCACCAGGGAAGTCCCAACTTTCATTTTTTTAAAAGTCACCTCAAGTCCTATAAGGAAGGAGATGGAGATGAATAAGAAATAAGATTATTATTGGTACTCATTGTAAATGCCTTGAGCTCAGTTACCTAAGAAAAAATTGATTTAGTGTATGGAATTTTTATCTCCAGGTAAAGGTAATGATTTTCTGTTGTGCGTAGCATCTATGCATT
The DNA here is from genome assembly GCF_039906515.1 of Pseudorca crassidens. Taxonomy (NCBI): domain Eukaryota; kingdom Metazoa; phylum Chordata; class Mammalia; order Artiodactyla; family Delphinidae; genus Pseudorca; species Pseudorca crassidens. The sequence goes on from NC_090317.1 coordinate 112,952,767, forward strand.
TCTTTTTTTTTTTCACATCTTTATTGGAGTATAATTGCTTTACAATGGTGTGTTAGTTTCTGGTTTATAACAAAGTGAATCAGTTATACATATGTTCCCATATCTCTTCCCTCTTGCGTCTCCCTCCCTCCCACCCTCCCTATCCCACCCCTCTGGGTGGTCACAAAGCACGGAGCTGATCTCCCTGTGATATGCGGCTGCTTCCCACTAGCTATCTGTTTTATGTTTGGTAGTGTATATATGTCCATGCCACTCTCTCACTTTGTCACAGCTTACCCTTGCCCCTTCCCATATCCTCAAGTCCATTCTCTAGTAGGTCTGTGTATTTATTCCCGTCTTACCCCTAAGTTCTTCATGACATTTTTCTCTTTCTTAGGTTCCATATATGTGTGTTAGCATATGGTATTTGTCTTTCTCTTTCGGACTTACTTCACTCTGTATGACAGACTCTAGGTCCATCCACCTCACTACAAATAACTCAGTTTCGTTTCTTTTTACGGCTGAGTAATATTCCATTGTATATATGTGCCACATCTTCTTTATCCATTCATCTGTTGATGGACACTGAGGTTGCTTCCATGTCCTGGCTATTGTAAATAGAGCTGCAATGAACATTGTGGTACATGACTCTTTTTGAATTATGGTTTTCTCAGGGTATATGCCCAGTAGTGGGATTGCTGGGTCATATGGGCGTTCTATTTTTAGTTTTTTAAAGAACCTCCTTACTGTTCTCCATACTGGATGTATCAATTTACGTTCCCACCAACAATGCAAGAGGGTTCCCTTTTCTCCACACCCTCTCCAGCATTTGTTGTTTGTAGATTTTTTGATGATGGCCATTCTGACTGGTGTGAGGTGATACCTCATTGTAGTTTTGATTTGCATTTCTCTAATGATTAGTGACGTTGAGCATCTTTTCATGTGTTTGTTGGCAATCTGTATATCTTCTTTGGAGAAATGTCTATTTAGGTCTTCTGCCCATTTTTGGGTTGGGTGGTTTGTTTTTTTGATACTGAGCTGCATGAGCTCCTTGTATATTTTGGGGATTAATCCTTTGTCAGTTGCTTCATTTGCAAATATTTTCTCCCATTCCGAGGATTGTGTTTTCGTCTTGCTTATGGTTTCCTTTGCTGTGCAAAAGCTTGTAAGTTTCATTAGGTCCCATTTGTTTATTTTTGTTTTTATTTCCATTTCTCTAGGAGGTGGGTCAAAAAGGATCTTGCTGTGATTTATGTCATAGAGTGTTCTGCCTATGTTTTCCTCTAAGAGTTTGATAGTATCTGGCCTTACATTTAGGTCTTTGATCCATTTTGAGCTTATTTTTGTGTATGGTGTTAGGGAGTGATCTAATCTCATACTTTTACATCTACCTGTCCAGTTTTCCCAGCACCACTTATTGAAGAGGCTGTCCTTTCTCCACTGTACATTCCTGCCTCCTTTATCAAAAACAAGGTGACCATATGTGCGTGGGTTTATCTCTGGGCTTTCTATCGTGTTCCATTGATCTATATTTCTGTTTTTGTGTCAGTACCATACTGTGTTGATTACTGTAGCTTTGTAGTACAGTCTGAAGTCCAGGAGCCTGATTCCTCCAGCTCCGTTTTTCGTTCTCAAGATTGCTTTGGCTACTCGGGGGCTTTTGTGTTTCCATACAAATTGTGAAATTTTTTGTTCTAGTTCTGTGAAAAATGCCATTGGTAGTTTGATAGGGATCACATTGAATCTGTAGATTGCTTTGGGTAGCAGAGTCATTTTCACAATGTTGATTCCTCCAATAAAAGAACATGGTATATCTCTCCATCTATTTGTATCATCTTTAATTTCTTTCATCAGTGTCTTATAATTTTCTGCATACAGGTCTTTTGTCTCCTTAGGTAGGTTTATTCCTAGGTATTTTATTCTTTTTGTTACATTGGTAAGTGAGAGTGTTTTCTTGATTTCACTTTCAGATTCTTCATCATTAGTGTATAGGAATGCCACAGATTTCTGTGCATTAATTTTGTATCCTGCTACTTTACCAAATTCGTTGATTAGCTCTAGTAGTTTTCTAGTAGCATCTTTAGGATTCTCTATGTATAGTATCATGTCATTTGCAAACAGTGACAGCTCTACTTCTTCTTTTCCGATTTGGATTCCTTTTATTTCCTTTTCTTCTCTGATTGCTGTGGCTAAAACTTCCAAAACTATGTTGAATAAGAGTTGTGAGAGTGGGCAACCTTGTCTTGTTCCTGATCTTAGTGGAAATGCTTTCGGTTTTTTACCGTTGAAGATGATGTTGGTTGTGGGTTTGTCATATATGGCCTTGATTATGTTGAGGAAAGTTCCCTGTATGCCTACACTCTGGAGGGTTTTTATCATAAATGGGTGTTGAATTTTGTCAAAAGCTTTCTCTGCATCTATTGAGATAACCATATGGTTTTTCTCCTTCAGTTTGTTAATGTGGTGTATCACATTGATTTATTTGCATATATTGAAGAATCCTTGCATTCCTGGAATAAACCCCACTTGATCATGGTGTATGATCCTCTTAGTGTGCTGTTGGATTCTGTTTGCTAGTATTTGGTTGAGGATTTTTGCATCTATGTTCATCAGTGATATTGGCCTGTAGTTTTTTTTCTTTGTGACATTCTTGTCTGGTTTTGGTGTCAGGGTGATGGTGGCCTCGCAGAATGAGTTTGGGAGTGTTCCTCCCTCTGCTATATTTTGGAAGAGTTTGAGAAGGATAGGTGTTAGCTCTACTCTAAATGTTTGATAGAATTCGCCTGTGAAGCCATCTGGTCCTGGGCTTTTGTTTGTTGGAAGATTTTTAATCACGGTTTCAATTTCAGTGCTTGTGATTGGTCTGTTCATATTTTCTAGTTCTTCCTGATTCAGTTTTGGCAGGTTGTGTATTTCTAAGAATTTGTCCATTTCTTCCAGGTTGTCCATTTTATTGGCATAGAGTTGCTTGCAGTAATCTCTCATGATCTTTTGTATTTCTGCAGTGTCACTTGTTACTTCTCCTTTTTCATTTCTAATTCTATTGATCTGAGTCTTTTCCCTTTTTTTCTTGATGAGTTTGGCTAATGGTTTATCAATTTTGTTTATCTTCTCAAAGAACCAGCTTTTAGTTTTATTGATCTTTGCTATCGTTTCCTTCATTTCTTTTTCATTTATTTCTGATCTGATCTTTATGATTTCTTTCCTTCTGCTAACTTTGGGGTTTCTTTGTTCTTTTTTCTTTAATTGGTTTAGGTGCAAGGTTAGGTTGTTTATTCAAGATGTTTCCTGTTTCTTAAGGTAGGATTGTATTGCTGTAAAGTTCCCTCTTAGAATTGCTTTTGCTGCATCCCATAGGTTTTGGGTCGTCGTGTCTCCATTGTCATTTGTTTCTAGGTATTTGTTGATTTCCTCTTTGATTTCTTCAGTGATCACTTCGTTATTAAGTAGTGTATTGTTTAGCCTCCATGTGTTTGTATTTTTTACAGATCTTTTCCTGTAATTGATATCTAGTCTCATAGCGTTGTGGTCAGAAAAGATACTTGATACAATTTCAATTTTCTTAAATTTACCAAGGCTTGATTTGTGACCCAAGATATGATCTCTCCTGGAGGATGTTCCATGAGCACTTGAGAAAAATGTGTATTATGTTGTTTTTGGATGGAATGTCCTATAAATATCAATTAAGTCCATCTTGTTTAATGTATCATTTAAAGGTTGTGTTTTCTTACTTATTTTCGTTTTGGATGATCTGTCCATTGGTGAAAGTGGGGTGTTAAAGTCCCCTACTGTGAATGTTTTATTGTCCATTTCCCCTTTTATGGCTGTTAGTATTTGCCTTATGTATTGAGGTGCTCCTATGTTGGGTGCATAAATATTTACAATTGTTATATCTTCTTCTTGGATCGATCCCTTGATCATTATGTAGTGTCCTTCTTTGTCTCTTGTAATAGTCTTTTCTTTAAAGTCTATTTTGTTTGATATGAGTATTGCTACTCCAGCTTTCTTTTGGTTTCCTTTTGCATGGAATATCTTTTTCCATTCCCTCACTTTCAGTCTGTATGTGTCCCTAGGTCTGAAGTGGGTCTCTTGTAGACAGCATATATATGGGTCTTGTTTTTGTATACATTCAGCCAGTCTGTGTCTTTTGGTGGGAGCATTTAATCATTTACATTTAAGGTAATTATCGATATGTATGTTCCTATTCCCATTTTCTTAATTGTTTTGGGTTCGTTATTGTAGGTCTTTTCCTTCTCTTGTGTTTCTTGCCTAGAGAAGTTCCTTTAGCAGTTGTTGTAATGCTGGTTTTGTGGTGCTGGACTCTCTCAGCTTTTGCTTGTCTGTAAAGGTTTTAATTTCTCCATCAAATCTGAATGAGATCCTTGCTGGGTAGAGTAATCTTGGTTGCAGGTTTTTCTCCTTCATCACTTTAAATATGTCCTGCCAGTCCCTTCTGGCTTGCAGAGTTTCTGCTGAAAGATCAGCTGTTAACCTTATGGGGATTCCCTTGTGTGTTATTTTTCCCTTGCTGCTTTTAATATGTTTTCTTTGTATTTAATTTTTGACAGTTTGCTTAATATGTGTCTTGGCATGCTTCTCCTTGGATTTATCCTGTTCGGGACTCTCTGTGTTTCCTGGACTTGAATAACTATTTCCTTTCCCATATTAGGGAATTTTCAACTATAATCTCTTGAAATATTTTCTCAGTCCCTTTCTTTTTCTCTTCTTTTTCTGGAACCCCTATAATTCTAATGTTGTTGCATTTAATGTTGTTCCAGAGGTCTCTGAGACTGTCCTCAGTTCTTTTCATTCTTTTTTCTTTATTCTGCTCTGCAGTAGTTATTTCCACTATTTTATCTTCCAGGTCACTTATCCGCTCTTCTGCCTCAGTTATTCTGCTATTGATCCCTTCTAGAGTATTTTTAATTTCATTTATTGTGTTGTTCATTGTTGCTCGTTTCATCTTTAGTTCTTCTAGTTTCTTGTTAAATGTTTCTTGCATTTTCTCTATTTCCCAGATTTTGGATCATCTTTACTATCATTATTCTGAATTCGTTTTCAGGTAGACCGCCTATTTCCTCTTCATTTGTTAGGTCTGGTGGGTTTTTATCTTGCTCCTTCATCTGCTGTGTGTTTTTCTGTCTTCTCATTTTGCTTATCTTCCTGTGTTTGGCATCTCCTTTTTGCAGGCTGCAGGTTCGTAGTTCCCGTTGTTTTTGGTGTCTGTCCCCAGTGGCTAAGGTTGGTTCAGTGGGTTGTGTAGGCTTCCTGGTGGAGGGGACTAGTGCCTGTGTTCTGGTGGATGAGGCTGAATCTTGTCTTTCTAGTGGGCAGGTCCACGTCTGGTGGTGTGTTTTGGGGTGTCTGTGGACTTATTATGATTTTAGGCAGCCTCTCTGCTAATGGGTGGGGTTGTGTTCCTGTCTTGCTAGTTGTTTGGCATAGGGTGTCCAGCACTGTAGCTTGCTGGTCGTTGAGTGAAGCTGGGTCTTGGTGTTGAGATGGAGCTCTCTGGGAGATTTTCGCCATTTGATGTTACGTGGAGCTGGGAGGTCTTTTGTGGACCAGTGTCCTGAAGTTGGCTCTCCCACCTCAGAGGCACAGCCCTGACTCCTGGCTGCAGCACCAAGAGCCTTTCATCCACACTGCTCAGAATAAAAGAGAGAAAAAGTAGGAAGGAAGGAAGGAGATAAAAGAAAAGAAACTAAAGTTATTAAAATAAAAAAGAATTATTAAGAAAAAAATTACACACATACACACACAAAGAGGAAAAGGGGAAAAAATAATAAATCTTGCTCTCAAAGTCCACCTCCTCAATTTGGGATGATTTGTTGTCTGTTCAGGTATTCCACAGATGCAGGGTACATCAAGTTGCTTGTGGAGATATAATCCGCTGCTCCTGAGGCTGCTGGGAGAGATTTCCCTTTCTCTTGTTTGTTCGCACAGCTCCTGTGGTGGCAGAGGCTGGCGTGACGTTGCACCAGCCTGAGGCCCGCCATGCGTTCTCCCGGGGAAGTTGTCCCTGGATCACGGGACTCTGGCAGTGGAGGGCTGCACAGTCTCCCGGGAAGGGGGGTGTGGATAGTGACCTGTGGTCGCACGCAGGCTCCTTGGTGGCGGCCGCAACAGCCTTAGCGTCTCATGCCCGTCTCTGGGGTCTGTGCTTTAGCCGCGGCTCCCGCCAGTCTCTGTAGCTCCTTTAAGCAGCGCTCTTAATCCTCTCTCCTCGCGCACCAGGAAACAAAGAGGCAAGAAAAAGTCTCTTGCCACTTCGGCAGGTCCAGACTTTTCCCTGGACTCTCTCCCGGCTAGCCGTGGCGCACTAACACCCTGCTTGCTGTGTTCATGCCACCATCCCCAGTCCTCTCCCTGCGCTCCGACCGAAGCCCGAGCCTCAGCTCCCAGCCCCGCCAGCCCTGGCGGCGAGCAGACAAGCCTCTCGGGCTGGTGAGTGCCGGTAGTCACCGATCCTCTGTGCGTGAACCTCTCCGCTTTGCCCCCCGCACCTCTGTTGCTGTGCTCTCCTCCGCGGCTCCGAAGCTTCCCCCTCCGCCACCCATAGTCTCTGCCCGTGAAGGAGCTTCTAGTGTGTGGAAACCTTTCCTCTTACACAGCTCCCTCCCACTGGTGCAGGTCCTGTCCGTATCCTTTTGTCTCTGTTTATTCTTTTTTCTTTTGCCCTACCCAGGTACGTGGGGAGTTTCTTGCCTTTTGGGAGGTCTGAGGTCTTCTGCCAGCATTCAATAGGTGTTCTGTAGGAGTTGTTCCACGTATAGATGTATTTCTGATGTATCTGTGGGGAGGAAGGTGATGTCCGCGTCTTACTCTTCCGCCATCTTCCCCCTCCCTATGCATTTCTTAATTTTAAGAAGTCATTAATTGTACGACACGCTTCCCTTTCAGACGTGTTAAAGTGTCAGAAAATGGCCAACATGGATTTTAAGTCATTAATTGCAAGACCCCTTCTCATCTCAGACATGTTCAAATGGGGAGGAAAATGTACATTTTAGTATCAATGCAATGTGATATTATTTGTAGTAGTAAGAGTCTTCTAGCTATTTGAAATCCACTGCTGTGGGGTTTGGAAGGTGGGCACATGGGGGAGTTATGGATTATGGATGGTCAGTGTTTTAAGGGTAGAATAAAATTCATAATAATGTTCTGATCCCTGATCGCTGGAAGGGCAGTAATTACTAGCCTGACCTAGATGTGGGTATTTACACATTGTTTTAAAAAATGGAATTCTTGTGAGGGGACTCTAGATAAAGTTGGAAAATGTGTTTTTTTAAAAAGATATTTAAAATAGTTTTTAGACTACTGTTGTTTTGCTTTTAACTGACTTCAAAATACTTATTCTCGGGGCCTTCCTTTGTGGCGCAGTGGTTGAGAGTCTGCCTGCTGATGCAGGGGGCACGGGTTCGTGCCCCGGTCCGGGAGGATCCCCATGCCGCGGAGCGGCTGGGCCCGTGAGCCATGGCCGCTGAGCCTGTGCGTCTGGAGCCTGTGCTCTGCGACGGGAGAGCCCACAACAGTGAGAGGCCCGCGTACTGCAAAAAAAAAAAAAAGTCTATTAATAAAAAATAATGAAGTTGAATACTATTTAAATGGTACGATAAAATAATCATAATATATTGAGTGAAAAAAACTGTCCATGCAGTAAGATTCCAAAAAGTTGTTAAAATGTATATATAACCTATCAGAAAGCTTGAAAAAGAAGTGTAGAAAATGTTAACAATGATTGTATTTGGCAAGCAGAATTCTTACAAGTTTTGCCTTCCTCTCTTTATTTTCTCAACTTCCTAGTAGTATATATCATGATGATAAGAAAAGTTATGGAACATTGGTAAGTGTATTTATTTTTTTCTTATGTGAGTTTAATCTTTATCAGTAATCTTCATCCATAATCATTCTGTCTCTAGTTCTTTTATCAATAATCATTCTCTCTCCAGTGACTTTAAATTTCCCCATTCAACACATATTTATAGAGGACATTTTATACACCAGGTACTGCCTTAGGAAGTAGGGATATAGTAGTGAATAGAGCAGACTTAGTCCCTGTTTCTTGGAGTTTCCATAGTAGTTGGGGGAGACAGGCCATAAATATACATTGTTTCCTCATCTGCCCACCAGGACCTCTCTTTAACCTGCACTCACCCCCTTAGCTGAATTAATGAATCTAGTCTAGTGGTTTTAAATATCGTTTATATTCTGATTGCTTCTTAACCTGTATTGCTAGCTTAGTCCTCTGTCCCAGACTCCAGACTTGTACAACCAGCTGCCTACCTGACACCTCCACTTGGAGATCTAATAGGCATGTCAAATCAAGTGTGTGAAATTTTATTTTTTTCTTCCAGTTTTATTGAGATATACTTGACATATAGCACTATAAGTTTAAGGTGTACAGCATAATTATTTGACTTACATACGTTATGAAATGATTATCACAATAGGTTTAATGAACATTTGTCCTCTCCTATAGATAGATACAAAATTAAAGAAATAGGAAAAACAATTTTCCTTGTGTTGAGACCTCCTAGGATTTACTCTCCTAACTTTCATATATAACATACAGCAGTGTTAATTATATTTATCATGTTGTACATTACATCCCTAATAGTTACTTATCTTATAACAGGAAGTTTGTACCTTTGACCCCCTTGATCCAATTTCCCCCTCCACCACCACTGGTAACACCAAATCTGATCTCTTTTTCTATGAGTTTGTTTTTGAAGGATAATTGACCTACAACACTATGTTCCTGTTACACAATGTAGTGATTTGATATCTCTATACATTTCAGAATGATCACCACTGTCTAGTTATGATATGTCAACATAGAAAGATATTGCAGTTATTAACTATATTCCCCACACTGTACATTTCATATCCATGACTCATTTATTTTGCTACTGGAAGTTTGTACCTCTTAATCTCCCTCACCTATTTCTTTCCTCCCCTCACACCCCTCTCCTTTGGCAACCACCTGTTTTTTCTGTGTATCTATAACTCTGTTTTGTTATGTTTGTTCATTTCTTTTTAAAATTCCATATATAAGTGAAATCATACAGTATTTGTCTTTCCCTGACTTATTTCACTTAGCATAAAACCTTCTAGATCCATCCATGTTGTCACAGATGGCAAGATTTCATTCTTTTTTTAATGACTGAGTAATATTCCATTGTGTACGCGTGCATGTGTGTGTGTATGTATACACATATCTGTGTATATATGTATACACACATATACGTATATATATTTACATGTATACATACATACCACATCTTCTTTATCCATTCATCTATTGATGGTCCCTTAGGTTGCTTATGTATCTTGGCTGTTGTAAATAAGGCTGCAATGAACATAGGGGTCCGTATATCTTTTCTAATTGTTGTTGTTTTCTTTGAATATATACCCAGAAGTGGAACTGCTGGATCATATAGTAGTTCTATTTTTAATTTTTTGAGGAACCCCCATACTGTTTTCCATAGTGGCTATACCAACTTCCATTCCCACCAACAGTGCACAAGCATTCCGTTTTCTCCACATTTTACCCAACACATGTTATTTCTTTTTCTTTTTGATGATAGCCATTCTGACAGGTGTAAGGTGATGTCTCATTGTGGTTTTGATTTGCATTTCCTTGATGATTAGTGATGTTGAGCATCTTTTTATGTGCCTGTTGACCATCTGAATGTCTTCTTTGGAAAAATGTCTATTCAGATCGTCTGCCCATTTTTTAACTGGGTTGTTTGTTCTTTTGATGTTGAGTTGTATGAGTTCTTTGTGTATTTTGGATATTAACCCCTTATTTGATATATCATTTGCAAATATCTTCTCCCATTCAGTAGGTGATCTTTTCATTTTGTTGATAGTTTCCCTCACTGTGCAAAAGCTGTTTAGTGTGATGTCATCCCATTTGTTTATTTTTGCTTTTGTTTCCCTTGCCTGAGAAAACATACCCCCCCCCACCCCAAATACTACTAAGATCAACGTCAAAGAGAGTATTGCCTGTGTTTTCTAGTACAAGTCTTATGGTTTCAGGTCTTATATTTAAGATTTTAATCCATTTTGAATTTATTTTTCTGTATGGTATGAGAGACTAGTCCAGTTTGATTCTTTTGCATGTAGCTGTCCAGTTTTCCCAATACCGTTTATTAAAGATATTGTCTTTTCCCCATTGTATAGTCTTGCCTCATTTGTTGTGAATTAAACAAATCTATATAAACATGTGGGTTCAGAAATGGAATTGTTGGGCTTCCCTGGTAGCGCAGTGGTTGAGAGTCTGCCTGCCGATGCAGGGGACACGGGTTCGTGCCCCAGTCCGGCAAGATCCCACATGCCGCGGAGCGGCTGGGCCCGTGAGCCATGGCCGCTGAGCCTGCGCGTCCGGAGCCTGTGCTCCGCAACGGGAGAGGCCACAACAGTGAGAGGCCCGTGTACCGCAAAAAAGAAAAAAAGAAATGGAATTGTTGATCTCCCCATCCTGTCCCTCCCACCCTCAAACCTACGCCTCCAGTGTCCTCCTCATCATAGGGAATGGCAATGCCATCTTTCCAGTTCTACAGGCCAGTAACTTTGGCGTTATCCTGTCTCCTCTCATTCTTTCACACGCTACATCCAATCACTTCCAAATTTTATTTATTGAGAATCTATCCAGAATCTGACCACTTCTTACCACTTCTACTGTCATCCGTCTCCCTGGCCCCAGCCTCCATCTACTCTTGCCTGGTTATGATACCAGATGTCTCAGGGATTTTCTTGCTGACAACTTGTAGTTTGTGCTCAATATAGCAGCCAGGTGGTCCTGTTAAAACTAATTAGATCATATCACTCTCTGTTCAAAACTTGCTAATGGTTTCCATCTCCTCAGAGTGAAAGCCAGTCTTTATAGCATCCTAAAAACCCCACAGCGTTGGGTGCCTTCCATCGCCTTCCTTCAGCCTCACCTCTCTGGCTGTATTTCCTACTACTTTCCTTTTTTGCTCACTTCCTCCAGGCATACTTTCCTTTTTGTTATTCCTGGTAGAAGCCAGGCATGCTCCTGCCTCAGGGCCTTTGCACTTGCTGTTTTCTCTGCCTGGAGTGTTCTTTTACCACATGGCTCAATTGATCCTTTATATATTTACACATATATCAACTTCCTTAACTATCCTATTTACAGTTGTACCCCCAACTCCCTTTCTCCCTTCGTTGCCTTATTTTTTTCCTATAGCACTTATCTCCTTTTAACATACTACACATTTTACAATGTTTTTTTGTTGTTCATCATCTTTAAGCATCACAAGGGCAGGATTTTTTTCTGGTTTTTTTTTTCTGTTTTGTTCCTGTATGTATCCTCAGAACCTAAAATAATGCCTGGAATACAGTAAGAACTCAAGTAGTGTTTGTTGGAAAAATAAATGATGGGTGGATACTATGAAGACAATTAATTTTTTTATTATTATTTTAAAAATTTATTTATTTTAGGCTGCGCTGGGTCTTCATTGCTGCGTGCCGGCTTTCTCAAGTTGCGGCGAGCAGGGGCTACTCTTCGTTGCAGTGCGCTGGCTTCTCATTGTGGTAGCTTCTCTTGTTGCGGAGCGTGGGCTCTAGGCGCGCGGGCTTCAGTAGTTGTGGCACGTGGGCTCAGTAGTTGTGGCGCACGGGCTTAGTTGCTACACGGCGTGTGGGATCTTCCCAGACCAGGGCTCGAACCTGTGTCCCCTGCATTGGCAGGCGGATTCTTAACCACTGTACCACCAGGGAAGCCTGAAGACAACTTAAATGATTTTTAAAAGCTCAAATGAGTTTTAAACGTTCCACATACCTGGGAATAATGTCATTTAACAGTGAGTTTATGGATAATACTTGTTATTTTTTAAAGTACTCATTTCCTGTTAAATAGCTTTTCCCCCTTACATTCAAGACACTTGATCCTTGGTTAAATTTCCTGCATCTCTTAATTCACAGGGTAGGAAATAGTTCTTTAAATTTATTTTTAAATTAGACACATTGTATGAATGTGTTCTCATGGTGAAAAGTAAACAAAATAAGAGATATATACAGAGTAAACAATGAAAACATTCTTTCTTCTCTTCTTGTGATGCTATCTTCTTCCCCAGAGGTAACTCCAGTTAAAAATTTGTTGTGTATTTTTCTAGGCCAGTGCTGTCCAATAGAACTTTCTGTGATGATTGGAATGTTCTATATCTGTGATAATACAGTAGCCACTAGCCACACGTGGTTATTGAGCATTTGAAATGTGGCTAGTGGGACTGAGAAACTGACTTGTTTTATATAAATTTAATCAATCATAACTTGAATTTAAATTGCTACATACAGGTAATGCTAGGCATTGGACAGCACAGTTCTAAACTGTTTCTACACAATTACCTAGTTCTCTCTCTCTCTAACCATAAATGACATCATACTATATAACGTGTATACATAGTAGACATATTGTTTTGTGACTTGCTTTTTGCATTGAACAGAATGTCTTCGAAATCGTTCCCTGTCCGTGCAGATGTATCTGTCTTGCTGTTTTTAATGGTGCCTATTACTTCATAATATGTGCATACCATACTTAGCTAAATGAAAAATGGATATTTCTTGGTGCTGAGCCATGTACTGGGTCTCCTTTTCCTCTGCTCCACTGGCATCTGTGGAGGCTTTGCACCAGCTGCCTGATCTGAGATTCTACATCGTCAGTAACACAGTCCAAGACTCCAGTGATTCATATGTGTTGGGCCTCTGGTCAACTCTAAGATCTACTTTTTCTTTCCTCTCTATTTTCAAAAGACTAATATTCTGATCCCAAATAAAATCAGGCCTTAAAAAAATATATTCAGTGACGGGTAAATACAGACCTGACAGCAGGAGACTGAGGGAAGAGTTTTGTGCCATCTTTTTGTGTTTCTGATTTTGCAGTTCTAAAGCTGGCCCGTCCTGAAGCAAAAGCCCTCCATGGGCGAAGTAGATTCTTTCCGAAGTTCTGCTCTTGTCTCTTGCATATCCTGACTAAAATGTTCTGTCCTAAAAGTCTTTCCAACTGGAAGACATTCTTGAGACAGATGGCTTTTTTTTTTTTTTTCGGTACGCGGGCCTCTCACTGTTGTGGCCTCTCCCGCTGCGGAGCACAGGCTCCGGACGCGCAGGCTCAGCGGCCATGGCTCACGGGCCCAGCTGCTCCGCGGCATGTTGGATCCTCCCGGACCGGGGCACGAACCCGCCTCCCCTGCATCGGCAGGCGGACTCCCAACCACTGCGCCACCAGGGAAGCCCTATGGCTTTATTAACTATGGGTAATTCACTTTTCAGTTGATTTCTGTGCTTCTAACATGCCTCATCACCATTTGCTAGCTAAATTTATTGAGCCTGGCATCAGACTATTATATGTACTGTATCAGTAAAGTCCTGTCGAGACATAGACGGCTTTCTCTAAAGGGGAAATTTGAAGAGAGGGTAACAAAGGGACCATTTACAAAGGCATGGACAGAGTTTAAGGAAACCTCAAGGCATAGTATGGTACCTGAGGCCTAGGGACACTTGGGGGTTGCCACCCCTAGGCACGAAGGGGCAGGGGGAGAATGTGGTTACCAGAACCTCATGGAGCTGTGGCTTCCTATCAAGGAGGATGCCAGGGAGATGAGTATCCTGAGCTCATTCTTGTCCTACCCTCAAGTGTTTTGCATGCTTCCCATGGACCCAACCCAACTGGAAGCGGGAAGGCAAGGGAACTCATTGGTGCAGTCCATACACAAAGCCATGCAGAGAGGAGTAGAGAAGGGGAGGGAAAAGTAGATTCTGGAGAGGCAGAAGGAAGATAATGGCCATTGATTTATGGAAGTAGGATTTGAACTCAGGCCTGTCTGACTGGAGAGCCTCACCAGTTAAAAAGAGCTTAGCTTTGGGGCTTTGCTGGTGGTGCAGTGGTTAAGAATCCTCCTGTCAATGCAGGGGACGTGGGTTGGAGCCTGGTCCGGGAGGATCCTCCTATATGCCGTGGAGCAACTAAGCCCGTGTGCCACAACTACTGAACCCATATGCTGTAACTACCAAAGCCCGCAACAAGAGAAGCCACCACGATGCGAAGCCCGCGTGGCACAACTAGAGAAAGCCCGTGCGCAGCAACAAAGACCCAACTCAGCCATAAATAAATAAATAAATAAATAACTTAGCTTAAACAAGCAACTCTGCAGTTGGCCTGTCACCATCAGCAGTACTATGCTAAGTTCTGATTGGTTGATTAGCTTGCTGTCTGATAGATCCATTCGTCAGTCAGGGATGCCTATTGCATAAGTAGAGGTTCTGCCGACCACTTTTGCACTCAAGTCACGTTTGTATTGTATATTTTATATAGTGCCTAATACCTTTTGTTTTAAGTAAATATTTGTCAATGTCCAGTTGAACATATTCTGTAAATGAAATGCCCAGTATCTAATCTTCCCCCTTTAAAAGCTCAATGGGTATATGGCTTTGGTATGGTACTACCATGTCGTTTACATAACCAGAACTTGCGTGACAAATAGGCAACATGTTCACATGCAATGACTGGGTGTTGTGAAATCTTAAATTAGGTAGAAAGAAGTTTTATTGCAGTCTAGCTCCAAGTCTGTGGCCTGGCAAGGGCTTTGTACATGTGAGGTCCAGGGCTCTGGGCCAGGGCTTTATTTTGGCTGTGCCCTGTAGCATGTGGGATCTTAGTTCCCCAACTAGGGATCGAACCTGTGCCTCCTGCACTGGGAGCATGGAGTGTTAACCACTGGACCGCCAGGGAAGTCCCGGCCAGGGCTTCTTAACCCTTTAAAATCCTCACTCTGTTCTAGTAAACATAGAAATTTCATGGGCCTCTTTATCCCCAAATTTGGAATATGGCTTCCTTAGTGGGGCATAATCTATCCTCTGATGATCTCTACCAGTCAAGAGGCTTAATTTCTATGACTTTTAGGTTGAAAAGGGTAGTTTTTTCCCCATATATAAAATTACTAAAAATTGAATATGCCTTTTTAAACTAATACCTCCTCCCATTCTAAACAGGCCACCTTTCGCCTTTGAGGATTGCTGCCCCAGAGCCAATTCTGTTTTTCCCTTTCTTATTTCCTTCCCCGACTTATCCACGCTACAAACATCTAGCATCATATGAAACACATGGCATGTGCTGGTAAACACTCGACTATGTGATCTGGCTGGTGGTTTGGAGTCTAAGTTGAGGCTTGTTTATATGTAAGTCATCTGACCTCCTTCACTAAGTCTGAGTAAAAATCTGGTCCCATGCTTTTGTTTTTTCAATTAATCGTTTGCCCCCCTCACTTTTCTAATTAGCAGGAAGTGCAGTATCTCCTTTTTGAGGCCCCTTTATCCTAATTGTCTAGGAATCCTAGCGTGTCCTCAGTTCAAAGGAAGCTGAAAAGGTAACTGAGCCTGAGGGATCTACCACTGCTGTTGCTTCTTGCTGCCACTTGGTGTCACTGTTGAAGACAAGTCCTTTACAGTTCAGTGGAGGCAGTACCTGCCTCGCAGAGCTGTGGTATAAATTAAATGAGCTAATACATTTGATAGCATATAGACGGATACATGGCACTAAGTAGGCACTTAAAGATTTTTAAGTTATGTTATTGGGCCTCAGTTTTATGTCTTATGTAGGGCCTAGACGAGAGGATCCCTGCAACCATTCCAGCTCTGGCAAACGGTGAGGAATAGATGAGGGCCTGGGTCCCCTGCAGGCTGGTATAGAGCCTGGAGGCCAGGTTGGACCAGTCCCTATCCCTCTCTGGAGCCTTTGGCTCTCTTAATCCCATTGCCCTGAGGTTGGTCTGCCCTTTGTAGGTGGAGGAGACAACTTGGTAGCATAGAATTCCTTCTAAATCAAATGATTTGCTCTGGCTCAGAGGAGGAGGAATACTGGGATGTTTAGGCTGAAAAAATACTGTCTCTGATCACAGGGCTGGTTGATGGTAGCTGAGCCTTAACCAAAGTCTTCCTGAGTGCAGAGCTTGAATCTCAGCTCAGGAAGTATTCTGCCTCATTTTGGAAGGCAGTGTTCTAGAGAACAAGGCTGCGACTCGTTTATTTTTACATTCTCCCCATTCTGAGCACAGTGCCTTGTACATAACAAGAAATACCCCTTCTCCATGTCAACTGCTGTTAATGATACAGACTCACAAGGACGCTTAGGAATACTCTCTGCTTTCCATCTCTTTGCTTCTCCCATTTTCCTACTTCTAGGCCACAATAATTAAGAACAAAATGCACAGTGCATATAAACCTTTTTTCACCTTTGAGTAACTACTCTTGCTTTACAACTTTCATTACCAGATTTCACATCCTCTAGAATACAGCTTTCTTAGAAAATGGCAACACCTTATATCTTTTTTGTGTGTGTGGTACGCGGGCCTCTCACTGTTGTGGCCTCTCCCGTTGCGGAGCACAGGCTCCGGACGTGCAGACTCAGCGGCCATGGCTCACGGGCCCAGCCGCTCCGTGGCATGTGGGATCTTCCTGGACCCGGGCACGAAGTCGTGTCCCCTGCGTCGGCAGGCGGACTCTCAACCACTGCACCACCAGGGAAGCCCTCAGTTCAATTTTAAAGCAATGGGTGTTTATTGAGCCTCCACTAGATGCCCAGCTAATTGTTAAAAAACCTTTTTTTTAAAAAAACAAAAATTAATTATGGGCTGTGCTTAAAAGGTGCTATTTATCATTTCAGATATAGTAATATATAGACTTTTCTGGTGCTAAATAACTTACTTTTTTAAAACATCCTTTTTTTTTTTTTTTTTTTTTACGGTACATGGGCCTCTCACTGTTGTGGCCTCTCCCGTTGCAGAGCACAGGCTCCGGACGCGCAGGCTCAGCAGCCATGGCTCAGGGCCCAGCCGCTCCGCGGCACGTGGGATCTTCTCGGACCGGGGCACGAACCCGTGTCCCCTGCATCGGCAGGCGGACTCTCAACCACTGTGCCACCAGGGAAGCCCCATCACCTTATATCTTTAATAAAGTTTGTGACTAGCACATAAAAGATCTCCAGTTAGTAATTTTTTTCAGATCATGTGAAAAAGAGTCACTGTCCACATAGATTAAAGGTTAATCAGTCATTAATATCAGCTCACCCCTCTGCCAATTCATTTACCTATTTGGGTTGTGTCCTAAAAGTTCAATCAAGAGTTTGCTTGTTTCAATGGGGAACTACACAATAGATATAATTATCATAACATATAGTACTCTATATTATGACATATAATAGTGAACACTAATAGAAGCACTAAAAATTGCTCCAAGTCATTGAGTACCAGCTACTTTACATACATGATCCCTATTTTTCACAACAACCCTACAAGATAGGTACCGATTTTACAGATAAAACTGAGTTTCAACTAAGTTGAGGAGCTTCCTTTCAAGAACACACAAAGTCAGATACATTTCTTGCCCCAAAGGCAGCCCCTGCTAAAGAGGCAGTGACAGGCCACCCATGACCTTCCTTGCCACTCCTCCTCCCTTCCCCAGCTACAGCCGGTGGGCCCCAGGTGGCCCCTGACTCAGTGCCAGCCAATCCTGGTTGTGGCCTGGTTTGAAAAGATGAGCTTGGCCAATCTGATCTTCCTTTAGGAATTGGAATTGGGAAACATGGAAAGAAGCAGAAAGTTGGTAGGAATGAATGAAGCTTGGGAAGGGAGGCTGAGGAAGCTGTAATGGGCCATATTCAAGCTGAAGTTTATCAGGAAGGAGAAGGCAGAGACTTTAACATAGTAGAAGGACATAGAGTAATCAGAGCGGGAGCAGCCAGGTTGACGCAGAGCGCTCTGGGGCTTATCCGCTGCCCCTTTCCTCCTTTTATCCCCACAGTTTGTGTGCCAGGGTAGCCATAAAATAATCCTTCATTTCTTGAGCTACGTTTAGTAGCAGTTCCTTTCTTTTTAAAAAAATTTTATTTATTTTTAAATTTCTTTCTTCTACCTTCTACTTTTTAATTTAATTTTATTTTTATTTTTTGGCCATGCCACACAGCATGTGGGATCTTAGTTCCCCAAGCAGGGATTGAATCCGCGCCCCCTGCATTGGAAAGGCAGAGTCTTAACCACTGGACCGCCAGGGAAGTCCCTATCAGTTCCTTTCATCTAGGAGAGCCAAATTAGAACACACAGCCTTCAAGTGCTGGGAAGAGAATTTGAATCCCCGTTTTATGGCTACAGAGCCTCTGCTTTTCTGACTGCACCTGCACCGCTTTGCTACATCACAAACACTGCTCTAGCCCATCACGGCCCACAAGGTCACCTTACAGTACGTGAAAGAGAACCAATAACAGACTCAAATGTCCAGAATCCACGTCTAAAGTCTTGGTTTGCTTTCAGAGTCCCGAATGGGAGGGTGGGGCTTAAGAAAGTCTCAGGCAGCTGGGAGGTCTCCAAAGAACTCTGGGGCAGGACTCCAGCTCCCAGGGTGGAAGGTTCTACAGTGGGGAGAAGGTGGGCACAGGGCAGGACGGCTTCTTGGCAGGGCAGAGGAGAATGGGGGCTACTCCAGGATAGGGAGTGGTCTTATCCGTGCTTCTATCCCCAGTTCTAAGATAGTGCCTGACATATATTTGAATGAGTGAGTGACTGAGTGAGTGAATGAGTGAATGAGTAAATGAATGGCAGAAGTGGGCCACAGCCCCCCGTCACATATGTGGATCATTCTTCAGTCGAGTCTTCCCAAGTTAAGGAACACCTGTGTCTATCTCTAAGCAGTAATTCATGCAACAATATGAGTATGCGTGCAACAGTATGTTCACAGTGACTCGCCACCTTCAGCTTTAAAAATATTAAAGATGACATAGCGATGACCACGGTAAGGACATGGTTCAAAGACTACAAATAGATTCGGGATTGCATTTGCCCTGTTTACAAAAATACTGCTCGCTTTGTCTTCCTCTGTCTAGAGAGAGTGAGGTTTTCATTTTAAGAGGCTGACTCAAAAATGCAGGGCCACTTCCTGGGCAAGCTTCCAAGTGACTACATCTCCCTGACAGCGCTCCCCAGAGCCCTAGCGCAAGCTGCCTGGGGCGGGGCCTCCAGCCGTTGGTGGCTGTGGGAGCTACCAGAGGAGCAGTTATCTGCAGCCCGCCAGAAATGCTGTGCTTTTAGGCACCCCCCCCACCCCCGGGGCACAGATAACGGCTTTGGCCTTTGCCCTAAAGAGACGTCAGAGTTTGTGATTGGCCAGGCCGCTGTGTGTGAAATACAGATGTCTGCCACACTCCTGACTATGGCATTCCTTCCAGCCGAGTACCCCCGGGTGTGGGTAAGTCTGAATGTTTGAAGTCTGCCCTCGTTGTTGGTGGAATGCTCAAAGCTGAGCGTTGTGACTTTCCAGGGGCATGACTTAGCATATTTCTTAATCCTGCTAAGCCTCAGTTTCCTTTTCTGTGATATAGAGATGGTATTATCCTGCACTGTAGAAGGATAGAATGCCTATAGGAGGAGAGCAGTAGCTAGCCATCGTGGGACCACATCTGGTACCTGGCAGACAGTACACACTGAAGAGCTCTTATTTCTGAAGCATCATTCAAAAAAAAAAAGGCTTCAATGACAGCGTCCGTTTTTATTTCTAACAGTACAATATTTCTCCAAAAGACTCAGCAGATATCTTCTACTTAATCACACGGGCGTAGCCAACAGAAATAAAACTTCAGGGGAAGTTAGTGCCAAAGGAAAGTTTGTCGGACTATATTCCCTTTCTCTTTTTCCCTTCTAGACCCTGACTGCACCTGCCCCATTTGCAGATGAAACCAGCTGCCAGTGCCAAGCACCCCATGAGAAACTGACCATTGCTCAGGCCCGCTTAGGAACACCAGGTGAGGCTATGCTTCTTGTTCTGCAGACGGGCCCTGTCCTGAGTTCTCAAGTGGCAGAAAGGCCATCATTATTTGAGCAGCACTGGCTTTGAATTGGAGAGATGAATTTAGAGATGACAGCACAGTGCCAGAAGGGTAAACACCAACGGCGATAAACTACGCCAAGCAAAGTAGCCGAGGGAAAGCTGCCGCGGGATACGGGAGTTGGAGGCCAAGCGCTGCCATTTAGTCATTCTACTGCCTTGGGCGAGTCATGAGAACAATCTGAATCTGTTTCCTCATGTGCAAACAGGGCCAATGGTACCTGCTTCACAAGGTTTTTGTGACAACTAGATTGTGTTAAAAATACCATAGCGTTTTTTTAAAAACTGTGAAGTCGTAGATAAGCCTATGCTACTGTAATTGTTATCATTCTTAAAAATCTGTGGGGTTTTTTTAGCATCTTTATTGGAGTATAATCGCTTTACAGTGTTGTGTTAGATTCTGCTGTATAACAAAGTGAGTCAGCTCTATGCATACATATAAACCCATATCCCCTCCCTCTTGTGTCTCCCTCCCTCCCACCCTCCCTATCCCACTCCTCTAGGTGGTCGCAAAGCACTGAGCTGATCTCCCTTTGCTATGCAGCTGCTTCCCACTAGCTAGCTATTTTACATTTGGTAGTGCATATATATCAATGTTACTCTCTTACTTCGTCCCAGTTTACCTTTCCCCCTCCCCGTGTCCTCAAGTCCATTGTCTACCTCTGTGTCTTTATTTCTGTCCTTCCCCTAGGTTCATCAGAACCATTTTTTTTTTAGATTCCATATATATGTGTTAGCATATGGTATTTGTCTTTCTCTTTCTGACTTACTTCACTCTGTATGACAGACTCTAGGTCCATCCACCTCACTACAAATAACTCAATTTCATTTCTTTTTATGGCTGAGTAATATTCCATTGTATATATGTGCCACATCTTCTTTACCCATTCATCTGTCAGTGGACACTTAGATTGCTTCCATGTCCTGGCTATTGTAAATAGAGCTGCAATGAACATTGTGGTACATGACTCTCTTTGAATTATGGTTTTCTCAGGGTATATGCCTAGTAGTGGGATTGCTGGGTCATATGGTAATTCTATTTTTAGTTTTTTGAAGAACCTCCTTACTGTTCTCCATACTGGATGTATCAATTTACATTCCCACCAACAGTGCAAGAGGGTTCCCTTTTCTCCACACCCTCTCCAGCATTTATTGTTTGTAGATTTTTGATGCTGGCCATTCTGACCGGTGTGAGATGATATCTCGTTGTAGTTTTGATTTGCATTTCTCTAATGATCAATGATGTTGAGCATCCTTTCATGTGTTTGTTGGCAATCTGTATATCTTCTTTGGAGAAATGTCTCTTTAGGTCTTCTGCCCATTTTTGGATTGGGTTGTTTGTTTTTTTGTTATTGAGCTGCATGAGCTGCTTGTAAATTTTGGAGATTAATCCTTTGTCAGTTGCTTCATTTGCAAATATTTTCTCCCATTCTGAGGGTTGTCTTTTCATCTTGCTTATGGTTTCCTTTGCTGTGCAAAAGCTTGTAAGTTTCATTAGGTCCCATTTGTTTATTTTTGTTTCTATTTCCATTTCTCTAGGAGGTGGGTCAAAAAGGATCTTGCTGTGATTTATGTCATAGAGTGTTCTGCCTATGTTTTCCTCTAAGAGTTTGATAGTGTCTGGCCTTGTATTTAGGTCTTTAATCCATTTGAGGTGTTTTTTTTTTTTTTTTTTTTTTTTTGCGGTATGTGGGCCTCTCACTGTTGTGGCCTCTCCCGTTGTGGAGCACAGGCTCCGGACGTGTAGGCTCAGCAGCCATGGCTCACGGGCCCAGCCGCTCCATGGCATGTGGGATCTTCCCGACCTGGGGCACGAACCCACATCCCCTGCATCGGCAGGCGGACTCTCAACCACTGCGCCACCAGGGAAGCCCTGAGTTTATTTTTGTGTATGGTGTTAGGGAGTGTTCTAATTACATTCTTTTACATTTAGCTGTCCAGTTTTCCCAGCACCACTTATTGAAGAGGCTGTCTTTTATCCATTGTATACTCTTGTCTCCTTTATCAAAGATAAGGTGACCATATGTGCGTGGGTTTATCTCTGGGCTTTCTATCCTGTTCCACTGATCTATATTTCTGTTTTTTGTGCCAGTACCATACTGTCTTGATTACTGTAGCTTTGTAGTATAGTCTGAAGTCCAAAGTCTGTGTTTTAAAACAGTTTCTCCAAGTGTGCATTAAATTAAAGTGCTTGGGCTCTGCTCGAGGAATTTATTCATTCAATCCTTTAGCCTGTACCAGAGATGGTGAGCGAAGAGATTTAAAAAGAACTATAAGGTACCATCTCTGTTTCCCAAGAGCTTTCACTATAATTAAAGAGACAAGACAGCTAGATAGGAGATAAACACCCACCAGTAGCATGCATGCATGTGCTTAGGGGTTAAATCCTGCAGCACAGATGATAACTGACAATTTTAAGAAGGGCAGATTCATTTGGCTTTGAGCAGTCACGCAAGACCTGGTCCCAGACCTGAGCTGATCCTTTAGGGACAAGTAAGATTTGTACTTTGTGGGCAGAAAATGGAAGGGTATTCTGGATAAGTGGGACAGGAACAGCGAGGGCACAGAGATAGGGAATAAATGAATGGCGTTCCAGTCGATTGGGATGGAGTGAAAAATAAGATTAGTCCAGCAGGTATGCCTTGAGCCATTTAAGATGGCATAATTTCATGGTTTCTACTCACCATTGCAAAAAACCAAACATCTCAAATGTAATAGAGTCCGTGGGACAAAGGACAGTTTGCTTAATAATAACAACAGGTATTTATTAAGTGCTTTCTATGTACTAAGTTCTTTATCTGTATTGTCATTTCACTGTCACAGCTCTACGTGGTCGGTACTTTTAGTATTTCACAGATGAGGAAATGAAGCCTTTAGAGAAGCTGTGAATCTGCAGAAGATCATTTAGCTAGTAAGTGGTAGTGGTTCTCACATTTGAATCTGACTCAGAATAACCTAGAGGGCTTGTTAAAACACAGGTGGCTGGGCCTTGCCCCCTGATACAGTCCAACTGGGGTGAGGCCCACGAATTTCCATCTCTAAGAAGTTCCCAGGTGAGGCTGCTGCTGGGGGACCACACTTTCAGAACTATTGGTAAGTGTTAAAGCTGGGATTTGATCTCAAACCTGTATGTGCTCGAGCTTGATCTGTTGGCCAGTACACTCTGCTTCCCCTTTAAGAATAGCTTGGAGGGAGTGAGGAGAGGAGCAGAGCAGGCAGAGTTAGTAAGCTTTGTAGAGACTTCTTGTGAGAAAGGCAAGAAGAGGCTTGAGGAGGTAGTTGAGAGCAGCTAAACCAGCCTGCAAAGAATCACCTGGTAAGTTTGTAAGAAGCAGATGTTTTGATCGCTCTCCCCCACCCCTAAATCTGGGATGGGGCCCAGGCATCTACATTTTTAACAAGTAGCCCAGGTGATTCTGAAGTTGGTGGTCTACAAATCATACCCTGAGAAACGGTGACCCAGCAACAAATCTGAAAGATGCAATGAAAGTCCAGGTGGTTATGAAGAGAGCAGATTTGACCTCAAGTTAAAGGATGAGCTTTAGACCTGAACAGAAGAGGATCCTACTTTTCTAAGGGAAAGGAAAGGGGATTTGAACTTACTCTCCATCTGCTGGGCGCTATGCCCTGTATGTATTCTATTTAGTCTTTGCAAAAAGTGAGTGAGGTGGGTATTTGCCGACAAGGCAAATGAGACTTGGAGAACCGAAAAGTGGTTTGTCAAATGTCCTAGCTGACTGGGTAGAGCTGGGATTCGATCTCAAGTCCCTTTCACCTCATACCCCTGCTTTGTCCACTACAACGGATTGCCCTGTGGAGCACGTGCCACAGCAGCCCACGGAGCTCAATGAGAACATGCTCAGACTTCGAACCAGAGGGTGGCAGGTGTGTGAACAAGACAGATGGAAGCTGTGATCTTCTGTAGTGGCGGGGCTGTCTTCATGCCCACTGCTGTTTCACCAGCACCTAGAGAAGTACTGTATGCTCAGTAAATACTTTGTGAGTGAATGACTGAATGAACGAACGAATGAATGAAAGTTTGGGACAACAGAAGGAGCTCATCATTTGGAGATAGAATCAGAGAGAGTTTGACCTGATGCAGCCTGCTTGGGTGGGATCGGGCACCTGTAGGCTGTCTAACCGCCAGGCGGTTTAAAGCCCGAGAAACTAGCTAGAATAAGATGGTGGTGCATATTGAAATACCTGTGTGGTGGGCTCTGGGGAGCACAGGTCACTACAGGAGGGATGAGATGGAGGAAAGGTGAATGACTATTCTCAGAAATTCTCCCCTCTTATCTCAGGTGATGACACTGGCAAGTTATCCAGGAGAATTTGGGACGTCGGTGGGCATCTGGCCGAGGGAACTTCTGTTAGAAATTCCTTTATTTAGAACTTCTAACATCAGTGTTAAAATGGGACAAGAAGTTGGTTCTTTGATTACTTACAAGGCACATATTCGTCTTAGACCACACTCTGATAATCTCTGTTTTATTACAGCGGTGGTCCTCAAACTGTAACTTGCTTAGAATCCCCGGGAGGCCTTGCTAAAACTGAGTGCTGGCCTCCACCCCCAGAGTTTCCCATTCAGTAGGTCTGGGTGGGGCTCAAGCATTTGTAAGTGTAACAAGTTCCCAGGTGATGCTGATGCTGCCTGTCCTGGGACCACACTGCAAGAACCACTGCTTAAGAGTAACTGTTGGCTATTGTAAATAGAGCTGCAATGAACATTGTGGTACATGACTCTTTGAATTATGGTTTTCTCAGGGTATGTGCCCAGTAGTGGGATTGCTGGGTCATATGGTAGTTCTATTTTTAGTTTTTTAAGGAACATCCATACTGTTCTCCATAGTGGCTGTATCAGTTTACATTCCTACCAACAATGTAGGAGGGTTCCCTTTTCTCCACACCCTCTCCAGCATTTATTGTTTGTAGATTTCTTGATGATGGCCACTGTGACTGGTGTGAGGTGATACCTCAGTGTAGTTTTGATTTGCGTTTCTCTAATGATTTGTGGCGTTGAGCATCCTTTCATGTGTTTGTTGGCAATCTGTATATCTTCTTTGGAGAGTGGACTTGACACGGGGAGGGGGAGTGGTGGGCTGGGACAAGGTGAGAGAGTGGCATGGACATATATACACTACCAAATGTAGAATGGATGGCTGGTGGGAAGCAGCCGCATGGCACAGGGAGATCAGCTCTGTGTTTTGTGACCACCTAGAGGGGTGGGATGGGGAGGGTGGGAGGGAGACGCAAGAGGGAGGGGATATGGGGATATGTATGGCTGATTCACTTTGTTATGCAGCAGAAGCTAATGCACCATTGTGGAGCAATTATACTCCAATAAAGATGTGAAAAAAAAAAGTAACTGTTGGTAGCGGTTGGAGGGAGTGTCATGGAGATTATCTAAATATAATTGTTGGAGCATTGTCCTGTTACTAGAGAAGCTCACAGCGTTTTAAAAATATCTTGCTGTTTGACTGTTATTTAAGAAAACAAGAAAAACATCACTACTTTTTTGAAATGTTTGGTAGTTTTCAAGACTAGGAAGCAATTACCTTTCTGTGGCGCCGTCTTGAACATCCCTTCAAAAAGACAAAAGAGACCTGTATTGGAGGTTCATAATGAGCTTCAAGATTATAGTTGCAACTGAAGTCTTTCACTAACTCCTTCTCTAGCCCATTTTATGACTTCATACAATTGGCTACATTATGTTTCGCGGTCTTAGGTCTGCCCAAGCAGGATCTGCTGTATAAATTCTAAAAGAGGCTGCTCATAGCTTTTAGCTCCTGGACCTCATCTGTGAGGTCAGAGGGTGATGAACCTCAAGAGAAGGAGCACAGTAGAGCAATTGGAACTGGCACCTTTTTTTAAAAAAGTTAATTAATTAATTTATTTTTGGCTGTGTTGGGTCTTTGTTGCTGTGCGTGGGCTTTCTCTAGTTGCGGCGAGCGGGGGCTACTCTTCGTTGCGGTACATGGGCTTCTCACTGCGGTGGCTTCTCTGGTTGCGGAGCATGGGCTCTAGGCGTGTGGGCTTCAGGAGTTGTGGCACATGGGCTCAGTAGTGGTGGCTCGCGGACTCTAGAGCGCAGGCTCGGTAGTTGTGGCACACGGGCTTAGTTGCTCCGCAGCATGTGGGGTCTTCCCGGACCAGGGCTCGAACCCGTGTCCCCTGCATTGGCAGGCGGATGCTTAACTACTGTGCCACCAGAGAAGTCCCGGAACTGGCACCTTTAAAAAATTTTTTTTTTGTTTAAGTATAGTTGGTTTACAAGGTTGTGTTAATTTCTTCTGTACAGCAAAGTGACTCAGTTATATATATATATATATATATATATATATATATATATTTTTTTTTTTTTTTCATATTCTTTTCCATTATGGTTTGTCACAGGATACTGAATATAGTTCCCTGTGCTGTACAGTAGGACCTTGTTGTTTATCCACCCTATATATAATAGTTTGCCTCTGCTAATCCCAAACTCCCATTTCTTCCCTTCCCTACCCCTCCTCCCCCTTGGCAACCACAAGTCTGTTCCCTATATATGTGAGTCTGTTTTTGTTTTGTAGATGTGTTGATTTGTATTGTATTTTAGATTCCATGTACACGGTATTTGTCTTTCTCTGTCTGACTTACTTCGCTTAGTGTGAGAATCTCTAGGTTCATCCATGTTGCTGCAAATGGCATTATTTCATTCTTTTTGATGGCTAAGTAATATTCCATTGTATATATGTACCACATCTTCTTTATCCATTCATCTGATGGACATTTAGTTTGCTTCCATGTCTTGGCTCTTGTAAATGGTGCTGCTATGAACATAGGGGTACATGTATCTTTTTTTTTTTTTTTGTGATATGCAGGCCTCTCACTGTTGTGGCCTCTCCTGCTGCGGAGCACAGGCTCCGGATGCGCAGGCTCAGCGGCCATGGCTCATGGGCCCAGCCGCTCCGCGGCATGTGGGATCTTCCTGGACCGGGGCACGAACCCGTGTCCCCTGCATCGGCAGATGGACTCTCAACCACTGCACCACCAGGGGAGCCCTGCATGTATCTTTTTGAATTAGAGTTTTCTCTGGGTATATGCCCAGGAGTGGGATTGCTGGTTCATATGGCAACTCTATTTTTAGTTTTTTGAGGAACCTCCATACTGTTTTCCATAGTGGCTGCACCAATTTACATTCCTACCAGCAGTGTAGGAGGGTTCCCTTTTCTCTGCACCCTCTCCAGCATTTATTTGTAGACTTTTTAATGATGGCCATTCTGAGTGGTGTGAGGTGATACCTCATTGTAGTTTTGATTTGCATTTCTCTAATCATTAGTGATGTTGAGCATCTTTTCATGTGCTTCTTGGCCATCTGTATGTCTTCTTTGGAGAAATGTCTGTTTAGGTCTTCTGCCCATTTTTCAGTTGGGTTGTTTGTTTTTTGTTGTTGTTGAGTGGAACTGGCACCTTTGATCTTAGCTCAAAGAGTCCAGCTGTGGAAGTATGACCCTCTAAGGTTTAGTATGTATCCTGAGACAGAGAAAATCAGTAATCTGCCTGGAGATAAAGGAAAAGCCCAAGTGATTGCTTCATAGGTTCATTTTCATTAAAGCTGACATTTTTTCTTAAAGGGAAACTGAGTTCTGATTTCCTATTTTCCTTCACAGAAAGGGAATTTGTATTATTCTGTTCACACAGTGATACATGTAGTTTTCCAAATTCATTTTTCAAGAGCCACCTGAATGAATTTTGCCTTATTTCTGTGCCACCTGTACTGTAATTTACTTAATTTTTTAAAAAATGTACTCTTTCTTTTTTAACTTAAATTTAATGTATTTTGAAAAGCAAACATCAATCATCATTTATTGAAAAGAGCATCACTGGCTATAAGTAGAAGGAAATGATTAAGTTTATATCAAACTATGTAAACTTTGTGACATAGGTAACTATTAGATTTTAAAAGGTTAAATTTTGTGCCACCTCTCTTGCACATCAGCTGTACACAAAAACAATGCCAGTTACCATAATTACTGGGCATTCAGTAACAGTCTTTCTCTCTCTCTTTTTTTTAAAAGACTCCATAATGGCATGTCGTTTTCTAGAAGGCATCATGAGTTAGAAGAAAGAGCAGTGGCGTTTGGTTTGCACTCACACTCCATCATAGGTTGGTTATATGATGCTGGGTAAGCTGCTCAGCTTCGCTGAGCTTCCATTTTCCCCTCTATGAGAGAGGATAGTAAGTCCGCTCTCCTCTACCTACCTCACAGACTTGATGGAAAGATTAAGTGAAATACACGTGCTCTGTAAATCATACGTACTTTTAAGGCATTGTTAATAAGCTGCATTTTAAGAGCCATAATAAAAAATGAATAATCACCCTTTTATTATTGCCTGAATCTGAAACAATACCAAGAAACACCATAACATGCCCTACAAAAATGTGAATTCAGATGTACTGTAGTTGGTGACTGCCTCCTATCTTGCCGTATGGTATGTGTATGTTTAACTTTTTAACCAACTGCCCAACTGCTTTCTGATGTATGTGTACCATTTACATTCCCAGCAGCAGTGTATGAGAGTTCCAGTTGCTCGATATCCTCATCAGCACTTGGTATGATCAATAGTTTTTAGTCATTCTAGTGAGTATGAAGTACTATCTCAGGGTTGCTTTAATTTGTATTTCCCTAATGACTAATGGTATTGAGGATCTTTTCATGTGCTCATTTGCCATTCATCTATTTATTTTCTTTGGTGAAATGTCTGTTGAAATTTTTTTGCCCTTTCTGTAGCTTTTTTTTTTTTTTTTTTTTCCCCTGATACGCGGGCCTCTCACTGTTGTGGCCTCTCCCATTGCGGAGCACAGGCTCCGGCCGCGCAGGCTCAGCGGCCACGGCCCACGGGCCCAGCCACCCCGCGGCATGTGGGATCTTCCCGGACCGGGGCACGAACCCATGTCCCCTGCATCGGCAGGCGGACTCCCAACCACTGCGCCACCAGGGAAGCCCTTTTTGCCCTTTTAAAAATGAGTTGTTTATCTTATTATTGAGTTTTGAGGGTTCTTTATATATTCCAGATACAAGTCTTATATCAGATACATATTTTGCAGATATTTTCTCCCTAAGACTTGCTTTTCATTTGTGTAAAAATGTCTTTTGAAGAGTAAAGGTTTTAAATGAAGTTTAATATATAACTTTTTTTTTTGTTTTATACTATGTCCTTTTTGGTTCCTATTTAAGAAATTTTTGTCAGATTCAAAGTCACTAAGATTTTCTCCTGTTTTTTTCTAGAAGTTTTGTAGTTTTAGCTTTACGTTTAGGTCTATGATCCATTTAGAGTTAATTTTTGTATACGGTGTGAGATGCTATGTAACATATTACCACAGACCTAATGGCTTAAAACACTGCACATTCATTGTGTCACAGTTTCCATGGATCAGTAGTCCAAGCCTGGCTTAGCTGAGTCTCCTGCTCAGGGTTTCACAAGGCTGCATTCAAGGTGTCACCCAGGGCTCAGCTCTCATCTGGAAGCTTGACTGGTGGATCTGCTAGATCTGCTTCCGAGCTCACTCAGGTTGTTGGCAGAATTTATTTCCTTGTAACTCTAAGACCAAGGATCTAGCTTCTTGCTGGTTGTCAACCAGAGACCACCCTCGGCTCCTAGACGACACCTGCAGTTCCTTGCCACATGGCCCTCTCAAAATATGGCAGCTTGCTTCTTCAAAGCCACCAAGGAAGAAAGAATGAGTCTGCTAGCAAAATGGAGTCTTATATACTATAACATAACCATGGGAGAGACATCTATCACCTTTGTCATATTCTCCTGGTTAGAAGCAAGGCATGGGTCCCACTCCCACTTCAAAGGGAAGGGATCTCACAGAAGTGTGAACAGCAGGAGGTGTGGGGGTCAGTGGGAGCTACCTTAAGGTCTCTCCACCATGGCCATGGAATAGGTGTGCCCCACCTTTTGATCATTGCCAAACCTCTAGCTTCACAGGCCGCTGGTTCCCAGCACAGACCCTCTAGAGAGTCCCCAGATGCCTAAAAGGATGTCCAGAAAAACCTCGAACAAAAGAGTAAAACAAATAAACATACCAACTAACTTACAAAGCCACAGTCTATTAAAAAATATTATGGAGAATTTCAAACATTCACAAAAGTAGAACAATATAATGAACCTTCATGTGTCCATCACCCATACCTAACAACCACCATCCTGTAGCCTTCCCTCATCAACTCTCCCCTCTTGAATTATTTGAAACAAAATCCCAGGCTTCCTATTATTTCATCCATAAATACTTGTGTATATATGTCTTAAAAAATAAGAACTCTGCGTTTTTTTTAAGGCATAACCACTATATCATTATCTCACCTAAAAAATTAACAGCAATTCTTTAATATCATCAAATATCCAGTGTTCCAATTTCCAGTTATCTTATGTCATCATTTATTTATAGTTTGTTTGAACCCAAATCCAAATAATGTCTATATATTACAATATGTTGAGGTGTTTTTTAAATATCTTTTAATCTCCAAGTCCCCCCCTCTATCTCTTTCCCTCTTCTTTTTTTTTCTTGAAGTTTACTTGTTGAAGAGATGAGGGATTTTTTTTTTTTGGTCCTGCAGAATTTCCCAGTCTAGAAATTGCTGACACACCACAATTTTAAAAAGTGGGCTTACTGCAAAATCAACTCCACAAATACTCTTCACAAATTTACTAAATGGCCTTTTTTCTCAGTAACTATATCGTCTTTCTTTACTTTTCTTTCCTCCCTGCTTCCTGAATTTATTTATCTTGATCACTTCTGAATCAATACCACAAAGTTCTGCAAAACTGCCACCTGCTTCCCCCTGGGGTTTATATCTTAAAACAAATTTTCCTCAATTGAATTCAAATTGAATAAGAGCTTTGAAACCAAGGATCCCTCATTAGACAGTTTGTTATTTCAAAGTATTTTCTATTTACCGTGCCTTATTTAGAATACAGTATAATCCTGTGAAGGCAATTCTCTTTGTTCAAAACGGTGTATAATTGGGAATAATTGCAATTCCCTATCTGACAGAAAGTCTCTCGAGTTTTGTTTATTAGAGAAATTTAATTTATTAGAAACATTGTACCATCTGAATATATTAATGTAATATTCCTTTCAATTTATGTTCTAATTTAACGAGGTTGTATTACATCAAGAAATAATCACAGTTTTAAATCTGAGCCTTAAAGATCATTCAACAGAAGTGTGCATTGATTTCTTTTTTTAAAATTTATAACATCGATATAATATGTGCATCTAGTTTAAAAAGTTAGGACTCTTAGGCTCGTAAAACAAATCAACCAGCAATCCCTTTCCCTACCTGCCCCACCTCTGATTCTTGTTCTCTGTAGATATTCAGCACTTGACAATCAACTTTCCAAAATGTTGTTGACATCTCTAATCCACTCTCATTGCCTTTCTTGTTTCCTCTGCCCTTGCGGGATTATCCCTTTTTAATTCTTTCTCTGTAATTCTTGTGGTGTTAGAGCGGAAGTGGAGCTAAGTGTGTGTGTGTTCAGTTTGCCACGTTTAGTTTGTCGTTCGCCATATTTTCATTTTCTAGTTCCTTTGCTGAGAATCCAAAATGGTGTAAAAGTAAAAGTTGGCACCCAGCCCCTCTACCTCCCTATGTCTCCCTCTTACTGGAGGGGATGGGTCTTTGGCTGACTCAGCAAAAGTGTCATCCTGCGGTTCCTAGTGCAGTCTCCTGGCTCCCGGGAAGCTCTGGTGAAGTGTGTCCCTCTTCCTCAAGAAATAGCACTTCCCAAGCACTGTATGCCACAGTGAGAATGTCTCTTGTGGCCAATTTGCTCTTGACCCTTCTCCCTAGGAATGACTGTAGTGTGGGTCACTCACCTCCAACCCTGAGCACCCCCCCCACGTAACTTTTGCTCCCTGACACTCCTCCCCTTGGGGCATGTACACCCCGCCCCATGTCTTAGGATACCAAAGAGAATAGGGAGTGACCTTTGTGCAGTGTATGCTGGTAAATGTTTAACAACTGGCCCTCCAGGGGGAAATAAGCCCTGATTTGAGCATTTGCCAATCTCTATGGTGTAAATACTCCTCCCAAGGCTGATTTTACGCTGCCATGGTGACTTGGAAGAGGTGCACAGCTGTGTCTTTGCCTTTGGGAATAGGACTCTGGGTCTTAGTTCAGGACTGCCAGACTCGAGGATAAAGTCATTTGTCCTTTTCATTGAGCTCCTCAGTCACTCGTACCTCGATATTCCTGCTGGGCTGACTCTGTCAACCCTTTGGTTATGTCTGGTGTGTCTGAATCTGCCAGCTCAGCCACCTGAGACTCTACTCTGGATCAAGAAAACTCCCCAGTGCTGTGCGGCTAAAAATGTGTGTTCTGGGTCAATCTTAATTTTGTTACGTTTTTACTCTGCTTCGATGTCCTTAGAAGAACCTCTTGGTAAAGTTAATTTCGTGCACTAATATGAAACTGATGGTTTGTAGACATTGTGTTTTCTCCAGGTAAACCTTATTACAGTGCTGTACTGATGGAAGGATCGGGTGACTGGGATTCCTTATTCTGCAGTTCTGTTGATGATGTTTTCTTTCTTCCACAGTTGACAGACCTGTCAGAGTATACGCAGATGGAATATTTGACCTCTTCCACTCAGGTCACGCAAGGGCACTTATGCAAGCAAAAACACTGTTTCCCAACAGCTACTTGTTGGTAGGAGGTAAGAAGTGCATTTTGTCTTTGTCTAGAAAACTCTTGTATAATGTGCTTCCTGAAAAGGACCCCTTTCAGACTTCCATCATTAACACCTCACATTGTAAATGCTCCCAGTTCAGCCTATATTGCGTCGCTTGTTCACTGCGTGAAATTTAAAATGATATTTAAAAAACCATAGGGGAAATTACGTCCTCAGATTATAAACCATTGATTCCCAGAGAAAGACGAATAATACCACCAAGGGTAACTGCTTCATGTTCTCCATTTATGCCTTCTTGTGTTTGAGGCATGATCCAATTTCTGTTTCTGAAATTTCCTAGAGGGTTAGGAGAAAAGCAATATTATTCTGATTTCAAATCTTAGAGACCTGAGGGGATTCAGGGTGATTAGTGGTAAGTAAGGCCATTGTCTGTTTCCTTGGTGTGACCCACAGTACTTAGGACCATGTCGTGCTAATGGTAGTGGCTTACAGCAGTCCCAATTAGTTGAATTTATGTGCTGTGTATTAAAGAAATAGAGATTTATATACCCAGGTAATCTTGGTTTACAGTGAAGGAACTGACTGATTTCATAAGCTTGTGGAGAGAGAAGGGCAGTTAGACATAAAATTTTCTTCTTCCAAAAGGCCTACAGATTTCAATTTGGGTAAAAGGGAAAGTTTCTGACCTGCAAGACCTGGGTCTCATCTCTGTAGCTTCTGGAAACACCATTTCCTTTCACTATAATCATTTTTTTGGCATTACATGAACTAGACACCATCAACCCTTAGACCTCTACCGTGAGGGAAAAAGGTGATGGTAAGAGACTACATATCTGTTTTTAAAAATATTTTGTTGGGCTTCCCTGGTGGCGCAGTGGTTGAGAGTCCGCCTGCCGATGCAGGGGACACGGGTTCGTGCCCCGGTCCGGGAAGATCCCACATGCCGCGGAGCGGCTGGGCCCGTGAGCCATGGCCGCTGAGCCTGCGCGTCCGGAGCCTGTGCTCCGCAACGGGAGAGGCCACCACGGTGAGAGGCCTGCGTACCACACACACACACACACATACACACACAAATATATATATATATATATATATATATATATATATATATATATATAGTTATCTTCTACAAGTTTAAAACTACTTTTTGTATATTTGAGAGGAATCTTTTGCAGATTTTGCCAAGCATGGTGACCATGTGGTTATTGAATGGAGTTCTTTCCAGAAGGAAGAGGTGATACGAGGCAGTTCATTTCCCTTTATTTTGAGCGGAAAATCATTTCTTGCATGAGCACTACCACCTGGAGTCTGGTCCTAAGCTGCTGGGGTCCTGGGGAGACCTCTGCAGTGGTTGGGCTTTGGTCATTTTGGCAACCCAAGTTTGGAGGTGGTTAGGTGTAGGCAACACTTAACGGGAACACTGCCCTGGCCCTGGGTTAGCACATCAAAAGTAAAGGCAAAGGAAAAATGTGACTTTCAGTACGTTCAGGTAAATTGGAGAAAGCAGTAAAGTAATATCAGTAGCTGTCCAGGTCTCTAGGCGACAATGCTTTCTCTGATTTACTGAATGATTCCTTCACTTAACAACTATTTTTCGAGCTCCTACTATGTGCCAGGCATTCTTCTGTACACTGAGAATGCAGCCATGATCGAAGCAGACTGTGTCCTCAAGAGAACTTAGAGTCTGAAGGGGAGGCAGACACTTAGAGTCTGAAGGGGAGGCAGAGGTAGGGGTTCTATGAAGAAATGTAAAATAGGGTAAGGGGAAAGAGTGGCTGGTGGGGCAAGGAGGGACATTTCAGGTATGGAGGTCAGGGGAGGACCCTCTGGAGTGTTGACACCTGTGCAGAGACTTGAATGAAGTGAAGGGCACACGAAAGCCAGAGCACAGAACCTTCCTTGTGTGGTGATCTTCCCACCAGCCTATATGAGAATGTTGGGACAAGTGGAGAAAACGTGGTAGCGACAACTAGATGCGTTATTTGTTTTTGGTTTTTTTTTTTTTTTTTGCGGTAGGCGGGCCTCTCACTGTTGTGGACTCTCCCGTTGCGGAGCACAGGCTCCGGACGCGCAGGCTCAGCGGCCATGGCCCACGGGCCCAGCCACTCCGTGGCATGCGGGATCTTCCCGGACCGGGGCACGAACCCGTGTCCCCTGCATTGGCAGGCGGACTCTCTACCACTGCACCACCTGGGAAGTCTACTGTGAAATATTTTTAACCACCCTATTAATAAAATTCAGTGTAGGGACTTCCCTGGTGGCACAGTGGTTAAGAATCTGCCTGCCAATGCAGGGGACACGGGTTCGAGCCCTGGTCTGGGAAGATCCCACATGCCACGGAGCAACTAAGCCCGTGCGCCACAACTACTGAGCCTGAGCTCTAGAGCCTGTGAGCCACAACTACTGAGCCCATGTGTCACAACTACTGAAGCCCACATGCCTAGAGCCCATGCTTTGCAACAAGAGAAGCCACCACAATGAGAAGCCCACGCACTGCAACGAAGAGTAGCCCCCGCTCGCCACAACTAGAGAAAGCCAGCATGCAGCAGCAAAGACCCAACACAGCCAAAAATAAAAAAAATAAATTTATAAAAAAAATAAAATTCAGTGTCAGCCGGGCTTCCCTGGTGGCACAGTGGTTAAGAATTCGCCTGCCAATGCAGGGGACACGGGTTCGAGCCCTGGCCCAGGAAGATCCCACATGCCGTGGAGCAACTAAGCCCGTGCGCCACAACTACTGAGCCTGCGCTCTAGAGCCTGTGAGCCACAACTACTGAAGCCCATGTGCCTAGAGCCCGTGCTCCGCAATAAGAGAAGCCACTGCAATGAGAAGCCCACACACCGCAACGAAGAGTAGCCCCCGCTTGCCACAACCAGAGAAAGCCTGCACACAGCAACAAAGACCCAACACAGCCAAAAATAAAAATAATAAAAATTTTTAAAAATTCAGTGTAAGCCTATATTTCACGTGTCTCCACTAATTTAATTTTATTTGATTCCTAGTCTGTTAAACAGAATCTCCAACCACCTGTGTGTAGGCAGATTTCTACAGGGGCATGGTAGCTCAAATCCCATGACAAAGAACAATCTTCCTTTGATGTATATAGTAGTTGCCTTCCTCTGAAATTCAGCATTTATCACAGCTGTTCTAGAAATACTTTGCAGTTATATGTAAAACAAAATTAGGGTCTAGATTCAAATAATTTAAAATAATTATGCAGAGACATTCAGACATCTTACAGGATGTTAGAAAATTCTCATGTGGGGCTGCCCCACACATAGCAAGATGTTTAGGGACTTCCCTGATGGTCCAGTGGCTAAGACTCCATGCTCCCAATGCAGGGGGCCTGGGTTCAATCCCTGGTCAGGGAACTAGATCCCACATGCCGCAACTAAAGACCCCCGCATGCCGCAACTAAAGACCCCTGCATGCTGCAACGAAGATCCTGCATGCCGCAGCTAAGACCCGGTGCAGCCAAACAAATAAATAAATTAAATAAATGCTTAAAAAAAGATGTTTAACATTGTTGGCACCCTGCCCACTAAATGCCAATTGCTGCCTCCAATCATAGTGACAACTAAAGATGCCGTACAGATTTCCAAAGATGCTTCCTAGCGGATGCTGAGGCCTTTGTTGAAAACCGTTCTTAGACTAAGAGTCTTCACTCTTTGTTCCCCACAATCCCAAAAAGGATTTCGAAAAACTATACACCTTCTTACAGATTTTTAAGCTGACGTCTAAAATTTTCCATCCTAAGTTTAAATAGTTGTAAAATATGTAATTTCTGGAATACCGTAAATTTTAACATTTTCAAAAATTAATAGACTTTATTTTTAAGGGAAGTTTTACGTTCACAGCAAAACTGAGCAGAAAGTACAAAGGTTCCCATTTACGCACTCACGCACAGCCTCCCCACTATCAACGTCTGCCACCAGGGTAGTACATTTTTTACAGTCCATGAACCTACATTGACATGTTATTATCACCCAAAGTCCATAGTTTAATACGTTAGAGTTCACTCTTGGTATTTTACATTCTTTGGGTTTGGACAAATGTATTATGACATATATCCACCATTGTAGTATCGTACAGAACAGTTGCAGTGCCTTAAAAATCCTCTGCACTCTGCCTATTCATCTATCCCCCACCCAACCCCTGGCAACCACTGATCTTTTTACTGTCTCCATAGTTTTGCCTTTTCCAAAATGTCATGTAATTGGAATCATACAGTATGTATCTTTTTCAGATTGGCTTCTTTCACTTAGTAGTATGTTTAAGGTTACCCCATGGCTTGTTGGCTCATTTCTTTTTAGCACTGGGTAATATTCCGGTGTCTGGATGTGCCACAATTTGTTTATCCTTTTGCCTACTGAAGGACATCTTGGTTGCATTCATGTTTTGGCAATTATGAATAAAGCTGCTATAAACATCTATGTGCAGGTTTTTGTATGGACATAAGTTTTCAATTCAGTTTGGTAAATACCAAGGAGTGTGATTGCTAGATCATATGTTAAGAGTATGTTTAGCTTTGTTAGACACTGCCAAACAGTCTTCCAAAGTAGCTGTACCATTTTGCGTTCCCACCAGCAATGAATGAGAATTCCTGGTGCTCCAAATCCTCACCAGCATTTGATGTTGTCAGTATTTTGTACTTTGGCCATTTTAATTGGGGTATAGTGGTATCTCATTGTTGTTTTATTTTGTAATTTCCTGATGACATGTGATGGCGAACATCTTTTCATTTACTTATTTAACATCTGTATATCTTTTTTGGTGAGGTGTCTATTCAGATCTTTTTTGCATTTCTTAATCAGGTTGTTCATTTTCTTATTGTTGAGTTTTAAGAGTTCTTTGTGTAGTTTGGATAATAGTCCTTTATCAGTTGTGTCTTTTTCAAATATCTTCTCCCACTCTGTGGTTTTTCTCATTCCATTCACATGGCCTGTTGCAGAGCAGAAATTTTTAATTTTAATGAAGTCCAGTTTATCAGTTGTGTCTTTGATGGTTTGTGTGTTTGGTGTTGTATCTAAAAAGTCACTGCCATACCCAAGGTCATCTAGGTTTTCTCATATATTATCTTCTACGAGTTTTATGCTTTTGTGTTCTACATTTTGATCTATGATCCATTTTGAGCTAATATTTGTGAAGAGTATAAGATCTGTATTTAGATTCCTTTTTTTGCATGTGGATGTCCAGTTGTTACAGCACCATTTGTTGAAAAGACTGTCTTTGTTCATTGTATTACCTTTGCTCCTTTGTCAAAGATCAATTGACTGTATTTATGTGGGTCTGTCTCTGGGCTATTTCATTCCATTGATCTATTTATCCATTTTTTCACCAATACCACACCTTCTTGATTACTGTAGCTTCACAGTAAGTACTGAAGTTGAGTAGTGCCAGTCTTCCAACTTTGTTCTTTTCCTCCAATATTGATTTGGCTATTCTGGGTCTTTTCCCTCTTCAAATAAACTTTACTATCAGTTTATCATTAGCCACAAAATTACTTGTTGGTATTTTGGTTGGGATTGCATTGAATCTATAGATCAAGTTGGGAAGAAATGACATCTTGTCTCTGTTGAGCCTTCCTATCCATGAACATGAAATACATTTCCATTTATTTTGTTCTTTGATATTTTTCGTCAGGGTTTTGTAGTTTTTCTCACATAGATCTTGTACACATTTTGTTAGATTTATACCTAAGTATTTTATTTGTTGGGGCGTGCTAATGTAAACAGTAATATGTTTTTCATTTCAAAGTCCACTTGTTCATTGCTGGTATATAGGAAAGTGATTGACTTTTGTATATTAATTAACCTTGTATTCTGCAATTTTGCTATAATTGCTTATTCTAGGAGGTTTTTTGGGTCAATTCTTTAAAATTTTACACATAGATGATTATGTCATCTGTGAAGAAAAACAGTTTTATTTCTTCGTCCCCAATCTGTATACATTTTTTAAAATTTATGTATTTATTTATGTTTGGCTGCGTTGGGTCTTCATTGCTGTGCGTGGGCTTTCTCTAGTTGTGTCGAGTGGGGGCTACTCTTTGTTGCAGTGCGCGGGCTTCTCATTGCGGTGGCTTCTCTTGTTGTGGATCACAGGCTCTAGGTGCACAGGCTTCAGTAGTTGTGGCATGTGGGCTCAGTAGGTGTGGCTCGTGGGCTTTAGAGCGCAAGCTGAGTAGTTGTGGCGCCCAGGCTTAATTGCTCTGCGGCATGTGGGATCTTCCCAGACCAGGGCTCAAACCCGTGTCCTCTGCATTGGCAGGCGGAATCTTAACCACTGCGCCACCAGGGAAGTCCTAATCTGTATACATTTTATTTCCTTTTCTTGTCTTACTGCACTAGCTAGGACTTCCAGTACAATGTTGAAAAGCTATGGTGAGAGGTTACATCCTTGCCTTATTCCTGATCTTAGTGGGAAAACTTCAATTTTCTCACCATTGAGTATGATGTTAGCTGTAGGGTTTTTTTTTTTTTTTTGCGGTACGCGGGCCTCTCACTGTTGTGGCCTCTCCCATTGTGGAGCACAGGCTCCGGACACACAGACTCAGCAGCCATGGCTCACGGGCCCAGCCACTCTGCGGCATGTGGGATCCTCCTGGAGCGGGGCACGAACCCGTGTCCCCTGCATCGGTAGGTGGACTCTCAACCACTGTGCCACCAGGGAAGCCCAGCTGTAGGGTTTTTGTAGATAGTCTTTATCAAGTTGAGGAAGTTCCCCTCTATTTCTAGTTTGCCGAGAGTTTTTGTCATGAATGGGTATTGGATTTTATCAAATGCTTTTTCTACATCTATTAATATGATCATGTGATTTTCCTTCTTTTGTCTGTTGATGTGATGGATTACATTAATTGATTTTATTCTATTTTTTGTTTTTTAAAACTGAAGTATAGTTGATGTATAGTATTATATGTTACAGGTGTACAATATAGTGATTCACAGTTTTTAAAGGTTATACTCCATTTATACTTATAAAATATTGGCTATATTCCCTGCATTGTAAATATATCCTCATAGCTTATTTATTTTATACATAATAGTTTGTATCTCTTAATCCCCTATCCCTTACTTGCTCCTCCCTCCTTCCTTCTCTCCATTAGTAACCACTAGTTTGTTTTCTATATCTGTGAGTCTGTTTACCTGGGATAAATCCCACTTGGTTATGGTGTATAATTCTTTTTATACATTGTTGGATTTCAGTTGTTAATATTTTGTTAAAGAGCTCTGCATCTATGTTAATGAGAGATAGTGGTCTCTAGTTTTCCTTTCTTATAAGGTGTTTGGTTGTGGTATTAGGGTAATGCTAGCCTCATAGAATGAGTTAGGAAACATTCCCTCTGCTTCTATCTTGTGGAAGAGATTGTAGAGAATTGGTCTAGTTTCTTCCTTAAATGTTTGGTAGAATTCACCAGTGAACCTATCCAGACCTGGTGGTTTCTCTTTTGGAAGGTTATTACATACTGATTGGATTTCTTTAATACATAGAGGCCTATTCAGATTGTCTCTTCTAGTGTGAATTTTGGCAGCTTCTGTCTTTTAAGGAATTGGTCACTTTCACCTATGTTATCACATTTGTGGGCATAGAGTTGCTCAAAATATTCCTTCCTTTTAATATCCGTGAGATCTGTAGTAATGTCCTCTTTTTAATTTCTGATATTGGTCATTTGTATCTTTCTCTTTTTTCTTTGTTAGCTTGGCTAGAGCCTTATCAATTTTATTGATCTTTTCAAAGAACCAGTTCTTGTTTTTGTTGACTTTCTCTATTCATTCCTGTTTTCAGCTTCATTGATTTCTGCTCTGATTTTTATTATTTATTTTCTTTTGCTTACTTTGGGTTGAATTTGCTCTTTTTTTCTAGTTTCCTAAGATGGAAGCTTAGATGATTTATTTTAGATTTTTCTTCTTTTCTAATATATATATTCAATGCTTTAAATCTCCTAAACACTTTTCATTGCATCCCACAAATTTTGGTAAGTTGTGTTTTCATTTTCATTTAGTTCAAAATAGTAAAAAATATTTCTTGATTTATTCTTTGACCCATGTGTTATTTAGAAGTGTGCTGTTTAATCTCCAATTATTTTGGGATTTTCCAGCTATTTTTCTGTTGTTGATTCCTAGTTTAATTCCACTGAGACCAGACATTGTGTGATTTCTATTCTTTTAAATTTGTTATGGTGTGTTTAATGGCCCAGAATGTGATCTATCTTGGTGAATGCTCCATGTGAACTTCAGAAGGATGTGTATTCTGCTGTGGTTGCATGAAGTCTGTAGATGTCGATTATACACGGTTGATTGCTAGTGCTGTTGTGTGCACACCCACACACACCCACACACACATACAATTAAATATATTGTTGCTGTTATTATCTTGAATATACTGTTATCTGTTAGATCAATTAAGAATAAGAAAAATAAAAGTTTTGTTTTATCTTCAGTTATTCTCGAATGCTCTTCCTTTTTAAAACGTATATCTGAATTTCTGACCTATGTAATTTTCCTTCTTTCTGAAGAACTTTTAAAAACATTTCTTGCAAGGCGGGTCTACTAGAAACAATTCCCTCAATTTTTGTTTGTCTGAGGAAGTCTTTATTTCTCCTTCCCTTTTTTTTTTTTTTCGCTATGCGGACCTCTCACTGTTGTGGCCTCTCCTGTTGCAGAGCACAGGCTCCGGACGCACAGGCTCAGCGGCCATGGCTCACGGGCCCAGCCGCTCCACAGCATGTGGGATCTTCCCGGACCGGGGCACGAACCCATGTCCCCTGCATCGGCAGGTGGACCCTCAAACACTGTGCCACCAGGGAAGCTCTCTCCTTCCCTTTTAAAGGATGATTTTGTAGGCTATAGAATTGTAGGTTGGTGGGGTTTTTCTCTCAACACTATAAATATTTCACTTCACTGAG
This sequence comes from Pseudorca crassidens, assembly GCF_039906515.1. Taxonomy (NCBI): domain Eukaryota; kingdom Metazoa; phylum Chordata; class Mammalia; order Artiodactyla; family Delphinidae; genus Pseudorca; species Pseudorca crassidens. Next base: position 112,994,223 of record NC_090317.1, read on the forward strand.
TTTTTATTTATTTATAATTAATTAATTTATTTGGTTTCACCAGGTCTTAGTTGTGGCTCGTGGGCTCCTTAGTTGTGGCTTGCTGGCTCCTTAGTTGCAGCAGGTGGCCTACTTAGTTGCACCTCATGGGCTTCTTAGTTGTGGCACACAAACTCTTAGTTGCCCCATGTGAACTCTTAGTTGTGGCATGCATGTGGGATCTAGTTCCCTGACCAGGGATCAAACCTGGGCCCCCTGCATTTGGAGCATGGAGTCTTATCTACTGCGCTCTCACTCATGGGAGTCACTTACTCACTTTTTAAAAAATTTTAATTTTATACTGGACTATAGTTTTTTTTGTTTTTAGTTTTTTTTTCATTTTTGTGATGTTGAGCATCTTTTCATGTGCCTATTGGCCATCTGTATGCCTTCATTGGGAAGCTATTCAGGTTCTCTGCCCTTTTTTATTGTACTTTTTCTTGTTTTTTTAATTTTATTTTTTTAAACAGCATGTTATTAGTCATCAATTTTATACACATCAGTGTATACACGTCAATCCCAATCACCCAATTCGTCACATCACCACCACCACCACCCCCCCGGCTTTCTCCCCTTGTTGTCCATACGTTTGTTTTCTACATCTGTATCTCAATTTCTGCCCTGTAAAGCGGTTCATCTGTACCATTCTTCTAGCTTCCACATATATGCGTTAATATACGATGTTTGTTTTTCTCTTTGTGACTTACTTCACTCTGTATGACAGTCTCTAGATCCATCCACGTCTCAACAGTTGACCCAATTTCATTCCTTTCTATGGCTGAGTAATATTCCATTGTATATATGTGCCGCGTCTTCTTTATCCATTCGTCTGTCGACGGGCATTTAGGTTGCTTCCATGACCTGGCTATTGTAAATAGTGCTGCAATGAACATTGGGATGCATGTGTCTTTTTGAATTATGGTTTTCTCTGGGTACATGCCCAGTAGTGGGATTGCTGGGTCATATGGTAGTTCTATTTGTAGTTTTTTAAGGAACCTCCATACTGTTCTCCATAGTGGCTGTACCAATTCACATTCCCACCAGCAGTGCAAGAGTGTTCCCTTTTCTCCACACCCTCTCCAGCATTTATTGTTTCTAGATTTTTTGATGATGGCCATTCTGACTGGTGTGAGATGATATCTCATTGTAGTTTTGATTTGCATTTCTCTAATAATTAGTGATGTTGAGTAGCTTTTCATGGGCTTCTTGGCCATCTGTATGTCTTCTTTGGAAAAATGTCTGTTTAGGTCTTCTGCCCATTTTTGGATTGGGTTGTTGGTTTTTTTAATATTAAGCTGCATGAGCTGTTTATATATTTTGGAGATTAATCCTTTGTTCATTCATTTCCAAATATTTTCTCCCATTCTGAGGGTTGTCTTTTCGTCTTATTTATGGTTTCCTTTGCTGTGGAAAAGCTTTTAAGTTTCATTAGGTCCCATTTGTTTATTTTTGTTTTTATTTCCATTACTCTAGGAGGTGGGTCAAAAAAGACCTTGCTGTCATTTACATCAAAGAGTGTTCTTCCTATGTTTTCCTCTAAGAGTTTTATAGTGTCCAGTCTTACATTTAGGTCTCTGATCCATTTTGAGTTCATTTTTCTGTATGGTGTTAGGGAGTGTTCTAATTTCATTCTTTTACATGTAGCTGTCCAGTTTTCCCAGCACCACTTATTGAAGAGATTGTCTTTTCTCCATTGTATATCCTTGCCTCCTTGGTCATAGACTAGTTGACCATAGGTGCATGGGTTTATCTCTGGGCTTTCTATCTTGTTCCATTGATCTATGTTTCTGTTTTTGTGCCAGTACCATATTGTCTTGATTACTGTAGCTTTGTAGTATAGTCCAAAGTCAGGGAGGCTGATTCCTCCAGCCCCGTTGTCCCTCAAGACTGCTTTGGCTATTGGGGGTCTTTTGTGTCTCCATACAAATTTTGAGATGATTTGTTCTAGTTCTGTAAAAAATGCCAGTAGTAATTTCATAGGGATTGCGTTGAATCTGTAGATTGCTTTGGATAGTGTAGTCATTTTCACAATATTGATGTTTCCAATCCAAGAATATGGTATATCTCTCCATCTGTTGGTATCATCTTTAATTTCTTTCATCAGTGTCTTATAGTTTTCTGCATACAGGTCTTTTGCCTCCCTAGGTAGGTTTATTCCTAGGTATTTTATTCTTTTTGTTGCAATGGTAAATGGGAGTGTTTTCTTAATTTCTCGTTCAGATTTTTCATCATTAGTGTATAGTAATGCAAGAGATTTCTGTGCATTAATTTTGTATCCTGCCACTTTACCAACTTCATTGATTACCTCTAGTAGTTTTCTGGTGGCATCTTTAGGATTCTATATGTATAGTATCATGTCATTTGCAAACAGTGACAGTTTTACTTCTTCCTTTCCAATTTGTATTCCTTTTATTTCTTTTTCTTCTCCGATTGCCGTGGCTAGGACTTCCAAAACTATGTTGAATAATAGTGGTGAGAGTGGACATCCTTGTCTTGTTCCTGATCTTAGAAGAAATGCTTTCAGTTTTTCACCATTGAGAATGATATTTGCTGTGGGTTTGTCATATATGGCCTTTATTATGTTGAGGTATGTTCCCTGCATGCCCACTTTCTGGAGAGTTCTTATCATAAATGGGTTTTGAATTTTGTCAAAAGCTTTTTCTGTATCTATTGAGATGATCATATGGTTTTTATTCTTCAATTTGTTACTATGGTGTATCACATTGATTGATTTGCATATGTTGAAGAATCCTTGCATCCCTGCATAAATCCCACTTGATCATGGTGTATGATCCTTTTAATGTGTTGTTGGATTTTGTTTGCTAGTATTCTGGTGAGGATTTTTGCATCTATATCCATGAGCCATATTGGTCTGTAATTTTCTTTTTCTGTAGTATCTTTGTCTGGTTTTGGTGTCAGGGTGATGGTGGCCTCATAGAATGAGTTTGGGAGTGTTCCTTCCTCCGCAATTTTTTTGAAGAGTTTGAGAAGGATGGGTGTTAGTTCTTCTCTAAATGTTTGATAGAATTCACCTGTGAAGCCATCTGGTCCTGGACCTTTGTTTGTTGGAAGATTTTTAATCACAGTTTCAATTTCATTACTTGTGATTGTCTGTTCATATTTCCTGTTTCTTCTTGGTTCAGTCTTGGAAGGTTATACCTTTCTAAGAGTTTGTCCATTTCTTCCAGGTTGTCCATTTTATTGGCATAGAGTTGCTTGTAGTCGTGTCTTAGGATGCTTTGCATTTCTGCGGTGCTGTTGTAACTTCTCCTTTTTCATTTCTAATTCTATTGATTTGAGTCCTCTCCCTTTTTTTCTGGATGAGTCTGGCTAATGGTTTATCAATTTTGTTTATCTTCTCAAAGAACCAGCTTTTAGTTTTATTGATCTTTGCTATTGTTATTTTGTTTCTATTTCATTTATTTCTGCTCTGATCTTTATGATTTCTTTCCTTCTGCTAACTTTGAGTTTTGTTTGTTCTTCTTTCTCTAGTTCCTTTAGGTGTAAGGTTAGATTGTTTATTTGAGATTTTTCTTGTTTCTTAAGGTAGGCTTGTATAGCTATAAATTTCCCTTTTAGAACTGCTTTTGCTGCATCCCATAGGTTTTGGATCGTCGTGTTTTCATTGTGATTTGTCTCTAGGTATTTTTTGATTTCCTCTTTGATTTCTTCAGTGATCTCTTTGTTATTTAGTAACGTATTGTTTAGCCTCCATGTGTTTGTGTTTTTTACGTTTTTTTCCCTGTAATTCATTTCTAATCTCATGGCATTGTTGTCAGAAAAGATGCTTGATATGATTTCATTTTTCTTAAATTTACTGAGGCTTGATTTATGACCCAAGATGTGATCTATCCTGTAGAATGTTCTGTGCACACTTGAGAAGAAAGTGTAATGTGCTTTTTTTGGATGGAATGTCCTATAAATATCAATTAAATCTATCTGGTCTTTTGTGTTATTTAAAGCTTCTGTTTCCTTATTTATTTTCATTTTGGATGATCTGTCCATTGGTGTAAGTGAGGTGTTAAAATCCCCCACTATTTTCGTGTTACTGTCGATTTCCTTTTTTATAGCTGTTAGGAGTTGCCTTATGTATTGAGGTGCTCCTATGTTGGGTGCATATATATTTATAATTGTTATATCTTCTTCTTGGATTGATCCCTTGCTCATTATGTAGTATCCTTCTTTATGTCTTGTAATAGTCTTTATTTTGAAGTCTATTTTATCTGATATGAGTATTGCTATTCCAGCTTTCTTTTGATTTCCATTTGCTTGGAATATCTTTTTCCATCCCCTCAGTTTCAGTCTGTATGTGTCCCTAGGTCTGAAGTGGGTCTCTTGTAGACAGCATATATATGGGTCTTGTTTTTGTATCCATTCAGCAAGCCTGTGTCTTTTGGTTGGAGCATTTAATTCATTCACGTTTAAGGTAATTATCGATATGTATGTTCCTATGACCATTTTCTTAATTGTTTTGGGTTGGTTTTTGTAGGGCCTTTTCTTCTCTTGTGTTTCCCACTTAGAGAAGTTCCTTTAGCATTTGTTGTAGAGCTGGTTTGGTGGTGCTGTATTCTCTTAGCTTTTGCTTGTCTCTAAAGCTTTTGATTTCTCCATCGAATCTGAATGAGATCCTTGCTGGGTAGAGTAACCTTGGCTGTAGTTTCTTCCCTTTCATCACTTTAAGTATATCATGCCACTCCCTTCTGGTTTGTAGCGTTTCTGCTGAGAAATCAGCTGTTAACCTTATGGGAGTTCCCTTGTATGTTATTTGTCATTTTTCCCTTGCTGCTTTCAATAATTTTTCTTTGTCTTTAATTTTTGCCAATTTCATTACCATGTGTCTTGGTGTGTTTCTCCTTGGGTTTATCCTGTATGGGACTCGCTGCCCTTCTTGGACTTTGATGGCTATTTCCTTTCCCATGTTAGGGAAGTTTTTGACTATAATCTCTTCAAATATGTTCTCTGGTCCTTTCTCTCCCTCTTCTCCTTCTGGGACCCCTATAATGCGAATGTTGTTGCATTTAATGCTGTCCCAGAGGTCTCTTAGGCTGTCTTCATTTCTTTTCATTCTTTTTTCTGTATTCTGTTCCGCAGCAGTGAATTCCACCATTTTGTCTTCCAGGTCGCTTATCCATTCTTCTGCCTCAGTTATTCTGCTATTGATTCCTTCTAGTGTAGTTTTCATTTCAGTTATTGTATTGTTCATCTCTGTTTGTTTGTTCTTTAATTCTTCTAGGTCTTTGTTAAACATTTCTTGCATCTTCTCGATCTTTGCCTCCATTCTTTCTCCGAGGTCCTGGATCATCTTCACTATCATTATTCTGAATTCTTTTTCTGGAAGGTTGCCTATCTCCACTTCATTTAGTTGTTTTTCTGGGGTTTTATCTTGTTCCTTCATCTGGTACATAGCCCTCTGCCTTTTCATCTTGTGTGTCTTTCTGTGAATGTGGTTTTTGTTCCACAGGTGCAGGATTGTAGTTCTTCTTGCTTCTGCTGTCTGCCCTCTGGTGGATCTATATTGGATTATAGTTGATTAACAGTGTTGTGTTAGTTTCAACTGTACAACAAAATGATTCAGTTATACATATACATGTATCTATTCTTTTTCAAATATTTTTCCCATTTAGGTTATTACAGAATATTGAGCAGAGTTCCCTGTGCTGAATAGCAGGTCCCTGTTGATTTTTTATTTTAAATATAGCAGTGTGTACATATAAATACCAAAGTCCCAATCTATCACTGCAACCCTTTCCTCCAGTAACCATAAGTTCCTTCTCTAAGTCTGTGAGTCTGTTTCTGTTTTGTAAATAAGTTCATTTGTATCACTTTTTTAAGATTCCACATATAAGCAATATCATATGATATTTGTCTTTCTTTGTCTGACTTACTTCACTTAGTATGATAGTCTCCAGGTCCATCCATGTTGCTGCAAATGCCATTATTTCACTGTTTTTGATGGCTGAATAATATTCCATTGTATACATGTACCACATTTTCTTTATCCATTCATCTGTCAATGGATATTTAGATTGCTTCTGCAATGAACGTTGGGGTACATGTATCCTTTCAATCCATGTTTTTCTCTAGATATATGCCCAGGAGTGGGATTGCTGGACCATATGGTAGCTCTGTTTTTAGTTTCTCAAGGAACCTCCATACTGTTCTCCACAGTGACTGTACGAATTTACATTCCCACCAGCAGTGTAGGAGGGTTCCCTTTTCTCCACATCCTCTCCAGCATTTGTTATTTGTAGACGTTTTGGTGATGGCCATTCTCACTGGTGTGAGGTGATACGTCATTGTAGTTTTGATTTGCATTTCTCTAATAATTAGTGATGTTGAGCATCTTTTCATGTGCCTCTCAGCCATCTGTATGTCTTCTTTGGAGAGATGTCTTTTTACATCTTCTGCAAATTTTTTGATTGAGTTGTTTGTTTTTTTTGATATTGACCCCCATAAACTGTTTGTAAATTTTGGAGACCAATCCCGTGTCGGTCGCATTGTTTGCAAATATTTTCTCCCATTCTCTGGGTTGTCTCTTCATTTTGTTTATGGTTTCTTTTGCTATGCAAAAGCTTTTTAGTATGATTAGGTCCCATTTTTAAAATATTTAATTAATTTATTATTTATGTTTGGGTGCGTGGGGTCTTTATTTCTGCATGTGGGCTTTCTCCAGTTACGGCATGCAGGGGCTACTCTTCGTTGTGGTGCATGGGCTTCTCATTGCAGTGGCTTCTCTTGTTGCAGAGCATGGGCTCTAGAGTGCAGGCTCAGTAGTTGTGGCACACGGGCTTAGTTGCTCTGCAGCATGTGGGATCTTCCTGGATCAAGGATGGAACCTGTGTCCCTTGCATTGGCAGGCGGATTCTTAACCACTGCGCCACCAGGGAAATCCCAGGTCCCATTTGTTTAGTTTTGTTTTTGTTCCCATTACTCTAGGAGATGGATCGAAAGAGATATTGCTGTGATTTATGTCGAAGAGTGATCTGCCTATGTTTTCCTCTCAGAGTTTTATAGTATCCAGTCATACATTTAGGTGTTTAATCCATGTTAAGTTTATTTCTGTGTATGGTGTAGGGAGTGTCCTAATTTCATTCTTTTACATGTAGCTGTCCAGTTTTCCCAGGGCCATTTATTGAAGAGACTGTCTTTCCTTCATAGTATAGTCTTGCCTTCTTTGTTGTAGATTAATTGACCATAGGTGCATGGCTTTATTTCTGGGCTTTCTATCCTGTTCCATCGATCTATATTTCTGTTTTAGTGCTAGTACCATACTGTTTTGGTGACTGTAGCTTTGTAGTATAGTCTCAAGTCAGGGAGCCTGATTCCTCCAGCTCCATTTTCTTTCTCAAGATTTCTTTGGCTATTCAGAGTTTTTTGTGTCTCTGTACAAATTTTAAGATTTTTTTGTTCTAGTTCTGTGAAAAATGCCATTGATAATTTTTTTAAAGGCTACTGGATGACTTTATTTTAAAAAAATATATGTATTAATTTGGCTGTGCTGGGTCTTAGTTGCAGCATGTGGCATCTTCTTTGTGTCATGTTGGATCTTTTTAAGTTGCGGCATGCAGGATCTTTTAGTTGCAGCATATGGGATCCTAGTTGAAGCATGCGGGATCTAATTCCCTGACCAGGGATCGAACCCGGGCCCCCTGCATTGAGAGCATGCAGTCTTAACCACTGGACCACCACAGAAGTCCTGCCATTGGTAATTTGATAGGGATTGCATTGAATCTGTAGATTGCCTTGGGTAGTATAGTCATTTTGACAATATTGATTCTTCTAATCCAAGAGCATCTGATCTTTTGTTGTCAGTGTGTAGAAATGAACAGAATTCTGTGTTATAATTTTGTATCCTGCAACTTTACTGAATTCATTGATGAGCTCTAGTAGTTTTCTGGTAGCATCTTTAGGATCTTCTACGTATAGTATCATGTCATCTGCAAACAGTGACATTTTTACTTCTTCTTTTCCAATTTGCATTCCCTGTATTTCTTTTTCTTCTCTGATTGCCGTGGCTAGGACTTTCAAAACTGTGTTGAATAAAACTGGTGAGAGTGTACATCCTTGTGTTGTTCCTGATCTTAAAGGAAATGCTTTCAGTTTTTCACTGTTGAGTATGATGTTAGTTGTAGGTTTGTCATATATGGCCTTAATTATGTTGAGGTATGTTCCCTGTATGCCCACTTTCTGGAGAGTTTTTATCATAAATTGGTGCTGAATTTAGTCAAAAGCTCTTTCTGCATCTATTGAGATGATTATATGGTTTTTATTCTTCAATTTGTTGATGTGGTGTATCACATTGATTGATTTGCAGATATTGAAAAATCCTTGCATCCCTGGGATAAATCCCACTTGATCATGGTGTATGATCCCTTTAATGTATTGTTGGATTTGGATTGCTAGTATTTTGTTGAGGATTTTTGCATCTGTGTTCATCAGTGATATTGGCCTATAATTTTTTTTGTGGTATCTTTGTCTGGTTTTGGTATCAGGCTGATGGTGGCCTCATAGAATGAGTTTGGGAGTATTCCTTCCTCTGCTATTTTTTGGAATAGTTTTAGAAGGATAGGTGTTAACGTGCCTCTAAATGTTTGATAGAATTCACCTGTGAAGTCATCTGGTCCTGGACTTTTGTTTGTTGGGAGTTTTTTAATCACAGTTTAAATTTAGTACTTGTGATTGGTCTGTTTATATTTTCTGTTTCTTCCTGGTTCAGTCTTGGGACATTGTACCTTTCTAAGAATTTGTCCATTTCTTCCAGGTTGTCCATTTTATTAATGTATAGTAGCTTGTAGTAGTCTCTTGTGATCCTTTGTATTTCTTTGGTGTCCGTTGTAACTTCTCCTTTTTCACTTCTAATTTTATTGATTTGAGCCCTCTCCTTTTTTCTTGATGAGTCTGGCTAAAGGTTTATAAATTTTGTTTATCTTTTCAAAGAGCCATCTTTTAGTTTCATCAATCTTTTCTATTGTTTTCTTCATTTCTATTTCATTTATTTATGCTCTGATATTTATGGTTTCATTGTTTCTGCTAACTTTGGGTTTTGTTTGTTCTTTCTCTAGTTGCTTTAGGTGTAAGGTTAGGTTGTTGATTTGTGATTTTTCTTCTTTCCTGAGGTAAGATTGTATTGCTATAAACTTCCCTCTTAGAACTGCTTTTGCTGCATCCCATGGGTTTTGGATCGTCGTGTTTTCATTGTCATTTGTTTCTAGGTGGTTTTTGATTTCCTCTTTGATTTCTTCAGTGTTCTCTTGGTTATTTAGTAGTGTATTTTTTAGCCTCCATGTGTTTGTATTTTTTACAGTTTTTTTTCTTGTAGTTGATTTCTAATCTCATTGCATTGTGGTCAGAAAAGATGCTTGATATGATTTCAATATTCTTAATTTTGCCAAGGTTTGCCTTGTGGCCCAACATGTGATCAATCCTGGAGAATGTTCCATGTGCACTTGAGAAGAATGTGTATTCTGTTGCTTTTGGATGGAATGCTCTATAAATAGCAATGAAGTCTGTCTGGTCTGATGTGTCATTTAAGTCCTGCGTTTCCTTATTGATTTTCTCCCTGGATGATCTGTCCATTGATAAAGGTGGAGTGTTAACGTCCCCCACTATTATTGTGTTACTGTCGATTTCTTCTTTTATGGCTGTTAGTATTTGCCTTATATATTGAGGTGCTCCTATGTTGGGTGCATATATATTTACGATTGTTAAGTCTTCTTCTTGGATTGATCCCTTGATGATTATGTAGTGTCTTTCTTTGTCTCTTGGTACAGTCTTTAAAGTCTATTTTGTCTGAGATGAGTATTGCTACTCCAGCTTTCTTCTGATTTCCATTTGCATGGAATACCTTTTTGCATCCTCTCAGTTTCAGTCTGTATGTGTCCCTAGATCTGAAGTGGATCTCTTGTATACAGCATATATATAGGTCTTGTTTTTTGTATCCATTTAGCCATCTATGTCTTTTGGTTAGAGCATTTAATCTGTTTATGTTTAAGATAATTATTATTATGTATGTTCTTATTACCATTTTGTTAACTGTTTTGGATTTGTTTTTGTAGGTCTTTTTTCTTCCCTTCCTGTTTTGTTCCCTCCTCTTGTGATTTGATGACTAACTTTAGTGTTGTGTTTGGATTCCTTTTTCTTCTTTGTGTGTGTGTATCTATTGTAGATTTTCAGTTTGCAGTTACCATGAGGTTTTGATATAGTAGCAGTCTCTACATAAACAAGATTGTTGTTGTTGTTTAAAAATTTATTTATTTATTTTTGGCTGCATTGGGTCTTTGTTGCTGTGCACAGGCTTTCTCTAGTTATGGCGAGCAGGGGCTACTCTTCGTTGCGGTGCGCAGGCTTCTCATTGTGGTGGCTTCTCTTGTTGCAGAGCATGGGTTCTAGGTGTGCAGGCTTCAGTAGCTGTGGCACGCGGGCTCTAGAGTGCAGGCTCAGTAGTTGTGGCGCACGGGCTTAGTTGCTCCATGGCATGTGGGATCTTCCCGGACCAGGGCTTGAACCCGTGTCCCCTGGATTGGCAGGCAGATTCTTAACCACTGCACCACCAGGGAAGCCCAACAAGATCGTTTTAAGTTGCTGGTCTTTTAATGTCAAATACATTTCCAATATCCTGCATTTGTGCTCTCCTCTTCTCACGATTGCTGGTTTTGATATTATATTTGTTCATAAATGATTTCCTACCTTTACTGTATGTTTGCCTTTACCAGTGAGCTTTTCCATTTGTAATTTTCTTGTTCCTAGTTGTGGCCTTTTCTTAGAGAAATTCCTTTAGCATTTGTTGCAAAGCTGGTCTGGTGATGTTGAATTCTCTTAGGTTTTGCTTGTCTGTAAAGCTTTTGATTTCTCCATCGAATCTGAATGAGAGCCTTGCTGGGTAGAGTATTCTCGGTTGTAAGTTCTTCCCTTTCATCACTTTAAATATATTGTGCTGCTCCCTTCTGGCCTGCAGAGTTTCTGCTGAGAAATCAGCTGATAACCTTATGGGAGTTCCCTTGTATGTTATTTGTTGCTTTTCCCCACTTCATTCACTGCTTGTTTGCCTTGTTTCTGTGAGGGTGTCCAATGTAATTTTTATCCTCGCTCCTCTATAGGTAAGGTGTATTTTTGTTTTTTGGGTTTTTTTTGGCCATGTGGCACGTGGGATCCTACTTCCCCAGCCAGGGATTGAACCTGTGCCCCCGGCAGTGGTAGCGCAGACACCTAACCAGTGGACAGCCAGGGAATTCCTGTTTTTGTTTTGTTTTTTTTAACCCTCTGGCTTCTTTTGAATGATTGAGAAGAAATTGTAGATGGATATTTTTGTGGATGAATATATTACTGCTAGAATGAGACAGTGTTTAACATTGCTTTTATTCCTCTTTTTCTTTGTTACAGATGTAAGTGCTAAAATATTTTGTTCACAGAAATATTTAGATGGAAATGGAAGAAGTTTGTTACAGAGATACCACTGAGTCTTTGAACTCATAAGCTATTTGTCAAATATCACAAAAATAATTTATCATTGTCATCAAAATAATTTTAATGGTCTATCAAGTGATAATTTGTTAAGATCCTCTTTCAAATTTGTTGTTAGGCAGTGGATTAGAAATGATGTGACCTGGAAAAAGATTTGCTTCCAAGCTATTAGAATAATTTGCTTTTTCCCTTTCTAGGCAGTATAACACAAAGGCTTTACCAAGACTTACCAAATGACTCTTAATTATAACACTTACACTATTACTTAAAAGCAACCTATTCAACCAGATATACTCAGAAAGGGTTGAGGAAATAGAAATATTGGTAATTTCATTACACCATTGCCAATCCAATAATTTTTGATAAAATGCATTTATCATTTGCTTAGAAACTTAAAACACACACACACACACACACACACATACACATACACACACCTTGGGGCTGCAGTTTTAGCAAATTTGCAGAAAATACCATCTAACTTAATTGGCAAAACCAGTCCTCATTGTCAAACCTACGAAAACCCTAGAAACTAAGACAAAGTCTTTTCAGTTCAAATGTATTAATTATTTCAAGAAGCTTTATAAAAACCATTGAGAAATGAATTATAGAATCCATTGTATAAAAGAATCAGTCAAAAAAAGAAAAAGAATCAGTCAAGATTAAAATGATGTAGGTCTAATATAACAAGTTACAAAGAAGATAAAAAGTTACAAAAATAAATCAATATCCTTAATTTATAGTAATACAATATAATTTATACACAAAATTATATGATATTTATAAGAAAAGGAGTATGATTTTTAAAGACATGTTATTCCTTGTCTAAATATTGGTATATGTGTGTGTCAAACTCTGGTGTTTGGCTTTGAGGAATAATTAAATAAAATCCAATGTAAAAATCAGAAATAACTTATCTTTGTTAGATACCCTGGGTATCTATTAAAAGGTTAGTTTAAGTTAGGTTATATCTAACCCTTTATTAGATACTTTTCCTATGTACTTGAGGATAGAAAAGGGCATATACTACCAAAAAGTAATTTGGCATAGATCTTTTATTCTCTGTTATGAGGAGGTAGGAAATAATAAACACTTAGAAGATGAAATGGGAGAAAGATTATCTGTAAATGGAATAAATATGATGTGAGTTGATACAATAGATATTTAACTTCCTTTTTAAATAATATATATGAAGCCTGAGAAAAAAGCTTGTAAATATTTTATCCATGTGTTTATTCCAATGTACTTTGAAACATTTGACAATTCCAGAAAAATATTCCAGTTGTATTTCTAAGAAGCAGCAGTACCAGCCTATACAGCTTTGACTTATTGAAGTGATTTTGAAGTGAGTAACAGAAAAAATGCTATGCCTTAACTACAAGGGAAAAGGCATTTTTAGGATTCAGTATAAGCATTGAGAAGAGCTGGAAAAATGCTTACCCTTAACTACATGAAAAAGCAATTTTTATCATTCAGTATTTCTGTCCAGTGCTCCTTTTGCTTTGAATTCGTGGGCCTTATCCCTCAAGATCCTTGCATCCTTTGATAATAGTTGGGAGAAGGTAGAGGCAAAGTTTTCGGTAAAAATTTGCATTATTCCTCACTCTACCATATTTAGTTTCTAACTTTCAACTTCACCTATAACAGAAACGTATGCAAGAAGGAGAAAGACAGGAAGCTTTTATAGGTTCATAGTTCTTTGAATAGTCATTAAACGAGGTTTCCATTTGGTTTGACCTCAGGATTTAATTCCCTGCCCCTAGCAATGCAGGTAGTAAGGTTTGCATGATGCTTTCTTTTGTGAAGTAGAGTAAGGTTGGTTTTGGACACAGAGACTTTCTCCGACCCATTAATTTTAGGAAGGGGTACCCTTGGAAGCTGAGGATCTGGAAATCATTTCCTTTAAAACTACCAGTGCTTGGATACCTCTTGAAAAGCCTTTACGTATCCCCAAGGGTATGTGTACCCTAGTTTGAAGAGTACCTTAGACTATCTTTCTTGAGTTTGACAAAAAAGCTTAATGGCAGAAAATTCTATAGGGAGGAAATTTAGAGAGTCCTTTAAAATAGGTATTCTGTGTTGTTGGTTGAAAGGCTAGCTCTTAATATTATGTATATAGTTAGCAAATAAAATGGTTACAGTGAGTTGAAAGAACCTGCTATATTAATTGTGGGCCCCCTTACATCTGCAGGTAGGTTTGTTGTAGGAATTTCCTTGGGTGGAGCAAGGGCTTCGCTCATGAAATCACTCTGGCCGGGGCAAGTGCACAGACAGGTACAGTTGAAATACTTAGTATTTGGCAGAAATAATGGATTCAAAGACCAGAACTTGTGATAACTGGAGGTACTACAGTCTACTTCCCAACCTTAGGCAGTAACGGCTACCACAAACTACCATGATTTTTGCACTATGATTATAATACCTGCATTTTAAATTTTTAAGCATGTAGTCAGTAATAATTTGAAAATTTTTAATGCAAACTTCTGTGGGCATTATTTTAGTGAATTGAAGCTATCCAGTTGTAATGCCTTTTTTTTTCTCCATTTTATTTTAAAAGCTCATGTCATTTAAAAACAAGACAAGAAATTAAAATTTATTGAATAGATCAGAGATTTTTTCCTGGAAATTTTTTTTTAAGGGTATGAGTCACCACATACTCACTTCTGCCTCACAGGAGGGGAATAAAAAGATAACAGCCATAGAAATACTATTCCCACTATAGTAGACATGAATAGTACTCTGTAAATGTGGGCTTATGCTCTATTGTGTCTTAATTGAAATTAAATATTCCTCTAAGACTCCATTTTGCCTGACTGGTGGGAGATTCAGTCTCGGTCCTTGTTGGGGTCCCTTCGCCTCCCCAGAGTCAAACAAGATTCTAAAATGTTTACAGAAACAGGAGAGGGGCTTGCAGTCTCCAGCCCAGCACCGTTTTTGCACTGCCCTCGTCAACTGAGCCCACAGAATTGCTAGGAAGGAGCAAATCCACTGTTTCTGTGGAAGGTGAGGCCCCGGCGGTCTGTGCCCAGGTGAACCCCAGTGTCCTCACCCCTCCTGAGGCCCTGCTGGTGGGACCCTCCCCCCGACCTTTGACCTCTTCCTCCTGTGGAGGAATCTTCTGTCTGTCTTCTTCCTTACGGAATTCCCCCAAGTTGGGAAAACCGCAGCCAGAAAGACAGGTTGTCTACCAGCAGCTTGAACTTCACAGCTTCTGGGGGCGAGTTTGTACCGAGAAGCCGGGCATGCGCATGAAGTGGGGACAGGGAAAAGACAGAGCCCAAAACACAAATGAATAAGTATCTCCACAAATGGTCTTAGGTCACGAGTACTATTAATAAGTAGCAAACGTTTCTGAGCATGACTCTCTGCTCACACAGATGATCAAGTTTAATTCTCCAAACTTCGCCATGTGCTAAAGACAGACAACTGAGGCTTAAAGAGTTTGAGTAACGTTCCTGGTAATAAGTAGCAGAGCTGGGATTCGAACCAAGTCTGCTGGGCTCAAAATTCATCCCCTATGTTATATTTTCTCTCCCACGGGGTATTAGTAATAATTCATCTTGAGCACAGTGAGCTGCCAGCATAGGTTAGCTACAGCGGGAGCTCCCAGACAGCTCAGTGAATTCATCCACGGAACACCATTGCTCAGAGTTGTCCATCTGGTCGTCAGGGTGCATTTGCCAAGACTGGGGAACAACAGTGCTGCTTTGGGCGCAATTACTCTTTAGACAATAACTGGTCAGCATGTTCAGCTGCTTCTTGAGGTCACTCCTGGGAGATGAAGATAGGACCCCATGTCGGCATAAACAGGTTGGTTGTTTTCTTTCTGCTCTGTCAAGAGGCCATTACCTCTGTCATCTCGAAGTTACACCAAATTGCTCAGGTGCAGGTTCAAAAGTGGGGGGAGGATACGGTTCGGCCTAGTTTTCTGTTGTTTAAAATAGAAAATTGATGGATCTGAAATCCATTTTTTGCTTAATACAATTCTTGAGGTACTATTTTAATAAAATCCTTTAGTCTTTTAAAAACGTAAAGTCTTTTAAGAACATTTCAAAAGCCATAGATCAATTTTTTAATTGTATAGGTTGGCCCATAAATAATTCTTATTTATGGAGTCAAAACCAATGCATTCAGTGAATCAATACATAACACAGTCATTATGGCCCTACTAACCACCACCCACCCACCAAGCTGGGCATGATGGGTGATTCAAACACAGGCTGGGCTCTTTACTCAAGATGTTCATAATATGCTTTAGGGGCTTTCAAATGTTGTATGCCTCAGAATCATCCCTGAAGCTTGTCAAAAATAGAGCTGCCTGGACCCCGCTCCAGACCTACTGTCTTAGTCTGTTCGGGCTGCTAGAACAAGATACCACAGACTGGGTAGCTCAAAGCAACAGAAGTCTATTTCTCATCATTCTGGAGGCTGAGAAGTCTAAGATCAAAGTGCTAACATGGTCTTCTGGTGAGGGCCAGCTTACTGATTCATAGCTGGCACCTTTTCACTGTTTTCTTACATGGTGAGAGGGGCTAGGGAGCTCTCTGGGGCCTCCTTTTTAAGGCACTAATCCCATTTATGAGGGTTCCACCCTTATGACCTAAGTATCTCCCAAAGGCCCACCTCCTAATGTCATCATCTTTGGGAGTTAAGATTTCAACATATGCATTTTGGGGGGACACATTTAGACCATAGCACCCATTGAATCAAAACCTTGAGTGGAGCCTGGGCATCTTTAACAAGCTCCTTAGGTGATCCTAATACTTACCAAGGTTTTTGAGCCTGCCGTGTGGTTGATGGCGTTTTGGTAATGTAAGACACTACAATGTTTTCTGTGTTGTATTGCGTTCTACACATGTCTATACATCATCACAGGAAGTATGTATAGGAGATATATAGACATACACGTGTATCGAGAGACACAGTAGTCTTTTATTTGCATGTATGTTGAAATGTACCTGCAGGTAAATATAGACCTTTTATCTTAAATCCTAGTAAACCTTTATTGAGCATCTGTGTGTATCAAGCATTGTTAATTCATTCAACAAGTAGTTGTTAAGAGCCTACTATGGGCCATCAGAAAATAAAACAGACAAAAGTCCCTGTCCTCAGGGAGCTATATTTTAATAGAGAAACACCAACAACAAACGAATAAGACAGTTATATGATGATGAGCGCCATAGCAAGAAGTTAGGAGGGGTGGGGCCTGCCAGTGGTGGGGGCGGATCCCAATTTAGAATAGGGTGGTTGGGGAAGCCTTGAGGGAGGAGAGGGAGTGAGCACGATGGATATTTGGAGCACAACTGGTCCAGGTTTGCGGAACAGGAAGTGCAAAGCCCTGATCTCAGTAGGAGTATTCCTGGTGGTTTCAGGAAATAAGGAGGCCGGGGGCTGGGACACAATAGGAGATGCAGTCAGAGAGGCAAGGAATGGGCTGAGGGAGATGTGGATCTTGTAGGGGCCTGTAGGCTTCTGGAGGAGTTTGGCTTTTACTCTGAGGGAGATGGGAAGGGTTCGGATCCTGGGGATGATGTCATCTGACAGGTTTTAATGGGATCGTTCTGGCCAATGAGAACAGGCTGCTGGGGGTTGTGGGGAGGCTGGAATCCAGTGACCAGTTAGGGGGCCACTGTAGTAATCCAGGGTAGAGACGGTGAATGGGCTGGGAAGGGAGCAGTGAAGGTGGCGAGAGGAATGTGGCTTCCGGTGCGCTGTGAAGGAGCCAGCAGTTTTGCTGACGGTTTGGTTGCAGAGGGTGTGAGGGCTGCAGTCGGAGGGTTTCCGAGGATGCTGGGTGTAACCGTTGGTTGTACTTACTCTCTGGCCAGGTTTGTTTCTGGATGTGGGTCATGATTTGGTTCCATCAAAATGACTGTGTTTTTGTTTTTTTATAAATTTATTTTATTTATTATTTTTGGCTGTGTTGGGTCTTCGTTGCTGTGTGCGGGGCTTTCTCTAGTTGTGGCGAGCGAGGGCTACTCTTCATTGTGGTGCGCAGGCTTCTTAGTGCGGTGGCTTCTCGTTGCGGAGCACGGGCTCTAGGTGCGTGGGCTTCAGTAGATGCAGCGCGTGGGCTCAGTAGTTGTGGCTCGCAGGCTCTAGAGTGCGGGCTCAGTAGTTGTGGCACACGGGCTTAGTTGCTCTGTGGGATCTTCCTGGACCAGGGCTCGAACCCGTGTCCCCTGCATTGTCAGGCAGATTCTTAACCACTGTGCCACCAGGGAAGCCCTGTATTTTTGTTTTTAAAACGTATCCTGTACACTTAACATTTGTAAGGTTACTGTATGTACATAATACCTTAAAGGAAAAAAAACCTCATCTTCAGGAGTGGTCAGGGTAGTCTGACTGACTGCAGTAAGACCCTGACGGGGATATTGGTAAACAGGGACTGTAGCCACAATGACATCTCTTCCTGACATGTAGAAAAGCTGCTTTTGCCAACAAAAATATATTCTGGATATGATAATGAATAATATTTATTGCTCACTTTATTTCAAAGCACTTCTACATAAATCCTCAAAAAATCCTTTCTAAGGCTGATAGTGGAGGATAGTTCCATCCCCATTTGAGGATTCAGGAACTCGAGATCTAGAGAAGATGGCATGTGGGAAGGATGAACTCTGCTAGATCAGATCTTCTATTTCGTGACCTTCTCCTCTTGATCGTGTGGCCCAATGTGTAGTGACTGGACCTCATTCCAGGGAACAGAAGTGCGTGTGTGCGCGCGCGCGCGCGTGTGTGTGTGTGTGTGCGCGCGCACGTGCGTGCACGTGAATCACACTTGGTTTACTAAGTACAATGATGTGTTAAAGGAATTGGAACTGACTGTTCTTACGTTCTGTAACTCAGGTCTCTTGGTCCTCGTTCTGCCTTCTCTGTCTGTTCATTTGGTCATTTTATTTCTGGATAGTAACGTTCCCTGAATGGTGAGATAGGGAAATAAGAAGATGTAAAAGTCACATTAGGTAGCGTGGAGAATAATTTTAATAAAAGCCACAGTGGAGAATGCAGTTGTAATTAACACTAAAATGAAATTCTCAATTGCCAGGGGATTTCAGCTTGCTTCACTTTCCTGATCCTTCGTTCCCGTAAAAAAAAAACAAAAAAAACAAAAAAACCCCCCTGAGTTCGATTATGTCACACACCTAGCAAGGCTGAGTTCTTTGTCTTGCTGAAGGAACCATGTCTGTATTGGGATGGCTGTGAGCAGGGCCTGGGCCAGCTAACAGCATTTAACGCATTTGCCTGTTTCAGTTTGCAGTGATGACCTCACCCACAAATTCAAAGGTTTCACCGTGATGAATGAAGCAGAGAGATACGAAGCCCTGAGACACTGTCGCTATGTGGATGAAGTCATCAGAGATGCTCCGTGGACACTCACGCCAGAGTTTCTGGAAAAACACAAGGTACTTATTCTTCCACGTTCTCTAAGTAGCAGAATTAGGGAGTCGTCTGTTTCTCCAGCTTATACCCAGAAAGTCCAAAGACTCTTCTTATTTTGGCAAGAGGTAACTTCAGGCACTGTCATGTGATGTCACTTGATGCAGCACCTGTCCTGTGCCTACGCCTGGGGACCAACAGCATCCCACTTCCTCAGTGTGGTCTCTGGAGCTAGACCACTCAGGTCCATGTGTGGCTTAACTTCTTAACTGTGGGACCTTGAGCAACATATTGCACTCACTTACCTAAACCAGAACATGGCTGCTGTTTTGAGGATCTAATGAGATCATCTAGTAAGACCCTTGGAACACTGGCTGGCTCAAAGCAAGAGCTCCAAAAATGTCATCATCATTATTATTGATGCTTAGAGTTCCACAGGCATCATTTTTCGTGGAACAAATGACCACATACCTTATCCAGAGGGACAGGGGTCAGGCTTTAAGGAGAGAACTGTATATCTCTGATTTTGTGACCCTGAGACTCCTACTGATAGAAGATTTTTATTAGTTGAAAACACAAGAAATCCTTTTGATCTGCATCAAATTATGTGCTTTGTATCTCCCTACCAGCCCCACATTAGGAGCTCTTCTTTCCTTTTATAAGCAGTACAAAAAAATAAGATTAAGCTGTTCTAAGAGTTTTCTATTTTTAAATTCACGATGCAGGAGAGAATAGAGAACACTGATAAATGTGCATGGGTAATAGCAGAGCAGACAGTTTCCCAGCAAGAATAAAAAGAAAAAGGAAAAACTCCAATAGGATTTACTTCCAGCAATCACTAACACATTTTTACTAAGCATCTATTGTATCTTCAACTTGTGTGCAGAATTACGGGGATGCTGATGATGGCTGCCATGTACCCAGCCCTGCG
This sequence comes from Pseudorca crassidens, assembly GCF_039906515.1. NCBI lineage: Eukaryota > Metazoa > Chordata > Mammalia > Artiodactyla > Delphinidae > Pseudorca > Pseudorca crassidens. The sequence goes on from NC_090317.1 coordinate 113,014,012, forward strand.
CTAAGTGCTTTGCTCTTACATGAATCACATTCAATCTCATGGCTACCCTGAGACGTTGTTGTTGTCATACACTGGAGACGAGGAACAACTAAGTTTGAGTACGAAGAATAGAATTGATGATAATAACATTTATTGAGTACTTGCTGTGTACCAGTTATTATTTTCAGCACTTTTACATAATTATATTATTTAATCCAGTGATTCTCAAGTGGGGGCAAGTTTGCCCCCAAGGGACATTTAACAGGGCCTGGAAACATTTTGGGCCATCATAACTAAAGGGGTGCTACTGGCATCTAGTGGGTAAAGGACAGGGGTGCTACTAAGCATCCTACAATGCACAGGACAGACCCTCCCCCTCCAACAAAGAGTTTTTTTATATGTAAATTTATGTACTTTATTTATTGGCTGCGTTGGGCCTTCGTTGCTGTGCGCGGGTTTTCTCTAGTTGCAGCGATGGGGGCTACTCTTTGTTGCAGCGCGCGGGTTTCTCGTTGAGGTGGCTTCTCTTGTTGCGGAGCATGGGCTCTAGGCGTGCGGGCTTCAGTAGTTGTGGCGTGCAGGCTCAGTAGTTGTGGCTCGCGGGCTCTAGAGCGCAGGCGCAGTAGTTGTGGCGCACGGGCTTAGTTGCTCCATGGCATGTGGGATCTTCCCGGACCAGGGCTCGAACCCGTGTCCCCTGCACTGGCAGGTGGATTCTTTTTTTGTGTGTGTGTGGTACGCGGGCCTCTCACTGCCGTGGCCTCTCCCTCTGCGGAGCACAGGCTCCGGACGTGCAGGCTCAGCGGCCATGGTTCACGGGCCCAGCCGCTCCATGGCATGTGGGATCTTCCCGGACCGGGGCACGAACCCGTGTCCCCTGCATCGTCAGGTGGACTCTCAACCACTGTGCCACCAGGGAAGCCCCGGCGGGTGAATTCTTAACCATTGCACCACCAGGGAAGTCCCTCCAATAAAGAATTATCTAGTTCAAAATGTCACCAGTAGCAAGGTTGAGAAATCCTGATTTAATCCTTACCACTAAATTATGAGTTATATAGCTAGTAAGTGGTGGGGCAGGAATCTATACCCAGCAAAATTAAACTGCTACTCTACCTCTCAAGGTGGAGTGAAGCCTTGTTAAAGGGCTTTGAAAGTTAGGCAAGAAGTTTTTACTTGATGGAGGAGGAGAACAAGGGACTAGTGAAGATCAGTAGGCACAAGGATGACAAGAAGAAAATTCTGTTTAAGGAGGTCTCCCCACCATGTGACAGAGGGATGGCTTGGAGAGGAAAGAGCCTGCAGTGAGGAAGGTCAGGTTCAAGTTGGTATTAATAATCCAGGTGATGGGGCCCTGGATTTGGCATAAGCAATGGAGAGGAAGTGATGGGTGTATGCACTTATGTACACAAACACACACACACACACACACACACACACACACACACACACACACAATGGAACTTGTGACCTATGTGCTACGGAGAGTGAAGGAAGTAGGGAAAAAGGCTGATTCCAAGGTGTTTGGAGCCTAAATAAACTTAGAAAATGGAGGTGCCCTTGGAAGGGGCCCCAGTTTTCAGGATGAATTAAAATTCCAGACAGGTTTTTAAAGTGACAGCAAGGCTGGCAAAAGAGAAAAGGGTGACTTTGGGCAAATTTGACAAGTTTTATCATTTCAGCAGCCGTTATGACCCGACTGAAATAGTAATACTTGCCCCACCGGCCTCACAAGGTGGTTGTATGAATCAAATGCGAAGAGAGACGTGAATTCATTTCTACAATATAAAATCTGACTTAAGTGGGGGAATTCCCTGGTGGTCCAGTGGTTAGGACTCTGTGCTTGCACTGCAGGGGGCATGGGTTCGATCCCTGGTTGGGGAACTAGGATCCTGCATGCCGCGTGGCACGGACAAAAAAATAAATAAATAAAATAAAATATGACTTAAATGTGAGGGTGGGCCTATTGCCATCAGTGGGACAGGAAATGAGGATTTGGGCTCCTCACAGCAGAGGTGATTAAAATCTGAAGAATGGGGCTTCCCTGGCGGCGCAGTGGTTGAGAGTCCGCCTGCCGATGCAGGGGACACGGGTTCGTGCCCCGGTCCGGGAAGATCCCACATACCGCGGAGCGGCTGGGCCCGTGAGCCATGGCCGCTGAGCCTGCGCGTCCGGAGCCTGTGCTCCGCAACGGGAGAGGCCACAACAGTGAGAGGCCCGCGTACCGCAAAAAAAAAAAAAAAAATCTGAAGAATGAGTGAATTGTCTGAAGGAGAGATTTTAGAGGCAGAAGAACAGAAGGCCAAAAACACCTACTGTCAGAGGTGAGAGAAGAAAGAGGGACCAGCAAAAGAGAGAAGCCAATCTAGTTCCCATCAGCTCGTGTAAACAGAGACAGTTGGAAATACCTTTCAGTCAAGGATTCAAGTCTGCCTTCTAAACTGCTCATTTCAACTGCTTAATTACAACTACTTTGTTCTAAAAAGATATGTATTTTCAAATTGCAGACATGCAGCCCCATCCCGGTGTTGATGTCACTCTCCTCTCTCTCCAACAGATTGACTTTGTGGCCCACGATGACATTCCGTACTCCTCTGCTGGCTCTGATGATGTTTACAAGCATATAAAGGAAGCAGGTGAGGGTCGTCCTGTGCTCACCTGTCCCCTGCGGCATAGTGATCAGGGTTAATAAGAGACGTCTGCCCTGGGCCTGCAGCATATACGTACAAGGCAGTGGCGTTTCACATGTCTCCCAAGTAGCCTCTGCAAGCCTCTGTTGACATGTGCTAAGTCTCAGCTGTGGCACAGACACCAGTTAGGTATTTATATAGAAATTAACCTGAGCACCAAAGTACTCAACTTCCGGTTTGAGGCTCGATTTTAGAGTTCATCACAGGACCTAAAATCACAGGACCCTGTTTATTTTTTTTATTGGAGTATAATTGATTTACAGTGTTGTGTTAGTTTCTGGTGTACAGCAAAGTGATTCAGTTATACACACACACACACACACACACACACACATATACACACACATATATATATATATTCTTTTTAATATTCTTTTCCATTATAGATTATTACAAGATATTAAGTATTGTTTCCTGTGCTATACAGTAGGACCTTGTTGTTTATCTGTTTTATATATAGTAGTGTGTATCTGCTAATCCCAAACTCCTAGTTTATCCCCCTCCCCGGACACTGTTGTTTAAAGGGCAATCATTTTCCTCATTAACAATGAAATTACTCTATGTTCCCAAGAAAGTTCCTTCCAGAAGAATACAGATAACTGGCTAATTAATGATCTGGTCTCCTCATCTCCCAAGTCCAGTCCTGCCATAGGTCATCCTGTCACATGATAATAATATCCTCAGGTACCACATGCAGAGGCCAAAAAATAAAAAATAAAAAGAAAGAAAGAATGGATAAATATTTGTGGTAGTCAAGTAAAAATTAGTGGCAACTGTCATTCCTCAGCCACCTGTTTCCTCCTGATAACAGTTAACTGATGTCATGGAAGGCAGACATGGTGCCTGAGCTTTGGAAGTTGTCCCATTTGTCACTAGGCATTTCTCTTCAGGTCAGAGAGTCTGGTTGGCCCCAGGGGCTTACTGGGGGACTGGAAAGAGGGAGGTTTCCTTCCATTGCGGGCTCCCCGGAATTAATTCCTTCATCAAGTACTCTTCGCACTCCTACGCTGCTCTGACTGCAGGGAAATCGCTCCTGGGCATCATAGAAGATCTGTGGTTTCTAGCCTCAGTGGGATGCTCGGTTGCTCCTTGGTAACATTTACCTCCTCTTTTTCCCCTTCCTGCCCTGATTTACCCATAACTCCTTGCGTCCTTGCATCCTTGCTTCCTCTACTGCATCCAGAGGAAGAGGGGTATGTTTTCTGTCCCAGGCTAACCTCTTATCTGAACTTACCTTCTCCCTTCCCTGGAGCATGTTTTCTTTTATTCTTCCTCCCATTGTGATCCAAGCTTCTCACTCTCCAGTAGTTTCTTACCAGCTTACGTGGAAGTTTACAAAAACAAATAAACCCAGATCTTTCCTTCTGCCCTCCCTCCTGCCTCTACCTTCACGGACATCCTTGCTTGGTCCTCTTAGTGGCAGCTGTCATTCCTCAGTCACCTGCACTCTGACTTCTGTCCCATCTTTGCTCAGTTCTCAGATGCCCTTTGGACCACCCAATCCAGCGGCCTTAGCTCAGTCCCCGCTCTGGGCATAACGACACTGCTGACCATGTTCTTTGCTTAGACGCTCTTGTCTTTGCTTCCATTTCTGGGACACTTCTGGGACCTTTGGGTTTTTTTTTGTTTGTTTGTTTTTTTCTTGATATCTTTTGGCCGCACCATGGGGCATGTGAGATCTTAGTTCCCCAACCAGGGATCGAACCCGTGCCCACTCCATTGGCAGTGCAGAGTCTTAACCACTGGGCCACCAGGGAAGTCCCTGCTCCTGGGTTTTGTTACTGGGTTTCTCTCCCTGTCTTACCAGCCTCAGCTCTGTGCTCTGCCATCCACACGCTCTACACTCCAGGTACACGGAATCTGTCCTGGTTTCCAGACACACCCCCGCTTTATGCCTTTCCTCTAGCTGTTCTCTGGGCTTGGAATGCCCTTCCTCTGAGCATCTTGGTCAGGGCCCAGCTGAGGAGCGAACCCAGACATGCACCCTCTCCCTGGGGCATGATTCAGCACAGCCCCCGCCCTCTTCAGAGGCAGACACTCTTCGCACATGGACCTCCTTGTCAGCTCCCTTCTCCTGATTGTGTGTGTGTGTGGGTGGGTGGGTGGGTGTGTGTCCCTAGCTAGAGTGAAGTGCCACAGGCCACGGCCATAACTCATCCATCTTTGCATCCCCAGCACAGTCCCTGGTACATCTGTGGTGCTCCTTAAGTGCTGGCTGAACAAGAGAGTGCTTTTATTGAGTATGATGGGGAGGCAGCTTAAGATGGAAGCCTTTTGTGTGCTGGGGCTCTTCCCAACACACGGGGAATGGAGCCACTTGCCCAGATCATTCGGGCACACACTTCTGTCTTGTGGAATGGTTCATATTATTTAGATGTAAGGGTGATATTTTGGCCTGAAGGATATGGACCTTTCATCCAATTTGTTGGCTTTTCACTGGTATCTTGGCCTCTGAGTTCCTCGCACACCTCTTTATTGAAGGAGATGCTAATGACAAGTGCTGAATTACTCCAAACCATCTTAGCCTCACAGCCCAACAAAATCTCAGTGAAAGATGGAAGGGCTCACTCTGTGACTTATTTCAAAAATGACTGTGAGGGCTTCCCTGGTGGCGCAGTGGTTGAGAGTCCGCCTGCCGATGCAGGGGACGCGGGAGGGTTCGTGCCCCGGTCCGGGAAGATCCCACGTGCCGCTGGGCCCGTGAGCCATGGCCGCTGAGCCTGTGCGTCCGGAGCCTGTGCTCCGCAACGGGAGAGGCCGCAGCAGTGAGAGGCCCGCGTGCCGCAAAAAAAAAAAAAAAAAGACTGTGATCTGAAAGATCTTCGAAATTATATCTATGAATTTGCATCTTTTTTGCTCTACTTTATAACAGGCAAAAACTCACAAATTATAGGTGCTCTTTGGGGCAAATGTATAATGGAAAAATAGTCTCGGCTCTGCCCAATACTCATCATTTTCCTGAGCTGAGGTTTTCCGTCAATGTCACAGGGTTTCAAATAATCACCAGGAATCAGAATAGTCATTGCTGGGATTTTAAAATACCCAGCCTCCCCAGATAATATCCATTTGGATTACTTAAAAAGACAGCTGGGGCAAAGGTAATTACTTCTACCCTCTTACAGGATCAGATATGGTTTTTCTGACTCTATAAGTGGAGCTGTCCAAGGTTGAGGAGGCAGTACGGTAACGTGAATTCCTTAGCTTCTCCATCCCTCTTCCTTCATCAGACCACCTTCCATAAACTTCCCATAAGCCTGTTGCTGCCTGAGAATCTTGGAGCGAGGAAGAGTTTGAGGAAGGGATGGGCTGGAATTGGTATTTTAGCTAAAGGTAGGTGCAGAAGTAGATTTTTAATGGCTTAATTTATTTTCTGCTATTTTATTTTCTATCATACATGACATCTATAGGTACTGTAGGTGCATTCCTGCATACTTTCCTGCATTCGTTAAGCCATCATCTGGCACGGTACAGACACTGTAGTTTAGTGAGTTACCATATGCTTTACTCAGGGATTTCAAGAAGTCGAATACACGCCACTTTATATTTGAGCTGCCCCCATTGCTGGCACTTGCATCGGAGCTATCTTTCCCCTTCCTGGAGGCCACTGGAACTCCACCCATTGGTCCCACCATCCTTCACCCTCAGCCTGCTGCCGCTACAGCCTTTTCCTGGTATTCAGGGACCTTCAGACTCTGAAGGTAGAACGGGCTCCTAAGGGTCACTCACCCAGTCGTCTACCTCCTCTTTGGCATCACTGCCAGATCCAGGTAGAACCGATGCTTGCACGGCTCCCATGAGGGGGAGCTTCCTCTCTCCCAAGGCAGCCCATTCCGTCTTTGGATGGTTTTGACTCTCGTTGGTTAACACACGAACCGCTGAGTGCATCCACAAGCCTGCTCTTGTTGGTGGGAAAACGGGATACAAAGATGAATAAGACGGCCCTCACCCTTGACAGAGAGCAGAGCCAGATATAAATAATTACACCAAAATATTAGAAGCCTGCTATATATAGCAGGCAGGGGAGGTGTGTCCAAAGGTGGGGGTATATGAGGAAGTGCAGCGTGTTTGGAGAAAATCGACGATGTTCATGTGGTAAAGGGTGCGTGGAGGTGGCAGCGGAGAGAAGAACTGGCAGGACGAGTGGTTTAGGCTTCATTCCGTGCGTCACAGGGCCAGATGCCACTCGGAGGCGGGGGGGTGCCAGGAACAGCTCTCTTGCGGGGGAAGGACAACTGGGTAGGGGGCAAGAGGAATTTCTGTAACCAAACTTAGGAGCTCCCATTTCCACAGATGACAGGAAAAAAAACAACCCACTCTTGACACTTGAAGTAATTCAGACTCTTTAAGGTTTGCACTTAGACCACGTGGACTCAACCTGTGGCCTTCTTCTCCTGGCATGATCTGAGTACTGGCTTGGATGGGGTACGGATCTGGCTCTGCTGACCTGTTGTTGTGGGGTATCAAGACCTGCTCAGCCATCATCCCTGGCTACCAGATCCCCATGGCCGCCGCGTCCATCTGTTCCCCAGCCACGGCCCTCTTTGGCCTGTCTCGGCCACAGCCTCTGCCTCACTACCCCCCTCCCCACATTACAGGTGTGCCACCCAGCAGTCATGCTGATCTCAAGTCCCAGCTACCATCAGTGTTCCTTGAGAGGGTCCCCAGGAACGTCAAATATGTCCCCCACGATTACTGGAGGGCGGTGGGAGGGAGCCACATTAGGCCCTGTCTGACCTGCTCGCCATGTTGGCACGGGGCCTCTGTGGGACCATTTCCTCCCAAAGTTCCTCGAGGTAAACTGTACCAGCCCCTCTGCTCTGGGCTTCCTAAGGGGGTTTCTTACTTGCCTCTGCCCCCGGGGGTTTGAACCTGAGTCAGGGCAAGACAGAGGACTTGCTTATATTCTCTTGCTTCTGATCCCTCTCTGGGCTTTTCCCTCAACCTCAGGAGGGGCTGTCTTCTTCCCCGAGGGCAGGAAACTGCCCCTGTGTTAATTTCATCTTTCCCCACTCCAGGGCTGACAGTTCAACATTCTATACCCTGAGTCCACTGAACCTCTGGTTCTTGATCATCAAAGGGACACTCCTGGCATTTAGAAAACCCTTTCTGCAGTCCTCAAAGCCTGGCTCTTTCAAGTGAAAGCCTTACCTTTCATAACTATTCTTTTGGAAATGAGCCTTCAGAAGAGCTTGTTTGAGAAGTCAAAAGCTGAACACAGTCTCCTGTATCCGCAGCTGCATCTGCTCTCCCCTGAGGTGATGGAGGTCTCAGCATCAGTGAGAAGAGGGCTTCAGGACAGACATCATCCCCAGAAATGAAAATGACATTGGATGATATATCAGAAATGTATTCTGCTATGTAGAACGTACTCAGTCTCCCTAATGGAGTTTTTTTTGTTGGTTCACATCCTTTTGGGGCCAGCTGGGGGAACTCCATGCTACCCTGAGCTGGTCAGGTCTGTACTGTTCTCTTAGAAAGGGCTCTCTTGGTGGTCAGGAACATTGGGTAAGAACGGGAGGCCTGACAGTCTCAGATACCAGTCTTGTCTGTAAGGAGTTCCAAGAAAGGAAACCCCATACGCTTTAGACTTGGAAGGCTGCTAGGAAACATGGCGAGGTGGGCTTTGGTGGGTTGGAGAGGAGGGAGGAGGGGGCTAAACTGCCTGATGTGTCAGTAACTCAGTGATGGGTTATGGCATGGGGCGAGTATTACCTTTTTAAGTCTTTGTAAGATCTGAGCTGTGAGCAAGCTGCTTCTTTCCGAAAGTTGTCACGAGGGGCCTGGTACACACAAGTGCTTGTCAGGTGTCAGTGTGTCTGCAGATCCCTGCAAGATCTTGTTCAGGTGCAGATTTGCGTTCAGTAGGTCTGGTGGGACCTAAGATTCCCATTTCTGATGAGCTCCCAGGGTGTTAGCTACTGTAGGTTCATAAAGCTCACTTAGAGTAGCATGAATCCAGACCAGGGATTCCCCCAGGGGTTACTCCCAGGTTTAACTGAGTCAGCATGTCCTGGGGTGACAGTTCTTCGACTGCCCTGTAGAGCAGCAACAAGCATTTACCGGTGTTTTTATTTCTGGGTGAATAGCCTCTGGTGAGCTAAGAAAGAGTTACTTTCCTGATTTGAGGAATCAGGAAAACCTCAAGTTCTAGTTGTTGGGTGTAGAAACAGGTCCAATATTTTGCTAACTCTAAGCAATTGATCATCCGATTGTTGCATAACAAATTATTGCTGCAGTTAGTGACTTAAAAGAGCCACTTTAGGGACTTCCCTGGCGGTCCAGTGGTTAAGACTCCATGCTTCCAATGCAGGGGGCACGGGTTCAATCCCTGGTCAGGGAACTAAGATCCTGCCTGCTGCACGGCATGGCCAAGAAAAAGAGCCACTTAATTTTGCTCATGATTTTGTGGAACAGGATTCCAGTAAGGGCTTGACTGGGTGGTCCTTGCTCAGGGTCTCTGAAACGGTTGTAGTCAGACACTGGCCCAACTGGGCTGGAGGTCCCTGATGGCGCACTTAAGTGGCGGGCAGTGGGTGCTGGCTGTTGACAGGGAGCTCAGTTGGGGTTGACACTGGTTCTAGCCTTGGAAGCCACGCGGCATCACTTATGCCACATTTTATTTGTTATAAGCACGTCACGAAGGCCAGCTCACATTCCAAGGGACAGGAATCGTGCCCATCTTCAATCCACCACAATTCCCACCTCCAAATTGAATAGTCAGGTGGCATTTTACTTGCTCTCGGAGCGCAGGCATAAGACTTACATGTGCCTTTTCATGGGCACAAGGACCCTTTCTTGTGGTCCATTGATCTACTCTGCTGATTCCTCACCAAGGGAGAGCCACGGTAGAAATCTGTTTGGGGCCCAGGTAGAGAAGGCCAGAGCGTTCGTCGTGGAAGAAAGGTGCTCAGGAATGGCGTCAGCAGCCACATTTGGCTTCTATCCTCTAATCGAGGTTCATTCTGAAAGTCAAAAATCACTTTATATGAAGCCGGAGATACCGAGGGCATGAATTAAACTTTACAGCCCTCTGCTCTGCTGGTCAGACTACATGTCAAAATTCTCCAGCAAAGATGGAGCTTAAATGAAGTAGACTGTAAGGTCCACATTACTCATCGTCATTCTAATATTGCCTACTACTGTTGAAAGTTTCCTTCATTAACATGTGCTTTGCTGCTGCTTAAAATAGTTCCATAACCAAACGCCGCAGTTCTGCAAAGCATGATGAGAAAGGTTCTTTGATCATGCTCATTACTGAATATTTTTAGCAGAGCAATAATTAGGATTTGGAGGAAGCTGGGTGCCTCATTATGTCAGCAGAGGGCTTGGCTTCTTTCAGGGACCTACCTCCCAACCAGCCAAAGCAAATCTCTCCCCAGCCCCAACTTTCAGTTACTCAGCCACAGAGACTTCACCCTGTGGCTTCAAAGAAACGGTGAGCTCATGTCACCAGTGTCTGAGTGACTTGCTAAAATCAGTTAGTGGCTAGAGAATCTCCTTAACATTTCAGCCGGCAGTGGTTGTGACTGAAATGCCTGCCTATTGAAAGACGGGATGTCCTCCTCACCAGGAAGCTCCCTGCCGCCCTCACCAAGGTGAGGGTGCTGTCTCAGGCCCCCTGGCTTGGGACCTCTCAGGGATCTTTGCCCACTAGAGCCCCGTGCACGGTTGGGTGCTATTTATCTCCATGCCTTTATATGTCGGCACCCTCTACCTTCTACTTAGTTTTCTATTTGAGTCCGCTTTCTTAGAAGGTGCTAAAAGAAGTTTCTGACCTCGGGGCCAACCCCAGCTCTGCCCTCTGAGCCACAGTATATTAGAAACTGGATGCTTTGCCTGTGACAGCGGGGCCGCCCTGCTGCTGATACTGTCAATGTGCAGACGGTGGCGAAGGAAAGCTCCAAAGGGACGCCCTGGTTGGGGCTAGAAGGCTGACAAATTCACCACTGTCCATAGATCCGAGAGAACTGGGTTTGGAAAGGCACTTAGACATCAGTGTTCATCTAGTCACTCATTCAACAAATATTCCTGGTGCCTGCTTGTCACCCAGTGCTGAGGATACAGACGAGAAGAAGGCAGGAGCGCTGCCTTCCCTCAGGCAGCTGATAGTCAGGTGGAAAAGGCAGTTATGGAACAAGCTGTCTGGGAATATTTGAAGGAAGAGAGCAGTGGACCATGGGCGAGAATTGTAAGCAGGAAGACCCAGTCTGGGGTTTGAGAGATTTCCTTGAGGAAGTGATGCTAAAAGTGAACCCCAGTGGATGGCCGGGAGTTAACCAGGTGGAGTGTATGTGGCAGAGTGAGGGGAGGGGGCAGCCCTTGGAGGACACTCAAGTCCAGGGCCGCTGGGCCAAGGCAGGGCCAGCCTGTCGCTCAGCTCCACAGAAAACAGTGAGAAGAGCGCCCGCTGCATCTGCGGAGCACAGTGCCCGCTGCATCTGCGGAGCACAGCGCCCGCTGCATCTGCGGAGCACAGGGGCCTTGGCTTAGGGAGTGAAGGGGGAACGCGGGTCTGAGATGAGACTGGAGAGAAGCACAGGGAAGAGAGAAGGCAAACTGCCTCAGAGTCAAGTTAAGGATTTGAATCCAAATACAAAGGACGGTAGAAAGCCAATGAAGGATGTTGAGCAGGTATCTGACTTATATTTTCAAAGACTGCTCTGCGGCTCTTGCTACGTGGAGAGTAGATTGAGGGGACAGAAAAGCGACATCCCTGGAGACTGGTTTTGAGGCTCTTGCTGTAATCTGAACAAGGTGGGGTTAGATTGGTTTAGATGGAGGATGGAGGAAAGTGGGTGAACCAGGGAGACATTTAGGAAGTAGATTGGTGAGTAGAAGGAAATTGATTGGACGTAAGGAGTGAGGGAGAGGGAAGCGGCACAGGTGAGGCCGAGGTCATCTTGTGCAGCCACCTCATTTCTCAGCTTCAGAGGCTGAGGTTAAGTAACTTGCCTTCTGAGGCTTGAGTGACTTGCCCAAGTGTACAAACGGAGGACCCAGCACCCTCGTCCCTAGGCTCTGTCCATCATGCTGTCTCATGCCTGATATCTCTGACTGAGTGACCATTATCATATTAGAAAGATCTCAATTGCCAACACATCATTTCAGTTGACAACAGAAGTGCAAGCATAAACCAGATTCTTTTCAAAATTTTAATTTTATATTGGAGTATAGTTGATTAACAATGTTGTTAGTTTCACGTGTACAGCAGAGTGATTCAGTTATGCATATACATGTATCTATTCTTTTTCAAGTTCTTTTCCCATTTAGGTTATTACAGAATATTGAGTAGAGTTCCCTGTGCTGTACAGTAGGTCCTTGCTGATTATTTTAAATATAGCAGTGTGTATATGTCAATCTCAGTCTCCCAATCTATCCCTACCCCTGGTAACCATAAGTTCATTCTCTAAGTCTGCGAGTCTATTTCTATTTTGTAAATAAGTTCATTTGTATCATTTGTTAAGATTCTGCAGATAAGCGATATGATATTTGTCTTTGTCTTACTTCACTTAGTATGATAATCTCCAGGTCCATCCATGTTGCTGCAAATGGCATTATTTCATTCTTTTTGATGGCGGAGTAATATCCCATTGTATATATGTACCACATCTCCTTTATCCATTCATCTGTCGATGGACATTTGGGTTGCTTCCATGTCTTGGTTCTTGTAAACAGTGCTGCAGTGAACACTGGGGTGCATGTATCCTTTTGAACCATGGTTTTCTCCAGATATATGCCCAGGAGTGGGATTGCTGAATCATATGGGAACTGTATTTTTAGTTTTTTAAGGAACCTCCATACTGTTCTCCGTAGTGGCTATACCAATTTATACTGCCACCAACAGTGTAGGAGGTTCCCTTTTCTCCACACCCTCTCCAGCATTTACTGTTTGTAGACTTTTTGTTGTTGTTGTTGTTAAAGAGGAGCGTGTTTTGTTTATTTATTTACTTTTGGCCATACTGCACTGCACGGCTTGCAGGAACTCAGGTCCCTGACCAGGGATTAAACCTGGGCCATGGCAGTGAAAGCCCAGACTCCTAACCACTTGGCCACCAGGGAACTCCCTGTTGGTAGACTTTTTGATGATGGCCATTCTGACTGGTGTGAGGCGATATCTCATTGTGGTTCTGATTTGCATTTCTCTAATAGTGATGTTGAGCGTCTTTTTCATATGTCTCTTGGCCACCTGTATATCTTCTTTGGAGAGATGTCTATTTACGTCTTCTGCCCATTTTCTGATTGAGTTGTTTTTTTGATATTGAGCCACATGAGCTGTTTGTAAATTTTGGAGACTAATCTCTTGTCAGTCACATTGTTAGCAAATATTTTCTCCTATTCTGTGGGTTGTCTTTTCGTTTTGTTTATGGTTTCCTTTGCTGTGCAAAAGCTTTTGAGTTTCATTAGGTCCCATTTATTTGTGTTTTATTTCCATTACTCTAGGAGATTGAAAAAGATACTGCTGCGATTTACGTCAAAGAGTGTTCTGCCTCTGTTTTCCTCTAAGAGTTTTATAGTATCCAGTCTTACATTTAGGTCTTTAATCCATTTTGAGTTTATTTTTGTGTATGGTGTTAAAGGATGTTCTAATTTCGTTTTTCTACATGTAGTTGTCCAATTTCCCCAGCACCATTTACTGAAGAGACTGTCTTTCCTCCATTGTATAGTCTTGCCTCCTTTGTCCTAGATTAATTGACCATAGGTGCATGGGTTTATTTCTGGGCTTTCTATCCTGTTCCATTGATCTATGTTTCTGTTTTTGTGCCAATACCATACTATTTTGATGACTGTAGCTGTGTAGTATAGTCTGAAGTCAGGGAGCCTGATTCCTCCAGCTCCATTTTTCTTTCTCAAGATTGCTTTGGCTATGCAAGGTCTTCTGTGTCTCCATACAAATTAAAATTTTTTTTTGTTCTAGTTCTGTGAAGAATGCCATTGGTAATTTGATAGGCATTGCATTGAATCTGTAGATTGCCTGGGGTAGTGTAGTCATTTTAACAATTTGATTCTTCCAATCCAAGAACATGGTGTATCTTTGCATCTGTTTGTGTCATCTTTGATTTCACCAGATTCTTGTCTTTCATAACATTTGTGACTTCCTTATGGCCCTGTATTGGTACACCCAAATACATCTTTGAGGACTTTAAGGAAGTTCTATGAAAAATTGGCATCCTCTGTGCTTGTTTGTTTTTACTCAGTCCCACAGAGTCTAGATGAAAGGGCCTTTGAGTGGTGAAACCATCATTCAGAGTAGATTGTTCTTAGAGAGACAAAATCATCTAGCAGCCCCTGGGCATGTCTTTCAATCAGAGACAACAAGAATAGTCCACCCTTTCTCTTATCCTTCACTGTAATGTGACGCAGAACTCCCAGGGGAAGAAGGGGAGTTGCTGTGATCTAATTCGTTGACTCGGTTGTTATTCTCCATTCACTTATTCATTTAATTTGCATTTATTGAGCACTTGCCATGTGCTGGACACCAGGGCACTGAGCTGGGTGCTGGGAATGCAAAGATGATCAAGGCACAACCTGTGCTTTCAAAATGTTCCGTTTCTACAAGGAGAAGGATATCTAAAATACTTTTGTTAATGGAAATCAAGTTTATATTCTAAGTGCTGTGGTTTCTGCCTGGTGATGTCAGGAAAGACTTCGCAGAGGCATAGCCTTGAACCCGGACCCTGTAGGAGGAGGAGCAACTCTGCAGACGCTGTGGGCAGGGAAGGGGGATCTGGGGCAGAAAAGAAGGGCGTGGCATGAGCAAATGTCGGGAGACAGGTGAGCGCCTGGTGCATCCAGGGAATAGGTCTAGGATGACGGACACACAGTGTTTATGGCAGGGAGGGAGTGTCCGGAACTGAGCCTGGCAGAGTCAGCTGGGGCCAGATGTGAAAGCCTCACTGACCCACCTAAGAGCTGCCACTTTGTCCTGGAAAGGAGGGCCATTCAAGAAGAGGGGTCACCCGGGGCCACCTTAGTTGTTTTTCTTTATTCTGTCTTTCCTATTGGAACAGGAATGTTTGTTCCAACGCAGAGAACGGAAGGCATCTCAACATCAGACATCATCACCAGGATTGTCCGTGACTATGATGTTTATGCCCGACGCAATCTCCAGAGAGGGTACACAGCCAAGGAACTGAATGTCAGCTTTATAAATGTAAGTGTGCCACCGCGTACCCTCTGAGGTCCAGCACGTCACACTGCTGCTAACACTGTCTATTAATCACTTACTCTACGCCACGTGGGATTCTTGATGTTTGACATTTGTCTCATCCAATCCATGTAACAGCCCAGTGATGTATTATTATCCCCGTTTTGTAGATGGAGAAACCAGTGTCCAAAGGGGTAACATGAGTTGACCGAGGCCCACAGGTAGCGAGTGAGCTTCACATTTTCTAAAGGAGCTGCCTCGCCTCCCTCTCTTCACCCCAACCTCCCCCTTTAGCGTTCTCAGACTTGGGTGAAGGATTTCCGGGAGATCTGCCCTCACAAAAGGCAAGAGTTGTCTTCTGCTCAAAGGGAAGGAAGGAGGGCCGAGGCAGTGAAAAGCTAAACCCAGAGGAAATGCTTTCTTGTTTTAACATTTTACAACTTTCATTTTATTAAGGCCTTACAGATGCTCATTAGAAACGTTAACAGCCGCTTTTTTTTTTTTTTATTGTGCAGAGAAATTACAGCTGCTTAAATAAAGCTCAAAGTCTCTGGCTTCCTTTTGTATTTCTGCCGTTTTGTTCCCACAGAGCTGCTGTTAGTTTAATAATAGAGCAACTGTTAAAACAATGTTTAAAACAAGCTGTTAAAAGGCAAAGAGGGCAGCCCAGTTGCTGGAGGTGATGCTCGTGAGTCTGGAAGACTGTATTGGTCTGGACTCCGAGGCGCTCGTGGAGTTGAGTAAAATAACTCTCCGTACATACGGAATTTCCACCCCCCGAAACAGATACTGTCCAAGAGCGATTTTTCTACAAAACCAGATGCTTATATGTATGTGCAGCCAGTTATCCAGCAGCTTACACAAATCGATCATCCGTGCCTCCGAATGAGGAAGGGTTCAGGAATCAGAAGTCAGTCATTATTAGTTGTCCTCACGAGGCAGGGAGTGTTGGGAGTCCAGGCTCTGTGGCTTCGTACAAACTGGGCAACAAAATGGAAAATGTCGGGTTCGAGTGGCACCAGATCAAGTGGCTGAAAAGAATTCCGTCCAAGTGGTTATTTGGTATCTTATAGAGCATAAAGCCCTGGTTATTTCAATAAATTAAACTGTCTGTTCTTTTCAATTGAATTCAGTAGCCCATCCAAGCGTGTGGAGGCATTTCCAAAAGTTATTGCTCACGCTCTTTCAGCGGCCTGTGGATAAGCCGCTTAGCTCAGGGAACCGTGTAGTCAGCGTGGATGAGCCCGTTGCTTTTCTGTGACAACAAACCTGGCTGCGGCTCAGGGAGAAAATCTAATGTGTTGGATGGGCATGTAGATGAATCAGAACCTCAGAGGCGGCAGGAACCTGTCGCCCAGCCCAAGTCCCTGAATTCAGAAGTGAGGAAAGCTGAGCTCAGAGAGGGATGTGGCTAAAGTCCTTCAAGCAAAGTAGAGGTGGAGGCAGCAGCGGCCTCCCAGCCTTTTGGCTCGTGGTCCAGTGCTCACTCTAGTGTTCCGTGCTGCTCCTGAGAGCTGCATATAGATAGTAACCATGTATTATGTATAGCTGGCTGGCAGCACAGGTAGCTCACACCCCAACCTGAGGCTGCAGTAAGGTTTGTAAAGTCTAGATCAGGGAATCCTGACCCAGTTTTGTAATATTGTACCTGGCTCAAAAAATTCTGAAATATGAAATAGACTTCAGTTCCATATAGTGAAGAAAAGTGATAAACCTTATTACCTCTCCAGGAGAAAATGTTTTATGATTGCATGGAGGAAAAGAGCCTTTGTTTCATCTTATTTTCATGGTTTTGATTCCATTCTCACCAGGTAACATGATTAAATGCCTCTGCGGCGTAATAGTGATCAAAGAGCCAACACACACTGAAGCTTCTACTAAATGCCAGGCTTTGTGCCAAGCACTTTACATGCATTATCTTACCTAATTGTTACAGCACCCCTATAGGGTAGGGACGATAATTATCCCTATTTTACAGATGAGAAAACTGAGGTTTAGAGATGACACGTGACTTGCCCAACGTATGTGCCTTCCAGGCACAGAGGTATAGCAATGCTGCATAAAGGCTATGAACAAAATCCCAGTCCAGAGAAGCTATCAGAACAAAATCTTCCTTCGTTACCAAGGAAACTGATGCAGTTCCATTAGCTTAATGGCAAATATCGTGACAGTGACAATTTTAGTATGACACGTGGGTTCTGAGGCCCAGCCAATATTTCAACCAATATTGGTTTTAACAATGTCCCAGTAAAATAGGGAGCTCAGGTAGCTTCTGAGTGGCCATTCTATGTACAATTCGTATTTCTGTCTAAGTCTCAGGAGAATTGAGGGGCTGTATTCACCCAGTATCTCTCCGTAATAAAGGGCAAATGTATACTTTTGGTTCTTCTCTTATATAAGTGAATTCAACTCCAATATTTACAAGAAAGAGAACATTAAAACCACTTGTACTTCACTGTACACATTCAAGTAGACTAACGAGAAGTGACTTTTCTTCCGAGACGGCCTTCCTGTCAATCCAGCCCTTGGGAAATAGCATCCTGACTCTTCAGGTTAAGAACACACATGAGTTGAAATAAAATATGACCCTTCTGTGAATGACTGATCTCTCCCATGCCCTCTTGGATAAATCCATTTCTTTCTCCTTTAATTTTGGACCAGGAGAAGAAGTACCGCTTCCAAAACCAGGTAGACAAGATGAAGGAAAAGGTCAAAAACGTGGAGGAAAAATCAAAGGAATTTGTAAACAGAGTGGAAGAAAAGAGTCATGATCTAATTCAAAAGTGGGAAGAGAAATCGAGGGAATTCATTGGCAACTTCCTAGAACTGTTTGGGCCTGATGGAGCATGGGTATGTAATTATTTCACTTGGCCCTGCAGTAATGGGTGTTTTCAGTTTATCCTCCTTTCCAAGGAACTACTCAAGGGTTCCCTTATCTCAGTCCAGTATGTGGCCTCCACTTGGAGCATGAGCCCGAATGACTTCAAGTCTACGTCACTTCCTTAGTTTCTGCATTTCCTCTCAGTATGGCATCCAGTAGTGCCCAAAGCCAGCTCTGGTCTCTATTTCTATTTCTTATCCAGAGTTTGAAGCCACTTGGTAGTCATTGAATGTCTGTTACCGCAGAGGTTGGTTCCGTAGCTCATCCCAGTCTCCCAGTTGGATGGTAAGGGTGAAGTGGGTCAGTGGCATCATGGAACTTGACCCACTTGTAAGTGGGTCAGTGGTATCATGGAACTGATGCCTCTTGGATCAACCAGAGGAGGAGGATGCAAAAGAAATGCAGCTGCCTTGATCGCCTTTGGTTGTCAGGAACTCCTCTTTCATTGGTTGGAAGAGAGAAAGAAGAGGTAGGACTGTCTCTGTACTTATCATGCCCTGATTTGCCCCCTTTTCTCCCCCATGGTATGTATGTGCTGGGATAGGCATAAAGGTGTTGAGGGACTGCGGCCATGATCTGAATCTTAAAACTAAGACAGAAAATGTAGACAGGGTCTCTTGCCTAAATTCTATATGGAATTCTGAGTGAAAATTATGGAAAGGGAAAAGAAAATTCTGGAAACCGCCTTCTACTCCCGTGGTATTTCTATTGTGCATGCACTTCCAGAGTAAATAACCAGTATTATCAGCAGAGTTAATGAGGGTTCTATGAAAAAGATAGTTTCTTAAAATTGAAGTATAGTTGATTTACAATGCCATGTTAATTACTGCCGTACAGCAAAGGGATTCAGTTGTACATATATATACATTTATTTTTAATATTCTTTTCCATTATGGTTTATCATAGGATACTGAATATAGTTCTCTGTGCTATACAACAGAACCTTGTTGTTTATGCATTCTATATATAAAAGCCTACATCTGCTAACCCCAACCTCCCACTGCATCCCTCCCCCAACACCCCCCGCCTTGGTAACCACCAGTCTGTTCTCTGTGTCTGTAATTCTGTTTCTGTTTCACAGATAGGTTCATTTGTGTCATATTTTAGATTCCACATATAAGTGATGTCATATGGTATTTGTCTTCCTGATTTACTTCACTTAGTATGATAATTTCTAGTTGCATCCATGTTGCTGCAAATGGCATTGTTTTGTTCTTTTTGTGGCTGCGTAGTATTCCACTGTATACATATACATCATCTTTATCCATTCATCTGTCAATGGACATTGATTTCCATGGCTTGGCTATTGCGAATAGTGCTGCTATGAACATTGGGGTGCATGTATCTTTTTGAACTAGAGGAGTTTTGTCTGGATATATGCCCAGGAGTGGGATTGCTGGGTCATATTTTTAGTTTTCTGAGGAACCTCCATACTGTTGTCCACAGTGGCTGCACCAACTTACATTCCCACCAACAGTGTAGGAGGGTTCCTTTTTCTCCATACCCTCTCCAGCATTTGTTATTTATAGACTTTAGTGATGGCCATTCTGACCGGTGTGAGGTGCTACCTCAATGTAGCTTTGATTTGCATTTCTCTGATAATTAGCGATGTTGAGCATCTTTTCATGTGCCTCTCGGTCATCTGTATATCTTTTTTGGAGAAATGTCTACTTCGGTCTTCTGCCCATTTATGGATTGGATTGTTTGTTTTTTGTTATTGAGTTGTATGAGCTGTTTGTATATTTTGGAAATTAAGCCCTTGTTGGTCACATTGTTTGCAAATATTTTCTCCCATTTTGTAGGTTGTCTTTTCATTTTGTTTACGGTTTCGTTTGCTGTGTAAAAGCTCACAAGTTTAATTAGGTCTCATTTGTTTTTGCTTTTATTTCTATTGCCTTGGCAGACTGACCTAAGAAAACATTGGTACAATTTATGTCAGAGAATGTTTTGCCTATGATCTCTTCTAAGAGTTTTATGGTGTCATGTCTTATGTTTAAGTCTTTAAGCCATTTTGAGTTTATTTTTGTGTATGGTGAGAGGGTGTGTTCTAATTTCATTGATTTACATGTGCTGTCCAACTTCCCAACACCACTGGCTGAAGAGACTGTCTTTTCTCCATTGTATATTCTTGCCTCCTTTGTCGAGGATCAATTGACTGTACGTGTGTGGGTTTATTTCTGGACTCTGTTGTGTTCCATTGATCCATAGGTCTTTTTTTGTGCCAGTACCACTCTGTTTTGATTACTGTAGCCTTTGTCGTATTGTCTGAAGTCTGGGAGGGTGATGCCTCCTGCTTGGTTCTTTTTCTTCAGGATTGCTTTGGACATTCTCGGTCTTTTATGGTTCCACATAAATTTTAGGATTGTTTTAGTTCTGTGAAAAATGTCATGGGTAAGTAAGTCGATGGGGATCACATTAAATCTGTGGATTGCTTTGGGTGGTATGGCCGTTTTAACAAGATTAATTTTTCCAATCCAAGGGCATGGGATATCTGGAAAGTGATCGTTTTAAAGCTAACTCACTTTCCTTTTACAACAAAAAGGAACGATTCCATTTGATTTTCCTGATTTTAAGTAGCCTAGATTTCCTATTATGACGTGAGAAGTCTCTAACAAAATTCACTTTGGCTTTATTTTATTGATGGGCTGTCACTGCTGAGTCTCTGCTCATTTGAGCTGGTTCATTATAGGATTATCTAAAACACTCCAATAGAAAAAAGAACAATGTTTGAGAAGTTACAAGAGATGCCTTGCTTAAAGCCTAGCAGTCTCTAAGTGATTACAGAGGCAGCTGTCATAGGCCAACCATGTCTTGTTGGTTGAGTCTGAGAGGGGTGGAGGGTTTGCAAGGGGCTGCTTGAGCCCTTGATGACTTCTAGAAGGAGCTTGTAAGAGTGGGGGAGCTAAGGGTTGGGTTCCTTTTCGTTTTCCCTGGGTTTCAGCTCAGTTCACTTTAATTCAGGGGACACTGATTAATGTGCTTGTATGTGCATGGTACTAGGGAAGGACATGAAGGTAAAGCGCAGACCCTGTTCTCTGGGATTCCGTGGCCTCTGTAACAAGTCTGGAATTTCTCATTAAAATAGTTAACAAACATTTTTCACAACTAATTTTCAGGCTCTGAGGAAACAACTAGTGGTTTTTAAAAAATGAAACCACGTAGGCATTCATTTGCTTGCAGGGATTCAGAAATGTGTCTCTGCTGAGAAGCGCTGGTATTGTACCTCAAGCGGGAGGATGTTTCCTCCACCTGCAGTGAGCAAAGGTGGGAAAGGATATCATTTACATAGCAACTTGACAGACTAGTCGTTTCGGGCTCCCAGTGAAGGTGGAATAGTAGCTGGAATTGTACTAGGAGGGGAATTTGGTGACAGTGAGCTGAGGTGATTTTTAAGAAATGAAACCCAGCTAAGATACTGGAGGCTTTTCTTTTTAAAACTTGCTATTAGTGTCAAAACTGTTATTCACATTAATTTACCGTATCAGCCAGCCTCAGATGTTACTTTTGTTCTGTTGACATTAAAAGTACAGGAATAGTTACAAGGATGTTAAATGCCAAGTTAAGTAATTTGCTTTCCATGAATATGCTATTATCATAATAATTCTTTATTTGTGGATTTGGGACTGGAACTCATTTCTTAAAATAGAGAATCTGTGTTAACCTGCCAATATAGTACTGATACAAATAACCCAGACTTGGAAAGGTACAAAATACAAGACCTGGAAAGGTACAAAATACAAGGATTTAAGGTAAAAAATTTGGTACAACAGGTTCAGCATGTAGCTTACAGTGGGTACTCCATAAATGTTTCTAGATTGAACGAACAGATGTGTGTGTGATGAAGACCTATTCACAGAACTTCCTAGCACCTGCGAAGGATATGGTGAGGCCTAAATCCTCCATGTCTACATGGATCTATATATCGATGCTCTATATAGATATGTGCACTGCTAGATCAACACATACCCTTAGCCTTCTGTTGTTTATGGTGCTGGACAGGGCTTGCTTACAACTTAGCATTTGGTGGCTCGATTTCAGTAGGCAGACTTGGTTTGCTTGGCCCTTAACAATGCTTAAACCTTTCTCATAGGGAGGGCACAAACTCTCCAGTTGACTGTGTCTATAACATTCCCCACTCTTCCTTGCTGCCACCTTCTCTAACCTTACACCTTTATGCTGCCCACCTGGCCTCAGGGAATATTTGTGTTTGCACCTTGTGGTGTAGTGTCTTCAAGTCTCCCCCAAGTGACCTCATGTTTGGAATCAAGAACGAGGATATAAAACCCAAAACCTTACAGTCCATCTGTAAGAGGAGGGTGGTGGTGATGTTACTGTCTAGAAGTTATATAGCAGGTTCAACTCCTTTTTACATAGTCCTTTTATGTCTACCCATTTTAATCACATAAGAGGGTAGTATTATAGCAGTGTTATAAAGAAACAAAGGTCTAGAAAAATTATGAACCTTTCCAATGGTCTCATAGGAGTTTGGAGGTACCAGGATGGACCCTGGGGCCAAGCCTCTTTATCCAGGCCAGCACTGGATCCTTCATGATAGAAATGTCCATGGGATGCAGTCACTTTGCTTCACTCTCCTTTGGCTAGCGTGTGGCACTGTGGAGAAACTAGGGTCTATCCAAACCCTCCCTTTAAGGCTTTTGTGACAAAGCCAGTTGCCAAAAGGGCACATGAGGTCAGGTCATCTAGATTGAGGGCTTCCTTCCTAAGCAAGAAGAAATCATGGTGTTCATGGCTGTACTCATTATTAGAGTATAACACATTACCCCAAAACTTAGTGACTTAAAAACAAACATTATCTCACATAGTTTCTGAAGGTCAGGAAGCAACTTAGCCGGATGGTTATGACTTGGGGTCTTGTTATGAAGTTGGCAGTCAGGATGTCAGCTGGAGCTGCAGTCACTTGAGGCTGGAGGATCCTCTTCCACACTCTGATGTCACTGTCGACTGGATACCTCAGTTCTTCACTATGTGGGTCTTTCCACAAGGCTGCCCAAGTGTCTTCACGACATAGCAGCTGGCTTTCTCCAGAGGGAGTGAGAGTCTAAGGGAAAAAAAGCTATAGTCTTTTATGATCTAACATCAGAAGTGACAAAGCATCACTTTTACCATCTTCTATTGGTTACACAGACTAATCCTTGTATATTTGGGAAGGACACTACACAAGGATGTGAATACCAGCAGGTGGGGCCATTGCTTTTGGGAATTGGAAGCAAGCCATCTACTTTCAGCTGCTGTAATAGATTCTCAGTCCCCTTTTACTCAGTCTGATGGGTGGATTGTCAGAGACCAATATGTTAATTTTCAACCTTATCATCTACCACTCTATGTAGTTAACTGTTTGCTTGATTCTTGTTACTAGTTTTGACCCATACTCAGAAGAGAGCCTGTAACCCAACCAGAGATGCAAAGGGAAGCCTTCCCAGCGGAGACTTGGTATTACCTCTCTTTGGAGGATGTGTCTCTGACAGACAGACGGTCTCAAGGGAAGGGTTGTAAAGGAGCTAAATTTTGAAGCTTTGTTGCTATGTAGGAGGCAACCCTGTTCATGTCCAAGATATTGAGAGGCAAGAAGTCAGGACCAGGGGATGCCGACTTCCTAGTGAAACTTCATGTTTGCTCTGGAAATTCAAGCATTTCAAACAAAGATAGTGTTCTCTTTAAACATTAGTACCCCAGCCACATATGCTGTCCTTTAAAATATTACGTATCATTTTGAATGATCTGCCATTATATTCCTCCATTGACTCTGAAAATAGAATCATCTCCTGTTTGAAGGGAAAATGGCTCTATTCTGTTTTACCATGTGAACATAGACCCCCTTCCCTGGAGTAACAGGAGAGAATGACCTTAAGTCAGGTGCAAGTTTTCGGTTCTTCCCGGACCACGAACTCCCTCAGCCTCATCCAGTCAGCCTGGTGGATCTGTAATTTGCCATCTGATATGAGATTACTTAAAGAAAAAAAAACACCTGGATGGTGTGTTCTTTTTTCTTAGAAAAACCAGATTTACATGATATAAGGTCCAATGCTCATTTTTTCAAACAGCACTAAGAACACAATTCACCATTTTAACCGTTTTTAAGTGTACGGTTCAGTGGTATGAAATACATTTACACTGATTTCCAACCACCACCACCATCCATTTCCAGAACTTTGTTTTTATCATCCCATATTAAAAAACTATGTACCCATTAAACAGTAAATTCACATTTCCCCACTCCCCCCAACCAGTCCTTGGGGACCACCCCTTTACTTTCTATCTCTATCAATTTGACTATTCTAGGTACCTCATAAGTAGAATCATACAGTATTTGTTCTTTGTCGTACGGCTTCTTTCACTTACTATAAGGTCTTCAAGGTTCAACCGATATTATAACATGTATCAGAATTTCATTCCTTTTTAAAGATGAATAATCTCCCATTGTGAAAGACTTTATTTTTACGTAAAAGAGGCTTATTTACTTACGTTAAAGCATCGGGGCTTCCTTGGTGGTGCAGTGGTTAAGAATCTGCCTGCCCAGGCAGGGGACAAGGGTTCAAGCCCTGGTCCAGGAAGATCCCACGTGCAGTGGAACAAATAAGCCCGTGTGCCGCAACTACTGAGCCTGCACACCACAGCCACTGAGCCCGCGATCCACAACTACTGAAGCCCGCACGCCTAGGGCCAGTGCTCTGCAACGAGAGAAGCCACCACGATGAGAAGCCCGCGCACCGCAACAAAGAGTAGCCCTCGCTCACTGCAACTAAAAGCTCCTGCGCAGCAAAGACCCAACGCAGCCAAAAATAAATTAATTTAAAAAAACAAGCATCGGCCTGAAGGGCAGGTATATAATTTAACATACTTTTTAGGGGCCTGCTGGTTACTCTCCAGGGACGGAGGCTGGTGGGTACCATCTTTGTGTTCTCCCTCTGCCTCATTTCAACTTGCTTTGCTCATAACTTCCAGGAAGAAGCTTGTACCCTCCTTTGGCAGCCTGATTTTTCTGGCCGCCACCCACAAGATACCACTCGATCACCTGGACCTGGGGGCCAGTGGGGCTTATGCTCAGGAATCCCACAGGACTGTAACCAATGGAGAAGACTTCTCGTCCAGGTACCATGCACAGGACACGGCAAGAGGCAAGAGACCCAGGAGCCCAGTCTTTCTGTGAAAGTGGCCTATTTGCTTGTCCTGGAGCTATGGCCTGAGGGACAGATTTTAATGGTTTGGCACACATCTAGGGACCTACTGAAGTGTACTCCAAAAACAGAGGCCAGTAGATGCCATCTCTGCTCTCCTTCTGCCTCACACCAGGTCACCAATAGCTACCAGTAAGAGACAATAACTGAACTGAAGAATACACTAGAGGGATTCAACAGCAGACTAGCTGAAGCTCAGTGAACGTGAAGACAGGGCTGTGAAGCTCACCCCAATCAGAGCAGCAAAAAGAAAAAAGAACGGAAAACAGTAAAAATTGCTTAAGGAGCTTATGGGACAATATCAAGCCAACCAAAATTCATATTATAGCGGTCCCAGAAGGAGAAGCAAGAGAGAAAGGGGCAGAAAACTTACTTGAAGACATAATGGCTGAAAACTTCCCTAACCTTGGGAAGAAAACAGAGACCCAGATCCAGGAAGCAAAGGGAGTTCCAAATAAGATGAACTGAAAGACACATTATAATTAAATTGTCAGAAATTACAGACAAGGAGAGAATCTTAAAAGCAGCAAGAGAAAAACAACTTGTCATGTATATGTATAAGGGAACCCCCATAAAACTAGCAGCACATTTTCAGCAGAAACTTTACAGGCCAGAAGGAAGTGGCATGATATAGTCAAAGTGCTGAAAGAAAAAACCCACAACCAAGAATACTCTACTGGGTGCAGGCTGTCACTCAGAATTGAAGGAGACAAGAAAAGGCTAAAGGAGCTCATCACCACGAAACCAGCCTTAGGAGAAATGTTAGAGGGACGTCTTTAAGCTGAAAAGAAAGGGTGCTCCTTATTAATAGGAAAACATATGAAAGTATAAAGCTCACTGGTAAATATAAATATGTAGCAAAATTAAGAATAATGTTATAAAGGTGATGGATTAATCACTTATAAAGCTAGTGTGTGGTTAGGTTAAGACCTTCACACTAGCTTTATAAGTGAGTAAAAATAACTGTAACTACAATAATTAAGGGATACAAGAGATTAAAAGATGTAAAAGGTGACATCGAAGGTGTCAGACATCCGGCAGGGGTTAGGAGGGAGAGTAAAAAGGTAGAGCTTTAGAATGTGCTCAAACTTAAGTTTTTATCAACTTGAAACAGACTGTTACATACATTTTTTATGTGTAAGCCTCATGGTAACTACAAAGTAAAAACCTATAGTAGATACCAAAAGATAAAGGAATCTAAGCACACACTAAAGAAAGTCATCAAATCACAAAGGAAGAGAACAGAAAGGAACAGAGGAACTAGAAAACAGCCAGAAAACAATTAACAAAATGGCAATATTTACATACCTATCAATAATTACTTTAAATGAAAATGTTTAAATTTTCCAGTTAAAAGAGTGTCTGACACATCTACATGGTGCCTACAAGACACTCACTTCAGATGTAAGGACACAGACTTAAGGGAAGGGTTGGAAAAAAATATTCCATGCAAATGGAAACCAAAAGAAAGCTAGGGTAACTAAGACAAAATAGACTTTACAACAAAGACAGGAGCACCAAAATGTGTTAACAGACCTAAAAAAGGAAAGACAACAATACAGTAATAGTAGGGGGATTTAAAACACTACTTTCATCAATGGATAGAGCATCCAGTCAGTACAGAAATTCAGCTGTAAATGACATACCAGATGGAGTTGATACATACAGCACAGTCCATCCAAAAGCAATGGCATATATCAATACATTCTTCTCAAGTGCACATGAAATATTATCCAGGAGAGATCATATGTTAGGCCACAAAAGAAGTCTTAACACATTTAAAAAGACTGAAATCATATCAAGCACTTTTTTTTTTTTTTTTTTTTTTTGCAGTACGTGGGCCTCTCACTGCTGTGGCCTCTCCTGCCGCGGAGCACAGGCTCCAGACGCACAGGTCCAGCGGCCATGGCCCACGGGCCCAGCCGCTCCACGGCATGTGGGATCCTCCCGGACCGGGGCACGAACCCGCGTCCCCTGCATCGGCAGGCGGACTCCCAACCACTGCGCCACCAGGGAAGCCCTCAAGCACTTTTCTAACTACAATGGTATGAAGCCAGAAATCGATTACGAGAAGAAAACTGGAAAATTCACAAATATGTGGAAATTAAACAGCATGCTACTGAACAACCAATGAGTCAAAGAAGATATCAAAAGAGAAGTCAAA
Organism: Pseudorca crassidens; assembly: GCF_039906515.1. Lineage (NCBI taxonomy): Eukaryota > Metazoa > Chordata > Mammalia > Artiodactyla > Delphinidae > Pseudorca > Pseudorca crassidens. The sequence goes on from NC_090317.1 coordinate 113,041,064, forward strand.
AAATACCTTGAGACAAATAAAAATGGAAATACAACACACCCAAATTTATGGGATGCAGCAAAAGCAGTTCTAAGAGGGAAGTGTCTATCAATAAATGCCAACATCAAGAAACAACAAAAAAATCCTCAAACAACGTAACTTTACATGCGAAGAACTAGGAAAAGAATAATACAGGAAGCCCAAAGGAAGGAAATAAAGACCAGAACAGAAATAAATGAAATACAGACTAAAAAGACAGTAGTTAAGATCAACAAAACTAAGAGCTGGTTCTTTGAAAACAAAATTGACAAACCTTAAGCTAGACTCATCAAGAAAAGAAAGAGGACTCACAACAACAAAACTACAGCTCACAAAGGAGACATTACAACTGACACCACAGAAATACAAAGAATAAGAGACTACTATTAACAATTATACACCAACAAATTTGACAACCTAGACGAAATGGGTAAATTCCTAGAAACATACAGCCTACTGAGACTGAATTGTGAAGAAATGGAAAATCCAAACAGACAGATTACTAGTAAGGAGATTGAATTAGTCAACCAAAAACCTCCTTGGGATTAATATATACACACTACTATATATAAAATAGATAACCAACAAGGACCTACTGTATAGCACAGGAAACTACACAATATTTTATAATCACCTATAAGGGAAAAGAATCTGAAAAAGAATGTATATGTATGTATATAGATCTGAATCACTGTGCTGTACACCTGAAACTAACACAACATTGTAAATGAACTATACTTCAATTAAAAAAATTATATATATATAAATATATAAAGTTTCACATACTACTTCCTATGGTCTGAGCATTTGTGCCCCTCCCCCCCCAATTTCATACGTTGAGATCTTAACGCCCAATGAGATGGTATTGGCAGATGGGGCCTTTGGGAGGTGAGTAGGTCATGAGGGCAGAACCCTCATAAATGAAATTAATACCCATATAAAATAGACCCCAGAGAGCTCCCTTGCCTCCTGCCACCATGTAGGGACGCAAGAAGGCTATGAACAGCAAGAGGCTCCTCACTCGATCCTACTGGCAACTTGATCTTGGGCTTTTCAACCTCCACAACTGTGAGAAATAAATTTCTGTTATAAGCTAAAGAAAACAAAAAAACAAAAACCCACCCAACAAAAGTCCACAACCAGATGGCATTACTGGTGAATTCTCTCAAACATTTAAAGAATACTGATCATGTTCAAAGTCTCCCAGAAAGAAAAAAAAAAAAAGGAAGGAACACTACCAGGGCAATATCCCTGATGAATACAGATGCAAAAATCCTCAACAAAATATTAGCAAACCACATTCAACAATACATTAAAGGGATCATACACCATGATACGTGGGATTTATTCTAGAGCTGAAAGGATGGTTCAACATCCACAATTCAATGTGTTATACCAGTTTAACCAAATGAAGAATGAAAACCATGTGCTTACTCAATAGATACAGAAAAAGCATTTGACAAAATTCAACATCCATGTATGATTAAAAACTCTCAACAAAGGGTATAGAGGGGAATGTACCTCAACGACATAATAAAAGCCATATATGACAAGCCACGGTCAACATTATACTCAACGATGAAAAGCTGAAATCTTTTCCTCTAATATCAGGAACAAGTCAAGTATGCCCCCTCACCACTTCTATTTAACATAGTATTGGACGTCCTAGCCATAGCAATTAGGCAAAAAAAGAAACAAAAGGGCATCCAAATGGGAAAGGACAAACTGTCACTATTTGCTGATGACATATTATATATAAGAAACCCTAAAGACTCCACAAAAAAACTGTGAGAAATAATAAATTCAGAACTGTCAGAAAGAAATTAAGACAACAATCCCATTTACAATTGCATCAAAAAGAATAAAATACATAGGAATAAATTTTACCAAGCAGGTGAAAGATCTGTACACTGAAAACTATAAGATGTTGATGAAAGAAATTGAAGACACAAATAAATGGAAAGACATTCTGTGCTCATGGATTGGAAGAACATGGTTAAAATGTCCATACAACCCAAAGCAATCTGCAGAGTCAGTGCAATCCCTATCAAAATTCCAATGGCGTTTTTTACAGAAATACAACGAACAATCTTAAAATTCATATGGAACTACCTAAGATCCCAAATAGCTAAAGCAATCTTGAGAAAAAAGACCAAAGCTGGAGACATCGTGTGCCCTAATGTCACACTGTATTACAAAGTGATAGTAATCAAAACAGTGTGGGATTGGCATAAAAACAAACACATAGGGCTTCCCTGGTGGTGCAGTGGTTGAGAGTCTGCCTGCCGATGCGGGGGACACGGGTTTGTGCTCTGGTCCAGGAAGATCCCACATGCCGCGGAGCGGCTGGGCCCGTGAGCCATGGCCGCTGAGCCTGCACGTCTGGAGCCTGTGCTCCGCAACGGGAGAGGCCACAACAGTGAGAGGCCCGCGTACCGCAAAAAAAAAAACCCCCCAAAAACAAAAAAACCAGACACATATAGTAATGGAACAGAATAGGGAGCCCAGAAATAAACCTATGCATATATGGTCAATTTATGACAAAGGAGGCAAGAATATACAATGGGGAAAAGACAGTCTCTGCAATAATGCTGCTAGGAAAACTGGACACCAACATGCAAAGAGAACGAAACTGGACCACTCTTACACTATACACAAAAAGCTAACTCAAAATGGATTAAAGAATTTAGTGTAAGACGTGAACCCATAAAACTCCTACAAGAAAACATAGGTGGTAGGCTCCTTGACATTGGTCTTCGCAATGATTTGTTGGATTTGACACCAAAAGCAAAGGCATCAAAAGCAAGAAGAAACAAATGGGACTACACCAAAGTACAAAGCTTCTGTAGAGCAAAGGAAACAAAATGAAAAAGCAACCTACCAAATGGGAGAAAATATTTGCAAATCATATCTGATAAGGGGTTAATATCTACAAAATATATATATATATAAAACTTATACAACTCAACAAAAAAACCTATGATCCAGCAAAATGAGATAGAAGATACAGAGAACAGATTGGTGGTTGCCAAAGGCAGAGGGTAGGGGGTGTACAAAATGGGTGAAGAGGGTCAAAAGTACAAAATTTCAGTTATAAAATAAGTCCTGGGGAACACACAGCACGCCTCAGGCTGTTGCAACGTCACGCCGGCCTCTGCCGCCACAGGCTCACCCCGCATTCCGTACCCCTCCCTCCCCCTAGCCTGAGTGAGCCAGAGCCCCCTAATCAGCCGCTACTTTAACTCCCTCCTGTCTGGGCAAAGACCAGATGCCAGAGGGCGACCGACATGCAGAGGCAGGGCCAAATCCAAAGCCGAACCCCGGGAGCTGTGCAAACAAAGAAGAGAAAGGGAAATTTCTCCCAGCAGCCTCAGGAGCAGCGGATTAAATCTCCACAATCAACTTGATGTACCCTGCATCTGTGGAACACCTGAAGAGACAACAGATCATCCCAAAATTGAGGCAGTGGACTTTGAGAGCAACTGTAGGCTTGGGACTTGCTGTATGTCACTGACGGGTTTCTGATTTATATGTTGAGCTTAGTTTAGTTTTTAGCACTTGTTATCATTGATGGATTTGTTTATTGGTTTGGTTGCTCTTTTCTTTTTTTTATGACTTTTTAATTTTAATATTTTTAAATTTTAATAACTTTTATTTTATTTTATTTTACTATACTTTCTTTCTTTTTTTCCTCCCTTTTCTACTGAGCCATGTAGCTGACAGGGTCTTGGTGCTCTGGCCGGGTGTCAGGCCTGAGCCTCGAAAGTGGGAGAGCCGAGTTCAGGACACTGGACCACCAGAGACCTCCTGGCTCCACGTAATATCAATCAGTGAAGAGTTGTCCCAGAGATCTCCATCTCAACGCTAAGACCCAGCTCCACTCAACGACCAGCAAGTTCCAGTGCTGGACACCCCATGCAAAACTACTAGCAAGACAGGAACACAACTCCACCCATTAGCAGAGAGGCTGCCTAAAATCATAGTAAGTTCACAGACACCCCAAAACACACCACCAGACGCGGTCCTGCACACCAGAAAGACAAGATCCAGCTTCATCCACCAGAACACAGGCACCAATCCCCTCCACCAGGAAGCCTACACGATCCACTGAACCAACCTTACCCACTGGGAGCAGACACCAAAAACAACAGAAACTATGAACCTGCAAAAAGGAGACTCCAAACACAGTAAGTTAAGCAAAATGAGAACACAGAGAAACACACAGCAGATGAAGGAGCAAGGTAAAAACCCACCAGACCTAACAAATGAAAAGGAAATACACAGTCTACCTGAATAAGAATTCAGAGTAATGATAGTAAAGATGATCCAAAATCTTGGAAATAGAATGGAGAAAATACAAGAAAAGATTAACAAGGACCTAGAAGAACTAAGAGCAAATAAACAGAGATGAACAGCACAATAAATGAAATTAAAAATTCTCTAGAAGGAATCCATAGCAGAAAAACTGAGGCAGAAGAACAGATAACGGACCTGGGAGATAAAATAGTGGAAATAACTACCACAGAGCAGAATAAAGAAAAAAGAATGGAGGGCAGTCTCAGAGACCTCTGGGACAACATTAAACACACCAACATTCGAATTATAGGGGTCCCAGAAGAAGAGGAGGAAAAGGGACTGAGAAAATATTTGAAGGATTATAGTCGAAAACTTCCCTAATATGGGAAAGGAAATAGTCAATCAAGTCCAGGAAGCACAGAGAGTCCCATACAGGAAATATCCAAGGAGAAACACGCCAAGACACATATTAATCAAACTGTCAAAAATTAAATACAAAGAACAAATATTAAAAGCAAGGGAAAAACAACAAATAACACACAAGGGAATCCCCATAAGGTTAACAGCTGATCTTTCAGCAGAAACTCTGCAAGCCAAAAAGGAGTGGCAGGACATATTTAAAGGGATGAAAGGGAAAAACCTACGACCAAGATTACTCTGCCCAGCAAGGATCTCACTCAGATTTGACAGAGAAATTAAAACCTTTACAGACAAGCAAAGGCTAAGAGAATTCAGTACCACCAAACCACCTTTGCAACAAATGCTAAAGGAACTTCTCTAGGCAGGAGACACAAGGGAAGGAAAAGACCTACAATAACAAACCCAAAACAATTAAGAAAATGGTAACAGGAACATACATATCGATAATTACCTTGAATGTAAATGGATTAAATGCTCCAACCAAAGATATAGACTGGCTGAATGGATACAAAAACATGACCTGTATATATGCTGTCTACAAGAGACCCTCTTCAGACCTAGGGACACATACAGACTGAAAGTGAGGGGATGGACAAAGATATTCCATGCAAATGGAAATCAAAAGAAAGCTGGAGTAGCAATTCTCGTATCAGACAAAATAGACTTTAAAATAAAGACTATTATAAGAGACAAAGAAGGACACTACATAATGAGCAAGGAATCAATCCAAGAAGAAGATATAACAATTGTAAATATTTATGCACCCAACAGAGGAGCACCTCAATACATAAGGCAAATGCTAGCAGCCATAAAAGGGGAAATCAACAGTAACGCAATAATAGTAGGGGACTTTCACACTCCACTTTCACCAATGGACAGATCATCCAAAATGAAAATAAATAAGGAAACACAAGCTTTAAATGATACATTAAACAAGATGGACTTAACTGATATTTATAGGACATTCCATCCAAAAACAACAGAATACACATTCTTCTCAAGTGCTCATGGAACATCCTCCAGGATGGATCATATCTTGGGACACAAATCAAGCTTTGGGAAATTTAAGAAAATGGAAATTGTATCAAGTATCTTTTCTGACCACAATGCAATGAGACTAGATATCAATTACAGGGGGAAAAAAACTGAAATAATACAAACACCTGGAGGCTAAACAATATGCTACTGAATAACCAAGAGATCACTGAATAAATCAAAGAGCAAGTCAAAAACTACCTAGAAACAAATGACAATGAAAACACGAGGACCCAAAACCTATGGGATGCAGCAAAAGCAGTTCTAAGAAGGAAGTTTATAGCAATAAAATCCTACCTCAAGAAACAAGAAAAATCTCCAATAAACAACCTAACCTCACACCTAAAGCAATTAGAGAAAGAAGAACAAGAAACCCCCAAAGTTAGCAGGAGGAAATAAATCATAAAGATCAGATCAGAAATAAATGAAAAAGAAATGAAGGAGACGATAGCAAAGATCAATAAAACTAAAAGCTGGTTCTTTGAGAAGATAAACAAAATTGATAAACCATTAGCCACACTCAACAAGAAAAAAAGGGAGAAGACTCAATAGAATTAGAAATGAAAAAGGAGAAGTAACAACTGACACTGCAGAAATACAAATGATCATGAGAAATTACTACAAGCAACTATATGCCAATAAAATGGACAACCTGGAAGATTTGGACAAATTCTTAGAAAAGCACAACCTTCCGAGACTAAACCAGGAAGACACAGAAAATATAAACAGACCAATCACAAGCACTGAAATTGAAACTGTGATTAAAAATCTTCCAACAAACAAAAGTCCAGGACCAGATGGATTTTCAGGCGAATTCTAGCAAACACTTAGAGAAGAGCTAACACCTATCCTTCTCAAACTCTTCCAAAATACAGCAGAGGGAGGAACACTCCCAAACTCATTCTATGAGGCCACCATCACCCTGATACCAGACAATTATGTCACAAAAGAAAGAAAACTACAGGCCCATATCACTGATGAACATAGATGCGAAAGTCCTCAACAAAATTCTAGCAAACAGGGCTTCCCTGGTGGCGCAGGTGTTGACAGTCCGCCTGCCAATGCAGGGGACACGGGTTCGTGCCCCGGTCCAGGAAGATCCCACATGCCGCAGAGCGGCTAGGCCCGTGAGCCATGGCTGCTGTGCCTGCGCGTCCAGAGCCTGTGCTCTGCAATGGGAGAGGCCACAACAGTGAGAGGCCCGCGTACCGCAAAAAAAAAAAAAACCTAGCAAACAGAATCCAGCAGCACATTAAAAGGATCATACACCATGATCAGGTGGGGTTTATCCCAGGAATGCAAGGGTTCTTCAATATGGTCAAATCAATCAATGTGATACACCATATTAACAAACTGAAGGATAAAAACCATATTATAATCTCAATAGACACAGAAAAAGCTTTCAAGAAAATTCAACAGGGCTTCCCTGGTGGCGCAGTGGTTGAGAATCTGCCTGCTAATGCAGGGGACACGGGTTCGAGCCCTGGTCTGGGAGGATCCCACATGCTGTGGAGCAATTAGGCCCGTGAGCCACAACTACTGAGCCTGCGTGTCTGGAGCCTGTGCTCCGCAACAAGAGAGGCCGTGATAGTGAGAGGCCCGTGCACTGCGATGAAGAGTGGCCCCTGCTTGCCACAACTAGAGAAAGCCCTCGCACAGAAACGAAGACCCAGCACAGGAAAAATAAATTAATAAACTCCTACCCCCAACATCTAAAAAAAAAAATTCAACACCCATTTATGATAAAAACTCTCCAGAAAGTAGGCATAGAGGGAACTTACCTCAACATAATAAAGGCCATATATGACAAACCCATAGCCAACATCATGCTCAATGGTGAAAAACTGAAAGCATTTCCACTAAGATTGGGAACAAGACAAGGTTGCCCACTCTCACCACTATTATTCAACATAGTTTTGGAAGTTTTAGCCCCAGCAATCAGAGACGAGAAAGAAAGAAAAGGAATCCAAATTGGAAAAGAAGTAAAACTGTCACTGTTCGCACATGACATGATACTCTAGATGGAGAATCCTAAAAATGCTACCAGAAAACTACTAGAGCTAACCAATGAATTTGGTAAAGCTGCAGGATACAAAATTAATGCACAGACATCTCTTGCATTCCTATACACTAATGATGAAAAATCTGAAAGAGAAATTAAGGAAACACTCCCATTTACCACTGCAACAAAAAGAATAAAATACCTAAGAATAAACCTACCTACGGAGACAAAAGACCTGTATGCAGAAAACTATAAGACACTGATGGAAGAAATTAAAGATGATATAAATAGAGAGATATACCATGTTCTTGGATTGGAAGTATCAACATTGTGAAAATGACTATACTACCCAAAGCAATCTACAGATTCAGTGCAATCCCCGTCAAACTACCAGTGGCATTTTTCACAGAACTGGAACAAAAAATTTCACAATTTATATGGATACACAAATAACCAAAGCAATCCTGAGAAAGAAAAATGTAGCTGGAGGAATCAGGCTCCCTGACTTCAGACTATACTACAAAGCTACAGTAATCAAGACAGTATGGTACTGGCACATAAACAGAAATATAGATCAATGGAACATGATAGAAAGCCCAGAGATAAACCTACACACGTATGGTCACTTTATCTTTGATAAAGGAGGCAAGAATATACAGTGGAGCCAAGACAGCCTCTTCAATAAGTGGTGCTGGGAAAACTGGACAGCTACATGTAAAAGAATGAAATTAGAACACTCCCTAACACCATACACAAAAATAAACTCAAAATGGATTAAAGACCTAAATGTAAGGCCAGACACTATCAAACTCTTACAGGAAAACACAGGCAGAACACTCTATGACATACATCACAGTAAGATCCTTTTTGACCCACCTCCTAGGGAAATGGAAATAAAAACAAACAAATGGGACCTAATGAAACTTAAAAGCTTTTACACAGCAAATGAAATCATAAACAAGACAAAAAGACAACCCTCAGAATGAGAGAAAATATTTGCAAATGAAGAAATGGACAAAGGATTAATCTCCAAAATTTACAAGCAGCTCATGCAGCTCAATAACAAAAAAACAAACAACCCAATCCAAAAATGGGCAGAAGACCTAAATAGACATTTCTCCAAAGAAGATATACAGATTGCCAACAAACACATGAAAGGATGCTCAACATCACTAATCATTAGAGAAATGCAACTCAAAACTACCTCACACCGGTCAGAATGGCCATCATCAAAAAATTTACAAACAATAAATGCTGGAGAGGGTGTGGAGAAAAGGGAACCCTCTTGCACTGTTGGTGGGAATGTAAACTGATACAGCCACTGTGGAGAACAGTATGGAGGTTCCTTAAAAAACTAAAAATAGGGCTTCCCTGGTGGCGCAGTGGTTGAGAGTCTACCTGCCAATGCAGGGGACACATGTTCCTCTCCCAGTCTGGGAAGAGCCCACGTGCCACGGAGCGGCTAGACCCGTGAGCCATGGCCGCTGAGCCTGCGTGTCCAGAGCCTGTGCTCCGCAACGGGAGAGGCCACAACAGTGAGAGGCCCGTGTACCGCAAAAAAAAAAAAAAAACAAACTAAAAATAGAACTACCATATGACCCAGCACTCCCATTACTGGGCATATACCCTGAGAAAACCATAATTCAGAAAGAGTCATGTACCAAAATGTTCATTGCAGCTCTATTTACAATAGCCTGGAGATGGAAACAACCTAAGTGTCCATCATCGGATGAATGGATAAAGAAGATGTGGCACATATATACAATGGAATATTACTCAGCCATAAAAAGAAACGTAATTGAGTTATTTGTAGTGAGGTGGATGGACCTAGAGACTGTCATACAGAGTGAAGTAAGTCAGAAAGAGAAAAACAAATACCGTATGCTAACACATATATATATGGAATTAAAAAAAAAAAGGTTCTGAAGAACCTAGGGGCAGGACAAGAATAAAGACACAGACATAGAGAATGGACTTGAGGACACTGGGAGGGGAAAGGGTAAGCTAAGAAGAAGTTAGAGAGTGGCACTGACATATATACACTACCAAATGTAAAGTAGATAGCTAGTGGGAAGCAGCCTCATAGCACAGGGAGATCAGCTCGGTGCTTTGTGACCACCTAGAGGGGTGGGATAGGGAGGGTGGGAGGGAGGGAGACGCAAGAGGGAGGGGATATGGGGATATATGTATACGAATAGCTGGTTCACTTTGCTGTACAGCAGAAACTAACACAACAATGTAAAGCAATTTTATTTTTATTTTTTATTTTTTTAAACATCTTTATTGGAGTATAATTGCTTTACAATGGTGTGTTAGTTTCTGCTGTATAACAAAGTGAATCAGTTATACATATACACCTGTTCCCATTTCTCTTCCCTTTGGCATCTCCCTCCCTCCCACCCTCCCTATCCCACCCCTCCAGGTGGTCACAAAGGACCGAGCTGATCGCCCTGTGCTATGTGGCTGCTTCCCACTAGCTACCTATTCTACGTTTGATAGTGTATATATGTCCATGCCACTCTCTCACTTCGTCACTGCCTACCCTTCCCCCCCCCACATCCTCAAGTCCATTCTCTAGTAGGTCTGTGTCTTTATTCCCGTCTTACCCTTAGGTTCTTCATGACCTTTTTTTTTCTTTCTTAAATTCCGTATATATGTGTTAGCATACGGTATTTTTCTCTTTTTGACTTACTTCACTCTGTATGACAGACTCTAGGTCCATCCACCTCACTACAAATAACTCAATTTTGTTTCTTTTTATAGATGAGTAATATTCCATTGTATGTATGTGCCACATCTTCTTTACCCATTCATCTGTTGATGGACACTTAGGTTGCTTCCATGTTCTGGCTATCGTAAATAGAGCTGCAATGAACATTTTGGTACATGACTCTTTTTGAATTATGGTTTTCTCAGGGTATATGCCCAGTAGTGGGATTGCTGGGTCATATGGTAGTTCTATCTGTAGTTTTTTAAGGAACCTCCATACTGTTCTCCATAGTAGCTGTATCAATTTACATTCCCACCAGCAGTGCAAGAGGGTTCCCTTTTCTCCACACCCTCTCCAGCATTTATTGCTTGTAGATTTTTTGATGATGGCCATTCTGACCAGTGTGAGATAAAGCAATTTTATTACACTCCAATAAAAATGTTAAGAAAAAAAAGAAACTATTGCCTAATCTAACATCTTACAGATTTACACCAGTGTTTCCTCTAAGATCCCCTTTTTTTTTTTTTTTTTGCGGTACGCGGGCCTCTCACCATTGTGGCCTCTCCCGTTGCAGAGCACAGGCTCCGGATGCGCAGGCTCAGCGGCCATGGCTCACGGGCCCAGCTGCTCCGCGGCATGTGGGATCCTCCCGGACCGGGGCACGAACCCGTGTCCCCTGCATCGGCAGGCGGACTCTCAACCACTGCGCCACCAGGGAAGCCCTAAGATCCATTTTGAGTTAATTTTTATATGTGGTATGAATTAAGGTTCAAATTTATTCTTTTGGATATGGATATCCATTGTCTATCACCATTTGTTGATAAGGATACTCTTGACATCCTTGTTGAAAATCAATTTACTTTTGATATATGGGCTTATTTCCAAGTGTTGTCATCTTAATATTAAATCTTCCAATCCATGAACACAGGATGTCTCTCCATTTACTTAGGTCTTTAGTTTCTTTCAACAATGATTTGCAGTATACAAGTCTTATATTCATTGATTAAATTTACTCTTATTTTTTTCTTTTTGTTATTTTAACTGGATTTAAAAAAATTTTTAGATTGTTTATTGCTAATATATAGAAATACAACTGATTTTTTTCTATATTCTTAAAAAAGAAGTCCTGGAGATGTAATGTGCAGCATGGTAATAGTTAATAATACTCTTGCCTATTTGAAAGTAGATCTTAAAAGTTCTCATCACAGAAATTTGCAACCATGTATGGTAACAGATTAACAAGACTTATTGTGATCATTTACATATATATATACACACACATATATATGTACATATTATATGTTACATATATATGTTGTACACCTGAAACTAATATAACATTATATGTCAATTATACCTCAAAAAATATATACATGAACATAGACTTTTTTCCTCTATTGTTTACTGCTCTATCCTCAGGGTTTAGATTAATCCTCAAACCATACATAGTGTGCTGTTGTTAAATGTTTGTTGAAGCAATGAATCTTTTGTGAGCTTTCAGATTCTCCATGCCAGGAAAACCCTCCATAATATTTTATAAGAGACAAAATGTTTCTTTTCAACACCATCTTAGAAATACTTTAGCCATGCTAGCAAAAAAAAACCCATCATATGTATATGCATACACGTGTACATATACATATACACATATACAGTTATTTATGCATACCTCATTTTGTTTATCCATTCATCCACCAATAGACATTTAGAGTGTTTCCACTTTTTGGCTATGAACATTACTATACAAGTATCTATTTAAGTCTCTGCTTTCAAGTCTTTTTGGGTATATACCCAGAAGTAGAATTGTTAAACCATATGATAATGCTCTTTTTAATTTTTTTGAGGAACTGCCATACTGTTTTCCGTAGTGGCTGCACCAGTTTACATTCCCTTGGCAACGCACGAAAGTTCTAATTTCTCCAGCACTTGTTGTTTTCTGTTTGTTCCTTATAATAGCCATTTTCATGGCATTGCTAAGTTTTAAGACTTAATTTTGAGAAAAGAAATATAAAATGCAGTTCGTGGATCTGAACTAGATTTCCCACTTGTCTTTTGGACAGTTTGAAAACTTTGTCTTCCAACAAATATTCAATAAAACATGAGTAAACATGAAAAGCTTCCTACTATGAAAGTTATGGAGAGCTGGTCATGAGCAGGGGCTCACTTCCTAGCTGGGTAGCCTTGAGCAAGTTCATTTACCTCTCAGCCACTTCCTAGGGTTGTTGGGAGGATTAAATTTTCTCATACTTTAAAGCCCTTTATAACAGTGCTGGGTACCCAGGGCACGTGTCGGGCACTGTTTCAGGGTGAGTTGTTGCTTATTGATTTGCACAGAACTGAAACTCTCCATGAGTTCCATCTTGAATATCAGGAGGTCCAAACCATCTGTAACTAGGATATTTTTTATTTCCTTTTTGGTGGTGCCAGAGTATATCTGAAACACTGAAACCTTTAAATGCATGTGTCAAGACATTTACTGCCTTACTAGATATTAAGAACTTTTTTTTAAAAGGGAAAACATTGTAGGAGGGGAAATAGAAATTTATTTTCATGTGGACAGGACTATAAATGGGGTTCTTTTCTTGGGAGAAAACTTTATAAATGGAAACCTCTTAATACAGCAAAAGACTGAATTTAAATTCAGTCTTTTCTCTTTGAAAATGCCATGCCACGGTCGGTCTTCATTATTTGTTATATTTCTAAAGTGCTTTTCTTTCCAGGAAGCTCATTACAAACCGTCTCCTGACCTGATTCAATTCAGCTCCTTCACAGGGGAACCACCCTTCAAAATGTACCAGAAACAGATCAGAGAGCTTGCAAATCAAGACCCATAGTTGTTTTGCCTGGATACTGCATTTTATAAAGGGTGACACCACTGTTTATCATTAAGGGTTCAAATAATTTCATCCCCTTAGGCAGAATATTCAGTTATGAGCTTGAGTCTTGTCTAGTCTCCAACTAGGAGACGAGTTGGAGATTCCTTAGAAAGTGGGCTTCTAATGGAAATGCTGACAATCCATTAACAGCAGGAGGGCTAGTGGCTGCCACTAAAAATATACTTAAAGATTACAGTAATAAAAACACATATTTCAAAATGCCTGCTAGGGGCTTCCCTGGTGGTACAGTGGTTGAGAATCCGCCTGCCTATGCCAGGGACACGAGTTCGAGCCCTGGTCCGGGAAGATCCCACATGCCGAGGAGCAACTAAGCCCATGCGCCACAACTACTGAGCCTGCTTTCTAGAGCCCGCGAGCCACAACTACTGAGCCCATGTGCCACAACTACTGAAGCCCACACGCCTAGAGCCCATGCTCCACAACATGAGAAGCCCGCGCACCGCAACGAAGAGCAGCCCCTGCTCGCCGCAACTAGAGAAAGCCCGCACACAGCAACGAAGAGCAACGCAGCCAAAAATAAATTTAAAAAATTTAAAAATAGAAATGCCTGTTAGAAGTTCAAGGATTTTTTTTTTTCACGTTGCCATTAATAATAGGCCACCCTATCCTTTCGGCATTTGATTTTGTCTCATAAATGGGCTTAATCTAAATTAATGCTGTTGTACTACAGCATTTGTTTCTGTTTGATTTTGAGGGGTTTGGATGTCTTCTGGCAGAATTATCAATGCCTTTAATGGAAGTTGAATAATCAGTGTATTCATAGAATTATGGAGTTTTAAATCTGGAAAGGATCTCAGTGATCAGCAAGTCATCTCTCTTGTATCTGCTAGAGGAGATTTGAGCTCCTAAAAAGTAATGGGCTACAACTTAAAAAGGGAAAATGACTGCAGGGGAATTGATGTTGTGCCTGAGGCCTTAATATTTTCTTACCTGTGACATTATTGCAATGCCCTTTGGCCTAATCTCCTTGCCTCAGTTATCTTTCTTTCTTCCTAGCGTATCTTTTTTTTTGATGGTAAAAATAGTGTGTTCATTGTAGAACTATTAGAAAGTAAAGAAAATAATAAAAGAAACTAAAAATCACCTCTAGCCTCATCACCCAGAGTAGTCACTGCTAATATTTGGCGGGTATTGCCCCCATCTTTCTTCCATCTACATGTATATATTTCCTTGCTACATGTATATATTTTCCTATTCTAAAATCATTTTCACTTTGCAATAGCTCATGAACATTTTCTCACATTACTGAATATTCTTTAAGGACTTGATTTTCATCAGCTGCTTAGTGTATAATCTCAGAGTTGTGCAAGATCTCTCTAACCTGTTTAGGGAGTTTGACGTTTTGTCTGTTGACACTGCAATGAATGTCCATGTACACAAATTTACATCTCTGACCATCTCCTCAGGAAAAAAGTTTTTGTGCCTATTTGCCCAATTACCCCTCCGAACGGCACTACTATCTTACCCTTCCACCAGCAGTAAAAGGAGTGTAGTCTTTTTCCTGAGCCCTCACCAACACTGGCCATTACCAATTAAAAAAAAATAATCTTGGCGGAGTGACATCAAGATGGCAACATAGGTCATTCCTGACTTTGTTCTCCCTCACAAGAAGAACTATTCACAGAGAAGACACCACTGAGGGAATCCTAGAACACTTGGGTGTGGCTGAAGCACGCCCTGCACCACAGAGACCAAGACAGGTGGCATTAGAAGGGTAAGAGGAGCCGCTGCGTGCTCACCGTACTGCCCCTCCCCCAGGCCAGCATGGCACCGTGGAGAAATCTCCCCCGAGCCTCTTGTTCCTCCAGTGGCGAAAGAGGCCCAGATGGACATCCAGCTCTCCCGGCACTGTGGGTTCTTTCTTGCGAGACCATCTCTGGTCTTACCCCATGGTGACTGCAGAGGAATCTGAAGGACTTGACCACTGAGGATCTCATCATGCCACAACCAGCACTCTGATCTTGGCGGACCAAGTTCCTATGTGCAGCGCCCAAGTAGTAGCCCCAGCCAGCCACTTTGTCCATCTGCAGAGTCGAATCATTGGCACCATCTGACCTGGGAACTCAGTGGAGTCGAAGTCTGTCTGATTTGGGTCCTCAAACAAAGATTTTTGGCCCTGGAGCCCGGTCTGTCCCCACGCATGCAGCGGAGCTGAGTTTTAACCCCCACTGACTGCTGAATGAAGGTCCCAGCCCCACCCAACCAGAAAGCCTTGCGAGAACACCTGGGAAGCTGCATAGCCCAGCAATACTTGAGCACAGAGTCTGGCAGGCAGAGCTGACAGACGGCAGAGCAAAGCCAGTGGCTGTGTTCAGCTACGGAACTTAGGGTGTAGGTCAGCTTGAATCAAGACCACCCACAAAGAGCCTTTCTGGCCTTGGAATTAGTTCTCCCACCGTGCCCAGGAAGGGAACCTAATTCACAGCCCCACTTGTTGCTGAATACACCTTGTAGCCCACCCGACCACAGAATCTAACTAGAGCACACGGGAAGCTGCCTAGCTCATCCAACAACCCTGTGTACAGTGGCACTTGAACAGAGAGCAAAACTGGTGGCCCTGTCTGGCCAGGGAATTCAGTACACACTCTTGCCTGACTCAGATCCCCAAACAACAAGCCGTACAGGCCCTGGAGCCTATTCTGCTGCCCTACCAGGGAAGAGAGGGTAATTCATGGCCTCACCTACCGCTGAGTATAGTACCTAGTCACAACCATCTAGTTATCCTGACCAGAAAACCCAGGAAGCTGTGGAGCCCAAGCTACAGCCTCACTTGTGCAGGGAACCAAATCAGCAGTCCTATCCAACTGTTCTCAGGCAGCAGCAAGCCCTCCCTGCCCCGTCACCTCAGAACTTGGGCAGTGGCCTCACCCCAAAATAAACCCTGATAGCAAACCATTCCTGCCAAGGATGTTACCAGCAAACATATCCAGAAACGCAAACTGAGCTGACTGTCTCTGCCAAAGTACACATGTAAAGTCTGGAAGAGAAGACCACTTACTCAAATGTGCATATACCAATGTAAGAAATCAAGGATCATGAAAAATATGGTTAATATGACAGCAAAGGAAACTAATAAAGCTCCAAGTACTGACCCTAAATAAATGGACATCTCTGAACTTTCAGGCAAAGAATTCAGAATAATCCTCCCAAAGAAGTTTAGTGAACTACAAGCACACACAGACAACACAATTAGGAAAACCATACATGAACAAAATGAGAAACTCAAAGAAATAGGAACCATCAAAAAAAAAAAAACCCAAACAGAAACCCTAGAGCTGAAAAATACGATGACTGAAGAACTCAACAATGAGCTTCAAAAGCAGACTCTACTAGGCACAAGAAACCTAGAAGTCAAGAAACTATCCAGTCAGGAGGAAAAAGAAAAAAAAATGAAGAAGAGTGAATAAAACCTATGGGAATTACAGGACACAATCAAAAGAAACAGTATGTGCATTATGGGAATTCCAGAAGGAGAAGATAAAGAGACAAAGTGTATTATTTCAATCAATAATGGCTGAAAACTTCCCACAACTTGGGAGAGAAAGGGACATCCAGATCCATAAGGCACAAAGGACACCAAATAGGTTAAACCTGAGTAGGGCTACACTGAGATTATAATTAAATTGTCAAAAGTCAAAGACAAAGAATTTTGAAAGCAGCAAGAGAAAAGAGAAATTACAAACACTGGAACCCTCATAAGACTTTTGGTAGATTTCTCAACAGAAACATCTGATGTCAGGAGAGAATGGAATGGTATATTCAAATTTTTGAAAAAAAACCATCAACCAAGAATTCTATGCCTGGCAAAGCTATCCTTCAGAAATGAAGGAGAGATAAAGGTATTCCTGAAGAAACAAAACCTGAGGGAGTTTCTCACCACTAGATCTGCCTTACAAGAAAGGCTAAAGGGAGTTCTTTGAGTAAAAGGACACTAAATAACATCATAAAACATAAGAAGGTAGCATAAAACTCACTGGTAATGGTAATTATATAGTCAAAGTTAGATTCTATAATGTAACAGTGGTACATAATTCACATAACTGTACACTAAAGCTTAGAAAACAGGACTTCCCTGCTGGTGCAGTGGTTGAGAATCCGCCTGCCAATGCAGGGGACACGGGTTTGATCCCTGGTCTGGGAAGATCCCACATGCCTGTGCACCAAACTATAGAGCCTGTACTCTAGAGACTGTGAGCCACAACTACTGAGGCCGTGTGCCACAGCTACTGAAGCCCGCATGCCTAGAGCCCGTGCTCTGCAACGAGAAGCCACTGCAATGAGAAGCCTGCACGCCACAACAAAGAGTAGACCCCAGTCGCCACAACTAGAGAAAGCCTGCACACAGCAATGAAGACCCAATGAAGCCATAAATAAATAAATAAATAAGTAAATAATACTTTAAAAAGTTAGAAAACATAGTAAAAATAACCATGACTACAATAATTTGATATTGGTTACACAATATTTAATAATATATCAACTGTCCAGCAACAATAACCTAAAATGTGAGGGAGAGGACAAGCAAAAGTAAAGTTTAGGAAGTCTATTGAACTTAAGTCATTATCAGTTTAAAATAGTGTGTTATTATTTTAACATAGTCTATGTAAGCCTCATGGTAATGATAAGGCAAAAACCTGTAGTATTTACACAAAAGAACATGATAAAGTTGTCAAAGCATACTGATACCAAAAGACATCAAAACACACACAAAAAACACAGCAAAATATGAAACAAGGAACAGAGGAACTACAAAACAACCAGAAAACAATTAACACAATGGCAATAATAAGTCCTTCCCTATCAATAATTACTTTTAACATAAATGGACTAGATTCTGCAATCAAAAGATACAGAATGGCTAAATGGTTAAAAAAAAAAAAAACAAGATCTGACAATATGTTGCCCACAAGAGGTTCACTTTAACCTTAAAGACACACACAGACTGAAAATAAAGGAGTGGAGCTCAATATTAAAAAAACAAACAACCCAATCCAAAAATGGGCAGAAGACCTAAATAGACATTTCTCCAAAGAAGACATACAGATGGCTAAGAAGCCCATGAAAAGCTGCTCAACATCACTAATTAGAGAAACGGAAATCAAAACTACAATGAGATATCACCTCACACCAGTTAGAATGGGCATCATCAGAAAATCTACAAGCAACAAATGCTGGAGAGGGTGTGGAGAAAAGGGAACCCTCTTGCACTGTTGATGGGAATGTAAATTGATTTAGCCAATATGGACAACAGTATGGACGTTCCTTAAAAAACTTAAAATAGAATTACATATGACCCAGCAATCCCACTACTGGGCATATACCCAGAGAAAACCATAATTCAAAAAGACACATGCACCCCAATGTTCACTGCAGCGCAATTTACAATAGCCATGTCATGGAAGCAATCTAAATGCCCATCGACAGACGTAATGGATAAAGAAGATGTGGTACATATATACCATGGAATATTACTCACCTATAAAAAGGAAAGAAATTGGGTCATTTGTAGAGACGTGGATGGATCTGGAGACTGTCATACAGAGCGAAGTAGTCAGAAAGAGAAAAACAAATATCATATATTAACGCATATATGTGGAACCTAGAAAAATGATACAGATGAACCGGTTTGCAGGGCAGAAATAGAGACACAGATGTAGAGAACAAATGTAGGGACACCAAGGGGGGAAAGTGGCAGGGGTGGTGGTGGTGGTGGGATGAACTGGGAGATTGGGATTGACATGTATACACTAATATGTATAAAATAGATAACTAATAAGAACCTGCTGTATAAAAAAATTTAATTTAATTTAAAAATTAAAAAATAAAATTTAAAAAAACAAACAGAAAAAAAAGAAAGGGGTGGAAAAAGATAATCCAAGCAAATGGTATATTTTAAGAAGTCAGGGGTAGGTGTACTTACATGAGACAAAATAGACTTTATAGTAAAAATAGTACAAAGAGACAAAGAATGTCAACATATAATGTTAAAGCGGTCAATCCATCAAGAAGATATAATAATTGTAGATATTTATGCATCCAACGTTGGAGCATCCAAATATATAAAGCAGACCTAAACTGAGAAAACAGCAATACAATAATAGTTGGGGACTTTAATACCCCACTCTCAACAATGGATAGATCATCCACACAGGGAATCAATAAGGAAACAGTGGATATGAACAATGCTATAGATCAACTGAACCTAAGAGACATATACAGGATATTCTATCCAATAACAGCCAAATATACACTCTTAAGTGCATATGGAACATTTTTTAGAATAGACCATATGTTAGGCCACAAAACAAGTCTAAGCAAATTTAAGAATAGTGAAATCATACCAAGTATCTTCTCTGACCACAATGGTATGAAACTAGAAATCAGTAACAGGAAGAAAACTAGAAAATTCACAAATACATGGAAATTAAATAATATTCTCCTGACCCATCAAAGAAGAAATGAAAGGGGAAATAATTTATCTTGAGACAAATGAAAAATGGAAATACTACATACCAAAACTTACGGCATGCACCAAAAGCAATTCAAAGAGGGAAGTTCATAGCAATAAATGCCTACATTAAGAAATAAGAAAAGTCTCAAATAACGTAACTCTATACCTTAAGGAACCAGAAAGAGCAGAACAAACTGAGCCCAAAGTTAGCAGAAGGAAGGAAATAAAGATTAGAGCAGAAACAAATGAGATAGAGAATAGGAAGACAATAGAAAAGGTTAACAACACTTTAACAAAACTAAGAGTTAGTCCTTGGAAAAGATAAACAAGGTTGTCAGACCTTTAGCTAGACTCACCAAGAAACAAAGAGAGAAGACTCAAATCAACAAAATTATAAATGAAAAGGGAGACATTACCACTGATACCACAGAAATACAAAGGATTATAAGAGGCTACTATGAACAATTTATACACCAACAAACTGGACAAACTAGAATAAATGGACACATTTTTAGAAACATACAACCTAACAAGACTGAATCAGGAAGAAAGAGAAAATCTGGACAGACCAATTAGTATTAAGGAGATTGAATCATTAATCAAAAATCTCCCAATGAAGAAAAGCCCAGGACCAGATGGCTTCACTGGTGAATTTTAGTAAGCATTTGAAGAAGAATTAATGCCAATCCTTCTCAAACTCTTCCCAAAATACTGAGGAGGTGGGAAACTCCCAAACTCGTTTTACAAGATCAGCATTACCCTCATACCAAAGCCAGAAAAGGACACTCTCAGAAAAGAAAACCATAGGCCAATATCCCTTATGAATATAGATGCAAAAATTCTCAGTAAAATACTAGCAAACTGCATTCAGCAGCACGTTAAAAAGATCTTTCGCCATGACCAAGTGGGATTTATCCCTGAGATGCAAGGATAGTTCAGACACAAATCCATCAATGTGATGCATCAATTAATAGAATGAAAGGAAAAAAATCATATGATCATCCCTATAGATGCTGAAAAAGCATTTGACAAAATTTAACAACTATTTATGACAGTTGTTAAAAACTACAAACTAGGTATAGAAGGAATATACCACAACATAATAAAGGCCATATATGACAGTCCCACAGCTAACATCATACTCAATTGTGAAAGGTTAAAAACTTGTCCTCTAAAATCAGGAACAAGGCAAGGCTGCCCACTCTCACCACTCCTATTCAACATAGTACTCAAAGTCCTAGCCAGAGCAGTCAGGCAAGAAAAAGATATAAAAGGCATTAGGATTGGAAAGGAAAAAGTAAAATAGTCTCTATTTGCATATGACATTATTTTATACATAGAAAATTCTAGAGATTCCATCAGTAAACTGCTAGATCTAATCAATTCAGTAAAGTTGCAGGATACAAAATTAACATACAAAAATCAGTAGCATTTCTGTACACTGATAATGAATTATATGGAAAAGAGACTTAAATTATCCCATTTACAGTAGCATCAAAAAGAATAGAATACTGGGGCTTCCCTGGTGGTGCAGTGGTTGAGAGTCCGCCTGCCGATGCAGGGGATGTGGGTTCGTGCCCCGGTCTGGGAAGATCCCACATGCCACAGAGCGGTTGGGCCCGTGAGCCATGGCCGCTGAGCCTGCGTGTCCGGAGCCTGTGCTCCACAGCGGGAGAGGCCACAACAGTGAGAGGCCCACGCACCACAAAAAAAAAAAAAAAGAATAGTATACTTAATTTAACCAAGGAGGTGAAAGATCTCTGCACTGAAAGCTACAAGACACTGAAGAAAGAAATCCAAGAAGACACCAATAACTGGAAAGATATCCCATGCTCATGGATTGAGAGAATTGTTAAAATGTCCATACTATCCAAAGCCATCTATAGATTCGATGCAATTCCCATCAAGTTTCTAATGGCATTTTTTTTCAGAAATAGAAAAAAAGTCCTAAAATTTATATGGAAGCACAAAAGACCCTGTGTGGACAGCCAAAACAATCTTGGGAAAGAAGAACAAAGTGGGAGGCATCACACTTCTTGCTTTCAAACTATACTATAAAGCTGTAGTAATCAAAACAGTATGACAGTGGCATAATAACAGACACATAGACCAACAAAACAGAATTGAGATCCCAGGAGTAAACCCATGCAAGGGAGCCAGAAATACTCACTAGAGAAAAGACAGTATCTTCAATAAATGGTGCTAGAAAGTTGGACATTTACATGTAAAAGAATGAAAGTAGACCCCTATCTTACACCACCCACGAAAATTGACTTGCACTAGATTAAGGATTTCAATGTGAGATCACAATCCATAAAATTCCCAGTAGAAAACATCAGAGCAAAACTCCTTGACATGGGTCTTGGCAATGATTTTTTGGATATGACACCTAAGGCACAAGCAACAAAATAAATGAGACTACATCAAACTGAAAAATTTTGCATGGCAAAAGAAACCACCTACAAAATTAAAAGACAGCCTACAGAAAGGGAAAAAATATTTACAAACCATGTATCTGATAAGGAATTAACATCCAAAATATATAAAGATCTCAGAGTTGAGTAGCAAAAAACCAAGTAATCCAATTTAAAAATGGGCAAAGGACCTGAAAAGACATTTTTCCAAAGAAGATATACCAATGGTTAACAAGTACATGAAAAGATGTTCCACATCACTAAATCAACAGGGAAATGCAGATCAAAACCACAATGAGATATTATCTCACACCTGTTAGAGTGTGAGCAATAAAAAGACAAGAGAACAAATGCTGGCAAGTATGTAGAGAAAAGGGAATGCTTGTGCACTGTTGGTGGGATTGTCAACTGGTACAACCAATATGGAAACATTATGAAGGTTCCTCAAAAAATTCAAAATATGATCCAGAATTTCCACTTGTGGGAATACAGTTGACCCTTGAACAGGTTTGAACTGCACGGGTCCACTTATACTTGGATTGTTTTCAGTATTAAATACTAAGGTACTACATGATCTACAGTTGGTTGAATCCACAGACATGGAACTGTGAACGCCGAGGGCCAACTCCAATGTTTTACACCGATTTTTCGACAGCAGAGGGTCAGCATCCATAACCCCATTGTTCAAGGGTCAACTATTATATCTGAAGGAAATGAAAACACTGTGTTGAAGAGATAACTGCACCCCTGTGTTCATGGCAGCATTATTGGTAATAGTGAAGACATGGAAACAACCTAAGTGTCTGTCGATGGATGAATGGACAAAGTTGTGGTTTATACACACACACACACACAATGGATTATTACTCATCCATATAAAAGGAGGAAATCCCACCATTTGTGATAACACGGATGGACCTTGAGGGCATTTTGCCAAGTGAAATAAGTCAGAGAAAGACAAATACTGTATGATTTCACTGACAGATTGTGTTTACCAGAGGTAGGGAGTATGGGGAGGGGAAATTGCATGAAGGGGATCAAAAGGTACAAATTTCCAGTTATAAGTAAGTACTAGGCATGTAATGTACAACATGATCACCGTAGTTAACATTGCTGTATGGTATATATACAGGTTTTGAGAGTACATCCTAAGAGTGTTCATCACAAGGAAAAAATATTTGTATCCATATGAGATGACGGATGTTAACTAACCTTATTGTAGTAATTATTTCACGATTTAAGTGAAATCATTATGCTGTACACCTTAAACGTATATAGTTTAAGAACCAGAAAGAGAAGTTCAGTTGTTCATACAATTGAATTGTATGTCAATTCTATCTCAAAACTGGAAAAACTTTTAAAAGGTTGGGAAGATGAAAAATATCTTTAGCAATCTGATATATTAAAAGAGGTATCTCCCATCACTTTGCGTAAGTTTACTAGTGATGCCAAACATTTTTTAGAGTTCATTTATAAGTCTTTTGTGAGTTACCTGTATGTGCCAAATGGTCATTATATTCTTTTTGGTTTCTAAGCTCTGTTTATATACTAAAACGCTTTATTTGTATTTAAATGTTGCAAAAATTCCCCCCCCCCTTTTTTTTTTTTGGCAGTACGCGGGCCTCTCACTGTTGTGGCCTCTCCCGTTGTGGAGCACAGGCTCCGGACGCGCAGGCTCCGGACGCGCAGGCTCAGCGGCCATGGCTCACGGGCCCAGCCTGCTCCGCAGCATGTGGGATCTTCCCGGACCGGGGCACGAACCCGTGTCCCCTGCATCGGCAGGCGGACTCTCAACCACTGCGCCACTAGGGAAGCCCTCCCCCTTTTTTTCATTTGCCTTGTACCTTATTTCATAGTGGTTTGTTTTTTTTTTTTAGGTACAGAAGTTTTAAATTTTCTATACAGCCAAACATCAATCTTTTTTTCTAATGGTTTCTTTTTTTGCTTTTATGCTCATACCCAAAGGTATTTCTACATCACCAATCTTACCATACCCTTCTCTTGATTAAAATCTTCCAGGGGCTCCTCAGGAGAAATCCATCCTCCTCCTGGTGCTCCAGCCTCAACTACTGTCACCATATAGGCACCTGGGGTCCAGTCAGGCCAAGCAGTTATGCTTAGCCCTGTCTACTTAGCACCTTCTGTTTGGAAAGCCAGTCCTCATCCAGCCCCACGGGCTCACCACCCATCTCCACCCCATCTTCCCGCATGTCACTGAAGCCCCAGCTTCGATATGACCACCAACTTTATCCTTTTCTTCCCCCCATGCCCCTCCTCACCCAGGTAACTCCACTCCAGCCCACAGGGTCTCCTTGCTTGTCCTGGGACGTGCACTGCATGCTCCCTTCTCGGAGTTCTGTCTGGAACGTGCTTCCCCCCGATTGCCATTCATGTAGTCCCCTCCTCACCTCTTTCAGGTCTCTGCTCAGACAGCATCTTCTCAGTGAGGCCTTCCCTGAGCGCCCTACTGACCTTTGCAGCCCACCTGTCTCCCCGGCCCACACCCCAATCTGCTAACCTCTCTCGTTGTAGTTTTCTCTCAGACCATAGTTCCATCTGACACACCTCATATTTTGTTTATTGTGTGATTCCTCCCGCATTTCCATGAGGATAGGGATTTTTGTTTTATTTCCTGCTGCACTTCGAAGTACCGAGGACATTGCCATTTGCCTGGCACATCAGATAGCAGTTCGATTTGGAGATGGAGGAAAAGGTGGTAAGAAGGGATGAGCCCCAAGAACCAGCCGGGAGGATAATCTGATGTGGCAGCATCTTCCTGCCCCAGAATCTCACTCAGCCCCTCCCCAGAGATAGTCTGGGGAACACGGGCTGTCATGCGAGCCTGCGTTTGTGCGTGCAGGTACTTAGAGCAGCAGCTGTCCTTCCTGCCTTGTTTGTTTCCCTACTGCCTCAGAAGGCTCCTTTAACAGACGCCTTCTCTCCCTTCTCTCTCTAGAAGCAGATGTTCCAGGAGAGGAGTAGCCGGATGCTGCAGGCCTTGTCCCCGAAGCAGAGCCCTGTGAGCAGCCCCACCAGGAGCCGGTCCCCTTCACGCTCCCCGTCGCCCACCTTCTCGTGGCTCCCGAACAAAACCTCACCCCCCTCCTCACCCAAAGCCGCCTCAGCCTCCATCAGCAGCATGAGTGAGGGGGATGAAGATGAGAAGTAAAGGCTGCTGGGAGAAAACAAGAGCCACGCCACCCAGGCTGGGGGGAGGGCGGGGGCACGGGGGATGCCTGAGTGGCGTGGGAGCTGCAGCTCGGCCAGGAGACCCTGAGCTCTGCTAAGGGAAGGCCTTGAGACCAGCTCTCCGTCAGTCTCCACTCAGCCTAAGACTTGGACTCTGCATGGAGGTTTCCCGCCAGACAACCTATACAAACCTTCTTAGCATCATCTAGAACCACTACTTTAACCTTGCTAAGGAAAGATGAAGAGCACCCCTGGGAGACTTGCACTGAGTGGCGTGCCTTCTGCTTTGGTCCTTACACTGGCCCCCACCAAGCATACCACCTGTGGAAGCGTCTGCTCCCTCAATCTACTTCCAGCTCCTAAGGGCCCTGCACGTTGCCTCCTACCACCCGAGCTCTACCAGAATAAAGTTGTTTCCAGTAGAGGTGGCACAGTGCTTCTGAAATAGTCAAGCTACAGACAAATGCCAACCTTCTCAGTTTAGCCACGAGACCTGATGTTGCAACACATCAATTCTTTCCAGTTCCAGGAACGCGGCGTCTAGACCAAGCCTTGCTTTAGGCTACGTATATCAAAGGTCACCTAGCGTGAACCTCAACTTCTTATTCCAAGGACAGTTTTGTCAAGGAGAACGCCACCTAAGGCGTAATGTCTCCTGGTTGTACTCTTTCATCATTGGTTTGACTTGTTTTCCAGAAACTACCTTAATCTGTGGGAAATGCAACAAAACAGAACATCATATATATACATACATATATATATATGTATATGTGTGTGTATATGTATATAAAGGAGCCGCTTTGCTTTGGCTCCAAGTTTAGCAGATGGTAGATGTTTCCTGAAGCTTCTCCTTCAAGGATGCTATTATGGAATGGCTTTTCCCATTTCTGACCAGTTAACAGTTTCATAGACCTCAAGTAACGGTTTGATGTACCAAACCACATAGTATACCAATAGGGGGTGCTACCTGCACGTATCTGTTCTATGTATGCTCCCAATACGCCATCCAGGGTGTGTACCATGTGCAATATGAATCTATGGTGGTGGCATTTTACATTATCCCCCTCTACTGCTCTCACCCTA
Organism: Pseudorca crassidens; assembly: GCF_039906515.1. Lineage (NCBI taxonomy): Eukaryota > Metazoa > Chordata > Mammalia > Artiodactyla > Delphinidae > Pseudorca > Pseudorca crassidens. Next base: position 113,067,579 of record NC_090317.1, read on the forward strand.
ATACCCTGCTGAAACCCTTGGTCTTAAGAACTACCTGGTTCCCTTGTGACTTGGGCACTTCGTCAGCTCATCCTGCATTCCCGTAGAAATGTCCCAGCCACGAAATCAGCATGTTGTGCTCACAGCCTCCCATCATCTTCCTGGGTAGAGGAAGGCTCTGAATAGTTTCGCCGAGCGAGGTGGAAACCTCAGCCTCTGGATGTTCCAGGTAGTCCTGTAATTACCCACCTCCCCGGCCCTAGGTTTCAAATGGGATGAAGACGCTAAGTATGCCTGCTGAGTTGTCTGAAGTTACTGTCCCCTAAGCACAGGTGGAAATGAGCAGGTAGAGGCAAGATGTAGAAGAGGCATTGGGTAGAAGAGGCATTGCCCGGCTGTCCCAGTAAAGCCAGAGGCCCGACACAGCAACTTGCGGACAGAGCCCGGCATCTCGTGACAGAAACTCTCCCTTTCAGAGACCCTGGGAAACAGCCTTCTGGGTGACAAGTGGGGCAACCAGTGAAGGAAGGTGGCATGTCTTTCCCCCTCGTGTTGGGGTTGAACTACCTCCCTACCCACCTGGAGATAAGTGGTGTTTGTTGGGAAGCAAAACCGTGCGGCTAAGCTGGCTGGGAACCCCCTTGTCTGGGCACTTCCTCCGGAACCGTGTCGAGCACTCACAGGGCAGAGAGCTGGTGGGAACACGGCACGTGCGAAGAAAACTTGTTGCCGTCAAGGCCCACAGCACTGCTCTGCTGAGAGGGGCAAAGGCCCCGTTCTTCCACTGTGCCCGTTTGGTCTCTCTCCCGTCGTGTACCCAGGGCACACTGGGCATGTATGCCCACCATCTCCTGAGTGGTGACAGGGTGAGGAGGCCCGCTGGGGAAGGCAAGGCAGTCAGAACAAGGGAAGAGAAAAGGAGAAAGAGGTGCCTAGAGAAAGGCAAGTAGGTTAAAGAGAATCTGCGCGCTCAAACCGTTTCAGGGCCTCCCTTTGTAGGGGAAACTCTCTTGGGAATGCCTTTTATGGGCTTTGGCCACGGCCCAGAGCAGATGAATCACTTTTACCTGATTCCTGCTCTGGAGCAAATAGCTTGGAATTGATGTATCGGGCAGATTCTAAGTTTGCCGGCCTCACGCACCACACTGACAGGTGCCGCTTATGTAACTCATCAGATTCAGTGCCATCCTAGCTGCCAATTATGGGAAATGACCGATGCCTGGGATATCCCAGGGATGGGCCGTAACAACCCACAAGCGGATTCTAGGCCTCACCCTCCGTCCCGCTCCTGACCTGTAACAATACCTCCCCACCCTAAGGCTACGAGATTACTGAGAAGGAATGAGGAGATTCTGCAACCCAACTTTTGATGCGTCCTGGCCACCAGTTTGTCCCTGCCCCTCCTCTCCTGCTTGGGAGGAGATGGGGCGGCTCTTTGTTTGGGCCGGCCACTCAACAGTAATGGCCAAGAGTGCGTTAAGGCTGGAATGAGAGATGTACGAAGTGTGACACAAGCTTGCAGAGGTAAGCGGGAATGACAAAAAGCAAGGAAAGGTTCTTTTGCCCTAGACAGGGAAGGAAGCTTCAGACTGAGGGCTGGAGAAGAACAGTTTAGGTCATGGAAGGAGGCAGGTTACATGAAGATGGGCAGGAGGGGGGGCGTACTTCCTTTCCGCTCCCTTACAAGTGTCACTCACTCCCTACCAGGTAAAGGAGCCAGGCTTTCTTTCACAGACACCCAAGGTTAGTGGGTACCTGTGCAGGATGTGGGTTCCCGTCCCCCCACCCCGTCCAGCTTCCCCATTTCAGCCCTTCTCCATTAGCTGCCACATCTTCCTCCTGGGGACCCTGAAATCAAATGTTCACCAGCTAAAAACATGGGGCAACTGTAATGTCATAGTCACATTGAATGGCCCGTCTCTGGCAAGCCAACTCCCGTGGGCCAGGACTTTACAAAGGCAAAGGAAACCAGCCCCAAGAGGAGTGATCCCAAGACCTAAGTCTGCCTTCTGACCTGCTGTGCGGGGAAGAGACACAGCTGCGGGATGGCCAGCTTGCTCCATGCCTTAGGCTGGAGTTACTGAGAGTCCATCCTTGGAGGGAGGGACGGGAAGAGCATGGATTCGTTCTCTCCATCTTCGGGACTTACCACCCAGGCATACCCCAGGGAGAGATTGCGAGATGGCGACCTACACTCAGCTGAATCAGATGAACCCGAAGGGAGCAGAGATGTCCCTGTTCCTCAAGCAACCGTTCAGCACTAGTCTTGGCCATCAGATTTGTCCTTTTTTAAAAAAACACGAGCTCATGAGGCGTTTGCAACTTTTACTTTCTCTCTAGACTTGAGTTTTTTGTTGTGTCCCTGCAGTGTGTCCCGGGACAAAGCCATAAGATCATACATACTTAAGACTATGCTGTACACGTGAGACAAGACGACGACTCGTCTGGGTTAAAGCCCGACCTTACGCCCAAGCATCTGCTCTGGTGCTGAATAACGCGAACTTCCAGAATCAGCCCCACCCCTCCCCAACCCACTCCTACCCCTGCACATGCCCCCCCGCCCCGCTCCAGACCCACTCCTGCTCGCCAACGGGACACGGCATTGCCAACGTGTTTATAAATAAAGGGATGCAGAATTGCACTTCTCCTACTGTGTTTCTTAAAAGCGTGGTGCTGTGCGTTCCTACTTATGAGCTCTGGCGCAATACGGAGGAGTGCAGGTGTGGCCGCTATCGTGCCTCCGCCCAGCCGGGCCCCAGCCCTTCAGAATGATGGGTCTGCGTGCAGTGCAGCACGGGGCCAAGCCTGGAGTTGCCAGCTGGCTCACGCCTGACATGGAAACAACCTAAAGGTCCATCAGCAGAGGAGTGGATGAAGGAGATGTGGTACATATATACAAAGGAGTACTACTCGGCCATAAAAATGTGAAATAATGCCATTTGCAGCAACATGGAACAACTAGTGATTATACGAAGTCAGCCAGAAAGACAAATACCATATGATATCACTGATATGTGGAATCTAAACTATGACACAAATGAACCTATCTACTAAACAAACAGACTCACGGACATAGAGAACAGACTTGTGGTTGCCAAGGGGGTGGGGGGAGGGGGGAGGGAGGGATGGATTGGGAGTTTGGGGTTAGTAGATGGATTCAACAACAAGGTCCTACTGTATAGCATAGGGAACTATAGCCAATCTCCTGGGGTAAACCATAATGGAAAAAATACAAAAAGGAATGTATATATGTGTATAACCGAGTCACGTTGCTGTACAGCAGAAATTAGCACAACATTGTAAATCAACTATACTTCAATTAAAAAAAAAAAGTCTGCTTAGGAGCACTCACCTGGAGGGGAGGTCACGTAGGGAGCCCGGCCAGGACCCCGAGTTGTACGCTCCACTGCCAGCTTGCTTTCTGACCTCGGCCAAACCACTTCACTTCTCAGACCTCAGCGTCTGCTTTTGTAAAACGAAGGGGTTGAAGGCAATTGTTTCTGAGGTCTCCTTTGACTGTAAAAGTCTCTGAATTTATGAGGCGGGCTGCGTTCTCCCTAAGCTTCTCCAGCTATGGTGCTGTCACTGAGCCACCAAGAGGAAGTGCTTACCCTTCACTGGGACGCTGGAGACGCGGCCTGGGACCTCCACAGCCGACAGCACCGGGACCGCACTCACGCCCGCAGCCTCCAGCAGGCTCTCGGGCTCCACCCACCCTTCTTATCTAGCTGCCTGGTGGGATACTTTTCACCTGGACTTAAACATTGGGGCGTGGCCATTTCCACCACTTCTCCATCTGTGGGGAAAAGCTCCTTTGGTCAGCTGGAGGCAGATAGATGGGGGTGGAGGCCCTCAATCAGGATTCCAAATGTCAACAATTAAGGCAGATTGATGTTCTCGGCCTTCCATGAGCAGTGTGCTCAGGCCCTCCTAGCTGAATTTACGAGCTTCTATTAACTCCATCTGGAGGGGTTTAGCTCTTTGAACCGACAACAGTTCTAACATCAGCCTAGATTCTAGAAGAAATAGAACCAGGCCTGCAGGCAGCAAGGGAGTTCATTTAAAAATTGAATTCCTATCGTTCACAGACCACAGTACTTGGCTTTTGCCACACAGATCAAACACATTCTCGACAGGCTGTATTTAGAGTCACGGTTCCAGGTTTCTTCACGTTCCATGATACCTCAGAAATGTTCTCAAGGGAAAAGCAGTTCTAAGGCATAACAAAACTCACGTTTGAGAACTCTGATATTTGCTCCAAAGAGAATGAGCCTTTGTTAGCAAACCCCTAGGATTAAAAGGTACGCTATCAAAAATGTTTACACACACACACACAGTCCTCTTGTATTGAAGTCCTCACAGCTTATTGGAGTTGAATGTTTAAGCAACTTCTCCAGGTATTCAGCAGAGGCTATTAGATAAAAAGACTCCTACAGAGATGCTTTTCAGGCAAAGAGGGACAGTTCATTAGCACCAAGTGTATACCCAGTGATCCAACTCTTCAAGAAACCGTCAAGTAAAATCCTGAAAATAAAGAACCAGTAAAATCTGAAATATCATTAAGAGCATAAACAGGTGCAAATTGATCTTTACATTAGGCCCTGTACTGCCATAACTTATATTCTAGAAAAAAACCCACCACATTGGTTGAATGTCAGCTGCAGTTGACCACATGTGGGAAACTTGAGGAGAAATGTTCAGAGTAGGGTTGACTTGTCTCCTGTAAGCAATTTTTATTCTCCTTAACTTCGTTATCTTCCTTGGGGGGCAGGGAAAGGAATTAATCTGCCAGGTTACTGTACTCTATTCATCAAAGCTGAGTTCTGATGGAGGGATTAGACATAACTAAAATATTTGATACATCATCTTCCATTTTAAAAGAATTAATGAATCCATACCTGAAAGAGCTGGGATACTTTACCTCTTCCACGGGGACCTTTTCAACTTCTTATACTTGCAAATGAACTTGTCGCTCTAAAATTTCCAAGTTCAAAGAAAACCTGTCATCTTCTGCCATGCACATGGCAGGACATGACTCATTACATAGCTTGAGGCGGTAACCAGACTTCCTTGTCTGATAATCACGTTCCACTGGACAGATGTTGGCAAGATGCCATTTACTGGTCTGACCATACAAACTGACATTGACACAACTGAGTCATTGATTCTTTTTCCATTTTTTCCCATATCTGGCACCCAGGGATAAAGTAGTTGAAGAGGTGTGTGTGTTAGTTTCCTATTGCTGTAACAAATTCAGTGGCTTAAAACAACACAGTGTGTTATTTTACAGTTCTGGAGGTCAGACGTCCAAAGTGGGTCTTACTGGACTAAAATTAAGGTGCTGGCAGGGCTGCATTCCTGTCTGGAGGCTCTAGGGGAGAATCCATTTTCTTGCATTTTCTAGCCTGCATTCCTTAGCTCGTGGCCCCCTTCCATCTTCAAAGCCGGCCATGGCCAGTCCAATCTTTCTCACATCACATCACTATGACACTCCCTCTGCCTCTCTCCTCTATGTATGAGGGCCCTTATGATGACATTGGGCCCACTAGGATACTCCAGGACACGCTCCCTATTTTAAGGTCATCAGCAACTTTAATTCCTTCTTGCCATGTAATAAAACACATTCCCAGGTTCTAAGGATTGGGACGTGAACATCTTTGGGGGGCCATAATTCTATGACTGAAGACAATGGTCATAAACCCTTGAACCTTTTTCCAGATCCTAACGGAGTTGAGGAGAAGTAATCCTCATGCAGATAGAGAGATTCGTGTTCCTCTTTTTAACATTCCTACATCTACTCGCGATGGACCCCTTAAATGTTTCTCTTGAGTCTTGACATCCACAAGAGAAGCATGGGATAGGTATAAGGGGAGATGTTGGACCCAAATGAACAGGCTAATTGGTCCATGAGGAAAGGAAGGGTTGGCTCCTCAACTCATGAACATGGAGCCGTGGCTGGTAGAGAAGGAAGTTTAAGAGCTCCCTCCCTCTTCTCTGTACATATCCTCCAATTCATATTTGGCTATACCAAGAAGACAAGAAGTGGAAGCGCAGCTAACCAAAGTCTTTGATCGCTGGACACATTCTTGCTGAAATAAGCCAAGGAATACAGTTTCTGGCTATCAGGCAGCATCTGTTTCCTACCTATGCTCCCCCTGGTTTGTTTTTGGTTTTGTTTTTCTGGTCATTGGAGGTTGACCACAGCCAGTTTAAGCTGGGACTCACTTCCAGCCATCAAGTATCAAGGTATGCCATGCTCCTTTCTAGAGTAACTTATTTTTCCATGGTTGCCTTTGATCTGCATTTTAACTTAAGGTCTCAAATACATTCCTGTCCGAAGCATTCAGTAAATATTTACGTGAGCTTGTAGGTGCTGGAGATACAAAGACAAAAGAGGACACCATCCCTCCCCCCACCGCAATTTCAGTTCAGTAACTTGACTCTCAATTCTGACCTCTCCTGAGTGGCCCAGCCTCTGGCTTTACTGAGCTCTTGATGAACAGTCCATGTTTCGGACTGTGCCAAAGAGAATTTGACAATCATTTGACTAACTTCACTTATTTTCTTTTAACTAATCTCTTTGGGGTGGAATGCTCTAAATTTCCCAGAGTGCTAAGAAAGATTGCTAACTCCTACTCAGAATAGGGAAAAATAGAAAAAAAATAGATTTGTAAAAGTAGATTTTCTATTTATGAGAAACCACTTGTTGAGAATGCTGAACGGTGGAGGCTGGTGACATCACCCCTCAGCGGGCCCGTGAACAGGAAGACCCTTAGGCTAGTTACCTAAGTCACAAGGCGTCAGCACACTCTTTCCCTAAAGGCCTTACCAAACAGGTGTGGGCCCTGGCCTGGAATGAACTCTATTTGAACAGAGCTGTTCTATGGATGAGATGGTCATTCGATGTCTCACCTTAGATTCTTCAATTGCAGGGTGGCTGACGGACTTCTCCCAGAATAATGGGGCAGAATTTGCTTTCATAAATTATTATTTTGTTACCAGTCGAAGCCCTAGAAAAAGAGCAGTTTTCATGTAAGAAGCTCGTTCCAATGATTGTGCCAAGGTGACAATAATTACCTCTAACTTTAGAAATGATGACACTATTATATTAAGCTGTTACTAAGGAACTGTTGGAACGCTTCTGCGTCCATCACTGTTGTTGAAATCATTAACATGTTTATTTTGTTTGAGCACTAGCAAATTCTGTTTGGACAAGAATGCCAGAAAACAGTAAGAGTAGCATTAGCTTAGAGTTTCTTGCACAGAAGGAAACGGCAAAGCTGCTCAGTTGTCCAAAATCCAAATCGACAAGGCCTTTTCTCTAAGTATTTCCCAATTACCTGTTAAATAGAACATCAATTGGACCCTAGGCCTGCTCTATGCCAGGGAGACAGGATTTGCTGCTCCCAGAATTTTAGCCACTCTCAGAGGCTGGTCTGTGGTTTGGACTTGATCAGTGGTTTTTCAATCCTGTCACATGTTAGAATCTCTTAGGGAACCCTTTAAAAAAGACTTCTCAGACACCATCTGATGGAATGGATCTGAAATGGGCCCCAGTACTTGGAGATTCCAATGTGGCCAGGTTGAGACCCTCTGGGCTATAGTCAACACTTCAATTCAGAGAACAAAGTGAGCCTCTGAGAGAACTGGATTCAAAGAGGGTGACAATCAATGCCTTTTGTAGCAAAGATGAGAAGTGACGTGCCAAGCAGCTAGGACAGGAAAAGGTCGAGGTATCATCTTGTTATTTTCTTATCCAAAGAGAGACTCTTATGTTAATGAAAGTGTCATCAGTAGGCAGAGGACAAAGGATTCATTTTAAGACCAACATTTAGAAATGACAAGGGTACTGTCAAGCACCCAACCCAATGACTGGTGAAAATGGGTACTCGATGTTAATTTAAAAAAATGCAACAACGTGTAATGGCTGTACATAGCTGCACTGTCCAATATGGTTGCTACTAGCCACAGGTGGCTATTTGAATTTAAATGAATACCAATTAAAAATTCAGTTCCTCAGTTGAACTAGCCACATTTTAAGTGTACAGGTGGCTAGTGGTGGCCATATTGGACAGCAAAGCTAGAGAACATGCCCATCATCACAGAGTTCTAGTGGTGGACAGAGGCAACCCCTCCTATGTGATGCTTTATAATTTATTCACGTGAGCAAAGAGTATGTCTCTGTTACTATGAACACCCGAAAACATCAGCAGATAACCATTTGTAAACATGCATTGTTAAGCCATTGGAAAGAATTCTGAAATGAGGACAAGGAAGTAAAAACCGACACTACAGTGCAATGCTCTTCAGCAGCTTCATGGAACCACAGACTCTTGAGTGAGGGTCTCTTTGTGAGCGCAAACCATACTTACTTGCTGAATTTCAAACAGGGCAGGAGTGGCTGCTACAAGAATGCTCTTCCCCAGATGTGAATGATGCGTTAGCACAGGGACTGCTGGATGCACGACTTAAGAATTCTAACTAAAACCACTGTCGCTTTCAAGAGTCAGTGGTTTGGTATTCTTTGGGCAAGATACAGCACAACATGACAGCAGCTGATTAGTAACTGCTTCACATTTTAGGTTTTAAAGAGAGCCCTGTAACATCAGACCTGGAAAGAACCCTGAAATCATGCAGTCCAACTCCCTAATTTAATAGATGAAGATACCAAAGCACAGTTAACAGGGAGCCGGTAGGGGAACCAAGGCAAACATGCTGATTTCCTGACATTAATACTCCCCAGGAATCATCCAAACCGAAGTTTCTTGCCTCAAACTTTCTAGACGTTTTGTTTTTTAGTGATGAGAACACAGGACAGGCAGTTGTGCGGCTCTCAAATTTGAAAAAAGACACCCACTCATCACTGAAGACTTAGTAAAAGAATGACTCATTGGCAAATAACACGAAGACCCCATCTCTCAGTCAGTCAGGAAGTACCTAAGTGCAGCCAAGTGTCTTTGGAGGCACTGGGTTCTGGTGTCAGTGCTGCACCAGCTCCTCAGAAGAGACCATGGAACCAACAGCAGCAGTTTCCAACTTACATTTTTTAAAAGAATTCCCCTGGGGCATTTGTTAAAATCAAGATTCCTAGGCCTCCACCCCAGAGAATCTGAATCAGAAGAGCTGAGGCAGAGCCCAGGAATCTGCATTTAACCAGCATCTCAGGTAATTCTGGGGTAGGTGGTCCACGGCCAGTCAATCCCAATTTGTCCAGGACAGTCCCAGTTTACATCTGTTGACGTGGTTTACAGCATAATTATTAACAGTGCTCGTTCTCACTGTCAAAAGTGTCCTGGCTTGGCCGATATATTATATAGTCCCCTTTCTCCAATCCCTGGATCGTATTATGAAAACTACCGCTATAACGATTCACTGTTAAGCAGTTTATTTTGCCAGTAGGATGTTCCCCCCAAAGGTGAGCTGTATGTTCCCTGCCACAGAGAATCCAAAGAACCTGTTTTTCCCCTGAGTGATCATAAACATTTTAAAATGTACTCTTGCCCATTCCCAGCAACTTGCAAAGGTGCTTCGTGCTGTTCACGTACTGAATTCCAGAAACGGAGCGAGCAGAAGGCGGAGCTTACAGGTGGGACGGATGAGACTACAGACAAGAGCTCAGGAAAAGACCACACGGACGCACAGTGAAACACAACTACCACTTTATTGTTCGATGACTGTAGTACACAATTGTCCATGTGCTCCAGGACGCGTCTGGCTCTGACACACACCAAGGATGGCTCCGCGACTGATGCGGGGAACGTGATCTGAGCCACACACTTCCCCGGTCATGTTTTTCCAACAATCACAAAAACAAACCACTTTTCTCCACGGAACGTGGCGCGACAAATTACCTCAAACCAAAGTAATTCTTCACTTGTAACAGTGTGTACCAGCCAGGCCACAGAACAGCACAGAACACGAGGGGCCGGGCTTCCCTCTACAAACCACAAGGCAGCTCGTGAACACCGGACACACGCGTACATTTCACTGTAACTGAGCTGACAGCTGCCCAAAGCCAACCAGGTCAGATTTGGACTTAGGGGTACAAACACTGTAATGAACTTTCATTTCATATATACGTTACTCTACTTCTCTTGTTAAATCAGCTATTGTTCCCAGTTTAGACATTGCTTTTATGAGTTAAGGAGTTATGATGGAAGAAATCAGTCAAGTGACTTCACATTTCAATGCAGCATTAAATATGTTCACAATGGTATATTTTACTCCACGTTGACTTTTCTTATTTGGTTCAAGCATTTCTTAACTATTCACAACTTGTGTTCTAAATCTGGGAAATATTGAAGTTACAAGCACTCATGTACTTTCGTGAGGATGTGAACTTAGACCAACAGATGGCACGATGAGTATATAAACCTGAAGCGGCAATTACAATCTCAGATGACTTTAACACCAAGGAACTCTGCAGAGATCAGGGTTAGCCAGGATGCTAAAGTGATAGGGTTCACTCTCCTAAAACATGCGTCATGTCGTCCAGGACGGACTCGAGCACAGCCTGGGTTTTTAATCAGAGTGGAGCATTCGGTTCCAGTGCAGCACAGCGAGAGGACAGAATAACAACAAGGAACATAAGAGAAACGATGGAAGAGGCAACAGAGCTCAGTTCCTCCAACACTGAATATAGCCAACTTGCACTTTTTAAATACGTAATACTTTCTACTTTCTAGGTAAACCTTGCCTTGGCTGTCTCCTCAGAGCCAAGATACCTTTAGTTTGGTCTAGGCTAAAAAAGAATTTTAAGCATATGCACAACTTATTGGTCAAATTCACGTGCCAGCTCTAACAGGAATTTTAAAAGTAAAAAGCAAGATATCAAAGGACTTTATGTGATGCTTTCCCCTGGAAGAGTTACACAGGCAGCTAGAGAAAAAGGGAGCAGATACAGGATCTTGGCAGGCCCCTTCTATTTTAGGTTTAATGCTGGTTATAACAACCAGGCAAAACCCGCGTCCTGATGGCGATCGGCAAGCCACGCTGCGAAGCCTGCGATCTTGCCTGGTCCCTCTCCAACGGCAGGTGGTTTTCAGTGTTTTCAGATCCCTACACTTACAGGCTGTAGCTGTAATTATTCTAAAACATTTGTTCTAATTAAACATGGGGAATAGTAACCTCAGCAGTGTTTTAGATAAAGGCACAGGCCAATTCTTAATGTAAATATAGTGCCTTTTAAAATACTGACTGAGGTTTCCCATGGATATAAAAGTTCAAGTGACAAAAGAAGATGGAATTTATAAGAAAGGGGTGCCATGATGTATTATAAACAGCAATATAACATTTTATACTCATCCTGCCTGTTTTCGCCAACCCCTCATCACTCCTCTTGTATATCAAGCATGGCCAAACGGCAAATGCCTTTGACGCCCAATGAGATTTCACTTTTGTCATTGCCTTTTTTTTTTTTTTTTTTTTTTTTTTTTTGCGGTACGCGGGCCTCTCACTGTTGTGGCCTCTCCCGTTGCGGAGCACAGGCTCCGGACACGCAGGCCCAGCGGCCATGGCTCACGGGCCCAGCCGCTCCGCGGCATGTGGGATCTTCCCGGACCGGGCCACGAACCCGCGTCCCCTGCATCGGCAGGCGGACTCTCAACCACTGCGCCACCAGGGAAGCCCTGTCATTGCCTTTTTAATGCCTGGCATATATGAAGAGCCAAAACAGAACCGAATGTTAAGGTTCTTTCCATTTTCTCCCAAAAAGAATCTCAAGGTAAGAATATTTTAAAACATTAAGTAGTTCTGTAATCAGTAAGCATTCCATTCTAAATGTGTCATTTTCAACGAATTTGGAAGGCAGAGATGAACTGAAGAGCCATTAAGCCAGTCATAAGTGCCAGGATTAGACATTTCTTCACTTCGCTAACTGCAGGGCGAACATATTGCTTAGAGTACATATGATCTTTGACATTTGTGCTATTTCGGCCCATTTGCAAAAGTCAGCAGGCCATTCTGAGGTTGGCAAAAGTTAGAATTATTTAATAGAATGTGCTTTTAAGTGAAACTTTATTACCCCAAAAGGATTCAAATCCAATGGGAAACAGAATCTTCACTGAAAAGCCAAGAAGCAAAATTATCAACAAAATCAAATCCCAGGATTTTTCTATGAAAATCTCAGAGAAGCGCGATAAAGAGGTCTTTGTATACCTACTAAACCTAGGACTTTTAGGTGTCCTTTTATCACGAAAAAGCCTAGAAACACATAGAATCTGAGTGCTGATAAGAGCGAAGTTCAAGTTTCTTGGGTAATCTTGTGTTCCTGAGATGACAATACTTTCGAAACTCTAGCTCTAGAAATTTAGACAAGAACTATCAAATCTGAGCACACCAGGATAGACTTTCAGAGATTTTCATGGGGATTCTTATCAAAGGCTATCCCTGAGACATGCAAGGGTAGTGAAAATGTAATTCTCTGAGTACAAAAAAATATAACTTATAAAATCAATTTGATCTCTTCACTTCTCCCTTTAAAGAAATTACTAAAATAAAAAGATTTATTATTATAGTCTAAACTCTTCTGTTCTACTTTATTTTAAAAAAAAATTATTTTATTTAGGGAGAGGCCAGGCACGGGCGGGATGCTTTCACATACATTCTCTCTCCCAATACTTCTCTTAAAAGATCACTTCTTTAAAGGTACAGAAATAAAAATAGACTTCTTACAATTATAACAAACTTAGTGGGATGACAAAATAGTTGCATTTTAAAGAATGCAACTGCAATTCTTCAGTTTTGGCAACTATGTAACATGAAAAAGTTAAGCAATGGAATGGAATCCTCAAATGATGAGAACTTTTAAAGAATGCAATAACCATTTTGTACTTTTGGAAAATGTGATATGAAAAACAAATCCAAAATACCTCTCTATGTAAATGAAAGCTCAAGCCATAGTAATTCAAAATTAAAATGATTTACATAATCTACTATACTTTGTGTTTTTTTAGTAATTAACCTTCCTGAGGCTGATTTTGTTCTCCTTGGTGTTTGCTTAACTAAAGTGCTTAATAAAATTTCTACAGAATATATTACCCTCTTCATAGATGAATATTATTTTCAACTACAATCTGACAAAAATCTAACTACATTTAATTATGCCTGATTAATCCAAATGTCACTGAGAGATTTATAGAACAGAGAAATATTTTTCAGGTTAAATTCATCCTCTTTTCCACCGCAAGCTTCCTGGATCCACTATTACCACAAATCTACTACTCATTTCTCTAACGTTAAAAAAAAATCCCACCAAAAATATTGCCAATAGTCCAAACTGGACCGTGGGACTCCAGGTATCAAACTCTACTGCTTATCCTTTTCAAGAGATGTGCAGACTCCATCAAAGACTGAAGTCACCACTTCAAACTGGGAAGTGAGCCACCCCTGCAGAGTCTGGCAGTGGTGGAGGGAAAAGGATACAGAGAGGGGAAGTCAAATACTATTACGGATTTACTGCGAGGATATGAATGCGAGATAAGGGGTGGGCTTTCTTTTAATGCAGGCACTTAACTGCATCAGACATTTGTTTGGAGGCTTTCAGTAGTGATGCCCTAAGGTGCTTTCATTTATATGCAAATAAGTCAATTTAAAGGATGACAAATCGGCTCTACTTATGGGAATAATTCAACTCATCCCCTCTCCTGCTCCAGCACTCGGCTCTACCCTCCCTGGGACCAGCCAGGCAGGTGTCAGAAAACCGAGTGTCCTCCCCGGCTTTGCTGCTGCCTCCGAGGGAGCAGTACCACCACCGAGAGCCACCTGTGTCCCAACATGAGTAGCTGCCCGCGTCCGGCTCCACTGACCCCATCACTGGGATCATGGGCAATTCAAGTCCAGGTTTTATAAACAGATGAAAGAAAAGGCAGAAACAATGGTTTCTCAAGGATTCTGTGACCTCGATATTGCTGTCATTTTATTTTCTTCATTTTGGGGGTTGAACACAGCTAATGCCAACCTATGGACTTGAGAGGGAAGTCGCCTCGGCTAAGCCTTTCCTCCACGTCTCAAACCAGTTCGCAAGCGTTCACGTCCTCCTGACAAGCAGCTCTTTTCACTCCAGCATCATCAGCCAGAAGCTGGAATTGGGAAGATTTGGTTTCAATCATGATTTCTGAAGTTCTACAAAGACACATCTGGAAGCTGCTCTGATTGCATTTTCGTTACGAGGAAGCAGCAGCCCACACCATTCAGTGCAATGTGACGATCAAAGCTGGCTCCTCTCACCTTACCACGTTGCCCCGCAAAGGGCTCAGCCGGCTCCTGGACCCAAAGTCACAGCGCCCCGCGGAGCCAGGCCCAGAAGGCGGCCTCTCCACATGCAGATGAACAGATACAAAGGAGACAAGAACTCAGGGCTCACCAATGCTTCCTCGTCCAAGGAACCCATCCATCCGTGACAATGAAAACAACAGTTACAGGGTTCGGTGCCTCCACCACCACTCGTCCTTTGCAACCCCCTTCCCGCCTTTATTTTTCTCCCAACTGTACTAGAAACTTTCCTCGTTGAGTGTCTCGTCTGATCCCCCAGCCCGAACGTGAGCCCCGCGAGGCCAGGACTTCCGTCTGCTGTCATCACTGCCACGTGCCCAGCCCTGGGCACTTCTAGCGCGCTGCAGATGCTCGCTATTATTTAGACGGAGGAATGAACACGGCTTTCCTTTCCACAACTCCTCTGTCTGCCACCTTCACTTCTTCCGTCCCTCACACATGGACACGTGTTCCATTGTGCACTTCACACCAGGATGGAACCAGGGCCAACACTCTGACCTGAGGGGAAGGCACTGCACAGGGTGGAGTTAGATGCACTGAGCAAGGCTGTCACCCCTGCTCCTTGATCACTGTGCTCGGCTCTGAAGGTGAGGAAAGTGTGCCCAGTGGAATACGCTGCCCACTGAGGAAAGGAGGCTTCAATCCTACAAATAGGCGAAATAGAACCCCCAATCTGTGATCCCCCTATAAATGCACTTTTGAAATGTCAGTTTGTGTGACAGGAGGTCCCAGACCTACAAACCATCTCAAGGTATATTCATGAATATCAGCAATCATCCTGATGAGGACTTGACTCCTTTCTGTTTCTTAATGAACCACATTTTAAGACGGGCTGATGAAAAGACAGGTAAGAAAACCTGTGTCACAGTAAAGCTCTCACGGGGTCACCACCCTCCGTTGGGCAGCTCAACTAGTAACCTGTCAGTAAAAAATAGTTTAAACTTCTCCTGATAATTCTGATTATGTGCTAGTTTGAAATATTCCATCATATTTAATTAACTAATAAATCACTGTCAATGGCTGGTAACTTTTTAAGTTCATGAAAATGTCACATGCCCCGTTTTCAAACCAGAAGGTACTGATCTCTCTAATCAATGGACCAGGAACCCAAGTTAAAAGTTATCTTTCCACAAAGAACAATAAACAAAAACCCTGTATTAAGTTATGAATGGTGCTTTCCTACTAGCGATATTGGTTCCATCTGTTGACTAACATATAGCTTATGATTAGGAAGGACATTATCTTCAAAGTCAAATGTTTAGGCAGCTGGACTGCTGGGAAGATGGCAGAGTAAATTCATGTTTATATAAGTGCTCCTGCCTTTCAACACATACATCCAAAAGCTGAAAAAGAAGCTGTCTATGGGGAAACTAATAAAAGCCACCACCCCATACCGAGGACTCCAGGAGAGTGTCTGACAACCAAGCTGAGGACTAATCAGAGGAGGGTTCTCGAAGCTGTCAAGCAGGCCACAGTTGCTGGGCAGTTGTTGAGAGCGTTCCAAAGGACTCTACCAATCATTTCTTAACTTGGAGAAATAAAGCCTCGTGGCGGTCAAGACAAGCTGAGGGCACGCTGCGTGGGCACGTTTCCCGAAGCAAAAACTAGGAGGCGAGGTTGACATCTCAGGTGCGCCGTTTGTGTGCAGAGGAGAGAAACAGTAACTCTGGAGCCAAACACACAAATACTGACTACGTATAACCCAGCAGAGCAGAGGGACGAACCCACCACACTCCTGCTGGGGCGACGTCTAATGGACATGGGGAAACTCGAGGGCAATCCTCTCCCCCATTGGGACCCAGCACCCCCCACCCCAGGGCGAAGGATTCAACAGTGTCCACGGAAGGCACTCCAAGGAGGCTTTGCTTCACTCCTCCTTCCCCCGCGTCCAGATAGCAGAACGGAAAACAAAGACAGCCTCTGCCATTACATTCCGTCAATATCCAGCCTTACAGTTCAGGGGCGCAGGTGATCAAATGCTTCTCACTTGAAAAAGGAGAAGTCAAGGAGGATTTATCCACACTCTTCTCGGCAGACAGAAATGGTCCCATGCAAAGACCAACAAATAAGCAGAAAAAAGCCATCACGATACTTCTGCAACAAGAAAAAAGCGAAATAACACAAAAGGAATGAAAGAAGCAAAACACAGAAAAATGCACTCTGGAAACAGAATCATTTCAGAATCCACGAAAACAGAGTTCAGCTTCCCAAGCAACGAAAAAAAGGAGTCAAAGAGGAAAACACAATGAGAGAAAAAGCTGGCAGAGCTAAGGAAAGACACAGAGGGAAAAAAAAGAAAAGAAAACTGCAGCAGAAGTGAAAGCCACATGGCAAGCACTGGGGCCCAGAATCAATACCACAGAAAACAGAATCAGTGAAATGCGAGGTTAAGACCTGAGGGAAAAAATCACACAGCAGGAAGAAAGACAAGGAGACCAAAAGCAATCAAAGGAAAGATAAATGTGAAGGACAGAGAACAGAGAGTCAATATAGGGGCAGACTGTTGAACAAGAGAGCCGATAAACCGGTAAGAAACGCAGAAAGGCCCGAATGTCAATGTCTGATGCTCACTGAGGACCAGAAAAAGCCAACAGATAACTCTTGGCCCCGAGACACACTCGAATGAAGTTACTGCATTTCAAGGATAAACAAGAAATCACAAGTACTCAGGGCAAACAAGCAGTTCATCTACAAAAGGGGAAGAAAAATCTGTCTGGACTCAGCCCTCTCAGACCCACCACACACTAGAAGACAACAGAGTGATGTCTCCAAAGAACTGAGGGGAAAAAGACGTGATCCAAGAATCTGAGAGACAGCCAAGTTACTGTTCATAAAAGACGGCAACAGAAAGGCATCTGTAACTATGCGAGAAAATCCAACTGAAACTGTAATCCAGTCCACCGAGAGATAAAAGCATCGACTCTCGAATGTGGAGTCATTGTATGAGAAGGCTGGCAGTGAGCACTGAGTTCATTCAAACATAGAATTAAGTCTAAATAACTCCAGTAATTACCAACAGTTATACACTTTAAAGTCGGCTGCCTTTCTAGGTGACAGCCGCCAAATCCATTCGATTATCTCCACTAACTATGCCAAGATGAAAACACACAAAAGAAAACCTCTCCTGAATGAAATTCTCTGACACTACAGAAAAATTTTGGTTTATATCTTACCCTTGAGGGTTAATATACCCAAGAAATTCCTCAAAAAAGAGATAATGCTAATTACCTGGGGCATCGCTGAGAGCATGGACCTAGGAACAAGAAGACCCAACTACTCACTTTGGTTCTTCCATGCCACCGTGGCAAACCACTGAACTGCTTTGGAACTCATATGAAAAAGAGAGATAATACCTGCATGGTCCACCACGTGGCATTGGAAGGATCAAATAGGACGCTGTATGCGAAAGTTCTCTGGAATCTATAAGCAAGGGTATAAAACCATGTCACCGGATTGGATGGCAAGAACCCACTATATTAAGGAGTCAAAATCAGTCATTCAGAGACAAAGAAAGGATCAGATGGCTCCCATGGATCCATCACTACTTCCTTCCTCTTGTTTCTCTCCATTTTCAAGTCACCTCTTAGCACTATAAAAAGGAAATTCAGTACTTCCACAGCTCACAGCTCCTGACCTGAATTATTTTTAATTTGGAAACAAAGACAGTTACCCACCATCCAAGGTAAATGTCTGTCAATCTCCATTCACTAATTCAGCTAATACTCATTAAGCACCTACTATGTTCCAGGTCCTATTTCAAATAGTAGACACTGTCCCCAAATACTTAAAATAAAGTTGAGTAAATGAGAGGGAAATGCAGGGCAATTTGGGAGGACTAAACAAGTTTAGCTGAAAGACGGTTAATGTCTGTGTACTTTACAACATGTAGAAATGTGACCAGATACATAGAGACAAAGCACAGCAACCAGCCAGAGGGATGCACCTAGGTTCAGGGAATGATGTACGGCCATCAGGAAGGATAAATTGATACTTGGGGCAGCTAAATTCTGTGAATGCAAGATATTCTGAAACTCTTCTGATGGTTGCTTCGGAAGCAAAGTTAATTTCTTAATGCAGAAAACAAAGACAGGTGAGGCAAGACTGTCCCGGTGTCAGATGGATATGAGTAAGCCAAAACGTGTATCAGCAGAGGACTACCAGTTAAGTCATTAAAACACTGAAAGAAATCTTTACTTTTGAAAAAGACCTAAAAAGGGAGGAAGATCATAGGCTTTTTTCACATCAGCTTTTCCATCTGCAACCTTTACATGGAGCTTGGGGTGAGGGCATATCAATCAATGGGAATTCCTCAAGCACACAGAACAAAGCAGGAGGGAACACTCCGGAATCTGCTGCCTCCTTCCCTTACAGCACATCACAAGTGAAAGTGTAAAGGGCTATGGTTGGAAATGCAGGCCAAGTAAGATACTGATAGATGATCTGAAACTTAGAAGAAAGCTGGAGTCTTTAAAAATAAAGGGCTATTATTTTTACATCTTTATACTACAAGGAAACAATCATATGGAACAGCCCCATTCCCAAGACACTGACTCAGTCTTCAGGAAACAGACCTCCATACGGACCACCTCATCACCCGTATCTTGGAAGTATGTCGGTCTTTTTCTTACCTAATTATGAGTCCCCTGATGAGAGCCTTCGAAGGATGGGAGAGATGAGGTCTTTCTAAAGATGAAGGAACTAATCATGAGCTCAGGTAACATGATAAAATGAAAGAATATCAGAGTTGGTGGAACTAAGAGAAACAGAGGGGACATCAAGCCAAGCGCAGCTGGTCAGCGCACAACTCCACCCAGGGAAAAACTGTGACTAAAGGAGGAGGAATACTTTACAAGTGACAGCTCTGAACTCAGTGAATTCAATACTTAAACACTGGATGGGAACATTTTTATGGATGTTAAAAGAGAGCAGAAGTCAAGGTAGATCATAAATATACGAAAAATTACAGTGAAGAGAAACACATCCTGTGGAGCTTTATAACTTGTGAATTTTAATCTGGACTCTCAGCTTCCGTTTCTAAGAGTAAATACAACATGGCTCCTCTTTCCTCACCTCAAGTCCTCTGCCAAGTCCACCTTCCAGCAAAAAATAAACTATGCTGAAAATCAGATAGACAATTCTAAAACCGGCTAGACTTCATGAAAATATAAATTATGAAGACCTGGGGCATTTTTCAAAATAAACTAGAAAGAACTTTTCCCTTCGGTCTATTTTACAACTAGTAAAGTGCATCACATAGGGACTTAGAAAACTACAAAGGAATATAACATGACAAAAGGACAGTATTCAGAGGTAAAACTGTTACATAAGCATAAAAATTCCACTTCCCACTCTTTACGAACTTGATAACGACCAGAAGGTAGACTTTCACTTAAGATCTCTGAAACCAAGCAGTTAAGTGAAAAATTCCAAGACAACTTTTGGAATGCTTTAATTGACAGAATGGAAGTATACAAATGAATTTCAAAATAAAACCTATGCGTCCAAGAGGAAGATCTAACACGAAAGTACCCATACCTCACAATGAGAATCCGGTCAGATGGAAGAAGGCCAAAGTCTAAATCAGAGAGGGAGGAGGGATGCATAAGAGAAAGGAAGGGCCCAGGGACCGAATTATCAAGACATGCTAAGCTGACGTCCTCAACTTCCGGACTCCCCAGGCCTTAGCTGGTGGTTTGGGACAAACATGGTATTTGGTCACAAAGAGCAACAGCAGAGATCGGCTGTATCTGCAGTGGGGAGGGAGCTGAGAAATCTGGGGAGACTGTAGACACTCTATGATAACGAGGACAGAGGTATGAGGACGCGAGTGCTAACGAGGTTCTGTGTCCCCTTATGACAGGCGCCAACCAAACCACGGCAACGTACTACGAAAAATGACTCAAGTTACTACTTTAGTGGAAGATCTGAAGTAGCTACAGGAAACTTCTGTGGAAAAGGTCCACCTCATACAGAGAGCAAATACACATTCAAACACTGGATTAACTATAGTGCCACACGCAGAGTTGGTGGAGGAAAGGAGTTCTTTCTGGGTGACTTGCAGAAGACCATCTTTTCTTCATGGAGAGGACCGAAGCATTCAGTTCTTTACAAAGTTCTGTTAGTCTTGAACTTGTCCCTACAAAGAAAATAATGGGAATATCCACAGTGAGTTTATGAGGACAACCTTCTCTATTTTACGCGAGACTTATTCAGAGCATTTAGTTACAGTGATGATGCAAAAACGCGTGCCTTATCTCAGAATTATTCTCTATGGTTACTACAGAAAATGAATTACCATTTAATGACTTATATATACTTTAAAAGAGTTCTTTCCTCTCAGTTAAAAACCTGATTAGAAATGAGGAATCACTGCTAATGGGTATGGGGTTTCTTCGGGGGATGGTGAATATGTTCTGAAATTAGACAGTGGGTGAGGATCACACAACTCTGTGAATATACCAAAAGCCACTGAATTTGTACACTTTAAAAGGCTGCATTATATCTCAGTAAGGCTGTAATTAAAAATCTGCTTAGGAAATAAATTTTCTTAGGATTTCTCTTTCCCCTAGTGAATTTACCATTCCTACTAAATACTTTCCCAAGGTGGCCACCAATTATGCTATTTGTATAACTGAAATATCAGGCTAACCATTTTAAAATCTTAAAAATTGCTTTCTGCTAAAATTTGTCTAAGATATTAGAAATGAAGGCTCATACTTAGCAGTATACAACCTCCTAAACTATTTAAAGTTTTAAGTAGACTTTTTAAAAAAATTTATTTATTTATTTTTGGCTGCATTGGGTCTTTGTTGCTGCGTGTGGGCTTTCTCTAGTTGCGGCAAGCGCATGCTTCTCATTGCGGTGGTTTCTCTTGTTGTGGAGCACGGGCTCTAGGTGCGCGGCTTCAGTAGCTGTGGCTTGAGGGCTCTAGGGCGCAGGCTCAGTAGTTGTGGCGCACGGGCTTAGTTGTTCTGCGGCATGCGGGATCTTCCCAGACCAGGGCTTGAACCCATGTCCCCTGCATTAGCAGGCGGATTCTTAACCACTGTGCCACCGGGGAAGCCCTAAACAGCCTTTAAAACAATATTCAACAAAGGCCATCTTTTAACAATCCAAATGGACCTTAATGTTTATAAAGACTGCTTATGCGCTACTCAAATAACTCCCCCTACCGGAGCCATAGCTGGAATTAACTGCTCACACTGATGCCCAACATGCTACTTGACTTACATACGGACTGAAAATGGACTCAAGGGAAACTGATCCACGGGTTTCAAGCTAATTTAGCTTAATCTCCGCCAGGGATGGTGTGCGTATGTGTCTACACACACCTGTGTGTACACTCACACTCACGTGCACAAACCAAACTCCTGTAGATTTCATCATTTGAGGTGAGTGACCAGTCCGGCAATATTGCACAGAGGTCCATCACAAGACGTCCGTAGAAAAGAATAAACATCAATATAGATAGCCTTTATATCATTCATCAGAAAAGACCAATGCTACTATAAAGGTACAAAATCACAAAGCTATATAAACTCTATTTGCATACAAATACCTTTCTGTTGCACTATGTTAGGAATCAAGGTTTTCAGAGTAAGAGGAAATATACACAATTAAAATATAATAGCGAGGGACTTCCCTGGTGACGCAGTGGTTAAGGATCCGCCTGCCAATGCAGGGGACACGGGTTCGAGTCCTGGTCCGGGAAGATCCCACGTGCCGCGGAGCAACTAAGCCCGTGCGACACAACTACTGAGCCCACGTGCCACAACTACTGAAGCTTGAGCGCCTAGAGCCCGTGCTCCACAACAAGAGAAGCCACTGCAATGAGAAGCCCATGCACTATAACAAAGAGTAGCCCCCGCTTGCCGCAACTAGAGAAAGCCCGCATGCAGCAACGAAGACCCAACACAGCCAAAAATAAATAAATAAATAATTAAAAAATATTAGCGAGAAACATTACAATGTTAAAATCGAATAAAAATATCAATATGATCTTATAAAAGATATGTATTCTATAGTTCTGCCCAGAAAAGGGGACTAGAAAAGGTATAATGTACACCTCCAACACCCAGATTAGGGTCTCTAATACCCATTAAAAGGAAACAGGAGTCCTTGAGGAAAATGGCTGATTCTAGGCAAAGTGTAAGATAAGCCTAAGACATCATCTTGGGCCAGAAAGCAAGGAAGCTTTCAAAGATGAATACGGTTTTATCAATGGAACACAAAGGATCTGGCTCAAAATAGCTTCCAGTGGCCAAAGGTGTGCCAGTTTGAGCATCAAAAAGATGGCCACTACATGCAATGACATAGGTGAACCTCACAGAAAGCCAGACACAAAAAGAGCACACACTGTATCTTCCTTTTGTTTTAAGTTCAAGCAGTGAGAGAGTCAGACACAGTGATAGGTGATAGAGTTGGAATAATTGTTACATGGTGAGGAGGGAAAAAGGAGGAGAGTCTGACTAGAAAGCAGCCTTTTCACGTGCTGGAAATACAGGTGTAAAAATTCATTAAGTTATAAACTTAAGATCTGAACACTTTTTATATATATGTTAAATATTGACTGAAACATATCAAAGCAATAAAAATCTACAACATCCGTAATAATACTTAAAAAAGAGAAAGCCAGAAACTCATTGGTCAAATTTAAGGTGGTTTTTAACTCAACTTCTTACCTTGAAAATTGGTAATTAAAGGGAAAGACTGAAATGCTTATCCTGCCTTGCCAGGAGGGACTGTACTTCAAAAGGTACCTAAATGACCTTAGTTGTTGAGGAAGAACTTTATAGGAGAATGTCAGCTAATAATTGCCAAAGGAATGATACTAACAAAAAAAGAACTCATCATTTTATAAACATTAATAAAGTTACTGATTAAGGCCAAAGTTATCAGCTGGTGCTAAAAACCATTAGGTGATGGTTGCATGGTGCCGAAATAACATGACAAAATAACAGTACGCAGATTACTTTCTGGTTGAGAAGGGAAAATTAACTATACTATGGAGGGATCAGACGGTCATCACCTGAATTACGGTCAGTCTTAACATTACTAATGGTGGATCAACCAGACATCATGGGTCTCAGAGTGTAATTCTGCAAGAGTATTTATGAAATATTCTAGCAAAAAAATGCTCCACTGAGCCTTTAGATGAACTTCCAGTTTATGGGAGATACAGGGAAAGGGGGACAAATTAAATAAAACTTCAAAGACAAAATCAAACAAATCAAGGTGGGACATTTTTGCAGGACAACTGGTATGGTCCAACAACAAAAGATTGTTCTAGATTAAAAACAGCTTGAGACCTACTCAGATGTGTTATGTGGTCTTGGAACTGATTTGTTGTTTGGACAAATCAGGGGAATTTTCACGATGAAAATGTATTGACACGGAAAGGTGGAGATGGTTAAATGAAATAAAACTAGGTTGTACAATAGTATGAAAAGTATGATCTCATTTGGGGAAAAATACACATACATGTATACAAACAGCAAAATAGCTGGAAGAACACAGATAAAGCTCTAAGAATGGTAATCTCTGGGTTATGGGAATACAGCAGTTTCTCTTTTTTTCTTTTTTTGCTTTTTTATATTTCCTAATTTTTTACAATGTTCATATACTGCTTTTCTATTACTAAAAGGTTACTTGAAATTAAACAAATAATCAGAACCCTTACTCTTGCTAGCAGAGTTGGAGCTTAAAGGTAGTCAGAAGAAAAAGAAAATTGGAAACCAAAGATTGGATTATTGTCCTTATTACCACAAAGTAGTGAAACTTGTTATTCTGTGATTGATAATTTTCCTCTTTTTCATTTTTTTTATTGCGGTAAATTGTACATAAAATTTACCACCTGGTTAAGATGGTAAAAAAAATGTTTTATTGAGTGTACAGTCCAGTGGCATTAAGTACATTCACAGTGTTGTACCACCATTACCACCATCCATCTCCAGAGCTTCTTCATCTTTCTCCACTGAAACTCTGTCCTCGTGAAACACTAAATTCGCTTGCCCCCTACTCCCCAGCCCTGGCAACCACCATCCTACTTTCTGTCTCTAGGTGCCTCACGTAAGTGGAATCATACAACACTTGTCCTTTTGGATCCCGCTTATTTTACTTAGCATAATGACTTCAAGGTTTATCTATATTGTAGCATGTCAGAACTTTATTCCTTTTAAAGGCTGAATAATAATACTCTGTTAGATGGATAAACCACATTTTGTTTACCTTGACTGATAACTTTAACTTCTTTATTTTTCCAGTTTCAACCCACCTACAGACTTCCTCTAAACATTCTTCTGTGAATTCTATGGATGATGACAAATTACAAATTAATTCCTTTTTAAAGAAGATTCATGGCAGGATAAACCCTGCTTACTGCTTTTGATACCTCCACAGGGCAAGGACTCCTAGAACATCAAGGCCTCTATTGGAATTGCTACTCTGGCTACCCAATTCTTGCTATCCTTCCTGTCTGGGGTGAAAAAGCTACTCCATCCTTTCTTTAGGGATCACTTTGCTTTTCCAGTGATAAAACCACAAAGATGTGGCTGAAAATATCAATCGTCTGGCTGGTACACACCGGAGAAAAATCAGATACTTTATAATAGAAAGAAAAGTGGTAAATTACTGTTTCGCCTTGTATTTGGAAGCATCCCTGGGTTCACTGCTGGGATTGCTCCAATCGTCAGCTTCAGGTGTGGTCTTGTAATGGCGCCATGCGGACTTATTAAAAACTGGAAGTCTCTCAAATGATTCACTTGAAAGAGCCTAAGGAAAAACAAAAATAGACACCGAAGGTCCATAGTGTCATCTTGCTCACATGAAATACTGACCCAAATTTTATTATTTAAAACATTAGAAACCTTATTAATATATATATTTTTAGAGTTATATTAAAATTACAGTCTAAGTAAGTTACTTAGACTGATCAGGATGAAATTAAAGCTTTTCTATGAAAGTACTGGTTTCATGAAAAACCAGTACTGAAGTACACATGAGCAAAACAAAAACTATTTTAGTTCAGTTAATACTGATGTGAGATATTCAATTGTTTTGACTATATGGTCTTAGACCAAACACTACTGTTCACTGGGCAACTGTTCTCCCAGAGGGCCCTGAAGAAATAGTTTCATACACAGTAGATGTATAAATATAAGCTCATAAAGTGATATCAAATAGCATATCATTTATATGCATTGGCATCTAAGATACACACTCAAAATAACTGGTTATCTTATCATATAACATATAACACACTAAGCAGCTGTTAAAAGGATGAGCCAGTTCGGTATGAACTGATATGGAAAGATCTCCAAGATATGTTGGAAAGTTAAAAAAAAAGCAAAGTGCTAAAATAATCATTTGTGTGGAAAAAAATCAGATTTCCCCCCATACTTTTATCAATGCAGAATCAACTTCCATGAGGCTCCACATGAAACCGGCATCCATGGTCACCCCTGGGAAAGAGAACCAGGTGGCTCTGGGCCACCGATGGGAGAGACTTAGTTCTCCCTTTTGTAGCTTTAAAATTTTGTACTATGTGCCCATATTACATATTCAAAAAATACTCCAACTATTCTAGAGTTTAGAAGTTAATAAAAGTCTGACTCCACCAATGAATGAGAAAACTTGTTTTACAGAGAACTTTGTTATTCGATCAGACTTTTAGGTAACCATATTATGAGCACTGAATTCTTGCAACTTTGGGAAAGCCGGCAAGTTTCTAAAACAAAAGACTACAAGAATTCAGTTTACGAAAACCTGTCTCCTTTTAGATTAGTCCTTTCAATGGGTATACGATTTTAAAAAAAATCACAACTTAGAATTATGGTTTTAAAAATCAATATTTAAATTTTTACCTCTCCATGTTTCCTATTTTGCTATATCTGAGCATAAAATCAAGGGTAGGACATAACTTGGTTTTCACGTAAAACTGGAGTAAATCCGAGCTGAATATAGGAGATGATATAGTGCTATCCTCCATTAGTTATTAGAACTTATAGCTTTAAAAAGTAAAGATGCCTTCATATAACAGAAATAAAATGCAGTACCTTCAAATAAATGACAGCATCAGTACCCACGCCTTCCATAGAATAGAGTTTTAGATCTCCCTGAAAATATCTAGCATACAGACGAGAAATTGGCAAGCCGTAACCAAATCCAGCCTACCGAGAAAAGAAAATTAATACGGTGAGACGGGCACGAAACGCTAACACATCGAGTCTGAGGACCATCTGCAAGATTATAATAAATTCTTGCTTCATATTTAAAGCAAATAAATTATTGATCCAAACTTTACCATGATGTATATGCTCATCTATGGCAAACAATCTGTTTTCACCCTGCAAAAATACTTCTCACATGTTTGGAAAAGAACAGAAATACTCCGATTTTGGACTAAGGCTTTTTGAACGTTTTAAAGCAAATTGTTAGCATTGTTAAATCCCAAATCAAGTGGAATTTGAACCAGAAACCAAAGTAAACCACATCATTCCAAAGTTCCACTATGATTTCTTTGCTCAATTAAATTGAGCAGCACGGGAGTTGAAATCTAACCGTACCAAGGCTAACACAATGAAAAGAAAACAATCTCCTAAGAGCTACTTCCTAAGGCTCTGAGAACGCTGCAATATTTTGACATGTGGTAGTCCATATATTCTTAGAGACAAGAAAACAATTCCAGTACCCTCCTATACCTCTATGTCATAGAACCCTGACTGTCAGTAACAGGTTGTTGGGGGAAGAAAAAAAAGGTCTCCGATATTGATAGGAATAATTGAGACTAATTTCCAACACTCTGGGGTGGAGGGGAAGGGGCTGTTCCTCAAGCTTCGACCCCTCTGATTAAGTCCACCGACAGGGTGTCAAAGGATCAACAGGAGTTGTCTGGGAGGACATTTCCGAAAAAGAAATGCGTGTGTCACGGCACAGAGCTGTAACATAGTAAGGTGTTTGATGAGGAAGTTAACGTTTCCTAGTAGTACATACCCACACGCCCACTTAAAAGCTGAGGAGACTTGACTAACTGGGAGAGATGCTAGTGGAAGCATTTCTTCAAATGGAGAGCCACCAGGCACACTGGAAAGAATACAGACATGGCCAGTGGCAGCTTGACGATAATGAGCTCAATGACCTTGGGCAAACCAGTAACCTCATTTCCTCATCTATAAAATGGGAGGTGGGATGCACATTTTTTAGAGTGTCATTTTTGCTCAGTGTCATTTAAAAAAAAAGATGACATCACAGCTGTCCTCAAGATGCTATCCTGAGACCTGTAACAGACGATCCATACTCCTTTTAAACAACTGCAGAAGGTTCTAGATTTGCCTGTAGCGTCTCTTTTTCTTTTGACATTTATTTAAGTAGGTACCAGAAACTGGTCAAGGCAATGGCCTTCAAATTGATCTTTCAAGAATTTTCTGGAATCCTATGTAAGCGACTTCCTCTCCGTTTTCAATATGCAGTGTTAACAAACCCTGTCTAGAATAAATGATGTTAAGTGTTGGATTTTATTCATACATATAAAATATAATCTTACGTGCTCGTCAGTCAGGTACAACTTGAAAATGAAAATTTACACTCTGAACCATTTTGCAGACTGACAGATATGTTGCTGTGCTTAATGACAAAGGGTTCAGTTGTTGTTTGTCAATTAGAAACACTCAGCCGGGGGAAGAAAGTGTGGCCCTACCAGGATCTAAATGCTGCCATGGTAACCAGAGGCTTTCCTCACTTCCTGAAGGTTATTTCCACAGTGAGACAGAAAGGGCTCTGAAAATGCATACGCCACCTATATGTTTCCTGCTTATATAAAAAATTTAATGTGTTCGTAATTTAACACTTTAATTATATAAACAAATTTGGCGGGGGAAGTTCAAAGGCCCTGGGTGATTTGGGCCTCTATGGTATGCAGCGCCAAAGTGCCCAGGGCCAGCTGCAGCCAGACACGCTGTGCTGTTCCCTGCTCACCTGCTATTACACTTCCACCCCCTCCAAGGGGAGTGCCAGGTGGTAAATGGTGCTCCAGAAGCAGTCTTAACCACAGGGAAATATTTTTTCTCTGTATTGGGGAGGTAAGTACTCAGCTCTGAGTGTTTCTTAGACACAAATTAGAGAAGAAATCTGAGTCCAAAAGAGTCATAAAGAAAGCAGCAGTGGCATAAAATTCTCCCTCCTTCAAACCATGCGGGAAACATACAAATGCAACAAGGCTAATGCGACAACCCGGGGAAAGAGCCAGCTCTGTCCCTTCTCTAGCGAATGGTGTTTCCTCTAGCAGCGGTTTCAGAGGCTTACCAGCGGCGCGGCTCTCGTAGGCTCCAGGCTAGGTCTCGGAGCAGTTGAATACATGTAGTTAAAAAGACGATCTATTTTTCGTAGTGGGACCCCACCACCTAGGTCACTTATCTGTAATGTACAAAATGTGAAAAGGAAGAAAAACAAGAAGAAGTCATCAATCTATACTTAGCAGGAGGCAAGGAGTTCATTAAATAAAGTACATACTAGATTACTCTAAACCGTGCAAGGACTTGAACCCCCAACGAAATATGGTCCCTTTGTGAACAGTGTAAAACAAAGGAGGCGGGCAAGTGTGGTTAGGCTCCAATACGCTTGGGTTTGAGATCTTGTTCAGCCCCCTAAAAAATGGGGTTCCAACGAAGTTTAAACGAGGTAGCTCAAGCCAAGGATCAAATGCAGTACTTACAAATAAGACACTCAGTTGTCAGTTCTCCTCCCTTCCCTTTGATTCCTCGATGTTTACACACTATTAAATTAACTGATAATTCAAGTATACGTACAAATAAAGAGTTACCTTAATGGATAAGTCTTCTTTACCCAGAGTAACAAGGGTTTTAACAGCTGGGTAGCCCTCTTTTCTATCTTCATATAGTTCCACTGTCGCTCTCATTGAGTTCTGAAATCACAGAACCTTTTTTTTTAGCATGCCACCAACTCACAAACTACAACTTTAAAAAAAGAAACTGGCGAAAGGCTACCGATGCACAACGTTTCTTTGGTGGGGGGCAAAGATCAGTTGGATTTATATGGCACTCTTTTCCTCTCTAAAGAACTTAACTAAACGTGTGTTCAGAACAAGGAAAAATGTCTTGATGCTCTACTTTGTTATTATCTCGTTTTAGTCTCATCCACCATACTAAATGCTTATTTTCCTTTCCTTCCTGTTTTCGATTTCGCTTTAGGGTATTTAAATTATTCAACTCTTAACCAAGAGGGATGTTTTTATCGCGTGTAATGAGGCTGCAGAGGCTCACTGGCGTGTGCTTTAAATCCCACTATCAGTCTGCACTTACAGAGCACCCTTCCTCTAAAGAAGGCGGAAAGCCTGAGAGGATTCATGCTGCCCACAAAAATTAATCATTTGGCTGGAAAAAAAAAAAAAGTAGAAGAAATGTCAGGTGAAAAGAAATTCTGAAAAAGCCACAGCTGTTGCAGAGCAAGTTCACAACTGAATGCCCATCTCAACCTTAAGTGTCACATCAGTAACATAATTTTGGGAAGCAAATCAGCATAACTGATTTTTCAGGTGTTTGGTTTAGGGTTTTACACACTGGAAGAAATGAAATTTTAGCTCAAATGCCTTGTGCCTGTAATACTGCTACTTACATGCCGTTAGCTACTGGTTAATAAAAGCAACAGCTTAAGGTATAGACAGTCTTTTCTCTTTTGGTCCAGCCCTTCCACATCTTTGCCCCCTGCCTCTGTCAGATCTTCTGAATTTTCTAAACTGACTCAAATGTGTAAAAGTGTTAACGTATCTTTCAGGACCGGAACAACTGATAATGCACCGACATGGTTAATGTTCAGAAACATAAAGATGCATAAACATGTTTTTATTTTGATCTGACTACCACCAATAAAGCCTTTGCCAGATCTGGAAACTAAAAAGCATCTCTAAGCTCATCTCTGAAGAAAAAACAGTATGGATTTTACATAAAGCCACTGAAGCTTTTATTTTACAATTAAGCTTCAAAATCAATATGTACTAATATTCATGAAGACTATACTATACACAGCAAATTTTCACCTCAGAGTATACAAATTATAAAACCCACAGGGCATCAGAAATAGAATTTTTAAAATGGTTATGCAAAACCTTTTTCTTATGCTAATCTGAGGAATCCATTATGCCCTGAATCAAAGTAATTTAAAATGAAGACTTCTTACCATGTTTTTAAATTCCACTTACCTTGAACAACTCAAATAGCATGTGAAACAGATGTGAGGGCACATAAACTACCTGAATAGGTTTGTCTGGAGCTTTGGCTGAAAACAGAGACAAAACCGTCCATGAGTAAGGATCAAAACTAGAAGAAAGTCAAGAATGTTCTTTGCATCCTTTCTTCCAAGTGCATAAAAAAAGAACTCTACAAAAGGCCAACGTAGGTTTCCAACTCTAAAGGCAGGGCTGAGCAAAAGCATGTGCTTTGAAGTCCAACAAACTTGGGGTGAAATCCAGTTCCTTCGCTTACCAGCTATGTGACCTTAGGCAAATTTCTCTCTTTGGAACTTAGTTGAGCAAAACTGGAATATCATCACCTACGTCCTAACGTTCAGAGCATTACATAAGGTCATCCAAATATCACTTGGTGTTTCTCAAAATGGGGGACACCCTCCACCACCACCACTGACCCCAGTGGTCAGCCAGGGGAATGTGAAGCCACAGAGGTAGAGGGGTACGTCCTCTTGGAGACTTGGACTAAACAGTAATGTTAAGTTCTGTTAAATTATGACAAACGAGGCGTACTACTCGCAGCTAGCAGACCAACTCCCAGAGACCTACAGTCCTTTCTCCTTGTGTCAGGGATCTTCTGAGGAAACTCCGAGAAACCCAGAATCCCAGAGTAGGATATAGAGTAGATAATAGGAAATTTAGGCTTTCCTCCTCCTCGTGACCTGAAATCATTAAGAGACCAAAACTACGTAAGCTTTCTCAAGTAGAACACCCATGCTATGATTTCAACCTAATAAAGTGAGTAATTAATAGTAATATAAAGGAGAGCAATCATCTGTTTGCTTCTTAGCAGTTTCCAAAGAGCTTGCACATACATTACCCAAATGAACTCTCATGACAATACTGTGTGGCTCATAGGGTGGGTGGCTGGGGACACAGGCTTCGCTGAGGTTATGCAACTGGCCTGCCATAATGGAGGAGGCCTGGAACTGGACACCTGAACTAAGAGTTTTTGATTCTAAATCTTGAACCTTTTGATGATCAGTTATTTTTTAAACTACTAAGTAATATATACAGCAATATCCCCTTGTCCATGGTTTCGCTTTCTGCAGTTTCTGTCACCCATGGTCAAACGAGGTTCGAAAATATTAAGTGGAAACTTCTAGAAACAAACAATTCATAAGTTCTGAGTGGTGTGATGAAATCTCATGCCTTCCTGATCTGTCCTGCTCAGGACGTCTATCATCCCTTTGTCCAATAGATCCCGCCCATTAGACACTTAGTAGCCACCTTGGTTATCACATCAATGTCACAGTATTGTAGTGCTTATGTTTAAGTGACACTTATTTTATTTAATAGTGGCCCCAAAGTGCAAGAAGAGTGATGCTGGCAATCAAAACTACAGTGAGGTATCACACCAGTCAGAATGGCCATCATCAAAAAATCTACAACAATAGATGCTAGAGTGGGTGTGGAGAAAAGGGAACCCTCATGCACTACTGGTGGGAATGTAAACTGGTACAGCCACTATGGAGAACAGTATGGAGGTTCCTTAAAAAACTACAAATAGAGCTACCATATGATCCTGCAATTCCACTCCAGGACATATATCCTGAGAAAACCATAATTCGAGAGATACATGCACCCCAATGTTCACTGCAGCACTATTTACAATAACCAAGACATGGAAGCAACCTAATGTCCATCGACAGAGGAATGGATAAAGAAGATGTGGCGTGTACACACACGCACATACACACACACAATGGAATATTACTCAGCCATAAGAAAGAATGAAATAATGCCACTTGCAGCTACATGGATGGACCTAGAGATTATCAAACTAAGTGAAGTCAGACAGAACAAAGACAAATACCATATGATATCACTTATATGAGGAACCTAAAATACAATACAAATCAACATATCTACGAAACAAAAACAGATTCACAGATATAGAGAACAGACTTGTGGTTGCCAAGGGGGAGGAGGGGTAGGGAAGGGAAGGAATGGGAGTTTGAGACTAGCAGATGTAAACTATTATATATAGGATGGATAAACAACAAGGTCCTGCTGTATAGCACAGAGAACTATATTCAATATCTTGTGATAAACTATAATGAAAAAGAATGTCTATATATGTATAACTGAATCACTTTCTGTACAGCAGAAATTAACACATTATAAGTCAACCATATTCAATAAAAAATATTAAAACTAAAAAAGGTTTTGACTTTTATTATCAGTTCCTATGGATTCTCAGCACGTGAAATTCTGTTTTATCTAATATTACATATTGCTTCATATATATACATGTACAACAATCAATTTGCTGTACACTTGAAACTAACACATTATATGTCAACCATATTTCAACAAAAATTAAAAAAATAAAGTGGGTTCCCTGTAGAAAAAATAAAAAAGGTGAACACTGATTGTGTTGGTAACATAACCAGGTAAATATTGCTCACTGCAGATTGGCCACAGGAATAGACCAGGGTGACATTTCTTTCCCTATGAGCCCAATGTGTCATGAGTCATGTGTCACTTGAAGGAGAATATTACCAGCCTTAAGGTGAAATGGATTCACTTTATCCACCTCCAACTGCTCAAAATCATGTTACCTTTTAAGGTTGCCGAATATTTGGACCATGTCTTTCTGATACTCCTCTTCTTGGGTAACCGGACAAGAGACATATGCTTTCCTTGCCACATCACTGAGATCTTCCAGCCTCTTTTCTATTGCATGGGATCCATTCCATTCTTTAAGATTTTTCAAATTAGAATCAACTGCTTTCCAAACGTGCTGCACAGCCATCATCCTCAAATTGTTTTTGATTGAGGTTCTAGAGTATTTTTTGCTATTTCTTATACCTACATTATACACACCATTAGGTCAGTCACGTAAACTACCTCAGAAAGCTATGCATGGGAAATACATTTCTCAGTCCTTATACCTCTGATTCACTTGATTGGAGGTTTCACCAGGTACAGAATTTGGATTTGAAATCAATTTCTTTCAGCATTTAGAAAGGCAGGGGGAGGGACTTCCCTGGTGGTGCAGTGGTTAAGAATCCGGCTACCAGTGCAGGGGACACGGGTTCGAGCCCTGGTCCGGGAGGATCCCACATGCCACAGAGCAACTGAGCCCGTGCTCTAGAGCCCGCGAGCCACAACTACTGAAGCCCACGTGCCTGGAGCCCGTGCTCCGCAACAGGAGAAGCCACTGCAGTGAAAAGCCCGTGCACCACCACGAAGACCCAACACAGCCAAAAAAAAAAGGCAGGAGGGAGGGAGAGGGGTCTTCTGACCATGACAGCGCAGCTGAGAAGTTTAATGCCAGTCAGGTTTCCATTCATGCTGCTGGTTTTTCGCCCGAGGTCTGATACATCTTGGTCGTAAAATTCTTGTTGAAGAATGAGGAACTGGATTGTTTGTTTGAGAGAGCTGGTGTTGACTTCCCCCTAAGTGGGAAGGCTGACGTGGAGCTCTGTGTACCTGGTCAAGACTTTTCCACTGGCTTTAGGATGAGCGGACAGCAAGCTGGCCTCTGCCCAGAGGGTCCCCCAAATGCCTGAATGAAGAGGGCTTTACTTTGGGATGATGACACTCACACGAACAGACCTAGGTTCTTGAAGAAACTACTTTGATTTTTGCCCAGGGGAAAATGCTCGTGGATGTTGGCAGGCAGAGCACAGCCAGAGTCAAGCTGCTTCCCATCACCCATCCTTACTCCACCTGAGACCAGCTTTCAATCAACCCCCATCTTTTACCTTCCCTATCCAGTCCCTGACACTTCCCAGCTCTGCTCCCAGAGTCCCTCCAGGATCATCTGATGCCATTTCTGCTGCAGCCTCCTCTTTCCTGGCTTCTTCTGCTCCGTCCCATTAATCAGCCAGTGTACTTCTATCTCGTTACCCTTTGGCAGGAGGTGGGATCAATGGCCCACTGACGAGTCCCCCTGGTTTCTTTGCTGTTTTTCTTTGTATTCCTTTACTGTCTTTTTAACGGAGCCCTAGGAGCACACTGAATGCTTAGACTATCTTGTACCGAAAGGCATGATTAGTTATATAAATAACCTTCGGAAGTCAACCTTTTCACTCCAGATCTCAGGGAACTTAAAATACCTTTGATAGCTTTGTTTTGTTTGTTTGTTTTCAGTTCAACCAGCATTCTCTAGGAGCCATCTGACAGCTTGCTCAATTACTTGTACTTTTCTTTGAGAACATTATCGTTTAGATGTCTTTCCGTCCTTTTATTATTTTTTATTTATTTTTAAAATAAATTTAAATTTAAAATAAATTATTTGGCTGCGTTGGGTCTTCGTTGCTGCGCACAGGCTTTTCTCTAGTTGTGCTGAGTGTTGTTGCAGTGCACAGGCTTCTTATTTGTGGTGGCTTCTCTTGTTGCGGAGCATGGGTGGTAGGCATGTGGGCTTCAGTAGTTGTGGCACGCGAGCTCAGTAGTTGTGGCACGCGAGCTCAGTAGTTGTGGCTCGTGGGCTCTAGAGCACAGGCTCAGTAGTTGTGGTGCACGGGCTTAGTTGCTCCGCAGCATGTGGGATCCTCCCGGACCAGGGCTTGAACCCGTGTCCCCTGCATTGGCAGGCAGATTCTTAACCACTGTGCCACCTGGGAAGTCCCTTTCTTTCCTTTTAAAACCATGTCAAATGTCTTTGTCCATGACTCTTCCCTAATCCTGGGTCGAGGAGCTTTTCCACAGTAGACCCTTAATAGATGTTGGCTGGCTTCCTAAAATAAGACATAAATGGAATATGAATTTTCCATCTAAGGGTACATTTTAAAAAGTCAATGGAAAAATGGCGCAGGTTTTTCATGCTCAAGACTCAAGAAATAATAAAGTCCCTATTTGCACAGTCATTGCTCCAAATGCCATTAGTTGAAACGACATTTAATAAATGCCAAAAACTCTACATAGGATATAAAGAGTTTTATCTTCAGACAGTTCTCCTATATGCATGAAAAAAAATACTGGTGGCTAAGCAGAAAAAATTCATTTAAGAGAAGCTTGATCCACGGTTGGTTGAACCCATGGATGTGGAAGCCTTAGATATGAAGGGCTGACTACACTATGCCATTTTATATAAGGGACTTCAGCATCCATAGATTTAGGAATTCCCGGGGGTTCCTGGAACCAGTCACCTGCAGACACCAAGGGAGGGCTGCATACTGATAGGAATTTAACACATTTGGGCCTCCAGCATTCCGTTTCTAAAATGAGCACTGTACATATTTCACTGGGTTAACATAAGGGTTAAATGAGATAAGTGATAAACTAGTTTACACAGAGCCTGCCACATAGTAAGCAGCCAATACCTGTTGGCTATTACCACTACTAAAACATTAATTTCGACAGTGTTAACAGCGCTACCAGTAATGGCTTTCTTATTCTTGTGTAGAACCACCTGACTAAAAATATCCACAAAAGTATCCAATTTGAGAAAACTAGAGGTCAAAGACTCCAGGACAGACGCACACCTTTTCTACGAACCCTCTTACAACAAAATTTACATAGTGCGAACTGAAATCTTTACTTTTCCAACCAAACCTGAAGCTATAAATCAACCCTCTTGACAGGAAAGACTAATCTAGAAATGGTGAAAAAATGCAAGTGTGGCAACCATACGCCTTCTCTTTCCCAAGTCAACCCTGACTTCCAGTAACCACCCTTTATTAAATGTCCAGCACGTGCCTGGCGTTCTGCTTGAGGCCTTAGAAACATTATCCTTTTAACACCTCACAAGGAGAGCTGACTGATGAGGAATGTGGGTGTCACAGCAGCAAAGTGACTTGTCTCCTAAGTGTCAGAATCCAGATTTCCACCACCTGGCTGGCTACAAAGTTCACCTCTTTCCTCTAAGCCATGCTGCCTTACCATACGGATGCCGAGAATGTAAGGTAAAAAGGTTTATTTGCTTAATGCTTTGGCAACCGATTTCTCAAGAGAATGAGAACGTTGAGAACAAGCACGGTAGAATGGCTACCCATCTTTGGAGCAACCCACATGGGTTGCCGCGGGTAGCTAATCAGAAATATTTGAAACCTGATGTAAGGTAAATAAAATTCTGTTGTTTTTAATCTTCCTGTGAAATGTACTACCAAAAGAATAAAAAAGAAGTTTACTACAGCTAGCTCCCAATATTCAGAACGCTAGTGATGACCGTAAATAATGATGGTGTTCACACAGTACGTTCTGCATAATCCCTATTTACTACTTTCTCAGGGGTCTGCATTGGGAAAGGAAAAAATCGAAACTTCAGAAAAAGAGATCATAGGGCAAACTCACAGAACTTAAATTCTCAGGTACCAGCAAACTGTTCTTTGGGATTCATGGCAGCGTCGGTCCTCTGAAGTGCAGAGCACAGGAGAATGGAAGCATCCTGAAAGGGGATGCTATACTAGTTCACACGGGCTCTTAAAATGAATCCACAGAATCTGGATCTGACTCCTCGCCGGAAAACAGTCACACACACTCTCTCTCTGTGACAAAGCCCGTGTCTGCTTAAGGTGTTCAGGACCAACCTCTGACCTCCGTCTCTAACACGGAGCTTGTTAGAGCTCAACTGCAGTGCTTAACCACACTCACAAAGAGCTTTGGCATTCAAGAAATAATAGAAATCGTAAATACATCCCCCAAAGCAACAGGAAACTAGAAGCTACCTATAACCACCATTTCTCTTAGTGATGGGAAAAAGGGCTTCAAAAACCACGCATGAGACAGTGCCGAAAATGGTTGGAAAGCTTCTCCCCTGGTGGGGTGCACTGCCCGTTGTGACAGCCTCACTGGGAAGGAACGTGCTGACCTGGCTGGCACCCAGGAATCAGCAAGACCAGGCTCGCTGCTCTGGCCTTCAGAGTGAGTGAGGTTACCATTCATGCAAACGAGCAATTTAATTACTACCGGTGAGTTTAAGTTCCATGTTTGACAGATAGAAATCAGGACAGTGAGGTCAGGCTCCGCCTAGCCAGTAGGAAGAAATAGAATATTAAGATGCTTCTACTCAGGAATGCTCAAGCAAAATCCACTTGGTGCTAGAGGTATATTTCTTCAAAATAGGGGTGCAACTCTTCTCAGAGAACCCAACAGACTTTGAAAGTGGCATCGATTCCACACCTCCTAGTAGAACGTAGGGGCAGTTGTCCTATGACGGCAGCCTGAAGTCTTCACATTCTGAACTCAGTATAAGAGAAATCGATTTTTGGAATATTGTTGAGAGGGAATGTGGTTTATCTTTAATGCCATACCCTAAGACCCCATACCCTAAGACTCAGTCGTTCCACACTTCTAAGAATCTAGCCTACAGAAATACTTCCACGCGTTCATAGGTTTTCCCACGCTCCAAATACACACACACACACACACACACACACACACACACACACCCCTTCATGCCTCATTATATGGAATATGGGAAAATCAGAAATCCACCCAATGAGAAACGATTAAATAAATTATGATAATCTACACTATGGATAATCTCTAAATGACACTAATACATGCAAAGATCTTTAAGGTGAAGTGAAATACACAAGTTAAAGAACATGTATGGTTTTAGCCTCATTTATGTAAAAAACAAAACTCTGTATGGGAGCAGAGTAGTGGGGACTTTCACTTTTTACTCTATATTTATGTTTGTATTTTTAGAGATAAGTATGTCTCTTTCATAACTTACAAATAAAAAAATAAAAGTAACATGTAAATATAGTTTCACACAACTAATATAAAAATTAGCTAAAACCCCCCTATCCAGAGAGCTGCTGTTTGTATTTTGGTGGTAAAAATCCTTCGACTTATTATCCAATGAACTTGCACTATTACAAGCTTTTATAGCCTGTGGTTAAAAATTCAACTTTTCTCAAACATTAAATATTCTTTAAAGCATTGTTTTGAATGGTTGCATACTATTCTATCTTATGGGTATACCAGAATTTATTTAAATAATTCCCTATTGTGGAAAACTTGGGTTGTTTTCTAATTTTTCTCTGTAAGAAAACTACTCTGATCATCATTCTGATACATGTATCTGTGCACACCTCTATTTTCCTTTTTTTAACATCTTTATTGGAGTATAATTGCTTTACAATGGTGTGTTAGTTTCTGCTTTACAACAAAGTGAATCAGCTATACGTATACATGTATCCCCATATCTCCTCTCTCTTGCATCTCCCTCCCAACCCTCCCTATCCCACCCCTCTAGGTGGTCACAAAGCACCGAGCTGATCTCCCTGTGCTATGTGGCTGCTTCCCACTAGCTATCTATTTTACATTTGGTAGTATATATATGTCCATGCCACTCTCTCACTTTGTCCCAGCTTACCCTTCCCCCTCCCCGTGTCCTCAAGTCCATTCTCTACGTCTGCGTCTTTATTCCTTTTTTTTTTAAGTATTGGTTCTAGACAGATTTAAAAAATTTTTCATGACTTTCGCATATTTTTTATTTATTTGCTTTTATTTTTTGGCACTCCAAGGGGCATGCGGGATCTTAGTTCCCCGACCAGGGATCGAACCCGTGCCCCCTGCAATGGAAGCGCAGAGTCTTAACCACTGGACCACCAGGGAAGTCCCTATTTTCTCTTAATAAATTTTCTGAAGTTTATTTACTGGACCAAAGAATATAACCATTATTACTTTAACTTACTGGGCCAAAGAGAAAGAACATTGTTAGCCTGTTTTTTTAAAGAAAGGCTATACCAATTTAAACGTAGATCAGAAATGTGTAAATTTGGGGGACAGAGTATTTTTCTGGGCAGCAATTCAAAGCATTAAAATGTTTTAATCACCGCCACTTTGAAAGACAAAAATGGCATTCCTCTATGTTTTTCTTTGTACTTCTTTGATTAGTAAACACTTTTCTACATGTTTATTGACTGTTTGCACTGGTTATTTTGAGAACTGCTGATTTACATCTCTGTGCATCTTCCACCTTGATTACTTCTGTTCCAAGAGCTTGGAGCTCTAATGGATAACACATTCCTGTACAAAAACTCACTGACCAGAGATATAAAAAAGGTTTTAAAAACACAGAAAGAGGAAAAAGCAGCACAATTTTAGGATCTCACTGAAATATAGCTCAGGTATAATCAGTTTTTTAGTCAGCTTCTTTGTATTTAAGGCTGAAATTATTTTTCTTTTACCATTGAATTCTTCAACTTCCAGCTCTGGAGCTACCAGATAATACTGTTCACAAAGCATCTTGGCAGTTTCATATGCGTCTGCAAAGAGAGAGAAAAGTTTAGCTGCTGCACTAACAGCATGGACTCAGACAGACAGACTCAATAGAATAAAGAAACAAGGACAATCTGTAACCTGACAGATTTAGAATTAATCAACTACTGCCTTAAAAAATAGCCCTTTTTGGCTACAACAGAATTACAATAACTGAACCAAAATTTCTCTTTCAGTTTTAATGACCACAACAATATCAAAATACTGCACTAATGATGACATAGCCAGCTTTATACCAAACATGGCTTTAACTTTTAAATATTCCTAAGAGG
The DNA here is from genome assembly GCF_039906515.1 of Pseudorca crassidens. Lineage (NCBI taxonomy): Eukaryota > Metazoa > Chordata > Mammalia > Artiodactyla > Delphinidae > Pseudorca > Pseudorca crassidens. The sequence goes on from NC_090317.1 coordinate 113,107,542, forward strand.
CATTTTTCATGAAAAATCTATAAACTCAAGACTATACTTCTGAACAGCATGCAACCTGACTAAACTGTAGCAAAAAGATATTTGCTGTAATTTCAAAAATAATAATGGCAACCATCTTAAGATTTGCCAATTATCTGTAAATTAAACGTCAACAAGTATTTGCTAAATGAACAGGTTTCCACGAGCCACACAATTTAAGTTATTGGAGACATTACTCTTGCTTTGAAATGTCCTCTAAATCAAATATACTTCAATAAAATTAAAACACTTTTTAAATGTCCTTTAAGTTAGTTAAAGGTAACAGGTTGGGGCTGTTATTTTATCAAAGTCTGAGGAGGAACAGTTTGCTTTTGAAAGGAAAAAAAAAAAAGGACAAAGGGTAAGAAGATCAGAGCCATTACAGAGATGAACAGAAGAGGGAATTCAGGAAGGTACATCCAAAAGATGGGGAACAAATTCAGAAAGCTACAGTGCATTATTTTACACTGCATGTGTGCTTTTCTCTTGAACTGTAAACAATTTGAGGTCAGGGTTTCTGTCTTACACTTGTTTCATAACTCACATAGAACTTATTTCATGCCTGTTAGCTAGTCAACAAATATTCCTTGGTTTGATAAATTTTAAACCTTTTGATGATCTACTTTTTTTAAAAAACAGCTTTATTGAGATACAATTCTCACACCATACAAATCATCCATTTAAAGTGCACATACAATTCAATGATTTTTAGTGTATTCGCAGAGTCGTGCGTGCATCACCACAATTAATTTTACATTTTTCATCACCCCCAAAAGGAACTCCATAACCATGAACAGTCATTACCCCCGCATCCAGCCCTAGGCAACCACGGATCTACTCTATCTCTATAGGTTTGCTATCCTGGACATTTCGTATAAATGGAACCATACAATATGTGGCCTTTTGTGACTGGTTTCTTTCACTTAGCATAATGTTTTCAAGGGTCATCCATGTTGTAGCATACATCAGTACTTCATTCCTTTTTATTACTGAATTAATATTGTATTATGCAAATATGTCACATTTTGTCTATTCATTTATCCATCAACAGACATTTGGATTGTTTCCACTTTTTGGATATTACAAATGAACGTTCACATGTTCATTCATATTGCTATGAACATTCATGTCCAAGTTTTTTTTAGTGAAGATGTGTTTTCACTTCTCTTGGGTATAGACCTAGGAGAGAAAAATTGCTTGATCATATAGCAGCTGTATGTTTAAACGTTTGAAGGACAGCCAGACTGTCTTCCAAAGTGAGGAGATTTTTTAAGTTCCACCTTTACAATTTCTAAAGATCAGATATTCAAATTACTTTAAAATGCTTCATGATTGCATTTGCAATGTCCTCAAGTGTATATCAGCTCTTTGGAGACAGGCTTGTACTTCTTTTATATTCCCCATGTCAGTACCGTGCATAGAGTAGATAATTAAGATTCAAGCGTTAAGAGGAAAGAGGGAAGGAAGGAAGAAAGGGGGAAAAATAAGCCTGACAGAATTTAAATACGTTAAAAATTGACAATGTCAATCTAAAATAATACAAAAGATAAGATTAGGGTATGTTCAGACTATAAGGTTTGGTTCATTTCCCTCCTATTGCTACTAAGTTTAAATTTTACATAATATTTGACCTCAGAGGAAAAATTCTCATTTTATTAAACTTTTAGAATTAAACCACTATAGGGACTTCCCTGGTGGTGCAGTGGTTAAGAATCCGCCTGCCAATGCAGGGGACATGGGTTCAAACCCTGGTCCGGGAAGATCCCACATGTCGCGGAGCAACTAAGCCCATGCGCCACAACTACTGAGCCTGTGCTCTAGAGCCTGCGAGCCACAACTACTGAGCCCACGTGCCACAGCTACTGAAGCCCGCACGTCTAGAGCCCGTGCTCCACAAGAGAAGCCACTGCAATGAGAAGCCCGCGCATCGCAACGAACAGTAGCTCCCCCTTGCTGCAATTAGAGAAAGCCCACGTGCAGCAACAAAGACCCAACACAGCCAAAAATAAATAAATAAATTCATATTAAAAAAAGAGAATTAAACGACTATAAAGAACCACAGATAGGGGCTTCCCTGGTGGCGCAGTGGTTGAGAGTCCGCCTGCCGATGCAGGGGACGTGGGTTCGTGCCCCGGTCTGGGAAGATCCCACATGCTGCGGAGCGGCTGGGCCCGTGAGCCATGGCTGCCGAGCCTGCGTGTCCGGAGCCTGTGCTCCGCAACGCGAGAGGCCACAACAGTGAGAGGCCTGTGTACCGCAAAAAAAAAAAAAAAAAAGAACCACAGATAGAGACATCAGAATCTCTCTGACAAGATGAAATAATGAAGGACAGCCAAAGGAAACGTTAGCAAAAGGAGAAAAAAATTTAAAAAGAGTTGATTGGTGTGAAAATAGACATCAAAGTGGACTGTAGTTAAATCCTAACAAAGAAAATTACCATTTAGAATTATATTAAGTTCGCAAGTTTTTTGGTAGGGTATAGTAAAACTCATCAAACATCTGTACAGTTCTTTTGGAAAAATCAAGATTCACTCTCTGTGCTGGGGCTATACCACCAAACAATGCTACATCTCCACCTAGCGACATAACAGCACAAAGCTGACCAAGAACTCCCAACACTTACACCAATAAATACTGAAATCTACAAATGATGCTTCCTTATCCATATAAAATGCCAATACGTCTCCACAAAGCAACTCCTCCAAGGATAGGACACCTTTAAAGATGTTTAAACTGCTCTTCCATTCACCAAAAAACAGGAAACGAGCCCAACTCCACTAAATGTGCTAGTTCCTCATGGCATTATGAAGAGAAAGTATGACACAAATAAATGTAACATGTGGAAGATAGGAGAGTCCAGATAGATGCAGCCAACTTGAAACTCAAAGACTCAATATGGTTCCTGAAACCACATGAGTAAGAATTTTTCAAGCATTACCACAGATTACAGTGTATCAATGCTGTCATTGACAACTGCATTATGATCCTTGAAAAACTCAAGACATGACAATGAGACTCACATATACCAGCCAGCCAAAAGTCTTCTGGGGGCAGTACTGGTAAAAGCTATATTCATATGCATCTTATAAATTCCCGTGGCATATCATAATGCCTTGGGCACCATACACACCCAGTGAGCATCTGTTAAACGGAACAATCCTGCCCATGCAAAGATTCTCCAGGTTCAATCAATTATACTGATTCGAGATGTTCTTTTTGGTCAGACTGGGAACTAGTGGGCTAGAGTGGTTCCCAAACCCGTGTGTGTGCGTAGAATTCATTAGCAAGTTAAAAAAAGAAGTATAGGTTAAACGAACCCCTGGAGGTGCTGATGCAGTAGCTCTGTGTTGAGGCCTGGGAATCCACAGATTTCAAAAATTCTGAAGAGAAGGTAGATTTGGAGCCCACTGGCCTAGAAAGTCAAGGCTGGGTCATGCTAATTCTATCACTGTCACTCCCAGGCCATGAATGATCATGGAGTACTGAGGAGTATGACAGCACATATATACTCAAATAGGATACTTCTGTTTAAGTGAAGTACCATAAGAATGGAAAAGTTTTTTAAAAATCACCAACATAACAACCAAACTTCAACTACTGGCTTAAAAATTCACTTCCTTTATATCTAGAGTAAAATGCAAGTTCTACTAACAATAAGCTTTCTAATAAAACTTTTCTATTGTTTAAAAAGAAACCAAAATCTTAAAATACGATAATTTATCAAATTACTTTTATCTGCAATATATTTGAGTCACTATTTACCACCCAATCTTTAAAATGAAATATCAGGAAATGATTATTACTGCCACTGAACATAAGTGATTTTCATTGTTTTAAGAACCTGTTTTCAAGGGAAATAAGGTACTGATGATAAAGTAACAAACAAAAATGTAGGGGTAGGGACTTCCCTGGTGGTCCAGTGGCTAACACTCCATGCTCCCAAGGCAGGGGGCCCGGGTTCGATTCCTAGTCAGGGAACTAGACCCCACATGCCACAATTAAGACTTTGCATGCTGCAACTAAAGATTCCACATGCCTCAATGAAGATCCCACGTGCTGCAACTAAGACCTGGCATGGCCAAATAAATAAATAATTTTAAAAAAAGAAAAAAAAACTGTAGGTGTAGCACATTTCTACTTCCCCAGGATAGAATACCCAAACTATAAACACATAAGACTAAAACTAAAAAAGACTGAGCCATAAAGAGTAAGGTGAAGGTTCACATGGCAACCAGCCCAACAGATCCACTGTAGCCACAAATCAGTTTTAAGAAGCACACAGGAAAATTTAAGTGTATGGACACTATTTTATTAGATGTTTTTATTAGAAGCTATGCAAAATTCACCAGAGGACCCTGCTATCAAATACTGGACTGGCCAAAAAGTTCATTCGGGTTTTTCCATATGATCGCGAATGACCTTTTTGGCCAACCCAATATTAGCCTCTATCACAAATACATGCCATTGTTTGTTTACAGATATCTTATAAGAGACTGGACAAAGATGAAATTTGAGTGAGAAAACAAACATGAACAGGATATCCAAAACCATAAAGCTCGAGTTTAAGAAACAATGCCTGGGGCTTCCCTGGTGGCGCAGTGGTTGAGAGTCCGCCTGCCGATGCAGGGGATGCAGGCTCGTGCCCCGGTCCGGGAAGATCCCACGTGCTGCAGAACGGCTAGGCCCGTGAGCCATGGCCGCTGAGCCTGCGCGTCCGGAGCCTGTGGTCCGCAACGGGAGAGGCCACAGCAGTGAGAGGCCCGCGTATCGCAAAAAACAAAACAAAACAAAAAATGCCTGAACAAGATAAACGTAAACGACCACAAAGCATTAGAGTCACAGGTATGCTGCTTTTTTTTTTTACTCCTTCATTTTATTTATTTTTTAAAATTAATTTTTATGGGAGTATGGTTACTTTACAATGTATGCTGCTTTTAAGAAACACTTTTAAGGGCTTCCCTGGTGGCGCAGTAGTTAAGAATCCACCTGCCAATGCAGGGGACACGGGTTCAAGCCCTAAGGCCATGCGCCACAACTACTGAGTCTGCACTCTAGAGCCCGCGAGCCACAACTACTGAGCCCGCGTGCTGCAACTACTGAAGTCCGCATGCTTAGAGCCCGTGCTCCGCAACAAGAGAAGCCACTGCAGTGAGAAGCCCACGCACCACAACAAAGAGTAGCCCCCGGCTCGCCGCAACGAAGACCCAACGCAACCAAAAAAAAAAAGAACCGCTTTTAAGTCACAAAGCAATTCTAATAAGGTATGTCTATCATCACTTACCCAAAACCCATCTCGAGTGGGAAGCATCAGGGGTTTTTTTGAAGTGCTAGACCCTCTCCCACTGCCCAAAGCGCAGCCAACTGGAGAAGTGGGGGGCAGAGCATCTAACGTACGGGCGACCAATCCACAGGCTGACTAGAATCCTAAAACCTGCGGTTGTGGGCAAAAAGACGGGCTGAGCCGATGAAATTCATCTTGTGCGAATTCAGGATGGAGACACTCAGGCAGGGCAGCAGGCAAAAGGAAACACTTAGAGTTATGATGATCTAGGCCTGGAGTGCCTGTCACTGCCCCAAACAAGCTGCCCTAAAAAGGCTGCCAGTCTACAGACAAGAGTGGGGCTGAGGGGCTGTGACTTGACAAACCCACTTACACAGAAAAAAACCCTTGCTTTCTGTTTCCCAGTTCCAATTTCTATAGCTCCGACTACAAAGTGGTTCCTGCCCTAGGATTACCATGGGACCAACTAGGTTCTTTTAATACATCTGTCTCTTGAGTTGGTGGGAGTGGGTCTCTGTTACTTGCAACCTGAAGAGCCCGGAGTGAGAGCACAAGACCTTATTTCTGAACCAGAATAATGACACGCTCTGCAGAAACTGTGTGCTATTACGCTAAGCCCAGCAATAAGAGCATTTAGGAACAACACAGGCAAGCTAACGTCGCTGTGAGAGCTGACTTTTGTGCCAAGTATTTGTTTGTACCTTTAAAACGATCTTATCACAGGATTTTCCATTTTGTTTCCTGGTTTCTTACACAGAAAGGAGGGAAAAGGGTCACAATGGAAGGCACCTCCCAGAGGATAATAGGAGCTGCTCTACAACACTAATTCTAGCATTCACTGCCACGAGGCTATAATTTGCAGATGTGTGAAGGCGGATATTAGCGCGCTAAATAAGCAGCGAGGGGGCCTGCTTCAGCGTCCTGCACATTCAATTACGATGATGCAAGACGCACCCCACTTCTACGCATTTATACAACTGCCTAGTCAAAAGTAAAAAGTGTCCCTACCCTTCTACATAAAAGTTTCCTAGAGTCTGTCTCAAGAGATCTAAGTACGGAATCATTGTTAGTTCATTAAGGCTTCCTAAGGCTATAAAACACGCACGTGCACGTGCATAGGCATGTACGCGCACACGCACATGCACGCACGCACACACACAGCGGTCATTTGGACTGGACATCTGACTATGCTTAAACCATGCAGGACCTTCACAGCTGAGAAAATCAATAGCAGAGCTATCATTAAAACTCAGAACCCCTATACCTTGTAAATCAAGTTTGCTAAAACAAAAGGGAAAAAAAATATTAGAGACAGAGGGAGAACAGTATGGAGGTTCCTTAAAAAATTAAAAATAGACCTACCATATGACCCAGCAATCCCACTACTGGGCATATACCCTGAGAAAACCATAATCCAAAAAGATACATGTACCCAATGTTCACTGCAGCACTATTTACAATAGCCAGGACAGGGAAGCAACCTAAATGTCCATCGAAAGATGAATGGATAAAGAAGATGTGGTACCTATATACAACAGAATATTAGTCAGCCATAAAAAGGAACGAAATTGGGTCATTTGTAGAGATGTGGACGGACCTAGAGTCTGTCATACAGAGTGAAGTAAGTCAGAAAGAGAAAAATAAATATTGTACAATGTATTAACGCATATATGTGGAATTTAGAAAAATGGTACAGATGAACCTGTATGCAGGGCAGGAACAGAGATGCAAATGAAGAGAACAGACGTGTGGACATGGCGGCGGGGGGGGGTGGTGGAAGGGGGGATGAACTGGGAGATTAGGATCGGCATATATACATTAGCATGTGTAAAACCGATAGCTAGAGGGAACCTGCTGTATAGCACAGGGAGCTCAGCTTCGTGCTCTATGGTGGCCTAGATGGTGGGATGGGAGGTTGGGGGAAGGGAGTTCCAAGAGGGAGGGGATATATGTATACATATAGCTGATTCACTTCGTTGTACAGCAGAAACTAACACAACATTGTAAAGAAGATTAGCTGAAAAATCTCAGAAGGTACGAGGAGAAGGTAAAAATCAGTGAAAAAATACCAACTACTTTCAAAAGAGTAAGGGAATGGTAAGACGTCACTGAGAGTTGAAGGAAGCTGACACACATCTCTTCCTCTCCTTGACAGCATTCGGGGGTATTGAGAAGAAGAGCTGGGGAGGTGTGGGCCCTTTGGGACTCTGACTATTGTCCCTGGGGCATTTGGGGGCGGAGACTCCAGTGCCTTTTTGCTAGAAGACACGGAAGAACTTCCAGGCCTTCTGATAGTTCGTGCTGTCTGCCTTGTTTATTTTTTTCTCAGTCTTATTTTGAGCCAGAAAGAGCTTCTGCTTCGGTATGCAGACACTTAGAGAATTAAAAGTGGGGTCCACAGGGCATGAAACAGAAAGCTATTAAAATATGCTTTCTCCACGGGGAGGAAAGAGACCTTCAGGCTTCCTGCTAGGGTGCCTAGCCAATTCTGCCATGGTAGGAAAGGTAACTGATTTAAGACTAATATCTCATTGAGGAATAAAGATTATATACACCTAGCTGGGAAAACTATTTGAATATAGAGGTTATCAGTATAGCAGATCAGACACTGAATTCATCCAGGTAGGCGGTGTGTGATGGGCATTAGTGCTGGAGATGGGGAAATACACAAGTACTGCGGATTTCATATGAAGAGACGCATTATTCACAGTTGCTATCTGTAAAGTTGGTATGAATTCAATATAAAACAATGTTCTTGCTGGGTTATGAAGACAGGTGATTTTTAGTCTCTTCTCTCTTTTCCCACATTTTCTCAGTTTTCTTCAATGAGCACTTTTTATTATTTTGGTAATATGGTATTAGTCCTCTTGACTGACCAAAACGGAAACAGAAGTTGGATGACTGACAAAAAAGTTGGATAGTGGGAAACCATAAAATGACTACAATTGTAAACATTAACTTAAAATACACATTTGAATACACAATTTATTCCTCTACCAATCTTTTCACATAAGGCCAATGTCTCTCCTTTGAAGAGGCGTCAGCTTGGGGTTCCAGATGATACTTCTTAGATAAACAATATCACACACATCTATGAATTCCAATTCCTATTTCTTTAAAGTGCAAGAAACTTAAAGATACTTGTCAAGCAATCCGAGTGCAGATTCCTTCTGGGATTTTTACTCAGTGCCGCCCTGTCACCTAAAAGTTATCTTGTTCACAGTCATTTCATGACATTTTTAAGAATCTCTTCTTTATCAAGTCTTTCCAAAGCATTCGACTTGATTTTTATGGAAATAAGTCTCTTTTTTGTACTCACGTTTCTTCAGTTTACATAACGTATAAATAAATTATGTACATTTATACATATTCATGTGGTATAACTTACACCAACGGTGTGAGGACAAGTAAGTGACCCTTAGTAAGCGTATGTCTCACCAAGTGGAAGAAGCGTCAGGGCATTCTAGAAAGTATGTACAAGCCAAGCGTCCTCAGTGTGCTGTGGGTATGATTTATGATTTATGAAGGGAATGAAGGCGGCAGAAGAGCTGATGATGTGGAAGTTGCTTTGCAGGTTCATGCAGTTTCAGAATCTGAAACCAGCCTCCACTGTTGTCTTAAGGAAAGAGGCTATGAAGAAATGAAAAACACGGTTTGAAAGAAGCAGTGGGGAACAGGGAGCAGCGCAGTCCTTGCCCCTCGCCCCATGAGTGTGAGGGTGGAAGTGTGCTGGGGGAGGTGACATGCCCCGTGGCAGAGGGGCATGGGGGGGTGATCATCATGGGATACAGCTTTGCCAGGAGCCCAGGCTTTAAGTTGTGCCAGATGAGTGGTAGGAATGGTTACGTGAGAGGATGGAGTAAAATGTGTTCATGGTAACTGGTGGACTCATTGGGTATAAAGTCAAAAGGGGCAGGAGAAAGTGAAGATAAAGCTGTGAGTGAGCGCGGGAAGACGGAGAGGCTGGGAGGCGACCTGGCCCAGGGTCAAAACCTCGACTAAAAAGGCCAAAGAAAGCAGGAGGCACAAACTTCTAGTTTCTTTCTTTCAAATACTGATCCAACTGTTTTGCACACAATCTTCCGCTAGTGTTTGGTATGAAACTTCTGTCCCTGAGAGGAGTGATGCAAGCGTGGATGAGAGTAATTCCAGCCCTTGAGGAATTTACACCCCCATTAGAGAGACCAACAGAAGTACAGAACGATGCCAAGACCAGGCAGGATGTAATAAGTCCAGTAAGAGCCACACAGACAGTAAATGCTCAAAACAATGGCTTCTGCTCTCCTCCAGCGTCCAGCCTCATCCTCTGATTCACTTGAGCGCTGCTTCATCCCTCTGCCCTAACAACTGCCAAGAACAGTCCGTTACTTCTCTACTTACACTGACTCATGGTTAAAATCTCTCTGAAAAATTAGTGAGAGACTTTTTGTGAAGAAACAATGAGATGATAAAAAGGAGTATGATTTTTTTTTTTTTTTTGAGGTACACGGGCCTCTCACTGTTGTGGCCTCTCCCGCTGTGGAGCACAGGCTCCGGACGCGCAGGCTCAGCGGCCATGGCTCACAGGCCCAGCCGCTCTGCGGCATGTGGGATCTTCCTGGACTGGGGAACGAACCCGTGTCCCCTGCATCGGCAGGCAGACTCTCAACCACTGCGCCACCAGGGAAGCCCAATTTTTTAACATCTTTATTGGAGTATAATTGCTTTACAATGGTGTGTTAGTTTCTGCTGTATAACGAAGTGAATCCGCTATATGTATACATATATCCCCATATCTCCTCTCTCTTGCGTCTCCCTCTCACCCTCCCTACCCACCCCTCTAGGTCGTCACAAAGCACCGAGCTGATCTCCCTGTGCTATGCGGCTGCTTCCCACTAGCTATCTATTTTATATTTGGTAGTGTATGTATGTCCATGCCACTCTCTCACTTCGTCCCAGCTTACCCTTCCCCCTCCCCGTGTCCTCAAGTCCATTCTCTCTCTACGTCTGCGACTTTATTTCTGTCCTGCCCCTAGGTTCTTCAGAACCATTTTTTTTAAAGGGAGTACATTTTTACAACTTTATTATGAAGAATTGCAAACGTTGACGGAAGTGCAGAGCACAGTGCAGAGAATCCTAGTGCACTCATCAGCAGCCTCAACACTTCTCAACACAGCCTGATCTTTTTCACTGTGCTACCTCTTGACAATTTTGAAGCAAATCCCACAAGGCATTTGATATCATGTGTGATATTTCAAAATACCTCTCTTGAAGCTAGGACACCTTAAAAAAAAATAACCACAATACCAATATGACACCTAAAAAAAATCAACAATATTTCTTGAAATATTTCATCAAATATTCAAGTGTCTTATAAATGTCCTAAATGTTTTAAAATATTTTATAATTTATGCCAGAAACAAAAGCAAAGGCACCAACTTATTATATAATCAATGGTATAAATGAGAAGGCAAACGACTCACATGAGGCCCAAGGATGCTCATGAACTTGTCTACCTACAGCCCTTCCTGGGTGCTAGTGCTGCTTCAGGAGCGCTACATTTATTATCTCACTTAACCCTAGGACACAGCTGAATTGCCAAGAGCACCATTTTATTGATGACGAAACTGACGCCCAAAGAGGTTATGTAACATGTCCAAGGTCACCTAGCTAACCTAGATGTCTATCAGCTGATGAATAGATAAAACAAAATGCAGTCTGTCCATACAGTGGAATATTACTTGGCCATAAAAAGAAACAAAGTACCGGTTTATGCTACAACATGGATGACACTTGAAAACACTGTGCTAAGTGAAAGAAACCATTCACAAAAGACCACATACTGTATGATTTCGTTTATATGAAAGGTCCAGAAGAGGAGTATCTATAGAGACAGCAAGTACTGGGTTGGCCAAAAGGTTTGTTTAGTTTTTTCCGTAAGATGGCTCTAGTAGTAGCACTTAATGGTCTTTAACTTCATTTGAAACAATTTTGTTAGATTGTATGTGACAGCTGTCATATCAGCGTGCACTTAAAAAAAGACACCAAAATTGGGGAAATTTTGCGTAGCCGTTTAAATATTGAAGATGGAAGAAAAAAAGCAACATTTTCGGCCTATTATGTTCTATTATTTCTAGAAAGGTAAAAATGCAACTGAAACGCAAAACAAGATTTGTGCAGTGTATGAAGAAGGTGCTGTAACTGATCGAACGTGTCAAAAATGGTTTGCGAAGTTTCGTGCTGGAGATTTCTCGCTGGAAGATGCTCCACGGTTGGGTAGACCAGTTGAAGTTGACAGCGATCAAATCAAGACGTTAATTGAGAACAATCAACGTTATACCACGTGGAAAATAGCTGACATGCTCAAAATATCCAACATGAGCACTGAAAATCATTTGCACCAGCTTGGTTACATGAATTGCTTTGATGTTTGGGTTCCACATAAGTTAAGTGAAAAAAAACTTCTTGACAGTATTTTGGCATGCGATTCTCTACTTAAACGTAATGAAAATGTTCCGTTTTTAAAACAAATTGTGACAGGCGATGAAAAGTGGATACTGTACGATAATGTGGAACAGAAGAGATTGTGGGGCAAGCGAAATGAACCACCACCAACCCCACCAAAGGCCGGTCTTCATCCAAAGAAGGTGATGTTGTGTATATGGTGGGATTGGAAGGGAGTCCTCTATTATCAGCTCTTTCTGGAAAACCAAACGATTAATTCCAACAAGTACTGCTCCCAGTTAGACCAACTGAAAGCAGCACTAGACAAAAAGCGTCCAGAATTAGTCAACAGAAAACGCATAATCTTCCATCAGGATAACGCAAGACCACATGTTTCTTTGATGACCAGGCAAAAACTGTTACAGCTTGGCTGCGAAGTTCTGATTCATCGGCTGTATTCACCAGACATTGCACCTTTGGATTTCAATTTCTTTCAGTCTTTACAAAATTCTCTTAATGGAAAAAATTTCAATTCCCTGGAAGACTCAAAGGCCCCTGAAAGAGTTCTTTGCTCAAAGATAAAAAGTTTTGGTAAGATGGAATTATGAAGTTGCCTGAAAAATGGCAGCAGGTAGTGGAACAGAAGGGTGAATATGTGGTTCAATAAAGTTCTTGGTGAAAATGAAAAATGTGTCTTTTATTTTTACTTAAAAACGGAAGGCACTTTTTGGCCAACCCAATAGATTATTGGTTGCCTAGGGCTGGGGAGAGGGGTAGTAGGGAGTGACTGCTAATGGCTATGGGGTTTCTTTTGGGGTGATGAAAAAGTCCTAAAATTGGATTATGGTGATGGTCGCACAACTCCGTAAATAAACTAGAAACCCCTGAATTGTACACTTTAAATGGGTGAATTATATGGCATGTGAATTGTACCACAATAAAGCTTTTTTTAAAAGTAAAGTACCGAAAAGCTGAACATTTCTCAAGCCAAGGAATGTTTATTGACCATCTACACAGGCATATACTAAGTTCTATGCGAGTCACAAAACAAGTATAAGACAAATACCCTGACTTCAAATTCCTTGCAGTTCAAGAGAAAAGGCACATATGCAATATATTACAATGCACTTTTGCTTTATGAATGTGTACCTTTTTTTTTTCCTAAGGGCAGTCAACTATCTGAACCAGGTTTTCTGAATCATAAAAGCCACTGGCTAGGGCCAGATGAACATACAAGTGGTGATAAGACCAAACCTGCTTCCCTTCCCTGCTGGGGGCCTACAGAGGGTTATCTTGTGAGAGAGAAACCTACATACAGGGTTCTTAGGGTGCTGAAGCTGAGCCTATTCACTTGTAACTGAAGTAATGTGAGTACATGTTTTCTAACTAAACAGAGGCCAGGGCAGCCTGACAAGCCTAGCCTGAGCTAAGGCCACCAGGGGGATGCCTAGGGTAATCAAACAGCACAGGTTTTCCTTAGCTTTAGCAGCTGAAGATCTGGTCTGTTCCCCCACTGGGGAGGCTGCCCACATGGGGCACCGTCCCTTGGCCCTCCAAGCTCCAAGAGCAAAGGTCACTCTGCTTGAGGCAGGCCTGAGAGCTCTGCCAAGGAGACAAGGCCCTCGTCTGCCTCCTAGTCATTTAGGTACACAATCCAGAAGAAGTAAGAGCAACAGAGATCCCAATGCAGATCGGAGAGAGCTATGGTCCTGAAACTAGTAAGGTGTGTGTTTAGATAAGGAGAGGAGGGCCACAGCAGGAGACACAATCTAGGAAAGGGGACAGTCTGGGGATCCGAGGCTGCAGAGAATAACCCTAACACCGAAGAAAACTGAAGAGGTCCAGGAACCTGGCGGATCACTTACAACCAGGAAGGCTTTCTGGAGCTAGCATTTAACTTAAAGGAAAAATGAGGAGACTGCTGTTCAAATTCCAAGTGCCCAGGCACTAGGAACACATGGCTCTAGGGTTCTGTTCTACCCTGAGGCTGCTGGAACAGAGTCCAGCTCCACATCCAGTGAACCCGTGAAGCCCACATGCCATGTAGATTCTAAAACCTGGAGTGCATGTCAGAAAGATATATACATTTTACAAACACGTGAATTCAGCTGAATTTTATAACAGGGGTTTGCATTCTCTGAAATTTTCAGACAGTGGTGGCAATTGAAACTTAGACTCTTAAGCTAATAAATATTTACTGTTCAGCTAGAACTATAAGAAAAGCCTTAGTCAATGAAGTAGAAACTCCGATTTTGAACATTACTAATTATGCATCGCTTCCTGAGCCACCTAGAAAGAACAAGGCATATTTGGATCAAATGGCTTGGGCCCAGAGTGGCCTGATGAACCAGCAAACAGTTCAGCGCCATAACCCTACAGCCAAGCTGCCTCAACGAAACCACAATCCTACTGGAACCACAACCGCTAACGTTACATTGGCCTCCTTACCTTTCACAACATCAGCCACGTTGCAAGTGGGATCAATACTTCCTATGTGTTTGGGATGCGCAGGATTGGTGTCACCGCCAAACAGTAGTGCTAAACAAACACAAGGGAAAAGGGAGAGGATTAAAAACACAGCAGGCTAGGATGGTCAGGCAGAGAAATATGGGGCTTGTAAGTTTTGAAAAGATTTTCTTATTGTGAAAACCGTTTTAGCATCCACAGTGACTCAGAGCAACAGAATCCACTCAACTGCTGGGTGATCAGCTATCAGACAACTGAGGAGGAAGGATGTGCTGTGAAATCTGCCAGGTGCAGTTAGCAGGTCCTAAAGCAGTGACATGGGCCGGGTACCCAACCCGCTCTCCCCAACACAACGTGACTTGGATGAAAAAAACCTCCTTTCATCCTCAGCCAAGTTTACCCACCTTCTCAGCACTACCCTAGACATTTATTCCAACATTCACTAAATATTTAGAAAATGCAGTCTGCACCATTAGACCAGGCTTGCACAGGGTCTTCACCATGAGCACCTCAAATGCCTCCACCGTGGAGCTTATTTTTCACCGTACTACACACGAACGCTATTTGTGCAAGCGTTTTTAAAAGTACATTTAACTACTTTCATAATATACAAGGTTTGCAAAATTTTACTCCTGAAAAAAACCAAAAGGACCCCCAAAGAAAAAAGTAATCTGAATTCAAATGTTTATATGTGTAGCTATTTTTAAATCAAACAAAAATTGGGAATAACTTAGGCTCCACAAAAGGAGAATGTTTAAACAAAATAGGTAGAGATTTTAATTATGAAAAAGGACCAGTATGGGCATTAGGCCAATACATAAAGTGCCAACTAATTAAGTGGAAGAAAACCAAGAGGTGTGCAAACGTAGTCAACGATCGAAAAACATGTACGTATATATGTAGACACACATATGTAGGTCAGAAAGAAACTGTAGTTATCTAAGTAGTTTAAATAGTATTTGGGTTCTCTTTTTTCCCCTATAAATTTCCTGTAAACTGTCAAACATTTACATTTTAAACAGACACACGTTTAGAACAAACCCACATTTAACAGCTGCATAACATTTGGTTATCCAAATAAAAACACATTAGTAAAATAAAGATGCTCTGTCCATTTTCTGACTCAACAGAGAGGGTGAATTAGATGCTAGACACCTGGATGCTTTTTCATAAGAATTATGAAATCCGACAAAGAAACACGCTGAAAATCAGTTTAAAAGTTTTTGTGAAGAGAATTTTAGTTGTTGTTTTTTTTTCTTATCTGCTTATCAGCCTAGAGAGGAGACTAAAACTCTCAATACAAGATTAGGGTTTGACAAACCCGCTTAATCTGATTTCACTGATCACTGTGAAATAAAAGATCCATGCTCATATTGCCAACTTGTCAGTTCAATATTGTTAGTATCAATGTTTTTAAAACCAAAAAGGAAAACATGTGACATCCTGAATGAAGACTAGAACAGACCCTAGAGACACTGAAAGTATTCAGAGATGAACACCAGGCTGCCATTAAAGCCGGTCCCTCACCCCCACCAGGAATGTAACAGGAGAGGCTTAAAAGGCAGGCAGTGGTCCTGTCTCAAATATGAGCACCCAAAAAGCCTTTCAAGGATTTCTTTTAACAGAGAGTTCTAATGATTAGCTTTTTCACAGATAGGACTCACTTAGGAGAAACTGAACTAGAAATGAAATTTCTAGACAAAAATGCAGATCAGTAAATTAAAAATGAAGCAACAGGAAAACATTTCGGAGAAATCACTCTGGTTATCTTTTCAAAACTGGACCAAGAAAAGCCAACTTACTGTGCTGGTTAATAAGCATGCGGAAAGAGATGCGGTTGGTATAAAACCGGTCCAGAAAATACTGGATGTTACTGCTAATGAACGGATCAAACCCAAACTTCTCCTTGTACTCGATCACTCCTTGGGCCATTGTAGGAACCACATCATTGTGTCTATTTCTGACTTTAATTAGAACTTGTAGAAAGCTGTGTGGGAAGGAAAGAAAAAAACGGTCAAAATGGTCAAAATCTCATGGGCTAATGTATAAACTTCCCAGGTCTATCTCAGTACTATTTACCTGTTGGTATTTATTTTATAAGGCAGAGACATCATTATCATCATAGGCTACAAGGAAGTACTCACGAGAAACTAAAGTATTACTCAGTTTTTGCTTGAAACTTTCTACAGAAAGTCTTCCTTCAGAGATACAAAAAGTAGAAGGTGGGCTTCCCTGGTGGCGCAGTGGTTGAGAGTCCGCCTGCCGATGCAGGGGACGCGGGTTCGTGCCCCGGTCTGGGAAGGTCCCACATGCCGCGGAGCGGCTGGGCCCGTGAGCCATGGCCGCTGAGCCTGCGCGTCCGGAGCCTGTGCTCCGCAACGGGAGAGGCCACAACAGTGAGAGGCCCGCGTACCGCAAAAAAAACAAGTAGAAGGGTCTAGTAAAGAAAAAAAAATGCTCAAATGCCTTTTTAGGAATCCACTGACTTTCCAGATAAGTGATTACTAATAAAACAGATTCTATAACTGTTTGCTGAATACATAATTGCAGAATATATTAATATTTCTTCTGACAACATGAAGACAATCCCAAAAATCTCCAAGGATTTATTATGGAGTCTTAAAGAAATAGCTTCCATGAAGAAATAATGTCAAACTTTTTAAGAATAAAATTTTGAAACGAATTTCTCTCAGCAGTAAAATATGGTGATGAAATGTAGATAGAACAATGGTGATTAAGACAAACCTATTGAAGAATTCCAGTATATTACTGTAAAAGTGCAGAGGGAAAAATATATTGAGAATGGTAACTAAGAACAGAAAGACAAGTCAATGGAACCAAATAAAAAGCCTGGAACCAGGATCAAGGGTGAATGAGTATGTGTGTGTAAAAATTCAGCATATCGATAAAGTGACAATGTAAATCAGTAGGGAAACAAATTAGTTGGGACAGCTGGCTAACAATTTAAGTCACACCTCAATTTTAAACTTTAAGCCCCAAAATGGGTTAAAAGACTTAAATGTAAAAGGGTAAAATTGTAGAAAAGGAAAAAGAAAATCAGCTGAATAAGTATATAACCTTGGAGTAAAGGGAGGCTGTTCTAATACCAAAGGCAGAAACCACGATGAAACAAATAATAGGGCTATGCGGGATTTCAGCAATTTTATAGGGACACACATTATAAAGTCAAGAAAAAGTGAAAGCTGGGAAAAATATATTCACAAGAGTTACTATTCTTAGTGAAGGAAAAGATGACCACCCTAACAGAAAACTAGGCAAGGGGCCTGGTATCAAGAGAAAATGTACCAGAGGAAACGCAAACACCAACAACTTCACCTTCAAAATAATAAAAGAAAAGCAAATTAAAACAATGCAACGCTATTCTCCGCTTACAGACTGGCAAAGAATAACCACTGTCAGCCAGAGTGTGGGAGCATAACTGATGCATTTCTAGGGGCAATCGAGCAGCCTATATCAAAAGCCCAAAGAAAGTCATTCCACTCCCAGGAATTGATTCTAGGAAAATAACTGGACAAGGCCAACAGCTGTATTTAAGAGCTGTTCTTTAGAGCACTGCTTATAGTAGCAAGAAAACCACGAACTATTCTAAAACCCAATGACAGGAGGTCAAATCACATGAGTTACCTGCAGATGGACCACTATGAAACTACTACTAATGGTGTAGATCTATAATGCTGACACTGTTATTTTTGTAAAACACACACACACACACATTCTACACATATAGAAATATATATGCCTAGTTAAAAGTGTAAATGGAAGGAAAATGTTAACAGTGGTTAGCCCCCAGTAATGGAAATTTGGAGTAACCTTATTTACCCAAATAGTCTTATTTTTCTCAATGATGAAATACTTCTGTAACAAATACATATGTGCAAAGACAGCAAAGATGAATAAATCAACTCAGAAATTATAAGGTCATAATATTCTCAAGAAATTTTCTAATGGACCATTTATCCTTTACATAATGCTCTTCCCACCATATTCATAAATTAAATATTACTAAACTGAAACAATTCATTACAGTAGAAAAGTGCCTCAACTTATCTGAGGGGAGGAGACTTGCTTCAATGGTTCAATTCTCAGACTACTTCCCCAATCTTCTGGGGCTCTTCTAAACTTTATCATTACGACAAACATCCTTGTCCTCTAAGCTACTTTCACTTTACTTAAGTGGTTTCCCTGCCCATGACTGCTATATAACCTCTCACCGATAAGAAAAGGCTGCTACGATGGGCAGAACTCTCCACTCCTTCCTTCACTGCAAACTCGGGCTTCTATAATCCCAAGTCTCTTAACTAGCTTCACGGCAACCTGGACAAGTTACTAAACGTCACTGAGCGAGAGCTATTATCATTACAATCTCGTACACACTGGATCCAGCACTTGGCAGTTTCCAAAGCAGGCTCGCGTCCATAAATCGCATCTGACTGATAACCTGTTCCAGAAACTGAGACAGGACTCCAGGAAACACACAGCAGAAATTTAATATCATAAACTTCCACAAATCTATATCCCAAAATTTGAAGCTACAGAGGTCAGTCCTAATTTGGAGGATATCAGCCAAACTGTCACTAGCTAATGACTTTTGAGAAACCAAACTTCTGAGTTCGATTTATTTAACTTTGATAACTTAAATGACAGCAAGGGCTTACAACAAGAAAAACATTACAGCTGGGGGCTCTAATCCAATGCCTCCCTTTCCACATTTCATAGACCCATTAGCAAAACACCTAGCAAAGTATAAAACAGGTCAGGACTTTTTTCCCTTTGTATTTTAATCTGTAACTACATTTCAGCTAGCTACTCATGACTCAGACCAGCAGTTCTGGCAGTATGGTGCACTGCAAAGAGCGACGTACCAAGGAAGAGGAAACATGATTTACAGATCCAACTCTGCTCCTAACTAATGTTACAATCTTGGGGAAGTCAGCTCACATCTTGGACCTCAGTTTTCTTATCTGTGAATTGAGAGAGCTGGGTTAAATGCCTCCAGCTATGGTCTCTTATGGAACACGGTGCTTCTTAGTTCTTTTTACGGAACAGCTACATGTAAGGCATTTGGTGTCACAATGCTGTGGGTCAGGTTTCTACTTAGAAAGGAATTCCTCAGCACAACAGGCCTGCCATATGCATTCACTGATGGGTACATGAAAGAGGAGGAAAGTAATGTGAAGGGGACACAATTTCTCTTGGGGGTGAAAAAACCACACTCAGAGCTAGGGTCAGCGTTTCCCGGTTAAATGAAAAGGGAAAAACCAGAAATATTTTCCATCAGCATGAGAATTTAGCAGCCTTCGTGCCTAACAGCAGCAACAGAATTCAGAATAGCTGTTATGTTAATAGCATACTCTTTTACGCTGCTCCAAAATAAAAGCATTATTGATTCTCTGAGCTCAAATGTAATATCGCATTGAAAATTTAAAAACAAATTGTAAAGGACTAAGTACATAAACTCATGTATACACAGGGGCCAGTGCATTCTTAAAACTACCACTAGGTGGAACATTTACTGTAATATTTACAGTGAGTGTCCAGCACCAGTTCACCAGAAGACAAGGATTAAGAATTAGATCATGAAGCGTAATTGGAAGGGTCATTATTCCCTTGGTACTATGTTAAATTCTTAACTCAAAATTTTAAAAAACTGCAACGTTGAGCTGTTACCCATTAAGAAACCTAATGCTTTCGTCCAAGTTGTACTTCTTGGTTCTTAATGACATGAGTTCCATTTACCAAAACATTTTTTAACCTAGATATTTTGACTTTCAGGTAAGTTTGGTACCATACTTACTTATCCAAGACGTGTGGATCCTCAGGGCTCTTATTTTCATATTCTAGAAGTTCAAGAAAACTCTGCATATACCTGAAAAAAAGAGATACTGTGTTAGTTGCCTACCCTACATCCATCCTCCTTTCCCTTTTCCTTAGGAGTACGTTAAATTTCCACCCAGGTATCCATCCAATCCCCTCCACCCGCCATGTAGCCCAAGTGCTTCCGGGGAAGCTGATACCATGCAAAGCTCCTGGGTGGCCCTGTTTTTCTCTGGGTAATCCTATTTCTCTTGTCACTAATTCCTAATTAGTCCGATAGTTCTGGCCTAAGCCTGTCACTGAGTCGCATTTCCCTGAACACAGGGATTGGCTCAGGAATGGACATCACTGCCTCGATTCAGGCCAGTAAAATAAGAGAGCAGACTTGCTGGCGGTCTTTGGGAGAGAAATTAACTTGCTCTGCTTTTGGACAATGTGGTCCATGGATGTAAAGCCTGGAACTGCTGCAGCTATTCTGTCACCAGGAGAAAATCCAGCCAGAAAATGAAGCCGACCCCATGGAAAGTAGGGCCTTGATAATCTCGTGAATCTCTGAATCAAACCAACACCAAAACCTCATCCTATGGCTGGATCTTACAGTTACAATTTATTGCTTAAGCCAGGTTTAGTTGGATTTTCTGCTACTCCCTAACACACATGTCCTAACTGATACATCAAGTCTACAGTTTGATTACCAAAAAAAGTACACAGAAAATTTAAGAAGCATGTGTGTGACCCTGAAGTGCATGCTAAGAACTTAGAACTAGGGGAGTTTCCTGGCGGTCCAGCGGTGCTCTCACTGCCATGGGCCTGGGTTCAATCCCTGGCTGGGGAACTAAGATCTTGCAAGCTGCATGGCACAGCAGGAAAAGGAGGAAAAAAAGAACCTAGAGCTAGAAATAAAGAAGGTTCCTTCTCAGAGTTAACCTAGTTTCATCAACATGTAATGAAGGAGAAAGAATTCCTCTTAGGCCCTCAGAAACAGCTTCTGGATTAAGAATACTGACATATCTCATTCAGGGCCAGTATAAGAAATAATATGTCCAACAAAGATCTGGAGGACAGAGGAAAAATGGGACTTAGAGAGGCACATTACAGCAGCAGCTACAGCCAGACTGGACCTGCCGGATCTGGTGCGGATTCAAAGATTCCAATTACTTAGAGGTATATGAGCTCTGCTTTGGGTCTTAACATGTCCTGAAAAAATTATCCCTTATTCTAATTATTTCTAAGAATTAATGACTACTAATCCTACTATCCCACTGTGGATAGAGGATGAGGGCACGCCAGTAACTAAAAATGACTGTTAAGCTTATAAATAAACAGGAAGGACGTTTTATTAATCAGCCTCACCTGAACTTTGTGACAACACATGATACTGAAGTATGTTCGTTGCTGGGTATATTTTTTTTAAAAGTTTCTGGGCATATAAGGCTATGAACTAGACATTGTTAAAATCACTAGGTTAAACCACCCTGAGAGGCCACAGTCAGCCATCCACAGTGATGCCCTCTGCCCTGCCACATATCAGCAGAATTTCAGGCAGGCATCCCATCCTTCCGGAAGGGGACAGTTCATTTAAACGGCAAAGTCATAAATGGAAAGGAGTCAAAGATTATGCTGAGCTTCCTGGCCTGAAAGTCAAGAAAGCAAGGAGAACACTGACTGAGGTGGGCTTCACGGCCTGTTATACTTAAGATTTGCTTTCAAGAGGAAAAGGAAATGGCAAGTAAACACAATGCATGATCCTGAACTGGATTCATAAATCAGGGGTGAGGGTAGGGATTGCTTAAAAAGAAAAGCACTATTAGGACTAGTGATGAAAGGACAGTAGGGTCCACATATTAGATAATATTACTGTATCAATGTTAAATTTCCCAAATTGGATAATCAAACTGTAGTTTTCTAAGAGTTGTTCTAAGGAGATACACACTCAAGTATTTAGGGGTAAAGGGGCATGATGTATACCATTAACCCAAATGGTTCAGAAAAAAATAATGTATTCTATGTGTGTACCATACATATATAAATATATTGAGAGAGGGAGAGAGAATATGAATGAGAATGATAGAACAAATGTAACCAAATGTTAACAATTAGTGAATCTGGGTGCAAGGATATGGGAATTCTTGCTACTAGTCTTGCAAACCCTTCTGTTAAATACGCAATTATTTCAAAATTGAATGTTTAAAAAAGAAAGGGAAGAAGTAACATGCACAAGTTTGCAATGGCTATGGGAGAGAAATAGTAAGGAGACCAAAAAAAAAAAAAAAAAAAAAAGAGCTGACTCAGTAATGTGAGTCAGCAATTCACTCTGAAGCCCCTGAAGTGACTTTTACATAAGTGATAGTAAATGTTTGACCGTCACTGCCACCATGACCGGGGACTTGAAAGCCAGCTAGCCTATCTAGAATTCCCAGCACAGTAGCTAGCTCCCAGGAGTGCTTATATACTTTCTGCTGGAGATCTAATCATGGTCTTGGAGCAATAAAGAAGTCCCATGCAAACAAGTACTCGCTGTTCCTGAAACAAGCTATGAGTTTACAGTAGAATCCAAGTGACCTTAAGATGGGAGCCATGGTCGCCACCTCTTTTGAGCTTTCTGGGGTCCCGGGGCCCCTGCGCCTGCCTCGGTGAGGGGCTGCTGCTTGTCTGGGACAAGGACGGACCACCCAATAGAGTGTTTCTCAGATGATTCATTCTCAACCCTAAGAATTTATTATAATCAGTATTACTGAGGAATGACTGTTGAATGGCCATCTTTCAGTAGCCCGGCCTCCGTTAATACTCTAGATGCCAACTAATTCATGGTTCCGCTCTCCCCATATCTGTCCACATCATTCCCATCCCCTGAACTGCTCTCCCTGTCCCTGTCAGTTCCACCCCCCACCCCACCCCCGCACCAAGGGGCAGCGCAGACCACAGTCGGCACCTCCCTCCCCCAGGCCCCCATGGCACCTCCTCAGTGCTGGCTTGAGAGCACTTTGTGCATCTGGCCTCCTGAACCCCTCCAGCTTTCTCCACGGGGACTTCTTTGCTTGTAGAATACAGAGGAGACAAGCGAGCGCTTCTCAAATCTATGCAAATCCCTTTCTAAAAATACACCACCTGCTCTTCCCTCCCACCACTCACCCATCCCACTCTGCCTACTGAGTGGGCAGTTCAGTCACAAATTCAACTTCTTCAATTAGACAGCACATGCTTTAAGCATCAGAGCTACACCTGACTGATGCTAACATACTCTGTGAAGATACTTCAGACTTTTCATGGGGGAGATGAGGTACAGCAGCTAGCTCGTATTTTTCACATGGGAGGTTCCCCTTTAAGTGACTTAATTTGTCCTAAAATAAGTACTGTCTTCTAAAAACTTCTTTAAAAGGAAAACAGAAAAAACACGGCAGAGACTGGATCAAAGCAGCAACATCCCCCTATCCAAAGAATTGCAGATCTGCTCACATGGGACACTGCATTGCTATTCTTCTATATTTTTCTGTACTTTCCCATTTTCTTCAATGAAAAATCACATTTATAACCAGAAAAAAAATTTGAAAAGTCAAGAAAGTGTCTAGTACAGTTGAAAAGTACTTTCCTTAGGACAATTATCCACTGTCAGTTAAAATAAAAAAAAAAACCCAACTTTTAATTACCTGGGAAACCCGGCCATCCTGAATGACTCGTTCCCACAGAAGCAGTACGTGTACTTTTAGGGAGAATGGTCCCAATGCCAAATGTTCAGAGCATTCTGGGTAGACCCATCTGAAGCCACACTATTTACTTACCAACTCTGAACCAATCCCACCGAAGGGCGGTTAAGCAAGTTATCCGGCAGAAGATTAACTTCTCTCATTGTGTTAGCCAGGCGCACAGGAAGCTCCTTTCGTAGGAACATATATGAAGTTTTCTCACATGCATTATCTCTCCCTATTAAGAGATGAAAAATGTTCCATGATTTTATAATCTAACGG
This sequence comes from Pseudorca crassidens, assembly GCF_039906515.1. Taxonomy (NCBI): domain Eukaryota; kingdom Metazoa; phylum Chordata; class Mammalia; order Artiodactyla; family Delphinidae; genus Pseudorca; species Pseudorca crassidens. The sequence continues at coordinate 113,131,530 of NC_090317.1, forward strand.
AATAATAAAATGTTCTCATGGTAGCCCAGTGACTGGTCGGGAAGATAAAATTAAGTAATATTGCAGTCTCTAGTTAAATATTTATCCTCTGAAACAGCAAGTTTAAGAAAATAATTTAATTAGAATAGAAAAAGAACCCTTATTCCAAGAGGCAACCTTGAAGGCAGTGTTTTTCCCTCAGCACAAATACATCCTTAGTGTTACCAGTGGCGGTATAAAAGTAACCTGGGACAGAATCTGAATTTGTTTTCAAATGAACGCTGTGGGAAAACTGCCAAGTACAAAGGTAGGAGAACATGTAAACCCACTCCTGTTCACGGGGGTTTCCAGAAGGCAAGAGACCCATTCATTCCACAACTATTCACCTACTGCGGGCCGACTGCTTCCTAAGATTTTCTTCAAATGTGTTTCTTCAGGGACCAGGAAGCAGCCACAGACCCCAGCTCTGACCGAGACACAGGACTCGGGAGGTGCCCGAGAAGCCAGCTCACAGGTGGCCTCAGAAATGGAGGGATGGACTACAGCATGTCCAAGAGGACAGAGATACAGTGTTGACTAGGAAGACAGAGCTCAGAGAGGGAGTCTTCTGTTGACTGCCTTGCGCTGGCTGTGCACACAATGTACGCAACGAGGGGCACAGTGAGAGAAAAGGTACCAGGCCACCTGAAAGAGGAACCCGAGCCCTTTCCCCGGCTGCCACGTGACCAGAGCAGTAACACGACTGGTCTTGCCCCCAAACTCCAACCTTGCTGTAAACCCGGTGATAGTTGGGGGATAGAGGATGTGATAGAAAAGACATGAGCTTTGGGGACAGAAATGTGCTTCAGCCTCGACTTCTCCATTTACCCTTGGTAAGCTTCTTAACTTCTGAGGCTCAGCGGCCTTCAGCTGTAAGATGGGGATGAAACGTCAGTTTTTGTAAACACTACATGTGACAACATGTATGGAGCCTGACACAGATCAAGTGTTCGGCGAACATTAGTTCTTCTTCTGTCCTCTGTGATACTGATGGGTCTGTCCCAACTCTCTCACATTCGGACAGGCCTGCCTGATGCCCCATATTCCCTGGAGGCCGCTGGGAAATAGGCAACCTCGGGGCCAAGCCCAGAGAGAGAGAAGCAGGGCTCATCGAGCGATCTTCTCCTGCAAACTCTCCTCTTTCTTCCAAATGTGATGAAGACAGCAAGAGAGATTCAGAAGTAAATCCATTCTAACACTTCCAGCCAAATTCTTTCCTGTCCTCACGGAATAAGACTGGAAATAAAAGAACCCACTGTTTTTTTTTTGTTTGTTTTTTGTTTTTGGCCAAACCGTGCGGCATGTGGGATCATAGTTCCCTGACCAGGGATTGAACACGCGCCCCCCTGCACTGGAAGCGCGGAGTTTTAACCACTGGGCCACCAGTGAAGTCCCATAGAACCCACTTTTGAGAGTCATCTGCAGAACCTCTTCCCTCCACTGCCCCCTGCCCCCCTTTCTCCATTTCCAAAAGAAGTCAGAATAAAAGATTAAATTCTTAACCCATCCCTCACTTACCTCATTCTAAGTGAGTAGTATATTGAAGGCCTCCAGTAAATCTTTAATCAATAATTCTGCCTCTGCCCTTCCTCCTAAGGGAAATACTCCAAAAAGCAAGAGGAGTGTAATACCTCAGCAATGACCTTCCAACACTTACTCCATACACATTCATTTGGCCTTAGATGATTAACACTTAAGGTGATTCAGGCTGCTTTGGATTATATATATATATAATTCCTAAAATGTTCTGTATATAATTTTTATGGATGAATCATTTTAAGTGCACTAAAAATGCTGGTATTTCAAAACTCAGAATGAACCTCATTATAAAATGAAGGACCTATTATCTAAGTTAAAATGTGCATGTACGTTTGCACATACCAGGAGAAGTACCTTGTACCCTGGTTAAATAGAAAGGACATTTTTAAAAAAAAAAAAAAAAAAAAAAAGCACAAAAAAAATGATGGCGGAGAAGGAAGTTAGGGAATGTGGAAGAAGCGAGAACCCTGTAGTGTTGAATTGGAACTGGAAATAGCAGTGTGACCTTAGGATTCTGAAAAATTATCTGAGTTTTTAGGGGTACTGAAAGTTGACATGCTTAAACTTCCACATCCAGAGCACACGAGGAGCAGCACATCAACAGCATGGTGGGGGGCGTGGGGCTGGGGGTGGGAGTAGGGTGAAGAGGGAGGGTCAGGGAAGTGACAGCGGTCTGGCAGGTGCCAGGTGGTGAGAGGCAGTCAGGTGCACGTCTCTTCTGGAAATCCACAGGGCTAGACGGCTTTCAGAATTGAAAGGTTTTCAGTTTTAAAAAGAGTACGTGCCTCCATTGCGTGAAACAGTCTACTCTACAGACACAGTACAGCTACAGCGCAATCTGTGAACGTCGACACTGAGCAGGGGAAGACCACGGCCCCCAGATCACTGCAGGCTAGGTTTTGCCATGGACTTAGTTTGGGCAGCAGGTATAAAAAAAGAACTTCAATTTTTTGAGCTTTTTGGACTTCAGAATTCAGATTAAAAGACCGCAGTCCGGCAGGACAGTAATGCCGAGATCAGATGCCAGAGTTAGACTTGGCTTTGAATCCTGTCCTGAGCATCCACTGGCTTCGTGAACACCGGCAAGTGTCATTACACGTCGAAGCCTCGGTGTAACCATCTATAAAATAAGAACAGGACCGATTTCGCAGAGGTTGCAGCAAGGGTTAAAAAGCGCTCAACATTTAACACGAACAGGTTCTTAAAACTGAGAAGAGGGGGCTCATTAAATCGCAATCACTAATGATGCCGGCTTGTATAAAGCAGCGCAGCCCAAGGCCATGGGGTGCCAGATCAAACAGTCTGACGCTAAGCCCTGAGAGCGTGACTGCATTCTGGTTCAGCGCGGTCGCCTGTGCTCATCTGATGATTCTACATAATTAAAAAAGGATTAAAGTATGTTCCGTGTCCCTACCATCCAATTTTATTTATTTTAAAATAAAAGGCCTTGGTGTTTCCATTGGTCAACTCTGCACTAACTGGAAGACTCAACTAACTACTAGGCGTGGCCTGAAATAACCAACATTTCAAGGCAGCATTTTATTCTAGGCTTCTTGGATTATCAGCCTTTCATAAACTAGTGTTGAAAGAAACTTTGTCTCTATACCCCCCCACCTCCACCCCCGCGGCACTGATTAGACTGCCTCACCTGTGGGAGTGTCTCAACGATTTACTAGAAGAATAGAGAATACTTTCAGAAGTTTGTATTTTTAAGAGAAAGAGTACCTGCAAAATCTCAGGTTTTGCCTCCTACATTCTAATTTAGCTTTAGAGACGAATTCTTTGTACTCAGATACCTTAATTATACATCAGCTTAAACAGGGGGATAAGTCTTTTTTAGTTAATTAGTAAGCCTAAAAATAAATATGAAATGCCTGATTTGTTTTAACCTTCCTGTGGTTTTCCTCATATAAGTTGAAAGTATTTTATCTTATGTATTAATGTTAAATATTCAGTTTAAATCAAAGGGTTCAAACAATCTTGTTTTTAGTTAACTTACCAAAAAAGAAACTTTTGGTTTTAACTGAATGTCCTCTCAAAAGGGTTCTGTTTTTCTAAGGCTTCTGGCATATTGAGTATTTTCCAGTTATTCTTCCCAGTCATTTGACTTCATTTTTTCCCCGCTTACTTGGCTTCTCTGCATTCCTTAATTTTGATTTTCTATTTTTATTCTGCATTTCTCCATATACTTCATCTTATTCAAATTTACCGATTAAAATTTTCCCTAGTATCAGTTCAGAAAAAGACGAAGAAGCAGTGTGTGAGAGGCATGGAAAATTCTGATTTCGTGAACGCAAATAAGTCACTGGCTTAGATACATTTGTGTATTTCTTCAGTTTTTCTTCCTCTTTTGATGACCCTTTAATTCTCTTCTGTTTTGTTTGTTTTTCATACTTCGCCCTTTCATTGAGAAGTCAGAGACAATTACTACATTTGCAAAAGGTACGACTGGCTTTGTCTAGAAAGGTTCTAAATGGCTTTCCAGTTCACCAAGACACAGGATAAACAGACACAGAAACACAAATGACTTTTTTTATAATTGGGGTATAGTTGTTTTACAATGTTTGGTTAGTTTCAATAGATTCACAGCGAAGTGAATCGGCCATATGTATACATATATCCCCTCTTTTTTGGATTTCCTTCCCATTTCGGTCACCACAGAGCAGTAAGTATACACAAATGAGTTTTGTTTTGTTTTTTTTCCATACATGACTTCTGATTTAATACGGGGAGCCCTCTCAGGGATGGTCTCTGATAAGAAAGGAGCATTTGAGCAGCCTTCTGAGAGCAAGAGTTCCGACATTATTCTTTGTACCTGGTTTCCACAGTGGCATATATTTCTGGTGAATCTCTAAATCCTCTTTTCGACTAATTTACAGGAAGCAGAAAAAATAATTATTTCTTCGGTTAATGAAATGACCTGATAATGTATCTTATAATTAAAGCAGAGAGCTGAGCACATAACTCCCAAAAATGTAGTCTCCTGTCTGGATTACTTGAAGGCTATCTTTATCCACATCTTTCAGCTTTAAGGCTTGGTGGGGGATGTTTTAGGAGTGTAAGCAAGGGAATCAGGGAGTGGAAAAGGAGGGCAAAAAACGGAAAAATTACCAGCAAGGCACTAAAACCCAACAGAATGATCAGCTCATTCTGATAATGCTGCTTTTTCTAATTACTGTCAATTAAATGTTTGAGTTTACAATGTATTTTTACCATTAGCCATGTTAATATGGGTAAAATATAACTGAGAAAATAATATTTCAGGGGCAGCTCTTTGATTTTTCTTCAGTTGTATTTATAAGATTTCAATCTCCTGACAACACTGAATTTTAGCATAAGTAATTTATTCTCAAACTTACCAGGGCTATAAACAATAATTAATTGAATAGTCCTGCAGAAGACACAACCGTAAGTGTGAATGGAGAGCTACCAAATGATTGTGAATATCCTTCAAAAGAATCCCCCCTCTTTCTCTAGCTTCATTTATACTTTGAAAATGTTTGTTTTACTCCATGTCCAGAAATAGTGTTTCACTGCCTGGGAAGTTTAACAGTTTTCCTGTGTTTGGGAAAACTTACTCCTGAATTTAAAGAGATCAAAATAGGTAGTGGGTTTGGGGTCTACCAAACTTGAGGCCGCATCCACTCTAGGCCGGCCCATTTGGGTTATTATTACTAACAGCAAGTCAGAAACTTCAGAGCCAAAGAGCCAAAGATCAGGTATTTCACACACACCTCATTCCCTATCAAACTCAATGCCCCAACAACATGCAGCTATTACACTATTTCTTTCAGCCCAATGTCTGTTTATTATGTTCATAGATGCTGTGGGTCAGGAATTGAGATAAGACACAGGAGGGAAGGCTGGTCTGGGACCTCAGCTGGGAAAACTTAAACGCTGGAAGAGTGACTGGACCGTGGGGGCTGGAACTACCTGAAGGCTTCCAGCTCACATATCTGACCCTTGGGCCGATTGCTTACTGACTGAGATCGCCCACTGAAGCATCGCCAGGTGGCCTCACCATGGGCTTCCTCACAGCATGGCGGCCTTGGGCTGGTTGGATTCCTGTATGGCTTCAGTAACAAGGCAGAGGCTGCATGGCCTTTTATGACCCAGCCGCAGAAGTCACACAGCTAGTCCCCTTCTGCCATACTCAACTGTTCTAAGCAACCACAGCCTGCCCAGACTCCGGGGGAGGGGATCAGACCCCCTGCGTTGGTGGAGGGCTGGCAAGGGCACATCATAGAAAAGCCATCTTTGGAAAACACCATCTGCCCCAAGATGTTCAGAAGGAGGTGTACAAGATGATTTATTTCTCAAATTATACTTTAAAGCACTCTTCTACTACCTGAATTTGTTTTCTTTGGAGTCACTTTGGGGCCATTTATTTATGTTAGTTTCTCTTGCTGTAGGCTTCCCTCAGACGGCAGGCGATCCTTGCTTGTTCAGTGAGGCAGCCTAAGGACTAAGTGAGCACCCAAAACACCTGATTACATAGGGCTTTTGGGTGGGGTCCTAACACCACACCAGCTTCCCTTATTCTCCTTAAACAGTTCTTTCAGGGTCTTTAGAGAAGAACCCCCTCCTTGCCCTTCACTTGGCCTAGGGGTAAGTGCCTGCCTATTAATGTTCTGATGATCAGGATGGAGGGTAACCCTTCTGTTTGCAGACTTCTGGTTCATTCTCCAGTTTTCACCCAGCCATTCCTACCTCTCACTCCTGCCCTCTATCCCTGGTGCTGCATTACTGAGGTAGAAGCCCCTCCTGGGGCCACAGTGCCTCCTGAGTACGTTCTAGACCCCAGCTATCCAATACAGGAGCCATGAGCCATTAGAGGAAATGTGAATATTCAATTATATTATAAATCAATGATAAATTCGCTGTGATAACTGTACCGTGGCTATTAGGAAAGTACTCTCATGCTTAGGATATATATGTAAGTATGTAGAGGTAGTCATTACATCTGCAACTTACTCTCAAGATGGTTCAGCAAAAAAGGTGTATACAGAGAGGCAGGCAAGGAGATACGGACAGGGATGGATGCAAGGGGGAAGAAGCAAATATAGCAAAGTAACTGGTGAATCTAGGTGCTAAACATGGGTGTTTACTGTTCTTATCACTTTTCCTGAGGTCTGAAATTTTTCCAAATAAAAGGTGTGGGAGAGACACTGTAAACAACCTAAGTATCCAACAATAAGGGAATAGTCAAATAAATTACAATACTGCATATTTACATAGGGATTTCCTATGTAAACTTTAAAAAGTTTTTAAAGTTTAAAACTTTAAAAAGTTTTTAAAACTCAACAACAAAAAAAGCAAACAACCCTATCCAAAAATGAGCAGAAGACTGAAATAGGTATTTCTCCAAAGACATACAGATGGCCAATAGGCACGTGAAAAGATGCTCAACATCACTAATTATTAGAGAAATGCAAATCAAAACTACAATGAGGTATCACCTCACACCAGTAAGAATGGCCATCATTAAAAAGTCTGCAAATGACGAATGGTGGAGAGGAGGTGGAGAAAAGGGAACCCACGTACACTGTTGATGGGAATGTAAGTTGGTGCAGCCACTATGGAAAACAGTATGGAGGTTCCTCTGAAAGCTAAAAATAGAATTACCATATGATCCAGCAATCCCACTCCTTGGCATATATCTGGACGAAACTATACTTCAAAAAGATACATGCACCCCTATGTTCATAGCAGCACTATTCACAACAGTCAAGACGTGGAATCAACCTAAATGCCCATCGACAGATGAATGGGTAAAGAAGATGTGGTACATATATACAATGGAATACTACTCAGCCATAAAAAGAACGAAATAATGCCATGTGCAGCAACATGGACGGACCTAGAGATTATCATACTGAATGAAGTCAGACAGACAAATACCATACGGTATCGCTTGTATGTGGGATCTAAAATATGACAAATGGGGACTTCCCTGGTGGCACAGTGGTTAAGAATCCGCCTGCCAATGCAGGGGACACGGGTTCGAGCCCTGGTCCGGGAAGATCCCACATGCCGCGGAGCAACGAAGCCCCTGCGTCACAACTACTGAGCCTGTGCTCTAGAGCCCGTGAGCCACAGCTATTGAGCCCGCGTGTCACAACTACTGAAGCCCACGTGCCTAGAGTCCATGCTCCACAACAAGAGAAGCCACCACAATGAGAAGCCCACGCACCACTACAAAGAGTAGCCCCTGCTCGCAGCAACTAGAGAAAGCCCACGCACAGCAACAACGACCCAACGCAGCCAAAAATAAATGAATAATTTTTATAAATATGACAAATGAACCTATCTACGAAATGGAAACAGACTCAAGGACATAGAGAACAGACTGGTGGTTACCAAGGGGGAGGGGGTCGGGGGAGGGCTGGAGTGGGGGGTTGAGGTGAGCAGATGTGAGCTTTTATACATGGAATGCATAAACAACAAGGGCCTACTGTACAGCACAGAGAACTATATTCAATATCCTATGATAGGGACTTCCCCTGGTGGCCCAGTGGTAAAGCATCTGCCTTCCAATGCAGGGGACACGGGTTCAATCCCTGGTCAGGGACCTAAGATCCCACATGCCGCGGGGAAACTAAGCCCGTGCGCCGCAACCACTGAGCTTGCCCACCTCAACAGAGAGCCTGCGTGCCGCAAACTACAGAGCCCACGTGCTCTGGAGCCTGCGTGCCACAACTAGAGAGAGAAAACCCGCATGCCACACCTAGAGAGAAGTCCACGTACCTAAAGCAGCCAAAAAAATAATAAAAGAAAATAAATAAAAGTAAATATTAAAAAAATTCCTATGATAAACCATAATGGAAAAGAATATTTTTAAAAAGAATGTATATATGTGTAACTGAATGACTTTGTTGTACAACAGAAATTAACACAACATTGTAAACCAACTATACTTCAATTTTTAAAAAATAAAATGAGTTTTTAAAGAAAAAAGCAGTCTTCTGAAAAAGGTCTTCCTATAACTAGAGCCGTTCTATTATTTTAAAGAAAAACACCCTACTAGAGCCATTCTGTTCTAAAAACAAACAAAAATCTCATACAGAACGTGCTACTATATGCAGAACTTCCTAATGGGGGCTGAAGCCCATGCTACCCTTCATGTAATGGTTTTTGACGCTCTTGTAAGAAAAGAGGGTACAGGGTGATCACGACAGGGTTCTTAATTAAGGTAAGTGAGGGTTACTGGATCCTCCCCTGAAGGAGATCTATGTCTGTGCTGAGGGAACATGAGCGACAGCCACTAGTACCTTGATCCTCTCTCTTTAGAGATCCTATTTGTTGACTCTTTCGAAATATATGTATCCATGAACAGATTAGTGAGAAACCTGCCCCTCTGTATGCCACATAAGGCCAAACCAAGTTGTGAGTAGATTCCACCGTGGGCCCACAATTTGTGCCCTTGGCTTGGGCAACCCCTCTGTCATCACTCCCAGTCACTGAGGTCTATGTCCCATGGATCCCAAGATTCCTCAAAAAACTGAACAGTCCATCAGCACAATACCTGGCACATTGCAGGTGTTTAATATTTCCTGATTAGAACTGAAACTTAAAATACCTAGTAAGTTGCAGTATAAACTTACAATAGCAAATAAAATTCAGGGGTTCAAGATGACATTTGCTGGTAATGGTAAATTCCTCTAATAGATCACTTCATTCTGTATATCTGGTTAGGGGTATTCCAATCCTTATAGTTAGGGGAAGAAGAGCCAAAAGGTAGACAAGGAAGGTGAGGGAAAGTGACAGTAATTGTCAATATGGTGTGTCAGGCCAGCGAGTGGACAGAAAAGGCAAGGATGTGTTGAGAACTGACATCACAAATAGAGCTTTGACCAGCTAACACCACACAGATCCACATCGTCCTAATTCCAGAAAGGAGTTTAGGATCTAGTCCTAACGGTGGATTACAGAATGTCTTGTTGTCATGGAAGCAGGAACAGTTAAGTAAACACCACACTGTACTCATCGTTGAGGTTAATTGAGGCAAAACCTTAAGTTAACCATTACAGTGAACGAAGAAGATCCAAAGCCAGTCACGCTCAAAGCACAAACGAGCTGAAAGTGCTACGTTTCTTGGAAAATGATCAGTTTATATGGCTGGGACCTTCAGCCAACAAACTTTAAGATAATTAACATTCGAGGTTAAGAGCTCCCTATGCAGTTTTCATTCTTAGCAGGAAGCTGACTTTGTCCAGGATAATGCTGTGTCACTAACTTCCCATAACAAAAGCACAGCCAACATCTACTGAGCACCTACCATGCGCCATGCGCCGTGCTGCATGTTCTCGAGTTCATGGGTGCAACAGGCCTATGATTCGATGCTATCGTTTCCATTTTGTAGATCAGGACATCGAAGTGTAGTGGGATTAAGTGATTTGCCCAAGCTCGCACTGGTGGTAGGCACCAGAAACCAAGCCTTGAGTACAAGTCCACATAGACCCGTTATCATATTTCCAGAGAGAGACAATAGGCTAACAAGACAATAAACTAACAAGTGTAGGTCCTCAGAATAAAAACTGTTTCTAGTGTAAGTAAATGAAGGAGGTAGCAATCTGATAGCTCCGAAATGATAAGACTAGACAAACATTAGATTATGCAATTTCCAGACTGTCTAAAAGAACAAATTTAGACAAGACCCCAAGCATTACTAATAGAGACTCTGTTTGCTAGAAAGAATTGCACTGTGGCAAATGGTATATTATGTGGTAAGAAATGGTATGTTAAGTTGAAAGAAAAAAAGCATACGTTTAAAAGCTCAATCGACCTGCATTTTAACCGTGGTTTTGCTCCTAACTTTCCTTAGGCAAGATATTTAAATCATCTAAGCTTCAGCGTCTTCATCCAAAAAATGGAAACATCTATTTCACCTGGATGCTGTGAGAATTACAGCTACATCTGACTACTATTGTGTCTGGTGGAGAGCGGTACACAAATATAAGTTCCCTTCACCTCCTAGAAAGAATAATTTCTGGCTCACTTTGGAAGAGGCAGCCAAGATGTTAGGTCAACAACTAGCTGATGCTTTGGGCAGTCTCTTCATTACTCGGGGCTTCTACTTTCTCATGTGTAAACTGGGGAGGTTGGACAGATGATCGTTAAGCTCAGGATCCCACTGAATCAATCTATGAGGATAAGATTCTGGTTTGTACACTTTACAGTTATGTATCCTACACCAACCTTGCCTAATGTACATTCTGGGACAACTGTGGAGAGAGCACTGCTAGGAGTGAGTAGCCAATGAAAGGAGCTAGAAATCAAGAAAAAGAGTACATACATTATAGTGGTTTTCTACCAAAAAACTAAGAAAGAAACAAAGAAAGCCTCCAAGGATGCTCTGGATAAAGGACAATTGGGTTAACACTTCACACATACCCAGAAACCACCTCTATTACACGAACCTCCAAGGGGGAGGTAGAGAAAGCATGACACAAACTCATGGGATGCATACATTCTGGACAGCCTATATATATATTGACATATTTGTCTCGACTTCTCATTTATCTATAAGCCCCTCAAAGGCAGAAACTAAGCCTCGACAATTCCCCAATGCTTCTCAGTTTCCACTCCATTCCGAATCCAGAAAGTTCAACGAATGCTGATGGACTCCTGGGAATTCCCTGGCGGTCCAGTGGTTAGGACTCAGTGCTTCCACTGCTGAGGGTCCGGGTTCAATCCCAGGTTGGGGAACGAAGATCCCTCAAGCTGCACGGCGCGGCCAAAAAAAAAAAAAAAAATGCTGATGGACTCCTAAACTCCTTACGTGTTAACCTTCAGCATCTCACAGACTTTATCCCCTAAAGTGGTTCACAGCTCTTGGGAAAAATTTTTACCAGATCTAACACAGTTCTTAACTCTGGAAGCACATTACAGTCAGCTGGGTAAGTCAAAAATACCAGCACCTAGACCCTACCTTCAGAGATTGATGTAATTGCCTTCTACAGGGTGAGGGTGGGGGGACAGGTGGCACTAGCTTTAGAAGCTCCCCAGATGATTCTCACAAGCACCCAGGACTGAGATCCACTGACTAGCATCTAATCACAGGAAATTCAACAAGGGAATAAACCAAAGAACTCCTCAGGCTCAGACAGTGGCTATTAAGCATCCCCAACTTTTTCACTGACCCATCGATTTTTAGTCTCTATTTTCATGTTTGAGTTTTGTTTCAGCCTCCTAGGAAACTGACCACACTTGAGCGCATTACATGACCAATATAGGAATGTTAATATAGCAATGACACTTTGCTTTCTATTTCTCCTCAGAAGAGGAGAAATTAACCAGATTTATACAAAGTGCACAGTCAAGTATTAAGGAGCATCTGCTACCAAGCTTAAGGAAACACTGGACTCTTCTAGAACAGATCCAAGGGAAGGTTCAGGTAAATCCTGAATATGCTCTGGTCAATGAAGATGTAATAATTTGTTGGGAAAAGGTATGTATGTTACATGTTTCAAAGGGCCCTACTGTCTTCCGGCCAACAACACATGGGAATACTTAACTTCATGCTTTGAGAAAATGTTAAGAGATACGTAGCAATTTATTCCCAACAGTGAAACTATTATATACTGACTTCCATGCCCTAGTAAGAAAGAAACACTCGTACAACTCAAATGGTTGAGTGGAATCAGAGGTCAAGTCTAAGACTGAAAATAAAATCACAACTGCTTGGGTGATGCTTAGGGAAATAATCTACCAAGTTAGAACCCCAAATATTCAATCACAGGGAATGTAAATATCGACCTGTGTAATATATAATAAATAGTTTGCTGTAATTTTTGTGCCATTCATTAGAGCAGCAAGAATAATCTCAGTCAAGATGAGACAATGACTAGGAAAGGAGTTCTCCTCGAGGGATATGAAGGGCAATCAAACCCAGCTCTGCCACAAATATGGTGAAACGGGCTACCTGAAGATGCTTCCAGGCTAGTTTCAATAAACGCCAGGTACCCCATCCACAGTTCCCTTAGCACATTTTCTATAAGTTTAGCTAATTTACCAAGAAGAATAAGTGGGCAAGAACAGCGAGAATTTCTAAACATCTAAACTAATAAATAAGGAGCTGCCGTCACCAAATTTTCACAGAAATCACAAGGCAAAAGTTAGCGTATGGTATTTAGTCGAAATCAGAAAAGTTGTCCTTTCAGAGAGAATCCACAAATATAAACTATTCTGTGAACTTTGTGATAAAGCAGCAACAAGACAGAAAGACGGGAGGTCTTAATAGTTGCTGCTGTGCAAATGGACAGCAGAACAGAGTAAAAGTGAGTTGACTGCAAACGTCCCAACAGAGATGGCAACAAATTCCAGAGGGATTTAGTGACAGTTTACATACTGCTCTAGGTGATAAATCTGACCATGATAAAAGCATTGCAAATGACTGGGTATATTAAAACTCAGACTGTGCACTAAATGAAAAGGAAACCAATAATCAGTGTCAACATATGTGAATATATGGGCAAAAGATGTAACGCTATCACCAAAAAATGGATGGAAGAATTAGAGGTGATATTCTTTCCGAACGCCTTTAGTTGTATACTTTGATAATTACTTTACCAAAGAAGGGAGCACAAGAGGAAACAATAGATATACAGCACAATAGCTTACTATGCCAAGTAGACACAGGGAGTGCACGCAAATGATTAAAACTCCCGAGTCCAGTTACTAAATGGTCAAGGGCACTTCACACACACCAAAATGCACAAAATAAACCCACAAGGGGAAAAGATAAAACTTTTAGCTTCTATGTTACCTACTATACAACTGAAGTCATAAAACCTCATTTTGGCAGGGCTGTGGAGAAACCGGTACACTTAAACTTTGGTGACAGCCCTAGAGATTAAAGCTATAAAATCCCTCCAAGCCTTTCACATGGTAATTCCACACAGGGGCACATACCCTATAGGTAAGCCACCGATCACCTGGAAGAGTCCTAGCTACCCCAAAAGTCACACTCCAGATAGCCAAGTTTTACTGTTACTAGCATGCCGGACAAACAAAGCTTTATCATTGAAATGCCAATTAACAGCGATCACTGCACACTTCTTTAACAGGGAGCCAAACTGTCTCAGACTAGAGGTCCAAACTTTCTGTAAAGGGCCAGATGGTAAACATTTTGGCTTTGTGGGCCAAATCGTCTCTGTGGCAACTACTCAACCCTGCTGTTGCAGAGGTACAGAAGCCACATACGCTATGTAATGAATGGGCATGGCTGTGGTCCAATAAAACTTTATTTACAAAAATAGGTGCTGGCAAAACCCAGAGCACATGCAACACAAAGACTGAACGCTAATAGAAACTATCAACTTTGGGTGATAATGATGGATCAGTGTGGGTTCATCAGCTGTAACAAATGTCCCACACTGGTGTATGGGAGTTCCCTGTACTTTCTGCCCGTATTTGCTGTGAACCTAAAACTACTCTTAAAAATACAGCCTGTTAATTGTAACACAAAAACAGGTGGCTGGCCCTCGGGCTATAGTTCGATAACCTGTCTTAGACCATGGCATTCAAAAAAAAAAAAGGATTTGTCCAACTCTGGAATCAGATAATCATGGAAGTAAATCAGATAATCTTGGAAGTAAAGTAATAGAATTTCATTTTATGAAAATTTATGGTGATATTTTCTGATTCCATCCAGTAATAAGACCATGGTTTCTCAAATCTTGCCAACAATCTGATCAACTTCCCAAAGTTTAATGGGACGAAACCACTCAGTCATCAAGAGGTCAGGACGTGTGGCCATGTCTCCCCTTCAGAAGCACACAAAACTGCCGAGAGAACGAACAAAGCTGGAACTACACCTTAAACGCTCAGAGCCTGATAAACCAGGTTATGTTGAAATCCAGTCATATCAGATCTTTAGGGCCCAAAAGGCCAATTCTTTCTTTAAATTTAAATATTGATCAAGGTGCATTAAGCCACGTTAGATATCTTTACCCTAAATGAAATTGTACTCTTCCCCTTTAATTCTGAATCATTAGCTTCTGTCTCTAAACAGATTAGTCTAATTCTTGGCAACTCCTCACAGAAGAACATCATCTCTTACAGAAAAGGTGTGTCATGTACATATATGTAAAGGTACAAAAGGTACACACTCAGAAACAAAATGCTACTGCTTCTCTCTTTTCCTAACACAATTAAAAAAAAACAAAACCCAAAAACTCTCCTCATTTTCTCCAGAAACAAAACCACTCTTCTCCCCAGTAGTAATCAGGCTTTAAGAAGCGTGACTTACAAACTCAAGGCTTTCCGAAGAGCAGTCATTTGCAACCAAAGTCAACTTCGCAGTGGATACTGGAATCTTAAAATACTTTCTAAAGGAAAACAGAGGGCAGCTGGGCCTTCAAACCTCAAGAAGAGTAAAAACAGGGAAACTGGTTGCTTCCTTCTAATAGCTAAAGGCTCCAAGGTTCAGAGAACCAGTGTAATTATGACAGAAATCTTCTCTGTGAAAAGAAGACAGAGCTGTCAGACAACCTATTGTCAGACAACGTATCTTCTGGTGGTTTTATTTCAGAGATGCTATATTTAAATGTGGGGACATTACAGAAGTTTAGACCTATATAACAACTGACTAAATTAAAGTGACATAATGTTTAACAACCTTTAAATGGAGTCAATAATCACCACTTATGAAGCGCCCACTCTGGGCAGAAAGCAAACAGCCGAGGAAGCTGTGAAAAGGGTACAAAGAACAGGTGAGTGCCTACCCTCTGGAAAGAGACAGTTTAGAATAAAATCAAAGAACAGGAGCCAGGAGCAAATATGTTTAATACAAGTGCAGCTGTGCAAAAGACGAGTGCAAAGCAACTGGGAAATAAAACAGAAAGTCAGTCTGTAGGGAGCGGATCAGAGTGATTAATGAAGGAACCCGAAGTGGACAGGGTAAAGCTGAAAGATGAAAAGCATGTCCAGATGAAACTGTGAATCATTTCCTATGAACTCATTCAAGATTCAGAAGGTTCTATCTTTAAGTTATGTCATACAGTCCAAGTTCTCCTTTTCTTACATCACTAAGAGAACTTTAAATTCTTAACAACCACTTAACAGAAAGACCTCAAGCTTTTGCAAACATCACAAAGAACCACGGTAACGTTAATTGCCATTCAAAGACAGTTAATTGGTCCAAAACTCCTGAGAGCAACAGGTTTACAGGAAAAAAAAGAGTAAAAGTTAAACTGAGAAATAAAATCAATAAATGTTTATTCTGAACATTAAAATGTGATATTTCTATTACTCCTTATAAGGAGTTAATATATCATTGTCCAATAGAAACCTGTGAGCCACACACGTAATTTTAAACTTCCTAGCAGCCATATGAACATAAAAAGAAACAGGTGAAATTTTTGATGTTTAATTTAATGCAACATACCCCCAAAATTACCATTTCAACGTGGAATCAATACAGAAACATACTGAGATAGCTTAGTATTTTTATATTAAGTCTTTGAAATCCAGTGTGTCATACTTACATCTCAATTCAAAAGCTAAATTTCTAACAGAAATAATTGGCCTATAATTAGATTTCATCAAATTTACAGTTAAGGTAGATTCACATATCCAAACTGTTCTAAACATACTTAAAAGTTTTCCAATTAACTGAATCAAGTGTCACTTTTAAGTTTAAATGTAAATTAAATCAATTCAGTTTCTCAGTCACAACAGCCACATTTCAAGGGCTCAATAGGTTCAGCTGGCTAGTGGTGACCATACTGGACAAAGAAAGTCTAAATAAATCAGTAGAAAGATAATCCCTGGAACCAAAAATTCCAACCTAATTACTGAAAGAAATATAACAAAACAAAGCAAGATATATAATATGGTAGAAAAATTACAGGTATTAAAGACATAAAGTGAAAGAAAATTATAGATGTTTATCATTACAGATGACAGATCTGTCATATCAATAATATAAACTGGTTAAACTTAACCACATAAAAGAAAAAGTTTGACTCACAAAAGCAAAACCCAGCTTTATACTACATTTCAAGAAATTCAGAAATGCTCTAGCAGAAAATGAAAACAAGAGGCAGATAGGGCTCCGGATCTCAATGTCACGTAAGGATGAATCCAGGCCAAAAAGCACTGAACTAGTCAAAGGGCAGCACTCTGTACCCTAAAGCGTGCATCTCGAAATGACAGTTAAGGATGTCTAAGCAGCAAATGCAACATTAACAGGCACAAAGCAAAAACCATAGGCAATAACTGGAGAAACAGAATCGGATTATTAGGAGACCTGAACTTCTTTTGACCCATGACAGATCCAGTAGATTAAAAAAAGCAAAGGTATAGAAAACTCAAATAAAATAATTAATATGGTAGATTTGATATATGAAGCTCTGTAACCTGAGAAGAGAACATAACCTTCTTTTTGCTGCCCAAGGAACAGTGACAGGAAATGAACACAGGTTGGACTACAAAGCAAACATCAATAAATTAAAGAAATGATTCCGATAACATTCTCTGATCACAATGCAGCAAAAGTAAAAATCAACAAAATCAAAACACAGGGTGCACTTCTACTGGAAATTTAAAAACTCAAGTCTTGGGCTTCCCTGGTGGCGCAGTGGTTGGGAGGCACCTGCCAATGCTGGGGACACAGGTTCGAGCCCTGGTCTGGGAAGATCCCACATGCCACAGAGCAGCTAAGCCCATGTGCCACAACTACTGAGCCTGTGCTCCACAGCCCGCGAGCCACAACTACTGAGCCCGCGTGCCACAACTACTGAGCCCGTGTGCCACAACTACTGAAGCCCGTGCGCCTAGAGCCCGTGCTCCGCAACAAGAGAAGCCACCGCAGTGAGAAGCCCGCGTGCCACACAAAGCGTAGCCCCCCGCTTGCCGCAACTACAGAAAGCCCGCACGCAGCAATGAAGGCCCAACGCAGCCAATAAATAAATAAATTTATAAAAAAATAAAATAAAATAAAACTCAAGTCTTAGTTCACATAAGAATAAAAACCTGAAGATGCAGAAGAGCTGGGGAGAAAAAGCATCAAACACTATACACATCAGCTGCTAAAGCAGTGTTCAGAGGAATGCCTGTAGCCTTAAATACTGAAATAAACAAAGAAGAAATGAATTTTGCCATTCAAAAAGAAAAAAAATAACACTGAGCACATGAGGGGGAATTAATAAAATCAAAGTAGACATTAATGAACTAGAAAACGAAAGTCATAAAGCTAATAAGTGAATCCAATCATATAAACCAACAACTAATCTCATCACAAAAGAGGGGGAGAATATAGAAGGAATAAAGGAGGATCAGCCACAGAGAAAATTAAGACTAATTACTATCTCAGTTTGCAAACTGGCTTTAAAACCTTGATGACTAGGATAATTTTCTAGAGAAATACATCAAAATGGATTCTAGAAGAGATAGAAAATCTATCCAGATCAATACCACAGACTAGAGAAACCTGTCAAAAAGCAACAGTCCCCAAGACACACTAGGTTTAAAAGGTTTCATGGGTGGATTCTACCAGATCTTTGAAGAACACATAGTTCAAAAGATAAACTGGTCTTAGTGCAGAAAAAAATGTATTTCTTCTGAAACAAGCATGACATTGATAAGAAAATCTAACAGACTGCACATACACACAACATCCACAGACAAACAGCACGTGCAGATCAATATAATGAACCCAGGATTTCATCAAACTATTCTCTCTAGTACTGTATATGCTTCAAATTTTCCATAATAAAAAGCTAGTTAAAATATTTTACTCTGTAAAAATACTGAATCACTATGCTGTACACCTGAAACTAATATAATCTTATAAATCAACTATACTTCAATTTAAAAAATTTCTTTCCTCAAGGAGAAAAAACTTTTATCTAGATACACTTCTTCACTTATCAAAAGTTTGACAACAATGTGGTAAAAGTGTAGGAAAATAGGTACTCTCAGAAACTTCTAGTGAGAGGATAGACAGACAACCTCGATGGAAGGCAATCTGACAATATTTATCAAAATTTCAAATGCACATAGCCTTTGGTGTAGAAATGCCATGTTTAGGAATTTGTCCTATATATATACTCACACACGCATGAAATGATGAATGCAGTAATTCAGCGTAGCACAGGCTGTCACAGCAAAGATTGGAAACAACCTACTAGCCGTCAACAGAGAGTTGGCTAATGAATATAGTACACTCATATAAACAAATTCTCAGAAGCCATAAAAAAGAAAAAGGAAGTTCTGCAGTTACGATATGGAAAGCTGTCTAAGGAATGAAGTTTAAAAAGGTACGGACAAAAGTATTACAAGTTGCCGTTTATTTTAAAATGGGGAGGCTAGTGGACAAAAGTAGGAAGCTGACTTTTCTATGTCCTTTCGTACCTTTTGAATTTGGAACCATGTAACTATAATCTCAGGCCAAAAAGAATCTCTTTTTTTTTTAATCTCACCTTTCACAACGCACTACTGCCCTTATAAACTCATGATCCATTTAGAACGCTTGCTATTCTTGTTAAACTTGCTAACTGTGTGCAAGGCCATGTTTCAAGTAAAGATTGAGCTCAAGAAAACTCTTCTTATTTTAAAGGGCATAGAGAAATACGGCCCACGGATGAAAGGGGGACAACTCTAGATCCAGAAGATCATCTAATTAGTGGTTCTCAACCCTGGTTATGCTTAAGAACAACCAAAAATAACAATGCCCAGCCCCCCCAGAACATTTATAGTAAAGTCTGGAGGACTGGGGCACAGGCATGAAGACCATGCAGGCATCTAAATGCTTTACAGCAGTAGTCTTCAACAGAGGGTGACGCATTTTGCTCCCCTGGGGGACATGGCAGTGTCTGGAAACATGTTTGGTTGTCACAACTCGTGTGTGGAGGGAGTGCGGGGGGGGGGGGGCGGGGGCGGGGTGTGCTGCTGGCATCTAGTGCGGAGAGACCAGGGGTGCTGCTTTCGTAAACCTCCCACAACGCACAGGACAGCACCCCTCCTCCACCGAACAATGACCTGCCCCAGAAAGTCAAGAGTGCTGAGATTGAGCAGGCCTCATTTCAAATAAAGTCACTGCTTCTGGAGTAACACACAGTTTTAGCCTTCCCTCTTAAACAAGGAAGATCATCTCATTTACTAGTGGGGATACATTCGCGAAAGAAAGCTGCTTCAGTGCCCACAGAAACCACAATTTGTTGATGCGGTTCTAACAAATACTGTAAACGTGAAATTCCGTGGATATTCTTTCTCTGGTCCCTGTCCAGGTATTCTAGTCCAAAACTTCGGTCCCGTTTGCAAAGTAGCCAGGGAGAACGTCACGAAGTGGCAGTCTGTGGGTCAGCATAGTTCACGCGTCTGTTCTGTTTGAGCCTTAGGTCTTGAAAGTATACTGAATCAGCGCCGGTCAGCTTGCCCCTCCGGAGCCAGCATAGACGGGGTGGACGGGGCTGCCACGGCCCCCCACCCCAAGCTGGCTTCGTGTAGTCATCTGCTGCTCCCACTCAGGGCCTGTAAGCACTGGAGGTGGCCCTCCCCTGCAGTGTTCTCCAATCATTCAGGGGCATAAAGCCTCTTTACTCTTCTTCCTTCTCACCTTAAAAATATCCCCACATCCTTGCTAAATTCTCAAACTCCCGCACCACTTGCCAAAATCGGACTTCTATCCAGAGCTGGAAGAACCAAGAGAAAGGGAGAAGTCGAAATGGCCTTTGTGTGACAACCCTCTTCTAGTTGTTGGCATTAAAGATAGACTGCCTGCCACCTGATTCGTCTCTGGGCATTACAAATGAGCCTTGAGTTTCTAGCACATTCCACTACAATTATATATAGCTCTTCTGTGAGCTTCCTTATAAGGAAAAGACTTCAATTATTAGGCTTCTTCCATTATCCTAGATTAGAGTATCCCCTCCACTCTTCCCAAAATAGGTCAGAAGGCTCTTACGGGAAATACCTATCCAAAGATTTGGTAGTTTTCTTTTAAAAAGCTCATCCCTTTTCCTTGGAAATTAGGATCACACAGTTTGGGAACTGTGCTTTAGAGATGACCTTATACAATCCACGTGTTTTATTGACGGGGACAATGAACCCCAGTGAGGTTCAGTCACTTAGCCAAGGCCAGGCTCCTGAGTCAGTGGCAGAGCAAGAATTAGAACATTTCTTTCCAGATAATGGTCCCACGGGTTTTCCACGATACCACTATGCCCCACTGTGGTTTTCCTACTCAAATAACATCTCTGCCAAGACACCTATTAACATGGTAGATATTAGCTGCTATAGAAATAAATCAACCAAAATTTCGCCAAGCTATGAGAGCTATCACTTCAACTTTGAGGGTGGAAGGAAGGAACTGGGAGTCTCTGGATTCTTTCTGTTCCTTTTACTGTGAATTAACCTGTCTCAGTTTACCCCAATGAAAAGTCGATACCTTCAGAATCTCTCTAAACCATAAATCAGGGACAGAATGTTGCTATTTATAGCAACAGCGACATTTTCTTTCTAAACTCTGAAGTCTGGGGGCTGCCTCAAACCTCTAAAATTCTCACAAGTGGCCACAGACGGTAAAGTAAAACTACTGAAAAGCTTCTGGGACTGAAGTTTAAGATACAAAGATCAACATGTCACTGAACCCTGACTTTCCTCATCATTCGCTGGCAAACTGGTTTCTTAAAATTTAATTTGGTCTCAACTTTAACCTATTCCTCTCTTTTTATCCTAACTTAAGTATGGACAACATCACATGGTGCTTACTGGGTCTTCTCCGAATGTGCTACCTACTTTGCACTTAGGTTTTTATGCCTACCTGACACCATCTTTTGACATTTACTTAAAAGTCATTAAACGACCAGCCGCCCCATTATTTTCCCTCGAGAGCTTAGAACATCTTTGCTGCTCCATTTTCTTTTCCTTCCAGGATGCCGCGTTCCCTCCTGATAGCTGGGTGCGCACTTCTGTTTTAATACTTTCAGGTGTTCCACAACCAGCTGCCTCACATTCACCCAACTTAGAGGATTCCCTCCGCGCTTGAAACGGCACCACTCTGGGGAAACACGATCCAGTTAACAGAAGGTCGTGGAATCTATTCCCATCTCAGCTAGGCCTCAGGCAGGGTGGGGGCCGGGTCTTCTGCGCTCCCACCTCAATTCGTGGAAGCTGCCCAACGTCCCGCCCGACAGGGGAGAAGGTGGGACACAGAAGGAGAGGCGCGGCGAAAGGTGCTGGCACGAGACCCTGCTCTGACGCTAGGAGCCCACACGTCCGCTCCTCCCAGCATCTAAGGCTTTTGCAGTCCAGGCCTCTAACTGCTTTAACACTGCACGAACGAGACAGCAGTTCGAGTCCTGGCGCTCCGGCCAGACAGGAGCACCTTAAGAGCAGAAAAGGAACAAAATGCCATTGCATAATTTATTCGACCTCAAAGTGTTTCTAAACAGCTCTTACCCAATCCAAAAAAAAAAAAGAATCTAAATACAAAAACGTTCAAAAGCCACCCACACTCCGCTCCGAAGTTTTAAGGGCGGTGAGGTCTGTGTCAAGTAGATTTGAAGCTAACGACGGCAGCTTTGGAGAGTCCCGCCCGGAATGAGGCTCCTCGGATGCGGTTTCTGTGTCTCCGGGTAAGCCCCCGGCGGGTGTGCGGGTGCCAGGCCATGCCCCTCTGCGCCCCGAAATCCGAGCCCCCCGGCACCCCGGAGCCCCGCCCGCGGTTCCAATGGACTTTGCCCGGAGGCGGCGGAGACCTGCGGCGGCGGGCCCAGAAGGCAGCGGCCCCACACCCCGGGGCCGTGGGGACCGTGGCGACCCGCGGCCCCGCACTTACCGAAGTCCAGGAACTGCTTGATGGAGAGCGGCGATGGCGAGAAGCGGGAATAGCGCTCAATCTGCTTGGGCACCGGCTGCTTCAGCAGCCACCGGAACAGCCGCATCCTCGTCGGGGCAACGCAGAGACCAGTCAAGACGCTCAAGCGGCCGCAAAGGCCGGTGGAGCCGAGCCGCGCGGATTAGGCAAGTTCGCCAAGCGCGCACCCTGGCCTCCGTCTCGGCCTCGGCGACGCGGGTGCAGCCGCCGCAGCACCACCAGCAGCACCACCAGCAGCTCCCGTGCCTCGGCCGGCCGCCCGCCCGCCCGCGGCTTCCCCAGGCCCCGCCCACGGGGGCGGAGCCAGCCGCCGTACGTACGCGGCGCGCGGGGGGCGCGAGGGGCGCGCGGCCGCACGCGCTGGCTGCTGATTGGCCGCTGCCGCCCTCGCTTTCTTTTGCCGGAGTGCAGCCGGGGGCGCCCCCCTCCTTCGCTCCCGGGACCCAGACAGGCCCAGCAAGTGCATCTACACCCTGTCCCGTCCCGGGCTACGTCCTCCGCGGCCGAAAGGTGGCGGAGGTACAAGGGGACTGGGAGGAGATCCGGGGCCCTCGCCCGGAATCCGATCCGAAGCGCTGCTCAAGGCCCCTCTCCACCGAAGGCACCTCTTCCGGGAGGCCTTCCCTGGATCAGCTGACTGTTACACTTCAGGGTATTTGTTGCGTCTTGACACTATTAAATCTTCTGTTTACCACTTAACTACACTGGCTGCTTCATGCCCTCCACCACAGCCACCACCGTTGGGCAAAAATAAACTCACTGGTTCGGATTCCTGCCTGCCCCTCACCACTGGACGGGATTCACTGTAATGTCACTCTCTGTTTCATAGCCACCCCCCCCCCACCCGCCTGGGCCAACTCCTTTGGGCAAGATTAATTGTTACGTCACTGACTGTTTCATGCCACCACCGCCATCACCACCATTGAACGGGGTCAGTTATAAGGTCAATGGCACTTCATTTAGTCCCTCCCCCTCTCGCCCCCTCCCCGTGAACTCCCCCTAACACCACTGGGCAGGATTAATTGTAAGGTCACTGTCTCTTTGTTTCATGTCACCCCCCCCCAACCGCTACCATTGGAAAGGATCAAATTTAAGGTCTTAGGCACTGTCTTTCATACCCCCTCACCTCCACCACCACCATAGGACAGCCCCCTGACTCTTTTTCATGCCTCACCACCACCAGCACCACTACTTCTGGACAGGAGTCTGTGCTTACACTATGTATTACACTTACACTAGGTTAGGCATTGTTTGTATAAGAGTGAACTTGACCTCAGGGCTCAATATATGCAATCATTATTTCCTAATGTGAAGGTATGAAGTACAGCTTGCTTTAACTATTTCCACCAAACCTTGCTTTATTTTTGGCAACGTATAAACATCAACTAAATGAAAGGTAGAATGTTCTCTGAGGAAAGGTAAAAATGTAACTGGAAACCACTGCTTTGGTCTGATTGGACTGGTTTTCTCAGTGAGTAAGATTATTGGTGTGTAGCTATTTAGCTTTTGTGCCTTCATTGGGTCTCTGTGCACCCAGTTCTTTGCTTAATGCTTGCACCTCTACTCTGAACTTAAAGAGAAAAGTAATACGTACACTCAAAGACATCCACTGGTCCTCCCTCACTTCTAGATTTTCAAGTACATCTTGGTCATCTTGGTGGTGGTATGGTATGTAGACTACCATGTCTTTTCAAAACAAAAAGCTGAACAAACATACCAACAACCTCTTTAACCAAGAGCTCTGCCAGAAGAGCTAAGCAATCGTGTTGGTGTGCATGGGCAGACGAAAAGACCTGTGGCCTGTGACTCCTCCAGTGACTTTCTCGGGTGCTACCAGGAAGCATGTTGTACTTGGTGGCAGTTGTGGGAGTCGATGAGCAGGAAGAAGTTGAATATCGATGGAGAGGGGTTTTTCCCAACCTAAGCTGCAAATCGCTGCTGATCTTTCTGAGCTTGGAAAGACTTGTTTCACTCCTTCCTTTTTCACTGAACAAAATGCTACTTTAAATCTATGTATTCTGATTTACTGAATTGTCATGTGCCTAGTTTTATTAATCTTTCTCCAAAAGGTGGCAAAGTCTTAGAAGTTGGGAACAATATGATAGAGCCTGGTGTAATAGAAATTGTGCTGGTCCAGGGCTCAAATGACCCAGTCCTAAGCTTGGTTCTTTTATTAACTAGCTGTGTGACCTTAGACAAGTCACTTAGCCTTTCTGTGTCTGTGACTTCTTATGTCAGACGGGGCTACCTGATTTCTCTCCCTGGCATTTGTGACAATCAAATGAAATAAATATTTAATACAAACACAAGATATGGTTGTACCTCTTTTATCCAACTATTTATTTATTTAAGCTAAAAGTTTCATGTTAACTGGCAAAATCCAGAAGCTAAACCAGTGGGTTGATTTCAGTGCTGGTTGTAGTTATAAAAGAAGGATCTTGAGAGAAATAAATAGATCTTGATGAACTTTTTTCAATTATTTGTACACACCAAGGTCTTGCCCAAGCCCTGCTCCCAGTGGCTCTCAAAGTGAGATCCCTTGTCCAGCAGCAGGAGTGTCACCTGGGAACTTGTTAGAAATGCAAACTCTTGGACCCCACCCCACACCTACTGAATCAGAAACGCTGGGGGTGGGGCCTGGCACTCTGTTTTAATAAGCTTATGGGGGTTTCAAAGATATGGCCACAAATTCTTTGATATTCCTCCCCTCAAGAGATGGTGCTTAATTATTCTCCCCTTGAGTATGGACTAGAAGTAGTACTCACTTCTACCAAATACAGGATGGCCAAAAGTGATGAGATCTCACTTCGAAGATTAGTTTATAAAACAACTTCTGTCCTACCTAACCAATACTCCTCAAAACTATCAAGGTCATTTAAAACAAGGAAAATGGGCTTCCCTGGTGGTGCAGTGGTTAAGAATCTGCCTGCCAATGCAGGAGACACGGGTTGGAGCCCTGGTCTGGGAAGATCCCACATGCCGCAGAGCAACTAAGCCCGTGCGCCACAACTACCGAGCCTGCACTCTAGAGCCCACAAGCCACAACTACTGAGCCCACACGCCGCATCTACTGAAGCCCATGCGCTCCAGAGCCCGCGCTCCGCGACAAGAGAGGCCACCGCAATGAGAAGCCCGTGCACCACAACGAAGAGTAGCCCCAGCTCGCCGCAACTAGAGAAAGCCTGTGTGCAGCGACGAAGACCCAACACAGCCAAAAATAATAAATAAAAATAAATTTATAAAAAACAAACAAACAAAAACAACAAGGAAAATAAGAAAAACTGTCACAGCCAAGAGAAGCCTAAGTAGACATGACAACTAAATATCATGTGCTATCCTGGATGGGATTCTGGAACAGATAAAAGGACACTAAGGTAAAAACTAAGGAATTTGGCATAAAGGAAGGACTCTGGACCAAATTTGTTTAATAATAATGTATTAACATATGTTTATGAATTGTAATAAATGTACCATACTAATGCAAAATGTTACCAGTAGGGGAAACTGGATATGCGACATATGGGAACTTTGGGTGCTGTCCTCGCAATTTTGCTGTAAATCTAAAAGTGTTCTTAAAAAAATCAAGTCAATTATACAGTACACTATTGATGACTATAGTCATCACATTATACGTTACATCAGAACTTATTTATCTTATAACTGGGAGTTTTGAAAGTCGCTAAGAGAGCAGATATTAAAAATTCTCATCACAAGGAAAAAAATTTGTAACTATGTGAGTCTATGGATGTGAACTAAATTTACTGTGGTAATCATTTCACAATATATACATATATCAATCATTTTAGTGTACACCTTAAATTTATACAATGTTATTTATGTCAATTATATCTCAATGAAACTGGAAAAAAAGCAGTACCTTTTGGTTCCAAAATGTAAAATCAAATATATTCAAATAATATAAAGAAAATATTTAAGATAGCAATGAAAATATTTTATAACCATGGAATAACTATTGAACATTTAAAGGATATGAATTACTACTACTACTACCACTACTAATACTAATGTCAACATTTAAAAAAAGACTGTGGCTTTCATGTTAGGGTTTTGTCTCTCCCCCTTCCTCTGTCTCTGTGTCTGTGTCTCTCTCTTCCTCTCTCAAAAGCCACCTGCCAGCCTGCAAGGCAGCCCTGTGGAGAAGCTCACAAGAGTGAGCTTGGAAGGAAATCCCTTTGGAAGCAGATCTTTTCCCTGCTCAGCACCTTGACTGTAACCTCGGGAGAGACCCCAAGCCACAACCACTCAACTAAGCAGTTCCTGGATGCTTAGCTGAGAAATGCTCACAGTTTGCTGTAATAAATGCTTGTTGTTTCCAGCTGCTAACTTTTTGGATAATTTGTTATGCACTAATAGTTAACTAATCTACAAGCCCTCCAGGTGATTCTGACGCATGCTCAAGTGGGAGAACCAATGGATGGACCTAGAGATTATCATACTAAGAGAAAGACAAATATATGATATCACTCATATGTGGAATCTAATTTTGTTTTAAAAGATACAAATGAACTTATTTACAAAACAGAAATAGACTTACAGATATCGAAAACAAACTTATGGTTACCAAAGGGAAAACGTTGGCGGGGGGGGGATGAATCAGGAGCTTGGGATGAACATACTAACCTTAACTATATGTAAGATAGATAACCAACAAGGACTGACTGTATAGCACAGGGAACTCTAACTCTACTCAATATTCTGTGATAACCTACATGAGAAAAGAATCTTAAAAAGAATGAATATATGTATAACTGAATCACTTTACTGTACACCTGAAACTAATGCAACATTGTAAATTGACTATTCTCCAATAAAAAAATTTTTTTAAGTGTGAGAACCAGTTTCCTGTACTATGCACTCTAGAGCAGCACCCTATTCCTTCTTGTTAATGCCTCAGACCTCAGCACGGTCAACACTTAGACATCAAGGGAGGCCTTCTCCCCTCATAAACGCTATTCATTCCCCTTGCTATATGGTTTCCTGACTCTGCTCCTCCCACTGTAACACTCAAAACACTTCGTTATCATTTGATTAATGCCTGTCTTCGGCACTAGACACCAGCCCTGTGACCACTGGGCCCAGGTCTGGCTTATTCACTGCTTCATCCTCAGTGTGCAGCATATGTACCAGTCACTATTTAGGTTCACAACAAATATTTTTTTAAATAAATGAAAACCGACAATAATAACATCAAAATAATAACATCAAAAAAATAACATCAAAACCTACCCCAGGGCTTCCCTGGTGGCGCAGTGGTTGAGAGTCCGCCTGCCGATGCAGGGGACACGGGTTCGTGCCCCGGATGATCCCACATGCCGCGGAGGGGCTGGGCCCGTGAGCCATGGCCGCTGAGCCTGTGCGTCCAGAGCCTGTGCTCAGCAACGGGAGAGGCCGCAACAGTGAGAGGCCCGCGTACCACACACACACAAAACAAACCTACCCCAAATCGCATTCCTTCTGAGCAGCTCTCAATGGAGAACAAAGGCAAGGGTAGCGTTCTGAGTAATTCAAACAATAATGTACACTTCATTAAATAACATTTTGATAAAGCCAAAATCCAAAGTGGACTGGAACAGATGAGGAAAAAAAATAACCCCTGACTATCTCATCATCAATCACCGGTCGCTGGATCTTGTTATAAAACGCCTCCACCATCACTTGACTTTATGAAATCCTGGTCTCCCTGCCTTTTCCTCCCCTCTCTCTTCACTCTCGACTAACATTTTTTGAGCACCTACTGTGTGCTCTGTGAAATTACCTATGTTGTCTCTTCACAGTAAATCTGATGAATGAATACTATCCTCATTTTATAGGTGAGTGAACTAAGATACAGAAAGCTTAAACTAATTTAAGATTACACAGCTTGTAAATGACAGTTCAGATTTGAATCCAGGTCTCCTGACTCTCAATTCTATGTTCTTTCATAATACCAGCATGAATTGTTTTTAATAGACTTTTTTTTTAAAGCATTTTTAGGTTCATAGCAAAATTATGCCTCCCCCACCATCAACTCCCACCAGATGGTACCTTTGCTCCAATCAGTGAACTTACATTGACACATCATTATCAACCAGAGTCCATAGTTTACATTACTGTTCACTCCTGGTATTGTACATTCTATGGGTTTGGACAAAAGTATTGCCCTAAAAATCCCCTGTTCTCTGCCTACGCATCCCTCCCCATCCCAACCCCTGGCAACCACTGATCTTTTCACTGTCTCCATAGTTTTGCCTTTTCCAGAATGTCATATAATTGGAATCATAAAGTATACAGCCTTTCAGATTGGCTTCTTTCACTTGACAATGTGCACTTAAGACTCCTCCATGTCTTTTTGTGGCTTGATAGCGCATTTCTTTTTAGGTCTGAATAAAATTCCATTGTCTGGATGTAGCCTAGTTTATTGATCCATTCACCTCTCGAAGGAAATTTCGGTTGCATCCAAGATTCACTAGCCCACCTTTTGATTTTAAAAGTGGAAAGTAAGAATGTGAAGATGAGTGAACTAGAGGAGTGACAACTACTTAACTTTTACTAAATTTATATCTTGAATCAAATATGTATGTGATTTGAAGCAGTAGTTCTATCCTCTCAAGGGCCAAGATTCTTGATTCTTTCGACAAACTATTCTGGGTGGCACAGATCCTCTTGAAGTCCATTTATCCTGGTCCTTTCATTTCTAATTAAGGAGGGTTTTCAGTCTTGATGGTCTTTCTCTTGCCCCAAAAGAGGTCAGAAAAGATTTTAAGTACAGGGATAGTGTGGCAGGATAACTTATTGAGAAATTAAATCTGGATTTTGTTTTTGCTGCTCTTGGACGGACAAAAGAAAGGGGTGGCTGATCAGCCCCAATCTAAAAGACAACGGAGGGCTTCCCTGGTGGCGCAGTGGTTGAGAATCAGCCTGCTGATGCAGGGGACACGGGTTCGTGCCCCGGTCCAGGAAGATCCCACATGCCGCGGAGCGGCTGGGCACGTGAGCCATGGTCGCTAAGCCTGCGCGTCCGGAGCCTGGGCTCCGCAACGGGAGAGGCCACAACAGTGAGAGGCCCGCGTACCGCAAAAAAATAAAAGACAACGGAGACTTTGGATCTTGGCTTTGGGCTGCTGTGCCTTGGGAAATTCGTTAGCTGTTCTCTATAGCAAAGTGCTTTGGTTTCTAGGGCTGAAAACAGGTTGGAAGATAGAGGAGACATTCTGGTAGTCTCTGTAATCGCGCCTCGGATTAAACCTCATTGGCTACGATACTGCCACTGTGCAAAGCTGGTACAGTAAGTCCCCTACATACGAACCTTCAAGTTGCGAACTTTCAAAGATGTGAAACGTGCGTTCCAACAACATCAGGTGTGAGTGAAATTGCAGCTTGCCCTTCATCTTCTATTACTGACGATCCTTCAGCTCTACCATCTCCCACCTCCTCTCCCTCCTCCAGTCAGTAACTTCTTGCTTGTTCACTCGATGCCAGCCCCTGGATGCCAGCTGTTGTACTGTACTACTATACTTTTCAAAGTACTTTACTGGAAGATTAAAAATGTTTTCTTTATTTTTTGTGTTTTTTTCTTGTGTATTATTTGTGTGAAAAGTATTATAAACCTACTACAGCACAGTACTATATAGCTGATTGTGTTAGTTGGGTACCTAGGCTAACTTTGTTGGACTTATGAACAAATTGGACTTACGAATGTACTCTCGGAATAGAACCTGTTCATACGTAGGGTACTGTAGTCTCCGTAAATTCATTCCCTCTCCTGTTGGTAACTACCCCCAGCTTTTGTTTAGTTCCCCATGCAGTACAATTGTGTTTTGGCCAGGGGTGGGAGTGGGGTGGGGAACAGCTCACTTTGGTTGTAGTAATGAAATATACAGCTCAATCTAAAAACCAATGAGCTTAGGGACTTTCCTGGCGGTCCAGTGGTAAAGAATCCGCCTTCCAACACAGGGGACTCAGGTTCGATCCCTGGTCAGGGAACTAAGACCCCACATGCCGCGGGGCAACTAAGCCCGTGCGCCACAACAACTGAGCTCATGCGCCTCAACAAGAGAGCCTGCATGCCGCAGACTACACAGCCCACGCCCTCTGGAGCCCGAGCACCACAATGAAAAGCCCGCGCAGCAACCAAAGGTCCCGCGTGCCTCAGCGAAGACCCCGTGTGCCACAACCAAGACCCGCTGCTGCCAAAGAACTAAAATAAATAAATCTTTAAAATTATTTAAAAAAATTAAAATAAAAGCTAATAAGCTTAATTCTGACCACTGGCCATGGCTCATGGCTATTGGCACATGGCCCAATTTAGGCCAATAAAAAGGAGGAGACATGAGCTTCTGTAAAAGAAACTTGCTTGCCATTCAGAGGAAGCTTCTGGAAGAATCTCTTTCTCTTCTCTTTCACTCTCTCTACCTCCTCCCCATCTCTAAGCACACCCACAAAAGCATCAATTGACAGCCAACTTGTGAGCAGCGTGAAGCTGACAGTGTAGAAAGCAGAGCAGAAGTGGGAAGAGGCTGGGTCCTCGGTGATGCTGTCAGGTAACTAAATCAAACCAATCCTGAAACTTCCAATTTCACAGACTAGTACAGTCTCCTTTATGGTTTAGGCCAGCTTGGGTAGCTTTGTGTTACTTAGAGTCAGAAGGATCCTAACTTTCACATGAAGCATTTTCCAGACACCCTGCATACACACTTAGGAACAAGCCCCACATTGACGGCTGCTGGTGGGTGTCTTGCCAGCTCTGCACGTAGGAATTCAAAGCCAGATTTAATTTGATTTTTTAAAAATAAAGAAAGGTAACGTTTCACGTGCCCGAGTGTTATGGAACGAAATCACGTCTTATAATATCCAGAAGAAACAATAATGGAGGATGATTACGTAAATCATAGCACATGCACCCAGTGGACCATTACACTGTCATTAAAAATTCACTGTATGAAGTTTCTATGAGAACATGGAAATGCAAACATTATACGTAGGTAAAGCAAGATACAAAACTATTTATTAAAGTTGAGCTCAGCTATAAAGAGATCACAAAAGCTTCATAGAAAAAAAGTCTGGAAGGAAACAGAGCAAAATGCCAACAGCACAAGAACCCTGAAGAGTGTTTTGAGCGACACCATTTAGGAAATTCTTGGAGTCCCTGGGTGGGAAGTGATCCAAAAACATGAACCAAGGATAGGTAACATGAATGGCCTTATTCGGTTCTCCTTCACTCCAAAAGATGAAGGTTAATTATACAGAGACTTGTCAGAATCCACTGTTTTGTTTTTATCCAAAGCATGATCTTATTAGTTCTGATTAATACTTACTTAGTACCCATAATTGACTGAGCACGAATCATTATATGCAGTGGACTCTGACATCTAAGGTGCCACCTCTTATCTGGAAAACTTGGTGTTTCTTACATGAGCAAGTCTAGTACAGCCTTCACCCATCCAAGCTGTTTGCCAAGAAGCAGCCGCCACCCCTACCCCTGACCATCACCACCCCCAACAGCGAACTTGACAGCGAACCTGAGTCAGTTCTCAAGTTGCTAAGATTTCCATCAGAGAGGGTTGTTGTGTAGCTACCAGGAGGGCCTCTTCCCCAGGAACTCTGGAGTCTTATCAGGCCCAATTCTTTTCACCTTCCCCCTCCCTCCACATATCCCAGGTTTCTAGAGGTTTGAAGCTTTGAGGACAAGAAAGGACAGCCATTCCTCACAAGGAGACTGGGGATTCCTGCTCTTGGACAATCTGTCCCGTGTACCATCTGATGCCTCAGATAAGTATAAATCAGTGATATTAAAGGAACAGGACTGAGGCCGATCACCTACCACAATTTGAAATGCACAATAGAATAGAATCGAAAAGGCCAGATTTCAAAATCTAAAGAGATTCAATCTTATTAGAAGTACTTAAAGCCCACGTGGGGCTATCGAGCACTTGAAATGTGATCGTCTGAATTCAGACATGTTGTAAGTGTAAAATTCACACCAGATTTTGAAGACTTGGGATGCAAAAAAAAAAAGTAAGGAAGAGAGAGAAAGAAAGAGAGAGAGAGAGAGGAAGAGAGAAAGAGAGGAAGAAAGGAAGGAAGGAAGGGAGAAAGAAAGAAAGAAAGAAAGAAAGAAAGAAAGAAAGAAAGAAAGAAAGAAAGAAAGAAAGAAAGAAAGAAAGAAAGGGAAACAAAGAAAGAAAGAAAGAGAAAGAGAAAGAAAAGAGAAAAAGAAAGAGAGAGGGAGAGAGGAAGAGAGGAAGGAAGGAAGGGAGAAAGGAAGGGAGAAAGAGAGAAAGGGAGAGAGAGAAAGAAAGAATGGAGGGAGGGAAGGAGGGAGGGAGGGAGGAAGGAAGGGAGGGAGGGAGGGAGGGAGGAAGAAAGAAAAGGAAAGGAAAAAAGAATAGACAAAACTATCTCATTACTAATTTTTACATTGATTACATGCTGAGACAAAACATTTTAGATATACTGGTTAAATCATATACATTACTAAAATTAATTTCATTTACCCTTTTAAAAATGTGGCTTCTAGAAAATGTCAAATTACACCTGTGGCTCGCATTTGGGGCTCCTATTAGATTTCCAGTGGACAGTGTTGTGCTCAGTATATTGCAGGGTGTCCCTTATACTCCTGTGTATATATGGACAAGGTAACTAACATTTGCTGCTGGGCTTCTTTGTGCCAGAGCTGTGTTAGGCACAGTTAGCTCTTTCAATCCTCATATCAATCCTGCAAGGCACTCATGAGTATACCCCACTTACAGATGAGAAAACTGAGGCTCAAAGAAGTTAAGTAACTTGCCCAAGGTCATCCACTGAAGTATGACAGAGCCCCTAAATTCAACACTAGATAATTGTTCAGGGCGTTATCCAGTTGCCAAGGCTTTTCTCTCTGCCATGACTCAATGACCTATACAAGCAGAAGAAGTGATGCCAAAAAAAATGGAAGGAGACGTGTTCTCTAAAACTGAAATTGCTTCACACAGAGAAGCCTCATTAAAAAAAAAAAACTACACCTCTCTAGTCCTTGAGGCCAAGTTCCAAACACATGACTGGTGACAAGTGATATAGCACTGCCTTTCTTTTCCTCTGACCCTAACTTGGAAAGAGGTTTTCACTGGGTACTGTTGAAGATCTAGACTTGCCCCATTCAAAAAAGAGTCCCATAACTTTTTGTCATTTTATGTTATGTGTGTTACCATACGGGCATTTAGGTTGTTTCTAGACTGTTTCTTTCCTTCCTTCCTTCCTTCTTTTTATGTATTTATTTATTTACTACAAATGGTAAACAGTGCTGCTGTGAATGTAATTTTTGGACAGGCATATAGACTCCATGAGAATGTTTAATACTACAAGACAATGCGAATCAATTAAGGCAGTTTATAATTCCTATGGTATGGTATTGTCATTCATACAACATTGTAAATCAACTATACTTCAGTAAAATACATTTTTTTTAAAAAACTTGGTATTGTCAGACAGCTTCGTCGAATGCTCTGGTTTGGGGTTTGGGTGTTGGGTTCATGGGTGTTCATATTAATTTATGTATTTATTTAAAAAGAGAGGCACACACGGACCTGTGTATGTTGAGCCCAGGATTATTATTAACTCAGTTCTATGCAATTACGGATCCCCCTCAGAAATAGCAGAGTCACAGCACACTATCAGGCTCTATAAATGCACACTAGCAGCTTTCATAAACACCTCAGCAGAGTTCGGGGCACAAAGATCCAGCCTCAGTGTAGATACTGTTCTGTTATTTCTCCAGAGACCCCTTCTCTTCATGTTACCTCCACCTGACCAGCACCATCCTACTGGGCCTGAAAAGTTCCCCTTGCTTCCCAGAGTTTCCCTTCCCAACAAAACATAACTTTTCAGGGTCCCATTTCCTCAAGACTCTGCCCTTTCCTAGCAGTGACTCGAAGTGGAAACTTTAGGCACCACAGCCAAGGAGTTGGGTCTATAATTTTGGTTGTGTGGGCCTTTGGGCATTCCTCATGACACCAGGCAGGCCATCATCTGTCCCCAGTGAGGTGTAGGATCACCCTTAGATACTGGTAATCCCTACCTGGTCATCCTGCAAGATGAGGCAGTGTTGCTATTTACTGACAGGGTGGTTTTAGGCAAGTTATTTAACCTCTCTGAGCCTTGGTTTCCTCACCTGGAGAATGGAAGTGAATAAAGCCTCCTTTAAAGGTTTGCTGTGAGAACTGGCCTCAGGAAGCTTTCTGTTATGGGAGCTGCTGCTGTTTCTATACATTCAAGCATGACAGCATAGCCTACTAGCACCTGACCTCAAAGTTCCAGGCCTAGAACTGCCACTAACTAGCTCCGTGGGTTTCGGAAAATTGCTTCATCCTTCCACGCCCAGTTCGTCATATGTAAAGCGAGACAGCTGGACTTCAGCTGATCTCTAAAAAGGAGATCATGAGTCTATGAGAAGAACTCTGACTACAATAGTCAATTATTTATTGATGCCAATGTAGTCACTACAGCTATCATTCCTCAAGTACTAACTTACTCGAGGGAAGAGTTAGGACAAGAACTTTCCCAGGAAATGAGAGAAAATAATTTTGTTTTACTTGAGGGAATGATTTCCAAATCTGAAGGGCAAAGGAAAGAGTAAAAGGGGAGGAGAGGATAACTACCCTAAAATTTACACATAAAACTTATGTTTTTTATGTGTTCAGAACTCTGATATTATTCCAATTATTTTTTCACCACTCAAGGTTATTGCATGAGTCAGAGCTGTATTACGCGGGCCTCTCACTGCCGTGGCCTCTCCCGTTGTGGAGCACAGGCTCCGGACGCACAGGCTCAGCGGCCATGGCTCACGGGCCCAGCCGCTCCGCGGCATGTGGGATCTTCCCGGACCGGGGCACGAACCCGTGTCCCCTGCATCGGCAGGCGGACTCTCAACCACTGCGCCACCAGGGAAGCCCCAGAGCTGTATTCTGTTTCTTCTTGTATAACTCCTGGTATAACCCTTTTCTTCTTTTATTCCTTTCCCTCAAAATGGCTTCATTCTTTCACTGCATTTTTTTTTCCTTCTCTGCCTTCCTGTTGTTGCTTTGGTTTCAGTGAGAAAGTCACTTCGGTCTTGGGTAAGTTTTCTTCGGCAGCAGAACCTGAGGAACACCTGTTCTCATTCTTAAGCTATGTCCCCTCATAGGCATGGTCAAAGAGTTCCATTTGAATTAGATGTAAGCTGAATTTCAGTAGACAATTTTAAAACATAGAGGAACGTTTTCTCTTTCCATTATTTAAACCTTCAACCTCAGGCAACCCTTTTGGCTTTTCCAATACCCTTCTTGGCTTCTCACAGGTAAGAGACTTACCTGTGTCCTCCCCTTATACTACTCTGTGAACTCACCAACCTAACAAATATCCTATTGTCCTTTGCTGGCTATGCTCCTGATGAAGAACCACTGCATACACACTGGGTGAGAAGCAGTTGCAATGAAATGTTAATTTACTCAGACTCCCTGGAGACACAAAATCTCTATTCAAGTCTCAGAATAACCAACTGGAGAAGGACATGGCAGCCATCGAGGACTAGAGAGCTAAGAGGAAGAGCAAGTGATGGGAGTGCTTCTGGCCAAAGGTGACAGTGAACAAAGAGCTGTGGTTAAGGCCACAGGGGCCTGCAGTCCAGTCCACCACCTCCATTTGTCTTACTGGGAGGGCAAAGTACGTGTGCGCACGCGCTTTGGTGGCGGCGGCGGTGCATGTATTTCAGGCCCTCCTCAACAGCGGTTTCCCACTGGACTTCTCACCACCATTTTGCTTTTCCTGAAGGCTCTGTTCTCACGAACATCTGCCAGAAACACTCCGAGGAGATGACAATTCCTAGGTTCTGTCCCCATCCCACCCATCATGCCAAATTCATGCTAAGGTCACCATGATCTTCGTGTCCAAGGAACACTTTTTAGTTCTTATTTTTCTTGACTTCATGGTCACTCCCTCCTGTTGAAAAACTGTTTGAATTCAGTGACTCCCCACCGCCACTGTTTCTCTCCCAGCTTTCTGGTCACTTCTGGCTTCACCTTAGGGTTCCTTAGAGCTCTTTCCTTGCTTATCTCTTCCCAGGCAATCTCCACTATCCCCATGGCTTCATTTACCATTAAAACTCGGACTCCCAATAAATCCCCTGCCTTGGTATATGCAAATGCCTACTTGCCGTTTCCATTTGACTGTCTCAGTGACCCCCTCAAGCTATCCAAAATTATATTCATGATCTTCTCACCAAAATTCTTCTCTTTCAGCATAGTTCCCTTCCTTCGAAAACGGTAGTTTTGCTGACCAGGCTGCTTAAACGAAGAACCTTACACATCATCCTTGACACCCCCCTCGGTGTCCCCTCTCACACCCCATCAATCATCGAGTCTTTTTTAAAAAAATACATTTATTTATTTATGGCTGCGTTGGGTCTTCGTTGCTGCACGCGGGCTTTCTCTAGTTGCGGCGAGCGAGGGCTACTCTTCGTTGCGGTGCGCGAGCTTCTCATTGCGGTGGCTTCTCTTGCTGCGGAGCACGGGCTCTAGGCGCGTGGGCTTCACTAGTTGTGGCTTGTGGGCTCAGTAGTTGTGGCTCACGGGCTCTACAGCACAGGCTCAGGAGTTGTGGCGCACGGGCTTAGTTGCCCCGTGACATGTGGGATCCTCCTGGACCAGGGCTCGAACCTGTGTCCCCTGCGTTGGCAGGAGGATTCTTAACCACTGCGCCACCAGAGAAGTTCCGCAAAACTGGATTTATATAAACGCCTTAAAATGCAATGTTTTGCCTGCCTACAGCTTTTGGACATGCTCTTCCTTCTGTCTGAAAAGCTCTTTCCACCCCCACTGACCTGAGGCAGCTAATTCCTGCTCATCCTTAGAGTCTCCCGTCAACATCACATCCTCAGGGGGGAGGGAGGTGGGAGAGGGAAGGACTGGGAGCTTAGGATTGGCAGATGCAAACTAGTATATATAGGATGGATAAACAACAAGGTCCTACTGTATAGCACAGGGGAGTATATTCAATATCGTGTGATAAACCAAAATGCAAAAGAATATGAAAAAGAATATACATGTATATATGTATAACTGACTCACTTTGCTGTACAGCAGAAATAAACACAACACTGTAAATCAACTCTACTCCAATAAAAATTTAAGAATAAAAAAAATTAGATCCTCAGGAAAACCTTCCCCGACCATCCAGATAGACTAGTTCTCCTCTGAATCACTCTCATAGCGCCATGCACACTTGAAGTGAATTAATAGCAGTTTTGGGCGTAATGCCAATCTTCCTCTTGTGGCTATAAGTTCCATATTGGCAGTGCCCATGTCTGTTTGTCCACCACTGAGGTCTCAGTTCCTAGCTAACAGCAGGCTCTCAAGAAAAAATCTGTATAGGAACTGACTCTCTGAACATTCTCACCAAACCATGCCTGCTGAATTAAAAACACCCTGTTGAGTCCTCCTGACTTAGTTTCCTATTGCTGCTGTAACAAACTGTCACAAACTTAGTGACTGAGAACAACACAAATGTATTTTCTTACAGTTCTGGAGGTCAAAATTCCTAAAATCGAAGAGTCAGCAGGGCTGCACTCCTTCTGGAAGCTCTAGAGGAAAATCCATTTCCTTGCCTTTTCTGGCTTCTAGAGGCTGCCTGAATTCCTTGGCTTGTGGCCTTGCATCACTCCGACCTCTACTTCCATCATCACAGCTCCTTCTGTGACTCTGCTTCTCTCACTCCAACTCTCCTGCCTCCCTCCTATAAGAACCTTTGTGATTACCTGGGGCCCACCTGGATAATCCAGGATCATCTCGCCATCTGGAGATCCTTAACTTAATTGTATCTGCAAAGTCGCTTTTGCCATGTGAGGTAACACATTCACGGGTTCCGGGGACTAGGAGGCGGACATCTTTGGGGAGAGGCATTATCCAGCCTACCACACCTCCCACGCCCCGGAGGATAAAACTTTTGCCAAGTTTTCTGGAACTAATTCTGAACTCGCCATACACACTCCATACACATCATGATACTGCCCATGTTATAACTCTTTCTCCTAGATCCCCTTACAAATCACTTTTGATTAGTCTTTCCTCAAGTGGGCACATATACTCCATAGTGTCCGCATACACACATTCCCCAAGTGTGCTTAGAATATCCCTCCTGATTCCTGTCCCTTTGGTGAGGAAGGGCAGAGGCAGCGGTAAGCGAACGAGGCCCAGCTAAGTGGCTGAAGTCACCTTGTCTTGTTCGATGCCCGAGTCTACCCTCCCAACTCCAGGTCTCCCTTCCAAGCTGTTGCTTTGTGGGGAAACTGGCTGAGGGGATGCACGGTCACAAGGTGTCTTCAGGTGGAAGAGTCTTAGCAAGAAGCTCTGGTTGAACATTTTTAGATACATTTATAATTTGTAAAACAACATTCCGAAGGTGCACAAATATTGGGCAATGAGTGTGGAAGCAAAAGGGTTTCATGGTAAGCAATTTGCATCTTAAACACGCAACTTAGTTGGTATGAATATTCCTAAGACTGAGAAAGCCTGATCTTCAAAGAACTACCTACATACTGTTCACGTCCTAGTCAGGGTGGGTAGAGACACTCAGCCCCAGGCATGGTCTCGTCTGGCATTGCAGCTGCCATTACACGCTTTTTCTGACAGTTATGGAAATCAAACAGAAGACGTTGCTTCTGGCAACACTGAATGTACTAACTGGGAGTGAATCTCTTGTTACCAACAGGCTCGATCTTGACCTGGGAGCGAAGACAGGCAAGATTTTCTCTCACGTTATCTACTCCCCTTGCAGTAACCAACTCTCAGTTCTTTAATCCTGGGTCCCACCTAGAGAGTAATGCTTTGCGGATGCTCTGGGGTTTTCCCAAGTCCTGATTATTTTACCCATGAGAGATTTCCAAAGGGACAAGAAGGCATGGAAAACACTTTTTCTACACTCTTCTTACCTTTCTTTATTAAAATAGAAACCTCACTACCAAGGAAAGCTCTAGGTAAGTTGTTCTCAGACATCTATTCCTGAGGCGCACACACCTTTAGTGTAAATCTACTCATGACATTTTAGAGCTTGGAGAGCACAGACCAGCTGATCCACCCACTCATTTTGCAGATGAGGAAGCTGAGGTGTAAACACCTAAGGAAATGGTCCAAGGACATACAGGCCAGGGCTGTTGACGGTTTCATAAGGCCATGAAAACTAACAACCGAGATTCTACATATTCAGTTGATAACAGTCAGAGATACAGCTTCCATATAATAGATTCAGTCTCCATTGTTTCAAGGTTTTGTGATACTTCGACCTGAGCTAGGGCAAAGTTTACTTCAAATGCTCTGAGAGAAAAACTTACTAAGCAATTAATGGTGTAGAAAGATCACAGAACATATTGTTTACCTATTTCTAGGGGCAATCGGTTTAAAGGACATTTGCCTTTAACTGTATGCAACTGTACTTTTGATTTTAAAATAAATTATTAAGATAGGCCATGCAAAACCTCAGTTTAGAGCCATTTTGTTAATTATTTAATCCCCATTATACAGAACTTTCATTGATCCGGCCTGATCATCCCTTCTAGTGACTCCAAATTAAAGGGGTTTAACTGCAGGGCTTCAAAGGGAATCAGAAATCGCGTGACAAGGCCGACTCTTCCAGAGCAACTGTCCTCATTCACCTTGAGTGAATCCTGGACGTTTTGCTTTAATGAATAAGGGAGGGTGGAGTGTTTAGGAATTTGGTTTTCCCCACCAGGACTAACAAAGTGCTTTGAATGGCAACCCTTATCCTTACACATAAAGGACTTCTTCAGATGAAAACTGACAACACAAGTCACTACCAGGCACGAGGCCTTTCGGAAGAAGTCCTTTGCCCATCCTGCCTGCAGCCCACACACCATTATCCTAGGCCATTTCTGCCACCCAGCTCTCTGGGAACCAGTGAATGTAACAGGATTTGATTTAAACTCCGGACCCCTATCAAGACATTCAAGAAAAGTCCCCTGCTTTTTTATTAATTGCAAAATCAAACTGACTCCCAGTGGAAAGTTTGTTCCCTCTTTTAGGACAGGGACTGCTAACTAATAATAGGTTCTTGCCAGAGAATCTGGTTTGGGGGTGGTTCCCTGTATTGAAAAGACATTTTTCATGTTCCCTACGATTTATCTCCCTCCTGCTTCCCTGGCATCTAGGGTTGCCAGGTAAAATACAGGACGTCCAGTGAAAATTGAATTTCAGACAAACAAGAAATAAATTTTTCTGAGTACAAGTATGTCTCATGTACTATTTGGAACATACGTATACTTGAAAAACTTATTTGTTGACTATGTGAAATTCAAATCTCACTGAATGTCCTGTATTGATCGGGGTTTTTTTTTTTTTTTTTTTTGGTAGATCTGGCAACCCTACATGATTTTCTTCATCCAACTTTGTTATGTTCTCCTAAAATTTTATTTTCATGGGCCTTCTTCGCAATTTCATTCCCCTCTTTGAGAACAGTTATTTCTTCACCTTCTACTCTTTTTTGGGGGGTATTAAGTTTAAGTGGCTTTGAATTGTGATGGGAAGCACCAGGCTTCTGTATAAAGGGCCTCAGAGTCACGCACGCATCAGGTGAGATTGGAAGAGAGCCTATCTGAATCCATTTCTTCTGATACTCTACCCTCAACAAGTACTCCTTTGAATTAAGCTTGCCTTCTCCAAGTGGGACTTCTAAACCGTATCTGGGGAACAGTAACACAACTTACTAATACCTTAGGAGAAACGGTAGTAATGATTTTAAAATTTCATCTCCAGCTACCTTTTCAAAATAAACTCCGTTTTGGAAGTGTAACAGAAGTGTGTCCAATTAATAAGTGCACAGCTGGATGAATTTTCCCCAAATGAACATACTCAGGTAACCAGCACCCAGATCAAGAAACAGAACATTGGGAAGGAAATCCTGTCACATGTTACAACATGGATAAGCCTTGAGGACACTATGCTACATGAAATAAACCAGCCACGAAAGGATAAATACTGTGTAATTCCACTCATAGGAGGCATCTAGAGTAGTCAAATTCATAGAAATAAATATGGAGTAGAATGGTGGTTACCAGGGACTGGGGACAGGGGAGATGGGACGTTATCTGTTAATGGCTATAGAGTTTCAGTTTTGCAAGATGAAAAAGTTCTGGACATCTGTTTTACAACTGTGTGAAGATACTTCACACTACTGAACTGTACACTTAGAAGCGGTTTAGGTGATAAACTTTATGATCTGTATTTTTTACCACAACAAAAAACCAGAAATACAATATTACCAGTTCCCCGGAAGACCTCATGCCCCTTCCCAGTCACTCCTCCATGCCTGAGGTAACAACTCTCCTGACCTCTAAAAGGAACCCATCTGCTTTAAAAAGATTCTAGAGTTAGTAAGAAAAAAAAAGTTGATCAGAACCCCTTCCTTCTGACAGTGAGATTCCTTCGAATCAGAAAAGGATTTGGGGCTTCCCTGGTGGCGCAGTGGTTGAGAGTCCGCCTGCCAATGCAGGGGACACGGGTTCGTGCCCCGGTCCGGGAAGATCCCACATGCCGCAGAGCGGCTGGGCCCGTGCGCCATGGCCGCTGAGCCTGCGCGTCCGGAGCCTGTGCTCCGCAGCGGGAGAGGCCACAACAGTGAGAGGCCCGCGTACCGCAAAAAAAAAAAAAAAAAAAAAAAAGGATTTGATCACAGCTACCATGGTGCCGGGCTTACAGGAGAAGCAGCTCAAAAAATGCTTGCTAATTGCATGCAGACCGAGAGCCTTAGGCTTGCAGTTGTGGGAGGAGCTGAGGGAAGAAAAGGGCGCTGAGGAAAAAAGATGAAAGTGCTGGAAACAAATGCCAGCCACTCTGCAATCTTGCCAAAGGTGAGCGCTGCATATTCATTACAGGTTTATTCACCGATGATGCATTTTTTCCTCTTTCACTGTGTTGACATGATCTGTAGGTTCATGTTTGAATCCAGCCCAAAGTATATAGTTATTTTTTGTTACTGTGTGCATAGCTCTAACTGCTTATTTTCTTACCAGGGTGTTTATTGCCAATGTGTATTGCACGAGACGAAATAGATGTGCTTGTTAATGCTTATCTCCAAATTCCTCAAGGGAAAATTCTAAACTCTGAGGAAATTTAGGTTTACTTCATTTTACAACCACCTTAAGATTTGATCCACTGGACTTTTTGATTACGCCCTTTTCCAAAAGGGCACCAAATGTTCCACAGAACAAATGACAAAACTGTAAGCACTGATAAAGAAAATGGATAAAACTGCTATTTTAGAGCACAAATGGCAGCGACTGGGGCAGAGGTGAACAATCTTTTACAGTCTTGAAGCCAAGGGAATATGATACACCACTCTTTGATGTCACAAGGTAGGCAGATAGGCTGGAAGCCTGAGAAACAAATGGTATTGTCATATTATGCTAAGGATTAGTTATTTAGATCAGTGGTTTCAGAGCCAATGATCCCTTTTATAACATAAATTCTAGTTAGCAGTCCTCCTATACTGACTTGAAATTCAAAGGTGATACCACATACTTCTACAATCATTGTAAAAAACAATCAACATAATGACCTAGTAGAAAGGAGAAATAAAAGGAAAGTAATTTATAATAAAATAGCATGCACCTCAAAATGTAAACCCTCAGGCATGGCAACACTAGATGACAAAATAAAATAGCCGGACGCTTATATTAATCATAACATCACTGTGAGTGACAGCTCAAGACACAGACTGACCCAGGTGTGCTTCAGTGGCGACTCAAATGGCGACTATGACTTCCCAACATGATGAACAACTCTTGGAAAAGTCTAAGCAAAACTAAATGCAAGCATCCTTCAATTCATACTGTGCTTGCATTCTTGGAAAATTAGGTGCTTACTTTCACCTACATGAAGGTTCAGCAGGACATCTGAAGGTCATTTGGAACATGGAACAATTTCTAATTCTAGCGTCACTGGGCACCACCCTTTAAATATCAATAGTACCTCCCAATCATTGTGACAATCAAAACACGCCACCATCAATTTCTAAAATCCACCCCCACTGACCCCTGGACAATACCAGCTCCCATTTAGTATCCTTGATTTAGAGTAAAAAATTTTATTTGCAGAAGCATTTTTAAAATACATCATTGATAAAAAAGGACCCATATCCTCAGAAATTCCTCCATTTGTGACTCACATTCCTTCACATTTTTTGAAAAATTTGATCTTTGCTTTTATAATCCCACCAAAAAGGAGTTTCCCAACATCTGAGTCAGTAAGATCATCAAGAGATTCAATAAATAAAATTACATAGTACTTTTCTCTTGGGAACACTTTACTTAGTATTTCAGTCATTAAAATAAGAGGTTGACAAAGGAAAAAGAAAAGAGCAAAACCCTGCAGGTGGTCTCATCAAGAAAAGCAATTTAATGAGAAGGTGTCCTACAGAACTAGGACAGCAATAACTATTGTAATTATTGTTTTGTTCCATTTTTGCATTTATTCTGTTTAGTTGTTTTTCCAAAATGTTCAGTAACTCTGAAAAGTCTTTATTAGCGACATAAATATAAATCAGATATCTTACAAACACAATCAGTTCCTGTCTATAGAGCACTGCCCTCAGGTGGGGTTTCATGCGTTTGGGGGCCAGCAGGCGTGCTGGAGCCAACTGGTTCTAGCTCGGAAGAGTTCACTGCACTCAGCTCTTCCCAACTCGGCATTTGGTGATGTCATGTTGGTAGCCAGAAATCAGCAGCGATGGAAGTAGTCACACCATGGAAACTGGCAATCTCTACAAATCAGGTCTGCCCTCACACCCACGTCCTCCCCCCCCAGAGAGCCTACTGTGAAACATTCACCAGATGCCACTGCATGGGGCTGGCTTGCAGGAAAGAACCTGACATAGAAGTACAAAAGAAGACTTCGGTACAAACTCTTTTCAAAAAGATCAGTCCAAACTGG
This sequence comes from Pseudorca crassidens, assembly GCF_039906515.1. Taxonomy (NCBI): domain Eukaryota; kingdom Metazoa; phylum Chordata; class Mammalia; order Artiodactyla; family Delphinidae; genus Pseudorca; species Pseudorca crassidens. The sequence continues at coordinate 113,175,858 of NC_090317.1, forward strand.
GCTCTGTAGTGTTCCATCAGATTCTAGCAAGATACAAAATGATGGTCCATAAATAACCGAAGAGCCAAAACGAAACAGAAACATTAATTCACTCGCATCCAAATATCTATTTAGTACCAACTGTGTGCAAAAGAGTCTCCTTAACTTGTTCCTGGACCAAGGCAAGGTACAACTTCAATAAGTATACGAGGTGCAGTGGACCCATGGATATGCTGCCAATTTGAAAGAGATAATTAAACATCGATGGTAATAGTTTTCACCTTTATCACAGGGGATACTGACATCTAATAAGAATTGTGCCAGGTATTAAGCAAATATTATCTTGTTTGATCCTCACAAGCACCGTGAAAGGTAATCATTAGGGAAACTATATGAAATTGCTGATAGCTGACCAGTTTTGACCTCTACAAGAGGCAATTTCATAAGGTTTCATCTAATATTATTTTCTCTGTTTTACGGACAAGGAGGCCAAGACCCCAGCATACCAATTTGTCAAATGTCAAACAGCTATTAAGTGACTAAGCTGGGATTCCTTACAGACCTGACTGGCTCCAGAGCCCCTGTGCTTTCCACCACACACACTTCCCACATGAAAGAACTGTTAGGCTCATTTGATATGTTGCTAACACTGAAAGAAATCTTAGAATTAAACTGTCTTGAAGTAACTCACTACAAAAAAAATTAAATTAAGGACGTGTGCTTTACCACATCACTAAACATTGGCTTCCTGGGTTTCTTAATCATATATGAGTAGAAAGAATCATCACTGTTCATACATTTTAGAGACTGAATAATAATTTAATATGGATTGCAACCATTGTTTAATTTGTTCTTAAGAAATTAAATTAATGATTATTTGTACTTAAGAAATTCCACTAACATTCAATTTATACTTGAGAAGTTAATGTTTAATTTATACTTAACAAATGACTTTTTAAAAATGCTGTGCTATTACTAGTACCAACTATCAAAGGTCTATGGTCACAGTCTATGATTCTCAACCCACTGGAATGATCAATGCTTCAGAAAAGAATTACAGTCACAAATGTTTGAACTAACTGTATAGTACAGAAGTGTCTCTTAAATTTTTAAATTACAACTCGCAGTAATGTCTTGATATAATACACATATGCATATATATGGATATAACTGAAACAAAAGTTTCACGAAAACTTTTACTCTTGGTATGTGAAAAATACTCTGATACTTTCTAGTCTATTTCATTTTTAGAAATGCAGACCACAACTTAGTATATCATTTTCACAAACTCACTAATATGTTGTAACCCCCAGTTTGAGAAACATTGTCTTAGAGACCTTTATTTTAGAGACCTCATCTACATCCCCAATTTTATCCCTTTCGCTCTAGATTACTCTGTTCTTTTCATCTAGACCTTTGGCCCCCAACTTACCAACTTCCTTCTTTCAACAGAGATTTACACATCATCTGCTCTGTGCCAGACACTGTGCTAGGTACAGGAGATGCAATGGATTTGTATCCACATCCTGTGATCTCAACATCCATCCAATCATCACGCAAATAAATGCAAACTTTCAGCTGTGCTTGGTGCTACAAAGGCTCCGAGGGAGGAGGATTTGACCTAATAAGGGAAGACTTTCTGAGGAAATGGTACCTGAGCTGAGATGTAAAGATACATTCTATTCTGTTCTATTTCATTAAGAAAATGCTGGCCACTCCCCATTATCCCCAACCCCTAATCTACTTTCAGCAACCTCAAATCTACTTTCTGTGTCTATAGATTTGCCTGTTCCGGACATTTTATGTAAACAGAATCACATATCATATAATATGTGGTCTTTTGTGACTGTGTCCGTTCACTTAGTGTAATGTTTGCAAGGGTCATCCACGTTACAGTATTGTATGGCTATATACAACATTATGTGTATCCATTTGTCAGCTGATGGACATTTGGGTTGTTTCCACTTTGGGCTATTAAGTAATGCTGCTATGAACATTTGTGTACAAGTTTTTGCATGGACCTATCCTTTTATTTCTCTTGGGTATACACCTAGGAGTGAAATTGCTGGGTCACATGCTAACTCTAACTTTAACATTTTTAGGAACCGCCAAACTATTTTCTGAAGCAGCCACACTTTTACATTCTCACCAGTGTGTGAGGGTTCCAATTTCCCCATATTTTGCCAACACTTGTTCATTATCTGATTATTTGGTTATAAGCATTCCAGTGGGTGTGAAGTAGTATCGCATTGTGGTTTTGGTTTGCATTTCCTCGATGGCTAATGATGTTGAACATCGTTTCATGTGCTTATTGGCCATTTGTATATTGTCTTTGGAGAAATATCTATTCAAATTCCTTGCCTATCTTTTAATTGGGTTAGTTATCTTTTTATTATTGAATTGTAAGAGTTCTTCATATTTTTTAGATACAAGTCCCTTATCACATCATTTGCAAAAATTCCCTCCCATTCTGAGTTGTCTTTTCACCTTCCTGATGACGACCTTTGAAGCACAAAAGTGTTTAATTTGATGATGTCCCAACACCCTATCTTACACCACACTTCACACTTCCCTGATTACTTCTTCAACCATTAACTCCATTTAAATGGACCTTGAAAGCACCCAAAGCTGTTTGAACTCTTCTTTCTTAAACTCCACTATTCTATTCTCAGGGTAAAACTCTTTGTCTTTCTAGCTCTCTCTCTGCCTTGTTTCTATCACATATGCTCTGTGAACCCTCGAAGACCTCCAATTGCCAGGCTTCTGCTTTCTCCGTTTGTCACACTTGCCTCTTGCCAACTTTCCCATCTTCCACTCTCATCCAGCCTAGCCCTTAGATCACAACACTGTAAACCCTCCACTCCCACTAGATTTCACTCCTTTGCCCCACTATCTTTTTTGTTACACTTGTTCTGCAACCTCCAACCATATATCAATCCGACCATCTGCCCTCTCTACTTCTACTGCTACTAAGCAGCATTGTAAAAGTCATGCAACTTTATGCATTGGTAACACTCCTGATTTGTGTTCTCCAGTATCAGCTGAGCTCTCACACCGGCCCTACAAGCTTTTTCTTCAACCCATTTTAGTTTCCTCTCCCGTTGCCTGATGTCAACTACTCTCCCTTTCACTCATGTCATTCCCATCATGCTCTTCCTTGAACAAGCCAAGATAACTTAAGTCTCTTTGGTGCTTGTTCCTTTGCCGTAAGCACTCTTCCACCAGGTCCTTGAATGGCTGGAAAGTCCTTGTCGTTCAGGTCTCAGTTCAAATGTTACCTCTTCAGAGAGGTCTCCCCTATCCACCCGGTCAAAAATTGCTGCCCTCCTCCCATTGCTATCACTCTGCCCTGATCTATTTCCTTATTTTCTTTATCTGTGCTGTCTGGAAAAGTCTTACTCATGCTTCCAAAACCCTTCACTAGCTAAAGTTAGAGACTTGCTCCTGTGGGCTCTCACTATACCCTGGGAGAGCTCTCAAACCCTGTGTAGAACTCTTACTAGGTTGCTGTTATTTACGGATTACAGGTCTGTGTTCCTCTTCTACATGCCAAGCTCCCTGCAGATAGATGCTGTAATCATCTGTGGCTCCCTGGACATGCCCAGCACAGACCAGGCACTCAATAGGTGTGGAAGAGATGTAGAGAAGCCCGTTATTTTTGTAGCATGGGATCCACCCAACCCATCATGCATGAGGATTAACAATTGCCGGGGGAAAACTGGGGAAACATACTGTAATACAAATTAAATCCTGCTGGGCATTATTTATAACAGCAAAAATAGGGGAAAAGTGTCTGAACATAGGGAACTAGAGGAGTAACCTATGGATTACCTACTCACTGGAATTTCATGTTGCTGTTAAGATGGTGTCTGATTCCAATGAAAGATAATGACATGGAATGTGCTTATGCTATGATGATAATGTTTTTATGAAAACAAAACCTGTACATAGAAAGATTGAAAGAAACTAAACCAATGTAATGCTGTTTTCTTTATGCGTGAGCAATAGAGATGCTTTTCTTCTTTTCTGAATTCTTCTAGTTTTCTCTATATATACATTGCTTTTACACTGAAATAAGCTCTAATATTTCATTCCTAAAAAAGAGATATAGTCATATTCTTTCTTTAGTTCATATAACTTCAAATATTAATATTTAATTCAGTTTTAAAAACTGAAGAATGCAGAGTCAGAGAGATTTATCCAGCATCCCTCAACAAATTAATGACAGAAAAAGAAACATTATGGTAATCCTAAAGTGATATTGGGGAACACGACTAATTTCCCATAGGCTCTGTACCATCGATATTATACTTCTTATAGTTCTGTGTTCGTTGCTTGCTAAGAGGCTAAATAGCACTAGTATAAATAGCATAAAAAGAGTGGGGAGACTATAGGTGAACCCCATTTACATCAAAGTGGGTAAAGTTCACTTTAAGGAAACAAACTACATGAAAATTCACAAATTTGGGCTTTTTAAATGACAGGCTTCACAGAAGAATTAGCTTGAGCTCTATATTATCAGAGAAGACATTTACCAAATGAAAGCCCATCTGTGATTCAGATACCAGAACAAATACCTAATACAACAAATTCCAATCTACCAAAGAAAGTGCCTTAGAGTCACAACAGGATTTTTTTAAACTTGATGTATCAAACACATCATTTGGAGGGAGGGGCCACTCCAGCTTGGTACGGAGTTTGAGAATGAACAGTTTAGAGGAAAGCAAAAACTGTTAAACAAGAGAAGAGAGCAAATTTCAATAAAACAGATCAAAGTAGGAGGATGTCTTAGCGTGGGCTCCCCTAGAACTAGGCACTGATATATATACCAGGATTCCAGTGCAAGTGGTTGATTTGGGAGGAGATTTCTGGGCACTTCGGTAGGGCACTGGGGAAGCTAGAACAGGCAGGGGAGGGAAGGAAGCCACTTAAAAGGATGTTATCAAGCTAGCTGCCACTGTGGGCCGCTGGAACCTCATCCTGCTGGGGGACACGGGGTGACCAGTGAGAACACACGCACCTGAGTCACCTGCCTGAGAAGCGAGGGCACTTTGGGGGCCGCTGTGGCATCCAGATTACGTCTCAGGGCAGAGCAGCCGTTGTTGCCTATTGGAAGTCGGGCCGGTGTGTGTGAAAATGCAGAGGGCTGGCAGTGCAGAAGCACAGCTTCTGCTACAGATGGAGTAAACCAGCTCCTCACGGCGTGTTTGTTCCCTTTGGTGCTTTTTAACAAGTGGTTTGAATGGCTTACATTTACGGTTGAAACTCCTTAAAGCTGACTTTCTGATATTCTCTCGTGTGCACTTTCGTTTTTCCTGCCCCAGGGCTGCTACTGACACGTCCTTCTCTGCCTGCTCCGCCCGCCCTCCCGGAGCTGCCGCCCACTTAACAGCAGGCTGAGGGCCTCCGTGCCCAAGCGGCTCACTCTGGTCAGACCTGTTGTGTTTTTGGGTGGACGTGGCTCCGGGCAGTAGAAAACACGGTCTGCAGTGCTATTACAGCAGAAGGCCTGGCACCTTCAAAGCATGTCTGCAAACACCCTGCTCCAGTTTTATACTTGTCGAACATGTTCCCCAGGTGAGGAAGGAAAGGCCAAACGCGGTTAGTCACTCTAGAAAGTGGCAGTTTGCGTTCCAAGAGGACTGCGTCTCCTCCTCTTTTTCTCCTCTGCACCCTCTCACCACAGGAAACACTCTTCCTAAGCAGTTTTCAAAGTCCCAAGAAGGATCGCAGAGTTCCTAACGCGCAGTTTATGGCTTGAAAACACTTGGCAGACGAAACAATAACAAAGTCAATGCCACCTCGCCCTTTCCGTGTGGTTATGTAATCAAAGGGCAAACTGCTGTCTCAGGCAGAGCTGGGAGAGGGCTGGGCACACAGCTCTGCACATCCAGCCGCCCGCCATGCTTTGGAGGCTTGGGGAGGGAGTACCCTTCCAGCTGTCAGGAGGCTTTGACACGGGCGTGTCTGGGCCTCTCTCTCTGTCCCATCACCGGGAACTAGGACGGCCCCTATGACGCATTAATGTGGATTTTCTTTTTTTTTTTTTTTAACATCTTTATTGGAGTATAATTGCTTTACAATGGTGTGTTCGTTTCTGCTTTATAACAAAGTGACTCAGTTATACATATACATATGTTCCCATATCTCTTCCCTCTTGCGGCTCCCTCCCTCCCACCCTCCCTATCCCACCCCTCTAGGTGGTCACAAAGCACCGAGCTGATCTCCCTGTGCTATGCTGCTGCTTCCCACTAGCTATCTAGTTTACGTTTGGTAGTGTATATATGTCCATGCCACTCTCTCACTTCGTCCCAGCTTACCCTTCCCCTCCCCATATCCTCAAGTCCATTCTCTAGTAGGTCTGTGTCTTTATTCCCGTCTTACCCCTAGGTTCTTCATGACATTTTTTTTCTTAGATTCCATATATATGTGTTAGCATACGGTATTGGTTTTCCTCTTTCTGACTTACTTCACTCTGTATGACAGACCCTAGGTCCATCCACCTCACTACAAATAACTCAATTTCGTTTCTTTTTATGGCTGAGTAATATTCCATTGTATATATGTGCCACATCTTCTTTATCCATTCATCCGATGATGGGCACTTAGGTTGCTTCCATGTCCTGGCTATTGTAAATGGTGCTGCAATGAATATTGTGGTACGTGACTCTTTTTGAATTATGGTTTTCTCAGGGTATATGCCCAGTAGTGGGATTGCTGGGTTGTATGGTAGTTCTACTTGTAGTTTTTTAAGCAACTGACAAAGGATTAATCTCCAAAATTTACAAGCAGCTCATGCAGCTCAATAACAAAAAAACAAACACCCAATCCAAAAATGGGCAGAAGACCTAAACAGACATTTCTCCAAAGAAGATATACAGACTGCCAACAAACACATGAAAGGATGCTCAACATCACTAATCATTAGAGAAATGCAAATCAAAACTACAGTGAGGTATCACCTCACACCAGTCAGAATGGCCATCATCAAAAAATCTAGAAACAATAAATGTTGGAGAGGGTGTGGAGAAAAGGGAAACTTCTTGCACTGCTGGTGGGAATGTGAATTGGTACAGCCACTATGGAGAACAGTATGGAGGTTCCTTAAAAAACTACAAATAGAACTACCATAATGTGGATTTTAAAAGGGGCCCATTCCTTCCTCTGGGAGCACACAGCCCCATGCTGGGGACCCCAGTTTGGCGAGGGGGGGCTTGGCCTGGATTTCAGCCCCCTCTTGGGGCCCTCGGCCAGGCCTCTGAGGGCAGAGCAGACCCCTACAGTTCACGTGGGGACACTGTGGAGACTGGAAACTCTCCCACCCCACCCCAGGTCAGAGCTATCGTTTACTCTATCTCACTTCCCTTTAAGTTCCAGATCCTGAAAGATTATTCCTTCTGCTTCAGAGGACAGCTCCTTACTCTGGCCACAACTTGCTTTCTTTATAAATTACCTGGAAGTTCCTGCCTGTCCATTTCAGTTAGTTTATTTGCCTGATCATTTGGCCTGCTGTATCAGCATCTCCCCACAAGACTATATCACTCTTTCCGCCCCAAGTGGCATCACTTTGTGGCAAGGTATTTGGGGAGGCAATCGTCCTTTTTTATTTTCTTTTTAAGGTTAAACAAACAACTAGCTTAAAGGCAGGGGAATGGTCAAATCTGCATAAGTGGGAGGAGAGAAATTTGCATAAGAAGCCCAGGTGCCTCCTGGGAGGAAAGTAACCGAGATGCCAGTGCAGATTCCCTTCTCAAAGCTGTGGTAGAGACCAGGGGACTCTAAGGAAGGGCCATGGGCAGGGGAAAGGAGACAGGGGAAGTGGGGTTGGCGCTGCACTGGAGAGAGGTGGAAATCAAGCATGGCCTGGGTCCAGGATACAGCAGAACCCAGACGTGTGCTAACTTGGTTCTCCTGACAGCAAACCACCACCTTCAGGAAAGTGTTGTGTAAGCAAACTGGCAAGCTGCCCTCGCAGCAGCTGGCCCCAGGGTCCCGACCTCAGATGTGATGTGGGGATTCAGGAAGCCACTGCTGGAACCACTGGCTTCAGAGGCACACCAGATCTGTTGTAAGATGCACCCGCAAAACATAAGCTTCCCACCATGCCTCTTTCCCCACTTGGAAGAGGTCTGAATTTGTCTCATGTGACCGCATCTGGCTGGTGGAACTGAAATTACTCAGCTGCCAGGGAGTCTGGGAAATGTAGTTTCAGATTTGTAGACTCTGCTACATGTAAAGGCACACTGAAAGGACGTTGAAATGGATGATGAGTAATCATTTTCCCCACGGTTCCTCCATTTGAAAACCTTCAATGGCTCTCCATGTGGATAGCACTGTCGAAGGAAAGCAGGACCTGAGGCCAGGATACAGCAGACTCCAGCAATGATTTCCAAACTGTAGACTACAGACCCTGGGGAGGAGACTAGGAGATATTACAAGATGTTTCCGAACCTCCTTACACTGCAGTCATCCTGTGGACTGGAAGGCAAAGAAAAAAAAAACCCAAAAACCACATTGTGACTTCCACACATGCGTTCACCTATTTTTCAAACATGGAGGGAATTATGATTCAAAAAATACAAATCACTTAACAACCTTCCTTACAAACATGTTTCTCACCCGCAGACCCCACTCCTCTGCCTAGATTGAGAATTCTGTCTCCGTCCTGTCTTGCCGATTCATATTCATCATCTGAGACTCAGCCCAGGCTACCACCTCCCCTAATCGGGGAGGTGATTCTCTCTGACTTCCTCAGGCTGGGGTAGATAGTCCTCATCAGTTCTCTCGTAATATCCTGATAATAATAAAATTAAAGTGAAATTTGATTGGCTTACTTTGTGCCAGGCTCCATGAGGTATGTACTCTTACCATCTCATTTTACAGATGAGGACGCTGGGGCACAGAGAGGTTGTATAACCTGCCCAAGGTCACTTATTAGTGACAGCTGTGACTGTCACAGGCAGCAGTCTGTCTTCAGAATCTATGCTCTTGGCCAATACCCTCACTTCCTCTCATCTATCTGTTGTTACACTGCCCACCCTGCTATATTTATCTATCTATCCATCCATCTATAGCCGAATCTGTACATCTATCTCCTCCACAAATAAGCAATGTCTTTCTATGATGTTTAAAATGGGAAAAAAAAGTTCAAAGTATTTCCTCTCTTCCTAACACATTGAAAATTCCAGGACCAGGGTCCAAATTCCTTGCTCCACCTTTCTCTCATCCTCTACTGTCTGTTAACACAGGGACTATTTTCTCCTTCAGCAGAGAATACCAGACTAAATTACAGAGCAGGGTACAAAATTACTATCCTCAGCTCCCTTCTTTGCCTGTTTTCTCCAAAATAGATTCTTTCCGTTGGTTGTAATAAATACAAGACAGAACCCACCACTGCTTCGAAATCATGTGGGAAAGCGTATCATCAACTGTGAGCTCTGTTGGAGCTGACCTTCTGGCCAGGGTCCACCAAGCGCTCCTTGAGAAAGGATGGCGTTCCTAGGCACTCCAGCCCCTGCATCAGCATTCTCGTGCAAACATTTAGGAGGGTGAAATTGAGGAGAGCATGACATTTCCCTGGGAATCAGGAGGCGTTTCCATATCTGCACTCTTGCCTTCACTGTTTATTACCCTTTCTGTCTAACACGGATGACACTTGCTCGTGTTCCCGGTGCCTCAGTACCTGGGTAGCTCTGCTTACACCTGCCAACAACCCCACCAGGTAAGCTAGCTGACTGCTCCCTCTACTGGGGACACCCTGGAAGCACCACCTTACTCCGGACTCATCTCCCTTCTCGCTTTGCTCAAACTCCTTTCGCCTCCCTTTGTCTGATATTCGCTCAGCCCATTGGTTTTGGCTCATAAACCAGCTATTTCCTTTCCCCTCTTGAAGGTAACTTATAAAAGAAACTTTCTTTAATCATCTTGCAGGTACGCTCTCTGGGCCTCTGTTTGGGAAAGTCCCCCCTGCCTGCAGAGTGCCCTTCTAAAGGCTGGTATCCTCTGCAGGAAACAGGGAACAATTTAGATGGACCAGGCATGATGGCTTTGCAAATCGCCCTTGTGTAATTTACGCATCTGAAACCATCGTTTCTTCCGGTGAGCACACTATTACACCAAGGCCCATCAGCAGCAGGAGAGGCAGGAAAACTCATAAATATGCTTAAGGAGTGACTCTGGTAACTCATTATTGTTTTAAGACACCTTAATTCCCATTCAGGCTAAATGACCTGGTATACCCACAGCCATCTCAGAGAATGTCAGTTCAATCTAAGAGGGTGCGATGTTTGTCAAAATAGTATTGCACAAACCCTCTAAAGAAAGCCAAAAACAGTTGCAGTGAATTACAAAAATATTATGGAGTCAATGAGGTCTGGCATTTAATCTTCAGCTAATGTTGACACCAAGCAGTACACCCACAAAAGCCAAAGAGAATCCGAGTGGAGAGCGTGGGTTCCCAGCCTTGGCTGCCTTTTGGAATCATCGGGGTATTAAAAAAAAAATCTCCGTGTCCAGGCCATACTCCAAGCCAATTAAATCAGAATCTCTGGGGGTGGGTCCCAGGCATCATTATATTTTAAAGCCCTCCAGGGATTCCAATATGCAGCCAAGTTCGAGATCCACTAGTATAGAACGTCTGGCCCTCGCTCACAACCAGGGCTCAGGCCCTCCTTATACACGCTGTCAGGCGTGTAGGGCGGGAAAGGTGGCACGACATGCCTGGTCATGCCACTCACCCATGCCAGCTTAACTCGCCAGCTGCCCACTCAGCGCCTGAAGCTACCCAAAACGTGGAAACTCAAGGTCGAGGTGATGCTCAGGTGACGATTAAGGTTACTAGACATCAGAGCATTGAAAGCGGGACAGCCAAGGCACAAACAGAATAGAGAGACACAAGTGCACGTTAAGCAGTAATCTGTGATATCTTTACTGGCTCTGCTCCAAAGGGGGGTGTTGGATTTGCCAATTTGATGTACTGCCACCTGATATTCAACTGAAGAAGGAAAAAAGATATGGAGGGTAGGAGGGGGCTTCTGAAGTGCTGGTCATGTTCTGTTTCTTCAACTGGATGCTGGTTACACAGGGGTGCTGTTTCTGAAACATGGCTACTTCTACACTTACGATATGGGCACTTTTATATATGTACATCATGCTTTAGTAAAAAGTTTTATAAGGAGAGAAACCCTACACTGGTCAGTGAAAAAAGGTCATAGACGCTATCAAAAATAGAAAGCCCACCAGCCTGTTTATAGCACTGAGTTTGATAATAGCCCCATATTAGAAACCATTCAAATCATAGGGACCTGGTTGGACAAATGAAGGTTCAGTCATACAACGGGATACTACGTAGCTATTAAATTTTATGGGGTAGAAGACTACGTCATGACATGGAAAAGTGCTCGCAGGCTATTTTAAAGTTAAAAAAAGAAGATGGATTATAAAACATCGTTATACGTGTGTTAGATATTATTATGCATTTTTCTATGCACACTGGTCTTGAGATAAATAAATGTTAGGCATAACTGAGATACAAACAGAAAGAAAGACAGTGTGCAGATAGGACCTGGACTCAAGTCCCAACCCAGCTTATCTACTAATAATTGTTCGCCTTTGGCCAACTTGCTCAACTTTGTGAAAAGAGCTTTATTGAGATATAATTCACATACCATACAATTCACCCATCTGAAGTGTACAAGTTAATGTCTTTTAGTATATTCAAAGAGTTGTACAACTACTACCACAAACTGATTTTAGAACATTTTTATCGCCCCGTAGCCATTTGCAGTCAGTCTCCACTCCTGCCAACCCCCGCAGCCCTTGGCAACCAGTCATCTACCTTCTGTCTCCATACAGTTGCCTATTCTGGACATTTCATCGAAATACAGTCATACGATGTATGTTTTTTGCGCGTCTGGCATCTTTCCATTAGCGTAGTGTTTTCAAGGGTCATCCATGTTATAGCATTTATCAAACTTCATTCCTTTTACTGCTAAATAATATCCCCCTTTATGAATATATCATATTTTGCTTATCCATTCTTCAAATGGTGGACATTTGGGTTGTTTCTACTTTGGGGCTATTATGAATAACGCTGCTGTAAACATTCACATAGAAGTTTATGTGTGGATGCATGTTTTAGTTTCTCTTGGGTATATATCTAGGAGTGGAACTTCTGGGTGTGATATAATACAAAAATATATTTAGTCTTTGCCCACAGTTCCTGGCAGAGCTCCTAAAACCCTTGGAATTTCCTGAGTGATAGGATTTGTGGGGGGGTTTGCTATGCACAACCAGCCCCTTTCAATCACACCTGAGTGTATGCTAATGAGGTGACTTAGGGTGGGACCCGCCCCCTCCTCAGATAGCTATAGGATACGGCCAATCACCAGAAAGACCAAGTGATCAGAGGGTTAGAACTCTCAGCCCCACCCACCAACCCCTCTGGGAAAGGGAGGTGGTGCTGGAGATGGAACTCTATAAAAAACTCTTGAACAGTGAGATTTGGAGAGCTTCCAGGCTGGTGAACACATGGACTTGCTGGGACGGTGGTGTGGCTGGAGAAGGCATGGAAGCTCTATGTTCCCTCCCTTCTCCATACCTTGCCCTGTGTATCTCTTCCATCTGGCTATTCCTGAGTTGTATCCTTTATAATAAAGCCATAAATGTAAGTAAAGTATTTCCCTGAAGTCTGTGAGCCATTCTAGCAAACTATTGAACTTAAGGAGGGGGTCGTGGGAACCTACAATTTACAGCCAGAAGTACGGGTGGCCCAGGACATTGCACTGGCATCGGGGGCAGTCTGGTGGGACTGAACCCTTAAATCTGTGGAATCTGTCACTAACTCCAGGTAGTTAGTTTCAGAATTAAATTGAATTGTTGGACATCCAATTGGTGTCCGGGGAATTGGAGAATTGGTTGACTGGTGTCAGAGTACGATCCAGACTAGGTCATATGGTAACTCTGTGTTTAACATTTACATTTCCTCCAGCAATTTCTCCATATCCTCGCCAACACTTGCTATTGTGTGTCTTTTTTACTATAGCCATCCTAGCAGATGTAAGGTGATACCTCATTGTGGTTTTGATTTGCTTTTCTCTAATAACTAATGATGTTGAGCATCTTTTCATATGTTTATTACCATTTGTATATATTCTATGAAGAAATGTCTAATCAGATCCCTTGCCCATTTTTAAATTGGGTTAACTTTTTATTACTGAATGGTAGTTTTTTATATATTCTGGAATCAAGTCCCTTATCAGACACATAATTTGTAAATATTTTCACCCATTCTGTAGGTTGTCTTTTCACTTTCTTGATGGTGCCCTTTAAAGCCCAAAAGTTTTAGATTTTTATGAAATCCAATTTATCAATTTTTTTCTTTAGTCACTTGTTTTTTGGTGTCATGTTTAAGGAGGCTTTCAGGATCCACATCTTTTAATCTTCTTATTCTTGGAGCCAAGCACAGAGCCTGGCATATAGCAGGCACACAATATTTGCGAACTGGGATGACGTATCTTTATCTGAACCTGGGAATGTATTGAGTCCTGTATCGTTTATCTATTACTGTGTAAAAAATGACCTCAATTTAGCAGTTTAAAACCACAAACATTTTATTTGGCTCACTAGCCAATGGGTCAGTTGGGCAGTCCTTCTGATCTCGACTGGCTCACGTGTCTGTGTTCAGCTTATAGTTTGGCAGCTGGTTGAATGATCTAGAATGGCCTCACTCTCATGTCTGGTGGTTGGTACACTGTCAGATGGGATGCCTTGGTTCTCTTTGTAGCCTGTCACCCAATAGCAGGCTAGCTCACGGTCGTGTTAGAGTTCCAATTCCAAGCCCTAATACCTAAGCGCTTTTCAAGTCTCTGCTTATATCACATTTGTTCATGTCCTATTGACCAAAGCAATTCACACAGCCAGGCCTAGATTTGAGAGATGGAGAAATAGACTCCAGCTTTTAGGAGAAGGGAAGGATTTGTGGCCATTTTTGTAATTTACCATAAGTACCTCGATGCTTCTACACTGTTAGGCTTTTATGGAGGATGTAAAAGAAAAACCTCTCCTTCTTTCAAGTTTACACGCCATTGTGGGCATTCATTCATTCAACAAATGTTTACTGAGCATCTACTACGTGTCAGGCACAGTTCTGGGCTCTTGAGCTATCTTAATAAGCAGAGCAGACTAAGATCCTTCCTCCTTCCCCATGAAATTTACCTTCTAGTGGAAATGGCAAGAGGAAAGATTTCAAATAGAGTCCAAACAAACTGTTGTGGTGGTGAAAATTTCTTTGACCGTACCTACATACAATGAAGATTAAATCCAAGACTTAGCCCCTGCGGGCAGGAGGGAAGATAGAAACACCCTTAAGAACACAGAGCAAAAGGGGAGAAGATTGCAAGAGATCCCAGAAAAGAAAAGCAGGCTCCTACGGAAAATGGAAATTTGTTCTTGTATTTTCAAAGTGAGTTTGTATCAATCGGGGTTCAACCAGAAACATATAAATGATAGACATATATTAAGAGATTTAGGGAATTCCCTAGTGGTCCAGTGTTTAGGACTCTACTTGCATGAAGAGTTACTTTATGCGATTGTGGGGCTGGCTAGGCAAGTCTGAAATCCATAGGGCCTGCCATCAGGAGGAGCAGGCTGGAATTCCCAGGCACGAGCTAAAGCTGCAGTCAGCAGGCAGAATTCCTTCTTCTCCTGGGAAACCCCAGGTCTGCTCTTACGGCCTTTCACCTGACTGAATCAGGGTTACCCAGACTATCTAAAATAATCTCCCTTACTTAAAGTTCACTGATTGTGGACTTTAATCACATCTACAAAACACCTTCACACAGCACCTAGATTAGCATTTAATTGAATAACTGGAGACTGTAGCCTAGCCCAGCTGACACGTAAAACTGAACATCACATGAACTGCCTGCACAATTCTGTCAATTTACTAAAGCCCACTGTACACGTTAAGTGGGTGAATTATATAGTATGTGAAATATATCTTAATAAAGCTGTAAAAAAAAAAGTAGGTTAGTTCTCTGCTTTCGGAGATCTAGTTTCAAAAAATAAATGTGGGCTTAAAACAAAAAGTCTTATTATGAATGTGTTTGACTCAGTCTGGAAGGCAGAACAGAAGCTGTAATCCACGAGGAACGTAGCCTAATTCACCCTGAGCCCGGCACTGTTCTATCCTCTCAGCTAGGAGTTGGAGTAATTTCTCTATGGCTTCCTTACTACCTGCGTGCCATAGACCAATTAATATTTACACTCCCCAGCCAGTTACCAGAGGAGACAGACGCTGGGAGAGCCGGAAGAGCAGAGCCCAGAGGATCCTCGGGGCCCTGGGCTGGTTATGGGATGTAGGATCCAGTGCCACTTAATAAGATTAAGCGTCACCTCCAATTAGCTCTCTGTCCTCTCTGCACTCAAGTGGCTCTAGCCTGTGGGCAGCTGTTAGAGCCCAGCTACAGACAAATAAGAAGGTGGTGCATTAAAAAAAAAAAAGTGTGGTGAGGGCTAGACATGTTCCAGGGGTCTGGAGCAGAGTGAGGACGCCCATGGGAAAGGAAAGATGAAAACACCATGGATGGCACTGGGGCGGGAGGGAGGGCCCACGGCACAACTGGGAACAAACAAAGGGCTAGAGGAGGGAACAGGCTGGACTGACTGGAACAGCGTGTCCTGGAGAGGTGGGTGCAGGGCAGGGAAGCTCTTGAAGAACAGGCGGAGGAATGCGGAACAGATGCAAGCAAACCTGTGGTGCCCAAAGTAGGGGTGCACATCTCAAGGGGTGGCCAAGATGATCCACTGCAGCAGGAGAGGGAAAGACGCTAACTTCGACCAGATTTATTTTTGATCCAAAGAATAAGAAAATAAACTCAACTAGTAGGTAATATATAGATTCATGCCACCACCCTCCCCCTGTCTGGAAGTCAGACAGTCGCAAGACAAGACTCCTCAAATGATTTTGAAGACAGAGTGGGAATTCCTGAATTGAAGGGATGATAAGCCTCGTCATTTACTTTCAGCATTTTGCAACATTTATAAGGCAAAGTGTGTTTACAGATTCTAGTCTCCAGTCATAATGAGACCAGCCCTCATAAAATAAACAGGTGACTTCGAAGAATCCCACAAAGGAAACCCTGCTTGGAAATAATATTAATAAGGCAAGAAAAATCAAACAACCTGAAAATGAGTTCTCCTTCTCACAATGCAACAAATGATGCATTTCTCCACTTTCTAGAACCTTCTTTGTCCACCATGGTTGAAGTCAAAACAATGACCATCTAGTCAGATCTGAAAAGAGGTTGTTCAGAGAACTCAAAATTATCCAGGTACCTATTAAAAATATGGATATAAAGCTGGCCCGAGGTATAGCCCATGACTTAATATACTGGTTAATGAAAGGATATCATTTATAAATAAACAAGTATGAATATAATGGGGGTGCATACTAAGGAAGGTATACGGGCAAAAAAAAAAAAGGGAGTTCATTGCTGCAAGCAATGTGAAGGGCTATTTTCAGACAATATTGTAGAGTATATGGGCTGTTCTAGGTTGGGTTCCTCTAGAAGCAGACCTGGAGATGAGGATTGGATGTGAGTAGTTGAAATGAGAGAGAGACTCACGAAGCACTAGGAGGGAAGTGGGGGTGTGTTAGCAAGCATGTCATCGCTGTGGGCAACTGAGGCAACTGGAAATTGGTGTAGAACCTGCGTTAGACGCATCCCACCCTAGGGGGAAGGAAGACGGAGTAGTTATACACCAGCTTCTGCCATCAATGGTTCAGAGCCGCTCGCGGGGCATTTACTCCCCATTCTGCCTGTGCTTGGGCAAGCCCAAGGAAGCCCTCAGAATGACAGTCACGGGGGCTTGGAGGAGGAAGCCACAAGCATGCACGGGAATGGTGAAGGCCAAGAGATACGGGCGGAGCACCCACAGTGTCTGCTCCCTAGGCTTCTTTACGGTTTGCCTTTTTACAATAAGCAGCGTTTACTCTCTCTGTCTCATCATTCTTTGTTTTTCAACTTTTCACTTGTCGAACTCTGGGTGGGGCAACGAGCCCAGGCGTGCGAGTCCTGAAGGCCTCGGAAATAGCGGCTTACCAAAGGCCAAGAAGCAGCGCACGGTCCTCCCAGCCCATTTTAAAGGAGCTCCCGGGCTGTTGGATTCTACAGAGGAAGGCTGTTTTTGGTAAAACGCTGCCGAGAACTCTAATATGTACCGCTGCAACAGAAAATGCTGAAAGGAAGGGTTAGGGCTGGGTGTTTTCGGGGAGATTCCAGAAGGTTCAGAAAGTTCAATTCAGCTAAGAACTAAGCGAAGACACTCAGTGTAGCCCTAGTTCAGAAGTCCAGCTGAATGAATGCACGTCTGCCCTAGAGGATCAGGGCATTTATGAGTTGCCACGGGCCAGCCCAGAGAGGTCTAGATGGCAAAGGAGACATTCTGAGGGGCTCCAGCAGCAGAGGAGAGGGTGGACTTTGCCCACCAGCTGCCTGCACTAAGGCCATCCTGTCTACCAAGCAGAGCCTTCTACGTGCTGTGCCTGAAGCAGAGATAAGCAAGAGCGACTCGATTCGGCCACCACTTTGGTGCAAGTAGGACTTCAGGCCCCATCTAGAAAGGAGGGGCTGCCATTTGGGAATGAAGTGCTTAAAGCAAGATCCAGAGCAGTGTGGAGAGGCAGCCAGAGCCATCGCTCCTACCCTCAGCTGCAGGGGGGCCCATCCTATGGGCAGGAGGAATAGGCAGCTAAATACAGAAGAGACACGAGGCACCCTCACTGGCTCGTCCTCCGTGACAACAGGTTTTATTGGGAGCAGAGAAGAGACGGCTAAAGTCTATTCCTCCCAGCACTGAAGGAGTCAGAACAGAAAGAGAGGCAGAAAGGGGACTTAGGAGGGAGCCAGAGATACATCGTCATTTCATGATTTGTTTAAGCTGTTCTATCATTACAATGACTACAGGTTATGCCACAGAAGACTCATGTTAAAACACTGCTCTTGTTAGTATATTAACACAGGGGAATTGTGGGGGGCGGGAGGGGTGCATCGAGCTAGTTGATACCTTGGGAACCGAAGGGAAGAGCTACAAGATACCGCAATAGAGACAGTCAGTGGGAAGGAGCAGGAGTGGGCAATGTGAAGGCGAAAAGCTGGGAATGAATGATAGCTCTTGTGTGCAGGATGCCGGCCACGTTTCCGAGGTTATTCACATTGATCCTCACTGCAACCCTAAAGGGAATTAACGGATGAGGAAACGGAGCCAAAGAGAGGTTAGGTGACTAGCTGTGTTAATTCACTGGGTCCTCCAAGAAGCAGACGCCAAGATGGGATTAGAAGTGCAAGAACCATATGGGGACATATGTATATGTATAGCTGATTCACTTTGTTATAAAGCAGAAACTAACACACCATTGTAAAGCAATTATACTCCAATAAAGATGTTTAAAAAAAAAAGTGCAAGAACCGTATGGGGGGAAGTGCCGGGGAAAGGCTCAGAGGAGGGGGCAGGAGAAGGCAGAGCGCGCCTTCAGGTGGCGATGCCAGTCTGGACCCTGTGGAGGAGACATAGAAGGACCTCTAGGAAAGTCTCAGCCAGGCCAACGAGGAGTCCTGCAGCCAAGGTGGCCCGTTGGAGGAGTCCCGCATGTCCCTGGGATGGCCTGCCCTAGTACTCTGACTGCGCTTACTCACTGGCTGGGAGCAGCCCATGGGAAACACAGCCTAGGTGCAAATGCAGCAGTGAATCCGGAGGGGCAGGAGCTGGGCCCTCAGTTATGCTCCTGAAGCAGGAGGTCAGAGTGGCACCCTTTCATGGCTGCCATGATAACCTAAAATCACATGACCACCAAATAGTGGGAGGATTTGAACTGAGATCTTTCTGACTGTAAATCCCCCTTTCTTGGTCACTGCCTTGTATACATATGCATATATCTTGGGCATGAACTAAATGGCATCAGAGGACTGAATGTAACCGAACAGGACCCTATGGGGCCTTCCCAGAACAGAATTCCCCCCATGTTCTCCTCCTACCTTTTGCCTGTAGAAAAACTTTTGTCAAAGAATAAATTTAATCAGAGAAGTGAGAAAATGAAGAAAGTAAGGAAAAAATACAAGCAAGACAAAAAAATAACAGTTTAGCCAGTAAAAAAAGTCAAGGACCTTTAATTCCTCAAGGGCTATAGATAATATTCTGAGTCACGTCCTTTGAGCTGTTTTGCAGATACTGAAACTCACACCGGGTGGAAGAAGTTAACTGTATGCTGCCCACAAGCACACACCAGTTGGAACCAGAAGGTTGATGATGTTGACTCCCGATTACCTCACCACCAACCAATCAGAGGAGTGTCCACAAGCTGATCACATACCTGACAACCCCCCTCCCTCACCCTGTCTTTATAAACATTTCCCTGAAAGCCTTCAGGGAGTTTGGGTCTTTTAAGCACTTGCTACCTGGACTCCTTGTTTGGCACCCTGCAATAAACACTGCACTGTATTCACCACAGCCCAGTGTCAGTAGATAGGCTTTACTGCGCATGGGCAAGTGGACCCACTCTGGTTCAGTAACGTGAAGACAAACTTGAGACATCCCTCACCAACTCCTGCAGCACAAATTTCTAAAATCACAATCTAGCTGGGCAACATACGTTTTTATGAAGAGATCAGAAAGATGAAAGATTTTCAATCCTATTAAAATTGTTTTTTAGATTCTCACCCATTCCTCCCCGTTCTCCACAGGAACACACAGATCCACAAATATTTATTGAGCACTCACCACGTAACAGAGTCTGCATTTGGTACTGGGTACACATACATGGAATTTACAGTATGGTGGGAGAGGCACGCATTAACAAGTAATGAAGAAAAATTATGGATAAGTTTATAAGGGAAAGTTCAAGGTGCCTTGAGAGAAAAAGCAGGTGAGATCTAATGGAAATTGGGGCCTGAGGGGTGGATAAAATGTCTGAAGCAATGAATGCCCCAGGGAGGAATGGCATTGGTGTTAGTAGACGTAGGGTCTAGCCCAAAGCATGTGTTGTTGGCTCCTCTGAGCATGAGAAGAGCTGAAAGCCAGGTCCCCATACTTAACTTCCCTTCAATAAGCCCTGTTTGTATCTTCCAAGGAGCTTACATATCGTTTTTAAGAGTGGGCGTTATTTAGGATTGGCTCAAGATGGCGGAGTAGAAGGACGTGTGCTCACTCCCTTTTGCAAGAGCACTGGAAGCACAACTAACTGCTGAACAGTCATCAAGAGGAAGACACTGGAACTCACCAAAAAAGATACCCCACATCCAAAGACAAAGGAGAAGCCGCAGTGAGACGGTAGGAGGGGCGCAATCACAATAAAATCAAATCCCATAACTGCTGGGTGGGTGACTCACAAACTGGAGAACACTTATACCACAGAAGTCCACCCACTGGAGTGAAGGTTCTGAGCCTCACGTCAGGCTTCCCAACCTGGGGGGCCAGCAACAGCAGGAAGAATTCCTAGAGAATCAGACTTTGAAGGCTAGCGGGATTTGATTGCAGGACTTCGACAGGACTGGGGGAAACAGAGACTCCACTCTTGGAGGGCACACACAAAGTAGTGTGCACACTGGGACCCAGGGGAAGGAGCAGTGACCCCATTGGAGACTGAACCAGACCTACCTGCTAGTGTTGGAGGGTCTCCTGCAGAGGCAAGGGGTGGTTGTGGGTCACTGTGGGGACAAGGAGACTGGCAGCAGAAGTTCTGGGAAGTACTCCTTGGCGTGAGCTCTCCCAGCGTCTGCCATTAGCCCCACCAAAGAGCCAGGCGGGCTCCAGTGCTGGGTCGCCTCAGGGAAAACAACCAACAGGGAGGGAACCCAGCCCCACCCATCAGCAGACAAGAGGATTAAAGTTTTACTGAGCTCTGCCCACCAGAGCAGCCCCCAGCTCTACCCACCACCAGTCCCTCCCATCAGGAAGCTGGCACAAGCCTCTTAGATAGCTTCATCCACCAGAGGGCAGACAGCAGAAGAAAGAAGAACTACAGTTCTGCAGCCTGTGGAAGGAAAACCACATTCACAGAAAGATAGACAAGATGAAAAGGCAGAGGACTTTGTACCAGATGAAGGAACAAGATAAAACCCCAGAAAAACAACTAAATGAAGTGGAGATAGGCAACCTTCCAGAAAAAGAATTCAGAGTAACGATAGTAAAGATGATCCAGGACCTCAGAAAAACAATGGAGGCAAAGATCAAGAAGATGCCAGAACTGTTTAACAAAGACCTGGAAGAATGAAAGAACAAACACCTAGAAGAATTAAAGAACAAACAAACAGATGAACAATACAATAACTGAAATAAAAATACAAAAGAAGGAATCAACAGCAGAATAACTGAGGCAGAAGAACGGATAAATGCCCTGGAAGACAGAATGGTGGAATTCACTGCCACAGAACAGGATAAAGAAAAAAGAATGAAAAGAAATGAAGACAGCCTAAGAGACCTCTGGGACAATACTAAATTCAACAACATTTGCATTATAGGGGTCCCAGAAGGAGAAGAGAGAGAGAAAGGACCTCAGACAATATTTGAAGAGATTATAGTCGAAAACTTCCCTAACATGGGAAAGAATACAGCCACCCAACTCCAAGAAGCGCAGAGAGTCCCATACAGAATAAACCCAAGGAGAAACATGCCGAGACACACGGTAATCAAATTGGCAAAAATTAAACACAAAGAAAAATTACTGAAAGCAACAAGGGAAAAACAACAAATAACATACAAGGGAACTCCAATAAGGTTAACAGCCGATTTTTCAGCAGAAACTCTACAAGCCAGAAGGGAGTGGCACCATGTGACAAAGTGAGAGAGTGGCATGGACATATATACACTACCAACCGTAAAATAGACAGCTAGTGGGAAGCAGCAGCATAGCACAGGGAGATCAGCCCGGTGCTTTGTGACCACCTAGAGGGGTGGGATAGGGAGAGTGGGAGGGAGGGAGACGCAAGAGGGAAGAGATATGGGAACATATGTATATGTATGACTGATTCACTTTGTTATAAAGCAGAAACTAACACACCATTGTAAAGCAATTATACCCCAATAAAGATGTTAAAAAAAAAATAAGGCAGTTACTTTTCAGACCAAAAAAAAAAATCAAACATGGTTAATCTTTTGGTAAATAAACAAAATAAAGTGATGAAAGGGAAGAACCTACAACCAAGACTACTCTACCCGGCAAGGATCTCATTCAGATTCAACGGAGAAATCAAAAGCTTTACAGACAAGCAAAAGCTAAGAAAATTCAGCACCACCAAACCAGCTCTACAACAAATGCTAAAGGAACTTCTCTAAATGAGAAACACAAGAGAGAAAAGGACCTACAAAAACAAACCCATAACAATTAAGAAAATGGTAACAGGAACATACATATTGATAATTACCTTAAACACGAATGGATTAAATGCTCCAACAAAAAGACACAGCCTCGCTGAATGGATACAAAAACAAGACCCGTACATATGCTGTCTACAAGAGACCCACTTCAGACCTAGGGACACATACAGACCAAAAATGAGAGGATGGAAAAAGATATTCGATGCAAATGGAAATCAAAAGAAATCTGGAGTAGCAATACTCATATCAGATAAAATAGACTTTAAAATAAAGAATGTTACAAGAGACAATAAAGGACACTACATAATGATTGAGGGATCAATCCAAGAAGATACAACAATTATATATACATCCAACAGAGGAGGACCTCAATACATAAGGCAACTGCTAACAGCTATAAAAGAGGAAATCGACAGTAACACAATAATAGTGGGAGACTTTAACACCTCACTTACACCAATGGACAGATCATCCAAAATGAAAATAAATAAGGAAACAGAAGCTTTAAATGACACAACAGACCAGATAGATTTAATTGATATTTATAGGCTATTCCATCCAAAAACTGCAGATTACACTTTCTTCTCAAGTGTGCATGGAACATTCTCCAGGATAGATCACATTTTGGGTCACAAATCAAGTCTCGGTAAATTTAAGAAAATTGAAATTATATCAAGCATCTCTTCCAACCACAACGCTGTGAGATTGGAAATCAATTATAGGGAAAATAATATAAAAAACACGAACACATGGAGGCTAAACAATATGTTACTAAATAACCAAGAGATCACTGAAGAAATCAAAGAGGAAATCAGAAAATACCTAGAGACAAATGACAACGAAAACACGATAATCCAAAACCTATGGGATGCAGCAAAAGCAGTTCTAAGAGGGAAGTTTCTAGCAATACAAGCCTACCTCAAGAAACAAGAAAAATCTCAAATAAACAATCTAACCTTACACCTAAAGGAACTAGAGAAAGAAGAACAAACAAAACCCAAAGTTAGCAGAAGGAAAGAAATCATAAAGATCAGAGCAGAAATAAATGCAACAGAAACAAAGAAAACAATAGCAAAGATCAATAAAACTAAAAGCTGGTTCTTTGAGAAGATAAACAACATTGATAAACCTTTAGCCAGACTCAAGAAGAAAAAGAGAGGACTCAAATCAATAAAATTAGAAATGAAAAAGGAGAAGTTACAACAGACACTGCAGAAATACAAAGCATCCTAAGAGACTACTACAAGCAACTCTATGCCAATAAAATGGACAACCTGGAGGAAATGGACAAATTCTTAGAAAGGTATAACAACCTTCCAAGACTGAACCAGGAAGAAATAGAAAATATGAACAGACCAATCACAAGTAAGGAAATTGAAACTGTGATTAAAAATCTGCCAACAAACAAAAAGTCCAGGACCAGATGGCTTCACAGGTGAATTCTACCAAACATTTAGAGAGGAGCTAACACCCATCCTTCTCAAACTCTTCCAAAAAACTGCAGAGGAAGGAACACTCCCAAACTCATTCTATGAGGCCACCATCAGCCTGATACCAAAACCCAACAAAGATACCACACAAAAAAGAAAATTACAGACCAATATCACTCATGAACATAGACGCAAAAATCCTCAACAAAATACTAGCAAACAGAATCCAACAACACATTAAAAGGATCATACACCACGATCAAGTGGGATTTATCCCAGGGATTCAAGGATTCTTCAATATACGCAAATCAATCAATGTGATACACCATATTAACAAACTGAAGGATAAAAACCATATGATCATGTCAATAGATGCAGAAAAAGCTTCTGACAAAATTCAGCACCCATTTGTGATAAAAACTCTCCAGAAAGTGGGCATAAGGGAAACTACCTCAACATAATAAAGGCCATATACGACAAACCCACAGCAAACATCATTCTCAATGGTGAAAAACTGAGAGCATTTCCTCTAAGATCAGGAACAAGACAAGGATGTCCACTCTCGCCACTATTATTCAACATAGTTTTGGTAGTCCTACCCACAGCAATCAGAGAAGAAAAAGAAATAAAAGGAATACAAATTGGAAAAGAAGAACTAAAACTGTCACTGTTTGCAGATGACATGATACTGTACATAGAGAATCCTAAAGATGCTACCAGAAAACTACTAGAGGTAATCAATGAATTTGGTAAAGTTGCAGGATACAAAATTAATGCACAGAAATCTCTTGCATTCCTATACACTAACAACGAAAGATCAGAAAGAGCAATTAAGGAAACAATCCCATTCACCATTGCAAGAAAAAGAATAAAATACCTAGGAATAAACCTACCTAGGGGGACAAAAGACCTGTAAGCAGAAGAGTATAAGACACTGATGAAAGAAATCAAAAATGACACAGATGGAGAGATATACCATGTTCTTGGATCAGAAGAATCAATCTTGTGAAAATGACTCTACTACCCAAAGCAATCTACAGATTCAATGCAATCCCTATCAAATTACCAACGGCATTTTTTACAGAACTAGGACAAAAAATCTTAAAATTTGCATGGAGACACAAAAGACCCCGAATAGCCAAAGCAGTCTTCAGGGAAAAAAATGGAGCTGGAGGAATCAGACTCCCTGACTTCAGACTATAATACAAAGCTATAGTAATCAAGACAGTATGGAACTGGCACAAAAACAGAAATATAGGTCAATGGAACAGGATAGAAAGCCCAGGGATAAACCCACGCACATATGGTCACCTTATCTTTGATAAAGGAGACAAGAGTATACAATGGAGAAAAGGCAGCCTCTTCAAAAAGTGGTGCTGGGAAAACTGGACAGGTACATGTAAAAGTATGAGATTAGAACACTCCCTAACACCATACACAAAAATAAGCTAAAAATGGATTAAAGACCTAAATGTAAGGCGAGAAACTATCAAACTCTTAGAGGAAAACATAGGTAGGACACTCTATGACATAAATCACAGCAAGATCCTTTTGACCCACTTCCTAGAGAGATGGAAATAAAAGCAAAAATAAACAAATGGGACCTAATGAAACTTAAAAGCTTTTGCACAGCAAAGGAAACCATAAACAAGACCAAAAGACAACCCTCAGAATGGGAGAAAATATTTGCAAATGAAGCAACTGACAAAGGATTAATCTCCAAAATTTACAAGCAGCTCATGCAGCTCAATAACAAAAAAACAAACACCCAATCCAAAAATGGGCAGAAGACCTAAACAGACATATCTCCAAAGAAGATATACAGATTGCCAACAAACACATGAAAGGATGCTCAACATCATTAATCATTAGAGAAATGCAAATCAAAACTACAATGAGATATCATCTCACACCACTCAGAATGGCCATCATCAAAAAATCTAGAAACAATAAATGCTGGAGAGGGTGTGGAGAAAAGGGAACACTCTTGCACTGCTGGTGGGAATGCGAATTACTACAGCCACTATGGAGAACAGTATGGAGGTTCCTTAAAAAACTACAAATAGAACTACCATATGACCCAGCAATCCCACTACTGGGCATATACCCTGAGAA
This sequence comes from Pseudorca crassidens, assembly GCF_039906515.1. Lineage (NCBI taxonomy): Eukaryota > Metazoa > Chordata > Mammalia > Artiodactyla > Delphinidae > Pseudorca > Pseudorca crassidens. The sequence continues at coordinate 113,201,753 of NC_090317.1, forward strand.
AACCATAATTCAAAAAGAGTCATGTACCAAAATGTTCATTGCAACTCCATTTACAATAGCCTGGAGATGGAAACAACCTAAGTGTCCATCATCGGATGAATGGATAAAGAAGATGTGGCAAATATATACAATGGAATATTACTCAGCCATAAAAAGAAACGAAATTGAGCTATTTGTAATGAGGTGGATGGACCTAGAGTCTGTCATACAGAGTGAAGTAAGTCAGAAAGAGAAAGACAAATACCGTATGCTAACACATATATATGGAATTTAAGGGGAAAAAATGTCATGAAGAACCTAGGTGTTAAGACAGGAATAAAGACACAGACCTACTAGAGAATGGACTTGAGGAAATGGGGAGGGGGAAGGGTAAGCGGTGACAAAGCGAGAGAGTGGCCTGGACATATATACACCACCAAACATAAAATAGATAGCTAGTGGGAAGCAGCAGCATAGCACAGGGAGATCAGCTTGGTGCTTTGTGACCACCTGGAGGGGTGGGATAGGGAGGGTGGGAGGGAGGGAGACGCAAGACGGAAGAGATGTGGGAACATATGTATATGTATAACTGAGTCACTTTGTTATAAAGCAGAAACTAACACACCACTGTAAAGCAATTATACTCCAACAAAGATGTAAAAAAAACCCAAAAACAAAAATAAACAAATGGGACCTAATGAAACTTAAAAGCTTTTGCAAAGCAAAGGAAACTACAAACAAGACAAAAAGACAACCCTCAGAATGGGAGAAAATATTTGCAAACGAACCAACGGACAAGGATTAATCTCCAAAATATATAAACAGCTCATGCAGCTCAATATCAAAAAAACAAACAGCCCAATCCAAAAATGGGCAGAAGACCTAAACAGACATTTCTCCAAAGAAGATATACAGATTGCCAACAAACACATGAAAAGATGCTCAACATCACTAATTATTAGAGAAGTGCAAATCAAAACTATAATGAGGTATCACCTCACACCAGTTAGAACGGGCGTCATCAGAAAATCTACAAACAACAAATGCTGGAGAGGATGTGGAGAACAGGGAACCCTTTTGCACTGTTGGTGGGAATGTACATTGATACAGCCACTATGGAGAACAGTATGGACGTTCCTTAAAAAACTGAAAATAGAATTACCATATGACCCAGCAATCCCACTACTGGGCATATACCCAGAGAAAACCATAATTCAAAAAGACACATGCATCCCAATGTTCATTGCAGCACTATTTACAATAGCCAGGAATAGCTAGGTTCTATGTGGAACCTAGAAAAATGGTACAGATGAACCGGTATGCAGGGCAGAAATAGAGACACAGGTGGAGAGAACAAACGTATGGCCTCCAACGGGGGAAATTGGCGGGGGTGGGGGTGCGGGGGTGGGATGAACAGGGAGATTGGGATTGACATGTATACACTAATTGTATAAAATCGATAACTAATAAGAACCTGCTGTATACAAATAAAATAAAATTCAAAAAAATAAAATAAAAAAGAAAATTTAAAAAAAGAGGGTGTTAATTGACTGCTATGTTTATAGCATTTGAAAAATACTTTGCAGTCGATTTGAAAACATAAATAAAATAAACACACCACATGATGCTAAACTTATTTTTTCCCCTGGGAATAAAGCAGAGTTAAGCTTCCTACCAGCTGGCTGTTCAGCTATCACAGTGTAATGATTAAAACCCACGTATTCCGTGTTGCCAGTTGGTAAGATGGCGGGGGTGCTCTCAGATTATATTGTTTAAAGGCTGTAAAGCTCCCCTATCTCCTGGTTACAAAATTGTTTGCCTTTTGGTTGAATGACTGAGTTTGAGGCTCACTTGTTATACTGCTTATTCAGGTTTGAAATCATTAAGCAAAATGACAGCTCTTGGTTTCGGAGACCATCCCCTAAAAACAACATGGCTCTCGCTGCTGAATTCTCATCAGTTTCTCACTCCCATTAAAAATAATTCTTTCCCCATGTGGAAGCCTACGACACCAAGCTTTTCTTCGACAGCCTCAAAACACTTACCAATCATCACCTCGTTCATCCTCACCTCTTCCCTATCAAAGAGCCAAGTGTCATTACATCACGCTAGGCCAAAACCAGAAAGAGTGCGGTTCAGTGGGCGATTATAGGGCTTACAGGAGCAACAGGGCACTCGTTTCCCACTGAGGTATCAAGGTTGAATCAGAGGACAGTAGAGTATGAAAGCTAGAATTTCCCATAAAGATGGAGAGGCAGAGTTTAAGGGCCAGTGCTCTACTTGAATGGCAGGTCAAATTTTTCACTCCCTTGGGCAAGGCTCTGAACCCCTTTGGTCCCGGTGTCCCCATCCATAAAATGAAACTAATGAAAGTATCTGCTTCCTTGTGTGGATGTAAGGACTAAATGAGACGGCGCACACGCAGCACTTAGCACAGCGCTCAATAAATGGGAGTTTGTTATTAGGCTCAAGATCAATTCTCCAGGGATATTAGAGATGACACTGAAGGCAGAGGGGTGGCCCAAGGTGCCAGAGTCAGGTCGAAGTAGGGGAGAGATCGGAACCTTATTGTCTCCGTGACAAATTAGTGAAAGGAGCTTAGCGATGATATCCATGACGTCCAAAAATGTCTTTTTTTTTTAATTTTTGGCCACACTGTGCAGCATGTGGGATCTTAGTTCCCCGACCAGGGATCGAACCCGTGTCCCCTGCAGAGGAAGCTCAGAGTCTTAACCACTGGACCCTGCCGGCTGCTCGCACCGGTGGATTCCGCGCCCTGGAGGGGGCGGGAGGCGGCGCAGTCCGAGGCTGCTGAGCCTCGGGTGCGTCCCTTCCAGGCTGGTGGCCAAGCTGCATGACGCCCTGGACTCCTGCACCGAGTGACAGCGGCAGCTGGAGCGGAGCCTGCGAGGCTCCCGGCGGCTGCTGAGTGCCTGGGAACCAGCCGAGGCCCCGGCTCCGGAGCCCAGCCCAGGGCCAGAAACGAACGAAGAGGCCCCATCTGCAGCAAGCACACCCAGCCCGCAGGACCTCAAGGAGCCGGAGCTTCTGACCCAGGCACTGCAGAAGGCTGTACGGGTGCGAAAAGGCATCTCAAAGGCTGGAGAAGGCGACAAGGGCAAGGCCCCCAGCCTGAAGTCTGCGTCCACGGCCGCTTCCCTTGCCACCAGAGCCTCTGCCACCTCAGCGCCTCACGCAGGGCTGACAGCCGTCCATCAGAGACAAGAGCCCCCAGGGGCATCCACCAAACCAGGGGGCCTGCCAAGGACCTCCCTGAGAGCAGGCTTCCGTCAGTGGGGCATCAGGCCTGTATGGGGAAGGGGCCGGAGCCACCAAGCCTGAACCAGGCCGCAGGGACCAACACATAGTCCCGTTGGCTGTGCCTCAGGCCCCAGAAGCTCTTACACTCGAGGATAAGGGGTGCGTTTCCCAGACCCTCACTGGAGGAACTACTGTCTCTACCTGATCAGATCCTGGCAGCAGCAGGAGTGACAGGGAGGGCAGGGCATTGAGCTGGATGTGGGCCAGGGGGGCCCCAGGATGCCACCCCATGAGGCCCAAGCCCGGAAGCCGGCAGAGTGGAACAGCTGGCTGTGAAGGTGCCACGTTTGATGCACTGGGGCCTGTCCTGTGCCCTATCCACTTATCCACCCAGCCCCGGGGCTCCACATGAGCTCTCGAAGGCCTGGGCTCCGCTTTCTCTCCTCCCTGCCAGGTGGGACCTGAACTGGGCTGGCGCCTGGGGTCACCCTGGAAGCCCTGCCTGAGGGGTGGGTGAGCCTCATCCCTCACTGGGCTCTGAGTAGGGAGTGGGGCCTGGAGCCCCCCGAGTGACACAGAGCTGTCCTGGGCACCGGCTTCTCCGACAGGATGCAGCTGCCCGAGGCCTTCAGGAAAGCGGCTTCCCGGAAGCCTCGAGGCTGGGGGAGAGGGACGAGGAGGGGGAGGTGAGACCAGGGGAGCGTGGAGAGCCGGGAGGCCGAGGCTTCCCGATGGTAAGACTTCTCCCACGGGTCCCTTGGCTTTCTCTGCTGGGTGGCAACACACTCTCCGCGTTAGGAGTCAGCCTCCCTAAGACGGCTGTGGTCACCTCACTCAGCCAGCGGCCTCGGAGGCCCCCAGCTCAGCCTGTCTCAAGCTGTGAGACCTTGAACAAGGCACTCCGTGTCTCCAAGTCCCCATCTGTCTTCCTTGTGGAGACGACAATAATAGTAGCAGCTCCTAGAGGTGCTGTAGGGCTTAAACAAGGTAGTGCCTTTCGGGTGCTTGTGCTGGGCCTGGTACAGAGCCAGCACCCAGAGCTCTCACCAGACATCTTGGCTACCAGTCACTGCTGGCTCCTCTCCCCTTTTTCCCTTGAATTCTCTCCTAGCATTTCCCAGAGTGGGTCAGCTCTGTCACCCTTTTCACGGACAGTGTCCCCTCAGTTCCCCAGGACCCCCAAAGGCCCCTCCTGACATTCAGCAGAGCCGGACAGCGCAGGCTGGGGCCGCTACCCTGGCCCTTGCCTACTTCTCGTGGCCCAGCCCAGCTGGCTGGGGTCACCACGTTGCTCTCTGGTTTGCGGGCTGCGCACGCGTGCATCCCGGCCTGTGGGCCCAGCTCAGCTCTGCACAGACCAGTGATTCTGTGGATGCTGCTACCACCGCCAAAACCCAGTTCCTGCAGAAAATGCAGACAACTTCAAGTTGGCCCGGCTCTAGGCTCAGCGCCGCGGAGGTGGAGGCAGAGTTGCGGCACCTACAGGAGGCCTGCTTGCTGCTAAGACTTCGAATGCGGAAGAGCACACGGCAGAGCCCAAGGACTGGATACAGGAGTAGCGCTGCCTGCTCACCCGGGAGGGCCTGCAGGCCATCGCGGGGCAGCGTCTCCGCAGGCTGCGGGAGCCGTGCACAGTACCCAGGAGCTGCAGACCCCGGCGGCCCTCGGGCTGCGGGGGGGCCATGCGGCACCAGCAGATCCACCTGGAAAAGGTCCTGATGGCCGAACTCCTCCCCCTGGTGAGCAAGCAGGAGCCGCTGGGGCCACCCTGGCTCGTGCTGTGCCGGGCTGAACACAGCCTGCTCTGTGAGGGAGGCCAGCACTTCCTCACCCTCCTACGAGAAGATAAGCCTGCTGACTGAGCCCTTCCCGTGGCCAGGCCCACCCCCAGTCCCCCAGGACCATGCAGCAAAGGCAGGCTGCCTCAGCCCCCTAGCCTGCCTGTTAGGGAGAGCTGCGCTTCCCTAGGAGGCATTAAATGAATGGGCATTGAGGGGATTTTCACTGGAGCAGTGAGCCGGGGGCCCAGAGATGCCTGTACCCCCGTAGGAAACCAGGTTTCCAAGGGGCGGGGACTGCCTCCTGGCTCTTCCTGAGGAACTCAGGGCCTTTCTCATGGCTGCTAAACCGGCTGCTCAGGGCTCAGCTTGCCTCGGCCTTCCACAGGCTCAGGAGACCTGAGGCTGGTGGGGCCTTTTCTTAGCTACCTCTGATTTCTCTTGCTGAAAAGCCACTTCTGTGACATTAAAACTACTTTAGAAAGTATATATATTTAAATCATTTTTTAAAAAAAACCATTGGACCACCAGGGGAGTCCAAAAAATTTTTTTAAATTTTTTTAACAATGTCTTTTTTAAAATAAATTTTACCATTTCTTTTTTAAAAATTTTTAAAAATATTTATTTATTTTTGGCTGCATTGGGTCTTTGTTGCTGCGCGCGGGCTTTCTCTAGTTGCGGCGTGCGGGGGCTACTCTACGTTGTGGTGCACAGGCTTCTCATCGCGGTGGCTTCTCTTGTGGAGCACGGGCTCTAGGCACGCGGGCTTCAGTAACTGTAGCGTGTGGGCTCAGTAGTTGTGGTGCATGGGCTTAGCTGCTCCGTGGCATGTGGGATCTTCCCGGACCAGGGCTCGAACCTGTGTGCCCTGCCCTGGCAGGCGGATTCTTAACCCTCGTGCCACCAGGGAAGCCCAACAATATCTTTTTAATTCAACACTCTTGACAGACTGGAGCAGACCCATCCCCTCCCCCTCCTCACCCTCTATAATGGCCTGAGACTCAGAAGACCTTGCACAAGTCATATCATCTTCTTAGGCCTCCATTCCTCCTTTTGAAAGTGAGGGGTTGGCCTGACTCAAACTGACTCAATCAGTAAGGGAATATCACCGTCCATTACATATTAAAGACTGTTATAAGATGTTCAAATCCAAATTTGTTGATTTTTTAAAATAATGATAAAGTGAGCTGGTTGCACGGACTCAGAGCTGAATGGTGCCTCCAGGATCATAAGTACCGAGGCAGGGAGCTTTCTCTGGAACAGTCCTATGGGACATCTGAGCGCTCTGCCTGCTTCTCCAGCTGTGTAGCCTCCAAGACTGGCTCTCTGGCCCTCCCCAAGACTCCAAAAGCTATTTAAAATTTTGAATAAACTCCTTAAACTAACTAGAGGAGATTCTGATGTTGGCAACTAAGAACTCTGATGGATTCAGAATAGGATACGTTTAAAATTAACCCAATAATGTTGCCACAAGTCCCAAAATGTTCAGAATCAATGTCTCAGAATATTTTTTTCAAAGTAAAAGTAACTCTTTCAAATCGTAGCAAAGTAAGAATGCTTTTCATTCTACCACACGTGCATTTACCTCCAAGAATGCCGACAATCTCCAAACTGAAGGACAGCCATAGGCGAACAATCTGTTGAAAAAGAGTCCTACTTTGCAGTGAGATTTTGCAAATACATTTCTTCTACAGTATGTGTAGGAGCCTCATTAGAAGATGCTAGCACTGACCTATAAGATGAACCTCAAAGTCAGACCTTTTCCTTTACTAGCACCACCATCTCTTACCGTGAACTTCATAATCGTGAAGCTGAAACACCATGGACTGTATACTCACCGTAATCAGAAATCTCCAGAAACCCTAATGCAGTGTTTTATGCTCTGCACTGGCATTATGAAACTATTTATGGTTATCAGAAACCTCCCTAGAAGGATAAGGGAATAGAAATGTCATTGAAAACAAAAACGTCACAGGCATGGGCTTCCCTGGTGGCGCAGTGCTTGAGAGTCCGCCTGCCGACGCAGGGGACGCGGGTTCGTGCCCCGGTCCGGGAAGATCCCACATGCCGCAGAGCGGCTGGGCCCGTGAGCCATGGCCGCTGAGCCTGCGCGCACGGAGCCTGTGCTCCGCAACGGGAGAGGCCACAGCAGTGAGAGGCCCACGTACAGAAAAAAAAAAAAAAAGTCACAGGCATGAATATTATAACAGATTAACTGACAAAGCTGCCCACTTCCCTCCATTATGTAATGGACAAAGGGAACTATTATACAATTACTCTACTCTTTTTTTATGTCAAGGGGGAAAACTGATGGTGCCATGAATTTCAGATTTACTGGAATTTGGATAAATGTTATCTCTGGTGAAGTTTCAACTTACTTTCTCAAGAACTATTGAGGCACTCATAATTTCAGCCATACATTAATATTTTGTTCTTACACTGAGGCTGCTTTTTAAAAAATCTGTACTTCAAAACCCCAAAGAGACTACAAAAAAACACCTGTTAGAACTAATAAATTCAGCAAAGTTGCAGGATACAAAATGAACACACAAAAATCAGCTGCACTACTCACACAAGAGCCATGAGGTGGAAGCAACCCAAATATCCACTGACAAATGAAAGGATAAACAAAATAAAGTATACACATACAATGGAATATTATCAACCTTAAAAAGGAAGGAAGGGCTTCCCTGGTGGCGCAGTGGTTGAGAGTCTGCCTGCCGATGCAGGGGACACAGGTTCGAGCCCTGGTCTGGGAAGATCCCACATGCCACGGAGCAACTAACCCGTGCGCCACAACTACTGAGCCTGCGCTCTAGGGCCCACGAGCCACAACTACTGAGCCTGCGTGCTGCAACTACTGAGCCCGCGTGCCTAGAGCCCATGCTCCCCAACAAGAGAGGTCACCACAATGAGAAGTCCGTGTATCGCAACGAAGAGTAGCCCCAGCTCACTGCAACTAGAGAAAGCCCGCGTGCAGCAACGAAGACCCAATGCAGCCAAAAATAGATAAATAAAATAAATAAATTAATTTTTTTAAAAAGGGAAGTAGATCTTGTCACATGTTATAACATGGATGAACCTTGTGGTCATTATGAGGTTATTATGGTAAGTGAGATAAGCTAGTCACAAAAAGACTGAATGATTCCACTTACATAAGTACCTAGAGTAGTCAGACTCATAGAAACAGGAAGTAGAATGGTGGTTACCGGAAGCTGGAGGGAAGGAGAGTTGTTTTTTGACGGGTATAGTGTTTCAGTTTGTGTCCATCAACAGATGAATGGATACAGAAAATGTGGCACATATATACAATGGAATATTACTCAGCCATAAAAAGAAAGGAAATTGAGTTATTTGTGGCAAGGTGGATGGACCTAGAGTCTGTCATACAGAGTGAAGTAAGTCAGAAAGAGAAAAACAAATACCGTATGCTAACACATATATATGGAATCTAAGGGGATAAAAAGGTCATGAAGAACCTAGGGGCAAGACGGGAATAAAGACACAGATCTACTAGAGAATGGACTTGAGGATACGGGGAGGGGGAAGGGTAAGCTGGGACAAAGCGAGAGAGTGGCATGGACATATATACACTACCAAACGTAAAATAGATAGCTAGTGGGAAGCAGCCGCATAGCACAGGGAGATCAGCTCGGTGCTTTGTGACCGCCTGGAGGGGTGGGATAGGGAGGGTGGGAGGGAGGGAGACGCAAGAGGGAAGAGATATGGGAACATATGTATATGTATAACTGAGTCACTTTGTTATAAAGCAGAAACTAACACACCATTGTAAAGCAATTATACTCCAATAAAGATGTTAAAAAAAAGTTCTAGAGAACTTGACTCATAACAATGTGAATACATTTAAAACTATTGAACTGCACACTTAAAAATGGTTAAGATGGTAAATTTTATGTTACCAGACCATATGTCTTACCATAATAAAAAAGACCAAAAAAATCTGTGCTTCAAAAAAACATAAAGGTGTGTTTCAAATCCAGAGACTTCTACCATAGGAATGTATCCCATTAGCATTTGAGAATGCAAAGATATTTCCGTATTGTATTTTCTTGCCCTAAACTCCGATGGTTACCCAAATCCTTATCCCTAAGCCAAGTACCAGACTCTACCCACAATCCTCTCACCCCAAACCCTATCACATGACTCTAATCCCTAACCCTAACCCCAATATGTAACGCTAACCCCTGACCCAAACCCCAATCCCTTTCTCCATGACACTCTGCTTACCTGCCACAACTCTGTCCCTCCCCACCCCCCCACCCCCGCCACACTCCCTCCCAGGGGGAGCAGCTTTTCTAGAGAAGGACTTGCTATTTCCCACAACCCTTTAGGCCAGGCTAGGCCAACCAGCTGGAAACTCTTTGGTCTATACTTGCGGGTTCCCCCAAGTAACTGAGCCTCTTAGGCCTGATCCTCCAATCCCAGCATTGCCCTTACTGACCCATCCTGCTCCAGGAACATGTCATTCCCCAGCCCAATCCTGAGACAGGATGACCAGCTTCAGTTCTCTGGGAAATTAATTCAGGAGGAAAAACTCTTCCTTCATAATGTTCACCAAACTTATTTAGTTTAACTCCAACTTTGGGGCCAGTCTGCCCCGCCACTTAAATCCTACGGCAACCCAGGCAAGCTACTTAACTTCTCTGTGCCTCAACTGCTTGCTCTGTAAAATGGGTTTAATAACAGCACGTCTTTCATAAGGTGACTAGAAAGATTAAATGAGTTAATATATAAAAGCACCTAGAATGGTACCTGGCACCATAGTAACCACCAAATAAGTGTTCGCTTTTGTTAACATTAGTATGACTGTTACCAAAAAAAAAAGTATACGTTTTCCTCTTCAGACTCCCACTTACTTTTATAATGAGGGCAAAAAACCTAAACGTGCTTATTTTAGAATTTTTACAAAGCACAGAAAAGTATAAAGAAGAAGAAAAATAGCCCACATCCATCCACTTACTTACATTTTGAGGACAAAGGATAATTTGACTTTGCTAACAGTCTGCATTTTAGTAGATTTTCACTTGCTGCAGCCCTGCCCAGCCAAGCAGAACTGCACTTTGATTTTATTTTGCTCTTGGCACTCAACTATAATTCCAGGCATAACATAGGGTCTCTGTATGTTTGTGTTTCCCACTAGGTTGGAAGCTCCTGGAGGAGAGGAACAGTATCTCTTTACTCTCTGCATGCCCTGGACGCCCAGCACAGAGCCAGACCAGGAAGATGCCTCCTCAATGCCAATACGCCTGGCTTCTCCCAGCTGTACCACTCCAGAATTCTGTTTCACAACTCTTCGCTCAGAAATGCAGGATTCTAGCAGAACTATCTCTGAAATAGAATGTAAGGCGAGAAGAATTCCCCCATTGTGAATTTGGTGGGGGGGGGTGGAGGGCGGTCTGCAGTACCTCTTCTCAAAGATCTTAGAAAGGGCGTTTTCCTCTGTTGGGTAATTGCAAACATTTTTTTCCACAGAGGATGTGGCTCATTAAAGTGGTGATTTTCCCCTTGCAGGTATAAAAATGAAGAGAAGGCTGGCCAAAGCTGTGCCCCAAAGAGACATGGCATCTGCTAGCTGCCTGCCAAAGACCACAAAACAATGGAGGGTCCTTTCTCAACACAGGTAACTGTAGTCTAACCGACATCACTCCCTCTCTTAAGGAAGCTTACCAAGTGGCAGCAAATGCCATCCCAAGCAGTAAAATGAGAAACAGAAACATGAGGCTTAATGTAGCACGAACACGGGTTTTGAGAAAACTTATTTAAGAAAAAGCTGGAAGGAGCAAGAGACGATCGAACAGACATGTCAATTTCAGAGATAATCCTGCTTTCCATCCATGCTCACTTCTGCCCTCTCCTTTCCCTTTCATCTTTCCAACTGGCCTGATGTTCACAGCAGAGAGAGCTGATGTAACCGAGATTTTCCTTTCCCAGAAAGGCCTTTTGTGATGTTTCCATGCAAACCGAATAAACTTACTGGAAGTGAAGTAGGAGACAGACGCAATAAAAGAATGAATGTGCAAGTTTACAATCCAAAAGAGGAAGAGGCTCTTCCCCCAACTTATGAGCAGCTTCTAAATCACACAGAGCATCAGCAGAGGCAGAATATGTATGTATGTGGATGTAAGAAATGCTTACGTTTTACATAAATCTATGCATCTGCCTCCCAAAGCGGACAATTAAGAAGTAGAAGTAATCAAAGCTTGACTCTGTATACCCAAATCCAAGAAAGTGCCAGGGCTGTCTTGTCATTGGTGTTTTTCCTCCCCCATAATAGATTCTCTTCCCTCTTCCATAAGCATTTTACCAGGCTATGTTTAGAATAGACGTCAGAGCTGGGAAACCAACTAGCAAAGCAAGACTTTCCCAATGGTGCCATCTGGTGGTGCTTCTGTGTATTACAACGTGGCTTTGACCTGAAGCCGACACAGGGAAAGCCAAGGGCAAACAACTTGGAATTAGTCCTTTCATGATTTTTTTTTTAAAAAGTCGAACCTTTGAGATTTGGCATTGGATCGTGTGTGGCAAGTGTCAAACACACAGGTGTTGAGAGAAAGTTCTGCCACATGACAGAAATCATACATTAAGAAACAAAGTTTTGGGTCGCCCTGAACACTCAGCTGGTTTCATGAATCAGGTGAACGCCCTGTCCATTTTTTTTTTTTAATCGAGCGATGAAAATGTTTACAAAAGACCTCTGGGGAGAGATTCGTGAAAGGGCAACTTCTAGGGAAAGGGTTTAGAATCGCTGCATTTTAGAGAGAGAAGAATCCCTTTAGCTGTGGGCTTCTGAACCTGGGGACCACAATCCCATTTTAGGGAAAGTGGACTCCTTGATTTTGAACATAAAAAGTGGTGTGTTGGCACAGATGGGCATTTTAACATAAAGGGCATTTTATCAGATTCTCAAAGGAGTCCATGGCCTAGAAAAAGCTAAGAACAAATGCCTGGGATCCTAACCTAACCTCATACCCTGTTAGAAAATTCTGTCCACAACAGTCTCGACAAATTCAGTTACTCTCGGTTTGAACTTTACTGTTATGGAGACATCGTTGCTTTGAGGCAGTTAGTCAATGGTAATTACTTCGAAGCCTTCGGAACTTTTAATACTGAATTGGACTTTCCCAGAATGTCAACCCACCGGGCTCAGCTACGCTCTCCACCCTATTACAGCGCGCTCTAGTCCTTCTCCAAGCTTGGATGGCCTTCCTGCAAGTCTCCCCCTTTCCAGGCTAAACCCACCCAGAACCTTTCATTTGCCATGGTTTTCAGATCCTTCATTTCCCCCTCTCTTTTTGTGAGACAACACTTCTTTGACATTGACAACTTGACGTACAAAACAGAATACCCTACCCCCCATGACAACCCCTTCCACCTACAGAGTGCCTGACTTGAACTTGTTCCGAACACCCAAGGCCTCTTTTTAATTTCTTCACCGACCCCTAGTTTAACCAAGAGTCTTTCACCCTTTCCAGGTTAAAGAGCACTGGCCTTAATAAACAGTAAGAAAAAGGACAAACCAGAAGCTGTGTGCTTCTTCTCTCTGCCATTTTTTGTATCACTTCACTCGCCCCAAGCAGACCCATCCTTTCCTTCTTCCTGTTTCAAACAGAACATAAAAGCTTTTTTATTGCTATCATTACTATTGTTCTCAAATCTGAGCTTATTCTGGTCTTTTGATTCGATCCTGAGAAATTTATGACATGCTTTGTGTTTCTCCTTTAATGATGCCAGATTTCTGGTTTTGTACATATCGCTTTAAAATCAAAGCTATCTAGAGCCCTCTGTGCAGCCTTGATGGTTTCCTTAGATCTGCCCCATTTTCTCTCTTCTCCAGCCTCCTTTGTGGTGATGTATCACAAACAGTTTTTTTAGCAACCATTTTCTCTTGCTCATCTCTATCTTTTGGATTCTCTGACCATGAGCTCATGCCCATATTTTTGGTAGATTTTTAAAAATCTTTTTTCCTAAACTCTGGACACATGCCTGGGGATCCCTTTCTTGGCTAGGTCAAATTGTCCTTGTCATTCTCTCCTATTTCCCATCACTCCCACTGTCACCTCATGGGTGATGATTAGGATGGGTGTAGCATTCTCCTCACGCTCTCATCAGCACCGTAAGGCAAGAAAGGTAAACAAAAGAGACAGTGGGGGACTTCCCCGGTGGCGCATCGGTTAGGAATCCGCCTGCCAATGCAGGGACACTGGTTCGAGCCCTGGTCCAGGAAGATCCCACGTGCCACGGAGCAACTAAGCCCATGCACCACACTACTGAGCCTGCGCTCTAGAACCCGCGAGCCACAACTACTGAGCCCGCGTGCTACAACTACTGAAGCTCACGCACCTAGAGCCCGTGCTCCGCAACAAGAGAAGCCACTGCAATGAGAAGCCTACGCACCTCAACGAAGAGTGGCCCCCACTCGCCACAACTAGAGAAAGCCCGCACACAGCAACAAAGACCCAACGCAGCCATAAATAAATAAATTTAATAATAAAAAAAATAACATTTACTGCTCAGTTACCTTGTACCGGGCACTGTACCAATCTATTGTATTTAAAAAAAAAGACAGTGGCACATGATCAAGGCCAGAGATTAAACCAGGAAGAAACAGACAAGACAGTTCAAGAAGGAACTCCACGAACGCTGGCTGCCTCTCACAGCTTTGCTCTTACGCTCAGCCTGGTGCAGTGGGGGAAGGGGTGGATTTTCAGAGAACCCAGCGCGGCTCCGAGATCCAGCAACGGAGTAAACAGAAAATATACTAGGCAAGGGTGGGTGGTCGCTGTTGCCTCCTCCTTACCTTGCGGATGCTAATTCCAGAGCAGAAGCAGCGTAAATCTTCTGGAACCTCATGATCTGCAGGACGTGGGCCCCTTACCATCCTTAGGCCGAGGCGGTCCTGGAAATCCAGCCAGGCTGCACAGACCGACTGAAGGCCTCGAAGCCCGCGGCTGAGGGATGAGGGCCCGCGGGCGAAGCTTGCCCTCTGGCTGCAGACCAGCAGGCCCGCCTAACACCAACCCCGCGGGCGGCAGGCGATTTCATAAGAGACTGTCCTTGTTGCGAGGTGAGCAATTCCCAGCCGCCCTGGCAGCACCGTAGGTGTCCTGACCGTGTGGGCTCAGCGCTCAGTCCCACGCAGGCTGACAGCCTTTCACCACCAGCTTCTGCCGAGTGCGCACCACACACCCAGGACAGCCAGGAGTTCCAGGGAGCGGTCCTTAATCACTGATGAAAGGGACCCGACCGCACAACATCCCAGTTTCTCACCGCCAAGTGGAGCCACTTGGAGATGCGTGCTCCCCAGGCTGCCTGCTGTCCCCAGTCGTCACCTGCTCACTGACACCAATAACTTGTCCTGACTGCCTTCCCTCCTCCTCTTTTCCCCACTTTCCTGCTGGTGCTTCCGGGTTTCACCTCCCAAGTAAACTGCTTGTGCTCGAATCCTAGTCTCCTCGTGCGTGCTAAGACACCACCTGATTGTAGTTCCGCAAATCACATCCCCGCTGCCCTCAGGGCTCACATAAAGCGCTCCCGCGCCCGGGGCGGTTGCGCTTCTGCAGCCTCTCCCTGACTAGCCACCCCTGGCAGGCATCTCACGAGGCTGTTTCCGCGCTTTTCCACGTGGGTTCACAAGCGAGCTCCTGGTAACACTGACTCAGCGCTCCTGGAAACCCGGCCCCAGCTAGCCGCCCCCCACCCGCCCTCCCTGCCCCCTCGCCAGCCTCCAACAGTCAGTCCCCTAAGCAGTGGTGCTCAGGGCGTGGCCCGAGGATCCCCGCCCCCACATCCGTGTTATCTGGGGAGCATGTTAAAAATGAGCTTTCCTGGACACTACCAACTGAATCAGAATTTCTGCCGGTGGGGCCCGGGAATCTGCATTCTAAGCAATTCCTCCAGGCATCTTATACAGCCCGAACGTTGAAATCAGCTGCTCGGAAGCGTGAGCCTTCAGCAATCAGCGTCATCAATTTACCGTAATCAGTTCCCAGCCCGGCCTCCTTCAGCAAAACGCACAGCGCTCAGCAGCCGAGCTCAGGTGCTTCATCCCCTTTACTGTTTCTGTGCGACCCTCCCGACAGTTTTGTGTGTTTTTTCTGCCCTCTAGGCTTTTGACACTGCTTTGCCCATAGTGCAGAGGGTAGACACGTGCCTGGGGTTGTAGGCTTCCTGGGGGAGGACTCAGCCAATGACTGCCAGGTGTGGGCATAGTAAAGCCCAGCTGCCTGGCTTGGATCTGGGACAAACTCTTGGGGTGAGTTTACCCTCAAGAACTCCCCTGGGGATCTGGCCTCGACTGGGACTTCGCTCAAGATCATCCTTTGCTTGCCCTCCTCCCCTTCCCTGTCCTGCTCCCACCCTGCCCTTCCTCCTGAAGAAACCTGAATCCTCATCTCAGGCTCTGCTCCTGGGGACATTTACCTACAAACGTGTTTTACTTATTTTTCCCTGACTTTTGCTATGTGAGTGCATTTGAAAATAGCTCGTTACACCATAAATAACAACTCTGCTCAGTATCAAATTGTTCACGAGCAGTTTCAGTTACAATGAAAGGAGGTGCCTTCGTGGATGGAGGTCACGAAAGCCAGTGCCCCTTTCCCTACTCCGCCATTTCCTCTGCCCTTCAGTCATTGCTGAGACTTCATGAGCACTTACTGCGTTCCAGGCATTGTTCCAAGCACTTCATGTCTAGTATGTCTTTTAATCCCCACAGCAGCCCTTTGAGAGTGGCACTTTTTATCATTTCCATTTTCTGAGGAGGAATCAGAGCACAAAGATAGTAAAGGACTTGCCCAAGGTCACACAACCAGTGGCAGAGCCAGCAATTAGTCCAGGCCATCTGGTCCTAACACCTGTGGCTGACCCAGATCTCTCCCTTCTCGGATGCATACAGTATTTATATATTTACATATTTATTTGTGTATTTGCATATTTACATATGTATTTATTTGTTTGGCATAACTCTGGCATTATGGCCTGTCTTGCTCACTGTGCATTTTATGCGGACAGATCTTGTCTCAACTCCAAAGATGGTAAGCCCCTCGAGGTTGGGACCAACTGGCCATACACCTGCAGCTTCTCCCTGGGCAAGGCCAGGCCCCCGTATGCACGTGTATATTGATTCCTCACGTTCTTCACCAATTTCCTCCCACCCAGGCCTTGGTGCTTTTTCTTCAACCACCTCCTCTGGCTACAGACCCAGGCTTTCTTCTCTTCCTCCTGTTCCATCACCATCACATGGCATGACCAGTAGGTTGTCTAAATCTTTATTATACAATATATAATATTGTGTGTATACAGGCCTAACTTTGTGACTATTAGTCAAACCTAAGCCTATATAAATCTCCTAGTCTTCTGCCCCAAATCAAGATGTATTTTGCAGGGCTTCCCTGGTGGCGCAGTGGTTGAGAGTCCGCCTGCCGATGCAGGGGACACAGGTTCGTGCCCTGGTCCGGGAAGATCCCACGTGCCGCGGAGCGGCTGGGCCCGTGGGCCATGGCCGCTGAGCCTGCGCGTCCAGAGCCTGTGCTCCACAACGGGAGAGGCCACAGCAGTGAGAGGCCCGCATACCGCAAAAAAAAAAAAAAAAAAAGATGTATTTTGCATACTTTGCTATGATGTCTAAGTTGGTAGACGCTAGCCACATGTGGCTATTTAAATTTAATTAAATTAAAAATTCAGTTCCTCAGTTCCACTAGCCACATTTCAAGTGCCCGATAGCCACATGTGGCTAGTGGCTACCCCAATGGAACAGCACAGACACTGAACATTTCCACTGCCAACTAAAAACTGTTGCTGTCCACCTGGTTTTACAAGAACGAAGTCTCTAGCCACTGCAGTGGCTGCCCTTCAACACCCCCCTGAAAAGAGTTCAGGGTGGAGACCAGGAATGAGGCACTCTGTGCTCTGGGAGGAACTGGCAGAACAGGGCTTCAGATAGATATTTTCAGCAGAAGATTTTATGAGCCCAATTTCTTGCATCTTCTCATATCTAGAAAAGCACTAAACTCACGAACAGAGACATCTGCTCCTCGTAACTGGCAGAACCTTCTGCCAAAATGTGTGCTTGCTTGCATGTACCCCCCTCACTAAAATCATCTATAATACTGACCTCTCCCCCTACCTCTCTGCAGCAGTTCCTCAGAGCTAGCTGAGAGGCTGTCTCCCAGGCTATAGTCCTCATTTTGCCCCAAATAAAACGTAAGTCACAACTCTCGCATCGTGCATTTTTTTTTTCCAGCCGACACCACAGGAAGTCCTATTGGATAGTGAGTGCTACTTCAGAGGCTAGCATAGCTGATTTTTCTCTTGAAGACTAAATAAAATTATTTCTCTTTTGCCAGATTCTATAGACTCCCACACATCGCTACTAAAATCCCATTCATGTCCGCCCTAATTTACAGGGTTACTCATATGCTGCCTGAGACGCAGGCTGGAGAATGGGGGTGAAGGTAACCTCTTCCCTGATCCCCCTGGTCCCAGAGAATGTCAGCGGCACCTGGAGTTTTGCAGGTTGCAGCCTTGCTTCTTCATTTAGGGGACATTCAAGTACATCCCGTCTGGTTTGCCAGCCCCCACCTCCCCTGAGTCTCCAGTCCTCAGAAGACTTGGGAATGTAAAGCTTTTTAACACAAAACTGCAACAGGGAAGAGCAAAATCTGACTCCATGTTGCATCTGTTTCTTTTACTTTAACCTTTGCTTTTCATTGCTTTTGTTACTATAATCACTAAAAGGACGCTGTCTATAGCCTTAAGCACACATAATGGCCTCCCTCAGGGAACCCTGACCCTCTGCCTGAATGTTAAACTAAAGTGCCTTTGTTCAGCTCACAGGGAAACACCCTGACCCTGCCCACCTGTGAATGGCTGCAGAAAAGAAGAAATTAACACAGCCCCTCCCTGAGGCTGGCCAAACCAGGAGATGTTTTGCAAGACTTACGGCCTTTTTGCTTTACTTCCTCACCTTCTCCGCATCTCTGTTCTATGAAAGAAACTAGTATCCAGCCCCCATAAGGTGGTATTCTGGGATGCTAGCCCGCCATCTTCTCGGACACCCAGCTTTCTGAATAAAGTCGCTATTCCTTGCCTCAACACCTCATCTCCCTATTACTGTCCTGCTGTGCAGTGAGCAGACCGAGCTTGGATTCGGTCACAAAACTACACAACACACTTTTCTCCTCTCATTGTTGAAATCTCTGGTTAAAAACCAAACGGGGGCCATGAGCCTTGTCTGCAGCCATCTCCAGGGCTACAGAGGGAGCCAGAAAATGTTCACACGTTAAATGCATTTTCTTATAATTAACACAGCTGACATTCTTTAACTGTTTGGCTTCTTTCTGCCTTTAGGCAGCAAACGACAGCAGCGGTTTTGTCAGCCCCTCTCTTAAAATCAATTAAAGTCCTGAACACTTGAGTAGTCAGTTCCTGCCAATACACCAGCTCCATCTGCACCTCAAAGAAGTCGCTTATGCTGATCAGGCCTGCTGAGGTGACCTTTTGCACATTCCCAGGGAATCAGTACAAAGTCTCTTGCCAGGTGCAAACTGGCCTATTAAAAGGGATTTGTTCAGGGCCCCAGGAACTAGAGAGCGGTTCCCAAGGGCACACACAGCTCTCTAGGGAGACTCGAGACCCCGGAGCTTTCAGACTCAGTTTTGCTTTCCTTTTCTACCTTGTTATTTCTCTATTTTCCCTACACCTTCAGTAAATGTTTGTCAAATACTGTGAGTCTGTCTTTGGAAAATTAAAGGAGGGCCTTGCATCCATTGCTGGGAGCAAAGTTCTAGAGAGCAAAAATCCCCTGACCCCAAACCTCTGCAGACACAGGCTGGCTGAGGTGACAGCCCTGACCAGGATGATCTGTGAGAGCACAGGAGCCTAAAGCAAAGCTCTCGCAGAACTATTTAGAAGAGGGAATCTGGGAGGACTGGAACTGTGGTGGTGTGGAAGGTGGGCAGAGTACCAAGCAGGTCCGTGCAGGAAAGGGATGGCATGCTCAAAAAAGTGGAGTCGGGGAGAGTTTAAAAAAGAGACGAAGTACAAAGTGAGCGCAGGTTGCGCAGGGTTAGAGGAAATCAACGAGGGATGGGGAAACACACCAGGGCAAGAGGAGGAAGCAGCCTCACACCTAGGCCTGAAGGGGCAAGAGGAGGGAGTGGGCACCCACCGAAAGTGGTGGCAGTTGTAGCTCAGGGAGAGGGCTGCCTGCTAGGAGGTGTGGCCTTCGCTAGAGGGAAACAGCTGCTGTCCAGCCCAGCCGCAAGCAGGAGCTGGGGGAGTAAATACCCCGACCTCTCTTCCTGCCTCCAATTTCCTGCCCGTGTCCCCATTGACTGGACCCAACCAGAAGGAGCCACCCTTCAGATGGGATCTGGACAGACAAATGGAGGATATCCAGCTCAGGAGCTCAAACTGTTTTCCAAGCTATTATTTGGAGATCCTGAAGACCTCTAGCTTACACACACACACACACACACACACACACACACACACACCAGAGCCACTGTCTGTAGCTGGTCTTTTTTTTTTTTTTTTTGCCTTGCCTCGAGGCATGCAGGATCTTAGTTCCCCCACCAGGGATCAAACCCGCGCCCCCTGCAGTGAAAGCTCAGAGTCTTAACCACTTGGCCACCAGGGAAGTCCCTGTACCTTGTCTTTGTCCAGCACCTCAGCCCTCTTTCTTCTGGTAACAGAAGCCCCTTTGTTATGTGGAATTGCCTTTCTCCTACTTGTGTGGTTCTCTATCCCCATCCCATGACAAGGGTGGCATGTCCTCAAGGCCTGGCCAATCATGACACTCCATCTCCCCAGTCACTGGAGGTGGGAGCATGAACCAAGTCGAGCCCAATGGGATTTTTCCCTGGAGTTTTATCTCCTTCTTCTGTCCTTTCTTGCTTCCTATCATCTGGTTGTCCATCCACCCATGGATTGTAGAAGAGAGAAGCTCTCATCTCTGGGGTCAACTAAGCTGGGATAACAGGAGTTTGCCTTCTTCCCCCACTACATGGAAGAATATTTAGGCAATAAAGAGACCAATATAAAGAGAAACGCAGAGTTAAGGGGAGAGAAGGGGTGACAGATAGCCCTTAGGATGTCATTTGACACCTTAGAGTCCCTGAGACAAGCTCTATCTCTGGATATGCCACTTTCCTGAGCCAATAAATCCCTCTGTTCTTAAACTGGCTTGAATTGGATTTCTATTACTTGCACTAGAAATGGTGTCGCACACAAGTCCTGACGGAAAACGCACACTCGGACACACACCAACCTATCCTACCCTCTCCACGGTAGTCACCCCACACACTTCCTTCCACTCTCCACCCTTATAAACTGCATTCACAGAAATCTATAATCTCAGCAACCCCCCACGGAAATGCTAAATCACTGTGTTATTTTAGTGTGGAGCATAAGAGGAAGCAACTTTAAGTTTAAAAAACTGAATTTAGATCAGTATACTATTAAAGATTGCATTATAATTTCCATTTTAATGTATTGTTTAGTAACAGTCATAACATATAAGGACAAAGTTCTATTTGTTCCCATTTAACAAGTGATACCTGCTGCTTATCTTAAATTAAGTAGGCAAGAAAGAAAAGTACGCAAGAAAGAGCATAGTTTATCTACAGTTTCAAAATGTCATCATAATATTGTGTTTGGGGACCAAATGTGTATTAATATGTAGATTGAAATTTAACTATGTGTTACAACCCTCCAAACTGCTTCTATGACCTGATATTTGGAATTCTTGAATTTTGCACTATAAAAAAATCAATGACCTTATTATTATAATTTTCATGTTTTGTTTCTAAAAGAGGAGACGTGAGTACTTTCTGGCTGCTCTTTGCAAGTACTTCTCCAGAAATAACACTCTGTGGGCTTGGATAATTTTATTACCCATAAAGAAAACGCCAAACTGGATACAAATTTCTCCTTTTAACTTCTGTTCTGAAGAACTAGAGATATCCTGATGTACTAAGCAATGATAGGAATATACCTTACAGGTCTGAGGTCAAAATCCAGAATGACTGTGTTTATGTCCCTCATTAGCTCCTTCATTCTATTTTTTAAACCAGTTTAACCATTTTTAAGTGCACAGTTCAGGAGCTCACTCTGTTCACTAAATCAGTATTCTTGATCCTCTCTTTAACCAATAAGCCGTTGAGTTGAAGAGTGGAATAAAAATCATTGAAAGCTGGGGTTTCCCTCATGGTGCAGTGGTTAAGAATCCTCCTGCCAACTCAGGAGACACGGGTTCGAGCCCTGGTCCGGGAAGATGCCACATGCTGCAGAGCAACTAAGCCCGTGCGCCCTAGAGCCCGTGCTCTGCAACAAGAGAAGCCACCGCAATGAGAAGCCTGCGCACTGCTGGGAAGAGTAGCCCCCGCTCGCCGCAACTAGAAAAAGCCCACGCGCAGCAAAGGAGACCCAATGCAGCCAAAAATAAATAAATAAATAATTTTTTAAAAAATGGAAAGCTATAAAATCGTGAAAACCACCACTGTAGCAGGTGAACTAGTCAGCTGAGTGATAAAACAACAAAATAGCTGATGTTGAAACAGGCCCAGCTGATCTCCACTCACTGCCCCAGACACCTCGTCCACACTTGGAGGCCTTTACAACTGAAATTAGAACAGACTTCACTACCATTTTTAAATATCATGAAGCTCAGAACACTTCACAAATCCCTTGGCATTCTTTTTTTTAAAATTAATTTATTTGGTTGCTCTGGGTCTTAGTTGTGGCAGGCAGCCTCCTTAGTTGCGACTCGAGGGCTCCTTACTTGTGGCATGCAAACTCTTAGTTGAAGCATGCACGTGGGATCTAGTTCCCTGACCAGGGATTGAACCCAGGTCCCTTGCATTGGGAGCACAGCGTCTTAACCACTGTGCCACTAGGGAAGTCCCCCTGGGCATTCTTAATACCAAAATTGAAATTGGAAATCTTGGATTCATATCCTGGTTCCACTTCTCACTAGCTCTGTGACCCTGAGTGAATGATTTCCTTTTTCTTTTTCTAAAGCTCAGTTTGTATATATATAAATGAGGATTTAAAACATCTACCCAGTGAACTTGGCCAGACCACAATGTGGGCACACCACAGTCAGATGCAAAGACATTGCTTTCACTTCAATTTACTATCGAAGCAGCTGATGGATAAAAGCTGCACAAAGGATAATAAATGTAATAATGATCCCAATAAGTGAACAGATGTAGTTTGTCAAAGCAGCCCTAGTAGAGTAAGCTGTCCACAGGGTCAGAGGAACAAAAAGCCCAACTCCTTGCATCATTAGGCTGGGGTAGGGCCATGACACAAGAGCAGTGGTTTTCAAAGTGTGGTCCCCGGACCGGCATTTTTGACCTGGGTATTTGTGAGAAATACAAATCTTTGGGCCCCAGCCCAGACCTACTGAGCCAGGAGCTTTGGGGCTGGGGGGCCAGCAATCTGTGTTTTCACAAGCCCTCCAGGAGATTCTGATGCATGCTCAAGTGTGAGGACGCCACTGTAGCATGAGACAATTGCTTCTGGTACCGGTTTTCTTTGCATGTTCTAATTTCTCTCATGGGCCCGCTTACCACCCACCGCTACTGCAGGAAAAAAAAATCCTGTGTGGACTTGGAAATTCTCCGTTTTCTGCAAAGCCCTATACAAACATAAAGGATTTATTTCTCTCAGGAGCAGCTAGGCAGAGAATTTAACAACTGGTTCTGCTGAGATCCTGAGTTATCAGCCGTGCTCATAGGCAGAGGGTTGGGCTACCCCTTTCCCTACGGTCTTTGGGGATCCCCTGCATTTGTATATGTGAAGAAGGAAGAGATGGCATGTCAAGAGCTTGCGAGCCTAGCCTATCTACCTGCGGACCTGGCTCCATCTTCCTGGTTTGCTCTAAGCAGCACTGTCCAACGGAACTTTCTCTGATGATGGAAATTTTCTCTAATCCACGCTGATCTGCACTGTCCAGTACGTACGGTAGCCACTAGCCACGTGTAGCATTTGACAATATGGCTATAGTGCAAGTGGGGAATTGCATTTTACATTTTATTTAATTTTAATTAATTTAAATTTGAATAGCCATATGTGGTACACAGCTATACTAAAAATTTTTTCGTTGTTTACCTGAAATTCAAATTTAATTGGGTGTCCTGTGTTTTTATTCGCTACATCTGGCAACCCTAGTTACAGATTCCCAGTAACATTGACCTTGCCTCCTCCAATAGAGAGTTTGATTCAAAGTTTCTCTACCCATGACCAGAGGAAGCAGATTTGACCTTACCTTGGCCAGAAAGGGCGCCTGGCTGTTGTTCTTTTTTGAAGACAATTTTCAGAGGAATAATGTCTGGGAAAATCAATATAAATGATGACTAAAAAGTGAAAATTGTACTATCATTCATAGAGTCATACTAATTTCTCTGCAACTGAATCCATCCTCCATAGACAGGCTGTGATGGTCCTAAGTACTAGGACTGTAGCAGGGAGAAACGGTATTTGCGGGTCATGTCACTGATTATAAAGCAAACCTTCCTTCCTTAATTGTCTAATCCCTTTCTTACATCAATGAGTGACTACCACATTAAAGTCATCATAGGAAGTGGAAAAAACAAGACCCAGATTCTTTTCTTATGACTGTATTTATGCTTTGCTTCAAAAACAAAACAAAAAGTATAGCAACTTAGAACATTGCCAGTTCTCAGGGAGACTTGATAATATTTTCCCAACAACCGTATAATTTCAAGATGTGATCAAATAGAGGTGCCCTTCTACCTCCATTCACTGTAGGCCTCACTCTCTGCCAATAACTACCTCCTCTTTGGCATTGATAAGAAACCAGTTCTTGAGGCCTCCAAGCTCGTCCCTGATATAATAAAGTATTATTTTACAGTAACTTATTAAGTGGATATTGGATAACATTCTTAACTAGAGAAAAGGATTTTAAAATTGGAATAGCAAAGAAAGCAAACATGGTACGAAGTAAATGGCATTCCAGAAGACGGGTTGATTCTTATAAAACCAAGGCCCGGGTTTCCCTGGTGGCGCAGTGGTTGAGAGTCTGCCTGCCAATGCAGGGGACACGGGCTCGAGCCCTGGTCTGGGAAGATCCCACATGCCGTGGAGCAACTAGGCCCGTGAGCCACAACTACTGAGCCTGCGTGTCTGGAGCCTGTGCTCCGCAACAAGAGAGGCCGCGATAGTGAGAGGCCCGCGCATCGCGATGAAGAGTGCCCCCCGCTTGCCGCAACTAGAGAAAGCTCTCGCACAGAAATGAAGACCCAACATAGCCAAAAATAAATAATAAATTAATTAAAAAAAAAAAAAACCAAGGCCCTCCTGTTTCCAAGAATGTCCAGGTCAAAGAGTAATGATTGTAGTTTTTCTCTTTCAGTAGGTTTTAATGTAACAAACATAGCCAGCAGGCTTAAAAATGAATTTAATAACACTGTGTCTAGACCACCACCTTTGGTATTTTCCTGTTTTCTCCCTTGCTTACAATACTCACATGGATCTATATTTAGCTTTGGAGATCTGGCAGCTTGGGAACCAGTGGGTCTCTAGCAAGAGATTATTAGGTGATGCAATAGTTCTCCGCTCCCACCTCCCCCTCCCACAGGTTCCTTCTCTGTCTTTTTTACCCATTTCCCTAAGAAAAGGTTTTGGGTCTGGAATACAATGGCGTTCTGCCCAGAGAACCTGCATTTCTGAAGGGGCTCCCCTAAGTATAGCTCAGGTTTACATTTGGAAATAGGGGCACTCGCCCTGGAGAGCGCCGTGTGATTGGCACACAGACTGTAGTCCTCAAAGTGTGCATGGTCCCCGGCCCAGCAGTAGCAGCATCTGAGAATTTTAGAAATGCTAATTCTCAGGGCTCACTCTGTAGACCTAGCTGGATGACTTCAGTTACCTAAGTATTCTAGCCTTTTTTTTTTTAACCTTTTATGTTTCTCTTTCTTTCTTCAGAAGCAGAGAACCCTTCTCACTGGCATATTCAGAACTTTCCCCATAGAAGAGAGCAGTGGTTCTCAAAGTGTGGTCCCAGTGAGGCAGGAGATAGGTGGGCCCCAGGATGAGCAGCAGGAGTTTGTCCCCTGTGGACAGATACTCCAAAATATTGATAGCAGGAGCGAGAGAGGAGCTGAGCCCTGTCCAGAGAAGAGACCACATATTTCTCATTCTCGAGGTCAAGGGGACCTTCCTGACTACACAGGCGCAGAAAGGCTCCTTGGAGGTCAAAAAGGGTGTGATGTCAACCTATCCACAGGCGTCTTTGCTAGAGTCCATCTTGGCTAAGAGATGCGTGTGCACACATGGGAGGACCCTCAGATAAACCAAACGGACTCAGAACCAGGCAAAGCAAGACGACTGGCCAAAGGAAACCCGGAAGAAATGTCCCATATAAATGATTCAAACTACCACGAGGGGGCGGCTCTCTCTCTAAGTCCGCCCTTGTGTCTACCCACACATACCCTTTACCTCCAAATAAACACTTTGTTTCACTACTTTCTGTCTCTCTGTGGAAATTCACTTCTACACAGCTGACAGTCCAGGGCCTTGTCACTGGCCACTGGTCTAGTGGCTAGGATTCAGAGCTTTCACTGCCGCGGCCTGATTTCAATCTCTGGCCAGGAACCGAAATCTTGCTTCAAGCTGCTGCAGGCCGAGGCCACCCGCGATCAGCAGGACCAGAAGCATCAGTACCACCTGGTAAGTTGTTACAGGTGCGCATTCTCAGGCCCCCACCCCCATCCCCCGGTGATTCTGGTGTACACTAAATTTTGAGAAACAATAAGGGTATTACCTGCTAGCGAGCCTATTCTGTGACTTGGCTTTGTTCTGAGATGCCACACAGCTACCACAGGCCTGCCCCAAAGCCCTGCGAGTAGTTTATAAGCCCATGGACCTTAATCCTTTGTCAGTCTGCCTTATTCTCAAAAAAGTATTTAAAACGATAAATGCCACTTACAGTATTACTGTGTAGATATAAATCTGTGTTTCTCAGAGAAGAGGATTCGTTTGAGGGAAAGGTCACAACAGGCTGTGTGGGATCTGTGGTCGTGTGAAGGCAAGTGGGGAGAAGCATGGAATATTCCAAACGCCTCCTTTCCCCCTTGATGGAGGTAGATGAGTGGGTTTTTTTTTTAAATTTATAATATATGTATTTCTTTTGCTGCGCCGGGTCTTCGTTGCAGCGCATGGGCTTCTCTAGTTGCAGCATGTGGGATCTTAGTTCCCCAACCAGGGATGGAACCCAGGCCCCCCGCGTTGGGATCATGGAGTCTTAACCACTGGACCACCAGGGAAGTCCCAAGTGAGTGTTTTTTAAATCAAGTTGGTAGAATAGTTCACCAAGATTTGGCTCGACTGGGGCATAAAAGCCCATTTTTACAGTCCACCCATTGTAGCCTATCACTGGGGAGAAATTGAAACTCTCAACCTTTAACTTACAAGTTTAATGCTAATTTCACTTCTTAATCAATTTATACTACGGATATGGATCTAGGGGTATATTTCAAGGACGATGAGTATGAAGCTAAGGTTTAATCTGCAGGCTGCGTTCTCCAGTCCCTCCTTCACACTCCTGCCACATAAACTGTGCTAACCCACAGCTCCAATGAGACCATTTTCCCCCAGTGCCGCCTCCCCAATATTTACCAAATTAACTTCATAGATCTCACCTGGCATTCAAGACAAACCGTAGCTGTTAGAGTGGACCATGTGAAGTTGCCATTTTAACTGGGCAAAAACGGCCAGATAGCAACAATTTCATATGGTTCAACCTGATATTATCTATCTCATATTTAATTTGTTAAAATTCTCTACAGCCTTTTTTTGTTCCCATATTGTAAAGATTTAAACTTCTCAGAATTTTAATGCTTAATCTTGAAACTGCCAGCCCCAGCTGTTGGTGAATAACCTCAGAAAGATAAAATGTACCCTCTTCCCTCACAGGTTCAGAGACACCGTTGTGTGGTGTGAAGCCAGTTCCGCGTCACAAGATTAGAATTGGGAACATTGACTCAAGGATCTGTCTGTCCCCATCTCCTGGCCAGTGTGGAGGTTTGAGTGAAAGGCTGTGGTCCTGTTTTGTTCTCTGTTACTATAAAACTGTCCTTGGAAGTGTTACCTGTAAAGAAATATCTCTCTTAAGATACCTGAATATCAGAGCTTGTTGCTACGTCTTGTAAAATGGAAACTGTAACACCTAAAGGTCTGCAACTATGATTGGTCATGTCGTTTAATGTGTTGCTCTGGTAATAGTAATACTTAAACTGTCAGTTCTGCTTTCCATAAGGGAACAAATATATCTAACAGATTTCTCTGTTAAGTGGAAGAAGAACTTTGGAATCTCTTTCTCTCCCTTTAGGCACGAAAGTGTTATAAGTCCTGTTGTGACTCTCCTGCATCCCTTATGTAAACAGCGGAGTCTTTGTTTCATTTAAATTACCAAGAAGATCCATGATGTGGAGCCAACCTGTCATTTTGGCCTTATCCCTCCCTTCCGCTCTGCTCATACACCATGCTATACACATAGCTATATACGTAGCTCCTCTTCTGCACACATCAGCCTCCACCGTTCCTTAGCTACTGCTGTTCCCCTACTTAGAACACCCTCTTCCCACACCCATCTCAACCTATCAAAATCCAAGCCAAGATCTACCCAAAGGTCACCTTCTTTGTGAGGCCTTCCCCAATTCCATCCAGTAAGATTTATCTTTTTTTAAATTGAAGTATAGTTGATGTACAATATTATATGTTACAGGTGTACAGTATAGTGATTCAGTTTTAAAGGTTACACTCCATTTATACTTATAGAAGATAAGCGATATTCCCCATTGTTGTACAATATATTCTTGTAGTTTATTAATCCCTTACCCCTACCCCTCTTAATCCCTTACCCCTATTCTGCCCCTCCCCCCTCCCTCACCCCACTGGTAACCACTAGTTTGTTTTCTATATCTGTGAGTCTGCTTCTTTTTTTGTTATATTCACTAGTTTGTTGTATTTTTTAGATTCCGCATATAAGTGATATCATATAGTATTTGTCTTTCTCCATCTGAGATCCAGTAAGATTTATTTTTAACAGTGTTTGCCACAGTGCCCTCGATTTATAGTCATCTGCATACTTCCCTTCTCTCTCTGAGTAGGCTTTATTTTTTTCCAATTTTATTGAGATATAACTGACACATAACACTGTATCAGTTTTAGGTGTACAACATAACGATTTGACATACATACATATATATATATATATATATGAATGAATAATTACCACAATAAGTTTAAGTAACGTCTACCACCTCACATAGTTACAATTTGTTTTCTCTGAGTAGGCTTTAATCCCACTGAAGACAGAGAATGCACCTTACTCCTCCTCCAAGAACCGAGCAAAAGGCCTTGCATGCAAGCATGCTCTCAATAATCAAAAGACAACATTGAGGAAGTCTCCCACAACCAACATGAAGGGACATCTTGATCTAATGGACCTGCAAAACAAAACAAAACCAGTCCTCTTCCCCACGGTGGGGATTCAACTCCCCCGCATACCTTGAAGATTCTAGGGCCTGATTCATGGTCACTCTCCAACACTTTGTAACACTTCTTGCTGATTTCTGTATCCACACAGATAGTCCTTTAGGTAGCCTAGCCCCTGGTCTCCTTGACTTCTTCTCTTCCAATGACTGTGTTCACCACCTCCCACAGGCAGACACTCCCGTAGTTTTACCTGAGACCAAAAGCCTCCACAATCACCATAGGCCTCCATAATCTCAGCTTCAAATGCCCCACTCTCCAAACAATGCAAAAACATAACTTCAGAATAACTCTGCTGGGGCTTCCCTGGTGGCGCAGTGGTTGGGAGTCCGCCTGCCGAGGCAGGGGACACGGGTTCGTGCCCCGGTCTGGGAAGATCCCACATGCCGCGGAGCGGCTGGGCCCGTGAGCCATGGCCGCTGAGCCTGCGCGTCCGGAGCCTGTGCTCCGCAACTGGAGAGGCCACAGCAGTGAGAGGCCCGCGTACCGCAATCAATCAATCAATCAATCAATAACTCTGCTTTCTCAAAGGGTATGAAGAAGATTCATAGCCCCAAATAACACTTCCTAAAAGCATCCCCTTTCCTCTCCAACTCTTACTTCCAGTAGAAGTTACCACACTTCCGTACAGGAGCCAGTTAGAGCCCAAGAGGAATCTTGCTGGGTGGGGACAGGCATGAGGGGATTTGTTTCAAAGCTCTATTTGCATAACTCTTTACACAATCCTGAGAGAACGTCACTTTTCCATATCAAAGAATGTCCCCCATAGTGACTATAGGGGTGGAGGGCTAAAGCAGCCCCCCATCCTCCCCAGTGACTTCTTATTCAAGTCTTACAGTAAACTCTTTAGAAAACTCACCCAAAACAGTCCTTTGAGAAATGGTTTCACCAGCCATAGGCCTGTGCCCTATGCCACCGGAAAACGGGAGGGCAAAGCCAGAGCTTTTAAATAGACAAGAATGGGAGAAGGCTGGAACGCTGTGTGTGTGTGTGTGTGTGTGTGTGTGTGTGTGTGTGTGTATGCAGTGGGTCTTTTCCTGTTGTCCCAGAGTTGCTAACTCAAAGCTGGAAACAAAAAGCATCAGGGGCTCCCACATCCTGAAGAAGAACTCCGAACACCCAGCCAACACGTCCTCTCAGAGAGAGTGCTAAGGACTGGTACACGTGGCCCTATCACACCTGGGGCGGTTCCCCGCAACCACCAAGCACCACCCTGTGTAAATACGGGAGGACCGGAAAGGTGAGGGAAGAGAACCAAGGGCTCCCGGTGACAGACTGCTTTCTCTTCGGGCCGAGTGGGAAGGGGAGCAAGGGTGCCCCCGGCTCCCCCAAGCCGAGACGCGTTAAGGGAGAACTCCAAGAGAGCTGCTCGAGAAGAGGGGCAGGTCCGCACGAAGGGAAAGTGGGCATTCAGTTTCCTGCCGGAACTCCGGCTGAGCTGCACAGACCCGGCGGCCCGCCCAGCAGCCTGGGAAGCTGCCGGGCAGGGAATTCTTGCCAGAGCTTAACGAATCCTCCCCGTGCTGCGTGTTGCGTGTGAACCTGGAGTCTGGTGCCCCCTTGTGGTCGAGAGATATCTGAACGAGAGAGGCTCCAAAGATACTGAGGGGTAGTATGCCTGGAAAGAAAATGAGAACCTCACGCCCACCTTGATCCATGACCCCACAGCCTTCAGAGTTCAAAAAAAGGACCTCAGCAATTCCCAAAGCTCCATACGGAGGAGCACAGGGCTTACTTTGAGGGCTGTCCAAGAGATGGGAGACAGAACCTTTAGAAGGGGGTGGGAGTCAGCAGGCAAAGCTGCTCTTCTCTGAGGGAGGCCCTAGGGGAGGAGGAGCCCAGGTGCAAAACCGAACAGCCCCCTGTTCGGAGCCGCCCCCTCCCCCCCCAGCAGATCACAGCATCAGACCTGGAAAAGGACCATATCCGCAGGAGATCTCTGGTCTCTCTGCTCCCCAGACCAGAGGATGCCATGGTGAATTTGTAATTGGGACTGGTCAGCTTTACCAACCAAGATAACCCAGAAAGTTATGAGATCTGCCCAAGGTGTCATTAAAGAATGGGAAAAGGGGCTTGGTGCTGCACTGAAAACAGTGTTTGGAAAAAATAGTTCCATGTATACAGTCCACCACTGTATCCAGACCTGTCAACACATTAGTTACATGTACCCAGGCACAGGACTTCAGAAGAAGACAGAAAATACCATGGACACCACTTAATAGCTTTATTGCCTCAGGCAAGTCCTATATGAGCCTCAGTTTCTTCATTTCTAAGAGGACAGTAATACCTAATAGGCAAGGTTATTAAAAGATTAGAGGCAGTGTATATATAAATGAATAGAAGCTACTATTTATTAATACACGTTTATGCATGTATGGAGCCATGTGTTCCCAGTTTCCTTTGACAAAAGATTTGAAATAGTCTACAACAAAAAGCAACAGAAATAAACAATAAGGAGCAAGGAACGCTGAGATACTAACCATAAATATAAACTTGGCAATTTCTATTTCAAATTTGGTTTTGAGTTTCCTGGCAGCCAAGGTGCAAAAGGAAACCTGAGAACATGTGCAATTCCAGTTATCTGAAAGGAGGAGGGGTACTACCTTTTCGGGGGTGAAAAGCTTTTCTTGTTCCAAATTTCAAAAGCAGTTATCTCAGGAGGAGTTTTTCTACATTGGCTTGTAAATTACCTGAAACCTTGACTATTCTTTAGCATGAGTTTCCAAAGCTTTAGAACTACTAATTAATACAGTAATTGGGACTGGAATGAACTTCTGAAGGTGAATGACCCAGATTTCTACATTTCGGATCGCAGTGGTATTCTGCAGCAATTATTATCCCACAATTCTTCAAATTCTCTCAGATGAGCTCTCCCTAACACATACATTGTAAGATCACACAAAGGGCATTTAAAGTCACCACTTCCACCCCCAAGCAAATGTTTTTATTTGTAACTCATGCAGCAGCTTTAGGCAGAGGACAGATCTAAGCAAAAGCAGAGATGTATTTTTAGATGAAAGAGCTAAACTGAAAGGACTCTTCCCTTTCCAGACCCAATTCAGGCCTACGAAGGCCACATGAAGGCCTATGAAGGTGCTCTCCCCTCAAGACCAAGGTCACATTTCAGGGGTATTAGCGCACGAAGCAAACAGCCTTTGCAAAACGGTGCTACAGGTGAGCTGTCCCACCCCAACCCCAGAGGCATCTCCACTAATCCGCACTTGCTACCACGAGCTCCTGAGGAAGATACTGAAATAAGTTCCTGTCCTCCCTCACCTTTACTTTAATCCCCACATAGGTTTTGCTTTTACCATATGGTAATTAGTTCCAAATCACAAGTGCAAGCACTCACTCTGATTGGAAAATTAGCAGATTTCAAACTCAGGTAATTTGTCCCTAATGAGGAACTTGTTGAACTGAATTTAACAATTAACTTGCACACTCTTTGCTGCCTGCGGCTACGGCAGCAAAGCCAGGAAGAAGGAAGGGCAAGCCGAGGGTCAGGGCCCAGCATGACTTTGGGTGCAAGATGACGGTTAGGATGAGGCAAGGTGTGAAATGGGGCTGCAGGAACATCAGGAACTTGATTTCAAATGGATACATACAGGCAGACCTCGGAGACACTGCGGGCTCACTTCCAGACCGCCACGATAAAGCGAATATCACAATAAAGCAAGTAACACGAATTGTTTGGTTTCCCAGTGTATATAAAAGTTATGTTCACACTATGCTGTATTCTATTAAGTGTGAAATGGCATTACGTCTAAGAAACGTACATACCTTAATTAAAAATACTATATTGCTAAAAGACGCTAACCACCATCTGAGCCTTCAGCAAGTTGCAGCGGTAACATCCAGGATCGCTGATCATAGATCACCATAACAAATACAATAACAATGAGAAAGTTTGAAATATCGCGAGAATTACCTGAATTGTGACACAGAGACACAAAGTGAGCAAATGCCGTTGGAAAAATGGCCCCGATAGACTTGCTTGATGCAGGGTTGCCACAAAGCTTCAATTAGTCAAGACGCAATAAAACGATTTACACCTGTATGGCCAATTTCAAATATACACCAAAGTAGAGAGAAGAAGAACAATGAGCCTCCATATACCCATCACCCAGCTCATGGTCGCTCTGGTCTCATCTGTGCCAAGGAGACCCCAAAGCCAGACAGGGAGGAGGAGTGACCGGAAAAGGAAAGAGCTGATGGTGCATCTCCGCTCTCGAATTCCCTCAGATTCCAAGCTCCTCAGGGTACACGTGGGTTAGGTGAGTTTTAATTCATTGCTGGGATGGCTAGTGCCTCTGCATCGCCATTTTTGAATACAATTAGCAAACGGCTGACCCTTGTTTTCCAGTGACCACTTGACCTCTACCTGCAAGCCCAGGCCCAGGTGACCGCAGATAGTGAGGATTCCTGGGAGCTCTGCACAGCACATGGAACCAGTGTCACCTCTCCCACTCCAACCCTGTGCTCTGATGATCGGCTCCTGCCTTATCTCCAGAGGTACTCTGGTATCCAGATCATGCCTGACGCTCTGTCTCTAGGATCTGCTTTGCTCTTCCGTCCAGAAATGCGCTGATCAACACCATACCATAGGCAGCTGCTGACTACTTGAAACATGGCTAGTGAGACTGAGGAAGAAACTTTTATTTAATTTTAACTAATTTAAATTTAAAAACTGGTACTTAGGGCTTCCCTGGTGGAGCAGTAGTTAAGAATCCATCTGCCAACGCAGGGGACATGGGTTTGAGCTCTGGTCTGGAAAGATCCCACATGCTGTGGAGCAGCTAAGCCCGTGCACTACAACTACTGAGCCTGCACTCTAGACCCCACGAGCCACAACTATTGAGCCCGTGAGCCACAACTACTGAGCCCATGAGCCACAACTACTGAAGCCTGCACGCCTAGAGCCCATGCTCTGCAACAAGAGAAGCCACCACAATGAGAAGCCCGTGCACCGCAACGAAGAGTAGCCCCCGCTCACCACAACTAGAGAAAGCCCGCGTGCAGCAACGAAGACCCAACATAGCCAAAAATAAATTAATTAAATTAAATTTTTAAAAAAACTGGTACTTAATTCAATTTTTGGAAAACTACATTTGGAAGAAGAATCTACATTTTCAACTGTAAATTTTATGTAAAAATCTAAATACAGATCCAGGATTTCTGATGAAAATTTTGCATCCGAATTTAGACAGGCTGGAAATGTCTCGATTTTGAAGGTTTAGTAAAAATAAAAGAATATAAAATGTCTAAGAATTTTAAAATATTGATTACATGTGGAAGTGATAATCCTCTGGATATATTTGGTTAGATAAATTACTAAAGGTAAGTTCTCCTGCTTCCTTTTACTTATTATTAAAATGTGGCTAGTAGAAAATTTTAAACATACAGAACTCACAATCTTTCTTTCGGACAGTGCTGACCTAGAACCAGTGTCCTCTCTTCACTTGATACTGTCCTCGAGGAATATAATCCTGAACCCAAAGCCCCATCCTGTGATCAGAGCCCCAACTCTCTGAAACAGGTTAGGCTGTACCGGCTCCACCTGGATTTTCCTGGATGATCGTCACCTGGATCAGTTCCTCTGCTGTCTCTTGGAGAATTCTGAGGCCAGCCGCTTTCACACAACCACCTCACTAAGTCGTGAAGACACAGCCTGCAGGAAACTAATTTCAGATGAAGTGCATGGATCTGACCTGGCGTAGGGGAGAGACTCCAGGTTCTCATGATACTAAAATCAGTGAAAAGTATATTCACATAACACAGACAGCTAATATGCTCAGAAGGGATCCTGTATCAAGTACCAACCTTGGTGAGGATTAGTACGAGAAAATAAAGACCACCAAATCGTAATCTGAAACAAAGCTGCATTTATTTGCTTGCCTGGGAAGGGAGCACAACGTCAGCTGGTCTCTCCGTGTAGTATCTGAAAGGATGAGAGTGAGGACAAAAAGGGAGAAGGTACACAAAATCTAGTGAGACTCAGAGTTCACTTGTCTGGTCGGCTCCCAAGGCTGAGTATAAACTCCTCTTTGCAATTGGTCATTGCACTGGTCTTCTTTGCAATTGGTCACTTCTTCAAAGTGCAGGCACCGTTCCTAAAGATGTCCAGGGTGGGCTACATAAAGCTCCAATGGGCTCAGTGTCACTCCGCTGGCATATCTGCCATGTTGGCTTTCCTTAACAGGATCGGTAGCACGTTAGTACAGCCGGGTTAATGCAGTAAGAATCACCGGTTACCTGCCTCTTCACTCACCTCTTTTGGAACTGCCAAACTTCCTCTTTTTGGTTAGGGCAAAAGGCAGGGAAACATACATGTGTACTTGGGAAAAATACTTTTATATACACAGGTTGTCCTTCAAAGTTGTAAGAACGAAATACGAGAGGCCTCCAGATACTTGTACAGAACTGTTCATAGCCCCACTATACACAATGGCAAAAGGTGGGAACAACTCAAATGTACATCAACAGATGATGGATAAACAAGATGTGGCGCACACAAACCAGGGAATGTTCCTCAGCCCCGAAAAGGAATGAAGCGCCGACACGTGTGACGATGTGGACGAGCCTCGGAAACATTACGCCAAGCGAAAGGGGCCACACAGAAGAGGTCACGTCGTCTCTGGTTCCATTTTGAGGAAAAATCGAGATGGGGGAGTCTGTAGAGACAGAACGCAAATCGGTGGTTTCCTGGGCTGGGGGAGAGGAAGCTGGGAAGTGAGTGCTGAATGGGTACAGAGATTTCTCTCGGGCGATGAAAATGTTTTGGAAGCAGACAGAGGCTGTGGTCGCACCGCATTCTAAATGCAGTAAATGCCAATGAATTGTACACTTTAAAATGGTTGATGCTTATGTCAATTATACCACAGTAAGAAACGGAAACAGAAAACAGAAAACTTCAGGGGTCTTCTGAGCCCCACTGAAACGAGAAAGAAGGTAAAAAGAGACAGCTGACAGCTGACAGGGACAGCTGACCAGTTGGTGACCACTCAGGGGAGAGGGACTCCACTTCAGAATGTACCAAAGTTGAAAACACTTGAAAGACAAACCCATTTCCAGATGTTTAGATATTTACCTTCTGCAAATAACCCTGGGTTCTCAAAAATGTAAACGGTTTTATAAAGAGAGAAGACAACATCCCCCTTTCACAGCCAGCGACTGCAGCCTAGAGGAGAACAGCTGGGCTCTGGGGGTGGGGGGCACCTTCTAAAGGGCTGGGGACATCCACGCAAGCAAGGGCCCCTAAAGCATGCTGCGCACTGGGAGGTATCCCATGGCCTCAATAGCAAGATGACAAGCATCAAGTTTTGGTAGCGTTAGCTTGTTTTTGTTTTTTTCCCAAACCAAATGTATAAAAATTGCATTTCAGACACTGGTGCAAAAAGCTTTTAAACTAAATAAACAAATAGGAAAGTGCACTCTCTTCCGAAGGACGTTTCTAATCCTTCGTAGGCCGCGGCAGTATATCGTAGGTACACTGAAAGCACCTGTAAACAGCTACAACCTTCCTGTGGCACGCTAACATGGATGGACCTCGAGGACAGGACACTAAGTGAAATGAGCCCGTCACGAAAGACAAATCCTGTACGATCCCACTTCTACGAAGTATCTAAAGCAGTCACACTCAGAGACACAGAAAATAGAGGGGTGGGGGCCAGGGCTGGGGCGAGGGAAACAGGGAGCTGGTGCTCACGGGGATAAAGCTTCACTTTTGCCCGAAGAAAACAACCCTAGAGATCTGCTGTACAGCAACGACAGAAGTCCACTTAACACTACCGAGCTGTACACGTAGAAGGGTGACGCTGCTAGTTATGCGTTAGTAGCATCTCGTTAGAATAATACTAATTTTGACTTGACTGGTGTTGCAGTTTTATTGCTTGAGAGAAATTACAGGCTTCAGGAGTTTAAACTGACCCTAGTTTGGATGTGGATACACTTGAGAACATCGCAATAAAAACAACTGTCAACAGCCACCGCCCAAGCGATGGCTTCGGCGAAACCCTGCCAGTTTAGTAAAGCACTTCCCCGTCTCTATGTAAAAATCATGGGCTTGTGCCTCTGCAGAAAGTTTGTACGTCTAACAACGTAAAAGAGCGACACATTAAAACAAAACCCAAATGCGGGTGAAACTCGAAATGCACTCGGTCGCTGCTCTTGTGTTTTCTAAAGGAGAGAAAATCAGCCAGGCCTCAGGGCTTGGGAACGGCTGGCGGGCCTCTATCCGCGGTGCCCGCGGCCTGGCTGCTGGGCTGCGGGCCCCGAGGGCAAGGCGCGGCGGCGCGGCGGCGCACGTGCACGCTGAACTGCAACTGCGGCCGCGGGGCCGCCAAGGCCCAGCCCGTCTGCTGCGGGGGACTCAGCCCGGGGCTGCTCAGGCCAGAGCCCGGCGGGGACAACACGAGCACCTGGGGCGGCTGGAAGCCGTCCCCTGCACCGAGGTGAACAACCACGGCTTCCTCGGCACGCACGACCGTGTTGGGAACGGCGGCGCCCTGTGAACCTGAAGCCTGTGCCCCCGGATCCTGTACCCCCAGACCCTGTGCCCCCGGAACCTGTGCCTCCGGACCCTGTGCCCCCGGAACCTGTGCCCCCGGATCCTGTACCCCCGGAACCTGTGCCCCCGGACCCTGTGCCCCCGGAACCTGTGCCACCGGACCCTGTGCCCTCGGACCCCGTGACCCCAGTCCTTGGGACGCCGGCAGCCGAGGAGGCGGGGCGCAGGGCCACTGCAGGGGAAGCAGCTGGGGGAGGCGCGGCTGCGGGGCCGGCTGCTGGCTGCTGCACAGGAGCGAACCGCGGGGCAGCTGCACCACAGGAAAGGGTCTGAGATCCGAAGCGTTTTTCTCTGGAGGAGGAGGAGGCTGCGGCGGCGGCGGCGGCGGCGGCGGAAGAGCTCCTGCGGGCAGGTGGCCCGGCTGGATTCCCCTGGGAGCTGGGGCTCTGGTGGCACAGCTTCTCCCCGAGGCCTGACCTCCACGTCTGGGGCCCACTTCTCTGATGACCTTCAGGCCAACGGAGATGACCGTGACCCGGGAGACCGAGGTCGTCTGTGATGAGCCCGCAGTGGACAGGGCAGTGGCAGGAAGCGTGCTAACTGGGCTCTGCTCCACAGAGGATTTCTGGGAAAGAGCTGGTGGCTTAGGAGCAGGGCCAGGAGATGCACGTGCCTGAGAGCTGCCTGCCTGCTGTGAAGTGAGACTCTCACCCCAGGAGCTCCTTCCTGAGTGCCAAGGAAGTCGCATGGGTGGAGGTGGATGTGTGGCTCCGCTGTCGGGCACTGAAGACTGAACCCACCCAGTCTTAGGCTGTTCTGGTTCTTTCCCTGGAGAAGGTTGCCTGAGACCGGCTGAGCCACTGGAGCTGTGTGACATCTGCACTGGACACTGGGTGCTCTCCTGGACCGACTCCTCGGGCCGACTGACCACTCTCCCAGCATCAGACTCTGCCCCGGGCGGGAAACTGTAGGGATGGTTATCTGCGAAGGAGTGGGGGGGAGACAGCTGTCTCTCCCACGTGGCTTCTGTACCGGACCCTTTTCCAGAGGCAAGTGAATTATCAGTCAGCTGCCTGACGGTCAGCCTTGTTGCCTGGGACTGGTAGCCAGCGTCACCTCCAAATGCAAGATCACCTTGTACCTCATGCACTGGCCAGACTGTTGGTTGTGAGTCATCACATCCGACAGACTTCTTCCCTTTAGCATATTTCTCCACGTCCACTTGAGAAGGTACGGCCAAGTCACAGCGTCTCTGTTTCCACATATCTACACAACTTCCTGCTTTAAAAGTTTTGAGGCCGTAATTCCCACCTGTTTTACTTTCTCTTATTCTTTTGCAGGAAGTCAGGGCTCTTAGCTCAGGAGAAGGTGGACGAGACAGCTCCTGCTGCCGATTCAGAGAGGTCATAGAGTACCTCTTGAAGTTCCTTTTCATGGGAAGAGTGTTCATCTTTTGTTTGTTATAGAGCAGTCTGTTTGCAG
The DNA here is from genome assembly GCF_039906515.1 of Pseudorca crassidens. Lineage (NCBI taxonomy): Eukaryota > Metazoa > Chordata > Mammalia > Artiodactyla > Delphinidae > Pseudorca > Pseudorca crassidens. Next base: position 113,240,297 of record NC_090317.1, read on the forward strand.
TGCACGCTACTGATACAGAAGGGTCTAGACACAGTGGTTCAGCCGTAGCTAAGATCAGTTGGCTCTCAAGCAAAAGTTTGTCCTCCTGGGTCCAATTCTGGTTATCGCTGGCTATGGCCTCTACATCCCAGGCTAAAGTCTGCATCGTGGGACGTAAGAGAATATGCCTGCTTTGGTAATGGGGAGCTTCCCTGTCGCTGGACTGCCTGTAGTCCCGTATTTCTGCTATCACACACCCGTGATGAAAAACGTTAACCTGAGACTTTTCCAGGAGACCCACTAAAACAGGAGGTAATTCTTCTGCATCCAAGTATTCGAGCAATTCCCCTTCTTCATAGGGCAGTCGGATGATCTCCGAAGATGATCCATTTTCCCCCTTGAGCATCAGCGAATAGCCCTCCTTTCCTGGGTACAGGTTGACCACCAAACACGGCAACGACTCTCTCCTAAGAAGCTTCTCTAACAGGTTCACGTTGCTTGTTAATTCCTCCGTAACCTCAGGCTCTTTTTCACATTCTTCAACATAAATGTCATAAAGTTTTTCATAGAGAGACTTCTCCCCATTAGATGGGTATTTCCTTTCCGGAGGTCTCTGTCGGGCACTTGCAATGATATACTCCGCACGATCCAAAGCTCGTTCTAGAGCCTGCTCCATTGCGGTACAAAATGGGGGCCCTAATGGAAGAGAAAATGTAAGTGAGCGGATGAACCGGGTGAAAACCCTGTCTGCAGTATCGACAAGCATTCTTGCAAACGCAGCCACTCCACAGTGGCGCGACCAGCCTCACCTCCAAAAGGACACCAAGACACCCGCCCCCGAAGAAGCAGCGCGCAAAATACCTGCGATTTAGGGAAAGACCTAAAGGCGTGCAAGCGGCCACCGCGCTGGATCTCGCTCGCCTCGCGTGGCAGCAGATGACCCGGATGTGAATGTAAGCGATTCTCCGCCCCCCACGCCCCCCACCCCCGCACATCCCCCCGAAGGCGCGCGCATCCGTGCGTCCGCCTGCGCAGATCGTAGGCTCAGGCCTCATCCTTCTATTGCCTCTTAGGCGCAGGCCCGCCCCCTTCACTTCTGGTTTTGGGGTCTGCACTTCCACCAAGGGCTGGGCTTCGCCACACCTTCTTTTCTTATAACTTTGAAAAGCACAAGCAGCCAACAAAATAAAAATCTATCATTTTTCGGTGCGGCTTTAATACGCACCAATTTGCGTGGTACTGCAGTTGCCGGGAAGGTCATGAAAGGTGGTCATTTCTTGGCGATCACTTCACCAAGCATTATTCACTGTTTTGGGAATGTCTTGTTTGTTCCCAGTGGCAGGACTGCTCCTGCTCCTGGTGTCCATCGCCAATTTAACACACCCAAAGAGTCCCCATATAGGGCTTCCCTGGTGGCGCAGTGGTTGGGGGTCTGCCTGCCGATGCAGGGGACACGGGTTTCGTGCCCCGGTCCGGGAAGATCCCACGTGCCGCGGAGCGGCTGGGCCCGTGAGCCATGGCCGCTGGGCCTGCGCGTCCGGAGCCTGTGCTCCGCAGTGGGACAGGCCACAGCAGTGAGAGGCCCGCGTACCGCAAAACAGAACAAAACAAAACAAAACAGAGTCCCCATACGTAGCTCTTGCCTACATGCAGGCTCGCTGTATTCGGTGCAAGCATCAGAATTCTTCATTGATTCTTCCAGTGATCTCCTGCCTAATGGTGTTCATAGAGATGTGCACGTAACATGACATTCTTTTACAGAAGTACTTACCTTTTATTTCTCTAGGTATTTCAGAAAGGGCTTTATAGTCTTTTTCAAAGTGTGTGGTAGGTACCTTATATCGTCTAAGAATTCCATTCAGGATTGTTTGTTTTAAAAGGTGGTTTGCATCTGATAGGTTTGAGAACTGTTGTTCCAGGTGACGGCAGTACAGTTTAAATGGTTACTCTAACTGTAGACCATAGCTACAGTCCTAGTGGTGGTTTGGAGTGGTATGATTGAGTCCTAGGTAATTTACGGGCCATTGTTTTCCATTAATATTGTTGCCTTGCAATCTGCCAGCCTTTTTGGACAGGTTTTCTCTGTTTTCTGTTTTCAAGAATCTCTTGATGTTTAGGTGTAGACATAATGATAATACAATATTCATAGTGAAGTCACAAATGAGAAGAATCCAAGATAAACTGGTGAAATTCCTGAATTACAGACTACTATAAAATAAATGTGTTTTTCTAACCAATAGCAATTATGATAATTACATATTACAGTAGATACAGTCTACTGAAATAGGATTAAAAACTCCTTGACTAAGAGTTCCTTAAACATGTCCCTCGTTCAGCAATAGACAAGAATAATTTTCTCCTGGCATATCAGTTGTCTTTGGGCAAATGTATACAGTCGTCCCTCGGTATCAGCGGGTGATTGGTTCCAGGACACCCGCCCGCCCCCGCAAGGATGCTAAAATCCTCAGATGCTCAAGTCCTTACAGTAGGCCCTCCATGTCCCCATCCCTGGTTCTCCCTCTGCAGATCTGATTATATTTGATCCGTGGTGGGTTGAAACCGCAAATGCGGAACCCGCGGATATGAAAGGCCAATGTGAATACTTGTGGATGCCTCGGGGGGGCTTGAAATCGGTTTAGTTTCTTAGCTCCTTAAAAGCATCCTTCCCTGTCTCTCTCTTTTCCCCTCCACATGCCCACCTTTAGGCTAAGCGTAAGACTGGATAGTTAAACCATAGTTTGCTATCCAGTCATCCAAATAGCCAACTTTAATCAAGCCCAACTGAATGAGGTGAACAGGAGCTCTGACCCTCACTCAAAGCACTGCCTATCCTTCCAACTTGAACAGATGAACTTAGCTGCCTGCCGGCCTCTTGCAGGCTTCTCACCAACCATGATCCCCTTCACCTTCTGTCCTCAGGAATTTGCTGTGTGTTGGGTCTGGAGAAGTACCAGTCTGGGACAGTATTCCGTTTAGGTGGAGAGGCTAATTAGAAAGGGAAAGCTCTGCTTTCTTGGGGATCTGAGGTAGATTCTGTTGGAGGGGAAGTGGCACAGTGGACCTGTGTTGGAGTCAGGTTATCCTTCTAAAAAGTAAAGTCCAGGATTTCTGGGGGCTGCTCCCAGCCTGCAGACCAGGCCTGGTAGCTTCTCAGCATGACAGAGGAGGAGGGCTGGGGCTAGGGTGAGGCAAGCAGGAGCCCAGGGTGTAGGGTGCAAGGAGACAGCCACCCTCGGCTTGTGCAGGTCCCAACAGGGCCGGCGCCCTGGGTGCCTGGCTTGCTCACCTTGCCCCAGCCCCGCAGACAAGGCCCCTCACCACCTGGCGCCTGTCTGCTCCCCACCTCTTTCCTCTCCTCTCTTTCCTTTGCTTTCTGTGCTCTGAGCATAGTCACTGGGCACCGACAGGCCCACCCCTTCAGGGCTCTGTGCCCTCTCTGCTTAGTCACCTGCCAATCTCCACCCATCACCTCAAATATCCCTTCCTGACTTCCAAGGAGCTCGCCTCCTCGTCTCTGCTGTTCTGCCAAAGCACACGTACCACACGCCGTATCAGAGCCAGGCTTCGCATCGGAAGGGAATCGAGCGTGTGTTTGCACCGTTCTCCACACCCAGCCTCTGGATTCTCTGAGGGCAGACACGATGCCTTTTCCGTCTTTGTCTGGTCACCAACTTGGTCATCACTTGGCACAAAGTTGGCACAAGAACGAAGGAACGATTGACCCCCTGCTCTAGTTACTTTACTTCAAGACTCGTGTGAAGAAACATTTCATCCCCTCTTTAGCGGTGAGAAAGGCGTCCCGAGCTGGGCCTTCTGAGCGTCGTGCTGTAGTGCGCCAGGGCGTCTGAGCCTCGGCACTAGCGACATTTGTGAGGGGGCGTGTTCCTGTGCACCGTAGGGTGTTTAGCAGCACCCCTGGCCTTCCCCACTAGACGCCAACAGCACTCATCCCCCGTTGTGGTAACCCAGAACGGCTCTAGATATTGCCCAAGAGGCCTTGCGGGGGCAAAATCATCCCCCTGGTGAGGAACCCCTCCACTACCCTGCTCTGTAAGCCATGGGCTTGATCCAAATGCAGCCCCTAAGCTGACATCCCCGGGCACCCCTCTCTCAGTAGAGAGGTGCATCTGCCCACTCTGTCATGGGATGGGCGAGATGCTCAGTTGTGGTCCTGACTGTGTCTTCGGTTGGGCTCCCCAGAAGCAAACCCTGACAAGAGGATTCGCGTGCAAGGAGTTTATTTGGGAGCTCATCCCGAGAGACACCGGTCAGGGGAAGGGCAGCTCAGTCAGGGATGGGGAAGAAGGTGATCAAAGGCAGAGTCATGAGCAGAAGGCCGCTGTGGACAACCGGTCCCTGCTGGGGCCCTTTGGGAGACAGTACGGAGCAAGCTCAGGTTGTTCTAGCCTAGAGGCAAGGAAGCTGGGCTGTTTCTCCATCCACTCCTCTCTCTCATTTGACTGACGACAGTCCTGAGGGCATTATTTCCCATCACTCTGGGTTGCCACATGTGAGAGCCACCCATGCTCCTGTGGCCTGGGTGCCCTCAGAGAGAGCGTCAGGAGTGCTTGCAGTAATACTCAGTCCTCGTGTACAGGATGGCAAGTACCTCGGGGAGATGGGCAGGGCCCCGGCAGCATGGGCTACACCTGTGGCTGAAGAGCCATGGAAGAATGCGGCCATTCACTCTTGGTGATGGAGACAGTGTGCTCTGTAATATAGGTGGGCGTGTGGAGACGTGAAATTGTACTCCATCCAAGTGGACGGGGCGATTTCACGTGAGGTTTTTGTCAGCTACTACAGCCCACGATGCCAACAGTGGAGAGTGTAGCCCACGCCTTACTCTTCCCCGGGAGGACCCCCAAGGCAGTCTGGCCACACGTGCGCTGGGTGAGGCTCTGTCCCTGGCTGTGCGTGTATTCCGGTGAGCTTTAGCTGGCCAGACAGTGCTTACCATGGCTCAGCACCCCCTGCACTTGAGCTCCCTAATTGCCTGCTCTTTCCACAGCACGAGGTTTTTTGAAAATGTTCTCAGTGCACACCATCTTTGGAGCCTTCTGAGCACATCAACGAGCACGCTGGCTGATTCTAAGGAGTCCAACTGCTGCCGTCCCCTACAGCAGCTCGACAGAGATGCACATGCTGAGAAAACCCATGGCCAGAAAAGACATGCTAGAGGAGGCAGAGAACTGAATTAATTACAAGATAATTAACCTAATTTACAGTAGTCAACTGGTTTGTTACACATTCACTGAGTGGAGCATGAAATTTGTTTTAGTTATAATGTACATAGAGTAACAGTTACCATTTTCAGTGTACAGTTCCGGGAGTTTTGAAAAATTTTGTCAACCATGCAGCTGTCATGCAACTGTTCCGTCATGCAAAAAAATTCCCTCGTCCATATTTGGAGTCAATTCCTCCCTCACCCAGAGTTCCTAGCAACCATCAATGTTTTTGTGCCTATATATCACCTTTTCCAGAATGTCACATAAATAGAGTCATAAGTCATATAGCTTTGGGAACCGGCTTCCTTAACATACCTACATTTAAGGCTCATCCATGTTGTTTCTTTTATTATTAGTTTGTTCCTTCTTATTGCTGCATAGTATTCCATCGTGTGGTGGTACCAGCGTTTGCTTACCCATTTAACAGTTAAAAGATATTCTGGTCGTTTCCACTTTGGGGTGATTATGAACAAAGTCAGTGTAAACATTTGCAAATAAGATTTCCTGTGAACATAAGTTTTCATTTCACTTGCGTAAATATCCAGGCATGGCAATGTTGGGTCACGTGGTAAGTGTGCATTTAACTTTATAAGAAACAGTCAAACTGTTTTTTAAAGTGGTTGTACCATTTTGTGTCCCCAACAGCAATGTTTAGAGTCTCGGCCACATCCTTGCCAGCACTTGGTATTGACAGGTTCGTTTTGTTTAAAAGCATTCTAATAGGTGTCTAGTGTATTTCATTGTGGTTTTAGCTTCCATTTCCCTAATGACTAGTGATACTGAGTACCATTTCCTGAGCTTATTTCCATTTATATGTTTGTTGATGTGTTTCTTCAAATAGTTTGCCTATTCTTTATTGGGTTGTTTTCTTATCATTGAGGTTTGAGAGTCCTTATACGATCTGGATACAAGTCGTTTAGGAGATACGTGTTTTGCAAACATTTTCTCCCAGTCTGTAGCTTGTCTTTTCATTCTCCTAACAGTGCCTTTTGAAGAGCAGAATTTCTTAATTTTTACGAAGTCCAATTGATCACTTTTTTCTTTTCTAGGTTATGCTTTTTGTATCAGATCTAAGTAATCTTTGCCTAACCCAAGGTCACAAAGCTATTCTCCTGGGACTTCCCTGGTGGTGCAGTGGATAAGACTCTGTGCTCCTAATACAGGGGGCCCAGGTTTGATCCCTGGTCAGGGAACTAGATCCCACGTGCATACTGCAACTTGAGTTCGCATGCCACAACTAAGGAGCTCGCCTGCCACACCTAAGACCCCAGGCAACCAAATAAATATTTTATTTTTTAAAAAGGGTATTCTCCTATTTTCTTCTAGATATTTTATAGCAGTAAGCTTTATATTTAGGTTTATTATCCACTTTGAGTTCATTTTTGTATAAGGTGTCAGGTATAAGTCAAGGTTCATTTTTTACATATGGATGTCCAAGTGTCCCAGTATCATTTGTTGAAGAGATTGTCCTTTCACCGTTGAACTGCCTTCCCACCTTTGCAAAAAATCAATTGACCATATATGTGAAGCCCTATTTCTGAACTGTCAATTCTGGTCCACTGATCTATTTGTCTGTCTCTGTGCCAATACCACTGTGTCTTAATTACGGTAGCTTTATAATAAATTTTGACACCAGGTAGTGATAAAGCTCCAACTTTGTTCTTCTTTTGCACAGTAATTTTGGCAATCCTAGTCCTTTTGTCTTTTCATACATTTTAGAATCATCTTGCCAATTTCTACAGATTGTCAGGTCTAAACTGTAGTTCCACTAATTATCTGTGTGCCCTTGAGCAAGTTACTTGATTCTCTTGTGCCCCTGTTTCTTCATTTATAAATTGGGTTGTTGATGATGATGATGGCTACTTCGTTTAATTGTTTTGAAGTTTAAGTGACATAACCCATATACACCATATCCGTAGAAAAATTCCCGGGACATAGTGAGAACTCATTAACGGTTAGCCATTTTTTGCCTCACCACCACCCTTCCGATTGCCTTTTCTTTTATTTCTTTAAGACAGTGGGGCCCCATGGTGAGGACAATGGACTGGAATAGGGTGAGACTGATGGCAGGAAAAACAGGTTTGGAAGTGACTGCAATATCCCAGTGGCAACTGATGAGGTCAATGTTAGTGAAGATGTGAAGGAAATACTTGAATCACTTCTCAGGTAGATTGAGCAGGGCTTGATAAGTAATTGGTTATAGGAGTTGAAAACAAGGAAAGTTGAATTTGACTCAGAATCGCTAGCTTTAAGAGATTGAGTGGCTTGTGGCAACTTACATGGTATCACATATAATTCACAATCTTTTGGGGGGGGTCAAGACTGTAGCAAGTTGGGGAATGGTGGCCTTCTTTAGACTGTAAACTGCCACAAGAGCAGGGACTGCTATTTTTGCTCACTACTGCTTACCTACGGCATAGCTACAATGCCTTGCTAGGTACTCACAGTAGACAGAATAATGCGCCCCCCCAGAGATGTCCAATCCTACTCTTTGGAACCAGTGACTATGTTACCTTCCAGTGCAAAAGAGACTTTGAGGGTATGATTAAGCTATGGAGCCTGAGATGAGGATAGTATCCTTGACCCTCTGGGTGGGCCCAATATAATCACATGGGTCCTTCTAGGGGAAGGAGGGAGGGAGGAAAGTCAGAGAGAGAGAGAGAGAGAGAGAGAGAGAGGAGATTGAAAGACGCTTCGCTGCTGGCCTTGAAGATGGAAGAAAGAGCTATAAGCCAAGGAATGCAGATGGCCTCTAGGAGCTGGAAAAGGCCAGGAAACAAATCCTCCCTAGAGTCTCCAAAAAGGAATGCAGCTTTGTCAACACCTTAATTTTTTCTTAGTGAGATCGATTTCAGACTTCTGCATTCCAGAAATATAAGATTATACATTTGTGTTGTTTTAAGCCACTACATTTGTGGTAATTTATTATAGCAGCACTAGAAAATGAATATATGTTTTATGTGATAGTGTTGAAAAATCGTGAAGACCTGTATACTGCTGCCTGTAGTTTACTGAATCCAGGTTTGTAGAACCTCATTCCTCTCTAACAGGAGTACCACCTGGTTGTCTAATATCTGATTAAAATCGAGGGGGAAAAAAGATGTACGAAAAAGATGCATGCAGCCTTTCCCAGAACATCTACTGTCATCCTTTAATTTTATAAAATGCTTTGTTTCCAAGATCCCAAATGTCAGAAACAAGTAAGAGGCTTAGCGTCTTTGGGGAACGCAGAACGAACCCAACCAGAACAATATAGTGGTAGGAACTTAGGCTCTGAAACCAGGAAAAACCAAAACCAAGAGGCATATTTTGCTAACGGGGCTGTTTCCAAGTGCTTCTCCCAGGCCACTGCTGATTGCATCGTGGAGGAAGAGGCCACCAGCTCCCCATTTTCCTCTCAGAGGACTGCAGGGGAATGTTCCATTTCTGCAGGCCTTTTGGCCTGGTCACTTTCTCAGCACATACACTGCCAACCCCTTTCTGACCTCAGTTCACAGTTTACACTCAACAAATCCAGCTCCCTGCCCCGGGTGTAACCAGAGACAGGGATAACCCCATGACGTAAACCTAGATTATGTAAACTGAGTTTTTAATGTAAACAGAGATCACCTGTTCTTTAGCTCTGTTTAGCTTTATAGAATTACAATGGCTAACAGTTGCCGTGTACGGAGTGTCTGCATGCCTTAATCTCTCAAAGCCTACTATAGTCTCAGTTTTACAGATGAGGAAATAGAGACCCAGAAGGTTTTAAAACTCGTCAAAGCTCAAATAATTAGAGCAAATCCAGGAATATATATGGTTTTTCCTAGAAGACAAACTTTATCTTTCCCCTGAAATTAAAATGTGCTGCCTAGAAGCCTTTGGGCTTCCTAACATTTATATGGAAAATGGCAGATACTCTATCTAGCAAGGACTTTAGGAATCATAGCATCTATTTTTTTTCCCTATTTCTAATTCTTCCCAAGGTGAAGCATTTATTCAGGTGAGGCTTACAGTCCATCAGAGCCTCAATTAGCAGAACTTCAAGACACTGGAAAGGGGAACATCACAAGAAAATGAGCAGATCCAAAATGTATTCATTCCCAGGAGACTTATAATGAAAACAACATTCAGGATCAGGATCTGGAAGCAAAGCAAGATCGGCATCATCATACAAAACTCAGTTACAGAGCTTCCCTGGTGGCGCAGTGGCTGAGCGTCCGCCTGCCGAGGCAGGGGACACGGGTTCGTGCCCCGGTCCGGGAAGATCCCACATGCCGCGGAGCGGCTGGGCCCGTGAGCCATGGCCGCTGAGCCTGCGCGTCCGGAGCCTGTGCTCCGCGGCGGGAGAGGCCACAACAGTGAGAGGCCCGCGTACCGCAAAAAACCCCTCTCCCCCCAAAAAAACTCAGTTACATCCACTATACCATACCTGCTGAGGTCAGAAAGTGGGCTCCTGCTACCACTTGGAAGCCTTTCCAAGGACAAGGGCTAAAACCAAAACCTTTCTCATGGGAACCTACTGTATAGCATGGGGAACTCTGTTCAATACTCTGTAATGACCTATATGGGAATAGAATCTAAAAAAGAGTGTATAGATGTACGTGTATGACTGACTCACACTGCTGTAGAGCAGAGACTAATACAACATTGTAAATCAACTAGACTCCAATAAAAAATTAATTAAAAAAAAAAACCTTTTTCATTATCCACAACGCTCTAATCCCTAAGCCAGTCCATAGATTGCATGTTTTTACAAGAATTACCAAATATAGCTCAGAAAATGGAAAGTATGCTTGGTGCTCAGAAAAATAAAAATATATTTGTGTATATATATATATATATATATATATATGTGTATATATTTTACAATTTTATAAATGCTAAAACTCCATATTTAAATATTATTTAAATAGCATATTTAATGCTATTTAATAGGTTTTGGTATATATATAATGTTAATTTTTGGTAACAGGTTTTGGTATATATAATGTTAATATTTATATAATACATGTATATATTAAAATTATGTGTATATTCAAGGTCACCACATTACCTTACCCAAAGAAGTCCCTATAGACAAAGTACCTCCGACTTAGTCATCCTACATTTTGAAAAGAGTAAAAACTTAATATATTTTTAAAAGAAAAAAAATTGTCATCAGATCCATTTTAATATGGCTGACTAATGTTACTAAATATATAACACTGTCTAATACTAAATTACAGTTGAAATGCATTACTAAGAAAAGATGATAACCCCAACTATAATTTTAGTTTTGTCATATATAAAAGCTAGATACGACTCCCGGCCTACATTTTTCTGGAAATATCGTTCGTTATCTGTTCATCTGTCTCAGAGAGTCAATGCCTTGTGCCATCGCCATTTTGATAACAATCTAGTGTCTACAAGGCCAAGGTATGACGGTATCGTCTCTTGTAAGAACCTCTCACATCCGGTGTGACACTTAAACTCTAAGTGTAACCCAAGCCTTAGCTCCTCCCTACTCTCTTCAAATGTGATGTTCTTTTCTATCACGTTTGGAGAAAAAGGGGTTTGTCATCTGACTGCTCCAGAGTCATTCAGTCGGCACCTCCTTTTCTGCTTTGCGAGCTCCTGCTCGGGGCCACCCCAGGCAGCCTTTCCCTCCCCTGTAACGATGCTGTCATGGAGCACGGAGGGTGGGCCACATGCTCTATGGTGGCCTGCCCTCCATTCCCCCACGACGGCAGGTGAGAATGTGTTTAAGACTTTACTGACCAGTTGGGGATAACTTATTGGTATTACAGGGTAGAAAGTACTTTTTAACTGGATGCTAAATATGAATTCTCTCATAGTGCAAAGGAAAAGAACAAAGGACATTAAACACTTCATTGAGGAGGGTGGGGTCCTTGTGACGCGACATCCCAGTTCTCGGCCTTGCTGCCAGGCCCACTCTCCTCTGACCCTTCCAGAGAGAGAGAAGGAGCTCCCTTCTTCAAATGTGTTCAGTGTACAGTTTTCACTCCATTACAGGAAAACTCCACTCACTCTCCTCAGGGGTTAGCACTGTGCTGGGTTGATCATCTTCTGTGGTGGGCACTCTTTGGGCCCCATCCAGGCTCCTCTCCAGGCTTCCGTGTGCTTTTGCTTCTAATGGTCTAAAGTTGAGACTCTTTGATCTGCTTTAAAGAGCCAGGGACAGGCAGGCACAGGAATGTGAAAGCCCCGCTCCCTGGCCTGAAGTTGGGACAAACTCAGAGGCGTGACATACTCCAGAGCTCCCCAGCAGGGTCTGGCTGAGGCTGGCTCTTCACCTGAGATCACACCCTCAGGGTTCCTCCCCTTCCCAGTCCCCCGCTTCTCTCACCCCTTTAAAGGTCTCCCTGGAAGCACTTACTTTAAAAAAATCACTCTCATACGAATCCTCACCTCAGGGTCTTCTTCTCGGGAACCAACCTAAAGCAGCACCTTTCTACCCATTTTTAAGTGTAGTCAAAGGCTCCATAATTCTCAGGCAGTACATTCCCAAAGTGCAGCAGGACAGCCCAGGGTCTCTGGTGTGATAAGTCAAATCCTTTTGAGTTCTCTCCCCAACAGTGTGGGATGAAACTGCGCCACTTTACCGCTCCAGTCCCCAGTGGGTAAATGCCGGGCAAAATAAACATCTGTCCCGAGGACAAAAAAATCATTCTCAGCAACAAAGTTAAATCCAATTAAAGAGGACAAACTTTCCCCAAAGCAATACAACTTGCAAAGAGGTGCTCTACCCAAAATTAGATTCTGTAATTGGCCAAGCTGATTCTCTTCCCTTCTTCTACCTCCTGCCCGGTTGCCAACCATACATAGGAAGTAAGTCCACCGCGTGCTGTTGTGAAAGAACAAGCCATCTACGCTGAGAGCCATTTTTAGTAATACGACGACTCCACAGGGGCTTTGACAAAAAACGTCTCTTTTCTCTGGTCCAGTGATTCTCAAACTATGGTGCCAGGACCACCAGCAGCAGCATCTGGGAACTGGTTAGAAGCACAAATGCTCTGACCCCCGCCTGACACCTAGTGAATCAGAAGCTCTGGGGTTGGAAGCCCTCCAGGAATTCTGAGGCATGCTCGAAGCTGAGAACCACTGCTTCGGTCAAGTCAGGCATCTTCTGTCTTTAATCTCTGTAAACATTTTTTTCAAATTCTCAGGAGAGAAAGTAGGATTGGCTGTTACTAAGGAGTTTCAATCCTCGATGCAATCATCTATGGCAAGGAGAAAGGATGAGTAGAATGAGGGGAACTCTGAGAACAAAGAAGCCTCCGTGAACTACTGCATCCACCATTATTCACTGGTCTAGGAGTCATGGAAGAAGTCATCTATGATGTACTAGAATACAATGGATCAGGTCAGCCAAATATAGAGGTCTTCATGACAGTGATTTTGAAAAATGGAAACAAAGCAAGTTTCTCTGCTTCAGACTGTTTAGCAGTGCCTAATATTGAGATGAGCGCTCCTCTAGTGTGTTCTTATAACGTGACTGAATTACCCCATTAGTGTACATACTGTCAAAATTGCTTGCTTTTTTTTGTCCCTATATTGGAAGCATCTCAAAGACAGGGACTATTTCTTGTTCACCTCTGCATCTCTAATGACTGTACCACAGTTAGGTGATCAATAAACATTTCTTACATGTTGAATAAGTAAAAAGAAACGAGGCATCAAAATAATGTAGTCAATTCCTAACTAGAGGAAAGCCCTGGGATTAGGATTGAGGGTTAGGTTCTTCCATTTACATAAGTGACTCAAGGCAGCTCTAAACAAAATCCAGGTAGACCCAGAAGTACTTTGTGGTAAAGTGGTAGGGTAGGGTGACAACAGTGGAAACATTTTACAAAGGAAAGGTCCTTTTTTGTTTTTTGTTTTTGGTGCTTGCAGAGTGTAAACTCTTTCCTCCCCTACCCAGTTCTATCGAGATATAATCAACATACAGCACTGTATATGTTTAAGGTATATAGCACAGTGATTTGATTCACATATATTGTGAAATTATTGCCAGAGCTGTCCAGGTCTTTGCTCAAAACCCACCAACCACTGCCTTTAGCAGGAGTTAACATAATCTTTAAATTAAAGGGTCCAGAGATAAGAAAGGAAGCTACAAAAACAAACAAACAAAAAACACAACGAGATGGAACCAGCTGGGACCAAGACAGCAACGAATCTGACCTCCAACAGACCCTGAGTCTCATTATTTGCTGATTTTACTACATTAGCATATTTAAATGATATGCCTACTGGTGGCCATGACCAGACATTAAGGATCAAAAAAGGATACAAAGGGAGTGGCACCCACTCCCTCGGAAAAAGCCCTGCCCCTTCCCCAGTAGACTAATGCATATGCCTCCCCACCACTGGCCTCACTCCTCCTCCCTGTGTCTTCACTCTTTAAAATTAAATCCCTCTCACCAGGTGGGCAAGAAGATGACCTGTGAACTTAGTTCCCCTTCTCCATTCTTTGGCCACTGAATAAAGCTTGTGCTGAGTCGATCTCAGCTCAGTTTTGTTATTACTCGGCTGCTCTAACCTGAGCGGAAAAAGAACCCTCCCCTGCCGAAGCAGAGAGCCTTGACCCAGGATAGGGCCTGAACAGGGTCCATACGACAATAATTTTAGTTAACATCCATCATCTCAAATAGGTACAAAAGAAAAAAAGAAAAAGGAAAAAAAGGTTTTTTACTTTATGTTAAGAACCCTTAGGGTTTACTCTTAACAACTTTCCTATATACCACACAGCAGTGTTAACTATAGCCATCAGGTTGTACCTTACATCCCTAGTACTTATCTACCTTATAACCGCAAGTTTGTACCTCTTGACCACCTTCCTCCAACTCCCCCTCCCCTCAACCCCCACTCTGGTAACCACATATTTGATATCTTTTTCTATGAGTTTAGGGTTGTTTGTTTGTTGTTTGTTTTAGATACCACATATAAGTGAAATCATACAGTATTTGTCTTTCTCTGTCTGGCTTATTTCACCTAGCATAATACCCTCCAGTTCCATCCATGTTGTCGCAAATGGCAGGATTTCATTCTTGTTCACGGCTGAATAATATCCCATTGTGCATATATATACCACAACTTCTTTATCCATGCATCTGTTCATGGACTAGAAAGGTCTTTAATTGGAATCTTAAATTGCTTTTGCCTCACAAAGGAGAGGCCTGTGGTTGCTTTTCAGACCCCAGAAAATAACATTTTTTCCATTAAAATCTATTGTTTTACTGTAAGGAATTTATGCTATTTCCTGGGCTCTCAAACCCTTTGTGAAGCTCCAACCATTTGGAGGACAGGGCAAGTTTTGAGGGGAGGGATGTGAAATCTGAAGACTGAGTATAAAAGGGCTGGGGGGAGCAGAGCAAACATAAAGAAAAGTGGGTTTGGGTGGGGTGCTCGAGACCTTTGCCAAGCAAATACGTTGGGGAGGGGGAGATGGGGAATGTCATCTGGTTTTTTAGAAAGGGGGTTTTAAGTTAAGGACCATTTATTTTAAGAGGCATAAACGTAAAACTACAATTTAAATCGCCTTCCAGGAGTGAAGACCTACAACTAATTCATAAGCAGAAGGGGATCAGAAAATGCCACACCTGTGGGGGACTTCCTTGGTGGCCCAGCGGCTAAGACTCCGCGCTCCCAATGCAGGGGGCCCAGGTTCCATCCCTGGTCAGGGAACTAGATCCCACATGCCGCAACTAAGAGTTCGCATTCTGCAACTAAAAATCCCGTGTGCCACAACTAAGACCTGGCACAGCCAAATAAATAAATATTAAAAAGAAAAAGAAAATGCCACCCCTAAATATGCCACCTTGACATAAGGATTATTTTGAGCTAAAGGCAGTTAAGAAGTAACAAATGCAGAAAGAACTCTCTGCCCTCCTCCTATCTGCCTAGAAGCAGAGCACAAATTTCTCCTTGTAAAAGTGTTCCCACTCCCCTCTCCCACACCAGGAAGAGGAAAACCACCATTATCACCTGAGACAGAACCTCAGTCCCAAGATGGGTCCGCATAACAAACCTTACTAAACAGCTTTTATCTTCCACTTGTTTCTCCCATATATTTTACCTGCCCACAATTTACTGCCCCTGGAATCCCAAACCCCTTGTTCTTTGTCTTATCACTTCTCCACAAACTTATCACCCCTTGTTAAAATGGAATATAAGCCCCTGGATCTAAGTGCCTGTTGGGGTCTTTACTTCCTTTTCTGTGAGGCCCTCATGTGCATATGTAATAAACCTTTTCTCCTGTCAATGTCTATTGTCAGTTTAATTAGCAGGCCCCAGCTACTGAACATAAAAGCATATAGGAAAAGTTTCTCTCTCCCTGCAATATTTTCTTGGGTCCTAGAGAAACAGTTTTTATCTTAAGATGTGGAAAAGAACAACTTTAGTTTTTTTTCACAAGTTTTGGATTTTGTCTTCCTCTCTTTTGTTGTATGTGTTCATCTTGGTGGTTTCCTTGATTTTTCCAGTCGGTGATATCTGCATGATTCAGATCATCCCAGGCTTCCCTGTACCCAACCTTTGACGTAATTGATGATAAAGGAAATATAAAGACTTTGAGACATAGTTTTTTTTTGCCACACCATGCGGCATGTGGGATCTTAGTTCCCCGACCAGGGATTGGACCCGCGCCCCCTGCACTGGAAGTGTGGAGTCTTAACCGCTAGATCGCCAGGGAAGTTCTGAGACATAGTATTAAGGTGAATTTACTTCTGAACAAGAGAGGGGAAACCTGATCGAACACAGCAGGATTAAGTCCTATGGGATGGAGTCTTCAAACTAACTATCAAATAATAATTCAGAGACAATTAAAGTATTGAGGATTTACTTATATTTAGGGACTACACAAGGGAGTACAGCTCCCACGGAGACCCTCTCAGACCAAAAGCAAGGGTGGGACTTATAAAAATCAAACCGAGAAAGTTTCATAAAGGATGACTGGTTGAACAAGACCAAGTTTGTCAGTTCAAGATTGGTTCATTGTAATGAAGCCGGGCACAGGCCATTTACGGAACCCCAAGTCTGGTTGTGGTTTTTAGGAACTGTGTTTACCCATCAAGTCTGTTATGTTGACCCCAGATATGCAGTTGAGTTACACATAGGCTGCAAAAAGTCACAGTTGCATCATGAAGCCATTTTTCTGCTGATTTGGACCAGTTTTCCAGTAAGTGGCTGCTCAGTTCCTTTTAGTGGGGCCCTGACCACGCACTGCCTTGCAAGTTCTCATACCCTCGTGGCTCAGGATTCTGCAAACCTCCTACTTTGCTAAACCCAGGGTTTGTCACTGTGACCAGGAACATCTCCATAATTAAAAGTTGATGGTGACAGACATTCTTCGCTTGACCAAACTTCAGTCAGGCTCTTGAACCTTCTCCTAGGCCCATCTGCACACTTTCTTGTAGAACCTATTTTTGGCAAGAACCCTGCTAAATCAGTTTAACCAGAACTCCCTCCCCTGGATATCTGATCGCCCTCAATATATGATCAGGTTCCTCATCCTCCACCATCCCCCAGGTAATGTCTGACCACCCTGCCTTGTTTTCAGTAAAGAATCCTATTAGGTCAGTTGCGCTAGAACCCCCCCACCCTTACCCCTGATGTTTTCTCTTAGTAATTTTCTATCCACTGACCTTCCACCCTGCTCCTTGGCTATAAATTCCCACTTGCCCATGCCATATGTGGAGTGGAATCCAATCTCTCTCCTCCAGTGGGCCCTATACCTATCCTGAGGGTCTGGAATATACTTTTCTTTAACAATGATTCATATCTGAAGGGAGAATATATTAAGTGGACAAGGTAGAAAAGAATGTATCTGTGTTGGGAGGTACCCAAGACCACCCCTAGGTTTGATTATTCACTAGAACTCACAGAACTTTTTTTTAATTGAAGCTGGTTTTTTAACTGGAGGCTGGTCACACAGGCAGCCTCTGCCTAGCAGGTATAAAAATCCTCGATTCTCGGAAGGAAAGCAGGTGTTCAGCATAAACCATATTGTTCGTACAGTGCAGGCACAGTGAGCTAGTCTTATCAGCTAAGAGTGGGAACTCTCTCCACAATCGAAGTTTCCAGATGCCATTCAACAGCCAGCCCAAGCAGGCCTTTAGCAGGCAACCTAAGCAGGCTTTCCAAAGGACTGCAGTCAGGCCTGCTATGTGAACTCTTTTCCGCACATATCCTCATTTGAAATCATTCTTTATCACGTTCAACTGTTTTATTTAGGGCACCATGGACAACATAAATATTTCTATAAAAGATTTATCAATCTTAAGGAAGATATCTACTTCTTCACTTAAGTTTTACAAAGATTTTGCTCCCTGGATTAATTTTTTCTGTCAGATCTCCCAGACAAGGGATCAGCAAATTATGGCCTGTGCGCTAAATACAGCTTGCCCTTGCTTTTGTAAATAAAGTTTTACTGGAACGCAGCCATGCCCATCCATTTATATATTGTTTACAGCTGCTTTTATACTAGAAGGGCAGGCTAGGATAGTTGTGACAGAGATTGTATGGGCCTCAAAGCCTAAAATATTTACTATCTGGTCCTTCAGAGAGGAAGTTTGCTAACTCCCATCCTAGACCATAAGAAGTGCAAATAATCAGCTTTCTTTTAATACTCCCAAGTATGTTCTTCAAAATATGTATTTCCTGTTTTGAATATAGTGTTCGTCTAATAAGGAGAAAACATTGAGAATAAGACCACTAGATGGGCATTAACTCTTGGGATGGTTTTCTCCATCTAAGTAGTTTACTTCTGCCCAGTACACAGAATTGTCACAATAATGGCTAAAATGTTCTAAGAAAAAGTGTTCTCCAATAATACAAAGAATTGTTGCTATATTTATTTTTTTATTATTATTTTATAGCACCAGGCTTCAGAGTGCTGGAAGAAATCTGATATTGGAGAAAGTGACCCCTTCTCTTGGTTTTGGAAATTCCCTAGTGATCATTTATGGGCTTTAAGACAGTTGGTTTAAAATAATTTCTCTGAAGGCAATTTTCAGAGGAGAGGGTAGGCTGTTCCTTGAAGTCTTACCACTCATCCTGATCAAGCTTGGGATGTACAAACCCTACGGTCAACCTCACATTGTTTTGGATGGAATAGAGCTGAAAGCAGTTTCTAAATGTCCCCGCCTCAAGGATATTATACGGACAAGATTTACTAATAGACAAAGAAAGAGAAAACCAGACCAAAACAGTTATTGTGAATTTCAGGAGACCAGCTGTCCATGGACGTCGAAATTCTGCACAGGAAGTTTAGGGTTAAAAGTGCAATAATCGGGCTTCCCTGGTGGCGCAGTGGTTGAGAGTCCGCCTGCCGATGCAGGGGACACGGGTTCGTGCCCCGGTCCTGGAAGGTCCCACATGCCGCGGAGCGGCTGGGCCCATGAGCCATGGCCGCTGAGCCTGTGCGCCCGGAGCCTGTGCTCCGCAACGGGAGAGGCCACGACAGTGAGAGGCCCACGTACTGGGGAAAAAAAAAAAAAAAAAAAGGGCAATAATCATTTCTAACTGCGCTGGGACTTGTAGAGGCAGGAATTTGTAGAGGGGTCATTCCAACACCCAGAGCAGCTCTCAAGTGGTACTACCCTTGAGTCTCCCTCATGTGGGAAGACAAGATGAGGCCCAGGAACTCTCCAAGCTCTAGACACAGAAGCAAATCTCTCTTCAACAGGGGTCTGCTGCAGAATGGATAACAGGGGGCCGAGACCACAGGTGGTGGGAGTGACTCTGAGAAGTCCATAATCAAGGTGAACGAAAGGAAGATACAGAACCTTCTCACGCACTTCTAGCAACCTAGGCAAAAACACTGAATTGCAGAAGCAGCCCTATCTGATATCCATTCATTCATTCATCCGTATTCATCCACTCAGGAAATATTGATTATGTGGTATGTGCTAAATGCTAGGTGCTGAGTAAAAACTGCAGCTTACAGTATAGTGGAGGAGGCGGACGTGAAATAAATAGGCGCAGTATAACGTAATGGTTAGTAGAGTGACTTCAAACTACTCGGGTTCAAATTCCAGCTCTGCCACTTGCTATTCTGAGCAAGTTCACTTAACCTCTCTGGGACTCAGTTTTCTCATCTATTAAGTAGGATTAATAATAATACCGACCCTCTTTGAGATGAACCAACTGTAACTGCACACAACGTGGGTGAATGTTGAATGAAAGAAGCCAAACACAAGGGTACACACTGTATGACTCCATTTACGTAAAGTTCAAAAAGAGGGAAAATGAAATCTATGGGGTCAAAAGTCAGGATAGTGGTTACCTGAAGGAGACATGAGGGGGACTCCGGGGTTCAGGTAATACTGTGTTTCTTCTTTGTCTGCTGGTTACACGAATGTGCTCACTTTGTGAAAATTCACTGGGCTGAACATTCATGTGAACTCTTCTACATGTACATAACAGTTCCATAAAAAGTTGGGAAATAACTATAGGAACAAAGCTAAAAGACAGATTTAGGGCTTCCCTGGTGGCGCAGTGGTTAAGAATCTGCCTGCCAATGCAGGGGACACGGGTTCGAGCCCTGGTCTGGGAGGATCTCACATGCCTCAGAGCAACTAAGCCCGTGCACCACAATTACTGAGCCTGTGCTCTAGAGCCCGCGAGCCACAACTACTGAGCCCGCGTGCCACAACTGCTGAAGCCCGTGCGCCTAGAGCCTGTGCTCCGCAACAAGAGAAGCCACCGCGATGAGAAGCCTGCGCACCACAACGAAGAGTAGCCCCCGCTCGCCGCAACTAGAGAAAGCCCGCGTGCAGCGACGAAGACCCAATGCAGCCAAAAATAAATAAATACATTTATGTAAAAAAAAGACATATTTAGGTAAAAGACAATTTTTATGCACAAACATGTCCTTTATAGTTTTATTTATCCCTATGAAAAATTAGAGACAGCCTAAAAGTCCAACAGCTTTTTAAAAGATAACCATGGTGACTGTAACAGAAAAATTCTCACAATTACTAATTGACCAAAACAGAACATAGCATTTTGAACACATACTACAACTTTATTTCTGTAATCATTAAAATCTATTATTAAAAAGGAAAAATAATGAGCTCATTGGGTTGTTGGAAGGATTAAATGGGATATTACATTTCAAGTGCACAGAAGAGTACTTAGCATGTAGTAAATGCTCAGTGATGTTAACTGTTACTGTTTCTATACAAATATATAACTGCACACTGTGAGAAGAAATATAATGAAAAATGTGGTGTTATAAGAGTAGATCCAGGATCCAGGTTAGGTTTTCAAAACAAAGGATTCCTGTCTTCCAGGACGCCATGATGCCGACCCAGAGCATTAACCACTAAGAGGCTTTGCACTCAGAGTCCAGAGCCACCAACCTCGGCACAGGCCACAAATGAACACCCAAACAGAAAGGACTGCAGACACTCACTGATAACAGCAATAATACAGTACATGGACATAGCTTGTTATGGTTTAAGAAGTATTTTCACACAAAAAGACTCATGTAGGTATAACAACAAACCAGTGAGGTAGATAATATTCCCAGTCCTCAGATAAAGTGACTGAGCTGTAATGACTTCTTCTTTTTTTTTTTTTTTTTTTTTGTGGTACACGGGCCTCTCACTGTTGTGGCCTCTCCCGTTGCGGAGCACAGGCTCCGGACGCGCAGGCTCAGCGGCCATGGCTCACGGGCCCAGCCGCTCCAAGGCATGTGGGATCTTCCCGGACCGGGGCACGAACCCGTGTCCCCTGCATCAGCAGGCAGACTCTCAACCACTGCGCCACCAGGGAAGCCCTGTAATGACTTCTTTAACGTAACCCAGAAAGGGGAAGTACTGAGGTTTGAGCTTCATTTGTCTATATGTCCAACTTCAAAACATGCATTTCCCCCAGTGCCCCAGACCTTCCACAATCTGGGCAGCTATAAACAGACACAGAAGACACTCTGCATCCCATTCCTGTCCCTTGGAATCTGGGAAGGAAAGCAGAAGAGTGCACTCTAGGCTTTCCTTCTATTGAAGGACTACTGTCTGGGAAGGAAAGAAATTGAGCCAGTCAGATCTCCTTGTACACATGCTAATGACAGACCTCCTAGCAAACACTCCAATAGTATTAACTAGTAGGACAGTCTTTATCTATGCAATACTTTGAGGAGGATGTACTTGGTTTGTCTGGCATTGTTTGTGGTAAACAAACCTGGAACATACGTATTTATGGGGCACGGCTCCCTGGAAAATGTAAGTTATGTAACAATCAGAGTAGAAAAAATGGAGACATACCATCACCAAAGTAGCTTTCTTTTCTTGTAAGTGATGACTTTGACATTGCTTAGAGATCTTATATGTTAAATCTGACCTGGTATGTGTCTTAACGTGGCAAGAAAGGGCCAGGAGAGCTGCACTGGTAGTCCCTGACTTCCCATTGCTTTGTCTGTGCTCATTACTTGTACCCTTGAAATTATCAGTAAAGCTTGATGCTGGGTAAGATGTGTGATTCTTGTAAGTCTGATTTGCCAGTTTGATCCCTGTGTTAGCTCAGAAACGATGGGTATATAGCAGTAAGTACAGCTGAATTTTTGGGGTGTCCAAGGAGCACACTCAATGTGAAAACATCTTCAGACCACAACCCTTAGGGGTTGAGCCGCATCAGGGGACACCCCAGGAGCTCCAAAGACATGAATAGCCCAAATGAGGGCAGAGTCACTCCAGATGGGGTTTCACTTCCCAAAGGGGACAGGATGATTCCACTGAGAGACAGACAGGTCTTTCTAGATGGTCACAAGTTCCTGAACCAGAACCTTAGCCCTGGAAAAGACTCAACATTATTTTTCACTACTACTCAAATCCACACCCTGGTTCACATTCCAAGTTTGCCGGTGGTACTTTAAAGACCATTTGATAGAAAAAGAAAGAAGAAATCTTTCTTCAGAAGGCTTACCTGGTCAAAAGTCACCTCTTCTACAATGTCCCTGACTGTCGTGCTTGGTTTCGATCACTTTAATTAGCAACTGGTCCCTAGGGAGACCCCCAGATACTCCTTGCATTCTTTCCTTTTGTCATAAGTAAACCCAAGTACTACCCACAAGCTTAGACCCAGGACTACCTTGTCAATACTTCAAATACTAGGCAAATGCAGAATTTTCCATTACTCATCCATAAGCTTCTCTTACTGAAGCAGGGAAAGGAAGTCCATAGGAAGTCACCTTGTCATAGCCAATAGGTTGACGATGGCTCAGAATAAGGCAAATGTGCAATCCTCCCCACCCTACCCCTGCAAATGCACAAATAAAAGTTGTTCATCGATCATTAGATAGAGCACAGTCTTCTGTGGAGGCATGCTGTTATTACAAACATAAACGCCTCATCTCCTTGTACGTAATCCATCTCCAGAGAGGATTCTTCTGCTCTGCTTGGAAATTAGGTCACAACTTTTAACTCAAAGCTATAGTATATGAAAGCTAGATCTTCCAGTGTGAGCATCTAAGGAGGTATCATAGTGGAGTAGGGGGGCCATAGCTGACCAGGAGGAAATGAATAAAATTATCTAAGCGGTTTCTGGTGGTTGTATCTTAGTTACTGAGCCTCATTAAAATATTTATCTGGTCAATACATATTGTAAAGCATGCTGTGTTCTGTCTTACATGTGGGAGTAGACTCTGTCTACTTGGCTAATGGGTACAAAAGCCTGAAGGCACCAAAGTTAGGTGGAGTTTACTGGCTTTTTATAATTCTTCATTAAAAAAAAATCCCACAGGCACACAGCCTACGGCTGGCCGTAGGCAAAACTGAGAGAGATGAAGTGTACCTTTGGATTTACCATTATTTTCTTTCTCTCCCTGAAATAGCCATTCCCCTCATACGAAAAGTATCCTTTCTCTAAATGTTACAGTCCTGAGCTCACCCCCCAAAATACCTTGCTGTGTCCCAAAGTTCTCTATCGGGTAACAGAAACTCTGAAATTGTAACCATCCACTTCATTCTTTCATTAATTCACTAAACATTATTGGGCACTGTTTTGTGTCAGACATTTTAAGTTGCTGGGGACAAAAGAATGTGTAAGAAAGATCCTTCCCTTCCTTCTTCCCTGCCCACAAAATCCTATTATTTTGGCCTCATAAAAATCTTTTGGAGGGACTTCCCTGGTGGTCCAGTGAGTAAGACTCCAAGCTCCCAATGCAGGGGGCCCGGGTTTGATCCCTAGTCGGGGAACTAGATCCCGCATGCCTGCTGCAACTAAGAGTCCACGTGCCGCGACTAAGACCTGGCACAGCCTGCCTAAATAAATACATAAATAAATAAATATTTTTAAAAATCTCTTGGATTCTCTCTTCCCTTTCTACATCCCTGCCACCATCATTCTGACTCAGCCCTGGTGAACTAATGTTGGATCTGCTGCAGTAGTCTTAACTACCCATCCTCTTTGCATCCTTTTCCTTCAAACCCAGTCTCCACATATGAATTAATATGCCTAAAATGTTCTTCTTGCTCCAAGCTGCCCTCAGATCCTCTATGATCTGATCCTTACCTGCCTTCCTAGATGTATCCATTCCCATTCTGTAATAGTTATGCCCATCTGCTTAGGTTCTTGGACTACACTATGGTCCTGTGCCTCTGTGCCTTACCATGTGGAAGATTTTTTGCTAACAGTTTTACTGAGATATAATTCACGTACCATACAATTCACCCACAAAAGTGTATAATCCAATGGTCTTTGGTATATCTACAAAGTTGTGTAACCATTGCCACATTGATTTTAGAACATTTTCGTCAGCCCCAAGAGAAACCCCTTACCCACTGGCTGTCACTCCCCATTTCTCTCCAATCCCCTCTCAGCCCTAGGCAATCATCAATATACATTTTTTCTCTATGGATTTGCCTGTTCTGTACATTTCACATAAATGGAATCATGTATTTAGCCTTTTGTGTCTGGCATCTTTCATTTGCATAATGATATAGCATGTATTAGTACTTTATTTCTTGTTATTGACAAATAATACTCCATTGTATGGATATACCACGTTGTATTTATTCATTCATCAGTTGATGGACATTTGGCTTCTTTCTATTTTTTGGCTATTATGAATAATGCAGCTATGAATCATTCATGTACAAATATTTGTGTGAAAACACGTCTTCAGTTGTCTTGGGTATACACAGGCATACCTTGGAGATATTGCACGTTGGGTTCCAGACCACCACAATAAATTGAATACCACAGTAAAGCGAGTCACATGAATTTTCTGGTTTCCCAGTGCATATAAAAGTTATGTCTACACTATACTGTAGTCTATTAAATGCACAATAGCATTATGTCTAAAAAAATGTACATACCTTAATTGAAAAATACTTCATTGCTAAAAAATGCTAACCGTCATCTGACAACACAGGGTTGCCACAAACTTTAATTTGTAAAAAACATAGTACCTGTGAAGCGCAATAAAGCAAAGCACAATAAAATAAGGTATGCCTGTATCTTGGAGTGGAAGTGCTGGATCATACGCTAACTCCATGTTTAACCTTTTGAGGAACTAGCAGGCTGTTTTCCAAAGTAGCTATATAATCTTACATTCCCAAGAACAGTGTATGAAGGTTCCAGTTTCTCCACGATCTCACCAGCTCTTAATTACTATCCGTTTTTTTGATGAGAGACATCCTAGTGGGGGTGAAGTGCTATCACACTGTGGTTTTGATTTGCGTTTCCCCGATGATTAAAGATGCTGAGCATCCTTCCATGTGACTATAGAGATCTTCTTTGGAGAATAGGTACCTCTCTGCTTTACACTCTTCCCTTGTCTTGAATGCCCTCTCTCCCACCTTGGTCCCCATTCCTGGTTTGTTGAGAACTTCTACTTATCCTTCAAAATCTGGCTTAACCATCATATTCTCTCTGAGGTCTTCCTTGACTCTCCCAGGTAGAACTATCTCCTTTGAGCCACTTGTGTATGCTCTGCAACACTTATCACCCTGTGTTGTCTAACACGTAGGAATGCCCCCACACCACAGACTTGGGGCTTGGTCATGTAACTTGCCTTAGCCAATGGAACATGGACAGTTATGACTTATACCACATCCTAATACAAGCTCTCATGCTGTTCTCGATATGGCTTTGTTCCCCTTTTTGACCTTCTGCCTTCCACCATGAGAACAGCTCCAGATAGTATCTGCTCTTCAGCTTGGGTTCCAGAATGAGAAGACACATGGAGCTAAGTTGAGCCCAACAGAGCCCAAAGGTCCCCAAATGAATTCTGCCAAATTATAGTTT
Source organism: Pseudorca crassidens (assembly GCF_039906515.1). NCBI lineage: Eukaryota > Metazoa > Chordata > Mammalia > Artiodactyla > Delphinidae > Pseudorca > Pseudorca crassidens. The sequence goes on from NC_090317.1 coordinate 113,265,730, forward strand.
TTTGCTACTCGAAGTGTGACCCAAAATGAAGCATCCACGTTTATAATATTTACAAATATTTATATTTACAAATATTCAGTGCAATGCTTCTCCTCTGAAAGAGGCTGAGAAATCTTACAAACTGATGCTTAGGAGGAATCCTGAAAAGTGATCTAGTAACACTTTTCATCTCAGATAGGCTTCACTTCAAACACGTGAGAACATTTTTAAAAAGAATTCCAGTAAAGAATAACATAGTAATACAGGAATAAATTTAATACCTAATGCACATGTGTAATGGTGGGATTCTGCTTTACATCTAACTTATTTCTTCATGCTATAGTTTAAATTATTTTCCTAAACCTTGGAGAAACGGAGGAAAACTGATCTCTGCTTCTGCGATAGAGATTTTTATCTAGGAGGTTCAACCATAAAACAGTGGTTTAAAAGATACAGGCACCCCTATGTTCATAGCAGCACTATTCACAATAGCCAAGACATGGAAACAACCTAAATGTCCAGCGACAGATGAATGGATAAAGAAGATGTGGTACATATATACAATGGAATACTACTCGGACATAAAAGAGAATGAAATATTGCCATTTGCAGCAACATGGATGGGTCTAGAGATTATCATACTAAATGAAGTAAGTCAGACAGAGAAAGACACATACCGTATGATATCACTTATATGGGGAATCTAAAATATGACATAAATGAACCTATCTACAAGGCAGAAACAGACTCACAGACATAGAGAACAGACCTGTAGTTGCCAAGGGGGTGGGGGAGGGATGGACTGGGAGTTTGGGGTTAGTAGATGCAAACTATTACATATAGAATGGATGGACAAGAATGTCCTACTGAATAGCACAGGGAACTATGTTCAATGTCCATAATGGAAAAGAAAATAAAAAAGAATGTGTGTGTGTGTGTATGTGTGTATATATATATATATATATATATATATATATATATATATATATATATAAAACTGAGTCACTTTGCTGTACAGCAGAAATTAACACAACATTGTAAATCAACTATACTTCAATAAAAAATAAATAAATAAAACGGTGGTTTGGAAAGAGAGAAATTTTGTTCCTCAGAGGACATTTGGCAATGTCTGGAAACATTTTCGGTTGCCACATCTGTGGGAGAGTGGTGATGGTGGAGGGTACTACTGGCATCTTGGGGGTAGAAGCCAGGGATGTTGCTAGACATCCTACAATGCATGGGACAGCCCCCATAGCAAGAACAAAATCTAGCCCCAAATGCCGATAGTTGTAAGGTTGAGAACTCCTGCTATAAACTATCAAGACTGGTGGTAAGGATGGGTGAAATGAGTCTCATTATTTTTTTTTTTATTACTGAAGTACATTCACACTTAACCTTTGAGACCATCCCATGGCCTCAGTTGGCTGCACTGCCAACATCAATTCCTCATCCCCACCCCCCAACTTTCCCTTCCAACAGCCATCAATTTCTCGGGGGTGGAGCATTTGAGCAAAACTAAGCCAGTAAGTGCACTCCATCTCTCTATACAATGATTTGTTCACAGGTAGGCATGTGGCATGCTCTAGGCCAATCAGGGTGAATATTAGAACTGCTGCTGGAAAGGCAGCAAGTTCTCTTTCTCCTGCTAGAAGTGAAGGAAGAAAAAGGAACCTTAGGTATTGCCTGCAGCCATCTTGAGACTGCAACAGGATGCATCTTTAGGTTGAACGACTCTGCAAAAAGCAGAGTAGAGACACAAAATCCTTGCTGATGTATTTAGGCTACTGGATCAAGGCTCTCCAAAAGCCAAACTAGTCTGTAAACTTTTTGCTTGCAAGGGTTATAAATCCCTTCATTATTTAAGCCATTTTGAGTTACATTTTCTGTCACTTGCTATCAAAAGCAACCTACTAATATAACCATCCTTAACACTTTTCTCCAAGATTGAATGTTGACAGTGATTCCAAAAGGAGGGAATGAATTAATCTAGGATGGTCAGGAGTATGGATGGTTTGAACAAACTTTGCAGGTGATTCTCACGTTCCTTTGCTTCTCTCCTCTCATCCCCAGTGCCATAGACTGAGCGTTTATGCCCCACCAAAATTCATGTTGAAACTGAATCCCCACTGAGATGGTATTTGGAGATGGGGCCTTTGGGATATGATTAGTGCATTTATAAAAGAGACCCCCAAAGCCCCTTGGCCCCTTCTGCCACGTGAGGATATAGTGAAAAGATGGCCATCTACGAATCGAGAAGCAGGCCCTCACCAGACACCAAATCTGCCAGCCCCTTGATCTTGGACGTCCCAGCCTCCAGAACTGTAAGAAATAAATTCATGTCGTTTATAAACCACCTGTCAACTAAAAAAAAATGCACAACCTAAAAGTTGAGAGTTATGTTTTATTCGGGGGACGTACTGAGGACTTCAAGCCTGGAGGCAGCATCTCAGGTAACCCTGAAAAAACTGCTCTGAGGAGGTGAGGGGGGAGCTAGGATATATAATAGTTTTGCAACAAAGGGCAGGTAGTAGGAACAAAAGATTACTGTTAATTAATGAAAGCTAGAAATCTCAAGTTAAGGAATTTAGGGCTTTTCTATGTTTGAGAAGATGCAAGAGTCTGGGCTCACTGAAACCATGCCTTTGATATGCGCCTCAGCTGTCTGGGGCCAGTATCCTGTGCTTTCACATCCTGAGTTCCCTCAGGGCTCACCGTGGGGAGTGGCTGCAGTCCGATGGCTGCTAGATGGCGGGTATTCTTTGTTTCCTTCCTGAGTTCCCTCAGGGCTCCTCAGCTCACCTCCCGGTGACTGTGACATGCTTTGTTTATCGATATGGCAGGCAGTATTTTATTTCTCACACCCAATCTATGGTATTCTGTTACAGCAGCCTGAACAGACTAAGACAGAAATTGGTACCAAGAAGTGGGGTGCTGCTATAAAAGAATACATAAAAATGTGGAAGCGGCATTGGAACACGGTAATAACTAGAGGAGTTTTGAGGTGCACGCTAGAAAAAGCCTACATTTCTGTGAACGGGCTAAGACACCCGATAAGAAACATTATTTTCCTTTTTTTTTTTTTTTTTTGCGGAAAATCATCCCCTGGGTTTTCTTCTTTGAAATACCTGCCGCAAGGTGAAGGTGAACATCAGATATCACTCTAGCTCAGTGGTTCTCAGTACTCGCTGCTGCACGTGGGAATGAACTGGGGAGCTTACTTTTTTTAATTGAGGTATAGTTGATGTACAATATTATGTAAGTTTCAGGTGTACAACATAGTGATTCACAATTTTTAAAGGTTATATTCCACTTATAGTTATTATAAAATATTGGCTATATTCCTTGTGCTGTATAATATATCCTTGTAGCTTACTTATTTTATACATAGTAGCTTGCGTCTCTCAATTCCCTCTCCCTATCTTGTCCTTCCTGCCTTCCCTCTCCCCACTGGTAACCAAGTTTGTTCTCTACATCTGTGAGTCTGTTTCTGTTTTGTTATATTCATTAATTTGTTTTGTTTTTTTGTTTGTTTTTTGCTGTACACGGGCCTCATCACTGTTGTGGCCTCTCCCGCTGCGGAGCACAGGCTCCGGACGCTCAGGCTCAGCGGCCATGGCTCACGGGCCCAGCCGCTCCGCGGCATGTGGGATCTTCCAGGACCGGGGCACGAACCCGTGTCCCCTGCATCGGCAGGCAGACTCTCAACCACTGCGCCACCAGGGAAGCCCCATTAATTTCTTTTGTTTTATTTTTTAAGTTCCACATATAACTGGGGAGCTTTAAAAGCTCCTAGTACCCAAGCCACATCCAGAGATTCTAATTTAATCAATCCAGTGTTTGGCTTCCTGGTCATAGAATTTTTTAAAGCTCCCCAAATGATTCTAATGTGCAGCCAGAGTTGAGATCTCCCTGGGCTTCACGCAGCATAGAATCTTATAAATGCCGTTCAACAACCTCTTTATCTGCCAGGCTGACCATTTTGTTCTTAGTCAGTGATTTTTGTGTATGGTTTTTGGAACTTTTCGACATTGTCTGAATCATAAATTTTCATTAGCTACAGATGAGACGAAATTGCATGGTTTCCCAAAAGAAAATTACTTAATACTTTATGCTTGCTTAATGTTTCTGATTAGGAAAGACCCAACATGGGAATAGAAGTTTCATATTAAAGCAAATCAATAGACCATGAGACAGAAAAATGTTCAATGAACACCTCTCTGGGCATCTTAGAGGGGTAAGTTCCTGGGCTATTAAAGACAGGAACTGTCACACATACATATACACACACACACACACACACCCCACTAATAACCTATTTCCTTCGGTCTAATTTATTCCCAAATAGCAGAAATAGGGACTATTCCATTGGCTTCAAAACCTGTGACACTTCCTCCTCTCTCTCAGGCCCCAATGCTAGGATATTACAGATGCCACAAAACCCAGACTGATCAGGGAATTGACATTCATCACCTTGATGCAGCATAAACTTAGGGATTTTCTTCTTGCAGCTGAGGATCACACGATGTAGAAAAATAATTCCAACTGGTCACAGGATAAGAACAGTGAAGACCTCAACAGAACATTAGACCCACATTGCAGGAGGGTTATCCAGGAAGAGAAGGAACCAGAATTCTCTGGTTAAGTCTATTTCCTATTGTTCTGACAAATCCAGTTCCCATCAGAATGTTCACATGCCCCCACCTTTGACTGGACATGTGGAAACACTGTAGCATCAAGTGCTGCAGAAAACTGTTGTCTCCACCTGGAACTGCTGTGTTCTACTGAGACCAGGAACTGGTCTCCCTGTCGTTGGTTGCCTCACACTAGAAGCTGTTCCTTCCTTGCGCAGTAAGTCAGATTGCCTCAGCACCTACATCAGAAAGGCTCTAGATTCCATTCATCCAGAACGCGATAGATAGCAATGTCAGGACAGGTCGGAGAAAAGCAAATTGGAAAATCCCTCACTTCAGCAAAATATAGGAATTGGCTGATGAGGGGAAAAAGCCAACACTTAAAGAATTTCCAAATGCCCATCATGGTAACAAATAGCTATCTGTTATATTTCTCTTCTTTTTTCCCCAATTTGCTGCCTTTGCAGGATCCCCTCTAAATGCTATTTTGAATTCTCTGTAGCAGTTGATAATTGAAAGTTATACACATTCTTGTGGATAGATTGAGCACCATCATAGCATGATCCAAATAGGATTCTGCTGGTTTCTGAGGTACAAGAAACATCGTTTTTATATTTCTTTTTTGAATTAACTTACTTGGAAATAATTTCAAATTCACAAGCTGTAAAAATAAACATTGTACAAAGAACCCTGTATATCCTTTACCCAGATTCACCTATTCTCCACCCCTCTCTCTTTGCAAATTTCATACGTCATGGCCCTTGATCCCTAAATATTTCTGTGTGTACTTCCTAAGAGTAGAGCTAGTCTCTTCCATAACCACAGTACAGTTACAGACTAAATGGATGCCAGACATTGGGTTCATTGTTAGCTGCTGGGTTTTTTAGAAGTAATTTTTGTAATATTCTGTAATTCTTGGTAAATAATTTTGAGCTTTCCTCTGGGATGCAGTTAAGTTACTTGGAAACAATTTGATTCTTTCAAATCTTGCTTTTCAGCTCTGTTACGCTGAATCAGACCAGAGCAGCCTTTAGTCTAGGCCTAGCTCGATCCCACTATTGAGATAACACCTTTCTAAATACTCTACTTAATGCCCACATAGTACAAGGGTTCTCCAGTCTAGCAAAAGGGAAGATGAACTACTCCCAAACTTGTGTGATCGCCAAGAAGTTTTCCACTTGATACTTTTGGGAGATTATTTCCCTGGCCTCAGCTAGTTTCCTTAAAAACTCATGTACAAAAAAAAAAAAAAAAAAACTCATGTACAGATCAGCACTAAGCGGACGATTCAAGGGAGCCCCTCTGCAGACCTCCAGAGTTCAGTCTCCAGGCAGCACTCTCCTCTCTGGTCCCCCGCCCTGCGAATCCTAGCCACCGTGGCCTCTCCAAATTCTCAACTATGTCTCCGCAACTCAGGAAACCTGGGGGTTCTGTTTGCGTTGCCCGTCCCTGCACTGAGGTTTGCAAACTGGCTCCAGGCAGTAAACAGGGGCAATCATAGGGTTCACCTTGTTTGTGTCTCTTCTCTTAGGGATCTCTGTCCTGTGCTGCCTATCGTCTAATGTCTGCGAACCATCGTTTCGTACATTTTCTCTGCTTCTTTAGTTGTTTAAGGTAGGAGGGTACATCTGGCCCCTGTTACTTCATCATGGTCAGAACAATGTTTTTGCCTAATCTACTGTCCATATTTCAATTTTGTCAGTTGACCTAATAATGTCCTTTATGGTATTTTCACCTCCCCTGCAGTATACGGTTCAGTTTAGGCTCAGGTGTTGCCATTTAGCTGTCATGTCTTTTCAGACTCCTTTAATCTCGAACACTTCCACGGCCTTTGCCTTTTATGACACTGACATTGAAAGAATACTGTCCCACCTCCTTTTCCTCATTCTGTGTCCAGCTGATATTTCCTCAGGATTGGATTCAGATTATACATTCTCAGTCAAAATACTACATAGGTGACATGTATCCTTTTCAGGGTATCACCTCTGGAGCTACATGATATCCATCTCTCCTTCACTGGTGATGTTAATTTTGGTCACCTGGACTAGGTGTTGTCCAATTTTTCCATTGTATACTTACTATTTTTTTCCTTCCCTTGCTGCTAATGCGCCATCTCTGGGGAGACACTTAACAACCATGGAATATCCTGCCCATCAAAACTTCCCCTACATTTAGTATCTATTGATGATTCTTGCCCGACTGAGGCTTTATTATGATGGTTGCAAAATGATAATCTTCCAACTCTAGGACTCCCTCCACATTGACCCTTGGCATTGTCCTTGTAAGCAAAAGCCCACCACCCTTCTCCCCAATTTATCCATGTATATACCTGTTTTTCCATTGGTTTATAATTCAGTACTGTAATTAATTATTTTGGTGCTCAAATTGTCTAAGATTCAGCCTGCAGAAGCCCCTTCAAGCTGGCTGCTCTGTACTTGTGGCATGTCCCTAACATTTTTCTGATCACTTCCTTACTTCCTGACATATCAGGATATTCCATGCTCCTCTTGAATCGATCTTGCTACTTCCCTGGAATCAGCCAGAGAAACATAGTTTTAAAGTGTGAAATGAAACTCTGACATACACAACTGGCTTTCTTCAAGATCTCAATCCAGGAGAAAAGAAAAAATTCTCTCGGACAACCAAGTCATTTAAACTTGTGTCCCACACTACCAATTAAGAAGCACAATAACTGACGAAAGCACTATATATAATGCTACCTATAAACCCACTAAAATGGAAAATATTTGGAATATAAACTGACTTATACTCTCTTCTATCCATAAAAGTTACTCACAAGTTAGTTCATATATGGTTAATTTACATATTCCGGATCACAGAAGTTTCATTACATTAATATATTTTGCATAGCACTTTATAAGCATCAGCTGTGTTCGACTGCATTAACCCAATTTCTTCATTTTTCCCAGTATCCATACCATTTACTGTGTGACTTTACACATCTTTCCATCAAAAGGCCAGGTATACAAGCCCACTCCTTAATTTTCAGTTCAGCCACGTGGCTTGCTTTGACCAATGATAGATATGACACAGGACAGGCTTGTAAAAGTGCTTCCACAATGGGGCTTTGTTCTCTTGCGATCTTGCACTCCTGCCATTTCCATGAGAAGGATATATCTGGGTTAATCACGCTTGTCCAGCCCTGGGGGGATCGGTCAACGTTCCAGCCATGTGAATCCAGGCAACATCGGCAGAGTTGCCCAGGAAGCCCAGCCTAGATTAGCTAAAACGTGTAGATCTATGAAAAACAAATATTTATTGTCATATACCACAGAGGCTTGTGATTGTTACAAGGCAAATGCTAACGAATATGTTAGCTAATATAATACTCCAATATCCCTCACTAGACAGGTAGAACGGATATCATTACCCTCTCTTTACAGATGTGGAAATGAGCTTCCTAGAAGTCAAATGATTTGAGCATAGTTCTAGAGCAAGTAGGTGGGAGAACAATATTTCAGAACCTAGGTTTTCAGAGTTGGATTCCAGGGCTCTTTGCACTGCACCTCTTAGTAAAGCTGCCTCGAAGAGTGGAGTTTAAGGGCATTCCTGTGGAGTCACATGTTCATCAGGGGTCCTACGACAAATGCTTGCCGAGCTACACTCTTCGCTTGGCCACCTAAGACTACGGCTGCTTCACCCTTCCTGACTGGAAACCACCAAACTTGGAGCAGAGAACAGACTGGCATGTGTCATTATAATTGGTCACAGTAGTAGCCAGTTTATTCTCTGTTCCGGAAGCTATAACCATTTGAGTTCAGCTGACAACTTATTACAAATTGAAATGAATATCCATGTTCTTCTGAGTAAAGAACCACACACTTCAACAACAACAAACAACCAAACAAAATAAGAATTACGGAATTGTAACTAAAGCCTAGAGTTTGATAAAGCAGGGCTGTTACATTTTCTTAATGTCTTCACACAGGGGAAATCATTAAAATGATATTTAAGTTCTTTTTTGTACCACCGTGAAAGATCTAAAATTTTCTTTAGCTTAGAAAATATCAACAGGCAGTGTGCTGGGCACTCCCGCGGCTCCGTCTCCTGCTACAACGGTGTGTAGACGGCACAGACCCAGGGGCGCCCCTCGCTCCCGCCTCTGACCACCTCCAGCCTGTGTTCCACTCGCAACCTTCGGAACCAGCCGCTCAGCTGTCCTGGCCACCGGGACCGCCAACACCATATTTTGAGCTTAACTCCGTATTACCGATCCACCACGAGCTCCCAGATTCGTCAGAATGATTCCGCCGAGGTGGAGGCCGCCGTCAACCTACTAGTCAACATGCATCTGCCGGCCTCCCGCACCTACCTCTCTCTGGGCTCCTATATCCACCACCACGACGCGACTCTGGAGGGCCTGGGCCACTTTTTCCGCGAAGTGCCCGAGGGGAAGCGTGAGGGCGCCCAGCGCCTCTTGAAAATGCAAAAGCAGCGCGGCAGCCGCGCCCTCTTCCAGGACGTGCAGAAGCATCTCAGGATGAGTGGGGTGAAACCCAGGACGCTGTGGAAGCCGTCGTGCTCGCGGAGGACCTGAACCAGGCCCTTGTAGACCTGCACGCCCTGGGCTCTGCCCGCACAGACCCCCTCTGTGACTTCCCGGAGAGCCGCCTCCTAGTTGAGCAGGTGAAACTCATCCAGAAGATGCGCGCCCACCTGACCAACCTCCGCAGGCCGGCTGGTCCCCAGGTGGGGCTGGGCGAGCCCCTCGTCGAAAGGCTCGCCCTCCAGCACGAGTAGGAGCCTCCGGAGCCCAGCGGCCTTTGAGGAGCCCCTCTGGCGTCAGGGCTTCTGCCTGAAGCCCCGCTCTGCAGCCACTAGGCAGCTTTTAACCACCCTGGAGCTCTCTCCCAAGCCTTGGACCAAATGGAAACAATAAAGCTTTTTGCAGCAAAAAAAAAAAAAAGAAAAAGAAAAAAGAAAGGAAGGAAGGAAGCAAGAAAGAAAATACCAACAATCTCATTAGCTCAGAATCGACATAGATGTCCATCGACAGATGAATGTATAAAGAACATGTGGTGTATATACACAATGGAATATTACTCAGCCATAAAAAGAGAATGAAATAGGGACTTCCCTGTTGCCGCAGTGAATAAGAATCTGTCTGCCAATGCAGGGGACACGGATTCGATCCCTGGCCCAGGAAGATGCCACATGCCGCGGAGCAACTAAGCCCGTGCACCACCACTACTGAGCCTGCGCTCTAGAGCCCACGAGCCACAACTACTGAGCCTGCGCTCTAGAGCCCGTGAGCCACAACTGAAGCCCATGCGCCTAGAGCCCATGCTCCGCCACAAGAGAAGCCACCGCAATGAGGAGCCTGCGCACCGCAATGAAGAGTAGCCCCGCTCATTGCAACTAGAGAAAGCCCGCGCACAGCAACGAAGACCCAACACAGCCAAAAATAAATAAAATGTTTTAAAAAATAATGAAATATGCCACTTGCAGCAACATGGATGGACCTAGAGATCATCAAACTAAGTGAAGTAAGCCAGACAGACAAAGACAAATATCACATAATATCACTTATATGTGGAATCTTAAACAAAAATGATACAGAACCGACAAATTGGCCAGATTATATTCACCACGGGGATACTTATTAAATTATAGACAGCTGGACCCTACCGCAGACCTACTTAATAATAATATCCAGGGGAGGAACCTGGGAGTTTTTATTTTTGACAAGCAATCAGGTGATTCTTATGCTCAACCAAGTTTGCGTTTAGATGACACAGAGGCAAAGAAGGGTTATAAATTGTGATTTTTTTAATGGTTAGTTCCAGTTCCGATGCCTTAAGAAAATCATTCATCTTCCCTGGACCTCAGTGTTCTCATCTGTAAAACTGTGCCATTGGACCAAATGCTGTCTGCAAGAGGCAAATCGAGCTTGTAGACTAGAGTGAAGTTTTAAAGTATTGGTTCTCAATCCTGGTTACACATTAGAATCCTCTGGGAAGCTTCTGAAAGTGAAGGGTGCCCAGACACCACCCAGACCAATGAAACAGAATCTCTGGGGGTGGTTCCATGTGTTGCTAGTTTTGAAATCTCCCTAGGTGACTTTAATGGATAGCCACGGGTACAAACCTCTGCTCTAAAGGCTGACTGTCGTCAGCCAGGATGATTCTGGTTAGTCTCCAGACACCTATTTCCTTGCCTGGAAACTGGGAAGCATATCACCTATTTTACGTGGCGCATAGCCCCTGTTGATGGAGTGTCTACGATGATGATTCTAAGGTCTTTGTCTACATTAAATAATCTGCTATAATTCAGGAAGAAAACTCACAGCTTAATGAAAGAAGTTCAAAACAAACTCACTGCCAATGCTGACATCACCATCCAGAATAGGAAGGGCCAGTGAACATTTTTGTGATGAGGGGACACATGTGCAGGGATTGGGGAAACTCACTGAAGAGATCACTCAGAGAAAGTGGTTCTTTCTAAAATGAATTCCAGGATGGTTTTCATCGGCCCTTATTGTTAGGTCTGTGGCTTTCCAAAGAAAACTCACCTGGTGATTGGTAGGTTGGACAGACAGAAGCAGCAGCAATGGGGACCTGTGCTCTTCTTGAATTACCCTTTTCGAATGGGCTGGGCTATCATTTGATCTCCACATTCTTTACTCATCAACAGGCCCTTGAGGGATCCACAAAAGCAGAGAAACTATGAAAGGAAACAGCTGGGAAGTGGCATCTGGCCTATAGGGTTTAGGAAGGAAAAGGCCGTTCTTGAACAGCTGGTTTGAGTGTTTTAACTCCCTTGGTGGTTTTATTGTGCAGTTTCCCAGGGGTAATGTTTTAGGCCACAGCCCATGAGTCTCACAGGCTGGCTTAGCTTTTCCCACCCACCCACGTGGCACACACACAGTGGTCTCTTCCTGGGTGGTGACTTTTCCTCCACTTCATGAGAAAGTTGTACGGTAGGTGAAATATGGCTTCCTGGCCCCACCAGTCTCTGGTCTTTTTCTCACCTCCCTCAGCCACCCTATGCTTTCTCTCCTCCCTCAAAAAAAAAAAAAACACAAAAACACCATACAGGTTCTCAGGAATGATCTGAAATTCATCTACTGCTTTAGAAAGTTCAAAGACCTTCTGAAACCCATCCATGGGTCTCCTAGTTAAAAACTAGATTTTTTTTTTGGCTGAGTTGGGTCTTCGTTACTGTGAGCAGGCTTTCTCTAGTTGCGGTGAGCAGGGGCTACTCTTCGTTGTGGTGTGTGGGCTTCTCATTGCAGTGGCTTCTCATTGTGGAGCACAGGCTCTAAGCGCACAGGCTTCAGTAGTTGTGGCACGCGGGCTCAGTAGCTGTGGCGCACGGACTTAGTTGCTCCGAGGCATGTGGGATCTTCCTGGACCAGGGATCGAACCCATGTCCCCTGCATTGGCAGGCAGATTCTTAACCGCTGTGCCACCAGGGAAGTCCCGATTTTTTTTTTTTTTTTACAGATAGTTGATAGCTCTCTGTTATCCACATTCATCATAGCATTTTATTTTATTTATTTATTACCTTTTTTTGGCTGCACCGGGTCTTAGTTGTGGCAGGCAGGCTCCTTAGTTGTGGCATGCGAACTCAGTTGCAGCATGCATGTGGGATCTAGTTCCCTGACCAGGGATCAAACCCGGGCCCCCTGCATTGGGAGCACGGAGTCTTAACCAGTGCACCACCAGGGAAGTCCCCAGGTAGAGATTTTGAATAGGAAGTTTGATGTTATGAGTAGTTCATGGGAGAGGTCCAGCCTGGAGATATAAATTGAAGAACCATCTATGTATTGATGGTACCTAAAGCCATGAGACTAGATGAAGTCATTGAAGGATTGACTGTAAATAGAGAAAAGTGGGAGAAGGAGTGAGTCCAGGGACAGTCTGACATTAACAAAGCAAAATAAAGTGCAGAGAACATACATTGAAAGAGCAAATATTGAATGAAGATTAAAGAAAAATTATTGAAATGAGCAAAAATTCTCAATTGTTGAAGAAACGTGGAAAATCTGGAAATCGTTAGTGACTCTTATCAGGCAGATGAATTAAAAAAGAAAATCTCTGCTAGTATATTTTTGAAAATCTACCTTCTAAAGACTTAATGATATTTTTGTTTGCATCTCTCCTACTGGCCAGAGACTCTATTTATTAATCAGGTCCAATGGAAATTTTAGAGCATTAGCAAGATAACTCAGGGCCAACCTTAGCAGTAATTGCAGCAAAAAACAAACAAAAAATGTAAAAGTCACACCTAATCATTGGAACTGTCCTAGAAATTAAGGTGCAAAGTGTTTTGTGGTTTGTAGGTTGCTGCTTCCTTTCTCTAAACCCAGCTATTTTGTGATACCATGGTGTTGTGATTCTTAGCTGGGGATAACTCTGCTCCCCACAGGGAACACTTAGCCGTATCCATAGACATGTTTGGTTGTCTTAACTGGGATGGGGCTGCTATTGGCCTCTAGTGGGTAGAGGCCAGGGATGCTACTGAACACCCTACATTGCACAGGACAGCGCCCACAACAACGTCAACAAGCAGAGGCTGAAAAACCCTGACTCAGGCTACGGCTATTTACCTCAGGGAGTTTATAACAGAGCAATAACGCCAGGAAAACATCCAACTTCATTTATTTTTCAGTAAAATGATAAAAAAGGTGCACAAGTGGAAGAAGGTGGAGGGGAGACACAATTCAAGAAAAGGGGAAAGGAGGAAAATAAATATGCAGTGCAACAATTACGGGCTCTGAGAAGTTCTTAGATTCAATAAACAACTAGTAGAGGTGGCAGCACAGAATGACGTAACAGGCTGTGGGAGTGATCTTCGCTCACATAATCTCACAGACCTAAACGTTCCCTGGGATTTGCTTTACTGAATCTGGGACCTGATCACAGGAGTAACGCATTAAGTCTCAATGCCAGTGATGGAGGGTTAACCCGAGAGGAGACCAACAAGCAGTGATTCTTTACCTTCCCCAATCTTTGATCCCGGCAGTTCCAAGGCTGCGGCTGGTCCCTCTAATTACCCACAGCGAGAGAGGCGGCAAAAACCTAGAACTACACCTCAGCGGGTAGAGAATGAACCAGTTGACTACTGTAAATTAGGTTAATTATCTTGTAATTAATTCAGTTCTCTGCCTCCTCTAGCATGTCTTTTCTGGCCATGGGTTTTCTCAGCATGTGCATCTCTGTCGAGCTGCTGTAGGGGACGGCAGCAGTTGGACTCCTTAGAATCAGCCAGTGTGCTCGTTGATGTGCTCAGAAGGCTCCAAAGATGGTGTGCACTGAGAACATTTTCAAGAAACCTCATGCTGTGGAAAGAGCAGGCAATTAGGGAGCTCAAGTGCAGGGGTGCTGAGCCATGGTAAGCACTGTCTGGCCAGCTAAAGCTCACCGGAATACACGCACAGCCAGGGACAGAGCCTCACCCAGCGCACGTGTGGCCAGACTGCCTTGGGGGTCCTCCCGGGGAAGAGTAAGGCGTGGGCCACACTCTCCACTGTTGGCATCGTGGGCTGTAGTAGCTGACAAAAACCTCACGTGAAATCGCCCCGTCCACTTGGATGGAGTACAATTTCACGTCTCCACACGCCCACCTATATTACAGAGCACACTGTCTCCATCACCAAGAGTGAATGGCCGCATTCTTCCATGGCTCTTCAGCCACAGGTGTAGCCCATGCTGCCGGGGCCCTGCCCATCTCCCCGAGGTACTTGCCATCCTGTACACGAGGACTGAGTATTACTGCAAGCACTCCTGACGCTCTCTCTGAGGGCACCCAGGCCACAGGAGCATGGGTGGCTCTCACATGTGGCAACCCAGAGTGATGGGAAATAATGCCCTCAGGACTGTCGTCAGTCAAATGAGAGAGAGGAGTGGATGGAGAAACAGCCCAGCTTCCTTGCCTCTAGGCTAGAACAACCTGAGCTTGCTCCGTACTGTCTCCCAAAGGGCCCCAGCAGGGACCGGTTGTCCACAGCGGCCTTCTGCTCATGACTCTGCCTTTGATCACCTTCTTCCCCATCCCTGACTGAGCTGCCCTTTCCCTGACCGGTGTCTCTCGGGATGAGCTCCCAAATAAACTCCTTGCACTCGAATCCTCTTGTCAGGGTTTGCTTCTGGGGAGCCCAACCGAAGACACAGTCAGGACCACAACTGAGCATCTCGCCCATCCCATGACAGAGTGGGCAGATGCACCTCTCTACTGAGAGAGGGGTGCCCGGGGATGTCAGCTTAGGGGCTGCATTTGGATCAAGCTCATGGCTTACAGAGCAGGGTAGTGGAGGGGTTCCTCACCAGGGGGATGATTTTGCCCCCGCAAGGCCTCTTGGGCAATATCTAGAGCCGTTCTGGGTTACCACAACGGGGGATGAGTGCTGTTGGCGTCTAGTGGGGAAGGCCAGGGGTGCTGCTAAACACCCTACGGTGCACAGGAACACGCCCCCTCACAAATGTCGCTAGTGCCGAGGCTCAGACGCCCTGGCGCACTACAGCACGACGCTCAGAAGACCCGGCTCGGGACGCCTTTCTCACCGCTAAAGAGGGGATGAAATGTTTCTTCACACGAGTCTTGAAGTAAAGTAACTAGAGCAGGGGGTCAATCGTTCCTTCGTTCTTGTGCCAACTTTGTGCCAAGTGATGACCAAGTTGGTGACCAGACAAAGACGGAAAAGGCATCGTGTCTGCCCTCAGAGAATCCAGAGGCTGGGTGTGGAGAACGGTGCAAACACACGCTCGATTCCCTTCCGATGCGAAGCCTGGCTCTGATACGGCGTGTGGTACGTGTGCTTTGGCAGAACAGCAGAGACGAGGAGGCGAGCTCCTTGGAAGTCAGGAAGGGATATTTGAGGTGATGGGTGGAGATTGGCAGGTGACTAAGCAGAGAGGGCACAGAGCCCTGAAGGGGTGGGCCTGTCGGTGCCCAGTGACTATGCTCAGAGCACAGAAAGCAAAGGAAAGAGAGGAGAGGAAAGAGGTGGGGAGCAGACAGGCGCCAGGTGGTGAGGGGCCTTGTCTGCGGGGCTGGGGCAAGGTGAGCAAGCCAGGCACCCAGGGCGCCGGCCCTGTTGGGACCTGCACAAGCCGAGGGTGGCTGTCTCCTTGCACCCTACACCCTGGGCTCCTGCTTGCCTCACCCTAGCCCCAGCCCTCCTCCTCTGTCATGCTGAGAAGCTACCAGGCCTGGTCTGCAGGCTGGGAGCAGCCCCCAGAAATCCTGGACTTTACTTTTTAGAAGGATAACCTGACTCCAACACAGGTCCACTGTGCCACTTCCCCTCCAACAGAATCTACCTCAGATCCCCAAGAAAGCAGAGCTTTCCCTTTCTAATTAGCCTCTCCACCTAAACGGAATACTGTCCCAGACTGGTACTTCTCCAGACCCAACACACAGCAAATTCCTGAGGACAGAAGGTGAAGGGGATCATGGTTGGTGAGAAGCCTGCAAGAGGCCGGCAGGCAGCTAAGTTCATCTGTTCAAGTTGGAAGGATAGGCAGTGCTTTGAGTGAGGGTCAGAGCTCCTGTTCACCTCATTCAGTTGGGCTTGATTAAAGTTGGCTATTTGGATGACTGGATAGCAAACTATGGTTTAACTATCCAGTCTTACGCTTAGCCTAAAGGTGGGCATGTGGAGGGGAAAAGAGAGAGACAGGGAAGGATGCTTTTAAGGAGCTAAGAAACTAAACCGATTTCAAGCCCCCCCGAGGCATCCACAAGTATTCACATTGGCCTTTCATATCCGCGGGTTCCGCATTTGCGGTTTCAACCCACCACGGATCAAATATAATCAGATCTGCAGAGGGAGAACCAGGGATGGGGACATGGAGGGCCTACTGTAAGGACTTGAGCATCTGAGGATTTTAGCATCCTTGCGGGGGCGGGCGGGTGTCCTGGAACCAATCACCCGCTGATACCGAGGGACGACTGTATACATTTGCCCAAAGACAAGTGATATGCCAGGAGAAAATTATTCTTGTCTATTGCTGAACGAGGGACATGTTTAAGGAACTCTTAGTCAAGGAGTTTTTAATCCTATTTCAGTAGACTGTATCTACTGTAATATGTAATTATCATAATTGCTATTGGTTAGAAAAACACATTTATTTTATAGTAGTCTGTAATTCAGGAATTTCACCAGTTTATCTTGGATTCTTCTCATTTGTGACTTCACTATGAATATTGTATTATCATTATGTCTACACCTAAACATCAAGAGATTCTTGAAAACAGAAAACAGAGAAAACCTGTCCAAAAAGGCTGGCAGATTGCAAGGCAACAATATTAATGGAAAACAATGGCCCATAAATTACCTAGGACTCAATCATACCACTCCAAACCACCACTAGGACTGTAGCTATGGTCTACAGTTAGAGTAACCATTTAAACTGTACTGCCGTCACCTGGAACAACAGTTCTCAAACCTATCAGATGCAAACCACCTTTTAAAACAAACAATCCTGAATGGAATTCTTAGACGATATAAGGTACCTACCACACACTTTGAAAAAGACTATAAAGCCCTTTCTGAAATACCTAGAGAAATAAAAGGTAAGTACTTCTGTAAAAGAATGTCATGTTACGTGCACATCTCTATGAACACCATTAGGCAGGAGATCACTGGAAGAATCAATGAAGAATTCTGATGCTTGCACCGAATACAGCGAGCCTGCATGTAGGCAAGAGCTATGTATGGGCACTCTGTTTTGTTTTGTTTTGTTCTGTTTTGCGGTACGCGGGCCTCTCACTGCTGTGGCCTGTCCCACTGCGGAGCACAGGCTCCGGACGCGCAGGCCCAGCGGCCATGGCTCACGGGCCCAGCCGCTCCGCGGCACGTGGGATCTTCCCGGACCGGGGCACGAAACCCGTGTCCCCTGCATCGGCAGGCAGACCCCCAACCACTGCGCCACCAGGGAAGCCCTATATGGGGACTCTTTGGGTGTGTTAAATTGGCGATGGACACCAGGAGCAGGAGCAGTCCTGCCACTGGGAACAAACAAGACATTCCCAAAACAGTGAATAATGCTTGGTGAAGTGATCGCCAAGAAATGACCACCTTTCATGACCTTCCCGGCAACTGCAGTACCACGCAAATTGGTGCGTATTAAAGCCGCACCGAAAAATGATAGATTTTTATTTTGTTGGCTGCTTGTGCTTTTCAAGGTTATAAGAAAAGAAGGTGTGGCGAAGCCCAGCCCTTGGTGGAAGTGCAGACCCCAAAACCAGAAGTGAAGGGGGCGGGCCTGCGCCTAAGAGGCAATAGAAGGATGAGGCCTGAGCCTACGATCTGCGCAGGCGGACGCACGGATGCGCGCGCCTTCGGGGGGATGTGCGGGGGTGGGGGGCGTGGGGGGCGGAGAATCGCTTACATTCACATCCGGGTCATCTGCTGCCACGCGAGGCGAGCGAGATCCAGCGCGGTGGCCGCTTGCACGCCTTTAGGTCTTTCCCTAAATCGCAGGTATTTTGCGCGCTGCTTCTTCGGGGGCGGGTGTCTTGGTGTCCTTTTGGAGGTGAGGCTGGTCGCGCCACTGTGGAGTGGCTGCGTTTGCAAGAATGCTTGTCGATACTGCAGACAGGGTTTTCACCCGGTTCATCCGCTCACTTACATTTTCTCTTCCATTAGGGCCCCCATTTTGTACCGCAATGGAGCAGGCTCTAGAACGAGCTTTGGATCGTGCGGAGTATATCATTGCAAGTGCCCGACAGAGACCTCCGGAAAGGAAATACCCATCTAATGGGGAGAAGTCTCTCTATGAAAAACTTTATGACATTTATGTTGAAGAATGTGAAAAAGAGCCTGAGGTTACGGAGGAATTAACAAGCAACGTGAACCTGTTAGAGAAGCTTCTTAGGAGAGAGTCGTTGCCGTGTTTGGTGGTCAACCTGTACCCAGGAGAGGAGGGCTATTCGCTGATGCTCAAGGGGGAAAATGGATCATCTTCGGAGATCATCCGACTGCCCTATGAAGAAGGGGAATTGCTCGAATACTTGGATGCAGAAGAATTACCTCCTGTTTTAGTGGGTCTCCTGGAAAAGTCTCAGGTTAACGTTTTTCATCACGGGTGTGTGATAGCAGAAATACGGGACTACAGGCAGTCCAGCGACAGGGAAGCTCCCCATTACCAAAGCAGGCATATTCTCTTACGTCCCACGATGCAGACTTTAGCCTGGGATGTAGAGGCCATAGCCAGCGATAACCAGAATTGGACCCAGGAGGACAAACTTTTGCTTGAGAGCCAACTGATCTTAGCTACAGCTGAACCACTGTGTCTAGACCCTTCTATATCAGTAGCGTGCACTGCAAACAGACTGCTCTATAACAAACAAAAGATGAACACTCTTCCCATGAAAAGGAACTTCAAGAGGTACTCTATGGCCTCTCTGAATCGGCAGCAGGAGCTGTCTCATCCACCTTCTCCTGAGCTAAGAGCCCTGACTTCCTGCAAAGGAATAAGAGAAAGTAAAACAGGTGGGAATTACGGCCTCAAAACTTTTAAAGCAGGAAGTTGTGTAGATATGTGGAAACAGAGACGCTGTGACTTGGCCGTACCTTCTCAAGTGGACGTGGAGAAATATGCTAAAGGGAAGAAGTCTGTCGGATGTGATGACTCACAACCAACAGTCTGGCCAGTGCATGAGGTACAAGGTGATCTTGCATTTGGAGGTGACGCTGGCTACCAGTCCCAGGCAACAAGGCTGACCGTCAGGCAGCTGACTGATAATTCACTTGCCTCTGGAAAAGGGTCCGGTACAGAAGCCACGTGGGAGAGACAGCTGTCTCCCCCCCACTCCTTCGCAGATAACCATCCCTACAGTTTCCCGCCCGGGGCAGAGTCTGATGCTGGGAGAGTGGTCAGTCGGCCCGAGGAGTCGGTCCAGGAGAGCACCCAGTGTCCAGTGCAGATGTCACACAGCTCCAGTGGCTCAGCCGGTCTCAGGCAACCTTCTCCAGGGAAAGAACCAGAACAGCCTAAGACTGGGTGGGTTCAGTCTTCAGTGCCCGACAGCGGAGCCACACATCCACCTCCACCCATGCGACTTCCTTGGCACTCAGGAAGGAGCTCCTGGGGTGAGAGTCTCACTTCACAGCAGGCAGGCAGCTCTCAGGCACGTGCATCTCCTGGCCCTGCTCCTAAGCCACCAGCTCTTTCCCAGAAATCCTCTGTGGAGCAGAGCCCAGTTAGCACGCTTCCTGCCACCGCCCTGTCCACTGCGGGCTCATCACAGACGACCTCGGTCTCCCGGGTCACGGTCATCTCCGTTGGTCTGAAGGTCATCAGAGAAGTGGGCCCCAGACGTGGAGGCCAGGCCTCGGGGAGAAGCTGTGCCACCAGAGCCCCAGCTCCCAGGGGAATCCAGCCGGGCCACCTGCCCGCAGGAGCTCTTCCGCCGCCGCCTCCGCCGCCGCCTCCTCCTCCGAAGAAAAGCGCTTCGGATCTCAGACCCTTTCCTGTGGTGCAGCTGCCCCGCGGTTCGCTCCTGTGCAGCAGCCAGCAGCCGGCCCCGCAGCCGCGCCTCCCTCAGCTGCTTCCCCTGCAGTGGCCCTGCGCCCCGCCTCCTCGGCTGCCGGCGTCCCAAGGTCTGGGGGCACGGGGTCCGGGGGCACAGGGTCCGGAGGCACAGGTTCCAGGGGTACAGGGTCCGGGGGCACAGGTTTCGGGGGTACAGGGTCCAGGGGTACAGGGTCCGCGGGTACAGGGTCCGGGGGCACAGGGTCCGGGGGCACAGAGTCCGGGGGTACAGGGTCCGGGGGCACAGGCTTCAGGTTCACAGGGCGCCGCCGTTCCCAACACGGTCGTGCGTGCCGAGGAAGCCGTGGTTGTTCACCTCGGTGCAGAGGACGGCTTCCAGCCGCCCCAGGTGCTCGTGTTGTCCCCGCCGGGCTCTGGCCTGAGCAGCCCCGGGCTGAGTCCCCCGCAGCAGACGGGCTGGGCCTGGGCGGCCCCGCGGCCGCAGTTGCAGTTCAGCGTGCACGTGCGCCGCCGCGCCGCCGCGCCTTGCCCTCGGGGCCCGCAGCCCAGCAGCCAGGCCGCGGGCACCGCGGATAGAGGCCCGCCAGCCGTTCCCAAGCCCTGAGGCCTGGCTGATTTTCTCTCCTTTAGAAAACACAAGAGCAGCGACCGAGTGCATTTCGAGTTTCACCCGCATTTGGGTTTTGTTTTAATGTGTCGCTCTTTTACGTTGTTAGACGTACAAACTTTCTGCAGAGGCACAAGCCCATGATTTTTACATAGAGACGGGGAAGTGCTTTACTAAACTGGCAGGGTTTCGCCGAAGCCATCGCTTGGGCGGTGGCTGTTGACAGTTGTTTTTATTGCGATGTTCTCAAGTGTATCCACATCCAAACTAGGGTCAGTTTAAACTCCTGAAGCCTGTAATTTCTCTCAAGCAATAAAACTGCAACACCAGTCAAGTCAAAATTAGTATTATTCTAACGAGATGCTACTAACGCATAACTGTAGCAGCGTCACCCTTCTACGTGTACAGCTCGGTAGTGTTAAGTGGACTTCTGTCGTTGCTGTACAGCAGATCTCTAGGGTTGTTTTCTTCGGGCAAAAGTGAAGCTTTATCCCCGTGAGCACCAGCTCCCTGTTTCCCTCGCCCCAGCCCTGGCCCCCACCCCTCTATTTTCTGTGTCTCTGAGTGTGACTGCTTTAGATACTTCGTAGAAGTGGGATCGTACAGGATTTGTCTTTCGTGACGGGCTCATTTCACTTAGTGTCCTGTCCTCGAGGTCCATCCATGTTAGCGTGCCACAGGAAGGTTGCAGCTGTTTACAGGTGCTTTCAGTGTACCTACGATATACTGCCGCGGCCTACGAAGGATTAGAAACGTCCTTCGGAAGAGAGTGCACTTTCCTATTTGTTTATTTAGTTTAAAAGCTTTTTGCACCAGTGTCTGAAATGCAATTTTTATACATTTGGTTTGGGAAAAAAACAAAAACAAGCTAACGCTACCAAAACTTGATGCTTGTCATCTTGCTATTGAGGCCATGGGATACCTCCCAGTGCGCAGCATGCTTTAGGGGCCCTTGCTTGCGTGGATGTCCCCAGCCCTTTAGAAGGTGCCCCCCACCCCCAGAGCCCAGCTGTTCTCCTCTAGGCTGCAGTTGCTGGCTGTGAAAGGGGGATGTTGTCTTCTCTCTTTATAAAACCGTTTACATTTTTGAGAACCCAGGGTTATTTGCAGAAGGTAAATATCTAAACATCTGGAAATGGGTTTGTCTTTCAAGTGTTTTCAACTTTGGTACATTCTGAAGTGGAGTCCCTCTCCCCTGAGTGGTCACCAACTGGTCAGCTGTCCCTGTCAGCTGTCAGCTGTCTCTTTTTACCTTCTTTCTCGTTTCAGTGGGGCTCAGAAGACCCCTGAAGTTTTCTGTTTCCGTTTCTTACTGTGGTATAATTGACATAAGGATCAACCATTTTAAAGTGTACAATTCATTGGCATTTACTGCATTTAGAATGCGGTGCGACCACAGCCTCTGTCTGCTTCCAAAACATTTTCATCGCCCGAGAGAAATCTCTGTACCCATTCAGCACTCACTTCCCAGCTTCCTCTCCCCCAGCCCAGGAAACCACCGATTTGCGTTCTGTCTCTACAGACTCCCCCATCTCGATTTTTCCTCAAAATGGAACCAGAGACGACGTGACCTCTTCTGTGTGGCCCCTTTCGCTTGGCGTAATGTTTCCGAGGCTCGTCCACATCGTCACACGTGTCGGCGCTTCATTCCTTTTCGGGGCTGAGGAACATTCCCTGGTTTGTGTGCGCCACATCTTGTTTATCCATCATCTGTTGATGTACATTTGAGTTGTTCCCACCTTTTGCCATTGTGTATAGTGGGGCTATGAACAGTTCTGTACAAGTATCTGGAGGCCTCTCGTATTTCGTTCTTACAACTTTGAAGGACAACCTGTGTATATAAAAGTATTTTTCCCAAGTACACATGTATGTTTCCCTGCCTTTTGCCCTAACCAAAAAGAGGAAGTTTGGCAGTTCCAAAAGAGGTGAGTGAAGAGGCAGGTAACCGGTGATTCTTACTGCATTAACCCGGCTGCACTAACGTGCTACCGATCCTGTTAAGGAAAGCCAACATGGCAGATATGCCAGCGGAGTGACACTGAGCCCATTGGAGCTTTATGTAGCCCACCCTGGACATCTTTAGGAACGGTGCCTGCACTTTGAAGAAGTGACCAATTGCAAAGAAGACCAGTGCAATGACCAATTGCAAAGAGGAGTTTATACTCAGCCTTGGGTGCCGACCAGACAAGTGAACTCTGAATCTCACTAGATTTTGTGTACCTTCTCCCTTTTTGTCCTCACTCTCATCCTTTCAGATACTACTACACGGAGAGACCAGCTGACGTTGTGCTCCCTTCCCAGGCAAGCAAATAAATCCAGCTTTGTTTCAGATTAACATTTGGTGGTCTTTATTTCCTCCTACTAATCCTCACCAAGGTTTATAATTGAAGCAATTGCCTCACTGATGAAGAAGAAAGAGTGTACCCCTGGAAATACAATCCCAGAGTCTGTATTCATTCAAACACCTGTAAAGGGAGGTCTTCCCACATGCCTTGTACTGTGTGAGGGCTTAGGTGGGATGCAGAGAATACAGATAGCAAGGAAAAGTAAAGTACCTCTTCAGAATGTAGATCTCATTCAAAATTCACGTCATTTTATCCTTCAGCAATTTAAGGTAAATTCCCTGTAGGAGAAAGTCTCAGAATAATGAATGTTACATATCTGAAGATGAGTACACAACAGAATAGGAAATAGCAGAAGACTCAAGATTTCAGTGGCTTACCACCCTGCCACAAGTCAGAGGTTAGGACACAGACCAAGGAGATGGTGGAAACAGGACTCCAGAGAGAAAATATTGCCCAGCTCATGAAGTCCAGGTATGTGTACCTGCACAGAGAATTTATACTTGTTTATAAATGATAAGTTAAAAAATCTATCATTCCATTCTAGATTGCTATTTTGAGAAAATCTTGGGGAAAATACTCCTAAGCAATGTTTGTTTATTTCTTTAAAGTGACAGAAACATGTTAGGTTCCTTGCTAGACCATCTCCAACATCCTGTTCTTACTTCTGCCACCTCTCAACAGATACCGATATTGTCTTTGGTTTTTGTTGTGTGTTGCTTCCTGAAATAGCACCACGACCACCTGTTCCTTAGAGAAAGCTGAGTTCATTCTTTCTGGCAAGGGAGAGGACAACCTTGACAGGGTGTTACTAGTGTTTTAGATAGTTAAATGTCTTTTCCCATAAAGTCTAATAAAATAACCCTTCATCTCAAGTACTTCAGTATTTGATCTGCAGGGAAAATGTAAAGCTTAGCTGCTTTAATTGCATTTTGAAAAACACTTAGGCTCTAAAATACAGGATTTTTCCCTCTGTTCTCACTTCCTGCTGGGCACTATTCTGTTTTTGCATGTTTTAATTCACTCAGTCCTTGCAAGGACCATGGAAGGAAGGTACAGTTATAGATGAGGAAACAAGGCATTGGGCAGTTAAATAATTTGCTCAAAGTCACCCAGCTATGAAGTATCAGAGCCCAGATTCGGATCCAAGCCTCCTGGGGTCAGAGACTATGTCCTTTACCACACTACCCTCTCCACTGCCTCACTGAGGGCAAGACATAGACCTGTCCCCAGTGGACTCATCATATGATTGGAAAGACCTCAAGATGTGTGGATGAAATGACAGATTACAATCTATCACTTAGCCACATCTTGGTATTTGAGAGGAGCTAATAACTGACATCTTTGCCACAGTTTGGAACCATTTGACAGAGATAGATTCAGGACTCAGCTGAACGTCAATATATTCTCTTTATACGTTCTGCTCATATATTCAAGGACACAATTTAGATCTGGGCCAAGCGGGTTTTCTAATACTGCACCCCGTATTAGGGAGATTCTTCCACTCGCTCACAGGCAGGGCTAGAGAACTACAGAGCCCTCCCTGTGGGTCTGGCTCTCTTACAGGGGAAATTGAGTGGGCAGAGCAAGGCCAATTTTACTTTACTGAAGAGCTTCTTAATCCCTGGACAATGGGCCTATGGCATTTGGTAAAGGCTACGGATCCTTTCTCAGAATGACATTTTGATGTGCATAAAGTAAAAGATACGGCATTACAAAGGAAGCCCGTTACGCTAAAATACAACCCTGAAAGTATAAAGTTATGATAAATAATAAATATGCTTCTTGGTTAATGTATTAAATAATAAGATGTAGCAGAGGAACTAATAATTACTATAATTTCAAAGCAGTGCTGAGCATGAATGATATTTTGAGGTACCTGCAATAAGTGGAATATGTGAAAACATCTGTGATTTCTATTCAATACAAATTCATAGACACTGTTAATACTACTGTGGTTTGTTCTCTATATTCATTTGTAGGAAATAATATATTTCACTTAGAGATCAGAGAATGTAAATATATAAAGCATTTTCTTTTCTCATTAAGTTCATGGATCCCCTAAAAGTGTCCATGAGCCCCAGGTTAAGAATACTTGCTCTAACGGAAGGTCCTCCCCCAGCAAAAGAAATAGGTAATAAGCGTCATCTCCGGCAGTGTATGCTATATGAACAAGCCCGCCGGTGATCAAGTCTGCTCCCACTGTACATAGTGGCCCGATTACTGAATGGTTATCACAGCAGCTTGGAAAGGAGTTGCTTACAAGGTGTACATTATTCATTTAATCCTCGGAATGACCCTATTGGTAGTTAATGTTGTTAACTCCATTTTCAAGTGAGGAAATTGAGGTTAATGTAATTTGTCGAAGTTCGCACATCTGAGGAGGGGTAAGCATTTGAATCTAGGCAGTCTGGCTCCAGAACCCACAGTCTTAACCACTAAACTGAACCTGCTCAGTAAGTTTAGAGGGCTAGTCTAAGAATACCTGGGGCTAAGTATAACTGCCATTTATAAAGTTCTTTTCCTAGAAAAAAGTTTAAATAAATCATTGGAAGACAACCCTTCTGTAGACTAGGGCTTCTTCCGTATAGAGATCGGGAATTACTGAACACCCTGTAGTTGCCAGTTATCCACTGTATCGAATAAGCATTATCCCAAAGTGACCTTATTTTGGCCGCCTGGACCACAAATCGTCTGGGGCTGGAGCAGAGTGGAGAGCGGGGCTTCCACTGAATTCAGCTTCCCGATGGGAGGGCACGTCACTTCTAATGAGCTCTGTCGAGAACTCTGAAAGGTCTGAGACTCTATGCTGCTTGAAAACTAACAAGTTAGCCTTAATTTCATGGATGCTGGCAGAAGACAAGAATACTGGGTCAGGGCTTCCCTGGTGGCGCAGTGGTTGAGAGTCCGCCTGCCGATGCAGGGGACACGGGTTCGTGCCCCGGTCTGGGAGGATCCCACATGCCGCGGAGCAGCTGGGCCCGTGAGCCATGGCCGCTGAGCCTGTGCGTCCAGAGTCTGTGCTCGGGAGAGGCCGGAGACAAAGGACTTTATTACTCATAGCACAACAAGGCAGCATGCATTTCATGTGTGCATTGGTTCCCTTGCCCACCCAAGTCCCATGGGGACAACAGAGAGGTGGGCCCGAGTGAATGCCGCACATGCAGTAGATGTCTGTCACAAGGGAAGAACCCAAGCTTAGGAAATAACAATATGTTTAAAGGGGCTGCAAACAAACCTGCCTAATTTTTGCTCTGGAGAAAGACATTATCTTTGTTATGACAGTCAAGAAACAAATTTGTCTTTGGCTCCATTAGGGAGATACTATCTCTATTTCCTCAGGCTGTTTACCATACAAACTTCCTGGAAAGTTAGTCCAGAATAAAGGTTATCAGTGTCTCTGCTCACAAGACATGCAGAAACAAGGGAAACATGGAGAACTGTCCCCCACCAGACTTCAGGTGCTGGCAACTGGAATTCCCAGACAACTCCTTTAAATAGCTAGTGTCCAACTCCAGATGGCAACACTCAAGCAGTTTGTGTGTCCCTTCATCGATAAAGTTGTTTTCTCATGCTCATTCTATGAAAGGAGAACAATACGGGTGCAGGTCCCTCTACCAGAATGCGAACCCACACTAGGTATCCAGGGGCGTGTGGTGGCACTGGCACTCTTCTCTAATGAATGATGGAAGGAAGGGGACCTGTGCCTTCTCTTCTCTTGCTACCCTGCCCTTCTAAGTTTTCCTTTCCCCCAATAAAGCTGATGACTCAATTCATTCCAGGCCCTACTGCATAACATGTGATACCCAAATGGTCTCAGTACATAGATAAAGAAAAGTAACAGACAACTAAGAGTTCCCAGCAGCCAGAAGGAGGAACATAAAACAGAACAGGCACCCAGCAAAACAGAATTGCTAGAGGAGGACAGATGACAACTTTTTTAAAAATCACAGGGCTTCCCTGGTAGCGCAGTGGTTAAGAATCTGCCTGCCATTGCAGGGGACACGGGTTCAAGTCCTGGTCTGGGAAGATCCCACATGCCACGGAGCGACTAAGCCTGTGCGCCACAACTACTGAGCCTGCGCTCTAGAGCCCGCGAGCCACCACTACTGAGCTCATGTGCCACAACTACTGAAGCCCACGCGTCTAGATCCTGTGCTCTGCAACGAGAAGCCACTGCATTGAGAAGCCCTCACCACAACGAAGAGTACCCCCCACTCTCCACAACTAGAGAAAGCTCGTGTGCAGCAACGAAGACCCAACACAGCCAGAAATAAATACATAAAATAAATAAATTTATATTTAAAAAAAAAACAAGAAGAAGGGGATCCCCCAGGGATCCTTTAAAAAAAAATCACAAACTTTCTGTAAATGGATGCTATGGCTTTAAACTTAAAAATACATTAGTTGGGGACTTCCCTGGTGGTCCAGTGGTAAAGAATCTGCCGTCCAATGCAGGGGACGTGGATTTGATCCCTGGTCGGGGAACTAAGATCTCACATGCCGTGGGGCAACTAAACCTGCATGCCACAACTACTGAGCTCGCATGTCTCAACTAGAGAGCCCATGTGCCACAACTATAGAGAAGCCCACGTGCCACAATGAAGAGCCTACACCGCAACAAAAGATCCCGCATGCCTCAACTAAGATCTGACACAGCCAAAAAAATTAAATAAATACATTAGTTGAAAATATCGTATATTAACACATATATGTGGAATCTAGAAAAATGGTACAGATGAACCTGTTTGCAAGGCAGAAATAGAGACACAGACATAGAGAACAAATGTATGGACACCAAGGGGGGAAGGAGGGGTGGGATGAATTGCGAGATTGGGACTGATATATATACACTAATATGTATCAAATAGGCAATTAATGAGAACCTGCTGTATAGCACAGGGGCTCAGTGCTCTGTGATGACCTAAATGGAAAGGAAATCCAAAAAAGAGGGGATATATGCGTACATAGGGCTGAATCACTTTGCTGTACAGCAGAAACTAACACAACATTGTAAAACAACTATACCCCAATTAAAAAAAAAAAAAACATTAGTTGAATTAAGGGAGAGGATACCTACTGTTGTGGCCAGAGTTAGTAACCTGGGTGAAGGGGAAGAAAAATCTCAAGGCATGATGTCTCAAAAATATAAAAAGATGGAACTTATAGAAAAAAAAAAGATAAGAGACTTGGAGGATAGATCTAGGAGACGTAACAAGCAAAAATAGGAGAACAAGGAACCGATGGAGGTAAAGTATGATTAAGCAAGTAATAAATGCAATTTTCCCTGAACAAAACAAAGGCCCGAGTTTACAGACTCAAAAAGTACACCAACTTCCCAGTAGGTGCCATGAGAGTCGGAGTAGATAATCTACCCATTATAGTAGGTTAAATTATTGTTCAACAAGTACTGATTCCCTCCCCTTTAACATGGAGCAAATTGCACTTCCCTAACTTTTTTTTTTATAAATTAATTAAATTAATTAATTATTTTTTGGCTGCATTGGGCCTTCGTTGCTGCGTGCAGGCTTTCTCTAGTTGTAGTGAGGGGGGCCATTCTTCATTGCGGTGCATGGGCTTCTCATTGCAGTGGCTTCTCTTGTTGCGGAGCACAGGCTCTAGGTGCGCGGGCTTCAGTAGTTGTGGCACGTGGGCTCAGTAGTTGTGGCTCGTGGGCTCAGTAGTTGTGGCTCGTGGACTCTAGAGCTCAGGCTCAGTAGCTGTGGCGCACAGGCTCAGTCGCTCCGCAGCATGTGGGATCCTTCCAGACCAGGGCTCAAACCTGTGTCTCCCCTGCATTGGCGGGCAGATTGTTAACCACTGCACCACCAGGGAAGCCCCGTACTTCCCTAACTCTTGACTTTGAGTTTTATCATGTGACTCACTTTGGCCAATGGACTATTAATGGATATGATACAAGAAGAAACTTGAAATATACCTGCGTAGTGGGTTCACCATCATGTGCTTCTGCTTTCTGCCCTGAGAAGAGCATGCTTTGGGAGGCTCTTGATGCAAGGAGGATGAGAAATACATCAAGCAGACCTGGACCCAACTTGGACCTTAGAGTCAAGCCCAGCATAGATTTGTAGATGTGTGAGTGACCAATAAATGCTTATTGTTTAATGCCAATGAACTTTTTGGGGTCCTTTGTTACACAGCCTTACTGTGGCAATAGCTGATAGGCCTAATTTTACTTAGGCATATCCTGGTAAAATTATAAATCTCAATAATTAAACATAAATCTTAAGTTTCTAGTCAGAAAGAATAAGTTGTCTACAAATAAAAAGTAAGATAAGTATTAGGCTTTTCTTATACAACACTGGAAGTCCTGGAAGCTAGAAGATGTTGAAAAAACAACTAGGAGACTACTGAAAGTAAAGGACTACAACCCAAGAATCCCATACCCAGCCAGTATTTCATTCATCCATCCTGGTAAAAAGCTTTTTTTTTAAAATTTTTTATGCATTAAAAAAATGGAACCACCACATGCTCTATTCGAGAAAAATCATTCTAACTACTCAACCATAAAAAAGAATGAAATAATGCCATTTGCAGCAAGATGAATGGACCTGGAGATTATACTGAGTGAAGTAAGTCAGACAGAGACAGACAAATATCATATGATATCACTTATATGTGGAATCTAAAATAAAGAGGGACTTCCCTGGTGGTCCAGTGGCTAAGACTCCATGCTTCCACTGCAGGGGGTACTAAGAGCTGGCATGCCGCGTGGTGCGGCCAAAAATAAATAAATAATAAAAAATAAAAAATGGTATAAATGAACTTATTTACAAAACAGAAACAGGCTCACAGACATAGAAAACAAACTTATGGTTACCAAAGGGGAAAGGGGGTGGGGGAGGAATAAATTAGGAATTTGGGACTAGCAGATACAAACTACTATATATAAAATAGATAAACAACAAGGATAGATAAACAGATAAACAATAAATAGATAAACACCACAGGGAACTATATTCAATATCTTGTAATAACCTATGAGGGCAAAGAATCTGAAAAAGAAGGGGTGTGTGTGTGTGTGTGTGAGTGTGTGTGTATACATATCTGAACCACTTTGCTGTACACCTGAAACATTGTAACTCAACTATACTTCAATTAAAAAAAAAAGAAATCATTCTAACCAAACAACAAATGAACAAAAACAGAGGCTTCAGATACTAAAGTTTAAATTAAATGGATAATAATTGGATTTCTAAAAATAAGTAATATGTAGTTTAATCTAAACCAGTCATAAACAAATGTCTTGGAATATGTAATGTGAGTATTAGATAAGGATTCTTAAAATGAAAGAGGTTGCTGCAAAGGCAATTTTAATAATAATTTAGAACTAAACTATTTCAGAAAAACCTAGACGTTGGATGTGGTGAGCATGGAGGTAGAGTGAAAAAAGAGCATTTGAAATTTCTCAGAGCAGGAAGGGGAAGAGAAATTAAAATAGCCTATCATCTTATTGGGGTAGGGGAGTCAGCGAAAAATAGACTGCCTTGGTGAGAAAAATAGTTGAGGGGTCTTGTTTTCAAGTAATGGTAACAAAATAGGTAATTGATTAAGAACACTAGAGAATAACAAGTTGCCATTAAAAGAACGGAAAGGTACAATGGAATGTCCAAATTAACGAGGGCAAAAAATAGAATGGAGAGCAACTTAATAAAACTGGAAAGGAAAGAAAAGAAATAGTAAAAAGAAGAACTATCAGGGCTTCGCTGGTGGTGCAGTGGTTGAGAGTCCGCCTGCCGATGCAGGGGACACGGGTTCGTGCCCCGGTCCGGGAAGATCCCACATGCCGCAGAGCGGCTGGGCCCGTGAGCCATGGCTGCTGAGCCTGCGCGTCCGGAGCCTGTGCTCCGCGGCGGGAGAGGCCACAACAGTGAGAGGCCCGCGTACCGCAAAATAAATAAATAAATAAATAAATAAAAAGAAAAAAAACTATCAAAGTCAAATGTTATAGCATAAATGCATCACAGAAGGAATAAAACCAAGTATACCAGTCGTTTCAGTAAATGCAAACGGACTTAATTCTATGAAAAGACTGAACATGTCAAAATGAGTTTAAAAAAGAAACCAAACCCAGCTATAAGATAAGTTATAAGAAAAAGAGAGAGAGAGAGAGAGAGAGAGAGAGGTAGCAAGGCCAATGCCATAAAAAACAGAAATGGCAACATTATGATCAGGAAAGGAGGAGCTGAAGATGAAAGAATCTGCGAGAGACTGAAGAGGGACACTGGAACAACAGAAGGCACAGTTTAAGAAGCAAGTGTCAAAAACTTGTATGTTCCAAGCAACATAGCCGCTAAATACGTAAAGAAGAAAGCCTAGGATTGAGTATCAAAAGATACCCACATTTACAGATTAGGAAAAGAGTAAGCTGGGGACTTCCCCGGCGGTCCAGTGGGTAAGACTCCACGCTTCCACTGCAAGGGGCATGGGTTCGATCCCTGGTCAGGGAACTAAGATCCCACATGCTGCATGGTGCAGCCAAAAAAATTTTTAAATAAATAAAAAGAATAAGCTGGAATGGGAGGCTGAGAAGGAGTGAGCAAGAAAGGAGAGGAAGAGCAGGAAGGCGGGTGATGTAATTTCTTGAGGTCTCAACCTACATACAGGTGAAGGCAACCCCAGCCACAGTGGTCAGACAGCCTCTCCACCCAGCACCAGCTCCAGGGTCAGAGAAGACAGAACCTGGAGGACAACATTCCCTTCCCTGCAGGCAGCCTGAAAGAGACACAGGCCTTTTCACACAACCCTCCATTCTCCCACATCTGCAATTTGTAGCAGACTGTAACAGAGATGCACAGTGCAGAATTAGGTTCTTTTATCTAAATGGGAGTTCTGTAGGCTTGGGGTGTTGTTAAGAAAGGAGCAGCTGCCCAATGTATGGGTGACATTGTGGAACACAGCAGTGGTGGAAATAAAAAGAGGGTGCCCATTATTTCCCATTAAAAGATCCATTTAACTTCCTGAGACTTAAAAAGTCAGTCCATGTTAAGACAATGTACTGTTTCTGACCCACTAAAAATCCCCTTTTCTCTTCTGTCGACTAACCAGGAGTCTATATTTACTGTCAAGTTTTAGCAATAGTTTTAGGGAATTTTTTTCTAATATCTATAGGAAATACACCTGTTTAATACTGGCAAATACAGGTCCCATTTCTGTGCCATAAGCTACGCAGAGCTTTCATTTTTCAGTGATGAGAATTTGTGGCAACCAATAAATTTTCAAAACACTCTCATTATGCACATTGACCGCCCTTCTCAACACACATACACAGGCTCTCTTTTTTTCTGGAACAGGCAGTAAATTATGAAAGAAAAATAACACACTGCACAAAATACAGATACGATCAGGATGCCACTTGCCTGGGATTTCTACCTCTTCCTAGCCTTCAGGGTGATGTTGGCATTTTCAATGTGTAGGGAATTGGGGCAGGAGGATAAACTGCAGCTGGCCTGATTTGAACAGGGAAAGGGAAGTGAAAGAGCAGCTGATGTCCCAAACACTTCTTCCCCTGGTCGGGGGATTGGGGAGCTACTATTAAAGGGTATAAACTTGTAACTAGTAGATAAATAAGTCCTGGAGATCTAATGCATAGCAGAGTGATCACAGACAACAGTACTGTATTATATACTTCAAAGTTGCTAAGAGACTAGATCTTAAACGTTCTCACCACAAAAAAGAAATCTAATTATATGACGTGATAGAGGTGTGAGCTAACTCTACGGTAATTATATTGCAATATATAAGTGCGTCAAATCAATGTGTGATACACCTTAAACTTAAACATGTTATATGTCAATTATAACTCAAATTTTAAAATAAATTTTTAAAAAACTTCCACTGAGTAGAACATTTGAAAATAGCTAACAGCATCCGCTCAGGAATTTACCTTCAAAAGAAACAGACACAACCAAAATCTAGAGCCACGTTACCCAAAGTGTGGGCCCCTGGACAGCAGCATTGGCATTCCAGGGGAGCCTGTTAGAAATGCAGTCTCTGGACCCTATCCCAGACCTACTGAATCAGAATCTGCATTTTGTAAAGATCCCCCAAAAGTTTGCAAAGTGCTGCTATGGAAAAATTTCCCGTCGAGCTAATAAAGAAGGGAGACCCAGGCTTGTTGAAGTGGGTTGCAGCCTGGGCCTTTGTATGTTTACCAAGTTGCTCAGGGGACTCTGTTACCAGCCGAAGTCTGAGCATCACTGCACGAGAGCCGTGCTATTCGACACAGTAGCCATTAGCCACCTGTGGCTGTTTACATCTACGTTTAGATTTAATTGAACAAAATTAAAAATTCACTCACACTAACCACATTTCAGTGCTCAAGAGCTACATGTGGCTAGTGGCTACTCTACTGGACAGTGCATGTATAACACTTGCATCATTGTAGAAAGTTCTGTAGGGCAGCATTGGGTTCATTAGTTCTCAATCTTGGCTATATGTTAGAATCACTGGCCACGGTTTTGTTGTTGTCGTTAGTTTGTTTTAACACAGAATGCTTATTTTAGGCCTCCTCCTATAGGCACTTTATCTTCATAGAAACTTGACTTACTGTTTTCTAGTAAGGACACCATTAGGAAAACTAAGCTCTTGATCTCAATAAAACCTCACATATTTATACTCAGATAATCATGTGCAATACTGTCATTTTGAAACAAAGCAGGAGCTCATGGGGCCCTCCCAGGGACAAAAGCCTTTCCGCATCCCCCATTTCCTGTTTGTAGGGAAAAGGCTTCACCCCCTAGACCTTCCTTGAGTTCCAAAGGGCAGATTCAAACAGTTACTAATTAGGGAAAGGAAGGAATACAGAAACAACGGAGGAGCAGTCAAGAAACAACAGTGCAGTAATTAAAGCAGGGTCCTGGTTCCTCCTCAAGGGATATACATAGCAATATATCTCTGAGTTCTTCTGCAGGAACTAAGGCCCCCACCCAGGTGGAGGATGGTAACTTCAGGCTGAGCACAAGCACGTGGACCCCAGACTGGATGGAACCAGAAGGCTGATGACTGAGATTCCTGGAACACCACCCTGTTATCTCACCACCAACAATCAGAGGAAGGTCATATACCTGCATATCTCCCCCCAAATTTTGCATATAAAAACTCTTCCCTGAACCGGCAACCTACTGTATAGCACAGGGAACTCTGCTCAATACTCTGTAATAACTTAAATGGGAAAATAATTTGAAAAAGAATAGATGCATGTATATGTATAACTGAATCACTTTGCTGTATGCCTGAAACTAACACATTGTTAATCAATTATACTCCAATATAAGATAAAAAATTTTTAAGACTGAAATATAGGTTAAAATACAAAAAACAATAAAAACTCTTCCCTGAAACCAATGGGGAAATCGGGCCTTTTGAGCATGAGCCACCCGTTCTCCTTGTTTGGTCCTGCAATAAACCTTTCTCTGCTCCGAACTCCAGCATTTTGGTTTGTTTGGCCTCCCTGTGCATCAGGCACACGAACTTGGGTAGGACAACAATTTAAGTTTGCTGGACTCCAAGCTATGGTGCCAGGCTCTACATAGGTCATTTCATAGATATGATAGGTTCTTCATTTCCCTTGTTATTAGTTGAAAAGATCACATGAAAACACTAAGAAAAACTTGAAAAGATTTCACACAACCATCACACTATTTCACATTATGTCTCTGACACAGTCATCTTTGTTCAGAGCCACTACTCTCTAGTCCTTGCACATTTGCATATAGAATCTGATCTTACACAGGCCACCCCAGCCTGGCTGTCCAATAGGTTTACAACAATTACAAAACTGAATCTCAATGAGATCAGCCCCCACCCCAACCTTCAGAATATACAGAAATATTGTCAAGTGCCTGCCTTCCTGCTCCTTGGGGGCGCTTCTGCTTTGTCCCACATATATTTTTTGCACAAACATAATGTGGTTCTTCAGCCTCTGCTCCTGCAAGGACAGTGGTGCCCCAGGGACCCAGGTTGTTTTAGGGATGTCCTTTGCTGCTTGTGACTCCTAGACATGCTGTTTCTCCTTGTCCCAGCCCAAGGCCCTGGAAGATCTACTTGACATTTGACTACATGGAAACATCTTCCCTCTGATCAACCATTCCCTAATCAAGTGTGTGCATTCAGACTCTCCCTCCTTTGGGGTTAATAAGGAGTGGCCCTTATTTTCAGTGGGGTTCAGTCCTAGAGGGAGGAGAGAGCTGGTGGTCCCACACAGCTAGTCACTGTCCTTACCGGGGCTGGACTAGGGTGAGGCAAGTGAAGTGTTCTCTCTCCGAGTTGGGCAAGGGCAGGATTGAACATTAACTTAAAATTTTGATACTGAAAAAAAAATTTTTGCTACTGTGTCCCATCATGGATTTTTTTTTCTGATTTTTTAAAATATTGCATTAAAATATTTTTATCTTGATTATCGAAGATTTTTTGTTGGTTTCTTTGCTTGGCACTCTGTTAAATTTCATGCAGGTGCCTTGCTGACTTCACCCTATTCCCAAGCCCTGATCCTTTCTATCAGGTTCCTCTATCCCTCATTCAGATAGATCCTTGATGGGCTGACCGCTCATGCCATCAAGCCATACCTGTAAATCCCTCCCGGTACCCAGCTTAGGCCCTGAGCTACACAGTGATGATTGCCACCTAGTTGTAATCACATTATTCACTATATTATATTTAATTTTCATAAACAATTGTTTCATAAACAATTTTCCTTGTTTCTAGGTTGCCTCAGTTGCCTCTTTTAACAGCCGCAAGATAGTCCACTAGTCTGATGCACTATACTTAACTATTCTCCAAATACTGGATAATCAGCTTCCTTCCTCCCTCCCTCCCTCCCTTCCTCCCTTTCCTTCCTTCCCTTACGCTGCGCCACGCAGCTTGTGGGATCTTAGTTCCCTGACCAGAAACTGAACCCAGGCCCTCAGCAGTGAAAGCACTGAGTCCTAACCACTGGACCACCAGGGAATTCCCTTAGTTCCCCTTTCTCATTCATTAATGAGCCCGTAGATCTACAAAGGAACTGAGTGTGTCTCTGAGTCAGTTCGCACTGTGGGAGACGTTTTCCCTTTAAGGTATCAACTAGATGAATGCACAATGGAGACCCTGCTATTACTGCCACATCTTCAGAAAACATCTCCCACAGTACGAACTGACTCAGAGACACACTATATAGGGAGCTGTTAACACGGTATTTCACACGTATACAAAAGAAGTCACTAACAGATGGGTTCCAGCTAACAAAGGCAAAGACAGGAGAAAGAGGAGAGAAGAAGAAATGGAAGACTTCTGAAAATGGTTGCATTTGTTTTCTTTCCCTTAGCATCTCTTCCAATGCTAATCGGATGGCGGCCAGCAAAGAGGCCAGGGCAGATGTCTACCAACAGAAGATCGGCACTAACATACCTGTAGTCAAAACCCAATTAGCGGGGACTTCCCTGGTGGCACAGTGGTTGGGAGTCCACCTGCCAGTGCAGGGGACATGGGTTTGAGCCCTGGCCCGGGAAGATCCCATGTGCCGCGGAGCAACTAAGCCCGTGCGCCGCAACTACTGAGCCTGCACTCCAGAGCCCACGAGCCACAACTACTGAGCCCATGTGCCACAACTACAGAAGCCTGTGCGCCTAGAGCCCGTGCTCCACAACAAGAGAAGCCACCGCAATGAGAAGCCCGGGCACCGCAATGGGGAGTAGCCCCCGCTCGCTGCAACCAGAGAGAAAGCCTGCGCGCAGCAACAACCGCAGCAGTACAATAAGTGGGCATCTTCACTTTTCTTTGAGAGGTGGGAAGATTAACAAGGGGCTAGAATTGTCACTGGTAAAGGAGCTACAGTGAGTCCTGTTAGTCAAGGGAGGCGATGGACTGTTAATCGATTATCTTCCCAGTTGAGGAGTGGCCTTGGCTCTCTCTACTTCCAAACATGGTCAGAGTGGCCTTCTCTGGACATTACTTATCTTCCACATGCACTATTTATCTTCGGTTGGGAACATCACAGGCTAGCTGCCAGCAGGGCTATTTTTCATTTTCACAGTCCCTCCTTTGGCTAAGGGCAGACAAGTGCAGCTCGCAGGATGCTAATCTGTGCAGCCCAGATCCACACAAGTCAGGACATTCTGCCCTTGAACAGCTGGATCAGTCATCAAGGGAATAAATCTGGTCTTTCATGG
The DNA here is from genome assembly GCF_039906515.1 of Pseudorca crassidens. Lineage (NCBI taxonomy): Eukaryota > Metazoa > Chordata > Mammalia > Artiodactyla > Delphinidae > Pseudorca > Pseudorca crassidens. The sequence goes on from NC_090317.1 coordinate 113,302,918, forward strand.
AGGCCCCAGGGGATCCTGGGCGTCTACTCCCATGTGTTTCTGACAGGCTGTTTCTGCTTTCCGTCTGCCAGCGTCCTTTGACACTGCCTGCATTTCAGTTATGCCTCTTCTCCCTCATCTGTTTTTCGGAACAGAACAGATGCAAATGCTGGGTCTTAGCTTCAGCTACTACCAAGCGCAGATCCCGAGGTGACAGCACGTGCACAGGTAGTTCACTGTGGAAAGTGCTCCCTTTTAGCAAGGGTGGCTCATCCACACTGGGCCCAGCTGAGGGTCTATAGAAGATCCGCCTGAGATCTTCACATTCATCAGATCTTCATCAGACCCAGAAGAAGCAATTCTCGACCCACCGGTCCATCCTCATAGCCAAGGGTCAGCCCTGAGTCCCTCACCCTTCCAGGTATGTGAACCTGCCAGAGTAACTGAGCGGCCCCCATAGGTGTCCCCTGGCTGGCAGACGTGAAACATTTCTTCGATATGTGAGAGATGAATAGACCAGTGAAAAAAATGTTCTGGCATTTTGCCGCTAAGAGTTTTCAGTGATTTTTTTTTTTTTTTTTGGCTACACCGTGCGGCATGTGGGATCTTAGTTCCCCGACCAGGGATCACACCCACGCCCCCTGCATCCCTGCATTGCAAGTGCGGAGTCTTAACCACTGGACCGCCAGGGAAGTCCCCTTCAGTGATTTCTATGACCACCATGTTAGCAGGATCAAGTTCCAAACTTCTACGAGTCATTAGCCAGAGTTCTGCCTGCCTCTCCCGGGCCACAGAACCTGAACGGTTGTTTCTGTCCTTGTGGGTGAAACCCCTCAGCTCATGCATCTCCCCACAGACCAGACCTCTCTAGGCCCAGTAATGAGAAGACGGACAAAAGAGAGAAGACAGACAGACTAGCTTTATCCTGCTCCTGTGCCATTAAACTGGCCACACACCTCCTCAGGACAACGTACCTCTAATTTTAGCAGTGTAACTCTGGACAGTAAAGTTTAAGCCTTCAGCAGGTTAAGAAAGACTTGCCAGAACTGAAAAGGAACCCAAAACGTAACGACTGAGACGGGTAATGTACATAAATAGCTGGACCCGTTTGTCTCTTGTTCAAAATCCTATTCTATTTGCGAGCAATTTTCTTCTACTTCAAACCCTCTCATTATATACCCTTTCATTCAAAATGTTAATTCTCCCTCCTCGTGTAATTTAACCATCCACTAATCATTTCTGGGATGGAAACACATATTCCTAAGTGAAACTCTTTTGAAGAGCTGAACTAAGCAGACAGTGGGTTTGTTTCTCTCGTTTCTTGTCTGATGGTTAATAGAATTGCCAATGAAGAACTTTTTCAAAGTCTTAAACATGATCCATGACAATGCTTTTGTGCAAACTAAACTTTGGGAGGCCAGAGAGACGTCTGTATCTCAGTAATTAAAGTGAAAAAAAGACAAAAATATTAAAAATATGTTACCCCAAAATGATATTTACAAAAATGACTTGAGAGTCTATAAAAACACAGAGCAACTCTCTTCCCAAACAAAAGGAAAAGTACAGAGATACGGAGTCTAACCTTGGATGTTCTGGTTACTAGCTAAGTGACCTTGGGCACATGTCTGCATTTTCCACCAAATTTGTGAGTCCATTTATAACAAAAATGATACAAATTGGATAAGAAGTTTCACATAAAGGAAGAATATCAATGTGATAGGGAAGAAGTTACATACTCTCTCTGGTTCATTTCTCTACCATCACTTCTATCTAGCCTTCCCTGCTGCTCAAGGGACTATCTAATCAGAGTAATTCACCATCTCCTTAGCAGAACAACCCTCTCTAGGGTGTCAGCAGTGAGCAAGGCCAGCTAAGGCTTTCCTGTGTTTGAAGTTGAGAGATAAACGAGCAACTGGCTCCAAATTCTATCTCACTTATAAATTTAAAATGGAATCTGCTTAGGGTCAACGGTTCCTACTAAATCCAACGTCATCCTTTATCGCTCTTGAGAAAAAACGTTAAAGATCTGAGCATTTTGAGACCCTCCACTCCCTCCTGTCCTCACGAAATAAAAAATTTCCCAGGTCATCGAATGCATGGTGTGGTAAATCACATGAGGGCCCAGTTTCTCACCCCTCCCCATGTCCACATCCTTTGCCATGTAATTTGGTAGTGCCTTCCTGCTGAAGCACTCAGCCAGGTGCAGAGCCTGGATTTTTAGGGTCCAGTGCAAAATGAAAATGTGGGACAGCCTTATTCAAAAAGCAGCAAATGAGTGCTGTTAGAGCTACTAAAATATACAGCTTTTCCTTTCTTCCACAGCCTCTCTCTCAACATGTAATGGTGTGTTTTTTTCTTTTTTTTTGTTATGGTGTTTTTTATTTGCTATTTACTGTCATTCTAAGTTTAACAATTTTTTTAAATTAGCATAAACTTTGCAATTCATCTTTATATTTTTGAAGAAGTGACACCTGAGGCTGGGACATCCGTGCAAAGTGTACAAGGCAGGGACCCCGTGCAAAGATAAATATGCAGTGTCTGCCCTGGGCTGAGGACTCCTCAAGTGTGGAGACACATTCATCTTTGAATCCCCAGTGCTGGGCATGGTCCCGGGTACACAATAAGCAATAAATACATATTTAAGGGAGAAAGTGAGGGAGGAAGAAAATGAACTTGAAAATCTGTTTTGCTTGTGAGAACGTGGAGAAATTGGCACTCTGACACATCGCCAGTGAGAGAGGAAGATGGTGCACCTACTCTGGAAAACAGTCTGGCAGGGCCTCAAAAACTTCAACAGAGAGCTCCCACATGAGCCAGCAATCCCCCTCCTAGGTATAGTCCCAAGACAAATAAAAACATACGTTCACACAAAAACATGTACATCAATGTTCAGAGCAGCATTATTCATAATAACCCCAAAGTGAAAACAACTCAAAGGTCCATCAACTGATGAATGGATAAACAAAATGTGGTCTCTCTATACAATGGAATATTATCCTTCCATTAAAAAAAAGAATGAGGTACTGATTCACGCTACAACAGGGATGACCCTTGAAAATACTGTGCTAAGTAAAAGAAGCCAGTCACAAAGGACCACATATTGTATGATTTCATTGGTGTGAAGTGTTCAGAATAGGCAAGTCTGCAGAGACAGAAAGCAGACTGGCAGAGCGGGGAATGCGGAGTCACTGCTAATTGGAAGAGAGTTCCTCTTTAGGGTAATGACAATGTTTTGGAATTAGATTGCGGTGATAGTTGCGCAACTTTGTGAATATAGTAAAAACCACTGAATTTTATGAATTTCATGGTATGTGAGTTAAACCTCAATTTAAAAAAAAACAGTTCTGCTTGGGTCCATTTCTTACTAGCGTGTGACCTTTGAAAAGTTATGTAACCTCTAGGAACTTCAGTCTCCCCAACTATAAAGTGGGAAACTAATACTTCTGTAGAATTGTTCGTGAGGACCGGGTTGGATATTAAATGTAAAGCAGTGGCACCATGCAGTCTTTAAGCCTCTGCTCTTATCTGCTGCCCTCAGTGTCAGGGAGGGTCTCTGGCAGGATTCGGTGCAAAACTGACCCCATGGGGTCCCTCGCTCACCCTCTACCCGCGGCAAGTAGAATGTAGAACATCTGGCGAGGGAGTGGAGGGATCAGAGTTCTCTCTCTTCTCTCTCTGTAAGTGGATTCTCTCCCCATCTCCCCTTGGGATAGTCAGATGGAGTGGATGAAGTTTCTTCTTGGGAGGGGCTCTGTGCCTTGGAGGGACCAGGTGAGACCCAGGAACAAGGCAGCTAGGTCACTGCCTCCCTGAGCTTGGCTGGCCTCTAGGCTGTAAGGGGCAGAGTAACAGGGCTTCTCGGGGTTTCTGCTTGGTCCAGCCGCCCTCAGCATGTTAGTGTGGAAGAAAGTGTGAACAGTGTACATGATTTCTTACTGGACCCAGATGCTCAGCAGGAATTACAGTTTCAGGGAGGAGAAGGGAGTCCCAGTGTCTGGCACAGCCAGGGCTAAACAGACCCATATGGCACTCCAGGCAGCAAAAGAATGCTCTTGGGGCTTCCCTGGTGGCGCAGTGGTTAAGAATCCGCCTGCCAATGCATGGGACACGGGTTCGAGCCCTGGTCCAGGAAGATCCCACATGCCGCGGAACAACTAAGCCCCTGCACCACAACTACTGAGCCTGCGCTCTAGAGCCCGTGAGCCACAACTATTGAGCCCACGTGCCACAACTACTGAAGCCTGCGCACCTAGAGCCCATGCTCCACCGCAAGAGAAGCCACCGCAATGAGAAGCCCGCGCACCACAACGAAGGGTAGCCCCTGCTCGCCGCAACTAGAGAAAACCCGCGCGCAGCAACGAAGACCCAACGCAGCCAAAAATAAAAATTAATTAATTAAAAAAAAAAAGAATGCTCTTGAACAGTATTTGCTCAAAATTATTTTGTGGATGGTAGTGATAAGGAGTGTTTTCGTATTTCCACCAGAGGGCGCTGTCTGACTCCTTGATGGCCACTCCAATGTTCTATAATTAAGTGGAGTTAAGCGGTACCATATGAACAATTTATTAAAGTTTTAACACCATGAAAGTGACTCCTAAGTCTACACTTTGAATCCTAAACTTTCCTCCAAACACTGGTCCTACATTTTTAGTTTTATGTTTCTTATTTCCGCCTGGACGTTCTGCTGACCTACGGAACTCACTATGCCCCAAACTGAGTTCATCATCTTTCTCCCCAGCTGAGTTCTTACCTCTTTGTGGGCCTAAGACAGCCAATTCCATTCTGCAGAACTTGAACTGCAAAAGGGAGCCCAGTTAAAACCCAGTCACACTCTGCTTGCCATGCCAGGCCCTCAGGAGAAAGCATCTTTTTCTACTGTGCACAAAGGCGCCAAAATGGCCCGCAGCGACCCAGGGCACCACGCTCATCTCACGTACTCAACTTCGTCATTGGCACTAGGTGCTTTTCCCTACTCCATCTTCATCTTTCTTCCTGAAGACCCATCACAAATGTTGCCACTGCCATAAAACCTCTGAACTGCTTCCTCTCCTGCACTCCCACCTTTTTTTTTTTTTTTTTTTTTTTTTTTTTGGCGGTACGCGGGCCTCTCACTGCTGTGGCCTCTCCCGCTGCAGAGCACAGGCTCCGGACGTGCAAGCTCAGCGGCCATGGCTCACGGGCCCAGCCGCTCCGCGGCATGTGGGATCCTCCCGGACCGGGGCACCCGCGTCCCCTGTATCGGCAGGCGGACTCTCAACCACTGCGCCACCAGGGAAGCCCCCCACCAACTTTTCAGTCAACTCTTCTCCAGCTAAATTTTCAAAGCATCTTATTATACTTACTGTGGCATTTACCCCTTTCTGCCGGGTACTCAGCTATTTTTTTGTGGTAAAAAACATAACATTAAATCTACCATCCTAATCGTTTTAAGTGTACAGTTCAGCAGTGTTAAGTATATTCACATTGTTGTGCAACAGATCTCTAGAATTTTTTTATCTTGCAAAACTGAATCTTTATGGGAATGTAAACTGATGCAGCCACTATGGAAAACAGTATGGGGGTTCCTTAAACAACTAAAAATAGAGTTGCCATATGACCCAGCAATCCCACTCCTGGGCATATATCCAGACAAAACTCTAATTCAAAAAGATACATGCACCCCAATGTTCACAGCAGCACTATTTACAATAGCCAAGACATGGAAGCAAGTTAAGTGTCCATTGACAGAGGAATGGATAAAGAAGATGTGGTATATATACACAACGGAATACTACTCAGACATAAAAAAGAATGAAATAATGCCATTTGCACCAACATGGATGGACCTCGAAATTATCATACTAAGTGAAGTCAGTCAGACAGAGAAAGACAAATATCATATGATATCACTTATATGTGGGACCTAAAATAGGATACAAATGAACTTACTTACAACATAGAAACAGACTCACAGGCGTAGAAAACAAACTTATGGTTACTAAAGGGGAAAGTAGGGAAGGAATAAATTAGGAGCTTGGGATTCGCAGATACAAACTACTCTGTATAAAATAGATAAACAGGGCTTCCCTGGTGGCGCAGTGGTTGGCAGTCTGCCTGCCGATGCAGGGGACACGGGCTCGTGCCCCGGTCCGGGAAGATCCCACGTGCCGCGGAGCGGCTGGGCCCGTGAGCCATGGCCGCTGAGCCTGCGCGTCCGGAGCCTGTGCTCCGCAACGGGAGAGGCCACAGCAGTGAGAGGCCCGCGTATCGCAAAAAAAAAAAAAAAAAAGATAAACAACAAAATCCTACCGTATTGCATAGGGAACTATATTCAATATCCTATAATAAACCATACTGGGAAAGAATATGAAAAAGAATATATATATGTGTGTATAAATGAATCACTTTGCTGCACACCAGAAACTAACACAACATTGTAAATAAACTGTACTTCAATTTAAAAAAAACTAAAAAAATTTAAACTGAACCTTTATATGCATTAAACACCAATTCCTCCAGTCCTTGGTAATCACATTTCTACCTTCTGTTTCTATGATTTGACTACTTTAGATACTTCATATACATGGAATCATACAGTAATTGTCCACTTGTGGCTGGCTTCTTTTGCTTAGTACAACGTCCTCGAGGTGTATCCATGTTATAGCAAGTGACAGGACTTCCTTCTTCTTTAAGGCTGCATAATACATGTGTGTGTATATATACACACACACATATATGTATGTATACAACACATTTTCTTTATCCACTTATCTGTTAGCGAACACGGGGGTGGATTATTTCCACCTCTTTGCTACTGTGAATAATGCTATGATGAACATGGGTGTGCAACTATCTCTGCAAGATCCTGCTTTGAACCCTTTTGGATAGGTACCAGAAAGTGGGGTTGCTGGGTCACATGGTAGTTTTTATTTTTTTCAGGATCCTTCTTACTATTTTCCATAACAGCTGCACCATTTTACATTCCCATCAACAGTGCACAAAGGTTCCAACTCTCTGCATCCTCATCGATACATGTTCTTTTCTGTTCTTTTGATAACGGTGCTTTGCTATTTTAGTACATGTTGCTGTATTAGTTTCCTACGCCTTCTGTGACCAATAACCACAAACTGAGTGGCTTAAAACGACAGAAACTTATTCTCTCATAGTTCTGGAGGTCAGAAATCCAAAATCAAGGTATCGGCAGGGCTGGTTCCCTCTAAAGGCTCTGAGGGAGGAGCCATCCCCTGCCTCTCTTCTAGCCTCTGGTGGCTGCCGACAACCCTTGGCATTCCTTGCCTTGTGGGAGCATGAGTGTAATCTCTCTCTACCTCCATCTTCACACGGACATCTTTTCTGTGTCTTTTCCTTCTCTGTCTCTTTTAAGGACACTGTCATTGAAAAAGCGCCCACCCGATGGGGTCGGGGAACACAATTCAACCCACCACAGCTGTCACTACTAGACTAAGCTCCTTGAGATCAGGATCTATGTCTTGTTCATATTTGTTTACGCCCAAGTGCCTAGTACAGTGCCTTAAACATAGAAAGGGCTCAGGAATTCCCTGGCGTTCCAGTGGTTAGGACTCGGCACTTTCACTGCTGGGACCCAGGTTCAATCCCTGGCTGGGGAACTAAGATCCCACAAGCCGCACGGTGCAGCAAAGAAACAAACAAACAAACAAACATAGAAAGGGTTCTATATGCCTACTGAGTTAATAGGTGGATGGACTGACGGTTGGTCAGATGATGGATAGTGTCTAACCTGTTGGATGGACACCTGATGCAGTCAGAAGTGGGAAGTGTGCATTAGGGATTCACATCCCCCATAGAAACTTCATAATTGCTCCAGGTAGGACCTTAAAATACAGTGCACAGAACTCAATGAAAAACCACTCATGGCTTCACAGCCACGTAGCTTACATAAAAAACTTCCCCCAGTCCTTGCAAATAGATCCCAGATGAAGGCTGTCTGGCTTTGGGAGATTAAGGTAAACTTGGCTGAGACACTAAGTTGCACAATGAGAGTCCCTCCCCACAGTTTCTGCAGATTCTCAGCTCTCTACTTCATGGTCCTGATTTGTTGTTCCTGTGTGTGTTCTTGATTCCTTTCCTTGCCAAAGGTCAGACCCTTTACCAGATGCTGCACAAGATTCCCAACTCGCCTCCCACCACAAGCATTTCATAAGTTTAGAACTTTACAAAGATTCGGGGGGTACACAGTACATTCCCCCAGCCTTCAGCCATTGCCTCACTCCACTTTCTCCGCGTTTCACTTTTCCCTTTCCTCTCCCTCTCTGGTTCAAAACACAAATTCCTTTCCTTGTCTTATCCCAGGCCATTCTATAGTGCTGTTTACACTTCTGGCCCTTTTGCCATCTCAGCCTCTACTGTAAACAGGCTTATGTTTAAAACTTAAGGGAGGTAGGCAGGCAAGAGAAGAGAAAAGAAAAGGAGAAACAGAGGGGGAGGAGCGTGAGAAGAAAGAAAGAAAGGAAGGAAGGAAGGAAGGAAGGAAGAAAGGAAGGAAGGAAGGAAGAAAGAGAGAGAGAGAGAAAGGAAGGAAGGAAGGAAGGAAAGAAGGAAGGAAGAAAGAAAGAAAGAAGGAAGAAAGAGAGGGAGGAGGGAGGAAAGAAAGAAAGAGAGAAAGAGAAAGCGAGAAAGAAAGAAAGAAAGGAAAGAAAGAGAGAGAGAAAGGAAGGAAGGAAGAAAGAAGGAAGGAAGAAAGAGAGGGAGGAGGGAGGAAAGAAAGAAAGAGAGAAAGGAAGAAAGAAAGAAAGGAAGGAAGAAAAAGAAAGAAAGGAAGAGTGCTTCCCTGGTGGCACAGTGGTTGAGAGTCCGCCTGCCAATGCAGGGGACACAGGTTCGTGCCCTGGTCCGGGAAGATCCCACATGCCGCACAGCGGCTGGACCCATGAGCCATGGCCGCTGAGCCTGCGTGTCCAGAGCCTGTGCTCCGCAACGGGAGAGGCCATGAGAGTGAAAGGCCCGCGTACCGCAAAAAAAAAAAAAAAAAAGAAGAAGGAAGGAGGGGGAAGGAAGAAAGAAAGGAGGGAGGGAAGGGAAGGAGGGAGGAAAAAAGGAAAGGAAGAAAGAAAGGGGAAAAAGAAAAGAAAAAGGAAGAAAGAACTGCGACCTTCCAAGAGTTCTCATACCAGCTATTAAAATAATATTATTTTCTCTTCTTGTATTTTATAAATATTAATAATAACTTAATGTGGGAAGTTCTCTGAGTAGGGAGAGAAACTGAACCACATCCTCTCGTCCATTTGCTGTAGACTTCCCCCAAATCTTGGCCTTCTTACCAGAGTGAAGCAATCCTCTTCTCAAGTTTACATTTAATTATAATTGCAACCGTCATGATGATTAAGCCTCTCCCTTTGTCATTGTCTTTTCTTGGCATCATTTCTTTGGCTCAGCTTGTATGCTATAGACCTCAGATGAATCACAGAGAATCTGTGTTCTTAACTGTGGCGAAACCATAGACAGCATTTTGTTTATTCCCAGAATCAGTTCCAAAACAGCTGTTTAATGTTCATCCTTGGTTTTTGTCATCTTACTTCAGGGAATTGTAACGGCAGCATCTTCTGTTTTTAATTCCCCTGAAGAAAAAGGAAAAAAAAAAAAAAAAAAAAGAACTCCCTGAGTCGGTGTGCTGTGTGTAGGTGCTAGTTAATGACTTATTTCCTCTCATTTCCTTAATCAGGAAATTTCATAGTTTGGCAGCGGCAGTGTTCCCATGAACGTGGCTCTGACCTGAACCAAGCTGTGTGAAATACTCGACCATGAAAACAGCTTGCTCTGCAAGCCTCTGACTGTTCCAAACTGAGGCCGACCAGAAGCTTCCATTTGGCACAGTGGTGAGGAAAGCTCGTCAATTTTTCATGGGTAGCGATGGTTCCATCTCTAATAGAATCAATCAGCTGAAAAGTAATACATTAAGTCGTCCATCATCTGGTACTTTGGACACAAACTGACTGGTGGGTTTTACTTTAGGGACATTTCCTTCTGAAAACAGGCCACTGAATGATGGATACACAATACCCTGAGGTATGAAAAAGCACTCAGGAAAATCAAGACGAATTGTGCCTTATCTGGGTGCAAGAGACTGCTTAGTTTAGAATCATTACTTACCAAAATGGTCATTTTTAAATGTCATCAGCCATGTTTAAATTGCTTTTTACTAATGGTTCTTCACCCTGTTGCTGAGGACAGCTTTCCAAAAAAATACTGGTAACTGACCCTACCCCCAAAGACTGTAATTCATTGATCTCGAGTGAAACCTAGGCACTGGTCTTTTTAAAGCGCTCTCTTTTTAAACCCTCTTGCACTGTTGGTGGGAATGTACATTGATACAGCCGCTATGGAGAACAGTATGGAGGTTCCTTAAAAAACTGAAAATAGAACTATCATATGACCCAGCAATCCCACTCCTGGGCATATATCCGAAGAAAACCATAATCTGAAAAGATACATGCACCCCAATGTTCACTGCAGCACTATTTACAATAGCCAGGACATGGAAGCAACCTAAGTGTCCATCAACAGAGGAATGGATAAAGAAGATGTGGTACATATATACAATGGAATATTACTCAGCCATAAAAAAGAATGAAATAATGCCATTTGCAGCAACATGTGTGGACCTAGAGATTATCATACTAAGTGAAGTAAGTCAGACAGAGAAAGACAAATATCATATGATATCACTCATATGTGGAATCTGATTTTTTAAAATGATACAAATGAATTTATTCACAAAACAGAAACAGACTTACAGACTTGGAAAACAAACTTATGGTTGTCAAGGGGGGAGAGGTGGTGGGGAGGGATAAATCAGGAGCTTGGGATGAACACACACACACTACCATATATAAGACAGATAACCAACAAGGACCTACTGTATAGCACAGGGAACTCTACTCAATATTCTGTGATAACCTAAATAAGAAAAGAATCTAAAACAGAATGAATATATGTATATGTGTAACTGAATCATTTTGCTGTACACCTGAAACTAACACAACATTGCAAATCAACTATACTCCAATAAAAGCAAAATCTAAATAAATAAATAAAGTGCTCTCCGGGAGATGCTAACATGCAGCTGACTGGAGCCACTGCTTTCTGCAAATCACAACTGCAAACAACCTTTGAAACCTGTATGTTGTGTAATTGTGATTGCGCACTTTGCAGTAAGTCAGCTTGGTATGTAATGACCTGTCTTTGAAGTAGAATTTGTTCGCCTTCAATCAGAGATAAATTAGCCTGTGACAAGTAATCTTTGGCAAACCTCACACTCACTTCTGTTCTTTCTCTCTCTCTCTCTCTCTCTCCCCTTTACAGCCTAATTTTCATTCCACACCATCTTTCAGAGACCAAACACCTCTGAGGCCAGTTCAGGTCACCAAAAGGTGAGCCCTACAAGGAAACTCTTAATATCCCAATACGCCAAACTGGTCTTTGTCCAGCATCTTCCATTTCAGGAAGTGGCCCCCAAACCCACCCTTTTATTAAGACAATAAGTTAGACTCAACCTTGATCCTTTCCTTTCCCTCAGCCTTCACATCTAATCCCTTGCAGCCCGTCACATTCAATCACCTCAACCTCCAAACATAACTCACATTCACCCACTTCTCACCACCTCCTGGGGCCACCTGCCTGCTCCAACTATTAACACCTCCCACCCTGACTGCAAATGCCTCCCGCCTCCTTGTGCTTTCACCCCATTCAAGCCACTCTGAGCCCAGCAGCCAGAAAAATCTTTCATGTGGCGATGTATACGCTACTTTCCTGCTGAAAGCCTTTCAATAGTCGCTCATTTCAAGTGGAGGAAAATCCAAACTCCTCACCTTGGCCTCCAGGATCTGGCGGCTGTGCTGTGTCTCACCCAGACTTGGGCCCCTCCCCCATTCCCCTTTCCCTCCCCCTCCCCCCTCCCCCCAACTCCCTCAGCAGGATCCACTCACACTGGTTTCTGCCTATTCCTGGAGCAAAACAGGTGCTGCCTTTGGTGACTTGCCTGGCTGGCTCCCTTACCCTGCTGTCTCCTTTTGAGCGTCCCTCTTCAAAAAGGCCCTCCTTGACGATTTCAACTCTGTCATAGCGCTCTATTTCTTTCCTTTCTGGTAAGTATTTAATTTACCTGTTTTCTGTCTCCCCCCATTGGAATTGAAGCTTCATGGGAAAAGGAGTTTCTCTTATTCACAGCTGTGTCCCCAGCACCTAACAGTACACCTGGCACGTAGTAGGATCACATCAACTCTTTGTGGAATCAATGAATGAATAACTGGGAAGAGAAGCAGGAGGAGTAACTGGATAACCTGAGGCCACGCACCTCTGCGTGATGAAGGGTTGACTGCAGCTTCTGAGAAAAGGAAAGGCAGCTTTTACTTAACGTGCCCACTATGGCCGTTAGCGGTTGTTGACACGTTTATCACCCAAGACATTCTGGTAGCGTGCATCAAGGAGGGCTCTGGTTACAAGCACAGAAACCAACCAAAGCCGACTGAACCAAAACAAGAATCAACTATAAGGCTGCTGGCCTGCCTCATGGAACCTAAGTGGAGATTGGAAAGGGACTAAAATCAACGAACTCAAATTCTTTTTTTTTTTGTGGTACATGGGCCTCTCACTGTTGTGGCCTCTCCCATTGCGGTGCACAGGCTCCGGACGCGCAGGCTCAGCGGCCATGGCTCACGGGCCCAGCTGCTTCGCGGCATGTGGGATCTTCCAGGACCGGGGCACGAACCCGTGTCCCCTGCATCAGCAGGCGGACTCTCAACCACTGCGCCGCCAGGGAAGCCCAACCACTTACTTTTTTATTCAAATATATTGATGGATCTGTTTTTATAGACTCAATCATCAGTGTTGGAAGATGATGCTTCATAAGGGACAGAGACACAGGCTGCTTCATCAGTGCAGTATTTAATCAGGAATACCTCATCATTTGAACTTGCACTGTTAGCAGTGAAGTAAGATGGATCGTATAACAAAAGAATCTCTTGGTGGCTGAGTCACTTGGTTTGAAAAAAAATGACTCAAAGGCGACAACTTAAAAGAATCCATCAAGCTTTCACGCTTTATATGTACTTATTCTTTGCTTAATCCAATTCTCCTCTTAGAAATCATTTGTCATGCCTTGATGCATAAAATATACTTATTCTTTCCTTGATCTAATTCTCCTCTTTCTATGGCATAAAGTTAATTCTCTTTTTCTCTTCTTTCTCTCCCATACAGGCCCAATTCAACACCTGGAAGCCTCCAGGAACTAAAAAAATCAGCCCAAAGCCTGGATCCTCAAGAGGTAAACTAGTCATAGGGAGCAAACAGAAGAGACAGCCAGGAGGGGGTGAGGATGAGCGTGTCCCAGCAGCTAACTTGAATTTTCTAGTGGATATATTTTGAGGTGTCTACCTAGCCAAAAACCAGTGATTCCTCATGTCGTCAGGAATTGTCCCTCCAAATTCCCTTACCCTTGCTCCCATTTTTCAACGGGATCCCCTTGCAGGGAGTGTTTGTACATGTCTTCCCGCGTCATTGGCTGCATGTTACTGTCCGAGGTTAAACACCTTACCTAGGGCAATCAGAATGGCTTTCTCAGGAAATTTGGAGGTTCAGTTCTGTGAGACTTGAGTTCCATCTAGGTTCTAGGACAGCAGAGATGTAAAAGTTCAGAAACTGTGAGTGGCAAGTGTGCAGAAAGTTGATCTGCAGAGAAAGAAGAAAGAAATACTTGTGCAGAGAAAAACAGGGTTGGGGAGTGGGGAGAGAGAGATCGAGCCCCAGCTTTCCTAGAATTTGAGTTCCGGGCTTCCCTGGTGGCACAGTGGTTGAGAGTCCACCTGCCGATGCAGGGGACACGGGTTCGTGCCCCGGTCCGGGAAGATCCCACATGCCGCGGAGCGGCTGGGCACGTGAGCCATGGCCGCTGGGCCTGCGCGTCCGGAGCCTGTGCTCCGCAACGGGAGAGGCCACAACAGTGAGAGGCCCGCGTACTGCAAAAAAAAAAAAAAAAAAAGACCCTGTGTGCCGCAACTAAGACCCGATGCAGCCAAAATAAATAAATAAAATAAATATTAAAAATAAAAAAAAATAAGTGGTTGAATTTGGGTGTAGGGTTTTAAGTTTTTAAGGAACAATGTCACGCAAGATAGAACAACAGACATATTTAGGAAAAAGGCCTCCTCAAAGGCCATATGGTATACTGGTCAATATTCTAGCTTTGTGGCCTAGTGATTCAAACCCTGGTTTCTGCCTCTTTACTAGCTGTGTGATCGTCAACAAAATATTTAATTTCTTATCATAAAATAGGAGTAGTGATAGCATTTGGGTGAGGTTTACTTGAAATAATGGATTGTATCAGTTAGGGATTTTGCTAGACTGCAAACAACAGAACCCCTGACTAAACAGTACCTTCAACAAACCAGGGGATTCGTTTTTCTCACTCACCAAGAAACCCAGAGGTAGGTAGTCACTCACTGGCCTTGGTTAAAGGGGCTCAAAGGTTTCAGAGCCGAGGTCTTTGCAGTTCCCATGACCTTTCTCTCATGGGCCCAAGATGGCTGCTGCAGCCTCAGCCCTCACGTCCATATTCCTAATAGCAGAAAGGAGGGGGGGGTGATGACTGAATCAAGAGAGCAAAACCTTTCCCAGATGTTGAAGTCAGGGCAGGCTAAGAGCTGTAAGAAACAAGCCCCACTCATCAGCAGATTAGCACAATACTTTACTTCTCACTCTTGCCAGGGTCAACTGATAGCAAAGGGTAAGGGTTGTGGGGACAGGGTGGGGTGCAAGGGCTTCCAGGCTTAAACTGGGCATGAATATCCCACCAGCAGGCAAGGGAAAAGAGAATATGGGGAATTACGTAGGAAGGTTTATGGAGCAGGTTGAGAATCGAGGGACTATATTTTTATTCACAGTTTATTGGCCAGAATTCAGTCAAGTGGGTCCACATAGATGTAAGGGGAGCAAGAAAATATAGTCCCTGAATGGACAGTTCCTCCCGGCAACACCTCTATGTCATGGAAAGGGAGCATGAATCTTTGGGGATACAGCTGTCTCTGTCACATTGGAGATCCACAGCGACTTCTCCAGAAATTTTATCGTGTACAACCAAGGCACCTGATCATCCCTGCCTGCAGTAAAGGCTGGGAAATGTCATTTTCAGCCGATATCATTGCAACCCTGCGTAGATTAGGTTTCTTTTAGTGAGGAAGAAGAGACTGTGTAGGCAGCTAGCAGTGTCTGTCACATGAGAGCACAGTGCCTGGCCCTTAGTAAATACTCAGTAAATGCTAGCCGTTTTCACTGCTGTGATAGCTTTCTTAGGGAAAGATATCCTATTTGACATAGCTGTCTCTCCTGCTGGAAGTTACTTACTCGGCACCCTGGTTAATTGATCGCTGAGCCTGGAATGAGAAGACTTGGGTTTAAATCCTGGTTTGGTCCCTTCCCATCTTCTCTGAGCCTCAGTTTCTTTATCCAAAAAATGGGAAGGGTTCAACCTGCCTCACAAGTTTGTTGTGTGGATTAACTGAGACAATGAGCCCACATGGGCTGAAAGCGTTATTTTATACATATTACATACGCAATACTAAAACTGAAAGTCAAGTGGAAGAAACCCACAGGCCCATTGCATTGCTTTCCTAGGGCTGCTGTGACGAATACCACAAACTGTGCGGCCTAAAACACAAGGATACAGTCTCTCCCGGTTCTAGAAGTCTGAAATCGAGGTGTCGGCAGGGCCAGGCTCCCTCTGAAGTCTCCAGGGGAGAATTGTTCCTTGCCTCCTCCAACTTCTGGGGGTGGCTGGCAAGCCTCGGCATTCCCTGGCTTTCAGCTACATCACTCCAATCTCTGCCTCTGTCATCACAAGGCCTTCTCCCAGCGTTCTCTGCGTCTCTTCTCCTCTTATAAGGACACCGTTTAAGGGCCCACCTACTCCAACACAACCCCATCTTAAGCAATTATACCTGCCACGATCCTATTTCCAAATAAGGTCACATTCTGAGGTACTGGGGGCTAGGACTTCAACATATCTTTTTGGGGGGGAACACAATTCAACTCACAAGATTCATCAAATGATGAATGGCTAAATAAAATGCGATATAACCATATTATGGAATATTATTCAGCAATAAAAAGGGATGAACTACTGACACATGCTACAATGTGGGTGAACCTCAAAACATTCTGCTAAGTGAGAGAAGCCAGATGTAAAAAGTCACATATTGTATTGTTCCATTTAGACGAAATGTCCAGAATAGGTAAATCTATAGAGACGGAAAGTAGATTAGTGATCGCTTAGAACTGTGAGAGGGGGGACTGGGGAATTACTGCCAATGGGTACGGGGTTCCTTTTCGGGGGGAGGGGGACGACAATGTTCTCAGATTGACCGTGGTGAGAGTTGTGCAAAGAAAATGAGCAAATGCAGCCATCAAAAAGAATGAAATAATGCCATTTGCAGCAACATGGATGGACCTGGAGATTATCATACTAAGTGAAGTAAGTCAGATAAGTACCATATGATATCACTTATATGTGGAATCTAAAATATGACACAAATCAACATATCTACAAAACAAAAACAGACTCACAGATGCAGGGAACAGACTTGTGGTTGCCAAGGGGGAGGAGGGGGAGGGAAGGGAAGGAATGGGAGTTTGGGATTAGCAGAGGCAAACTATTATATATAGGATGGATAAACAACAAGGTCCTACTGTATAACACAGGGAACTATATTCAATATCGTGTGACAAACCATAATGGAAAAGAATATGTGGGTGTGTGTGTATATATATATGTATGTATGTCTAACTGAGTCACTTTGCTGTACAGAAGAAATTAACACAACCTTGTAAATCAACTATACTTCAATAAAATTTACAAAAAAAAAAAAGGAAAATGAGCAAATGAAACTCTGCCGTTCTAAATAAGTTTAGGCCTCTAACCTTCAACAAATTACATTTCCAGGGTCCTGAAAGAACCTGTGCATGTCATCCTATAAATGCTGATGGAAAGCTTAAAGGAATCCTTTGCTGGGAAAGAAGAAAATAAGACTTTCAGGTCCTCCCTCCAGCACCCTCCCTCCAATTCTCCACGGGAGGAGGAGATGCAGCTGACCAAGGGGACCGGGGAGAACTGACAGTCACTGTTGTCAAAGTGCATGCTCGCTGCCCAGCCTCTGGAAGCCCCCTCATTCGGAATGCAATGAGTTCCTCGGTATACAGCCAGGACATCACCCTGTATCTTGGCTTAGCTCAATTTTGAGTCCCCTGTCATCACTGGCTGGAGTAACCCCACTGTTTTCTCTTCCCTTTCCTTAAGCCTAATTTGCATGTAAGTGTTCTCTTTGCAGGTCAACTTTGGCAAGCCATTCGAGGCCCTGTTGTAAAACTTTCCATGAAATTATCCCTACAGTGTCACAACAGGATACGAAAACTTGGGACATATATTATCACCAGACTGTTATTTAAACTTGTATTTTTATTTCTATGTCCCACAGAATCTAAATAGTCCAACTCCACTTCATCCTGCAAAGAAGAGGGGGCAGAAGCTCGTGTTTACAGAGAGAGGAAAGGCAACTGAGAGCTGCTGTTTTGATCTTGCATACTGCCACACGCCTGGTCCAGGGCTGGGGGCTGTCTGTGATCCAAAGACCCAGAATCTGCTCTCGAGAATCTTTGGATCTTGTTGATGACAGTGTGAGTGGTGAGTGAAGCAGGAAGAACTGGTGCACCTAAGATTTGTGACTTCAAATGCCTCCCAAACTCCCCCGTGTTCCCTATGTCCCTCTCTGGGTCTTCAATGATTTCGCCACTTTCTCTCTGTACATTGTTCCAAAGAAAGTTTCTCTGGCTATCTTTTCTTCTTTCTCCATCTTTCAATAATACTTCTTTTTGAGGTGACTCTTTCCTCCCCCCACCTCAGCCCCCGAATCAGCAGGCCATTTCTTCTGTTTCCAGCTGCCCCAGGGTTAAATACAAATGTCTGTTACATTAACAGGAAGAAAATAGAACTGAAAGAAAGTTTGCCTAATTTGTAAAATAAAAATGAGTTTCGATCCCAGTAGCTTATGTATTATTCTTGTAAGGACAGGGTTTACATCGATCATCTTTTCCATGGCAGTCAAGTGTGGAACGTGATGAAGTTAGAAATGTAATTGTGTAGACGTAAAAAATTACATCTCTATAACCATCATTGGGACACTTTTCTCAAGATGCTATTTCGGTGTCCTTCAGAGCAATAACGATATCAATTGAGAATGTAAGAGAAGCAACTTAAATGTTATGGCTCGTTTACTTCTGGGAAGGCTAATGTGCTCCAGACCAAGACTATTGCTCATGACAGAAGGTACTCGCAGAGAGGCCTGGAAACGCTTCAAGACCATTAAAATAAAATGCCAGTCGTTCCTGCTGTTCAAATATTCTTCAACTTCTCCTTTAAGGCACCAGCACATACGAATGTAATTGTGTTATTCTCTCTGATAGCTGGAGTCTATCTAAGCCAAATGCTTAGGAATTCTGGACTACTGGGGCTACCAGAAGACAAATGAGGTGGATAAAATGTGTCTTTTTTGTGCTGGCACGTTCAACATTTGAGCCCCGTTACCGTTTGTGTTGAAACGTATTCAAAAATGAAAGTGCCTGAAGTGTCCTTCCTCAGCTGAATTGAAGAAGAGGTTGGGGAAATGCATAAACCACCTCGAGATCTCAACTCAGAAATCTGAGAGCGAGAGAGAGAAAGCATCACACACCTGTGCTCGGAATTATTTCCCACACTAAAATTTCTCTAGAGTTAATGGTCCATTTGTGAATCAGGAAGTTGTCATCTTGATAAAGCTGTCCTCCCCACCCGACCCTCCCACAGTCCGCTAACTCAAAATTCTCTCCCTGATGAGCAAGTGGACCACAGTTTCAAAAAGGCACGTTGGATCAGAAAAGGGCAATTTTAAAAGCCAGTGCTGTGAAAGGTGGTGCTTCCCCATCACACAGGGAAATTATTTCTGTTCAATGCCTGCCTTAGGAGGGGAACACTTAAGGTTCAGGGACCCCATTGGCACATCATGACTTTGCCTGGGACACCGTGCCAGTTCAAACTGTCACAGAGTACGGGGAGGGAAGAAAAGCCTAAATCAGTTTCTATTCTTTAACAGAAAGCAATACTGTAGTTTAAATTAGCAAGGCGCTGCTGAACCACTATTTAAAATGCGTTTGCACTGACATCCCAAGAAAGGTTTTTTTCTTGTTTAATTGCACTGTCAGTGTGGAACGCTTTCACTTAAAACCATTCTGAGGTAGACCTTTTAATAGAAAGTGACAATTTAAATTGCCATGATAGCAACGTAAATGGTGCTTAATTCGTTACTAAACTGATGTCGCAGTTGGCTCCAGACCACTTTGTTAAAGCCGAAGAAAAGGTGCTGGGGGAAGGGAGGAAAGTAACTCAATGGTGAATCATTAATTCCTTTTATATTCGCTGTAATAATGTTAGCTGTGATGAAGTTATCTGGCTCCCAATAGATGTAATGTACATTTCTATTGAATTCCACATTATTCCTTTCTAACGTCACCCTGATTAACACCTATACCAAGGAATTGCTCCAGTCACAGGTACTTTCTTCTCTGCAGTTACTCTGTTTTCTTGTCTTCATTGCAATGGGCCAAAGACAGGAGCTGTGGCTTCCATTTGCTTGTTGCAGTCTGGAAGTGTACGTGCTAGATGTATCTACCGCCGTTCTTTATTCTGCCTTAAATAAGTCGGATTCTCCTGGTAGCCCGTGGAAATGACTCTCACTAGCTTTCAAGAAGGACTGCTCCCAGAGCTGAAGGTGCCATGTGAGTTGAGGTCAAGGCTGCTTGAGTGCCGCCATTAGTCAAACTTGATTGGTTTAGGGGCCCAGTGGGTGCGGGCAGCGTAAAATCTCAGGCAGTACTAGATCTGTGAACCTGGAGAGGCGCTCGTAAGTGGGTTACAGTTGAGTTTGGAGCACTGGGGACAGTGAGAGGGATGGTGACAGGGGTTGGGAGGGATGGGCGAGGAACCGAGAAGCCTGTGGGATTGAGGGCCACGCAGAGTCACCTTCACAGTCTCCTGTTCAGTTGTCTCGGTTCTGAAACATACCCCCTTAGAAGTAAATTAATCATTCGGTTTTTCTTTTAAGCACAATAAGTAAACTAGATTATTCTAGAATCACCATTTTAAAATACACTGTACATGCCTCTTTATCATGTAAAAATTACCTCAAACAATCAACAGTTGTAACTGGGCTCACGGTAGGGAAACATACTTCCCATTTTAAACTTAAAACATATTTAGGACAGGGTTTCTGAATAGTTTCTTGAGGCCATACAATTTAAGCGTTCTGGGAATGATTTTACAGTCTTCAAATTTTCCCTAAATCAGGCATTACAATTTCTGAAATTTCCATCACTCAAAATTAGAAGTGGCTACGGTGATCATCTGAGTCATGATATTAGGGTCTTGGTTTTGGTATCTGGGGATGGGTTACAAAGAGACCATGAAACCATACACAGATTTTTGTGTAGTTGTTTATTACTAAGGAGAGAGAGTTCATTTCTTTCATTAGAATTTCAAAGGAGTTTGCAAACCAAAAAATAGTTAAGAACCATTCATTCCATCTTACTTTACTGAAAACCAGAAAACGGAGGCCCAGAGAGGTGGTTGACTTCCCCAGGTCACACTGATAGCTCTTGGCCGGTCTAGAGAATCCCTGTCTCTGATTCACAGTCCAAAACAATCTTTTTAATTTTTTTACAAATCTTCTTCCTTTTGCAAAACAATGGATACTGCAATGCTGTGTTTTTCTGAAAGCCAGTCTCCTGGCAAACTCAACTTTCTGGAACACAACTGTCCCTGGCAGTGGCAAAAGAGGCCCCAGAGCCACTGAAACTGTTGTCACCACGTTTCATGCACTATGAAAGGAACTGAGAGATCACCGAAGAGACCGTTCATTTATTCTTTCACTTATTTAACAAAGATATATTGAGCTAAAAGCTTATTAATGCTTTTATAGACAAAATTCTGACAAATTTTGTTATCCAGTTTCACAGAAAACAGCAGAATGTGAGCTGGAAGAGGACTGCAGAAGGCAGAGATACGGATCGAGAAGTGTGAGATATTTCCTCACAACCTGACAACAAAAGGAAACAACATACACTGTTGAAGAGCAGAGATTCCAAGCCGTGAAGCAGAGAGCAAGCGAGTTGTCACACTGTTTGTGAACACGGAGCTGGGCAGAGTATGTGTTAGGAAGCTCTTCATTTAAAGGGTTAAAATGTACGCCGTATGATGAAAACGTACGTCCACACAAAAACTTGTACGTGAATCCTCACAGCAGCACCATTCAGAACAGCCTGGAGGTGGACACAGGCCAATGGCCATCACCAGGTGAACGTGATCTATCCATACAATGGAATATTATTTGGCCATAAAAAGGAAGGAAGCCATGAGGCATGCCACAATGTGGATGAACCTGCAAAATATTATGCTAAGTAAAAAAAAAAAAAACAAACGGCCACAGAGGACTATATGTTGTATGATTCCATTTACATGAAATATCCAGACTAGGCCAATCTATTGAGACAGAAATATTAGTTGCTTGGGGCTGGGAAGGACGGTGCGGGGGGTGATAACTAAAGGACACAGGATTCCTTTTTTTTTTTTAATTTATTTTATTTATTTTTGGCTGCGTTGGGTCTTCATTGCTGCACGCCGGCTTTCTCTAGTTGCGGCGAGCGGGGGCTACTCTTCGTTGCGGTGCGCGGGCTTCTCATCGTGGTGGCTTCTCTTGTTGCGGAGCACGGGCTCTAGGCACCCGGCTTCAGAAGTTGTGGCTTGCAGGCTCAGTAGTTGTGGCTCGTGGGCTCTAGAGCGCAGGCTCAGTAGCTGTGGCGCATGGGCTTAGTTGCTCCACGGCATGTGGGATCTTCCCAGACCAGGGCTCGAACCCGTGTCCCCTGCATTGGCAGGCGGATTCTCAGCCACTGCGCCACCAGGGAAGTCCCTGGGGTTTCTTTCTGAGGTGATTCAAATGTTCTAAAATTGACTGTAGTGATGGTTGCACATATCTGTGAATATACTAAGAAAACACTGAATTGTATACACTTTGAATGGGTGAATTGTATGCTGTGTGAATTATATCTCAATAAAGCTGTCATTTTTTTAAGTGTACAATACACAAATGCTTAAAGCCTATGCTTTAACCCTGTGGAAAATAGATTTTCCCTTTGGAGACAAATTTTGAAACTTCACTGGTCTTGAAGAAGAGGTAACAAATGAGGTTAATTCACCCCAGGTTCTTAGTGGGTCTGCTTTTGTTACAGTAAGAAAGGCTGCCGCAAAATCTGTGGGAGAGCACAGAATGTCAGAGGAAACAGCAAGGGAGGGAGGAGAGAGAAGAGTTGTGAAAAAAATTTATATACTTCTATATTATATATAATATTTGTGTGTGTGTGTGTGTGTATGTCTCACAATGTCCTATAAGAGGATAAGCCTGGGCTTTGCACTCAGTCATCTAGTTCCCTTAGCCACCTTCAGGAAGATAATTCTCAAAACAGGAAGGGGGAGGCTGAGTCTTGTTGGAGGAAGCTAACTGCCGGTGTCGAGAAAAGGGGGTAATCAGTCTCTTGCGTTTAAGGGTCAAAGGAGTGAAACTGCCTGGTGGCGTGGGGCTGGGGGAGTGCAGAAGACAATGTGAAGGTGTTGACAGAGGGTATGGCCCCTCCATTGTCTCTGGGGACACAGGAGGAGCCCTCTGGCACCATGGCGATCCTCAGGACTGCAAAGAGAGCAAGAATTTTGAGTTGCACTAAACACGAACACCTGGGCCAGCCCGGGTCCAGCACGTCTAGGGCATCCGAGCACTGGAGAGGACCCACGTGTGTGGCTGGTGGGATGGGACACTAAGAACTATGACCAATGGAAGCCTAGGCCCGGAGCTGAGCACACCCGGTTGAGCTAGTCACCAAGGGAGTGCAGCACGCTGGCCTCGGGGGTAGGGGCAGCACAGGCCAGCAGCCAAGGAAGACTGGCGTTCCCTGTGATGAGAGGTGGCAGCGAGTCCCACCACGGTAAGGCCAGCCCCAGGCAACAGGCAGCTGGGATCTTCCGTTTGGACTGTGTGAGGCGCAGTGTTCTCAGACCGCCTGGAGGGCCGTGGAGGAGCCTGAGAGGTTGATGTTGGACTTCCGGCCCACCTGGCACATGTGGTCCTGAACCTCTCTTAACTGAATTTGGAAAAACGAAAGAGATGGGGCATGCTTATACCCTGAAGTTTGTGGAGAAGTTCATGCTGTTTACAGTGAGCATAGTAAGCCCTAGAAGCTGTACGGAACTTTGAATTTATGATGTTTTTCACAAGCATCATCCCGTATGGCCCTCACAAAAGTCCTGCGAGAAGGTAGGTGGTTGACATTATTCTCCCCATTTATCAGATGAAGAAACTGAGACTTAGTGAATCCAAATGAACTGCCCAGTATCACTTAATTAATAAGTGCTGAAGCTCTGACGTCAGTTATTCTGACCCTTAGTTCAGTGGGCCTCCTACAACACCGTGATGCTTTTCGAAAAAAAAGAATACATAGGCCACCCAAAACTTCGGAATTTTCCTGGCTCTGGCCTGAAAGGAATGATCATGGTCCAGAGCTGTATTCTGAAATAACTTCAGTTTGGCCCCAGCTGCCTTTTCTTGCTTTAGTCTAGGACACTGGCTCAAAGAAAACCTCTCTCCATGCAGCCGGCCTCTTCAGCTGCCCCAGACTAAGACTGGCCCAGGCCCACCCAGATCATATGCACCCTGACCCGATCCTGCCACCTCTACCTGCCACGCCAATCGCTTCTGAACTCACCATGTCACAGACAAGTGGATGCTACACTTTGTCGGGCTGTCTCCAATGTTACTGCTGCCTTGTACTGTTAATTATCTGGGTCGTTGTGTAGATTCTGTCTTTCAAACTAGAGTGGAAGCTCCTTGAGGTCAGGGGCCTCGTTTCACTCGCTTTTGATTCTCAGCGGTGTGTAGTGCATAGAAGGGGCTAGTAAACTGCTTTAAATGAATGCTTATTCCTTTTTCTCAAACACATAGTGGCACTCAGAAAATATTTGTTAATTGCCTAGATGGCAAATTTACTATTCTCTAGTCAACTCCCATGCAAAAAAAAAAAAAAAAAAAAAATCAAGATCCTCACCATCTCTGCCCACCCTGACCCTCACAGACCTATTTCCTCAGGCAGTGACACACTGATGACACTTTGCCCTGTAAAGTCATGGTTAAGAGCAGGGGCCTGGGGTTGCCTTGGTTCAGTCCTCTGTGTCAGTATTGGCTGTGTGACCTCAGGCAAGCTCCTAGCCTCTTGCTTCCTGCCTGTGAATTGGGGCTGATGAGGATGAAACCAGTTCTTATCACTTAGGGTTGTTATGGGGATTAAGTGAGTTAACACGTGCTTAGGACCGTTCCTGGAACATGGGTGCATGATGGTTAAGTGCAGCCTGTTAAGATTACAAGTTTAGGGTTACCCCGGCCCTGCCCATACCAGGTAACCAGTCCACCGGCACCATGGGCGTTCCTCACTCCCCTCAGTTGAACTTGAATAGATAAAAAGCAGATCCTAAAATTGCCCCCCAAGAGGAGGAAATACGTATTTAGCAACTGTTTTTTCTGCCAACATTCCCCTCCATCTTCAGGATGGGCCTTTAGAGTCACAACAGGTCATGTCATGCTTCACCCAACGGCAGCAAATCCTCAGTCCAGCAACGGAATTGGGAATTTTCTCACGCCCCCAGATTCTCAAAAGTTTTGTAGGCTTCGGTGCGGGTCACTTCAGGGGACCACTTCACTATCAGCCATTCACTCATCCAATCAATCCACCATTTATACACTGATTTATTCACTTATTCATTCATTTGTTTAACAAATACTTATTTAGCACCAGCTATGTGGTAGACATAACCCCAAATGGATACATTTCCTAATAGTTTACACCCTAGTCATTTACAGATAATAGACGAATGAAATATGTAGTAGTTTTAGATAGTGATATATGCTAAGAAGAAAAAATAAAGCAGGGAAGGGGGGATGAAATGTTGGGGATGGATATTAAAATTCTAGATAAGCTGGCCAAGGACCCAAAATCTGTATTAGTCGAGATTCTTCAGAGAAAGAACCGACAGGATGGAGAGAGAAAGAATGAGAGAGAAAGAGAGTGTAAGGAATTTGACTCACATGATTATGGGGGCTGGCAAGTCTGAAATGTGCAGGGCAGGCCAGCAGGCTGGAGACGCAGGGAAGAGTTGATGTTGCAGTCTTGAGTCAGATTGCTTCCCGGGAAACTCAGTCTTTTTCACTTAAGGCCTTAATTGGTTAAATGAGGCCCACCTTGTTGGAGGAGGTCATGGAGAGAACGTGACCACCGTTTGAGCCACAGAGCTGGACCTGCGCAGTCAGAGTCTCCTCACCCCGCTCCTTGTCCTTGGAGTGTGCCTTCTGCCCACCATTCTAATACTAGGAGCTGGTTTCAAGGCTGCAGCCTCTATGTCGACTTTTTTTTTTCTTTCTTTTTTTTTTTTTGTGGTACGTGGGCCTCTCACTGTTGTGGCCTCTCCCGTTGCGGAGCACAGGCTCCGGACGCGCAGGCTCAGCGGCCATGGCTCACGGGCCCAGCCGCTCTGCAGCATGTGGGATCCTCCCGGACCGGGGCACAAACCCGTGTCCCCTGCATCGGCAGGCGGACTCTCAACCACTGCGCCACCAGGGAAGCCCTCTATGTCAACTTTTAAGATTCTGGTAGGCAGGTGCAGAGATCTGCTCATCTGGTGGCACCCAAGACAAGCCTCGTGGATAAGTTCCCTTGCTCATTAAACGTGCCACCTACTAACCTGGAGGGGCTGCCTCTTTCTTCAGTGTACAGGGGCCAGTTTGTGAACCAACACACCCACATTATGGGGGGTAATCTGCTTTGTTCAAAGTCTACTGAGAAGGGGGTTTGGGGGAAATTTTTTCAGAATGTGTGTGTGTGTGTGTGTGTGTGTGAGAAAGAGAGAGAGAGACCCACACAGAGAGACAGAGAGAGAGAGAGAGAGAGAGAGAGAGAGCCATGCAAATAAATATCCAGGAAAGAGAAATCCAGGTAGAGTGAGAAGCAAGTTCAAAGGCCTTGAAGTGACGTACGGCAGGCACGCTGCTGGAGTGAACAAGGGGAGGAGTAATGGAGAAGAGATCAGAATTCCAGGGGGCAGACCATGTAGGGCCCTAGTAGGTCTTCCTAAGGACTTGGGTGTTATTCTGAATAACATGCAGGGGAGGGTTTCAACAAAGCAATGACCTGATCTGACTTGGGTTTTCACGATTACTGGCTGCTGTGTTGAGAATGCAGGTGGGCAAGGACGGAAGCTAGGAGGCCAGTTGCGAGGCTATTTCAATAATCCAGGTGAGAGATGCTGGGGGCTGGGATCAGCATGGTAGCAGTTAGAGGCAGGGACAAAGGTCAAGGAGAAGCAGCTGAATTCTGGATATAGTTTGAAGACAGAGCCAAGAAGATTTGCTGACAGACTGGATGTGGGTTGTGAGAAAAAGAAAGGAATCAAGGATGACACTGAGGTTTTGGGCTATGAACTAGCAGAGCTGCCTCTGGGGCGGTGAAGTTTGCAGGAGTATCTTGGAGTAAGGTCAGTGTATATCAAAGACTCTATTTGGGAGAGATAATGGGGGTGCCTAACACATATTGATGTGGAGATATCATGTGGGCAGCTGGACATACAGGTCTGGAGTTTGGGAGTGAGGTCCAGGCTGGAGCTAGAAATTGGAGAGCTATCAGCATATAGATGGTATTTAAGGCCCTGAGACATTAAATGAGATCACTCAGAAAGTGAGAGTGGATACGAAAGAGGTCCAAGGATTGAACTGCTAGGCACTTCAGCACTGGGAAGTTGGGAAGATAAAGAGAAACCAGCAAACAGAATGAGAAAGAGTGATCGAAAAGACGAGACAATAAGTGTCCATCGACAGATGAATGGATAAAGATGCGGTACACATATACAATGGAATACTACTCAGCCATACAAAAGAATGAAATAATGCCATTTGCAGCAACATGGACGGACCTAGATATTATCATACTAAGGGAAGTTAAGTCAGACAGAGAAAGACAAATACCATATATCATTTATATGTGGAATCTAAAATATGACACAAATGAACTTCTTTACAAAACAGAAATAGGCTCACAGACATAGAAAACAAACTTATGGTTACCAAAGTGGGGGAGGGATAAATTAGGAGTTTGGGATTAGCAGGTACACTCTACTATGTATAAAATAGATAAACAACAAGGACCTACAATATAGCACAGGAGACTATATTCAATATCTTGTAATAAGCTATAATAAAAAAGAATCTGAAAAAGAATATATGTTATATATATAAAACCGAATCACTGCGCTGTACACCAGAAACTAACATAACATTGTAAATCAACTATACTTCAATAAAAAGTTGTTTAAAAAAAAAAAAAGACAAAGGGGTGAGTGGGGTATTGTGGGAGCCGAGGAAGAAAGGGTTTCGAGAAAGTGACCATATTGTCAAGTGCTGCTGCCGAGGACTGAGAAGTGACCATTGGACTCACCCGAGTGGGGGTCATTTGTGACTAGGGCAGTTTTGGTAGAGAGATGGGGACACAACCTGACTGGGTGGGCTCATGGGAGAAAAGTAGCAGAGAAATTGGAGACAGTGAACAGAAGCAACTCTATTATTTAGTACAGAAGAAATAACAGTACATGTGTATGCTGGTGAGAACAGTCCAGTAAATAGGGATAAATTGGGTGATGCAGTAGAGAGAGGAGGACGGCAGCAGCCATGACCTTGAGAGGGAATGGAATCTAGTGCACAGGTGGAGGGACTGCTATGAGGAAAGAGGGAAGAAGCCCGTTCTAACTGTTCTACACTCCAAAGAGCTCCACGTGAAGGCAGCGTTTCTCAACCACGGTCCCCAGACCAGCAGCATCATTTTACCTGGGAAATTGTTAGAAATCGAATTCTTAGGCTATGTCTGAGACCTCTACATCACAGCCTCTGAGGGAAGGGGCCAGCAAGCTGTGTTTTAACCAGGTCATTCTCATGCCAACGGAAGTTTGAGAAACGCAGCTTACAGGCAGCCTGGAAAAGTTTCTATCTGCTCTTATCCAGTAGTGCCACCTATTGGGCAAGCTCTTCAGATGCTGAGAGATTAATACAAACACTGGGGAATTTCCTTTTATCTTTCTGTACTTAACTTTACAAACCCAAAACAAAAGGCAACCTTCTTAGGACCCTTCACATTATGCAAACACTAATTTTACGTGGCTGTAACGAATATATCGAGACGCCTATATCTTGGTTTTTCCATAAAACATTTTGTACCCACTTTCTACGTATTAGTCCAATAGAACTTATAAAGTCATTATTTTTATTGTAAAATTCCACTATAACAAAATTACATAGTCACGGTGACTACATTTTTCAAAGTAAACTGGACACAGGGTCTGACAGAGTATAAACAAACCGATGGAGACAACGTGGCCTAATATTTGGAATTAACACCATCCCAGGAAATCATAGAAGTTTGTTATCATATCACAAATTAGTCCATTGTTCCATGGTTTTAGATGCTTGAGCCCTTTCCAGTTTTCAGTAGTTATAAATAATAAAGCCGTAAGTACCTTTGTACAATAAACTGGGGTTTTTTAAGTTATTTCTTTGGGATTAAAAGAAATCTCTAAAGTAAAATTTCCAGCCCAAATGTCTGATAATATCACAGCATTATTTAAAGTTAACAAAAAAACTAGAAATAGTCCAAATGTGTAACTTACGGTAGAGTCATCACGTACTATTCTACAGCCATCATCAATCATGTTTACCACAAGCTTAAAACAACAAATTAGCAGGGGATTTTGTCAAGGTTGTGGCTTCCCAGCATCTTTGGAACACCTTTCCTGTGTTGGTCCTGCCTGCATTGTAGAAGCCAGAAAACTTGCTTTGTCAGCTTCTCTTGCAGACACATTTACACGTGACCTAGGATTCTTCCATCAGACATACCAAGGTAAGACTTTGATTCAAAAGTGAGCAACGAGAAGAAGCAGGAAACATATGGAATCCACTTTCTGGTGAGGGTGGCACTGGCTTCCAGCGTTCAGAGGTCCTGGTATCCGGTCCTCAGCATCATGGTTGCGAACTCTGGGTCCATGTCCAGGGGTCTTCACCTGGTGGTGTGGTTTGACCATTACTGCTGGCTGAATAACCTTTAAGCCCATCTCTCTGGCCCTGTCAGAGATCTGTGAACTATCTAAGTTTCTTTAATAAATTCCCTTTCTGCTTGTGTGCTTGTTCCAGTCCTTTTGCAGTAGAACAAAACATCTTAAAACTTAGTGGATTCCATGGCTTAAAGTAGGGTTTCTCAACCTCAGCACAGTTGACATTTGGGCCACATAATTCTTTGGGAGGGGGCCTGTCCTGTGTCCTGTAGGATGTTAAGCAGCATCTGGTCTCTACCCACTAGATGCCAGGAACAGCCCCCGCCCCTAGTTGTGACAACCAAAAATAATGTCTCCAGACATTGCCAAATGTCCCTTGGGGGCAAAACCTCCCCCAGTTGGGAACAACAATCAAATATTGGAGAATATCTTGACTGGGAGGTTCTGGCTTGGGGTGTCTCATGCGGTTGCAGCCAAATGGTGGTTAGAGCTGGGGGCTGGCTGGGGATCTTTCTCATGTACTCTCAGGACCTCTCCACATGGTCTCTTTGTATGGACTAGTTTGGGCTTCTTTCACAACATGGTGACCTCAGGTTAGTTGAACTGCTTATGTGGAAGCTCAGGGCTCCAAGAGGGTGTCCCAAAGAACCGGGCACAGGCACACCTAGAGATACTGGGGGTTCCGTTCCAGACCACCACAATAAAGCAAAGATCACAATAAAGCAAAGAGCACAATAAAGCGAGTCACACAAATTTTTTGATTTCCCAGGGCATATAAAAGTTAGGTTTACACTATAGTGTAGTCTATTAAGTGTGCAATAGCATTATGTCTAGAAAAACAATGTGCATACCTTAATTGAAAAATACTTTAGGGGGCTTCCCTGGTGGCTCAGTGGTTGAGGGTCCGCCTGCCGATGCAGGGGACATGGGTTCGTGCCCCGGTCTGGGAAGATCCCACATGCCGCGGAAAGGCTGGGCCCGTGGGCCAAGGCCGCTGAGCCTGCACATCTGGAGCCTGTGCTCCACAACGCGAGAGGCCACAACAGTGAGAGGCCCGTGTACCACACACACACACAAAAATACTTTAAGGCTTCCCTGATAGCACAGTGGTTAAGAATCCGCCTGCCAATGCAGGAGACACGGGTTTGAGTCCTGGTCCAGGAAGATCCCACATGCCGCAGAGCAACTAAGCCCATGTGCCACAACTACTGAGCCCACGTGCCACAACTACTGAGCCCACGTGCCACAACTACTGAAGCCTGTGCGCCTAGAGCCCATGCTCCACAACGAGAAGCCACCACAATGAGAAGCCCGTGCACTGCAACGAAGAGTAGCCCCCGCTCGCCGCAACTAGAGAAAGCCTGCGCGCAGCAATGAAGACCCAACGCAGCCAGTAAATTAAGTAATTAATTTTAAAAAATACTTTATTGATAAAAAATGCTAACCATCATCTGACCATGCGGAGTTGCCACAAACCTTCCATTTGTTAAAAAAAATTTTTTTTCCAAAGTGCAATAAAAAGAGGTACACCCGTAATGCCTTTATGAACTACCCTCAGAAGTTACATGTTACCATTTCCACCATAGTCACAGGATTCAAGAGGAGAGTACACGGACTCTGCCTCTGATGGGGAGAGGGTCACGGTGCCATTGTAAGATCACGTGGGATGGGAGTTGTGGAAACTTTGGAAAATCTTATCTGTCACAGTGCTCAACATCATTACTCACCAGAGAAATGCAAATTAGAAGCACAATGAGACACCACAGCATACCCACCAGGATGGCTAAAAAGAAAAAGACTCACAATGCCAGGTACTGGGAAGGTTGTGGGGGAACTAGAACTCTCATACGTTGCCGATGGGCATGTAAACTGGCACAACCAACTCTGAAAAAAACTGCTTGCATTGACTAAAGCTAAACGTATGCCCAGTCTATGACCCAACAATCTCTTTCCTGGGTTTGTAACCCAAAGGAAATAAATGCATATGTTCACCAAAGACACAAAGGAGAATGTTCATAGAAGCTTTATTCAGCAGAATTAGAAACGGGAGAAAAACCAAATGTCTAGCAATAGGAGGATGGATATATAAATTGTGATCTCTTCATTCAATAGAATGTTACAGTGCAATATAAAAGGACTAACAACTTTAAATACAACAATATATGAATTTGAATTTCATAGGCATTATGCTCAGCGAAGGAGGTCGGACATGTACACATAGTGTAATTCCATTTCTGTAATGTTCAAAAACAGGAAAAACTAATCAGTGGTAATGGAAACAGGAAATGGCTACTTCTGGTGGGAGGACGGTATGAATACTCACTGGGAAGAGACACAAAGAACTTATGGAAGGCTGGGGATAATCTATATTTTGGTCTGGGTGGTGGTTATACAAGTGTATACCTCTGTAAAAATTAATCAAGGTATAGAGTATATTAGCGCCCTTTAATAATTTATTTCAGTTCCCAACAAAAAGTAGAAATAAAAGCCCTTTTCTGTTTAAAGTAGCTCTTGGATTCTGTCAGTTACAACTAAGACCCTCCTCACCTAAGAAGGATGGTGGCCCTCAGCACTGGAAGGCCAGGGTCACACTACAGCCACCATATGCTCCTGTGTGGCCAGCCCCTCTGCCAATTAGGCCCACTGGAAAACCATCTCCACTCAGGATGCACCCAGGAGAATTTTCCTATAGGACAGAATTCCACAACCAAGCATGGTAACCCTAAAATATTAAAAGCTGACGCACCAAAAACTGTAGCTGTTGATTACACCAGTGGAGAGCTGCTTGCGCACAGCTGAAGGATAAATTAGGAAGCCGAAAGGTTACATTGAGAAATTTTCCCAGAACACAGCACACAGAAATAAAGGGATGAAAAGAATGAAGAGGACTGTAAAGACAGATGCAAGAAACATTCAGTAGCTAAGAAGAGTTCTCTAAAAGTTATTTCCAAAAGGAGATAATCGAAGCAACATCCAAAAGATACAAGTCAAGAAATTCCCAGGATTGAACCCAAACACAAGTCAGATTGAGACAGACCTCTGAGTGCAATCAGTAATAATGATAAAAAGCACACCTAGGGCTTACCTGGTGGCGCAGTGGTTGGGAGTCCGCCTGCCGATGCAAGAGACACGGGTTCGTGCCCCGGTCCGGGAGGTTCCCACATGCCACGGAGCGGCTGGGCCAGTGAGCCGTGGCCGCTGGGCCTGCGCGTCCGGAGCCTGTGCTCCGCAATGGGAGAGGCCACAACAGTGAGAGGCCCTTGTACCGCAAAAAAAAAAAACACATCTAGACACTGTAGCAAATTTTCAGAACTAGAAGGATGAAGAGTTCCCTAAAAGCTACCAGAACAAAAAGATCTGAAAAAAATGAGAATGCGGTTGACGTGAGATTTCCTGTCAGCAAAACAGATGCAAAAATATTGTTAATCGCTGAAGTCAAGTGATAAATACATGGGAGTTCAGTACATTATTCCCTCTACTTTTCTGTAAAATTATTTTTTATGATAAAAATGTTTCTTCTCTGTTTTTCTTTTCTTTATGGATGCAAGAAGACAATAGAGTAATACCGGCAAAGTGCCGAGGGAAAATATCTTTGAATCTTGAATTCTATATCTATTCATTTTGTCGAAGAATGAAGGCAAAATAAAGACCATTTTCAGATTACAAGGACTCAAAAATGCCGTCATACCAGAAGCTCCAAGAGAACTTCACCAAGGAGAAAAATGAAACTAAAAGAAGTGATGGGGGAATTCCCTGGTGGTCCAGTGGTTAGGACTCTGTGCTTTCACTGCCGAGGGCCCGGGTTCAATCCCTGGTCAGGGAACTAAGATCCCGCAAGCTGCGTGGTGGCGCCAAAGAAAAAAAAAGTGATAGGATACAAGAAGCAATGGAGAGCAAAGAAATAAGGAAAATATGTGCTCAACTTAAGCTATTACTGCTTATAAAAATTATGTCCCTTAACAGCAAACTGTAACGAAAATTCAAGATATATCAACATGAAATTGGTGGGACAGGAAGAAAGAGGTGAAATTTAGGGAAATAAAAGTTTCTAAAGGTCTCATTTTGTCCAGGTTGGTTATACAGAAACTAACTGACCCTTAGAGGAGCGCTCCTCGAACTTGAATGTGTATATGACTTATCCGGGCATTTTGTTAAAGAGCCATTTCTGATTCAGCAGGTCTCAGGTGAGCCTGAGATTCTGCACTTAAAATACACTCCACAGAAAAGAGAAGCCCCTACACTGTTGGTGGGAATGTAAGTTGGTACAGCCACTGTGGAAAACAGTGTGGAGTTTCCTCAGAAAACTAAAAATAGAGCTACAATATCATCCAGCAATCCCACTCCTGGGCATATATCCAGACAAAACTATAATTCAAAAAGATACATGCACCCCTATGTTCACAGCATCACTATTCGCAACAGCCAAGACATGGAAACAACCTAAATGTCCACTGACAGATGAATGGATAAAAAAGGTGTGGTACACATATACAATGGACTACTACTCAGCCATAAAAAAGAAAGAAAGAATGCCATTTGCAGCAACATGGATGGACCTAGAGATTATCATACTAAGTGAAGTCAGACAGAGAAAGACAAATACCATATGATATCACTTATATGTGGAATCTAAAATATGATACAAATGAACCTACCTATGAAACAGAATCACTGACATAGAGAATAGACTGATGGTGGCCAAGGGGGAGGTGGGTGGGAGAGGGATGGATTGGGGATTTGGGATTAGAAGATGCAAACTGGTATATATAGAATGGATAAACAACAAGGTCCTCCTGTATAGCACAGAGAACTATATTCAATATCCTGTGATAAACTATAATGGAAAAGAATAGGAAAAATAATGTATATATATGTATAACTGAATCACTTTGCTGTACAGCAGTAATTAACACAAAATTGTAATTGAACTACAC
This sequence comes from Pseudorca crassidens, assembly GCF_039906515.1. Classification (NCBI taxonomy): domain Eukaryota; kingdom Metazoa; phylum Chordata; class Mammalia; order Artiodactyla; family Delphinidae; genus Pseudorca; species Pseudorca crassidens. Next base: position 113,337,049 of record NC_090317.1, read on the forward strand.
TTCAATTTAAAAAAAAACAGAAAAATAAAATACACTCCACAGACTCTAAAAAATACAACAACCTAGTGACTATAACATAAAAGAAGCAGACTCACAGATATAGAGAACAAATTAGTGGTTACCAGTGGGGCAGGGGGAGGGGCAATATGGGGTGGGGGAGTGAGAGGTACAAACTATTGGGTATAAAATAGGCTAAAGGATGTATTGTACAACACGGGGAATATAGCCAATATTCTGGAATAACTGTAAATGGAAAGTAATCTTTAAAATTTTATAAAAATAAAATAAAATAAATAGTGAAATTAAATTAAATTAAAAACCACACTCCACAGAAGGCACTTTGAGCAGCAAGGCTTTAAACTACATTGTGGTTAAAAACTGTGTTGACTCAGGGTGAATGTATGCTAAACTTCCCTCACTCGGTTTCAAAAATGTAAAAACGATAGATACAGTGTTTTAAAAAATACTCAGGGACATGATTTTTAAAATCGTGGACCGGAAGGGAAGTGGAAACCCACAGCAGTAAGGACAAGTTTAACAATGTGGGCCCATAGAGTCCCGGAAGAACCTGACCCAGATAGCGAAGTCTGGAATTTCTTTTTTTGCTTTATTTTATTCTATTTTTTAATTTTCATTTTTCAGTTTTATTGAGATATAATTAACATACAGCACTGTATAAGTTTAAGGTATACAGCATAATGGCTTGACCTACATAATTGTGAAATGATTACAATAAGTTAACATCCATCAGCTCATACAGATACAAAAAGAGAAGAAAAATGTGCTTCTCCTTGTCATGAGAACTTTTAGGACCTACTCTCTTATCAACATTCAAATATACCACACAGCAGTGTTAACTACGGTCATGATGGTGTACATTACCTCCCTGGTACTTATTTATCTTATAACTGTAAGTTGGTACCTTTTGACCACAAGTCTGGAATTTGAAATCCAACCAAGGAGTAAGGAACACCCACACACCCCCATTTCCAGTGGGGACACTGCTCATGGTCCCCCGGCTATATGTGAAGGTGAACAAGGCCCACCTATCCACTGGAAACAAACTGCCCCTGATAGAGCAAGAAAGCAGAGAGACTGCACAGTCAGCCACCAGGTATGCATTTTGTGTGAGCTCCTGCTTTGGAAGCGTGATGTGCCCACAGAGCAAAAGCCCTGAGCCACTGACTTTGGTCCTCAAGACGTTGGGCTGAAGCCCATCGTAAAACCACTTTCCAGGGACAGTGAATGGGAGAGAAAAAAAGCCTCCATGAAGATGAGCGTTCCAAAAAAACCTACAAAGGCCACAATGAAACCCAACACCCGCACAAGGAAGCCAACATCTAAGAGGAGTCATATAAAAGAAAGTCGAAATAATAGAACAATTTGGAAAGGATTTTAAAATAAGTGTATTTAAAATCAACAAACAAAAGCATGTGCTACGAATCAAGAACAGATGGAATTCTTGATAAAAAACAACACACAGGCAGTGCACTGGGCACTCCCGCGGCTCCGTCTCCTGCTACAACAGTGTTTGGACAGAACAGACCCAGGGGCGCCCCTCGCTCCTGCCTCTGACCACCTCCAACCTGTGTTCCACTCGCAACCTTCAGAACCAGCCGCTCAGCTGTCCTCAGCCACCGGGACCGCCAACACCATATTTTGAGCTTAACTTCGTATTACCAATCCACCACGAGCTCCCAGATTCGTCAGAATGATTCCGCCGAGGTGGAGGCCGCCGTCAACCGCCTGGTCAACAGGCATCTGCCGGCCTCCCGCACCTACCTCTCTCTGCGCTCCTATGTCCACCGCCACTACGCGGCTCTGGAGGGCCTGGGCCACTTTTTCCGCGAAGTGCCCGAGGGGAAGCGTGAGGGCGCCCAGCATCTCTTGAAAATGCAAAAGCAGCGCGGCAGCCGCGCCCTCTTCCAGGAGGTGCAGAAGCATCTCAGGATGAGTGGGGTGAAACCCAGGACGCTGTGGAAGCCGTCGTGCTCGCGGAGGACCTGAACCAGGCCCTTGTAGACCTGCACGCCCCGGGCTCTGCCCGCGCAGACCCCCGCCTCTGTGACTTCCTGGAGAGCCGCCTCCTAGATGAGCAGGTGAAACTCATCCAGAAGATGCACGCCCACCTGACCAACCTCCGCAGGCCGGCTGGTCCCCAGGGGGGGCTGGGCGAGGCCCTCGTCGAAAGGCTCGCCCTCCAGCACGAGTAGGAGCGTCCGGAGCCCAGCGGCCTTTGAGGAGCCCCTGTGGTGTCAGGGCTTTGGCCTGAAGTTGTACTAGACAGTTTTTTTTTTAATAATATATTTATTTATTTTATTTTTTTATTTTTGGCTGCATTGGGTCTTCGTTGCTGCGCGCGGGCTTTCTCTAGTTGCGGCGAGCGGGGGCGCTACTCTTCGTTGCGGTGGCTTCTCTTGTTGCGGAGCACGGGCTCTAGGCGTGCAGGCTTCAGTAGTTGTGGCATGTGGGCTCAGTAGTTGTGGCACGTGGGCTCTAGAGCTCAGGCTCAGTAGTGTGGCACGTGGGCTTCAGTAGTTGTGGCTTGCGGGCTCTAGAGCTCAGGCTCAGTAGTTGTGGCACACGGGCTTAGTTGCTCCGCCACCTGTGGGATCTATCCCAGACTAAGGCTCGAACCCGTGTCCCCTGCATTGGCAGGTGGATTCTTAACCACTGCGCCACCAGGGAAGTCCCACTAGGCAGCTTTTAACCACCCTGGAGCCCTCTCCCAAGCCTTGGACCAAATGGAAACAACAAAGCTTTTTGCAGCAAAAATAAATAAATAAATACATATTAAAAAATAAAAACAACACACAAATAATTTTTAGATGGAGTTATTAGTCAAGGTCCAGTCAGGAAAAGAAAAATCCCTCAACAGAGGGAACTTTATACAAGGAATTTATGACACAGGTGATGGTGGAACGGAGAAGCCAAGGAGGGATGGTGAGGCATCCCAGAGATTAAAAACAGCAGGAAGGGGCTTCCCTGGTGGCGCAGTGGTTGAGAGTCCGCCTGCCGATGCAGGGGACACGGGTTCGTGCCCCGGTCCGGGAAGATCCCACATGCCGCGGAGCAGCTGGGCCCGTGAGCCATGGCCGCTGAGCCTGCGCGTCCGGAGCCTGTGCTCCGCAACGGAAGAGGCCACGACAATAAGAGGCCCAAGTACCGCAAACAAACAAACAAACAAAAAGCAGCAGGAAGCTGCTACCGCCCGTATGATTGAAGGGACAACAGAAGGAGGTTGTGTTGGCAGAACCCAGCATTTACAGCCCGCTGATGGGAACTAGAAGCACAGCAGGTGCTGCGGCCCTGAAAGGTGAGGCTGTCTGGCGGGAGATGGAGGCAAAGACGAGACACAGTCACTTCCAGAGACGTTACCCAAAGCCGAGACAGAGGGAGAGAAATATGCAAACTTACATAGAAGGGATCATGGGATATGAAGGTCCTTGCAATACGGAGGGAACAGAGCATCAGGGAACAGGATGGGGAATGAATCTGAGAACTAACTGACGAATGCCCAACATGCTGAGATAAACAAAATAATGGGTGGAAAAAGTGAATTTGTGACTTAGAGGACAGCTGAGGGAATCACTCATCAGAGGCTGCACAGTGATAAAAAGATTTAAAATATGAGGACATAATTAAGAACTAAGAGAGTAGGTTGAGAGGCACCAGGACTTATTTAATGAAAGTTCCAGAGAGTAAAACTAGAAAAAATCAGAAAGGGGCAATATTTAAGGAGATAATGTCTGAGAATTTTAGAGAACTGAAGAAAGACAGAGTCCCTAGATTGAAAAAGTGATTTCTAGGAAAGATGGGCTGTATTATTTGTACCAATCAACTAAAAATATGAATAACTAACAACTGAACACATGAATAGATTTTTAAAAATATGGATAACTAACAAACAACTAAACACATGAATAGATTTTTTTAAACCTTAAGAGCATTTAAAAGCTAATGAAAAAGCAAGGAAATACCAGGCCAAAAACCAAGAGAAAGCAGGAGTCTATAGAAAGAAACAAAGTTTCAAAGCCCAGGATCACTTTTACCCCCAAGAGATTTGCTAATAAGGAACACTTGTGCTGCAGTTTTAGCAGCTTAATGGGGAAATTTGGACGCAAAACAGCCCAAGGTAGAGAAAGTAATAGGAGGCCTTTCCTATGTTAAGCTGGGACCCCACTGGCTTGGTGATATTTAGAGCAGGAAAAAAATTCCTTTCCTGTGAAGTTGTGACCATGAACTTATAGCTTAGGTTCACAGTGCCTGGGTAGTTCTGGGAAATTAGAGCTGTGTACCTGATTTAAAGTGGTTCCAGATTGGGACTACCCCATGAAGAAAAGGCAAATGGAGAACTTCCTTTTGGAGAAAAGCAGCTTCATTCTAGCTTCAGTGAATCTTCAAAATAAAATTTCAAGTACAGTAATCAGTATAAAGTCAAACTAACCAAACATATAAGAGAACAAGTCACCATGAGTGGGAACCAGTTGAAACAACAGACTGCAGAATCAGACTTACCAAAACTTCAGAGATTAATTGAAAAAAAATGCTTATATTATTTAAAGAAATAAAATACATTATTGAAAATATCTGCAAAAAAACAAAAAACGGGCGCATGAAAAATACAAGATGAGCCTGGAGCATCTTGAAGTACCAGAAAGTAAGGAAGTGCTCAAAAAAAAAAAAAAAGGGATGGGAGTATGTCAGTGGAATACAGGAGAACACCTGAATGAGCTACCAATTGTCAAAGCTGGAACAATTTGGGCAAGAGAAACAAGACAAATCATGTAATACTGAACTACAACCTAAAGTTATACTTATAAAAAATATCCATGAGTCCATACTGATATAAACAACTGAAAAAAAAGTTGATGGGGGAGAATAGACAAATCTCCTATACTGAAGAATTACAAATAATTTATGTAGATACTCCCCCTCAAGGAGGTGATGCTTAACTCCTCACCCCTTAAGTGTGGGCTGTGCTTAGTCTTGCTTCTAAAGAGTACTGTATCAAAAGGGGGGAAAGTAACTTTATAGTGGAGAAACCTAGCAAGCACTACGTCAACCAGGTGATCAAGGTCAACATTGCCAGTGAAATTGCAGAAAGATACATTTCCTACAAAGGAGAAACAGACTGACAGTGGACTTTTCAACAAAAATAGCAGAGGCCTAAAGAAAATAGGAAGTTAATTTCTGTGAGCTGAAAGAGAATAACAGCCAACCTAACAAGCTATACTCAGTGAAAGTATCCTTCAAGAATAAATATGAAATGTATTTACAATAGCCAAGACATGGAAGCAGCCTAAATGTCCATCAACAGAGGAGTGGATAAAGAAGATGTGGTACATATACACAGTGGAATATTACCCAGCCATAAAAAAGAATGAAATAATGCCATTTGCAGCAACATGGATGGACCTAGAGATGATCATACTAAGACAAAGACAAATATCATGATATCACTTATATGTGGAGTCTAAAATATGATACAAATGAGCTTATTTACAAAACAGAAACAAACTCACAGACATAGAAAACAAATTTATAGTTACCAAAGGGGAAAGTGGGGGAGGGATAAATTAGGAGTTTGGGATTAGCAAATACAAACTACTTCGTATAAAATAGATAAACAATAAAGTCCTACTGTATAACACAGGGAACTATATTCAATATCTTACAATAAAATATAATGGAAAAGAATATGTATATGTATAACTGAATCACTTTGCTGTACACCAGAAACTAACACAACATTGTAAATATACTTCAATAAATAGATAAAAATAAATTAAATAAAAGAAGGCAAAAAAATATTGACTGTACAATACAATAATAATAATGTTTTGAAAGGCTAAGAGACACAACTACAATGGCATATAGGCCAGGAGGGGGTATAATGGGGCATTCTACGGTCCCTGCATGGTCCTGGGAGCAAGCAAAATTACCATTTAACATTAGACTTTTACTTATTAAAGATACATGTTTTACCTCTATTACAAGTACCACCCAGCAATTTTACTCCTGGATGTATACCCAAGAGAAATGTGTGAACATGTACACCAAAAACGAAGCACAAGAATCTTCACAGCGTTTTCTTATAATATCCTACATTAGGATATAATCTGCAAAAAAAACTGAATCACTATGCTGTACACTTGAAACTAACACCATATTGTAAATCAACTGTACTTCAATTTTAAAAAAGAGAAGCACTCGGATGGCCTTTAAATTGAAGTCAAAGTTCAATTTCTTAAATATCAGATCCATGGAACGGGAGAGAAGCTTGGATAACACTGGAGAATAGTGGTAGAAGATGTGCTTTTTCAAGTTGAAAATCTATTCTGACTTTTAGAATTCTAAAGTTAAACTTCTCCTCACTGGGATTTCAGTCCAATGACATCTAGAGAAACATGACTTTTTTGGTGTCTAATACAAGATCATGAAAGTATTTTTAAATGGTTCAAAAAGCTCATTTGTTATGAACTAACATTTTAGAAACAACTTTTCAGTGACCTATGTGACAATAAATCAGAAACATACTGATTAAGTTTACCCTGAACTAACAGGCAAAGAGATAGAAAAGACACAGTTTAGACATTTCCAAAGGCAATGCATTTGGCCCAGTTTTTGAGTCGCTAAACAAAACAAAGGACATTGATTCTTTTTTTTGTCTATGATGCTATCACAAGCTATGAAACTAACTCCAACATTGCTTTGTGTATTTTCTTCCTTTTTAAAAAAAAATTTACTTATTTATTATTTTTGGCTGCGTTGGGTCTTCGTTGCTGCGTGCGGGCTTTCTCTAGCTGCAGCGAGCGGGGGCTACTCTTCATTGCGGTTCACGGGCTTCTCATTGCGGTGGCCTCTCCTGTTGTGGAGCACGGGCTCTAGGCACGTGGGCTTCAGTAGTTGTGGCTTGTGGGCTCAGTAGTTGTGGCTCGTGGGCTCTAGAGCGCAGGCTCAGTAGTTGCGGTGCACGGGCTTCGTTGCTCCGTGGCATGTGGGATCTTCCTGGACCAGGGCTCGAACCTGTGTCCCCTGCATTGGCAGGCAGATTCTTAACCACTGTGCCACCAGGGAAGTCCTGCTTTGTGTATTTTCATTGCAATTTTTGTCTTTATACAAATTTTGTCTTCTTCGTAATATTAAGATTATTAATTATAGAAACAAAATAAAACTAATCAAGTAATCGTGCTATTACTAAATTTTAAATGTTTTAGTTAGGTGCAGTGTTTGGCAATGAAAGACAATTTGGGAGTTGGATATGATTATTAGAAATTTTTCCCAACTTTGCATTTTTTACAGCTTGGTATTTTTTCTATTTTACTTAAACTATAGATATATTTTCTCTTTTGGGGGGTATAAGCTTACTTTGTCTCTTCCTAGAAATATATGTATCTAGTAAGAGCAATAAAAAGAAATTAAAACATATGTATTTAAATGTATTATAAATAAAACACTTGTGACAAAAATCTATCCATTCATTAGCTAGGGATAGAAAATTGAAGCTACTGAAGTAAAATTAATGGGGGACAAAAAAGGGATCCTCACAGCGGCAATATTTGAGACACCTCCAGATGTTGATAGAGAAAGGGTATATAAATTGAAGTATATTCAGGCAACGGAGCAAAACAGAACCAGGGAGTTCCAGAGAGTCTCTGTAACTGGAGTAGGTTGACAACCTTTCCCAGCACAGTCACTGGAATGAATGAATTGATTTGCTTCACTCTGTTGAGGATTAAAGGATTAAAAGTTCCAGAAGACTGAGTCACCCTCACATACTTTGGGCAACATGCTGACACTTTGGCTCTATTGCAGAAATTAGAGAAAGAATCTGGCAGATGGAGCATTCAGGGGCCTCTGTAGCAGGAGTTCTGCCAGATCTTCGATTTATCATTCCACCAAGATTGTACACACCTAGGGAATTGCCCAGAAATAATCATGATTGCTGTTGGGAGGGTTGAATGAATGTTGGGTGGTACCCCCTCCTCATGAAACACCCCATCCCTTTGGTCACTAATTATTCACATAACCCATCTTCCCATATATACCCTTCCAAAAATTCTGTTGTTTAAAATAACGTGATTGTTTCCCCTTACAACATAAAATGAACTCACACTTCCCAAAGAGAAACCAAGGTCTCCTCAGTTTCTGCATCCAGCTGCAAGATAAAGATCTTTGGATCAGATCTGTTCCTCTTCTAATTCCAACACAATTCTGGAACCTATGGTCTAAATAGCACAAGTTTATCCATCTTCATTTATATTGAGAGAGAAGTCAGTCAAAGATTTGAGAAATTCTTTAAAATATATAAATACACATATTTGGCAAACTTGAGGATCAGCAATAGGCTCTGTTTTTGCCACTAGTTGTGAGGTATCCCTCCTCCATCACACAATCCTAACTGCTCTTGCCTTGCAGGTGTGAGGCGTCCCAAACTTGAATTCCTGAGCATCTTTGCCCTTGTCAGTTTTGCCTGTTTAGGCATCCGGTAGTCTTTAACTTTTACGGAGGGGAGCTTCCTGAGTTCCATTCATCCTCTGCCTTGCCCCCATAGTGTGGCAGCAAACTATTTTGCATTGATCAGAAGCAATTAATTAAGCCAACATCATAACCCCCTTGTGTTTGCATTCACACAGCAGTGCTGGGAAGAGACGAGCCGTTTTAGTACCAGATAACCCCCAGGGCTGTCTAGATTAACGTCCTAGCTGAAACCAGTGGCTCTATCTCACCCCAAAGGGGGAGGCTGCACATGATCTCAATTTCTCACAAGCTCTCCCAGTGCTATCAGCAGTGGGCAGCTGGTGTTCTCAGAACAGGAATGAAACTCCCCTGGGTCGTTGGCATCCAAGTTCAAATTCACACCCTTCCCCCAACCTCTGCTACACACACACACACACACACACACACACACACACACACACACACACAAAACTGCTCTCATAGGAACCCTATAAAAATGGAGAAAACCTGCCAATAAGTATATGAAAAGATTTTCAACCTCATTAATAACTAGGGGAATGCGAACTAAAACAACGTGAAGTTGTTTTTCTCTCACCAGACTGGGAAATATGGCATTCTGGCAAGATTTAGAGCAAACAGGCACATTCGTTACTACAGGAAGTGTAAATTAACACAGCCATTTTGTTGGGCAATTTGGCAATGTCGCTAAGACTAAAGATGTGCATATTATATGACCCAGCTCTTCCCCTCATAGGTGTCTGGCCCAGAAAAACACACTCTGGCATAGACAGGTAGGAAATGTTCACTGCAGCATTGTGTATAACAGTGAAAATCTGGAAACAACTTAAGGTCATCAGTACGAGATAGATAAGTAAAATGTGGTGTTTTCCATTTCATAGCTAAGAATGAACTAGATCCACATATATCAACAGGGATTTCAAAACTGGTTGAGATGGCTGAGTGGAAAAAAAAAGCAAGGAGGAGTGAAAAAAGTGAATGATATTGCAAGAGAGTGTTATTTTTTGTAAAAGCAAGCACATGCATGTCTATACAATTTTTTTAAGTTCTAGAAAGATTTACTCCAAACTCACAATAAAGAGTGGAGAGGTAGGGAGGAGAGGGACCTAGATCAGATTACTGTCGAAGAGGAGTTTATCTGTAACATACTTATTTTCACCAGGAGAATGTGTTCGTGTTTTATTCTCACAACTGAAGATTAATGATAAAAACAACACATGTTACACTGGAAAGTATACTTACCTTAAAATGCTCACTCACCTGGTGTATGATAAAGACCTGTCTTTTGTGACATCCTCTTTGTAGGACTACAGACCGAGTGACCCCAGAAGTTCCAGAAGTACTCCTCTGGAGACGCAAGGTCTAACAGGCTAACCGCCAGGCACAGGAGCGTGTCTTTATGAGACTTATTAAGCCAATTCTAACAAGAACTTTCTGAAGCTTTTGAAAATCCATCAAAATTACTGAGTCAGTATCGGCCCTTGAATTAGTTATCTACTGCTGCATAACAAATCATCCCCAAACTTAATGGTTCAAAACATTTGTTTTGCCACAGTTTCTGTGGGTCAGGAACCAGGGTCTCTCACAGTGTTGCAATCAAGATGGTGACTGGGGCTGCAGCCTCATCTGAAGGTTCCGTGGAGGAAGGATCTGCTTCTGAGCTCACTCACATGATTGTTGGCAGGATTGTGTTTCTCACAAGCTGTTGGACTAAGGGTCTCAGTTCCACTGAGGGCCTCAGTTTCTCACTGGTTGTTGGCCAGAGGCCGCCCTCGGTTCCTTGCCATGTGGACCTCTCCATAAGGTAGCTCACACGTGGCAGCTGTCTTCATCAGAATGACAAGCAAGAGGCACCAGAGAGAGACAGTTTGTGACCAAGACAGAGGTCACACTCTTTTGTAACTTAATTTGAGAAGGGCTTTCCCAACCCCTTTGTCATATTCTATTCATTAGAAGCAAGTGACTAGTGCAGCGCACACTCAAAGAGAGACAAGCATCATTAGGACTCAGTTCAGAAGCTGCTACACGGCCGCATGGGAACTCCGTGCTCTGTTTATGCTGTGTAAAAATGGGGCTGCTGGTGGGGAAGGAGGGAGTGCCCAGAAATGGAGGAAATATTAGTATCCCAAAGAGTCCTGAAAAAGAATTCCTGGTGGTGTTAGAGGGCATATTAGCAACTCCAGTACATGGCACACTTCCCTGTGAGCTGATACCCATTCCCCTGAGAACAGCACCTGACACAACCTGTCCTGAGAATAAAGAGATTTAAGTCAATTGAATATTGTTAATAGGGAATTATCACATATACAATATTGATGATTAATTTTCAACAAAAATAGTACAATTCGACAACTCTAAGTGATTTCTGTGATTTTCTTTTTAAAATTTTGTTGCAGATTTTGGCACATACGGTGGCCAATTATATCATAACGACATGTAAAGTTTTTGCATGTAAGCCAGGATCTGAGTATTACTAAGAGAGCAGTCATTTTAAGCTAAGAGCACCTCAAGTGAGCATCACAACTGATAAATTCAACAACATGTGACCATTTGTACCTAACAAGATATTAGACTCCCAGAAAAATGGCCACGCCAATCATGATGCATCACTTGACTTTTCAACCTTTCTCATGAAGATTAAAATCTCTGGTTGTTGTAAAAATTAAGGGTCATCTATCAGTGTTTTTCAGCCTATAGTATGTGAATTATTAGTGGATCAGATGGGACATTGCCATGGGGCTGAACAATCTTCTGGGTGGCTAATCTGAAAACTACATGTGCACATATGGAGTTTTTCTCCTCTCTCTGTCTCTCTCTCTCTCATCCTGTGTTCTCCAAGGGCTTGTGCTGAGCAGCGGACAGCAGCAACATGTAGTCTCTCCTTAAAACTGCCCCGGGAAGCCGGCAATCCCCAACAGAGAGAGACACAGCCAAACATCCCCTACTCCACTGAGGCCCTATAACACTCGAAACAAGCTCCATGATCACAGCCAGCATCACAGCCGTACAAACAGGATCTCTCAGACGAAAACATGAGCACGCAAAAATCACAGAACATCTGAGGAAAGTCATGGCCATAAAAAACAGGCACCAAGCTCAACCAACACAAGAAATACCAGAGTTGCCTCTGGTATTCATGGAGGAATAGTTGCGTGTGTGTGTATGTGTTTTTTCATTTCCATTCCACCTTGAGAAGCCTGAAATATCTCAAGGCTGAGGTAATAGGAGGAGGCTTTTAAAAAATGTAATTAAAGGACTTCCCTGGTGGCCCAGTGGTTAAGACTCTGTGCTTCCAATACAGGGGGCACGGTTCGATCCCTGGTCAGGGAACTAAGATCCCACATGCCGCATGGCACAGCAAAAAAAAAGTAATTAAAAGCTGAGAAGGAGCCATGAACTCTTTCAGCATAATTCGGTTCAAAACATACACCAACAGGAAGTTATCCTCCACAGAAGCATCTGATTGCTTTGGAACTATTTCTCCTACAGATCACAGCAGCACAATGAACTCTTCCGCTGTCCACTTCCACCCTCAGGACCTCAAGTTTTCTTTCCCGCCCCCATTCAAAAGAGGAACTGCGTGACAACCCATGACAGAGATACTAAAAAGATCAAGGAATATGGGGAAGGGGCGAAGATGTTGGAAATGGTTCAAGGAGGTTGCTCTCTACCGGCAGCAGGACACAGGTGCACGAGATGAGTTGAATGGATGAGGACAAGGAGCCAAGTTCTCCTTTACACTCCAGATGTCTTGGATTATGAAGTAAAGAACCAATTCCACGTGTTTGCTTGGCCGAGGGTGTGTGTATACTACCTCTTTCACCTCTCCGATCACTTACAAAACTTCACTTTCTCCCAAGGAGAAGACAAAGAGAGGGAAGGGTTATGCATGAGGTAGTTATTGACCGTCCTGTCCCTTCCCCAGCATAGCAGGGGATACAGGGACTGAACTACATTTGGGGTGCTATCAGTCATCTTTGAGTTTTAAGGTGTGATATCCAGCTGGACTTCAGATTGAAACTTTTGTGTTAAACTTGAACAAGAGAATATTTTCACCATGAACATTAGACCATCAGATCAAGGATGGTAAAGAACAGAGTCACCCAGACCAAGGCCATGATAGACCTGACATTGACTCCAGATGGCCCAAAAGAGGGCCAGGGTGAGGTCTGAAGTCAGAGTGGCAAATCTGGGGGAGAATATGCTGTTAGAAGTGTATATACTGGAACGAAAACCCAAACATATGCAGCATTATGTAAGTCTACCAAATGGAGAAAGTCTGAAGTTGTAAATGACATGTCATTTAAAACATAACCTCCACAGATGTCCAGTTTCTTACAAAATGGAAGTTGTTCCTGGATGGGGGCAGGGGCCTTGTGACTGACACGTTTGCAGTGTATTCGCTCAGGGCCCTCCTAGGTTCCACCCACACCATCAGCCCCTGGGACTTAGCAGACTCTGAGGCTGGTCATGATGTAGGCTTTGACATCACTGATATGGATGGAGTACTTGCTACCAGAAACATCATCAGCTGGTGAGAAGTACCTCTTAAGGTACCAGATCAAAAGACTGATCTGTGACTAGAGATGCTGATGAAATGGAACACAGGCAGAGGCTGCAAGAACAGAGCATCAGTGAAATGACTCTCACGTTAGGGTTGTTCATGGACCCTAGGTCACCAAATCGTTTGTTTGTCTGCTTGTTTGTGTTTGAGAGCTGCGTCACAACCCTAGAGAGAGCAGCAGAATGGAAAACGGCCTCAATTCATAGGCCCAATCTATTAGCACACGTTAGTGAGAAGGGGGAAAGGCACTACTTACTTCTTCAGACTGGAACACCTCTTACAGCAGGCGTCTCCTGGCAGACAGCAAGGCTAGAAGGGCCAGAAGCACCAGGAGCAGAGGTTCTCAACCGTAGCAGCACGTGGAGTCACCTGGGAGCTTTGTAAAAATCCTGATGCCTTGGCCCCTCCCCCAGAGGTACACCGCTCAATTGGCCTGGCCTGAGTCCTGTGCAGGGGAACTCGTTAAACGATCCCAGGTGAGTCTAATATGCAACTAGGGTTGAGAACCTCTGACCCGAATTAAGGGCTTGTAATCCTAAATTATAGCCAAGATTTATTAAGCCATCTTAGATTTCATTAAACTTCAGAATTCTCATTGTTGGTGAAGCCAATCTGAGGAAGAGAAAAAGGTTACCGTCCATGTTCACCAAAAGCAAGATTTAACAATAAAGCTCAGGCTAAAGATTCTAGTGTAGATCTAGGGGAGAGAAGCGATTCAAAAATATGAAACTGTGGGAATTCCCTGGTGGTCCAGTGGTCAGGCCTCCGTGCTTTCACTGCTGAGGGCCTGGGTTCAATCCCTGGTCAGGGAACTAAGATCCCGCAAGACGCGTGGTGTGGCCAAAAAAAAAAAAAAGAAACTGATATATAAAATAGATCACTAATAAGGACCTACTGTATAGCACAGGGAACTCAATACTCTGTAATGGCCTATGTGGGAAAAGAATCTAAAAAAGAGTGGATATATGTATATGTGTAACTGATTCACCTTGCTGTACGCCTAAAACTGACACAATATTGTAAATCAATTATACCCCAATAAAGATTAAAAGCAAAAGAAATTGTACCCAAGATAAGCAAAATCCCAGTGGTTTGGATAAAGCAGAGTCTGAAACACGAGTAGGGCTCCCTCCCTAGAGTTCAGTTGGGAGACTACACCCACTAATTTGCTTTAGGTTGAAAAGATGAGTCAGAAGAGGGATGGCAGTGAGTTTTGGACCATCCATACCGTGGCATTTTGGAAATGGAAACAAATGGAAATGAAGTTGAAAGTGCTGCCTCTAAACATGGGGAGATTCTATCACTATATGGCTTGGGTTTGTTTCAAGTTGTTAAGGAGGATGGCCATCCAACAACAGCCTGCAAACGTGAACATCATCTACTTGGTGAGTGTCTCCTCCTTTTCACATTACACCGTGGAGTGTGCCATTCCCTGGCTCTAAGGTTTGTAAGAAGGAATCATGGTGTACTCAATCAGGCTCAGCCTGGCATGGTCTCCCGGAAGCCAAAAAACTAATTAAACTAACACCACCCGGAGAAGGACGGAGACTGAACTGGAAGAGAAGTAGTCTCTGGGTGCCACTATTAAATACCAGGATTCTCTTCACAGAGACTTTGAAATACTTCCTCGGGAAAACTGTCGCAGGAACAACAATTTTATTTTCTTCTTTTCTTTCTTTTTTTTGGCCGCATCGCACAGCTTGTGGGATCTTAGTTCCCCAATCAGGCATTGAACCCGTGCCCTCGGCAGTGAAAGCACAGAGTCCTAACCACTGGACCACCGGGGAATTCCCTTAGAGTATAAGTATGAACAATTTTACCTCACTATGTTAAGTTTCTAATGGAGAAAGATTCTTCTGCATGTTGCAGCTCTTGGGTTTTCATTTGTTGTGGAGAATCCACAGGTAATGCATAAGGAGATTTTTTTTTTTTAAGTAGAGAACATAGAGATTCCCAGTTGGAAGAAGAAGAGCAAGGAGGGGGGACAAAAAAGAAGTTGTATGGACTAGATATTGGAGGGGATTTGAGAAGGTTGGAAGGTGATGTTCAGAGCTCTCTTACCAGCAGTCTATAAAGTGTATTCGGGAAGCAGCAGTGGGGAAAAGGCATATTTAAGATGTTAGGTAAGGACTTCCCTGGTGGTGCAGTGGTTAAGAATCTGCCTGCCAATGCAGGGGACGTGGGTTCAAGCACTGGTCCGGGATGATCTCACATGCTGTGGAGCAACTAAGTCCGTGTGCCATAACTACTGAGCCTGCACTCTAGAGGCCGCGAGCCACAACTACTGAGCCCATGTGCCACAACTACTGAAGCCTGTGCGCCCAGAGCCCAGGCTCCGCAAAAAGAGAAGCCACCGCAATGAGAAGCCCACGCACCGCGACGAAGAGTAGCCCCAGCTCGCTGCAACTAGAGAAAGCACGCAAGCAGCAACGAAGACCCAACACAGCCAAAAACAAATTAAAAAATAATTTTTTTAAAAAAAAGATGTTAGGTAGGCATTAAAAATGCATTTCCTCTTTGGTTTTTCTCAAAAGACCAAGTAAAGCTGTAAATTACTCATCATGAATGTTGGCTGCTGACCTAGATTTCTTTGGATGGATGCCTTGCAATAAATGGATCACATAAGGCCCTGACTTAAATTAAAATTATTAACAGTAGATGCAGCATACACAAAATAACTTTAAATTAATGATTAATATCTGGAGAAAGATGAGAGGCTATCACATTCATAAAACAAGAACTGGCTGTTAAAAAACAAACCATTTAAAGACTGGAAAATACTCTCTAGCTGAAGAACAAGTTTTTCTGAGTGATTTTCTTAGAACACAGTGCAAATGGGGAACAAAAGAGATTAAAATGTTAAAGAAAAGTTAAAAGAACAAGGACAGATCCAGAAGTATCAGCTATGATTAAATAAAAGTTCCAGCACAGCTGAAGACAACAGAGGGGAAACTATAATAAAATAAGCGAGATGAAAATTCCCCAGAGGTGAAAAAAAGACACAGTTTTCATATTTAAAGAGCCAGTCAAATGCTAAGTACAGTAAATTTTTAAATATTTATCTGGACTTATTGCAGTGAAATCTCAGAACACCAAGAATAAAGAAAAAGATTCTTTAAATTCCCAAAGAGGAAAAATATATTGCCTTCAAAGCAACTAGAATAATATCATTCTCAGAATTCTCATCACTGCCTCTAAGTGCTATATGAAAGGAAATAATACAGCTTCAACTATCAAAATTGAGAACAGAATGAAGACATATTCAGACATGCAAGGACTCAAAGTTTACCTTCCCAAACCCTTTTCAGGAATTTAGAACATGTGACTGTGTAATTTTTAAGCCTAGAAAGAGAAAGACATAATATTAAAGAAAGAGTACATATAGCCAGGAAAACAGTAAGTAGAAATAATTCGAGGATAGCAGCTGTACAAACAGACGTGGAAAGAAACCAAGCCAGTTGAAACAGGGAAAGGAGGCTTCCAGAGAAAAACTTTTGGGAATAGAATCCAAACAACCTAATGCTGAATCAAAATAAAGAGCTCAAAAATGGCACTGCAATGATGAAACGACTGGTGATGAACATCATACGTATGTAAATTTGAACTAACACGAAACAAGTGGGAATTGTAATTATACAATACAATGCAAATTTCAAACACCTTGATGAAGTAAAGTAACCAACAAAAAAGTGATAGGTAGGTTTTCTATTTCTGGCAACAGTGGACTAACTTGTTGCATACCAACTCTCTAACCAAGTACAACCGGAAAAACTAGGTAAGATATTTTTAAAAATCTGTTTGAAGGTATCAGAGCGAATGCAATGAGGTCTTGAGAGCAAGATAAAAGATGAGAAACACACAAAGATGAGACCAGCATTCATTGCTGGCTGCTTTTCCCTTCAAGGCATTTACTGATTTTAAAAACAGCAGCTGAAAAGCTGAGAAGCTTAGCAGAAGCAATGACTCATGGTCTGAGGAGCTGAGCAGTGCTTCCAATAGTCCCAAAGGGATGGGGGGAAATTAAGAGTTTAGGGTCCACCAAGGAACAGGGACCCTGATAAATACTCTGTGTTTTTAGCTGGAGTCTCTGAAGGGCCATATCTTAGGAATAAGGATGAATCAGAAATGAATAAACGCTCAAAAAGACTTACTCTCCGCTTCAAATCAGTTTAATCCCTGATTATATTAAGGAGAACTGCCTCTTTTTCAGCTGCCAGCCTAAAGCTAAAGTAAAACAATTCTATAAGAAAATAACACTTTACAGAGACTCAAATTATCTCTATAATTTTTCATATATATGTCAAACATTCCATCAAAAATTATTAGGAGGATTCTGGCCAAATGGAGTAAGAAGATTGAATTTACCCTCCCATCTGAAACAACCAAAAGATGAAAAAAATATATGAAACACTGGGTTACAAGACACTGGACATTAGGCAACAAATGACAGTGATGGGGAGAGCTGGAAAACAAACAAGGTGAGCCCTAGGAGCACCCCACATTACTGTCTTTGGTGCCCACGTCATGGAGCAGGGAAGGGGAACTCAGAGATAGCCCAGTGACCTCCCTGAGTTGAAGAGACAGAGCTGAAAATCTGGGGAGATCAAAATGGCTAGAATCTTCAGGAATGAATTCCAGAGAGGAGAGAACTGCAAAAAGAGAGAACTCCAGCTCTCTGCACAGGGCCTCACTTGAGTATTCAGCAGAGTGCTAATCAGCACAGGCACGTCGGGAAACTGCCCAAGGCCAGGGAAAGAATCAAATGAAGAGATTAGAGGGAACAGTACTCAGAGTTAACACGGGGCCAAGAATACTGCCTGTTCCCACTAACCGGACTGGACAACCTCAGAATTCACAAGGAATTTGGCAACGTACTCTGAGGAATCTGAGGTCAGTTGAGGGGATAATTAACCCTAGGCTAAACACTGTTCTGATCCTGTCTAACAAATCTTAAAAACAAGACCTGAAAGGATCAAATTGTTTCCAAGGAACCGTGTCACAGAATAAAGCTCAGCAAGGTAAAATGCACAATGCCTGGTGTCCAATTAAAAAAATTACTAGGCATGCAAAGAAGCAGGAAAATACAGCCCAAAAGGAGGGGGGGGGAATCAATCAATGAAACCAACCCAAAATGACACAGGTGTTAGAATTCATAGACAAGAACACTAAAAAGGGTTATAACAGTATTTCATGCCCTCAGAAGTTAAGACGTGGAAGACTTGTTTTTTAAAAAAAAAGACTCAAATCGAGATTCAAGAGATAAAAATTACAATGTCTGAGATGAAATTACACTGGATAGGATTAGTAGCAGATCAGTAATAGCCAAAAATTTTCCAAATATAATTAAAACTATATACTCACAGATCCAAGAAGCTCAGTGAATCCCAAGCACAAGAAGCATGAAGAAAACTGTACCAAGGCACATCATAAATCATATTGCTCAAAATCAGTGATAAAGAGAAAATCTTAAAAGCAGCCAGACAATTGTAAAAAAACAAAAACATGTTTACATAACAGATGAACATCATATTTCTCTTTGGAACAATGCAAGCAGTGAAGAAACATCTTTAGAGTATTAAAAGAAAACAAGTCAACCTAGAATTCTATACCAAGTGAAAATGTCTTTCAAAAATGAATGAAATGGAATATTACTCAGCCATAAAAAGGAACGAAATTGGGTCATTTGCAGAGACATGGATGGACCCAGAGTCTGTCATACAGAGTGAAGTCAGGAAGAGAAAAACAAATATCGTATATTAACGCATATATGTGGAATCTAGAAAAATGGCACAGATGAACCTATTTCCAGGGCAGGAATAGAGACGCAGACATAGAGAACAGACGTGTGGACACAGGGGCAGGGGTGGTGGGGCAGGAAGAGGAGGGTGGGATGAATTGGGAGATTAGGTTTGACATAAATACACTACCATGTGTAAAATAGATAGCTACAGGGAACCTGCTGTATAGCACAGGGAACTCAGCTCAGTGCTCTGTGATGACCTAGATGGGCAGGATAAGTGTGGGATGGGAGGGAGATCTACGAGGGAGGGGACATAATGTATACTTATAGCTGATTCACTTCATTGTAGAGCAGAAACTAATACAACATTGTAAAGAAATTATACTCCAATAAAACAATTTAAAAATAAAATATTTTTGTTTCAATGAAGGGAAATAAAGACTTCTTCAGACTTACAAAAGCTGAAAGAAGTCATCACACAATGCAGAAAGGATAGTCTTTTCAACAAATGGTATTGGGAAAACTGAATATCCACATGCAAAAGAATGAAATTGGACCTGTATCTTACACCATACACAAAAAGTAACTTGAAATGTATTAAAGATTTAAACGTAAGGCCTGAAACCATAAAACTCTGAGAAGAAAACATAGGGGAAAATCCGTTTCTCACTGGTCTTGGCAATGATTTTTTGGATACAACACCACAAGCACAGGCAGAAAGAACAAAAGTGAGACAAGTGAGACTACATCAAACTAAAAAGCTTCTGTACAGTAAAGAATACCATCAACAAAATGTTGCTACCTATGGAAGAGGAGAAAATATTTCCAAACCATATACCTGATAAGGGTTAATATCCAGTATATATAAGGAACCCATACAACTCAATAGCAAAATAACCAATAACCCAATTTAAAAATGGACAAAAATCTGAATAGACATTTTTCCAAAGAAGACATACAAATGAACAATGGGTTCATGAAAAGGTGCTCAACATCACAAATCATCGGGGAAATGCAAACCAAAACCACAGTGAAATATCACCCCACACGTTAGGATGGCTATCACCAAAAAGACAAAATATAACAAGTGTTGGCAAGGATGTAGAGAAAAGGGAACCTTTGTACATTCGTGGTGGGAATGTAAATTGGTGTAGCCATTATGGAAAACAGTATAGAGGTTTCTCAAAAAATTAAAGATAGAACTATCATACAACCCAGCAATCCCACTTCTGTGTATAGATCTAGAGGAAACAAAATAAGTATCTCGAAGAGATATCGGCATTCCCATGTTCATTGCAGCATTATTCACAATAGCCAAGATATGGAAACAATTTAAGTGTCCGTAATGGATGAATGGATAAAGAAAATGTGATATGTGTATATATAATGGAATATTATTCAGACTTTAAAAAGAAGGAAATCCTGCCATTTGCAACAACATGGATGAACCTGGAGGACATTATGCTAAGTGAAATAAGCCAGACACACAAAAATAAATACTGCATGATCTCACTTATACGTAGAAGCTAAAAAAGTCAAACTCATGAAAGCAGAAAGTAGAATGGTGGTTACCAAGAGATAAGGGTAGGGGAAATAGAGAGATGTTAGTCAAAGCGTACAAAGTTTCAGTTATGCAGGATGAATAAGCTCTGGAGAGCTAATGTACAGCATGGTGACTAAAAATAGAGCTACCATATAGTCCAGCAATCCCACTCCTGGGCATATATCTGGAAAAGATGAAAACTATAATTCAAAAAGATACATGCGACCCTATGTTCATAGCAGCACTATTTACAATAGCCAGGATGTGGAAGTAACTTAAATGTCCATCAACAGTGGAATGGATAAAGAAGATGTGGTACATATATACAATGGAATATTACTCAGCCATAAAAAAGGAATGCCATTTGCAGCAACATGGATAAACCTAGAGATTATCATACTAAGTGAAGTAAGTCAGACAAAGACAAATATCATATATCACTTATATGTGGAATCTAAAATATGATACAAATGAACTTATTTACAAAACAGGAACAGGCTCACAGACATAGAAATCAAACTTACGGTTATCAAAGGGGAAAGGGGGAGAGGGAGTTTATAATAAGGAGTTTGGGATTAGCAGATACAAAATACTATATATAAAATAGCTAAACAACAAGGTCCTACTGTATAGCACATGGAACCATATTCAATATCTTGTAATAAACTATAATGGAAAAGAATCTGAAAAACAAGAGATATATATATATATATATATATATATATATGTGTATAACTGAATCACTTTACTGTACACCAGAAACTAACACAATATTGTAAATCAAGTATACTTCAATTTTTAAAAATTAGAAAAGAAGTTAAAAAAATTTTAATGCACAAAATGCATTAACAGACACTGAAACAAAGAGGATACATGGATGGTAAATGAGCATATTAAAAAATGGCCAAAGTTACTAGTCATTAGGGAAATACACATTAAAACCTCAATGACATGGCATTACACACCTAATAGAATGGCTAAAAAAATAAAAGTTACAATACCAAGTGCTAACAAGCATGCAGAACAACTGGAAGTCTCATACATTGATGGTAATACAAAATGGTACAGCTACTCCAGGAAATGTTTTGACAGTTTCTTATAAATAAACATACACTTACTTACCACATTACCCAGGAATCTCACTCCTAGGTAATTACCTTACATAAATGAAAACTTATGTTCACAAAAACATCAATGTCTACAGCAACTCAAATCATAATTGCAACCCAAATGGCCTTTAATGGGTGAATGAATAAACAATTGTGGTACAGCCTTACAATGGAATACTACTGAGCAATAAGAAGGAACAAACTATTACATGGATGAGTTCCAAAGGCACTACACTGAGTGAAAGAAGCCACTTTCAAAGGTTATATATTGCATGCTTCCATTTATATGAAATTCTGTAAAAGGGAAAACTATAGTGATAGAGAAGATTATTGGCTGCCAGGGATTAGGGGTGGGATGAGGGTAGGATTACAAAGGGGCAGGCTGAGAGAGATTTTTAGGATGATGGAATCTTTCTGCATCCAGTTTGTGGCAGGGGTTACACAAATATATACATTTGTTAAAGCTCATGGAACTGTACACCAAAACAAAAAAGAATCATTCTTATTACACGTTAATATCTAAAAAGCTCTTAGACTTTTACACCAAAAAGTCAATTGTACTGTGTTATTTTAAAATAAAGTAAAATAGGGGCTTCCCTGGTGGCGCAGTGGTTGAGAGTCCGCCTGCCGATGCAGGGGACACAGGTTCGTGCCCCGGTCCGGGAAGATCCCACATGCGGCGGAGCGGTTGGGCCCGTGAGCCATGGCCACTGAGCCTGCGCATCCAGAGACTGTGCTCCGCAACGGGAGAGGCTGTGATGGTGAGAGGCCCGTGTACTGCAAAAAAATAAATAAATAAAAATAAAATAAAATAAAGTAAAATTAAAAAAGAATTTAATGTCAATACATAACCACTAAAATGGCTACAATTTCTAAGAGAATGACCACAACAAGCATTGGTGAGGATGTGGACCAACCAGAACTCTCAACACGGCTAGTGGAATTGGAAAATGGTCCAACTACATTGGGAAAAAAGTTTGGCTGTGTCTAAAATGTTAAACATAGACCATACAAACCAATCACTCCATTTACCCAAAAGAAATGAAAACATATGTCTGCACAAATACATAAATGTTCATGGCAGTTTTATTTGTAATAGCCTAAAACTGTAAACAATCCAAATGTCCACCAACAGGTGAGTGTATAAAAAGATAGTGGTATATCCATACAATGGAATAACACTCAGCAATTAAAAGGAATGAACTATTGGTATATGCTGCAATATGGATGAAACTCAAAACAATCATGCTGAGTGAAAGAAACATGACCAAAAAAAAAAAGAAAAGAAAAGAAAAAGAAAGACAGAAAAGAAATGAAAAAGAATAGTAGGGTTAAGAGCAGATTACATGCAGCCAATGATAGAATTACTGGTAGGTCCAAAGAAACTATCCAGAATGAAGTATGGAGAGACTTAAAGGATGGAAGATATATTTTAGAAAGAATGAGACACAGGGGATACAATATAGAGACCTAAAATATATCTCATTGGACTCCCAGAAAGAGAGGAGAGAGAGAATGGAGAAGAAGCAACATTTGAAGAGATCACAAAAGTCATTCATCTCTGGTTTCAAGAAGCCCAACAAATCCTAAGCAGTATAAATGAAAAGAAATTCACACCCAGACATATCGCAGCAGAATTACAGGGGTGGGGAAAGCACACAGAAGGGAAGAAAACTGATTACCTTCCAAGGAGCAATAGTTAGGTCAACAGCTGACTTCTCAATGGGAACAATGGAATCCAGAAAACAATATAATGAAAATAACTGCCAACCTAGTAGTCTATATCTAGGGTTTAAAACAGGCAGAGAATTAAAATATATGACAACAGTAGCATTTAAGTTGGGGAGACTAATCTATAGTCCTTACATTTTCTCAGAGAATATAAAAGTACCAATTAACATTTGACTTTGATAAGTTAAGAAACCACATTGTAATGTCCAGGGTAACCATTATTAAAACAGTAAAAGAAATTTCTTTTATTGGCAGACCAACAGAAGGGGAAAAGTGGAGTAGTAAAACACAACAAATCCAAATTAAAGCAATTAAATAGATGAAAGGTAAATATGCATCTAAATTTACTCAATAATCACTAAAAGTGGGAAAACCAGATCTTATGTGCCCAAGAATGTGATGCAATGTGAAGCACACAGCACCACCTATTAAGTATTCTTGCCAAAAAAATGAATATGAATCTAATCAAGGCTTCAGATCTAACTACCCTTTACAAGAAATAAGAGCAACAGAAGAACAAGTTAAATGACATCCAGAGGAAGCAACCAGCCAAATGTAGTCTGTGAGACATTCCATATAACAAACGACCTGATTTCTCTGAAAAATTAATTCCATAAAATCGGGTGGGTGAGTGGGTGAAGAACTTTTTTTTTTTTTTAATGGCTGTATACAACATTTGTTGTTTTTGCATTTGCTGCCAGGAATGTTTACCACAAGTTCAGGGTCAAGTTGTAGATAGTAATCTGTGACTCTCGAAGCATGAAGGTATCCACTCTTCCTGAGTCCATACCTGGACTCAGTCTCCACTTGGCTTGCTTGGGTTGGTTTAAGCTGTAAGCTAATTCAAACCTTTCTACACAAGCTGTGTATACATTCCACACACAGATCATCTATGACCCTGGTGGTGAAATCTGACAAGAACAACATAAAGTGGTTTATAGCACTTATTGATTTTAACTTGGCTAACGTCCCAAACTAGTTAGGAGATACGGCAGTACTCAGCAAACTTCTGTTATTTGAATAAGAGTCAATTAGGGAAATTTGGATATGGATTGGATAATATATGATAAGCAATTATTGTAAATGTTTCTACATCTGATGATGGTGTAGTAGTTATATTATTTTAATGCCATCTGTTTGAGAAGCATACTTGGGTATTTATCAGTGAAACTACATGATATCTAGGATTTGCTTTAAAACAATACAGCATAAAATGGGATGGGAGGTATAGATGAAAGGAGACTGGCAAGATAGTGATAATTATTGAATCTGGATAATGCGTAAGTGGGGGGCTATTATCCTATTCTGACTGCTTTTGTTTACGCTTGAAATTTTTTATAATAAAAATGAAGAAAATATACAGCAGGTTAGACAAGTATCAAATATATATCACTGATTACATTAAAACAATTACAGTTAACAAGAATTTTTAAAAATTTGCTTATATACTGCTTACAAGAGATTAATTTTAAAACATGAGGACACCATAAGTTTATAAGTAAAAATATTTTTTAAAAAGGAAAATGTTAAGAATGATACATTTGTAAGCACATAATAAGCCCCCAAACTTTATAGTATATGGGCATTGCAAAGAACCAAGAAAGCCAAGACACACTTGAAGAAGAATAAAATGGGTAGACTTGCCCTAAGAAATATAAGAATTATTCTTAAACTATATAAGTCATGGGACTGGTATCCAGAATACATAAAGAACTCTTTCAACTCAATAACAAAAAGACAGATAACCCAATTTAAAATGGGTGAAGGATTTAATAGACATTTCTCCAAAGAAGATATACAAATGGAAAGCAAGCATATGAAAAAATGTTCAACATCCTTAGTCATTAGGGAAACGCAAATCAAAACCACAATGAGATAAAATTTCACATCCATTAGGATGACTATAATCAAAAAGACAGTCAATAACAAGTGTTGGCAAGAATATAGAGAAATTGGCACCCTCATATGCTACTGATGGGAATGTGAACTCCTGCAGCTGCTTTGGAAAATAGTCTGGCAGTTGCTCACAATGTTAAACATAGAATTATCATATGACCCAGCAATTCCACTCCTAAGTATATATACCCAAGAGAAATGAAAATACACATACATGCAAAAACTTGTACACAAATGCTTATAACAGCATTATTCATAATAGCCAAAATGTAGTAAGTCAGAAAGAGAAAGACAAATACCATATGATATCACTTATATGTGGAATTTAAACTATAACATAAATGAACAAAACAGACTCACAGACATAGAGAACAGACTTGTGGTTGCCAAGGGGGAGGGAGGGTGGAGGGGATGGATTGCAAGTTTGGGATTAACAGATGCAAACTTATATATAGAATGGATAAACAACAAGGTCCTACTGTATAGCACAGGAAACTATATTCAGTATCCTGTGATAAACTATAATGGAAAAGAATATGAAAAAGAATGTATATATATGCATAACTGAATCACTTTGCTGTACAGCAGAAATTAACACATTGTAAATCAACTATACTTCAATAAAATTAAAAAAATAATAGCCCCAAAGTGGAACAACTCAAATGTCCATTAACTGATTAATGGATAAACAGAATGTTGTATATCCATACAATGGAATATTATTCTGTCATAAAAAAAGAATGAATTACTGACACATGCCACAATACGGATGACCCTTGAAAACATTATGCTAAATGAAAGAAGCCAGCCAAAAAGAGCACATGTCATATGATTCCATTTATTTGAAATGACCAGAATAGCAAATCTACAGACACTGAAAATGGACCACTGGTTGCCAGAGGCTGGGAGGAGAGGGGGACCAGAGAATAACTGCTAGTGGGTACAAGACTCCTTTTGGGGTGATGAAATATTCTAAACTTAGATCATGGTGATGGTTGCACAACTCTTTGATTATACTAAAAGCATGGAATTGTATATTTTAAATGGCTGGATTTTATAGTACGTGAATTATATCTTAAGATGTTTTTTAAAACTATAGTAATTCAAACAGTGTGGTAGAGTTGCAGAAAAAGACAAATGACAAATGGAACAAAACAGAGAACCCAGAAGCAGACCCACATATGTAGGAATATTTTCCATATTACAGAGTTGGCTATGAAAATCAGTGGAGACAGTATTGGTTTTCAATAAAGAGCTGAACTTGTATCAATTCGAAATTGAAAAAACTTAAATTGGATGCCTAACTCATACATATCCTAAAACTGATTCTGTGGATTAAAGACTTAGTTGTGATGAGTCAAACTTTAAAGCTTTTCAAAGTAACGTCAGAGAGTATCTTCATTACTGTAGGAAAGGGAAGGCTTTCCTAAGACACATGAAGCACTAAACAAAATGAAAATATTTCAGTTTTAGTTCTTTAAGATGAAGACCTATGTTCATTAAACAAAACAATAGAAAGAGTAAAATGGCAAGCCACAGAGCAAGAGAAGATATTTGCAGGGATTGCTAAATGACACATAGCTGACAAAGGACTAATATCAAGAATATATAAAGAATGTGTATGGATCGACAAGGAAAAGGCAAACAATCCAACAGAAAAATGGGCAAAAAAAAATCCATACCGGCTTTCACAGAAGAGGTAACATGAATGATCAATAAGCATGTGAAAAGATGCTCAACATTATTCATATTTAGGGATATGTTAAAGCCTCAATGTAATTTTTTTTACACACACAAAGTTGGCAAGACTTAAAAGTCTGAAAATATGCTTTGGTGAGAAAGTGTAGCAATGGGACTTCTCATACACATTGTCACCAAAACTTAATATTTTCTTATTTTACTGGTGAGAGTGTAAATGGGTTCATTTTGAAACAAAGCTTGGCACTGCATGTTAAATTTGAATAATGTGAGAAAAAATATTCAGAAATAATGGCAATGTCTGTGACAATTAAATGCTCTCATTCTTGCTAGCTTAACAAGATTTATAACATACTGAGAAAGGATATGGGGAACTCTTATCCAGCACTATGTGCTAAGCACCTAATTAAGATCTTTTCACATGCTTCTTTATTTAAAGTTGAGGCAAAAGGTGTACCCAGACTGCTGGTATTTTATGGCAGGAAACTTCTGACTGAAGTTCCTCCTACTAGATAAAAATAACTCAGAAGCACTGTTAGTCCATGAGGACAAGCTACACGTTTACAAACATTGCCACTCTCTAGCTTCTTTCTTCAAGAGACATAGGTTTCAAACATTTAAAGTTTTCAGTACAATAATAATCACATGGTGGGATGTGGAATTAAAGAGATTCTTTCTTCTAGGCGCCATTTTATGACCATAAGACAAATCCAGAAGATCTTATATGTGAAAGATACGAATACTCACAGAAGCAAAATGCCAGTCAGAGAAGTAATAATTATACACATAATATATGGAAATTTCCTTCAGCTAAAGAAAGACTTGACCCATCAGCAAGAAGAGGCTCAATAAATAACTTCCAGACATGATTAAAACACCACACACACACACACACACACACAACTATATATATATAGATATAGATATATATATTGTAATGACATTTCTGAATTCCACAGATTTTTAAAAAACCATATAAACTTTAGGAAACAAAGGAAGAGGCAACATACACAAAAGAGAACCAGTGAAACAACATCTACTAACTGTGAAAAGTTTATACCTCCCAACTAAGGGACTGTGACCAAAAGTTTATACCTCCCAACTAAGATAGCATTTGTCTTAGTTGGGAAGGAAAAAGTAGATATTTTGGGGTAGTCAAGGCCTCAGAAAGAATATAATACACCCACATACCAGACATGAGGGAACAAACATTTGGTATGTGTCAATCAAATGACAATTTATTCAGCACAGAGATGTCAAATGGGGAAAGATGAATAAGAAACAACAGTAGCAATGAATCCTGCAATGTACACTTACATATAAATAGATTATGATAGCGTGACTGAGGATTTGTAATATAAGCGATAAAAAAGGATTTTTGAAATAGGAAACACGTATCAGACAAAACAGAATTCAAGATCAAACGTTAAAGAGGACAAAAATTGATGCTCTGTACAGTCATGAAGAAATGTCATGTATCTATGTAACAAAAATCTACAGATGCCAAATACGTAATGCAAAACTTGAAATACAAGGAAACTGAATAAAACACCAATATGATAGGAGATTTTAATATTTTTTCAGAAATTTAAAAAGGATATAAATAAGCAGGTCACTGAAAGAAAAATCCAAAGAAGATATACTGATGGCCAAGAGGCACATGAAAAGCTGCTCAACATCACTAATTATTAGAGAAATGCAAATCAAAACTACAATGAGGTATCACCTCACACCAGTTAGAATGGGCATCATCAGAAAATCTACAAGCAACAAATGCTGGAGAGGGTGTGGAGAAAAGGGAACCCTCTCGGCACTGTCGGTGGGAATGTAGATTGATACAGCCACTATGGAGAACAGTATGTAGGTT
Organism: Pseudorca crassidens; assembly: GCF_039906515.1. NCBI lineage: Eukaryota > Metazoa > Chordata > Mammalia > Artiodactyla > Delphinidae > Pseudorca > Pseudorca crassidens. Next base: position 113,365,678 of record NC_090317.1, read on the forward strand.
CCTTAAAAAACTAAAAAGAGAATTACCACATGACCCAGCAATCCCACTACTGGGCATATACCCAGAGAAAACCATAACTCACAAAGACACATGCACCCCAATGTTCACTGCAGCACTATTTACAGTAGCCATGTCATGGAAGCAACCTAAATGCCCACTGATGGATGAATGGATAAAGAAGATGTGGCGCATATATACAATGGAATATTACTCAGCCATAAAAAGGAATGAAACTGGGTCATTTGTAGAGACGTGGATAGACCTAGTGACTGTCATACAGAGTGAAGTCAGAAAGAGAAAAACAAATATCGTATATTAATGCATATACGTGGAATCTAGAAAAATGGTACAGTTGAACTGGTTTGCAAGGCAGCAACAGAGATACAGATGTAGAGAACAAATGCATGGACACCAAGGGGGGGAAGCAGCAGGGGTGGTGGTGGGATGAATTGGGAGATTGGGATTGACATGTATACACTAGTATGTATAAAATAGGTAACTAATAAGAACCTGCTGTATAAAAAACAAATGAATAAAATAAAATTCAAAATAAATAATAAAAATCAGGTAGTCAAAAAGTAGCAAGAATATAGATTTGAAAATATAATCTATAAGCTCAATTTTATCTATAAATTTATATCAGTAATGGAAAAATATACATTATACTAATATGCCTGTATTCTATTTCCCCCCCCCAAAAATCTTATTATGCCTTGTCTAAAAAGAAAACTATAAAATTCCAAAAATTGTAGAGGATATACAGGCTATACTATGAACCCAAACCAATAAAACTAGAGATCAACACTAAAGAGATTAATAAAAAAACTTTTACTACTCGGAAGTTAAACACTATTGTAAAGAAGAAATAAAAAGTGATATGTAGAACTATCTAGAAAGCTATGAAAAAGAAAAATTCATATGTAATGGACATAGCTAAGATTGTACACCAGAGGAAATGCAGCTTTCAAGGAGTTCGTTTGAAAAGAAATGACAATAAATGAAGTATGAAACATTAAGATATTTTAACTAGATAACAAAATAAACAAGAAAATAGGAAAAAATTAATAACAATGCAAGAGGAAATTGATTAAATACAAAACCAAAAAATATAAAGAATAAATAAAATTAAGAGCTGTTTCTTTGATATCATCTATGAAACAGCCAAACCTATGGAAGCCTGTTTAAAGAAAACTGAGAGAAAGAATATACAACATTCAGGATGAGAAAGGAGGTATCACCAGAAATGCAAGAGAATAAAATAATTATGAGAACATTTTGTGCATCTTTATGGCAATAAATAGAAAATCTAGAAAAGTGGTTCTCAACCTTGGCCACACATTGTCATCACTTGGGCAACTTGGAAAATTACTGATGCCTAAGTCCCTCCCAGAGATTCTAATTTAGTTGGTCTGGGGTGTGGCCTGGGTACTGGGTAGGTCAAAGGGTGCCTCACGTGATTCTGATGTTCGATCAAAATTGAAAACCACTGAATTCTTAGAGGGCTTGGACCATATGGTCCATGAACCAGCATCACCATCTCCAGGGAGCTTGCAAGAAATGCAGTATCTTGGACCCCACATCAAGCCCACGGAATCAGAATTAGCATTTTCACAACCTCCCCTAGGTGACGTGAATGCACATTAATGTTTGACTAGAAGAAATGGATGATTTCCAAGGGAAATATAGATACGAAAATTTATTTAAGAAGGAAAGCTGGTGGACCAATTAGTGTAGAAGAGGTCGTTAAAGTAAAAACTTACCATTTACAAAGAGGCATCAGACCCGAACGCTTTCACAACTGAGTTCTATCCAATCCTCAAAAGTCAGATAATGCCTCTGGGTTTTTTTTAATTCTTTTTTTTTTAATGCCCCTGGTTTTTAAACCATTCCAGATTATGGAAAAGTTTCCAAGTTTATCTTATGGACTTAGCTTTACATTGATAGTCAAACCTTGTACAAAACAAGAGAACACCAGAATTATGAACATAGATACAAAAATTCTAAATAAAATATTAGTCTATTTAAGCAACAATATATTTAAAGAACTGGGATTTCCCTGGTGGTCCAGTGGATAAGACTCCGTGCTCCCAGTGCAGGGGGCCCAGGTTCGATCTCTGGTCAGGGAACTAGATCCTACATGCCACAACCAAGACCTGGCACAGCCAAATAAATAAATTTATATATATATATATATATATATATATATATATATACACATACATATATATATATTTAAAGAACAATAAAAATTACCTAAGTAGCATGATTTTATCCTGGAAATGCAAATATGGTTTAACTTTAGAAAACCCATCCATGTAATTCAGTATACTTCATTACATCAACAAAATCAAGTAATTATATCAATAGGTCGCTAAAAGACATTTGATAACATTAATTAGTCATTCCTAATAAAATCTCTAAGTAAAATAATAGTGGAAGGAAACTAACCTTGGTAAACACTACTTTTCCAAAACCAACATTATACTAAGCGGTTAAGTGCTGAAATATTGCCATTAAAAGCAGGAGTTAAAACTAATACAATGTAATATGTCAATTATCTTAATTTAAAAATTTTAAAAAGGGAAAAAAAAGCAGGAGTAACAGAAATGCCTGCTATAATATATACTATTCAGCATTGTTTCAGAAGTTCTAGCTAACCTAAAATAGAAAATGGAAATAATTGACATCTTTTTGCAATATGACTGCACACACAGAAATTCAAAAGACTACTAAAGCGAATTAGAATTGGGAAGATTACGTGGTAAAGTAGCTGGGTCCATGAAAAGTATATAAAGATCAATAGATTTTTCTCTTCTCTAACAGTATCTAGGTTGACTATATTATGATGGGTACAATCTCTGGCCAAGTTTTTCACCTATTAAAGAGATAGAGCTTGGTCTACTTTCCCAAAGGGATGGATACGATATATTAAGTGACTTGCAAAGATGTATAATCTCATTTTTGTCAAAAAAATTTACATTCCTCCAAACGTCCTCTTGCTCTCTTTACGTATCTATCTTTGTACAGTTTTGTATGAGCATGAAGGGAAGGCATACAGTCTGTTAACTATGATTACCTCAAGGAAGTCAGCTTGAAGGAAGTGTAGGGATGAGATCATTAAGTTGTCTTTATACTTATTTTGTATTGTACAGCATGTTACAATAACGTATTTTACAACTGAAAAATCTAATAAAACTCAGTCAAGATATTTTTTAAAGGATAATAATGTTCTGGGTAATGGGATAAGAGGGGAAGGCATTTTACTTTCTTCTCTGTATCATCCTGAACTTTCCATATTCTCTCCAAAAAGAATGTGAATTAAAAAAAATTTTAAGTCAAACAACAGTTTCAGAAATACTTGATGTCTGAAAATTGCTGAACATAGAATAGAATCAATGCTGTGGTTACAAGACACATAGAAGATTTATGTGTATGGACTAAGATTGGGAGAGAACAGAGATGAACAAGCCCCTTAATAAAGCAAAGTGGCATCGCGGATCATCATTTTTCCAAATTTTGTTATGAAAATATGCAATAAAAATAACTTGCAAGATTTCCATCTTTGTATAGTTAAATAAATTTGCCCTTTAGAAGTTGCTTTTTCTGAAGAAAAACTGAAGCATACTACCCTGGGAGAAACAGGAACTACACCTTTGAAAGTCTGTCACAACCACCACCTCGAGAGGAGGAAAACAGACACGAATATGCAAGGCCAAAGGTAAAGACCTCTGCTAGTGGGCCAATGCCAGAGGGTAACCCAGAATTGGACTAACCCTTTTTTTTTTTTTTTTTTTTTTAATGAGAACGGCATAAGGGACCTCTCCTCTGCCTCCCCCGGGAGGGCTGGGGAGGATGCTGCAACCCTTCGATCCCGTTTGCTCCACTTCTCTGGTAGGAGACCAAGCAGTCTCTCTATAGCTCACAGAGGGTAAGGTGGGCCCCACACCTTTGTGACTGGCTGCATCAGTCAGGGCCTAGACTGGAAATCCATTTCCCTCCTAGGGAAATTCGGCCTCTGGGTCTCTCAATCCAGCTTTACTATATGAAGTCACACACCCAGTGGGTGGTTTCTTCTTATGTCTATTTTCAATGTGGTTAGAAATCAGAGAGGAGGACGGATGTGATTAGAACCTTCCAAACCCCATCAGATGGCTTTGGAATACCTCCCCTTATTTCAAAGTTCAGGCAAAAGGAAATGGGCTCTGCATTTAAAGCCAAACACAAGCATGAAGGAAAAGCAGAAATTGGCCTCTCTTGAAAAGTAAAATAATATAGGTCTAGTTAACTATTCCATTTTCATCAATGTGTTTAGATATTTCTGTGGTCGTTCACATCATGAATGAATAAACGCCATCTAAAAGTCCTATGCAGGTTTTCTGTAGCCAACTATCCTAGTGGCTTTACAACACCAGCACGTCACTACAACGCCAAATCCCTTGTGTTCACCAATATCAGCAACACAAGTAACACAAGAGACCAAGAGAATAGGAAAAACCAAGTAAAGGAAAATAATTCTTGATTTTTTACTTCGACTTCAAACTTGGTTGACTAAGAATTTCCATCTCAGGGGCCATTAAAATGATTTTAAAGTCCGAGCAGGTGCAGATGCTATATCTACGTGCAACAGTGATACTTTCATTGGTGCTAGAAGTGCTGAACTACTGAAGTGGTCACATCACTTCCAGCTTATACCGTGTTGGGGATTTATTAACTGTGTGATTTAAGCCTCATGTCCATGTATGTGTGTGTGTGTGTATGCCTTGTCTATAGCCAACACTCCACTAGGGTAACTTAAAACAAAATAGGAATTTATTTACAATAGCAAAGATGTCAAAAATAACAGGAACAATATATAACAAATCCAAGAATTGTTTTATGAAAAAGGCAAACAATACATACACAAAAGATAAAACAAAATCCAAAAGGGCAAACTTAATTTTGACCTTATCTAAACAGCTGCAGAATGTGGCAAAATAGTTTTTCAGATATGAATTACTTAAGTAATGTTGGGCCAATTCAACACACACTTTTCAGTCCTTCTTTTTTACTTGGTGAATCTTCCTCCGAATTCTATTTACCTTTGGGGAATGTAACTTTGGGGAGGTCATACAAGATTTATGAAATACATACAGGCTATTTACATGTGTACTAAAAGATATATGTATTGGCTGACAGGCTCACATTTCAAAAGGACTAAAGTGATATGAAAGTGAAGGTATAAACTGAGTCCCATTTCACCATCACTGCTTCCTTCTGGGGTTTGGGTGCGTGTGTGTGTGTGTATGTGTGTCTTGTCTACTACACAAAATGAATGCACCAGTAATTTTTTAAGTTCCTCAAGTGCTCTAAAACAGCGCTTCCCAAACTTGAGCATGCATCAGAGTCACTTGGAGGAGGTGTAAAGACACAGATCACTGGGTCTCACTCCCAGTTTCTGATTCAGTGAGTCTGAGGTGGGGCTGAGAATTTGCATCTTTAACAAAGTCCAGGTGATTATAATGCTGCCGCTGCTGCCAGGCTTTGAAAACCACTGCCCTGAACTATCGCCCTTTCAAGATTTCAACTGGTCAAGCTTTTCCTTCCATGAATCCTAGAATTTGTGAGAAATAAAGGAAATTGTTAATACCGAGATTCCCAGAGTACTGAGCAGTACACTATCTGACTGGTTGGCATCACAGACCAGCAAGATGTTATCTGTCAGGTGTTTTACTACAATTAAGTTTTTCAGCATGGTGTGGTTTTGCCTTCTTTATGGCTCTGGACAGTGACATTCACCATGTTTTCCTGATCGTTTACCTCAAATTTTGATTATTTAGTGTTTCAACTATTAGGGAAACACTTGTTCCAACAGTTAAATAACTGTAGGATCTCATCTTTAAAAATCAAAGATGACTCAAATCTATTTCCTTATTTTCTTCTGAGTCCTGATAACTTTTACCTAACTTCCAATTTTTATTATAACAATGATCATTCTCTAGTATGTTAGCGTCTACTAAAGCCCTCCAAACTGGGCACAAAGGGGTAACTCTAGGGCAGGGCTTCTGCTGTGGGGCTGGGCTGTGGACTGATGCTGAAATAAGTGCTCTCAAAAACCACTTTATGCATGGGAAAATTTATCTCAGGGGAATTAGAGATGCTAATAAAACAAATCCTTTATGAAGATAAAAGAAAAAATGAATTTCAAGGACATGCTCATCAAAGGACTCACCAATCACCTCTTAACTTCTCTGAAATGTTACTTGCAAATTCGCAGCACTGAAATATTATTAGTATTTAAATCCAAGTCACAAAATTCAAAGCGATCAAGCATTTCGCATTCCACTGCTGCATATAAGGAATTAAGAAATGGGGAAATGAAAATAATCCACTGCTTTTGATGTTTATTAGGTTTACAAAAACTGTACATATTTTTTTCTTAAGAAAAAGCATTAACTTAGTACTGGTATCAAATAGACTAAACATTAACAGGAAAATATTCTGATTTTTATTTTTGCACGTTATTCTCAAGTACACAATTACAATAATGTCACACATCCCTATATGATTTTCTTTTTATGTATTTTACCTTTTTTACAAAGTGTACAGAGGGAGGGACATACAATATTTAAGGATATTTCTACAGAACAATAACTTATATTATGTCCTTGTAAAAATCTGTACCTCTTTAAAACATTTAACTGAAACAACCTTTTTTTTTAGCTTTGCTAATCAAAATTGTTTTAAGAATTAAAACTAGGTTGTAACTAATGTCAGTTCATAACAATGACTACTGTTTTTTTTCTCTTTATACAGACAAATACACCTTACCATATTCACTTGACCAAACCCTTAAATACCTTTTAAAGGTTTCAATATTGTGCTTTAAAGAAAAGAACTGTGTATGATTCCAGACCATGTAAGAGAAATATAAAGTGTGTAAATTGTTGTGTTCTTTATCTTTCAGTTTATTTAAAAAAATATACATGACCAATTGATATTTTCTGTATTAATTTTTACGGATGTTTTAAAATCAATAAATTTCCAATTTCGTTTGTTATCTTTTACATTATTTCTGGGAAAAATAAAAATTAAGGGAGATTTTAAAGGTTCTCACAAAAAAACAGACAGAGCTTTCAATAGTACTGCAGGGCAATGAATCACACGATGGTTAAGTTACTCTAAAAAAAAAAAAAGCACATTATGGGGGCCAAGAGGGCACAGGCATTCCCTATGCCTTGGCTTTGACTGGTATTCAGGATGGAGTTATACCAGCCTAAAGCACTTGATTCAGAACTGGACTAAATCAACCTAGCACTTCAGAGGCTTGCCACACACCAAATATTAGATTTCTCACCCTATAAATATAACTCTTGCATACAAATATCAACAGCAAAGAGAAAGATGAAAGCTAAAAACCTAATAGCACAAAGGGGATGGAACACCATGATGAACTGGCAAGGCAGCACAAGTGGGGAGAAAACTCCAAAATCTCCCATGATGTACCAGATACTCATGTGCCGATAGCCAATTTAAGGGATCCCAAAACCTGTTTTCAGTTCTCCAAGATTCATCTTAACATAACCAAATTCTAACTAACCAAGTTCACTTTATGAATTTATGACTCTGATTCAGAACTCTCTGTTAAAAAGTGTTAACTTTCAAAGAAAAACGAAACTGTGAAAGACTTGGTGACGTTCCAAATAAGGCCTCAGATTTTCCTCATGCACTTAAAACACACACCTTTATCTTCTAATCAAAGCCAGCTTGAGTGTTAAGGTTTTGAAAGGTTGCCAGCTGTAACGAAGAAGTAACAGAGCAGGCTGAACTTGCCCAGTGTAAGTCGTAATTAGCACCCATTCTGTGGTACATGGAGCAACTACTTCCTTAGTCCCCTCACTTGGGGACACAGAATCCCTTCATGGGCTTCTCAGAGAGAACTGAGGGAGTTATGTCTGGATTCTCATTAGCTTTTCTGAAAAATATAAAGGCATGGAGCTGAAGTTATATGAAAACATTCTATCTAGAAACATCTTAACTTCTATTTTTCAGTTACCAAAGATATTTAAAAGAAAATACCTTTACTCTTTAAAAATACTAGTGTCCTTATTTTCCTTCTAATTCTTCACCTGAGTAGTCTCTCCAAAGAGCATGATTTACCAAATGCTCTCTCATGCATCCCTGCATCTTTCATGTTATTGTAAATTTAATACTTTTCATTATAGATTTTCAACAACTACTACTTGGGGTTGTGTGTATAAATATGTAAAATAAGCAATACACACAGATACATGTTATATATATGTGCATATACATAAGTCAGGGTACATTTACATATATAAAGTTGCAAAAGATCCTACAAGCCACGAATTACCTCTAGGAGATTCCAAATGCAGTCCTCATTAAGTCTCATCTGTAGCACACAACCATTCCAACACAAAGCAGCAAAGACAAAATACAACAGGATCAAGCAAAATTTTTCAATAAAGTTTTCTAAAAGTTTGCTATGCTGACAAAAGATGTAAATACTCCAAAGAAAGCACCCCCAAAAGTATATTTTGTCTGAACAAAACGAAAGGTAAACACAAACCCAGCCACTGCTCTTTACTCAGCGATGCCAGGGACACAAAAGCTCAAGTGGAAACTTTCATTGTCATGTGGTCTGAAAATATTAAAACAAGATGAGTAAATGACTCCCATGTTAGGATAATTAGACCTGACCATAAAATCTCCCATTTATATTAGTAGATGTCTCTGACGATTTTATTGTGAGAAATTTATGGGAAAAAAAAATAAGTCAACATGAGTACTTTCAGAGTTACCAATCTAAAATTACCTTAAGTTAAATGGTCTTAGAAGAGTACCATCAAGGTAAGCAAGGTAAATATTTAAATAAATATAAAACTTCTAAGATAGAAAAACTCAGTATAGAATCAGGGATTACTTTATTAAAAGCTTGCTGCTGCAACTTGCTTGTTGCTGCAACTTGCTTGTTGCTGCAACTTGCTTGCTGCTGCTTTTCCCCATTTATTAAACAAACTGAATAGAATTCAGAACACACTACTGAACAAATGGTAAAAAAAAAAAAAAATCAACTAGAAGCAATAATTCTATTTGTACACAGCATAAATCAATATACAGTATTGTATGTGAACGAGACTGTGGCTTTAAAATGAATTTTCTGCTTCAAGGCCAACATCTCTACAAAAGTCTGTAGAAGTATTGTTAGGGCAGGCCAACTTCTTTATGATGTCGCATTATGTGCTGGTTCTTTTCTGAAGGTCTTCGGAACCCTTTCTTGCAGTACTCACAACGGTGGGGATAGTCTTTCGTATGAATGGAGATAACGTGCCGTTTAAAGCCTGAGGCATCTGTAGTGCTATACTCACAGTACTCACACTGATATACTTTTCTACCACTGTGCGTCTTCATATGCTTTTTAAGCTCATTCTGTTGCCTAAATCCCTTTCTACATCTCTTACACCTAAACGGAAGATCTTTTGTGTGAACTGAGAGAATATGGCGACTTAGAACGAATGGATCTGCAATCTTAAAGTCACAATGTCTACACTGGTGCATTTTTTTACCCTTGTGGGCAGCCACATGTTTCTTCAGTTCTGAAGGCCTGTGAAAGCCTTTATCACACATATCACACTTATGGGGGTAGTCCTTTGTGTGAACTGAAATTATGTGTCGTTTCAAATCGCTTGAGTTCGAACTCTTGTGGTCGCAGTGCAAACACTGGTGTGTTTTGCTTTCTTGGTGGATAAGAGCATGTTGCTGCACCTCTTTGGTATCTGAGAAAGTCAGAAGACAAATGTCACACTTGAATGGCATCTCTTTACTATGCTTAGTTTTTACATGCGTTTTCAAGTTAGAAGAGTCTGCAGACCTATATTCGCAGTACTGGCATTGGTACGGCTTCTCCCCAGTATGGATTCGCATGTGCTTTTTGAGCTCTGATGGGTGACGAAAACCTTTACCGCACTCCACACATATATGAGGAAAGTTCTTGCTGTGGACCGCCAAAAGGTGGCGATTCAACAACCCTTGTTCAGCTGTCTCATATTCACAGAATTTACACTTGTGCATTTTGTTGGCTCCTTTTTCCTTATGCACCATTTTGTGAGTAAACAAAGCCCCAGCGTGAGAGAAATGCTTCCCACATTCGTCGCATTCGATGGCCTTCTCTGCCTTGCTGGTCAGCTTGTGGCTCTCCAGGTGGTTGTGTAAACTTATCTTCTTGTTGGTAGTGTAATCACAGTCAGTACAGCGGTACTTCTTCTTGGTAAGGTGTTCAGGATGGTTTTTCATGTGCCTTTTCAAAAAACCTCTCGACTTAAACTTTTTCCCACAAATCATGCAAGGATAGACAGTCAAGGGATGTCCATCAGGGCCAATAATTATTGCTAAGGAAGGAAAAGAAAGGAGCATGAGTGATCAAACCAAGTTCTGTTTTGGTTTCTTCAAGAATTTAAAGCATGTGTTCTGAACATTATTGGGCAAGTACTCCTATGTTAGGCTATTTGCTACTTAGCATCATTCCTTTTACAATTTTTCAACATAAGAGATACAGCAGCCTCATCAAAAAGAGAACCTGGTCTGGAAACTCCATTCAGTATGACTGTACCAACCTCACTCCCTCCAGTTTAAAAAAAAATAAATGAATATATATGTAACTTCTACCAACTAGTGACTGCAGCTGTATCAACTGAGAAATTGGTGGGAAATTATTGATAAAAACAAAGTTTCATAATCACAGTTTCTGCTTTGGTTATTCTAACAATATAACTTATGTCAATTTAAATATGTCTACAGAATTTTAATATGCAAATCAGCATACAAGAATAGACAAGAATATGTCACAAGAACTGAAGTACTTGCCTTGCTGCTCTGTAAAGTATTCCTGCTTTATGCTGACATAATCAGATTCTTTAAATATATTTGGTTTTTAAAAAAAGTTAACGCTTCCAACATCTTTGAGGGATTTCTTCTCATATCCACATAAAAATCACCCGAGTTTTGAATTTTTTCATCCATGTTTTACCCGCTCCCCCTTTTTTCTTTTTTTAATCCAAGGAAATCATTCATGAATATCACTGAATTCTTAAAATTATATTTTCAAATTCAATACACAAAAGCTCTATGTGGTCTAGCAGCTAAAATGTCATCACAACACCTTTGGGGATACACACTAGAGTTTCATCTGAGAGCTCGCAAAGCACGCTGCGCTGTGGAACTCATGTGCCCTCACCTGTTTGGTACTGCCTGGAATCAGGTCTTCTCCTTTTCTTTGGTTTTTGTTTAGCCAGTCTGCCAAGCCCAGCAGACTCATCTATGTGCAAGAGGGCACTTGCAGTGCCATTCCGGTTTTCAATTCCATCAGAATTATTACCTAACAATGCGCATTAAAAAACAAAATTATACAGTATTATAAATTATAAAGAATTAGGGACTCTTTATTAACTATAACAACGAAAGTTAGCCATGATACTCATGAATGACAGAAATTCCCCATTCTAGGTAATGGGTTTTATGACCACATTTATTATAGCAAGACCATAGGAAATGCCTAGCTTCCAAATCTAAAAAACACATGTCAGCATTTTGCCCCATGGCCATGGACTCCCTTGTTGTCTCCCAAAATTGTAAAGTCATGGGCCACATATAATCAAGATGAAAAGTTTCAGCTTGAAAGCCTGTGTACTTCTTGCAGTACTTCCTTCTACGTAATATACACATGAAGGAAATTCCTGTTAAAAATAAAGACAAAAAGTAGACTTTATAATCTTCCTCTACTCTTATGCAAATCAAATAACCCTTACAGGGTACTGGTATTTCAGATTTCTGAAACCTAAGACCACAGAAACCGTTTTCAATCATGAATTCATGTTCAAGAACCAATTCAATCCCAAGAGCTGCAACGCGACTTACCGTAAGCTGCTGCCCATGCTATTGGCATGAAAGTTTTGATTTCATTGTCATCGATTTGCTGTTCATGTGCAGCAGCGGCTGCCGCTGCGGCAGCAGCATCCTCCTCTCCTACAATCACTTCCATATAAACTTCGTCTGCAATTTCTGCAACATCTGAGTAGAAAATTATAGAAACTTGTGTGACCAGGTTTACAGAGATCACAGGAAAAGATATTTTCACTTGAATTCAGTTAACAGACAAGTAGAAAGAAGGTTCACATGTTATATACCTAGAACATAGCTTTCACGTAGTAAGCACTCAATAAATATTTACTGAATGAATCTTACATTTCTTGGCTTTTCCCATAATGTGCTTTTTTAATAATCTTATTTTCCATATTCTTTTCCATTATGGTTTATTATAGGATACTGAATATAGTTCCTTAATTTGTTTTTAAAGCAACATTCTAAGCACACATAATAAGTCATTGATGTTTCCCTTGAAATACAGCAGAATAATAATCTCTATAATAATCCTACTTGTTTCCTTCAGATACTGGCCATATTTTTTTAAAAAAGAAAAAAAAATAGAGCTACAGGAACATAAAATTCTCTCCCACAAAAAGGCCACCTACTTACTTAAATCTTCATCTTCTTGCTGAGAGTCGTTGACAGTCATATAAACCATCTTTTCCCTTGGCACACGAATACTGCTATTTTGATCAAGTAGTTCAACTCCATGATCATTCTCAGGCTCACTCTCCACAATGTCTACAGTGCCACCTATCAGACAAGATGAAGGCTCCAAGAATTTATGTGAAGACTTCATTTCCACCTGTTTCACTTACTACATTTTACATACTTTTCTACTGCTATATTGGAACCCTTGCTTAAAATGTTATCTTCAGAAAAGATTACAAATATTCTCAGTCTAAACCACCAAAAAATAATTAGGTTGAAGTGTTTGATCAGGAGGTATACTATGCTGAAGGTTTCCTCTTACCTAAGTCATCCTCTCCAGGGTCAGCTTTAAAAATGTACACCTTGATGACTTCAGGGCAAGTGCCATCCACTTTACAAGGATCGATTTCCGACTCTGCATCCATGGTCATCCCAGAGGAACCATCGTGTTCTATTTTGCCAGCATCATCCACTAAAAAGGCAGGAAATACATGACAAATAATAATAGCAGATATTTAAATAAAAGTTACCATTTTCAAAAGCCCTTTTTACAAATATAATCTCTAACTTGATTCACATAAAATTGGATGATTTTACCTAAACAAGTACACACGCAGCACATGGTGAGAAATGTGGCTGACTGCTAAGCTAAAGCCAGGTCACAGAGGGCTTTGTACAACCAGGCAGAGGGGCTCATGCTTGACCCTGGTAGGCAGGAGGTTTTTTAGTCTGGTCAGGTGTCACAACCTCTCAGGGAACTTAAAAACACAGGCCCTCGCCAAGCAGTTCTACAGAATCAGAATTAGCAGGGGTGGGGCCTGATAGACAGATTTAAAGGAACCCTGCCCCAGGGATTCTGATCAGCAGTTTGAGAACTTCTGCTGTAGGTGGTGGGAGACTCTTAGGCAGAGCAGTGACAAGGTCAGATCACCATTTCTGCTACACCATGCTGGCCTTGAGAAAGGTGGATTCAAAGGGATCAAAACATAAAGCAGAGATATCAGTTTTGAGTCTACTGCAATAATGCAGGTAACAGGTGACAAGGCCTCAAAAATTAGGACAGAGGTAGTATGGATGGGGAAGAGGGCTACACTTGAGTCGTATCTTAGGACTGAAATCGCAGAACCTGGTGCCCAACTGAAAACTGAACATGACAAAAGGAGCCAAGGATAACCATGGGGTTTCTGATATGGGTGACTGAATGACTGGAGGAAGAAATGGAAGGAAATTAGAGAAAGTATCTCTCTTCTGCATGTTTAATTAATTAACTTAAGGTCCAAGGGTAACATCCCTAAAAGCTCTAAGAGCCAGTACCTGTCCCTATCCCTCTGTGATCACAGAACTTTTTGCTTGTTTCTCGCAGAGTATACGATTCACTGCGTTGTCACTAGGGGTGTGTTGCCTCCGTCTTTCCCACTGATAGAGCAGAATCTGTATTTTAATTATTCAGTCTTTTAAGACAGAGTCTGGTGATAGCAGACACTCAGAATACTGATGAATCAATGATTCAAGGAATGGCTGAGATGTGAAGTCAGCTGCTTGATACTCAAATCTGAAAGCTGAAGGCTGACCCACAGATTTGGGAGCCATCGGTTCCATGTTAACTAAGCCTTGGGATCACAATGAGAACCTGCAGTGTGAGCAAAGAGTGGGCTAAGGATATCCTAGGGTATGTCATGGTTTAAGGGAGGGACAAGAAGAAGAGTTCACAAAGGAACCTGAGAAGGGAAAGCTGGACAGGTTGGTGGAAGGTCATAAAGGAAGCTAGGGAGTTAGAAGTTCCAAGAATCCTAGTAAGGCCCATGGCAATAATGCAGCATGCACCCAAGTCAAAGGGGAATGTCTGCACTGACAACAGTAACCTGGAAGTCACTGGTGTTCCTGCTGAAGAGCAGTGTAGTGAAGGCTATATAGGGTCAGATTAGAGGGGTTGAGGATTCAATGGAAGGTGTGAATTTCTTCAAAAAGTCCAATTTAAAAATGGAGAACAAAGGGTAGAAACTAGAATGCATTGCAGGATCAAGGACTTTTCTGTTTAATTGATTAAAAATACTCAAGCATGCTCAGTCTGTGAGAGAAAATACAATAAAAAGTGAGAGGCTGAAGCCAGAGAACCTGGTGAAATTTTGGGATCAAGGTCTCAGAAGAACAGGGAGAAGATGAAACAAGGCATAAAGATGAAGGAATTTTCCTTAAATAGGAGGAGAAATACGTTATCCTTCTGAGACCTGAGAAGTTAAACATGGATGAGAATGAAGCTTATGTTGTGTTTAGAGAAGGGAAAGGAAGACTGTAATGCACAAAGTTGGAAGAATTCATGGCTGGTGGCTTCAACTGTGGATATGAAACAGGAGGTAAGGGCCTTGGTCACCAGTAAGAGAATGGCAGATGGGTTAAGAGCTTGAGAAGCTAGAGAAAATGAGCTGATCCAGGACAAGCTTACCGATATGAAGGTTCAGAGAGACCAGCTGGTTAAATTCTCTGTGGTTTTTAAGAACTAAGAGAGGTTCCCTGAACTGAATATAACTACCTAAATTCAAGTATCTTGACTATGCTTTATAAAAATGACTTGTACAGGGAAAGAATCGACATTATGTCCTTATTTCTGGCCTGATGTGTACTTACGCTTTTTCAAAGCTAAATATTTCTATGACATACCCAGCTGACAGGGCCACTGTTATTTTCTTAAAGGTGGCTTTGGAACTTCAAACTGAGATGCCATTAGAAGGCTGAAGATCTCACCAAACTAGCAGGAGAGTCCTGAATAAATCTGTACGTCTTCAGAGAACTCATCTCTGAATAGTTTGGTATTGTTGATGAAGCTTGGCCTCTTTTGGCAAGGTTTGTCAAAACTGATTCTAACATGTACTGGAAAATCAAATGTCCTTGTGTTTACAAAGAACAAAGTCAGGCTAGCTGTTTTTGCATATGTTGAGTTTGTTGGTACTCATAAGATAAAATCTCTGATGACCAAAATCCAATCATTGTGGAGCTTGCAAAATGTCACGCATTTATCTGTAACTTAGAGTAAGACATTTGTTTGCTTTCATACATGTGTGGGAAACACATCTGAAATATACAGACTTACCAAAGCCTAGCAAAGCTATTCTATTATTAGACAAAAGTAGAATTCACCTTCAGATTTTCACCTTGAGAATGTGTCCCACTAACTCAACCTATGAAATTATTCTGAATATGAAATATTACAGAAGTGATTTGTTTTTTTAAAAAAAAACATTTTGGTGGTCCTGTTAAGTACTAAAAATTTCACTGTGATTTTAAAGTTACCATTAAAAATGAATTTCTAAAAACAAAGAAGGCTTTGATAAAACTGAGTCATCATACGTATGATTTCTGCATAAGTGCCTTTTTCTAATGCTGTAATGAAGAACTAAAGCTTCAGAATAAGGCCTCTCCAAAATAGAAGAGCATAATTTCTGGAAATTAAAGCCACCTCTAATAATAACTACCATTTGCATAGCATTTTGCAATTTCCTTAGCATTTCTATGTACTTTTCAATTTCCTTAGCATTTCTATGTACTTTTATTTCATTTGATTCTTACCTTTTCCAGATAAAGAAAGGAAAGCTCTGAGATGATATGTGATTTGCCCAGTCAGTAAGTAAATAAGTGAGGGGTGGGAGAGAGAGTGAAGAGGTACCTGTCTTTAGAACTCAGACCTCTATTTTCATCTTTTGATTTTTGAAGAAATATATGTTCACTGTATAAAATTTAGTATTAAAAAAATCACCAATAGTCTCACTAACCAGATATTGCATCATTAGGTAGTAAATTTTCTTCCCAGTTTTTTCTATTTAAAAAACGAAAATTGGCATCACAGTTTCCTCAAGCCTTATGTAATAATCATCTTTACATCTCATCTGGTATTTTAAACTTGAAAGCTGAAGAAAATTTGGCTTATCAACGATCTCATTAGCAATAGCAAAACTATAGCAAAATACAGGCGTACCATAATCTTAAGTTACATTTTCTCAGAACTTTGTAGAGATTGTTCCACTGTCTTCTAGCACTGAGTATTTCTGTGTGGGTGTCCCCATAATACTTTATCCCCAAAGTTCACTAAACATCACTGTGATTATGACTTAGTGGTTTTATCATTCTGTCAACTTCTTGAAAGAAATATTCAATCTTTATTTCAGGAAAGTTCCTTGAAGAGTCCAATCTTTATTTCAGAAAAATTTCTTCCATTACAAATATTTTTCTAATTCATCAGTTATTCCCTTCTGGAATTTCACTTATGTGCATTTGTCTCCTTTATCTGTCTCCCATATCTATCCATCTTCTCCATAATCATTTATATCTTATTTTAACCATTTCATTTTTGTGATTTTCTAAAGCCAGGTGTCCCTCTGCCCCCGGTTATATATACTGAGGCATATTTATGCTTATAGTTGTTTCTGTGGTAGCTTTTATCTTGATCATATTTTTACTTTTCAATTTATTTCTGAATTCTGTCAGTTTGTTTTCTGCCTCTATTGTCTTGTAATACATTTTTTGAACCTTTGTATCTCTTCTCTGAGTTTTTTTTTTTTTTTTTTTTTTTTTTTGCGGTACACGGGCCTCTCACTGTTGTGGCCTCTCCCGTTGCGGAGCACGGGCTCCAGACGCGCAGGCTCAGTGGCCATGGCTCCCGGGCCCAGCCGCTCAGCGGCATGTGGGATCTTCCCGGACCAGGGCATGAACCCGCATTCCCTGCATCGGCAGGCAGACTCTCAACCACTGCGCCACCAAGGAAGCCCTCTTCTCTGAGTTTTAAGAGATCATGTTTGCAATTTCACTGAGCCTTCAGGTCAGTGCTAACCAAGAGAACTTTCTGCGATGATGGAAATGTTCCATATATCTGCACTAGCCACATGTGACTACTGAGCACTTGAAGTGTGGTTGGCGCAATTTAGAAACTATATATTTAATTCATCTTGCAATATATTGATATTAAATAAAATAATATTTCAGAGAGCTGAAGAACATGAATCTTCAAAGGGCTCACTATGCATGATAACACAACACATGAAAAAAGACCCACAGGACTTCCCTGGTGGTCCAGTGAGTAAGACTCCGTGCTCCCAATGCAGGGGGCCTGGGTTTGATCCCTGGTCTGGGAACTAGATCCCACATGCCGCAACGAAGATCCCATGTGCTGCAACTAAGACCCGGTGCAGCCAAATAAATAAATATTTAAAAAAGAAAAGAAAAAAGACCCACACCTAACTAAACAAAACCCTATGATATTTCAGACCAACAGGGATAAAGAGATGATCTTTAAAACTTCCAGAAGAAAAAGAAACATCTACAAAGCAATGAGAATCAAAATGGCATCAGGCTTCTAAATCAATTGCTGGATGACAGTGAAACATGCCATCACAAATTCTCAGGGAAAATTCACTTCAACCTAGACTTCCGTACCTAACCAAGTTATCAATCAACTTAAAGGGTAGAAAAGAAAAAATACTTTTAGTATACAAATCTAGACTCCTTAGGAAGTTATTTCAATATGTGGCCCAGTAAAATAAGGGAGTAAATCAAGGAAGAACATGGCACAGGGATCCAGAAAACACTGGACTAGTCTCAGGAAATGATGAAAGGAAAATTTTAGAAAACTGTCTGCATTATAGTAAGCCTAAAACGCAACTAATCCAGAATGGATCAGAAAGACAGAAAGCTTCAAGAGGGGAGTCACTGGAAAAAGGAGAAGTCAAAGAAAAAAAACTGGACAGAAAAGTAAGTCAAACTTGATAGTGTATTTCTTAGAAGGCACAAACAATTAAGAAAGAAAACCCGTGCTATAAGGGCATAATCAGTCTCAATGACAAAGTCTAATTAAGCTTGAAGTCTTTATATGACCAGTACCCACAAGGAGGACATGGATCAGTCAATAAATCCCAGCATTTCAGAACCGGAAGCTACCTGATAGATCTTGAAACAGATTATTTTCTTAATTTGAAAGAAAAATAAAGATGATTTTACTTCCTAAATAAGTTACTTCAAGGGACAGCCTGAATATACGTATCTTTTCTAAAGGTTTAACAAGAGTGCCAGGTTATAAATGTTAGGATTGATGTTTAGGTGGGAAACCAAGCCTTTTCATAAAACCGTACCTCAGTATTGCTGCTGAAGAGAGAATTTGGTTCTCTGAACCAAGAGCCTATTCTAACTTACTCTGATGAGTCCAACAGTCATCTTACTACCTAATCACTTCAATTTTTTTTTTAACCTCTAAACCAAAATCCAATCAAAAGAAAAACTATGGAATAAAAACTTGGTATTCGGGCTTCCCTGGTGGTGCAGTGGTTGAGAGTCCACCTGCCAATGCAGGGCACACTGGTTCATGCCCCGGTCCGGGATGATCCCACATGCCGCGGAGCGGCTGGGCCCGTGAGCCATGGCCACTGAGGCTGTGCGTCCAGAGCCTGTGCTCCGCAACGGGAGAGGCCACACCAGTGAGAGGCCCATGCACCACAAAACAAACAAACAAAAAAACTTGGTATTCGACATCCTTAGGGTTCCGGTGTGGGCGGGTGGTATTGGAGAGTGAAGACACCATGGATGGGTAGTTCCTCCTAAAAGGATACCTAAGCTCACGATCATCTGTTATGTCCCAGACACTGTGGTGGGTAGTTTCGCTACATTTTATCATGAAATCAATGACAACAACCCCAGGACTTAAGTGTTTTATCTCCATTTTACAGATGTGAAACCGGAGCACCTAAAAGACTAACATGCAAGAAGCATTCTGCCAAGGCAGCAAGTGCTCTAGTAGATAAACACATTTAAAAGATCACTTTTAGGGCTTCCCTGGTGGCGCAGTGGTTGGGAGTCCGCCTGCCGATGCAGGGGACGCGGGCTCGTGCCCCGGTCCGGGAAGATCCCACATGCTGCGGAGCGGCTGGGCCCGTGAGCCATGGCCACTGAGCCTGCGCGTCGGAGCCTGCGCGTCCGGAGCCTGTGCTCCGCAACGGATAAGGCCACAACAGTGGGAGGCCCGCGTACAGCAAAAAAGATCACTTTTAGACCTCCCACTCTTACCTTCCTCCTCAAGAACCCTCCTTCTGAGGTTAAAATTTCATCTTAATTTTATTATATAGCCTATAAAAGATTTGAAAGAATTGGTTATAATCTAATCTCCTTTAATTCTTGAAACTTTCCTAGAGGGGTTCAAAGGCTTAATGAAATTAGTCTTATTCTGTAGACAGGGATTAATGCAACAGAGACATTCAAGTGCCTAAGTTACAGTGATCTCCAGCATGGTGTCAGAGATATAATTAATGAAAAATATTTGCCAAATTGCACTGAATTGGTCTAAGACCCCTAGTTAATTAAGAACTAGTTAAGCAAGAACTGACTTCTTAACCAATTCAGGGGGAAAAGGAATGACTATTACAATCCCACCCTCTGCCTGCCTTTACCCCAAAATCCCCTGATGGGACAACAGGAAGGTCTTGAATGAAGCCAGTCCAGAGTTAGTCTTGCTAGCCCAGTGGATGCCACCAACAGAGATACTCTGTGTGGATAACACCAATGGCCAGTAGTTACTGATAGGCATGCTTTGTGCTGGATGCCTGGTGCGCATGACCTCTAATTCTCACAACCACTCTGTAGGTCAGGTAGTATTACTGCCTTTGCACAAATAAGGAAACTAAGGCCAAAGTGAAGTCAGTAACTTGCTGAGAAGCAGGAATGGCATCCAAGTTGAAGGCTGGCTGACTCTAAGCTACAGGTGCTATTTCCATACACCATGTTGCTTCTCTAGGATCCCTATGAAAGGACAGCCATGTTCTCTCTCTCCCTCTTTCCTCTCTCCTCCTCTCTCTCCACTGACCAACTCCATTATCCCACCAAGTAATCAGAGATCTGTTCCAAGGGCAAAAGCTATCAGACAATTTTTATCTAGGCCTCAAGCAGATAAACAGTAAATATGAATCACAAGGCCAATGTGAAGCGCCAACTGCTTCTAAGACTTGCAAGATGTAGACTTTTTAACACAATCTTGTTGTGGGGAGAGGGAAGGACTACAACATCTTTACCTTATTTGAGCACTTTATTCTTAGTATAAATCTGACATCCTGATTGGACGTTAAGTTGAGAGCTTAATTCACTAATTTTAGTGTTGATTTCTAAATAAATTTCAGAATGCGTACAGTAAAGACAATAATTTTAGATGGATTAACACAAAACTTTTTGAATTTTACCAGAACAAGCTAGACATCTTCTCTAAAATAGTCTTAGTTCAATAAATAAGACTTCTCTCACATTTCAGAAATATTCCCATGTGGATATGTATTTTTTAAATTCTAAAATTTTATTGTGGTTTATCAAATGGTTTAAGGATGAAAACTGATAGAGTGCATATATTAAAAAAATGGTAAGACACATACACATGCAACAATCAGCCCACAGAACAAAGGAATAAACAAATATTTAACCATGTCTCCTATACTAATAGCCCCTAGAATCAATAAACAAGTCATTAGATTGTACTAATCCTCAGAGTTTATGCATTAAACATATAGAGATTTGGATTTATTTATCATTCATTCCCCGAACAACTTTTTATTGGATGTCTACACTATGACAAAAGTTGTGCTTAATTAGGAGCTAACATCAGATCAACTGGTCAAAACACCTAAACTAGAAGGCCAGGGCCACCACACACTGCATCCGCGGGGTGCTGCTGACACTGTAGCTGTACAGTAGACAGCGGCAGGCAGCAACCATGTATACAGACCCTCAGCTTGTCTAATGTGCTCTGCTTCTAGTGATGGTTTTACCATCTGCCCAGCTGCACAAGCCAGAAGCCTGAGAGGGAGCTTCAAACCCTCCCTCTTCCTCAACCCTAAATTTAATCCAAATCCTACTTTCTAAGTATGTCATGAAGCAGTTTCCGTCAAACTCTACTGATAGAACCTTATTTCAAACCATCATCATCTGTTCCTCAGCTGGACTACTACAACCTCCTCCCATAGCGTGCCTTTTTGGTTTCTGATTTTACTCTTACCTTGTCTGCTCTCGACAGCGCCGTTAAGGTTACTTTTCTGAACTGTAAATCTAATCATGTTACTATTAATCTGCTTACAGCCCTCTAACAACTCCCCACATCAAAAAGGCAGAGCAGGCTTCTTAATATATTCAAGAGCCTTTATGACTGTGCCTTTCCCTATTTTGCCACTCACTTCTCATCATTTTCTCCATTCACCCCATCAGAGACATTATTTGCACCCCAAAGAAGAAGTCTCTGAACACTCACAGATCTTTCCCAGCTCCCTCCAAATAAACATGCTCTCCTCTCTGCCATTCCTCCCTCCTCGGCTGCCCACTGAACATTTCATTCCCCCTTCAAATTAAGTTCACCCCACATTATTTTTTAAAGATGTGATAATGGTATTACTGTTTATTTTTTTTTAAATCGTTATCTTTCAGAACTATATACTGAAATACTTATGAATGAAATGACGTGCAGAATTTGCTTCAAAACAATGTAAGAGGGAACGAAATTCACAGGAGTAGAGATGAAATAAATTCAGTTATGTCTTCAACCAAGCTTCCACAGAACTTTGGCTTGTAACACTTTCATAGCATTTAGCTCACCCAAGTGTACCCCAAATTTCCCAACATCTTTTCCCTTAGTGCTTCCAAAATGCTTTGTACATCCAGTTATATATGTTTTCACACTAAACTGTAATTATCTGCTTCTGTCTGTCTTCTCTCCAGGACTGTGAACTTTTAAAGTCAAAGACTTTCACTGTTTATCTCTAACGGCTAGCACAGTTCCTAGCTTATCGTGGCTTATCAATAAATGTTTGTGAATAAAGATACAAGAAAAAGTAAACATGGGCAAGAGTATAAAAATAATAGTTTATACACAATTCCTTTTTCTCATGTAAACATAAATTTGAAAAAAATAACATTTCTGAGGTAGAAAAACACTGGAAAAGGGTTTGGAGGCTGCCTGAGTAGATTCTGCTATGATGGGTTAAATAAGAAAATGTTTACGCCCCCTCTAAATTATTTCCTAATGTCCTTGAAATTGGGTATGCAGTAATACTGCAAATTTTAGTAAATCACTGGAACTCTATTTGCCTCTTCTGTCCACCAATAAGCACTATTTATCCCAAACTCTACTGCTCTGTAGTATTAACTTTGTACACACACACACACACACACACATGAAGAAGGGCAATATGAGAGTGGGGACTAGACATTTTGGAATAAAACACACTTGATTTCAAATGTTCACCCTAATGCTAGCTGGATGTGTAACTTTGGACAAGTTACTTAAATAGAGCCTCAGTTCCCCAATCTGTGAAACAGTGGTAACACCAACGTTATAAGGTTGCTATAATTAACAAATTATATAGTAAGTCCTGGCACAAAGATATTATTTATTGAAGGTTTACTATTACCTATTTTTATTGTTACCAACTTGTTACAAATCTCCAGCTAAATAATTCTTGGGATAAAAAAGCTTAAGTTTTAAAATTCTTTTAAAACTGTCCATATTGACTTGATAACAATCAAACCATAAACACAATCCTAAACATTTTTCCCCAAAAAGAGAACTTTATTAAAAACAAACCTCACCAAACAAACTTAATTATATCTTCTGATGGAAATGCCCACTGACTCAAGGGCCATTAGAAGATGGGTCTGATGAGTCTGAGAGCATTTTGCACACATTAGTACCTGAACTCTTTCTTGAAATATTAATTCAAATGGACTTAAATTTTATATATATATATATATATATACACACACACACATATATATATATGCTACTACACCAAAATAGTTCAATAAGCATTAGTTAAGAACTAACCAATCTAATGATATATCAACATTCAGCTTTTATAAAAGCAGTTGCATACTGCAGAACATGGTGTTTTGAATAATCTTATCTTAGTGAAAAGGTCTTTGACCTTAGAATATAAAAACAACTAAATGGAGAGAACACAGCTATGTTATTACCCCACACTCACTGTCATCAAAAAGTTTTATTAAAGTTATGGTCTGCACCAAGTAAAATTTCCAAGTTTACAATAAACATGTTAAAAATGTTGATAAACTTTCACTTAACCCAACTAGTTTAAAGGTTCCAAGATTAAATTATTTGCTATAATTTTTGTTAATGTTTGTCTTCTTTAAAACTGCTTAAAATAACTGAAAGCACATATTTTATTAAAATGTGTATTAGAAATGAAGCACCATAAAGGTTTACATTAGAACAGACTCTCTGCCAAGTGATCGGGCTTTGGCAGGAGAAGCCCCATACTCCAGAGGCATATTAGTTGTTTTCTTTGGTGTTACTATCAACAGTAAGCACACATACCCAAGTATGCTGGTTTTCCATAAGTACACACTATGTTGCCATAACTTGTTAATTTTGCTAAACCTTTAAAAACTCACTTATGGATTTTTGCCTGGCCTTTAAAATTCAGACTTTAATATTCAGGGTAGTAAATTTTACAAATTCACTACCCATTTCTGATAACATGAAAACAGTATAAGGATAGACATATAGATCAATGGAATAGAATTAAGAGTACAGCAATACTCGGGCTTCCCTGGTGGCGCAGTGGTTGAGAGTCCGCCTGCCGATGCAGGGGACACGGGTTCATGCCCCGGTCCGGGAAGATCCCACATGCCGCGGAGCGGCTAGGCCCGTGAGCCATGGCCGCTGATCAGCGTTTTTTAGCAATAAAATATTTTTAATTAAGATACGTACATTTTTTTAAGACCTAAAGCACATGTAACAAACTACACTATAGTGTTAACATAACTGGGAAACCAAAAAAATTCATGTGACTCACTTTAGTGCGATATTTGCTTTACTATAGTGGTTTGGAATCAAACCCGCAATATCTCCAAGGTATGCCTGTTTAGATAAACTGGATTTCATCAAAACTTAAAACTTATACATCAAAGGACGCTATCAAAAAAGTGAACACAACCAACAGGAGAAAATATTTGCAAATCACATATAAGGGATTTGCATCTAGAATATATCAAAAATTCTTTCAACTCAGTAAAAAAAGACAAATAACCCAATTTAAAAATGGGCAAAATGGGCGTCCCTGGTGGCACAGTGGTTAAGAATCCACCTGCCAATGCAGGGGACACGGGTTCGAGCCCTGGTCGGGGAAGATCCCACATGCCGCGGAGCAACTAAGCCTGTGCACCACAACTACTGAGCCTGCATGCCTGGAGCCTGTGCTCTGCAACAAGAGAAGCCACCGCAAGGAGAAGCCCGCACACCGCAACGAAGAGTAGCCCTCGCTCACCGCAACTAGAGAAAGCCCGCGCACAGCAACGAAGACCCAACAAAGCCAAATAAATAAATAAATTTATTTTTTTTAAAAAAAGGGCAAAAGATCTGAACAGACATTTCTCCAAAGAATACATACAAACGGCCAATAAGCACGTGAAAAGACGCTCAACATCATTAACCATCAGGGAAATGTATATCAAAACCACAAGAGGATACCACACTTCATATCCACTAGGATGGTATCACCAAAAAGTATTAACAAGTACTGGAGAGAATGTGGAGAAAATGGAATCTTCATTCACTGCTAGTGGGAATGTAAAATGGTGCAGCTGCTTTAGAAAACAGTCTGGCAGTTCCTCAAAAGGTTAAACATAGAATTACCATATGACCCAGCAATTCCACTCCTACATATATACTCAAAAGAGATGAAAACATATATCCAACAAAAACTTGTACACAAATGTTGATTGAAGTCCTAACTTGTACACAAATGTTGACTGAAGTCCTAACAGCCAAGAAGTGGAAACAACCCAAAAATTTATTAACTGATGAACAGACTAAAATGTATACCCATACAATGGAATATTATTCAGTAATAAAAAGGAATGAAGTACTGATACATGCTACAACATAGACGAATGTTGAAAACATTATGCTAGATGAAAGAAGCCAGACACAAAGGACCACATATTATAGGATATCACTGATATGAAATGTCCAGAGTGGGCAAATACAGAAAGTAGATTAGGGCTTGCTTAGAGTTGGAGAGGATGGAGAGGGATAATATGAGTGATAGTTAAAGGATATGGGGTTTCTCCTTGGGGAGATGAAAAAATTTCTAAAATTGATCGTGAGGATGATTGCACAAGTTTATGAATGTACCAAAAACCACTGAATTGCACACTTCAAACGGGTGAACAGTATGGTATGTGTATGAAAAGCTATTACCAAAAAAAAAAGTTTATTTCAAAACTTAAATTGAATCTAGGATCAGAAAGGAACACCTAACTTCCATTCATCTCCTACCTAACTGTCCTAATTAAAAGACATGAGAGATGTCAACAAGACCTAGAGTGACATTTCCTTGATCATATTAGTATCAGAGGCACCCGAAAAATATTTTGTTTCCTGCAGCTGTTATAAGGCAGTGCCTGACTCATCATCACCAGATCTTCTCCAACTTTCCCTATTGTACAAACTGATGTTTCACAAAATAGCATCTTGACTATGCAGCTGCAGAGTGAAACTGTAGGAGGGTGAAGACCACTGCAAAGAAATTAGGGATGCCTGGCAGCTATCTCAGATTCATGGAGAACTAAGAAACAATTTGAGTAACAAGTGGATGATTCAAACACCCCACCTTTCAGAGAGCCAGAAAACTCCTAAGTACCATAAAGCAGTGCCACCATATCTAGCCCGACCAGAACCAAGTAACAGCCACAGCTACTGGTAGGGAAGAATTGTGTCATTAATACCTTGGATGAGGCGTGATGTCCACAGACTTTCAGCTATAGCATTCATTTATTCAACAAATATTTCACATCTAATATGCCAAAGGATTTGATGGGAAATATACACAAGTAGCTAAGATGCAATAGACAGTTCCTGTCCTCAAGAAACATACAATCAATTTAGAAGCGATCACAACATCTAGAGAGCAAAGACTAGATGAAGAGGTCATCCTGACCTCAAAGGCAGCTATACTGTGACAAAGAATGTTTGTGCCAATGTACACTACCCATGACACTACTACTTGCTACTTTATCATCTTTTTTTTTTTTTTTTTTTGTGGTACGTGGGCCTCTCACTGTTGTGGCCTCTCCCGTTGTGGAGCACAGACAGGCTCCGGACGCGCAGGCTCAGTGGCCATGGCTCACGGGCCCAGCCGCTCCGTGGCATGTGGGATCTTCCCAGACCGGGGCACGAACCCGTGTCCCCTGCATCGGCAGGCGGACTCTCAACCACTGCGCCACCAGGGAAGCCCTAAAATACATATTTTACGTACATACATAAAATATACTAAAATACAGTACAAGAGCAGTTTGTGTCTATCTGTATTTACTTTTTCAGGAACATTAAAATCTATATCAATTAGCACAAACCCAGGGCCTAAAAAAAAAGATGACTATAAATAAAATTTTTAGTAAAAATTTTGTAAGTCTGAGCTCTAATACAAGAATCTACTACACTATGTCAACCATTACTAACGAAACGTCTGGTTTTTTGGATGACTTTCTTGGAGGGTTGACTTCGTAAAAGAGTAATAAAGGTAAAAGACAGTATGCAGCTGAAGGTCGAACTAATGCCATGAACTTTACTCCTTAGCTAACAAGTTTAAGACAGAAAGGACAGAAAAGGGAAAGAGAAGTCAAGAACAGAGAGTGCTTTCTCAAGTATTTCACCAGATCCTCCGCCCCTCATAAAGCACAATGAACCCAATTCCCTCCTTTCTCCAGCCTTGCCCCTGGGTTGCCTAGTCGTGGGATAGAAAATCCGGTAGTTATATTTAAAAATAGCATTTCCATTTAAATAGTGCATCTTACATACAAACTTAGGTCTCCCAATCTCAGCTGGCCCCTGCAGTTCGTTCAGCAATCTATAAGTTCTTAGCTTCCTGCCCTGGCCCATCCCCATACGACATAGGCTTTTCAACCCTTTGCCACTACCCTTCAACTCCCACCCAACCTCTGCAAGTCCTTCTATATTAGCAGGTGAATTTGCTACACAGAGAAAATAGCTCCCAACATTCAAACACTCCTTTTAAACTTACTGTCCCAGGCCCAGGCTCTCCAATTTTCCTGATCCTTAACTGCCTTCCTGTCTCAGAGAAGGGGACTCTTTCTCTCTAGGACTCACCTACCAGCCTTCCACCACTGCCCTGGACCCTACTCCGTTCCTCTGCTCTGGAACCTGCTCCAACTGTTAGCCCTTCTTATATCTTCAGTCTCTGTTCAACTGTTTGTGTCCTGCACCTGTAAACCTACATATATGCTCAACACACTTCCACCATCCAACCAACCATCAAAAGCTGTACTCTTGCTGCTTCTGTCCCTTCACTGACCAAAACGGCAATTTATACAAACTGCTTCACCTACTCCACCACTTCCACCAACTTCTCAATCCATTACAGCTTATCTCCTCTATCTCTTCTCCACTGGCCCATGCTTTATTGAAACTATTCTAATTAAGATACCAATAACTTTTTATACAATTTTTAAGGTTACTTTCCATTTATAGTTATTACAAAATACTGCCTATATTCCCCATGTTGTACAATACATCCTTGAGCCTATATTACACCCAATAGTTATAATAATAAAAAATTTAAAAATTAAAAAAAATAAAGTTGCCTTCCCACAAAAATAAAACAAAAAGGATAATTCAAAAAAAAAAGGTATCAATGACCTCCTAACTGCCTAACGAAAAAGCCCACTCCCTCCTCAGTAACTAACACTCTTAGAAATTCTGCTTATCTTTGACAGTGTTAAAAACATTCTAAAGATTTTTCTCCTCTTCCTCTTCCTAAAACCTCCTGACTTTCACAGGCTCTTCTCTGCCTACTTCTTAAATGCCCAAAGGATCCATACTTGACACTCTTATTTGACAAGCACTCTCTGGGGACCACCACCCATTTCCACATAGGGTACTACCTATATTCCGTTGTCCCAAATTTCTTCCTCTAGTCACAAACTCTCTCAGAATCACCAAATTCATATTTTCAACTGCCTACAGAAAACATCCACCAGATTGTCCCCAGCAAGCAACCTAAACTTTTAACAGGTCCTGAAACATTTTCTTTCCAACAAATCTATTCCTCCTCCCAGGTAATGGCATAACCAGGCACCCAATCTCCCATGGCAGAAACCTTAGTGTCCTCCTTGAATTCTTTCTCCCTCAAATCCTTACCCCTATTCTATCTATCACCAAATCGCATTCATTTTACTTCCTAATCTCTCTTAAATCCAGTTCCCCTGCTCTACTCCCATTACTATGAAGGTACTTAGGATCTTCTTTATCTCATGTAGGAACCATTCCAACTTCTACTACCAGGATTACCTTCCTAAAATAAATTCAAACTTGAAACAGGATATTACATTTTTCCTTGTCAGAGTGGCAAAAGTTAAAATGGAAAACAATACCCTATGTTGGTCAGAGTGTAGGGAAAGGGACATTCTCATAAACTTGGTGGAAGGAATTATATTAGGCAAAATACCGAGGCAAATATAACCAGACTTATAAATATGTATACCCTCTGATCCAGCAATATTATTTCTAGAAATTTATTTTAAGTAAATAAACAGAAAGTGCACAAAGATATGAGTACATCCTAAAGTTCCCATTATTCCAACAGAAGTCAAGACCTTTTTGACATACTATATACCATTTGCCTAGAATGGCTCCCTCCTATCCATGTCCTTCTTCATCCTGCAAAACTAGGAACTCATCCTTGAGGTCAAAGGTCAGCAACTCCATTCTGTCTCCACAGCAATTTAGTCACACCTCTGCATCACAGTGTAAGCTATCTTTCTCTCCCACTGTAGACTGTAAGCTCTCCAAGGACAATGGTTTGTGTAAGTTTATTTTTATTTTTATTTTATTTTTTTTTGCGTTACGCGGGCCTCTCACTGTTGTGGCCTCTCCCATTGCGGAGCACAGGCTCCGGACGCGCAGGCTCAGCGGCCATGGCTCACGGGCCCAGCTGCTCCGCGGCATGTGGGACCTTTCCGGACCGGGACACGAACCCATGTCCCCTGCATCGGCAGGCGGACTCTCAACCACTGCGCCACCAGGGAAGCCCTGTGTAATTTTTATTTAGCACATATCCATATTTGTACTATCTACAAAAATGTCTGACACATAGTAGGGGCACAGTAAACACGTGTTGAATGAAGGCATTTTCCTCCTCTTTACACGAAGAACTCTCTGATTTCCAAAATCTTAAGAACTTTTAAAAGGTATTTCCTGGGCTGCCCTGGTGGCGCAGTGGTTGAGGGTCCGCCTGCCGATGCAGGGGACACGAGTTTGTGCCCCGGTCCGGGGGGATCCCACATGCCGCGGAGCGGCTGGGCCCGTGAGCCATGGCCGCTGAGCCTGCGCGTCCGGAGCCTTGTGCTCCGCAACGGGAGAGGCCACAACAGTGAGAGGCTCGCGTACCGCAAAAAAAAAAAAAAAAAAAAAAAAAAAAGGTATTTCCTAAAATGCTGGTGGGCTCCAATATTTTATATTAAATTCCTGTTTTATAACAGGTATTTAAGCAAAGCAAATGGTCTCGTGCATTTATATAAGCAAATAGCCTGTGAGTCTTTATTTGTCTGAAGTTTAGTTCCTAAAGGCATAATCAGAATTTCCATACTGGGTCAGAACTGTGGTCTATCCAACTGAGGATTAGGATCCTCAGGATCTCTGAAAGTGGTACCAAGAAATACATTGTAAGAAGACATAGCTGTTCTCCCAGATGTTAGAGGTGTGTTCCAAAACACCTTACCTTTCTTCAATAACCTAGTATGAGTCCATCATACTTGAAATCATGTTTTGGAATATTTGTTTAAATACTATGCCAGAGCTCTTTTCCATGCTATCTGTTACATAAAGAGCATTTTACATAGTACACAGTATTATATAAGTAGTACTGTACATCCATATACAAGAATATACGTAGTTTGGGTATATATTTTTCTCTAAGTTGAACTCCTTTTAAGTTTCAAGAGGGTTCCTAATTCTAATGAAGGCTGGTAACAGCCTAATCACATCCTTCATGATTTCACAAAGTTCAGTTCTAGTCCTTTCAATCTCTGATCTCTAGACTGAAGAAATCTCATCTTTCTACTGTGTCCTTACAGAGAAATGATTCTACTCTGTACCATTCCACTTTTCTTAATTTTGAGTTATCTTACAGGCTCCAAACTGAAACAACAATGAAGGAAGGTCCATGAGATTTAATTTTATAGAAGTCAAGAAAATTTCACCCCTGATATAAGTTAGACAGCCTTCAAAAACACCTTTGACAACCACTGTACCCCAAGACTTACAAGAAATCATAAGGTAGTCCTCACAGTTGCTTTTGTCATCATCTTGCTGGTCCACAGGAATCCCATTGGCATCTATGACTGCTTCAGAGGCACAATCTGCTACCAATACTTCTTCTGACACTACGTCAGCTGTCAGAGGATCAGTGACGATCTCTGCCTCTACGACACTATCATGAACAATGTGTTCAACATGTCCAACATCAGACACATGTATGGATTCACTCGTCAAGACGTGTTCTGGCATAGACATTGAGGCTGAAGTAATATCAGAAGCTAAAACATCATCTGGGACTGTGCAATGTGCTAAAGAAACTTCTTCGGTTACATCTGAGTCCAGCACTTGCTCAGGAATGATGACCGTTTCAGATACATCTGCTTCTTCCATGATATCTGGACATTGAACATCTTCTATAACAACGTCCTCGATAACATCTTGGATTACAACTGAGTCTGGGTCATCAGGAACAAAGTTATGCACAGTTATGTCTGAATCCACAACATCTGAAACAAAAACAGTTTCTTGTACTTCCACAACAATTTGATCACCATCCATGTGTGTAGCATCAGCTCCTTAAAAAAAAAATTAAAATCACAAATTTCAGGTAGACAAGCATGACTACCTCAATTAATATAAATGTTACTTAATTTCTACCAGGAAAACAAACTAGCTCCTCAGTTGTCTCAAACATTAAGATAGATTAAAGAAATAGAGATAATCTATTTTTGAATCATATCAGAAATAGAAATTCTTAATACAAGAACGTTTATACTCATCCCAAATCAATTAACAGGTAAGGAAATAAAAGAAAAACAAAGTAAATGAGGCAGTCACACACACAAAAGTATATTCATGAAAGTAATATTCTAGGCTGACTAAAACTAAACCCATATGCATAGGTACTTAAGGGATGATTATAAAAATTAATAAGTAAAGCAACTTCAGGTGGCAAATATACCATTTTCCTTCATTATATGTTTTTCACTTCTTTCCCTTCTTGCTCCATCTCTCTTTCAACTCATATTTTTTTCTCCTGTCCATCTCTCCCATGTTTTCTTTTACTTCCCTTCATTTCCCCTTTCTCCTCCTTTGTTCTAGAACAATATCCCACCAATATCCTCCATTTATGATTATGGAAATTCAGAAACTATCCTCCGAATCTAGAATATAAAAAGAATCGGGCCATAAATAAAAAGAGGGCTAGAAGGCCACAGTTAAAGAGAAAGACAACTGGTTAAGGAGCCTCTGTAGACAGATAAAATGAATAAAAGTGCAGTTGCTCTGGAGCAATGGAAGGTGAGGTTAGCTGGAGTGGGGCCTGCCCCAACCTCACCAGGGTAGTCCGCCTCCATTCACCTTCCTCCCATCCCCCCATATGCCAATCCCCCTGGCACTTCCTCAGAACATAAGAAACCCTACTCTAGTCCACTCTGCAGTTAACAAGTGAAGGTAGAGGGTTGAATCAATTGAAGCCCAGTGAGATTAAATGACTTCACCAAGATCACACAGTTTGCACAGGTTATGGTGCTCAGTAAATACTACTCTGAATAAATGCCACAAATGAGAATCGAAATCAGATATCCTTGCCAAAAACATAATGCAAGATAAAATAAAACAAATCTGGTACCTTGGCTCCTGATCCAGAGAAAAGCAAACAATATTTTATAAAAGTCTTACCTAAAAAGCTATTCAGTCGATTAGTGCTTCTGGATGTGACTCAGACCAGGCTGAGTCCAAGCAGCTGCCTAACTCAATGACTCTGTGTCAATGGCCAGGCCCTCAGAGAGACACATGGCTTTTTTTTTTAAACAAACACAAATAATCAACAAGGGCCAAAGAACCTTTAAAAATGTAAGAAATCTTAAAGCCAGTTAATATCCATTTTATTTACACCTAGAAATAATAGAGAGTGCTTGCTTTAATTCCCACAGAACTTCTACAAAATGCTTTATACTGTTTTCAATATTCTCAATATTAACATCAAGCAATAGATCACTGTAATCTCCATTTTGCAGACATGAAGATGAAAGTATTTAGTGGCAAGAGTACTGGTTAGAAAAATCTAAATCAGAGAGCAGGATTTGGACACTTATTAGTTTTGTGACCTTGGGCAAGTCATTTAACCTCTGAGTTTCGGTTTCCTCATCAGTGAAATGAGGACAGTAGTATCTGCCATGCATACCTCACAGGACTGCTGTGATGATCAAATGGGAATATATGGGAAGTGTTCTGAAAAACTGTAATGAAAGGTTTCATTATTATTAGGACACATGAAAATGGAGGCCCTGGCAGATTAAGTGACTTGCTCAAAGATAAACAAACACCATAAGTGTTAACAATCAGGGCTAAAATGCAACAGCCCTTCAATCTACCCCTTAGCCCAGGATCCAGGCTTGCTTGTGGCAACATTAAGCTAGTAAATGGTGTGCTTTTTTCTCCAAAGAGTTTAGTCTCTCTTTCAAGCACATTAATTATACTTCATGTTCTAAAGAAGAAAGAATCAAAACTTTGCATTTATCATTATCAAGCTGAAATTACCAAATGTGAGTCAAAAGACTCTCCCAAATTGTTAAGAAAAATACATAAACCCCCAATAGACTTAGAGATTAAAGAAGAGTTAAAATTAAAAATCGCTAATATTTAATTTCCTGATAAAGTTAATTGCTATTTCTTTAGTATGCAATACAGTCATTTCAAGTCCAATGGAAAACTCATTAACGTTTTATTTATAAGGGTAGCTAATTAGTGTGATACAAAACCATTTTATATTACAAAACCTAGCATAATCACTTCATTATGTTATATAACTGGAACCATGAGTAATCCAAAATTGTGAATACTTTTTTCCCATTTTTAGAACTTCATAAATTTAATTCTCCTTGTACAGTTTGGAGAGTGAGGTAAGACTCCTTTTGCTAACTTGCGAGAGAGAGGATTTTAAAAGTAGGATGGGGTCAGAACATGGAGGGCCTTAGGTTTATACTTTACCTGCCGGGTAATGGTCTATGTGGAAGAAAGTAGAATGAAGAGATGTAAGCAAGGAATATTTTCGAAGGGAGAACTTTAACAGGACTGAAGTAAACACTAAGGTTTTGATAATGTTGCTGTTACTGACAAGAATATGAGTGTTGGTTATGAGGGAGCCAAATTTTAAGAAGGGGAATAATAATATACTCACTTTAACATCTGTAAGCTTGATAGGATAACAAGATACCTAAGTGTAAATACCAATGACAGCGTCTAGCAATTTTTCCACTTGACAACCAACTCCAAATCTGGTAGGTGGGAAGTGGAACAACCCCAGTAGTTATACCTGTTGCATCAAAATATGAGTTTGGCTCTTGTGGTTGTAATTCAAGTCCATCTTCATCCATGGCCTTTAATTCTCATCAGTCACAGCTCCTAAATTAGGCGAAAAAGTAAACCAAGTATTACTTTTTTTAATATATGTATTAAAAAATGTCATCATACTATTTACATTTCTGAAACACCAAAAATTATGTGACAGATGAACATCTATCAAAAATGTGTCTATCTGAAATAAAAGGGAAAAGTTAAAATTAAATTGCCAAAAACATAATGATACATGGGCATCTATATGACAAGGAAAGGTGGATAAATCAAATAAGTCAGCTTTGCCTCGACTTTTTGAGATATTGCTTACATACATCATACATACATACGTACATACATACACACTGCAAACGTCTTGATGCATTCTGACACATGCATAAATCTGTGTAATCACTACTCTACCCAGATCAAGCCAGAGAACATTTCCAGCACCCCAGCACTCTGGTCTCCTCTCACTCTGTATACTCCTCACTCCCACAAGGGTAACCGGCTTTATTAAGGTTCAATTTATACTCTGTAGCTTATCGGGAGGAAATTCCTGCACAATTTTCATATTGCTTCTCTGAATTTAATGTAGTTTGCTATTTTTCAACCAGTACGTTAAACAATGGTTAAAGATTCGAAGTGCATAATTACAGTAAACACCCTTTGGGATTTCTGCCTAACTTACAATGACCTCTTAACTAATCCCCCAATCGGGCTTCCCTGGTGGCGCAGTGGTTAAGAATCTGCCTGCCAATGCAGGGGACACAGGTTCAAGTCCTGGTCCGGGAAGATCCCACATGCCGCAGAGCAACTAAGCCCGTGTGCCACAACTACTGAGCCTACGCTCTAGAGCTTGTGGGCCACAACTACTGGGGCCGCATGCCACAACTACTGAATCCCATGCACCTAGAGCCCGTGCTCCGCAACAAGAGAAGCCACCACAATGAGAAGTCCACGCACAGCAACGAAGAGTAGCCCCCACTCGCCACAACTAGAGAAAGCCCGTACGCAGCAACGAAGCCCCGGTGCAGCCAAAAAAAAAAAAAAAATTTTTTTTAATAAATAAATAAGCCACACACACAAAAAAAATACAAAAAACTAATCCCCCAATCTAGAGAAGTAAATTCCTGCAGTGTATTTATACTCTCCTGGCCATAGTTGATTGGCACTAACTATAAAACGGTAAAAATAAGTTCATCTTTGAGCACAATAAAATCAAAGTCCTATCTCCGAGAATCGAAACCATGAGCAAAGGTCACTCAGTCTATCTTTCTCTGTCTCTGTCTCTCCCCTCTCCTCTCCTGGCGGCTGGGACATACGAAGTGAGGAAGGCCATTTTCCAACTTCAGCTTAGACTAGTGAGATAACGTTTACAAGTAAATAATAAAAAGAGGGCTTCCCTGGTGGCGCAGTGGTTGAGAGTCCGCCTGCCGATGCAGGGGACACGGGTTCGTGCCCCGGTCCGGGAAGATCCCACATGCTGCGGAGCGGCTGGGCCCGTGAGCCATGGCCGCTGAGCCTGCGCGTCCGGAGCCTGTGCTCCGCAACGGGAGAGGCCACAACAGTGAGAGCCCCGCATACCGCAAAAAAAAAAAAGAAGAAGAAGAAGAAGAATCCAGTGAATGCCCTGAGAAATAGAGGAGAGGGAGCAGGGAAGGGAGGCTTACCAATAATAGCTTTTTAGCTCCTGGTTCTAGACCTTTCTGAGGTCCAGCTACAATCTACCTTGAGTTTTTGCAAGCCACCCCAATGACCTTACTGATTCCTTTTCTACTTAAGCCAAAAACTTACAACAAAAAAACCCAATCAAATAATATACTACTTAGTACTAATCATTGCTTCAAAGAGCACACATCAGGGATTAGGGCTTACTCATGTTGCAAATATTACATAAACCTCCTCCCTCACTGGTTTCCTTATCTCTACTTTCTCACTTTCTAATCCAACCTAAATGGTTCTATTAGATGCATCTTTCTTTTACTTTTATCACTTTTTGCTGATGATATAAGTGCCGCATGCTGCTTACTAAAATTTCAAATAACAACAACAAGAATCATTTTTCTAAAGCATCAGCCAGGTGATATCAGGCCTCTGTTCAAAAAATGTTTAATGGCTCCCTGCTGCCTGCAAATAAAGTTGAAACTCCTGCCATCTTCTAAGTTCCAGCTGCAAACTATCTTTCTCTCATTATCTTCCCTAACTCTCCTTCAAGCACCTCGCCCGACCACCATATGAACACACTTCAACCAAACAAAAATGCCCCATGTCCACATAACACCCAAACTCTGTATTTGCCTCAGGGTTTCTTCTACCCAGAACACCTTTCCCCTATCATCTCTGCTTGGATCTTCCCCCAAGTCCCCTTCCCCCGACACACAAGAAAAAGCTGCAAATAATCTCTCCCCTCTCTGAATTTCTATAGCACTTTATCTTTTTTCCCTGACTCTACTTGTTGGCTGTAAATTATGATTATTTATGTCTTATTTTCAGATGCCAAACTTGCATTTATATACATATATATACTCCTTAATGAAATATCCATGAGAAACTCATTTAATTAATGTTAATATAAAAAACAGATTTTCAGCTTGTCAACGCTGAGACATATTCTATTCATTTTCAGGAAAGAGCATGTTTGACGTTATTTACTCAAAGTGCTTCAAACAAAAGGACCAAAAAACAAAAAAAATTTCAACTATAAAAAATGGAAAATGTACATGCTCTGAATAAGCTGTCACTGCTCTGTCCCCATCAAAATCACCTATAGCCATAACTCTTTCTCCCCTTTTAAAAATGTAATTACAAAATGATAAACATAAGCTAATTTTCTAAGCATAATGGCATAGTATACATGAAATCAAGCCAATTTAGAAGGCAATAAATGGGGTTCCTTAAGGTATTTAAGGCTCCTCTCCCCAATTTCCCTACATAAACCCAAACCCATCAACTCTAAGAATTCTCCACCTGCACAATAACTCCTTTTCTCAGCTTTTCTACTAGAGTTTGATGGATAATCCCCTCGATTTTGAAATTCTCTCCTACCTCAGTTTAAGTGACATCCTATTCCTCTTCCCATCTTCCCAACTGCTGTTTACTCTGCTGCTCCTCTCCCACTACTGCAACCCTGCCCAGGGTGGGACACTCAGCCCTCTTCTCTTCTTTTTCTTTATTCCAGGGTTTCAACTAGCATTTACACAAAGATGATTCCCCAAATCCACATACTCAGGGTAGGACCTAGCACTTCCACCAGACTGTCTGCTGAACATCTTTTTTTTTTGGCGGTGGGTGCTGCGTTGGGTCTTCGTTGCTGTGCACAGGCTTTCTCTAGTTGTGGCGAGCGGGGGCTACTCTTCATTGCGGTGCGCGGGCTTCTCATTGCAGTGGCTTCTCTTGTTGTGGAGCACGGGCTCTAGGCGCCCAGGCTTCAACAGTTGCAGCACGTGGGCTCAGTAGCTGCTGCACGCGGGCCCTAGAGCACAGGGGCTTCAGTAGTTGCAGCGCCTGGGCTCAGCGCTGTGGCCCGTGGGCTCAGTAGTTGTGGTTCAAGGGCTGTAGAGCGCAGGCTCAACAGTTGTAGCGCACATGCTTAGCTGCTCCACGGCATACGGGATCCTTCCGTACCAGGGATCGAACCCATGTCCCCTGCATTGGCAGGCAGATTCTTAACCACTATACACCCAGAGAAGTCCCATGCTGAACATTTTCATCAGGAAAAAACCTTGCTTTCTCCTGACATGACCACTAAGGCCTTTTCCTTCTTCCCTGCTTATATTCCGTCAGGTTGTCAGACTGTCCCTCCCTTCTCCACAACTTCCCAGGAATCTGTCCCTTTTTACTCCCACTGTCACCATTCACTCTCAGCTTCATATTTCCTGATCCCCAGGGAACAAAAATAGCCTCTCAACTGGCCTTTCGCTTTCTGCCACTCCCACAACAAATGACCAGGAACCTACAACTAAGGGCTGGTGCCAAATGCCAGGGCATTGCTGCAATCTGTGGGCAGACTAATCCTCGGAAGTACTGCTTTGATCATGGCACTCCCCTGCTCAGAAAGCTTCAGCAGTTCCCCAAAATTCAGGGTGCTCTAAAATATTAACCCAAGCTACCATAACACACTTATTTCCCAACATTTCACATCATACCCATTTCCTAACAGATATTCTGGCCCAAATGGAGGGTGTCCACTCATCTTATTTTGACTCAGGTAAGCAATAGTTGTTCAACAAACAGTTTTGACTGGTTATTTTTCCTTCTATTTTGTCATTATAAAAACTCAAATCAGAAAAAAACATGTTTTGAACTTCTAAGCAGAGATGACTATACTTCAACTTTGTAATCCCTGTGGGGTTAGAAGTAAATCTCTCTCACAACCAGAATGAAACCAATGTTCTTAGGATAGAACCTACTCAGGAAAGTTCTCAGGACTGTCATAAAGTAAGGGTGGGGAGCGCAAGCTGATGACGTAATGCAAAGTGCCCCTACCTCTGCTGCAAGAACCAAGCCCAGAGAACAGTTGAATCTGAAGACAAATAAGCAGAACCATTCAGAGAACCAAGAACCTAACGCTGTGGGCGAACACATACTAATGTTCAGTCTGATTATCAAATGCCCCCAAAATACTTCTGGGACGTCACTCTCACCTTAAGCTCCGTAATATATTCCCTTCCCAGATGCAGGAGTCATGATCCTAAAAATGCTATGGAAGAATTCACAACAGAAAAACGTACCATTTTAAGGGAAATATCGGTTTGAGAGAAACTCAGAAAATTCACAATAATTGTCTTCAATTCTTCAAAATAAAGCAATAAAAATACCATGCCAAGTTAATAGCTATAGCAGTGGCATTTTATCTGTCTTAAATCTGGGATAATGAATATAATTTTTTTAACATCTTTATTAGAGTATAATTGCTTTACAATGGTGTGTTAGTTTCTGCTTTATAACAAAGTGAGTCAGTTATACATATACGTATGTTCCCATATCTCTTCCCTCTTGCGTCTCCCTCCCTCCCACCCTCCCTATCCCACCCCTCTAGGTGGTCACAAACCACCTTGCTGATAATATATCTTTTGATGCCTAGACACTTTCACGATCTCCCTCTCGGGGAAGGTGGCTTATATTTTCACTTTGCTTTTTGTCATAAGCATACAAGAATCATTTGTCTGCTTTTGGTCTTCCCAAAACGGCATGCCTTTTAATTTTATGACTTGACTCTAGTTCCTCTCCTTAAGCCATGCTCAGAAAACCAAACTGTATCATACAGATTAGATGGAATTGCTCAAACTACAGGAAACAGAAACAAAAGCAGATCCACCTGTAACAGAATTTTTCTTAGAAGGAAACTGGAACTGGTGAAAATTTACACTTAAAGCCTGATTAATATCTTCCCTCTTAAGCTATGAATTTTTTCCCACATTGTTCAATGTGGGAAATGCAGCTATCATTGCTTCAGATATCTAATTTTCAAATCTGGAATGCTATTTCACTTCTCTTACCAATTCAGCCCTTAAATGTCTCACAGTCATCCACTCTTAAATTCATCATGTCCCCTTTATTTTCACTGCTACCACTCTAACAAGCTCTGGTGGTCTTACATCCAGAACCCAGTGGGAATCTTCCAATCAAAAGATTTGAGTCCTTCTTGAACTCAAGAAATTTTCTTCTGTTTCAATACTTGCTTCCATTTTCTCTGTTCATTCTTACTAGAATTTCCATTATAGGATGTAAGAACTCCTAAATCTAGCCTCCATATTGCTTTAACTTCTTCTCCTGTATTTTCTTTGTCTATTATATTCTCAGAATCCCTAAACTCTTCCTTCTAAGCTAATTTGATCTTCACTCCATCTACTGAATTTTTACTTAAAAGATCATGTTTTAATTCCAAAATAAGCTTAGTTTCTTTTTCACAGCAATCTTTTTTTCAGTGGATACTGTATCTTCTCAAATATCTCTGAGAATTTTAAAGTTTATTCTGTACCCTATATTAACCTGTCTCCTCTGCTGTTTCACTACTCAGTTTGTTGAATTTGGTGCCTCTCTTTCAGACTGATGGTTTTCCTCAAAAGCACGGTTCTTACAGGTTGTCCATTCATATTTGTAGATGAAGGTCTAGAGTTACATTCTGATAGCTGGGCTGTATTTCCTCAGCCCAAGTGAGAATCCCTGTTTGCCTAGCAATGAACCTAAGTTCTGACCAAAGGAGTCCTGTCTAGAATGCGGTCAAGGGAGACAAAGGAACCATGTAACTAACCAGGCTTTCCTTTATGGTGGATGAGTAGCCCATCTTGCAGGTACTG
The DNA here is from genome assembly GCF_039906515.1 of Pseudorca crassidens. Classification (NCBI taxonomy): domain Eukaryota; kingdom Metazoa; phylum Chordata; class Mammalia; order Artiodactyla; family Delphinidae; genus Pseudorca; species Pseudorca crassidens. The sequence continues at coordinate 113,406,190 of NC_090317.1, forward strand.
GAGGTCCGATATCCCTCAGGATACCACAAGCTACCTAAAGCACTGCCCTTAACTTTCTCCCCACAGTACCCACTTTGGAATTTCCTATAGATGAATTTGCAATTCAGAGAGCCAAATTTTTGGCATTGGCTCAGGAGGAAAACCACTAGAGACATCTATACTGATAAGTAAAAGGCTTGGCTTTCCATAACTTTAATAATCTGGCTGTGCCCATGGCTTGCTCTTTATCCTAGGATGTCCCCACTTTTGACACTGGGGAAAAGACAGAATGACAATTTTGGGATGGTCCTTCCAACTTTCCAAATAGGGCCACAGGTTCACTAAGCTCGCTAGGGCTTTGCCATTAACTGATTCCCAATTGCTTTATTCAACCAGAAATTCATCATATTCTGGTCTACAAGTGGCATACCTCTCAGGTTTTCTTTTTTCTCTGAATTTTTATACTTCTTCCTCAATGTGATTTCAAAAGGAAGTAAAAATAAATGTGTGTCTTCTCTAGTCTATCTTGAATTTGAAGTCATTATGAATTTGTATGTGTCAAAACAGCATGGAAATATGTAAAAGCAAAAAAACTATGATAGAAACTGAAAAAAAATCAATAGTAGTGAAAAGTTACAACTCTTATCAACACCTGACAGATCAAACATTCAAAAAATAAGGAAAGATATATATAATTAATAAGATTAAGTTAATAGCTTTAATTAAAATTCTACTCCCTAATACAGTATTTTATTTTCAAAAAACCTTGCCCACCCTCTGTGCCAAGAAGAGGAAGAGAAAATGCTTCCTGTTGTAAATGTCAGAGCCCCGTCCTTCCTTGCCCTGTCCTACTTGGAACTTTTGTACACTTTGCTCAAAAATTCAATGCCAAGTTTTTGTTACAAATTAGTTTTTTCCATAAAACCATTTGAGCCAATCAGTAATTTCAAGGTTTTGTTTGTTTAAAGTCTAAGAGTTCGAACTTCCAAAATCTATTACAATTTGGTCCTAAAACTAACACAACATTGCAAATTAACTATACTTCAAATTTTATAAAAAAATTTTTAAAGAGCTTTTAAATAGGAAATAAAATATTTGGACCTAAAATGACAAGCTTTCTTAAAGTCTTATTTTTCCAAAGCCCCTATTCACGTTCAGATTGAGTTGCCAAAATACCTAAATGTCCATTGACAGATGAATGGATAAAGAAAATGTGATATATACATACAGTGGGATATTATTCAGCCTTAAAATTCCATCGTTTGTGACAAGATGGATGGAAGAGGACATTATGCTAAGTGAAATTAGCCAGATACAGGAAAAAAAAACCATTCTGCATGACCTCACTTATATGTGGACTCTAAAACAAACTCAGAGAAGCAGAGAGAAGAATGGTAGCTCCCAGGGGTTAAAAAGGAAGAGAAGTTGGAGAGATAATGTCCAAAGGATACAGAGTTCTGGAGATCCTCTATATGGCATAGTGTCTATAGCTAACAATACTGTACTGCACACTTAAATTTTGCTAAAAGGGTACATCTTATGTTAAGTGTTCTTACTAAGATGGAGAAGGAAAGGGAGAAGGAGGGGAAGAGGAAGAAGAGGCAGAAGAAGACAATGATGATGATAGGGTGGGAGTAAACTTTGTGAGGTGATGAATGTTTATGGCTTTGCTGGTGGTGATGATTTCTCAGGTGTATACTTATCCCCAAACTCATCAAACGTATACATTAAATGTGTAAAGCTTTTATATGTCAATCATACCTCAACAAAGTGCTTTAAAAATAAAAAATGTAAAGAAAATTTTTAAAGAGTTGCCAAAACACCCTCTGAAGTTAGTTGCATTGATGTGCTACAAACACTAAGCACTACACTTTTTAAATGCCTTTGTCTTTAAGACTATAGCTTGATGTTAGGAAGTACATACCCTTTTTTTCTTTATATATACTTTTTTTTTTAATTTTTGGTTGCATTGGGTCTTCGTTGCTGTGCGCGGGCTTTCTCTAGTTGCGGCGAGTGGGGGCTACTCTTCGTTGCGGTGCGCGGTCTTCTCATTGCAGTGGCTTCTCTTGTTGCAGAGCATGGGCTCTAGGCACGTGGGCTTCAGTAGTTGTGGCACGCAGGCTCAGTAGCTGTGGCTCACGGGCTTAGTTGCTCTGCGGCATGTGGGATCTTCCCAGACCAGGGCTCGACCCCCGTGTCCCCTGCATTGGCAGGCGGATTCTTAACCACTGCGCCACCAGGGAAGTCCCAGGAAGTGCATACGCTTTCTACCTAGTTTTTGTTATGTAAAGTAGTACGGCCTCCTTTATGAAATACTGCTATTTAATGTACTCAATAATTTATCCACGTTCATCACATAAAACTCTACTGTATATCATAATGTCTAACAAATCTCCTTGGATCACTGTTTTTGAAGTTTTAAAAAAATAGTTTAGTTTATCAGCTTTTGCTGACACTCTGAACAGAAATCCTACTCACATGATTTCCTCTAATAACCACCTTTAGGTGAGGTATACTGGAGTGGACTTTGTGAAACACTTGATGTGATCAAAGGATGGAGACTGTTTTGACATAATATGGAGATTAATTTAAACTACACAATACACAGAAGAGTTAAACTAAATAAAACCGTCAGGGGATATTTTTAAAAGGTTAATTTCTGGGCTTCCCTGGTGGCGCAGTGGTTAGGAATCCACTTGACAGTGCAGGGGACACGGGTTCGAGCCCTGGTCCGGGAAGATCCCACATTCTGCAGAGCAACTAAGCCCGTCCACCACAAATACTGAGCCTGCGCTCTAGAGCCCATAAGTCACAACTACTGAAGCCCGCGCGCCTAGAGCCCGTGCTCTGCAACAAGAGAAGACACCACAATGAGAAGCCCTGCTTGCCACAACTAGAACTAAGTGGTCACACAGCACTGAGCTGATCTCCCTGTGCGATGCAGCTGCTTCCAGCTAGCTAGCTATTTTACATTTGGTAATGTATATATGTCAATGCTACTCTCTCACTTCGTCCCAGCTTACCCTCCCCCCACCCCATGTCCTCAAGTCCATTCTCTACGTCTGGGTCTTTATTCCTGACCTGCCCCTAGGTTCGTCAGAATCTTTTTTTTTTTTTTTTAGATTCTATATACATGCACCAAAATAGTAACCTAATACCCTACACTTTCCCTCACCTACATGAACACACATGCTTCCTATTATTGCTCTTCCTAAATACATCACTTTGGGTCTGTTAGGCTCTGTAAACTCAATGCTGACACTAACAATGTTCTCTGTACATTTTAAATACTGGCAAGAATATAATATCAGGCCTTTCAACAACTGTAACAAAATTTTTAAACTGACATTTGCAAAGTTATGGAGCATTTTTACACTGATCCTCTGCTAATACAATTAGCAGTATGTTTTGTACCTATAACTTAATAAATCCTTTAATCATAAAACAAACAAAAAAAGAACAGGCTGGACAATGAAAGGGCTGGTTTGCAATACACCTGCAGACCTGCTTCTTTTTTTCTTTCCCTGTTTGCTCATCTTTTTTTTCCAGTTTTACTGAGATATAACTGACATTCCATATTCTATAAGTGTAAGATGTATAACATAATGATTTAACTTACATACACCATGAAATGACTACCATAATAGGTTTAGTGAATATCCATCATCTCATATAGATACAACATTAAAGAAACAGAAAAAAAATTCTTCTCCTTGTAATGAGAACTCTCAAGATTTACTCTTAACAACTTTCATATATAACATAGAGAAGTGTTAATTACCTTCATCATACGGCACATTACATCTCTAGTATTTATTTATAACAGGAAGTTTGTACCTTTTGACTACCTTCATCTAATCCCCCCCCCCCCCACCTATTTCTCACATGACCAACAATGGGCATGCTCCACTGAGTATCAGCGCCAGGTAGAGTATCAGCAGCATTAATCCCATGATCATTCTCTGGAGCAAAGCTAGGGAATCAGCTAATTTACATTGCACTCCCCGCCACCCCGCCCCAACAAAATCCATGCCTGCTTTTTTCAGGGATTTGGGGACATAGGAAACTACTACTAGATAATAATCTAAAAGGGAGGAGGAAACTGGGGAGAAGCACAAACATACATAATTTGAAATAAAGAAAAAAACACATAGATACAGGAAAAGTAAAAAACTTGTAAGAAAACAGTCTATAATTCTATGCTAGCACACTGAAGAGAAATGTTAATTTACAAGCATTAACTCAATAAGAGATAGAGAACCCAATCACCATAAAATGGGGGGGGGGGAGATGTCTGTTACCCTTTCAAAAAGCTCTAGGCTTTTCCCAAAGCTAGCTGAACACAGGAGGAAAGCCTCCTCAATTCTTTTTACAAAACGAATTTACCATTTTTTGAAAACACAATGATCCAAAACCTATGGGAGGCAGCAAAAGCAGTTCTAAGAGGGAAGTTTATAGCAATAAAAGCCTACCTCAAGAAACTAGAAAAATCTCAAATAAACAATCTAACCTTACACCTAAAGGAACTAGACAAAGAAGAAAAAACAAAACCCAAAATTAGTAGAAGGAAAGAAACCATAAAGATCAGAACAGAAATAAGTGAAACAGAAACAAAGAAAACAATAGCAAATATCAGTAAAATTAAAAGTTTGTTCTTTGAGAAGATAAACAACATTGATAAACCTTTAGCCAGACTCATCAAGAAAAAGAGGGAGAGGACTCAAATCAATAAAATTAGAAATGAAAAAGGAGAAGTTACAACAGACGCTGCAGAAATACAAAGCATCCTAAGAGACTACTACAAGCAACTGTATGCCAATAAAATGGACAACCTGGAGGAAACGGACAAATTCTTAGAAAGGTATAATCTTCTAAGACTGAACCAGGAAGAAATAGAAAATATGAACAGACCAATCACAAGTAATGAAATTGAAACCGTGATTAAAAATCTTCCAACAAACAAAAGTCCAGGACCAGATGGCTTCACAGGTGAATTCTATCAAACATTTAGAGAAGAGCTAACACCCATCCTTCTCAAACTCTTCCAAAAAATTGCAGAGGAAGGAACACTCCCAAACTCATTCTATGAGGCCACCATCACCCTGATACCAAAACCAAAGGTACTACAAAAAAAGAAAATTACAGACCAATATCACTCATGAATACAGACGCAAAAATCCTCAACAAAATAATAGCAAACAGAATCCAACAACACATTAGAAGGATCATACACCATGATCAAGTGGGATTTATCCCAGGGATGCAAGGATTCTTCAATATACGCAAATCAATCAATGTGATATACCATACTAACAAATTGAAAAGGAAAAACCATATGATCATCACAATAGATGCAGAAAAAGCTTTTGACAAAATTCAACACCCATTTATGATAAAAAAAAACTCTCCAGAAAGTGGGAATAGAAGGAACCTACCTCAACATAATAAAGGCATATACGACAAACCCACAGCAAACATCATTCCCAATGGTGAAAAACTGAAGGCATTTCCTCTAAGATCAGGAACAAGACAAGGATGTCCACTCTCGCCACTATTATTCAACATATTTTTGGAAGTCCTAGCCACGGCAATCAGAGAAGAAAAAGGAATACATATTGGGAAAGAAAAAGTAAAACTGTCACTGTTTGCAGATGACATGATACTATACATAGAGAATCCTAAAGATGCTACCAGAAAACTACTAGAGCTAATCAATGAATATGGTAAAGTTGCAGGATACAAAATTAATGCACAGAAATCTCTTGCATTCCTATACACTTAACAACGAAAGATCAGAAAGAGCAATTAAGAAAACAATCCCATTCACCATTGCAACAAAAAGAATAAAATACCTAGGAATAAACCTACCTAGGGAGACAAAAGACCTGTATGCAGAAAACTATAAGACACTCATGAATGAAATTAAAGATGATACAAACAGATGGAGAGATATACCATGTTCTTGGATGGGAAGAATCAATCTTGTGAAAATGACTATACTACCCAAAGCAATCTACAGATTCAATGCAATCCCTATCAAATTACCAATGGCATTTTTTAACAGAACTAGAACAAAAAATCTTAAAATCTGTATGGAGACACAAAAGACCCCGAATAGCCAAAGCAGTCTTGAGGGAAAAAAATGGAGCTGGAGGAGTCAGACTTGTGACTTCAGACTATACTACAAAGCTACAGTAATCAAGACAACATTGTACTGGCACAAAAACAGAAATATAGATCAATGGAACAGGATAGAAAGCCCAGAGATAAACCCACACACCTATGGTTAACTAATCTATGACAAAGGAGGCAAAGATATACAATGGAGAAAAGACAGTCTCTTCAATAAGTGGAGTTGGGAAAACTGGACAGCTACGTGTAAAAGAATGAAATTAGACCACTCCCTAACACCATACACAAAAACTCCAAATGGATTAGAGACCTAAATGTAAGACCGGACACTGTAAAACTCTTAGAGGAAAACACAGGAAGAACACTCTTTGACATAAATCACAGCAAGATCTTTTTTGATCCACCTCCTAGAGTAATGGAAATAAAAATAAACAAATGGGACCTAATGAAACTTTAAAGCTTCTGCAAAGCAAAGGAAACTACAAACAAGACAAAAAGACAACCCTCAGAATGGGAGAAAATATTTGCCAATGAATCAACGGACAAAGGATTAATCTCCAAAATATATAAACAGCTCATGCAGCTCAATATTAAAAAAACAAACAACCCAATCCAAAAATGGGCAGAAGACCTAAATAGACATTTCTTCAAAGAAGACATACAGGTGGCCAAGAAGCACATGAAAAGCTGCTCAACATCATTAATTATTAGAGAAGTGCAAATCAAAATTACAATGAGGGATCATCTCACACCAAGTAGAATGGGCATCATCAGAAAATCTACAAACAATAAATGCTGGAGAGGGTGTGGAGAAAAGGGAACCCTCTTGCACTGTTGGTGGGAATGTAAATTGATACAGCCACTATGGAGAACAGTATGGAGGTTCCTTAAAAAACTAAAAATAGAATTACCATATGACCCAGCAATCCCAGTACTGGGCATATACCCAGAGAAAACCATAATTCAAAAAGACACATGCACCCCAATGTTCACTGCAGCACTATTTACAATAGCCAGGTCATGGCAGCAACCTAAATGCCCATCGACAGACGAATGGATAAAGATGTGGTACATATATACAATGGAAAATTACCCAGCCATAAAAAGAAACGAAATTGGGTCATTTGTAGAAACGTGGATGGATCTAGAGACTGTCATACAGAGTGAAGCAAGTCAGAAAGAGAAAAACAAATATCGTATATTAACGCATATATGTGGAACCTAGAAAAATGGTACAGATGAACCGGTTTGCAGGGCAGAAACAGACACACAGATGTAGAAAACAAACGTATGGACACCAAGCGGGGAAAGTGGCAGGGGGGTGGTAGTACTGGTGGGATGAATTGGGAGATTGGGATTGACATATATACACTAATATGTATAAAACAGATAAGTAATAAGAACGTGCTGTAGAAAAACAAAATAAAATTCAAAACTTAAAATAAAAAAACTAATTTACCGTTTTTTAAAAAACCTAACAAAAATAATGTAACCAAACTACAAACATGGTTAATTATGAATCCAAAGCCAAGTTTTTGCAAATGTGATCCATCATATAATATATATATATAGACACACACGCGCGCGCACACATGCATGCGCATACACACACGGACACCTTGACAAAGTATGGTTATTCTAGAATTCAAGGATGGAACCAAATAATGGCCCGAATTAACAGGTCAAAAAAGGAAAATCCTGATGTGCCTCAACAGATGCTGAAAAGTTGAGATTCAACATCTTTTTTTTTTACTTAAACTAGTCAAATTGGAAGAGAAAGACATGTTTTTTAACAGTTAGAAAAAGTACAATAAATAGGAATGAAACCTTAGTACATGCTATCACATAGATGACCCTTGAAAACCTTATGCTAAGAAGCCAGATGCAAAAAGCCACATATTACAGGATTCCATTAATATGAAACATGAAGAATAGGCAAATCCATACAGACAGAAGGTAGACTGTCCGGGGCTGGGGGTGGGAGGTGATTGCTAATTGGGTACAGGGTTTCCTTCTGGGGGGATAAAAATGTTCTAAAATTACTGGTGATGGTAGCACAACTCTGAATCTACCAAAAAAAATCCCACTGAATTGTACACTTTTGAAGGGTGAATTTTGTAACAACTTCCTCTCAGTAAAGCTGGTTTAAAAACTACACATGCAAATCTTAAACTAGTTCATGTTACAACATGTATTTTTAGATAGGAGAATGATATCAGTATCACTTTATAACAAAAAGACATGTATTAAAACTAAGGTGAAACACTGAAAGTATTTCTTTTAAAGCCAAACTTAAGACAAGGATGCCCACTAACACTATTATTATTTAAGATTGTATGGGAACTGAACTGATAGGCAATGCAATTAGATAAGATAATGAAATGCAAGATATAATTATTATTTGAAAGAAATTATATTTATTTATATATGACTTATGCAGGAAATTCAAGAGAATCAACTAAAATCTTAATATCAGAATGAATTCATAAAATGTGCTGGTTTAAAATTAATATACTTGATGGCAAAAGCTTTTTATTTTAAAGACAAAAGCTTTCTTATGTAACACTTAAAAATGTAAAATACCATTAGTAAGAGTAACTGAAAACTCTAAGTGGGATTTTTTTAATACAAATATACACAGAAATCAATCTTGCTCTTGAATATATTGGATCAGTAGTATTAATTCTCTCTTAATTAGCCTCTACATTCAATCAAAATCCCAACACACTTTTGTTGTGAATCAATTGACCTTATATATGTAGGTCTACTCTCAGACACTATTCTGTTGCATTGATCAATCTGGCCTTGCACCCACTATTTTAATCACTGCATCTTTATAATAAGCTTTAATATATGGTAGTGTAAGTTTTCCAACTTTTTTTTTCAAGACTGCCTTTGCTATTCCAGGCCCTTTGCATTTCCATATAAATCTGAGAACTGGTTTATTAAAAAAAAAAAAAAGAATAGTACTTCCCACTTAAGGCAGTGAGGAGCACGAAACGAGTTAGATATGTCAAGAATATAGCATCAGGACTGGCACAGAATAAGTATCCAATAAATAAAGGTGCTCTTCTTTAAAAAAAAAAAAAAAAAGCAAAGCCTGTTGGGGTTTTGATTGGGACTTCGTTGAAAACTGACATGTTTATAACACTGATACTTCTTATCCATGAACATCGTATCTCTCCCCATTTATGAGTTCTTTCATTTCTCTCAGTAATGCTTTCACTAAAGGTCTTAGTAAGCTTTGTTGGGTTTATTTCAAGGTACTGGATGTTCACTGATCTTACTATAAATTGTACTACTAGCTTTTAAAACAAAATATAAAACAATCAATCAACTGTACTGGCTTTTAAATTTTATTTTCACGTTGTTTGTTGTTAATATAGAGAAATACAAATTATTAATCAATGTCCCCCAAATATAATGTAGTAAAATTAGAAGTAAATGTCACTGAGGTAATAACACCCCCCAAAAAAAATTTCCTTGAATTGGAAAAGTCTCAATAATTCAATGGGCAATAGGAAAATTATAAAAACCCAATATATTTAGAACTAAATAATAAAAAATCAATTCACATAAAATTCATAGTACCAGTTACAGTTCAGAGGAAATTTTATAGTTTTAAAAGCATGTAAGAGTAGAGATTAAAAACTAATGAGCTAAACTATTTACGATAGCCAGGACACAGAAGCAACCTAAGTGTCCACTGACAGATGAATGGATAAAGAAGATGTGGCACATATATACAATGGAATATCACCCAGCCATAAAAGGAAATGAAATTGAGTTATTTGTAGTGAGGTGGATAGACCTAGAGTCTGTCATACAGAGTGAAGTCATAAAGAGAAAAACAAATACCACATGCTAACACATATATATGAAATCTAAAAAGAAAAAAATTGGTTCTGAAGAACCTAGGGGCAGGACAGGAATAAAGACGCAGATGTAGAGAATGGACTTGAGGACACAGGGAGGGGGAAGGGTAAGCTGGGACGAAGTGAGAGTGGCATGGACATATATACACTACCAAATGTAAAACCGATAGCTAGTGGGAAGCAGCCACAAAGCACACGGAGATCAGCTCGGTGCTTTGTGACCACCTAGAGGGGTGGGATAGGGAGGGTGGGAGGGAGGGAGATGCAAGAGGGAAGAGATATGGGGATATATGTATATGTATAGCTGATTCACTTTGTTATACAGCAGAAACCAACACACCATTGTAAAGCAATTATACTCCAATAAACATGTTAAAACTAATGAGCTAAACTTCCAACTTAAATTTTTTAAATGTCTGAAAAAATGCAAATAAAATAGAAAGAAATATTAACCATATGGAGCAGAAACAGAAATGGTCAATAAAAAGAACTATTTGAAAAGCCTTAATATAGGCAAGTTATTGGCAGTACTCATCAGAAAAAAAAAGGAACAAATTAATGAAATTAGACATTTTAAAGTCATTAGAGAAGCCTATATTTTATACCAATATATCTGAATTTTTATATTTTTCTAGAATACTGTTCATTTTGTATAAATAACAACAACTTGAGAAAAGCCAAAAATACTTATCACCATGAAACAAACTATTAATCAAAAAACAACTCACTAAAAAAGACACCAAAGACAGTTTCACAGATGACTTATAAGTTTCCAGAAACAGATCATATCTATGAAATACAACTTGTTTCAAAGGAGAAGAATTATTCCGCAACACATCTTAAGAAGTTAGCACAAAAAGAAAAAGTACATGGCAATAGCAAAAGGATGCAAATATCCAGGGACTCCAAAGACAGTTTAAAATACAAAATCTATGAATACAATTCATCACACGAATAGATGCTGCAAAAACATTAAAAAAATCAACGAAAACTCTAAAATGCTAAGTAAAAGAGAACATTAATAAATATCTCCTCCCTCCAAAAAAAAAAAACACGAAAATATCATCCTTAATGGTAAAATATTAGAAGCACTCCATTAAAGCACGTGGACAGTGATGCCTGTTATCGATGCTTTCATGCAACTCTGTGCTAGAGGCATTAGTCAATGAAGTAGAAGAAAAAGAAAACAAACAAAAAAGAAAGAGGAGGCAAAAAGGAATGAAAAAGAAGAAATAAAACATCTTTACTCACACACACCTATTTAGAAAATACAAGAATTATAAACTGTAATAATCTGTTACTCCCACATTTCATTGAATCTAAAAATACTGCCAATTTTAAGATGCATCCTTGTTTTACCTACATCTAAGAAAAATATCCTGCCAGTTAAACCGATGCTATACTTTATTATCTAGAAATTTCATTTTAGATTTATCAAGACAATTCTTTTAGACTTATTTAGACATATTTTCATCATATCCTGTGGATATATAGAAGAAAATATAGAAGCAAAAGAAATTGGGAGTCTGGTGACCCCACGGCTGCCCGTGAAGCTGCCGCCCTGGCCCTGCCACTACCGCCACCTCAGGACCGGCTGTATGATTAGGCCACAATCTTCGATGAGTAGACATATTCCTCAGTTCTGTGGTGTTCTTGGTCATACATTTATGGAGTTTCTGAAGGGCAGTGGAGATTACTGCCAGGCACAGCACAACTTCCGTGCAGACAAATGAACTGTAGAAATTCATTACTACTCTACCAAGAAGCCCCCATAAGAGTGGTTAACCTGGACACAGAAGTGTTGAACTGAAATCCACAGAGCATTTTTTACAAGAGTTCTGACCTGCATGGGGTAAAGCTCAGTGCACTTCCTTTCTATTGCCTCAGTATCACTGAATTGAAGAATTGCTGCTTCTTGTTAGGAGGTTCATTTCATTTCCCATTACTCTCAACTTCATACTCAAAAGCACTGAGAATTTCAAGTGGAGTATATTGAAGTACTCAGTTTCTTTGCATCATTCCTGTATTCAAGTTTTTAAATTCTTTCATAAACCTATTGAGTGTTTTTTTAACTAAATTAACACGGCTCGAATGAACCACCCAGCTCCTGTGGAAGTCACTTATAAGAACATGAGATTTCTTAATCCAACCAATGCGACCTTGAACAAATTTATAGAGGAACTTAAGAAGTATGGAGTTACCACAACAGCAAGAATATGTGAAGCAACTTATGACACTACTCTTGCGGAGAAAGAAGGCATCCATGTTCTCGATTGGCCTTTTCATGATGGCGCACCACCATTTAACCAGACTGTTGATGATTGGTTAAGTCTCGTGACAATTAACTTCCACGAAGACCCTGGTTGTTGTATTGCCGTTCATTGTGTTGCAGGCCTTGGGAGAGGTCCAGTGCTTGTCGCCCTAGCATTAATTGAAGGTGGAATGAAATATGAAGATGCAGTACAGTTGATAAGACAAAAGCAGCGTGGAGCTTTCAACAGCAAGCAACTTTTGTATTTGGAGAAGTATCGTCCTAAAATGCGGCTGCGCTTCAAAAACTCCAATGGTCATAGGAACAACTGTTGCTTTCAATAAAACTGGGGTGCCTGATGCCATTGCTTGGAAGTGGAACCTAGACAGGACGGAATTTGTTGTACATGTTAGCCAGCACGATGGCTTCATGAAGTCTGATGAAGCTTCCACAGGAGTGTCGAAAAGCAGTTTTACCAGGCCACAAGCCTGGCAGAATTGCAACTTCTGTGTCTGGGTTATGATCAACCTCCTTGGACACACAGCAAAGGATTCTTGCTGTTCAGCATTTAAAATGTGCTTATTATTGTTTGTACCAATTGACCTTTTCTGAAATCATGCAGTATTGAGTCATGTCTTTAAATCTGTTTCCATGCCAGAATCTTACCAATATATAAGAAATTTAGAAAGACTAGGTGCCGAAATACCCAGCACAATACTTATATATTTTTAGTATCACATAGAACTAAAATCCCAGGAACTAAGAAAACTCTGGACCTTATGTGGTTTATTCCTTCCATCATTTCAAACATAGAAAGTAGGGCCTATAATGTTATTTGCTCACAATATGTTTAGGTCTTCCACATTCATACCAGTATACATCAGATTTGCTTATTTTAGTTTTTTGTAATTAACCAAGTCTTACAGTGATTATTTAATGTCTTTCTATAAATCTCATTTTGTGCTGTTATAGAAGACCTCCATTTTGAAAATCTACATTGTAAAAGAAGCACATGTCTTTAATGTCTCCAGACAAAAAAGCCTTACAGTTAATTTCAGTGTTTGCACTTTGGGGTACAATCTACAGGGAGGGCCTGAAAAAAGAATGGGAGGGGGCTATTAAATATTTTTAGTAAAATGTTGCCTTTGTCTTGTGCAGAACATGTAGAATATGTGCTTTAACTTAGTAAATATTTTTTAAAAGGTGGAAATACTTTGTTATTGTAGCTAAAACAATTCTTAATCATAAAATTTCTGAAATTCTTGTAATTTTTTTTCAAACTTATCTGAAGTTGTTTACCATTTTATTTTTGTTTGAAGTGTGATTCCCAACCTCTCTTGGAAAAAAAAAAAAAGGGTTTCTGCTAATGAATTGAGCAGACATTTAATATTTTATATGCCTTTTGAGCTGTGTAACTTAATATTTGGATAATTGACAATTTGTTTTATTATGTAATTGATAAAATGGTGATGTGTATTAACATTAGCTCAACCATACATTTATACTGTCTGCGAACATGTGGTTATAGTTCTGTGGGGGAAATAATTTGTCAGTGTTCACCAGCTTGTAAAAATCTAGTGTGAGAGCTTAAACATTAAATAAATGATGAAATGCAAAAAAAAAAAAAAAAGAAAAAGAAAGAAAGAAATTGGTAGAGTACTCCTAAAACTTCACATTCAGGGTCCTACTATGGAATGCTTTTCTACTCAAAGCTATTCAATCTTTCCTAACAATATTGTTCTCTACCAACAAGAGTGCTGCTGATGCAGCATTTCTTAAAATGCTCCATAATTATCTATGTGATTTTCTTTCCAGTAAGACACCCACCTCACAATTCCTTCTGCCTTCAGTTGTATTGTTGGGTGTGAAATTAAAACACAACAATGCACATACTCATTTAAGTGATGACAAAATGAAGAGTCTTGACCAAGTATGTGCATGTAAAAACAATAACTACATCATGACTGCTACCTGGACAACACTGATTATAGGACACCATCAAACAAAGATCTGTATGAACCTCTGTCATATTAAAATGGGGGCGGGATGTCCTTCAGAATCTATGAAATATGGTAATACGAAAGTTCAGCAAGCTTACATGATGAATACAGAAACAGTATCTAAAAGAAAATCCTATTCACAATAACAAAAATTATACAAATTTTTTTCTAGCAAAAAATCTAACAAAAGTTGTGCAAGAGCTTTATGAAAAGCAGTAGAATATGCCCAGATTCAGACCCCAGCTCCACTACTTAGCATACATCTATAAGTATCTACATATTATTCTATAAATATGATGCAAATACAATAAAAATCCAACAGTTTTTCATAGAAACCAACAAACTGACCCAAAAATAAACAAAGGAAGGAAAATAGCTTTAAAACTCCAAAGAAACAAAACACTTATTAAGATTTAACTATAAAGCTATCACTGTTAAATCAGAGAGGTATAGGTATATAGTCAAACAGACCCATGAAATCAGAAGAAAGTAGAAACAGATGTATATATGTGAGAATACGATAAACTTCACAAGTTGCATTACAAATTAGTGAGGAGAAAGGCTGAACTACTTGGCAAATTCATATTAAAAAGATAAAATCAGGGGGCTTTCCTGGTGGCACAGTGGTTGAGAATCTCTCTGCTAATGCAGGGGACACGGGTTCGAGCCCTGGTCTCTGAGGATCCCACATGCCGCAGAGCAACTAGGCCCATGAGCCACAACTACTAAGCCTGCGCGTCTGGAGCCTGTGCTCTGCAACAAGAGAGGCCACGACAGTGAGACGCCCGCGCACTGCGATGAAGAGTGGCCCCCGCTTGCCACAACTAGAGAAAGCCCTTGCAGAGAAACGAAGACCCAACACAGCAAAAAAAAAAATTAATAAATCAATAAACTACCCCCAACATCTTCATTATTTTTTTATTTTTTATTTTTTTTGTGGTACGCGAGTCTCTCACTGTTGTGGCCTCTCCCGTTGCGGAGCACAGGCTCCGGACGCGCAGGCTCAGCGGCCATGGCTCATGGGCTCAGCCGCTCCACGGCATGTGGGATCTTCCCAGACTGGGGCATGAACCCGTATCCCCTGCATCGGCAGGCGGACTCTCAACCACTGAGCCACCAGGGAGGCTCCCAACATCTTCTTTAAAAAATAAATAAATAAATAAAGATAAATCAGATCCGTATATCACACAATAGAGAAAAAAATTCCAGATGAATTAATGACCTAAATATGAAAAAGCACAGTATCATTATGACCTTGGGGCAGGAGAATAATTTCTTGCAGATACAAGAAAACATAAACCATAAATGAAAAAGAACTGAGGAAACTGACTACTTTCACATTAAAAAGTCCTACACAAAAAAATATTCCATAAACAAAGCTAAAGAATAAGCCACAGACTAGGAAATGGTATTTTCAGTGTATAAAACTACAGGCCATTAGAATTCAGAATATAAAAATAACCATAAACCAATGAGAAAAAGGCAACAGTCCAATAAAAAATGGACCAAGGATAGGCACAAGCAAGTCATAGAAAACTCAAATGGCTAATAATACGTGGGAAAAAAGGCTCAACAACACGAGTAATCTAAGAAATGCAAAAGGAAAACAGCAATGAGATACCATTTATACCTAAAAGATTGGAAAAAACTGTAAAGTCTAATCTTTTGGCAGTGGTCTGGAGAAACAGAGGCTCATACACAGCTGATGGGCGTGTCGAATGGAACACAATTTGACATTTGGCAATTCCCAGTAAAGTTGACAAATGCACAGACTCTTGAATGTAGCAACTCTACTTCTATAATCCCAAGAGAGAAGAACCCCATATAAGGATGCTCACAACAACACTGTCTGAAATTGCAGAAAACTGCTAACAACCTAATGGCCCCTCCCTAAGAATAGATAAATAAACCACAGTATATTTATACATTAAAATACAAGTAAAATGAATGAACCAGATCAGTAGTTTTCAAACTTCTTGGACTCAGGATCTCTTTACACTCAAAAATTGAGGACCTCAAAGAGTTTTTGTTTATGTGGGTTCTATCTAGAGATGTTTATATTAGAAATTAAATCTGAGACACCTTAAAAGTATTCATAAAAAATAAACCCACTGTATATAAACATGAACATTTTAAAATAACTATTTTTCAAAACAAAAAATTGTGAAAGGAGTAGCACTGTTTTACATTTCTGCAAATCTCTTCAAGGACAGGCTTAATAGAGGACAGCTGGATTCCCGTAACTGCGTCTGTGTTCAATCTATCATGACATCACATTTCGTGGAGGCTCTGTACAGTACTTGTGCAGTGTACAAAAGAATGAGGCTGGAATAATATCAGGGATCCCTGGGAATTCCTGGAGCACACTCTTGAGAACTGCTAAACTAGATCTACATACAACATAAATAAATCTCAAAAACACATTGCTAAGTGAAAAAATATACATATAAAATGATAAACAGAGTATGATACCATTTATGTAAAGTTAAAACACATAAAGCAGTACTTGACATTGTTTGTGGTACATACATATTAGGACAGTGGTTATTTCTGGCAAAGAAAAGACAGGAATGGGATAGGGAGGCACTCTTCAATCTGTGAAGTTTTCTTTCTTTAAATACACAAAAAGTTATGAAGCAAATATGTAATAAAATATTAATATCTGTTAAATCTGGGCGATACCTGCTTTTCAGTAATTCTGAAATATTTCATAATTTTAAATATTTTTTCAATCCTAATGGCTGTATTCTTCAAGGCCACGTAGCTTCCTTAAAATGTCACCTCCCTTTGAGTAAAATATAGTTACAAGATTCCTGGATTTTATAAAAAGTTCTTTGGAAAACTAATTTGACAGGACTAAGTATACACTGGCCATATTAACCCCAAGCTTAAGCGCTGGGGGCAGGGTCTACTCAGCTTATGTGGCATATGCCTTACTACACACACCCCTTGCTCAAAGGATACAGTGACTAGACAGATGCTTGAATAGTTGAAAACGATTCAACTACACAAAATTCTCTGCACCCCAAAACTGAGAGAATTGCTTTTAGATTACTGTCATTACCATGTACCAGGTAATGCTCTGGGACAAGGATAAATGAGAACCTGTCTCTACATCCAGAGTTTAGAAAAGATAACAAAAATACAAATACACAGCTAAAATATAAAAGGTTAAATGCTATATTAAAACATACCTACATTGTTATATGAGACAGAAGAATGAGCCCGGAAAAATGATGGTGCCATAAACAGAAAGAAAGCTAGAAGCAGGAGCTGTTTTAGGGGCTCTGCGTTTAAAAAAAAAGTTTTTTTCCCAATAAATAGTACTGGGCATCTACTATGTTCCAGATAAATTTGGTTTCAGCCATGTTGAGACAATAAGACACCTGAAAGGAGGTGGTCAGTAGGCAATGCTAGAGAAACTAGAGAGCATGGGCATGGTAAAGGGCACCAAAACCAAGCAAGAAGATTCAAGAGAACAGGATAGACAACTGACCTTGAGGAAAATCCCATAACAGAAGGCAGAGAAAGTATAGAGTTTCTGAAACAAAGAACACTTTTATATAACACACCTGCTGACATGCTGTAGAAGTCTCCCAATTTGGGAAACAGCAGATCTAGGAAAAGTGGAATGAAAAGAAATGAAAACGCTGGTGAAAGGAGAGATAAGACAGCTGAGGTTTTTGTAAGATGAGCAAACCTAGGAATGTTTATAAGGAGAGGAAAAGGCATCAGCAGAGTTAGAGGGCAATGATGCAAGTGGCAGAATCACACTGACAGAGCTCCATCCTTTGGGACCAGTGGATCCCACAGGCAGAGCATCTGGGCCTGAAGGAGGCCAATTCTTCCCACAAGTGAAGAACAGGAGGACAGCCTAGGGAGAGACAAAGGAAGAATATGAAGTGGAAGGAAGGAAATTCAATTGCTTAGATCAGATGGCTGTCTATCTTTCTGACTTAAGTAAAAGATTAGGTAATCTCTGCTGAGGCTGAGGGGTTTCAAGGACAGGTTGAGGAGTTTAAGAGTAAAAAAGAAAAAGTTTGGAATTGCCAGTGTGCATAAACACAAATAGTACAAACAAGGTCATAAGTGGCGATACAAGTCCAGGTAGGTTGAGAGAGGAAGCATTTACAAAAAGCAATATGGAAAAAAGTTTTTCTTCAATGCATTGTGAGCATGTTTTTAAAAAAGAACACTTGCATCTATCTGGAAGATACACAAGTTAAAAACCAACACCTCATTTATCCAAGACAGTTGTTGTTCCACCAGTTTTCCAGACCACCCTTTCAGGCAAAAAGCACTTTAACTGTTTCCGACAGAAATCCTTCCAAACCATACACTCCTGTCTTAACTATACGACTGAAGTCCAACTCTTAATCTTAATCATCCACTCTTGCTGTACTGGAACATGTACTGCCGCTGCACTGCGTGTGCAGCAATACAATTCTCTTTTAGAATTCTACGTCTTTCCCACCTGTCAAGACATAAAGCAACTGGTTCTTTCAAGTTTACGTTTACCTTTACCATCTCAAGGACCACAGAGTGCTTTAGCAACTTGCTTCTAGTCAGCCTCCTAGAACGCACTGTGTCTCAAACTTTTCTAAACCATAGCCCTTTAAGATAAACATGAGAATATTCAGTTCATTCCCTTCCCCTCACGGAGCAATCACTGCTCTGACCTGCTGCAGTTTAGGAAAAATAGAAAAACTGAAACAACTTTCTGGTGAATACTTATGCTACCTATAAACTTACGTATCATAAAATTCTAGGAAACACATTCCCAAAATGTGCATCGAGAATAGTTCAAATATTAATCAAAACATGAGAAGGCTTAGCTTAGTAAACAGCCTTAGTTATTACCCTCTTAATCAAAAAGGTGGTTCCTCTTACCACATGGAAAAACAGGGATTCCAAAAAGACCACCTGAGGGCTGCTGCCTTCTTAATCATCGCTCTTCTACTTTTCAAAACTGACCTGTTTAAAAATTACCATGGAGATACTTACAGGCTCATTCCTCATTTTCGTGAAGTAACCCACAGCACTCGTCCTGTAATTTTCAACCACGGTAAATGAAAAGCTAGAAACGCCTCCCCATTTGTTGACTACAGAGATTATAATAACTCTTGAGCAAAAAGTTACTTGGAGTGAGAAATTAGGACAGAAAAAAGGAGCAGCTGCCTACTAGATATGGATTGTTGAAAAAGTAGCAAAATTGTCTGAACTTCTGCACATTCTTGATAATCATTCCTGCAGTGAAACACTGGTTGTTACTCTCTCCCTCAACTTTGAAACTTCCTA
This sequence comes from Pseudorca crassidens, assembly GCF_039906515.1. NCBI lineage: Eukaryota > Metazoa > Chordata > Mammalia > Artiodactyla > Delphinidae > Pseudorca > Pseudorca crassidens. Next base: position 113,425,725 of record NC_090317.1, read on the forward strand.
GGCCAATGGAAGGGCTAAGTGACTATAAAGCCGGGCTCAGGTGTGTCATCACTCTACTACTTGAGGGCTCCCTGGCCTCCCCCATTGAGTATAAGCCCCTCCACCTGGAAAACAAGCTCCATCCACCTTATTTAGCCACCACTCCCCTACCTACACCGTCTACTCCAGCCAAAGTACACATACTTGCTGTTTTCTGAAGAAGCTTCACCCTTGAAATGCCCTTTCCCCACCTCCACCTCAGTCTAATAAAGTCCTACCCATCCTTCAGTAACCTTCTCGAAATGTCACCTAACCTCGTTTTCCTCTGAAACCCCAATAATTGGCTGTACCTTCCCGGCAGCACTTCAGTGCATTTCACCTCATCTCATCTGCCTCTGAACAACGAACTTCTTGGAGCCACCGTCTGCATTACAAGAACCTTTTGATCTTTCGTAGCACCTAGCACCGAGTTCAGAGTAGTGTAGTATGCAATCAAAACTACTTTAAGGAGTGGAATTCCACCTTAGAATTTTTCAAATCAAATAGAGAAACTAAATACCATACCAGGTACAGGAACAATAAATACTGCATCACATTACGTTGTCCTTCAATAAGAAAATAAAACCTTCTGCCCTTTTCTTACTCCTGAAAAAAAGTAAATACTACCAACAGATCGCTAATAGCTTAAATGCACCTTTTCTAGAAAGTTGTTTCCAAATTAATGAAATTCAAACGACTCCGTAAAATTTTTACTTCTCCGTTTCCGTGCTGTGCAATTTGCACTTTTCCCCTTACTACGTGAAAGAGTGAGAACTTCTTTCCTATCCATTTAAAAATTTTTCTTTCTTTCTTTACTCGAAAAGGCAGTGGCTGTTGGAAAACAACCGCATCTAAAGCACTCTAATTCACGTGTGACTTTGCTGAGGTAAAAATAAAATGTCTTGGGGTCCCACTTGCCGTGGTGAGTCCACATGCCTCGGCGGACCCTCAAGTGACCTGTAACAAGCGCGGGGGAAAGGCGCGGGGCCGGGGACGCTGAGTAACGAGATTGCCCCAGCGCCTGAGAGCCGACGAAGGCCGCCTGCGGCAGCTCGACTAAAATGCAGCGGAAGCAGCAGCTAGTCACGGGTGCTGCGGTAGGCAGGGCAGGAAGGTGGCGCTGCCGCCGAGCGCCTACAGCCCGAGCGCACTTCATGGCGGCGAGGGCAATGGCCGCTGTGGGGAGCGAGCACGCCCCTCCGCGCGCACACGCTGCCGTGCCGGGCCTCCGGGACCCGTCACCGGAGCCGCCGCCACCGCCGCCGCCCGCTCTCCGACCCCCCCTTACGGGCTGTAGCGGAATTTTCTCTTCAGACGCCGCCTTCAAGATGGCGGCTCCCCCTCCCAGCAACCCCCTCAATCGTCCCCTGCAGCAGGCGCCGAGCCGCCGCCATCTTGTCCCCCGTCCCTCCCCCCCTCACCGATATTTACATAGCGAAAATCGGCCCGGCCGGCCTGCGGCCTTCACCTCACGCCTGCAGCCTTCGCCTCCTTGCCAGGCCTCGCCCCCGCGCAGTGCCCCGGGCCGGCCGCGGCACCGACCCGGGGCCCCTCGGCCGCGTCCCGGGCCACCGGCCGACCCTCCCCCAACCCCCGCCCGTTTGCGGAGCGCGGCTTCGCCGCCGCTCGGGGCAGCCGGGCTCCTCCCCGGGCCTAACTGCGGCCTCCTTGGGGCCTGCTCGGCGCCGCGCGCCACACCGCCCGGCCTAGCGCGGAAGGGCGCCACGCGGGCCGCCGACCAGGCCGGGACCAGGCCCCTGCGCGCGCGCTAGGCCCCGCGGCCGCGGCGACGCCCGGAACTCACCGGACGGGCGTGCGGGCGGTCGGCGACGGTGGCGGGTGCTGCAGGCCGGCCTTTCTCTGGAGCACTGGGCCGGGCTCCGGCTGGTGGGGCGGGCGGAGGGAGGGAGGAGGGGCCGAGCTCGGAGCTGACAAAAAGCGGCCCAGCTCCCCGGCACGGGCCCGCCGTCAGCACGTCACGTCACCGCCCGGGAGAGAGACCCAGGAAAATGCGGAAGGGTACATAGGCCCCCTCCTTCGCCCGGTGTGTCTCCCTGGTGCTCCGGTCGGCGTGCTCACGCCCTGCAACCGGGGAGCCCAGTGGCCTTGCTGCGGCGGGGTCTCCGGCGGCCGGAGTTTCCGTGACAGCGCCCCCCTTCTTTCCACCTCCTCCGCGCTCCCGCCCGCCGCCGCTACACACGCGCCGCTGCCGCCGCCTCGGCCGTAAAGCCCGCGCGGGGCCGTGGTCCGCCGACCCCGCAGAGAGGCAGGCGGCCCGCACCCGGCCCGGCCGCCCCCCACCATCTCCCGTGGGCCGCGGCCGCCCCCCGGGCCCTCCCCGGAGACCTACCGCCTCTCCGCGCCAGTCCTGGCCGAGGCGCCTGCTCGAGTTGTTTGCAGGCCCTCAGACCCCCGCCCGCAGTAAATGTGTTTTCTTCATCCCCGTGGCTGGAGAAGAAGATAAATTTAGCAACCCCCGCCGTCCCCTGCCTTCGCTTAAAAAAAAAAAAAATCTTTGAAATAAAATGAAAATAGGCTTGCCAGTCTAAATGGGTGCGTGGGCAAAAGGAGGGGGAGAAGGGTTATCCTAGAGCACCTACCAAACCGTTTAATTTTTTTTCTAAATAAGCGTTCAATCAGAGAACCTAATTGATTTTATTAGTTTACGGCGGAAAAAATAAGGGTTACGTTTTGAAACTGGTTTCGCACATTGCAATGAACACGAATTTTTAGTGTATATTTTCTCTATAACCGTGTTTCAAAGTAGGAGAGTCTATGAAATATGTCTTGTGTGATTGTTTCATAAATAATGAATTTTTCACATTCTTTAATAAATACAGAGGGAGGAGCAGAATTGGGATTTGGGTGTTTTTTACAAACTACTTAAGTCTTTCAAAGTTTAAAAAGACTTAGGAGAGAAAGAAAAATATGTATTTGAGTAAATAAAACATTTATCAACCCCAAAAATGTGTATTTTGCATTTTCGTTACTGAAATTTTTATGCTCTTTCCATACTGAACTTGGAACCCAAATTATGTTTAAAACTTACTAGTTAAACGTTAAATGATGTAGCCTTTACATTAATCCGAATCTGATATGCTTTATTTCTTCGTTTAATTCACTAAATGTTAGATAAAGATATTTCTTTTTTTTTAATTCTTTGGCCGCACTGCGCGGCATGTGGGATCTTAGTTCCCCCATCAGGGATCAAACCCACACCCCCTGCATTGGAAGCTCGGAGTCTTAACCACTGGACCACCAGGGGAGTCTGGTAAGTATACTTCTAAAGAGTAAATAAAACAAAAGTTATAAGGCAAATAGCATATTGGTGTGAAATCTCTTCAAATACAGAGGCCTTGTATTTTAGTTTCCTGTCATAACTTTTTTAAAACTCCCAGAATGCGAGTTGTCCTTTCCCTCAGACCTCTTACAATTATAAAATTGCTTTCAAAAAGGAAAAGCAAAGGTACAGTAAGAAATTATCTCTGAGGGACTTCCCTGGTGGTCCAGTGGTTAAGAATCCGCCTGCCAATGCAGGGGACACGGGTTTGAACACTGGTCCGGGAAGATCACACATGCCTCGAAGCAACTAAGCCCGTGCGCCACCACTACTGAGCCTGCGCTCTAAAGCCCGCGAGGCACAACTACTGAAGCCCGCGCGCCTAGAGCCCGTGCTCCGCAACAAGAGAAGCCACCGCAATGAGAAGCCCGCGCACCGCAATGAAGAGTAGCCCCCGCTCGCCGCAACTAGAAGAAGCCCGCGCACAACAACGAAGACCCAATGCAGCCATAAATAAATAAATAAATAAATTTTTAAATGTAGTAAAAAAAGAAGTAATCTCTGAGAAAGTACTTGATGGTAAATTTCCTCTCAAGGCTTTAACCTTGATTTTTTTCAAGCAATTAAATGATAAATAACATGTCTTCATCATTTATAGAAAATTCCACTGGGCTGTGATATAGACTATTCACAGAAAGGTAAATAAAACTAATATTTTTTCAAGTAAAAAAAAGAGAAATAGCTTGTATACCTACACTAATGTGATTTCAAAATATTGATAACCAGCGTTTAAGTACTTTCCAAGGGCTTCCTTTTAATGCTATGGCATGTCAAGGACGGGGTCTCATCAACCATGTAACTGTAAGCAACATGAACACAACCTAATGTCAGCATTCTTGTTAGTTCTTCCATAATTACCATCAAATACTTCTAAGTCCACTAGCACTTAAGAAAAAAGTGTCAAGGAACATAAACAAAAAAGATGTTTGCTCAATTTACAAAACCAGAAGTAGTTTAGGTATCGATACTTTTAAAGAGCCTTTTGCCATTACTTTTCATCCATAAAGAGACTTAACTTTGATGGGAAAAAAGGAAAGGATGGCCTAGTTCTATTAATTATATTAAATAAACCATTACTGGAGTCCAACAAAGATTATTCTATAGATGACTGTACAGATGAGGTCAGCTATACTTTTTTTTGCGTTTTATAAAAGGGAAAATAATTTGTACTTCAAATCCATTTATGGAAGGCTGTAAAAAACAGTGTATGATAAAAATCATTTTACTGGAATTACATTTAATATAAAATTCTTGTGTGATAGAAGTGAAGGCTCAAAGGAAGTGTGAACAGCAGAGATCAGGAATTGTTCGATGTAATAAAACACAATATAGGTTGTGAAAATATTCACAGTAGGACCTTGAAGAGACCTAAAATCACTGAAAGCATTTGGTAATCAAGCACTAAGTGATTAAGCCCCTGACACCTTGCACTTAAAGGACCTACTGCAGCCTCTCTTGCATTGATACTTCTCTTGTTTTAGTATTAGGGACCTAGAGAATTCTGAGCAGAGGGAGTAAAAAGATGTGGTGCTTGCCCTTGGGGAACTCAGGATAAGGAGGCTGTGTATGGCTGAATACAAACATTCTTAAGTGCTTTCATTTTCTCACCTAAATAAACACACAATAAAGTGAAATTTTATTTAGGGAGATTGAGAGCAGAACATTTCAAAGGCATATGCTGTGAATACAAAATAGATGGTTTCAAAGCAGCGAAAGGGATTTTGGTTATGTGCTAAAATTTATTTGTTCCTTCAGAGCTGTTAATGTATATTAGATAGTTAAAAGCAACTACTCAAGGTTTTGACAGTGTTTTAATAACTTAACTAAAAATCCCTGACATGTTTATAGGTCCTTGAGCCAGGAATAATACAAGGCCTTTCAATCATTTTTCCAGGAAAAGATTATTCAGAAAAGAAGCTGTTAAAAAAAGAATAAAAGAAGCTGTTGCTTTTCATTCCTCATCACTGACTGATGGAAATCCAAATAAGAAACAATAAATTATTAGCTTATGAGAAATATAGACCTTCTTGAATAAAGTTGTGGTAATTCATTACATTATATCCCAAAGGTTAAAAAAATATTACTTTCCCCTAGAGAGACCATAGTTTTATTGAACTAAGCATGCCCTATAAAAATTTACCATTTATCTGGTACTTGATACTTATCTTAACATGAGCAAGTTGCATCATGTTGGAATTCAGCTGACTATAATTAATGCCAAGTAAGAATTTTTACTCTGAGTCTTTAAACCACACACACACTCCCCAAGGGAAATAATTTTAAAATAAACAATGACTGACAATTAGGTGGTTTTTGAACAGTACTTTTCACACGAATCATCAGTTGAATAAGACATTGTTTAATTCCTGAAAATCACCAATAGCTAAATTCTACTTCATGGATTATAAATCACAGGACACAGCAAACAAATTAGCTCTCCACTAAAGAGGTGAAAATCAATATATGAGGTCTAGAATAACCAGTAATAATGAGCACCCCAGGCACCCAGATTGGGACCTCTATATACAATTTTCCACTAAAGGAATCAGGGTTCCTGTGATTCCTGGGCTGGAGCAGAAAAGTACAAGATGAACCAGGAATATCTCCTCATAACAGAAAGAAAAGAAAAAGTGTCAAAAGGTCTCAGGAGCCAGTTTAAAGAGGCTCCAGTTGGCTAAAGATGAAAAAATTTGAATGTTAAAAGAATAATTGCTATGGATCAAAACACATTAAGTATGCTCCTGAGTTTATAATGAGGCTTTTAAAAATGATCAACTAGGGGGCTTCCCTGGTGGCGCAGTGGTTGAGAGTCGGCCTGCCAATGCAGGGGACATGGGTTCATGCCCCGGTCCAGGAGATCTCACATGCCGCGGAGCGGCTGGGCCCGTGAGCCATGGCCGCTGAGCCTGCGCGTCCGGAGCCTGCGCGTCCGGAGCCTGTGCTCCGCAACGGGAGAGGCCACAACACTGAGAGACCCGCGTACCGCAAAAAAAAAAACCAACAAAACAAACAAAGAAAAAAAACAAATAAAAATGATCAACTAGGGACTTCCCTGCTGGCGCAGTGTATAAGACTCTGCGCTCCCAGTGCAGGGGGCCCAGGTTTGATTCCTGGTTGGGGAACTAGATCCCGCATGCAGGCTGCAACTAAAGATCCTTCCTGCGGCAACAAAGATCCCGCGTGCCACAACTAAGACCTGGAGCAGCCTAAATAAATAAATATTTTAAAACTATAATAAAAATTTAAAAATAAGTAAATAAAAATGATCAACTAGTGGTGATGGTTGCACGGCTTTGTGAGTATATAAGAAACTAGTGAAACATATACTTTAAAAGGGTGACTTTTATAGCATGTGCCTTATATCTTTTTTTTGTCCCCCCTCCCACCTCCCTACCTCCCCGCATTATATCTTGATATCTAAAAAATGATCACCTTTGGAGAATACTAGAGAACCAACCATTATTTTGAAAACTAGTAAAGGGAAAGATCAAGTAGTACTTATCCTGTATGAACTATACCTCAGGTTAAACAAATAGTTGATGAAAGGAATATTCTTTTAATAGAAGTATTCCTACTAATACATGAAGAAGCCTTGATAGAATATCACCATTTTGCAACCGCTAATAAATCAACGGATCTAAGCAACAATCATCAATAGCTGCTAACCAGAGTGACAACCAGACATATGCCTCATAATTGAAGTACACAATGTACTGGCCAAAAAAATCAAACCTGAACCTGATCAACGCCCTAGCTCTTTGCCAATTTACAGGAAATGTAAGGACAGAGAAACTTACCAATGAAACAACAGGAAATGTAATCGACAAAATCTAGATGGTGGGAAACACTATGGGATCTTCTTTCTTCAACAAATAAATTATAAGGAAAAAAACATTGGAGGGAAAACCAACAGATGAGAAAAGACATAAAAAATATATCAATCAATTGAAGTATATGAACTCTATTTTAAACTTGAGTCAAACAAATAAGTATAAAAAAAATGAGACAATCAGAAAAATGTGAACACTGACTGGATTGCTATCAACACTAACTGGATAAACGCTGATATAAACAAATTATTGTTAATCTGGTTTAAGTGTGAAGATGGTGTGATTATATCTTTGAGCCCTTATCTTTTAGAGATATATTATCAAAATATTTACAGATAAAATGATACACTAGGATAGATGGCCTTCAAGCTAATCTGGGAGGCTGGGGGCGGGAAAGAGGTTGAGGGTTAAGTGGGTGGGGGATATGAATGAAAGAAGATTGCCCTTGAGCAGACAGTTGTTGAGGCTGTAGGATGGGCACATGGGGGCTTGATGCATTCTTCTCTTTGTGTATATATTTGAAATTTTCCATAGTAAGTTTAAAACACAAACAAATAAACATACAAAGCAAAAATTATCTTCAAATTTCAAAGAATCTTTGGAGTAAGGCAAGCATTACAGATATTAGTTGCTTCCTTTCTCACTTTTCTGTGGACCATATAACACCACTTATTTTCAAAACAGCATAATTAAGCAATAAAATAAATAAAATTAGAACAACATTATGAAAACAGCAATGTTTTTCAATTTTGGAAGGGAACAACACCTTGCTAAAGGTGAAAATTCCTGGGCCTCAATTCCTAGAAATTCTGGTTTTTAGTAGGTACAGTATAGGGCTGAGGAATCTGCAATTTAACCAAGCCCACACACCAACAGTACTTTAAGAAATACTAGTATATCCTGGTAAGTGCCTCTTTGCCCACATTTATAAGAGTTTCTCTTGGAGTATAAAGAAATAAAATTGCTGGATATGGTACATTTTCAATATTACTTTCCAAAATGACTGTACTAATATACATTCCCTCCAGCAGAAGAGAATTCCCAGTTCCCCATTCCTTCGCCAACTGTTGATGTGCTCATGCTTTTAAATTTTTGCCAAGAACATAACTATCTTACAGAATGACCTTTCAGCTAGCAACATTTGTTAAAGCAGCTCTTGAAAAACCTTCCACATTTTGAACAAAGACTCCTTTTTAATGACATAATTACTTTTCACCCCAAAATACATTAAATAAATATGCTAAAAGAAACGATCATTCAACCTTAAGTTTAAAGCAAAAATATTCTCACCAACTACGGACATAAGAATTCTTCTTCAGAGAATCTCATATGGAAGAAATTTGAATTGTGCTCTGTGTTTACATGAACCACAAATGTTTTTTGATTGTTTTTGCATACAGACATCAAGCAAATAGAAACAAACAGCCCAAATTGAGAACAAAACAGGAAGAAGCATCTGGCAGAAATGTGGAAAGTTTCGTAATTCTCCAAAAGGTGAGGCGAGCCAAGGACACAGCAGGAATCTGACCTAGTAAAGTTAAAGTTTCAGTGAAGTGTGGACCGTGCATATAAGACTCCTAGTCCCTGGCACTGGAGCCCCCACTTTATGATAATAACATTACATTAAGGGAAAATTCACATGAAGTTGAAGTAAGCAATAAAGAGAACATGATGTGATCTGGTCTGGTGATAAAGTCCCGGAAGGTTCTTGCTGTAAAGAATGACTTTGTGAGTAGACCAAAAAAACAAAAACAAAAGGATCATGAACAAAAGGGTTAAAGTGGCCTGTGCTCTGGAGCAGAGCTTCTCAAAGGTTAATGGGCACCAAATCGCCTGGGGATGTTGTGAGAAACGCTCCTTGTGATGCAGTGGGTCCTGAATGGGGCCTGAGATTCTGCATTTCCTCTGAGCGCCCAGGCTAGGCCTGTGCAGCAGTGGTCTGTGGGATCCTGCAGAGCTGCCGCTCCTCCCCCGACTCTGCCTGAAGTCTGTCACTGAGAAGTCGTGTATGGCAGGTACCTGCCAGCACTGCTGCTAGAAAGACAGAGAAGCCCTGGCCCGGGAAATGGCCGAAGCCCATCTCCCCGGGGACCCCTCCGGATAAAGGGGCTGCCTCATTGCAGCCAGGGGCTTCGTCCTCCCAGGCCTTCTGTGGCCCAGGAGGGTTGGGGGTAGAACAAGGAAGGAATCAAGCGCTCTTGGGATTAACACTGTCACCCACGTGCACGCCCCCAGGAACTCATCAGGCAGAGGTGGAGGAGAAAACGACGAGAGAGATGATCGATCGATACGGAGAACAGAGAGGGAGCGCCAGCACCCAGGTACTCGCTGTTCCCAGCCAAGACACGCAATGAAAGATCTTCGAGAAAATGGTTTTCCTAAGCTTGAGGAAGACCTGTATCTGCAGACCGCAAGAACTTGCCACACTTCAGGGAAGATGAACTACCTACACACAGACACATTTGGCAACAATTTTTAACAAGGGGAAGACACCCTGTGATCGTTACGGCAGGAGAAAACAAGTCATCATTAATTGAGGGCTTACCTTGAGTTCCACACGCCACTTGGTGCTTTCCGTGAACGCTCTCACTTAACCCTCAGAGCATTCCAGTAAAGTGGCGGTACTGGCCTTTAAGTGGACTGGATTCAGAAACTCGGACGATCTTGTCAGGATCCCTGTGCTCTCCAGCTGCCTCAGCTCTCTCACTCCGCGTGGGAGCAGGCAGGCTTCCCCCAGAGCGGCACACGCAGCTCCGGGCTCACGTTGTCCCAGCTCAGTTACCCCGGAAGAAAGGCAGGGTCCCTCTTCTGATTTCACCACGGAAGGACACCGGTTGTCTTTATGTTCTGGGCTTGCCCTTGGATCCACCGCGGTGGCCAAGAGGAGGGAGGAAGATACTTGGCCAGGGGCTGAGGACACTGTGATTAGAAGTCCCAGAACTAACAGATTAGAGTGAGAAAAAAATAGACAAATAAAAGAGAGGAAGGATGGTTTGGCTAACAAATGCAAAGGGTCCACGACAGGGAGGTCTAGGAGCTGCCCCACTTTACAGATGACGACAGAAAGGATTAGAGAGGTCGAGTAACTTGCCCAAGGTCGCACATCCCGGGTGAGTTGAAGAGCCAGGACACAAACCGAGGCAGTCTGACCAGGGCTCTTAACCACTCTGCTATAAGGCAACAAGACCAGTTTGGTTTCAGGCTTCTCTGCAACCTCAGCTTTCAGAAGAAAATGGAGCAACAGCTAGACTTTGTGGAGAAAAAGATTGTAACCGAAGATTTGCGTGCTCTTCCAAATTGTCTTTCACAATAATACGGAACAGATATTAAACACACCCTGTGTGGCAGGCACAGGTCTAAGTTCTAAGGGGACCTGTGCACTAGTATACCTGAGCTGGGGGGAGGGGAGGATGGTGGCCCACTTCTCCCAGAGTGACACATCTGCTCTATAAGAGGGTAAGTGGGCAGGGATAGTAGCCCGTGCTCTTCTCATCTTGCTTCTCCTGCTATGGAACCTTTGCCCTGTGAGCCAGCTGGAGTGATCACGGCCCAGTACTACACAGCCTCCCGCACGTGTAGTAGAACTTCTGTCCTACAGCGGATGCTGGGCAGGGGGAGAGAGCTCCACCCCTCTGCCCTGCACCTGCCTGGATATACCTTCTGCAACACACAGCTGGCTGTGATGAGAGATGGTAATGGCCTGCCCTTCCTGGAGTGAAACCATAGCTCTACACCGGGAGCTGTGAGGAAACGGGGCCGCACCTTTCTGACTGTATTTTCCAAGAATAGAGCTTCCAACACACTGAGCTGGGGATGGAAAGCAGTTCTTGGCTCAAATGCCACAGACTCCCATTGTTCCTAATAAGGTTTGTAGTAGATTTCTTGAATACATGTTTCTCTATTCACTGTATGTCCTTAGAACAAATTCCAGAGACTTTAAATGATTGGGTTTTTAGAATAATTTTCACTAGTTAAATGGTTATTTCACTGGGGAGAGTAGCTCCCAACCTCCTTGCCCCACCATTTTGAAAGTCTGCTACCTTAATCAGGTTTTTTTTTTTAAGCAAAAAATAAGTTTGTTTGGTAATATTATAACCTCATGATTCAAACACATTCAATGTGTTTCGACCCACTGCAATTTTTTTTTTTTTTTGGGCTGCGTTGTGCGGCTTGCAGGGTATTAGTTCCCTGACCAGGGATTGAACCTGGGCCCAGCAGTGAAAGCGTGCAGTCCTAATCACTGGACCGCCAGGGAATTCCCCAATGCAGTTATTTTTATTGATGTTAAAATTATCCCAACTGTGGCTAGTGGGAACTTCTTTAAGTTGCCTCCAGAGTCCTTCTGAAGTGACCCTAACAGTAACGGACAACTTTCTTGCTACTAAAATACCATGGGGCTTCCCTGGTGGTGCAGTGGTTAAGAATCCACCTGCCAATGCAGGGGACACGGGTTCGAGCCCTGGTCTGGGAAGATCCCACAAGCCGCGGAGCATCTAAGCCCGTGCTTAACTACTGAGCTTACGCTCTAGACCCCGTGAGCCACAACTACTGAAGCCCGCACACCTAGAGCCCATGCTCTGCAACAAGAGAAGCCACCACAATGAGTAGCCTGTGCACCACAACAAAGAGTAGCCCCCACTCACCACAACTAGAGAAAGCCCCATGCACAGCCACGAAGACCCAACACAGCCAAAAATAAATTAAAATAAAATAAAATACTATGTACATGACCTTCCACAGACCCACAAAATGCTTTTGAAAAACTTAAAAGTCATAGTTACCAGGGAACTCCCTGGTGGTCCAGTGGTTAGAACTCCATGCTCTCACTGCCAAGGGCTGGGGTTCACTCCCTGGTCGGGGAACTAAGATCCCACAGCTGCACAGTGCGGCTAAAAAAAAAAAGTCATGGTTACCAGCATCAAAAGGAATATGTAGGCCTTCCAAAGAAACAAAGATAAAATCAAACACTCAAAAGAGAAAAATAAATTTAAAAATCATAAAGCAAATAAAAAATAAGGAAACATTAAAATAGTATAGAAAAATATAACATGAATAATAAAACAAATGTATTAGTGATCATGATAAATAAAAATGGAATCTACTCCCTTATTAAAAATTAAGATTCACAAATTGGATTAAAATTCAATTTTATATTATTTAAATGAAGCACAAAATGAAACAAAAAGATTAATGTAAAGGGAGGGGAAACATATAAAACAAATACAAATTAAGAGAAATCAGATATGAAAATACTTACATTAGTAGAGTTTGACGTTAAAAAAAGACATGGAAATTTATAAAGAAATTTATACGTAGAAGGATAGAAAAACGCTTAACAATATGATTAATACCCTGCAAATAAAAGTCCAGGACCAGACAGCTTCATTGAAGAATTCTACCAAACATACAAAGAATGACTTATGCCTATCCTTCTTAAACTAGTCCAAAAAATTGCAGAGGAGGGAACACTCCCAAATTCATTCTATGAAGATACCACACCACAACGAAGAGTAGCCCCCACTCGCTGCAAGTAGAGAAAGCCCGCGTGCAGCAACAAAGACCCAACACAGCCAAAAATAAATAAATGAAATAAATTTATTTTTTAAAAAAAAGACCTACCTATAAGACATGACTCCATAAAACTCCTAGAAGAGAAAATAGGCGAAACATTCTCTGACATAAATCACAGCAGTATTTTTTTAAATCTGTCTCCCAAGGCAAAAGAAATAAAAGCAAAAATAAACAAATGGGACCTAATCAAACTTAAAAGCTTTAGCACAGCAAAGGAAACCATCAACAAAATGAAAAGGCAACCTGTGGAATGGGAGAAAATATTTGCAAACGATGCATCTGACAAGGGGTTACTATCTAAAATATACAAACAGCTCATACATCTCAATATCAAAAAAGAAAACAACCCAATCAAAAAATGGGCAGAAGACCTAAATAGACGTTTCTCCAAAAAAGACATAGAGATGGCCAATGGGCACATGAAAAGATGCTCAACATCGCTAATCATTAGAGAATGCAAATCAAAACTACAATGAGGTACCACCTCACACTGGTCAGAATGGCCATCATCAAAAAGTCTACAAATAATAAATGCTGGAGAGGGTGTAGAGAGAAAGGAACCCTCCTACACTGTTGGTGGGAATGTAAACTGGTGCAGTCACTACAGAAAACAGTATGGAGTTTCCTTAAAAAACTAAAAATAGAGCTATCATACGATCCAGCAATCCCACTCCTGAGTATATATCCAGAAAAAATGAAAACTCTAAGTCAAAAAGATACATGCACCCCAATGTTCACAGCAGCACAATTTATAATATACAAGACATGGAAACAACACAAGTGCCCACCAACAGACAACTGGCTTAAGAAGATGTGGTATTTATAGACAATGGAATATAACTCAGCCTTAAAAAGAATGAAATATTGTCACTTGCAGCAACATGGATGTACCTAGAGAATATTGTATTCAGTGAAGTAAGTCAGACAGAAAAAGACAAATACTATATGATATCACTTATATGTGGAATCTAAAAATAATACAAATGAATCTATATACAAAACAGAAACAGACTCACAGACATAGAAAACAAACTTATGGTTACCAAAGGGGAGAGGGAGGGAGGGAGGGACAAAATAGGAGTATGAGATTAACAGATACAAACTACTATACATAAAATAGCTAAGCAACAGGGATTTACTGTATAGCACAGGGAATCATATTCCATACCTTGCAATAACTTAAAACAGAATACAATCAGAAAAAAAATAACTGAATCACTTTGTTATACACCTAAAACTAACACAATATTATAAATCAATTATACTTCAGTAAAAAATAATATCATTAATAAGTCTTGCTATTTAATAGCTCCCTGGAAAGAAACATGTATACTAGACAATATACCATTTTCCCCCCTCAGTGCCCATGCAACCTTTACAAAAATTGAATACATGGATACAACTGCACCAACAGTGGCACTTAAACAGGGTTCAATTACTAAAGAAGACTCACAGGACCCAAAATGACAAAACTTACAAATGTACAGTTTATTACAGGGAAAGGACACAGTATAGCAAGAGTATGAAAGTCAGAATATACATCACAGCATATGATTCATAGCAGGGGTCTAGAAAGCCCAAGTGTAGGCTCCTATTGTTTTCTTTTCCTCTTTTCCCACAAGATATTCTGTACTCATCTTGTGTCTTCCTGCCCCAGTGCTAGAATTAGCCATTTCTTCAAGGAGCCCTGATTCCATTTATGGGAGAAAGGTACTTAGAAACAAAGATTTGGACGTTAGGTGTGCTTACTGCTGCTGGGGTGCCACTGTTTCTAGGCCATTTCAACAGTCAGAGCCAGGAACTATATCTAAGTATACCACCCTACATATACAGACATACCTACATTTCTGTACCTATTTACCAACTAGAGTACAGTATTTATGTATAGTTCTTTTTGTTGGTAGCCTTACATTACCTAGCCAAAACACAGGCTTTCTTTTCTTTCTTTCTTTTTTTAATGTACTGGGGTATAATAGACAAAGAGCATTATACTAGTTTCAGGTATATAACATAATGACTCGATATATGTATATATTACAAAATGATTCCCACAATAAGTCTAGTTAACATCCATCACCATACAAAGTTACAGATTTTTTTCTTGTTATGAGAACTTTTAAGATCTACTCTCTTAGCAACTTTCAAATATGCAATAAAGTAGCATTAACTATTATTAAATGAAGCACAAAATGAAACAAAAAGATTCATGTAAATGAAGTGGAAATATATAAAACAAATGCAAATTAAGAGAAATCAAAGATGAAAATACATTACTAGAATTTGAAATTTTAAAAAATGTCACCATGCTGTACATTATATCTCCGTGACTTGTTTATTTGTAACTGGAAGTTTATACCTTTTGACCCCCTTCACCCATTTCACCCACTCCTCACCCCTCGCCTCTGGGAGCCACCAGTCTGTTCTCTGTACCTATGAGCTTGAAAACACTGTTTTTCAGTTTCTTAGCAACTTTTCCCCCTACCCTCTTTGGTGAAGTTGTCATACATTTTGAACACAATTAAATTATTTTGTCACACTCTGAGACCATTAACGACCAAAGTGACTTTTAAAAATTTGCATACAGTAAAGTTCATGCTTGGTGGTGTACCATTCTACAGGTTTTGACAATTGTAGAGTCATGTATCCACTACCCCTTGTGCAGCCCATTACATACTCAATCCTTCCCTCTCCCCCAATCCCTGGCAACCACTGACCTGCTTTCCTAGTCCTGTTGTAAACTAAATAGTGATATGGAAAGCTAGCCATGTCCTAATCCCCACAAGGGTTGAATATTATATCATATGGCAAAGGGGATTTTGCAGATGTGATTATCCAGGTGGGTCCTAAATGTAATCACAAGGGTCCTTAAAGAGGGCAGCAAGAAAGTCAAAGGAGGTAGTACGAGACATGAGGATGGAAGCAAGAGGTTGGAGTGATGTGAGGAAGGAGTCACAAGCTAAGGAATACAGGTGGCCTCCAGAAGCTAGAAAAGGCATGGAAAATAAATTCTCCCCTAGAGGTTCAAGAAGAAACCAGCCCAACCTTGACTTTATTTAGCCTAGTTAAACTGATTTCAGATTTCTGGCCTCCAGAATTGTAAGAGGATGAACTTGTGGTAATTTTTTATAGCAGCAATAGGAAATGAATACACATATCTTTAGTCTTGTCTTTTTCAAAATGCCACATGAATAGAATCATACAATACTTCTGGGTCTTTGGGGTCTGGCTCCTTTCGCTTGGCAAAATGCATTTAAGATTCGTCCATGCTTAAGTTATGCATATTTTACTGCTTACAAAAATGATTCATTCATGTTATTGAGTGAATCAATAGATCTTTCCTTCTTATGACTGACTAGTGTTCCACTGTATGCATGTACCAGTTTGTTTATCCAATCACCTGTTGAAGGACATCTGGTTGTTTCCAGTTTTTGATAAAGATGCTATAAACATTTGCATACAAGTTTTTGTGTGTACATAAATTTTTATTTCACTTGGCTACGAAAGACAACTCATAAGGGACTTCCCTGGTAGTTCAGTGGTAAAGAATCCGCCTTCCAACGCAAGGGACGTGGGTTCGATCCCTGGCCGGAGAACTAAGATCCCACATGCCGCGGGGCAACTAAGCCCGCATGCCACAACTATTGAGGTCGCACGCCTCAATGGGAGAGCCCGCGTGTCGCAAACTATAGAGCCCATGCGCCCTGGAGCCCGTTCGCCACTAGAGAGAGAAAACCGGCACGCCACAACTAGAGAGAGGACCGCGCACTGCAACGAAGAGACTGTGCGGTAACAAAAAGATCCAGTGTGCAACAACTAAGACCCGACGCAGCCAAAAACATAAGGAAAATAAATAAACAAAATAAATATTAAAAAGACAAATCATAGGGATTCATAGCTTTTACGCCATGGAGATGTCGATTTAAATATCATTACCAGGGAAACATATTACTAAATAATACAAACAAAAAGAGTTAACAGACTTTTTAAGGCCAAGGTTACATTCACAGAACAAGCCATAAGTTCTCAGTTCCAGATGGTTTACAAGTCCCCTTTGTCAGAAATAACATTTTCAAGGACATTTTAAGAAACCAGAATATCATCTTCTTATTCTGTTGCTGGGATTTCTTACACCAGCAGTTAGGAAGGGCCTGTGGTTTTTCAGACTAAATGATGAAATTCCATTATTTAGAACTGTGAGAAATAAGGACAGTTCTAAGAAGATTAAAACTTACTATGGAAAGGAAAGGGGCAAAATAGAATTACAGACAATTGGAATAGGAGCATGTAATGTTACCCACCCCTAGTCCTTAGTATTGTTTGCTATGAAACTTCGTCAAATAGTTTCATGAAGTCATTACAATTTACCTGTTTTTTCCAACAGATATGCAGTGACACTTCTGCCAGGGGAGTTTTGCCTGAATAGAGAAAAAAATAAGGCATTCAAACATAAAAGTGGCAATATTTTTCCTTAAGGGACCAAAACTACAGAGGAAGAACTCTGAGTTGCACCCCTCAATGTGAAATCAGGTTCAAGTCATGTAATATGCAAAAGGCTTGTAAAACCAACCTCAAAGTGGGTAACAAATATTTCTCAGGGTATGGGATTTTCTCCTACTTACAAGCTAACAAGTTAGCCTGTTACTATTTCCTGGGTGCCAGCAGCACAGTAAGCAGTATGAGCACCGTCAGCATATTTCTGTGGGTTCCCCACATCCCCAGGTCCAACAGGGGGCCATGCAGAGGGGCCAGGTGGACACAGTGCATGTCTGCATCACAGCCGCAGGATACTGGCCTTGGGAAATTCACATCTTTTACAGCAAGCCTGCTCTTTATCCCAGAGGGAAATATCACCTCATCCCTCAAGACAGCTCCCTGCAAACAGCCCTGAGAAATGAGCCAGGTAAAGTGGTCAGGGCCTTGCATTCTTGCCATATAAAACAAGAACAAGCAGGGCCACTCTGGGCTGTGTCAGATTGTATCTCCCAATAATATTATGCCCAGAGAGAAGAGAGGCCATCTCTCCTTCCACATGAAGTGAACAATAAGACGTACTGCCCAAAGTTTTGTCCCTAGAATATTTTCTTTTACCACTATTTTTCAGTGGTAAAATAGAGGCTAGAATGCAGCTACATTCTGCCTTTATCTGGTTCCAGCAAACTGTGCAAAAACCAGGCCTGTCCTTTTTCTCTGTTAACCAGTCATAGAGAACTCTCTAGGAAGCCATAAATGCGGATTAAGTGAGAAGTTAATCAGTAGGAACAAGTACTGGAGGAGTTTAAAACACCTCTTCAGGCAGTTTACTTGTGCCTTCTGACTAGCTTGGACTCAATCGTATATATAACGTTATTATTTTCAAACAGAATACCGCTGTCACATCCAACTTTATGTTTCCATGGATCAGATAACACCTAGTTCTTGACGGTCATTTCAAGTAGCATACCTCACTCTCCTTTTACCTTCCAGATCTCCTGCCCATGCTTTCCAATGAGTGAACCCACCCAGAAGCTAGAGGGCTAGGAAATCTGTTGATACAGTCCCTTCCCAGGGCCAGGGGAGGTAGGGAGGGGTGGAGTGAATCTCGAAGGGCAAATGGAAGATATCCAGCACAGCCCATAAATGGCATTGATGTCATTGGTGTGATTTTCTAAAACATTAAACCATTCTTGGTAACGTTCCAAACAAAACAACACACACTCCTTTCAATTTACACAGTAGTTCCGTTCCTGGAAAATTCCAGGATACTAAAACTGTTCAGAAAATACTTTTGAGTTATGCTCGCTTCAGCAGCGATATACTAAAATTGGAATTATACAGAGAAGATTAGCATGGCCCCTGAACCAGAATGACATGCGCATTTGTGGAAGCATCCCATATTTTTAAAAGTAAATTTTAGAAAAAGAAAAAAGTACTTTGACTTTATATGTAAAATGAGGTTAGGCTTAGGCTGAGACAATCACAGATAGGTTTCTCATACACACGACTGGCTAGGGGAACATTTAAAAATTATGTAAGGTGTAGAAAAATTCATCCCTGTGAATGTCACATGCATTGAAGGACATATGATATTCTTGGCCCCTGCCCTCTAACTGCCAGGAGATTCCTGCCAGGGGATTCCTGCCAGGGGATTCCTGTCAGTCACTGTAACAACCAAAATAGCCCCATGTGTTTTCAAAGCATACCCTTGGTGGTACTGCCCTCAGTGAGACCCTCTCCTAAGGTGAAACATTCATCCTTACAGAATTTGAGTCTGACACTTCATCCCCTTAGCGGCTGGGGGAGACAATAAATGGAAGAAATGACTTTTCAATTCATGGGTCCTTGTTCAATCCAATATACAAGTCTCTGACCCAGCTACCAAACACTTGCTGCCATTTCTAGCAACATACTGTGAATTTGAATTTTATGATTTAATATAAATAAAAAGTAAGAAGGGCTTCCCTGGTGGCGCAGTGGTTGAGAGTCCGCCTGCCGATGCAGGGGACACAGGTTCGTGCCCCGGTCCGGGAAGATCCCACATGCCGCGGAGCGGCTGGGCCCGTGAACCATGGCCGCTGGGCCTGCGCGTCTGGAGCCTGTGCTCCGCAATGGGAGAGGCCACAACAGTGAGAGGCCCGCGTACCGGAAAAGAAAAAAAAAAAAGTAAGAAAATAACTGGATGCGAAGCTCAAGCTTCACATGGAGCCAGGTAAAGTTTATAAATAACCACATTTCATGTCACTTGAAATTAAACTATAACATTTTTCTAGTTTTAACTTACACATTTTAGGTAACACATACACATTATATAAAATTATAAAATAGACACAAAAATAAAAAGTAAAAACATAATATTCTGTGGTAGACAGAATAATGGTCCCCCTCAAAGATGTCCATGACCTAATCCCTGGAACAATTTACATGGCAAAAGGGATTCTAAAGATGTGACTAGGGAATCCCCAGGTGGTCCAGTGGTAGAAAATCCACCTCCCAACGCAGGGGACGTGTGCTCTATCCCTGGTCAGGGAACTAAGTTCCCACATGCAGCAGGGCAACTAAGCCCGCGCGCCACAACTACTGAGCTCTTGTGCCTCATCTAGAGCATACGTGCTGCAAACTACAGAGCCCATGTGCTCTGGAACCCACGCACCACAACTACAGAGCCCACACGCCACAACTAGAGAGAAGCCCGCACACCACAATGAACAGCCCACGAGCCACAATGAAAGATCTCACGTGCCTCAACGAAGATCTTGGGTGCCACAACAAAGACCCAACACAGCCAAAAAGAAATAAAATAATTAATTAATTAATTATCTTTTTATTTTATTTTATTTTTCATACAGCAGGTTCTTATTAGTCATCAATTTTATACACATCAGTGTATACATCTCAATCCAAACCTCCCAATTCATCACACCACCATCCCCACCCCCCTGTGGCTTTCCCCACTGGTGTCCATATGTTTGTTCTCTACATCTGTGTCTCAAATTCTGCCCTGCAAACCGGTTCATCTGCACCGTTTTTCTAGGTTCCACATACATGCGTTAATATACGATATTTGTTTTTCTCTTTCTGACTTACTTCACTCTATATGACAGTCCCTAGATCCATCCACGTCTCAACAAATGACCCAATTTCGTTCCTTTTTATGGCTGATTAATATTCCACTGTATAAATGTACCACATCTTCTTTACCCATTCGTCTGTCGATGGGCATTTAGGTTGCTGCCATGACCTGGCTATTGTAAATAGTGCTGCAATGAACATTGGGGTGCATGTGTCTTTTTGAATTATGGTTTTCTCTGGGTATATGGCCAGTAGTGGGATTGCTGGATCATATGGTAATTCTATTTTCAGTTTTTTAAGGAACCTCCATACTGTTCTCCATAGTGGCTGTATCAATTTAGATTCCCACCAACAGTGCAAGAGGGTTCCCTTTTTTCCACACCCTCTCCAGCATTTATTGTTTGTAGATTTTCTGATGATGCCCATTCTAACTGGTGTGAGGTGATACCTCATTTGTAGTTTTGATTTGCATTTCTCTAATAATTAGTGATGTTGAGCAGCTTTTCATGTGCTTCTTAGCCACCTGTAGGTCTTCTTTGGAGAAATGTCTATTTAGGTTTTCTGCCCATTTTTGGATTGGGTTGTTTGTTTATTTAATATTGAGCTGCATGAGCTGTTTATATATTTTGGAGATTAATCCTTTGTCTGTTGATTCGTTTGCAAATATTTTCTCCCATTCTGAGGGTTGTCTTTTCATCTTGTTTATGGTTTCCTTTGCTTTGCAAAAGATTTTAAGTTTCATTAGGTCCCATTTGTTTATTTTTGTTTTTATTTCCATTACTCTAGGAGGTGGATCAAAAAAGATCTTGCTGTGATTTATGTCATAGAGGGTTCTTCCTATGTTTTCCTCTAAGAGTTTCATAGTGTCCGGTCTTACATTTAGGTCTTGAATCCATTTTGAGCTTATTTTTGTGTATGGTGTTAGGAGATGTTCTAATTTCATTCTTTTACATGTAGTTGTCCAGTTTTCCCAGCACCACCTATTGAAGAGACTGTCTTTCCTCCATTGTATACCCTTGCCTCCTTTGTCATAGATTAGTTGACCATAGGTGCATGGGTTTATCTCTGGGCTTTCTATCCTATTCCATTGATCTATATTTCCGTTTTTGTGCCTGTACCATACTGTCTTGATTACTGTAGCTTTGTAGTATAGTCTGAAGTCACGAGTCTGACTCCTCCAGCTCCGTTTTTTTCCCTCAAGACTGTTTTGGCTATTCGGGGCCTTTTTTGTCTCCATACAAATTTTACGATTCTTTGTTCTAGTTCCATAAAAAGTGCCATTAGTAATTTGATAGGGATTGTATTGAATCTGTAGATTGCTTTGGGTAGTATAGTCATTTTCACAATATTGATTCTTCCAATCCAAGGACATGGTATATCTCTCCATCTGTGTCATCTTTGATTTCTTTCATCAGCGTCTTATAGTTTTCTGCATACAGGTCTTTTGTCTCCCTAGGTAGGTTTATTCCTAGGTATTTTATTCTTTTTGTTGCAATGGTAAAAGGGAGTATTTCCTTAATTTCTCTTTCAGATTTTTCATCATTAGTGTATAGGAATGCAAGAGATTTCTGGGCATTAATTTTGTATCCTGCAATTTTACCAAATTCACTGATTAGCTCTAGTAGTTTTCTGGTGGCATCTTTAGGATTCTCTATGTATAGTATCATGTCATCTGCAAAAAGTGACAGTTTTACTTCTTCTTTTCCAACTTGTATTCCTTTTATTTCTTTTTCTTCTGTAATTGCCGTGGCTAGGACTTCCAAAACTATGTTGAATAATAGTGGTGAGAGTGGACATCCTTGTCTTGCTCCTGATGTTAGAGGAAATGTTTTCAGTTTTTCACCATTGAGAATGATGTTTGCTGTGGGTTTGTCGTATATGGCCTTTATTATGTTGAAGTAGGTTCCCTCTATGCCCATTTTCTGGAGAGTTTTTGTCATAAATGGGTGTTGAATTTTGTCACAAGCTTTTTCTGCATCTATTGAGATGATCATATGGTTTTTCCTTTTCAATTTGTTAATATGGTATATCACATTGATTGATTTGCATATATTGAAGAATCCTTGCATCCCTGGGATAAATCCCACTTGATCATGGTGTATGATCCTTTTAATGTGTTGTTGGATTCTGTTTGCTATTATTTTGTTGAGGATTTTTGCATCTATATTCATCAATGATATTGGTCTATAATTTTCTTTTTTTGTATATTTGTCTGGTTTTGGTATCAGGGTGATGGTGGCCTCATAGAAAGAGTTTGGGAGTGTTCCTTCCTCTGCAATTTTTTGGAAGAGTTTGAGAAGGATGAGTGTTAGCTCTTCTCTAAATGTTTGATAGAATTCACCTGTGAAGCCATCTGGTCCTGGACTTTTGTTTGTTGGAAGATTTTTAATCACGGTTTCAATTTCATTACTTGTGATTGGTCTGTTCATATTTTCTATTTCTTCCTGGTTCAGTCTTAGAAGATTATACCTTTCTAAGAATTTGTCCATTTCTTCCAGGTTGTCCATTTTATTGGCATACAGTTGCTTGTAGTAGTCTCTTAGGATGCTTTGTATTTCTGCGGTGTCTGTTGTAACTTCTCCTTTTTCATTTCTAATTTTATTGATTTGAGTCCTCTCCCTCTTTTTCTTGATGAGTCTAGCTAATGGTTTATCAATTTTGCTTATCTTCTCAAAGAACCAGCTTTTAGTTTTATTGATCTTTGGTATTGTTTTGTTTCTATTTCATTTATTTCTGCTCTGATCGTTATGATTTCTTTCCTTCTGCTAACTTTGGGTTTTGTTTGTTCTTCTTCCTCTAATTCCTTTAGGTGTAAGGTTAGATTGTTTATTTGAGATTTTTCTAGTTTCTTGAGGTAGGCTTGTAAAGCTATAAACTTCCTTCTTAGAACTGCTTTTGCTGCATCTCCTAGGTTTTGGATTATCGTGTTTTCATTGTCATTGGTCTCTTGGTATTTTTTGGTTTCCTCTTTGATTTCTCAGTGATGTCTTGGTGATTTAGTAACATATTGTTTAGCCTCCATGTGCTTGTGTTTTTTACGTTTTTTTCCCCTGTAATTCATTTCTAATCTCATAGCATTGTGGTCAGAAAAGATGCTTGATATGATTTCAGTTTTCTTAAATTTACTGAGGCTTGATTTGTGACCCAAGATGTGATCTGTCCTGGAGAATGTTCCGTGCATATTTGAGAAGAAAGTGTAATCTGCTGTATTTGGATGGAATGTCCTATAAATATCAATTAAATCTATCTGGTCTACTGTGTCATTTAAAGCTTCTGTTTCCTTATTTATTTTCATTTTGTATGATCTGTCCATTGGTGTGAGGTGTTAAAGTCCCCCACTATTATTGTGTTACTGTCGATTTTCTCTTTTATAGCTGTTAGCAGTTGTCTTATGTATTGAGGTGCTCCTATGTTGGGTGCATATATATTTATAATTGTTATATCTTCTTCTTGGATTGATTCCTCGATCATTATGTAGTGTCCTTCCTTGTTCTTGTAACATTCTTTATTTTAAGGTTTATTTTATCTGATATGAGTATTGCTACTCCAGCTTTCTTCTGATTTCCATTTGCACGGAATATCTTTTTCCATCCCCTCACTTTCAGTCTGTATGTGTTCCTAGGTCTGAAGTGGGTCTCTTGTAGACAGCATATATATGGGTCTTGCTTTTGTATCCATTCAGCAAGCCTGTGTCTTTTGGTCGGAGCATTTAATCCATTCACGTTTAAGGTAATTATCGAAATGTATGTTCCTATGACCATTTTCTTAATTGTTTTGGGTTTGTTTTTGTAGGTCCTTTTCTTCTCTTGTGTTTACCACTTAGAGCAGTTCCTTTAGCATTTGTTGTAGAGCTAGTTTGGTGGTGCTGAATTCTCTTAGCTTTTGCTTGTCTCTAAAGCTTTTGATTTCTCCATCGAATCTGAATGAGATCCTTGCTGGGTAGAGTAATCTTGGTTGTAGGTTCTTCCCTTTCATCACTTTAAGTATATCATGCCACTCCCTTCTGGCTTGTAGTGTTTCTGCTGAGAAATCAGCTGTTAACCTTATGGGAGTTCCCTTGTATGTTATTTGTCGTTTTTCCCTTGCTGCTTTCAATAATTTTTCTTTGTCTTTAATTTTTGCCAATTTGATTACTACGTGTCTCGGCGTGTTTCTCCTTGGGTTTATCCTGTATGGGACTTGCTGAGCTTCCTGGACTTGGGTGGCTATTTCCTTTCCCATGTTAGGGAAGTTTTCGACTATAATCTCCTCAAATATTTTCTCTGATCCTTTCTCTCTCTCTTCTCCTTCTGGGACCCCTATAATGCGAATGTTGTTCTATTTAATGTTGCCCCAGAGGCCTCTTAGGCTGTCTTCATTTATTTTCATTCTTTTTTCTTTTTTCTGTTCTGCAGCAGTGAATTCCACCATTCTGTCTTCCAGGTCACTTATCCGTTCTTCTGCCTCAGTTATTCTGCTATTGCTTCCTTCTACTGTAGTTTTCATATCAGTTATTGTATTGTTCATCTCTGTTTGTTTGTTCTTTAATCCTTCTAGGTCTTTGTTAAACATTTCTTGCATCTTCTCAATCTTTGCCTCCATTCTTTCTCCGAGGTCCTGGATCATCTTCACTATTATTATTCTGAATTCTTTTTCTGGAAGAGCGCCTATCTCCACCTCACTTAGTTTTTCTGGGGTTTTATCTTGTTCCTTCATCTGGTACATAGCTCTCTGCCTTTTCATCTTGTCTATCTTTCTGTGAATGTGGTTTTTGTTCCACAGGCTGCAAGACTGTAGTTCTTCTTGCTTCTGCTGTCTGCCCTCTGGTGGATGAGGCTATCTAAGAGGCTTGTGTAAATTTCCTGATGGGAGGGACTGGTGGTGGGTAGAGCTGATGGTTTCTCTGGTGGGCAGAGCTCAGTAAAACTTTAATCCGCTTGTCTGCTGATGGGTGAGGCTGGGTTCCCTCCCTGTTGGTTGTTTGGCCTGAGGCGACCCAACACTGGAGCCTACCCGCGCTCTTTGGTGGGGCTAATGGCAGACTCTGGGAGGGCTCACGCCCCAGAGTATTTCCCAGAACTTCTGCTGCCAGTGTCCTTGTCCCCACGGTGAGCCACAGCCACCCCCCACCTCTGCAGGAGACCCTTCAACACTAGCAGGTAGGTCTAGTTCAGTCTCCCCTGGGGTCACTCCTCCTTCCCCTGGGTCCCAGTGCGCACACTACTTTGTGTGTGCCCTCCGAGACTGGAGTCTCTGTTTTCCCCAGTCCTGTCCAAGTCCTGCAATCAAATCCCACTAGCCTTCAAAGTCTGATTGTCTAGGAATTCCTCCTCCCGTTGCTGGACCCCCAGGTTGGGAAGCCTGATGTGGGGCTCAGAACCTTCACTCCAGTGGGTGGACTTCTATTGTGTCCACTCCAGTGGGTGGACTCCAGTGGGTGGACTTCTATAAGTGTTCTCCAGTCTGTGAGTCACGCACCCAGCAGTTATGGGATTTGGTTTTACTGTGATTGCGCCCCTCCTACTGTCTCATTGTGGCTTCTCCTTTGTCTTTGGATGTGGGGTACATTTTTGGTGAGTTCCAGTGTCTTCCTGTTGATGATTGTCCAGCAGCTAGCTGTGATTCTGGTGTTCTCACAAGAGGGAGTGAGAGCATGTCCTTGTACTCTGCCATCTTGGTTCATACCTCCAATAAATCTTTAAAGATGTGATTAAGTGAAGGATCTTTTTATAAAATTTTTAAAAATAAATTTATTTTATTTATTTCTTTTTGGCTGTGTTGTGTGCAGCCCAGTGTGCGGGCTTCTCATTGTGGTGGCTTCTCTTGTTGCAGAACATGGGCTCTAGACATGCAGGCTGCAGTAGTTGCAACATGCTGGCTCAGTAGTTGCAGTGCGTGGGCTCTAGGGTGCACGGGTTTCAGTAGTTGTGGCACGCAGGCTCAGTAGTTGTGGCTTGCGTGCTCTAGAGCACAGGTTCAGTAGTTGTGGCACACGGGCTTAGTTGTTCCGTGGCATGTGGGATCTTCCCGGTCCAGGGATCGAACCTGTGTCCCCTGCATTGGCAGACGGATTCTTAACCACTGCACCACCAGGGAAGTCCCGATCTTTTATTATTATTTATGTATTTATTTATTATTTGGTTGCACCAGATCTTAGTTGCAGCAGATGGGCTCCTTAGTTGTGGCTCGTGGGCTCCTTAGTTGTGGCATGCAAACTCTTAGTTGCAGCATGCATGTGGGATCTATTTCCCTGACCAGGGATCAAACCCGGGTCCCCTGCACTGAGTGCCACCAGGGAAGTCCCTAAGTGAAGGATCTTGATGGAGAGATGATCCTGGATGATCCATGTGGGCCCAATGTAATCACAGGGGTTCTTATAAAAGGGAAGCAGGAGGATCAGAAGGCAGAGAAGGTGATGTGGTGATCGAAACAGATACTGAGTGATGTGCAGTCAGAGCCAAGGAATGCTAGGAGCCTCTAGAAGCTGGAAGAGGCAAGGAATGGATTCTCCCCTTGAGACTCCAAAAGGAACCAGCCTCGCAGACACCTTGATTTTAGTCCCATAAGACTCATTTTATACTTCTGGCCTCCAAACCTGTGAGAGAATAAATTTGTATTGTTTTAAGCTACTAATCTGTGGTAATTTGTTTCAGCAACAATAGGATGTTCATAAACAACCCCCTCCCCCGCCAACCAAAACAGAGGTCCACCATTGTTAACACCTTAGTACCTGTACTTCGAGATCTTTTCCTATACTATTATGTGTGTGTGTATGTATTTTTTACAAGAATGGATCACAGTGTCCATGCTATTTTATAACCTGCTTTTTTTAAGTCAACAAACTCCATCTTTCCATTTCATCAAATACCTAGACTATATTAAAAATTTCCCAAATAACACAAAAATGTCCTTATCAGTTGTTTGCTCCAATCATGATCTGTTCAAGGACCACCCATAGCATATAATTATTAGGTACCTTTCGTTATAGTGTTGACTATTAGAGAGATGGTCCTACAGTTGTTCTGAGGACATACCACCTTCTGGGTTTGTTTAGTTGCTACCTCTTGGTGCTATTTAGTTTCTTCTATTTGTTATTTTCTGTAACAGTCTTATTAAACATTTTTGGCTAGAATATTTTATAGGCGATGGGTATTCATATTGAATTGCATTAGGGGAAACACATAATATGTAGTTAATCCATTAATAATCTTAAGATTGATTACTCAGTTAAAGTGAAGACTGCTTAATCCCTCCATTTTACAATTATATTTTTGCCCTGCAACTAGGAAGTGACCATTTTCCTTTTGCATTTTAAAAACATCCAGTGCCATCCATTCATTTTAACACCAGCTGATAACCATGATGATGATGATAGTGATCCTGATAATTTCTTTAAAGTTTGTGATGTTTTTCAAAATCTATCATCTTGTCTACACTTACTAATTGGCATTCTTCTGTGAAGTAGACCTTCCCTCATCAACTGCGGATATTTGGTTGCCTGAAACACAGATTCCACTGAAAAGGCAGGATAAAATGCTTACTTGTTCACTATTAACTACCAATTTTCATAGTAAGTAGTTGATTTAATAGCTGCCTCAAATGGTGACAAATAAAATTTTTCAGACTTTCTCTATTTTGAACATCATTATCAAATCACGGGTTTTCATAGAATCTGTTTATTTCAATTAATTGCCACCATTAGTCTTTATAATGTTCTAAATGTCATGGCTGTGGCCAGTGGAACATAACCCCATTGATCTTCAAGAACTTTATGGATTTCTAGCACAACAAAATGTCCCTAGCTTTC
The DNA here is from genome assembly GCF_039906515.1 of Pseudorca crassidens. Taxonomy (NCBI): domain Eukaryota; kingdom Metazoa; phylum Chordata; class Mammalia; order Artiodactyla; family Delphinidae; genus Pseudorca; species Pseudorca crassidens. Next base: position 113,453,815 of record NC_090317.1, read on the forward strand.
CTTGTACTTTCCATGTCCCAGCCCTGGAATAAACTATTTCTCCAAAAGCACCCAGCTTCCCTTTAAGGCAGAATGGCTTTTCAGAGGCCACAACCTGAGCACGAGGGGGTGTTCGTTATTACTGAGGTGACGTTGCTTTTAGGTCACTTCAATGGACAGAGCTAAAAAAAACACACATATTGTGGCAGACAGACTTTAGGGTGGCCCCCATAAGCCCTGTCTTCTGGTGTTCATACTTTTGTGTGTTCCCCTCCTCCTGAAAGTGGGAAGAACTATGACTTTCTTCTAGTCAGTAGTATATACCAAAGGTGACAGGATGCATATGATTCCACACACACACACACATACACACACACACAAATATATATGATTATAGTATGTATGATTAATGCCAGCCTTACAAGGAGACTATCTCCCTTGCTGGTTTTAAAGAAGACAACTTCCATGTTGTAAGCTGCCTATGGAGAAGGCCACTTGGCAAGGAACTAAGAGCAGCCTCTGGCTGACAGCCAGCAAGAAACTGAGGCCTTCAGTTCAGCAGCCTGCAAGGAATGAATAAACCTGCCAACAACCATGTGAGCTTGGAAGCAGATGTGACCAGCCTCGGCTGACACCTCGACTGACACCTCGACTGAAGCTTTGTTAGTCCCTGAAGCAGAGCGTCTAGTTAAGCTATGCCCAGACATCTGACCCACAGAAAGTGTGATATAATAAATGTCTTGTGTTAAGCCTCTAAGTGTGTGGAAATATTACTATGTAGCAATAGATAACTAGTATGCTATTTAATGATGGATTTACATGAATATTTTCAGTTCCATTTTAATATTACAATGTTTTCAATTTCTTGGATTTTATCCTAATATTTTTACCAATAATGGAACTACTGGTTCTATCCCCTGGAGGACTGCACACCAAATTGTGAATGAAAAACTGAAAATGAGGGATCTCCTCTCCTTTCTATTTTTCCATTCTTCCTCTCTTTGAATGGGAACATTTATTCATTCATATTTTTTTCTCTATGGCCTTGCTCATTTAAGTAAACTAAGTCTATGAAATCACTTCATAATACTTTTAGCCCTAGGATTCCTTTAAATTGTTATTACAAACTGTAATATTTCCTGTTAATATAGTACTTCATGGTTTAAAACAAATTTGTTCATGTATAAGTTTCTCTAATAAATTTTTGGAATAGCATTCAATTAACAGAAATTTGATTTAGGCAAAATTATCATACAAATTATTTGCCTCTCACTAACAGTATCTATTTCCCCAAACAAGGCACATCTATGCTTCAAAAAAAATTTTTAACAGTTAAATACACTTTCATTCTTCATATTTTTAATTAGCATATTAAACAGAAATTCAAAGTCCAAGCTCTGAACAACCACTTATGGTGAATAAAGATGTCCCTAACCTAAACCATCAACTTCTTTGTTTTTGTTTTGTTTTGTTTTTTGATTTTTTTTTTGGCTGTGCCGCGTGGCATGCAGGAATCTTAGTTACCCCACCAGGGATTGAACCCGTGCCCCCTGCAGTGGAAGCACGGAGTCTTAACCACTGGACGGCCAGAGCAGTCCCCACAACCTTTTTTTTGAATATTTGGTAACAAATATTTAATTTTCAAAATTATACAAGTACATTTATATTTCTATTATTTCTGCTCAACCATTAAATGTTGTCAAATGTCCACTTGAAATGGTATTATTAATACTGATGAAAGAAAAAACTCAGATTCATTTTGAATACTTGTCTATTAATACTTTCAGGTTCAACACAAGATGTTATAGAACAAATAATTCAGCGTGACAAAACAACATTTCCGACAAGTACTATTTCCAGTAACAATTTCTCTGCTGAATGAGACTTGACAGTAAATATTGTAAAATATCTCACAACCACCCTGCACATGGATCAATAAATATTACTGTAATGTATTTTTATTTATTTATTTATTTATTTTTGGCTGTGTTGGGTCTTAGTTTCTGTGCGAGGGCCTTCTCTAATCACGGCGAGCGGGGGCCACTCTTCATCGCGGTGCGTGGGCCTCTCACTGTCGCGGCCTCTCTTTTTGTGGAGCACAAGCTCCAGACGCCCAGGCTCAGTAGTTGTGGCTCATGGGCCTAGTTGCTCCGCAGCGTGTGGGATCTTCCCAGACCAGGGCTCGAACTCGTGTCCCCTGTATTGGCAGGCAGATTCTCAACCACTGCGCCACCAGGGAAGTCCTACTGTAATGTATTTTATAGAAAGTAGCAAGACTGGCTTTATAGAAGCTTGAGGAACAAGTTTCTCCTGACCAAAATTATCACACCCACCAAGAAAGAGATTAAGTTAGGCTTCCCTGGTGGTGCAGTGGTTGGGAGTCCGCCTGCCGATGCAGGGGACACAGGTTCGTACCCCGGTCCGGGAAGATCCCACATGCTGTGGAGTGGCTGGGCCCGTGAGCCATGGCCGCTGGGCCTGCGCGTCCGGAGCCTGTGCTCCGCAACGGGAGAGGCTGCAACAGTGAGAAGCCCGCGTACCGCCAAAAAAAAAAAAAAAAAAAGAGAGAGAGAGATTAAGTTATTTAATACACTTTTATTTTTAGAAATTAATTTATGGTTGTGTTGGGTCTTCATTGCTGCACGCGGGTTTTCTCTAGTTGCGGTGCGCAGGTTTCTCTCTGCAGTGGCTTCTCTTGTTGGGGAGCACGGGCTCTAGGCGCACAGACTTCAGCAACTGTGGCATGTGGGCTCAGTAGTTGTGGCTCGCAAGCTCTAGAGCGCCAGCTTAGTAGTTGCGGCGCACAGGCTCAGTTGCTCTGCGGCATGTGGCATCTTCCCGGACCAGGGCTTGAACCTGTGTTCCCTGCCTTGGCAGGAGGATTCTTAACCACGGCACCACCAGGGAAGTCCCTAAGTTATTTAAATCAAAAACTTTTCTGGCACAGCTTCACATCCTTAAAACACTGCTCTACGTCATGAAATTTCTCTCTGGATTAATAATGCATTGAAGAGGCTGAGGGAACCCTGAGAAAAGGGTCTGGGTTTTATTTAGCTCTGTCCCTTGGTCTAGTATAGAAACTGGCATATTAACTCAATTAATGTTAAATAAATGAATGGATAATTGGGGGAAGGGAGGCAAATGATACAATGAGATGGCCTTAGGTGGCTTTAAGTTACTCTGAAATATATTTAAATACCTTAAATGGAATAAAGAAATACAAAGCAATTAAGGACTGAAGGAAGCTAGCCAAAATCTTAAGTGAAAGCTGCAGATTTCCATGAATCAGTGAAAGAAATAGGGATTAATAGGCTATAAACACAGAAATGAGGATTATGTGGTCTGCAGATACAACCCCTACTTTGAAATTTTGGAATCCATGTTATATTGTCTATAAAAAGGGAATTAGTCTAGCCTTTGAGACCATGAGAAACTGGAGATCTACAGCCCAGATCTCACAACCCAGCCAGTCTATGGTCAAACAACCTCAGTCAAGAGACAATTTTCTCAAAAGTGCTATGGGCTCAACAGGGACAATACTGCCCTCTAGGGAGAATTTTAGAAGTTTGTGGGTACTTTTTCTTTGATAAAGGGAATCTTGAAAGCCACAAGAGAAAAAAGGCATTACCACTAAGAAATGAAAATCAGAATATCAGCAGACTTTGCATCAACCATCAACTGATACCAGAAGACAGTGGAATGATATTTTCAAAGTGAAAATGGAAATTATTAGCAACATAGGATTTTTTTTTTTTTTTTTTGCGGTACGCGGGCCTCTCACTGCTGTGGCCTCTCCCGTTGCGGAGCACAGGCTCCGGACGCGCAGGCTCAGCGGCCATGGCTCACGGGCCCAGCCACTCCGCAGCATGTGGGATTTTCCCGGACCGAGGCACGAACCCGTGTCCCTGCATCGGCAGGCGGACTCTCAACCACTGCGCCACCAGGGAAGCCCGCAACATAGGATTTTATACCTAGGTAAATTACCATTGTAGAGTAAAGGCAAAATAGAGATATTTACAGACATACAAAGAAGTAATTTACCACTCACAGACTCTCACTAAAAGAAATACTGTGGATGTACTGATTTCTGCTGGCAGTCAAGATAGAGTAAGCCCACTACAGTCTATCTCTCCCACTTCAAACAACTAAAATCTCTGGGAAAAAAACAGAACACCAAAAGCAACTACTTGAGAATCCTGAAAAGTAAGCAAAGGAGGTGAATTGAGAAGGGAAGTCAAAACTTGGAAGAAGTGACTCATACAGGGGTGATTTACCGAATTTTTATCTACATTCTATCCCAGCACTGATCAGAGGAGTCTCTAGCAGAGCTGCTATAGGCAGTACAAGGAGAAAAACTCCAAGGAACCCCATACTTCTGGCCAGAGGTCTGAGAAAATGTGCCCCCGAAAGCTGGAAAGTGTAGAAAGAATCACAGAGTCAGCTGGAGAAGGGAATCCATTAATTCTGTGTATGAACCAGCAGAAATTCCAGGCTCACCTCTGAGCTGAGCATGCATGGGGCAGACCCAAAGCAACATAGCAAAGACTTTGAGAACTGAGCTATTACATGAAACACCACTCAAACTAACCCTTGAGGAGCGCATATGTAGGATAAGCCCCAAGTATTAGCGCAATGGCTTTGAAAACTGAACTGACACTGGGACCACTACACACAGAAGGTAAGCAAGAACTTGTAGACTGAACCTAACTAGGTTGATTGCCTGCTTTAAAAAAAATCTCATCCATCAGAGGACTTTAACAGGACCCAGATTCTTATTTTAGGTTCAAAATATCCAGTATACAATCCAAAATTACTTGACATACAAAGAATTAAGAAAATGTGACTAATTCCCAAGGGAAAACACGTTCAACAGATGCCAAATCCAAAATGATGCAGATGTTGAAATTAACAAAGACTTTAAAGCTGTTATAAGTATGCTCTGTGAGGTAAACACACTGTTCAAATAAATGAAAAGGTAGTTCTCAGCAGAGTAAAAAGAAACTATAAAAACTAACCAAATGGAAATTTTAGATGATAAAAATACAATATACAAAATTAAAAATTCACTGGATGAGCTCAATAGAAGTAAATGTGTAATACATATATATAAAATATATATGTATAAAATCCTCATTATATATATGTATATATATATATATATATCACATATCTACTTCTACTGAGCTCATCTAGTGAATTATGTTTATATAAAATGAGGATTATGTGGATTGCAGGTACATCCCCTACTTTAAAATTTTGGAATCCATGTCATTTTGTCTATAAAAAGGGGATTAGTCTAGCCTTTGAGACCATGAGAAACTGGAGATCTACAGCCCAGATCTTACAACCCAGCCAGTCTCTGGTCAAAAAGCAACCTCAGTCAAAAGCGACAATTGTCTCAAAAGTGCTATGGGCTCAACGGGGACAACACTGCCCTCTAGGGATCATTTTGGAAGCTTGTGGGTACATTTTTTTGATACATTGGAGTCAAACTGCAAAACATCAGTGATAAAGAGAATATATATATGGAGAGTGAGACAGAGAGAGGGTTTGATTGACTGATTTTAAGGAACTGGCTTAAGGCAATAGTGGGGGCTGACAAATCCAAAATCTTCAGGGCAGGAGAGCAGGGGGGAGACCCAGGGAAAAATTGATGTTGCAGTCTTGAGTCCAAAAGCAGTCTGGAAGCAGAATTCTTCCTCAAGAAAGGTCCGTCTTTTCTCTTGAGGCCTTCAACTGATTAGATAAGACCCACCCACAATTATAGAGAAAATCTGCTTTATTCAAAGTCTTCTTATTAAATGTTAATCACATATTTTAAAATATCTTCACAGGAATATCTAAACCAGTTTTTGACCAAACACTGGGTACCATAACCTAGCCAAGTTGACACACAAAATTAACCATTACAGATGACAGAGGAGTTAGTGAGCTTGAAGATAGATCAATAGAAATTATCCAATCTAAAAAATGGAAAGAAAAAGAATGGAAGAAATTTAGCAGAACTTCAGGTCTGTGAAAAAAATATCAAAAGGTCTACCATTTGTACCACTGGAGTCCCAGGAGAGCAGAAAGAGATTAGCACAGGAAAAATATTTGAAGAAATAATGGCTGAAAATTCCCCAAATTTGAAGACAAATATATAAAGATCAGCAAACCCACAAGATAAACTCACCAACAAAAAAGTTTTGTTCATTCTTCTCTATTACATATAGAGCATTTATAAAAAATGACCAGATATAAGTGACAATTGAGGTCTCAACAAATTTCAAAGAATCAATATTAAACAGACCTCGGACTTCCCTGGTGGAGCAGTGGTTAAGAATCTGCCTGCCAATGCTGGGGACATGGGTTTAAGCCCTGATCCGGGAAGATCCCACATGCTGCGGAACAACTAAGCCTGTGCGCCACAACTACTGAGCCTGTGCTCTAGAGCCTGCGAGCCACAACTACTGAGCCCGCATGCCACAACTACTGAAGCCCATGCACCTAGAGCCCATGCTCTGCAACGAGAGGCCACCATGGTGAGAAGCCCATGCACTGCAACGAAGAGTAGCCCCCACTCGCCGCCAACTAGAGAAAGCCTGTGCGCAGCAACGAAGGCCCAACGCAGCAAAAAATATAAATAATTTATTTTAAAAAATTAAACAGACCTTACTCTCTGGTGGAGAAGAACTATAAAAAGAAATTTAAAAAACGTTTAGCCAATTATACCACAATAAAGCTGAAAAAATTGTTTAGAACACTAAAATGCTACTACAGAACTCATGGGGGACTTCACTGGTGGTCCAGTGGGTAAGACTCTGAGCTCCCAATGCAGGGGGCCCAGGTTCGATCCCTGGTCAGGGAACTAGATCCCCCATGCATGCCACAAGTAAGAGTCCGCATGCCACAATGAAGATCCTGCGTGCCGCAACTAAGACCCAGCACAGCCTAAATAAATAAATATTAAAAAAAAGAAAAGAACTCATGGGTTTAACAATAAATCATGGTTTGGCAAAGGATTCTTAGATATGACACCAAAACCATGAGCCACAAAAGAAAATATAGATAAATTGGACTTCATCAAAATGAAAAACTTTTGTGTTTCAAAGGACACCACCAAGAAAATGCAAAGAAAGGGGACTTCCCTGGCAATCCAGTGGTTAAGACTTCGTGCTTCCACTGCAGGGGGCACGGGTTCAATCCCTGGTCGGGGAACTAAGATCCTGCATGCTGCGCAGCGTGGCCCCCCACAGAAATAAATAAATAGAAAAGAAAAAATAAATAAAAAAGAAAAAGAAAATGCAAAGAAAACCCAAAGAATTGGAGAACATATCTGCAAATCATAAATCTGTTAAGAGATTTGTATCCAGACTACATAAAGAACTATTACAACACAATAAAGACAATCCAATTTGTTTTTTTATCTTATTTATTTATTTTTTATACAGCAGGTTCTTATTAGTTATCTATTTTATACATATTAGTGTATACATGTCAATCCCAATCTCCCAATTCATCACACCCCCACCCCCACCCCCGCCAGTTTCCCCGCTTGGTGTCCATACAGTTGTTCTAAAGACAATCCAATTTTTAAATGAGCAAAGGATTTGAATAGACATTTCTCCAAGGAAGATATACAAATGACCAATAAACAAATGAAAGGATGTTCCAAATAAACAAATGGGACTATAGGAAACTCAAAAGCTTCTGAGTAACAAAGGAAACCATCAGCAAAATGAAAAGACAACCTACCAATGAGAGCAGATAGTTTCAATTCATATATCCAATAAGGAGTTAATATTCAAACTATAGAAAGAACACATACAACTCAACAACAAACGACCCCATTAAAAAATGGGCAGGGCTTCCCTGGTGGCGCAGTGGTTGAGAGTCCGCCTGCCGATGCAGGGGACACGGGTTCATGCCCCGGTCCGGGAAGATCCCACATGCCGTGGAGCGGCTGGGCCCGTGAGCCATGGCTGCTGAGTCTGCGCGTCCGGAGCCTGTGCTCCGCAACGGAAGAGGCCACAACAGTGAGAGGCCCGCGTACCACAAAAAAAAAAAAAAAAAAAAAAAAAATGGGCGGAGGAGCTGAATAGACATTTTTCCAAAGAACACATACAGATGGCCAACAGGCACATGAAAAGATGTTCAACATCGCTAATTATTAGACAAATGCAAATTAAAACTACAGTGAGATATCACCTCACACCTGTCAGAACGGCAACTATCAAAAAGGCCAGAAACAACAAGTGTTGGCAAAGATGTGGAGAAAAGGGAGCCCTCACATACTGTTGGTAAGAATGTAAATTGGTGCCGCCACTATGGAGAACAGTATGGAGATTGCTCAAAGAATTAAGAATAGAACTATCACATGATCTATCTGTCCCACTTCTGGGTATTTATCCAAAGAATACAAAAACACTAATTTGAAAAGATATATGAACCCCTATGTTCATCACAGCATTATTTACAAGAGCCAAGATATGGAAACAACCTAAGTGCTCATCAATGGACAAATGGATAAATAAGATGTGATATATACATGTATACACCCATATAAATACAACGGAATACTACTGAGCCATAAAAAAAAGATGAAATCTTGCTATGTGCAACAGCATGGATGGACCTTGAGGGTATTATGTAAACTGAAATAAGTCAGATGGAGAAAGACAAATACTGTATGATTTCACTCATATGTGGAATATAAAAAACAAAAAAAACCCCTAAAAAATGAATAAACCAAACAAAAACAAACACAAAGATACAGAGAACAGAAGAGTGGTTACCAGAGGGGAAGGGGGTAAGGGCGAAATGGGTAAAGGGGGTCAACTGTATGGTGATGAAAGGAAACGAAATTTTTGGTGATGAGCACATCATAGTGTATACAGAAGTCAAAATATAATGTACACATGAAACTCATACAATGTTATAAACCAATGTTACCTCAATAAAGAATAAAATGGAAAAAAAAGTTCAACAGCATTAGCCATCAGGGAATGCAAATCAAAATGATAAAGGGATACCACTTCATACCCACTAGGATGGCGAGAATCAAAAAGTCACAAGAAGCAAAAGGAACTCATCATTGCAGGTGAGAAAGCAAAACGTACAGTCGCTTTGGAAGATAGTTTGGCAGTTTCATACAAAACTAAACAGTGATCCAGCAATCACTCTCCTTGGTATTTACCCAAATGAACTGAAAACTTATGTCCACACAAAAAATTTGCACATGAATGTTTATAGCAGCTTTATTCACAATTGCCAAAATGTGGAAGCAATCAAGATGTCCTTCAGTAGATGGATGGATAAACAAACAGTGGTTCATTCACATAATGGAACATTATTCAGTGATAAAAAGAAATAAGCTATCAAGCCAAGATGACGTGGAGGAACTTTCAATGCAGATTGCTGAAGTGAAAGATGCTAACCTGAAGAGGCTACATACTGTAGAATTCCAACTATGACATTCTGGAAAAGGCAAACTATGAAGAGTGTATAAACATCAGTGGTTGCCAAGGGATGGAGGGGACAGAAAGGATATGAGTAGCGGAGCAAGGGGATTTTTAGGGCAGTAAAACTATTCTGTATGATTGCGTAATGGCAGATATATGTAATTTTACAATTGTCAAAACCCATAGAATGTATAACACAAAGAATGAATCGTAACATAAACCATGGACTTTAGTTTAAAACAAAAACTGTTGCAGAGTAAATAATGTAAAATAAAAAGAATATAGCCAAAGGAGAAAAAAGGTCATAATAACAAGTTTGGTAAGATGTGGTGAAATAAGAACCCTCACACATTGCTGATAGGAATACAAAATGGTGCAACCACTTTAGAACACAGCCTGGCAGCTCTTCAAATGATTCAATATAGTTATCATTCGACTCGGTAATTCCATACCTAGCTATATACTGAAGAGAAACAAAAACGTATGTCTACACAAAAACTTGCATACAAATGTTTATAGCAACATTATTCATGATAGTCAAAAGATGGAAAACCAAATGACCATCAACGGATGAATGAATAAACAAAATGTGGTATATCCATACGACAGAATATTATTCAGCAATAAAGAGTAATGAAGTACTTACTGATGGATGCTACAACATGGAGGAACCTTGAAAGCATGCTAAATGAAAGAAGTCAGTCACAAAAGTCCACATATTATGACTCTCGTCATATGAAAGTTTAGATTGTGGAAATCTATAGAACAGAAAGTAGATTAGTGGTTGTTTAGTGCCGTGGGGGGGTGGCTGGCTTTCAGAGGGAGGGAATGATAGCTAGAGGGTACAGGGTTTCTTTCCGAAGTGAAGAAATGGTTCTAAAATTTACTGTGGTGATGACTGCATATATCTATGAATATATTAAAAAACCACTGAATTGTACACTCTAAATGGGTGAATTGTATGGTACGTGAATTACATCTCGATAAAGCAGTTTTTAAAAGAGTAATGAAGTACTGATACATGCTACAACATGGATGAATCTCAAAAACATTATGCTAAGTGAAAGAAGCCAGACACAAAAGACCACACCTAACTCCATTCACGTGAGAGTCCAGAATAGAAAAATCTATAGCGACAGAAAGTAGATTAGCAGTTATTAGGGCTAGAGAGTTGAAGAACAAGGGAATGAGAGTGGGTGGGTGATAGCTAAAGAGTATGGGGCTTCTTTTTGAGATGATTTAAACGTTCTAAAATTTACCGTGATGATGGTTGCACATTTCTATGAATATACTAAAAAACCACTGAATTACATTTTAAATGGGTGAATTGTAGAGTATGTGAACTATATCTCACATATAGCTGTTTTTTTTTTTTTTTTAAAAGAGTAAATAGGGACTTCCCTGATGGTGCAGTAGTTAAGAATCCACCTGCCAATGCAGGGGACACAGGCTCGAGCCCTGGTCCAGGAAGATCCCACATGCCGCGGAACAACTAAGCCTGTGCACCACAACTACTGAGCCTGTGCTCTACAGCCCATGAGCCACAACTACTGAGCCCGCGTGTCACAACTACTGAAGCCTGCACGCCTAGAGCCCTTGCTCTGCAACAAGAGAAGCCACCGCAATGAGAAGCCCACGCACCGCAACGAAGACCCAAGGAAGCCAAAAGTAAATAAAATAAATAAAAATAAGAGTAAATTTTAAAATTACAAAATATTTATAGCTGATTTAGAATTTAAGTACTACATACTAAAATGTATGGGGTGTGGCAAAATCAGTATTTTGAGATAACTTTTTGATCCTAAAATGGATTAATAAAAAAAAAAAAGGAAAGCTCCAAAATGGGTGATTCCAAACCTGGGAAGGAAATGTACAAGGCAAACCTGGGACAACTTGCAAGGATGCTACCAGGATGGCACAGGAGTCACGTTGAAGGGGCCCCACTGGCCAAAAAGAATAAGAGAATTAGAAAATCAACAGTTTGCCACCCCTAATGAAGTTATGGATTTACGTTACAATTATCAGTGGAGGCTAAAACCGCTAGATGAGAGGTGAAAGGGAAATTTTATAATGGAGAGATCACACTGAGAACACCTAGGTAAACACATACTTGACGCACAAAGATTAAAGGTTTTCCCCCTACAAGCCAAGAAACATCAAAGATTGCCAGCCAACTACCAGAAGCTAGGCAAGAGGCCTGGAACAGATTCTCCCTCACAGCCTTCTGGAGGAACCATTCCCGCTAACGCCCTAATCTCAGACCTTTAGCCTCCAGAACAGTGAGACAATAAATTTCTGTTGTTTAAGTCATCCGTTTTGTGGTAATTTGTTATATCAGCCCTAGGAAACTAACAAGTACTGATACAGGCTATAACATGGGTGAATCTTGAAAACATTATGCTAAATAAAAGAAATCAAGTGTAAAAGGCCATATATTATATGATTCCATATATATTAAATGTCTAGAACAGGCAAATGCATAGAAACAGAAAGGAGATTGTGGTTACCAGGGGCTGGAGCTGGGAATGACGGCCTACTGGGTATACGGTATGGGGCTTCAGGTTTGGGAATGACATAGTGATACTGGTTGTACAATTTCGTGAATATACTAAGACCCACTGAATCACACACTTTAAGTGGATGAGTTTAACAATATGTGAATTATATTTCAATAAAAAATAAAATAAACACCCTGAGCCTCAAGGGACAGGACAGTTCCAGTGGCTGCTCCTGGGGAAGAGGCTTGATTTAAGAAAAAAAAAGTTGAAAAATCGAAGATAGGAAAGCCTGAGAATAAATGAGTTCCATATTCAGTTCAGGACCCTGGGGTGAAGAAAGTAAACCCAAAAGAAGTCGAAAAATGAGTATAAAAATAAAAGAGCAGGGGAGTTCCCTGGCGGTCCAGTGGTTAGGACTCTGTGCTTTCACTGCCAAGGGCACAGGTTCGATCCCTGGTCAGGGAACTAGAAAAAAAAAAAAAGAAAGAAAAGAAAAAATAGGAAAAAATGTATGTAAGAGCACAAATTAATAACAGAAAACAAAACAGTAATCAATAAAACCAAAATCCTGTTCTCTGACAAAACTACTAAACTAGAAAAAACTCCGGGAAGTCTCCTTATCAGAAAGACAAGAGAGAGAAAATAAACAATATTAGGAACAGAAAAGGAAGTATAACAAACAGTAACGGCAGATATTTTAAATAACATATGAGAATACTATGAATAACTTTATTCCAGTACATTTGAAAACTAGGAAGACATGGAGAGATTTCAAGAAAAATATAAATTACCAAAACTGGAACTGACAATCAAATGTCTTCCATGATAAGAAATACCAAGCCCACAGTTTCAATAAAATGTTTTACCAAATCTTCAAAGGAAAAATAATCTTTCTATATTAAACAACATATTTCATAAAACAGAAGAAGTGGAAAAGTTACTCAGCCCATTTTATGAGCTAACATAACTTGATATCAAACCAACAAAATAGTAAAAGAAAATAACATTTTAGATCAATCTTGCTGATTAATATGCATGCAAATCTTCTGAATAAAATAGTAACAAACCAAATTTCAGCAGCGCATTAAAAAAAGTAATGTGCTCTGACCAAGTAAAAGTTTTTGAGGAACGCATCAAGAAGAGTTCAACATCAGAAAATCTAGTAATATGATATTTTATAGGTTAAAGGCAAAAATATAGTCATTTCATGAGATAGAGAAGAGACGATGAACAATTATTCCCTACTTAAAATAAAACAAAATAGGAAATTCCCTGGCAGTCCAGTGGTTAGGATTCGGTGCTTTCACTGCCGTGGCCCGGGTTCAATCCCTAGTCGGGGAACTAAGATCCTGCAAGCTGTGTGGCGCAGCCAGAAAAATAATAATAATATAAAATAAAACAAAATAAAAACCCTTAAGAGAATTAGAATTAAAAGGAAACTTCTTTAACCTAGGAAAAGAAAGTTATGTTTCAAAAAAAGACTACAGTAGAGAAGGGAAGGTGGAAGACAAATCCTTTCCCAGAAAAGCAACCATAAAGTTGGATAAAATTGACAAAAGCCATTTCAGTGTTCTAGAAATCGACCGAAGAGGGGAAAGGGAGGGAGGACACAAACTACCAGTATCAGGAATGAAATGGGATATGATTACAGACCTTGGAGACACAGAAAGGATGATAAGGGATACTACAAACAATTCTACACACAAAAACTTGACAACTAAGAGGAAATGCACCAATTCCTCAAAAAAAAAAAAAACCTACCATAATGCACCTAATATGAAATATATAATTTTAATAGTCCTGTAACTCTGAAAGAAATTGAAATTTTAATCTTAAAAATCCCCCCAAAAGAAATCTTGAGGACCAGATGCCTTGATTAGAGAATTATACCAAACTTCTTTTTTTTTTTTTTTTTTGCGGTATGCGAGCCTCTCACTGGTGTAGCCTCTCCCGTCGCGGAGCACAGGCTCCGGACGCACAGGCTCAGCGGCCATGGCTCACGGGCCCAGCCGCTCCTCGGCATGTGGGATCTTCCCGGACCGGGGCACGAACCTGTGTCCCCTGCATTGGCAGGCAGACTCTCAACCACTGCGCCACCAGGGAAGCCCTTATACCAAACTTTTAAAGAAGACTTAATATCAACTACATACAATCTCTTCCAGAAAACAGAACAGGGAACACTTCCCAATTCATGTTATGAAGCTAGTATTTCCCTGACTAAAACAGTACAAAAAATGAAAACTACTGCCAATATCTCTCATGAATACAGATGTAAAGTCATTAATGATATTTAGCAATATATAAAAAGAATTACATAGGTTCTAGTATCAGAGTATATTTAAAAACCTTCTACAACTCAACAACAAAAAGACCCACTTAAAAAATGAACAAAGGACTTGAATAGACATTTCTCCAAAGAAGATATACACATGGGGACTTCCCTGGTGGTGCAGTGGTTAGGAATCTGCCTGCCAATGCAGGAGACGTGGGTTCGAGCCCTGGTCCAGGAAGATCCCACATGCCGCAGAGCAACTAAGCCCGTGCGTCACAACTACTGAGCCTGCGCTCTTAAGCCCGTGAGCCACAGCTACTGACCCCACGTGTCACAACTACTGAAGCCCCCACGCCTAGAACCTGTGCTCTGCAACAAGAGAAGCCACCGCAATGAGAAGCCTGTGCACCACAACGAAGAGTAGCCACCGCTCGCCACAACTAGAGAAAGCCTGCGCGCAGCAACGAAGACCCAACGCTGCCAAAATTAAAATAAATAAAGTAATTTAAAAAAGATATACACATGGCTAACAAGCATATGACAAAATGCCCAACATCATTAATGATTAGGAAATGCAAATCAAAACCACAATGAGACACCACTTCACACCTACTAGGGTGGCCATAACAACAACAATAGCAAAACATAAAATAACAGGTATTGATGAGGATGTGAAGAAACTTGGACCCTCCCTCATAGATTCCTGGTGGGAATGTAAAATGGTGTAGCCACTTTGGAAAAGAGTTTGGCAGTTCCTCAAAAAGTTAAAACGTTGAATTACCATATGACCCAGTAATTCCACATCTAGGTATATACCCCAAAGCACTGAAAACAGGTGTCCAAACAAAAACTTGTACGTGAAAGTTCACAGTACCACTATTCACAATAGCCAAAAGATGGAAACAACCCAAATGTCCATCAACAGATGAATGGATAAACAAAATATGGCATATTATTCAGTCATAGAAAGGAATGAAGTACTGACATGCTATGACATGGATGAACCTTGAAAACATTATGCTAAGTGAAAGAAACCAGACACGAAAGGCCACATACTGTATAATTCCATTTATATGAAATATGCAGAGCTGGCAAATCCATAGAAACAAAAAGCAGATTAGTGGTTGCCAGGGGCTGGGGGAAATGGGAATGGGAAGAGATTGTTTAATGAGTATGAGGTTTCCTTTTGAGTGATGAAAACGTTCTGGAATTAGACAGTGGTGATGGCTGCACAACACTGGGAATGTACTTAGCAACAACTAATCGGGCTTCCCTGGTGGCACAGTGGCTAAGAATCTGCCTGCCAGTGCAGGGGACACAGGTTCGAGCCCTGGTCCGGGAAGATCCCACATGCCGCGGAGCAGCTAAGCCCGTGCACCACAACTACTGAGCCTGTGCTCTAGAGCCCGCGAGCCACAACTACTGAAGCCCGCGAGCCTAGAGCCCATGCTCTGCAACAAGAGAAACCACCGCAATGAGAAGGCTGCGGGCACCGCAACGAAGAGTAGCTCCCGCTCGCCGAAACTAGAGAATGCCCACGTGCAGCAACGAAGACCCAATGCAGCCAAAAATAAATAAATACATTTTTTTAAAAATGCATAAGAAAAAACATTAAAAAAACCAACTAATTGTACACTTTTAAATGGCTAAAATGGTAAATTGTATGCTATGTGTATTGAATATTTTACCATAATAATTTTTTAAAAAAGAATCATACACCATGACCAAGAGGTTTATTCTCTGGATGCAAATCTAGTTTAATATTCAAAAATCACATCAACAAGCTAAAGATGAAAAATCACATAACCATATCAATTGATGCAGAAAAAGCATTTGAAAAAAGTCAACACCCATTCCTCATTAAAAAAATCTCAGAAAACTAGGGATAGGAGGTAACTTCTTCAACTCGATAAAGAAAATCTACAAAAAAACTTATAGCTAACATTATACTTATTGGTGAAAGACTGACTGCTTTCCCCTTAAGAACAGGAACAAGGCAAGGACGTCTGCTCTCATCACCTTACTCAACATAGTACTAGAAGTCCTAGTCAGTGCAACAAGACAAAAAAAAAAAAAAGGCAACTTGTTTGTACACAGAAAAATAAAACTGTCCCTATTTGCAGATGACATGCATGTCTATGTAAAAACAATCTATAAAAGAACTCCTAGAACTTATAAGTGAGTCCAGCAAGGATGTAAGAGAAAAAATAAATGTATAAAATCAACTGTATTTCTACATATTAACAATGAACTCATGGATACCAAAACTTAAAAGACAATACCATTTACAATCAGTCCAAAAAAATGAAATGCTTAGGTGTAAACCTAACAAAACATATATAGGACTTGTATGCCGGAAACTACACAGCACTGATGAAAGAAATAAAAGACAAATAAATGGAGAGACATTCTGTGTTCATGGATTGGAAGACTTAACAAAGAAAAGATGCCCATTCTCCCCAAATTCAGATACAGGATTAACATAATTCCCATCAAAATCCTAGCAATATTTTTTATAGATGTAGATAAGTTTATTCTAAAATTCATACGGAAAGAAAAAGGAACTACAATAGCTAAATTAATTTTGGAAAAGAGGAATACAGTGGAATGAATCAGTCTTATTAAATAGCTACAGCAATCCAGATTGTGTGATATTTGCAGATAGACATAGATCAATGGACAAAATAGAGAACCCAGAAACAGACCCACACAAATATGCTCAAATGATTTCTGACAAAGGTGCAAAAAGTAATTCAGTGGAGGTAGGAGAACCTTTTCATCAAATGGTGCTCGATCAACTGAACATTGATAGGCAAAAATATGAACCTCAACCTAAACCTTATACCTTACACAAAAATTAACTCAAAATGGATCATGGACTTAAATGTAAAAAATAAAACTATAAAACTTTCAGGAAAAAAAATAGAAGAAAATCTTCAGGACCTGAGACAAAGTGTTCATACACTTAACACCAAAAGCACCATATAAGGAAAAACGGATTAGCTGAATTTCATTAAAATGTAAAATTTTCCTTTGTGAACAACTTTAACTAGAAGATGAAAAGTCAAGCTACAGACTGAGAGAAAATATTTGCAAAGCACACATCTGACAAAGGATAGTATTTCAAACTCAACTGTAGAAAAGTAAATAATCCAATTACAAAATGAGGAAAAAACATGAACAGACATTTCACCAAAGAGGATATACAGATGGCAGATAAGGCCATAAAAAGATGTTCAATATCATTACCGTAAGAGATGCAAATTAAGACAACAATGAGATATCACTACACACTTACCAGAATGGCTAAAATAAAAAACAGTGACAGGGGCTTCCCTGGTGGCGCAGCGGTTGAGAGTCCACCTGCTGATGCAGGGGACACGGGTTCGTGCCCCGGTCCGGGAAGATCCCACATGCCGCGGAGTGGCTGGGCCCGTGAGCCATGGCCGCTGAGCCTGCGCGTCCGGAGCCTGTGCTCCGCGACGGGAGAGGCCACAACAGCGAGAGGCCCGCGTACCGTAAAAAAAAAAAAAAAAAAAAAAAAGTGACAACATCAAATGCTGGTGAGGATATAGAAAGACTGGTTACCTTCCTGGTGGGAAAGTATAATAGTACAACCATTCCAGAAAACAGTTTGGCAGTTTCTTGAAAAACTAAACATGCAACTACCACATAACTCAGCAATTGCACTCCTAAGCATTTATTCTGGAGAACTAAAAATTTAAGTTCACACAAAGACCAGTACATGAACGTTTATACCAGCTTTAACTGGAATAGGCAATAACTGGAAAAAACCAATGTCCTTCAATGGGTGAATGGTTAAACTATGATATATCCATACCACGAATTATTCAGTAATAAAAAGAAATGAACTACTAAACTATTTTTTTATAATTGCTTTACAATGGTGTGTTAGTTTCTGCTTTACAACACAATGAATCAGTTATATATATATATATATATACATATGTTCCCATATCTCTTCCCTCTTGCGTCTCCCTCCCTCCCACCCTCCCTATCCCACCCCTCCAGGCGGTCACAAAGCACCCAGCTGACCTCCCTGTGCTATGCGGCTGCTTCCCACCAGCTATCTACCTTACGTTTGGTAGTGTATATATGTCCAAGCCTCTCTCTCCCTTTATCACAGCTTACCCTTCCCCCTCCCCATATCCTCAAGTCCATTCTCTAGTAGGTCTGTGTCTTTATTCCTGTTTTACCCCTAGGTTCTTCATGACATTTTTTTCCTTAAATTCCATATGTATGTGTTAGCATACGGTATTTGTCTCTCTCTTTCTGACTTACTTCACTCTGTATGACAGAATCTAGGTCTATCCACCTCACTACAAATAACTCAATTTCGTTTCTTTTTATGGCTGAGTTAATATTCCATTGTATATATGTGCCACATCTTCTTTATCCATTCATCTGTCGATGGACACTTAGGTTGTTTCCATCTCCGGGCTATTGTAAATAGAGCTGCAATGAACATTTTGGTACATGACTCTTTTTGAATTATGGTTTTCTCAGGGTATATGCCCAGGAGTGGGATTACTGGGTCATATGGTAGTTCTATTTGTAGTTTTTTAAGGAACCTCCATACTGTTCTCCACAGTGGCTGTATCAATTTGCATTCCCACCAACAGTGCAAGACGGTTCCCTTTTCTCCACACCCTCTCCAGCATTTATTGTTTCTAGATTTTTTGAAGTTGGCCATTCTGATTGGTGTGAGATGATATCTCATTGTAGTTTTGATTTGCATTTCTCTAATGATAGTGATGTTGAGCATTCTTTCATGTGTTTGTTGGCAGTCTGTATATCTTCTTTGGAGAAATGTCTATTTAGGTCTTCTGCCCATTTTTGGATTGGGCTGTTTGTTCTTTTGTTATTAAGCTGCATGAGCTGCTTGTAAATTTTGGAGATTAATCCTTTGTCAGTTGCTTCATTTGCAAATATTTTCTCCCATTCTGAGGGTTGTGTTTTGGTCTTGTTTATAGTGTCCTTTGTGTGCAACAGCTTTGAAGTTTCATTAGGTCCCATTTGTTTATTTTTGTTTTTATTTCCAATTCTCTAGGAGGTGGGTCAAAAAGGATCTTGCTGTGATTTATGTCATAGAGTGTCCTGTCTATGTTTTCCTCTAAGAGTTTGATAGTTTCTGGCCTTACATTTAGGTCTTTAATCCATTTTGAGCTTATTTTTGTGTATGTGTTAGGGAGAGATCTAATCTCATACTTTTACATATACCTGTCCAGTTTTTCCAGCACCACTTATTGAAGAGGCTGTCCTTTCTCCACTGTACATTCCTGCCTCCTTTATCAAAGATAAGGTGACCATATGTGCGTGCATTTATCTCTGGGCTTTCTATCCTGTTCTATTGATCTTTCTGTTTTTGTGCCAGTACCATACTGTCTTGATTACTGTAGCTTTGTAGTATAGTCTGAAGTCAGGGAGCCTGATTCCTCCAGCTCCATTTTTCGTTCTCAAGATTGCTTTGGCTATTCGGGGTCTTTTGTGTTTCCATACAAATTGTGAAATTTTTGTTCTGTGAAAAATGCCATTGGTAGTTTGATAGGGATTGCATTGAATCTGTAGATTGCTTTGGGTAGTAGAGTCATTTTCACAATGTTGATTCTTCCAATCCAAGAACATGGTATATCTCTCCATCTATTTGTATCATCTTTAATTTCTTTCATCAGTGTCTTATAATTTTCTGCATACAGATCTTTTGTCTCCTTAGGTAGGTTTATTCCTAGATATTTTATTCTTTTTGTTGCAATCGCAAATGGGAGTGTTTTCCTGATTTCACTTTCAGATTTTTCATCATTAGTGTATAGGAATGCCAGAGATTTCTGTGCATTAATTTCATATCCTGCTACTTTACCAAATTCATTGATTAGCTCTAGGAGTTTTGTGGTAGCATCTTTAGGATCCTCTATGTATAGTATCATGTCATCTGCAAACAGTGACAGCTTTACTTCTTCTTTTCCGACTTGGATTCCTTTTATTTCCTTTTCTTCTCTGATTGCTGTGGCTAAAACTTCCAAAACTATGTTGAATAAGAGTGGTGAGAGTGCGCAAGCTTGTCTTGTTCCTGATCTTAGTGGAAATGCTTTCAGTTTTTCACCATTGAGGATGATGTTGGCTGTGGGCTTGTCATATATGGCTTTTATTATGTTGAGAAAAGTTCCCTCTATGCCTACTTTCTGCAGAGTTTTTATCATAAATGGGTGTTGAATTTTGTCGAAAGCTTTCTCTGCCTCTATTGAGATGATCATATGGTTTTTCTCCTTCAATTTGTTAATATGGTGTATCACGTTGATTGCTTTGCATATATTGAAGAATCCTTGCATTCCTGGAATAAGCCCCACTTGATCATGGTGTATGATCCATTTAATGCACTGTTGGATTCTGTTTGCTAGTATTTTGTTGAGGATTTTTGCATCTATGTTCATCAGTGACATTGGCCTGTAGTTTTCTTTCTTTGTGACATCCTTGTCTGGTTTTGGTATCAGAGTGATGGTGGCCTCGTAGAATGAGTTTGGGAGTGTTCCTCCCTCTGCTATATTTTGGAAGAGTTTGAGAAGGATAGGTGTTAGCTCTTCTCTAAATGTTTGATAGAATTCGCCTGTGAAGCCATCTGGTCCTGGGCTTTTGTTTGTTGGAAGATTTTTAATCACAGTCTCAATTTCAGTGCTTGTGATTGGTCTGTTCATATTTTCTATTTCTTCCTGATTCAGTCTTGGCAGGTTGTGCATTTCTAAGAATTTGTGCATTTCTTCCAGGTTGTCCATTTTATTGGCATAGAGTTGCTTGTAGTAATCTTTCATGATCTTTTGTATTTCTGCAGTGTCAGTTGTTACTTCTCCTTTTTCATTTCTAATTCTATTGATTTGAGTCTTCTCCCTTATTTTCTTGATGAGTTTGGCTAATGGTTTATCAATTTTGTTTATCTTCTCAAAGAACCAGCTTTTAGTTTTATTGATCTTTGCTATCATTTCCTTCATTTCTTTTTCATTTATTTCTGATCTGATTTTTATGATTTCTTTCATTCTGCTAACTTTGGGGTTTTTTGTTCTTCTTTCTCTAATTGCTTTAGGTGCAAGGTTAGGTTGTTCATTCGAGATGTTTCCTGTTTCTTAAGGTAGGATTGTATTGCTATAAACTTCCCTCTTAGAACTGCTTTTGCTGCATCTCATAGATTTTGGGTTGTCATGTCTCCATTGTCATTTGTTTCTAGGTATTTTTTTATTTCATCAGTGATCACTTCGTTATTAAGTAGTGTATCGTTTAGCCTCCATGTGTTTATATTTTTTACAGATCTTTTCCTGTAATTGATATCTAGTCTCATGGCGTTGTGGTCAGAAAAGATACTTGATACGATTTCAATTTTCTTAAATTTACCAAGGCTTGATTTGTGACCCAAGATATGATCTATCCTGGAGAATGTTCCATGAGCACTAGAGAAAAATGTGTATTCTGTTGTTTTTGGATGGAATGTCCTATAAATATCAATTAAGTGCATCTTTTTTAATGTATCATTTAAAGCTTGTGTTTCCTTATTTATTTTCATTTTGGATGATCTGTCCATTGGTGGAAGTGGGGGTGTTAAAGTCCCCTACTATGAATGTGTTACTGTCGATTTCCCCTTTTACAGCTGTTAGTATTTGCCTTATGTATTGAGGTGCTCCTATGTTGGGTGCATAAATATTTACAATTGTTATATCTTCTTCTCGGATCAATTCTTGATCATTATGTAGTGTCCTTCTTGGTCTCTTCTAATAGTCTTTATTTTAAGGTCTATTTTGTCTGATATGAGAATTGCTACTCCAGCTTTCTTTTGGCTTCCATTTGCATGAAATATCTTTTTCCATCCCCTTACTTTCAGTCTGTATGTGTCTCTAGGTCTGAAGTGGGTCTCTTGTATTCAGCATATATATGGGTCTTGTTTTTGTATCCATTCAGCCAATCTGTGTCTTTTGGTGGGAGCATTTAGTCCATTTACATTTAAGGTAATTATCGATATGTATGTTCCTATTCCCATTTTCTTAATGTTTTGGGTTCGTTATTGTAGGTCTTTTCCTTCTCTTGTGTTTCTTGCCTAGAGAAGTTCCTTTAGCAGTTGTTGTACAGTTGGTTTGGTGGTGCTGAACTCTCTCAGCTTTTGCTTGTCTGTGAAGGTTTTAATTTCTCCATCAAATCTGAATGAGATCCTTGCTGGGTAGAGTAATCTTGGTTGCAGGTTTTTCTCCTTCATCACTTTAAATATGTCCTGCCACTCCCTTCTGGCTTGCAGAGTTTCTGCTGAGAGATCAGCTGTTAACCTTATGGGGATTCCCTTGTGTGTTATTTGTTGTTTTTCAGTTGCTGCTTTTAATGTTTTATTTGTATTTAATTTTTGACAGTTTGATTAATATGTCTTGGCATATTTCTCCTTGGATTTATCCTGTATGGGACTCTCTGTGCTTCCTGGACTTGATTAACTATTTCCTTTCCCATATTAGGGAAGTTTTCAACTATAATCTCTTCAAATATTTTCTCAGTCCCTTTCTTTTTCTCTTCTTCTTCTGGTATCCCTATAATTCGAATGTTGGTGCATTTAATGTTGTCCCAGAGGTCTCTGAGACTGTCCTCAGTTCTTTTCATTCTTTTTTCTTTATTCTTCTCTGCAGTAGTATTTCCACTATTTTATCTTCCAGGTCACTTATCCGTTCTCCTGCCTCAGTTATTCTGCTATTGATCCCATCTAGAGTATTTTTCATTTCATTTATTGTGTTGTTCATCATTGTTTGCTTTATCTTTAGTTCTTCTAGGTCCTTGTTAAATGTTTCTTGCATTTTGTCCATTCTATTTCCAAGATTTTGGATCAACAGGAACTTTGATTCATTGCTGATTGGAAGGCATAATGGTGCAGCCATAGGTAGACTGCCTATTTCCTCTTCATTTGTTAGGTCTGGTGGGTTTTTATCTTGCTCCTTCATCGGCTGTGTGTTTTTCTGTCTTCTCATTTTGCTTATCTTACTGTGTTTGGGGTCTCCTTTTTGCAGTCTGCAGGTTCGTAGTTCCTGTTGTTTTCGGTGTCTGCCCCCAGTGGCTAAAGTTGGTTCAGTGGGTTGTGTAGGCTTCCTGGTGGAGGGGACTAGTGCCTGTGTTGTGGTGGATGAGGCTGGATCTTGTCTCTCTAGTGGGCAGGTCCACGTCTGGTGGTGTGTTTTGGGGTGTCTGTAGCCTTATTATGATTTTAGACAGCCTCTCTGCTAATGGATGGGGTTGTGTTCCTGTCTTGCTAGTTGTTTGGCATAGGATGACCAGCACTATAGCTTGCTGGTCGTTGAGTGAAGCTGGGTGCTAGTGTTGAGATGGAGATCTCTGGGAGATTTTTTCCATTTGATATTACGTGGAGCTGGGAGGTCTCTTGCGGACCAGTGTCCTGAAGTTGGCTCTCCCACCTCAGAGGCACAGCACTGACTCCTGGCTGCAGCACCAAGAGCCTTTCATGCACACGGCTCAGAATAAAAGGGAGAAAAAGTAGAAAGAAAGAAAGAAAGAAGGGAGGGAGGGAGGAAGTAAGGAAGGAGGGAAGGAAGGAAAAACAGAAAGAAAGAAGATAAAGTAAAATAAAGTAAGATAAAATATAATAAAGTTATTAAAATAAAAAAATAATTATTAAGAGAAAAAAGAAACGGATGGATAGAACCCTAGGACAAATGGTGGAAGCAAAGCTATACAGACAAAATCTCACACAGAAGCATACACATACACACTCAGAAAAAGAGGAAAAGGGGAAAAAATCATAAATCTTGCTCTCAAAGTCCACCTCCTTAATTTGGGATGATTTGTTGTCTATTCATGTATTCCACAGATGCAGGGTACGTAAAGTTGATCGTGGAGCTTTAGTCCGCTGCTTCTGAGGCTGCTGGGAGAGATTTCCCTTTCTCTTCTTTGTTCTTACAGCTCCCAGTGGCTCAGCTTTGGATTTGGCCCCGCCTCTGTGTGTAGGTCGCGGGAGGGCGCCTGTTCTTTGCTCAGACAGGACGGGGTTAAAGGAGCCGCTGATTCAGGGGCTCTGGCTCACTCAGGCCGGGCGGATGGAGGGGCACAGAGTGCGGGGCGAACCTGTGGCGGCAGAGGCCGGCGTGACGTGGCACCAGCCTGAGGCATGCTGTGCGTTCTCCCGGGGGAACTGTCCCTGGATCACGGGACCCTGGCAGTGGCGGGCTGCACAGCCTCCCCGGAAGGGGGGTGTGGATAGTGACCTGTGCTCGCACACAGGCTTCCTGGTGGCGGCAACAGCAGCCTTAGCGTCTCATGCCCGTCTCTGGGGTCCGTGCTTTTAGCCGCGGCTCACACCCGTCCCTGGAGCTCCTTTAAGCAGCGCTCTTAATCCCCTCTCCTCGCACACCAGGAAACAAAGAGGGAAGAAAAAGTCTCTTGCCTCTTCGGCAGGTCCAGACTTCTCCCCGGACTCCCTCCCGGCTAGCCGTGGCGCATTAGCCCCTTCAGGCTAATGTGTTCATTATGTTCATGTGTTCATGCCACCAACCCCAGTCCTCTCCCTGCGCTCAGACTGAAGCCCGAGCCTCAGCCCCCAGCCCCGCCCACCACGGCGGGGGAGCAGACAAGCCTCTCGGGCTGGTGAGTTCCAGTCGGCACTGATCCTCTGTGAGGGAATCTCGCCGCTTTGCCCTCCGCACCCGTGCTCTCCTTCGTGGCACCGAAGCTCCCCCCCTCCGCCACCCACAGTGTCCGCCCGCGAAGGGGCTTCTAGCATGTGGAAACCTTTCCTCCTTCACAGCTCCCTCCCACTGGTGCAGGTCCCGTCCCTATCCTTTTGTCTCTGTTTATTCTTTTTTCTTTTTCCCTACCAAGGTACGTGGGGGGTTTCTTGCCTTTTGGGAGGTCTGAGGTCTTCTGCCAGCGTTCAGTAGGTGTTCTGTAGGAGTTGCTCTACGTGTAGATGTATTTCTGGTGTATCTGTGGGGAGGAAAGTGATCTCCATGTCTTACTTTTCCGCCATCTTCCCAGAAGCCTGACCTACTGAACTACTGATACACACAACAACTTAGATGAATCTCCAGAGAACTATGCAGAGTTAAAAAAAAAAAAGCCCATACCCAAAGGTATGATTCTATTTATATAAACATACTTGAAATGACAAAATTATGAAAACGGAGAACATATTAGTGGTCACCAGGGCTTAAGGACTGAGGGGGAGGGAGAGCAGGAGGAAAGCAGGTATGGCTGCAAGAGGGCAACATAAGAGACCTTTGGTGATGGCAAAGCCCAGTATCTTGTCTATGTCAATGTCAATATCTTGGTTGCGAAATGGTATTATAGTTTTGTAAGATATTACCACCAGGGGACACTGCATAAAGAGTATATGGTTATCTCTCTGTATGATTTCTTAGAAAAGCATGTGAATTCACAATTATCTCATAGTAAAAAGTTTAACCTTAAAAACAGGATGCTATGGGGCTTCCCTGGTGGCGCAGTGGTTAAGAATCCACCTACCAATGCAAGGGACACAGGTTCGAGCCCTGGGCCAGGAAGATCCCACATGCCGCAGAGCAACTAAGCCCGTGTGCCACAATTACTGAGCCTGCGCTCTAGAGCCTGCGAGCCATAACTACTGAGCCTGCGTGCTACAACTACTGAAGACCACGCACCTAGAGCCCATGCTCTGCAACAAGAGAAGCCGCCGCCGCAATGAGCTCGTGCACCGCAACTAGGGAAAAGCCTGCGTGCAGCAACGAAGACCCAACGCAGCCAAAAATAAAATAAATAAATTTATAATTAAAAAAAGGATGGTATACAGAGAAAACAGTGCTTACAGGGAAATTTATAGTTTCAAATGCCTATATGAGAAAAAAGATATCAAATCAATATTCTATCTAATATTTAAAGAAGAAATATTACCAATCCTTCACAAACTCTTTCAGGAAACAGAGGAGGTTAGAACACTGACCAATTAACTCTATGAGCCTAACATTATCATTGCCTGGTATGGACCAAACAAAGCCATCACAAGAAAAGAAAACTAAAAATCAGTACCCCAGGAATTCCCTGGTGGTCCAGTGGTTAGGACTCCGCACTTTCACTGCTGAGGGGCAGGTTCAATCCCTGGTCGGGGAACTAAGACCCTGCAAGCCCCTTGATGCAGCCAAAAAAAAAAAAATCAATATCCCTCACAACATAAATGCCAAGAATCCTTAACAAAATATGAACCAAATGAATTAAGCAACATAAAAAGGATCACACACTATGACCAAATGGGATTTATCCTGGGAATACAAGGTTGATGTAACATCCAAAAATTAATTAATGTAATACACTGTGTTTAAAAAGAATAAATGACAACACATATTCATCTCAATAGATGCAGAAAAAAGTATTTCACAAAATCCATCACCAATCCATGATAAAAACTATCAACAAACAAGAAATCAAAAGGAGCTTCCTCAACCTAAAAAACCCACAGCTAACATCATACTTAATGGTGATAGACTGAATGCTTTCTCTCTTAAGATCAGGAACAAAACAAAGATGTCTGCTATTGCCACTTCTATTCAACATTGATCTGGTCATTCTATCCAGTATAATAAAGAAGAAGAAAAAAAGTTAAAGGTAACCAAACTGGAAAGGAAGATGTAAAACTGTCTTTATTTGCAAATCATATGATCCTATTAGTAGAAAATCCCAAGGAATTCCCCAAAAAAGATTAGAAACGATAAACGAGTTTATCAAGGTCACAGGATATAAGATCAAAATATGAAAATCAAAAATCAAATAACCCAATTAAAAAAATGGGCCGAGGAGCTGAATAGACATTTTTCCAAAGAAGACACATCGATGTCCAACAGGCACGTGAAAAGATGCTCAACATCACGAAACATCAGGGAAATACAAATCAAAACCACAATGAGGGGGCTTCCCTGGTGGCGCAGTGGTTGAAAGTCTGCCTGCCGATGCAGGGGACACGGGTTTGTTCCCCAGTCTGGGAAGATCCCACATGCCGCGGAGCGGCTGGGCCCATGAGCCATGGCCGCTGAGCCTGCGCGTCCGGAGCCTGTGCTCCGCAGCGGGAGAGGCCACAGCAGTGAGAGGCCCGTGTACTGCAAAAAAAAAAAACAAAAAACAAAAACCCACAATGAGATATCACCTCACAACTGTCAGAATGGCTATTATCAAAAAGACAACAAATAACAAGAGGTGGCAAGGATGTGGAGAAAAGGGAACCTTTGTGCACTGTTGGTGCAAATGTAAATTGGCACAGCCACTATAGAAAACAGTATGGAGATTCCTCAAAAAACTAAAAATGAACTACCAGACAATCCAGCAATTCTTCTCCTGAGTATTTATCTGAGGAAAATGAAAACACTAATTAGAAAAGATAACATGCATCCCTATGTTCGTTGCAGCATTATTTACAATAGCCAAGATACGGAAATGACCTAAGTGCCCATCAATAGATAATGGATAAAGACAATGTGGTATATTTTTAAAATGGAATATTACTCAGCCATAAAAAAGAATGAAATCTTGCCATTTGAGAAAACATGGGTGAACCTAGAGGGTATTACATGAAGTAAAATAAGTCAGACAGAGAAAGACAAATACTGTATGCCTTACATGTGGAATCTAAAAAACAAAACAAACAAACATAATAAAACAGAAACAGAGTTATAGATACAGAGCACAAATATGTGGTTGCCAGAGGGGAGAGGGGTAGGTGGAGGAGACAAATAGGTGATGGAGATTAAGAGGTACAAACTTCCAGTTGCAAAAAAAATGACTCGCAGGTATGGAATGTACAATGAGGGGAATACAGTCAATAACCATGTAACATCTCCATACAGTGATGTAGCCTAACTAGACTTATTGTGGTGATCATTTTGAAATGCATAGAAACATCAAATCAAATTATGTTGTGTAACCAGAACTAACATAGCACTATAGGTCAATTATACTTCAGAAACAAACTCTTAAAAAAAAAAGAGATCAGATTTGTGGCTACAAGAGGTGGGTGTTGCGGGGAGGGAGAATTGGATGAAAGCAGTCAAAAGGCAGAAACTTCCAGTTATAAGATGAATAAGTACTAGGGATGTAATGTAAAGCATGATAAATATAATTAACATTACTGTACATTATATATGAAAGTTGTTAAGACAGCAAATCCTAAGAGTTCTCATTACAAGGAAAAATATTTTTTTCTATTTCTTTAATTTTGTATCTATAGGAGATGATGGATATTCAATGAATTTATTGTGGTAATCACTTCAAGATGTATGTAAGTCAAATTATTATGCTGTACACCTTAAACATGTCAATTATATCTCAATAAAACTGAAAAAAAAAAAAGTAAGATCAGGAGTTTCCTGGTGGCCTAGTGTTAGGATTTGGTGCTTTCACTGCGGAGGCCTGGATTCGATCCCTGGTCAGGGAAACCTCCCACATGCTGCATGGCGCAGCCAAAAAAAAAAAAAAAGATCATATCAACTGCAAAAGAAAAAAAAAATTTTTACATATGAGCAACAAACAATCCAAAATTGAAATTAAGAAAATAATTCTATTCACAAGCATCAAAAATAACTAAATATAAATTTAACAAAAGAAGTGCATGACTTGTACAGTGAAAACTAACAAAACATTACTGAGAGAAATTAAAGAAAATTTAAATGGAGAGAATTCAATATTAATGAAATGGAAGAATCAATATTATCAGGATAGTAATTCCCTCCAAACGAGATCTATAAATTTAATGTGATCCCTATCAAAATTCCAGCAGGCTTTTTGGGAGAAATTGACAAGCTAATTTATATGGAAATTCAAAGAACTTAGAATAGTCAAATCCATTTTGAAAAAAAGAACAAAGTTGGAGGATTTCTCTTACCCAATATAAAAACTTAACTGTAAAGTCACAGTAATCAAGACAGTGTGTCATACAGATCAATAGAAAAGAATTCAAGAAATCAACCTTTACACCTATGTCAACTGCTTTTCAGTAAAGGTACCAAGACAATCCACTGGAGAAAGGATAGTCTTTTCAACAAATGGCTTGGGACAACTGGATACCCATATAGAAAAAAATGAACTTAAATCTTTACCTCATACCATAAAAATATTAACTCAAAACAGATCAGATTTAAACGTAAGAGCTAAAACTGTAAAACTTCTAGAAGAAAACATAGGAGAAAAAAAATCTTTGTGAGCTTGGGGTAGGCAAAGAGTTCTTAGATATGATGCCAAAAGCATAATCCATAAAAGAAAAAAGAAATAAATTGGACTTCATCAAAATCAAAAACTTCACTTCAAAAGATACCACTGATAAAATCAAAAGACAAGCCACAGAAACAGAGAAAATATCTGCAAATCATATATGTGATACCAGATTTGTATGGAGAATATACAAAGAACTCTTACAGCTCCGTAATAAAACAATCCAATCAAAAAGTAGGCAAAAGATTTGAATACACATTTCACCAAAGAAATATGAATGGCTAGTAAGCACATGAAAAGATGCTCAACATTGTCATTAGGAAAATGCAAATTAAAACATTGAGATACCACTGCATATCCACTAAAATTGCTATAATAAAAAACAGATAATACCAACTGTTGGAAAAGATGTGGAGAAACCAGAAGCCCCCATACATTGTTGATGGGAATATAAAATGGTACAGCCACTTTGGAAAACAGTTTAGGAGTTTCTTAAAAAGTGGAACACAGACTTACCATACAACCTAACACTCTATTCCTCGGAATCTACTCAAGAGAAATGAAAACAGGGCTTCCCTGGTGGCGCAGTGGTTAAGGATCCGCCTGCCAATGCAGGGGACACGGGTTCGAGCCCTGGCCCGGGAAGATCCCACATGCTGCGGAGCAACTAAGCCCATGTGCCACAACCACTGAGCCTATGCTCTAGAGCCCACGAGCCACAACTACTGAGCCGATGTGCCACAACTACTGAAGCCCATGCGCCTAGAGCCTGTGCTCTGCAACAAGCCGTGACAATGAGAAGTCCACGCACTGCAACAAAGAGTAGCCCCCACTCACTGCAACTAGAGAAAACCCGCACACAGCAATGAAGACCCAACACAGCCAAAAATAAAAACAAACAAATAAATAGAGAAATGAAAACATATATCTACACAGACTTGAATGCTAATGTTCATAGCAGGTTTATTCTTAACAGCCAAAAAGTGGAAATAATCCAAATGTACATCAACTGGTGAATGGATAAACAAAACATGGTTTTATCTTTACAGTGTAATACTATCCAGCAGTAAAAAGAAACAAACTACTGAATCTCAAAAACATCCTAATTAGAATTCAGATGCCAAAAGACTATGTATTGTAGGAGCATGAGAGAATTTTCTGAGGTGATGGAAATGGTTTATATTTTGTTTGGGCTGATGGATACATGGGTGTATAAAATAATCAAAATTCATCAAACTGAGCACTTGAGATTTGTGCATTTTATTAAATGTAGATTATACCTAAATAAATAAAGATTTGTTTGATTCTGCTATGAAAGTCCCAAGTGGAAAATGCTTGGCCTTCAGTGTTTATATTAGAAAGAAGAAAAGCTAAAAGAAAATTAAATAGTGAAATAAATCCAAAGAAAGTAGAAGAAAGGAAATAATAAAGGTAAGAAATCAATGAAATAAAAAGCACAGGAGGGCTTCCCTGGTGGCGCAGTGGTTGAGAGTCCACCTGTCGATGCAGGTGACACGGGTTCGTGCCGCGGTCCAGGAGGATCCCACATGCCGCGGAGCGGCTGGGCCCGTGAGCCATGGCCGCTGAGCCTGTATGTCCGGAGCCTGTGCTCCGCGACAGGAGAGGCCACAACAGTGAGAGGCCTGCGTACCACAAAAAAAAAAAAAAAGAAAAACGCACAAGAGACTCAACAAAGCCAAAAACTGGTCCTTTGAAAAGGCCAATACAATTTTTGAAAAAATAGTCCATGAGGCATAATAGTAGTTGATGAGAAACTTTTGAGACAAAAGATTGTTGGAATAGTGCTTTTGAGAATAAAAACCACTGGACTAATGGATTTTGTTGTATTATTATTATTATTTGTGTTACGCGGGTCTCTCACTGTTGTGGCTTCTCCCGTTGCGGAGCGCAGGCTCAGCGGCCATGGCTCACAGGCCCAGCCGCTTCTTGGCATGTGGGATCTTCCCGGACCGGGGCACGAACCCGTGTCCCCTGCATCGGCAGGCGGACTCTCAACCACTGCGCCACCAGGGAGGCCTGGGTTTTGTTGTATTTTATACAACCCTTTGGAGAAGTTTGAAGATGATTTACAAACCATAAAGTCCCTAAGACTTACGAGAATTTGAAAGGGATAAAGATTTTCTTTAAGTTTGAGCTATAATCTGCATCTTGCCATCATTAAATGCATTCCTGGTTAATTGAAGCTCCTACTGCGATATTCTTGACATACCTATCATTTATAAAGGGTTGATTTTTAACTCTTTTGGAGTATACTACTTAAAACTATGATTTCTGCTTAGTCTTTTTATATGTTTGTTGTAGGAAATATATTAGTCACTGTATGCTTGTAATAGCAAATTATATTTTATAGAATGTATTTACTGTAGGAATATAGATTACAACGGATATACCAGCCTGATAGTGATAAACTTTAATGTATAATTTCACTATTATGTAAGTGGCATGAATTCACTTGCTGGTCTTGGCTTTCCCCAAAAAAACTTGTTTGAGAAAATAAACTTGTGATTCTAACAGATTCAGTGCTAACACCGACAAGGAGCGTGTTCCTTTGACACTCCTCTCGATTCTTTTTGCTAAGGTGGGCAACAACCAATACTGTATTATGAATTCTCAAAGCACTTTAAGTCAAAGAGATTATTCCCTCTCAGGATTTTCATAAAATACCTTTGGGGCCAATATTTTCACCTTTCATTTTAACCAGGGCTGAATCAAAGGTGGCTTAGAGTTTTATTTCATAACAGAATAAATGTACCACAAAAGCTACTTCATGATCCCCTTTTAACTAACATTTCAGTGTCCTACAATTGCTGCCATACTAAACAATGCTGGAATAAACATCCTTCTACATAGGTCTTTGTGAACATGAGCAAATATTTCGTTATGATACATTCCCAGATGCGGAATTCTGGGTCAAAGGGTGAGATATTTTAAATCTCGATAGATGTAATCAAATTGTCCTCTTTAGAGAATGTACCAGTTTATACTTCTCACCAACAATATATCCTCACCAACACTGGCTGCTATAAGTCCTTTTAATTTTCGCCAATTTTAATGAGTGAATCACATTGTTCACGTTTATTATTACTAGACAGGCTGAACACTTCATAAATGTGTATTGGGTACTTGCATTTCTTTTATAAACAGTCTATACATGTTTGCGAGCTGGATTTTCCCTGTTGCCAAAGAGCTGAAGTCAGACATATTGTTCAATAATGGTGCTTTATCCTCCAGAATAGTGTGATTACCCTGCTGCTCAATGTTTGTAAACATTCCCTTAAATGCAAGAATTAAGAGGAGTATTTGTCTAAGTTCTTCCTGAACAGTGATATGATCCCTGAGTATGAAAGTCAATGGCTCAGCACAGAACTAATTTTCTCTGCTCTGGCAAGACCCTACCTTATAAGAGTCACTGGCAGCAGCACAGCCCTTCCCTGTTGTGGAGCCTGAGGCACAAAGAAAACTCTATGGAGATGAGATGCCATGTCTGCTCCTGCCTGTGGGACTTCACTGCCACTAACTTCCATCTTTGCCCAAATCAAATCAGTGGCACTCAGTGTGCTCACGAGTCTACATGAGTCCTCTTCCTGCTAATCTTTAGCCCATCTAAACTGATGCAATATGTATTTTGTCCCATTTCTATTCTATCTTACTGATTTGTACTAGGAATATTAATCTTTCACATTTCATGTAAGTTTTAATTATTTTCTCTCAACCTATCATCTTTTAAATCTGTAATCTCCATGGCTGTAAGTTTTGAACTTTTTATGTATCATCAGATCTACCAACTTTTCCTTTAGGCTTTTGGGTTTGTTTTGCCTTCCTCATCCAAACTATTAAAATAATCCCCTAAGATTTCTTTGTTCATAATTTTGTCTCAATAAAATATCTTAAATAAGGTTTTAAATAAAAGATCTTTTATCCCCAAATGGCTCACGATTTTGACTAAAAAAGTCTATTCTTTTTCTCACTGACATAAAATGCTGCCTATAGCATGTATTATTAAAATTTTATATCTGGTTGTAAAGTTTGTTCCAATGATTGATCTACTTCTGCATCAATACCACACTTCTTATATTGTGGCTTTATCATATGTTCTAAAACATGTCAACTCTCCCGTCATATTCTTTTAAACGTTTATTTACTATTCCCCCCAAACCCCGTCAAGAACGCTTACATTTTTATTCATTCACTTATTTATTTACCTGTGCTGCGTGGCTTGTGGGATCTTAGTTCCCCAACAAGGGATTGAACCCGGGGCCTCGGCAGTGAGAATGCAGAGTCCTAACTAATGGACCGCCAGGGAATTCCGGTTTATTTACGATTCTTGTGAATCTTACTTTTCCAAATCTTTAATATCAACTGGACAAGTTCTTTAAAAAACCTTATTGAAATTTTTATTCAGAATGCACTGAATTGGGCTTCCCTGGTGGTACAGTGGTTAAGAATCCGCCTGCCAATGCAGGGGACACGGGTTCGAGCCCTGGTCTGTGAAGATCCCACATGCCACGCAGCAACTAAGCCCATGCACCACAACTACTGAGCCTGTGCTCTAGAGCCTGCATGCCACAACTACTGAGCCCGCGCGCCTAGAGCCCATGCTCCACAAGAGAAGCCATCACAATTAGAAGCCCGCACACCACAAGAGTAGCCCCCGCTCGCCACAACTAGAGAAAGCCTGTGCACAGCACGGAAGACCCAACACAGCCAAAAATAAAAATTAATTTAAAAAATAATAAACTATAAAAAAATACACTGAATTTATAGGTGGAAAAAAAGGAGTCATCTGTACAATATTGAGTATTCTCATCTAAGAGTATTGCCTATTTTCTCATTACTCATATGCTCCTCTCGTCCTTCAACAAATTAGTTTTATTCATGTATAGTTTGCATAATCTTGTTAAATTTATACCCGGTAAGTTTATACCCATGGCATTTTCTGATTTGTGTGTCTGTGTGTACATGTGTGTGGTATAAACTAATTAGTAAATTATTTAGTAAACTAATAATTTTTGCATGTTTATTTTGAACTGTCACCTCACTGAACTCTCACAGCAGTTCAAGTTTTTCAGTTTCTGGGTTGTATTTTCTAGGCAGACAATCTTATTATACCTTGTAAGTAACGTTCTGTCGCTTCCATTTCTATCTCATTTGCTAAGCCCCAGAGAACAATATTGTAGAATTCAAGCGGTGGCTGATATTCTTGACTTGTTCCAGACACTAATGAGAATATAGAGAAGCCAAACAATAATATGAATTCTGGTGCAATGCAATTGATGACTACTTCCCAACCCTCTGAATTTACCCTTGTTATTTCATTAACCTCACCACCCCACATTTTACCCAGTTGAAACTTTATCCCACCTACAGCATTACGGAAGGATGTTACTGTGCTCCAATGTTTCATCATTAAAAATGATTCCGATAGTTCTCTAAGTACCTTATATCAAGTTAATAGGGTCCTTCTCTACATTACCTACTTTTAAAAAATTTTGAATTGTATCAAATACATCTTCAAGGTATGCTTTTTCCTTTCCACCTCTAAAAGCTCCAGGTACATACAAGAATGCATTACTCTTTCAATAGAATGCTGGACTTAAGTTACTAATATTTTAGTATGGATTTTATAACTGTGTGAGAATGGTCTCTAGTGGTTTGCTTTTGCTTTGTTTTTGGTAGTGTTCTCTCCACGTTTGGGCAGCAAGGATATAATAATTTTGAACAATGAATTAGAATGTCTCCTTTTTTGCTTCCTTTTTTTGTCCTACATTCTGGTACAAATTAAACAACAGGAATTACCCATTCCTTGTATTGTGAGTTTGTGGAAACTTCTGCAGAGGAAATTTTTTAATAACCTCAGTTTCTTGATTATCAATATTTTAAGGGTATCTGCTTCATCTCTGGTAATTTAAAAAATTTTTATGTATTTCCAGAGAAGCATCCGTTTCCTTTCACCATATTAAATTTTTCTAGAAATAGAATTTCAGAAGTTTTATGGGAGTGCAGCTATTTGCACACTCTTATTAAAAGAAAAATTCTTTTTTGCTCTGCAAAAACCAAAAACATACACACACATCATCATCATCATCTTTGGAGGTTACATACAAAGAGTGAAATAGTAGAGTGAGCTTTCTAGGTCAGCCTGGAAATCATTTGGAAGATGTCAAAGCTACTGTCCTGATGCCCCCCATTCCTGTGAGATGAACTTTATAATTTATCAGAGTGGTGCATAGCATTCTCTCTTACAAAAAGGTTAACTCTGGCTGTGTTGAGAACAGACTGCAGTGGAGCAAGTGTGGAAGTGAGGAGTTGTTACAGGGCTATTCAAGGTGAGAGCCACTGGTGGCTTGGACTAGGACAGTAGCAGTGCAGATGGTGAGAACTGGTCAGATTCTGAAAATACCTTGACAGGAGAGCCAACAGGATTTACATATACAGTGTACTTTCATCAATAACCTCGCATTACAGGCAGATTCTCAACCAGGTACAACTTTTGCTGAGGATCACTGTTCTATGAAAACAAGGCCCACTGTTTTCATATTTGCATATTCCCATTTACACTAAGCACAGTGCTTTGCAAATTTGTTGAAATTCATGTGGATGTTTGAAATAGAAAAGACTTCTGGTTTCAGTTCTGACGTGAGATCAATTACAATAAATTAGTGAACTTGGGTCTTATGTTACTCCAGAATTTCTGGTAGAAGGTGCTTACAAAACACATGGGGACATGTTAGACATAAAATTAATGTTTGGATTAAAACCTTGTTTCATTTAAGTGTGTTCTCCATGCTATAACACAACCCTTCAAAGTCAAGGAAGTACGTAACATTAATGTTTCCCCAAAACTTATAAACTTACGTAACAACCAGAGCCACAGCTTTTAAACGTCTACAAGGCAGCATGTCCAATGCCCAAAAGAGCACAAGGTTGCAACTGTGGCATCAAGTCCCACATTAAATGAAAATTTAAGAAAAGCAAACAAGAGTATTATCAGACTACCAAACCTTAGTAAGATTCTGTTATTTGATACTCCTACTTCTCAACTCTCTAAATTTGTTACTCAACACAGGGGAGCTTTAAAAATTAATGCCTGGGCTCCACCCAAAGCCAATTAAAATCAGAATCTCTGTGGAGCATCTATCGTTTTTTAAGCTTTCCCAACAATTCTAATGTCAGCCAGAGTTAAGAACCACTGCTTTAACAGAATTTTATGAAACAAAAATAAACAAAAATTAAAATGCATAACACAGGAAAAGTGCAGGAACACGGAGAATAAGTTAAAAGCGAAAGGGCTCACCCTTTTGCTGTATAACATTTTTTGCCTCCTGAAAGTTCCAAAGATTACTAATATTTGAATCTACATCATAACCTTATCAATTAAGCAGTTAAGAAAAAACATAAAATAAGGACTGGAAAAGATCTTTGTTACTTAACTAAAATCATCTGGTGTTAACAGTACTTTCCAATGGGGGAATGCTGTAGGGCTTCGGGCATAAAGCAATGCAGAAACAATCGCAGGGCATCACGGGGAGAGGATGAGAACTTCGGGCTCTAGCTTCCTGTGTTCTAGTCCAGAAAAAGGGGAGAGAAAGGAATGTCCATGGGAACAAGCCCTCATGCCTGAAAGGACAATTTTATTTGAACCTATTAATTTGTCACTCAAAAAGATAAAAGCAACATAAAATATGAGGTAAAGGGAAGTTGGTCTTCAAGAATTTGTCTTCAAGTTTTTACTGATAACAATAATCCTTCAAGCCTGGAGCTACTCAAAGACGAATCATGAAAAATAAGAAGAATTTTATTTCAAACAGATTCAGTGGTATGTGTGCTACAGCAAAGGCTGGTTGTAGCAGTTTCCTTTCAAACCTGCACTGATGTATAAATTAGATGTTATTTGGGAATGGTTAATTTCTGGTAAAATGTAGATTCAATCCAACATTATGCCAATTTTTACATTTATTGTAGACCCTATTTTAGTACTAGAGGTTAAATTTTCATCACCAAAAAATGAGAATAACCTTACAGCTACTCCTAAGGTAATGAGCTGTGAAATTAATTCCTCACTATTGCTTTGAAAATATACCCCTAGGTTGTTAAGAGAAATTCCGACTTCATCCAAATCTGTTATTTAATTCTTCAGTCATCATCTACTGTTGGCTTGATTGTCACTCCTCTTCTTATTTGACCCCAACCAATTAAACTGCAAAATGAAAATAAAAGAAATCATGAATTTTATATCCATTTCATTATCATTACCACATAATCACATGACATAACTAGTTTTACTTGCCTATCTGCTAAGTCTAAATTTGTTTACAAAACCTGCTCCTCCAGAAAGAAAGCTCACATTATCTTCTTAGACCCAGAGAGATGGGCTCTAGCCAGAAGGAATGATAGGAAAAGCAAACAAAAAGGTGCTAGTATAAATATGCTCATCTCCACTCTTATCAAAATATACCTGCCCCTCAGAACCACTGATGAAGCAACTTCCAGCCCGCCCAAGGAACCATGCTCATACACAAACCACCTCAGTCTGATTTTTTTTTTTAAATTTCATTCTCTTTTCCTCTTTGAAAAATGTTTTTATGTTTTGTTCTGTTTTGTTTTTTAACCATTCACAGCACTTCAACAGATCACCATGGCTTGCTTTATCATGACTTTAGCTAGTAAAGGAAATTAAGAGAAGACCTAGAGGACTAGATAATCTATAAACAGATTACTCTCAAGAGCAGAGGGATTTCTGCTCCTTCTCTCTTTCAATGTCTGCTCTAGTCACTGGTCAGGCCAGACTGCTACCTCAACTGTAGCTTCTAGAACAGAACTTACCTAAGCATGGGTTAAAAACAACAAATCTAAAGAATGTAAGGATCATTCAGATGCTTCCATTTCTTTTAACATACTTGCTAATTTTTAAGCAACGTATAAAATTTCATTTGGGTAGAATCCTCTTACAATATTAGTAGACAGGGACCTCACTGGTGGTCCAGTCGCTAAGACTCTGTGCTCCCAATGCAGGGGGACCGGGTGCGATCCCTGGTCAGGGAACTAGATCCCACATGCTGCAACTAAGAGTTCACGTGCCACAGCTAAAGCTGCCGCACGCAGCAACGAAGATCCTGTGTGCCACAACTAAGACCTGGCGCAGCCAAATAAATAAATAAATATAAAAAAAAACAGTACACAGACACAAAAAGATCATTCCTTTCTTTTAAAATACACTGTAAATCAGTATGTCTATAACAGCAAATAGTATAATCACACAAGAGAGTAAAATCAAGCAGGCATAAATCACCACAAAGCAGAAATGATTTACTTAAAAGAGAACAAAAAGTTTAACTCTGTTTAAATTAGAGAGTAATAATTCATATCTTCTGAACAGTAAATGGTGAGAGACCATCCTGAGGCACTGTACCAGGGAAGCCTTAATAAGGGAGGTAGGTAATGAGAAAAAAAACAAAGCCAAGGGTGATTTGAGTAATTATGGGGACAATCAGGACACAGAACAGTCTAATTTAGAGGGTTTATATGAGACAAAGTAGGAGAAACTTAAAATTCATTCAAGCAGGCTTCCAGAAAGGTCCTGAATATCAGAAAGTAGTGGGAAGCTACTAAAAATTACTGAGTACAGCA
The DNA here is from genome assembly GCF_039906515.1 of Pseudorca crassidens. NCBI lineage: Eukaryota > Metazoa > Chordata > Mammalia > Artiodactyla > Delphinidae > Pseudorca > Pseudorca crassidens. The sequence goes on from NC_090317.1 coordinate 113,492,865, forward strand.
TGAAAAAATGTTTTACGGAGATTAATTTTGACTGAGTACTTAAGTAACAGCGGAAGAGGCAAATTCGGAATTTTTTGCAATAACTTTTATGTGTGAAATGATGGTGGTATGGGCTATAATGAGGTCACACAGAATAGAAAGGAAACAGTAGATTCAGTAACTAACCAGGAAAAGAGAAAAGAGACAGGAGTCAACAATATGTGCATGTTTCCTAGCTCTATCCACTCGAAGCGTCCCGAAGCAACAGCACCTTAGGAGCAGCAAGCACACCTAGCACCCGTATCTGCATTTCTAATACCATTTTCCACTAAGAGGAACCAGGACCCCCTCAGGAGAAATGACCAATTCTAAACTGGAGCAGGGGAGAGGTACAAGATGATTCCAGAACATCTTGTGCCACAAAGTAAGGAACTGTCAAAAAAACAAAAACAAACCCAATGGGGAAATATTGAGGCTTGCGCAAGTCCCAACCTGTCCATGGGGTTGCTATCTGCTTCGTAAAACAAAGCAGAGGGTTTGTCTTCTAAGAAAAGTCATCTTCTCTGAAAAAGCCTCTTATGTAGTTGGCCTTGGCATCTTCCCAAGGTAGGAGGGCAGGGACTGATTCTGGGTTTTCAGTTGAGGTAGAGAAGACAGTGGCTATTACCAGAAAGTCCAGAGCGGGATGCAGTTACCTGCAGAATGCATCACTGCTAACCAAGCCTGGGTTTCATGACAGTCATAGAAATGGATTCCTTAATAAAATACTAGGTTAAAAAAAAAGAGGAGAAATGTCAAAAGGACATAGGAGTCACCTAAAGGGTCTCTACTGGACAAATCCTCGACAATTTGGGTATCAAAATAAATAAAAACAGGTTATCACCTCACACCAGTCAGAATGGGCATCATCAGAAAATCTACGAACAACAAATGCTGGAGAGGATGTGGAGAAAAGGGAACCCTCTTGCACTGTTGGTGGGAATGTAAATTGATACAGCCACTACAGGTAGAACAGTATGGAGGTTCCTTAAAAAACTAAAAATAGAACTACCATACGACCCAGCAATCCCACTACTGGGCATATACCTGAGAAAACCATAGTTCAAAGAGTCATGTACCACAATGTTCATTGCATCACTGTTTACAATAGCCAGGACACGGAAGCAACCTAAGTGCCCACTGACAGACAAATGGATAAAGATGTGGTACATATATACAATGGAATATTACTCAGCCATAAAAAGGAACGAAATTGGGTCATTTGTAGAGACACGGATGGATCTAGAGACTGTCATACAGAGTGAAGTAAGTCAGAAAGAGAAAAACAAATACGTGTATTAACGCATATTCGTGGAACCTAGAAAAATGGTACAGATGAACCAGTTTGCAAGGCAGAAATAGAGACAGAGATGGAGAGAACAAACTTGGCGGGGTGGGGAGGTGGTGGTGGGATGAATTGGGAGATTGGGATTGACATATATACACTAATATGTATAAAATGAACAACTAATAAGAACCTGCTGTATAAAAAATAAATAAAATTCAAAAATTCAAAGTAAATAAATAAATAAGAACAGGAATGATTCATAACCTACTGAATAAAATAGGATGCCATGAGTGCGTATTATAACTAGATAAGTAAATAACGGGGCAGAAAGAATGACAAATGATAAATGAGGAGTGGTGGAGCTGGGGGATGGGGATCACCATTTTGTAAACACTATAATCAAGCTCAGTTCAGACAAAAATCATCAGTGGATGCTAAATCCAGCAGGGTGGGATTTGATGAGGAGCAGGCTATTTGCATAGAGTCGCCCCACAGAACGCTTATTTGCAAGGGTAAAAAAGAGTAACCATATAGTGGAGAAACTGGCTAACACCTTAACTGCATGATCAAAATTAACCTCAACAAGGAGGAATCAGATATCACGTGTCTCTGGCTGCGACTCCCTAAGGAGAGAATCACCACCTACACGAAAGTATTCCAACCAAGAATACGTAACCTAAACCTAATCTTAGGAAATACCAAGTAAACCCAAACTGAGCAGCAGTCTAGAAAGGAACTAGCTTGTATTCTTCAAAATTGCCAATGACAAGACAAAGAAAGGCTGAGGAAGTTCCAGATTAGAGATCAAGAGACATGAAAACTAAATGCAATGCGTGATCCCAGACGGGGGACACAGAGGACATTACTGGAAGAAGTGATAAAACTGGAAAAGACTGTAGATTTCAGTATTTTAACAATGTTAAACTTGTTAAGTGGTTATATAAGAGAATATCCTTGTTTTTAGGAAACATTCACCAAAGTATTAAGACATCAAGGGGCAACCTATTCCTCAAATGGTTCAGAAAAAGATAAGGGAGATATTAAACCTAAGTTCACTGGTTTTCACATAGGTTGTGTCTATCACAAATCAGGCCTAGAAATACAGATTTCTAAGTCAACTGAATAAACAGTTGAGACTTGAAACCACAGTATAGTAACTGTTGCGTTCAAGGTAAAGTGTGTTTGTGCATGTGTTAAGAAAACTGATTCTGTCTTTTTTATTAGACACTGACAAAGGCTAATAAACTTACCGCCAGTGTTTCTCAACTCTTCGGCTAAGTGCAATTTTTTCTCCTACTTCTGTGCACACAGGATTAGTCAAAACAATTTTGCCCAAATCAGCCTTGACTGCACTAACTCTTCCTCCTGTCGACAGGGATCCTATGTTCACCATAAGCACTTCATTCTTAGACAGCTTTTGCACCTAGGGAAATCAAGGGGGGAAAAATAAACCCCAAAATCAAGAAAATGCTTTCCAAATAACTGCTTATTTTCCTACCACCTTGCCAACAAAAGATGTCAGCAATTTTCCATCTCTGCCAACCTGATCTCAGCAAGACTTTTTAAAAAAATCACATGGATAATAGGAATTATCATGTCACTGTCATACATGACATGCTGTTTCCTGTTTTGTTTTACTTTGAACTGACTGCCATACAGAAGTTCTCAATTTTCAGGAAGTCAAATTTATCTACCTCTTCCTTTTTCTTAATCCCATGTTAAATGAAAAGAAATGAACCTCAAAACTGGTCTTAACTTCACTGTCACTTTTTTTGGAACAGGAATTACAGAAAGCACTTACTTTTGCTGCTTTCTTGTCTCCTTCAGTGCGTACACCTAGAAGCCGTCTAAGCAGGAAATAGGAAATTTCCAGTTCTGTGAAGATCTCAGGTAAAGCTCCAACTGCACCAAGTACCTGCCCCACCATTCTGTCAGCTCGGCACAAAGTGGGGTCAATTTTCGTTCCAACTCCTAATACAAAATAAGATATACATTTCATTGTTCAACATTTTATTTCCTATAAAGCTGTTTACCCAAAAGACTTAGTCAAACAAGTACAGCATATACCTATACATTTTAATACACACTTATATTTTCATACTCATGTATTAGCTACATAGATGTGACAAAATACCTGTTTTATCTGAAGAAACAGAACTGTAAACTCATGGGTTAGTTGGGCATTTGAGAACAGAAAGATTCTCTTGATTTAAATTCTAAGCAAAGGACAAAAAGAGCTAAGAGCCTAACTCAAAAAGGAGCCTGAATATCCTTAATGAAGGTTGAAAAGATACGAAATTCATAATGAGTAGTTTTCAGGATATTTGCCTGCCATTTCTCCCCTGAAAGGCTGATCAAAAAGACAGCTTAAAGACTTTATATGATTCCTGGGATCCACTTCAAAATATTTTATCTGTATGTCTTTCAAGGAGAAGAGGGAAGAAGATACAAAGATGAGGCAAGAATAGTAAAGTAGGGCTTCCCTGGTGGCGCAGTGGTTGAGAGTCTGCCTGCCGATGCAGGGGACATGGGTTCGTGCCCCGGTCCGGGAGGATCCCACATGCCGCGGAGCGGCTAGGCCCGTGAGCCATGGCCGCTGAGCCTGCGCGTCCAAGCCTGTGCTCCGCAGCGGGAGAGGCCACAGCAGTGAGAGGCCCGCGTACCGCAAAAAAAAAAAAAAAAAAAAAGAAGAGTAAAGTATTGGGAATTCCTGGCGGTCCAGTGGTTAGGAGTTGGTGCTCTCACTGCCATGGGCCCAGGTTCCAGGGAACTAATATCCCACAAACCGCGTAGCGTGGCCAAAGTAAAGAAAAAAAGAGTGGTAAAGTATTAACTGTTGAACCTGGGTGGTGGCTACATGACCACACATTACACTACATTACACTATTCTCTCTACTTTTATGTTTGAAAAGTTCCGTAAGTTAAATTTTAGAAGTCTCCAGAGTTTCCTTGTTTACAAAACAAACAATAAGGATAAAATTATACATGGTAAACTCCTGATTACAAGATACAATAGAAAAATGAATTATATAGCCAAACACCAGAGAACAAAAAGACAAACTCCTTCACCAAACGTTTTCTTCTTTAATCCAAAAGTTATAATACCTCTAATTCTCACTGTATCTTGCCTTTTCCTGGGTATCTGGTAATACACTATTGTATGAGATGAGAATATCCATAAATTATCTCAGTAATACCAACATAATGGAAGTTATCTTCTTTAATTCCCACCTTAGTGTAACTATGATCTGACATGATCCAGCTGACACTTGTGGGTAACTCTCCATTTGCAAAACATACATTGAAAAAAACAAAAACAAAAAACCACCACCACTCTACCCCCAAAACCATGTAGGCTAAAAAGAAAAGTATAGTTAGGTATTTTAAATGATAGGACATAAAACTTACTTTGTTACTGCTAAAAAGGAGCTACTTTAAAAACTAAACCAAGGGCTTCCCTGGTGGCGCAGTGGTTGAGAGTCTGCCTGCCGATGTGGGGGACACGGGTTCATGCCTCAGTCCGGGAAGATCCCACATGCTGCGGAGCGGCTGGGCCCGTGAGCCATGGCCGCTTAGCCTGCGCGTCCGGAGCCTGTGCTCCGCAACGGGAGAGGCCACAACAGTGAGAAGCCCGCGTATGGAAAAAAAAAACAAAAAACGAAAAGACAAAACTAAACCAAAATTCTCCTTTATGTTTAAAATTAATTTTTACAAACACATGAAACGATCTTATGACCTAAAATCAACAGCTTAACCACATATCTTCCTCTACCCCATTCAATTATTAAACATCAAATTAAAAATCTATACCTGTATGAGTAATATGTTTCTCATGAAAAGTACCATGAATATCCACAAATTAAAAACGTAGGGATGAGAGAAAAATCTTTACCAATAAGACCTCCTGGAGCAGCATACTGAAGATCATTATGCTCTGCAAAAAGTGATACAATTTTGGAAAAGATGGGTTTACACATGAGCTTTCCTTCACTGTCTTTGGAAACAATACCAGGTCTGACTTCTATCTCCTGGCCCACCTGTAAAAATATAAATTAGTGATTAGAATTTGTGGGACAACACGATTTTCATTACATACAAAAAGTCCTAACAGGAAGACCACAAAACTGAAAAGCAATCCTTTCTCTATTTCGAAGATCACTATTTAAAAAAAAAAGATATGGGAGAGATCTTCAAAACCAGAACCATCCAAATGTTTCAAACTACCTACCACACAGGCCTATCACCATATAAAATGTGCTCCATATTCACAGAAGCCTATAAAGTTAGAGGTCAAACACACTCAAAAGATATAATAGTCAACAAAGAAGTCTATATCAAGTACTAGACACCATGAAGAAAAAAATTATTTTTCAATTTGGAGTGTTCATACTATTTTCCTAATTAAGACAAGAGAAAAACAAACAAAATAAAAACACAACAACCAAAACCTAGTTTACCTTTAATACTCCTTTTAGAATACTACCACCAGCTACACCCCCCTTAAGGTCATCAACTTCACAGCCAGGTTTGTTGACATCAAAGGATCTAATAACTAAAAAAAACAAAACAAATTAAAGCCAATTCTATTCACATTAACTTCAGAAAAATCTGATTAAGTTAACTTCTCTAAAATAGTAGACACGTAAGATTTATACAAGGGGGACTTTGTGACAAAATCTAATATTATTCCAACTAAGTATACTGCAACCTTAATTACGATGGAAAAAGTGGAAATAACTTAAAAGTTCATTGATAGGACGCATATTATGGTACACCCATAGTATGGAGTATCACGCAGCTATTAAAAAAGAACGTTAGAGCACATGTAATGATGTGGAAGGATAACCTTCGTATATTGTTAAGGAAAAAAGAAAAAACTAGCTATGCATAGTATGATCCCACTTCCACAAACAAAAACTAAAACAAGAAATGTGTATATGTTTATACATGATGATATGAACAAAGAGAAAGGTGCGGGAATAGTACACACCAACTGTTAACTTTGGTTACTTCAGGGCTAAGAGGCGAGGCAGGGAGACTGTAGACCTTTGTCTTCATATACCTCTATATTATATGATTTCTGCATTAAAAATGTAGTTTTAAAACTTCAAAACAACCCTAGGTTTGGACTTCCCTGGTGGTGCAGTGGTTAAGAATCCACCTGCCAATGCAGGGCACAAGGGTTCAATCCCTGGTCCGGGAAGATCCCACATGCTGCAGAGCAACTAAGCCCATGCGCCACAACTACTGAGCCTGCACTCTAGAGCCCACGAGCCACAACTACTGAGCCCACGAGCCACAACTACTGAGCCAGTGCGCCTAGAGCCCATGCTCCGCAATGAGAAGCCTGTGCACCACAACGAAGAGTAGCCCCGGCTCGCCGCAACTAGAGAAAGCCCACACACAGCAACAAAGACCCAACACAGCCAAAAGATTAATTAATTGATTAATTAATTAAAAATGAAAAACAAAAAACCCCACAACCCTAGAACTATGTGACCTGCACTTCGGTCCTGAGAGCAGTGATCATTAACAAGGGGTACACATCACAATCACCCAAGAGAACCCTTCCCACAACACACAGAGGGGAGGCCTGGATGAAGGGAGGGGTTCAAATGTCTGTTTTGAAAAGGCTCCTATATCTATGTAGAAATCATGAGTTTAGATGATCAAATTATACCAATATTGGTACTATGCACTTAAATAAGTTGAAAGAGATGAAAATCTTCATTAATGGTACAATGAAATAATTTGTATGGAAATTCTAATATCCTGCTCCTGACTAAAACATAATTCCATACAGAATAATGCATTACTCCATCTCAATCACATAACATATCACATACCAAGCACAAAAAGACCAGAAGTTCCTTCTGTATTCGAAACTTTCTCTCATCAGTAATGCAATCTAGTACTGCTAATACAATCTCAGAATTAACTGAGTTCAAAAAAAATTTTATGGAGATTGTAATTTATTATCACCTCTGCAGAAATCATTGCTAATTCCCTTAAAGAGGAATCACCAATGTGGAAAAGATCAGACAAAATCCTACCACTTACCAATAAGTCGGGGTTCTGAAGTAAAGTCTCTTGGGGGTACTGGAATTTTCTTTACTATGTACTCACAGACAACTTCAATATTGTATTTTAGCTGAGCAGAAATTGGAATAATAGGAGCTCCTTCTGCTACTGTACCTATAAGACAAAATTCAGAAAGATCAAAATTCTTGTTTTACAGAACTTGTTCTTTACATATTATAGGAAACAGTTAAGATTACTAAAATAGATGCCTAAACATCCCCAAATACCAGCAACAGGTAGAAAATGATAATTCTTTTTAGAAAAGTGTCAGTATTCTATGTGTTTTTGCTCCTGAAAATGAATACTATTGCATTTAAGGGAAAAAAAAGTCAAAATATATTAATAGATATATTTAATACACCAAAATGATAAAACTGCTCAAAAGAAGAAAATACTAACACTTCTAGGAAAGAGCACTTTACTAGTTGAAAGATTTCTGATAACATGTAATTAACTTCCCAATAAATGTCAAGATAAATTATAGACTCTGCTAATCAAAGACGGATGGCATATATAGTATTTGCTCCTTATTAATTAAATGTCAAACAGGCTGGTGAAAGAAACGGACCAAACACAATGAGGTTTTAATCAAAATGATTTATTCTTTTTTGTTATGAGAGAACTGGGTGCATAGGAAATCAACCTTTCTAGCAAGAAAAACAAGGCTAAGAGAGGATCAAATGTCAATAATAAGATGTCTTCCCTGAAATGAAAAAACACTGCTGTTAGAGGAAAGGAACACTAAAAGATAAAATAAATCATTGTCAGTTTCAATTCTAAAAGTAGCTACTCAGTAAGAACAGTGTAAGACTGAAGGTTTTTTTTAATGGATTTTTTTTAAAATTAATTAATTAATTATTTTGGCCATGTCGCGTGGCTTGCGGGATCTTAGTTCCCTGACCAGGGATTGAACCCACTCCCTCGGCAGTGAAAGTGCAGAATCCTAACCACTGGACCGCCAGGGAATTCCGAAGACTTATGGGTTTTTTTTGTTTGTTTGTTTTTTTAAATGCTTTTGTTTATTTTACTATCACTGAGGAGGATTTTTATTAGATATTATGGCTTCTTACCTTGTACAAATGCAAGGATCTGTTCATACTGTTCTTTAGCCTGGCTTTCTTTTACCAAATCAATTTTATTTTGTAGAATCAAAATATGTTTCAGTTTCATGATTTCTATAGCAGCCAGGTGTTCAGAAGTCTGGGGCTGAGGACAAGACTCATTACCAGCTAAATGATAAAGAATAAAAAAGATGCATGAGAATTAACTAGAAATATCTGTCAGAATAGGCAAATCCATAAGAGACAGAAGGCAGGTTAGTGGTTGCCAGGGACTGAGGGAAAGGGGGATCAGAGTGATTGCTTAATGGGCACTGGGTTTCCTTTTGGGGTGATGAAAATGTTCCAGAACTAGACAGTGCTGACACTTGTAGAACACTGTGAATGTACTTAATATCACTGAATTGTACACTTTAAATGGCTAAAATGCTAAATTTTGTGTTATGTGTATTGTACTACCAAAAAAACACTAGCTGACATCTAAAAAAGGAAACGCTTGAATGCCCTAGCCCTACTCAAGGCAAAAGTCCTGGATCGTTGCCGAGCATCCACCTTTGCCCCTGCTTCATCCACTGTGTCTGGATTCACTGGAGCCTCCTGATCATTTGGCTCTCTTCCCTGGTCCTAAGCCAAAAGCTTGGACTCAACAAGTTTGACATCTCAGGGTCTGCCCTTAGCTTTTGCTCAGGCATAAGGAAGAGCCCTCTGGCTCTGTCTAGTCTTAGAGACGTTCTGGCCCAGTCAAGCTCCTGAGAGGCAGAGAGTAATTAAGGGAAGACACTTAACACAGTCCATGAATTTCAGCTACTATCAGAAGCTACTCCCTAACAAACCGAGGGAAGAACACTAAAAACAACCACTGGTATTATAAAGAAATAGGTATGTTTTTTGGGCATCTTAATGACCATCCTAAGTGATGATGTTCAGGTGTCCTGTACTATATCCACTCGGCATACTTTTAAAAATTATATCCCATAGCAACAAAATCTCTTGACAGCCCACATAAGGAAGGTGGCACAACACCAGCCTTGAAAACCCCAATTCATCTAGACTTCAGCACTTATTATGAATGAGATTTGCATCTAAATAAAACCATTATACACCAGTGTTGCAGTAGACAACTCAAAGATGCACACAAAAAAATACATGCACTTTTACATGTAAATATAAAACTAATAAATCATTTCATGTGATCTAAGGGGAGAAAATGCACTATTGATTTTTTCAAATATATACTACCAAAAGAATTCTCACAAGACATCTGCCCTAGGTCTATCTTTACTATTTTGTGATAGTTGGTAGACAAGGATATCATCCTGGTTGACATGTTAGTTCCCATTTCCGTCACCTTTAGGTACTGGATGTGGCCCTTAAAGGCCTTAGTTTCCCTTTAAATAGTCCATCTTGGATTTGCTCCACAATGATTTGTCCAAACCAGTTCTGACGTATTTACCTATCAACAGAAGAGCTGCATCCATCACTGCGGCACCATTCAGCATAGTAGCCATCAAAATATCGTGGCCAGGACAGTCAACAAAGGAAACATGTCTAACAATTAAAAAACAGCAATCAGTCCTAAGATCAATCAATACTTCAACATTCAAGTTACAGATTTCCTAAAATTAAATCCCTTTATATATAGAATATGAATATTACATATAAATATGAAATAAGAATATGGAAATAATTTTTATTTCTGTAAAGTCAAGTGGTTACAGGACTTGGTGTTTCTAGACCTCAGAAATAAGATTACCTACTGGCTCAATTATACTTCAAAAACAAACAAACAAAAAAACTCATAGAAAAAGAGATCAGATTTGTGATTACCAGATCTGTGGTTACCAGAGGTGGGGGATGGAGGAAGGGGGAATCAAATGAAAGCAGTCAAAAGGTACACACTTTCAGTTATAAGATAAATAAGTACTAGAAATATGACATACAATATAATATAGTTAACACCACTGTTTGTTACACATGAAAGTTAACAGAATAAATCTTAAGAGTTCTCATCATAAGGAAAAAATTTTTTTTCTACTCATTTAAGTTTATATGATGATGGATGTTCACTAAACTTATTGTGATCATCATTTTACGACGTATGTAAGTCAAATCATCATGCTGTACACCTTAAGCTTATACAGTTCTGTATGTCAATTATATCTCAATAAAACTGGAGGGAAAAAAATATGAAAAGAACAACAACAAAAATTACCTACTGGCTGAGAGTAAAATCACTGCAGATCATTACAAAGCAAATGAAATTAGCTATGTGTAGAAATAACTGGATACAAAAACTCCCAAATCCAATTAAAGTGAATATGGTATAAAGTATATACTGGGAATGTCATTGATTTGAATGCTAAACCAGTGTTAACAGAATGGGCAGTGCCATCTGAAAAAATTTGCCAAAAACTTCTCTAGCATCTTGAAAAGCTGGAATTGCCCATCTGAAGTGCAGATGGCAGCACCATTTAAACAAAATTATGCTACTCATTCGGAATCATTATTTTTAATAATTGTATGCTCACACTCACGATCTAAAATAGGGGCAGCAGACTGGCCCACTGCCATAACCACTCATGCACATCATGTCTGCTTTCACAACACAATAGCAGAGATGAGTAGTTGCAAAGAGAATCTATGGTCTGCAAAGCTGAAAATATTTACTATTGGGCCCTTTGCAGGAAAAGTTTGCTGATATCTGATAAGGGCCACAAGTAGGGCGAGGCAAGTGAGCCACTCGCCCTAGGTGCAAAATTTAAGGGGGTGCCCAAAAAAAACCAGTAATCAAAACAAACAATATTTAAACTTAATATTTAAAAAAAACAAAGTTCATGCAAAACATCCATGATGAACAAAATATCAAAAATTTAAATGAAAACAGGATCAGCAACAATGCCACGCCAAAAGCAAATCAACCAAAAAACCCCAAGTGATAATGAAAAGGAAAACACTAGTAGTTTGAGCTGTCAAGGAACTGAGATCCCACAAGCTGCACGGTGGGGCCAAAAAAAAATTTTTTTTAATTTAAAAATAAATAAATAAATAATACTATTTATCTTGATTACCGAGGCTCTTTTTCTTTTCTTTTCTTTTTAAAGCTTCTCCCTCCCCTTAAACTTTGGGCTTCATTCACCTCTCCCTAGTCCCAGCTCTGCCCCAATCTACAATTTCTTTGTGGAATATCCCCAACCCCCATAAACATCGCTGGGTGGATGACAGTATCCTCTAATAAAGAATAAGTATACGCAATCATATTCAGAAAACAGATGGGTAACAAGCCCATGTATTTAAATAACGTGATTAAGAATGGCTTTGTTCTCCTCTAAGAAACAGAAACAACACCGTTTAAGAGAAATTTATGAGGTCTGGCAAAAAGAATCCTTTAAATCCAATGAGCCGTGTTTCCCTCCATTTCATTCTGCTTATGTGATACTTTTCCTTTGGAGAACTTACATGTACATCTCTTAATGTAGGTTTAAATACTTGACTTTTCAAATTATTGTCATTATGGACAAGAAAAACAAAATAATGCAAAAATAAAGCCATTCAACAATTAGGTTCACTGTTTAAAGTCTCAGTTAAATATTTCAAAAAGCACAAATCACACAACAACAAAATATGAAGTGTAAAGTGTTTTTAGCAGAAAAGAGGTCACCTGACTAATTTGAAGTTCCCTTTGGTCCCTGGAATATCTGTAGGAAACTCATCGGGTGTACTACTTCCACAGGATCTGTAACATTCTGGCCGAGGACAACTTGGGTCGTCAAGTTTATAAATCTAAAAGTTCCAATGAAAAAAAGACTTGGATTTGTTATCTGCACATTCAACAATTAAAGTTAGTTTCTAATTTCACTGTACACAGCTCACCTTAGCATTAGCATAGCCAAGTTTGATTGTAATATTTCTTTCTAGTTCATTTTTGAACCTGACAGTGTGAACTCCAGAAATAGCTTTTACAACCGTAGACTTCCCATGAGCTACATGACCAATTGTACCTATAGACAAAGTACAAAAAATTAATTCATGTGCATTCAGTTACACAACATATTTTTCAGTTTTAGAGTAGAAAACCCAAAGCCATAACTCACTGTAAACATCAATGGAAAACTAATAGTGACTTCAATTTCTCCTCCTACACATCCTCGATTACAAAAAACTTACTCTGATACAGGACTGAGGAGAACTTTCCATGTAACCGACAACCTTGTTTTAAACCATACTCAGCATAATAAAAGCCATCCATCTTATGTTTTTACTCACAGAAAAGAATGCCTTCATTTAAAATAAACACTTGGTAAAAAGTACATGAAATCTTGTATATCAAGAAACTTTCCAGCATTTTCAGAGTGAAGTAAATAGGTATGAGGAGCCCTCACACAACAAAAAGGAATCCATGAAAACAAAGAAAACAACTCAGGTATCATTACGGTAATGCTGTCAAGGGTAGCACATATCTTATAAGTTGTTTTTTTTTTATCTTATAAGTTTTTAACAGCCTCATTAGTAGAGCCTTACTTTTAACTAGGCTTTACTGTGTTGTTTGTGCAGACTCTCAAATACCCCAAATTTACAATCAGTCAACATAACTTCTTCTCTAAAGTTCTATGTGCCAATTAAGAAAAAAAATTATCTAGTTAGTAATAGCTTATATATCAAACAAAACTTCCGCAAACTCTGCCCTTGTAATAACCCTGTGTGGCAAGTACAGTCGCGTTTCCCTCTTTTCTTTAAAATGCTACGTGACTACAATCACCTTATGCTGTTAAACTTTTCTTATGTATTTATCGCTTCTTCTCACCTAGTCTGTAAGCTAGGCACGCGCAACATGGGCTTCCCAAAAATATCTAGCAGGTGCTTGGCTCGCAAGAGCTGAACATCTATTTATTGAATATCTGCATCTTCATGTAATTCAGGCAATCACACAAAGGGAGAGGTTAAAATTAGTGGCCGGAGATCAATTAAGTCAGGTCTCCAAGTTATTCTTATCTTACCTATATTAATTGTGGCCTGTCTGCTGATAACTTCATGTGAAAGTGGCGTCAACTTGGTAACATCCTGCAATCAAACATTTTTATTTTAAATCGCTGTACATAAGACAAATCACAACTTTGACTTTACATTTGCTACCTACAGCTCTCTACCATTTGAATAGCCCTCTTCTACTTCTAAAGCGCTTTTTCTGTACAAGCAACCTTGCATTCTGATGACTGGGAAGCCCTAAAAGTCCTTCATCGTTACACACTGCCTATGGGGGATGTGGAAGCTTGAGGTCCCCCAACCTTGAGAGCATTAGCACTAAGGACAGTGTAGATACTCCCTTCCCAGACCTTCCGAACTAAAAAGCCTTAATGATACTTAACACTGTGACTTTCCAGCCGAATGATTCGGGAGGCTCGGGGTCTCACAACCGCATAGCCTCATTCCCAGCTCGCATACTAGCAGAGAAGCATGGGGCGGCGCGAGCACGACTTAGGGCGCCGGGCTCCGGGTCTCCCTCCTAACCCATGCTCCCGACAGCCCGGCACTGCCTCGTCTCAAAGCCTCCCGGAAGGCCCGGTCATCCCCACTCCTGAGCTCCTTCAGCATCCTGCCAGAGCGATGACTTACCAAAGTGTTGAGATCTTGCCGAGACAGGTGCGGCTGCCCTAAAGTCACACCAGCCTCGCCCCCCGCCATCTTGCCCGGAGAGGAAGGAAGTCGTCCGGGTGGCTGCCTGACCGTTCGCAAGCCCCCTGGTGCAGGGCGGGGCAGCGGAGGCGGGAGGGCCGACTAGGGCCCAGGCCTGGGAGAGGAGGATGGCCGGTGCAGCGGAGGCCTCACTGCTTGGACTTTTCTCCCCATGGATTTGTACAGTGCCTGCCGGCAGGCTGACTAAAATACACAAGGCCAGTTTCAGGATCTATTCGCGACAGACCTGTTGCATATTTGTGCAGGCAACGATGAGGGCAGCCCTAAAAAAGGCCCCTTGCTAGGCAGGCGATGCAACCGACGCGCGCGCTGGGGAGGGTGTAGCCATTTCCGCTTCCCGTGGGGCGGGCCAAAAGAATTTCCCGAAACCTGGGATTCTTATCTGGGGTGTGAAGATAGACGCTGGGAATGTCGTTCTTTACCGATTTCTATAATTTAGTAAGGCGAGATCAGCTCCGGGTTCGGCCGGGGCCCTTGGCCGGAAAGTGGCTGCGCACCGAACTGGCGGTGGGGAGGGCGCCCTCACGCGGAGGTTCCGCGGCCCAGGGAGGGCAAAAGCAAAGTCTCTAACTTGCTCTCGGAGAGAGCTTTCTAGAGCCAGGGAGGTGGTCCATGGTGGCGCTAATGGAGCTAGCACTGGATAGAAGTTAGGTGTCGTGAGAGCGCCCCAATTTTTTTTAAGCCGATCCGAATTTCCATCTCTATTTTCTTTACTCTTTCTTGTTTCTAAATATTCAATGTACTTTTTCTGCAGCTAATGAAAAGTGAAGGTCTTCAAATGTCATGTTTGAGAGTACAGATAGTATTCAGTGGAAATTGGGAGTCATCAAATGCTTTTTTATCCCAAGAACATAAAACAATCTGTACATACATATTTTTTGTAAATCTTAAATGTAAGAAAATATAGTTAAAAATCACCCGCTCTAAAATCAAATGTAAAATTATTCTTTGGGGATTTGTTTTTTAAAACAGTGAAAAAAGCAAAGAGTAGTGAATATACTAAAGAAATTTATAATCTCTGACTTATTTTAATGTACTTGGAATTTTGTTTCTGGTAAGAGCTATTGCTTTCTTGTTTGACTTCCTGATTTTCAGTAAAATGTGCATATAATAACAAAAAACTATTCTGTATGAAAAAAACAAATCCGAGAAAACCCACTTTTTCACTCGAACGATTACCAATAAATCGGTATTTTAAAATTTAAAGATTTTTGAGACTTTATTAACCCCTTTTTCATCGTGTTAAAAAGAATTACAGTAAGTTTCATTTCTCTTCACGCATTTCTACACTTTACAAATTTTCTATCATGTACAGGTCTTCATTTCTAGCCAGAAAAAAAATGTAGGGAGAAATTTGTAAGTATTTCAGTTACCTGTGGTCATTGAATACTTAAGCAAGATTAAAATTAATATATGTTTTCTATCTGAGAAAGACAAATACCATATGATATCACATATGCGGAATCTAAAATATGACAAATGAACTTATCTACGAAACAGAATCACAGACATAGAGAACAGACTTCTGGTTGCCAAGGGGGAGGGGGAGTCAGGGAGGGATGGATTGGGAGTTTGGGATTAGCAGATGCAAACAATTATATATAGGATGGATAAACAACAAGGTCCTACTGCATAGCGCAGGGAACTATATTCAACATCCTGTAGTAAACCATAAAGGAATATGAAAAAGAATGTATATATATGTATAATTGAATCACTTTGCTGTACAGCAGAAATTAACACATTGTAAATCAACTATACTTCAATAAAATAAACGTATTTTGTAAACATATGTTTACATATATAAAACATTTTTTTTATATATATATGTTTTCTATCACACAAGTTTGGGGTACAACAGTTAACCTAAAATAGTAAGTTACATTTCAATAAATGCATTCATTGGTTAAGTGATGGTAGAAACTGTACAATATATTGTATTTGGGTGGAGGCATTTAATTCCTAAATTTGAACAAATTTAACTTCTAAATTTGTAAGTTCCTAAATTTCGAATTTATCTTACATTCTAAATAGTTATACCGTACCAGCCAATTCAGAAAACCCACTGAGGTAATAAAGATGTGGAATTAGTGGTGATGGTTACACAACTGCAAATATACTAAAAAACAGTGAATTGTACTGTTTAAAAGGGTGAATCTTATGGTATGTGAATTATATCTCAATAAAAAATATAAAATTTGTTGGTAATAGTATATAATATGCTTCACTGTCAGAAACTTTTATTGGAAGTAGAAATGTCACTGAAAATAATGCTATTAATAATAGTATTAACATTGGCTCCAACTTGGGGAATTCCCTGGCAGTCCAGTGGTTAGGATTCGGTGCTTTCAAGGCCCGGGCCTGGGTTCAATCCCTGGTCGGGGAACTAAGATCCCACAAGCTGCAAGGCGCGAGAAGAAAAAAAAAAAGTATACAATTCAATGCTTTTAAGTAAATTTACAGAGTTGTGCAACCATCACCACAATCCAGATTTTGAACATTTCCATCACGCCAAAGAGATCCCTCATGTTAATCCCATTTGCAGTCAATCCCCGTATCCATCTCTGGCCCCAGGCAACCACTAGTGGTCTTTCTCTATATACAGATTTGCCTTTTCTGGACATTTTATATAAATGGAATTATACAATATGTGGTCTTTTGCTTCTGGCTTCTCTCACTTAGCATAATGATTTTGAGGTTCATCCATGTTGTAGCATCTATCAGTAGTAGTTCATGCCTTTCTATTGCTGAATATAATTCCATTTTATGGACATACCGCTTTTGTTGATCCATTCACCAGTTGATGGATATTGGGATTGTTTCCACTTTTTGGGTGTTGTGAATAATATTGCTATGAACATTTGTGTACAAGTTTTTATGAGAACATATTTTCCTTTATGTTGGTAAATATCTAGTTGTGCATTTGCTGAGTCCTATGGTAAGTCTATGTTTAACATCTTGAGGAACAGCCATATTTTTCCAAAGTGGCTGCACCATTTTACATTCCCAGCAGCAACATATGAGAGCTCCAGTTTCTCCACACCCTTACCAATGCTTGATATTGTCTCTTCTTTTTATTGTAGACATTCTAGTAGATGTGGTTTTAATTTGCATTTCTCTAATGACTATGTTGAACATCTTTTCATGTACTTAATAGCCATTTATATCTCTTCTTTGGTAAAATATGTATTTAAACCCAGTTTAAAATTGGGTTGTTTATCTTATTATTGAGTTGCAAGAGTTCTTTATATATTCTGGATACAAGTCTTCATCAGATGCATGATTTGCAAATGTTTTCTCCCAGTCTGTAGCTTGTCTTTTCATTTTTTTAATGGTGTCTGTGAAGAACAAAAGCTTCTACCTTTGATGAAGTCCAATTTATTTCTCCTTTTATGAATCTTGCTTTTGGTGTCAAATTTAAGAACACTTTGCCTAACCCAAGGACACAAAGATTTACTATGTTTTCTTTTTTTTTCTTTTTTTTAAAAATTTATTTATTTATTTATTTTTATTTGTGGCTGCATTGGGTCTTCGTTGCTGTGCGCGGGCTTTCTCTAGCTGTGGTGAGCAGGGGCTACTCTTCTTTGCGGTGCGTGGCTTCTCATTGCGGTGGCTTGTCTTGTTGCAGAGCACGGGCTCTAGGCGTGTGGGCTTCAGTAGTTGTGGCTCATGGGCTCTAGAGCGCAGGCTCAGTAGTTGTGGCGTACACAGTCTTAGTTGCTCCACAGCATATGTGATCTTCCTGGACCAGGGCTCGAACCTGTGTCCCCTGCATTGGCGGGTGGATTCTTAACCATTGTGCCACCAGGGAAGTCCCCTACTCGTATGTTTTCTTCTTAAAGGTTTATGGTTTCAGCTCTTACCTTTTGGGTCTGTGATCTATTTTGTGTATAGTGTGAGCTAAGGGTTTAACTCCATATTTTTGCATGTAGTTATCCAATTGTACCAGCACTATATATTGAAAAGACAATCCTTTTCCTATGGAATTGCCTTGGCACCTTTGTCAAAAATAAATTGACCAAGGACTTCCCGGGTGGTCCAGTGGCTAAGCCTCTGTGCTCCCAATGCAGGGGGCCCGGGTTTGAGCCCTGGTTGGGGAACTAGATCCCACATGCTGCAACTAAAAATTCGCACGCTGCAACTAAAAAAAAAAAAAAAAAAAAAAAAAGATCCCGCATGCCATAACGAAGATCCTGCATGCCGCAACTAAGACCTGGCGCAGCCAAATAAATATTTTGTTAAAAAGAAATTGACTGTATAAATATTTATTTCTGGACTCTCTATTCTGTTCCATCGATCTACATGTCTATCCTTATGCCAGTACCACAATGTCTTGATTTCTGTAGCTTTATAGTACATTTTGAATTTGGAATGTGTAAGTTCTTTAACTATGTTCTTTTTCAAAACTGGTCTGGCTCTTCTAGAGCCTTTGTATTTCCATATAAATTTCAGGATCAGCTTGTCAATTTCTGCAATAAAGCCTGCTGGGTTTTTGATAGGGATTTTATTTTGGGGGGGATTATATCTTTTTACTCCTTTGGATGCTCTCCTCTTCCTAAATACCCCCAAATTCTTAGCATATATTTCTTAGGAATAATAATATAAATAAATATTTACTGTTTACCAGGCATGGTGCTGAGTGGTTTACAGTCCTTATTGCATTTGTTCCTTACAATTACCCTTGGAGGACCCACCACCGATCCACCGACGGATTGCCGATCTGCCCAGCTCTCGCGTGCGCCATGTCTGGTTCCTCCAGCGTCGCCGCTATGAAGAAAGTGGTTCAACAGCTCCGGCTGGAGGCCGGGCTCAACCGCGTAAAGGTTTCCCAGGCAGCTGCAGATTTTAAACAATTCTGTCTGCAGAATGCTCAACATGACCCCCTGCTGACTGGAGTACCTTCAAGTACAAATCCCTTCAGACCTCAGAAAGTCTGTTACTTTTTGTAGTAAAATGAATCTTTGCAAGGTTTTTAAACCACTTTTCATAAACCGGTGAATATTCAAAGGAAAGCCAAATTTGAAGCCTGTACAAAAGCCTGTCTCTGTAACACGTGCCATACTATACAAACTTCTACTTTTGTCAGTCTACCTCTCCGAATATTCATGAATTTCTGTTTCACAAGGGTAATTATTTTATATACACTGGTGGCAGCATACAATAAAATACTTAGTATAAAAAAAAAGAAAAACAATTACCCTTGGAGATGGTCCATATCCTTGGAAAGGTGAAATTAATTGACATGTACACACACCGCTATATTTAAAATAGATAACCAACAAGGACCTACTATATAGCACAGGGAACTCTGCTCAATATTCTGTAATAACTTAAATGGGGAAAGAATTTGAAATAGATACACGTCTATGTATAACTGAATCACTTTACTGTACACCTGAAACTAACACAACGTTGTTTATCAACTATACTCCAATATAAAATAAAAATTTTTTAAAAATAAATTGCCCCAAGGCATAAAGCAAAAAAATGGAGGATCTAGGATTTGAACCCACGCAGTCAGACCCAGACCCACATGTTGAAGCACTGTGCTGCACAGTCTCCTGCACTGCTCTCTGGTGAAGATGACCAAAGTGCCACAGGTACATGGTGTTTGCTTGTATAAGGAGAACACTTTTGATAGGGATTGTTTTAAATCTGTAGATAAATTTGAGGAAAATCACCATCTTCACAACCTTGAGACTTCCATTCCCAGAGGGCCATCCTGCCCCACTTATGTTTAGTATTCCAGTGTCCCTCCCAAGTCATGCTCCCAGGACAGCAGAAAGTTCAGCCATCCTTTCAGCCAGGCCTGGGCCCCAGTTGTTCACATGTACCTCCCCCCTGCTTCCACTTCAGCTACCCCCGCCCCAAGCTGAAGAGGCCAGAACTGACTTACCTGAAGTCCCTCCGTGCCCTGTATTGACAAAGACATTTTGTCCCAAGACGGCTATGCATAGCTGTTTTTTTTAAAGAACTTAGTTTTAGAACCAATAAATAACCTCAGAGCCTAGATTCAATCCCATCTCTATCCTTAACCACAGTCCCCAAACCCTAAAGCTGTGCTCTGGCAACAGTAGTTACTGGAGGCTTTTCTTCACTTCTTTCATCAAGCAAACACCATATAGCAGCTCTTCATTGCTCCCACTCACCTCAACTCTGGTGTTCACACTTAGGATGTGTGTGTGTTTGCATGCAGATCTACTGAAGTGCAGTATTGATGAACATGCGGCTTGTGTCTTGAGGCTTCTAAAGTATAGTGTTGCTTTTCATTGGTTCATAAAGAACATAAAAATGATTAACTTTAGGGGAGGATTTGTTCTTTTTAACATTTTCATTTACAAGGGGGTATTGTCTACATTGTGTTTCAAAGTAAATACATTTCATTAAAATGATGGCATTAATTTCATCTTTGATTGATAGTGGGTGTTTAACAACTTACAGTACTTTTCTAGCCAGCTTAGCATACCACACTCTGTTTTACTCTTATGTCACTGGCTACTCCTTCTCTGTCTCCTTGACAGCTCTCTATCTTCTCCCAGATGACTCCCTAACGTTGGAGTGCCCCAGAGCCCAGCCCTTGCTCTACTTACCCTCAGCCCCTTGGTAATCTCCCAAATACCTCATGAATGTGTGGCTTGCATGTTGAGGCTTCTGAAACACAGGGTTATTTTTCATTAGCTTGTAAGGAACACAAAAGTGGTGAATTTCTTTTAAAATTTTATTTTTTAATGTTTTCATTTTCAAGGGGGCATTGTCTAGACTGCATTTCAAGGTAAATATTTTCAGTTAAAATGGAGCTAGAGATTGTCATACTGAGTGAAGTAAGTCAGACAGAGAAAGACAAATATCACATGATATCGCATGATAGATCCACAGTGCTTAGAACAGGACTTGGTACATAGTAGGTACTCATAAATATTTATGGCATATTGTGGAATCTAAAAAAAATGGTACAAATGAACTTATTTACAAAACAGAAATAGAGTCACAAATGTAGAAAACAAACTTATGGTTACCAAGGGGAAAGGGTGGGGAAGGATAAATTGGGAGACTGGGATTGACACATACACACTGCTATATATAAAATAACCAACAAAAAACCTACTGTATAGCACAGGGAACTCTACTCAATACTCTGTAATGACCTATATGGGAAAAGAATCTAAAAAAGAGTGTATATATGTATAATTGGTTCAATTTGCTGTACAGCAGAAACTAACACAACATTGTATTTTTTGTTTGTTCGGTTTTTGGCCGTGCCTCGCGGCTTGCGGGGTCTTAGTTCCCCGACCAGGGATCAAACCTCGGCCCTTGGCAGTGAAAGCACAGAGTGCTAACCACATTCCACGCCAGGGAATTCCCTAACACAACATTGTAAATCGACTACAGTCCAATAAAAATTAATTTTTAAAAATGGCGACATTCGGGCTTCCCTGGTGGCTCAGTGGTTGGGGGTCTGCCTGCCGATGCAGGGGACGCGGGTTCGTGCCCCGGTCCGGGAAGATCCCACATGCCGTGGAACGGCTGGGCCCGTGAGCCATGGCCGCTGAGCCTGCGCGTCCGGAGCCTGTGCTCCGCAGTGGGAGAGGCCACAGCGGTGAGAGACCCGCGTACCGCAAAAAAAAAAAAAAAAAAAATGGCGACATTCACCGTATCTTTTATTGACGGTGGATGTTCAGCAACTTACAGTACGTGTCTCCCCAGCTTGTAGTGTACCACACTCTAGTCTCCTAGACCAGTTTCTGATGTTCTCTGGGATGGCTCCCTACCCTTGGCACGCCCCAGGTTCTACTCCTTGCACCTTTTCCTTTTTCCCCCATTCCCTTCAAACCCACTCCTTGAAGTCTTCCAGATCTCAGGAAATGAAAATTCCATCCTTCTTTGCTACCTTTCTTTCCTTTATCCCTACATCCAGGAAATTCTGTTGGTTCTACCTTCAAGAATATTTGCAGACTCTGGCCAGTTCTCACCGCCTCCACTGTGGCCCCCATTCCACTCCATCGTTGGAAAAGTCTGTCTCCTTACCCATCTCCCTGCTTCCACACTTGTCTGCCTAATTCTTTTTTTTAACTGCTCATTTTATTTTTTTGTGTGTATTATCTTCCAGTGTATTTTTCCCCTTTCAGTTCTATTGAGATGTAACTGACATACAGCACTGTGTAAGTTTAAGGTGTACAGCATAATGACCTGACTTACATATATTATGAAACGATCACCACAATTAGTCTAGTTAACATCCATCATCTCATACAGATACAAGGGGGGAAAAAAAAAGAAAAAATGCTTTTTTCCTTGTGGTGCGAACTTTTAGGATCCACTCTTTGAGTAAATTTCAAATATACCATATACCAGTGTTATCTATAGTCATCATGTTGTATATTACATTATGCCTAAATTCTGTTCTACACAGCAGCCTGAGTGTTAATCATATTACTCCTCTTCTCAAAACCTTCCAAAGGTTCCTAATTTCTCAAAGGCCAAAGACCTTATAATGGCCAAAAAGGCTTTACACAATCTGGTCCCTCATCTCCTTCAAGTCAAGGTAAAATAACAGAAGAAAAAAAAAAGGGACTTCCCTGGTGGTCCAATGGTTAAGACTCCGCCCTTCCACTGCAGGGGCGTGGATTCAATCCCTGGTAAGGGAACTAAGATCCTGCATGCCACACAGTGTGGCCAAAAAAAAAAAAAAAGGCTAAAATGACTACCCTATCATCCCAGTTAAAACTGGAACACCTCTCCCCCTTGACACTCATAATCTCTTTATCCTGCTCTATTATTTCCCATATGGTCACATTCTAAGAGAGACCATATAATTTGCTTATTTACTTTGTTTATTGCCGGACGTACGCAGTCTATAAGAAGGCAAGGATTTTTATGTTTTGGTCACTGATAGATCCACAGTGCTTAGAACAGGACTTGGTACATAGTAGGTACTCATAAATATTTATGGCATAAATAAATTAGTATAGTAGATTATAAGTGAACAATGTATTGAATTAACTAGGAGTAAAACAAATGCAAGTGTGAAGATCACTGAATATGTTAATCTGTAAAATAACATAATACAGTGGAAAGAGCATGGGGTGAGAGGCAACACAAGAGGGGAGAAGCCCTGTCTGCCAAGGTCTATACATGCCAGCCTTCCTGATTTTTGCTTCTTTTCTCTCTGCCCTTCGGGTCCTATTGTAACCCTATATAAATTTTCAGCGGTTCTCTAAATAAAGGTGCCTCGCTGCCTCTTCCAGGATTGGAAGGCACTGCCCTGTGAGTATCCTTTACTCTTTTTCCCTTTCCTCCTTCCCTTTGGACTGAACTTAGCAATCTGCCTCCAAGTAACCTTGCTTGACACGCTCAAGCCCAGATTACATCACCCCACTTGTGGTAGGTCACACACCACCCCATGTTGTCTAAATGTGTCAGAGTGTTAGGGCCTCTGAAACCAAAGCTGAGTGTTTTTGAATCCTTGTTGGCTGGCCCCAGGTGCAAAGCAGTTACTCTAACAACTGCAGGCAGAGAATTGTTTGCTAGGGCTTTAAGGATGGAAGTGAAATATGAAGAAGCATTTGGTTCCTGGAAGAATTATAGTGTTGAGTCCCCTTGACCATAAAGGCATGTTATCAGTTCATTTTCCTTGAGGTAGCTCCGCACATTGGTGAAATAACACAAATGAAAATATTTCAGACACACCTGTTTCATGGGGGGAGTGCCCCGTGAAGGGCCTTTGCTTGTTTGTTTTTGTGTCCACATCCCTTTTGGATGTTTAGGAATTTCGTATTCTCCTAGCTGGGCCCAGGGGATTGGTCTGGGGGCTCATGAGACTGGGGAAGTGAGAAGATGGGAGAAACAATTGATATTTTTAAGAATGGGTTCCCACCAAATAGTACAGATCTGACTTAGAGATGACCAGAAAGAACATCCCTGTGTAAGGATCTCTAGAAGCCATGACCTGTTTAAAGAGATTGCAGTTTCCTTGTGATGGCTTTAGGTTTTTGCTTTGCTAGGGAAGTGGGGGGAGAATTAAGTTTGAGTCACAAAGTGCAAAGAGAGAGTTGGAGAAATATGGAGAGGTGGTGAAAGACCAGAAGGCCAGAGGTAATAACAGGAGAGAAGCTAAGAAGAGCCATTCCAAGTGACAGGTGACCAACGATGCCTAAGATGTGTAAACATTAACCAGGATTCCTCCAACATTCATGAAGACACCGATTTTTTATTAGTCATGCAACATAATATTCTGTTTGGCTGTTAAAACAACAAACTTTCAAGGCTGGAAAAGTTTGGGATCAAACAGGGGATCCTGATTGCATTTTGAAGGTTCCATCTGGGATAGGGACCCGGAAATAAGGCCTAGGACAACAGCCACCATCCTGTTGGAATGTGTCAGCGTACAAGTCTTGGCGTGGACCCGCAGAAGTTTGTACTGATTTGGGGGATACCGGTGTACCCTGAGGGGCTTAGAAAAAACCCCTGAAGAGCTACAGAGTGCTTGGCAAAAGTTTTCGAGGAAAGAAAATGCATAATAAAATATGCATTTTATATTTTATAAAATAACTTTAAAACATTACAGAGGGCTTCCCTGGTGGCGCAGTGGTTAAGAATCCGCCTGCCTAAGCAGGGGACACGGGTTCAAGCCCTGGTCCAGGAAGATCCCACATGCCGCGGAGCAACTAAGCCAATGCGCCACAACTACTGGGCCTGCGCTCTAGAGCCCGCGAGCCACAACTACTGGAGCCTGTGCTTCACAACAAGAGAAGCCACAGCAATGAGAATCCCGCGCACTGCAACAAAGAGTAGCCCCCACTCGCCGCAACTAGAGAAAGCCCGCGCACAGCAATGAAGACCCAACGCAGCCAAAAATAAATTTATTTTTTAAAAAGTTATTTATGGCTTACAGTTTTTTAAAGCTTGTTTTATAGTTTAAATCATAAAAGGGACACGTATTTCCCTATTTTCAAAAGATTAAAGTGATTCACTATTTTTTCCCACGGAGTAGTCTACTTCAGCAAAACGGTACACAGTGTGCTATTTTGGCCCCTTGGGAAACATGACATATTCAAGTTTGCTAGAAAGAGATTAATGATCGTTTTTAGCCATACATCTCCCAATATCTTCGGGATATTGGTGTAGAGAGAAAATGGTGGCAGGGGGTGGGGGTAGGAGAAATCTCTCAGTTTAGGATCAGAAATGGTCAATGGATGACTTAATTTAAGGTTAGTTGTAGAACCAGTGGCCTCCAACTGTGTTTTTCTGTCATCTACACTTTTCCCACAGAGAGATTTCACAACAATAAATTTACAAAACAGTCTTGTAATGTAGTTTTAAATTCTTAAATCAAGAAAAGGCGGTATGTGAAAAGCATTAGCTACAACTCTAGAACCGATTTGTCAAAAGCGAACAACAACCCCCAAAATCACTGCCCTCTGAATGTTCGTTCTTGCTATCTTATTTTGACGCAAATAGAAACAGAACAGCGTTTTTAGATCCGGCATTTCTGTGCGGTGCAGGCATGCCGTTTTCTATGAATTTTCTCACCTCTGGGAAATGTATTTCTGAAACGCGTAACTTGTGCAACTAGCCAAGTGGAGGTATGATGCAACAATCCCATGCAAGTTGCCTTTAAAACAATATTATGTGGCGTAGACGTAGTCACGTTTGTAACACAGGTACATACCGCAAAGCTCCCTCCACGTCGTCCCTCATTCCCCCACCCCTACCGTGTGTAAGATGCAAAATGACATTTCCCGGGTTTCCTAACCCTCAACTTGTCGAGGGTGGGCGCACCCCACTGGCTCGAGCCCACCGCTCGTGCAAACGAAGTGGGACCGAGGCGAGGGGACCAGCAATGCCGAGAGTTCCCAGCCCCGACGGCGAAGCCGCGCGGGAAGCCACGTCGGGCCGGGCCCGCGGCGGCAGCGTCGGGCCGCCTTCTTCCCTCGGTGAGGCCCGCTGGCGTGGCCTGCAGAACGTGGGGCCCCGTGGGCGTGGGACAGCCCTGCCCCCACCCCGCTCCCACACCCGCTCCCGCTCCCGCGGCGCCGGAAGTGACGCGCGCTGGCTGAAAGATGGCGGCATTGGCGCTCGACCAGGGGGAAGGTAAACACCCTCCGGGCCGCTCCCCGCGCGCGGGCCCCCTCGAGGCGCCGGTGGGGGCCGAGGGCGCCTCCCAGGCCTCCGTTCCAACTCTCGACTTCCCACCCCACGACCTCCCTACCCGCGTGGCAGGCTTCCGCTTTGCGACGACGGCGGACGGAACCCCATGCCGGCTGGCCCCGCCTCCCTGGGCGGGCCCCGGGCGGCTCCCGTGGCCCGCAGGGGGCGCGCGGCCCGGAGCGGCCCCTGGCTCGTGGCCCCGCACGCTCCGCCCCTTGCCCGCCCCTTTCCCGCCTTCCTCCACCCCCGGCGTGGGTGATCCTGAGGCTCGGCGCGCTTCGGAGCAGAAGCCCAGAGCCGCCGTCGTCGACGTCGCCAGTGCTTGCACCTCTGCTGCTGCCCGCGACCCCCCAGCCCCTCCGCCCGAGGCCCCGAGTCGGCCCTACCGCCGACCCCCGCTGGGCGCTGCGAGGCCCCTGGCGTTGGCAAGGCCGGGCCCGGCCCCGACGCCGCTCCGCCTCGCGCAGATCCCGACTGTCTCGAATCGCGTCTCAGCGCTGTCTTCTTTCCCAGGACTGGTTTCGTGGGGGCCGCAGGCGCGCAGACTCGCCCCCCGCCGGAGCGCCCCGGCCCGGCCCCGGAGCGGCCCCTTGTAGACGTTCGAGGAGCCAGCTGAGTGCCGTCCCGGCGCCCGACCGCCCACCGTCCGGCCCGCTTCTTCCTGATGCAGACTGCCGTCCACTAGAGGCTGGACGGACCCCCGAGGTGCGTAGCCGCCCCTGGCCCTCCGGCCTGCGGGAGCCCGGGCTTCGTCCGCGGCCCCGCGCTAGGCACGGATTCGGTAGCCCTTTCTGCACCGACCCGAATCACACATTTGGTTGACGCCGGGATCTAATTTGTCTTTGAGTTTACTTAAATTGTTTGAAATTTAATTTTTTTCAAGGAGAAAAAAAAAAAAAAGGAAGAAGCATAATTCAGCCATTTTTTGCAGCACACAGCTGCAGGTACCATGACTATTTTCTCCCTAACCCGTTTCTTCCCTTTAAAAATTCTGTGTGTGCCTGAAATAGAACTATGCGAAATGCGAGGCATAAAACGCGGAATCAGAAGGTCTGGGTTCGACTGGGTGACTCCGAGAAAATCGCTTACCGAACCTCGGTTTCTTATCTATGAAATCTAGTCAGTTATAGCCACATCACAGGGTAGTGAGGACTGTATGAGGTCATATATGTGAAAATAATTTGTAGCTGTAAAGTGTTGTAAAAATGCAAGGCAATTTTTAAAGTAACCTTTGCCAGAGTGGTGAATGTTGTAGTGGCTAACTGTTGCTGCCTCTTTATTTCTATATTATAAGTATAAGGAATAAGTGCGGGATAGCGAAGCAGTGCTGTGAATCGACTAGATATATAATAGTCACGTTGCTTGGCCTTCTTCCTACGAAATGCTAACTGCTTATTTAAATAACGGTATTCTTTAATTCAAATTTAACGTTACTGTAGTGCTTTGCTTTTCATTTTTCTAGGCCGCTTATGCCCTTTTTCTTACTCGGAATATTAAGCACCTTGCATTTGTTTAGTCTTTTCTATATTTTGAATTTACATTTTCATTTGGTAATCTGATTAAATTGTAATTTAGGAAATGCTTTTAAGATATATACCCTAATTTTAATGCCTGATTTTCATATCTAGGAAACAAGATGCCTGAATATCTCTACTAATTTGAAAATTGTTTTTGGAGAGCTTGTAAATGCATTCAGATTTCTGCACTTAATCTAGAAATGTATAGAAAATTTCAATTTTGGGACACTTAATTTCATATTTATGTAATTTAATTCCCTTTTTTAATCATCACAACACTTAGTAGGTGCTTAGAACCAGTTTTTCAGTGGTAAAGGATGTTAATTTGCACTTTTTATTGCCGATTAACTTGGGGGGGATACTAGGATATATAAGCCATAAATATTTGTGGTTTGAAAATTGGACTTATTTGTCAGAATTTATGATACATATGTGTAACAGATCAGTATGAAATCATTTTTATTTGGCACATCAAAAATGTATGGCTTTTTAAAATGGTCCACAAAAAGTGAAAGAGAAGCTTTTTTTTTAGTATATTGTTATTTTTAGCCAACAAATGGTTTTCTGAGTTTTTTTGTGAAATGTTTTATTAAATTTATAATCCAATACCAGTTGTCTTTCCGAATATGCTTTTTTTTTTTAAAGCAGAATAATATAAGGCGGGCAGGATTAAATTAGCAAAAGGAAGAGCCTATTTTAATGTGCTAGCTTTTATACATTGGACTTATCGCTTGTCCTGAAGATAAAATTTTGTCAAATCAGTGCTTCATTGGGAATTTCAAGGTTTGGCCTTCTCTCTGCCTTGATTTGGGTTACCTGGGGCTAAAACCTTGGAACCAGGGCTGGCGTGGCTTCATGGGTGTCCAGAAGGACCCCAAACGTGGTTTAATAATCTGCGCGTAAAACTGGCATTGTACAATATAAAGGTGAATGGTGAAATTCGTGGTAATAATGTAAATTTTTATTTTTCTTTACTTAGAATGCATTAAAGAGCAAATAAAAAAACACCATGACATGTCAAGAGAGACCTCAGAAGAAAGGAGAAAGCTTTGTACTTTACTACCTTTAACGACACTTTTTTCCTGCTTTTGAGCGAGGGGCCCCACATTTTCATTTTTCCCTGGGCCCCAAAAATGATGTAGCTGGCCTGTTCTGAAACTTGCCCTTTCCTATTTTAAACGTTTTCAGAGTGAATAACATTAACTGTGAAGAGAATGAATCTATAGCTTCTGAAGGGTCGGATTAATTTATTAGCATATATTTCCTCTGAATTGGAATGCTGTAGCTGTTGTGGGCTTTTTTATTGAAGAGAAATGAAAGGCAGTTATTGGTGAAGCATTGCAGGATAGTGGTTAAACTCGAAGGCTCTGAAGTCAGACTGACCCCAGCTTATGAAGAATCATAGCCTTGGGCAAGTTACTTAACGTCTGTGAGCTTTGATTTTTTTTTCATCTCCAAATCAGGGATGGTTACAGAACATGGAGGGTTGCGAGGGTTAAATTTATTTATTCATCCCACAAATATTTATTAAGCACTTATTATGTGCCAAGCACTGTTCCTAGAAAGGTTCTGGGGATACAACAGTCAATGAAACAAAACAAAAGAAAACAACAAAAAAGTAAACTGAAGAAAATAGCCTGTATCTCCATTTAATATACTATGGAGAAAAATAAAGCAGGAAAAGAACAGGAGGATATTCTGTTGGGTGGGGCGGGTGGGTGGTTTTCGATTTTAAAGAGGGGGTTTGGGGAAGGCCTCACTGAGATAAGACACTGGAGTAAAGACCTGAAGGGAGCCATGTATATTGGGATTAGTGGTCCAGGCAGAGGGAATGGCAGGTTCAGAGGTCTTAAGGCGGGTGTGTGGCTGTTTTTCAAGAAACAGCAAAGAGGCAAGTGGCAAGATATTTCCTCAGACTTTTTGTTTTTAATATAAGACCTTTAAAACTCATCTGGCTGAATCATTGAAGCAGATAAAAACAGATAGAAGATGTATTCTTTGTCTCTGATAAGATCATTGAATTTAGTTAATGATTCTGCATCATTTTAAGATTTGCAGGAAATCTGTATCATAACATCAGGACTTTCCAAAAGGTTCAGTTTAGTTGTTTATTTCTTATGTAAAACTAAGGTGTTAACATTATAGTATTGATGATTTCATGTTAGGAAGTAACTTAGTAGAAGATTTGGGGTTTTATTCCCCAATAGAGGCTTTTCCTAGAATTCTCACTGGATCCAATCTCTAAAGGCTAGGGAAGCTGTTTTCCATGACATCACTCTTGGACTACTTTTACTTGTAGTGAGGAATAAGCAGAGGAGCATTAAATTAAAATCTTCTGATGAAAAAATAGCATTGAAACAGGAGTGGCTTTTTCTTATAAGGTTTCTTTTATTATAGGATGACTAAATGCTAAACATACCTGAAAAGTGAAGTAATTTAGATATTAGGTGCCAACCGGGAGGCTGGAGGACCCAGAGCCTTTCTAAAAGCTTAGTTAATGGTCATTTGCAGTTTGGTACTGAGTTATAAAAACATTTTGATGGACAAGAAAGAATTTCCAGTACTAAACAAATTAGTTAACTTATGCAGCCTTTCCTCTAGTATTAGACTTAGTTGTTTCTCAATTTAAGTAGTATATCTCAGGGTAAAATGACTGCTAATAAAGTTAGTCTGTTTTGGGAATTTCTTTCCTTTTAGATTGAGAAGTTGGTTGCTTTGAGATTGTTGAATAAAAGTTTTACTTCACAGGTTACAGAAATTGTGAGAATTTTACGATTCAGGAATTAATTCTATTTTTATCCTTAGTAAGCTTTGCATTTTCTTTTTAGTATGCAAGTA
Organism: Pseudorca crassidens; assembly: GCF_039906515.1. Classification (NCBI taxonomy): domain Eukaryota; kingdom Metazoa; phylum Chordata; class Mammalia; order Artiodactyla; family Delphinidae; genus Pseudorca; species Pseudorca crassidens. The sequence continues at coordinate 113,523,503 of NC_090317.1, forward strand.
TGGCATTTTCTGCATAGGCATTAACATTGGTAGGCTAACAGTTTGAGGATGAAGGTAGTATGAAATAATTCACAGTTTTCATTGGAGATATGTATATCAACCTGAGAATCTAGCTTTGTACTGAATAAATTAGGGTTTAGTATGAATTTTCAAGCAGCTGTAGGAGGAATGTGAAAGCATTAAATTATTGCTTATGGCATAAACATGGAGGTTAGTTAATTTTGAAATATCTTCTACTTAATTGCCCAGAATTTTGCCTTCCAATCAGAATGACAGCCTTCTAACTGAAAAGGAAGCATTTAATTTCTTTGCTTTTAATTTCCTGTCCAGTTTTACCCCCACCAGACTTCTTTCTTTACTGGTCACTAGAGAGTTTGAACTGTTAGAAATTTCTGTGATACAAATAGCAGTAATGGTCTTCCAGGGCAGAGGTAGGAAGAGGTTGCTTTGTGTATGTGTGTGTTGTTATTTATCTCTTGTGCAGTCAGTGGTACTTAAACTTTTTGGTCTCAGAACATCATTATACTCTTAAAAATTACTGGGATCTCAAAGAGCTTTTATTTATGTGGGTTGTGTCTATTTATACTGACCATATTAGAAATTAAAATTGGGAAGTTTAAAAAAATACTTGTAATTCATTCTAAAAACACATTACATGTTAATAATTAAAATTGGGAAGTTTAAAAAAATACTTACTTGTAATTCATTCTAAAAAAACCCATTACCTGTTAATCTAAATAACATTTTTAATGAAAAATAAATATTTTCTAAAACAACAAAAAACTTGGTGAGAAGAATGGCATCGTTTTACATTTTTGCAAATCTCTTTAATGTCTGGCTTAATAAAAGACAATAGGCTTCTTATTGGCTTCTGCATTCATATCACATGTAGTATCTGGAAAACACTGAGAGAATGAAAGTAAAAAAGAAAAATCGCTTTTAAAATTATTATTATGAGCTTCCCTGGTGGCGCAGTGGTTGAGAGTCCGCCTGCCGATGCAGGGGACGTGGGTTCGTGCCCCGGTCCGGGAATATCCCACATGCCACGGAGCAGCTGGGCCCGTGAGCCGTGGCCGCTGAGCCTGCGCGTCCCGAGCCTGTGCTCTGCAACGGGAGAGGCCACAACAGTGAGAGGCCCGCGTACGGCAAAAAAAATAAATAAATAAAATAAAATAATTATTATGAAAATTGTTTTGTTCTCGCGAAGTTCTCTTAGGGGACTAAGGTCCCAGTTATACCTGGACCACACTTTGAGAAATGCTATACCAGTCATGCTGATGCATAGAAAATGTGAGGCTTTCTTTTTTCTATAGTCAGTGCCAAGTTTATGGAACAGGACAAACTCCAGTATTTTCTTTCCTCGTAGTATCAGTATGCCTTATCATTTAGTTTAAGTTGGTTCATCTTTTGAAAAACCCTACCGTTTGAAATTCTGAAGGCCAGGTGTAGAATACAGAAGTGTAGAAGGCCAAGGGTATACAGGTTTATAAACCATGATTTCTCTTAACCTGATGATGTGTTTTGAAAAGTTAGGATACATAATTTTTGTACATTGAACATTTTGTATGTCAGTAAATATCTTTTCTCAGAGCCCCTTAGCAGATTATTTTTCTCCAGCCCTCACTGATTTATAGTTATTTTTGTTTACTTTTACAGTGATTAGTTCTTGTAATTATTAATTTATTCCTTAAATTCCTATAATTCTCTATCTTACACTTAAGATTTTGTATATTTTTCTTTTTGTATTCTTCTTACACTTACCTTTTTCTTGTTATTTATTTTATTTGCTTACATGTGTGTTTCGTGTTATTTTTGTTTTATTTTAATCTAAATCTCACTTTTTTTTCTTTTCTTTATAGCTTCCAGGGTATGGATTGTGAACAAGTTGGTTTTGTTTCACATGTTCATTTGTAAGTTTGGTTGTTTGACACCTTAAACATTTATGTTATAGATCTGTGCTGTCTGACAGAATATAATGCAAGCCACAATATGTAATTTAAATTTTTCTCATAGCAGCAGCTTTAAAAAGTAAAAAACAGGTGAGATTAATTTTAATGTTTTATTTACTCAGTATATCCAAAATATTACTTCAACATGTAATCAGTATTAAACATTTGTATAATGAGATATTTTACTTTTTTTTTTTCTAAGTCTTCAAAATCTGGTGTTCATTTTACACTTAAAGCACATCTCAGTTTGGTCTAACCATATTTCAGGTGTTCAAAAGCCCCATGGGTAGTGGCTTTCATATTGAACAGCACAGATACAAAGAGTAGTTACTCTTGTTAGGGCAGAAAAGCCTAAGGAGCCCAGAAAAGCTAGAAAATTATACTTGTGTGAAGAGAAAAAATGGAAAACAATGCCATTGCAAATGAGGTCCAGTGTTTTGACTACCAGTACATCTCCTGATCTCTTATAAACTTGCATTGTGATAAACCTTAGGGAGGTATGGCGTCTGTAGAGGGAAGTTTGAAGGGTGTTAAGTTCCTGTGGTTCTGTGGGTGATAAGGAGCATTAGGTAAGAGCTGGACAGGGAAGGCAGCATTGATTGACCTCTGCTGGGGTGCCTCCCTCTGGGCTAGACATGTAACTTACGTCAGTTTATTTGATCATCACCCCAACTCAGTAATAATAGATGATGATTATTCCTAATATATGGATGGAAACTGAGGTCAGGAAGTTAAATTTCTCCAGGTCACACCGATGGTAAGTACTAAAAGTGCTCTGATTTCAAAGATTTTGCTCTTCCTAACCACACTATTTTGTGCTTCTTGCAAATCTAGTCTTAACTCTATTTCTAACTAGTTGTATGACTTTGAAGAAAAATTTCACCTGTGGACATTAGTATCTTCATCTCTCAAGTTAGAGTTGGCCTGTGTCCTAAGAGACTTGACTGAGAAAATGAGCTGGGATTTGAAGTGCTGTTGCTAAGGAGAAGGGTTTCTCCAGAATTAAGAGACTCCAGGTCTGGAGTCCTGTACTCGTAACTCACTACCATTTACAGACTATATCATGTTGGTCAGTTAATCACTGAGTATCATTTTCTACTTACATACATGCTTCCTATAAAAGTGTAAGATACTGCTGCTTCTCTAAAGCTGTCTTATTGATAGATGCACCAAGCTTTTTCATGTAGAAAAAAATTACTGCAAATTTCCCAGCTATTACAAATTAGTTTTAGAAGAACTTTAGATCAGATAAACTTCAGAAATGCATTGCTAAGACTTAAAAAATAGCTATAGTTGATTTACTTTGCATATCTTTACACGTGCTTTACACATCTGTAAAATCATATAAAAAGTAGAATAAATAAGAGTTTTATTACTAAAAATTTTTAGAGATCATCGTGTTGAATGCTTTTATTTTATAGGTGCAGAGATAAGGCCAGGAAAGTTTGAGTAACTTACTCAAAGTATAGCTATTTCTGCTCTAAAACTGTATTAGTTAGGGACCTTGGTTATATGTAGGAAAAACCCACCTGAGGTAGTAAGGGGGGGGGGATCTATTCTGAGCATGTAAGGATTTCTCTCAGCACCCATGGGTAGGAATAGAGCTGGGCCTAGGAAGTGGAAAAATGAAGGAGTTAGGGAGCACTCCCTGTCCTCTTGTCTTGGCTTTCCTCTTCTTTCTCAGTTGACTGGCTTTCTCTGATACTCAGCCCACATGGCAGGCAGAAGTTGGTGCCCACAGCTGCTCCTTGACATGTTCTAGTTCCAGTCATACATAGTCGGTGCACGTCTCTTTTTCTCTTTCTCTCCTCTTCTTTCTAAATTCTTGACACAGGAGCGTTCATCTTGATTCATATTTCCCACCCCAGTCTGACCATATGTAACAGGACAAGATCACAGGGTAGATGCCTGTCTGCTAGGAATCCCACTTGGTGGGCTGGGTGCCCAGAGGAGAGTGGGTGCTCTCCTTACATCTTTAGGGTCTTTTGCCTCACAGCTTATCAATCCTCCTCATTCCCCCCACCCACCCCCCTGGCTTCTTTGCCCTATGATGTTACCACCATATTAAGTATCTGGAACCTAGGTTACTTTTTTTGAGAAAGCATAGTATCTCCTTTAAAATCTTTCCTTTAGGGCTTCTCTGGTGGCGCAGTGGTTGAGAGTCTGCCTGCCGATGCAGGGGACATGGGTTTGTGCCCCGGTCCGGGAAGATCCCACATGCCGCGAAGCGGCTAGGCCCGTGAGCCGTGGCCGCTGAGCCTGCGCGTCCGGAGCCTGTGCTCCGCAACGGGAGAGGCCACAACAGTGCGAGACCCGCATACCACACACACACACACACAAAATCTTTCCTTTAGATGGAATCTTTGTCCGAAAGGTGAATATTAGCTGTTTGAGACCATATCACATAGTGATAACTGTTGAATAGAGAGGGTTACTTTGAAAAGAAGTGAAATGTATGGTATTTTAGGCACTGTCAAAATAACAGATTAATGAAACAAAGCAGTTTCCTCTCAAGTATATGAATGCTCATGCCCAACCTTCTACTATTAAATCCACATTAACTGTGACCAATAAATCTTGATGAGTCAGAGTGATAGTTGGTGTCCCTAATTATCCTGAGAAAGATAATGAAATATCAAAATATTCACCTAGTTTAATTTGTTTTTTATTCTAATTATTTTGAAAATTGATAATTAGTGTGATATTGATAGCCTTCTACTGGCCAGAATATTTGATTATTCCGATATGTTCCTTTTGTTCGCAGTATGCATTTGTGTACATGTGCCTTATATCACTTGGAAAATTCTAAGTTCATTCATTTTACCTTTAAAAATAATTCAGGAAATAAAATCTGATAGCTTACTTTAGTCTTGAATGTGTTAGTAAAGTAGTTCTGCCAAGCATTGATTACAGTGTCTAAAATATTTTATATCTGTTTTCCAAATTATAGACAGCGCTTTTGTGTTCTACCTTTCCAAAATGAAAGTATATAGCTTTTGGATTAATGGAGTGCTGATAAAAATTATGATATTAATTTCATCTTGTGCATACTTTGCTGTGTTAGGTAAGTGAACATGTTATGTGGGATAATCAGTAAGACTTACAGGTAAGTTAAGGACAAAGGGGGAGAAAGAGGCACCTAGAATGCCTCTTGATAAGATGGGGAATACAAAAGAAAACTGATTGGGGAGAGAGTAGAGTTATGATTGTTTAGACACAATTTTGAGATCCCTGTGGGGCACCCAGAGGTATCTAACAGGAGATTTGCTATGTATAGTACTAGTGTAAGGATAGAGATTGGGACAGTGATGGTGAAGGTACTGATAAAGGTAGGTAGTAGTAGAAACCATGGGTTTAGATGTGATCGTTGAAGGAAATACAGTGTTTAGATGAGAGGAGAAAAGGTGCAACAATAGAATCCTGGGGAACACCAGTGTTTAAGGGATAGCTCTCTTAGATAAAAATCCACCTTCTATTGCTCCTTGTTACTTATCATATACACATATCCTGATCTCTCTCTCTCCCCTCCACATTCAGTGATGACTGTGGTACCTGGCTAAGACTCATTTTCTCCACCTCTTCAATGTTCACATAAGACCACTCATCCAAAAACTGAGAGGCAGAGTTCCCTGACCACCTAAACTCTTATAACCTCCCCCCCTTGCTCCATTTTAAAACCTTATTCTCAGGCTTCCCTGGTGGCGCAGTGGTTGAGAGTCCGCCTGCCGATGCAGGGGAAACGGGTTTGTGCCCCGGTCTGGGAGAATCCCACGTGCCGCGGAGCGGCTGGGCCCGTGAGCCATGGCCGCTGAGCCTGCGAGTCTGGAGCCTGTGCTCTGCAACGGGAGAGGCCACAACAGTGAGAGGCCCGCGTACCGCAAAAAAAAACAAACAAAAAAAACACACCTTATTCTCAAAGCTGCTGGGCCTTGCCACAATCAGGAACTGATCCATACCTGAAATCTTTAACTGTCGGCTTCCCAGTCTCTGGCTTAATCTCCTCTCTTTTCATTTGGTCTGTCATCTCCAAACTTTACCTCTGTCCTTCTCCAGCTTAGACCTTCTTTCCTTTCCCTGGTTGAGTGTTTGGGTGGACCACGAGCCCTACAGTGAAGCCGCTGGTACCACAGTCACTGCTGGCACCTGCTCTACCTCCTCCTTCAGGGAGGCCATCCTGGCAGCCTCACCACTCTATTACCAGTGCCTTCCCCTTTGTTAACCAAAAGAAGAGCACCTCTGTGTGCCAGGCATTACATTAGATATAGCGGTGCGGTATATGCCTTTCAGGAATCCCCTCTGCCATATTTTAGAAAAAGGACAGTAGAAAGCCAAGAGAAGGCTTATTAGAAGGTAGGTCGTATGCTATAGAAGAGCATTTTGTTCTAAAAAGAACATAGAAGAGGGTTGTTTTTCTTGTTTTGTTTTTAAATCAGAAAGCCGAGAAAACTCTCTGTGACCTGCATGAGCCTGTAGGGGAGTTTGTTTACACTGAAGCAAGGTTCCACAGGGCACAGTGGAAAGGGTTGGGAGGGAATTCGTGGATGGGATGATGTGTCATTGTGGAGGAAGCTTGGAGCTGTGTGAGGATCAGAGTTGAGGAGAGGATAGATAGTTGCCCTGGGGGGCTTGTGTGGAAAGAAAATTACTTTGCTTCATAAACAGTCTAGTAAGCTGAATTAGTTTATTCTGCTTAAGAGATCTAATTATAATCCCACTATTTGGCTTCGTTTCTCTGATATGCAAAAATGCGGCTTAATTTCCTTTAAAAATTATGTATTTATGTTTTAAATATATAAACAATACATGGTCATTGTTTTTAAAAATAAGGTTAATGAGGTAAGTAAGAAGGAAAAGATAAACCTCAAAGTTTCCTGAAGTCCCACTACCCCAGGGACATCATTTTGGTATATATTCCTCCAGACTTTTTCTCATCTAAACATATATATATATATATATGTATATTTAATTTTTGAAAATATACTGAGTATACTGCAGTTGCCTGCTTTTTTTCCCACATAACAACAATACCTAGTAAATATTATTTCTCAGAATAGGTAGATTGCTGCCATCATTTTTAGTTGTTATAGTAATCCATTGTAGGACTGTACTGTATTTATTTTTATTGTTGGGCTTTTGAATACTTTCCAGTTTTTTATTATAAATAAGGTTAGAAAGAAAAACCTTGTGGGTGCAAGTTGGCATATGTATCTGATTATTTCCTTTGGGTAAGTTTCTAGGAGTTTTCAAGGTCAACAGTGTACTTTTTGGTTTAATTTCTTATCTCTTTTTCTCATGATTTAGTATTTAGCTGAGAAATCCTTTTTGGTTGATAATTTGGGGACATGTTTAAATATATTTGGTAAACAGTGTAAAATCACTGGGATAGGCATATATTTGTAAGTTAACAATTTACCATTGTTGAATAGATATTTAATAGATTTTTTCCCCCAGGTAGGGAAGCCAAAAAATTAGCCCACAAACCTTTAAGTTGTTTTCTCCCAAAGGGTTTGTACATGTAGGACTTAGGCAGTGGAATTGAGATAATTATAAAAACTTTTTAAGCTCTAAGTTAATAATGTCTTCAGAATGCATGGAAATGATTAACACAGTTTTCTTTGATTACTTTTTTTCCAGGTGATTCATGGCAGGGGACGTGGAAGGATTCTGTTCCTCCATCCATGACACCAGTGTCTCTGCTGGGTTCAGAGCACTGTATGAGGAGGGATTGCTTCTTGATGTCACTCTGGTTATTGAAGATCATCAGTTCCAGGCCCATAAAGCACTCTTGGCCACCCAGAGTGATTACTTCAGAATTATGTTTACCGCAGATATGAGGGAGCGAGATCAGGACAAAATTCATTTAAAAGGTCTAACTGCTACCGGTTTCAGCCACGTCCTTCAGTTTATGTACTATGGAACTATAGAACTGAGTATGAGTACTGTTCATGAGATTCTTCAGGCTGCCATGTATGTTCAACTTATAGAAGTGGTGAAGTTCTGCTGCTCTTTTCTATTAGCAAAAATCTGCTTAGAAAACTGTGCAGAAATAATGAGACTCTTAGATGATTTCGGTGTAAACATCGAGGGAGTCAGGGAGAAGTTGGACGCCTTTCTGCTAGACAACTTCGTACCACTCATGTCCAGGCCTGACTTCCTGTCTTATCTGAGCTTTGAGAAGCTCATGTCTTACTTGGATAATGATCATCTGAGCAGGTTCCCAGAGATAGAGCTGTACGAGGCTGTGCAGTCTTGGCTGCGGCATGATAGAAGACGCTGGAGACATACCGATACCATCATTCAGAACATCAGGTTTTGTTTGATGACCCCATCCAGTGTTTTTGAGAAGGTTGGTGCATTTGAAAGCAATAGACAGGACTCATCGTTTAGCTAATAAGGCAGTATGTCTTTATAGATAAGATTCTCAGGCTTGGTCAGGAGCCAGAAAGAATAAATAGTTTTTAAGAATAGTTATGTGTAAGAAGTCTAATTTGTTGTAGCTTGTGTATTTAGGTTTTTTAAAACACATTTTGTGGGTGAAAGATGGACCAGGTAGGTGGTAGAATAGTTTCATTTTGAAAGTACTTTTAAAGTTGAAGCATAATTATTTAACCCCAAATATTATAAGTTTGCTTTAGCTTCTCTTTCTTTTCACAGAGTAATTAAATTTGAACTGGGTCCGTCTAGCTCTCTTTTCAAAAATGAATTTAAGTGAATCATGCTGAAATTAGAGTTGAGAGGAGTTTTGTAGTTCTGAATGATAAGTATTAACACAATTTCGTATTCCTCTAAAATGTAGTGAGGAAACATAAAATAGCTCTTGAAAACCAGTAGGCCCTGGCACTGATTTTCTTCCCTACTCTTGCCTAGTTCTGCGCCTCCCCGTCCGTCTCCCCCAGCCCCCTTCACTGTGAATACTAACTAAATTTAATCTTGAAAACATATGTTTGTCTAAAATCGTTGTTTTGGCATTTCTAAACAAGTAGACTATAGATCCTCTATCTACATTGATCAAATATCCCTGTGTGCATTTTACCATGTAATAGTTCTGCTGTCTTAAAATTGTCTTTCTCCAAAACAGCCTTGGCCTTTTTGCATGTAAGCATTTTTCATTTTTATATCAGAGTCTCAGTTGTGATGCTCTCTTGCCCAAAGGAGAGAAAGCAGTTTCAGTAATTGCTTAACTTAATTGGTTTCTAATCACATGGTTACCTCTGGCGCTCTGTTTACCTCTTGCATCTTTTCTTCTTTCTAGAAAGCACACTTAAAGCTTTGGTCGACACCCTTCATGTTAGGTGGTTCCTCAGCTTTAGTTACCAGACCTGGTGATAAAAATATAATATTTGCAAAGGAGGGTTGTTTACACCATTTGAAAAATAAACAAATTTGCGCCTTCGAATAACACTCAGCAGCCTGGCATGTCTTTTTTTTTCCCCTCTGAAATGCTGTGAAATATCATTAACTTAAACTTTTACTAGATAACTCAGTTTTGTAGGATTTTATCTTTATTCTCAGAATGTACTGATATGACAAATAATTGAAACTAAAGAATACATTTCTTAATTATTTTTTGTTCAGTGATAATCAGCCCACATCAACAATGTAAATCATTTTTCTCTGATGTTTTGATTTTTTTCCTTACTATTGTTTTTATTGCTCTCTTTTCCTGGGGAATCCTGTTTTCTCTTTACATGTTAGATGGAAATGCTTTCCCACTATTAAAGCAAACAAACCCCCCTCAACTTCAGTCTAGATGGAAGTGCTCATGAAATAGAGAATAAAATTTTCCCTCTTGTAGGACATTATGATGGGTAATTGATAGCAGTAAATGATTAAGTGCTGAGCTGCAGAGCCTTTTTATATTCCAACTATCAGTTCAGGGTGGTCAATAGTGACAGTGGCTGGAAGTTAATACCATCAGGTAATTTTGTAGTTTTTTTTTTTTTTCATCATCTTCTTTCTTTCTTTCTTTTTTTGTTTTTTTTGGCCGCACTGCGCGGCTTGTGGGATCTTAATTCCCCCGACCAGGGATCGAAGCATGGAGTCCTAACCACTGGACCGCCAGGGAACTCCCAGTTTTGTAAATCATATAAAACACCACTTGTACCTTCTGATGGTTCTGTTTGCATATATAGCGTAGGATGTGGTTATTACTTATTGGCCAGGTATTGGGAATCTCATCAGAATAAAAATGTTGTTAAGGCTTCCTTCTTGAATTAATTTCTTACAAAAACTTAATAAGGCCCTGGCTACAGAGAAATCTTTCTGTTTTTTATAATATAAATCTTCCAGTTTTATTTGTGATACTGGTAAGGTAAATGGAAGGGAAGGTAGTTGGTGATTCTTGTCTTAGCAGTGTGTGAGAGAGAATGTTTATCAAAGGAATGTGTTGTAAAACACTAAGCAGATTTGAGAACTTATCTCTAGAAATTAAACTTCAGAAACTAGAATGGAAAATTTGGTTGGGAAATAAGAATTTGGACTATTTTACACCATACTGTTTTGAGCTCCTTGAAAATAGGGCCCATCTATTTTTCCTGTACTCAGCACTCTGCAGGTCTCAAACAAGGCCATTTTAAAACCATTATATATGCATGGAACCAGAAAGGGCACAGAAATAAAGACATAGTACATCTGTGCTGGTCCTTTTTTAGTATGAGGATCTACATGGGGAAAAGTGTAGGCAGTTTTGATTTGTGGTTTTATCCTATTTGCTGAAATTTAGAAAAATGGAATGTTAATATGCACTTTTTAGCTTTCAATTTTTAAAAACTATTAGACTTTGTAAACATACAAAAAAGCTGAAGGAACAGTAGAATGATCACCCATAAACATATCTTGTAGGTTAATAGTTGTCATTTTGCCACCCTGTTTTTAGATAGAGAGGAGAGTGTGTGCCTTTATGTTAAATTTTTGTTTTTTGCTAAACCATTTCAAAGAAAGTTGTAGATGTGATGTTTCCTCCTTAACTACTTCAGCAAGCATCTTATCTCCCAAGAGTGAGGAAATTCTACATAACCATAATACCATTATTGAAATTAACAGTCATCTCTTAATATCTGTAATATCCATTTCATTTTCTGATTTTCTCAGTTTTCCCAAAAATGTCTTTTTTAAGCTGTTTCTTAAAGATTGAATCGAGGTTCATACAGCACATTTGTTATTACGTCCCTCTTTAAATCTGAAATTGTCTCTCCTTTTTCTCGTTTATGATGAGGATGCTCAAACATACAAAAAGTTGAAAGAATAGTATAATGAATACCTATATAGCTATCACCTAGATTCAAGAACTGTTAACATTTTACCATATTTTCTTTATGTAGATTTTTTTTCCTTTGCTGAACGTTTGAAAATAAGTTGAAAACATCATGACATCTCGTCCCTTAATACTTATTAGCATGCCTCTCGTAAGAATAAGAACTTTTTCCTACCCAGGTTCAATACCATTCCACCCAGGAAAATTAACAATAAGACCCTGATAACATCTAACAGCTAGTTCATATTCAGAGTTGTCCCCCAAATGCCCTAGAATCCAGTCATGGTTTACACATTGCTTTTGGTTATCATGTCTGTTTAATCTTTCTTAAAGAATCTAACACAGCCCCCCACTTTTTTTTTTTTAGAAAGATCAGATTACCAATTGTCCTAGTGTGTCCCCACATTCTGGATTTATCAGATTATTTCCTTGTGTTGGTGTTAACTTAGTTCTTCTCTTCCTTATATTTCCTGTTAACACACCTACTTTTTAGCATCGTGTATTTTCAGGAACAATTACAGGAAAATATTGTTGTAATGCCAGAGAAAGTCTTGGAAAACCACTTAGCAACTCTGATCAAACTTAGAATTTGCCATTCTTTTTTGTATTAGGAGGCTAAGTAGCCCAATCCTATGACTAAAATCATCAAGGACTTTATTCACACTACTCTGCATTAGGTTCCTTTTAGATTCATAAAATTTCCCTCCCTTTAAAAAAAAATTTGGAGCCCTTCCATTCAATTTATTGGAATTAAAACTAGCTAAAATGTCAAAATTAAAAGATTATTCTTTCTTATTAAAAAAGTAGTGTATCTCTAGAACCATGCTGTTCAATACAATCACTGCTTGTGGCTTTTGAATACTTGAAATGTGACAAGTCTGATTTGAGATTTCAAAGGTTAAGATGACAAAAAGGATATAAATTACCTCATTACTAACTTTTATATTGATTATAGGTTGAAATGATATTTTGGATATATTGGGCTAAAATACATTATTAAAGTCAGTTTCACCTTTTTGCTTTTTAAACTATGGCCACTAAAAAGTGTAAAAATTACATCTTTGGCTCCCATTTGTGGCTCAGATTATATTTCTGTTGCACAGCGCTGCTCTACAAGTTCAGGGAGTAAGTTGTGCTCTAGAAACTCTAAATATGCATACATTAAACAGCCTTTCTCACTTATTTAACCCTCTCCTGGATCCTTAGCCTTTAGAAATGTTCTGTACAGTTTAGTGTTAAGTGAACCTTCCTACTTAACTATTCTGTGGAATGGCTGATGAAGATAACTTAAGTATAGCATCTCTTTGTCAGAATCCTTTCCCTGGCCTCAGGAAAATAAAAAGTGATTGAACAAAGCTTCGTGAAGAAACCTTTAGAGATTTTAATTCTTCCTTTGGTAGTAACGATCAGATCTGAGCAATGGCTTTGTAAGGGGCCATTCTGCCTCTCCCTAAGGAATAGCCCCCACTGATTCCAGGGACCCGAATCATGCCCTCTAGCTGTGTCGAAATCTTTGGGTTTATTCTTCTGCGGTATCTTTTCCCCTAGTCGTCTACTGGATTTTCTCCCCAGCTGAAAACAGACTGTCTTAACTTTTGTACTGACTCTGGGACAGGATCATCACCCAAGAGACCAAGACTTTCCAGATTTCCTCACCCAGTTCCTTAGAGGCAGTGATTCTACTTATCTGAACACCTTACACTTATATGCCAGGCCTTGCACTGAGTGCTCTACACATAGGTAGAGTCTGCAGGTTATCTCTGTTTTGTAGGTAAGAAAACAGGCTCAGAAGAGTTAGGAGTCTTATCCCAGGTTAAGTGGCACTGTCCAGACTGGAACCCGGGTCTGCTTGCTTCTCAGTCCAAGCTACTAGAGTAGGGAGTGGACCCTCATGTACAGGAAGCATGTAGTTAACCCTGTGGGCCTGCTTGGGTGGTTTAGAAGTTGTTACAGAGCTGTGAAAATTCTAACATGTTTGCATGAACAAAACATAGCCTAAGAATTTTAATGGCACTGAAAAAAGTGTAAGATGTGGGAACACTGTAAGGTGTGAAAGCAGAATTCTGGAGTTTTCCCTGTATAATCGAGGAAAGCTGAAAATTAAGGATCTTGTCCTTTTGACATAGTTGGTTAGGAGTATGATTCATTTTAACTATAGTCCATTCTCAGTTTTAATACTAGACTTCAATCTCAGTTTTTACGTAATGCAAATGTCTGCGTCATGTATTTTTACTAACTCTAATGGTCTTTGCATCTGTTAACAGAGATAAGGCCTGACATTTGTCATTCTGAATTTCAGTGATGTGAAGATTTAAATAGTTTAAACTTTGCTCTCTTTGGTCTTTTGGTTTTTAAAAAACAATTATTGCTTTATTGAAAACATTTTATTAAGTAAATGTATATTTGGCAAAATGCCTCTTTTACTTTTTTGTACAGAAAAGATCTTTTTAGCAAAATTGTTAAATTATTCATTAAAATACCCATATGTTGATTTTTTAGTAAAGTGACATTTTAATATTTTTGAACCCAGGGCATCTTCAGTATCATAAATATGCGTAAGGTAAGATCTAGCATATTAATGATCCCCTTAGAAATTATATTAATCATAATCATAAGATCTTACAATTTTTCAAAAGGAAAGAAAATTATTTTTTAAGGAATCAGATTATATAGATGAATTCTGCTTTATTCCAAATATTTTGTTTTATAAACTAGCTCATGATATTCAGATACCCTAATGTGCTTTTTTCCCCCTAACCTGTTAAATGTAATTCACCATATCCCTCCAAATTAGGTTTATTTAACTTTTGAAGAGCAAAGCTAATGTTTTAATGAGAGAAGATGTTAGTTCTCCTTCACTGAGAATATATTTGGATTTAGCAAATCATATCTGCATTTTATAAAAGTTTGTTGTTATAAGGATATTTACAGCCTTGAGATAATTTCGATAGTCCATTGAAAAAAGATAAGTTCATTACTAGTGAGTATTAATCCTAGGATCAGAGTGAAAATGCTTCAGAAAGGCTAACACTTTTTTTTTTTTTTAATGTCTTTTACTTAAGGACCAGAATTTGTGGCTTTAAAAGCTACAATTTAAAATGGGGTAAGGTGTCCTGGACTCACCTTGAAACTGATAGAATTTAAGGATTACAAATTAAGTATCCAAGTATACCTTACTAAGACCCTTAGTACCTTCCTAAGAACATGGTAGCTCTCAGAACTGGTCTTCACAAAGCACTGATAATCTTCCAAATATTTCTCTATCAGCATAGTTGGTTTATATAGCATTAACAATGGACTATGACACATAAGGAAATTTATTCTTAATGTGTCGTGCTTGGGTGGTGCGATATCTTGGTTGAGGCACAACCCACTTGGTAATGAAATTGCCTGGGCAAGGACACATCTATGTAAAAATGTAGGGGCTGTGTACCCCTCAGAATTCCTTCACTTAGGCACTGCAACATGATTTGATTAATCTAGCACTTGACCAATCCAAAATTTCTGTCCAGAAACCAAACCATTAACTTTAGTGTTAAAACAGTTTAGCCCCAAAACTCGAAAAAAGTAATTATTTCTAATGACTTAAACTACAGCCAGACAAATCTAGAGGAAAAAACAAATTTCCCTCTAACCCTCACAGTTTTAGAAGAAACAAGCAGTGCTGTATTTGACAATAAAAATATTTTTTAGAAGACAGTAACCTGGATTTCCAATGTGAAATTTGATTAGAATTTCTAATAAGCTTGAGTTGTTTTTGAAAAAGTTTTAAATCCTCTTCATATATTAAATAGTACTTATACAGCTATAAACTTGAAATTACTTAACAATCAGCTCACTTGCCCCTTGGAGTGAAAGCACAGAGATTAGCAGGTTTTTGTTTGAAACTAGGTCAGTGGGTTAAGCGTACTTTCTCAGTCAATGTCTTTTTCTGCATCAGTCTCTTTTTTATCGACCCCTCCTTCCCAGCCCCATGGACTTGGATGATTGTAATTAATACATGTGCACTTCTTTAAAAATCACCCAAGGTGTTTTTCTCCTCTCCAGTCTTCTGCCCTTTGTGTATAGATATGGAGTGCTCTTATTTTCCACCTTTGACTTGCATTCACTCCAGGTTCCTGGAGTTGACTAGGTGTTGACTGCTGTGAAATCCCCTGGGAAAGAGACTATTAGAAGGTTGTATTAAGCTGGTAGGAACCTACTGAAAATGGGAGTTAAAAAATTCAACCTAACTTGCTGATTTTCCTTTTAAATAAAAGGGAGATGAAGACAAAAGCATAGAATTGGAAACTGACTGTGGAGTAACAGGAGAGGAAGACATGGAATGGGGACAGCCACATTTACTTGTAAAAGGAGAAAATCTTTTTAATGAATTGGGAAATAAAGAGAGGGAGAGAAACCAAATGATACACAGAAATCGAAAAGGATCAGAGAATTCAGAAAATGACTGGAGAAAAGGTTAGGAGCAGGAAAGGAACCACGGGGGTATATTAAGATTTTAGGCTTTAAAGTTTTAATTCTCAAATTTAATATTTACCCAGAAAATGTTACATGTGTCATAGGTAAGCCTTGCTCATTCAGAAGTTAGTTCTAGGATTAAACCTTTTATTTGACTTTCCTTCTGCTCTTCCGTATTTATAAATAAAATATTGACGTAGTTGAGGGTATTTCCATAAGTAGGGAAAAATTGTGTAAAAAAAGTTGTGAATTCTAGAACTTAGTTGTACTATCTACATATTAGTGTAATCAGGTGATAAGATATTCTTAAGTCTTTTACATTATTTTCTACCTTTTAGGCTTGTGCACTCATTTAATTTCTAGTGGTGCTCTATTACTGTTGTACCAAAATTGGAAGGAAATTAGACTTTCTAAGCCTATTTAGTTATCTATCTGTTTATTTATTTTTGGCCTTGCAGCGCAGCTTGTGGGGTCTTAGTTCCCCGACCAGAGATCGAACCTGGGCCCTTGGCAGTGAAAGCGCCAAGTCCTCACCACTGGACCCCCAGGGAATTCCCTAAGCACATTTATTTATTTATTTATAATTAATTTTTATTGGAGTATAGTTGATGTACAATGTTGTGTTAGTTTCTGCTGTACAGCAAAGTGAATCAGTTACACATACACATATATCCACTCTTTAAATTCTATTCCCATATAGGTCATTACAGAGTATTAAGTAGAGTTCCCTGTGCTAAACAGTAGGTTCTTACTCGTTATCTATTTTATATATAGTAGTGTGTGTATATGTCAGTCCCAATCTCCCAGTTTATCCCTCCCACCCGCCCCCCTTTCCCCCTTAGTAACCATAACTTTATTTTCTACATATGAAGCACATTTATTTTTGAGTTAAATATTTTTCACTATCTATAGAAAAGTTGAAGGGATAGAGGACTCATCAAATTGTGCTGAAACTCTTATAAGAATATTGTCGTGAGGGAGTCCTTTCCCTTTCCCCCATTTGCCCTGGTCACTTGCCTTCTGAAGCTGTCAATACTTTAGACTCTTGCCTACTTGGAGAAGACAGGATGTGTAATCCTTTTTAAAATTTGTTTTAACTGTTTGGTATTTGACTGCAATTATAGTGTTACTGAGAGGATTTGTGCTTAACAGGAACTAATTTTTTAAAATAGCCTTATCCCTGGTCATTATTCAGTTTTTCAGGACAAAGGGATTAATTAAAGGTACTTTGTAACTAGCTTTTTGTGTGTCACATAAATCAATACAAGCTTCAGTTCTGAGCATGATTTTTTTTTTTTTTTTGCGGTACGCGGGCCTCTCACTGTTGTGGCCTCTCCCGTTGCGGAGCACAGGCTCTGGACGCGCAGGCTCAGCGGCCATGGCTCACGGGCCCAGCCGCTCCGCGGCACGCGGGATCCTCCCGGACCAGGGCACGAACCCGTTTCCCCTGCATCGGCAGGCGGACTCTCAACCACTGCGCCACCAGGGAAGCCCTGAGCATGATTTTATAAGTAAACCTCTGATATCAGGGTAGATGCTTTTGCAGTACAACATATAAAGACTTCCACATTTTACTGAATATCAAAATTAATATCAAATGTAGCTGTGGTTCCCAAAGACATAATTTGTTTTCGCACTAAAGCTCCATGACAGTAACTGCTTTATTTCTGGGTATTTCTTTTGAGAATACTGAATCATGGAGGAAGAATGATAAAACTGACAGCCAGGACTCAGTCTTCCTTCCACATGACACCTTATACTCATCATTGCAAAAATTAGGTTAGCAGTTTTGGATGTAGGAGGGCCAGAGAGATGTCTGTTCATGCAACTTACACCTTTTATAAAGGGAAAATACCTAAACTGGAGGCTCCATGGTCACACAGTGACTTGGGGACAGTGTCAAGTCTAAAACCTGGGATCTTGAGTTCAGAGATTATTCTAACCCTCAGTCCTCACCCCTCCCACCTCCCTACAACTGGATAAACTAATCAAAGGCCTTTTGTTTCTTTGGTTTAGTATATTGGGCATTTAAAAAATCCTTTTGAAAGGTGAAACAGCTGATAATACCTTAAATTGGCTGGCTGAAAGCCTAAAATAATTTTTTAAACTATAGCCTGTTTTAGTAGATACTTTTAAATTGTAGATTTTTAATCAAATAAAGGTAGTAAGCTCTATGGAAATGCCTGTTTTAATTATATTGCCTGCTTCATTTTAATTCTTTCAAAATTAAGAGCAGTATAAACAAATTACCTTGAAAAGTTAAAAAGTTAGTAAGTGGATTATATAACATTTTGACAATGAGAAGAGAATCATGGAATTTTTACCCAGTGCTAATGGCTAGCTATTATTTCTTTGACTTAATAAACATATTTAGAGGAATCACATTCAAAATTATTAATTTCTCACATTTTCTCTACATGCATATGTGCATGCACACAATTTCATTAAACCAAAAGATTAGAGGAGGAAATGGCCAATTTAAAATGTTCAGATCACTGTTTTTAAGAGGTAATAAATACTTTCACTTCAAAATGCTTTTCATAATACAATTTTTTAAAATATCAAAGCAAGAAAAGTGATAATCTTTCCAAGTTTTAAAATAAGACAGCTTTTTAAATCCTAGGAAGGATAAGGAAAGTAATTCAGAACATGAAAGAAATGTCATTCTTTCCATATCTTTCTTTTGAGAGAGCCTGATACACAGATAGTTAAACTGTTATATGAGGAGCAAATGATGAGAGAAATGGTTTCTCTGTGAAAAGATGAGCCACGTTTCTTTTTGGATAGCTCCCTTCATTAATGCATTTTAAGTGATTCCATTCACAAAGAAGCTTTTGGCCCTACACTTTTTGTTTTAAAGCAGAGTGTATCTGTAACTGCTTTGTCCAGGATTATCACAGATTCATTAATTTCCTGTTTCTATCATGAATGGAGAAGCTAGTTATGCTTATTGATATTGTGTGGTTTTAGAGGAAAATTGCAGCAATAAGTAGCCCTGGGAAAAGGCAAGGTAGGTCTAGAACTTCTAGCCTTGGCAGAGAGAAGTAGGAGCTAAATTTCTTTGGTTAGAATATCTCTTAGGGTATAATAGCTATCTAAAAAGGCACAACTTCCATTATTGTGGGCTTAGAGGTAGAACAGATCAGGTAAAGATGTAGCTTTGACTGGGACTTCAACATAGTGCTGAAGTGATTCTTGTAAACTCATTGGAACCCAAATATCAAAGGAACATGATAGAATGAATAGGGAGAGGACAAAGGGACCAGAAGATTGGGTATATAAAAAAAAGAAAAGGCTAGGAAGTGACTCTAGGAAGCCATTAAGCTGGCCCAGTTTGACATGATCTGCAAGAACCTGGGGTTGGAAGGTGGAAAGCCATTATAGTCCATTCTGCCTAGTCCTCGTGTGATGCTGGAATTCCTCTCCAGCCCTCCTGTTAGGTGGCCACACCTGCACTACCTTCAGTGGCAGGATGCTAGACTCCAGAAGTAGACAGTTCTTCACTTTGGGAACATGTACCTGTACCCTTTTTACTGTAGTCCCTGTAGAAAAGCCCAATACAGACCTATTTCGAATCTCAAAAGGGCAAGCCCCTCACGAGCTCACTGGTAACTATATGTTGTACTCGTATTATATACATTTTTCCCCTGCATATACTGCTGACTGTGCAAAACAGTCCATTTTTATTTTTTGAGAGTATTATATATACAGTTCTGCAGGTTTTGTCATTTTGACATTTTGAATGTCTGTGTTAACTGCATGTGGATTAATCTCATTCCTTTTAACGATTGCATGTTATATACCAGAGTTTGGTCAACCAATTTCATATTAATAGATATGTGAGTTGTGCCCAGTTTTTGTGCTCTTACAAATAATAATGCAGTGAACATCCATTATGTTGTCAGTCCTAATTGCAAAGCTTTTCCTTATATTGGCCTAAAGTCTTTCTCTTAACTTCTACTTATTGGTCCTGAAAACAGTTGCCATCTTTCTCTCCTGAGTCTTCTCATGGATTGAAACATTCTTCATCTGTTTGACCACTCTTCCTGTGATTTGGATCTCTTTGCTGTCTTCTCGACATGATCCACTTTGTTGTCTAAAGTACACTGGTGGAGTTGAACACTTAGTTGTGATTTCACCTGAACAGAGAGGGTGGGAGTGTCTAATTCAGTCCATGATTTTATTCTTAAGACTGTCATATCACATTGTTGGTTCGCAGTGAGGATAGAGTCAGTTAAAGCTTTACATTTGGAGTTTGTGGATCCCTGGAACATCTGATAAAAGCTTTGGACTTCCCCCCTCTCCCCCAAATGCATTAACATAACTACTGTTGCAATTTCAGGTGGTTCGTGGGTCCCTAGTGTTTCTGTTTTCTTTATGACTAAGCTTTGTTGATTACTTTGCTGAAGTCATAGGTTCTCTCATTCTGTAGCAGTGTTGTTACATCATCAAAAATTAAACCAGAAATGGTCAGTCTTGGCATTACTGGGTGAGTATGTGTTGCCTCCTAGTTTGTAGTGCTTTCTTATATGCAAGTGCTAACTAGTTTTTAACAATGCAGGATCAGGCTCAAGCTAACCAGTCTTAGTTCGGAAATCTGTCTGGTTTCTAGTCCTCTGCCATCCTTCATGATTCCACACACATTACAGAGAGCAGTTAAGCAACCTTATCTGTGAAGGCTCCTAGGATCCCAGGACGTGATTTGTGAGATCAGATGACTTGAACTCGGTGAGAATATCTGCCTGGTTTTTCTTTTTTCTCAGCCATCTTGGATTTAAGTTTTTTCTTAGTTATTGTGTTTGATCTTCAGATTGGAAAGAATATAATATTCTTAGCCGAGAATGGGAATAAGATAGGAGGCTGTTTCTCTTTATCTTTGTTAATATTACATTAACCACCTCCTCCAGGGGGGAATTCACTTTTTCCTCTACTTTTTTTTTTTTTTTTACTTTAACCCCTAAAATGCCATTTATTCACTATCTGGCACTTTGTAAAGTCACAATTCCTCCTAAGGCTTTAGCTTTGTTCACAATATTCTTACAGCTCCATTTCACTCTTTATAATACTTGTTTTATGTGCCTGTTTTTTACCATCTGTCGTAAGTGGTTTTTTAACATCCGAATTCCAGAAAGCTCTCTGCAGCACATCAGATTTTTTAGATACTTTCTTCCCCTCATCAGTATGTTTTGCAATTATGTAGTCAGCATTATGCTTTTGAGAGCCTCCAAGCCTTCTTGAGCTTCTTTACACAGTTTCTGATCTTGGAATTGATCCTGTTTTTCCTTTGAAATCTTGAAATCTGCCTATCCATTATGGGCAGCATTCCCCTTCCTTTCTTTCTTGATCTCCAAACAACACGGCTGCTTCCTCTAAAGCTTCCTCCTACTTGCATGTCATCAGTCATGCTTTTCTGGTGAGGATTAGGTACAGAGTAACAGTTTTTCTCATTTCTCCTCTACTTTCTGGAAGACTGAATATTTACACAAACAAACGCACATCATCAGATGCATTAACGTAAATTGAGTGACACTTCCACAGATGTCCCCTGGTCAGTAATAATAGCTAATAACAGCCGTAATTTTTTCTGCACTGCCACATGACAGGCACCATACTAAGTCCTTTCCGTGTAGGATTATCTTGCCTGTCTCCTACCTTAGGGTTATGAGGTGTAGGCGCTATTGTCCCAGTAATACAGATGAGGAAACTGGCTTAAAGATACTGAGTCACTTGCCCAAAATCACACAGCTTGTGAGTGGCAAAGTCAGATATTTCCTAAATCGAATTGTTAATCACCATACTGGGCTGCTTGATGTCATGCTTAATTACTATGCTGATTCTGTTACTTCAAAACTTGTGAGGCAGTCAGACTACTGGCTGTGCACAGTAGGCCCTTAAATATTTAATTTGTTAGCCTAATGACCCCTCTAAGAGGAAAGATCGTATAATTGTTCTTAATACAAAGAATTAATCATCTGATCACAATGATTGGACATACAACCTAATTCCTCCTAGCAAAATAACTGTGAAAGAAATCAGCAAATAATAATAGTGAACAATTTCAATAAAGAGGAAAAGTATAAAATCTGTTGATTTTATCTCTACAGGATCCAAATGGTAACCATCCAAATCCTAGCCCTCTTATCTCACCCTTGTCATTATGATACAGGCTGTTTCTGCTTGGTTTCCAACTTCCTACCTCTTTCACAAAACATCCCTTGAATGTTTTGGACCAGTTTGATATGTTCTGTATCTAAAGTTCATAGCACTCACAGATGAGCTATACAGCTTCATACCTAACTGTCAATTGCCTCATTTACTTAAAACTGGTAGATGTGTATTTGTTTTCATTTCCTGAAATATACTCTAAGTTCTTTGAGGAAATGGACCACATCTTATACTTTTTTTTTTCATCTCCCCACAGTAGTTAGCATGATACTTAAAAGTGCTTCATAAGATGTTAGCAGTCATTATAATTAGGTAGTTCCAACCCCAAAAACAAAAAGGAAAAAGTTTGACCTTTTCTTGTCAACTGAATTATTACTATAGGAGTTAATGATATCACACCAAGTTTTTATGTCAAAAACCAACTGAGAATTTTGTGTGTATTTAAATTTTTACTAACTCACTAACTTAATTCCCCAAATTATTCAGCCATGGGTGTTCTTACAGTGTTCCTTGTGGTTAAGAAAACCAAGGCCAACATTTCCTCTACTGTGAAACCTCTACTTGTCCTCGTATAGCCACCACTTGTAGCCCAGGGCCCGACATATATTAGATGATTAATACATTTTGTTAGAGGAATTTAGCTTGTGCCTGGAAAATAACTTGTTTACTTTTAAAAAGATTGGGAATGTGCATAAATTAGTACAAATAGAAATTACAAAAACAAATATGATAAAAGCTTTGTAAAAAAAATAATAAAAAGAAAGTATGTGATCTTAACAGGAAATCAGTTTTAGTAAAGTAACTTAAAATCATAAGCTAATCATCTTAGTGGGCTTTGATATTTTGTTTGCCATTGATGTTTTGTTTTTTGTTTTTGTTGTTAAATTCTTTTACTTGTATTCTTAGGTTAAGACATCAGAATTTTATAGATACTCCCGACAGCTGCGCTATGAAGTTGACCAAGCCTTGAATTACTTTCAGAACGTTCACCAGCAGCCTCTGTTGGACATGAAATCAAGCCGCATCCGCTCTGCCAAACCCCAAACTACAGTATTCCGAGGCATGATTGGACATAGCATGGTTAACAGTAAAATACTTCTCTTAAAGAAACCAAGAGTCTGGTGGGAACTGGAGGGCCCACAAGTACCTCTGCGTCCGGACTGCCTTGCTATCGTGAATAACTTCGTGTTCTTGTTGGGTGGGGAAGAACTGGGCCCAGATGGCGAATTCCATGCTTCTTCCAAAGTGTTCAGGTATGACCCGAGACAAAACTCTTGGCTCCGGATGGCAGACATGTCTGTACCACGTTCAGAATTTGCAGTTGGTGTTATTGGAAAGTTTATTTACGCTGTAGCAGGCAGAACCAGAGATGAGACTTTCTATTCAACAGAGAGATATGATATCACCAATGATAAATGGGAATTTGTGGATCCTTATCCAGTTAACAAGTATGGACATGAGGGGACAGTGCTCAATAACAAGTTGTTTATCACTGGTGGAATCACCTCATCTTCCACCTCCAAACAAGTGTGCGTGTTTGACCCCAGTAAAGAAGGGACCATAGAACAGCGGACCAGGAGAACTCAAGTAGTTACCAACTGTTGGGAGAATAAGAGCAAAATGAATTACGCTAGATGTTTTCACAAGATGATTTCTTACAACGGCAAGCTTTATGTCTTCGGTGGTGTCTGTGTGATCTTGAGGGCCTCTTTTGAGTCTCAGGGATGCCCTTCCACAGAAGTGTACAACCCAGAGACTGATCAGTGGACCATCTTGGCGTCCATGCCAATTGGTAGAAGTGGCCATGGTGTGACTGTGCTGGACAAACAGATAATGGTTCTTGGAGGCCTTTGCTACAATGGTCATTACAGCGATTCTATTCTCACTTTTGATCCGGATGAAAACAAATGGAAGGAAGATGAGTACCCGCGGATGCCCTGCAAGCTGGATGGTTTACAAGTATGCAACCTGCATTTTCCAGAATATATACTGGACGAGGTCAGACGTTGCAACTAATGGCATCTTTCTCCCTTCAATAAAGCCAAACAAAAAATTTGTTTGAGACAAAGTAGTTAATTAAAACACATAAAGAAGAACCTCACTAGTTTTACTATCAAAGCCATTGGTCTAATACATGAAAATGTTTTCATTCTGTTCTCGCATCCTGTTTTTTCTTTTTAGTGGCCTCAAACTCATGCAATAAGTCAATTCTAAGCACTAGCTCTTGAAACTACTTCCAGAAGCAGTTTAATAGAACGATTCACTTATCTGGGAAGTTGATGTTATGCTTTAAACATTTCTTTCAAATGTCAGTGTAGGAGTCATGCATCTTCTAAGAGAAGACCTGATAAGTGTCACTGGATGTAATTTCAGTTCCTATCTCTATCTGAAATCTTTTTGAACATTTATTTCGGTGTATTGCAGTCTGTTAGACTTTTTGATTTTATTTTTTAAGTTTAAAACTCTTGACCTTTTTGCATGGCTTTTTGCTGAAAATGCAAAAATATAAATTTTCTACAAATTTAACTTTTTTATATTCAGAACACTATTTCTAAGCTGCCTTCTCTTATCTGCATTGTGTTAGTGAGAGCATATCCATACTTGCTTACATCTTATGAATATATAAGGCACATCCCCTTTTATGCGTGGTTAGGATTCTATATTTTTAAGCTAGTGCACTTGCACACACGGTTTGCCATACTTGTTGTATTCTAGATGTAACGTCTCTTCATGTATTAACATTTTTAGAAAGTTAAAAGAACTGGAGTCCTCGTTTGGTATCAGAGTAGCCTATCTTCAGTCCATACTGATTCAGTAATATTCAAACTCCTTATATTCCTGAAACATGTATGGTTTTATGAAAACTAACATTTTATGTTTTATTTTCAAAAGTAAACGTTAGTGTTGCTTATCGATGTATGTTTTCTTTTTGAAAATGTTTTTCTTTGCAGTCTGTTTAATGTTACCCTGTTTTTAGTGAGAATCGGAGTGGTATATGACAAGCCCTGGCCCTGCAGCGTGCAAGCACTTTTAAAGAGAATTTAGGTAATACCAGAGTCCTAAATAAAGGCCCCTTAAAAGTAAGTGCAACTCCCATTCTTTACATTCAATAAGGCTGCTGCATCTGTTATTGAATGGAAAGTAGCAACTTGTGGAAAATTTGAGCTCAGTTTTGACTTAGAGGTAAGGAATAGAATTATAATCTTAACTGGTCATATCTACTTGTTTATTTAGTACAAAATATTTAGTGGCACTGGGGATGTAAGCCCTCAGCTTTTGTTTTATTTACTGAAAGCTACTAGCATGAAAGATAGTAACCTCAAAGTTCAGAATGGATCAAGAATAACTGTTTAAAAGCATTTATAGTAAGTGTTTTAGGATTAGCCGCACCTTTCAACTCTTTAAACTCGAAGAAAAAGCATATAGTTGTCAAAATTAAGCAAGAATAACCAGGGAGTGGATCATTCAAACTGATGCCATTTTCTTCTGAGTAGACTCTATATATGATACAGACTAGATCTACACTGGCAAAACTTGCCAGATCTTAGGATATTGGTGCAATATTGCAATGCCTTCTATATGGCTGTTATGTAAATTTTCTAGTTTCACTTTTTTTTTTTTGCTGCTGCCGCCACTGAATATAAAATGGAAGAGTGAAATCATGGAAATGTGAAGACTTGTTTCATTTTTGCAATTAAAATAGACAACTATGAAAAAAACCTGATTTTAAAACTCTACAACTGGAGGCTAGAAACAGTCAGGTACATAAGTAGTTTTTTAAAAAGCGAAACATTGGGATTGGCTTTAGAAATCAACTTAATATTCTTTTGTATATGAGACTTAAATTTTTATTAAGTGGTCCTATCATTTACTTTCAGTTTCTAAAAATGAAATTCAGTATCCTGTTTCCCATGGTAATATGGGTAAAAGCCTTTTTCTACATCTTAAAAATCATTTTTAGTCATTTTACTTTTGAAAACTAGGAGTTAGATTAGCCGTTTAATTCTTTTTCTAATATATTAGTTGGCTTAGTGTTTTATATGTGTGCCGTCTTGCTTTAAAGAAAATAACAGTAACGTCTTCATTATTTTCCTCATTGTTGTCTTTTGCTGGAAAAGACCGAGACAGGGAACCCCATCAGGCTTTTACACTCCAGTGGTGGTTCTCTTTAATTGCTTAGATATGACTTCGTAGTCCTAGTTAAAGTAAGATCTGGGCAAACAATTGAATATTCTTGGTCTTCATTGTAAAAACACAAGGCCAAGATCAAAGTTCATGTTTTGGAAAATTTGTGAAATCTTTTAACTTGAACTAACTCTGGGTTAAGCTTCACACGTAAGTCATGTCTGACCTGATGTCAGCTGTAATCAGTTTTGAGCTTTAAGAATAGTTGTTATTGCTTGGGTTCTGAATGTATGAGAAAACTCTTCTGTTTATATGTAGTGCTAATTTAGCTTATTTTAAATCCATGATTAACTTACATTCCCTTTTAAAATTATGGTTTAATTGCTGAAAGAGATTTATTTTTGTTATACTAAACTATGGAAAATTTTTTCATAGAATTTTTTTCAAGTTTATTTTTTGTGTGCTTCATTTGGAACCATTTTTGTTTATATACATTATATGTGCTCAAAATAGTTTTTTTAAAATTCAGTAAGATTTAAAACTATACAGTGTAATTGCTGTGATCTTTGTGTGTTAATTTTCACTTTACATTTTAAATGCCAGACTTTACAAAAATAGCTGATTTTTGTTAATTGCATCTTAATTAGAAACGTTTGTTCTCTTCCATGTCTTTGACCTTCTAAGTTTTTATTTTAATCTGCTTAAAGAAAATCCTTGCACTACAACCTTTTCATAAAATTCAAGATTCTCACGTTGAAGGTTTTGTATTGGAAGAAATACTACTGGTTTTTAAAAAGTAAAGCTTAATTAATAGAATTATTAGCTTTTCTTGAGACAGCTTTCTCTGTGTCCTCATTACTCTGTGTGAGTGTTACTATAATTTGTGAAATATCGACTGAGCCCTTCACTTATCTTTCCTAAAGCAGCACCTTTGGACACCTCATTCTGGGAAGCCTGCTCGAGTCATAGTAAAGGACACACATTTGTGTGGGGAGAAGTGGTAAAAATGGTTTTGTCTTAATTACATGAAACTAAGCTTTAAAGTATTTTATAACAAATTATTTGAGCTGCATTATCTAAACATGTCAGACGTTCAGTGGGACTATTTTTATATATGTATATGTGGTTGTAGGTCATAACATTTCAGTTTATAATATAAATTGTTATTTCAGTTTATAAGCTATCTCTCAGAAAAGACTAGCTCTTTTGAGAATACGTAATTTAAAATTTTAGACTGAAGTAAAACACAACATAGATAATAGTGTAAATTAGATATAAATGAGGGCTATATGGCAGTAAAACTGCTCGTGCCATTTTTCCTGTTTGCCTATTATACATTTTTTATTTTTTTTTGTACTCTGAACATTTTTAGGGATCATACATTCTATCAGATTAGAGTTGGTTTGGGGATAAATATCTTCTAAAAAGAGATTTATCTTAAAAATGAAAGTCCTGAAAAATTAGTTTATCAAGAGTTTATAAAGTCAAATATTCAATAGACATAGACTGGAATAGGTAAACTCATGGAAGTCGTTTCCTTTCAGTATACCAGTATAACTTCAATATTACACGAGTAACATTGAGAGAATGCTGTCAGCTTTGTTTGTTCCTCCTTAATGTTCTTAGATTTTCTTTTTACATCTTTGGGAACAACTACATTAAAAACCTTATTAATCAGTATATCAGTAAGGATTAGGTGTTTGCTTTCTGAAGGAATGTTCCAGTGAGGTGATCAGAGAGGTTATTTTCTATCTAACTTGTATATGCCCTATACCCCTTGGGCATATTTTGTCTATAGAAAAAATATTTTGACCTTTAGGTACATTTTGGGCCAGTAGTCAAATAATCCTAGGGCCGATTTAAAAATCTTAGAATAATTTAAGGTTTGCCTTTTATACCTGTTTTGGAAGCCTTTACATTTTTGTCAGGTAATTTTTCCCAAGCCGTGAATATAATCTATTCAAAACATGTTTATGCTATCCATTCTGTTTTTAAATTGAAAAAAAATGTTAAAAGTGTTTATGAAGAAAAGTTTAAATAAAATATTTTTAATCTTTAAAATATACTTCATCTCTTATTATTTACTATCTTGATATAATCTATCACTTTCAAAGTCACTCATGACTTGATTAACAGTATACATTTTGTTTTCCTTCAATGTGCCAAGGAAGTGCCACAAAAATGTAATTTCTACCGATGCTTT
The DNA here is from genome assembly GCF_039906515.1 of Pseudorca crassidens. Classification (NCBI taxonomy): domain Eukaryota; kingdom Metazoa; phylum Chordata; class Mammalia; order Artiodactyla; family Delphinidae; genus Pseudorca; species Pseudorca crassidens. The sequence goes on from NC_090317.1 coordinate 113,551,656, forward strand.
CAGCCACAGATTGAAATGAGAGCATTTGAGTGAAATTATTTACACTTACATGCAATGGAAATTTTATAGTGAAGCCAAGTAATTAAAGTTCCACTAACAGAGTTTTGCAGAATGGAAATAGAGAACTGAGAAAAAGCATTTATAAGCCCTCAAGCCTTAGTTTGGTGATTTTTAGATTTCCTTAGCATTTTTGATTCATTGTTCTTAAAGGCATTTCTGAAATTAGGGAATCCGGTAGAAATGAATCTGCTACAACACAAGCACTTGGATATATTTAGGCACATGTATGCCTTCTTTAAAACGGACTCCTGAGAAACATGGACAGGATTCCCTGGATCCTGGCCTCAAGCCACCTTTCCCGCCTCTTTCTGTCACTTCCCGCACTCTATTCTGTTGTGATCTTTGCTAATTTCCAGCTTCAAATCGCTTGCCTTGTTTCCCCTTCCCTGCTTGCAAAGTCCACTTATTTTGCAAAGCCCAACTCAAATGCGCTCCTCCCCTCCTGAAACCTGTTTTATCTCTTCCATTGAATTAACTGCCTCTTCTATGCTCAACACATTTATAGCTCTTATTTCATTTCATTTTGCATACTAGTTGGGTGTAATTCCTTCCACAATTAGATCATAGTCTCCTTGGATGAAGGGACCTTCTTTTATTCCTCTTTGTACCCTCATATCTAGCATGATACTTTTTGTACATAATAGGCACTGGGCTAAATGTTTATTGCTATATGAGTTACAAAAAGATTCTGTAGGCATTTGGAAGAGGGAGATAATATAGTTCCTCAGGGTTTTTGTCTCTGCTTTTTTCTCAGTCTATACATTCCCTGTCCAGTTTCACCCACATCTATGGCTCCACCTACCACTTTTATTCTGATACCTGTTAAATCTCTATTTCTCAACCCAGAGTTCCAACCATCTTCTGAACATCTCTCACATGTTTTATTGGAATCTCAAACTGGACAAGTGCAAACCTCAATACATTATCTTCTCCCCCCCCAGACCTGCCCCTTGTCCTGTATTCCATGTATTATTATGTGGCGCTACCTTTGCCTTTCTCCCACTTCACCCCAACGTCTTCACCCACTCCTATCACTTTAAACTCTCAACTGCCCTCACCTTGCCATCCATGCTGGCCTCCTGGAGCTTTCTCTCTGATCTTCTACCTCCACAATCTATTTTCTACACTGCTTCCAGAGTGAAATTTCAAAAGGTAAACCTGATCCTGAGATTCAACAGCCTTTAGTAATCCCCCTTCACCGTGAGAATAAGATTCAGACTCCCTAGCATGCCGTTCATACCTGTTCAGTCTCTCTTGTGCCCTATTCTCTAGCTATGCAAGCTGCTGGGAGTTCCCTGAATATGCCATGTTCTCTCCAGCCTCTCTGCCTTCACACATGATCTTTCCCTCTTCTTTTCCTGGCTAACCCTTTCTTGGCCTTCAAGAACCAGCCTGGGCATCATGGCCTTTGTCATCTTTTTTAAATGTCCCCTTGGTCTTACCATAGCACCTTGTGGATACCTAGACCCCACCTCCTCTAAAACTTGATTATAAATGTCTTCTTTACCTTACCTTTAACTGTACTCATTGAGGACAGATGCTGTCTTTTTATTTTCCAAGAGTCTGACTTAATGTCTGGCAGATGATAAGTCTGCCTTAATAAAAATAGAACCCAGAAACTTGGAAGATCACCAGTGAAATACTGCTGGTGAGGAGGGGCAGCTGTATTAGAGAGCTAGATTGTCCGCCAAAATTGACCTCCCAGAGGAATTTCCCTCCATTCAGTTTCCACTACCATCGCTCCTATGTCTAAAAGGTTGATGCATACAGCTATCACAGTTGTCAACAGATAGTTCTTCCCTTAATATCCAGTATTTCTGACCCAGGCTGAAAATGTCAAATAAAACAAGACCAAAGGGTGTTTTGCAGATCATTAATCCCCTGAAATGCTCTTGGGGTGGGGGGGGGGGGATAGTGTTCAGTGGTCACGATAATCTGAGGAAACCCTACATATCATTTCTCTTTCTTAGAGAATCTCAAACATTAGCATGTTAAAAGCCTCTGAGAAGTCCTTATGTAAATTCCTTTGATTTTGTTTAGCTAGGTGTAAATCAAACATTTGACCACGGAGCTCTTTTTTTCATGGAATATATATGATCCATGAATGCTCTTGAAAAAACCTGGCTAAGGAGTAACTGAAAGAAAACAAGCACAGAGGACCACTGATTCAGGCCCTCTGGTTTACAAAGTAGGACTTAACTCCTGCAGCTCCAGTTAGCTTCCAGGCTTGAAGTGAAAATCTTGCCAAGGCAACATTACCCTGGGGATTTCACATTCCAAGGAAGGTCCCACCTTCTCCCCCCAGGAGTAAGATAAGTTTGTGTGATTAATTTGTACAACTTGTATGATTTAAGGAGCAGGACTTCCAGAATGGCCAACTAAGGAGCTCAGCAAATCCTCTCCCTAAAAAAAAATGATAAAAGTGAACAAACTTGTCAAAAAAAATGTAAAGACTCTGGAAATTGACCAAAGGCATCCAACAACTTGAGAAGCACTTATTCAAGAAAATGTACTGAACCTCAGTAAGGACAGTGGGAGTCTGATGTCTTAGCCTGGGGCTGTTCTCATCCTAACTCCTTGTTCCCCAGCTCTGTGGCATGGAAATTCTACCAGGACCATTGGAGGGGTCAGCCTTTCTCTGGAATGGAGTGTGGAGAATTCCATGTGTCACTGTGGCCGACACTGCAGCTAGCCTGAGGTCTCAATAGTGATTGGGTTTAGCAATAGACTAGTGGACAGACCAGGAGATCTTGTGAATGAGCTATTTACTTTAACCCTGGTGGTCTAGGAAGCTGTGCTTATGGACAAGTCTGTGTGTAACTAAGGGGGGAACTAAGAGGGCCCTAGCAAGCTACTTGTCCCTGGCTGGATGTGAGGCCTTGCAAGCACAGAAAATAAAAGCTGTAATAGACTTGGAAACTGCACAGACTTTGAATGCATTCCCCAGGCCACACACAGAGATTGCTCAGCAAAGGGCAGAAGCTTTACTGGCTCAAGGTGTTTAAGTGTAACTTCTGACCAATCATTGGCTGACCACAAAGCTATGATGACTCCGGTGATCCCTGGGCATCCCAGTTTAAAAATAAAAACAAGAGTTAAAAAAAAAAAAAAAGTGAGCTGAGACATCAGTGGTTGTACATGGGTGGGGGAGGGGGGCGGGGAATAGCCACCACAATTCCTCCAGGCAAGTCACTAAACTAACACACAACAAACCAAAAAAACAGCAAAACAACCCCACAGGATCCAGAGTTGCTACGATATATTATCTAAAATGTTTCTAATGAAAAATTGTGAGACATGCTAAGAAACAGGAAAGTGACTCATACCTAGGAAAATAAGGAGTCAATAGAAAGCTGTCTCAGGGATCAGAGTGTTATGGAGATGAGTGAGATTAGTTTTGTATCCTGTATTCCACATAAAATTTTATTAGAAACAATTTCACAAGTCATTAAAATTTCGTTGAAAATATTTGTAGTGATTGCTTAGTGTTACATAATATGGCTGTACCATAATTTATCTAACCATGCCCCTCTTGTTCCTATACTACGTTTAAAAATTTTCTTTCATTTGATATGTTCCAGACTTACAATTGTTTCCTAAATGTAGTTTTGTAAGATGGAATAAAAAAATGAACTGAAGTCCCTGACAAATATTGCTAGGTTAAGCTCCAGGAAAGTTGTACAATGTTAAACTCACATCAGCAGTGAATTTGAGTTTCTCTATTACCATACCCTGTACTTAGAAATAAATAAATTAGCAATTTAATAGATGAAAATTGTATTTTAATTACTATTTCTTTGATTATAGTGAGTGTTGAGTAATTTTCACATGTCTATTTGTCATATATGTTCTGTGAATTCCTGTTCATGTCATTTATGCATTTTTCAATGATATTTTGGTGTTTTATTATGGATTTTGAAGGATTCTTCATCAACTATGCTTTATCACTCTTCAGTATAGTATTTCAAATGATGACTAGGTATCTTTAATTATTGGCAATTATTAAAAATCATATCACATTTCATTAAATATGGAAAGCAAATAAAACAATTTAGAGAAAACAAAGGGATGGAAAATATACTAATGTAACAAAATGATTAAGAATCAAATAGATTTGAGAGACGAAATACTGAGAAAAGCATGTTATACATTACAGATTCAAAAGAAACCCTAAACAGCATTCTCCTTAGATCTGGATTATGAGAATTTTCTTTGTAGGGTTCCATCTTCTGTAATGAAAACATACATTCAAACTCTTATTGAATACCTGCTATGTGGGTGCTAGTGGGAGTGAAAGAAAAGACCTACTTTGCTCTCAGTCTAATGAGGAAACAGAAACACCTAAAAATCACTTAAGACAGGGTGCCAAGTAGAAGGAAAAACAGGAATGCTGTGGGAGCTCAGAGTTATAGTTACTATTGATGAGAATCAGTAAAAGGTTCATGGAGGAATTGGCATTTCTACTTGGTCGTGGAGATTAAGTTGGATTTCTCTAGGTGGAGAATATGAAAAAGGCTTTTTAAGAAAGGATGTGCAAAAAAGCACAGGATGTCACATGAGGCAGGAGGTTCTGACCCAGGCATGCACCCAGATCCAATCTATCAGTTTTCTATTCAAGTGGATTCTAGTTCTGGTAGAAATAATCAACATAGAATAGCTCCTAGTAAAATTTGTTAAGATGAAAAAATGGCTCATTTTTATTTAGGGGCTCATTTATTTTAACTCATTAAAAATTTTTTTATCGCTGGGAATTAAAACACCAACCATGGAAAATTTAGACTCCATAAAAATAATCAACACAATATAACTGACAATGGCAAAAACTTTATACAATTATATTTGTAATCTTAGGTTGGACTCCCTGGAAGCTGACTCCATCTGAGACTAGAATGAGAGTATTAGAATGATCTAAGAGGTCATTCCAGAAAGCATCAGTAGGGAGGTGGGAAATAAGAAAGGGCTGGGGATGAGCCAGTAAAGGGTATATCAGCAAGCAGTTTTTCACTGGGGGTGACTGGGGGTCAATCCCACCCCCTTCCCTGGGGTACTGGGAAAAACTGTGTAGAGCTCACCTGAGTCATCTCACCAGAGGACAAGGAAGCTAGGATATTTATCATCCAACTGCTGTCCGTCATTGGCTCAGGGTTACTCCCAGGTAGACAAAATTGCCATAAAAGTAAACTCACTTGTAAGAGGTTAAATTTTTTTATTGGGACAAATTTTTTTTTTTTTTTTTTGGTACGCGGGCCTCTCACTGTTGTGGCCTCTCCCGTCGCGGAGCACAGGCTCCGGACGCGCAGGCTCAGCGGCCATGGCTCACGGGCCCAGCCGCTCCGCGGCATGTGGAATCTTCCCGGACCGGGGCACAAACCTGTGTCCCCTGCATCAGCAGGCGGACTCTCAACCACTGCGCCGCCAGGGAAGCCCTATTGGGACAAATTTTAAAAGAGGTCTCCATGGTGACATTTTTATGAACAAGAATTTTCCAGATGAAAATAATTTCAGTAAAATAAAAGCAAATAAATTTAAATATATACTAGAAACATTTTACCTGCATTATACAGAAAAATGATATCAAGGAATTAAATTGATTTGAGTTTGCTCAGGAAAATATGTTCTTCATTAAATTTCATCAATGTTGGCATGATTCTGATTAGAATGTTTGTACTCACAAACATGGAGTCACAGTGTCCTCGGCTCAAAAGAAGAGGAGGATCGAAACATCCTGTTCTTGAATTGCTAGAGGCCAAAAAATGAAGAGGATTTGTGCCAGGGGAAATTGCATGGGTAAATGCAGAGTGGAAAAGCATATGGAATGCTTTGGGAATGATGAATTCCTCACTGACAGAGCTATGGGAGCAGATGTTAAGAAAAAAAAAATCATATTCATGAATATTCTGTGGATCTGCAGAGTTCTTTGTTGAAAGCGGATAAGAGAAAAATTGGATATTACAGTCCTCCAGTGAAACTCCTCACAACTTTTCACTAATATCCCATGACCTTACAGAAAAGAATAAAAACCCATTAAAATAATGAAAGATTGACAGGCAACATAATATAAAATTGTGAGCAGCCCTGAAAATAATTTTAAGGCAGATGGAGAGAGACTGAGAAAAATAGATCCATACTTCACATTATGGAATACTCAGGCTTCCCTTCATGAAAGAGAGCAAGTGGAGAAATATATTTTTTTAAGGTATATTGTTATTGCTCCACCAACTGTGTCCTGACTCAGAGATTCGGGCCTTTACTAGCCAGAGAACTGGGCATTCAATTCTCTTGATTCCAAAGAGCTACACTGTAAGTGAGGCAGTTTTGTTCCTGAGTTTTGCCCCTTGCCTTGAAACCCGTCACCCCCACCAGCGCCCTCTGACCCCTCCAGCCCCCATCCCCACCCCTCAGTCTACCCAACTGTCTTTTTACATTTTCACATTGAGACAGAACAAGCCCAGCAATCAACTAGGCAGAAAGTAAGGACCAAGTGGCCGTGGTGTAAAGCATATCCTCCCCCATTACTCAGTGTAGGCGACCACAGATATAGGAAGAACAGTTTCACTTACTGCCACTGGCTTCCAGTACCAGAGAAGGAGACAATGAGAGGAGGGCAATAACCACCAGAATTCAACAGGTGCAATGAGAGAAAGCCTATTAGAAGCTGAAATGTGGACTGGAAGCTGTGCTCATCAACTCACCCACTTTCCAACTACAGATGTATCAAAGGGATGGGACTGCTACCCAAACAGAAGTTGAGACTAAAGGCAACCCATGCATTCTGTTGACACACTGAGTCTGGAAGGGTCTTCCCTTATTTGTGTATGACTTAAGTGAAAAAACAAGTTGGGTGAAAAAACAAGTTGGGGTTTACAAACAAAGACTATGGGATAAAATAAGTAGTTGGAAGACTCGGAGAAAGGAAATATTTGTGGAAAATTATTTGCTTTCAGGTCCTGAAGAAAGAAGTCACACTACTTGGCATCTTCAAAAGATTGCAAGTAATCGTAACCTCTGTGCGTGAGGAGCAAAAGGTCACAGGAAGATGAAGAGTAAAAGACGAAAAGGTAGTTGACTCAAAGACTAAGAAAATTCCAAAGGCAACAAGAGAATTAAAATCCATATGAAGTCAGTAAAGAATAGAAAGGATGTGGTAGAAAATTCACCTGCTCATGTGAAAGACATCTTTGAGATGCTTTCCCAGAGTGCAGAAGACAATGACAAGGAGATTCAGTTCTTCACCACATGCTTCATGAACACCTACTACGTGCCAGTCACTGTGCTAGGTGCTAGGATCTAAAGGCTTTCATATTCTCTATCTTCAGAGTACGAGAGGCAGCCATTAAACCCTTAAACACAAATTAACATGTAATTGCAAATTGTGATGGCTGCCACAATTGGCACTATAAAGATTACTCAGGAGAAGCCAGTTCTGATTGGGTGGTTAGGAAAGGTCTCTCTAAAGAAGGAATATATAGCTGGAGATATAAAGGATGAGTAAGAGAAGATCGAAAAATAGAGAGTGGGCAGGGGTGTATAGCTCTGCAACAAAAAAGCAGGTGGGGCAGCAGAGAGACTAAAAGAGGACTGAGGAGAGGAAGGTGGGAAATGTGGTGCAAGATGTGATGGGAGAGGTACTAGGGCCAGATCACACAAGGCCACCTAAGGCTGGGTGAGGAGTTTGTATTTTATTCTAAGGGAAATGGAAAGTCATTGAAGGGTTCTGAATAAGTGGCCGATGTGATTTATATTTTAAAGGGTCGTCTGGTCCCCAGATGGCAATAAGGATGGAGTTGGGACTCTCACTGAGTGGGTCAGGGAAGTGTGAAGGGTGATGATGACTTGGAAAACAGTGGTGGCTGACACTGCAGACAGAGAAGCGAATGGTTAGGACATCCTCTGGAGGTTACAACCGGCAGAACTTGGTGATGGGTTGGGTACAAGAGGTGCTGGAGAGGGAACCATCTTGAGTACAGGACATTTGATGATGCCATAAATTACAATGGGAAGGATGGGTAGAAGAGCGATTTGGGGAGGAAGTAGCGGGAGTGCAGGTTCAGTCCCATCAGGTCTCAAATGCTTGTGAGGTGTTCACAAGTGTAAAGGTCAAAAAAGTCCCTAGATATAAATCTAGATGAAGTTTAGAAGAGAGGTCGGAGCTGGAGAGATACACTGGACAGTCATCCACTATTACAGACAGTACTTATTTATTTTGCTTTTACATACCTTTTCCTGATGGAAATATGCAAAGGTACACAAAAGTAGACAAAATTGTATATTGAATTTCTATATACCCATTATAGTACACATAATATTTTGTCATGAGAATGGAAGCATCCTAAAGAGAGAGAGAAAGATCCCAATTCCAACTCATCCAAAAAATGGGAATATTTGAACCTACCTGATGGAGTTACAATGAGATTAACCATGTCTACAGTGTGTGGTAACCAATGTTAGCCATTAATATTTTGTTACTGTTGGGTGGGCAATATTGACCCAGTACTGGAGAAAGAAAATATATCAGGGTTAGTGAGTGGAAACAAATTAGTTTCTAAACTCCAGGAGAAAGTATTTCAAATCATTGAGCTCTTATGGAGTGAAGAACAAAACAGAAGCTGCTGACACAACTATGGCAAGGTGAGGCGAGCCAAGGACACAGCAGGAATCTGACCTAGTAAAGTTAAAGTTTCAGTGAAGTGTGGACCGTGCATATAAGACTCCTAGTCCCTGGCACTGGAGCCCCCACTTTATGATAATAACATTACATTAAGGGAAAATTCACATGAAGATGAAGTAAGCAATAAAGAGAACATGATGTGATCTGGTCTGGTGATAAAGTCCCGGAAGGTTCTTGCTGTAAAGAATGACTTTGTGAGTAGACCAAAAAAACAAAAACAAAAGGATCATGAACAAAAGGGTTAAAGTGGCCTGTGCTCTGGAGCAGAGCTTCTCAAAGGTTAATGGGCACCAAATCGCCTGGGGATGTTGTGAGAAACCTCCTTGTGATGCAGTGGGTCCTGAATGGGGCCTGAGATTCTGCATTTCCTCTGAGCGCCCAGGCTAGACCTGTGCAGCAGTGGTCTGTGGGATCCTGCAGAGCTGCCGCTCCTCCGCCGACTCTGCCTGAAGTCTGTCACTGAGAAGTCGTGTATGGCAGGTACCTGCCAGCACTGCTGCTAGAAAGACAGAGAAGCCCTGGCCCGGGAAATGGCCGAAGCCCATCTCCCCGGGGACCCCTCCGGATAAAGGGGCTGCCTCATGGCAGCCAGGGGCTTCGTCCTCCCAGGCCTTCTGTGGCCCAGGAGGGTTGGGGGTAGAAAAAGGAAGGAGTCAAGCGCTCTTGGGATTAACACTGTCACCCACGTGCACGCCCCCAGGAACTCATCAGGCAGAGGTGGAGGAGAAAACGACGAGAGAGACGATCAATCGATACGGAGAACAGAGAGGGAGCGCCAGCACCCAGGTACTCGCTGTTCCCAGCCAAGACACGCAATGAAAGATCTTCGAGAAAATGGTTTTCCTAAGCTTGAGGAAGACCTGTATCTGCAGACCGCAAGAACTTGCCACACTTCAGGGGAGATGAACTACCTACACACAGACACATTTGGCAACAATTTTTAACAAGGGGAAGACACCCTGTGATCGTTACGGCAGGAGAAAACAAGTCATCATTAATTGAGGGCTTACCTTGAGTTCCACACGCCACTTGGTGCTTTCCGTGAACGCTCTCACTTAACCCTCAGAGCATTCCAGTAAAGTGGCGGTACTGGCCTTTAAGTGGACTGGATTCAGAAACTCGGACGATCTTGTCAGGATCCCTGTGCTCTCCAGCTGCCTCAGCTCTCTCACTCCGCGTGGGAGCAGGCAGGCTTCCCCCAGAGCGGCACACGCAGCTCCGGGCTCACGTTGTCCCAGCTCAGTTACCCCGGAAGAAAGGCAGGGTCCCTCTTCTGATTTCACCACGGAAGGACACCGGTTGTCTTTATGTTCTGGGCTTGCCCTTGGATCCACCGCGGTGGCCAAGAGGAGGGAGGAAGATACTTGGCCAGGGGCTGAGGACACTGTGATTAGAAGTCCCAGAACTAACAGATTAGAGTGAGAAAAAAATAGACAAATAAAAGAGAGGAAGGATGGTTTGGCTAACAAATGCAAAGGGTCCACGACAGGGAGGTCTAGGAGCTGCCCCACTTTACAGATGACGACAGAAAGGATTAGAGAGGTCGAGTAACTTGCCCAAGGTCGCACATCCCGGGTGAGTTGAAGAGCCAGGACACAAACCGAGGCAGTCTGACCAGGGCTCTTAACCACTCTGCTATAAGGCAACAAGACCAGTTTGGTTTCAGGCTTCTCTGCAACCTCAGCTTTCAGAAGAAAATGGAGCAACAGCTAGACTTTGTGGAGAAAAAGATTGTAACCGAAGATTTGCGTGCTCTTCCAAATTGTCTTTCACAATAATACGGAGCAGATATTAAACACACCCTGTGTGGACTTCCCCAGTGGTCCAGTGGTTAAGTCCATGCTTCCACTGCAGGGGGCAGAGGTTTGATCCCTGGTCCGCATGCCACGCGGGGCGGCCCAAAAAAAAAAAGAAAACCACACCCTGTGTGACAGGCACTGTTCTAAGTGCTTTATATATATTGACTCATGCACTCCATGGGCAACCCTGTAAGACAGAAATTCTTATTATCCTCATTTTACAGATGAGGAAACTGAAGCCTAGAGAGATTGAGTACCTTATCTAAGAGCCAGGATGGTGCCTAGGCAATCTGATCTTCTAAGCCCATGCTGGGAACCGCTCTTCCACACTGTCAGGGTTCAAAAGCATATCATCAACACACACTTTTTATTTTATTATATTTGTTTTGGCCATGCTGCGTGGCATGTGGGATCTTAGTTCCCCAACCAGGGATTGAACCTATGCCCTCTGCATTGGAAGTGGGGAGTCTTAACCACTGGACCACCAGGGAAGTCCCAACACATACTTGTTGAAAAAAAAATTTAATAAAAATATATGCCACAATAACGAGAGTAAAGAGAGAGTTCAAAAAAATTACAAAATTGTGGGCTTCCCTGGTGGCGCAGTGGTTGAGAGTCCGCCTGCCGATGCAGGGGACGTGGGTTCGTGCCCCAGTCTGGGAGGATCCCACATGCCGCGGAGCGGCTGGGCCCATGAGCCATGGCCGCTGAGCCGCAACGGGACAGGCCGCAGCAGTGAGAGGCCCGTGTACCGCAAAAAAAAAAAAAAAAATTACAAAATCGTGTAAAAACGACAAAATTTTTAAAAGTCTAAATGATTAATCTGCATCTAAATGTAAGATTTTATTAACGTAGAGGGAGGAAAGTAATAGTGAGCTCAACTTGGCTGAATCAGGAGAAACTAAAAGATTACTATTTCATTTAAAAAATTCTGATAATTTAAGAAATACAGGCCACAGACTGCTTTTTTAAAAAATTGTTGTTCTGCTTGAATATTTTATTTAGCAGTTTTCCAAATACAGCTGGGGCCAGAAACATCTCTTTTAAAAAAAAACAGTAAGTTTTTTTAAAAAGGTAAACAGTAAAGGTTTTTTGGTAATATGAACTCATGGATTCAAACATATTTGATGTGTTTCACACCACTGCAATTATCTTTATTGATGCTAAAGTTATCCCCACTTTAGCTAGAGGGAACTTGAAGTTGGCTCCTGAATCCTTTTGACATGATCTAGTAGTCTCTGATAGTTTTATTGCTATCAAAACACCTTGTATGTGTCCTTCCCCAGATCCACAGAATACTTAAAGGTCATATTTACTAGTCCTAAAAGGAGTATATATGCCTTCCAAAGCATGAAGAAGTTAAAGCAAAGGATATACTCATAAGAGAAAAATCATAAACCAAAGGAAACGGCAAAAAAGCCCATTAAAAATAGCTTAGAAAAAGATGAAACATAATAAACTAAATGTATTAGCGATAATGATAAATATAAATGCAATCTGCTCCCATATTTAAAAATAAAATTTCCCAGACTGGATTTTAAAAAATCATTTCTATGTTATTTAAAAGAATCACACAATGGCACAAAAAGAGAATTGGAAAAATATGCAAAACAGATACAAATGAAGGGAAACCAAGATCAAGATACTTGAATTAGTAGAATTTGAGACCAAAAACTCAATGAAATGGCTTGGAAATGTATAAAACTAAAATATGAAGGATAGAGCCTTAATAATAACAGTAAGTCTTATTTAATAGCTTAGTGGAAAGAAACATGTATACCAAACAATACATCTTTTTTCCTAGTGCCCATGGAACACTTACAAAAATTGAATATGTGCTGCCCTAACAGTGACACTTAAACAGGGTTCAATTGCTGAAGAAGACTCACAGAACCCCAAATGGCAAAGATTACAAATGTACAGTTTATTACAGGGAAAGGACACAGTATAGCAAGAGCGTGAAAGTCAGAACATACATCAGAGCATATGACTCACAGCAGGGGTCTGGAGAGGCCAGGTGCAGGCTCCTATTGTCCTCTTGCTGGAAAGGCCAGGCCAGATGTCTTGTGGATCGGGAACCACTGATGTATGCACAGAACACTTCAGAACCAGGGAGACTAAAATGAAGTCTTTGCTGAGGTTGTTTACATTTTGCTCACCACCTAGGCATAGCCCTGCTGCAGAACCAGCAGAACTCTGGGGCGGGGCCTGGGGAGTATCACACCAAACCAGGTGCAACTCTTCAATCTCACTGTTAATAAACAAGGCAGACAAGCTGGGCCAAACTACCCTGAAACTCTTTGGATTCATGGTTACATAGAGACACTATACATCAATGTTTCCTGCCGTGACCAGGAGTCAGTGTCAATCAGGAGGTTTAATTTTACCAAACAGCTCAGGTTAATTGCAGATCTGCTGTGATTAACCTTTATAGCGCAATAGCAAAGCACAAAGTATAACTCAATAATTTCCAAAATGCTGAAACCATACAAACCCTATTTTTGGACCATAATTCAAAAAATGAATAAATATGATGAGTACAAAGTTATCAAAAATGCAAATTATAATAAGGCACATTTTTGAGAATATAAGTCTGATGAAAAGTCACAAGAATGTTAACATCTAGTGTCAGTAAGGATCCAGGGGAACTAGGCTTCTACATTTACTGCTCCTGGAAACATACATCTGTAGACCCTTTCTCAGGTACATCTTGGTATCTATATCAAAATCCTTAAAAAGGATTCTCTTGGCCCAGAAGTTACATATTTGGCATTTCGAGTAAATAACTGAGGATATGGGCAGGCAAGGATGTTTACTGCAGTGCAGTGTATAATAGCAAAATACTGGAAATAATCAAAATGTCCAGCAATATGGGGACTGCTTCACTGAGTTATATACATGTCTAATTATTCAAAATAATTTTGTCGAGGTCTATTGTGGCAGGCTTTTTTAATTGCATGTCTAAAATCCTTTCCCCTCTTCCTCTATAGTGACAGAACCCAGATATTTTTCAGGGCAGCAATGCTCACTTCGAAGGCAGAAAATCATGACAATCCTGTTCCCACTTTCCCAGCTTCCCTTGCACCTAGGAGTGGACATGTGATCCGGTTCTGGTCAATGAAATCTAAGGAGAAGTCTACTGGGGGCTTTGAGGAAGTTTGTTGCTTTCCTAATCAAAGGGAAAGATTCAGTTGATGCCAATAATCATCTACTGCAGACCTTATATTAAGGGAGAAAATTTTAACTATTTGTTAAGCAAGAGTTGCTTGGGTTTTCTGTTGTTTGGAGCCCAAAGTGTCTCTAACTTGATGGATGTTGTGATGTGCTTCCTCAGATCTCCCTTCAGGGCTCCCAGATACTAGGAGTGCTCCAGGCTGCCAGTCTTCACCTGCCAGCTATCTCCAGGAATTGCACTCAGTTGAAGTTGGCTGCCTTGCTCAATGTCACATTCCCCCTCCCAGGAGGCAGCCCACATCAACCTGTCCACAGAAGTGTAAAGACCCAGCCTTCCTTCTTCGATTTGCAGGGCCCTCCCAGCTCCAGAGCTGGAGCCCTTGCGACTACTGCACCATTGCCTAACTTCCCCTTCTTCCTAGTCCTACTTTATTCCTTTTCCCGATGGTGTTGATCTTAAGAGTTGTCCCAGATAAACTTCCTGCACTCAAATCTCTTTAGAGTCTGTTTCCTGGGGAACCCCGCCCACAGCACTGCTGACACATTTATTCACGTGAAAAAGATGTTCAAAATATATTGCTAAATGACACAACAACAAGTTATAAAGCAGTATGCATGGTGTTTTCTTATTGTACAGATGACATATCTGCATGGAAAAAATTTCCATAACGGAAAACACTAATAATTTAACAGCAGAACTTGTGTTTTCTAGCAATATGCTGAACTAGATATTTAGAGAAACTCCTAGTCCAGAAGCCATTAAATGCCAAAAAAAGAAGTTTTAACATTTTATTTTTTGGCCGTGTAGCGTGTGGGATCTTAGTTCCCTGACCAGGGATCGAACCTGCAACCCCTGCATTGGAAGCGTGGAGTCTTAAACACTGGACCGCCAGGGAAGTTCCCTAGTTTTAATATTTTAATACATAGGGTAGTGGTGGGAAAGTAAGGGAATTCCTGGGGTGGGGGCAGGAATGATAAGAGAGCACAAATCCACAAGAGTTAGAGATCATATTACTCTGGAGGTATCTGCTGATTCCTGATGGTCTAGAGCCAGCTTTTAATGAGCCATTGCTGTGGGGGACAGGAGACAAATCCTAGAGCCCAAGCAGTGTGAGAGGTCAGGATGAAGACGCTTGCATAAAGGCCGGAGAGCCAAAGAGCAACAGCCTCAAGAAATTCAGCTAGAAAAAGCCCACCCTGCAGATGGAACCGGGGGAAGTAAACTTCATGGGAACAGCCACGCACAAGCGAACTCACATGAGTGTGGGCCAGACCTAAACGTGAATCACTGTGGCCAAAATAAACCCCATGCCCAAAACAGAGTTCAAAGTGGTCCTTGGTAGTGCCCTCAGAAAACTGCCAGAAGAAAACAAAAATTTTTCTTTGAAGGAACACGTTTACCAGCTTTAAAGAATTACCATAAAGTTACTAATTCAGAATAATAAGTAAATCACTAAATCCATGAGAGTCAGTATGAACATCAAAATTCAGACTCAGCTACATATACACACAAAACAATAGATATGGGATATTCATGTACCAATTATAAAATAGCAATGTTTGTTGTATATAAAGAATTAGGGACTTCCCTGGTGGCGCAGTGGTTAAGAATCCGCCTGCCAATGCAGGGGACACGGGTTCGAGCCCTGGTCCGGGAAGATCCCACATGCCGTGGAGCAACTAAGCCTGTGCGCCAAAACTACTGAGCCTGAGCTCTAGAGCCCGCGAGCCACAACTACTGAACCCCAAGCACCTAGAGCCCGTTCTCCGCAACAAGAGAAGCCACCACAACGAGAAGCCCGCGTACCACAACAAAGAGCAGCCCCCACTCGCTGCAACTAGAGAAAGCCTGCACGCAGCAACGAAGACCCAACACAGCCAAAAATAAATAAATAAATACATTAAAAAAACTTTTAAATAGGCTTGACAATTAAGGGCAAAGAGACTATCAAAACTGACTAGGGTAAGTTTGAAAGAAAATCAAATAGGAGTTTATACAATAAAAAGGTAATAATTTAAATTAGAAACTCAAAGGATGTTATAAACAGCAAATAGAACTAAAGATAAAATCAGAGAATTAGAAGATAGATCTAAATAAATTACCAATATAGGAAAAAAGACAATGATAGAAAATATTAATTAGAGGTTAAGAGAAATAGAGCGTGGAAAAGGTCCAATATATGTTCCAAGTGGAATTCCAGAAGGAGAGAAGAATGATAATAGAGGAAAACACAATATATAAAGAGATAAGTTTTCAGTTATTATGAAGGACACCAATCTTCACATGCAGAAACCTAAGAATTCTAAGCAGGATAATTAAAATAAATTCACACTTAAACACGTAGTAATAAAACTTCAGTATACCAAAGACAAGTAGAAGACTTTCCAGTAATGGTAGCCATAAGGCAATAAAATAGTATATTTGAAGCAGCAAGAGAAATAACTGTGAACCTAGAATTTTATACCAGCAAATAAACTTTTTTTAAATTAATTAATTTATTTTGGGCTGTGTTGGGTCTTCGTTGCTGTGCGCGGGCTTTCTCTAGTTGCGGCGAGCGGGGGGCCACTTCTCATTGAGGTGCGCGGGCTTCTCCTCTTGCATAGCACAGGTTCCAGGTGCGCGCGAGCTTCAGTAGTTGTGACACACGGGCTTAGTTGCTCCGCGGTATGTGGGATCTTCCCTGACCAGGGATGGAACCCATGTCCCCTGCATTGGCAGGCAGATTCTTAACCACTGCGCCACCAGGGAAGTCCCACCAGCAAATAAACTTTTATGAATTATGGTAAAATAGAGATATTTTCAGACATAAACAGACATCATTAAAAGAACTTTTAAAGAATATATCCCAGAAGGATAAAAATGATTCTAAGAGGAACATCTGGGACATTGCCAGTGAAAAAAGGCAAGAAAAAGAAATAAACAGCATACATATCAGAAAAGAAATAAAATCATTTATATTGACAAACAACCCTTCCATGTATAAAAACCCAAAGAGTCTACAAAAAAACTACTAGAAACAGTAAGTGAGTTTATCAAGGTCATAGGACAGGAGGTCAATATGTGAAAATCAACTGTATTTCTGTATACTAGTAATAAACAATTGGAAATTGAGAATTGAAAATAGTCCTATTTACAAGAGCACCAGAAACATGAAATCCTTAGGTATGATTCTTATAAAATATGTGCAAGATCAGTATGCTGAAAATTACAAAATATCAGTGAAAGAAATCAAAGAAGACCTCAATACATAATGATATATTATCTTCATAAAGTGGAAGACTCATTGTTAAGATGTCTATGGTAGGCAGCCTTTAAGATGGCCCTTAAGAAGCAGCTGCATAGCACAGGGAGAACAGTTAGGTGCTTTGTGACCACCTAGACGGGTGGGATAGGGACAGTGGGAGGGAGATGCAAGAGGGAGGAGATATGGGGATATATGTATATATATAGCTGATTCACCTTGTTATAAAGCAGAAACTAACACACCGTTATAAAGCAATTATTCTCCAATAAAGATGTCAGAAAAAAAAAAAAAAGATGGCCCTTAATGATCCCTGCCTTCTGGTACTCATGCCCTTGCACTAACTCCTCCCCTTGAAGGTGGTCTACATAGGATCATGCACATCTAATGAACAGAATAGGGCAAAAATGATGTTGCTCCCTAGATTAGGTTGCAAAGATTCTGTGGTTTTGTCTTGAGCACTCTCTCACCCTGTTGCTCAGAGGAAAATGAGCTACCATGTTGTGAGCTGCTCTTCAGAAAGGCCCATGGGTAAAGGAACTGAGGGAGGCTTCCAGCCAACACCCCAAAAGGAACTGAATCTTGCCAACAACCACATGAGTGAGTTTGGAAGGAGAACCTCCACAAGTTGAGCCTTCAACCAAGCCCTGGATGACAACTTATTGCAAGCTGGTGAAAAGACATGAGGCAGAGGCACCCTGCTAAGCTGAGACACCTAATCCACAGAATCTGTGAGGTAATAAATATTTGATGGTGTCGACTGGTTAATTTTAGGCTAGTCTGTTATGTAGTAATAGATAATACTATGTCAATTTTCCCCAAATTGATGGATAGATTCCATGCAATCCCAATCAAAAATCTCAGAAAGACTTTTTGTAGAAATTGTCAATCTGCCTCTAAAATTGATATGGTAAAGCAAAGGAACTAGAATAGTCAAAATAATTTTGAAAAAAAAAGAGCAGAGCTGGAGGGCTTACAGTGCCTGATTTCAAGATGTGATATAAAGCTAGAGTAATTAAGTGTGGTATTGGCAAAAAGACCCATAGACCATGAAATAGAACAGAGAATCCAGAAATAAACCCACACATATATGGTCAATTGATTTTTAACATAGGCACAAAGGCAATTTTTAAATAGATAATTTCTTCAACAAATGTTGCTGGAACCACTGAACAGTCACAGGGGAAAACAAACAAGAGAACTTCATTGTATACCTCACGTCATATACACAAATGAATTAAGCATAGGTCACAGAACTAGATGTAAAATCTAAAGCAGAAAACTTTTAGAATGAAATCTTTGTGACTTTTGTTAGACAAGGAATCCTTATCTCTGACACGAAAAGGACAATCTATAAAAAATTGATGCTGGACTTCCCTAAAATTCTGCTCTTTGAAAAACATTTTTAAGAAAAGGAAACAGACAAACCACAGTCTGAGAAAAATATTTGCAAAATACATATCTGATAAAGGAATTGTAGGCAGAATACATAATGAACTCTGAAAACTCACTAAGAACACAAACAACCGAACTAAAAAATGGTCAAAATATTTAAACAGGGCTTCCCTGGTGGCGCAGTGGTTGAGAGTCCGCCTGCCGATGCAGGGGACACGGGTTCGTACCCCGGTCCGGGAGGATCCCACATGCCGCGGAGCGGCTGGGCCCGTGAGCCATGGCCGCTGGGCCTGCGCGTCCGGAGCCTGTGCTCCGCAACGGGAGACGCCGCAACAGTGAGAGGCCCGTGTACCGCAAAAAATAAATAAATAAATAAAATAAAATAAAATAAAATAATATATATATATTTAAACAGATACTTCACTAAAGAAGATATATGGATGACGAAAAGCTGCTTGACATCATTAGTTATTAGGGAAACGCAAATTAAAACCACAATGAAATACCACTCTACTCCCTCTAGAATGGCTAAGATTAAGACAACTAATAATATCAAGCACAAAGCAAGGCTGTGGCGCCATTAGAACTCTTATACATTGCTGGTGAGAATGCAAAATGTTATGGCCACTTTGGAAAAGAGTTTGGCAGTTTCTTGTAAAGTTAAACATACACTTACAAAGTTAAACACACACAGCCTGAATAATGACCTTCCAAATGTGTCCACATCCTAATCCTTGGAATTTGTGAAAGTTACTTTACATGGTAAAAGGAACAAGCAGATGTGATTAAGTTAAGGCTATTGGGATGAGGGAATAATCCTAGATTATCTGGGTGGGCCTCACGTAATCACAGTGGTACTTATAAGAGGGACGCAAGAGAAGTCAGTAAGAGGAGAATGTAATGTGACGATGGAAGCAGAGAATTGGAGTGATGAGCTTTGAAGATGGAAGAAGAGACCTTCATCCATCCTTCTGTATTCCACCTGAAGAAAGAATACAAGTGGCTACTAGAAACTGAAAAAGGCAAGGAAAAGAATCTCTCCTCATAGCCTCCAGAAGGAATCAGCCCTACTGACATCTTGATTTTAGCCACTTAAGACTCATTTTCGGGACTTCCCTGGTGGTCCAGTGGCTAAAACTCCACGTTCCCAATGCAGGGGGCCCGGGTTCAATCCCTGGTCAGGGAACTAGATCCCACATGCCGCAACTAAAGATCCTGCATGCCACAACTAAGACCCGGCGCAGCCAAATAAATAAATACTAAAAAAAAAAAAGACTCCTTTTGGACTTCTGACCTCCAGAACTGTAGGAGAATAAATATGTGTTGTTTTAAGCCAGTAAGTTTTTGGTAATTTGTTACAACAGCAATAGGAAACTAATACAACTTGCCATACCACACAGCAATCCCA
This sequence comes from Pseudorca crassidens, assembly GCF_039906515.1. Taxonomy (NCBI): domain Eukaryota; kingdom Metazoa; phylum Chordata; class Mammalia; order Artiodactyla; family Delphinidae; genus Pseudorca; species Pseudorca crassidens. Next base: position 113,571,402 of record NC_090317.1, read on the forward strand.
CTCCTAGATATTTACTTAAGACAAATGAAAACATATGTTTAAACAAAACCCTGCATGCAACTGTGTATGGTAGCATTATTCAGTTGTCAAAAACTGGATGCAACCCAGATATCATTCTACTGCTGAGTGGATAAACAAAATATGGTACATCAATAAAATGGAATAATATTCAGCATTAAAAAGGAACTACTGATGCATGCAACATTATGGAAGAATCTCAAATGCATTATGCTAAGTGAAAGAATCTAGGTTCAAAAAGCTACACGCTGGGGCTTCCCTGGTGGCGCAGTGGTTGGGAGTCCGCCTGCCGATGCAGGGGATGCGGGTTCGTACCCCGGTCCGGGAGGATCCCACATGCCACGGAGTGGCTGGGCCCGTGAGCCATGGCTGCTGGGCCTGCGCGTCCGGAGCCTGTGCTCTGCAACGGGAGAGGCCGCAACAGTGAGAGGCCCGTGTACCGAAAAAAAATAATAATAATAAAAAAGGTCACATATTGTATGATTCCATTTATAGGAAATGCCCAGAATAGGCAAATCTATAGAGACATAAAGTAGACTGGTGGTTGCCTAGGGCTAGGGGTGGGGACAGTGGTAGGCAGTAAATGGAGAGTGACTGATAACCGGTATGAGATTTCCTTTTGCTGTATGAAAGTGTTCTAGAATTGACTGCAGTGATGGTTTCACAACTCTGTGAATATACTAATAATCATAAAATTGTACACTTTAAATGGGTGAATTGTATGGTATGTGAATTGTATTTCAATTAAGCTGTTTTAAAAAGGCATCCAGATTGGAAAAAGGAAGTAAAATTGTCTTGTACAAGATTATCTATGTAGAAAATCTGATGGAATCTACAAAAAAGCTACTAGAACTAATGAGTTTAGCAAGGTAGTAGGATACAAGAACAATACACAAACATCAATTTTACTTCTATATATTCACAATAAACAGTTGAAAATTGAAATTTTGAAAAAAATTTATTTATAATAGCATAAAACATTAAATATTTGGGTATTAACTTGCCAAAAGATGTGAAAGACCTACACTCTGAAAACTACAAAATATTGCTGAGAGAGATTTTAAAAGACTAAATTAATGACAAGATATACTTAGTTTAAATGGGTGAATTGGGGCTTCCCTGGTGGTGCAGTGGTTAAGAATCCGCCTGCCAATGCAGGGGACACGGGTTTGAGTCCTTGTCCCAGAAGATCCCACGTGCCGCGGAGCGACTAAGCCCGTGCGCCACAACTACTGAAGCCCTTGTGCCTAGAGCCCATGCTCCACAACAAGAGAAGCCACCGCAATGAGAAGCCCGCGCACTGCAACGAAGAAGAGTAGCCCCCGCTCGCCGCAACTAGAAAAAGCCCATGCACAGCGAAGACACAGTATAGCCAAAAATAAATTAATTAAATAAATTAATTAAAAAAATAAATGGGTGAATTGTATGGTATGTGTCTTCTTAATATTGAAGACTCAATATTAAGATGTTAATTCTCTCCCACATTGATCAAAAATTGAATGCAATCCCAAAGTCCTAGCAGGATCTTTTTTGGGTAAAATATTGACAAATAGATTAATGGAATAAAATAGAGAGTTCAGGAATAAATCCACACATATATGAACAACTTATTTTTTACAACGGTGCAAAGGCAATGCAGTGGAGAAAGAATAGCCTTTTCAACAAATGGTACTGTAACAGTTGGTTATCCACATGCAAAAAAACCCCAAAAAACAAAAGGAACTTGGATACATGCCTCACACTATATACTCACCATATACCAAAATTAATTCAAAATGGATCATATACCTAAATGTAAAACCTATAACTATAAAACTATAAGAAAACATACGAGAAAATCTTTGTGACCTTGAGTTAGGTGAAGATTTCTTAGATAGGACAGCAAAAGCATAATCCATTAAAAACCAAACATAAATTAGACTTCATCAAAATTAAGAACTGGTCTTCAGGAGACTTCCCTGGTGGTCCAGTGGTTAAGAATCCACCTTCCAATGCAGGGGACATAGGTTCAATTCCTGGTCATGGAACTAAGATCCCACACCTGCGGGGCAACTAAGCCTGTGCGCCACAACTAGAGAGAAGCCCGTGCACAGCAACAAAAGATCCCTCATGCCACAACTAAGACCCCATGCAGCCAAATAAATAAATATTTAAAAAAAAGAACTGGTCTTCAAAAAACATTTGTGATGAAAAGACAAGCCACAGACTGGGAGAAAATCTCTTCAGAGAGTATATCTGATAAAGGATTTGTATCCAGAGTATGTAAAAACTCTCAATATCCAATAAGAAAACAACCCAATAAAAATATGGGCAAAAGATTTGGCAAGATACTTCACCAAAGAAGATATATGAATGGCAAATAAGCACATGAAAAGATGTTCAACATCATTAGTCCTTGAGGAAATACATATTAAACTATGTATCAGTAAGATATCACTTCACACTTATCAGAATGGCTAAAATTAAAAAGACTGATGATGTCAAGAGAAATGAAAGTCTATGTCCACACAAAGACTGTACATAAATGTTCAAAGCAGTAGTTTTATTGGTAATAGCCCCAAAACTGGATACAACTCAAATGTCCATTTACAGGTGAACTACCCAACATGGATAAACAAATTGTGGTCTATCCAAACAATGAAATACTACTCAGATGAGTATGTGCAACAACACAGATGAATGTCAAGATAATTATGTTGAGTGAAAGAAGCTGGGCAAAAAAAGAGCACATGTCATTTGATTCCACTTATATAGAATGCTAGAAAATGCAAACGAATTTATACTGACAGAAAGCACATCAGTGGTTGCTTGGAGATGGGGGCCGGGAAGGGCATAAGGAAGGGACTAAAGTGGTGTGAAGAAACTTATGCGGATGGAGGACGTGTTCACTACTTTGACTGTGGTGATGGTTTTATGGGTATATACATAGGTCAAAACTTCGCAAATTGGCCTTTTCAATATGTATGATTTATTGTATGTCTAGTACACCTCAACAAAGCAGTTGCAATTTTTAAAATTAAGATTTGTGTATTGTGCAGTTTTTTAAAATTAATTAATTAATTTGTTTATATTTTTGGCTGCGTTGGGTCTTCGTTGCTGCTCACGGGCTTTCTCTAGTTGCGGTGAGTGGGGACTACTCATCTTTGTGGTGCGCAGGCTTCTCCTTGCAGTGGCTTCTCTTGTTGCAGAGCACGGGCTCTAGGTGCGTGGACTTCAGTAGTTGTGGCACGTGGGCTCAGTAGTTGTGGCTCACAGGCTCTAGAGCGCAGGCTCAGTAGTTGTGGTGCACAGGCTTAGTTGCTCCGTGGCATGTGGGATCTTCCTGGACCAGGGCTCGAACCCGTGTCCCCTGCACTGGCAGGCGGATTCTTAACCACTGCGCCACGAGGGAAGTCCCTGTACTGTGTATTGAGAATATTTTTCCCTGGCCCAATTTTCTATGTGAGGATTATAACCATAGTCATGCTTGACCAGGCACTCGCCATTTATTAGTTATCAGAGGCAGAAAAACAGGGATTCAAAGGCTAAGATATTTTTCTCCTCTTTGAAAATTATTCATCTTTTATTTGCAGAATTAAACTTCTTCAATCAATGCACTTCAACATTTGGCTAAAATGTGAAACATTTTAGTAAAATCAGGAAGGAAATAAATGAAAGATAAAACTTAAATTTGAAAAATTTTACCATACTGCTTTGTCCATTATCACTGTTGATCTCTCATCTCAATCTGACCAAAATACTATTAAAGTATTATTAATTTCACTAGCATGGAGCTTCAAGTCTAGAATCAAATGATAGAAAAAAATAGAGTTCTGTCAGAAAAGGAATGTGACGCTATAATTCAGCCCCTGTTCCAGCTATTCTTCATGTGCAAAGGCAAACATTTCAGACATTTAAGGAGTCATGTCCCTTTCTGAAAAGACAACTGGAAGCAATAATACTGGCATATGAAAAATTAATCAGAGTAAAGCAAGCTCGAAATATGGGAAACATTGATGTGAGGTTCAAGTTAACGTTCTTCTATTTTTGCTTATGGATGTCCAATTGTTCAAGCACCATTTGTTGAGATGACTATACTTCCTCTATTGAATTGCTTTTGCATGTTCGTAAAAAATCAATTTGTGTATTTATTTTGGTTTATTTCTGGGTTCTATTTTGTTCTATTGATCTATGTGTCTTTTCCTTCACCAATATCACACTGCCTTGATTACTGTAGCTATATAGTATGTTAACATCAGGTAGAGTGATTATTGCCACTTTATACCTGTTTTTCAAAATGTTGTAGCTATTTCAGTTCCTTTGCCTTTCCATATAACTTTTATTTTTATTTTTTTTTAAATAAATTTATTTATTTATTTTTGGCTGCATTGGGTCTTCGTTGCTGCGCGCAGGCTTTCTCTAGTTGCGGCGAGCGGGGGCTACTCTTCGTTGGGGTGCGCGGGCTTCTCACTGCGGTGGCTTCTCTTGTTGCGGAGCACAGGCTTTAGAGCACAGCCTCAGTAGTTGTGGCGCACGGGCTTAGTTGCTCCGAGGCATGTGGGATCTTCCCGGACCAGAGCTCGAACCCACGTCCCCTGCGTTGGCAGACGGATTCTTAACCACTGTGCCACCAGGGAAGTCCCATATAACTTTTAGAATAAGCTTTTCCATATCTACAAAAAAGTCTTACTGGGAGTTTGACAGGAATTGTGTTAAATCTGTATATCAATTTAGAGATAATTAACATCTTTACTATATTGTCTGCCCATTCATGAACACAGTATGTCTCTCCATTTATTTAAATCTTTGGTTTCTTTCATCCATATTTTAAAATTTTCAGCATACATATGTTTTACATGATTGTTTAGATTTGCACCTGGGTGGGGGTGTTTTCGGTAATGATATGAGATGGTATTCTTTTTCAGTTTCCACATGTTTCTTGCTAGTATATAGGAATAGATTGATTTCAGGGTATTTACCTTGTACTCTGCAACCTTGCTGAACTCATTAGTTCTATAAGTTTTTGTGGTAGATTCCTTGGGATTTTTTATGTAGACAATCAAGCCATCTGCAAATAGGAATAGTTTTCAGTCTTTCTTTCTGATATGTATGCATCTTATTTCCTTTTATCGTTTTATTGCACTGGCTGGGACTCACAGTGCTGCGTTGAATGAGAGTGGTGAGAGTGGACATCCTTGCCTTGTTCCTGATCCTAGGGAGAAAGCACTCAGTTTTTTACTGTTATGTATGAAAAAAACCCTTTAGGGGTTTTTTTCAATGCTCTTTATCAGGTGAGGAAGTTCCCCTATATTCCTAATTTGCTGAGTGTTTATTATGAATGAGTGTTTAATTTTGTTAAATGATTTTTCGGCATCAGTTATATTATCATGTGATTATTCTACTTTAGCCTGTTCATATGATTTTTTAATATTTGACCTTTACATCCTGGAATAAACCCCACTTGATTATGGTGTATATACTTCTTTTTATATATTGCAGGATTTGATTTGCTAAAAAATTTTTTTGAGAATTTTTGTGTCTAAGTTCATGCGTGATATTATTCAATAGTTTTCTTTTTGCGCTGCTTTTATCTGGTTTGGGTATTATTATATTGTCCTCAAAATGAGCTGGGAAGCATTCCATCCTCTTCAACTTTGTGGAAGAGTTTCTGTAGAATTGGTGCTAAAACTCATAGAATTTTAAAGCTGGAAGGCACCTTTGAAATCGAGTACTGACTAGGACCTTGATTTGACTATAGGGACACCAGAGACCCCATTTTTTCTCTCCAGGTAGCCAAATTTAATTGTAGATTTCTATACCTTGGAGGATTAGCAAAGGAATTAAAATGACTATTCTTGACACAGAATAGAAAGAAGATAGTATGTTCAGAAGGAGCTGAAAAGTCATTTCCTAACAAAGGTGATATTTGTTCTCTTCATTGCACTATAAAACCAGGAAATGACAAATAAATTCAAATGTTGACGAAAGAATGAACCAAAGCAGTAAGGGCTGGTCTTTCGTTGGTTTTCCCCAGAAGCTGACTCTGAGGCAAGGATTCCAGCGCAGGTAGCTTATTTAGAAGGTAGAAAAACAAACAATAAACACCTCAGTAGGAGAATGAGGAAGTTATTGGGAAAGTAAGACAAGGAAGGCAGGGCAGCCAATAGAGTGAATTATTAAGTCCATTGCCACTATGGGTGACTGGAAATTAATCGTGCTGGTGAAATTCTGAGAACCAGTGTAAGGCACACACACCTCAGTTACTCCACCAAAGACAGAAGGAGCTGGGATAATTATACACCAAGTTCTTTCAGGCATTGCATTAGAGTCACTCTTGAGAGGCATTAATTCCCTGGCACTTTTGGCCTGCTATGTAAAACCAGCAGCAGAATGCCCTAAACAAAGATCAGTCTGCTTACCAAACAAAAAGCCAAGCACACACAAAACAAAAACAAAAGCAACGGTTTTACCTGTTGGTCCCAATATTTATTATTGTTCCAGGTTTTGCATTCCTTTCTTAATCCACTCCTCTTCTTTTTGTGGTTCTTCATCTCTCTATACTGACAATTCTCAAATACATTCTCCCAGGCTTAAATTTAAAAAGTTGTTTACCATTAGTACATTGCAGTGGTCTTCCTAATGATGATATTAAATATGAATACAGAATTTTATGAATAAGAGGAAAAAAGGTGGTCAGGGGTTGGTAAGTTGGAAGTTAGGCTGTGTGCACGGAAGTGGAAAAGGGGAAGGGATACACACAACACATCTACAGCATCTGCCATAGCTGGGAAGGGGAATCGCATTTTGGAGACAGTGAAATTACCTTGCAGAGAAAGATTTGTGTGATTTTAGAAGGAAAATATGAATATCATGATTTAATTTATTCCAAAATTACTCAAACTATAGGAACATATTCCTGGGTGTGACACTATAAAATTTTTGTCAAAAATAATAGCCCTTTGATGCTATGTCTTCAGAAATAATCTGTGAAGGCAATAAGGGACTGGCAATGCATAGTCTTTGCATAGAGCATTTTTATTCACTTTAAATTAATGCAAACCTGAATATCATCATCTGATCCTATTTAGCATGTTAAAAGAATTACATCAACTGATGTGCACTAAATGAGAAAGTACTCTGAATGAGGAAAAAAAGTAATGGATTCCATGCTGAGAATAACCTATAGATTAATATTTAAAGTTTCTCAAGAGATGATGTCATAATAAAACTCCCTGGGACAGATAGTATAATGGCATTAGTCATAGATTTCCAGAAATGCTGATCCAACGTCTTTTAACACTGGAGGATTTTTATTTATAGAAACTTGTAATAATTATTGATCCAAAATAAGCTCAGGTTGTGTTTGATTCTTTCTTAATGTTTCATGACGGAATGGTATAATTTTTGGTATTTATTTTTTTAGTCTGGTCCATAACCATCATGGGTATTTTCACTTTTAGAAGTTTCTCATATCTCTGCAAATGTTGGAGAGTATAATTTGACAGGTTAATTTTAATGCCAAAGATTGTCAAAATTTAATATTACCATGGAGAAATGAATATTCACTTTTCCAAAAATACAGAAGGAATGACTTACTCTTGGAGAACTTTAAAAAATGATACACATGAATATTTTAAACTTAATGTCATTCCTATGAATCATAGCTGAATATAATACTGTAAATTTACAGAAAAGGGTTGAAATTTTTTGGTATTTGGGCAATCTTCATTCTTTCTTATCTTTCTGGTCCACAAATCTGAGCATCTCACCTTACTTCCAAGCAAAGATTGAATAGTAGAGGTGAAGTAAATTCTTCTTACTAAAACTTCATTAATTTTATCAGCATAATATACATATGTAAAACATTCACTAGTACACTATGAAAATAAGCCACAAAATTATTCTAAATTAAACCACACTTTAAATAATTTAGCCTAGTACTGTTTATGAACAGGAAGCCTTGATGTTTGATTTAAAGCAAATCAACAGTTCTTCAAATTTCAATATTATTCTAGAAATAATTAGTATTAGTTAAGGAGACTGTATTTTGGTTCATCATGGGAAAAAGTTACAGAGAGCATCAAGTTATAGAATCTTACTGTTCTGTGTCCTATTTTAAACTTAAGGTTCTGATTTTTTATTTTATTTTATTTTTTGGCCATGCCGCACTGCTTGCAGGGTCTTAGTTCCCCGACCAGGGATCGAACCTGGGCCCTGGCAGTGAAAGGTCCGAGTCCTAACCACTGGACCACCAGGGAATTCCCAGGTTCTGATTACTTAGAACTATGTAAACAAATTTCCTCCTTTTCTTTTAAAAAGTCCTTTACTGCTGAGTTCCTACAAACTTGTTTCTATAAAATTTGCAGTCATTGTCAGTGGTGTCTGGTAAATGTACTAGCCTTGAAAAAACAGACAGAGGTTTCTATACAAGTGGTTATGCAGTTAATAATTTCTTCAGGAAGGCATTGTTGCACTACTGCTATGCTATTATCAGGAGTCCCTCTGTCAGTTAATAAACATTTCACATATAAAGCCTCACACTTTTGGAGATGCATCCTGAGCTGACGACCAAGCTAATGCTATAGAGTGAAGTATAACAACTTGTCCCTCAAGAAGATTCTGTCAGTTACCTGAAAATAATGAAAGTCCTTAAAAATTACTTCGTATTTTTATAGCATCCCATTAAGGCATGTAATAAATGTTCAATATATATTTACTGAATTACTATTTTTGTTGTTGTCATTGTTGTTAATAATAAAGAGTGAGTCTCTAGATCCACCTACCAATTTATAGGAAACACACAGAACAGAAGAACATGTTAAGCTACCCCATGGGAATTCAATCAGCAAAATCCAGATCATGGGAGATGCTAGAGATAAATGATCCAGTTTTATCAACAAATTGGGAGGGGGAGAAAAAGAGGTGGATGGGGAACCTACAGGTTAAAAAGAGGTAAAAGCCATATAAAAATAATAGTTGAAACTAAACCGTAGTGTTTATGGATGCATGCTTAGGTGATGAAACTATAAAGTAATGAAGTGACTAACGTAAAAGTCAGAAGTATGGTTACTCTTAGAAGGGGAGCAGCTGGGGAGCTTCTGGGGTGGTTAGCCATGGTTCCTTTTCTGACATGGATCGTAGTCACAAAGGTGTTTTGGCTTCCAATAATTCATTAAACTATATATTAATCTTATATAGTTTTCTATAGATGTGTTATATTTAACAATAAAAAAGTTTAAGAAGTAAACAAGAAATACATATATTTTCAAGTTACTTTCCAACATGATACGACAACACGGAGTTCAGAAGAGATGTCCAGTAGCACAACATTATATAGCATTTCTACCAGACAGATAAAATAGATATAAATAACAGCAAGGTCATAGATCATAGTAAAATGTAGTAAGATAAATAGGAAGTGATGAGTTTCGAGTAACTAACTGTGCTTTTAATATAATAGTCTATTTAATTGTAAGCATATCTAATTTAATTTTTAATAATGGCTATATTCAACAACTGGCTTATGAAATTCCTGGAAATTTAACAACCAGCTTGAGCAAGCTAAGTATGAGCTGCTCTGACACACTACTGTCTGCATCCCAACAATTCTCTTGCTTTCTTGTATCTTTTAAAAATTTTAGTTTTTAAAGTCAAATGCATACTTGCACAGAGTTTTAAAAGTCAAAGAGTTCTACAATGATTGCTCTAAAATCCACTAGACTGCTCCTCTTTCTCCCATTTTCTCATCCTTACAGGCAACCATTTCAATTCTTTTAACTGATTCTGTCTTCACATGGCTGTCTTCCTATAAAGACACCCCGTCTTATTGGATTAGGGGCCCACCCTATTCTAGGATGACCTCATCTTAAATAATTACATCTGCAACAACTCTGTTTCCAAATAAGGTCACATTCTGAGGTACTAGGGGTTAGGACTTCAACATATATTTTCTGTGGAAGAGGATGGGACACAATTCAACCCATAACAGTGGGAAAGGGATTTGGTGTTTTAATTGCTTCTTTAACAGATTTTCAGCCAGTTCTTTCTCGTTCACTTCACCCCTCACTTCCAAAAATAACCTGTTAGTTGTTGCCAATTTCTGAGTCTTCTGGGGGGGGGGGGGTCACACGGTGTAAATTGGTTTGCTTCTTAGCTTTCCTTAGCCAGTTTCAGATACAGTTTTCTCAGACATGCTACATCAACTATGCCAAAAACTTGTAAGTTTCCCAACTGACAAAATTTTGCCACTGTTTTCTCTGAAATCTCTTTATCATTGAAAGTTTATGCTTTAAAAAAATCTTTTTACTGTTATTTTAGTGGGTTTTGGCAGGGGAGAAGAGACTACGATAGATACTCAAGCCAGCATTTTTAGTCAGAAGTTCTTCTACACATATCTTAATTCTCTCCTTTTCAAAGGGAAGAATTAATTAATTCTTTCTTAATTCTCTTGCATCTCAAACCACAACAAAACTTTTTAGGGAAAGAGTTTCTCTAATCTGTATATGTGTGAATAGTGGCAGAATAGAGAGAGATGGGGTAGGGAGAGAGAAGCAGATTTGGGTGATTTAAACCAATACTCTATGATACTACTCTGCCTCCATGAAGTGGATAAACAAACATCAATATAGTACTCACCACTCAAAATATGAACAGCTATAAAAATATTTAAAATCTCTGACGCAGTAAGTAGTACCACTCTCAACATTTTATCCTAAGGATGTAATTCAACAGAATTAAATGACAATGTGAACTTTCACTTATGAGAAAATGGTAGACTAAATATTCTGAAAAAACATCCCACTGCAAAAGCCACAGAAACCCTAGATAAAATAAAATTTTAAATCTTTCAAAAGGTATAGTTGAGGAACTTCCCTTGTGGTCCAGTGGTTAAGACTCTGAGCTTCCACTGCTGGGGTGGGGGGTGCAGGTTTGATCCCTGGTGGAGGAACTAAGATCCCACATGCCGCGTGGTACGGCCAAAAAAAAAGAAAAGAAAAGAGAGAAAAAAAAGGTATAGTTGAGCTTGTAAGAATGAAAATCCTCAGGAGTGAAAAATAAAGAGGGAGCTACACACTAGCACATTTGTCACTCCCTGGAACCTAAAGTCTCAGGTTTTAATTTTATTTGTTTACTTATTTATTTTTTGCCACATCTCATGGCATGTGGGATCAAACCCCCTGCAGTGGAAGTGGGGAGTCTTAACCACTGGACCACCGGGGAAGTCCCTGAAGTCTCAGGTTTTAATGATCTCATGTATGTGAGAGACAAAATCGTGGGCTCAGGTAAGGTTGGAACTGAGACCTCCGCATAAAGCCAGACTCTCAAATAACAGTGAGGTGAAACAAAACGGAGATGGAAGAGAGAGAATGTGGGACAATCTTCTTCAGTACAACTGAAGAGCACAAAATACAAAGAGAAAAGAGAGAGCATCTAAAAGGCACAACATAGGCACAAATAGACTGGCAGCAACAGGGGAACAATAACTTCAGATTGCTGAGAGAAAACCATTGTCAATGTAGAATTTGATACCTACTGAAATTATGTATTTAAGAATAAGGGTGAAATAAAGACATTTTCAGAAAACCAAAAACAGAGTTCTCACCAAATGATGCTCATTAAAGAAGTTTTCAAGCTTGTTCATCAGGATAAAGAAAAATAATCTTAGAAAAAAGTCTGAGATTTATAAAACAACAATAATGTCTAATTTGGAGGTTGAAAACAAGGTGGTGCTAAAATATTGGATAACAATAACTTTTAAGACAAGGGGATGGTGATTAGCATTCTAAGACCCTTGGATAAATTTGGAGAGGGGGGGAACTATTGATTTAGATTTCAAGTACACATGCTAAACTTTAAGAGTAATCACTAAGAAAAAAATAGAGTTATAACTTCCAAAATAATAGAGGGAAAAATGTGGAATCAAAAGAACAATCTGAAAGAAAACAGGAAATGGGAGAAAAGACAGAAAAAATCAGGACAGATAGCACAAAATAAAATGGTAAAGATAATTGAACACATCAACAATTAATTAAAATCACAATAAAGTGTAAATGGTCTAAACTCACCAGTTAAAAGAAAGATATCCTCAGCCTGGACTAAAACAAAACAAAACAAAACAATCCAGATATTTGCTGTTATCCTAGAGAAAACCTAAAACACAAAGACATGGTATATCAGAATAATTAATGTTAGCTGCTGTAACAAACCACCCCTAAGATCCCTGGGGCTTAACACAACAAAATTTATTTCTTGCTCACATCACAGTTCATCAGGTCAGGGTGCTGCTTCGACTGTTGCGCCTTCAATCGGTGACATAGGAATCTAAGATCTTTCAATCCTAGTTCTACCATTTTGGAGTTTTTTTGCCTTGAGCCATGTGAGCAGCTGAAAGAGTACATCGAAGACCATGTATAACATTTTATGGGTCAAGCCTAGAAGGGGTATACATCACTTCTGCCCACATTCCTCTGGTGGTCCCAACATAACTGCAAAAAGAGCTGGGAAATGTAGTCTTGTGTTCCCAGGAAGAGGAAATGGAATTAGTGAACATCTAGCCAGTCTCTGGCACATAAAAATGTTGAAAATAAGAAAAGATGCAAAAGGATATGCCAGGCAGACACTAACCAGAAGAATGCTAGAGTAGCTCTGTTCATAATGGACAAGTCTTCAAAGAAAAATGTATTATTAGGAATAAAGATAGTAACTATAATACGTAATGATAACAGATTCAATTCGCCAGGAATAGATGCAGTTTCTGAAATTATATATGTACCTAATGATATTTTCAAATAACATAAAGCAAAAATTCACAAACTTATGAGGAGAAACCAACAAGTCCACCACCATCGTAGGATATAACATATATCTTTCTCAGTAACTGATAGCATACAGACCAAAAATTAGTAGCATAGTATAGAAAATATAAATAATAAAATTAACAAGCTTGATCTAAAGGACATGTACAGAATGTTGGACCTAACTATAGAGAATGTACATTTTTCTTAAGAGTACAAGAAAGACTTATAAAAACTGACCATATACTTGGCTATAAAGCCAGTCTCAACAAGTTTCCCAGGATCAGTGTCATACAAATCATATTCTCTGATTACAGTGCAATTGGGTTAAAAATAAATAACAGAAAGATAACCAAAAGGGAGAAGACTGTGTATGAAGATGTTCACTCTAGTGTTAATTACCTACAATAGTGAAAAATTAGAGTCACTGAAATATCCAGTGATATGGGTATGGTTAAGTAAATTATGCCTCATCAACCCAATGGGGTATCATGTGGCTATTAAAAATTATTTTTTTAAAATAGACTATCTTCAAGATGTAATATTAAGTGAAAATTTAGAATCTATATGTTACTTATGATTACAACCATGTGAAAATGTGTGTATTTAGACACATTAGAACAATATGAGCAAATGAAAACAGTTGTTATATTAGAGTAATGAGATTATATGTAATTCTACTTTCTAATTTTTTTTTCCATGTGGCTTGCAGAATCTTAGTTCCCCAAGAAGGGATTGAACCCGTGCTCTCAGCAGTGAAAGCACGGAGTCCTAACCACTGGACCACCAGTGAATTCCCAAAATTTTTTTATTTTTTATTTTTTGTGTTAGTTTCAGGTGTACAGCAAAGTGATTCAGTTATCCATTATAGGTTATTACAAGATATTGAATATAGTTCCCTGTGCTATACAGTAGGTCCTTGTTGTTTATTTTATATATAGTAGTGTGTATATGTTAATTCCAAACTCCTAATTTATTTTAAAATAGACTATATTTAAGATAGATTCTAAATTTTCACTTAATATTATATGATTACAACTACAGTAAGTTCCCTACATACGAACGAGTTCTGTTCCGAGAGCACGTTCATAAGTTCAATTTGTTTATAAGTCCAACAAAGTTAGCCTAGGTACCCAACTAACACAATCGGCTATATAGTACTGTACTGTAACAGGTTTATAATACTTTTCACACAAATAATACATAAAAAACAAACACACAAAATAAAGAAAACATTTTTAATCTTACAGCACAGTACCTTGAAAAGTACAAGTAGTACAGTACAACAGCTGGCACACAGGGGCTGGCATTGAGTGAACAGGCAAGAAGAGTTACTGACTGGAGGAGGGAGAGGAGGTGGGAGATGGTAGAGCTGAAGGATCGTCAGTAATAGAAGATGAAGGGCAAGCTGCAGTTTCACTCATGCCTGATGTTGATGGCACAGGTTCTGGTTCCTTGCTGGACTCAATTCTATCTACCCTCTTGAAAAAACGATCCAGTGATGTCTGGGTAGTAGCTCTTTTTTTCTCATCACAGATGACCGGTAGCACCGGATTGCATTCTGAATGGCTGCTGCGACCTTCATGTACTGTTCTACATTCAGGTCCTATGCCTCAAAAACTAACAGTGCCTCCTCAGATAAAGAAAATCCCCTTGCTATTTCCTGTGTCATGAATATCTTCGGTTCTTCAGTTACTTCTTCTTCCTCTTGTCTCTCTTCGTCCTTTCTCTGGGCCTCCAATTCCATCACGTCTTCATTAGTAAGCTCCTCGTGTTGCACAGCCAGGAGTTCAATGAAGTTGCCTTCTTGCAGATCTAGCTCCAGCTTCTCGCTGAGGGTCACTAAGTTGTTGAAGACCTCTTTGGGCTCCTCATCCATCTTCTCAAATCCATGAAAATCATGAACAAACTTTGGGCAAAGTTTCCTCCAAACCCTATTCATGGTGACAGCCGTAACCTCACACCAAGCAAAGTCTATTTTTTATGGCCTTGTAGATGTTATAGACCTTCCAAAATTGTCGCAAGGTTGTTCTTGATTTGTCACTCGCCTTTACTACCTGACGAAAAGTGTGATGTAAATAATATTTCTTGACAGTCGCTATAACTCCCTGGTCCATATGTAAAGGATGTACACACGTGACAAAGTACGCCAGACACGTGAACTAACTTATGTGATTGGACATCTGAATGCACATTTGCATCTTTGAAAGTTCGCAACTTGGACGTTCATATGTAGAGGACTTACTGTATGTGAAAATATGTGTGCATTTAGACAGATCAGAAAGATATGAGGGACTTCCCTGGTGGTGCAGTGGTTAAGAATCCACCTGCCAATGCAGGGGACATGGGTTCGAGCCCTGGTCCAGGAAGATCCCACATGCCGTGGAGCAACAAAGTCCGTGCACCACAACTACTGAGCCTGCGCTCTAGAGCCCACGAGCCACAACTACTGAGCATGCATGCCACAACTACTGAGGCCTGCGTGCCTAGAGCCCGTGCTCCAAAACAAGAGGAGCCACTGCAATGAGAAGACCACCACCGCAATGAAGAGTAGCCCCCGATTGCTGCAACTAGAGAAAGCCCATGTGCAGCAACGAAGACCCAACACAGCCAAAAAAAAAAAGAAAGAAAGAAAGAAAGAAAAATATGAGCAAATGAAAACAGTTACTATATTATAGTGATGGGATTATATGTAATTCTACTTTTTAAAAAAATTTTGTTTATTTATTTTTGGCTGCGTTCGGTCTTCCTTGCGCACATGGTCTCTCTATTTGCAGTGAGCGGGGGCTACTCTTTGTTGCTGTGCATGGGCTTCTCAATGTGTTGGCTTTTCTTGTGGAGCACGGGCTCTAGTCACACGGGCTTCAGTAGTTGTGGTTTGCGGGCTCTAGAGTGCAGGCTCAGTAGTTGTGGCACATGGGCTTAGTTGCTCTGCACCATGTGGGATCTTCCCAGACCAGGGCTCGAACCCGCGTCCCCTGCATTGGCAGGCAGATTCTTAACCACTGCGCCACCAGGGAAGCCCCTAGTTATGCCTTAATATCCATTATCCCTTTCTTTTATAACAGCAGAATTTTAGTTGGGTACATAACTGCCCAAAACAGGAGTACATTTCTCAGCCTCCCCTGTAGTCAGGCATTATGATGGGACAAAGTCGTAGCTAATAAAATATGAGAAGTGTGTGCCCTTAAACGTAAAGAGTCTATCCTTTCTTTGACCTTTTCCTTCATCTCGTTACCTGAAATCTTCCTTAGTTTTGTTATTGCACATACTATGGGTGGACTAGATCTGATATGCATTTGATTAGATGAGGGACTGCTTCCCAACTTAATGAATGAGAATATGTGTGACTCATGAGGACAAATATGTATTTTCTATTCAACCGGTGTCCAGTACAAGCTCTGAAAACAACAGGATTATCCATCCTATTTTTGGAAATCTAACGAGGATATATTAATATTGAAGAGTACACATTTATGTAAAATATATTCTAGTGGGAATTATGTACATTTACTCCAATATTCTTTATCATTTGAGACAATGTTTTAGCAGAGGATGAGATCCATTTATAGGCTGCTTTGCCTAAGTTAAATCAGGAATCAACCTCTACATTTTAAATGTCAAGCAAAATCAAAAAAAGAAAGCCCAGAGATAAATCCACGCACCTATGGTCAACTAACCTATGACAAAGGAGGCAAGGATATACAATGGAGAAAAGAATGTCTCTTCAATAAGTGGTGCTGGGAAAACTGGACAGCTACATGTAAAAGAATGAAATTAGAACACTCCCTAACACCATACTCAAAAATAAACTCAAAATGGGTTAAAGACCTAAATGTAAGGCTAGACACTATAAAACTCTTAGAGGAAAACATAGGAAGAACACTCTTTGACATAAATCACAGCAAGATCTTTTTTGATCCACCTCCTAGAGTAATGGAAATAAAAACAAAAATAAACAAATGGAACCTAATGCAACTTAAAAGCTTTTGCACAGCAAAGGAAACTACAAACAAGATGAAAAGACAACCCTCAGAATGGGAGAAAATATTTGCCAATGAATCAACGGACAAAGGATTAATCTCCAAAATACATAAACAGCTCATGCAGCTCAATATTAATAAAACAAACAACCCAATCCAAAAATGGGCAGAAGACCTAAATAGACATTTCTCCAAAGAAGACATACAGATGGCCAAGAAGCACATGAAAAGCTGCTCAACGTCTCTAATCATTAGGGAAATGCAAATCAAAACTACAATGAGGTATCATCGCATACCGGTCAGAATGGCCATCATCAAAAATCTACAAACAACAAATGCTGGAGAGGGTGTGGAGAAAAGGGAACCCTCTTGCAGTGTTGATGGGAATGTAAATTGATACAGCCACTATGGAGAACAGTAAGGAGGCTCCTTAAAAAACTAAACATAGAATTACCATATGACCCAGCAATCCCACTACTGGGCATATACCCAGAGAAAACCATAATTCAAAAAGACACATGCACCCCAATGTTCACTGCAGCACTGTTTACAATAGCCAGGTCATGGCTAAATAGCAACCTAAATGCCCATCAACAGATGAATGGATAAAGAAGATGTGGTACATATATACAATGGAATATTACTCAGCCATAAAAAGGAATGAAATTGGGTCATTTGTAGAGACATGGATGGATCTAGAGACTGTCATACAGAGTGTAGTAAGTCAGAAAGAGAAAAACAAATATTGTATATTATCACATATATGTGGAATCTAGAAAAATGGTACAGATGAACCAGTTTGCAAGGCAGAAATAGAGACACAGATATAGAGAACAAATGCATGGACACCAAGGGGGGAAAGTGGCAGGGGCAGATGGTGGTGGTGAGATGAATTGGGAGATTGGGATCGACATATATACACTAATATGCATAAAATAGATAACTAATAAGAACCTGCTGTATAAAAATAAAATAAAGTAAAATTCAAAAAAATTGTATTTTTAAAGTTCAATAAATAATGTACTTTGTTTAATTATCACAGCCTCAAGTAAGGTTTGATATAATCTAATAGCCTGGATCAAAAAAAATATCAATAATTTGTACTACATCAGGAATGAGAATTTATCAATTTAAAAGGAAATTGATAAATATTACTCAAAACAGTCTTTACACTTAAAAAAATACAAAGTACAACATTGAAGCAGATGCAACATTCTGCCCCAGGTGCTTACAATGCTCAGTAATGACTAGGTATGCTATGTCATGCCTACTGTAGCAACAAATTCATTATTATTTTTATTATAACAGAATAGGTCAATCACAAGCTGTTCTGTAAAAAACAACATGCTACAAAAAAAAAAAAAAAAGACACTGGAGGCTGACTCAAGAGCAGCCTTTTATTCTGTGAATTCTAATATTTATGCTAAGCATGGCCTGTTCGATACTTTTTTTAAATGAAGGAAAATCACAATTGAATAAAAGTTCCAGGGACGAAATACCATTTCTTGAACAAAACCATATACAGCTAGTTTGAGGGCATCTAGTTGATTTAATTTAATTTATTTAGATTAAAATTCTGTTAGTAAAAAATACTTGTACCTATGGTAATACTAAAAGGGCTTTAAAATCTGTCACACATTTGGTTAAGAGAGCATACTGAGTGCTTGTTTATGTTTTGTTTTCCTTTAACGCATATACTCATCATTTATAGACAGACAAGCAGGTTGTTGAATAACCTGGTTTTCTGTCAATTAGCTGTGCTTTAACATGATGGAGAATTATTAATATACAAGTCTTGACACCAGGCAAATAATTCCTTTTCCTCTTCTTCCAATTCGTCATCTGACATGAGCTCATTAACTTTTACAATGTCAAAGAATGGGGTGGAGAAGACCATCGTCTCGTTTTGCTTTGTACCCGGTGTGTCCATTTTCAGTTGCTAGGTAGAATTATAAATAAAAGCGAAAAGTGTTTTATATTTGGTTTTTACTATTTTATGTTTTTTATATTTGACTGTTCACACTTAGCCTCATCTCAAAAAAATATATAGCAGATTTTTTAAAAATTACAAAGTAAAACATGAATACATGTTCATTGTAAATATTCCTGCAATGTAGTATACTGAAGTCGACTTTCCACACTACAGGTCTTAATAAGTGTAAATAGAAATGACTTCCACTTTGAGAAAAGCACTATTAGCGATGTGCTGAATCAACAGTGCCAATATACAGAAACAATAGGGTTTTTGCCAACTCATGCTCATGTGGAGTCAAAATGGCTGGTATTTATCAGAATAGCTACTCATATTGTTTAAGAATTTTTAAAATATGCGTTACCAAGAGGAATGTAGCTTTATACTATCCAAGGTATATACCAAATGTATGTGTTTCATCCTTGAACTTGTAGATTAGGAAAATTCTACTTAAGGAAGTAGAATTACTTACAGTTTGAATATTGTCCAAAACAATGAATTCAGTACAAGTTAAACTTACAGTTCCCGCAGAAGCAATTTTTTCTTTAGCCATCTTATAAGTTTTTTTCATTTTTTCAACTTTCATTTGAGCTTGCTCGGATCGACGTCCCAGGTGTTTAATTTGACTTTGCTGTTGGTAGGGCCGATATAAAGGTTGAAGACTTGATAAGGATGAAGGGCACCTAGAAAATATTTGTAGTATAGACAGAAAAATTGTACAAAATAAAATTTTAAATTTAAGCAAGTTCCAAATTTTATTAAAGCATTCTCTGGTAAATATATCCTAGACCTCAGTGCTTGGAGCAATACTGCACGTAAGTTTTTAGGCCAAAGTTATCATTTCTGCTTGAGTTACATAGCATAGTTCTTTGCCACTTATGAAGGTGTATAGATGATGTTTACAATAATGATAGTGAAAATTATAAAATGTTATATCAATTTAAAATCAGTCTTCCGGGAAAATACCGTGTAGTAGCCATTTGAATCTTTTTAAAAGATATACTATATACTAACACCAAAAAGTATTAAATTTCATAATGGCTGAAACAGGTTGCTTTTATCAGTGTTGGGACCAGACACAGTTGGTGCCATGCTCATAGTCCCCTTGGGCCATAGCGCACACTGGCCTCACTTAGCCTGAGAGCTTTCTTATGAAAACAAGAGCCCTTGTGCAGGGAAAGGGCCCCAGAATTAATACCTCCCCTCCTAAGCTACCCTTAACCAGTGACTGATGGGTGTTGGTGTATACATATCCCAACTCCCTTCCCCTCTGTGGGATAACTTGAGTTGTGTGTTCTACACTGGCCAGGACATTCCCAGGAGAGATTAAGCTCCAGTTACCCACAGTGACAACCTGCTTGCTAACATACACTGTTCTGGCTGCCTGCTCTTCCCTGTTTCACTTCTCTACCCCTCTCATCAGTGGTTCCTGGGATCACCTCCCAAATAAACTACTCATACTCAAATACTTACCTCAGGGTTTGCTTCTGAGAGATCCCAAACTTTGAACTGCCTTCAAAGGAGCCGTTAAGAAAGTACTTTTCCCTCTTCAGTTGATTTAGAATTTGGCTACTTATTTGGTTCTTTAAGTGACTCATTCTAGGATAATCAGTAGCATGAGTCTAAATAGCAGGGAGCCTACAGTTATATATGGTAGCAGAGAAAATTACATCATTTATTTGACCTTGGTGGTAACAGAGTTAAGTTCCATATTCAGTGCTTAGATGGATGAGTTAGAGAAAATCTATTTCATGATGACAGACTGCACCCTACACTAGGCCATCTGTCTGGCAAATGTATAGCCTTGATCATAAAATAAATGGGCTAAATTATGTTATTGGGTCAGCACCCACTCATCTCTACTCCTGAAAAAAAAACAACCAGTGTGTTTGCCTGACAGTGGGTCACCAGTGTCTTTTCATGTACTAAAGGAGTATTTTTCATTTCAAATATGACTGTGTGAAAATAGACTACCAATAGGTCCTCTTCAGTCTTATCATCTCTTTCTTTTTCTTAAGAAAAAAAGCTTAATTTGTAAATAAGATGGGCTAGGTGAGACTTGGTAATGGAAAGAAAAAAGGAAGATAACTGGTGCAGTCATAGTCTGTCCATGTTGTTTCAAATCATAATACAGTCTATTTTGCTACAACATGTTCTTTTATAATGTGAAATGGCGCACATGTTATTGGTAAAGAAGGGAATAATGTCACTGTAATTTATATGCAATTTATCCTCTGCAAAGGGAGCCAGAATATCAAGACTAGAATTATAACCTTCAGCAGAAAAGGAAAAAGTTCTCCTCTGTGCAGCATGGGCAAAGGGAGCCCTTTTGGCTGCATTCATGAAAACAAGAATGAGCACAAGCACCTAGGGCTCTCTCCGCAGAGAGGCACTCCCCCGCACACACACACGATCCACCCTTACTGCCCTCTTCCCTACTCCCTGCCTTGAGCGGTTCATGGTTCCTGGCAGGTCACACTGCCTCTCATGTCCACTTAAAAGGCCACCACATTGGCCCAGGGCTCCACTTCCATCTGCACTGTCTCGGTGCCCACTACCTGCTCTAATGAAAGAGCCGCCAGCATTTTCACTCTATTGTACATTTTTTATATTTGCTGTGGCGGCCTGTCTGGTGGTACAAGGTATCTTCCCAGGTACCAATTGTCCTTTTCGTTAGTGCTCTGTTTGCAAAGTTGCATAAGTCTTGAGCAATCTGCCCCAACCCATTTTTCCCCATATGCTCTGTTATTATTTTTCATGAGCTATTTGGCAGAATGTGAACATTTCCAGAAATGCCCCTAGTATTGTAACCCCAGTGAAGGATCACTTTTTACCTAACTTGAGAAACAATCTGTAGCTGGTGCTGACGCATCTCTTCTGTTTTTGGTCTTTGTAATAGATACTTCATTTCTTTTTTTAGACGGTTTGAGATTATTCCAGACTCCGCATAATAAACTATGTCATACATTATCATTGTCCTAGGAATGTTTTCGAGATTTAATCTTCGCCAGTAGTTATTTCTGCCACCAGAAGATGCAGGGATCTTATCCAGAAGACTGGAATACTATATAGAAAAAATAACTAAGCATGATTGGCTGTGGTGTTCTCGAATGTTTTTGACACATTTCCCAAGGATCCACTCAAATATTACTTCATGCAAAAGCATTCCTTGATCCCATCTCTGAACTGTATTGGTATCTCACTTCTATGACTCTTATTACTGACTACTTGATGTTCTAGCTATCTGTGTATGTTTTAGCTCCCCTACTGTGACAAGGCAGGATCCTTATCACACAGTATCATGCACATAGTACCACGCTCATTAAATATTTATTTAATGCATAAACACTAAATCTTTAAGGCAAATATAACTCAGATAAATTAAACTCAGGATGGGCCTGAAAATTGAAAATAGCTATGTGATCTACATACCTGGCAATACTTATTCATGACATGCTTGCATTGAAAGGACATTTGCACAAACCTTTTTAGAAATAATTAGTTCACCTCTGGTGCTAAGTGGCAAATTTCACTATTTTCATTTGGAGTATTTGTAGAAATCCCACCTTTTTTTTTTTTTTTTTTTTTTTTTGCAGTACGCAGGCCTCTCATTGCTGTGGCCTCTCCTGCTGCGGAGCACAGGCTCGGGATGCACAGGCTCAGC
This sequence comes from Pseudorca crassidens, assembly GCF_039906515.1. Taxonomy (NCBI): domain Eukaryota; kingdom Metazoa; phylum Chordata; class Mammalia; order Artiodactyla; family Delphinidae; genus Pseudorca; species Pseudorca crassidens. The sequence goes on from NC_090317.1 coordinate 113,593,812, forward strand.
GGCCATGGCTCACGGGCCCAGCCGCTCCGTGGCATGCGGGATCCTCCCGGACCAGGGCACAAACCTGTGTCCCCTGCGTCAGCAGGCGGACTCTCAACCACTGCGCCACCAGGGAAGCCCTCTTTTTGTTTTTAATTTAAAATATCAAATTAGGAATTTAAAAATATAAATATATATAATCAATTCAACCTTATAAATGTTCATTTAAGAGATAGGAATAGGGCAGGAGGAGCTACAATCCTGGCATTTAGGGTATAACACACGTACACTCTCTCTCTCTCCCTCTTGTGCTCTCGCACTCACACACATACAGGCAGTGCTCCCTTTGTATCATTTAGGCATGCACGAATTTCAATCAATCACCACCATTTAGTCAAATAAGCTCAGTCCTTCAATAACACAGTTCAAATTTCAGTTACCACAGTAAAACTGAGTTAAATGCATAAAGTACAAACTCTGCTGCTAGCTCTTCAGTCCATAGATTACTACATAAATAACAGATGTGCATGGTGATAAATGACAAATCACGTCAGTTCTTTCGAAGTGTGTCAGTGATTGGTCACTGTAGATCTGCTTTTTAGTTCACTCACAGACAGCAAAGTGTGTAATTGTGTTACCTTTTTGTCTCCCAGTGATAAACCCATATGACATTTTACAAATAAAGATAATCAAAAGAGGGAAAGGTCAGGGCTTCCCTGGTGGCACAGTGGTTGAGAGTCCGCCTGCCCCGGTCCGGGAAGATGCCACATGCCGCGGAGTGGCTGGGCCCGTGAGCCATGGCCGCTGAGCCTGCGCGTTCGGAGCCTGTGCTCCGCAACGGGAGAGGCCGCAACAGTGAGAGGCCCGCGTACCACAAAAAAAAAAAAAAAAAAAAAAAAAGAGGGAAAGGTCAAACAAAGAAAGAAAAAGTGGTAAAGCTGGAAGTGAAATTCAAATCAAAGGTAAATAGAGTTCTAGAAGAAATAGGTGACCATGGGGATGCTGACACTGCCATCATTCAAGACACTGCAGCAAGGCTGCTAGACGAATTTGGTGAAGGTGAACTTATCAACATAAATGGGGAAAATGGCACTGCTGAAAAGGGTAAAGTTTTCTCAGAGGAAGTAATGTTGGCAAAAAAGAAGCTTCATATTAAAGGAGCTCTGAAACATTTCATAACATTTAAAGTACAAAGGATAGGGAATTCCTTGGTGGTCCGATGGTTATGACTCGGTGCCCTTACTCCCAGGGCCCTGGGTTTGATCCCTGGTGAGGGAACTAAGATCCTGCAAGCTGCGTGGTGCGGCCAATAAAAGTACAGAGGATAAAATGTTGGCGGGTGATCCAAACTTAGAAAGGAGTATGACAATTTGCCAGGGCATGGAGAAGATGCTCACTCCTTATTGTAAATTATATGAGAACAAGAAGGTAAGCACTGATTAAACTACTCTTGATAAAACGATTTTTTTACAGATTTATTGAGATTCATGTCTCATATAATTCACCTATTTAAAGTATATAATTCAATAGTTTCTAGTATATTCACAGTTGATAAGCTTTTTACAAAGAAATAAAACATTTTAAATTCTGAATGTTTCTAATGTTTTAAATTATAGTGTACTAAATAAATGTTTTGCTTTTTTCCATTTTCCTATATATTTATAACAGAGTAAGAGAGTTTTTAATGTTTTGATAAGATTTTTTTAAAGGCACGGAACAATCACGATTTTTCCCATTGATGATTAAGTTTGCTCTGCATGGTTTCAGCTTTTATGGCCCTGCACTACCATGCAAAGCGAGGACTGCCTGTATATTTTATTTCCCGATAGTGGAATGGTAAAATGGGTAAACATCTCAGAACTGTCTATGATCTGCTCTGCACCTATTAGCTAGCTATACGACCTTGAGTAAGTTTTTAAAAATCTCATTAAGCTCCATTTTCCTCATCTCTTAAAGGGTCACATAATTTACAAACTTGAAGATTAAAGGAGATAATATGCATTTAAAGAGCTAAAAACAATGCTGTGTCCATAAAGGGCTCAATAAATGTCAGCGATCATCAGATCTCTCTCTTCCAATATGTCTATCTGGGAACTTCTTTCTATGACACCAATCCTTGGCATAGGGACAATCTGGAAGTATGCCACCCATGTCCTTAGCAAAGATAGCTGACATCCCCAAGCTCTACTTATTTCCTGGTTCAGTCCCCAAATCTTCTAGGTTAAGGCTCTAAAAGAAAGATAACACAACTGGGAGTCTCTAAAGCACCGCATTAATTTCATGTTTCACATGCAAGCAACTGGGTGAACAGTTAAGGCCATATATTATTATTATTATTATGAGCTAGAATTTTGGGATCCCTTGTTTCTTTAGAACTTATAAAACAGGGGTAATAATAGTACCTGCTTCTTAGGGTTGTTATGAGAATAAAAGGAGTTATTACACCAGCATTTGCTATTATTACTATTCAGGTATCTAGTTTAAGTTCCCTGATTCAGCACTGCTGTCCGACCAGTTATACAAACCAGAAACCTAGAAGCCATGTTGGACACTTTCTTTTAGCTTACCTCTCTGTCCCCAAGGCCCACTGCTTTTATTCTCTAGTTATCTCTTGCATCTCCAGCCTCACAGCCCTAAACCAAGATACCACCATCTCTCCTAAAATATTGCAGGAACCTCCAAACTAGAAGGAGGCTCTTGCTGTCTTCTAATCCTTTATCTATAATACATTGCAGCCAGATGGGTCCCTTCACATATTAGATTAGGTCACCGCATTTCCCGAAACACTGCACCAGCTTCTCATTGCACACACAATCAAGGAAAAAAATAAACACCTTACTATGGTCAAAAGCCCTGCATCATGATCTCTTACCAGCCCTCTAGCCTGACTGCATACCACACCTTCCGTGTTCTCCCTTCTCCAGGCCCACAAACCTGCTTTCATGCCCTGCAGTTTGTCCTGCCACAGAGCCTTTGCCTGGGGTGCACCACCCATTCAGCCGCAGACCGAGGCTGTGACACATTGTTGATTGCCTGCCTATCACCCATTTCCCTCTTCTCCCTTACTTATGGAGCCCTGATTTTTTTTCACATATGGAACAGACATATGCTCTGGGAAGGAAGGCCCCAGCACATGAACCATGATTGTTCTAAGTCAATCATGGGAAACGATCCCATTTCCCTTTACAGTGATTGGTTTAGGGGGAGCATGTGATCCAGTTCTGACCAATGGGACCTGAGAGGAAGTCTGTTGGGGGCTTCTGGGAAAGATTTTTCTTCTTGAGATTTAGAGAAAAAGATGCTGAGTCCTCTTCTTCCTGCCTTTGAATGTAGTTGAGAATGTGATAGTCATCTTGTTACTATGTGAAGGAAGCTGAGAGGACTGTAGTGAAGCTGACCAACAACCCTGATGTCCTTGAGCTGCGACACTAGCTATCCCAGGACGCACCTGTCCAGGGACTCCCTAACACGGGACAATGTCCTTTATTGTTTAAGCCTCTTGTGGTTGGGGATATTCTGTTCCTTGTAGCAGAAAGCATCGAAACAATAATAGACCCCTTCCTTACTAGGTCAAATCCCCGTCATGTACTCTTTTTAGCACCATGTATTTATTTTTGATTTTTTTATTGAGATAAAATTCACATAATATAAAATTTACCATTTTAAAGTATAAAATTCAGTGTTTTTTTTTTTTTTTTTTTAGTAAATTCACAATATCTATCACTACTAATTCCAAAACGTTTCCATCACCCCTGGAAAAAACCCTACATTCCTTACCTATCACTCCCCAGACACAAAAGGCCACATACTATATGATTCCATTAATAGGAAACGTCCAGAACAGGCAAATTCAGAGAGACAGAAAGCAGATTAGTGGCTGATAGGGGCTGGAGTGACAGAGGAATGGGGAGTGACTGCTTAATGGATGTGAGGTTTCCTCCAGGGTGACGAAAAGGTTCTTAAACTAGACGGTAGTGATGTTTGCACAACACTGTGAAGGTACTTAATGCCACTGAATTGTACACTTTAAAATGATACATTTTATATTGTGTGTATTTCACCACAGTAAACTGATACATGATTCTTCCTGGAGGATAGGGTCACGAGGCTTATTTTGTTGTTTTCAATATCTAAATTGCAATATCTAAATCCAAATCTAAATTCCTTACTTGCATGTAATCTTTCAGGGTGACAATATCTATTTCATCAGTTATTTTGAACTTCTGGAAAAGACGTTCATCTTCCATAATTTGATGATAAAATTTCTTTTTCCCCATTATTTTACAAGCATCAACCACAGCCTATAAAGAGGAAAAAAATACTTTTAAAATAGTAGTATAATAGCAATAACTATCAGCACACATTTTACATATTTTTTGAGACAAATGCATCAAATATTGTTCCTTTCTTCTAGTAGCTTGCTATTCAATAAAAAGACTGTATTTACAAAGAAAAGATTATATAGATTTTTAAACCACTTAAAATTTGTTTCCATAACCATATCTAAATAGTTTTAAAATGTAGCTAGAGGAGTAGCGGAGTCCACAATCCTCAGAGGACATTATTTTCCTTTAAAAAACAAAACAAACCGCTAACATATTCATGCTGTCAATGCAGAGAAAGCTTATCTGGTTATTAAACAGGTTGCCCTAGGAACCGCAATGAAAGGTACTGGGGCCAGCTCTCTTTTATGTGGCTGTTAATATCTCCCCCTCAAATGGAAACATGTACGTTTCAGAGGGCTGAGACCTCCCTCTCCTTTAGGCTTTTCTCAGTAGCAAAAGAGTAGCAAACAAAGGTTTTTTTTTTTCTCTCACAAATGTCAACATTTTCTACTCAAGGAAAGCACCTAAGAGGGCAGAGACAGAAGAATCACAGAAAACATGGAGGCTCGAATCCAGTCTGGCTGTATTTGCACCATACCCCTCCACGTATACCTATCCTTGTGCTAAGAGCAATATACATAGACTGTGAATAGAGAATTAAATGCTTCCCCACCCTCCTTCCCACCCCCCGTAAGTATGTGCTGACTATTCTAATACATATTTATATTACATATCTGTGCTTCTGGCCACAAAGGTTATGCTTATGTGAAGGGAGACTGGCGTAGATGAAAATTCAAGCATCATTTGATTCCAGATCAGTTTCTTTTTTCCTTTGTATCTCAGAATGTGATACTGTGAAAGTATGGGAACTCTGTGTTTTAATGCTGATATAAGACTATAGAATAGTGGTTGAGACAGGACTAAAACTCGGAACCTGTTTTTACTTAACACGCAAAATAATAGCAAGCCTTAATGTACTTCTTATTCCAATTCTCACTTTTCTTATCCAGAATATTTCCTATTTATTTCTTTATTTAAATTCCAAAGCTTAGAACACAGACACATAGGGAAAGTGAAAGAAAATATTCAAATGGTTGTAGTTTGATTCCTAATGCACTAAATCGAAGGGACAGAAACAGTTTACTAAAAATGTGATGGCAGATCATTTTGGCTTTCCGTTTCATTAGTTTCTTTAAACACTATGCATCTTTAGGCAGATCATTTTGGCTTTCCGTTTCATTAGTTTCTTTAAACACTATGCATCTAAAGAAAAGGCAGTATTGGCACATATCTCCATTATGCTTTCTTGCAATTTATTTCCTGTGGGTTCTAATTAACCATCCCCACAGTGACACTAAAGGTAAAAGCAAATAGTTGTACGCAGAACAGGTCTGAAAACCCTATAATTTCTGCCTTGCGAATTTCTTTAGATATAACTATATTTTACTAGCTCAAGTTACTTAGAAAAGGTATTTCTTGTCAGTTCCTACTCTACTCCACTCAGCCACCACCACCAATCTCTCCAAGTCCCAGTTTCCTTATTCATACAGTGCCTCAGCTGCGTGGCTCAGATTTGTCAAGCCCATTTCAGTCTCTCAGCCAAAAAAACCCCATGCCTGGCAGCACAGGGCAGGCTTGTTGCCCACTTGTGACAGGGGTTTGAAAAAAGTTTGCCCTCCAGTGGTCAAGATGTTCTTTCTCAGACATTGGCTGTGTATGGCCAGATTCAGGAAAGTCCTTCTGGATAGGAAGGGATGGGAATAAAGAGCCCAGCCCCAGGAGAAAGGGAAGGGTGAAAACTAGGCAACGATTCCAGGTGAGCAGCCAATCAGACTAGGATTCAAGAGGAAGGTTCCATTCTTGGTGGGCGACTCAAAGGGTCAGAGGCGGGCATCTCTAAATTTGACTCCTCCCCTGATAGCCATCATCACTCCCCCACAGCTCTGCGGCTACCTGCTGGGCAAGATCTACAGTTAGGCTTGTCAAGCAGATATATGTAGAAGTGAAGTCTCAGTTCTGGCCCGGACGAGCCTCTCCAAGTTCCAGCTTCCACACAGGCAAAATGGGAATGACATGTACCTCATCAGAGTTATCAGGGGGTCATATAAGAGAATGTATTTACCAGGGTTCCTGACACAGAAGTAGTTAAGAGCATGGGCTCTGGAGTCAGGCTCACTGGGTCTTCATGTCAGTTCCTTCACTTTGTAGGTGTGAGACCTTAGGCAAGTTACTTAGTCTTTTTAAAATGAAGACAATAACAGAATCTACCTTCTAGAGTTTATGAGAATTAAATGATAATGCACATTAAACGTTTAACATCATACTTGACAGTGCTCAATAAGGGCTGCTATTATTAATAACGTTTTTCCTTTTTACATAAATGCCCAATCCTCAAAAAGAACAGGGATCTTCAATTTAAAATAACAATTACTGGATGTTCATGTTTAAGAATTGTCAATTACCCAGAGGTGTCCAGGTCATGGGGGAGGGCACCTTTAGGACAGTGCTTGTCAGACTATATTGTGCCTAGGATCATCTGGGGGTCTGGTTAAAATGCATAGGCTAATTTAGTGGGTATGAGGTGGGGCCTGACAGCCTGCATTTCTAATAAGCTCCAGGGGATGCCATTGCTGCAGGTCTGCAGACCACACTTTGTTTATTTTATTTTTTATTTATTAAAAAAAAATTTTTGTTTAAAATTTTTTTTATTTTTATCTTTGCAGACCACACTTTGAGTAGCAAGGCTTTAGGATATTCTAAATATAGTTGGTGGACTACGATAGTGACAACCCTCTTTAAATAAGCATAGCTCTGAAAATAGATCATCAAAGTAGGTAACTGAATTGAGATCTCTTTTTTATACACATGGCTATCCAATTGTTCTAGCACCATTTAAACTGCCTTCACACCTTTGATGAAAAGCAACTGATCATATATATGTGGGTCTATTTCTGAACTGTCTGTTCTATTTCATTGATCTACATGTTTGCCTTTTTGCCATCACTACACTGCTGGGATTACTATAGCGTTTTTTTTTCTTTATATTTCCATTCAACTTTTATGTATTTTTTTTCTTATTAGTCATCAATTTTATACACATTAGTGTATCCATGTCAATCCCAATCTCCCAATTCATCCCACCACCTCCACTCCCAGCCGCTTTGCCCCCTTGGTGTCCATATGTTTTTCTCTACTTCTGTGTCTCAATTTCTGCTCTGCAAACCGGTTCATCTGTACCATTTTCTAGGTTCCACATATATGCATTAATATACAATATTTGTTTTTCTCTTTCTGACTTATCTCACTCTGTATGACAGTCTCTAGATACATCCACGTCTCTACAAATGACCCAATTTAGTTCCTTTTTATGGCTGAGTAATATTCCATTGTATATATGTACCACATCTTTATCCATTCGTCTGTCGATGGGCACTTAGGTTGCTTCCATGACCTGACTATTGTAAATAGTGCTGTAATGAGCACTGGGGTGCATGTGTCTTTTTGAATTATGGTATTCTATGGGTATATGCCCAGTAGTGGGATTGTTGGGTCATATGGTAATTCTGTTGTTAGTTTTTTAAGGAACCTCCATACTGTTCTCCATAGTGGCTGTATCAATGTACATTCCCACCAACAGTGCAAGAGGGTTCCCTTTTCTCCACACCCTCTCCAGCATTTATTGTTTGTAGATTTTCTGATGATGCCCATTCTAACTGGTGTGAGGTGATACCTCATTGTAGTTTTGATTTGCACTTCTCTAATAATTAGTGATGTTGAGCAGCTTTTCATGTGCTTCTTGGCCATCTGTATGTCTTCTTTGGAGAAATGTCTGTTTAGATCTTCTGCCCATTTTTGGATTGGGTTGTTTATTTTTATAAGACTGAGCTGCATGAGCTGTTTATATATTTTGGAGATTAATCCTTTGTCGGTTGATTCGTTTGCAAATATTTTCTCCCATTCTGAGGGTTGTCTTTTCGTCTTGTTTATGGTTTCCTTTGCTGTGCAAAAGATTTTAAGTTGCATTAGGTCCCATTTGTTTATTTTTGTTTTTATTTCCATTACTGTAGGAGGTGGATCAAAAAATATCTTGTTGTGATTTATGTCAAAGAGTGTTCTTCCTGTGTTTTCCTCTAAGAGTTTTATAGTGCCCGGTCTTACATTTAGGTCTCTAATCAATTTTGACTTTAGTGTATGGTGTTAGGGAGTGTTCTAATTTCATTCTTTTACATGTAGCTCTCCAGTTTTCCCAGCACCACTTATTGAAGAGGCTGCCTTTTCTCCATTGTATATTCTTGCCTCCTTTATCAAAGATAACGTGACCATCTGTGCGTGGGTTTATCTCTGGGCTTTCTATCCTGTTCCATTGATCTATATTTCTGTTTCTGTGCCAGTACAATATTGTCTTGATTACTGTAGCTTTGTAGTATAGTCTGAAGTCAGGGAGTCTGACTCCTCCAGCTCCATTTTTTTCCCTCAAGACTGCTTTGGCTATTTGGGGTCTTTTTTGTCTCCGTACAAATTTTAAGATTCTTTGATCTAGTTCTGCAAAAAATGCCATTGGTAATTTGATAGGGATTGCATTGAATCTCTAGATTGCTTTGGTTAGTATAGCTATTTTCACAATATTGATTCTTCCAATCCAAGAACGTGGTATATATCTCTCCATCTGTTGGTATCATCTTTAATTTCTTTCATCAGTGTCATAGTTTTCGGCATACAGGTCTTTTGTCTCTCTAGGTAGGTTTATACCTAGATATTTTATTCTTTTTGTTGCAATGGTAAATGGGAATGTTTTCTTAGTTTCACTTTCAGATTTTTCATCATTAGTGTATAGGAATGCAAGGGATTTCTGTGCATTAATTTTGTATCCTGCAACTTTACCAAATTCATTGATTAGCTCTAGTAGTTTTCTGGTGGCATCTTTAGGATTCTCTATGTACAGTATCATGTCATCTGCAAACAGTGACAGTTTTACTTCTTCTTTTCCAATTTGTATTCCGTTTATTTCTTTTTCTTCTCTGATTGCTGTGGCCAGGACTTCCAAAACTATGTTGAATAATAGTGGTGAGAGTGGACATCCTTGTCTTGTTCCTCATCTTAGAGGAAATGCCTTCAGTTTTTCACCATTGAGAATGATGTTTGCTGTGGGTTTGTTGTATATGGCCTTTATTATGTTGAGGTAGGTTCCCTCTATGTCAACTTTCTGGAGAGTTTTTGTCATAAATGGGTGTTGAATTTTGTCAAAAGCTTTCTCTGCATCTATTGAGATGATCATATGGTTTTTCTCCTTCAATTTGTTAATATGGTGTATCACATTGATTGATTTGCGTATATTGAAGAATCCTTGCATCCCTGGGATAAATCCCACTTGATCATGGTGTATGATCCTTTTAATGTGTTGTTGGATTCTGTTTGCTAGTATTTTGTTGAGGATATTTGCATCTATATTCATGAGTGATATTGGTCTGTAATTTTCCTTTTTGTAGTATCTTTGTCTGGTTTTGGTATCAGGGTGATGGTGGCCTCATAGAACGACTTTGGGAGTGTTCCTTCCTCTGCGATTTTTTAGAAGAGTTTGAGAAGGATGGGTGTTACCTCTTCTCTAAATGTTTGATAGAATTCACCTGTGAAGCCAACTGGTCCTGGACTTTTGTTTGTTGGAAGATTTTTAATCACAGTTTCAATTTCATTGCTTGTGATTGGTTGGTTCATATTTCCTATTTCTTCCTGGTTCAGTCTTGGAAGGTTATACCTGTGTAAGAATTTGTCCATTTCTTCCAGGTTGTCCATTTTACTACAAGCATACAGTTGCTTGTAGTAGTCTCTTAGGATGCTTTGTATCTCTGCGGTGTCTGTTGTAACTTCTCCTTTTTCATTTCTAATTTTATTGATTTGAGTCCTCTCCCTCTTTTTCTTGATGAGTCTGGCTAAAGATTTATCAATTTTGTTTATCTTCTCAAAGAACCAGCTTTTAGTTTTATTGATCTTTGCTTCTATTTCATTTATTTCTGCTCTGATCGTTATGATTTCTTTCCTTCTGCTAACTTTGGGTTTTGTTTGTTCTTCTTTCTCTAGTTCCTTTAGGTGTAAGGTTAGATTGTTTATTTGAGATTTTTCTTGTTTCTTGAGGTAGGCTTGTATAGCTATAAACTTCCTTCTTAGAACTGCGTTTGCTGCATCCCATAGGTTTTGGATCGTTGTGTTTTCATTCTCATTTGTCTCTAGGTACTTTTTGATTTCCTCTTTGATTTCTTCAGTGATCTCTTGGTTATTTAGTAACATATTATTTAGCCTCCATGTGTTTGTGTGTTCTATGGTTTTTTTCCCTCTAATTGATTTCTAATCTCATAGCGTTGTGGTCAGAAAAGATGCTTGATATGATTTCAATTTTCTTAAATTTACTGAGGCTTGATTTGTGACCCAAGATGTGATCTATCCTGGGGAATGTTCCATGCACACTTGAGAAGAAAGTGTAATCTGCTCTTTTTGGATGGAATGTCCTATAAATATCAATTAAATCTATCTGGTCTATCGTGTCATTTAAAGCTGTGTTTCCTTATTAATTTTCATTTTGGATGATCTGTCCATTGGTGTGAGGTGTTAAAGCCCCCTACTGTTATTGTGTTACTGTCGATTTCCTGTTTTATATCTGTTAGCAGTTGCCTTATGTATTGAGGTGTTCCTATGTTGGGTGCATATATATTTATAATTTTTATATCTTCTTCTTGGATTGATCCCTTGATCATTATGTAGTGTCCCTCCTTATCTCTTGTAGCAGTCTTTATTTTAAAGTCTATTTTACCTGATAGGAGTATTGCTACCCCAGCTTTCTTTTGATTTCCATTTGCATGGAATATCTTTTTCCAACCCCTCACTTTCAGTCTGTATGTGTCCCTAGGTCTGAAGTGGGTCTCTTGTAGACAGCATATATATGGGTCTTGTTTTTGTATCCTTTCAGCAAGGCTGTGTCTTTTGGTTGGAGTATTTAATCCATTCACCTTTAAGGTAATTATTTATATGTATGTTCCTATGACCATTTTCTTAATTGTTATGGGTTTGTTTTTGTAGGTCCTTTTCTTCTCTTGTGTTTCCCACTTAGAGAAGTTCCTTTAGCATTTGTTGTAGAGCTGGTTTGGTGGTGCTGAATTCTCTTAGCTTTTGCTTGTCTGTAAAGCTTTTGATTTCTCCATCGAATCTGAATGAGATCCTTGCCGGGTAGAGTAATCTTGGTTGTAGGTTCTTCCCTTTCATCACTTTAAGTATATCATGCCACTCCCTTCTGGCTTGTAGCGTTTCTGCTGAGAAATCAGCTGTTAACCTTATCGCAGTTCCCTTGTAAGTTATTTGTCGTTTTTCCCTTGCTGCTTTCAATAATTTTTCTTTGTCTTATTTTTTGCCCATTTGATTACTACGTGTCTCGGCGTGTTTCTCCTTGTGTTTATCCTGTATGGGACTCTCTGCACTTCCTGGACTTGGGTGGCTATTTCTTTTCCCATGTTAGGGAAGTTTTCAACTATAATCTCTTCAAATATTTCCTCGGGTCCTTTCTCTCTCTCTTCTCCTTCTGGGACCCCTATAATGCAAATGTTGTTGTGTTTAATGTTGTCCCAGAGGTCTCTTAGACTGTTTTCATTTCTTTTCATTCTTTTTTCTTTATTCTGTTCTGCAGCAGTGAATTCCACCATTCTGTCTTCCAGGTCACTTATCTGTTCTTCTGCCTCAGTTATTCTGCTATTGATTCCTTCTAGTGTAGTTTTCATTTCATTTATTGTATTGTTCATCTCTGGTTGTTTGTTCTTTAATTCTTCTAGATCTTTGTTAAACGTTTCTTGCATCTTCTCTATCTTTGCCTCCATTCTTTTTCGTAGGTCCTGAATCATCTTCACTATCATTATTCTGAATTCTTTTTCTGGAAGATTTCCTATCTCCATTTCATTTAGTTGTTTTTCTGAGGTTTTATCTTGTTCCTTCCTCTGGTGCATAGCCCTCTGCCTTTTCATCTTGTCTATCTTTCTGTGAATGTGGTTTTTGTTCCACAGGCTGCAGGATTGTAGTTCTTCTTGCTTCTGCTGTCTGCCCTCTACTATAGCATTTTAAGTCTTGGAATCAGGTAGTGTAAATAGTCTAATTTCGTTCTTCTTCTCCAAAGTTATTCAGGCTATTCTACATCCTTTCACTTGTTTTTGCTTTTGTGTGTGTGTGTGTGTGTGTGTGTGTGTGTGTGTGTGTGTGTTTGTAAATACATGAGAAATGCTGTTGGAAAATGAGAAGGAAATGAAACTAGAATTGGATATAAGAACGAGGGAAAAGATGGAACCAAAAAGAATTGGTGAAACTCCCCTCCTTCATAAATGAACTTAGATTAAACATCTGAATGGACTACAACTGACTTATTTCTTTCACATGGAGAAATAAATAAACTTAGTAAAGTTGTATCAGTTTGCTAAAGACACAGTGTCTACATTCAAAGAGCAAAAAAGTTGAGTGAACTTAAAGTGAGAAAATTTCCATTTCTACAGGCTTTCTATTAACTATGAATCCAAGAATTGCCAGAATTTGTTTTCAACCTGAACTAAAGGAAAAAGGAATCCTAACCTGTTCTCTCCAAGTTGGGTATGTTCTGATCATTTGTAACCCCTTATAATGTTTAGTGAAAAACTCAAACTGAATAGTATAATCACATTTTAAAAATAAGAATGAAAATATTTTAAATATATTTAAATAAAAATATATTTTATGGAAAAATATGTGCAATAATATGTGTATTTTTATGGAAAAATATGAAGCATACACAATAAACTATTAACAGTGATCACCCAAGGTGAATGAAAGTTGCAGCACAAAGAAGAAAGGCATAAAGGCATATTTTCCTTTAAAAAAAATCTCTGTGCTATTTCTTTTAACAGTTACTTTGTAATTAAAATAAAATTTAAGTTATTATACAGCATTTTAATGAATTATGATATATACACAGTGCTTTCCAGTCATGGCCTCTAAGGTTCTCATTTGCTCCAGCCTGGGCATAGCAGGGTCTGCCAGGAGCTGTCTTGGGAAAATTTCAGTTCCTAAAAAAGCCACATTATATAACCTCAGAAAAGCAACAGTTGATGAAATTTTATAGGGACAACTATAAGCTTATTCTGTAGATAAATGTGGCATGAATTTATCTCTGGAATGGAGAATAAACATCTACTTTCCCATTTGAAGTCATTCTATACAAATGAACAAATATTAATGTTTCTGAAATACCATATTCCACATGAAACCACTAGTCCTTTTGATACATTTCTGAAACCAAGCTAAATTTTCTCTGATATTGCCTGAGAAGACATAGAAAAGCAGTCTCTTTTCCTTTTCTAATATTCTTCAGAGAATATATGCTGCACATGCTGGATCTGGTCAGAAACTGCCAGGCTGTGTGGTCTTCTATCCTGAATACATGCCATTACTGATGATTTCAGGTGGGTCATACTTTTCATGTAAGATATTTCCAGAAGGCTACAAGAAAACAACCTTTGATATGTGGTTTATAAAAGGCTAAATATGAGAATGTACACATTTTCTCGACTATAGTCATATATAAGGGTCAAAGGAATAAAACCTATGCCGTAGATCCTCACTATTAAAAATGTGGTACATGGATCAGCAGCAGTGGCAGCTGCTGGGAGCTGGTAGAAATGCAGAATCTCAGGACCCGTCCCAGATTTACTGAATCAAAAACTGCATTTTAATAAGATCCTCAGGTGAGTCCTATGCTGTAGACACAATTATGATGAATATTCACGAAAGTTAAAAGTATGAGAACTCATGTAAAAAAGGATAAACGTTTTAAAAGTTCCTTTTCAATACTCTAGCACAGTTTTTCTAAACATGCTACCAGAATCAAAGAAACAATGATAAAATACCATTAAAACAAAATTGCATAAATGTTCTGCATAATTAAAAAGCCCTGACCAACAGGCCACTGTAATGCATTATTAGCAAACCAAAATTTTCATACAAAGAAAACTGATGGGTATATTTTAGGGCCTTATATAAGAAATTCATTCCAAATATTTTTTTAGCTAATAAACAGAGTCACTTTGAAACATGATGCTTAAAAAAATACTACCTGCTTGCTGGGCTGTTTAATGGTGAAATAACATAGTCTGTATACTTTGAATGCAATTCAGATACCACATAGATGTTAAAAAGCTAAATTAACACAAACTCTACATCATGAAACATCACCTCACTTGACGGCTTTAATACATTTTTTCCACTGAAATACTTGTAACCAAGGCCTTCAGTATGAAGAAAAATTTTAAACACGATGAAAGGTGGAAATGTTTCACCACTAAATCTGAAATAAAGACCAAAATTAGTCATTTGGCATCAGGTTTGGAGCTGTCACTTCTCCTCCTTGTACTTAAGATCATTCACATATTTTTTTGCATGCAGGGTAAAAGCTATACCAGAGCATAAAAAGAACTGGTCATGAAACGGATCACAGAGTATGAAAGAGCCACACTTTGGCATGTGTGCTCACAGTTATTCTCATATGTGTGTCAGACTGAACACATCATGAGAGATGAGAGCTACTTTCAAGGCAACATTTGGCCCAAGAGTCATGCCTCAGTTTCTTCACATAATAAATGTAAATAAGAACAACACATTTACTTTGTAATTACATATGAGGACTTAAGAAAATAAATTTCTAAGATTCCTTCACATTAACGAAGCACTGCTTGAAGTAAATCAGTATAAAAACATTACCTGAATCTAACTTTACACTTCAAGCAAGGATCTTTAACAAGCTCAGCCTCAAAAGGGCTCACTTTCTTCAAAATTTCACGTGTCACATGATGTTCCTGAAAGAGATGATGGTGCTATAAATGGAATGCGGTACCCTGCCCAGGCACAATCTATTGAAAATAACAGAGAGGGCATGGCAAAGTGACAGTACACCAGAAAAACGGAGCTGGAGGAATCAGGCTCCCTGACTTCAGGCTATATTACAAAGCTACAGTAATCAAGACAGTATGGTACTGGCACAAAAACAGAAATATAGATCAATGGAACAGGATAGAAAGCCCAGAGATAAACCCACACACATATGGTCACCTTATCTTTGATAAAGGAGGCAAGAATATACAGTGGAGAAAAGACAGCCTCTTCAATAAGTGGTGCTGGGAAAACTGGACAGCTACATGTAAAAGAATGAAATTAGAACACTCCCTAACACCATACACAGAAATAACCTCAAAATGGATTAAAGAACTAAATGTAAGGCCAGACACCATCAAACTCTTAGAGGAAAACATAGGCAGAACACTCTATGACATAAATCACAGTAAGATCCTTTTTGCCCCACTTCCTAGAGAGATGGAAATAAAACCAAAAATAAACAAATGGGACCTAATGCAACTTAAAAGCTTTTGCACAGCAAAGGAAACCATAAACAAGACGAAAAGACAACCCTCAGAATGGGAGAAAATATTTGCAAACGAATCAACCGACAAAGGATTAATCTCCAAAATTTACAAGCAGCTCATGCAGCTCAATATCAAAAAAACAAACAACCCAATCCAAAAATGGGCAGAAGACCTAAATAGACATTTCTCCAAAGAAGATATACAGACTGCCAACAAACACATGAAAGAATGCTCAACATCATTAATCATTAGAGAAATGCAAATCAAAACTACAATGAGATATCATCTCACACCAGTCAGAATGGCCATCATCAAAAAATCTAGAAACAATAAATGCTGGAGAGGGTGTGGAGAAAAGGGAACCCTCTTGCACTGTTGGTGGGGTAAATTGATACAGCCACTATGGAAAACAGTATGGCGGTTCCTTAAAAAACTAAAAATAGAACTACCATACGACCCAGCAATCCCACTACTGGGCATATACCCTGAGAAAACCATAATTCAAAAAGAGTCATGTACCAAAATGTTCATTGCAGCTCTATTTACAATAGCCAGGACATGGAAGCAACCTAAATGTCCATCGACAGATGAATGGATAAAGAAGATGTGGCACATATATACAATGGAATATTACCCAGCCATAAAAAGGAACAAAATTGAGTTATTTGTAGTGAGGTGGATGGACCTAGAGTCTGTCATACAGAGTGAAGAAAGTCAGAAAGAGAAAAACAAATACCATATGCTAACACATATATATGGAATCTAAAAAAAAAAAAAAGAAAATGGTCATGAAGAACCTAGGGGCAAGATGGGAATAAAGACGCAGACCTACTAGAGAATGGACTTGAGGACACGGGGAGAGGGAAGGGTAAGCTGGGACAAAGTGAGAGTGGTAGTGTATATATGGACATATATACACTACCAAATGTAAAATAGCTAGCTAGTGGGAAGCAGTCGCATAGCACAGGGAGATCAGCTCGGTGCTTTGTGACCACTTAGAGGGGTGGGATAGGGAGGGTGGGAGGGAGGGAGATGCAAGAGGGAAAAAAATTTTTTTAATAAATAAATTTAAAAAATAAATAAAGCAGTGGGTCTGTGGGTCAGACGGTGAAAAAGTGTACACATTTCTCAGAGTTTATCATTTTTTTCAGAGCTGCTAAAATTCGCTTAATGTGACTATTACTAATTATAGATTACTGTAATCACAGGTGATTTTATTAGGAGAATATTTAGTACTATATGAAAGAAGACTTAATACTCTGCCAGCGTTGCCAGAGTTGTTTGGGGAGTGGGGGGATGTGCACCTTTTTCTTCGTTTCTTTGTTTTTATTCAAATAGGACTATATTATTCATAATGTTCTGCACTTGCCTTTTCACTAATGAGATACTTTAGCTATTTTTCTATTGCAGATTCATATGCAAGGCTGCAAGCCTTAACAGTAGGAAAGCACCAACATTTATTTAACCAGTATCCTATCGATGGACATTATAGGGTTTACTTTCTTTGCTGTTACAAACAATACTGCAATGAAACTGTATATAGATTGTAGAATGGATTCCTACAAGTGAAATTGCTGGGTGGAAGGCAAAGGCACTTTTAATACAGAGATTTTTAGTGCTAGAAGATCACTCTCTCACATCTTCAAATAAGAAATAGATTTAAAAAAATCATATTGGTTTCAGAAAAAGACACAGTAGTTACCCATGTTAAAAGTAAATCCAGGGCTTCCCTGGTGGCACAGTGGTTGAGAGTCCGCCTGCTGATGCAGGGGATGCGGGTTCGTGCCCCGGTCTGGGAAGATCCCACATGCCGCAGAGCGGCTGGGCCCGTGAGCCTGCGCGTCCGGAGCCTGTGCTCCGCAACGGGAGAGGCCACAACAGCAAGAGGCCCGTGTACCGCAAAAAAAAAAAAAAAAGTAAATACAGAAATATTCATTTAGAGTCAACCAAAGAAGAAATCCCATAACCCCATGCAATATTATTAGATTCAAATAGACGGGATTTTAAAAGGTTATATATTCTTTCTTTATTTAACACACCTTTTACCTTGATAAGTAATTATATCTGTCAGAGCAAACAAGCAAAATACATACCGCTGCACAAATTGTACACTTAAGGAGTTGAAACATTGACTTGTCAAGATGAGATAACCACACTCTCTGTATCCTGTGAGCTGAAATATCTTTATTATTTCTGAAAGGAATAAAAAGAGCCTAAGATTTGTGAAGTAGTTTTCATTTTCCTAAAATCTTGGGGAACTCTGGATTTATGCTTCCTCCTCTTGCATCTCCCCATCCTCCACCCTAAGACTGACCTAATGAGGAACATTTGGATGTGGTAATTAGAACTGGTCATCTGCCGAATCTAGTCAGAATGAGGATAAGAAATGCTTGAGAATATTTCCCTTGAGATTAAAAAAAATCCTGGCTAAAACTTTATCATCAAAAAAATGTGCTTTCTAAAAACATCCATGACCTAAAATGATTCCATTATAGTTCTTAAAAACACTGTCCAACTAGTTCAAGTGCTAAGAAAATAGAATATAGAATAGTTGAAGTTACAGTAGGCCCAAATTTTCTTCTGGGACCGGATGACCATGCCCTAGAAAAAGAAACTCCCTTCTCTGATCTTTGTTTGAACCAGGCTCATCCCAGTTAGGTCAGAGCATTATTCTACTTTTGATCATGTCCCAGCCCTGGCAGATAATAGGGATCTCACTCTCCAAGAACTGCCCCCCCACCCCATCATTACCCCTCACAGGGCTACAAAGAGAGGTAGGTACTCCTGTATAATGCCACTGTTGACTGGCAAAGTGCAGACTACAAGATGTAGAGTAGAAAAGGCCTGAAGTATGGAAACAGACCCTTGAATACTAGCTGATGACATTTATTAGCTGCTTAGCCTTCTGCAAATCAGTTACCTTGTTCCAGTTGCTACTTCCTCACTTATAAGATGTAATAACAAGACTGCATCACAGGGTTGTGTCAGGATCAAAGAGATGTGTGTTAACATGCTTTGTCAATTATGAAATACTATAATTATAATTATTATTCAATTCACAAGTATTTTTAAAACACACAAAAAACCTCTAATTTACAAAACAAGAAGTGTTTGATGTTAGCTGGGTAAATACCATACGGAAACTGTCCAGTTGTGGAAGATGATACCAGGCGAAAAATGGCTACTTACTGTTGTTTTCCCTTTGTCTTTATAGCATTTGACAAATGTACTTTGTGACCTTTTCCCAAGCGTGGACTATCTGATTTGGGGACACCAGTAACTGATGTCTTTGGGGAATGACTCATTTTCCTCACAATGAAGTACTCTGAAATACATAAATTAAACATTTGAGGTCACAATCTATGTTATTACACTGTTTGGATGAGACTCAAGTGCCATTATGATTGTTGTGCTAATTCCAGAACCCCTGAAAAAGGAAGGTTTCATAGATCTCTTTTTTTTTTTGAGTCACTAGTAACACTTTTTTTTTCTTTTTTTTTTTAACATCTTTATTGGAGTATAATTGCTTTACAATGGTGTGTTAGTTTCTGCTTTATAACAAAGTGAATCCGTTATACATATACATATGTCCCCATATCTCTTCCCTCTTGCGTCTCCCTCCCACCCTCCCTATCTCACCCCTCTAGGTGGTCACAAAGCACCGAGCTGATCTCCCTGTGCTACGCGGCTGCTTCCCACTAGCTAGCTATTTTACATTTGGTAGTGTATATATGTCCATACCACTCTCTCACTTCCTCCCAGCTTACCCTTCCCCCTCCCCGTGTCCTCAAGTCTATTCTCTATGTCCGCGTCTTTATTCCTAGATCTCTTAATGTTGCTTACATTCTTTGTGTACTACAAATATTATGAGGTATATGGGAAAGACAAGTGGATCTATCCATAGCCTTCTAACTTGTCTCCCTGTCTGCAGTCTCTTCCATCCTCCACACTGCAGCTGGAGTTAACTTTTCAGAGCAATAATCCAACCTTATCACTCTTCAACTTAAAATCTTTCAGGGACACCTCATTTCCTCCAAGCTAAAGTCCAGACTCCTTAGAATTGCATTCAACTCTTTTCACAATCCAGTTCCATTCTTTCTCAAATCTCAAAATATCAACTTTCCACTAGCATTCCTCTCTATACTCTGTGAGAACAAGAACTTCTTGCCAAAATCAATGTTTTACGACTCTGTGCTGCTGATCATGCCATTTCCTCTACCTGGAATGACTTCCCTACCACCAGCAAACATCAATTCATCCTTCAAGACCCCAGCTAATTGATGCCTCTTCCCTGAAGTTTTCCACTATCTTTTTTCCAGAACTACTGACTACTGTCTCCAAGGTCCCATAATACTGTATATGTTTTTCTTTTACAGTACTTCTCGTATTGTATCATAATTTGGTTCCTTGGCTGCCACCCCACAAGCTTGTTGAAGGCAGGAGGCATTTTGCTAACCATGGAATCCCCAGTGCCTATCAGAGTGGAGGGTTTTTACATGCTTTCCAAAAACTTTTCATCCTGGTTTTACCATGGAATAGCTGTGAGACTTTGGGCAAGTCCCTTAACCTTTCAGGAGCTCAGTTCCCTCCCTGGTAAAGTGAGAGGACATGTAGTAAGTGATCTGATTTCATTTCTGATTTTCTATCCTTTGACACATTACTCCAATTTGGAAGCAGCTGCCAAATTCTTAGTCACTGCTTAGTATCTTGTACTAAACCAGGTCCTCTTTATCTTTTCTTTTGGTGCCATGGACCCCTATGGACAAACTCCTTCTATGAACTATGTTTTTTAAGACACATAACATAAACTATATGGGATTACAAAAGACTCCAATTATACTGAAATCATTGTCAAAACATTTTCAAAAACAAAATTATAGAAATGTGTCTTCTTTATGCATTAAGTAATACGAGAGTGCTAATAATCACTGTACTTGTGAAGTGGTAATGAGCAGAAACGATATTTCAAGAAATCTGCCGTGACTGTAACATGATATGAAAATACTGTGCTTTCTATGGATGACAAAGTCACAGGTGCTGCTGATACTACTGTGTTTTGTTACCTACACTATAATTGAAAGAAATGCTAAAGTTCAGTTAGACGTTAGTGAAAATAAAGTTGCAATTTTTCCCCAAGTTCATGTACCCCCTAAATTAAGAATTCCTGCCTTAATTTATCACTTATAAGTCACACTTTTATATGCATACGACATTTCATTACTGATGCAGAGCCTTCAGTCTCCTTAATATTTCTCCTTAGGGATGGGGATGTGGATGGCTTGGAATACACTATTCTCTCGAGAAAGAGAAAAGCATTCCTTAATATCCAGGAGCTGGGGCTTCCCTGGTGGCGCAGTGGTTAAGAATCCACCTGCCAGTGCAGGGGACACGGGTTCAAGCCCTGGTCCAGGAAGATCCCACATGGCACAGAGCAACTAAGCCCATGCACCACAACTACTGAGCCTACGCTCTAGAGCCCGCAAGCCACAACTACTGAGCCCGCGAGCCACAACTGCTGAAGCCCGTGTGCCTAGAGCCCGTGGTCCGCAAAAAGAGAAGCCACCACAATGAGAAGCCTGCACACCGCAATGAAGAGTAGCCCCTGCTCACCACAACTAGAGAAAAGCCCACGTGCAGCAATGAAGACCCAATGCAGCCATAAATAAATAAATAAATAAATCTATATTAAAATAAAAATATCCAGGACCTGGCCTGGCACTCACAGCTGGGCTTTAGTGTTAACCCTGGCTTCCTAACAGCACCGAACCCAAAGCAAAGCCCTGCGTCCTTGAACCCGCCCCCAAATCACCCAACCAAAGCCCAAATCCTAGAATAAATCTTTCTAACACCCTCTTACTGAGATTCCCCACTGTTTCCCAAGGTGTGCGTTTTCCTAGCAGCAACAAGAAAAAAACCCAACTTGTTCAACTACAGATGTGTTCTTAGTGGTCTTTGGCTGGAGGGCAGTGACACAGCACCACAAAAATCCCCCCAATCTTCTGGATGCCTGCCTGGATGGGCTTACACTTGCTATAGGGTTAGAATATAAAATACAGAATGAAATATAGAACACTACCCTATTATGAGCCACTGTAACAATTGTTTAGGTGAGATCACAGGCTTTAAAGGCCGACAACTTAGATTGGATCCAGACTTCCCACTTTCCTTCTGTGTGGCCTTGCACATATTACTTGTCTGTGCCTCAGTTTCTTCATCTATTAGATGGGAAGTAATAATCGTGCCCACCTACTTGGGTTGTTGGAAAGAGAAGACGACTATGGACAAGGAGTTTAGGTCAGAGCTTGGCATATAGTAAACGCTATTGGTGGTTGCTACTCTTGTTAATAAGATAATTATTGTCATTACTACTTATTTCTACTAGTATTAAGGGACAAACATTTGATTCCCAGTGAGGGACAGAAGCTTAAGCATTTTCAAGAGGAAAAAAAATGTCAGGTCTTTCGAGATTAAATGACGTGGCAAATTAGTTAAAATTTAAAATCTTAGAAATGTCCAGCCCAGAGTAAAACAACAACAACAACAAAATCCCCACAAAACTAAAAACCTTTTGTGAGGTAAATCCAGGCCCCAGAGGTCGGCGGCTGCGGCTGCTAGGCTTTCGAAGCCGCCCGAGGCCTGCCGAGCGCCCCCGCCCGGCGGCCTCCGCACACACGATTCTCAGCCCACACCACTGGGCGCCCAATCGCAACGGCGAAGGCCGATTCCCAGCGGGGCGCGGGGCCGGGACCTCCCTCCTTTCACCCCCGCGTGCCGCCCACACTGAGGTGGCGCTTTCCCGCCGCCTAGCAACCGCCGGCGCAGGGGTGGAGCCTCTGAGAGGCGGGGCTTGCGTTCGCTCGCCGCTCGAGGCGCGACGCGCTGCAGCTCAACGTCGCGGTTTCCAGCCGAGGCTTCCTAGCTAAGCCTTGGCCGGATCGAATTGGCTGTACGGTCGTCACCCGCACCGCGGCCCGTTTGCGTCGGAGGAATCGGGCCCTAGCCGGCCGCCGTAGCCACCTCTCTGTAGTGGGCGGGGTCAAGGCCGGGTGACCCCCGCCGGAGACGCCGCTGCCAGAGACATGTTCAAGGTGAGAGAGTGGAGCCGGGTCACAGCTGTCACCGCCCCTTCCCGGCCTCCCGGACCCCCCCCCCCCCCCGCGCTCTAGTGGGCCTCTCCGGGGACCAGGCCCGGCTCGCCCCGAGGTTTTTCCCGCCTCCGGGCCGGCTGCGTCCCGGCCCCGCAGTTCATTCAGCGGTCCGCTTGGAGCGAGGCGCTGCCGGACTGAGGCGTGAGACCCGGGGGTGGGTGGGTGGGGCCCTTTGGGTTGTGCTTTCGTGAATAAAACACTTAAAAAATTAAAGTACAAAGTATCCACCCTCCGTTTGGTGCCCTCTTGGGTTCGTGAGTAGGGTTAGGCCACCTCAGGGCACTGCGGGGTTCGGTTCTGGTTGCCTGACAAGGTCAGGTTTCAGAACCTGGTGTATGAATGAGGGAGGGTCACCTTCAGAGAAGCTGCTGCAGGAGGTCGGGGAGGCTGGCATGGGAATGGCTGGGTGAGAGAGAGAAGTTGGAACTTCTCTGCCATTTCCAGTGAACAGTATATAGTATGGATAGGTCAGCTCCCTTCTTTACATTCTATGAACTCGTGTCCTTTGAAAGAAATACACTTTTACAGGGAAGACTGTTTCGAAAATCTGTACACATGAAGGTGTTATTCTCCTAGTTTTAAAAAAAGTAAATGATATTTTCTATCATGAAAAACAAATCACAGGCTACTAGAAAGGAGTCTACAAATCGAGTCTTGAAGAAGCAGTGCACCCATAAAATATTGCTAATGAAATCTCAGAATTGCCCTACTCATTTAAAAGTCTTATTGAGCTTCTGCAATGTGCTTTGGGTGCATTAGGACAGACAATAAAATCAGAACATGGATTTGGCCATCCAGTCCTGGCATTGCCACTTTCTAGCTGTGTCACCTTGGACAAGTCACTTAACCTCTCTGAGCCTGTTTTCCCATTGGTGAAGTTGGGGAAATAACATCTACCTCTTGGGGTTGTTATAAGGAATAAGTTAGTATGTGTTAAGCACTTGGAAGAGGTCCTGGCACATAGAAGTGACATCCAAGTATTTGCTTTGATTTTGTTTTCAGGCAGCTCACCGTTTAGTTAGGACAACAGATCCCGTAAGAAACTTGGTTCATTTGATAAATTTTTGTTGAACATCTATTATGTGCTAGGAGCTTGGCGCAGCTTTAAGGTTGGAACAGCAAAGGATATGCTGTGATCAGTTTATATGGCTATCAATGTACTGTGGTAGTAAAAAGAGCAGGAATCTGTCTTACCAGGGGTTTGTGGTTATTGGCCCTTCAGAGGGTCTGTGAATAGCATTCAGGAGGTCCCTGAACTCTGAGGGGAAAAATGCTCTTTTTCACTAATCTTTCACTGCAGTTTAGCATTTCCTTCAGTTATGAATGTAGGTAACTGTTTGTTATCTATTTCCAGATAACGACCTTAAAACAACAATGATTTATTATTTCTCACCATCTATAGGTTGGCTGGGCAGTTCTGCTGGCATCTCCCAGAGGCTGAATTCAGCTGGTGCTAGACTATGAGGTGGACTTAATACCATATCTGTGGGTCTAGGGCCCCTCAGTGTGGCCATCTTGGGCTTCCTAACATGGTTACTGGGTTCCAAGAAGGCTAGTCCTGATGCTAAACACCTGCTTGCACCACATTTGTTGGTGTCATAATGAGTCATATGACCAAGCCTAGAATCAATGTGGTGGGGGACTACACAGAGCATGGATGTGAGGACATGTGGTTGATTGGGAGCAATTCATTTAATAAGCTACTACAGCAACAAACTACAGTAGTATTAGCAGTACCTGTCACCAGTCGAAGTTAACAGGACCAGTGCATGTCACAGACATTTTCATGTCACATTACAGTTGTTGCAGATCTCCAAATATCATTTATGCTCATCACTACATCAAAGTTATAGTAGTTATGACTCACTACTAGGTCTTTTTAGTATTAATGAGCTAATAAAGAAGCACATATTACTGTATCAGATTTTGGGTCTTAAAAACAATTATATTGCACTATAATTGACATTTATGCAATTAGAAGCATTATTTTGAGAAGGGGTCCATAGGGCTCACCAGACTGCCAAAGAGGTCTATGGCACAAAAAAGGCAAGGAACCCCTGGGGACTTCAGGGGAGACAAGTTTTGAGAGACAGGAGTTCCTCAGGTGGATGAGCTGGGGAACAGCAGCAGTGGTACTCCATTGAGGAAGTGCCAGTAGCTCAGCTGTGCTGTATCAAGGGAAAGCTAAAGGGAGCTGAAATTGTTGAAATGTGTGCTTTGAGTAGAAAAACTCACGACAGACCTTGGTGGATACCAAAATGTAAGGAGGAGGAAGAGGGGAGGCCAGAGATTTTCGAGAAGCAACTTTTGATAAGTAGAAGTAGGAGCACAAGAGTGATGTTTAGAAAATTAAGGGAGGAAAGTTTCAAGGACAGGCTTTGTTAGGGTGCTTCCAGTTGGGGAAACCCAATTGCTTAAATAGTAAGGAAAATTATCTCACAAAGTCCAGAGGAAGGGTGGACTCTGGTGGGTCAACGATGTCCTCAAGGTCCCCATCTCTTTTCTTGGCTTTCCGAAGTAAGATTGGTTCCCCTTATGGTTGCAAGATGACGGCCAGTAACACATGCTTTCCCATCCACTAGAGCAAGAGAAAGAGAGACGGCAAAATTCCCAGACTTGGATTACACTCTTCAGTCTGATTGGACCAGCGCCCCTGACCCAATAGCCAGTGCCAGGGGAATGCCATGCCCTGATTGGCTTAGACTAAACAGGATCAGCTCAGAATGGGATCACTACATTAATCACCTGGGAGAGAAATGAATCCATGAACACAGTGGGGGAGTGGAGACTAGATGTGCAACGACAATGTCTATTACAGAAAGATGAGTTAGATGGGTTTGGAGAAGTGTTCACTGTTTTGGGCAATTTGGTTGGAAGGCTTTCACAATGTTTATACATGTAGGTTTACTGATGGAAGTGAAAGCTAGATTAATATGGGTTGGTAGCTGAAATATGAGTAAATGGGATTTATAAGCTTGACTGTCAAGGGAAGGAGGGAGAATATAGTAACTAGAGGGACATGTTTGGTCAAGATTCTAGAGTTGTTTTGTGGTTGTTCCAGTATTCAAGATTTGGCAACGTTTATGGCCTCGGGAGGAATGTAGGGAGGGAACTTTTATAAAAGAGAATTCCTTAGCTTTGAAAAGGAGGAGAGATAGTCCCTTCCACCTGTGAGATGGAAGGGAGCGAAGGATGGCAGTAATTGTAGACTAGTGGTTCTCATCTGGATGGTATCACCTGCCTCGAGCGTGTTTTAGAAACTTGGTTGGAAACTTCACATCTTTAATTTAGTTGTGTTGAACATTCATATGCTGAAATATAACGCTTATAAGTCTCTCCTTTTTGTTCTCCATTGTGTTACCGTCAAATTAATATATGGGTCTCTTTTTTTTTTGGACTTATGTATGTAGGTGGGTGATGAATTTTACTTCAAGATAGCAAGAGTTACTTAGAAAATTATTTGTCATAAAATGGCGGTGTCAGGTCTAGTAGGTGAGGACCAGTGCTTCTGAAGCTTTCATGTGCATGCGACTCTTGTTAAAATGCAGATTCTGATCCAGGAGGTCTGGGTGGGGGCCTCAGAGTCCTCATTTTCTAACAAGCTCCTGGGTGATGTAGATGCTGCTCGTCTCCTGTCATAGTAATATGAATAGTAAGAACTGAGGCAAACTGGTAGATGAATGGTTTCTTGTGTTTTCCAGGTGAGAGATTTTATGAGTGTGGTGGGATTTGGAAGAGGCATTGACCAAAGAACAAAAAAGATAAGTGAGAGGCTTTGAGGGCGCTGCTGAGAACTGCTACTGGCCGTCTTTCATGATCGCAGCCCGGGAGTGGGGCTGAGCACATGGTAGGGCTTGATCAGCTTGGGTCAACTAGGACTGGAGGGCAGAAGAGTTAATAGTATAGTTGTTGGTGGAAAAAGTACAGTTTGTGTGGCTAGTAATATGCATATACAATTAAAATATTTGTTTTAACCATTGTTTTGATTTAGCTGTCCATCTTCAAGTCAGTAGGGGGCACTGGTGGATCACAAAACACATTTGAAAAGCTGCCCAGTGTTTGCATTCTATTGCAGGAAGCAGCTTTTCCAGGTGCTGCTGCAAGAAGCTTGAATACTGACTACATACACCCAGTCTTCAGATTCATGTTACTAGATTTCATTTGTTGCACAAATGTTTATCACAGTTCATCTATGGGCTGGGCACTTTGCGGTACCTTGGCAGGTATAAATGAAAAGACCCATTTTTTACCTAGGAGAGAGTCCCCCAATTTGGCCACATATCAGAATTATTTGTGAGACAGTTTCCAAGGCCCTGACCATGGGTCGGATTTAGTTTTTAAGTGAGGTCCAGGAATCTCTAGTTTTGAGAAAGCCCCCCAGATGACTGTGAAACTTGGGTTTCAGGAGCTCACAATGTAATTAGTGGCACAGACAGGAACAGTTCATTCAGATGCAGTGGGATAAGTGCTCTGATGTAAAAGGGTTGGGGAAATGTAGAGCAGTAGGTCTGAACCTTGCCTGCGTATTAGACCCACCTGGGTTGCTTTTATATGTCCCTGTGCCCAGACTGCACCCAGACCAGTGCTATCAGAATCTCTGGGGTTGACATTTAGGCATCTAGTTTATAGGGCATATAGGGCATGTAGCCAACCTTGAGAACTACTGACTTAGAGGAACAAGCACCAGCAGGGGGCATCAGGAGACTTGATAGAGGAGAACATGCCTTTGAAGCTGAGCAGACATGGTTGAAAGGGCCTTCCAAGCAGAGCAGAAAAGCTCATGCAAGGACACAGAAGTGAGAGTTCAGTGCCAAGTTAAAACCGTGTTACCTAGGGTGAGACACTAAAGTGTCTCTGTAGCCACTCTGTAGCTGTGTCCTCATCTATAAAACAAGGATAAGACTAGTACCGGAAGCAGCCACATAGCACAGGGAGATCACCGCCTGGAGGGGTGGGTAGGGAGGGTGGGAGGGAGGGAGATGCAAGAGGGAAGAGATATGGGAACATATGTATATGTATAACTGATTCACTTTGTTATAAAGCAGAAACTAACACACCATTGTAAAGCAATTATACTCCAATAAAGATGTAAAAAAAAAAGACTAGTACCAACCTTAAATTGTTGCGTGGATTAAATTAACTCAGACCCAAAGTTTAGCACAGTGTTTGGTACAAAGTAAGTTCTCTGTAAATGTGAGCTATTAATAACTTTTAGTTGACGTCTTGTAGGAGGCTGCTACGGTAGTGTTATGGTGGTGCACAGTCTTGGGACTTTCCAAAAGTATTTTTTAGTGTCAAATCTTGGTAGTTCATTGGATGTGGCAGAGTTGGGAGAAGGAGAATTTAAGGATGCTGCCCAGGCTTTTGGCTTGGAAAGTTGAGTGGCTCTTAGAACTGTTGATTGAGATGGGAAAGTGGAAGAAGGCTGAGTTCGGTTTGCAGGGAGGTGATAACTTGCTTTTGAATAGGTTGGACTTGGAGAAGTATCTGTGGACATTAAGAGGTGGTAATCAGTTGACATGGAATCCAGGAGTGAGTAGTTTTCCTGAGAGAGATGTGGGCTGGAGATGGAGGAATCATCAGATGCTTCAAGGGCCAAAAGATGGCCTAGTGAAAGCTGGTCGGCATCACTTCCTTCCTGAAGGACGGAAATGTGAGCTTCGTTCAGAGCTCACTGCTCATAGGAGCCTGAGGTGACCGTATCCTTGGCTATAAGGCATTATTACCTATTGTGGCTCTTTGGTCTTGATGTAATGCCTTTATTGCCTATCTTTCTGAATTAAATTTTCTTTTTTTTTTTTTTTGGCTGCGTTGGGTCTTCCTTGGTGAGCACAGGCTTTCTCTAGTTGCGTCGAGCAGGGGCTGCTCTTTGTTGCGGTGCGCGGGCTTCTCATTGCAGTGGCTTGATGGCTTCTTGTGGCGGAGCACGGGCTCTAGGCGTGCAGGCTTCAGTAGTTGCAGCACACGGGCTCGGTAGTTGTGGCATGCAGGCCCTAGAGCGCACGGGCTTCAGTAGTTGCGGCCCACGGGCTCTAGAGCACGCGGGCGTCAGTAGTTGTGGCACACGGGCTCAGTAGTTGTGGCTTGTGGGCTTTAGAGTGTGGGCTTCAGTAGTTGTGGTGCACGGGCTTAGTTGCTCCACGACACGTGGGATCTTCCCAGACCAGGGCTCGAACCCATGTCCCCTGCATTGGCGGGCGGATTCTTAACCACCATGCCATCAGGGAAGTCCTGAAATTAATTTTCTTATCGTGAATAGTATGTTACTAGTACAAACTAAGGGGAGAATTACACTGATAACTGGAAAAGGAAAATCATCCGCAAATTGGAAAAGTACTGTAAGTTTATTTTACTTGAATATTATTTTAAATGTCACATATTTTGAAAGATAATAAAGATTTTTTGCCCTTACAGTTAAAACATCTCCGAGGGAATTCTCCTTGAGGAATTATAGTTTGTATCAGTTAATTTTCCCCAGTAATGCTTAAGCGGAAATTTATGGTTAGTGCATACAGCATGAAACTTTATGTGGATATTTTCAGGGGAAAAAAAAACTCAGTCTAGAGGTATACTTTAGAATTTGGAAGCTATTTGTTTTTCACTTTTGCTGAGTTTTTCCTGATTTTTGCATGGCCTTATGCCAGTTTTATTAGAAAACTGGAACAGTGCCAGTTTCTTAATTTAGTGGGTTTTAAAACTTGTGTTCATTGTACACTAAAACTTGTAGAAGGAAGAATTTAGAGCAAGGGTTGTAGAGTTTTCATTATGCCGAGAGCCTATAACTTTGAATCTTAAGCTATATTTTCATGATAATGCCATTATAGACAGTAAGTTGTATTTTGAATGAATATTGTTTTAAAGGCACTTTAAATACAGTCACGCTTTGTCTTCCTACTTCTTTCTAAGTCTTTGAAGCAATGCAGCGTGTTTTGTTCAAAGCCCACACTGGCTCCAACTTAAGGACGTCTTTGTTTGCTTGGGTGAGGATGAGGAGCCCTCTGTGGGAGCTAGAGATAGGTTCACAAGTGCATGTTCATTGCTTTAGTTGGGAGCAATACCCAGTGGTTTCTTTTTTTCAGATGTTCCTATTCATTCCTTTGAACAGTCTTTTTAAATAGGATATATGAAAATAATAAAGGTTCATTTTTGTTTTTTCCCCCATTCCATAGACGTCAGTCCTTGTGAAATAACAGCCTGCTTTTCTTTGTGCTTGCTGAAATGAATCTCCTCTCCCATTAGAGGTGCTGCTTCGTGTGTCGTATTATGACATGGGTTAAACTGGTGAGTGAGTAAGAACCAAGTGATACAGGGACTCAAACAAGTTTCCTAAATCGTTTGTTGATGACTTACCTCACTTGGCAAATATTGACTGAGCCTGTGTGTGGAGTCACATCTTCCGGGAGCACTGTTAAAAATTGCTGTGTTTAGTCCAAATATTGACTTCTCTTGTTTTTGTTCCTTATTTTCACAGAGATTTTCATTATGAATCCAGATTGTCATCAGCTGAATTGAGCCTTGCCCATGATTTTTTTTCCAAAAGAAT
This sequence comes from Pseudorca crassidens, assembly GCF_039906515.1. Classification (NCBI taxonomy): domain Eukaryota; kingdom Metazoa; phylum Chordata; class Mammalia; order Artiodactyla; family Delphinidae; genus Pseudorca; species Pseudorca crassidens. The sequence goes on from NC_090317.1 coordinate 113,624,221, forward strand.
GTTGTAGTTTCCTTTTCCTTAAAGAAGGAAAAGCCTGTGAATAACTGAGATGAGGTTGAAGGCAGTTTGTTGTCAGTGAGTTCGGCATTCTCTGTGCACACAGCGGTCTATTAGGAAACGAAACTTGGGTCTAGATAGACTTTACTTTGACAGAATACCTCTACCTCTTAGAAAATGGAATTTTTTTTAGTTGTTTGAAAATGTAGAAGCATTTGAAAGGCAAATCTTGAAGTAAATGTTCCTCTGTGACTTTTTTTCCTGCCCATATTTCCTTAACTCATTAAAGATTGAATGGATCTTGGGATGCCATTCCAAAAGAGAAAAGAAATATATATATTTTTTGGAGTTTTAGGTAAGCACTGTTAAGTTTCTGTCTGAATGAGGAAGTTCAAAATAAATTTGCAACATGGTAAATTATGTGTCATCTGTGTTCCAAGACTGTGAAACCAGTACAGCCCAACCAGATGACTCAAAACCTGCCTGAACGAACAATTATCTCACTCTTTGGCTCTGACATTTCCTTCCTGTTTATCAGACAAGTTTATTATTTTTTTGCATGAATTTAACAAAATCCAATGATTATTTTTAAAGGTAAAACAATTGCAAATGAAACATACTTGCTTTGCTTTGTTGACCTAATTTTGGGTGAATTCTGCCCTCCAAAGATAAAATAGAAGCTGGTTTTCTCTTAAAAAAAAAAAAAGATAATGTTAATCTTGAAAACAGCCTTGGTTTTTTTTCTTCACTTATCTCTTTAGACCACAGTGTGTTTATACTGGATGAGGAAGAACTAGGAAATATCAGTTACCACAGTACAGAATTACAGAATTGAAAGTTTATCATAAGATAGTTCTATGTTTGTCATAGTTGGAAGACAGTTTTTCTTTTTGTTGGTTAAAGTCTGAACTCTTAAAATATTGGCTTCATAATCCATTCACTATGAAACAGATTAAAATGATTGTGGTTTGTCTTGTTGTTGTTGAAGTGTAAGTGCTCCCAGATTTATACATCCAAATGAGTGCCTGTCAAAACAGTCGTTATTGAGAGGACAGATTTAATTATCTTGTCAATACATCTCTTCCAAACACGCCATCACTGATCAATATATTTGTTCCAGAATATCATCCCTGATCAAAACATTTTGTCCTTTTTCATTTGGAGTTATCATCATACTCTCTGACAGATTCTTTAGAATATCCTCAGGAGCCAGCTATTTTTGTTTCTTGCATGTTACAAAGCAAATTAATATTCATTGCAAAAACTTCAGGAAATTCAGTTAATACTGAAGAATCACCCTTAATCCTACCACCTGTAGATAACCATTGTTAACATCGTTTTCAGACTCATTTCTGGGCATACTTAAATAGACCTCCTCAGTTTAACATTTTCAAAAACCTCACAAATCCTCCCCCCTCTTTTTAAAACAATTTAATTTATTTCATTTTCTAATCTGCTTTTATTTCGAATATATTGAGACTGATTTTCTTACAGGCTTAAAATTTGATGTGAAGGCATTTAGAAATGGAAGCTGTATGATCACATATTAAAAGTAAATTTCCTTTATTAATTTGTTGTATAAATAGTTACAGTGGGTTCTGGTATGATCCATCAAGGTTACTGCTTTGGAGAGAAAATACTTATTTTTGAGGAGGAGGAGGCATACTGTTTATTTTTTTTTTTCTGGTTGCATTTTTTTTTAAGTTCCCTAGTTTTAAATTATGCTGATAAAACCCACATAACATAAAATTTACCGTCTTAACCATTTTTAAGTGTACAGATCAGTTGTGTTACATATATTCACATTGTTGTGGAAAAGATATCCAGAACTTTTTCATGTTGCCAAACTGAAACTCTGTACCCATTAAACAAAAACTCCCATTTTCTCCTCCCCATTTTCTCCTCCCCCACAGCTTCTGGTAACCACCAGTCTGCTTTCTGTTTCTATGAATTTGACTACTTTAGACACTTCATATAGATGAAATCATACAGTATTTGTCTTTTGTGAGCTGACTTATTTCTCTTAACATAATATCCTCGAGGTTCTATATAATATTTCATTGTATGTATATACATTTTATTTATCCATGCATCTGTCCATGGACACTTGGGTGACTTTTCACCTTTTGGCTGTTGTGAATAATGCTGCTATGAACAGGGGTGTGCAGATACATCCCTGAGACCCTGCTTTCAATTCTTTTGGATGTATACCCAAAAGGGGAGTTGCTGAATCATATGGTAATTCTATTTTTAATTTTTTACAGAACCTCCATATTGTTTTCCTTAGTGATTGCACCATTTTATAATCCCACCAACAGTGCACAAGGGTTCCAGTTTCTCTGTATCTTCTCCAACACTTGTTATTTTCTGTATTTTTGATAGTGGCCATCCTGAGGGGTATGAGGTAAGAAAATACCTATTTTAAAAATTGTATAAGTAATGCTGAAATAACTTGTAAAAAGTCAAACAGTACAGTTATGATAATTATATGGTTCCCATCATCTGCTTCCCTCTAATTCTCTTCTCAGAGAAAGCCTCTGTTACCAGTTTGGTGTATGGCCCTACAGATTAGAAAGGATTGCTGTATAAAATGTAGGAACTGTACTGAATGCTCACTCTGGGGGGAGGCATATTCTTTTGATCTTTGGAGATTATGGACTCATTTAGTTTCTCTTTATTAATTCAGTTTGTGACACATTACTAAGGACAGCAATGCAGGCTGATGTGGGCAAAATTGTTGATTGTTTTCATCATTTTGTTTTACCCTAAATTCTTTTACATAATTTATTTTTTGTTTTATGTTCTTTTTTTAGAAGAAGAATAATCTCAAAAGTATTGTCACTTTTCATAGACGTTTAACAATCCCTATCAGATTTTTACCTCTTAAACAACTGAAAAGAATCAGATTAAAAGCATTTTGTTTTTAAATGAAAAATGCTTTCAGATGGAAATTTTTGCAGAAAAGATTGATTGAAGATCAAAGAAGCAGTGTAACATTTAGGGAAAAAATACATAATGTGTCTCATTTCCTGTAAATAGAGGAATATCTTATTTTATTTTTTCATAATTAAAAAATTTATTTTATTCATTTATTTTTGGCTGCATCGGGTCTTTGTTGCTGCGCACGGGCTTTCTCTAGTTGTGGTGAGTGGGGGCCACTCTTCGTTGTGGTGCACGGGCTTCTCATTGCGGTGGCTTCCCTTGTTGCAGAGCACGGGCTCTAGGTGCTTGGGCTTCAGTAGTTGTAGCACGCGGGCCCAGTAGTTGTGGCTCGCGGGCTCTAGAGTGCAGGCTCAGTAGTTGTGGCACACGGACTTAGTTGCTCCACAGCATGTGTGATCTTCCCAGACCAGGGCTCGAACCCGTGTCCCCTGCATTGGCAGGTGGATTCTTAACCATTGTGCCACCAGGGAAGTCCCACCTCATCTGATCTTGATATTAAAAGGGAACTTGTGGATTGAGAATGTTGATATGTAGCAGTCATGGTTTATGGTTGCCTATATTTGCTCCATCTAGAGATTGTAGCTACTTATGAGTATAGCTGAAAAGATTGTAGTGTGTCAGAAATCATCCTCATGTTCCAGACCTTTGTTTCTTTTGTTACTGCTCTTTACAGAGGCTGTTCCTAGTGACGCTGAGTCTTTACATCAATCTGTTGGGTGACTTTGCTTAAAACAGAAAGGAAGGGGCTTCCCTGGTGGCGCAGTGGTTGAGAGTCCGCCTGCCGATGCAGGGGATGCAGGATCGTGACCCGGTCTGGGAAGATCCCACATGCCGCGGAGTGGCTGGGCCTGTGAGCCATGGCCGCTGAGCCTGTGTGTCCGGAGCCTGTGCTCCGCCACATGGGAAAAAAAAAAAAAAAAAAAAAAAAAGAAAGGGAGGAAGGCAGGCAGAAACGCATAAACTTTGTTGATTCTGCTTCTGTCTACAGTTGTTTCCCAGAATTTCCAGTCGTGGTACATTATTCCTTTTTCTGTGTTACTCCTGTCCTTTTTCTGGTAATGCACTTATTACAAGTGGTGTAATTATTCGTTTATCCGCTTTATTAGATTGTGGAGGCAGCGACCACATCTTATTGTCTTTGAAGTCTATTTTCATTGTTTCGTTAAAGAGTTGCTTTGATGTCCTTTGTGTGGCTTGTGAGGCTATTAAATGAGGTAGGGAAACCCAGAGAAAAAGAGGTTTTTGGAGAAAGAGAATTCATTATGAGGTAGCAATTGAAAAACCTGGTGAAGATGTCCATGGGGAGTTAGACACACAAGCCTGAGCCTTAGGGAGTGGCCAGGCCTGGGAATACTGATTTGGGTATCAATAGCATAGGGCAGGAGTTGAAGAGTTAGATTTTTTTTTTTTTCTTTTTTTTTGCGATACGCGGCCCTCTTACTGTTGTGGCCTCTCCCGTTGCGGAGCACAGACTCCAGACACGCAGGCTCAGCGGCCATGGCTCACGGGCCCAGCCGCTCTGCGGCATGTGGGATCTTCCCGGACCGGGGCACGAACCCGTGTCCCCTGCATCGACAGGCGGACTCTCAACCATTGCGCCACCAGGGAAGCCCGAAGGGTTAGATTTAAGTGAAATTGCTCTGGAGTGAGAAGAGGGTTGGTTAAGTACTACTCTGACTCGTCAGCCTTGAAGAGATGGGCAGACAGAGGAAGAGAAGGCCCAAAGAGAGCTGGAAGGAGTGCCCTACAAAGCTTATAGAATGGAGCTAGAGTAGAAACTTGGAAACCAAAGGAAGAGAGACTTTGAAGATGGTGGAGTGGTCACCAGTTTCAGGGTACAACTGAGGTGCCAGATGTCCATTGGAGTTTAGTTACTGGGAGGCCATTGGTGGCTTTGGGAAGGCCACTTTTAGATATCTTGAGTAGTGAGGGGAGGAGGGAATAAAGCAGAGAAAGCAGGCAGAATCTATCTTTCTAACTTTGTGTTGACATATAACATACATACAGGAAGGTGCACAGATCACAAGGAATTTTTGCAAACTGACCATACTGGTATATCTTGCACTCGAGAAGCCTTCAGGGCCCTTCCAGTCACTCCCCAGCTTGCTAAGGATATCCATTATTCTGCCTGCTAACCAGTCTTTTTTTTAAAATAATTTTGTCAGTGGAGGGAGATAGAAGAATAGGGTGGTAGTTAGAAAGGGGATTAGGGGTGGAGGGTATTGTTTGTGTTGTGTTTAAGATGGGAAAGATTTTCTTGAATGTAAATAAATCCCATAACTTCTCTAGACTGGTTGACCAGTCACTGTGTCTTTTTATGTTTAGGACAGTTTTCATTTCATTCTTTCAAATGTTTTTAAAAGTAAGTACGATTGAGTGTTTATACAAACTTAAGTTGAATAACTGTTCCCCAAGCATCTGCTTTTAGAATAGTGGTTTTCTAAACTTGGCTGATTATGGGAATAGATTCTTGGGACTCTCTTAGGTTTACTGAGTCAGATACTCTGGGGGAAGGCAATGGAATCTGTGATTCTAAAAAACTCCCCAGGTGATTCTGAAACTTTTTATGTTACACAGTCCTGGAAAGTGAAGCTTACGTTTTATCAAAAAGGAAACTGGTGTATGTATGTATATATTTTAAATTTATTTTACTGAATTATAGTTGATTTAAAATGTGTTAGGAAACTGGTATATATTTTTAGTGGAAGGTCTAATAAAATAATAGATCTGTAATTGTGGGAGAATAAAAGTGTACCCTTTTTTTGTTTATTTATTTTTGGCTGTGTTGGGTTGTTGTTGCTGCACACTAAGGGCTTAAAACCTAAGGGCTTTCTCTAGTTGTGGCGAGCGGGGGCTACTCTTCCTTGCAGTGCGCGGGCTCCTCATTGCAGTGGCTTCTCGTTATGGAGCACAGACTCTAGGCACGCGGGCTTCAGTATTTGTGACTCACGGGCTCTAGAGCGCAGGCTCAGTAGTTGTGGCACACGGGCTTAGTTGCTCTGTGGCATGTGGGATCTTCCCGGGCCAGGGCTTGAACCCGTGTCCCCTGCATTGGCAGGCGGATTCTTAACCACTGTGCCACCAGGGAAGCCCAAAAGCATACCCTTCTTAATAATGAGACTACATACTGGGTTTTCCATAAAGTTGATAGAGAAAACAAATTGTCAGGGCTTTGAGCCCCACCATTCCTGAGCATCCTTGAATAATTCTGAGGGTGGCTTATTCAGTTTGAGAGTTTTATTTGTCCTTGAAGCAGTTTTACTGGGACACAATCAGGAAGTGGTCCTGGAACTAGAGTTCTGAGCAGTACACTTCTTTTGCAAAACAAGGATAGTTTAGTCTTCTGGGTACCCATGATGATCTGAGTGTAACCTCACCCGATTCATATCTTAGTTAACTGTGTACAAGAATCTGCCCTTGCTGCTAGAGCTGAAGGCTAAACTCAATCTTATGCCTCAGTCTTAAAAAACATTTTTTTTTTTAAAGTTGTAACCTGGGGCTTCCCTGATGGCGCAGTGGTTGAGAGTCCGCCTGCCGATGCAGGAGACACGGGTTCGTGCCCCGGTCCGGGAAGATCCCACATGCCGTGGAGCGGCTGGCCCTGTGAGCCATGGCCACTGAGCCTGCACGTCCAGAGCCCGTGCTCCACAACGGGAGAGGCCACAGCAGTGAGAGGCCCGCGTACCGCAAATAAATAAATAAATACATAAATAATTGTAACCTGAGTTTTTTTTGAGTAAACTCATAAGCTTCCTAGAAACTCTGTAAGGGTAGGGACTATGTCTGCTTAAGTGTTGTGTCCTGTTTAGCATGGTACCTGATGTGGAATAGGTATGTAATAAATATTTGTTTTTGAAATAAAATTCTAGTTGACTGCTTCCAATTGTTATATCATACATAACCCTGCTTTCCTAGCCAGATTTGTTTTGTTCTCATCAGTCCTTGATGAGCTCCAGTGGAGAGAGTAAGAAGCAAAAGCCTTTTAGACAGTGGTGACCTACTCCTTTACAACACTTCTTGTTAGGGCCCCATCCAACCAACTGCCAGTCCTGGTGCTCAGTTTCCGTTGACAGTTAAGCGCTCTGAGGACTCAACAAAAGTTGAGAGCAAAGAGAGTCCAAAGGTCTAAGATGGAGAATATACCTTGATAGGCAGAGTATATAAGATATCTTGCTGGGGAATATAATCAGACAGAAAGAAAGAGTGTTTTAACCACATGAGCCAGGGAACTCGGTGACACTCCCTCTGAGGTTTGCAAAGCTCAGGGTCACCAACTCACCTGTTTCCCCTATGACTGTGGGTCTCTTACAGCTATATTTAAAACCTCAAACAAGCCAATACGTTGGGTCCTTAATTTAAGACCCTCACCTAGCTGAATTCCAGGAGGGGCATCTAGTGACTGAAGGGCACACTCCAGAGGATAGGCTGGATGTAAAGCAATGCAGCCTTTGGATCTAGTTAGTCTGTAGCTGTAGCTTAGCACTCATTGAACGTACAGCTCTTAACAGAGTGGGCTTGACTTTGATCTAGCAAGCCAAACTCATCTAATCCATAGTAGAGAATGTTTAATCAGCTCTTGGAAGGTGCATGTGTACCCAGCTTCTGAGCCAAGCCATCTGCCCTGGGTGGAGAGTGAGCCTGGCAAACAAGGATTCTCAAGGACTGTCACTTGGGACAGTGAGTGCTCAGGCCATGGGTGCACACAGTCTAGAGGTTCCAGCCCCTCATCAGAAGAGGTCCAGGGGAGATCTCACTTCCCAGGAGGTATTTTCATTCTGGTTGTACCATAATGGGTCAGGACCCCTCATGGAGAGAGAAAGCCTTTGTGTTTGTGTCTCACAAGGCAACCCAACAGGAGTACCCGTGGGAGAAAAGGTGATAAAGCTAGAGCTTTAGTGATTATGACCCAGTTGGTTAAATCTTTCTTCAGGAGATCTAACTTCCAGATTCATGTTCTTTTTCTTCCTTGGGTAGACAAAAGGTTGAAGAAGAAGATTCTTTGCCCCCTTTATTGCCATCACACTTTCCTGGGGTGATCTCTGCCCATTTTAACAGACTTCTTAAATTCTGATACTGAATGGGTTAGCCTGTATAATCAATATGAGCTGTAACAAATTATGATAGCCAACCAGTAGGGACTCGGCATTGAGAAATCCCCGTTTGTGATAACATCTGGTCAAGGCAGGATGGGGTAGTCTCTCACTATGAGGAGCCTCTTTGATGCCAAAAAAGAAAGTGAACCACCCAAGATGCTGGGTAGTGCATCAGTGTCAGGCTTGTCTGCCTGTGGATCTTTTACCCAGGCTCTTCCTGTGAGTTTCCATTGCACAGGTCAGTACCACCTAGATCCTTACCATGGTCAGGTGTATGGCTGACTCCTTCCTAAGAATGACCCTTGACCTGCAGTTCCCACCCATATTTTGGCATAAACTTAACATGGTTTAGGTGTGTGTGGATTTTTTTTGACATGTAATTTACATACAGTGAGATGCACAGATTGTACGTTGTACAGATCGTGCAACAATTTGAGTTTTGACAAGTGTATACACCTTCTGTAACTCACACCCAATGAAGATATAGATCATTTCTGTCACTGCAGAAAGTTCCCTTGTGCCCCCTTCTTAGTAAGTCTACCCCATGCAAACTTCACCTCCCAGGCATCGACTATTCTGATTTCTATCACTGTGTATTAGGTTTAAGGCCACAGATCTTAAAATCTAGATGGTGGCTGATTTGCAGACGCCGTAACCCCAGAACCTCCCACGCAGCCCAACCATGGTCGGCCCTACCGTGTTCTTTTTTTTTTTTTTTTTTTTGCGGTACATGGGCCTCTCACTGCTGTGGCGTCTCCTGTTGCGGAGCACAGGCTCCGGACGCGCAGGCTCAGCGGCCATGGCTCACGGGCCCAGCCGTTCCACGGCATGTGGGATCTTCCCGGACCGGGGCACAAACCCGTGTCCCCTGCATCGGCAGGCGGACTCTCAACCACTGCGCCACCAGGGAAGCCCCCTACCGTGTTCTTTGACATTGCCATCGATTGTGAGCCCTTGGGCCGTGTCTCCTTCGAGGTAAAGGGCCTGGAAACCAAGAAGTGACTGCTCATCCAATCCATAAAGCTATGTTAATAGATTGGAGCTGTTTGCAGACAAAGTTCAAAGACGGCAGAAAACTTTCATGCTCTGAGCACTGGGGAGAAAGGCTTTGGTTATAAAGGTTCCTGCTTTCACAGAATAATTCTGGGATTTCTGTGCCAGGGTGGTGACTTCACATGCCATAATGGCACTGGTGGCAAGTCCATCTATGGGGAGAAATTTGCTGATGAGAATTTCCTCCTGAAGCATACGGGTCCTGGCATCTTGTCCATGGCAAATGCTGGCCCCAACACAAACGGTTCCCAGTTTTTCATTTGCACTGCCAGGACTGAGTGGTTGGATGGCAAGCATGTGGTCTTTGGCAAGGTGGAAGAGGGCATGAATATTGTGGAAGCCATGGAGCGCTTTGGGTTCAGGAATGGCAAGACCAGCAAGAAGATCACCACTGCTGACTGTGGACAAATCTAACAATAAATTTGACTTGTGTTTTATCTTAAAAAAAAATCTAGATGGTGAGAGATATCAGAAAATAATAATTATTCATGTAAATTGGTGCTTCTCAAGGCGAGAGGATGCCCCACAGGAGACTTTTTTTTTTTTTTTTCCACAGGAGACTTTTGACAATGTCTAGACACATTTTTGACTTATGGCTGGGAGTGGTTGGCAGTGGCATCTAGTGGGTAGAGGCCAGGGATGCTGCTAAGCCTCCTACAGTGCACAGGACAGCCTCCCAACAAAGGATGATCCAGCTCAAAATGTCAACAGTGCTGAGATTGATAAACCCTGAAGCATACCTCTGCAGAGAGAATTGTGGCCCTGGGGAGTGTTAATCTCTGGATCTCCCAAGTCTCTGGGGATGAGGTTTGTTTTATGTTTGGTTTTTGTTTGCTTTGTTTGTTGAGGGCTTGCAGGAAATGGAAAGGGCAACTGCAAGAGGGACCTTTCTTGAGTGCTACCACCCTTGTGGCCACAATTCTTGCTGTGGAATGGGAGTGACTAACAGGAGAAGAGGGAGATGAAGAAAACAACTTGGGCAATAAAAAGGCAGTCTTAGCATAATATTAAAACTAGAAAAATGGACAAGAGGGAAAAATAAAGTAGAAATTAATGACACCTAAAGTACAAGCAGCAAAATAAAAAATAAACAGGTGAGACTACATCAAACTGAAAAACCTCTGCACAGCAAAAGAAACCATCAACAAAGCGAAAAGACAACCTACAGAACAGGAAAAAAATATTTGCACACCATATATCTGATAAGGGGTTAATATGTAAAGTATATAAAGAACACATACAACTCAATAGCAAAAAACAAACAAAAAATAACCCAATTAAAAAATGGGCAAAGGACCTGAGTAGACATTTCTCCAAATAAGATATACAAAAGGCCAGAAGGTACATGAAAAGATGCTCAACATCACAAGTCTTTTGGAAAATGCAAATTAAAACCACCGTGGGGCTTCCCTGGTGGCGCAGTGGTTGAGAATCTGCCTGCTATTGCAGGGGACACGGGTTCGAGCCCTGGTCTGGGAGGATCCCACATGGCGCGGAGCAACTGGGCCCGTGAGCAACAACAGCTGAGCCTGCGCGTCTGGAGCCTGTGCTCTGCAACAAGAGAGGCCGCCATAGTGAGAGAGACCTGCGCACTGCGATGAAGAGTGGCCCCCGCTTGCCACAACTAGAGAAAGCCCTCTCACAGAAACAAAGACGCAACACAGCAAAAATAAATAAATTAATAAACTCCTACCCGCAACACCTTCTTTAAAAAGAAAAACCACCATGACATACCACCTCACCTCTGTTATAATGGCCATCATCAAAAAGACAAGAGATGAGGGACTTCCCTGGTGGTCCAGTGGTTAAGAATCTGCCTTCCAATGTGGGGACATGGGTTCGATCCCTGGTCAGGGAACTAAGATCCCTCATGCTGTGGGGCAACTGAGCCCACGCGCCGCAACTACTGTGCATGCATGCTGCAAACTACGGAGCCCACACACTGGAGCCTGAGAGCCACAACTAGAGAGAGAAAACCTGCATGCCACAACTAGAGAGAAGCCCACGCCCCGCAACAAAGAGCCTGTGCACCGCAACGAAGATCCTGCATGCTGCAGCTGAGACCCGACACAGCCAAAAATAAATAATAAAATAAGTAGATAAATATATATGTTAAAAAAGAAAAGACGAGATGAATGCTGGCATGGATATGGAGAAAAGGGAACCCTTGTGCGCTGCTGATAGAATTGTAAATTGGTGCGGCTACCATGGAAAACAGTATGGAGGTTCTTCAAAAAAAATTAAAAATAGACCTACCATATGATCCAGCAATTCCACTTCCAGGAATATATCAAAAGGAAACAAAAACACTAACTCAAAAAGGTATCTGGGGACTACCCTGGTGGCGCAGTGGTTAGGAATGCGCCTGCCAGTGCAGGGGACACGGGTTCAATCCCTGGTCCGGGAAGATCCCACATGCAGTGAGCAGCTAAGCCTGTGCATCACACCTACTGAGCCTGCACTCTGGAGCCCACGAGCCACAACTGCTGAAGCTCATACACATAGAGCCCATGCTCCGCAACAAGAGAAGCTACTGCAATGAGAAAGCTGCGCACCGCAACGAAGAGTAACCCCCGCTCGCCACAACCAAAGAGCTCTTGCATGCAGCAACAAAGACCCAACGCAGCCAAAAATAAGTAAATGTATTAAAAAAAGAAAAGAATTTAAAAGGTCAACACAAGGCATTATATCAAATGAGGATGAAAAAGGGGACAACATGAACCCAAAATGCTTGGATGAGGAAGTGGGAAAAGGGGTGGGGCACCAGCTATTGACAGTAAGAAAGGGAATCTGAAACAAAGTTGGGGCGGTGCCTGCCAGCTGGCTCAGTGGAAAGTCCCCAGTTTAAGCAGTGTTGTCAGGAGGTTGTGGACAAACCCAGAAGGCAGAGAGCAGTGAGTTGGCACCTGTAGATACCAGCAGCCTCATAGGCCCTCTCCTGGGAAGTAGGGAGGGACCACACTGACTGTCAGCAGTGGCTCACTAACCTTTATCCTGGAGGCAAAAAAAGTTCGTGGCAATATTGCCTGGAAATAAATATCTTTTAAGTATTCCACTTAATGCTTTAGGGTGTGTTATTTTTAAACCAGTTTAAGTAATAACCACTCCTTTTAAAAATAGCTTCTAGCTCTTTATTTGCTTCTGAAATATGGGTATTTCTGTTTTTGTGTGCGACTTCAGGCATACATTTAAAAAAATTTTTTTATTTTATTCATTTTTTTTGGCTGCGTTGGGTCTTCGTTGTTGCGTGCGGGCTTTCTTTAGTTGAGGCGAGTGGGGGTTACTCCTCATTGCAGTGCGCGGGCTTCTCACTGCAGTGGCTTCTCTTGTCGCGGAGCACGGGCTCTAGGTGTGCGGGCTTCAGTAGTTGTGGTGCCTGGGCTTAGTAGTTGTGGATCGCGGGCTCTAGAGCTCAGGCTCAGTAGTTGTGGCGCACGGGCTTTGTTGCTCCGTGGCACGTGGGATCTTCCCGGACCAGGGCTTGAACCCATGTGCCCTGCATTAGCAGGTGGATTCCTAACCACTGTGCCACCAGGGAAGCCCAAGGCATACATTTCAACAGACCTTTTTAGGTTTTATCTAGCATTATATGTTTTGTGAGTATTACAGAGTAGCGAAGTCTTTCACATTACGGGCACTGCAGATCTCAGGAATATGATTTCTGTGATGCCAAATCATGCCTAAGTAGTTAGAACAAGTCAACCAGTCATTTATTTTTTGCCTCTCTCTGTCCATTCATGCAGGCATTAAACAGTTCTTGAGCATTTCTTATGTGTTAGGCACAGTTATAGACATGAGGAATACAGGGTAAGACACAGCCCCATCCTGAAAGGGCTTCCAGTTTGGGAGGGAGAACTTGATAGACATAAATAAATGGATAAATAAGAAAAGAAAAGCAATAAGTCTCCATGCTCTTAGGCAATTGTGCAGAAAGGCAAAGCAAATATGGAACATTCTAGGCAGAGGAGCCAGCATGTGTGAACCCATGAGGCTGGGAAGCAGCATGGGAGAAATATAGGGAGTTCAAGTTTTGTGGGAAAAGGCAGAGTGACAGATGAAGTTAAGAAGGTGGTTGGGGTCAGATCATAAATGGGCCTTGTTTGGCTCACATAAAAGTCCTAGGTAATGAATACCAAAGGATCTCAAATAAGGATAGAAGATACTCGGGTTTGCAGTTCAGAAAGATCATTCTTTTGCATTGTGGTGGTTTGAGTCATCAGAGGGCCAGGTGAACGTTTAGAATTAAGCTGTTGAAACAATCCAGGAAAGAAACAAGGGCCCAAGGGAAGATTGTACAGGAGAAGATAAAGAGGAGAGAGTGAATTAAGTATTTAATAGGCAGAATTAACAGGACTTAATGACCAATAGGATGGTGGGGGGAGGCAGTGGAGATGACCTCAGAGTTTCCGATTGGGTTGTCTAGTTGGATGGCGGCATCATTCCTGAGAGAAGAAGTAGAGGAAGAGGAGGCATTTCTGGGGTAAGGATGCAAGATGGTCAAGTGCTGTGTATTAATTTTTAAAATGTGTCACTTTTAAAACTTTCTAGATTCCACAGCACACATTCACCTATCAGGCCTAGTATAGACTTGGAGGCACAGACAGGATCCTGATGAGTTGGTTTTGGGTGTTCTTGGTGTAGGGAGCTTGTGTCCCATCCAAGTGGAAATGTCCAGAAGTAATAGGATAAATGAGTTGGGAACTCAGGAGAGAGCTCTGGGCTGGAGCTGCATATCTAGGGGTCACGCTTCATGTTGAAGCCATGGGCATGAGTGACCTAGTCAGGGAGAGCAAGGCACAGAAAGAGACTGAGTTTGGGAACTGAGGCTGGGAGAGAGGGGTTCTGAGTGGGAATGGAAAGGGAGAGCTGCTCAAAGTTTGATTATTGGAATTATCGAAAGAATCTTCACCCTGTTCAATGAATTACTAGGTGAGATCATTAAAAACTCCTTCCCGGACTTCCCTGGTAGCGCAGTGGTTAAAGAATCCACCTGCTAATGCAGGGGACACGGGTTCAAGCCCTGGTCCGGGAAGATCCCACATGCCGCGGAGCAACTAAGCCCGTGTGCCACAACTGCTGAGCCTGCGCTCTAGAGCCCAAGAGCCACAAGTACTGATCCTGTGTGCCACAACTACTGAAGCCTGTGCGCCTAAACCCCATGCTCCACAACAAGAGAAGCCACTGCAATGAGTAGCCCGCGCAGCACAACCAAGAGTAGCCCCCGCTCGCTGCAACTAGAGAAAGCCCGTGCATGGCAACGAAGACCCAATGCAGCCAAAAAAAAAAATCTCCTTCCCCTGTTGTTATTGGGGAGGGTAGGGGAGGTGTATCTTTTATTTTCCTTGAAAGGCTAAGTAGAAAACTCAGGAACTACTGTTTTGGAAATGAAGATAAAGGTGACCTGGAATTTTAAGTCCACGAGAACATGTTCTTTTTTTTCTGACTTCCATAAAACTTTGGGAATACATTTCTCATAACGCGCAATAAGCCTCTCAGGGCAGGAGTGGCTGAGGTTGCAAATGTGCCCACGTTATGTACCTTCAGTTTATAGAACTGAGAGAAGGCTTAAGATTGTTTCTGTGTTTCAGGTAATTCAGAGGTCTGTGGGGCCGGCCAGCCTGAGCCTGCTCACCTTCAAAGTCTATGCATCAGCAAAAAAGGACTCATCTCACAAAGCTGCTGTGAAGGTTAATGAGGTAACATGTGATACATTTTGAATATGTGATTTGCTTACTATGGGAAGCATACAAATTGAATATCAGGAAGATAGGACAATTCAGAAGATATTTAAAAGGAGGAAATAGTGCTTCCTTGTGGGAAGCTGCTAGACTATGGCTTTTTCAACTTTAATTAATGGTACTTAGCTAAGGGCATAATTAAGGAATATTTCCTAGATTTTTAGTGGGGAATCTGCTCTGTCCCAGTAGATTGCAAGCACAAGTCACTTCTAAGTGATCTGCCTGCTTCCAGACTGCTTATCAAGCCAGGAAAACATTCACATTTTTCCCTCTCCTAAGAAATTAAAGACCAGGGTTCATCCTGCTTCTTGGCTGGATTAGAGGCTCATAAGTAGATGCTTAATAAATACTAAATAAATAAAACAGGAAATCAGGGCTTCCCTGGTGGCGCAGTGGTTAAGAGTCCGCCTGCCGATGCAGGGGACACAGGTTTGTGCCCTGGTCCGGGAAGATCCCACATGCCGCGGAGCAAATGGGCTCGTGAGCCATGGCCGCTGAGCCTGCGCGTCCGGAGCCTGTGCTCCGCAACGGGAGAGGCCACAACAGTGAGAGGCCTGCATACAGCAAAAAAAAAAAAAAAAAAAAAAAAAACAGGAAATCATCTCTCCATTGTTTACATTCCTTTTTGTCTATACTTCCCACTGATTATTTTAGATATTTGGTTTCTTTTGACTTTGAGTAAAGTGTCATAAAGATCTACCTTCAGTTATGGTCAGGGTTACTTGAATGGTGTTTACCTAAAGCTAAATAGCTTGTTTTTTTGCCCTTTACTCTCTTCTTCTCAGGCCTTGGGACAGTGGCATTTTTGAGGGTGAAGAAGGCAGCCAGTGGTGGCTGTGAAATGTTTCCTCTCTGGTGGGGAACAAACCTGCTATTCTGCTTTGATTAGCACTAGACTGATCACTAGAGCTAAGTCATATGCTATTCAGTTATCCTCAAGCTTTTTTTTCCTATCCCACCTCCGACCCACCATTTATAGTAATGGAATCCTTTTTCCAAACTAAATCTAAGATGAAATAACAAATACTAATATATAAAATGGGTAAAAGGGGACTACTTTATCTGCTATGAGTAGGGTTGGGGGAGGCTAGGACACCTCATAGCCCTGCTCTCTTGGCCTTGTCCTTATTGATTAAGGTGCAAAGATCGTCTGAAGCAAGGTTCAGGGTGCACATAACCCTTATTCACTGTAGTTTGTGAAGTATTACAAATTTAATAATTGATTGTTATTTCATTACTGTATACACTTCTTAATATCTTTTTATTTTGTTTTTCAATCTTTGCAGCTTTCACTCTACTCTGTTCCTGAGGGTCAGTCTAAATATGTGGAAGAGCCAAGGACCCAACTTGAAGAAAGCATCTCCCATCTCCGACATTATTGCGAACCATATACAAGTTGGTGTCAGGTACAGAGAGCTGTTCTGAAAATGGAATGAATGCATTTCTGTTTAGAGTCAGTAGTAAAAAGTTTGTACTGGCTGCATGTTTTCAGAAAAAGGCACAATAAGGGGCCCCAACTTAAGAGTGCCTGACTTAAAAATGTTCATCAGTGCCATCTCTGGAGTGGAGCAGAGAGCCCTAGCTTCCTGGTGGCAGCTGTCGCCATAGCTGCAGAGAGAGTTTCCCTCCCACTGGGCAGCCTGTGTCACGTTGACTAGAGAGCAGAGGCCCATGGTACCTATCTTTTTTTTTTGGGCAGGCCATTTGGCTTGTGGGATCTTAGTTCCCCGACCAGGACTTGAACATGGGCCACGGCAGTGAAAACGCCGAGTCCTAACTACTGGACTGCCAGGGAATTCCCCCATGGTGCCTATCTTGTTGGTTGCGGCTATGAAAACATTATTGTCCACCAGGGGAGGATATGGGGCTGGAACTATGTAAACATTTATATCAAAATTAGGAAGTTTCTCTCCCCACAGAGATTCTGCAAGTCAGTACCACTTTATTTTATTTTTTAATTAATTATTTATTTATTATTGGCTGTGTTGGGTCTTTGTTGCTGCATGCTGGCTTTCTCTAGTTGCAGCGAGCCGGGGCTACTCTTCGTTGTGGTGCGCAGGTTTCTCATTGAGGTGGCTTCTCTTGTTGCGGAGCACGGGCTCTAGGCGCACGGGCTTCAGTAGTTGTAGCGCGCAGGCTCAATAGTTGTGGCTCACGGGCTCTAGACCGCAGGCTCAGTAGTTGCGGCATACGGCCTTAGTTGCCCTGCGGCATGTGGGATCCTCCTGGACCAGGGCTCAAACCCGTGTCCCCTGCATTGGCAGGCAGATTCTTAACAAGTGTGCCACCAGGGAAATCCCAGGATTTCCCTTTAAACAGGAATGGGTACAGAGGATTTTGAATGCTATAATAGGAGGGTAGATAACTACAACAGGGTGGAATTACATACTTGAGTACTTAACTGTTTCCCTTAGTGACCAAAGATCTGCATATACAGATTGACTTTTACTGCTCAGGTTTTAAATCAGGCATTTGTCATTATGTTCATGAAAGCATGTGTGCAATTTTTAACATTGGAAACCAAAATTTACAGTCTACAGAATGTTTTCGTGGGCTTTGATATGTATATTTGCCACACTTGATCTTGATTTTGAAAACTGATGACAAAGTAAAAGAATGTAGATGTGTGTGACGTGGTCTAGATTTACTTTGCTTGAGATGATAAACTCAATTTTCATCCAGAACTTGTTTTAGAATTTTTAATTTCCACTGTCTGTGCCAATGCTGAACTTTTGTTCACCAATTTAGAAAGAAAATAGCATAAATCAGGCCATTATACTAAAGTACCGTAACTATATTATTGAGTTATGAAATACCTAAAGACTTTATACATAATGTGTTGTAACACACTTAAACTTTATTCTCTTGTTCTAGAAGATTTTTTAATTTTAACATCTTTATTGGAGTATACTTGCTTTACAATTGTGCATTAGGTTCTGCTTTATAACAAAGTGAATCAGCTATACATATACATATATCCCCATATCTCCTCCATCTTGTGTCTCCTTCCCACCCTCCCTATCCCACCCCTCTACGTGGCCACAAAGCACCGAGCTGATCTCCCTGTGCTATGCGGCTGCTTCCCACTAGCTATCCATTCCACGCTTCGTAGTGTATATATGTCCATTGCCACTCTCTCACTTTGTCCCAGCTTACCCTTCCCTCTCCCCGTGTCCTCAAGCCACTATGGAGAGTAGTATGGAGGTTCCTTAAAAAACTGAAAATAGGGGCTTCCCTGGTGGTGCAGTGGTTGGGAGTCCGCCTGCTGATGCAGGGGACACAGGTTCGTGACCCGGTCTGGGAAGATCCCACATGCCGCGGAGCAGCTGGGCCCGTGAGCCATGGCCGCTGGGCCTGCGCATCCGGAGCCTGTGCACCACAACGGGAGAGGCCACAACAGTGAGAGGCCCATGTACCGCAAAAAAAAAAAACAAAAAAAAAAAACCAAACTGAAAATAGAACTACCATACATCCCAGCAATCCCACTCCTGGCCATATACCCTGAGAAAACGATAATTCAAGAAGAGTCATGTACCACAATGTTCATTGCAGCTCTATTTACAATAGCCAGGACATAGTGTCCATCAACAGATGAATGGATAAAGAAGGTGTGGCATATATATACAATGGAATATTACTCAGCCATAAAAAGAAACAAAATTGAGTTATTTGTAGTGGATGGACCTAGAGTCTGTCATACAGAGTGAAGTAAGTCAGAAAGAGAAAAACAAATACTGTATGCTAACACATATATATGGAATATAAAAAAAAAAAGGTTCTGAAGAACCTAGGGGCAGGACAGGAATAAAGCCGCAGAGGTAGAGAATGGACTAGAAGATTTTTAAACCATCTGCCGGTGGTTAAGATAAGGTCAGCACATTTGCAAATATTTCTGTATCATGTAGGCACGACTACTGTTATTTCTCTCGCTCTTTTTTTTTTTTGTGGTTATAAACGTACTTTATCTCTACCTTTCAACCCAAGGTTGCTTTTTGGTTTTTACATTTTCATCTGTGCATGATGCTTAGTGCAACAAAACCCCTCAGAATAGTTATCAACATGTTTATTTGTACTAGTTATATGTAAAAAAAGCTTTTTTGTGTGATTACACTGGTTTTATTTTCCTATAGATTGAAGTCTTCATGAATGAAAATTTTTCTCATTCCTGGCTCCATTTTCAGGCCTACAAGTTCTAGTCCCTTTCTTCAAGAGCTGATTTAATTTTTCTTCATAGTAAACAGATTATGCTAGCAAAAGAAGTGGGCAGTCAGTCTAGACATTGATCTGTAGTTTTTCTCTTTTCATGTGCAGAAAAAAACTAATAATGGATTTTAATGAAGCAGTACTCAGGTTTTTTTAATGTTCTTTGTGTCCTCCGCCAAATTCAGCACTTATTATTTAAGACCATTTAACAGTATTAGGATAACTTGCTCTGACTTGAACTGAATTAAAATAAACAAATCCTTTTCCATGTGACAGCAGGTTCTGATATCTTCTGATACCCACATATCTCTTTTCCCATCTTTACTGTACACTTTTTGAAGTAGTCCCTGGCTTTCTTTAGGATCATCTGATGTTCATGTACAAAGCCTTTTTACTGTTGTGGTTAAGAGAATGTTAAATACTTCATTTGCTCAATTGGGGTAAATGTTTCTCCAAACCTGGATATAGACTCCTTTGTCCCATTAAAGCTGGTCATTCCTGCTTCAAATGGGCAGTTTTCAGATATAGGCTCTAAAATCATGGCAAATCAGGAAATAGACTTAATATGAATGATTTAATCTCACAGGGAAAGAATATCCACTTTAATTATCAAGGGGATTGATTTTTTTTCGTCCTCCTCAATTTCAATAGAAGAACGAAAAGGCTGGGTTGTTGAAACCACTCTACTTGAAATGTTTGCTTCCTGTGGCAATAATAAGCCATTCTGCTGAGCAATTTGTGGTGAAGGGGAAATTAGAAAAGGAAAAACAACGCAAAAAACCCAGGTAGAGAGTATATCCCTTTGTTCAAAAGTGCTAATAACATGATAATTTATTCAGTAAAGACAAATATATTTATTGCTACTTTCTAATCAGCAAATCCTATTGATTCTTTTTTTTTCTCATCTTTTTAGGAAATGTACTCCCAAACTAAGCCCAAGATGCAAAGTGTGGTTCAGTGGGGGTTAGGTAAGTCGATTTTTAATTAGGCATAATCAGTTTGTTTGACATTGGATTCTTTTTTTGTTTTTTTTTGGTTTTTTTGTTTTTTGACATTGGATTCTTTAACTGAGAGGCCATGGATGGGCTCCAGGAGATCTGTGAATTCCTTAAAATTGTAGGTAGAATTTTAGAGCTATTTGGATTTTTCTGGAAAGAGAATCTATTTTTTTCATCAGATTTCAGAGAACTAGTGTCCCCAAACACTCAGGTAAGTCTCTTCAAGATCATTAGGATTGTTGGCCTAGCAGATGCAGATACACTGGATTTTCTTTCTTTAAATCTATCTCCAGGTGCAATGTCCTAACTCATCTATAGGTTTTCAGAATCAGGATAGCTCATTGGCACAGCTATTAATACATGTTACAGAAGTTTAGAGGCAGGAAGGAACTGGGCTGGTGTGCCTAGGAAAGGCTTTATTGCATAATTCATAGTGTTCTTACATGTTTTCATTTGTTCTTTATCGCCTTTGATTGTTTTTCACATTCACTTAACACATACACTCATAAACTGGTTTCACAGTCTATGTTCTAACTAATATCAGGAACTGATAAATTTATAGACATTGATCATATTTCATTCCCTTTATTGGACATCTCAGCCAGTCATCCTCTTGTTTTTACAAGTGTTTCCGTGACGATAAAATAAGCATGAGTACAATTTATTTCTTAGTGAAGATTATCATAGTATTGATGCACTGATACCCCTGAGACTACTATATAAGTAAATTCTTCATTTGAAGACAGACATATTAGTAGCTTACCACTTCTTTAAATTATTCATGTATGTTAATATCTTAATTTTATAAACACTTATTTAGTGCTTATTAGGTGTCAGGAACTAGTCTAAGTGCTTTGAAAGTATTAATTTATGTACAATCCTCATAACAACCTTGGCAGTTAGGTACTTTGCTACCTTCATTTTTTACCTGAGGAAGCTAAAGAACTCCTGATCTTTTATCTATATGTGTGACTGAGGTATCTCTTCGTTGTCACCTATCATTCCCCATTGATTCACAGCAGTAGGCAGTATTTGCAATATGAGTCTTTTTTTCCTTCTCCTGGACTCATAGTTACTGCAAAGACTTAAGAAGAAACGTTCCATTATGAGTTGCATTGTTGTCTGCCAAGGCAACCAGTCCATTTCCCAGGAGTCATAGCCAAGACATGTTGCTAGAAGCTGGGCTTCATATTTAGTGTAGTCTTACAGCATATCTTCTTTCCCATTTCTTTGTGATTTTCCCACTTTGGCTCAGCTCACCAAGGCATCTGGGTATCCTTCTATCACCTGCTCTGTGTGCCTGTCTAGAATTGAAAATACCATGCTGGTAGGCAAAAATAAAGGGAAGCAGAAAATTGCCTCAAATGACCCAGACAAGAGGATGAAAAGTTAAAACCAGGTTAAAGGCAAAATAAGTAAAAGGCCAGACAGGAATTGGTGCAAAGAACACAAGCCCTATAGTAGTATTTAAAATGATCACCACATTTCCCAAAGAAGCCAAGAAAAGGATAATTGGCACATGCCTAGTATTATCTAGACGAGAGAATTATTGAGTATTCCAGTTAATTCAGTTCCATGTACATCTGTTAAGTCACCATCATGTCAGGCATTGAAGAGAGAGGCTGATTGAGCCAGTGGTCACAGCCACTGAGGTGCATATAATAAAGTGTTCAATACTAGCACAAATACAGAGACAGTCGTAGATCACCATTGAAGGTACAGAGGAAAGAAACTAGTTTAACAGAGATTGGGGAGATGGGAGCAGTCAGGGAAGGAGTTCTGAGATGAGTCTTGAAGGAACAGTTAGCCACACCAAAACATGGGGGTGGGAATTGGGAGGCATTCCACACAGAGGGCACAGCATGACCAAGGCTTGGAGTGCTGACTTAGTGTTGCGTGTGCCGGGAACTGGAAGCAGATCGAGAGTGCTGAAGATGAGGTTGAGAGACCTGCAGGCTTTTCAAGTCGTGACCTAGCTGAAATCCCTTTGTTAATTCATTCAGTATCCATTAACTCCTAGCAGGGCTTCAAATAAGTATCTGTTGAGTGAACATCCACTATTTACCACTGGGGGAAAATGACATAGAAGTCTAAGCAGTCCACCATTAAGGAGCAGATATTCTCTTTGAGGAGACATAAAATATACCCTGAATAATTAAAAACAAGGGCCGTACAATTAGGCACCAAATGACAGTAGAGAAAATAACTATGGTGGGACTTTAGAGGAGAAAGAGAGGTGTGGGCTGATGAGTATAGGAAAGGCTTTTCTGAGGAGGTAGGACTTAAGCTAGCTTTTATTTGGTGGCATTGGCTCAGGGGAGAGGAGAGGCGGCCTCATGCGAATGAGGTCATAATGCATGGTCAGGCGTGGCAAGTAGACTCACGTGTTGCATTTATTTGTATTTATCTATCAACAGCGACTATTTCCTGCATATACTTGCACTACAAATTTCCTTCATTATCCAGAGTTATTCTTGAGTTTAAATAATGAATTCAGATGGCAAAAGATACATTTTTTTTCCTGAGTCTAATGTATTTGGTTCCTGAATTTTAGAGAGCAAGCAGCAAAGCTTCAGATAGCGACAGATCTATCCAAAGATTTATCCAAATTTATTCTGTTTCTGTGTTTGGATAGCAAGGGATTCCTGTATTTGTCTTTCTACCCTTATGAATAATTGATTCAGATCTGTTGCCTTCAGGAATATGAAGGTAATCTAACATTACTTTATTGTCAGAATGTCATCAGGCTAAAAAGTGTTTGAAAATTGGATACTTGCGATGTAACTAGTAAATCATGTTTATCTCTTACATAAAAAGAACTTGTTGAAAAGAAGCATATTAACAGAAAGCAAAGAATACATTATTTGAGAAGCATTTGCTACTACATACGCTACTTATATTTGACTTTTTTGTTTTGCTCTTTTTGTTTATGTTTATGTTTAATTGAAGTATAGTTGATGTACATGTTTTGTTTTTTAATGAGCAATTTATAAAACTGTTTCCTGGTCTGATTCTATTATAGACAGCTATGAATATCTCCAAAATGCACCTCCTGGATTTTTTCCAAGACTTGGTGTTATTGGTTTTTCTGGAGTTGTTGGACTCCTTTTGGCTAGAGGTAGGTACAATTTTGTAGTTTTTTTTTTAAACAGTTCATAAGGGAGACATAACATATACATTTGATTCTTTCTTTTCACTTACCAGTTTTTGGAATAATGAGTTAGTTCCTGAATATGGCCTTCTTGATGTATAATTGATGTGGTTGTTTTCTCCAGTATATTTGATTTTAAACATATATAGAAATTGTAAAAAGATAAAATGAAAGAAATTATATACTTTTGGTTACAAAAAGAAAACTCAAAATGGATTAAAGACCTAAATGTAAGGCCAGACACTATCAAACTCTTAGAGGAAAGCATAAGCAGAACACTCTATGACATAAATCATAGCAAGATCCTTTTTGACCCACCTCCTAGAGAAATGGAAATAAAAACAAAAATAAACAACTGGGACCTAATGAAACTTCAAAGCTTTTGCACAGCAAAGGAAACCATAAACAAGACGAAAAGACAACCCTCAGAATGGGAGAAAATATTTGCAAATGAAGCAACTGACAAAGGATTAATCTCCAAAATTTACAAGCAGCTCATGCAGCTCAATATCAAAAAAACAACCCAATCCAAAAATGGGCAGAAGACCTAAATAGACATTTCTCCAAAGAAGATATACAGATTGCCAACAAACACATGAAAGAATGCTCAACATCATTAATCATTAGAGAAATGCAAATCAAAACTACAATGAGGTATCTCACCTCACACTGGGCAGAATGGCCATCATCAAAAAGTCTACAAACAATAAATGCTAGAGAGGGTGTGGAGAAAAGGGAACCCTCTTGCTCTGTTGGTGGGAATGTAAATTGATACAGCCACTATGGAGAGCAGTATGGAGGTTCCTTAAAAAACTAAAAATAGAACTACCATACGACCCAGCAATCCCACTACTGGGCATATACCCTGAGAAAACCATAATTCAAAAAGAGTCATGTACCAAGATGTTCACTGCAGCTCTATTTACAATAGCCGGGACATGGAAGCAACCTAAGTGTCCATCGACAGATGAATGGATAAAGAAGATGTGGCACATATATACAATGGAATATTAACTCAGCCATAAAAAGAAACGAAATTGAGTTATTTGTAGTGAGGTGGTTGGACCTAGAGTCTGTCATACAGAGTGAAGTAAGTCAGAAAGAGAAAAACAAATACTGTATGCTAACACATATATATGGAATCTAAGAAGAAAGAAAAAAGATCGTGAAGAATCTAAGGGCAAGATGGGAATAAAGACACAGACCTACTAGAGAATGGACTTGAGGATATGGGGGGAGGGAAGGGTAAGCTGTGACAAAGTGAGAGAGTGGCATGGACATATATACACTACCAACCGTAAAATAGCTAGCTAGTGGGAAGCAGTCGCATAGCACAGGGAGATCAGCTCAGTGGTTTGTGACCACCTAGAGGGGTGGGATAGGGAGGGTGGGAAGGAGGGAGATGGAAGAGGGAAGAAATATGGGAACATATGTATATGTATAACTGATTCACTTTGTTATAAAGCAGAAACTAACACACCATTGTAAAGCAATTATACCCCAATAAAGATGTTAAAAAAAAAAAAAAAGATCAGGGGCTTCCCTGGTGGCACAGTGGTTGAGAGTCCGCCTGCCGATGCAGGGGAAGTGGGTTCGTGCCCCGGTCCGGGAATATCCCACATACCGTGGAGCGGTTGGGCCCGTGAGCCATGGCCGCTGAGCCTGCGTGTCCGGAGCCTGTGCTCCGCAATGGGAGAGGCCACAGCAGTGAGAGGCCCGCGTACCGGGAAAAAAAAAAAGATTATTTTCTCTAATAAGAACCTACTGAATATCACAGGGAACTCTATTCAATACTCTGTGATGACCTATATGGGAATAGAGTATAGAAAAGAGTGGATATATGTATATGTATAACTGACTCACTTTGCTGTACAGCAGAAACTAACACAGCGTTGTAAATCAACTATACTCCAATAAAAAAATTAATTAGAATAAAAAAAGAAAAAGAAATTAGTTATCCTTTATAGGCACATTTACTTGGTCAAATTCCTGTTGCTCTTTGATACAGAAAGAGTGAACTTTCATTAATGAAGATCTGTCACACCTGAGGAACTGTAAATGTTTCACTGTTAAGATTAAGCTATTAGGGCTTCCCTGTTGGTGCAGTGGTTAAAAATCTGCCTGCCAATGCAGGGGATGTGGGTTTGAGCCCTGGCCTGGGAAGATTGCACATGCCACAGAGCGACTGGGCCCGTGCACCACACCTACTGAGCCTGCGCTCTAGAGCCTGCGAGCCACAACTACTGAAGCCCACGTGCCACAACTACTGAAGCCCACGTGCCACAACTACTGAAGCCCATGCGCCTAGAGCCCATGCTCCACAATAAGAGAAGCTACCTCAATGAGAAGTCCACGCACCACAACGAATAGTGGCCCCACTCTCTGCAACTAGAGGAAGCCCATGCACAACACTGAAGACCCAATGCAGCCAAAAATAAATAAAATAAATTTATATTAAAATAAAAGATCAGGCTATTATTCCTAGTAACAGTGATTTAATGGAGAGTTTATTAATTTCTTGATGTCTTGTACCTTCAGTCAGTGATGATAAAAACTTGTAAAAATACTTAAAATTAGGGACTTCCCTGGGGTCCAGTGGTTAAGAATCCACCTTCCAGTGCAGAGGACGCAGGTTCCATTCCTGGTCAGGGAACTAGGATCCCACATGCCACAGGGCAACTAAGCCTGCGTGACATAACTACTGAGCCCGCACACTCTGGAGCCTTTGCACCACAACTAGAGAGCCTGTGCATCACAGCTACTGAGCCCCTGTGCTCTAGAGCCCACGTGCCATAACTAGAGAGAAGCCCGTGCGCTGCAACAAAGAGCCTGCATGCCACAAGGATCCCGCGTGCTGCAACTAAGACCTAATGCAGCGAAATAAATAAATATTTTTAAAAAATATACTTAAAATTAGGGGCTTCCCTGGTGGTGCAGTGGTTGAGAGTCCGCCTGCCGATGCAGGGGACATGGGTTCGTGCCCTGGTCCGGGAGGATCCCACATGCCGTGGAGCGGCTGGGCCCGTGAGCCATGGCCGCTGAGCCTGCGCGTCCGGAGCCTGTGCTCCGCAGCGGGAGAGGCCACAACAGTGGGAGGCCTGCGTACCGCAAAAAAATATATATATACTTAGAATTAAAAGCTAACAAATATCAACTTAAAGATATTACTACACCTTACTGCTGGATTACAAAACATTTATAGGAAGTACAGGATGATAAAATACTTCATTATAATTAGATGAATTTATGAGCTACTTGAAGTTTCATTGATTGTAAAATTCAGGCTTCACAAAAATTCCTAAATTATAAAGATTATGAACCCTGTAATCGGTCCCCATAAAAGATAACTATAGAGACTAGTTTGATAACCATTTCTCAATATTAAAAACCTTCCTATACATGCTGGGGCTTCCCTGGTGGCGCAGTGGTTGAGAGTCCGCCTGCCGATGCAGGGGACGCGGGTTCGTGCCCCGGTCCGGGAAGATCCCGCATGCCTCGGAGCGGCTGGGCCCGTGAGCCATGGCCGCTGGGCCTGCGCATCTGGAGCCTGTGCTCCGCAACGGGAGAGGCCACAGCAGTGAGAGGCCCGCGTACCACAAAAGAACAAACAAACAAAAACAAACAAACAAAAAAACCCTTCCTATACATGCCTTAACCGCACTTTTAGAATCTGGAAGAATGCTGCCCTGGTGCCACTCCCCCAGTGTGTGGAATGAACTCCTGTTGTAGTTTTTGTGTCCTCCTCCCGCCTTGTGCAGAATATATAAGAATTAAATGCAGTTTGTTGTTACTAATCAGCTTGGGCAATAGTTGAACCAGGTTTTTCCCAAACTTCTTTCCCCTCCTTCTGTAAAGCTGTCTAGGAAAGCATTCCTATGTTATTTAGATAGTGTTTAGAATTTATGAAGATCCCAAGGCCAGGGTGTTGGAATTTGACTGGGTGTTAGGGAGCCAGGAACGTGGAATCAAGTGAGATTAGCTTCCTCCTTCCCTCTCCATGGGTAGAGCACGTGGAGCAGTTTTACAGCCCTAAAGAGAGCTCCCTGTGCCATGTGTGCTCTTTAAACTGTGTTTATCTCCTGCACATCCACTGTGGTAACTGTCCTGCGGACGACTGGGGACTATGCTCTCCTGGGCAGAACAGCAGCAGAAGGACACCACTACTGCGGGTCCTTTGCCTTTGCTTTTGTTTTCTTGCTTGTTCCTCTCTCTTCTTCCTTTTCCTGAGAGGGCTCGGTTGTATTAAAATAATTTAAAACCTTAATTCTTTTTCAGAAAAGTACACATGCACACATACTCATGCGCACGTACCAAACAACAGAACTTTTCCCGTGGGTGCTGGGGTACAAGGGCCTGAGGTAAACAACATTGGGGTGGGGGGTCCCTAAGCAAGATGAGTGGGGAGTGGGAGGGTAGGTATGTTCATGGGTGGTCAGAATGATTTTCAGGCCCCTCCTGGTCCCCTATGCTGGCAGCAGTACGATGGGCTCAGAAGGTCCCTCCTGGTGGAGTTTCTTTTCTTCTTTTTTTTCAGTCTAACATTTTATTTATTTTAATTTTATTTTTTGATAAAAATTATATGTATTTATGGTGTACAACATGATGTTTTGATACACGTATACATAGTGAAATTATTACTAGAGTCGAGCTAATTAATATATCTTCTCATATAGTTACCTTTTTTGTGATGAGAGCACTTGAAATCTCCTCTCTTAGTAAATGTCCAGGGTTCAGTATTACTAACTGTAGTCATCATGCCGTTCATTCGATCTCTAGGCTTATTCATCCTACATAGCTGCACCTTTGTACCCTTTGACCAACACCTCCCCATTTCTCCCACCTCCCCACTCCTGATAACCACCCTTCTACTCTCTGCTTCTATGTATTTGACTTTTTTAGATTCTACATATCAGTGAGATCTTGCACTGTTTTTTCTTTCTCTGTCTGGCTTATTTCACCTAGCATAATGTCCTCCAGGTTCATCCATATTTTTGCACATGGTACAATGTCCTTCCTTTTAAAGGCTGAATAATATTCCGTGGTAAATATATACCACAATTTCTTTATCCATTCTTCCATTGAAAGACACTTAGTTTGGTTTCATGTCTTGGCTATTGTGAATAATGCTGCAATGAACATGGGATACTTCAAGATACTGATTTCATTTCCTTTGGGTATATACCCAGAAGAGGGATTGCTGGATCATATGGATAGGTTTCTTGAGCATTCAGCAGTTAATGGTGGTGAGGGTGGCCAGGACTGTGGTGAGGACAAGAGGTACTTCTCTGGAAGAGAGATGAGTGGATGATCATTCAGAGGAAGTGGGCCCAACCAGGACACCCAAGGGTGGCAGGTGGTCGTTGCCCACCATTGTTGCCTTCTGGTGGCTCCCTGCAGCACTGGCAGGCAGTGGTTCCCCTCTGGCAATGCTGATGGTTACAGTTTAGACCACTGGCTTCTTGGGAGGTGTGGGTGTGGAGATATGCAGGGAGACAGGGGATTGCACTTTCTTCCAGAAGTTCTGGGGCCCCCAGCTCATTGTGTGAACCACTAGGAGCTAGAAGCTCAAGAGCTGCTGCCTATCAGCTTTCCCTAGAGGAGTGAAAAGTGGCTGGTTGGAGGGTTTGCTGTCCTCCACCTGGTCCTCACCTTCATGAGCTGCCCAGGTGCTTAAAGCTTCAAGTGTACAGGTGGGCTTCCAGGGGTGTAAAAGGCTTTTCTCTTCTGGAGTAATTATAGCCTTTCAGTCAAGGCAATAGGACAGGGAGAGAAACATAATATTAAGAGTCTAGATTGATAGTATTTGTATTCTCTTCTGTAACCCCAGTTCCATTTTGGGGGGTTTGTCTGTTTAAAGTTTAAGACCGATAAACAGCACTTACATTCTTCTTTGTAAATGTGAGTAACATACATTGCACTAGCATCTATATGCGTCCCATCTCAAAAACCCCGTGCCTCTGAGTGGAGACTGTTTCTTGTGTCAAGTCCATTTCTAGTGTATTCTCCAGTTTTACCCTCTACCAGTTTTCTTAATCTCATTCTCATTTCTCCCAGCTCTCCATCCTTCTGTCTGTTCATTTCCCCTTTCCCAGGGCTCTACGTATTCTCACAGTCTAGACTGAGACTCAGTCAACACAGCTGTTGTCTTGGGCCATGGCTCCACGCTCTCTTGGGTTTGACCCCCTTTGCCTGGGGTCCGTGTTGTCTTCTCCTAGATTTGCTGCCATGTTGTTGAACTACATGCTTAAGTCACTTTCAAAAAAGCCTATGTTGGAGGTAAACTTTCCAAGTTTTTGCAAGTCTGAAAGGACTCATACCTAGTGATCGTTTGGTTGGTTGTAGAATTTGTTCTCCATCAAAACTTTTCTGGCTGCATCTTCTAGCACCCAGCGTTGCAGGTGTGAGAGTCAGCAACCAGTCTGCGTGATTGTTCCTTATGAAGTGATTCATTTTTTTCTTTTTCTCTGGAAGCTTTGAGGATCTTCTCTTAGTCTTCAATGTTCTAAACTTCCATGGTGCTGTGACTACATATAGATGTTTTCATTCTTTGGTTGGGCATTTTGGTAGCTTGCAGCCCTCAGCTGTAGGCAAATATATATCTTGTATTTATTTGAAAATTTCCTCTCATTCTTTTTCTTTCCTGAACTCGAATTCATTTGTGATTGAGCTATTTAAACTGACCCCATGTGTCTCTTGTATTTTCTTGACTATTTTATTCTTTTTGCATTAGTTTACTTTGGTCATTTCCAAGAGCTCTTTTCACAGAACTCATTTTTCTTTTAATGCAGTAGCTTCTTGAATTTATTGATGATACTTAATAACAGGTTTAGTTTTGTTTTTAAGTTCTTCTCTTTCCTTTAGGGTCATTTTTCCTTCTTGCTTGTCTTGATCTTCTCTTGTATGTTGCAGGCTTTCCTCAGCTTTCCTCAGTTGTACAGTCATGTTTAAGAACAAGGCAAAAAACAAAACAAGAAAGAACAAGGCAATTGAAACTCTAATAAGAACATTTTGTGTGTAGATGGGGCTTGCTGGCAAGCAGGTTCTCCCTCAGGGTGAGCCAAAAGGGGACTGCCCTTAGGTGGGGGGGTGACAGTGAAGGCTGGACTCTTCAGCACTAACACGCACATGCACTCACACCAGCTGTCTCGGTTCTCAGCAGCAAATCCATGGCATTTCTTTAGCGATATCCTGCCCCCCTTTTAAGATTTTGTCTGGCGAGATGGCATGGCCACAGGCAGTTTTGCACAGGCATGGCATGGAGGAAGGAGAGGCTCACCTGGTCCACGCACAGGACTTGTATTTCTCCCCCTATTTTGATCCCTGTTTGCCCTCTCCACCCTGCATGGTACCTGACATCTCTGGGCTGCCAGGGACATTCTGCTCCCTCCTCTGCTGTGGCCCCTCCTCAGGATTTAAGGGCTGTCTGTCCTTTTGCTCCCATCCACTCTCCGTTTTCTGAACCTTTGCTGACCCTTCTTAATAGCCAATAGCCCCTCCATACATTTTCTCTTCGTTGTGGGTTTATTATCTGTGTTTTATTCTTTTACTGTTATTTTTATGGGGTATTGGAAAGGAGAGGAGAGGAATGCTTGCATTCAGTATTTAAATAGGAAGCCAGTTTACTATGAAAGAATGTAAACCTTAGAAACCAAAATAATGTGTGGTTTTCTTTTTAAAACAATCTTTTTTTCTGTTTGCTTAGAAATGGTAGTTCTCTTGAAAACATTGTATTGATGAAAAAAGCCAGGTGCAAAAGACTACATATTATATAATTCCATTTATACGAAATGTCCAGAGTAGGCAAATCCATAGAGTTAGAAAGTAGATTAGTGGTTTCCTAGGGCTGGAGGTCATGGAGGAATTGGGGAGTGACTGCTCACAGATGTGGGGATTCTTTTTGGGTGATGACTTCTAAAATTGATTGTGGTGATGGCCTTGTACCTCTGTGAATACACTAAAAGCCATTGAATGGTACAATTTAAGTGGGTGAGTTGTGTGAATTGTATCTTCCTAAAGCTATGAAAATGTGGTGG
Source organism: Pseudorca crassidens (assembly GCF_039906515.1). Classification (NCBI taxonomy): domain Eukaryota; kingdom Metazoa; phylum Chordata; class Mammalia; order Artiodactyla; family Delphinidae; genus Pseudorca; species Pseudorca crassidens. Next base: position 113,655,430 of record NC_090317.1, read on the forward strand.
TCCTTTTTGGTTCATATATTAGGCACATTCTCTGTCAGTCTAAGACCAAAGAAGTCTTACTCAATGTTAGATATATGACACAAACTGTAATGGTAAAGATAATGAATACTCTGATGGTGTCCATAACCTTTTTTTTAATAGGTTCAAAAATAAAGAAGCTGGTGTATCCACCTGTTTTCATGGGATTAGCTGCCTCTCTTTATTATCCACAACAAGCCATTGTATTTGTCCAGGTAAGTTAGATTCAGTAAGCTTGCATGTCCTTTGTTCTTGCTTATGTATGTATGGGTTTACTGCTTAATTTAATTTTATTTTGCAGCCTTTCTAACACCAGACTAAAATTTGTTTGCACATATAAATGAACTACAACAAATTTAAATGTTTTTCTGCACTATGTACCTCACTTCTGGCCCTCCTTCCAATGTCAGTATTCAGAGAATGCATGCTAATTTGAATATTAATCAAAGAAAATTTGCTATGCCTTTTTTTTTTTGCCTAATTACATGGAAATCTAGAGACTCAAATTCCAAAGCTGCTAGTTACAGGTCATTCTCAGTTTGGGCTTATCTGGTCACAACCTGCCCTCCTTGGAGTTGCAGGCATGGGCCTGTGCTCTGGCCCTCTGCGCCTTCTCCCTCATCATGGTGCTAGCCTCGCTTTCCTTGCTGGGGACTACAGGGAGTGCAGTCCCTTCTGCTGGGAACGCCTTTCTCAGGGCTGTCAGTTGGCTGCTCCTTTCCTACCCTTCAGGCCTCAGTTTGATGGCATCCTGGCAAGTAGAACACAGTGGCAAGAACACGGGTGAAGCTGATGCCTTAGTCAGCTTGAGCTGTCGTAACAAAATACCACAGACTGTGAGGCTTAAATAACAGAAATTTATTTTCTCACAGTTCTGGAGGCTGGAAGTCCAAGATCAAGGTATCAGCAAGGTTGGTTTCTCCTGAGGCCTCTCTCCGTGACTTGCAGATGGCCACCTTCTCCCTGTGTCCTCACATGGCCTTGTCATTGTGCGTGCACTCCCCTGGTGTATCATCCTTGTCTTATAATGACACTAGTTAGATTAGAGGTCTACCCTTATGATGAACTTGACCTTAATTACCTCTCTAAAAGCCCTGTCTCCAAATACAGTCTACTGTATTAACACTGTGGGTTAGGGCTTCAGTATATGAATTTTGGGGGATACAATTCAGTCCATAACAGCTGGACCAGCAGTTCTCAGAGTGTAGTCCCTGGACCAGCAGCATCAGAATCACCTGGGAACTTGTTAGAAATGCAAATTTTCAGGCCCCAACCCGGACCTACTGACTCAGACACTGAGGGTTAGGGCCAGCAATATGTGGTTTAGCAAGCCCTCCGGGGGATTTTTAGCAAGCCCATAATATTTGAGAACCACTGATAAAGACTAGACTCTCTCAGGGCAGTGGTGTGTGGACTTAGTGCGACTCTACATGTAGAGTCCCTTGGAAAACTGCAAGAGCAAGGCAGACTCGAGATTTTGAGGTCCTAGACAACTTACGGAGACAAGGACTCATTTGCCAGAATTGCCATCTCACACTGACACTTGGTCCTAGGAGGAATAGCAGTGCCATCACCAGATTTCGGCCCTGAGGGCTCTGAGCCAAAATGACCTGAAACTGTGCCCCCTGCAGTCCTTGTGACAGTATCGAGTCTACATTCCTAGACGGTGCTGCAGTTGCAGGTGGGAGCCCAGTGGCTCCAGCTGCGGGAAATTGTTGCCTTTGGTGGCAAATACCAGTAAGATCTTCATAGCATGGCCTTGTCATTGCTTACAGCAGTCCTGGAGGCAGACAGTTACTGATCCTCTGCCTGCTTCAGCCCCAGCTCTGGAACAGTGAATCGTGTCTGCCTGCCCTAGATCATAAAAATAATCAAACATCATCTCAGTCTGTTATGGTTTAAATAGTAAATTGGCTGCTGGCTGAGAAGCATATGTGGCTGCCCTCTGAGTAGAGGCCTTTTTTTATCTTATATGCCACAGCATATGTTGCAAAAGATTTTTTATATTCACAACCAAGATAGTAGCATGCAAATCTGAGTTGTATTCTAATTTATTTTTAAAGTCAGGGGGAAGGAGTTTTGTCTTTTATTTTGTACCTAGGGTAAGCCAGAGCAAAGCAATTAACTAGTTTCACTAGATATAAAACATTAGTGATCTGTTTGGGATGATGAAAACGTTTTGAAAATGGATGGTGGTGATGGCTGCATAGCATTGTGAATGTAATTAATGCCACTGAATTGTACACCTAAAAGTGGTTCAAATGGTAAATGTTATGTGTATTTGCCACAATAAAACAAAACAACATCAGCGACTGAAAGAGAATTTCTGATACCGTTTTAGTGTCATTTAGTTCCTATTTCACAGTTTCTTTTCTACTTCCTCTTCTTTTTTTTTCTTTTTTTTTAATGAATGCCATGACCTTGGACAAGCCACTTAATCACTTATATTCTGTTTTCTGTTCAGTAGTGTTTGGAGAAAAGTACTGTAAGAAAACCCTTAAAGTGATGGCAAATATTATTTTTCTCTCAAATTTAAAGCACTGAAAACAGTGCCATACTCATGATAAATGCTTGATATGTCTACCAGTGGGTGTGAGAATCATATCATGTCCTAAGAACAGTTGGAGCAACTGGAAGAATATAACTTCTAAGAAACCAGCATGTTGCAGCAACCCCTGGATTTACTAGCACTGTGATCTTAGTCACTCGGCCTCTGAATATTTCCTTACAGTCTTTGCCTACTTACCACATAGGGTTGTTATATAGAATAGAGATAAATCATGTGAATGTGCTTTGTAAAGTAAAATGCTATACACAGACAAATTATTATAAAAACTAGGAAGAGAATAATAACTGCTTTCAGAAAATTGAAGTACTGTCATTTAGAAGAATAATCAATATGGTCATAAGTAGGACGAACGAATGCAAATTATTGGAAGCATTTTTTTTTAAGAAAGCTCAATACTTAAAAAAAAAGTTTCCAACAATTAAAGCCAACAGGCCAAAGTTGGACAAGTGCATTTTAAGGTAGTGAGCTCACTGACCCCAAAATATTCTCTGACCCTGGGGCCTACCTCTCAGGATGTTGTAGAAAGGATTTTGAAACAGGAGGCAAAATCGCTGTAGAAACTCGAAGACTTTATGTTTTGAGGGATCTGGAAAGACTGAGAGTATCTTTACTGGGCTCACCTATTTTTTTTACCTAGCCCCAAAAATGAATGATTGATTTTAAGCTTGATTTTCAGACTTGTTTGGCTGTTACATGCTAGATGTGATAGGTAGAAGCCTTCCTTCTTGTCTGATCTTCAGGCATTTCCCATATCAGCAATGATCTACATTTTTTTTCCTTGAAATTGTGAAAGTTTGAAATATACACCTATAATTTATGGCAAATTATTTTAAACAGTAACTATACACTGGGAAGCTATTTTTTCTTTTTATGCTATCATTCTTACTATCTTTTATTTGCTTACATTGCACAGTTTTAATGTGTATGTTCCAAGATTCCTTTGTTTGTCGTATGCTTAAATACAGTTCTTTTGGAAACAGGGCAAAAGAAAACAAAATTCTCTTCCTTACTACTTCATGTATGGAATAGCAATGTGTCTTCTATATTTTGTTTCAAGGTCAGTGGGGAGAAATTATATGACTGGGGTTTACGTGGATACATAGTCGTAGAAGATTTGTGGAAGGAGAACATTCAAAAGGTGAGAAAGATCTTTTTCATTATCTTCCTTTTGGTTTAAATATGTGGTTTCTCTCAGGTTTTATAAAATTCTTGATGCCCTGTTGCTTGCTCTTGCTTTTTCTGTTTGTATTTCCTTATGCTTCTAGCTCAGATTCTCTGGTGGCCTTTATTGGAGGAGCAATAGAACCTCTGTGCATTTGATTATTTTCAGCAGGGCTGAATAAGTGGGGGCCATAAAATACATTCCACCTCAGTCTTAGACCATAATTTCCACTGTATTGTATTTACAGTTTGCTCAAAGTGTTGCATATTATCTGAAAGTTTTATCAAAACTAGATTCAGGGCTTCCCTGGTGGCGCAGTGGTTGAGAGTCCGCCTGCCGATGCAGGGGACACGGGTTCGTGCCCCAGTCTGGGAAGATCCCACATGCCGCGGAGCGGCTGGGCCCGTGAGCCGTGGCCGCTGAGCCTGTGCATCCGGAGCCTGTGCTCCACAACGGGAGAGGCCACAACAGTGAGAGGCCCGCGTACCGCAAAAAAAAAAAAAAAAAAAAAAAAAACTAGATTCAAAGGGAACATGCTATGCTCCCAGCAAAAGACAAATAACCAAGACTCCTCTTGATATTTCATTCACCATAGGCTTTGTTCTTCGCTTTATCAGTACTGTCCAGTTAAGGGCAAATACAGGACCAGCCACCAGTTACAGGCCATTGTGCTGACTGGTGGGCAAACAGCAGAGGGGAAAAGGTTGTGGAATTATAAGGACAGGTCATTTTTTTGTCTCTTCTCACAGCCACTTAGCTGATTAAATGTTGCCTATGTTTGCTGGGACATTCTCTCTTTCCTCTGATAAGGATTAGAGAATATAGAACAAGGCATCATGCCTCCTCCAAGCACTCAGAGGCACAGCTCGATAAGGAAGAATTAGGGTTCTTATTATTAACATACCTTCTGTATCATAGAATACTTTTGACTCCTGTCATCTCAAATCAGAATACCCTTTTAAAAAATATAAATACCTAGGGAATTCCCTGGTGGTCCAGTGGTTAGGCTCCGAGCTTCCACTGCAGGGGGCATGGGTTCGATCCCTGGTCGGGGAACTAAGATCTCGCATGCTATGCGGCATGGCCCATAAATAAATAGATAGATAAATAGATAAATACATACATACCTATCTCAAAACCCAGGATTTCAAACTGGAATTTGGAAGTAACATTAACAGAATAAATTATAAGCCCTCCTCATTAGTTACATAAATAATCTTCCAGTGAAATCTTAAGACTAATTATTGTACTGGTGATTTGTAAATGAATTAGTCTCTGTTGAGCCTGTTTAAACTAGCTCTTGAGTAGGAAGTTCTATATTAATATCAAGTGCCCTTTGGCAATCCCTTTTAAAGAATAAATGCTCATAGTTTTATTTTCATTTCTCTGACATTTTCTTTGGAAGCTTTCTTTCCTGTTTAAAAAATTCCTGAAGTCCACACTGAGTTTAATATGGGAAAGGAAACAGAATGTCAGGAAAACTATACACAGCCTTAGAAAGAAATGTAGAAAATGAAACTCCTCCTCAGTTCTGAGTGCTCACTGTGGTGTCAGTGCAGAACCGATGCACATGAAAGCTATGGTGGGGGGGATCCCCTGGGAGCCTCTGAGCGCTCACTGTGGTGTCAGGCAGACACGTGCACACCAATGGGACTGTGGTTGGAATGCAAGCTAAGCAGAACAGCATTTTATTGTAATTTGAAAACGTTGGATATTACAGCTACTCGTATTTACATGCAAGTCTTTGGGGAGCGAGATAGTAAAGATGCCTAATTAGCCTGGGGTTGGTCTGCATGTCGTCTCTGGTCTTCCTTCTATGCTCTTGCCCTCTTGAGTGTCACTGAGAGCTTAGTGTTCTTCCATTCACTTACTCTCAAAGCACAGTTGTCCTGACAGCTATCTGTTGTGAATAGAAGATAATAAAATGGATGTTGACTACTTAAACATTTAGCACAAGTTTTAAATGAAAAATATCAGAAGGCCTTATTAATTCAAGATTTGATATAGTTAGATTTGGGGAATTATTTGATATGTACATATCATATCAAATGGTGGTAAATAGTCAAAGAAATTTGTGGACATTGTGTTTAAAATGGGGCCCTGAGGGACTTCCCTGGTGGTCCAGTGGTTAAGGTTCTGTACTTCCAGTGCAGGGGAACTAGATCCCCGCATTCCACAAATTTCTTTGACTACTTACAACCAAAAGTAGGTACATCTGTTACATTATTATAGTACAAACAATTATGAATCAGATTGCACCTAATTGAGACTGGTAATTGAAGCCTAACTTGAAAACCAATTTCCAGACATGCTAAGAAACAGACAAATATCTCCTCCATGAGGTGTTCTTCAGTTCCCTTCAAAGAATTCCCGGGCCCCCAAAGATTCCTGTTCCAGGGTAGCTTAAGTCTTTGCTCTCCTTAATAAAGCAAAAACAAACAAAAAATACTGAAACCCACAAAGTCCAACAAGTGGGGGGCAGGGAAATCAATAAAAGACAATGGCATTTCACTATCAAATAATGGGGCCCTGAAATTTTAAGTGGTATGAATGATGGTTCAGTTCTCAATTATATTATTTCCCATGGAGCTGTATTACTCTCAGAAACCATCAGTCTGTGGCATTTTTTGCTCTGCCACATCTCTTTTCCCTTTTAGGAATTAATTCTAAATGTTTGCACTGAGTCTTCTATCAACGAAGTTTGGATGAGGTGGTCTTTCAGTCCTGTCATTGGTCAGTGAAGAGGAATTTATCTGCTTCAGCTAAAATGAATTCTTTGTCTGAACTGTGAAGCAAAGATGGGTGTGTCCAGAAATATTGTCATCATAATGGGTCTAGGTTTTTTTTCTTTTTTTGAGATAAAAGAACATATAAAATATGTCATAAAATACAACATATATAATATAAAATAACTGCATATATATGTATATTTACAGTTTAAAATCCAACAATATAATGACCATACATATACCAACAAACCATCCATCTTTAAAAATAGGAAATTACCAATGTCTTCCAAGTTCTTCCTGGGCCCTTCCATCTCCCCAGAGAGAACCACTATCCAGAATTTTGTGCTTTTCATTCCATTGTTTTTCTTTAAACTTTTTCTTTTAGTTGAACCACATAACGTATTTATTCTAAAACACTGTAGTTGAGCTTGCCTGTTTTTTGCCTTTATAATATAAATATCAAATATACATATAAATAAATATATAGTTTAGATGGAGTCTTACTATATGTGTTATTTTGCAAGTTGTTTTGTTCCCTAAACATTATGTTAATGGGTTGTGTATGCCCGTAATTTATTAATTTACACTGCTATGGAATATTTCTTTGTGGGAAAATACCCATGTTGATGGCTAACTAGGTGGCTTTCAGTATATTGTCGTTGCACACACAGCTTTGAGCATATTTCTGTACATGTGTCATGGTTTATTAAGAGTTTCTTAGGCCAGGGACTTCCCTGGTGGCACAGTGGTTAAGAATCTGCCTGCCAATGCAGGGGACACGGGTTCGATCCCTGGTCCGGGAAGATCCCACACGCTGCGGAGCAACTAAGCTTGTGCACCACAACTACTGAGCCCACATGCTGCAACTACTTGAGCCTGCGCGCCTAGAGCCCGTGCTCCACAACAAGAGAAGCCACTGCAACGAGAAGCCCGTGCACCGCAACAAAGAGTAGCCCCCACTTGCCATAACTAGAGAGAGCCCGCACTCAGCAACGAAGACCCAACGCAGCCAAAAATTAAATTAAATTAAATTAAATTAAATTAAAAAAAGAGTTTTTCTAGGCCAGGATTCCTAGTTCATAATGTCTGCACGTCAATTTTACTAGATGACAAGTTTTCCATTTTTGCCAGTCTGGTGCCTTTGAAATAGTTTTTCACTGTGGGGTGTGTTTGTGTGTTTGTGTGTGTGTGTGTGTGTGCGTGCGTGTGTATGTCTTTACTTTGTTCCCCAGTTTTTATTTTGAAAAAATATTTCAAAACTACAGAACAGTTGCAGGAATAGTATAATGAATATACCCTTCACATAGATTCACCAATTAACGTTTTGCTACATTTGCTTTGTCTTTTTACACATGCTTGGGTGCTCACACACATGTGTATTTTATTTTTCTGAACCATTTGAGAGTTAGTTGTAGATACTGCGCTTTCTACCCATATCTAATTCAGCATATATTTCTAAAGAACATGGTCATTTACTGATATAATCACAATACCATTATCATGCTCAGGAAAGTTGACATTTCATTGTTTACATAATCATTATCTAATATACAGTCCATAGTCAGATTTCCTCAGTTGCCACAATAATGTGCTTTCCTTCAACAATTTTTAAATTGATTTTTTTATCGCTGAGTGAATTATTATAAGGCACATACCCTTGTAACCATCATCTAGGACAAAAACCCAGAATTTTGCCAGCCTCCCCAGAAGCCCTTCCATGTAGCTCACCCCAATCACATTCCTCTCTTTCCATCCAAAACTACCTACTATCCTGACTTCCATAGTAGGAAGTAACTTCCCTGTTTTTCTTAATGGCTTTATCACCTAAGTCTTTATCCCTGTCACTTTAGTCTTGCCCATGGTTATTTCTGACTTGATATTCCTTTTAAGTCTTTTTTTTTCCCTTTTAAGTCACTTAATCTACTGGTTCCCCTTCCATCCTCTTATTTTCCTTACACTGTATCTGTTAAAGGAACCTGGCGTGTCGGACCTGTAGAGTTTCCAACAGTTTGGGTTTTGCGGATTGCACGCTTACGGTGCAGTTGAACGTGTTCCTTTCTTCTCTACGTTTCCTGTAGATTGGCCACTGGATCCAGAGGCTGCCTAATCAAGTTCGTGTTTGATCCTATTGGCAAGGCTATAGGTCTATGTAGGCATCTAAGTTTTTGCTTCACTTTACCATTTTGGTGTTAGTGGCTATTGAGGCTCAATGCCTAGACCTACTGACTCACTGGGAGTTGGAAAATGGTGATATTCTATTTCTGTCATTTCACATAATAGCTAGAACACTTTAATAAGGAACTGCTTCCCCTCATATACTATTTAGTTACACAGTTATAGGAAAGTTAGGATAAATGCTCAATTTTTGCTCTTGTTTATCTGGTTTTCAAAATAATAAATTGGTTCCCTCTCATCCTCAGAAGGTCACCAATTAGTGGGGTTTTTTTGAGAATCATTTTGAATTTGTAGATTTAAATATATTTGGGTTTGAATGCTTTGTATTTCTTATCCTTGTTGGAGTTCAGATTGTTCCATTTTGGCCAGTAGAAGTTGGCTCTGCGTCCTTTTGACATGACACAAGGACTCTGCAATAGTTTCCTCGCTGTCTGGCATGTCAAAATGGTCTCAGAATCTCTCATTGTTGTTTTAATGTATGTTCCTTTGATTACTAATGAGGTTGAGCATCTTTTCACATGTTTATTGGTTTCTTCTTCAAATGCCTGTTTATGTCTTTTGGCCTTTTTTTTTTTTTTTCCTGGTACGCAGGCCTTTCACTGTTGTGGCCTCTCCCGTTGTGGAGCACAGGCTCCGGACGTGCAGGCTCAGCAGCCATGGCTCACGGGCCCAGCCGCTCCGCGGCATGTGGAATCTTCCCGGACCGGGGCACGAACCCGTGTCCCCTGCATCGGCAGGCAGACTCTCAACCACTGCGCCACCAGGGAAGCCCTTTTTGGCCATTTTTCATGTGGGTCATTAGTTCCTTTCTTAATGATTATAAGAGTTCTTTATTTTTTCCTAGATACTAATATTTTTGGTCACATGTTTGCAGATGTCTTCTCCCAGTTTGAGGCTTGTTTCTTCAGTTTTGGTGCCTCTTGATGATCAGAAGTACTTAATGTAGTTGATTCATAGATCTTTTCCATTACGGTTTTCACTCTTTGACTCTAGATGTTTAATAAAAGCATGAAACTATTGATTGTCCGTTGCTAATCTGAAACCCTTTCAGAATAGTCCCAGCTCAAAGCCTGAGTTTCAGAGATGGAGGCTATTTGTGGGTGTCAGGCTCCAGGGTCACAGATAGCTCTTTTGGAGTTGTCTTCTACATTAGTCAAACACAGCAGTGTGTTTCATTAAAAGTCATGTTTAATTTTCACTAGATTTTTAAAAAATGTGACAAGTTACTATCAAAGAATTGTAGAATGACTGTTAAAGACCAACAATAACTAAAAAGAAAATTCTTAATAATTCTTTGAAGGTAAGGAAAATATAAAAGAAATGTAAACCTGTTACTAACATGAAAACTGAGCAGAACTTCTAAAGCTGAGCTTTTTATAGTTGTATTCAAGCCTTTGCTGGCTCAGCAGGAAATTGAAAGGGAAGCAGCAGCCATCAATCTGAGTAAATGTGTCCTGCTTTCTTTTTCTCCATTCGAAATTCCTTAGCTTTCTAAACACACTCAAGTTTTGCTGTAAGTTATGTGATTTTAAAGTGATCATCTTTGAAATAAGGCAGTCACAGAAGGAGAAATACTGTATGATTCCACTTAAATGAAGTATCTAAAATAGTCAAATTTATAGAAGAAGAGAGTAGAGTGGTGGTTGCCAGGGGCTGGGGGGAGTGGAAAATGGGGAGTTGCTAATCAGTGGGTATAAAGTTTCAGTTATGCAAGATGAATACATTCTAGAGACCTGCTGTACAATATAGTGCCTATAGTTAACATTACTGTATTGTACACTTAAAAATTTGTCAGGAGGGCAGATCTCATATTAAGCGTTCTTACCACAATAAAATAAAAATAAGGACAATGTGGTGGGTTTTCCATAAAGCTAAATTTGTTCTGAATTTGTGTCCTTTCTAGTTTTTGCTGTTTAAAATTCTAAGAAATAAAGGTACTAGGCAATGATTTTTCTTTTTTTTTTTCTTGGCTGCGTTGGGTCTTCATTGCTGTGCGCGGGCTTTCTCTAGTTGTGGGGAGCAGGGGCTACTCTTCGTCACGGTGCGTGGGCTTCTCATTGCGGTGGCTTCTCTTGTTGCGGAGCACAGGCTCTAGGCGCACAGGCTTCAGTAGTTGTGACACACAGGCTCAGTATTTGTGGCTCGTGGGCTCTGGAGCGCAGGCTCAGTAGTTGTGACGCACGGGCTTAGTTGCTCCGCGGCATGTGAGATCGTCCCGGACCAGGATTGAACCCGTGTCTCCTGCATTGGCAGGCAGATTCCTAACCACTGTGCCACCAGGGAAGTCCCTTTCTTTTTTTTAAAACATCATTACTTAACAAAATAAAAAGTAAGAAATCCTGAAAAAAGAAGTCTGCTTTTTCGAAAGGCATACACTTTTGGTATGAGGAAAGGTAGACAAGGCAGGATGCAGCATGGCCTGGTGGCCAAGAGAGTGGACTCCAGAGTGGGTGCACCGGGCTCTTCCCCCACTCCCACCCCACCCCCACCTCTTACAAGCCTTGAAACCTTGGGAAGTCGCTCTGGTGCTCTTGGGAAATGGGGGTAGTACCTCATGGGGCTGTTTCAAGGATTGAGTTTATCCATGTGAGAAGCTGAGAAAATGGACAGACTTTAGAAATGGTAACCATGATAGATGTCATGTGACATCTGCTTAGGAGAAGGTAACATTTCCTCATGGAAAATGGAGCCCTAGGGCTTATTATACTCCTTAGTCAAAAGTCCTCCTATCTGTTTTAGTTTCCCATTGCAGCCATAACTAATGACCACAAATTTACTGGCTGAAAGTAGTACAAATTTATTATCTTAGACTCTGTAGGTCAGGAGTCCGGTGCTAAATCAAGGTGTCAGCAGGGCTGCATTCCTTTCTGGAGGTTCCAGGGGAGAATCCGCTTCCTGCTCCTTGAGGTTGTTGACAGAATTTAGTTTCTTGGCAGTTATAGGACCAAGGTCTGCTTTGCTAGCTGTCAGCTGAGGGTAGTTCCCAGCTTCTAGAGGCTGCAGCATTCCTTGACTCCCAGCCCTCTTCCTTCGTCTTCAGAGCCAGCTGCTGCAGATGAGTCCTTTTCATGTCCCATTTCTTTGACCCTGTCTTCCATCCTCTTAGACTATAGGAACCCATGTGATTCGATTGGGCCCACCCAGATAATCCAAGATAATCTCCCTATTGTAAGGTCAGCTGGTTAGCAACCTTAACTCCAGTGCCACCGTAATTCTCCTTTGCCATGTATGGTAGCACAGTCACAGGTTCCAGGATTAGGGTGCAAACATCTTTGAAGGGGCCGTTATTCTGCCTACCACATCCAGTGAACTGGAATTTCACTGGGGTCTGTAACAGGTCATTTATGTTTACCTTTTATTTCCTCATCAAAAAAGTTAAGTGACCTACCACATAGGATAGGTAGTTTTTTTTTAACATCTTTATTGGAGTATAATTGCTTTACAATGGTGTGTTAGTTTCTGCTTTATAACAAAGTGAATCAGCTATACATATACAGATATCCCCATATCTCCTCCCTCTTGCGTCTCCCTCCCACCCTCCCTATCCCACCCCTCTAGGTGGTCACCAAGCACCGAGCTGATCTCCCTGTGCTATGCGGCTGCTTCCCACTAGCTATCTGTTTTACGTTTGGTAGTGTGTATATGTCCATGCCGCTCTCTCACTTCGCCCCAGCTTACCCGTCCCCCTCCCTGTGTCCTCAAGTCCATTCTCTACGTCTGTGTCTTTATTCCTGTCCTGCCCCTAGGTTCATCAGAACCTTTTTTTTTTTTTAGATTCCATATATATGTGTTAGCATACGGTATTTATTTTTTCTCTTTCTGACTTACTTCACTCTGTATGACCGTCTCTAGGTCCATCCACGTCACTACAGATAACTCAGTTTCGTTTCTTTTGGGATAGGTCATTTTTACTGAGCACTTGCTGTGAGCTTGGCCCTGTGTGCTAACTGTATGCTCAGGAAGAGTCTGTGAGGCAGGTTCTATTATTATCTCCATGTTATAAACGAGGAAACTGCATTTTGGAGGAGTTAAGTAATTGATCAAAATAATTCAGCTGGTGAGGGGATCAGACATTTCAAGTGGATTGCTGTACCTCAGAGGTTTGGCTAGAAATCCCCCTTCATATGGCAGTGCATACTAATTAGAAATAAATATTTTGATTAAAACAAATGTTTCAATTTTGCTAATAGAAATTATTATTCATGTTCATGGACATGGTAAGAAAATAAAATTTCTACTGTAGCTTAGCCAAGTTGACACATAAAATTAACCATCACAGTGCAGTGCTGTTTAGCTTATTCCTCTAGCCCTTTGCAATCCAATATGGCAGGCACCAGATGTTGACTACATGAAGTGTAGCTAATCTGAACTGAGGTATGCTGTAAGCGCAAATTCACACCAAATTTAGAAGACATGGTACAAACAAAAAGATTGTAAACTATCTCATAATTTTAATGTTGATTGATGTTATATTGATTACATGTTGAAATAATAGTATTTTAGATGTGTTGGGTTAAATAAAATGTATCAATCACTTTAAAAAAACAATGAAACCCAGTATGTATTGAAATTAGATATAAGGAGAATGGTTGCATTGTAAAATATTTTAAATAAAACTGTCCGAAAATGCAAAAAAATTTGATTTCTGGCTTGTGCTAAGTCACAAACTGTCTTTTGAAGTCAGAATGTTGTTTTTGCTGAGATGATGATGGTTTGTGCCAAGAGAGATCTGATTTGTAATAGGGTGGATGGGTTCAATACTTCATTAGTGAGATATTTGACTGCATGTTTTGTTATACTATAAGTGATATGTAGTCAAACAAGAAAAATTTCCTAGCAACAGTTGTTTTCTTCAACCAGAAGAATGTCTTTATGTACTCATTTTCTTAATGTCCAAAGGATAAAAAAGTTTATGAATTTAGCATCTTATATTCTTATCTTATTCTAAGATAGTATATCTTATCTTATATTTTTGATTAACTAAGTAGGGAACCACATGGTTTTTATGACAGACCCAATTGTTGGACATAGTTATCTCACTTGCCTTCATAAGCCTCTTTTTATCTCTTCTTCATTAATTACATACCCAAACTTTTTTTTAAACACTCATCAGGTCTCTAGGTTCTAGCTCATTTCATTTGTTTATTCAGCAACTGTTTGAATACTGTATGCTAGGAGGTCCTAGGAGTATTGTGCCCTCATGAAACTTAAATATATTTGTGAAGGATTCAAACATGAATGAAAGAATTACACAAATCAGGAAGTACATGGATGCTATCAATGTGAATAAAAGGTTCTTATCTGAATCGAAGGGCAGAGGACAGGGGAAAGCCTTGATCTAAAGGATGAATAGCATTTAGCCAAACCAAAATTGGGATTGACCAGTCTAGGTCAAGGGATTTATTTTGCAAAGGTCCTATCCCAGGAAAGAGCTTGGCAAGTTGGAAGAGCAACAGCAAGAATGACTCTGGGGTGTGTGTGTGTGTGTGTGTGTGTGAAAGTGGCTCTCAAGGAATAGTGTAAGGCATAGGCGCTGAGTCCTGTAGAGCTCTGTTCAGAGCAACAAGTAGACCTGGATATTGTGTGATGATCCACCAAGCAATACGTATGGCCTCTTTCCCCAGAACTCCATCATCATGGGAATGTGGTCTGTAGATAGGGTGACCATATAATTTATCATCCAAACCAGGATACTCTTGAGAGTGAAACGGGGCACTATTAATTATGCTGGGACAATAAGTATAAACCAGTATGTATAACTTGGGCAAGCCAAGATGTATGATCACTATGCTTAGAGACAGGTTCTCAACCACTTCAGTAAGCCTGAAGTTGCCTAGGAGCCATGCTCTGAAATTACAGGGTTAGGCGTGTGTTCCTGCTTTCTCACATTCCCCCCTCCTTCACCCATGGATAACTCCGAGAGAAGGTCACCGGCAGAACCTGCACCAAGTCTAGACCACAGAGTCACAGCCCTATTGCCCACCCAACTACAGCCTAGTGTTTTTCAGATTGCCATCTCATGAGAGCTCAGATCCTTGACGTACATCAGGTCTTATTAATGTGTTTTCAGAATTAAAGTCTTAAAAACATCTGGGAAAGCAAGTGAGGCCTTAAACATTTAACACGTGAACTTTTCCCACTAGAACCTTTCCTACCTTACTTTTCATTGATGACGTGACCTAATTATATGTTCCCAGATGGTGGCCAGGTGGAATGGGTGCCGTCTGGTTATAACCTCTTCCAGAGTAAACATGTTTTGTGATTTAGCCCCTATGTTGGATGATATACGGAGCAGAGTACCCACAGGAAACCGTCCCATAGGTGTGAAACCTTTTTTTTTAGTTTCAGATCATGATGACTATTCTTTTTTTTTTATTGGAGTATAATTGATTTACAGTGTCGTGTTAGTTTCAGGTGTACAGCAAAGTGATTCAGTAACCTTCTTTAACAATTACAGTGGCATGAAGTAGTAAAGAAATCTTTTCACTATTGATTGGATTTTTTATCAAATCAGCTGTTGGCCAAATCTGTGTAGTAAGGATTAATGGAGCTTTATTTCCTGCTCTCCTCTGTGCCTGAGTCACTTTCTACAGCAGGGCCCTCAGGGAGCCCTAGTAATTCCTTCAGTTTACCGAGACATGGGTCACTTTGCATCAGATAATATTCAGTCACAAGGTGAAGATGTGCACTTTGAAACAGTCTACTATTTCTTTAGAAGTTTTACTATTTCTTTTCAAACTGCATTAATATTCTTACTTTCTGTTTTACAAGTCGGAAAATGTGAAGAATTCACCCGGAAATAAGTAGAATACTCCATGCTCTGCCCATTTTAATCAGGTAAAGAACAAGAAAACTCTGTGGTTATTTTTAGCATTATTAGCACCAATTGAAATGACTTGTCTTTAATTAATTTAATTTGATTAATTATAGCCATTTCAACTTCGTGTGGACACATAAGGGTCAGGATGATATTTCATTCCATCTTTAATTTCTGGGCTTAAGTGCTGTGACTTTTTAATTGTGTTTGTTCCTGAGAAGTACCTGGGTTTTTTAATACAAGCTAGAACTCGACATTTGGGATTTGTCTATAAACCTATTTCAAACAATTATTTCCTAGGCTTATTTTTTTTTCAGACAGCATTTCACTATAGTAAGCACAGTTGTATGCATCTAATAATCATTCAATAAACATTTGCTGAATGCATGACAATTGTAGAGAAGCTCAAAATTATATAGAGTAAGTGACATAGGGAATTCATAGGTGTCGTTGTCTTTCTTTGTGGATTTGAGTAACTTGAGTCTAGAGAAATTTAGGATAGTATCTGATAAAGTCAATCAGTGTGATTTCTTCTGGTCGTATACTCAATTCACCATTTGTTTTCATTCATATGTTCAGTATTTACCCATTGAGTACTTGCTAAGTAGAAAACACTAGTTATGTTAATATTATTTTGTGTATATATTAAAAATTATATAATAGCACTTATGATTTCATGGTAATTAGATTATATTGAATTTGGAAACAATCTAAATATTCAGCTACAGGAAAATGGTTTAATTATGGTATGTCCATAAAGAGGAATGTTATTATGTTTCAATAATATTTAATTGCATGGGAACATATGCACAATTATTAAATTTAAAAAAAAAAAAGGCTAGTGTGATACATTTTTAGAGAGGATAATGACCAGGAAATACAACAAAAATTTAAGTATGTATCTTCAGATAGTAGGATTATGGATGATTTTTATATTTTTTCTTCTGTATAACTTTATGTATTTTTAAATTTTTTGCAATGAATATGCATTTTCTTTATAATAGAAATTTGTTTAAAAAAATCAGTGTCACATTTATCATAAGGCATGGCTACTATTTAAAACTCATGAAAGCTCTGGGTTTGAGGTTTTCTTTCTCAAGTTGTCTCTGTGTTTTCAGAGACCTAGAGAGTCATATAATCTTAGAATTTGAAAAGGATCATCTGGCCCAACCCCCAGCCTCAAGCGTAAATTCTCTGTAGCCCTGTGTGTTCCCACTTTTCACCTCCACTGATAAGAAAAGCACCCCACAGGACAGCCATCTTTGGGCAGTCCTAATTTTTAGGGAGCTGTTTCTTATACTAAGCAAAAATACGTCTCCTTGTAACTCCTACACAATGGTCTGATCTTGCCTTAGCAGTCACAGAAAATAAATCCAGATCCTCTTTCACATCACAGCCTTTCATATAGTAACCCCAAATCAGCATTTCTCAAATTTTGTTATACAAATTACCTGGGAAGCTTGTTAAAAAGCAGAGGCGTAGACCCCACCGCAGAACTGGCATCTCTGGAAAGTGGAGCCCGGTGTGCATCAGATATGCTGTTAGAAAGGCGACTGGTGGGTAAGCAGCCAGGAAGTCACACATGTCCTTCAGAGACTTTACACTGAATATGGTTATATTTCTTTACAGGGGCAACGAGCCACAGAATAAAGGAAAACCATGTACATATCCACTTCATTCTTTCAAAAATATTCTGGGCCAGAGTTCAGCTTACTATATACACAGCCTTGATTTCATTTTTAATTTTTGTTAGCTCTTTATTGGAGACGTAATTTTTAATTATAAAAGTGATGCATATTTGTTGTAAAGAGTTTTTTTAGATAAATATTTTTAAAGCTTGTCTTGTCCTCCATTCCTTTCCCAGAGGTAATTTCTGTTGATAGTTTGGTCCATCATTCCAGACTTTTTTCTTTATGTGTAATACACACACACACACACACACACACACACACACACGTGCACATGCACATGTACACGCATCCATACATGCTTTTGGGTTTTTGATAGAATGAGATCATATTCCTTGTACTGTTTTGCAAGTATACTGAAAGCTCCATGCAGGCACATAGTGCAGTTTTATTATCACACCTGAAGAAATTAACACTAATTCCGTAATATCATCTAATATTCAGGTAGTTTGCAGATTTCCCTGATTGTCTCGTTAATAACTTTTTACAGTTATTTTGTTTGAGTCAGGATCCAAACAAGATCTGCCACTGCATTTGACTGATGAGTCTCTTAAGTCCCTTTTATTTTTTTGTTTTTTAATTTTTTTACAAAGATATAAACTGTCTTTATTTTCAGATGTCTTAAGTCCCTTTTAAACTGTAATAGTTCCTTCTCCCTCATTTTTCTCTTATCATTTATTTGTTGAAAAACTGGGCTTATTTTTCCTTTAAATTTCCCATGCTCTGGCTGTGGCTGAGTGCATCCATTTAGTGTCATTCTGTTTATCTCTTGGTTCCTCTCCTCTCTGCATTTCCCATAAACTGATAGTTGGATCTGAAGGCTAAATCAGATTTAGGTTCAATTTTTTGGTAAGAGTACTTTGTAGACAGTGTCATGTTTAGTTATATTGAATGAACTTGCTTTTTTTTCACTTAATATGTTGTGTACATCTTTCCCTGTTGGTACTTATAGATCTATCTCATTCCTCCTTTAGCTGCTTCATAATTTCCTAGTATGGACTACCATGATCTATTGAATCCTTATTAATATAGATTACTGGCAGTTTGTAGTTTTTTTTAACAATGCAGTAAATCTATTGAATTCTTAGAGAAGTTCAAAACAGATTAATAAACAGAGATAGAAAAGGTAAGTTAGTGGTTTAGATGTTTAAGAATTTTTAGTTTTATATTAAAACTGAAATATTTATAAACCTCTAATTGCTAAGTAGGTTCATTATGTATTAGGAAAAAGGCAATCTGGAGAAGAGTTGGTTTGTCTTTGGTGTCTTTGGATTTGATGTGTGTTTCATTCCAGAAAAGAATGATGGGGTGATGTGAGGAAAGGTATGCGTCAGACTAGCAATGATGTAATCATGCTCTCCTCCAGCAGATGGATGGAAATGTAGTTGTTTGGTTTTCAGAAGGGGAGCGATGTAGTGTGTCCTGTGCCATTTAAGCGTTTATTTTTAATTTATTCACCCATCCATCTGTTTATCTCAGATACCCAGCTAGCTGAGAATCTGCATGTAGTATTGATGTAACACAAAACCTTTCTGGTTTTTAGTGTACCCATTTATAAAATGGGAATAATTACAGATTTCTCTGGCTCATTGTCATCCTCATGGTCATATAATGGTATTATAAGTATTTGATGTGATCACTTAAACCTAAAGAATTTTCAAACTGCAAAACCTTAGAGCTGTTTTTATTTTGGGGGGAACTGTTTATTTATGGTTTTCTTTTTCTTTTATTTATAGGTAAACATTGGAAACTCCATATGATAAACCAGTATTTCTACAGAAAAATGGCAGAGAAGTCAGTACTGAATGTAGTAAGTTGGCATTCTTCTTCAGGAAAAACTATACTAGGCCTCTTTGTTATCTTGGGTGATGCCATACTCCAAGTGGACTAATCTGAAATTCTTTCACCTAGAGATAATGTATAAGTCTTAGAACTCCTCATTCTCATGTTGCTATTTATGTACATAATTAAAATTCTAAGTTAAAAAAAAAGTTGTCCTGCTTTTTTTTCTCTTATTATTTATTGAGTGACAGTTTAAGTGTATCTGATGTCCCTGTGTGTGTCTCTGAGTGTACCTGTATGTGTGTGTGGGGGTATGCGTGTGTGCATGGTGTGTGTGTATGTTAAAACCATTCACTCTGCTTCTTAGCATCAGCTGTCAGGCAGTCTCCAAAGGTCAAGTTGAGAAAAGTGGCTCTGGAGCAGAGAGACGATGCTTCTGTTGCCAGCACAAGGAGCAAAACTTGTAAGTAAAAGTTTGCCTGACCCTGATGAGAAGACATACAAAAGAACAATGACTGTGACCCCTTATTGTGTGCCATTGCCTCCCAGCTTGTACAGATCTTCCGGTTCTTGACTGCCAGCGGGAGATGCATAATGACGTAGTCTCTGTCCTCTGCCAGCGGAGGAATGGTGTGTGGTTGTGTGTGTTGGTTCTCTGTATGTAGGCCTTGTATTTGCCTTTGTGGCCTCTAAGTGCACAGCTCATTGAACTCCGTCTTCCCGGTGCTGGTGGGAACAGCAGGAGTTTCTTTTGACTTGTCAGCCAGCCAGGAAGGATGGGTGGGGAAACTATATGAAAGAGGATTGAGAATTTCCAAATTTCAGTCAAGCTTAGAAATTATAAGTCATCTTTGTATTCTTATAGTGTCAATTTAATTCCTAAATTGTTGACCTTCCAGAACTGATAGCAGTTGGTAGGATAGCAATACACAAATGGAACATGCACATGTTAATGTTAAATACATTTGACAGAGCCAAGATGACAGGAACGGTGCCAGCATTGTTACTGGATTAATGAGCCGAAGCATATTTGTCTCCAGAATAATCCCCCTAGTGACCCAGAAATCTTTTATTTCCTGCTATACTGAAATACTTTCGTGTTACTATACCAGTCAACCAAATACATTAAAGCTGTGCCTAAATTATAATATCTCACTATAAATATACTATTATTGTTTCAGGCTTTTCCCGTTGCCTTGGCTTCCTCTGTCACCTCCAGAAAGTAGAGAATCCACAGGTTTCCTCACTCTTGATCTAGAGAAGATGAAGGAATGGCCCCCACCGCAGTGTGCTCTGGAGATCATCAATCAAAAGGTGTTTCAGAGTCTCCTAATTGGAAGGTATTACTTCCATTTTTAACACTTTAGTCGTGTTGAAACACTGCCTTAAAATCTCTTAACTCCTCCAAGGACGGTGGGTCTCACAGAGCTGGCACCCAGTAGTATCTGGCCCATATTTAGGATAACAAGTGAATCACCTCCCACCCAGGGCAACTCAGTTGCTTTTATGCTATGATCTTTTCCTTTCATGGCTGTTTGTATCCAGTGCTGCCTTTTTTTGTATTTAATACTTTTTGCATGCCTTCCATGAACTTTGAACTGCAGGGAATATAAATTTTTCATATTATAGTATCTTACATTTCCCTAGCTGTTTATACTTTTCTAATGCTATTTTCTATCTTTCCTTTTTGGCTTATTTCCTGACCTCAGTGCATTTGTACTCTGTTTTTCTCTGTCTTGAGGTAATACTCTCTACTTACATTTACACTCTTTACTCTGTTTCTTATGACCATTTTTTCTTATAATAAGACTGACTCTCAATCCAATTTATCTCTAACTTAATCAGGATGGTTCTATTTGAATAACTTTAGGGCTTTGGAGACAACGTTCTCTACCATACAGAGTGATTTAAGCTTCTCTGAAGAGACAGATGTGGCATGTTTTATTCTGTAATAATGTGTCCTAAGAAAGATTGCTTTGTCAAAAATCAAGATTTAAAAGCAATTGTTTCAGTGGGAAAGAAAGAGACTAGTGGCGCTAAAGAATGCCTTCATCAATCTTATCACCTATGTCACGCCTTGGGACAGAGTCACAATAATAGTAGTAGATAGAAGAATCGAGGCCCGCTGAGGGACCACCCACCCAGGCAGTGGACTAACAGGTGCCTGGGCTGCTGGGTCAGCAGCTTTTGTGCTAAGTGCAGTGCTGGATCCCAGCCCAGTAGAGGCCTGTGTGATGCAAAGCACTTCCCTAAATGGATCAATGACATTATATCTAAATGGCTCAAAGAAAATTCAAAATATATGTAAAATGCCTGTGTTCACATATAGAGATAGAAAAATGCAACTAGCTTGTGGTTAAATAGCAAATCTGTGACAGTTAAAATTAGGCCAAGTAATGAGTAATGATGATTTTCATTAGTTTAAAGATAAAATTCAGAATGCTTGAGCTCAGCAAAAAAAAGAGATTATGTTTTCCTCATTCTCCTATCTTGATGAACACACTTGGCACAATCTTTTGGAAAAGGCTAGGTATTTAGAGGAACATTTTCGTCTGTGACCAGCACTATTCATGATTATTTATAGGAGCTGAGGAATTTACTGTGAGTGTATGTTTTCACTTTTTATTTAATTCATTGCACCCACCCAAGTTAATGCAAAAACCACTGTCAGAGGGACCAGCAGTATATTTGTGGGACTACACCCTCATCCGAGGCTTAATTTTAATTAAAAGTAAATATTTGCAATAATGGTTTTGTTCACCACTGGTTGAAAGAAACTTGCTTGAGGTTTTGGTTTTCACCCTGTCTACCTCCTGTCTGATGTTTTGTTTCCCTTCTGAGAGGTTCAGATTTCAAGTCAATAATTAGCCAGCACATAGTTCTAAAGGTACAATTAGGTCAAACTCCAGATATAACCGAAGTTCAGGCTTATTTAAGTTTATGAAATGATAGCCAAGCACATTTCTCAGTGGGAGAAAAGTTTGTTTTCATAAACAAGCGTTTCACTATTTCACATTTTGTTCAGTGCTGAGTCACCTATATTTCACATTTAAGGGCCTTTATCATCTTAATCAGCTCTAGAACTTAGTTGTTCAACTTTAGCTGTGACTCTTGAAGGCAAAAGAAAAGCGAAGGAAGTGACTCTTCTCCCTGCCCACCCTCCCACCTGTGACGTAGTCTTCAGGCTCAGCATTGGCAAAGTCACTCCGTAAATTCTCTCTCCTCTCAGGTACACCCTGAAGGTACACACTGAAGACTCACTTCAGTGCTGGCCTGTTTTGGGAGTGTACAGGACAGGTGGAACAAAAAACAAATGCAAAGATGGAGGAAAATCCAGGATGCGAAGACTGCTCCCCACACTCAAAAGTGAAGTCATTAGTGAGTCCTTTAAATGCTTATTTGACACAATACTGGGATTTTGTTAGTGACCCCAAATTTGAGTGTGGTTGGAGGAATGATTTTTTTAAAATAAATTTATTTATTTTATTTATTTTATTTTTGGCTGCACTGGGTATTTGCTGCTTTCTCTAGTTGCGGTGAGCGGGGGCTACTCTTCATTGCGGTTCACGGGCTTCTCATCATGGTGGCCTCTCGTTGCGGAGCACGGGCTCTAGGCACGTGGGCTTCAGTAGTTGCAGCATGCGGGCTTAGTAGTTGTGGTGCGCGGGCTCTAGAGTGCGGGCTAAGTAGTTATGGCGCACGGTCTTAGTTATTCCAAGGCATGTGGCATCTTCCCGGACCAGGGATCGAACCCATGTCCCCTGCATTGGCAGGCGGATACTTAACCACTGCACCACCAGGGAAGTCCTAGACAAGATTTAATGTCTTATTACTTTCAGTATGAATAGGAATTTTAATGTCTGGCTAAGAGTAGTACCAGCTGAGATCCTACAAGTCGTGCTTTAATGGATAGATATGTTTAATTTAAAATTAATATCTGTTTGCATAGTAAGGTATGCCACTGTCCTTTAAAAATCTCTTAGCTTAAACATGCACCATACAATATCTGCTGTTGTAATATACTTTTTAAAATTCATTGATAGTATAAACTTCATCTCACTAAAATGATGACAAAATCAGAATATCATTAGACACCAAATTTGAATGTTTCCTTAAGTAAATTTCAAATTAGAGCTTAAGTGAATGCGATGGCCTCTGTGCAGAAGAGAGTTAACATAGCAGGCCTGAGACTGCCATCTTTAGAAAGACTTTCTTGCAGGGTTGGCCCTTAGGAAACTCAGCTTCTCAGAAGTTCCCCAAGCTGATAAAGGCTGAGGCACCAGACTTTGCTCTGTCAGGTCACGTAGATTGTTTGTGCAAATGATGTGATTTATGGCAAACACCTGATTTTCTTCTGGGGCTCGTGAATTTTGGTAGTTGCTAGGCAGGGGCTGCTTCTGCGACCAGCCCCTAGTAAAAACCTTGTGTGCTGAGTCTCTTTAATGGGCTTCCCTGCGGCAGAAGCATTGCACGTGTGTGGCGGCAGTTTTTCTGCTGGAGAAGGGAAGACACTCATGTATCCCTGTTAGGCTGGGCGGGAGAGAGTCTCTGAAGCTTATGCGTGCATTTCTCCAGATTCTGCCCTTGTCTTTTTCTCTCGCTGGTCTTGTTGTGTACGCTTTGCCGTGATAAACCTAAGCCACGAGGACAACCGTATGCTGTCCTGTGAGTCATTTCAGCGAATTGCCGAATGTGTGGGTAATCTTGGGGACACGCAAAACAGCATGTTGAGATGCTATTTGTCTCATTTATGTTGTGCCATCTTCCCCTCTGCTTTAGAGGAAAAACATAAATATAAAAGGACTATTATATTTACATTAAATATTTCCAGGTCACAAGACATTAAAAAACAGTTTTTATTCGTCTTCCTCAAGCAACAAGAAAGTAGTTTTTGAAAGCCACCAAAAACTAAGCTCCCTTATTTAGACCAAATTAGTGATTGGATTTTTTTTTCTGATTCTTACAATAGAGTCTTTCTTCCTTCCCTCACGCTATGGAGGCAAGCTGTTTGGGCTAGTTCATAAGTAAATAGGTCATAAACTGCACTCCATTCAAAAGTGACGTACTTATGAAAGCATTTATTTGTCCTACAGAGAGAGCACTAGCTCATTTCAAATATTGTTCTCAGCCCAGATCAGAATGCTAAAGAGCACACATTGCACATTTTGTTTTAAACACAATAGTTTGTTTGTTTTTTGATGGTGCCATAAATACTTCCCTGGGAAAGCACTACCAAATAGGTAAGATTTTAGACTGTGTGGGATCATAGACCTAAATGTAAGAGCTAAAACCAGAACTCTCAGAAGATGACATAGGAGTAACTCTTGGTAAAGGAGTAAATCATGACCTTGTGTTGGGCAATGGTTCCTCTGATACAACACCAAAAGTACAAGCGACAGGATAGATAAATTGGGCTATCTCAAAATTTAAAAGCTTTAGTGCTATAAACAATACTATCAAGAAAATTAAAAGACAACCCATTGAGTGCAGAAAATATTTGTATAATAAGACGTATATCTGATAAGAGTCGGTGTCCAGATATATGAAGAACTTTTACAACTCAACAATAGAAAGACAAATAACCCAGTTAAAACTGGGCAAAGGATTTGAACAGACATTTTTCCAAAGAAGGTATACAAATGGCCAATAAATACATGAAAAAGATGTTCAACATCCTTAGTCATTAGGGCAATACAAGTGAAGACCACAGTGAGATACCACATCACATCTACTAGGATGGCTATAATAGAATAGGCAGACAATAACAAGCATTGATGAGAATGTGAAGAAAACAGTCCAGCAGTTCCTCAAAATATTGAGCCTAGAGTATTCATATGACCCAGAAATTCCATTCCTAGGTATATACCCAAGAGAAATGAAAACATGGTCCTCATGAAAACTTGTACACACATGTCCATAGCATCATTATTCATAACAGCCAAACAGTGGAAACAACTGAATGTCCATCAACAGATGAATAGGTAAACAAAATGTATTTTCACACAATGGAATATTATTCAGCCATGGAAGGAATGACGTACTGATAAATGCTACATCGATGACACTTTGAAACCTTATGCTAAGTGAAAGAAACCAGTCACATATTGTATTGTAAGATCACATATGGTATGATTCCATTTACTTGAGATGTCTAGAATAGGCAAATCCATAGAGACAGAAAGTAGATTAGTGGTTGCTTAGGGCTGTGTAGGGTGGGAGTGTTATCAGTCAGGGTTCAACTAGAGAAACAGAACAAGTAGGAGATATATACTGAGAGGTTTATTGCAAGGAATTTGCTTAGGTGATTGTGGGGGTTAGCTAGGCAAGTCCAGAATCCATAGGACATCAGGAAGGGCAGGCTCTCAGGTGTGAGCTGAAGCTATAGTCCATAAGTGGAATTTCTTCTTCAGGGAAACCTCAGTTCTGCTTTTAGGCCTTTCAGCTGATTGAATCAGGCCCACTTAGATTTAAGTCAACTGATTATGGACTTAATCACATCTAGAAAATAACTTTCACAGCAGTACCTAGATTAGTGTTTGATTGGACACCTAGGGACTGTAGTCTAGCCAAGTTGATACATAAAACTGACCATCATGGGCAGGGGCATGGAGGGAAAGTGACTGCTAATGGTTTTCTTTTTGAGGTAATGAGTATGTTCTAAAATTGAGGTGATGGTTGCACAACTCTGAATATATGGAAAACTATTGAATTGTACACTTTAAATGGGTGAATTGTATGGTTTGTGAATTATATCTCAATAAAGATGTTTTTTAAAAGACTGTGTATGTATTTGCATACCTGTGTTTATAGCAACACTATAAACACAATAATTCACAATAGCTGGGGGGTGGAAGCAACCCAAATGCCCATCGACAGATAAATAAAATGTAATATATCCATAAATGGAATATTACTCAGCCTTAAAAATGAAGGAAATCTAAAACCCAAAAAATTTTTTTAAAAAGGAAAGAAATCCTGTCAACATGCTACAATGTAGATGAAACTTGAGGACATTATTCTAATTGAAATAAGTCACAAAAGGACAAATACTGTGTGATTCCACTGATATGGTATCTAAAGTACAGTGGTCCCCCCTTATCCATGGTTTTGCTTTCTGCAGTTTCAGTTACCCAGTTTCAGTTACCCATAGTCAACCAAGTTCCCAATATATTAAATGGAAAATTCCAGAAATAAACAATTTGTAAGTTTTAAATTACCATTATGAGTAGTGTGATGAAATCTTGCACCATCCCACCTGGGACATATAAAAGTTATGTTTATATTGTATTGTAGTTTATTGTGTGCAATAGCATTTTGTCTAAAAAAGCAATGTATGTACCTTAAGTAAAAATACTTTATTACTGGGCTTCCCTGGTGGCGCAGTGGTTGATAGTCTGCCTGCCGATGCAGGGGACGCGGGTTCGTGCCCTGGTCCAGGAAGATGCCACATGCTGCGGAGCGGCTGGGCCCGTGAGCCGTGGCCGCTGGGCCTGCGCGTCCGGAGCCTGTGCTCCGCAATGGGAGAGGCCACAACAGTGAGAGGCCCGCGTACCGCAAAAAAAAAAAAAAAAACTTTATTACTAAAAAAATGCTGACCATCATCAGCCTTTAGCAAGTCATAATCTTTTTGTAATAGTAACATCAAAGATCACAGATCACCATAACAAGTATAATAATAATGAAGAAGTTTAAAATACTGCAAGAATTACCAAAATGTGACACAGAGACCTGAAATGAGCAAATGTTTGGAAAAATCGTACCAAAAGACTTGCTTGACACAGAGTTGCCACAAACCTTCAATTTGTAAAAAATGTGGTGTCTACAAGGTACAATAAAGTGAAATGCAATAAAGTGAGGTATGCCTGTATGTATATAGGGTTCGGTATTATCTGTGGTTTCAGGCATCCACTGGGGGTCTTGGAACAATGTATCCCCCATGGTTAAGGGGGTATTACTATAGTCAAATTCATAGAAACAGAAAGAATGGTAGTTGCCAGGAACTAGGGTGAGTTCTTGTTTAATGGGTACAGTTTCAGATTTGCAAAATGAAAGGGTTCTGGAGTTCTGGAGTTTCAGATTTGCAAAATGAAAAAGTTCAAGATGGAAAAGTTCTTTTGCATAGCAATGTAAATATACTTAACAGTACTGAACTTAAAAATAGCATACTTAAAAATGGTTAAGATGGTAGGTTTTATGTTGTTTTTTTAAATCACAATTTTAAAAATGAAAAAAAAAGACCTTGTGTCCTGCATTGCCCAAGCAACACTCCTATTACCTGAACTCTGCCCCAACACCCTGTTCTGTCCCATATCGTGTTATACATAGTCTCTGAAATGAAAATGAGGGAATTTCTCAAAATGTAATAAAAGTATACTTAGGAAGTTCAAGTGATATTAGCTCAGTTACTTCTATTTGTGGCTTATTTCTAGGAAGCTGATGATATTTAGAGATGGTGAGTTTACATGATAAAATTTGAGGTAGAGTTGTTTACATTTATTTTTTCCAGTTAACTAAGACAACTGCTAAAAGCAACTAAAAATCCGGTCTTAAATGATAGAAATGTGGCTGCCTGGCCCTCCTCTAAGTTTGATGGACTGCTGGGGGGTCCTCTTCAGGGGAGTGATGCAGAACCCAGTCCCATGGTACCCGCCTGACTGTGTACTCTGTGGTATTCTGATACTATTTCACCCCAGTTTCAGGCTGTAAGTGGGGAAGAAGAGCAGCCCATGAAGAAGGGTTGAACCAGGAAGTATTCTCACTTCATGGTTTACCTCTTTCATCTTCAAGATCTATTGCCAGTTGTCACAGTTGACAGATTCACTGAGAGGGAGAGGCAGCTGGAACTGGTGAGGCCAAGCAGGCTGAGCCCAGTGGTTCTCAATGAGGCAATTCTGCCCCCCAGGTGACACTTGGACAATGTCTGGAGACATTTCTGGCTGTCTCAACTTAGGAGAGTGGGTGCCATTGGCATCTTGTGGGCAGAGGCCAGGGATGCTACTGAACTTCTGGCAATGCACAGGACAGTCTCACAACAAAGAATGATCCATCCGCAAATGTCAGTAGTGCTGGGGGTTAGCAGCCCTGCCCTGGATCTTTGCAAGCCTAGCTCCTTGACATCCAGGTCTTGACCTAAATCGATCTTCAGTTGGGTGGGTTCCAATCAACCAGTGTAAGGTAGTTTTATTTTCCTTCTTGCACTATCACTATGTTTTGTTTGTCTATCTTTTGTCTACACCATCTTTTCCCCACATAGAATATACTAATGACTAGTATAAATTCCAAAAGTCTGCAAAGATTAGATAGAGACCTTGTTCTTCCTCATTGCTGTATCCCCAGCTTCTTGCATAGTCTTTAGGACCTAGTGAGATGGAATCAATATTTATTTCATCAATTAATGAAATGGATTTAACTTGCTCTAGCAACTGGGCTTCCTCCCTGCTCCCCAAGGCATGCCAGCTCCTCTTTCTTATTCCTAAAGCCCCTGGTCCCTTCCTGCCTCCCAACTCCTCCTATCATTGTGGGAATTGGGGAACCTTTTTTTTTTTTTTTTTTTTTTTGCGGTACGCGGGCCTCTCATTGTTGTGGCCTCTCCCGTTGCAGAGCACAGGCTCCAGACGCGCAGGCTCAGCAGCCTTGGCTCACGGGCCCAGCCGCTCCACGGCACGTGGGATCTTCCCGGACCGGGGCACGAACCCGCGTCCCCTGCATCGGCAGGCGGACTCTCAACCACTGCGCCACCAGGGAAGCCCCTGACCATACATTTTTGAGTGGGAAAGAAAGAAACTAATATTTATTGGCTGCCTTCTTGGTGCAGGGCAAAATAATGTCATTGAATCATTTTAATAATTCTGAGATGAGGACCCTTAAGTCTGGCATAATCAAGTCCATACAGCTAGCACGTGGCAGTGTTGAGATTTAAATCAAGAATTGTGTGATTCCACCATACACAAAAATAAACTCAAAATGGATTAAAGACCTAAACATAAGGCCAGACACTATAAAACTCTTAGAGGAAAACATAGGCAGAACACTCTATGACATCACAGCAAGATCCTTTTTGACCCACCTCCTAGAGAAATGGAAATAAAAACAAAAACAAATGGGACCTAATGAAACTTAAAAGCTTTTGCACAGCAAAGGAAACCATAAACAGGACGAAAAGACAACCCTCAGAATGGGAGAAAATATTTGTAAATGAAGCAACTGACAAAGGATTCATCTCCAAAATTTACAAGCAGCTCTTGCAGCTCAATATCAAAAAAACAAACAACCCAATCCAAAAATGGGCAGAAGACCTAAATAGACATTTCTCCAAAGAAGATTTACAGATTGCCAACAAACACATGAAAGGATGCTGAACATCACTAATCATTAGAGAAATGCAAGTCAGCACTACAATGAGGTATCACCTCACACCCGTCAGAATGGCCATCATCAAAAAATCTACAAACAATAAATGCTGGAGAGGGTCTGGAGAAAAGGGAACCCTCTTGCACTGTTGGTGGGAATGTAAATTGGTGCAGCCACTATGGAGAACAGTATGGAGGTTCCCTAAAAAACTAAAAATAGAACTACCATACGACCCAGCAATCCCACTACTGGGCATATACCCTGAGAAAACCATAATTCAAAAAGAGTCATGTACCAAAATGTTCATTGCAGCTCTATTTACAATAGCCAGGACATGGAAGCACCCTAAGTGTCCATCGACAGATGAATGGATAAAGAAGATGTGGCACATATATACAATGGAATATTACTCAGCCATAAAAAGAAATGAAATTGAGTTATTTGTAGTGAGGTGGATGGACCTAGAGTCTGTCATACAGAGTGAAGTAAGTCAGAAAGAGAAAAACAAATACTGTATGCTAACACATGCATATGGAATCTAAAAAAAATGGTTCTGAAGAGCCTAGGGGCAGGACAGGAATAAAGACGAAGACATAGAGAATGGACTTGACGATACGGGGAGGGGGAAGGGTAAGCTGGGACGAAGTGAGAGAGTGGCATGGAGATATATACACTACCAAATGTGAAATAGCTAGCTAGTGGGAAACAGCTGCATAACACAGGGAGATCAGCTTGGTGCTCTGTGACCACCTAGAGGGGTGGGAGGGAGATGCAAGAGGGAGGGGATATGGGGATATATGTATATGTATAGCTGATCACTTTGTTATATAGCAGAAACTAACACACCATTGTAAAGCAATTATACTCCAATAAAAATGTTAAAAAAGAAAGAATTGTGTAATTCCAAAGGCCAAGCTTGTTGTTAAATCCTTTGGGGAGACCATGTAAGATGGGTCCTGTCCTTAAAAGAGCTTCTAATCTGGTGGGAGGGGCAGGTAGGCCTACAAATTAGCATATGAAAGTTGTAGTAGGTATGACCTTTTCACCAGCTTGGAGGTACAAATGTCACTTCCCTGTAACCAAGTTAATTGCTCAAACACCCACATACCCAAATTAGTAGCCAATCCAATATTGCACTCTCTCTCTCAAGCCCCCCCCATTGTATTCAAGAACCCTAGGGGCTTAGTAGGTCTGAATCGGTCAGTCCTAAATGAAAGATAGACACATGGCCATTACTACCTGCTCACTACTGAAATTAGTCATTGCAAGGGCTGGAATGGTGGCCTAAGATTACCACTCTTTATATTCCTGTAGCTGATTTGTACTCGTGGACTCGGCCTTTGTCGCACAGGGAGTCCCCATGCCAAGCTAGTTCCAGCCTCTGGCATGTACCACCAAACCTGCTATGATCAAATATGGCCATAGCAGTATTTCTGGTTCCACACGTTCTTGTAGAACCTGGCCATACCTCCCACCAAAAGGAGGAATCTAATTCTCCTCCCTTTGAGTGCGGGCCGACCTTAGTGATTTCCTCATATCAAATTGGATGCAGCAGAAGTGAGCTGCATGACTTTTGAGGTTAGGTCAGAAAAGGCAATGTGACTTCCACCTGGTTGCCTCACTAAGCTTGCCCTCAGAACCCAGGCGCCATGCTGTGAGGAAGCCCGGGTCGCACGGAGAGGCCAAGTGTAGGTGTTCCACTGATGGTTCCAGCTATGATCTTGGCAGACTGTCAGACATGCGACTGAGCCAGGCTTCAGGTCTTCCAGCCGAGATGCAGTGGAGCAGCAACCTTCTGTGTCTGCTGAGCCGTGATGGAATTGACAACTCACAGAATCCATGAGCATAAATAAAGGGCTGTTTTTCCGCTTCCAAGTTTGGGTATAATTTGTTTCACCACCATCGCAACAGGAACCCCACATAACACCTGTGAGAGTTTCAGTCCTGACATTGAGATCGCCAGTCCAGATACTCCCGTCTTCGTTGTTCTCAAAGGCCTAGTCAAAGGTCACGCTGAAAAAAAAGGTCACCCTGTAATCATTCTGACGCCTCCTAGGGAGAATTCATATGTTTCACCTCTATTTTGATGTAACGTTTGTCATATTGTATTAAAGCTACTTATGTCTGCCTCCCAGGTTGACTGTGAGCTGTCTTGAAGGACGGGCCCACATTGTATTGTCTCTCTTCACTGGCACCTAATATGTGGCAAGGCTACCAGCTCCTTCTATACTCACCGCACGAAGCATAGACTCAAAATTCAACCCCTTTGTACAGTATCAGATAACTTCAGTGTCTTTGTTTATGTACACATGTATGTATCTTTTCTTTAAAAATAATTCCTATATCTCTCCATACAATGAAACATAATTCAGCCCTGGAAGGAATAAAATTCTGACACATGCTACCACGTGGATGAGCCTTGAAGACGTTAAGGTAAGTGAAATAAGCCTAACACAAAAGGACAAATGCTGTATGATTTTACTTATATGAGGCACCTAGAGTAGTCAAATTCATAGAGACGGAAAGTTGGATGGTGATTGTTGAGGGCTGCAGAGAAAGGAACAGGGGCTTAGTGTTTAATGAGGAGAGAGTTTCAGTTGGGGAAGATGAAAAGAGTCCTGTGGATGGATGGTTGCGATGGTAGCACAACAATGTGAATGTATTTAATGACACCGAGCTGTATGCTTAAAAATGGTTAAGATGGTAAATTTTACATTATGTTAATTTTACAACTTAAAAAAAAGATTTCTCTATAGCCTGTTTTCTGAATATCACCAAGAAGATACGAGACCCATACCACAAATTTAGCCCTGGAAGAAGCAATAGAGATGCCTTCTGGGCAGTTTCATCTATTCCTCGCAAGCCTTCCATGAAAGAGCCACACGAGAGAAGTCACGTGCACACAGTGGGAGCCTCTTCCCTTTCCCATCATGTGCCGCTCAGAGCCTTGGGGTTAAAAGTTCAGCCTGTGATCCTCCCCATGTGCTTCCCACTCCTGTGGCTTCAGCTCTGCCAACAGATTATAACTTGGCAGAGCTCATAAGGCACTCGTCTCACCCTCCACATGCTCTTCCTGGACATGGCAACACCAGTTTTGAAGTGGAGTGCCTAATGTGCCTGACTCCTTGGCTTGAAGGAAAGAACACTGAACCAGGAGGTAGAAGGCCTGGATTCGTGTCCCAGACCTGTGCCTCACCGCCTTTGTGACCTCACAAATCATTTTACAACCATGTTCCACTCTCACTCTCCCCAAGTGACAAATGCATTCTGAATTATACACCCATAGAATGTGTGCTCGCCTACCCTTCTCCCTAGATGAAGACTATTATTCATTCTCACTGTGAATCAGTTTAATCAGATTGCAAGAGGGTGTTGGACAGTTTTGCCGTAGGGAGAAGGCAGGCCTAGAAGAGGTCACAAGGGAAGGCGGCAGAGAGGCCAAGGGGAGTCTTTGGTAAGCACCGTGGCACTGAACTGTCTTCTAGCAATACGGAAGAGGAGTCAGGAGCCAGGAGACTGCCAGTCAAATTAAACTACCTTTGCAGTAATACAGGAATATATCATGAAAACAAAGGGGTACCTTTGTAAGGTAGAGGACTGGTACCCTCCCTAAACTGAGTGTGATGTGTTAAGGAGAGAAAGGGGAGGGTCTGAGACCTCTCTCCTAGTTCTTTATTTTCTGAGATCACAGCTGTATCTCTTAGGATTGGGTTCAGCCTAAAACTAGTGGCTGAAAATACAGAAGTTTATTTCCCCAATAAAATAACCTTAGGAGTAAGCAGTCCAAGGGCTGGTGTGACAGCTTCATGGTCATAGGGACTAAGGCTCCCTTCAGCTTTCCGCTCTGCCATCTCTAGGATAGACTCTTCATCCTTATGGTCTAAAATGGCTGCTGGAGCTCCAGCCATCACACCATAGTTCCAAGCAGCAGAATAGAAGAAGAGAGGATGGTGCATATGCCACCTCCCTTCCAAGACTTCCCAGAACTTCCACCCATTACTTCAGCTTACTTGTTGACTATAACTTAACCTAGCTACAATGGAGTCTGACAAATGTCTTTTAGCTGAGAAACAATATGCCAAGTGAAAAACTGGGATTCTCTTAATGTGAGAGAGAATTGGAGAGTGTATTTAGTAGGCAGCTGGGCCCTGCACCACAACCACCTAAAAGGCAACAGCGGGCATGGTTACTAGGAAATCTAGTTCATTCAGCCACACATTACTTTAGCATTTATTGAGGTGTTGTAATGCAACAACCACTTTTACTTTAAAATTTTTAGCTCATTTTCATGTGTAGAAAGATACTAAATTTGTCTGTCCTATTCATTCAACAAAATTTCCTGAATGCCAGCAAATGGCAGCATAGCACTGGAGAGGAAGAGATGAGTAAGATACAGCTTTTGTGCCTTCCCTCACTTCATCACTACTGCTCCTGATGCGTAGATTTGCACCGCCTACCCCAGCTCTCCACTCTCATGTGCTGAAAACAGCTGTGACCCCCCCCCCCAGAAAGGGAAATATTGTGGGGGAAGAGAGGAGGTCATGACATTTTAGGCAACACTGAGAACCCAGAAAATATGGAATGCAGTGTGAATATCTATTGTTTCAAACTGAAGAGAGCTGTTTCCCTGAAAGGGAAAAAGTTAAATTTAGTACTAAGAATAGAACAAGAGAAACATAGGCCCAGTGCCTTCAGCTGAGAAATGAATTTCATTAGAGTCACAGTTATTGTCTATTGTCCCCATTGGTTGTTCTAGTCGGGCTGAGATCTGATTTCCACTTCAATTCTCACAGTTGGCATTATTATTTCCCTTTGTGTAACTTTTGGGAAAAAATTCAATATGAATCAGATTTTGTTTTTAGTTCCCACCAAAGAGAGACTTTTCTTTTAATAGAATGAGAACAGACTCAGATCAAAATACATCACAATGGAATACCTTTTCAGAGTACTGTTGAGTCCTCTGCCTTTTATTGTTTCAGAGTCTGCAATTGCACGACTGTTCCTGTCCCAATTTAGAACGGAGGGCACCTGCTGCCTAAACCCTTTGACTTCCTTTAGCTCAGCCTTCCTTTTTTAGTTTTTTTTCCTCCATGATATTTATGAACCCGAGATTTATTACTGGATGCTTCCCAGTCAAAGGAACATGCAAAACTCACCAACTTCAAGGGACCACCCAATTTCCTGATTCCCAGTCTTTCTTGTTCTTAAAGTTTGGCTCTTCAGCCTTCTCAGATTTGATCCATGAGTGATCACATCATCTTCCAAATTTTCTTCCTTTAAGTTACCCAGATTCTGTTTCTGACGTTTGAAACCAAGATTTTTAAAAACTTGTCATAAAAACCACATAACATAAAATTTACCATTTTAAAGTGTACAGTTTAGTAGTAGTAAATATAGTCCCATTGATGTGAAAAAATCTCCAGAACTTTTTCATCTTGCAAAACTAAAACTCTGTACTGTTGGGGAGGAAGAAATTTTCCTTTGCCCTCCTAGGTTTTTCTGGCTGGTCTAAGAATTAAATTGACATGAACAAATTAATAGGAGAAAATCAAACAAAAGTTTAATAACATGTATACATGGGAGAGACCCAGGGAAACTAAGTCATTCCCCAAAACGGCCTAAGCCCTCACCTTGAATACCATCTTCAGCTAAAGACAAAAGAGCATGTTGGGGGTAGTGGTTTGGGACTTCAAAGGAGAGGAAGGCAATTCATTGTGAAGATGGAACCATAAGCAAATGTTTCGTAAACAATGTTTGCTGGGCCAGGCAGAGACAGTGGGGTACATAGTAGACTCTGATCTCTGTAGGCCCTGCTGAGTCTCCTTCATCACACCTCGCCCATGTTCTTTACAGAGCTCTCTGGTGATAGCTCTATTTGGGGAGCAGGCCTTTTACCTAAATTCTTTTAGGCAGTTAGGCGGCAGGTCAGAGGTTCTTTCTGAGTCTTGGGCCTTGGTTGTTTTCAGCTCGAAATAATCCACATGCCGAAGAGACACATTTTGGGATGGCAAGTTTTGCTCCCCTATAATACCGATTAAATGACAACTCCGTTTCTCCCCACAACCCCTGAGAACCACCATTCTGCTTTCTGTTTCTATGAATTTGACTAGATAGATACCTCATATAAATGAAATAATATAGTATTTGTCCTTAGTGACTGCCCTTATTTCACTTAGCATAATATCCTCGAGGTTCATCCACATTGTAGCATGTGACAGGATTCCTTTTTAGTGCTAAATAATATTCCACTGTATGTATATACCACATTTTGTTCATCTGTTCATACATCTGTGGACATTTGGGTTGCTTCTGCCTCTGGGCTATTGTGAATAATGTTGCTATGAACCTGAGTGTACAGATATCTCTTTGAACCTGCTTTCAGCCATTTTAGATAAATACTCAGAAGTGGGATTGCTGGATCATGTGGTAGTTCTATTTTTAACTTTTTGAGGAACTTCCATGGTGTTTTTCTCTTGCAGTTTTAACCCAGAGATATGTAAATCTTAATCTCTTTGCAGATTCAGAAGTGTACATCAAGGAAATACCAATGTTTTTGGCAGACACAGAAAAAAAGGTGGAGCAGAATTTATATCAAATTGAAATGATCAAAATGAAATTGTAATGAAGTCACAGCAGTGAACGTTTCATTTCGAGATCAGACTTGAAAATGTATCTTCATTTTCAATCTGATTTTCACTTCTTTATACTATTATTTTACCTCCTCTCATTAAACCTCATTTTACTTTACTAGAATGAGTTCTCAGAGACAAAGGGAAGTTACAGATCACTTTTTCCCTCATCTAGCGCTGTTTAATTGTTAGGTGAAATAAACCTAGACAGAAACTAAAGCTCCCGCTTGTGCATCATTACATAAATATTTTTATGACTAAAGTTACCTGAGCTTTTGGTCAGATGGAGGTAGCAATAAGTGTGATGTCATGCACCTTTACACCAGATTTCTCTGATTGTCGTTAAAACACACACACACATGCAGGTCACATCTCTTAAACAGTCTAACTTCGAACATTTTTGGCGTTCAAACTCAGCCTAAGTGGTGGTGAGCAAACCCAGCATGACAGATGCCAGCTGTGGAACTTTTCCTTTATACCCTTTTCTCCCAAACATCTGAAAGAATGGGAAAATTAAAAGGGGTTTTTTTGTTTTGTTTTTTAATTTGGCCACACCGAGCGGCTTGCAGGATCTTAGTTCCCTGACCGGGGTTTGAACCTGCGCCCTCGGCAGTGAAAGTGTGGAGTCCTAACCATTGGACCCCCAGGGAATTCCCTAAAAGTTTTTTTTGATGCCCAGATTTCTTGGAGTAGAAACTCTCTGAGGATACACCTGTGGTGGAGGGTGCTAAGCTAAGGGGGATGGAATCAGAACTATGGATTCCATCTACCTCAAATTCCCCGAGACTTCCCTGGTGGTCCAGTGGTTAAGACTCAGTGCTCCCAATGCAGGGGCCCCGGGTCGATCCCTGGTTAGGGAACTAGATCCCGCGTGCCCCAACTAAAGATCCCGCATGCCCATGCGGCAATTAAGATCCCACGTGCTGCAACTAAGACCCAGAGCAGCCAAATAAATAATTTTGTTTTTCAAAAGAAATTCCCTTCTTTCTCTGGGCAGCTGCCTTGCTTTCTAAGCAATTTTGAGGACAGTGGTTCTTGCCCTTAACCACACATTTGAATCACCTGGGGTGATTTTTAAATGTCCGATGTCCAGGCTGTACTCAGACCAATGACATCAGGTTCTCTCTGGCAGGCAAGTGGGGGGAACCCAGTTATCAGTATTTTGTAAGACTCCCCAAGGCTGGGAACCACTGTGCCAAAGAGAAAAAGCAGATTGCTACTGCTTTCCTCTCAGCACCATGATTTGTAAATTTACCATTTTTATTAAAACACAGCACACAAACTTTCATTTCAAAGTTGAAGTACCATATAATCTGTGATATTTATGGTCTGAAAAATATAAGAGCAAGTATCCTTCAAGGATTATTCTCTCTACAAGAAAGAACAAATGGCTAGCGTGTACGTAGTGCAGGTCAGTATATCTCCAAATTAATTTCCATTAAAAATCATTTTTCTGTCTTATGAATATTTTCCCTGTGACTTATGTCTTATTTCTCACATTTGTATAGAACTTTATACTTTTCAAAGAGCTCCAGGTCTGCTCTTCCTTGGGGTGTCCACTTCTGCGTTCCCACACTATTTGCTTCTTGTGGTTCTAGTGAGTTTTGAATGCTTGTGACTCACTGGAATGTTTACCCTTTTAATTCTTTTTCACAGTCGGCCTCCTGGTCTCCTTCTACCTTTGATGTTAACTGGCTAACACTGTGGTTCATTTCCTGTTATTTGCAACTTTGGAATTAAAAGCATAAATAAAGTCAAAGAAATGAAAGGCCCAGGTCAGCTATCTTGTTAAGGGTCACATCTGTGGTTCTGGAAGGTCCCAGTCCAACAACTGGCTTGTCCTCCCTCCCTCCATTCCCCAAATGTAGGCCTCTCCTGCGGAGACAGTTATTAAGGTTGGCCAAAGGCACTCTCAGAAAATGTGTTATCTTCTTGAGCAGTTAGTTTTTTCTATGCTGAATCACCTACTTTGTTGCTTGGGAAATGTATTTGATGAAATTCAAGTGGATAATTTGTCCAGTTTATTCAGCTTGTAAGGCCTTGTCTTTGAACATCCTTTATCCCTGAGATAACCAGGAATAACAAGGTGGTGCAAGTTTGCTTGTTGGTTGCCGGGGGTGGGGGGGGGGCGTGAAGAGGAGGCGTTATGGGCCGTTTGTTTTCTTATACAGAATTTGGAGTCAGAGGTACTTGCATTCATTGCAATTTATAATTCAGCTCAAAATTCCAAGGTCATAAACTTGAACATCCACCTCACAGGTTAGGTGTGCAGATTAAACGAGATAATGTAAGTTCTGTACCATAAATGCTGTTTTTTAAGCAACCATCTAGTGTGCTCGCTTATTAGAAAAACATTCTGGTTTTAGTATACTTTCTGTCACAAGAAAATAATTGAACAGATCTTAACTACATTTCCTTGTTTCTTGGGGAAAAAAACCCAACACAACATGGCCTGCTGCCAAGCCATTTAGGACCTAGGTGGGGAGAAGAGCTACCCTCATGGGGTAGATTCAAGAATATGAGGCAACCTATAAATGGGGAGGCTGTGGTTCACGGTGGAGCGTGAGCTAAGAGTTCAAGGGGAGGAGGAACATGTCAAACCCAGCGCTTGGCTCTGGTTCCCACAGGCCTCTCACAGCAGGTGCTCCCTCAAGGCGAGGAAGGTGGCAGCCAACAGCTCCTGGCTACAGCCTCTAGCCTGTGAACTAGTGGGAGCTGTGGAGCCCGGGTACACCCAGCCCTGAGCCAAGTCCTGGGGAGATGGGAGCTTCGAAAGGAGCAGGGCATCCTGACTGATAATCTTACCAGGACACCGGGACCATGTAGGTGGAAGGGGAGTTCTGCTAATGAACAGAAGGAGGGAGATGGGGAGTGGGCTGGGCGAAAACTAGAGCCTCTGCAGGCCATGGTATTTGCACTTTTGATTTTTTTGCTTTCTAGACAGAAAACTAAAAATCTGGACCGTTCCATAAAAAAAACAGAAACCAAACAACCTTATATGTAGCCCCCCTGTATTGTCTACAGGATGCTATTGGTACATTAAGGTCACTGTCATACCAACGCCTATACAGACACTTCAAAAAATGTTCAGTATGGTACTAGCCTCTCTTCGCTGCCACTCAGCACAATTTCTCTATGATTTCTCACCACCCCTCTTTTTTTTTTCTTCTTGCTTTTTCCCTGCTTGCAAATCATGTGATTCTATTTCAAAATGCTGTCTCTTTCTCCTCATGTTCCTTATCCTGTAGACTTTTCACCAGATCCTCTTTTGGACTTTTTCTCAAACAAAACACTAATAATGAAACACTTTGAAAAAAGTTGTTAGGATGTTTGTATGCAATGTATACTGAGAGAACTGGGGCTCTTACCCCTGGAGCCACCCCAGGGTTCCTGCTGAGAGTCCAGGTGGGAGAGTATAGATTGTGATGATGACAGGATTCTATTTTACAAGAAGAAAGAAGTTAGGTACGAATCCAACCGCATCAGCCACAGAAGCTTCAGAAATGACCTTCCATATAAAGTACTCACATGAAAAGATAATTTTTTTCAATCAGAACAAATAATCCCCTTCTAAACCTTTAAATAATCATGAAGACTTATTTGAGATTTTTCCTGGTTTATTTCCAGTACTCAAATAGTAAAGGCAAAGGTTTATCTGAGTTTTGAAGATACTGTTTCCTTAACAGGAAATGAAACTGCCAATGTTCCACAAAGCAGACAAAATGCATAATTTGATGAAGAAATCATGCTGATTCACCAGAAGAAAATGGTCTTAATCGTAATCAACTGAACATTTGTGTGCAAGTCTTTTTAAAATTAAGTTGCCTTAAAAATCAAATTGCTTTATAGACAAAGTCATGTCCTGGTGTGATTCACAATTTAAAATGCATTTTAGGAATTTCTGACTTACATGCTGATTAGGAAACGTGAACGTCACAACCATTTAACACTTTGGGGTAGGGTGGTTGGAGTTGGGAGTGGAAAGAGAAGTCACTGGAAAATTTTAAGAGCAAAGCAATGTCAGGCCATATATACTACCTTTTATTTTTTTGCGAATCTACATTTTTTGGTGAACTGTTTATATTTTTGCTTTGACCCAGCTAGAAAATTGCGTAGCTTTACACATTGTCAAAGGTTTGTTTTGTCTTAATAACTACTTTGTTAGCTGATTATTTAGTTTACT
The DNA here is from genome assembly GCF_039906515.1 of Pseudorca crassidens. Taxonomy (NCBI): domain Eukaryota; kingdom Metazoa; phylum Chordata; class Mammalia; order Artiodactyla; family Delphinidae; genus Pseudorca; species Pseudorca crassidens. Next base: position 113,695,532 of record NC_090317.1, read on the forward strand.
TTACAGTCTTCCAAATAACTTCTAAAACCATAGCTTGTAATTTTGCCAATATGTGATTTATCACTTTGCTCACCTTATACCCATGGCTTTCTATAAGAGTAATCGGAAAGCAACATACTAGAATTCCCAGCCTCCTTTACTACTAAGAGTTTCCTTGTGACACGTCCCAGCCAATGAAATGTAGATGGAAGTGATTAGAGAAGGCTTTCTTTTTTCTTTCTTTCTTTCTTTTTTTTTTTTTTGAGATGTCTTTCTACAGAATTTTTTTTAAAAGGACAAGCTGTTTAAGGACAGGCTGTGTATTTCACCCTCTGCCTTCCCACTTTCCCTGCGTAGAAAATGGACACATTGCTTGGAGGTGCCGGAAGTGACATTTAAGCTGATTGCTGAGGGCTTCCCTGGTGGCGCAGTGATTGAGAGTCCGCCTGCCGATGCAGGGGACACGGGTTTGTGCCCCGGTCCGGGAGGATCCCACATGCCGCGGAGCGGCTGGGCCCGTGAGCCAAGGCCGCTGAGCCTGCGCGTTCGGAGCCTGTGCTCCGCAACGGGAGAGGCCTCAACAGTGAGAGGCCCGTGTACCGCAAAAATAAATAAATAAATAAATAAGCTGATTGCTGAGGAAGAGTAGGAGTCTATAAATTAGGTGAAGGGGAATGGAGATCTTCAAAGAAGGATGGTGCCCTGCCAAGAAATAATATAATACAGAATTTTTAAAGGGTTGGATATTGGATGTGTCTATCTTGGAATCATTAAAAGCCTGCTCAGTGGGTGAGGGGCTATTCTAGCTCCGGTGGCAGAGTTAAGGCCACAGTTGGGTGAATAGAAACAACAAAGAGACAGTTTTCGACTTCAAGCTAGGTGAACTTTTTCACAAATGGAGCTTTCCAACAGTGCTTTGAGCTAGCATGTAGGGTAGTAACTTCCCCAGCACGGAATGTGTTCAAGCAGATGCTGACTGACGCCCACCCAGGAAGAGTAGAAGTGGGAGTCCTGTGTTCGTGCAGTGATTGTACTATTTCAGTTTCGTTCAAGCATTTCTGTTCAAAAGAATTTTGAACAGCTATGTACCTCTCCATATATTTCATCTTTTAAAAATTTAATTTTCAAATTTTCTCTTGTACATTTTGAATTGACATTTTATATTTGTAAAATCATAGGTTAAATAGTTGCAGAGAACATGATTTCTGATGTACTGTACATTATGCACATACTTTAAATCTATTTTTATTGCTTTGAAATCTCAGCACAGCTCATTTAGCTCATTCAGTTAATGGAAAGTGCCTGCTGTACACCTAATGGCACAGCCAGTCCTCATTGTCAAACCAATCAGCCAAAGCAAACTAACTTTTAAAGAAATGTGCAAAATATTAACCGTCTCCCTGCTCACCAACCAATGGTGGACCTAAAACTGACATGATTCTTGCCGTTATGAGCTTCTGTTCTAATGAGAGAGACAGATCTTAAAGAATTTCACAGATAAACAGCAAGTCACAAATGGGAAGACTGCAATGAAGGAGGTGTTAGTGGAATGTATACTAGGAGGTGGTCTGGGAGGGCTTCCCTGAGGAAGTGACATTTAAGTGGAGAGTTGAGGAAGAGTAGGAGTTAATTAGGTGAAAGGGAATGGAAATCCTTAAAGAAAATCTGACTTTATTTTTCAATTCAAATAAATGTTAAATATTATCTCCCTTCCACTTCTAATGCTTAGATAAAGCAGTTTGTCACCTGGGTAAAATAAGTTACGGTTCCTCTCAATTTGTTTTTTAACCAAATGATCTCTTTCTCAGATCTTGAGAGAGAAAACTGTCCCAAATGTCTAATGGAATTTACAGTCTCTTCTGGGACGTAATAAACAATCATGATAAAATGCTTGAGCCAGCAATCGCGTGGAAATGTATGGTCATGTCGTTTCCCCCACCCCCGCCCCCGCCCGGAGCCAACTGACTGCTGACACTCTTTAACCAGTAGTTCCTTTATTGTACCACTTAGATTTCTACCAAGAGAGACAGTTTGAATTGGCTTGCTCAGGAGCCTCTTTCGTTGTGGAGTTTGAAATGTAAACCTTGGTTTGTGCTCCTAAGCAACCTGAGAAGCTGGTGAAGGGGAGCAAAATATCCCTCCCCTCAAACATGCCTCTTTGGCATGACGATTATTTTAGGCTGATTATTTTTAAGAACTAGCAGACACAGGAGAAGCTCTGAAAATGGAGTAGAAATTACACTTTTATAAGAGACATTTACACTTATAAGAGAAATATCCGTTTGTAAGGGTGTCTCCCTCTGTGTACTAGGACAAAGAAAATGTCTAAGTCTCTAGAAGCTCTTATCAGTGGAGAAGACAACAACTTAAATCTGCCATACCCTTTACTGTTTACTGTGCTTTTCCTGGTAACCATCAGTAGCTGGCTCTCCTCTCCCCTAACATCTTTCTTTTGTCTTTAGCTAGAGATGGTATTGAAGGTGGTGCCTTGGGCCATTTTGGAGAATTAGTTTTCCTGGGTATACAGGAGGCATACATGTTGTTAAACTTCTGTTTGTTTATCTCCTGTTAATCTGTCTTTCATTATAGGGAGATCTCAGCAAGAACCTAGAAGGGTAGAGAAAAAATTATTTTTTCTCCCTGACTCTGGCTTAACTCTCAGGGAACTTTCCTCAGGAGCTGTACATTGCTGAATTATTCCTTGGTTTGGTGCCCAGAGGTTTTTACACTTTGAGGTAACACACTCTGCTAAGATTCAGGGTAGATGAGGGATACATCTTTTTGTATTCAAGTGCAAGGACTATTATGGAAGGGGAGATGGTCAAGAGGAACCGAGCGTGACCTTGTTACCTCAGGGGCACTGTCAGGCAGATTATTTCCAGAAAGAGTACATATGGAATATTTATTTATTTATTTTATTTATTTTTTATTTTTTTTTGCGGTACGCGGGCCTCCCACCACGGCGGCGCGGAGCACAGGCTCCGGACGCGCAGGCCCAGCGGCCATGGCCCACGGGCCCAGCCGCCCCGCGGCACGCGGGACCCTCCCGGACCGGGGCACGAACCCGCGCCCCCCGCATCGACAGGCGGACCCCCAACCACTGCGCCACCAGGGAAGCCCTACATATGGAATTTGAGGTTTGGAAAGCAAGTTCCTAAATCTCAGTCACCTGGAAAGTTCTCATATACTTCAAATGGCAAATATTTCCCAGTTTGAAGGACTTGAACTAGCAGACTCCTCTGTGCTAGGGGCAGAGGGTTATATAAATGACTGTAGAGAGTGATTTATCAGAGATCATGTCAAAAGATTATTCTTAGGGTTTGGGGACAGAGGCCCCTGCGGCAGCAGCCTGCATCTTGTCGAGTATCCTCAAAGCCCACTCTTCTCAGTGGCTCCTTTGAGGACAGAGTGATTATTATTCAGTGGTTATTGTTGCAGAAAGATCATGCTGTGCTTTAGTTTCTGAAATGCAGGCCTTGATGAAGGAAACTAGAAAGAAAGTATTCTGTTTCACCCCTAGGTGTTGGAGCATATGAAACCTAAGGGTTTGTTTTAAAAATGAAGTCTTAAACAATTAGCATTTGACCCAAAAGATGGTGTATTTTTCATTGGAAAAAATAATATTTTTAGTTTTGTCTTATCACTTGTAAATAAATTCTCATTTCGTTTCTCAATCCAAATCTCATTCTTTCCTACAAGCCATTACCAGGAAATACCTAGGTTTTAAAACATACACTTTGCTTTTTCCCATTGAGTTTTAATTAGAAAGAATAATAAACTTCATGAAATTCAAACCTAGGACAATACACCCAGAAAAATACTAACACAACAACCTGGGTTGCAAAACTTGTTTAGCAAGTTTCAGCTGGAGGTTAATTAAAACCTGCCTGGAAACCTCTTAAAACACAGACAGGAATGCAAACTACACACACCACCACCTAGATTCTTCCCTCTGGAACTTCCTCCTCCCCACTTCCCTGGATTTCAGTGGGAACATTTCCAGAGAGTTCCATCTGGTCGGACCCAGTGTCCATGACCAATAGGATTCTGTTTGTCCCATCCCAGAGGAGGAGCGGTAGGAGGTTGGGTAGGCAGCTCCCCCGCCCCCTTAGCAGTTATAACAAACAGCCTGCTACACCACTCCTTAAGCTTTTAGCTCCTCTGGGAGGTGGGGGTGGGGACTGAGGGATTGTAAGAATTTCCTCCGGTGTTTCATGTTTTAAGTCAACATGTTTCAAGATACAGAGGAGTTAAGTGATGTTATTCTGGACAAGACAAGAGAGCACAGAGAGAGCTCAGAGCAGAACAGGAAAAGGTAGAAATGCTGCCTGACGTTTGACCTGCCTGTAAGAGACTATTGAACTGGCCGAACGTTCTAGAATATTAGCTGTATATTCTTTCAGAAGTTCCTCAGGGTTACCGCTATTATTTCTTCTGTCCAGGCTTGTTTAGAGTGATTGTCAGCTATCACCCCGCTGGTGGATAAGCATCTGCGAGATGTGCAGGAAACAAGGCTGGGGTGTAATTATAACATAATGCTGTAACAACATTGCACAAGGCTGCCTCAGTACTATATGCCAGAGTGCATCGCCACCATCTCACTGACAGGCATTTGGATGGTGATTAGTGTTGGATCATGTCCTGGAATCAGGCTTGAAGCCAGAGAAACTGGAAAATGATTTTTGTTTTTCAGTTCCTTGGAGGCCCGTGTGGAAAATTTAGGAGAGCAAATTTTTGTTTCTTGTAACAACTTGTATATAATTTGAGGAAGAGAAAGTGAAGTGGGGTGGTTCCTGAACCACTTGCCTTGCCTTGAAGCTGGTCCTCTGCGGAAAAGTCGCATTTTCTTGCAGAGCTGGCTGGGAAGTGTTGCCGCAGGAAGCAGTTGGTCTCAATCCCACCTTCCCCCTGGCTCCTCCACACCTAACGTAAGCACAGGCAAGACCTTTTCCAGGTGACAAAGAAAGTCTGAGTCCCAAAGCACCACCAGTATTAATGACTCAAGGCCACTGTGTACAGTTAAATTAGACAGTGAGTTGTGCTTTGTGAGGTGTGTCTGGGGCCCAGCTGTCCAGTTCAAAGCTCAACCCCATTGCCTTCTGGTTGTATAACACAGAACAAGTTGTTTCACCCCCTACACCCTACCTGCCTCATACACAGAAGGATGGATTTGTTTTAAGGATTAAATGGCATAATCCATGTATAACATGTGGAATGTAGAAAGTGCCCTATAATTATATGCTTTTTTTTTCCCAATTAAATTCTGACTCTCAAAGTGGATGCCTGTTACAGGTAAAGCATGAAATTAAAGTTGATTCTCTCTTTCTGTTTCCCCCCAAAACTGGGGCTGGTTGATTCCATTTATTTAATGAATGTTTGTTGAATGCCTACTGCGTGCCATGCGTGGAATGAGGCCCTGAGGATATAAAGATTATGGGGCATGTCCCTGCTCCTGGGATGTTGACAGTCAAGGAGGTCAAAGAGTGTGGATCAGCTGCTTCGAGAAGGGCCAGCTATGTGGTAGAGAAAGCACACGTTTGTGGAGGCACAGACCGGGTTGACAGCCTGGACCCACACCCCCTGCCGTGAATCCAAGTTGCTCAACCTCCCTGAGCCTCCATTTCCTCATCTTTGAAATGGGCCTGATTCAGTGGTGTGCTGAAGCCTGCTCCTACTGGCTTGGGAGAGCCTACTGTTAAATATTCGGGAATTTTGCAAGCTAGTTGTTGAAGCCTTTGGTAGCTTGAAATCAGCCTTGGTGGAAGTATTTACACGCTGTTAATCAGCAAATTCTACAAATCAAGGCTCCTCCCTAACCCCAGCTGGTTCACTGGCACACCACAGGAACATGTGGGGGGAGGAAAAACTTGACCTTTACCCTCTTGCGGTTTTTGGCTGGGCCTGAGAATTTAATTAATATAAAACAGATCAACAGGAGAAAAAGCACACAAATTGATCAAATATGTTTTACAGTGACATGGGAGCCCTCATAAGGAAATGGACACTCGAAGAGGTGGCAAACGTAAATGCTCTTCTAACAGATTGGACAAAGGGGTGATTGTGGAAAAGTAACAAATAGATGGGAGTATTATCTCCTGTTTTCAGAAGGAAAAGGGGAGATTAGAATGCTCTTCTTGCATCTGCTGTTTTTCGAGTGCCTTTAGCTCAAAATAATCCTTAATGCCAAAGTGGCATATTTTGGGGTGGCATATTCTGCCACTGTTGTTATGAAGATTAATGAAATAAAATCATGGTATCTAGCACATAGTAGATGCTCAACGCAGGGTTACTCTAAGTATATCATATAGAATATATTAATCATGTACATCCTGCACTTCCATATTCATAATCTCACTTGCAACTCTGAGGTAGTTTATTTTTAGTCCCGTAAATGAAGAAGTGCCAAGATCCAATTCAGTTTTCTTTGACTCCAAGTGGAGCGTTCTTTCCACCAGACCCAAACTGCCCCTGGACAGACCGTGTTGCTCTGCAAACAAGGATCGCTGTCATTGTGGATTTAGCTGTTTTGTAACCACTTTTGTTGTTTTTGTTATTGATTCACTGAATGAAAGAAAGCAGCATAAGCCCCGAGGTGGAAGAAGACAGCCCTGGGCCGCAGCTGGTGGAAGGCTCCCTGAGCTAAGCTGGAGGTGAATGGCACCAGTCATATGCTGTGCCCATGTTATTGTCAAAACAGAGCCATGAACACTGCTTGATCCCAGTAAATGTTGCTTCCCTGGAAATCTCAGAAGCTCGGAGTTACCTAGCCATTGATGTCAGGTCTGGGGTAGGAAACGTACAAGATGAACCTGGGACATCTTAAAAGCGAGGAAGCTAACAAAGAAAGGCTTCTGCAGTCATGTCCAAAGGATTCTGAAGCCAACTTGAAGAAGCTCTCACTGGACAATTAGAGCAATCCAAGCTTCAATCAGAAAAATGACGCAATTAAGACACAGGAAATATTTAAAGTCCACGAGTTAATAAAGATACTTGGGGGGGGGGAACCGAATTGGAAGATGCTGGGGAAGCCAGTTCATTCTTTTGAAACCTAGTAAATTAAAAGAATCAAGCATGTATCCTGCCTTTGCTGGGTGAACTGTACTTCATGGTAACAAAACACAATATAGGAGAAGGTTCTCTATAGAAGTATTTTAGCTAAGAAATGAAGAAGGAATGATAGAGTATCACAGTTTGAAACTCCTAATGAATCAGTGCACCTAGGTATTGACATTATCGGCTGCATCACAAAAAGAGACAAACATTATATGCCTCTTGGTGGAAAAAAACATATCTATGAAATATTCTTGCTGAAATATCAAGATTAAATCTGTCCAAATTGGGGCTTAATTGGTAAAGTCTTACCTCTGATGCCGTTGGCCTTTTTCTAACCAATCAGAAGCAGGCAGTATTGCATTATGGTCACAGCAGTGTTTCTCAAACTCTAGTAACACAGACTCCTTTTTTTTTTTTTTTTTGCGGTACGCGGGCCTCTCACTGTTGTGGCCTCTCCTGTTGCGGAGCACAGGCTCCGGACGTGCAGGCTTAGCGGCCATGGCTCATGGGCCCAGCCGCTCCACGGCATGTGGGATCTTCCCAGACCGGGGCACGAACCCGTGTCCCCTGCATCGGCAGGCGGACTCTCAACCACTGCGCCACTAGGGAAGCCCTACACAGACTCCTTTTAAAGGAAAGACTTCTCATAGTGGTGATTGAAATTATTCTTATTATATTTACTTACTGTAGACATACAACTAGATGTGAACGTTTGATGTTCGTAGCTCCTATACAACTGTGAAACCATATACATTTACAAGTCAAATACAGACAAAACTACCAAATGAATAAAATTCAAATGGGCAACACTGATTTAATGTGAGGGAAGATGTTTTGCTGAAATGAAGTTGCTCCTTGCAAAGGAGAGTGGTACTGATGGCTGTTTCCGGTTTCAGCACTGTAAGCAGTTGGTTGACACAATTCTCCCACCATTTTTCTCTAAAAACTCTCCAGGAGGTTCTCCCTCATGCAGCGTGATGTGATTTCACTTGTTCTTTGCTTGTTAATGATGTGGTGCCAAGGTGAGCAGCGTAAACACAGACTGAAATGGTTGTCCTCACGGTTGTGACTAGGATTCGGTTAAAAGGTAATTATCTACATCAGTGGCGATCAATCCAGCCTTCACTTTGGAATGGACATTAAGATATAATTAAAGATTCTCTCCGGGTGGGGCGTTAGTATTTCTTAAAATCTTTCTAGGTGATTCTAATGTGCAGCCCGTACTAAGAACTACTGATTTCAATGATCTAGAAAATGCTTATACAGTTGGCCCTGCCTGATCTGTGAGTTCCATATCTGCGGATTCAAGTAACAGTGGATGGAAAATTTTCGGAAAAAAAAAAAATTCCAGAATCCCCCTCGGATACTGAGGGACAACTGTACTTATTCTTCTTTAGAGTATAATCCAAAAGAAGCACCTAATTCAGTCATTCTTATGGAGAATATGAGGTCCTCTGAGAAGATGGCAGTGAACCCCCAGGGGTTTGAGAAATTTTGTTTGGAGTTTGATTCCCAGGCCTAGTTGTGTGGCCTTGGGCAACTTAACGGCTCTGAGGGTTAGTTTCTCATTATAAAAAGAAACAAATAGTAGCATCTAGCTCACACGATGTTTGTGAGAATTAGATGACGTAATAACTATACAAAGTGCTAAACACAACGCCTGGTTCCTGGTGAGTACTTACTAAACGTTAGCTCTCATTAACTATTATGTTGACAACCACCTGGAAGCTACTAAAACATTTGCTGGGCAGATGCAAGCCACAAGAAGGAAAGGTGTTGGGGGAAGAGGGCGCTGGGAGAACTTTGCAAGGAAGGGTATTTGGCGGCCTTTGATAGATGAGGCATAAAAGGCAATGATGGTAGGGGTGGGGGTGGGATGGACTCAACAAGGGTGTGGGCCTGTCAGTCTGGGCTGTGGGTGACAGCTGACTAGCTTGAAGCCCAGACCGGCAGCACAAAGAAAAGGGATGAGAATAAAGCACAGAGTCACCCTGAGATGACAATCCACGTGAAGAAATGATGAAGCAAGGAGACGAAGATGAGGCCGGTCTCGCAAACAGAATCCTGGGAGCGGACGTGGCCACCTGCAGACTCTGAGCAGCCACTCGCCTCAAGGAGCACAGATAAGTGCCATCATTCTAGGCCCTGCTGGGTAAAGCGGGACTGGGTAGAGTGGGTGTTAAGACATTAATAAATCATTAGATTTCTTCTGAATTGTTGCTTGTGCATTTCTGTGAAAAAGACTCTACTTTCTTTCCCTAGAAAGGCTGCCCAGTGGAATCTAAGCAGTTGATGACCTTGGGCTCTGGTTTGGAGCGTGACAGAAGGTGCCTCTACTGTTGACCCTGTAATCAGATTGGTGGCAGGATGTCTTGTAAGCCTATGTGTGGACAAAGCCAGCTACTTCCTGTTTTAATACTATCAAAAATTTTGATTTTATTATTCTTTAAGGGAGCTAATAAACTTAGCAAATAAGTTATTTTTTTTAACTATACAGAGAAAACCCCAAAATATTCTTATGTAATAATTGGCAAGTTCTTAGGCCTGAAAGACTGTTCTTCCCAAATGATTATGTCAGGCATAATATTTTAGTAAAATAGTAATTTCAAAGTTATCTTTACAGAGGTGCTGCTTACCTGGACTCCCCCTGCCCCCCTTTTCCAGGTTTATCATTGTTTATTATTTCCTTTCATATAATTTCCCCGGATTGTGTTTTCTTACTTGCCTGGTGATTTCAAGCTTTATGGATTTGTTTTTATAGTTCAGTTTTTAAAGAGGTGTCTTTGTAACAGCGTTGAACATTCAGTAGGCTGATGCTGTGGTGTTTCAGCTTCTAAATTTTAAACTCAAGGGACTTTTTTAAAGTGGATACAAAAACTTCCTAAAAGCTTTCATGGTGACAACACTGGGCCTTTAGGGCTAAGCTCTAAGTACGAGAAAACAAAGAGTTACATTGTAACTCACTTGGTTAATCTAATTTATTCACATATTTAACCACAGTCAGCATGTAGTTGTTTTCCTCAAGGAGGCCCACTTTCCAAAACACAATTTTCAAAATGTCTTCTTTCCCCACAAAGCTCCTTGTGTTTAGTTAACCATTTTTATGCTTGCCAGCGTTTCTCTCCTATAGTTACTCGCCAGTCTAGCAGGACCCTGGTTGAGAACGGACTCTAAGTCTATTTTCATGACATGCTCTCTGAGCTACCAATAAATCCCAAAGCGCTCCTGTTAAACACAGTACAGGATCCTGCTTGTTTATATGGCTGCCTTCTAATTTAGGAAGCCACAAAAGACACTGAAACCAAGGGATGCAGGACAAATTGCCCTTTGAGTGAGGAGTCCCGTGTTTCTTTCCTGGAGAACACAGTAAGAAGACACAGAGTACTGCTTCTCAGTTATCTGACGATTTCTTTTGGAAAACATTAATCTTGGAAATCAGTACAGTGGTTATTAACTACCACTTTCATTACTGTGGGAATTAGTGGGTTTAGGAATTTAGGTCAGTGTCATGAGTAATAAAAGGAGTTCACCTATCTAAAACTGTCTCCTCCTCAGCCCTCTGTGAGTTTCATTTTCAGTCCTGGAGAAAGCTTCTATTTACTTCTCCCCCAACCCCCAGCAGTTTTAAGCCCTCCTATTGTTTCTCCACTTAGAAACCCATGTGTTAACACAGTTATCAGAAACTTGCTCTCCAAATAGGATGCTAATTACCCTGACTGGTACCTGTGTCCAACTCCAGCCTTTTAGTTTACAAAATTCCTTTAAAAATGTGGAATTTTTGTTCCTGCCTAACTAGCAAAGTGATCTACTTTCCCTTCAGAATAGTATTTGTGTGTGGGATGAGGTTGTTGTGGGCAAGATGTTTTTTCCCCCAATTTCCAGTATTTCAGAACCCATTTCCACCTCTTTTACTGGTGTAACAAATAGGCTTTTTCATTGTGGGCCTTAGTTTCTAAGCTCTTGAAAATTCTGTTGGATTAAGTGTAGTGTCATCAATATAAAGTCATATTTTTATATGTTGCTACATATAAAACTTTGGGATTCAACTGGCTTCTTTCTAGACATTGGGAATACCAGCACAACACAGCTTCTGACCATAAGACACTTTAAACTGGGTTAAAAACTCTTTTTAGGGGCTTCCCTGGTGGCACAGTGGTTGAGAGTCCACCTGCCGATGCAGGGGACATGGGTTCGTGCCCCGGTCCGGGAAGACCCACATGCCGCGGAGCGGCTAGGCCCGTGAGCCATGGCTGCTGAGCCTGCGCGTCCGGAGCCTGTGCTCTGCAACGGGAGAGGCCACAACAGTGAGAGGCCCGTGTACCGCAAAAAACAAAAAAAAAAAAAACAAAAAAATAAACCCCAAAAAAACAAGAAAAAACTTTTTAAAAAACTGTCAAGTTATCATGTTTCTTGGGCATTTTTACTTTGCACTCAACAGCAAGAAAAATGTCTAAGAAATAAAGGATCAGTAAAAATGCTTACACCAAACAATTAAATCAAAGGGTAGTTTATTAAAAAAGAATCAAAACAGAAACTCTAAGTACCAGTGTGTACATTGTACACATTGAAATGACTCACAAGAGTGGAGTTTTTTTCATAGACATTATCATACCACCTTGCTGTTCATTAAAGATGTTCAACAGAAGTCTGACTCCAACGTGCATACAAGGATTGCCATCTTAAACAGACCTTACTTCAAACATGCAACAACGCCACTGGTAATAAAGCTTTGGAATGGGTGCTCATTCTATCATTTCACTACAAATAAGATAGAAAGCAAGGTAAGTTGAGAATTTATTCTAAAATAGAATGGAAGCTGTCATTGTCTACACCAGCACTCCTCACTCCTCTGCTGCCATTTTTAGCAAGTACTCCTTGTCGATCTTGAAGAGTCTCCATCCCTCTTCGCTGGACAGATCAGAAGCACCTCTTCTTTTGTAGAAGTTGATAGATGGTTCATTCCACTCTGCTACCAAGAAGTGCATGCTGCTGCAGCGACACTTCATCGCAACCTGTTACGCAGGAGAGGAAAACACAAACTCAGTGACATTTCACCTGCTTTCCAAGACCCAATTTTGATTCAGGTGTTAAAATAATCCAGTAACCCTTACAAATTTGGAAACCAAACACCAAGACATACCTGGCTTAGATTCTTCAGAATTTCTGATCCTATGCCAAAGCCTAAAAAAGAAAGAGAAGTACCATTTAAAAGGTCATTTTAAGGACTTCAAGCCCTGATTTCTCTTTAGGGCAGCCCCCCTGAACTCAATCATACCTCTATAATCACTCATCACGAAGAAGTCCTCAAGATACAACAGTTTGCCAATCCATGGGTCATAGGTAAAATAGTACATGGCAAAACCAACAATGCTGTGTCCTGTAATAAGAGTATCACATGAGTTATGGATGAAAAACAATCCGTCAAAGTTGTAGCTGCAAAATCAGAAGTCTATCATAAGTTTTTAAATAACATACATGCATGTATTACAGAAATAAGTAGCCAGTGGGCCAGACTGTCTCCTGACTTTTATGCTAGTGCAATCCAGGCCACTGTTGGATGATCTCACTGTTCTTAGAACATGTATTTGCAAAAAGCACACATTAGAGCTAGCTGAAACCAGGCTAAAACTGTGGACTGGCCACTCTGCAATCTGCTGGATCTCACACTCAGGAAGTGAAAATGCTTTCATTACTTGCCAGAACGAAAGTGCTATGGTCTTAAAACTAAACACACACATTATTCACATCCTACTGATATACTGGTATCTTGACTTGGGAATAAGTCAGGTTTACACGGCAGTTCAGAATAGTTAAGTATTTGTAGTTTAGAAACTCTGCTTCCTTAAGGTCAGGACATCAGGCCAAAAGAGCAACGTTTAATTTCAGAACGTGCCTTCCAATTCACACATTTTCCATTTGCTCTCCCCAATGTTTAAGCCGGAAGAAGTAGAGGTACCCAGGTGTGATGTAACATCCATATACCTCTGGAAAGTACCTCATCCCTTATGTTTTCTGCTCATTTTTTCTAGTATGAGGAAATGACCTCAGAAAAAACCTTAAGCACCCCCCACCGCCCCTGCCCAACAACTTCCCTCTTTAGCTCCGTCTTCTGCCCAAGGACCAGAAAGGAAAAAACAACGACAAAGAAAAAACAAAGAAAAAAAGGAAAAAAGCATCTGACTCCTTCTTTATGGGTGTCTGTAATTCCAATTGGAGGCAAAGGTTTCAAATTAAACTTTCTAGCCATTTTATAGTCCTTTGCAAACAGGAAGTGAGTACAATGGAGCTTCTGATCTACCGTGTTTTAAGTGTGTGATAATAGGGCCTTACCTCATTTATCATGATCATCTACTTTATTGTGTAAAGGATCTTTTAGTTACCTCCCCGCCCATCCATGTACACGGAAGGGCCATGTACATGGCGAAGCTAGAGACTGTAACCTGAAGATTGGGACAAATTAAAGAAAAAAATGTAATTTAACACAAATACAAAAACGGTTACGTTAGGGTCAAACAAGAACCATTTATGAAACTGAATTACAACAAACGACTTTATACCTAACTTTTCCGGGTCTCCACAGCACTGATACTTAAACAGCTCTTCTAACCCGCCCTATTATTAAGTGCAGCAATCTATTTTTTTTTTTCTCAGTAGTTTGAACACTGGCTGGCTAGTATTTCTGGCCAACTTCTCAGTAAGTAACTTCAGCCTGTGTTGTCAGTGCTTCTACAGAGCAGCCACTACGTCTTCCAGAACACTCGGTCTCTCCGGCTTCTGGAAGGAGAGGGCGATTACCTTCTGGAGTCATGTGCTCCTTGGGCACTTCTGCGACCAGGCAGTGGTAGAAGGGGTGCTCTCCAAAACCATCTTCTAGCAGATCTGCAAGAAGAGGCAGCAGGGACAGTGTTGGCCTCGATGAAGGTGGCAGGCACCGGACGCTCGTCCCCCGCCCCGCCACTGATGCGTTACCTTTTTCAGTTAATATTACTTGCTCTTCCATGTATTCGTATTTAGCCAATTCCTGGGTTGATGTACACAAGAGAAAAGAAGAGAAGCAGAAAATTAAGTGAGACTCCGGCCCGGCCAGCTCGGGGGAATGGGGTGGGCTGGGCGGGGATTCATACCCTGAGTCTCGCCCGGAGCGGCGCGGCCGGGCCGGGGCTGGGGGAGGCAGGCGGAGAGAGGGGGACCTACCGGGGACCAGGACCCCACCGCCCGCCGCAGGAAGAGCCCATGCCTCCCGCTACCTTGATCAGCCGCAGAATGTCACTGCAGTCGGCGGCGGTGGCCGGGCGGATCACGAATTTAGCCATTTTCTTCTTTTGCTTTTCTTCCCTTTGCGGACCAAGCCCCTGTACTTGAACAGTAAGAGGAGGTGGTTCCTCATTCGTCTCCCGGGAGCGTCCTCTTCCCAGTCAGGATGGCACCATGACCCGACGAAACCTCGGCGAACGAAACACGAACACCAGCTAACTGAGGCAGCAACCACTCATTTCGGCCGCCCGGCTCCGCTTTTTAGCGCGAAGAAGCCCCGCCCCGGGACGTGAGGCGGAGGCACCTTGTCCAATGAGGCGCCTCGTCCAATGAGGCCGCGGTGCCTCGTCCAATGAGGCCGCGACCGCCCCCCCCTTCCGGGCACCGCCCTCTCTTCCGGCCGCCCGTGTGAACCCGGCCCGCGCGGGCGGGGGCGCGGGCGGTGAGGCGCCAGGTGCGGCTCTCTAGCGGCGCCCTCTAGCGGCGCCTGGCGGAGCCTTCCCGAAAGCCCGACCTCGGAGCCTAAGCGTGCCCTAGTAACCTTCGCAAAAAGGAAGAGAGGGGTTCCCCTTTTGGCCCTGGCCCAGTGACTTTGCTGTTTCTTCCTTGGAGAGACCTGGCTTTGGGCGATGGGGGGATAAGGGGATTAGAGCAGTGGCTCTCATAGGGTGGTCTGAGGGGCCCTGTGGGTCCGAAGATCCTTTCAAAACTAGTTTCATAGTAATGGTAGGATTTCGTTTCCCTTTCTTAACTCTCGCTGAAATTTTCCAGAGAACTGATGTGTGATGACGTCATCGCTCTCATGACTAAAGGAATGTGTGCTTGTATTGTGTTTTCTAGAATTTCCTAAGGTAAGCTACTTCAATTTCTCAATGATTTTTTCCCCCCTCTGCTGGTAATTTTTAGAGTTAACAGAATATTTTCTTTCTTAACTTTTCCCCTTATTTTTTCTTAAATTTCTGACCTTCCTTGTGGAAACACTTTCCTTCTGCCTGAGGTACACTCCTTCATACTTCCATTTAGTGAAGGTCTGCTCTTGTAAAATTTTTGTTTTGCTTGTCTAAATATGTCTTTAAATTCATCTTAAAGTTCTTGAAGGATTTATTTCACTGTTAGCGAGTTTGAGTTTGGAAGTTCTTTTTCGTTCAGCATATTGATGATATCTGACTATCTTCTGGCTTGCATTGCTGTTGAAAATTGTTATATTCCCTCCTTGCTCATTCCCTGTGCTTCTCTCCTATCCCCTTTAAAACTTTTTATTTCGAACCAATTACAAGTTTACAGATGTGTGATGACATCATTGCTCTGGTGACTAAAGGAATGTGTGCTTGTGTGTTCTCATGTTTTCTAGAATTTTTGAAGGCAAGCTTTTTGGATTTTTCAATTATTTTTAAATGTCCTGAGAGTAAAATGTTTGAGAACAGTTGGATTAGAGTATAGCTCTTCCTGGATTATACCCAATGGGACAAGTACTCAAGCCTCTTGCAGATAGAGGGTTTTTCTGTTTTTTTTTTTTTTTTTTTTGGCTTTTTACAAACCACCTTTCCAGACAGGTCCTCTGAGGGCCCTGCTTTGGCTGCCCTGCCTGGGTTCTGGAATGAGTCAAAGAGAAAGCATAAAAGGAGCCTGCCGTGTTTTCAGTCTATAGGGTGGATTATCACCAAATGACTCCCCCGACATTCAACAAGTGATTCTCTGCTTTGCTCGCAATATCCTGTATGTAGAAAAGAAAGCAAAAGTAGCTCCTCTGTTACCCTTCCCACCCTCTGGGGATATCATACGTAGTGAGTCATTGGGAGAATTTATGAAATGTGTTTCTCAAAGATCTTTAAAAATAGCATTGATTCTTGTCTGCCTAAAGCCACTTCAGGTAGTGTCTTTCCTGACACCACTGCACACAGATGACCATACATAGGCCCTTCCTGCCTCTGCTTTGTTCTGTTTTGTGGGAGGACTCAGGAGAGCTTGTTACCGAGTTACCGCTAACAGTTAAGTAAGAACTAGGTGACTAAGCACTAATAATAGCTGCCTCCTTGAAGCAAAAACAAGGTCGTTTTCAATGTGGGCTGCTTAGGTTTTTAGAATAATGATTGTTTCATTAAAACACACTATAATTTTTTTCTATTTATTCTGTTTTTCCAGTTTAAGTTTCATGCTCTTATGCTTCACTTTGTCATTATGACAAGGAGAGCCCATTCTGAAAAACAGGCAGCTAAAAAAAGCTCATTGTGATTGCGTTTTTTGCACATGTAAAAGCTTAGAACCCTAAGAAATGTGAATTTTCTTTATGAATCAAGTTAGGTTTTATATTGTCAGGAATAGATAGATGCCATGGAGGACCAACATTACCTCCTGTTGATACTGGAATTTAAATTTAAAACTGCATAAAAAGGGGTTAACTCGCTAGCATTTGGAAAACTTTTATTTGGCTAATGAGTCAACAAAATCAATAACTATTTATTGACTCTTATGCTAGGTACTTGGGGGTTATAAAGGAGGACTAAGTTTTGAAACGAGCCCTCAGGGCATACAGTTTACTTTGCAGATATGTTTGTAGTTTACTACAACAGAATTTAATCTTTGTGAGAAATATAATTCCTATAACTGAAGAGGTCTGAGTAGGGGGAGAGTAGGAGGAAAGGAAACAGACAAGGGACATCGTGGGTGTTTTACATTCATTGACGTGTTTAATATCAACTGTCTTGTGAAATAGCTAATGTTAGCTCAATGTTTGCAACAGAGAAAACCAGAGGCTCAGAGGGCTACAAAATTGCAACAGCCAGGAAGTGGTAGAGCTAGGAAAGAAGGAATTCTGTTGATTTCCCTGCCAAAGTGAAACTGTCCAACTTGCCCTATTAAACTATTATGGAAGGTGTCATAGTTTTTTTTTTTCTGTTTATAAAAATAATGCATATTGATTAAGAAAATATAAGTGCAGAAATACAAAAAGGGGGCTTCCCTGGTGGCGCAGTGGTTAAGAATCCGCCTGCCAATGCAGGGGACACGGGTTCGAGCCCTGGCCCGGGAAGATCCCACATGCTGCAGAGCAACTAAGCCCGTGTGCCACAACTACTGAGCCTGAGCTCTAGAGCCCGCGAGCCACAACTACTGAGCCCACATGCCACAACTACTGAAGCCTGCACGCCTAGAGCCCGTGCTCCGCAGCAAGAGAAGCCACGACAGTGAGAAGCCTGCACACTGCAACGAAGAGTGGCCCCCACTCACTGCAACTACAGAAAGCCCATGTACAGCAACGAAGACCCAACACAGCCAAAAATAAATAAATAGATAAATTTATATATAAAAAAAGAAATACAAAAAGTTAATAAAAATAATCCCTATTAGTAGGTTGAATTCCTTCCAGTCTTTTTTTCTATGTACATATACATAAAGGGCTGATATTCAGTTGGTATATACAGTGTAGTGGATTAAAATAACCACAAATTCATTGCAGCTCCTCCCATCAAGAGGTAGAATCTAGGACTTCGCTGGTGGTGCAGTGGTTAAGAATCTGCCTGCCAGTGCAGGGGACACGGGTTTGAGCCCTGGTCCGGGAAGATCCCACATGCCATGGAGCAACTAAGCCTGTGCACCACAACTACTGAGCCTGCGCTCTAGAGCCCTTGAGCCACAACTACTGAGCCCGTGTGCCACAACTACTGAAGCTCAGGCACCTGGAGCCTGTGCTCGGCAACAAGAGAAGCCACCACAATGAGAAGCCCGCGCACTGCAATGAAGAGTAGGCCCCGCTTGCCGCAACTAGAGTAAGCCCGCACGCAGCAAGGAAGACCCAACGCAGCCAAAAAACAAATAGATAAATGAATAAATAGATAAATAAATAAATGAATAAACAAACACACAAATAAATAAGAGGTCCCCACTCCTTGAATTTGGACTGGCCTTGTGACTTGCCTTGACCAATAGAATACAGTAAAAGTGGTGATGTACAACTCCTAAGCAAGACCTCAAGAGATCTTAAAGCTTCTGTTCACACCCTCTTGGAACATTGCTGCTGCCATATGAAGAAGCTTGAGCTAGCTTCCTTGAGGATGAAAGACCTCATGAGGAGATGCGTAAGTGAGGCCAGATGCGTAAGCGATGCCACCTTGGACCATTCAGTCCCAATTGAGCTGTCAAATGATTGCAGCCACACAAGTGACCTTAGGCAAGACCAGCAGAAGAACCCCCTCACTGATCCCAGTCCATGTTATCAACCCACAGCATCATGAGTGAATAGAATTGTTGTTTTAAGCCACTAAAAGTTAGGGTTCTTTGTTACACAACAAAGGCTAACCGAAATCAGACGGCCATTTAGGTTGTTTACACCTGGCTTCCATTCTGATTGGTTGTAGTGTCCATTCCGACTGGTCTGTGCTTTGCAATACTCATTTAAAAATATTTTAGGGGCTTCCCTGGTGGCGCAGTGGTTGGGAGTCCGCCTGCCGATGCAGGGGACACGGGTTCGTGCCCCGGTCCGGGAAGATCCCACATGCCGCGGAGCGGCTGGGCCCGTGAGCCATGGCTGCTGAGCCTGCGCGTCCGGAGCCTGTGCTCCACAACGGGAGAGGCCACGACAGTGAGAGGCCCGCGTACCGAGAAAAAAAAAATTTAAAAATCACCTGAGTGCGTTGTGCGTATGTAATAACAAAAACTTGGTATCATGTATCTATAATGTCTATCCTGCAGCATAGTGTAGTGGCTTCTTATCTACTACAGCTTTGGACTTAGATACTCCCCATCTGTGTGATTGTGTCAATACTTAACCTTGTTAAGTCACCATTTCTAAATCTGTAATTAGTAAATAATAATAGTACCCTTCATATGGTTAATTGTTGTGAGTATTAAATGAAGTAATACATATAAAGTACCCAGTGGGAATTCCCTAGTGGTCCAGTGGTTAGAACTCTGTGCTCTCACTGCTGAGGGCCTGGGTTCAATCCCTGGTTGGGGAACTAAGGTCCCACAAGCCTCACAGTGTGGCAAAAAAAAAAAATACCCAGCATAGCACCTGGCATAATTGTTAGCATTATTACTATTAATAGTATGGAGTATTTCCCCGTGTCACTGGGTATATTTAAATTAAAAAATATATATAATGGTTCCTTAGAGTTCCATTGTGAAATTTATTTTACTCTTCTGTTGTTGAAGATGCAGGGCTTTTTCCCAATGATAAATAATACTTTGTTTTGTTAATAAATTTATTTATTTATTTATTTTTGGCTGTGTTGGGTCTTCGTTGCTGCGTGCGGGCTTTCTCTACTTGTGGCAAGCGGGGGCTACTCTTTGTTGTGGTGCGTGGGCTTCTCATTGCGGTGGCTTCTGTTATTGTGGAGCACAGGCTCTAGGCACACGGGCTTTGGTAGTTATGGCTCGTGGGCTCAGTAGTTGTGGCGCACGGACTTAGTTGCTCCACAGCATGTGGGATCTTCCCAGTCCAGGGATTGAACCCGTGTCCCCTGCATTGACGGGTGGATTCTTAACCACTGCACCACCAGGGAAGTCCCTAATACTTTGACAAACATCTTTTTACCCAAATTTTAGCCCAGGTTTCTGATTGTTTCCTTAGGTAGATTCCTAGAAGTGAAATTACTAGGTGAGGAGAGATGTAATTTTGTTGATCTGGAGCTAGAGAAACACTCTAAAACTTCAGGTTCTCACTACATGAAAGTGTAATTTGAGATGACTCTCTAGATGTGCTTGCTCTAGCTTGAATTATCTAAAGTTTGATAACATCTGGGTTCCACAGTTGTCATAGAAGTTGAGTCTTTCTCAGAGAGTGGTTTTCTTGCTACATATCACAGATGGGTGATAACCTGTGAGAATGATCAATAAATAAATACAACCACCTCCAAGAAAACACCTTGTTTTGGGCCAAGATTTCCTTTTTTTAAAAATTTATTTTTTATTGAAGTATAGTTGAATTATGGGCCAAGATATTCTTTTCTTTTCTTTTCTTTCTTTTTCCTTACCTTACCTTACTTTACCTTACCTTACCTTACATTTCTTTTTGAGAAATTATAATTTAGGACGTGGAAAGCTGTTTAATCTTTGGGGTAGACCATCAAAAGTGTAAGACTTCTATTTATAAATGTAAAGTATTATATGACTTTAGGCCGCAATTAAAAGAGCCGGGTCAGCAATAAGTGAGGTGTTAATCAGGCCTCTTGTTTGCAAGTGATTGCCACATCTTACTCTTCCGCCATCTTGAAGGTCTCCATAGTCTTTATTTTAAGGTCTATTTTGTCTGATATGAGAATTGCTACTCCAGCTTTCTTTTGATTTCCATTTGCATGGAATATGTTTTTCTATCCCCTCACTTTCAGTCTGTATGTGTCCCTGGGTCTGAAGTGGGTCTCTTGTAGACAGCATATATACAGGTCTTGTTTTTGTATCCATTCAGCCAGTCTGTGTCTTTTGGATGGGGCATTTAATCCATTTACATTCAAGGTAATTATCGATATGTATGTTCCTATTCCCATTTTCTTAATTGTTTTAGGTTTGTTATTGTAGGTCTTTTCCTTCTCTTGTATTTCCTGCCTAGAGAAGTTCCTTTAGCAGTTGTTGTAAAGCTGGTTTGGTGGTGCTGAATTCTCTTAGCTTTTGCTTGTCTGTAAAGGTTTTAATTTCTCCATCGAATCTGAATGAGATCCTTGCTGGGTAGAGTAATCTTGGTTGTAGGTTTTTCTCCTTCATCACTTTAACTATGTCCTGCCAGTCCCTTCTGGCTTGCAGAGTTTCTGCTGAAAGATCAGCTGTTAACCTTATGGGGATTCCCTTGTGTGTTATTTGTTGTTTTTCCCTTGCTGCTTTTAATATGTTTTCTTTGTATTTAATTTTTGACAGTTTTGATTAATATGTGTCTTGGCCTGTTTCTCCTTGGATTTATCCTGTATGAGACTGTCTGTGCTTCCTGGACTTGATTAACTGTTTCCTTTCCCATATTAGGGAAGTTTTCAACTATAATCTCTTCAAATATTTTCTCAATCACTTTTTCTCTTCTTCTTCTGGGACCCCTATAATTCGAATGTTGGTGCGTTTAGTGTTGTCCCAGAGGTGTCTGAGACTGTCCTCAGTTCTTCTCATTCTTTTTTCTTTATTCTTCTCTGCAGTAGTTATTTCCACTATTTTATCTTCCAGGTCACTTATCCGTTCTTCTGTCTCAGTTATTCTGCTATTGATCCCTTCTAGAGAATTTTTAATTTCATTTATTGTGTTGTTCATCATTGCTTGTTTGCTCTTTAGTTCTTCTAGGTCCTTGTTAAACTTTTCTTATACTTCCTCCTTTCAACTTCCAAGATTTTGGATCATCTTTACTATCATTATTCTGAATTCTTTTTCAGGTTCACTGCCTATTTCCTCTTCATTTGTTAGGTCTGGTGGGTTTTTATCTTGCTCCTTCATCTGCTGTGTGTTTTTCTGTCTTCTCATTTTGCTTATCTTACTGTGTTTGGGGTCTCCTTTTTGCAGGCTGCAGGCTCATAGTTCCCGTTGTTTTTGGTGTCTGTCCCCAGTGGCTAAATTTGGTTCAGTGGGTTGTGTAGGCTTCCTGGTGGAGGGGACTAGTGCCTGTGTTCTGGTGGATGAGGCTGGATCTTGACTTTCTGGTGGGCAGGTCCACATCTGCTGGTGTGTTTTGGTGTGTCTGTGGCCTTATTATGATGTTAGGCAGCCTCTCTGCTCATGGGTGGGCTTGTGTTCCTGTCTTGCTCATTGTTTGGCATGGGGTGTCCAGCACTGTAGCTTGATGGCCTTTGAGTGGATCTGGGTCTTAGCATTGAGACAGAGATCTCTAGGAGAGCTCTCGCTGCTTGATATTACGTGGAGCTGGGAGGTCTCTGGTGGACCAATGTCCTGAGCTCGGCTCTCCCACCTCAGAGGCACAGGCCTGGCACCCAGCCGGAGCACCAAGACCCTGTCAGCCACACGGCTGCTAGTGTTGGGGGGTCTCCTGTGTAGGCAGGGGGTGGCTGTGGCTCACCGTGGGGACAAGGTCACTGGCAGCAGAAGTTCTGGGAAGTGCTGCTTGGCATGAGCCTTCCCAGAGTCTGCCATTAGCCCCACCAAAGAGCGGGGTAGGCTCCAGCTGTGTGATTTTGGACAAGGTTCTTGCATCTCAGTGTGCTTACCTTTCAAATGAAGTTAATAAGAATAATTTCCTCCTCCTAAGGTTGTGAATATTAAATGCTGCTGTAAAGCCCTTTGTAAAGTACTTAGAATACAGCACTTACCCTCTAAATGTTTATTCCTTTCTGTCTACTTGGTAAAATAAAGACTGTAACAATTTTTGGATTAGGAAGAATAATTGTGAATGGTCCAATGCAGAGAGAGAAGGATTTGTCCCTAAATCAGTTTTCTTCCTGCCGTTACACAGGGATCATTCTCTTATTCATTGACCTTTGTCATGAAGCTTCACCTTCCTCATGAATAATAAATGTGCAATGATTCTGTTAACATCTGCCAACCAATGAGGGAACATTGCTCTAATGATCATAGAATCAGGAATCATCACAGAGGCTGGGTAATCAGTATTGTAATCCCTATTGTACTCTGCCTGGAGTTTTTCATCTGCCTAGCCAGACATCATGTGGACAAGGTCAAATCCAGAACACATTATGCAGGATAAATTATTTACAATCCTGTCTCTAAAAGTGGACCTCATCTGTGACCTAATTAACACTCCAACTCTAAACCACATGTGGAGATCTTTTTTAAAGAGGTAGGCTTGGTGAAAACAGGAGAAAATATTGAAAAAGCATTAGGCAGAACGTATTGATTCACACAACTTTTTTTTCCCTTCTCCTTTTTACAGATATTTTAAGGTTATACCAAATAGAGGGAAGTTATGCAGTTACAGTGCTTAGAATCTGGGCAAGACAGCAGATAGAACAATGTCCCAAACTTTCTTTCAGTATCTAGTCTCTGAATCCATGGTTTAAAACAAAAAGCTGTTAAAGAGCTGTGAATAGTGGTTAAGTACTCTTCATTTACCTTCAGCATTCTATAACAATGAAGCTCAGTTTACAATTTTATAATTCTCTTACTCAGCTTCCAGAATGTTCCACATTTGTTGAAAACTACAAACAAACATATCCAAGAATCCCAGTGAATGCCAAGCAGCATAAACACAAAGAAAACCACATCAAGGCACTGCGGAATCAAATTTCTCAAAACTAGTGATGCAGAGAAAATCTTAAGTTAAGACTAATCACTGCTTTCTCATCAAAAACTATGCAAACCAGAAGATGGTGGAACAACATCTCTAAAGCATGGGAAGAATGCTTTCAACCCAGAATTTTATATCCAGTGAAAATGTCCTTCAAAGATGAAGGCAAAATGAAGACATTTCAGATAAGCGAAAGCCAAGAGCATTCATCACTAGTGAACTTGTACCACAAGGAATGCTAAAAGAAGTTCTTCAGGTTAAAGGAAAATGATACCAGATGGACACAAGAATCTATGCAAAGGAATGAAGAGTACCAGAAATGGTAAATGTGTGCGTCATATAAAAGACATTTTTCTTGTTCTTAATGTCTTTATTTTATTTTTATTTTTTAAACATCTTTATTGGAGTATAGTTGCTTTACAATGGTGTGTTAGTTTCTGCTTTATAACAAAGTGAATCAGTTATACATATACATATGTTCCCATATCTCTTCCCTCTTGTGTCTCCCTCCCTCCTACCCTCCCTATCCCACCCCTCTAGGTGGTCACAAACCACCGAGCTGATCTCCCTGTGCTATGCGGCTGCTTCTCACTAGCTAGCTATTTTACGTTTGGTAGTGTATATATGTCCATACCACTCTCTCATTTTGTCACAGCTTACCCTTCCCTCCCATATCCTCAAGTCCATTCTCTAGTAGGTCTGTGTCTTTGTTCCTGTCTTGCCCCTAGGTTCTTCAGGACCTTTTTTGTTTTTTTTAGATTCCGTATATATGTCTTAGGGTACGGTATTTGTTTTTCTCTTTCTGACTTACTTCACTCTGTATGACAGACTCTAGGTCCATCCATCTCACTACAAATAACTCAATTTCGTTTCTTTTTATGGCTGAGTAATATTCCATTGTATATATGTGCCACATCTTCTTTATCCATTCATCTGTCGATGGACAATAAGGTTGCTTCCATGTCCTGGCTATTGTAAATAGAGCTGCAATGAACATTTTGTACATGACTCTTTTTGAACTATGGTTTTCTCAGGGTATATGCCCAGTTGTGGGATTGCTGGGTCATATGGTAGTTCTATTTTTAGTTTTTTAAGGAACCTCCATACTGTTTTCCATAGTGGCTGTATCAATTTACATTCCCACCAACAGTGCAAGAGGGTTCCCTTTTCTCCACACCCTCTCCAGCATTTATTGTTTATAGATTTTTTGATGATGGCCATTCTGCCAGGTGTGATATGATACCTCATTGTAGTTTTGATTTGCATTTCTCTAATGATTAATGATGTCGAGCATCCTTTCATGTGTTTGTTGGCAATCTGTATATCTTCTTTGGAGAAGTGTCTGTTTAGGTCTTCTGCCCATTTTTGGATTGGGTTGTTTGTTTCTTTGATATTGAGCTGCATGAGCTGCTTGTAAATTTTGGAGATTAATCCTTTGTCAGTTGCTTCATTTGCAAATATTTTCTCCCATTCTGAGGGTTGTCTTTTGGTCTTGTTTATAGTTTCCTTTGCTGTGCAAAACTTTTAAGTTTCATTAGGTCCCATTTGTTTATTTTTGTTTTTATTTCCATCTCTCTAGGAGGTGGGTCAGAAAGGATCTTGCTGTGATGTATGTCATAGAGTGTTCTGCCTATGTTTTCCTCTAAGAGTTTGATAGTGTCTGGCCTTACATTTAGGTCTTTAATCCATTTTGAGTTTATTTTTGTGTATGGTGTTAGGGAGTGTTCTAATTTCATACTTTTACATGTAGCTGTCCAGTTTTCCCAGCACCACTTATTGAAGAGGCTGTCTTTTCTCCACTGTATATTCTTGCCTCCTTTATCAAAGATAAGGTGACCATATGTGCGTGGGTTTATCTCTGGGCTTTCTATCCTGTTCCATTGATCTATTTTTCTGTTTTTTTGCCAGTACCATACTGTCTTGATTACTGTAGCTTTGTAGTATAGTCTGAAGTCAGGGAGCCTGATTCCTCCAGCTCCGTTTTTCGTTCTCAAGATTGCTTTGGCTATTCGGGGTCTTTTGTGTTTCCATACAGATTGTGAAATTTTTTGTACTAGTTCTGTGAAAAATGCCAGTGGTAGTTTGATAGGGATTGCATTGAATCTGTAGATTGCTTTGTGTAGTAGAGTCATTTTCACAATGTTGATTCTTCCAATCCAAGAACATGGTATATCTCTCCATCTATTTGTATCATCTTTTAATGTCTTTAAAAGATACTTAACTACTTAAAGTAAGAGAAACAACAGTATATTATGGGATTTATAACATTTGTAGAAGTAGAATGTATGAGCACAAGAGCACAAAGAATGGGAGAGATGGGATGGACGTATATTGTTATATGATTCTTACATTATATGTTAAATGCTATAACCTTTAAAGTAAACTGTGATAAGTTAAAGTTATATATTGTAAAACTCAGAGCAACGACTAAATTTCTTAAAAAGGAATAACTAATAAGTCAATAGAGGAGATAAAATGGGTTCATAAAAAATAATCCAAGGGAAGAGAGGAAAAGAGGAAAAAAGGAATAAAGAACAGATGGGACAAACAGGAAGTGTGGGACTGCTGTTGTTTCTGATATCTTATACCTATCAGGTAAGAAATCACAAAAGGAGTAGGGAGGGGAAATAAAGCAATTTGTTCAAATTGTATATTTGAACACTAAGGACTGTTTTTTTCTCCTAAAGGTAACTTAAATTTGGAATCCTTTAAAAATATGAACGATAGGTCTTCGCTTGCTTTTAAGGACAAGGAGTATATTTGTTAAGTTGAAGGAGAGTGAAAATGAAAATGGGAAAGAATATTAATAAACCACTTAACTAAGAAATGAAAAAAAAAAGAAATCACCAAAGGAAACACCTAAAACATTTTATATTTACCTCTCAAAAATGGAATGAGGGCTTCCCTGGTGGAGCAGTGGTTGAGAGTCTGCCTGCCGATGCAGGGGACACGGGTTCGTGCCCCGGTCTGGGAGGATCCCGCATGCCGCCGAGTGGCTGGGCCCGTGAGCCATGGCCACTGATCCTGCGCGTCTGGAGCCTGTGCTCCGTAACAGGAGAGGCCACAGCAGTGACAGGCCCGCGTACCGCAAAAAAAAAAAAAAAAAAGGAATGAAATAAAGAATAAATAAGCATGATATCCAGATTCCCACAAATGGAATTCAGTGGCTTTTGTTGATAACATCAACTATATTCTGATTCATTCAGCATTGAAATCAGTTTCTGTTTATCATGATAAAAGAGATTATTTTGGTTCAGAAGTGCCAGCAACCTGGCACAACTTGGATACATTTGAAAGAAGGAACAGATCAGGCAAAGGAGTGTTGGGAAAAGGAGACCTGAGGTGCTCAGTGCTGTCACATTGGGTAGTGGCATTAGAAATCAGTGAGATTAGGATAGGCTCTGAAAGTGAAATTTAAAATCGAGCAGAGATATTCAAATTGTATCCTAGGCCAGTTAATATTTGACTATAAACTGACTGACTGTATTAACATACCTAAAGAGAAAAGGTATATCTTATAACAACCTTAATCATTGTATCAGTTAGGAATGCTTTTGACTACAACTAACAGAATAACCTACTTACAGTAGCTAAAGCCATGAAAACTTAAAAAACTCAATTAGAAGACTGGAGGTAGCCAGTTTCCGGGCTAGTTCAGCAATTAACCATGTTACAGAGGAACTGGGCTTTTGAAACTCTTCCACTCTGCCAATTATTCTCAACTCATCTCTTGAACATAAAAGGGCTGCAGTAGCTCCGAGCATCGTTTCCTCACATCTGCATCCTAAACAGGGAGGAAAGGTCAGGAGCTAATATCTTTCTCTGGCTGAGGCTCTGTCTTTTTATCTGGAAAGGAACATCTTTACTAGAATACTCCAGAAGTCTTCCCTTTATGTCTTATTGGACAGTACTGGGTAATACGGCTACCCATGGCTGCAAGGGAGGCTGGGACAGTGAGTATTTGGCACAGGGGAACAGAGATGCTATGTTTGGCCAAGATGAATTGTGATTCGTTCTTTGAGGTTGAGCACGTTGCTGCCCTGAACAAAATTGGAATGCTGTTAGCAAGGAATTAGAAGGGAATAGCTGTAGTCTAGGCAACTAAATGTATCTACTAGGATCAGTCCTGGAAGCATAGGAAAAGAATCCCAGACGCCAAAATTGGCGCCTCCTGCTCTGGCACTGTAGTGGAATCAGAATACCCTGATGCAAGAACTCCAGTAGCTGAATCTTGAGATCAGTCTTTGCATATTGTGGAGATGGATACTTACGTTTCTCCTTATTCATTCATTTAATAGATTTTTATTGAATCAGGTGTTTTTATAGACGCTGGAATTTTAGCAGTGGAAAAATCAGACAAAAATGTCCTCATGGCGCTTACATTGTAGTGAATGTGTCTTAGCTGAATGCAACTGATTCCTTGCTTATCAGTAAATTTTCTGATTATGACCGGGTTTCTCATGCCCCCCAAGCAGTCTCACATCTAATTATGAATTAAGAAATTGATATTCTTATTTCATGTATCAGTCTCTTGGTTGATGTGAGTCTTCCTAAGGACATAGATTCACCTTTAGTGAAGTGACAACTCAAGTTTCTGACTTGCACATCTCAGGGCTAGTACCTGAACCATGGTAAATTCAACAAGGCATTTCAACCCTGTGAGCCATTGTGGAAGACAGAGAGCTACACAGCTTTCTCCAGTTAATAATCCAATAGTGCATGTTTTCCCTATTTGGAATGTTTAGGCTTATTCATATGTGTGAAAGGGATACAAGAAGGAAATATTAAATTATAAACATTGAAATCTATCAAAAAAAAAAAAGTCCTGACCTTGAAACCGTGATTTGTGCAATGTATTATGAATGAATTGGATTCAGATTCATCCTCAGGGGCTTCCCTAGTGGTGCAGTGGTTGAGAATCTGCCTGCCAATGCAGGGGATACCGGTTCACGCCCTGGTCCGGGAAGATCCCACATGCCGCGGAGCAACTAAGCCTGTGCGCCATAACTACTGAGCCTGTGTTCTAGAGCCCACGAGCCACAACTACTGAGCCCACGTGCCATAACCACTGAAGCCTGTGCACTTAAAGCCCATGCTCTGTAACAAGAGAAGCCACTGCAGTGAGAAGCCCATGTGCAGCTACGAAGACCCAACACAGACAAAAAAAAAAAAATCATCCTCAGAGGATTCAAGGTTAAAAAAATTTCCTATTCATGGACATTTAGATTGTTTCCTTTTTTCCCTCCCTGCCATTTCAAACAATGCTATTATGAACATTCTTGTATATGTCCTTGAGTACAGGAGCAGTAATTTATAGGGTACTTGCCAAGGACTGGAATGCTGGGTCAAAGCATATAATATTTGGATTCAACTTTATGAAATAGAGCCAAATTGTTCTCCAAAGTGATTCTGCCATTCACAACTTCTACCAGCAGTGAATGAGAGTTCTTAGCGCTCTCCATCCTCACCAATAGTTGGTAATTTCACTTCATGGTTTTTGCTTATCTGATGGGTATAAAATGGTATCTTATTGTGGTTTGAATTTTATTAATGTGATATTGATCTTTTCATATGTTTATTGGCCATATATTTTTTCTTCTATTGAATTGCCAATTCAAGCAAGTTCAGAATTTTTATATTTTCATGGTGAATTTTTTCTATTCTCACGTTTGTGCCTCTTTATTTTTATAGTGGTTTTTTATTTAAAGTACATTTTTATGAAATAAATACAGCTAATACAGCTTTTTTTTGGTAAGTATTTACCAGATATGTCTTTTCTCCCAATCTTGACTTTAACGTTACTGTATTATACCAAGAACAGGCAAGTAGGAATGGTCCACCCCAGTTACAGAAAATAAGGGCCCTGTAGCCCCAGTACCAGGTTGCATCTGGTTTTGAATTTCATGCTTGTTTCTGTCCCCTTATCACTTACTGTTTCCATGGTGGACAGGACCAACGGGTGGATAAGAATGATATGTATGTAAGGATCTAGCCAATAAATGAGACAGACTCAGATCCACCTGAAAGGATCAAATTAAATAGTAATAAGTTCTGAATCTATTTTTGCCAAAACACAGTGGAAAGGAAAGAAGTAGAAATAGAGTTTCCTTATTTACTGGCTTGAGATAGAAAAGAGTCCTAGATTAGGAAAATTAACATTCAGATATAGGATTCTGAAATGACAAATTTCAAAACATTTTGTTTACAGTATGTTGGGGAGCCATTTGAGGATAACACATCCATTAAGTTAGAACCATGTGTCATTACTGTATAATTTAGTAAAGTAAAAATTAGATGTAGAATACATTTGTCCACATGGGGAAACAAACCAGAAAGGGAGAAATATTGGCTGAAGGCTTAGAAAATGCTGAATATGTACATGAGAGGGGAACTTGAGGATTATGATTTGAGGCCTTGTGATCATCTAGTTTTCGAGATGCCTTCTCATTTCCCAGTTCGGTTCCTCTGACTGTGCAGAATCCCCTGATTCCAACAGCGATTGCTGTTATACATGGCTGGGATCATGAGTCTACTTCCCCAGATCTACCCGCATCATCAATTTTTCAGGGCAAGTCTGGGGTATAAGCCTATGCCCTCTGGTGAAGGACACCATTGACTGCACGTCTGGTAATAGCTATTTGGGAAGTTCTTGCTAGCCATTCTGATTTTTGGGAAAGTTACTTAATGCCTGTAAACCCTTATTTTTCCTTATCTGTAAAATGGGAATAATGGGAATACCGATCTCCTATGGTTGTTGTGAGGATTAAACAAGATAATTGAGCAATAAGTTCTCAACAAATAATATTATCCTTACTGCTATTCCCTCTTTGTTCAACAAATATTTATTATAGATTTTCAACGTGTTAGGCACTGAGGTAAGTACTCAATACATGGTCGCTATCATACTGCTATTTAGCCATTTCTTCAATCCATATTATTATATAATTACAGGGTATCAGGCACTGTGCCAAGTTTAGGAGCCAGTAAATAAAGACAGAACCTTCAAGACTCTGGATAAGCTTTTCTGGTTCTACCAATGGGAATCCTCTTCTCCCTTATGAATTCTTTGGAATTCTTCAATGATATCTTCTCTGCAGTGAAAGAGATCACTGTCAGATGCCTTCCTACAATGTGCCAGGTTCTGGCTGACTATAGGATGGAAGAGGGGTATAAAGGATGTGAAAAGCCTTTGCTCCACATAGGCAAGTGGCAGATAACCTGCTCCTGATGGGGCTTTTGCTTTTGCTTCTCCTTTCCTTTCCTTTTCCTATCCCTATCCCTATCCCTTTCCCTTTCCTTTCCCAGAACCTAGTGTACTAGGGAAAAAGTTCTGCCGAAGTACCAGGGGAAAAACTCTACTGTAACAGGAGAAAAGAATATAGACACAGAGCAACACAGACCAGAAGAAAGTAGTGGACTTGCCTTTTTACAGCCCACAGGGGAAACGCAGCCCTTCAGACTTCTTCCACTCCATAGCCTTCAGCTGGGTGTCAGTCATCCAGTTCCTTCTGGATGAGACAGGCCAGGGGTTAGAAAAGGATTGAGGATTTCCTTGGGCTTGAATCCTGCAAGTAAGTAGAAGAGGGGAGAAAAGAAAGAGGCCCTTGCCATGGTTACAAAAAATCAGACCTTTCCCACTGCCAACATTCATGTGCTTTCAGGCGTTGTAATGTTACAAAGAGTTGCTGTCTCTTTCCCTACTAAATGCCTACTTCTGTTAATCAAGCTTTCCTAGAAGGTGCCAGACCCCAAGAATAGGGATGAGAGAGGGAGGGGAAAAAACAATCCTTTATGGCAATAAGAAAAAAAGTTATTTTTAATTTAAAAACATCTCAAAGAGTTTAGATGAATGCATGGATAATAGATTGGTTAAATTAAATTTAGGATGCTGGGAGGCTAGCTTTTGAGGTTGACATTTACATGGTTCTCCCATATAATAAATCATCCTTTTTTTGTTTTTACTCTGATGGACTCAATCTTTAATTGGATGGATTGTGAATATGATCTGTAATGTGGACCCTTTTGTTTTTATGTTATGCTCTTGTGGAAGGTTCTTTAAATGCAATGCAGCTGGTTTTTGAAGGCTGGGTTAGGACTAAACCAGCCTTTGAAGGTGGGAGCATTGCTTACCATTCCTCTCCTTCCATTACTGCTTGAGAGCTGGTTTCCATCATCCAATCAGTTAAATCTTAACTAAATATTGAGAATTAACTTTGTGCTCAGACTCGAAATTTAAATGATGACTCCTGCCTTCAAGAAGCTTACAATATCATTGGAGTTCCGTGATGGACACTTTAAATAATTAAAGAAATAATACAAAGCAAAGTATAATTAAGTGATAAGTTGTCAGATACAGACTTAGTGAAATAGAAATGTAGAGAAAGTAAAAGTTAGTGATTACAGGAGTCAGGAAATCCTCTTAGAAGAAGTTGGACTTCAGTTGGGCTCTGCGAATCCAGGAAGGGAGGAAAGTACTCAATGAAGAGAGTACCACATGAACAGACCAGAGAAAGAAACCAGAAAGTTCAGAGCCTTAGCTTCCTCATCTGGGAAATGAGTCAGGAAGCCAGACATGAGCCCCTCTGTGGCAGAGACTGTCGTTTTCAGTTTCGTGGCTCCAGCATCAAAGCAGAGTTTCTCTCATAGAGTAGGCATTTGATACGTGTGTCTTGACTTGAACAAACATGACGTATGAAGGGGATGGTTTGGAGATTTGTCTACCCAGGGCCAAAGTTCATGTTAGCAAGCAATGAATCTCCCTCAGGAGTCTGGGGCTTGGCTCTGAACCATCCTGAGAGAGTCACATTACTTCTCCCTGGGCGTGGAACTAAGTCCTCTGAGAATACAGCGAAAGGATGTCTTGCTTATGCAACTCATTTCCTCTGAGGACACATAGCCCTGGTTGCCTCCAGCATAAGTTTCACCTGGGTTGGGGATGATGGTGACATTGGTAGGTTACTCAGGGAACTTGCTTGCCAGGAAATGAGCAGTTGGGCCATCGGTACATTGATACCTGGCCACCTTCCATGGATGCCTTTAATTAAAATGACATTTTATTTTTTTTAACGATTTATTTATTAGTATTATTTTATTATTTGATTTTATTTTTGGCTGCGTTGGGTCTTAGTTATGGCGTGTGGGCTCTTCGTTGTGGCGCGTGGGCTTCTCTCTAGTTGCGGCATGCAGGTTTTCTCTCTCTAGTTGTGGTGCGCGGGCTCCAGGGCGAGTGGGCTCTGTAGTTTGTGGCACACGGGCTCTCTCGTTGAGGTGCACGAGCTCAGTAGTTGTGGCACGTGGGCTTCGTTGCCCCGTGGCATGTGGGATCTTAGTTCCCTGACCAGGGATCGGGTCCACGTCCCCTGCATTGGAAGGCGGATTCTTTACCACTGCACCACCAGGAAGTCCCTAAAATGACATATTTTAATTAGCCAGGTATGTGTGATAATGTGAGACAGAAGAACGAACAAACACGTTCCCATTTAATTATTTGGGAAGCGTTCTTAGCCTATTTATAAAATGTGTATTTATGAAACTGGAAAATTCAATTTAGGTTATTTAGTCTCTTTTTCTCTAAGGGAAGAACTCTCAAATGTCACCTTCTCTTGTGGCTCTACAGGCCACTATCCTGTCTCCTCACCAAGACTCCTCCAGCACTGCATACCAGCAGAATGCATTATTTATATTGCTTCCTCTGAGATCTTATAGCACATTATTCACTGGAGCAGTTATCACAGTGCGTTTGACCACATTTCTGTTTTTTCCTCTCTGGGTGGTGGATTCCTAGAGGTCAGGAACTCTCTCTGTTTGATCTTTGTAGCCTTAGCACCCAGCAAAGCACCTGGCATATAGTAGGTGCTTAATAAATGGATTAAATTAATATATTGGCTCTATTGATTTTAATAAATTTATTTATTATATTTATTTTTGACTGTGTTGGGTCTTCGTTGATGTGCTCGGGGTTTCTCTAGTTGCGGTGAGTGGGGGCTACACTTTGTTGTGGTGCGTGGGCTTCTCATTGCGGTGGCCTCTTGCTGCAGAGCACAGGCTCTAGGCGCGTGGGCTTCAGTAGTTGTGGCACGCGGGCTCAGTAGTTGTGGCGCACGGGCTTAGTTGCTTCGCGGCATATGGGATCTTCCTGGACCAGGGCTAAAACCCGTGTCTCCTGCATTGGCAGGCGGATTCTTAACCACTGCGCCACCAGGGAAGCCCTCTATTGATTATTTTTTAAGAATTTAAGATAGAATTCATCAGAAAAATTCCTCCTATTCATTATCTTGACTTTATCTGAGACTGTAAGAGCCTCTTGGCCAAGTAAAAGCTATCCCCAGAACTGGTTTGCAGGGGATTCTAAAATGATTTCTCTCCAAGAGCCTCCAGGAAAGAAAACAGCCCTGCCAACACACCTTGATTGTAGCCCACTGAGTTGTGTGTTAGACATCTGACATCCAGAACTGTAAGATAATCAATCTGTGTTGTTTTAACCCACTAAGTTTGTGGTAGTTTGT
This sequence comes from Pseudorca crassidens, assembly GCF_039906515.1. NCBI lineage: Eukaryota > Metazoa > Chordata > Mammalia > Artiodactyla > Delphinidae > Pseudorca > Pseudorca crassidens. The sequence goes on from NC_090317.1 coordinate 113,729,486, forward strand.
TACAGCAGCAATAGGAAGCTAATATAGTGGGTGAGGAAAATACTGTCCAAATCACATTGTTCAGGAATAATTCACTCTTGCTGTATCAGGAGTATTTTGCATATTCCTCAGTTAACGTCATATTATATTGATTTGTTTCCGTGTTCTCGCTCTCGTAGGCTGTGTGCCTCTCCTGGTGCAAGACTGTGCTTTTTTTCATATCTGTATTCTTAGTCCCTCAAACGTCATTGAATCTCTGTGTGTTTCTATGGTGACGAAGGATGAAGTGGGGAGGCACGTGGGGCGGAGACCTGTTGATGGTGGCGTCAGCATTAGGGAGGGAAAGTGCGAGAACTGGCGGTGACCGGATGGGCTGACGATAGTTCTCAGTGGTGTGGGCTGGCGGGGCTGGAAGGCAGAGAATCTGCAGGTTCACTGCGGGCATGACGAGGAAGCGCTCAAAGCAGCTTGATTTCCATGGGGCTCTCGGTCCGGGAATGATTGAACAGACTTCTGAGCCTCCCGCATACGCCTCATCAGTAGTGAACCCCTCTCTGATTCTGTCCCACCCACTCCCTCACCCAGAGTGTTTCTCAACGCTTATAGTCCCATACAGGAAGGCACAGACTTCAGTTAGAATTGGAGCAGCTCCAATCACTAAATATTCAATTTGGGCTTCCTGCGAGTGACACTGTTTCCGTAGTTTCCCAACACTAGATTTCAGTACGTTGAGGGGCCCTGAATGTGCCCTTTAATAGCAAAACCAAACTCTGGCAGGCTTGGCCTGAGACATTTATTCTAGTACATTAAAGCAGATTGCTCTCAGAGTGTGTGTGTGTGTGTGTGTGTGTGTGTGTGTGTGTGTGTGTGTGTGTGTGTGTGTGTGTGTGTGGTTAAAATTAAATACAAAATGGAGACTGGACTTGAGAATTCCCTGAGCAGACAAAACCATTTAAGCCAGTAAGCTCAACTAAATCTAGCTTATTTCATGAACATAAATGAAACTTACCCTAGGTTATTTCTTGTAAATACCTCTGACAGTCATAAAAAAGAAACCTTAAGTCATGGTCTTTAAAATGGTATGAGGTAATCACTTTTAACCAATCCCCTGCCATCTAGAACCCCCCATTGTAATAACCAGTCATTGTAAACGTTAATAACTTTCTCATTTTCACTTTTTTTTCCTCTCATTTTCACTTTATAAGCCTTGCTGTAATTTAATGCCTGTGACCTTCATATCCATCTTTGACTCTGGAAGCTCCCAGTTCCTGTTTTTATATACACAACAAACTCTTACTAAATACTATTTATTGATTTGGTGGTTTTGATTATGTTATTTCTGGATTTTTGACAGTTTTCTGACATCAGAAGTGGTATCCAAAGAAGACCCTCAACAACTCTGAGGCCAGTGAGCAACCACGTGCCGGTACCCACTGGGCCCATTGAGCTCACCACTTTCTTGCCAACCTTGCAGTCAGCCTGAATGTTGCTCTCTTTGCATGTTGAGCTCTCGGAATTTATTGTGCATACCCGTATTCTGTTTGTTGAAGCTTCTTGGTAAGTCACCCTTCTGTCTGAAAGGGGAGAAACTTGTGATTCCCTGGGATTTAGGCAATGGTAGGATTACTGAGCTCCTCACAGATTGTTTCAGGGAATCTAGAGGAAGAGATAGGTTCCACCTCATCTAAATCTCATTCTCCTCCTCCCTTAAAAACTCTTGCTTCTTGTATGTATACCTACTATGGACCAGGATCTTGTGCCTTTCTGGCAAAATGGATGAACTTTACAAAGGATAATTTGGAATTGTAGTGGCCACTTCGGGGAAATTTTAACTTAGATAAGATAGTCCACTTTACGGAGTGCCCTTGAAAAGAGGATTGCAAACCTCTCAGAGACGATGAAAGATACTCTTTGATTGGTATGCAGAAGTTTCTAAGGGACAAAATGACTCTAAAAATAGCTTTTCTAAAAGAATCCTTACAGTGCGCGTGTGCGTGTGCGCGCGCACACACACACACACACACACACACACGCACAAAATCTTCATTAAAAAACTTTGGCCATCTGAGCAGGTAACCTTAAATTAGTCTGTCGGCCAGAAAAACAATTTGGATCCAGATTCTTTTGAGTTTTGTATTATTATACCTGAGATATGGCTAAAATTAAAAACTATAAGACCTTTGTCTCTGTCTACATGTTTATGTATATCCATATATGTATGTATATTATATATACATATATGATATTTTTTTGGCCGCCCCGTGCAGCTTGTGGGATCTTAGTTCCCCAGCCAGGGGTTGGACCCGGGCCCTTGGCAGTAAAAGCCCCGAGTCATAACTACTGGACCGCCAGGGAATTCCCATGTATATATGATATTTTATTTATTTATTTATTTTTGCGGTACACGGGCCTCTCACTGTTGTGGCCTCTCCTGTTGTGGAGCACAGGCTCCCGACGCGCAGGCTCAGTGGCCATGGCTCACGGGCCCAGCCGCTCCGCGATATGTGGGATCTTCCCAGACCGGTGCACGAACCCGTGTCCCCTGCATCGGCAGGCAGACTCTCAACCACTGTGCCACCAGGGAAGCCCTACATGATATTTTTTTAATAGATCTTTATTGGAGTATAATTACTTCACAATACCGTGTTAGTTTCTGTTGCACAACAAAGCAAATCAGCCATATGCATACACATGTCCCCATATCCCCTCCCTCTTGAGCCTCCCTCCCATCCTCCCTCTCCCACCCCTCTAGGTCATGGCGAAGCACCGAGCCGATCTCCCTGTGCTATGCTGCTGCTTCCCACCAGCCAACTATTTTACATTCAGTAGTGTATATACGTTGATGCTACTCTCACTTCGCCCCAGCTTCGCCCTCCCACCCCATGTCGTCAAGTCCATTTTCTATGTCTGTCACTTTATTCCTGCCCTGCAACTAGGTTCATCAGTACCATTTTTGTTTTTAGATTCCATATATATGTGTTAGCATATGGTATTTGTTTTCCTCTTTCTGACTTACTTCACTCTGTATGACAGACTCCAGGTCCATCCCCTCACTACAAATAACTCAATTTCATTTCTTTTTATGGCTGAGTAATATTCCATTGTATATATGTGCCATATCTTCTTTATCCATTCATCTGTTGATGGACATTTAGGTTGGCTCCATGGCCTGGCTATTGTAAATAGTGCTGCAATGAACATTGTGGTACATGTCTCTTTTTGAATTATGGTTTTCTCAGGGTATGTGCCCAGTAGTGGGATTGCTGGGTCATATGGTAGTTCTATTTTTAGTTTTTTAAGGAACCTCCATACTGTTTTCCATAGTGGTTGTATCCTACCAACAGTGCAGGAGGATTCCCTTTACACCACACCCTTTCCAGCATTTATTGTTTCTAGATATTTTGATAATGGCCATTCTGACTGGCGTGAGTTGATGCCTCATTGTAGTTTTGACTTGCATTTCTCTAGTAATTAGTGATGTGGAGCATCTTTTCATGTGCCTCTTGGCCATCTGTATGTCATCCTTGGTGAGATGTCTATTTAGGTCTTCTGACCATTTTTTAAATGAATTGTTTGTTTTTTTGATATTGAGCTAGCTCCATGAGCTGTTTGTATATTTTGGAGATTAATCCTTTGTCTGTTGTTTCATTTGCAAATAGTTTCTCCCATTGTGAGGGTTGTGTTTTTGTCTTGTCTATGGTTTCCTTTGCTATGCAAAAGCTTTTAAGGTTAATTAAGTCCCATTTGTTTATTTTTGTTTTTATTTCCATTACTTTAGGAGGTGGGTCGAAAAAGATCTTGCTGTGGTTTATGTCAAAGAGTGTTTTTCCTATGTTTTCCTCTAAGAGTTTTATAGTGTCTGGTCTTACATTTAAGTCTTTAATCCATTTGGAGCTTATTTTTGTGTATGATGTTAGGTAGTGTTCTAATTTCATTCTTTTATATGTAGCTGTCCAGTTTTCCCAGCACCACTTATTGAAGAGGCTGTCTTTCCTCCATTGTATGTTCTTGCCTCCTTTGTCATAAATTAGGTGACCATAGGTGCCTAATTTGACCCACCCATAGGTGGGTTTATCTCTGGGCATTCTATCTTGTACCATTGATCTATATTTCTGTTTTTGTGCCTGTACCATACTGTCTTGATTACTGTAGCTTTGTGGTATAGTTTGAAGTCAGGGAGCCTGATTCCTCCAACTCCGTTTTTCTTTCTCAGGATTGCTTTGGCTATTCGGGGTCTTTTGTGTTTTCATACAAATTGTAAAATTTTTTATTCTAATTCTGTGAAGAATGTCATTGGTAGTTTGGTATGGATTGTGTTGAATCTGTAGATTGCTTTGGGTAGTATAGTCATTTTCACAATATTGATTCTTCCAATCCAAGAACATGGTATATTTCTCCATCTGTTTATGTCATCTTTGACTTCTTTCATCAGTGTTTTATAGTTTTCTTAGTACAAGTCTTTTGCCGCCTTAAGCAGGTTTATTCCTAGGTATTTTATTCTTTTTGTTGTAATGGTTAATGGGAGTGTTTCCTTAATTTCTCTTTCTGATTTTTCGTTGTTGGTGTATAGGAGTGCCTGAGATTTCTGTGCATTAATTTTGTATCCTGCAACCTTACCAAATTCACTGATTAGTTCTAGTAGTTTTCTGGTGGTATCTTTAGGATTTTCTATGTATAGTATCATGTCATTGGCAAACAGTGACAGTTTTACTTCTTCTTTTCCAATTTGCATTCCTTTTATTTCTTTTTCTTCTCTGATTGCTGTGGCTAGGACTTCCAAAACTGTGTTGAAAAGAGTGGTGAGTGTGGACATCCTTGTCTTGTTCCTGATCTTAGTGGAAATGCTTTCAGTTTTTCACCATTGAGAATGACGTTTGCTGTGGGTTTGTCATATATTTCCTTTGTTATGTTGAGGTAGGTTCCCTCTATACCCATTTTCTGGAGAGTTTTTTTCATAAATGGGTGTTGGATTTTGTCAAAAGCCTTTTCTGCATCTATTGAGATGATCATATGGTTTTTATTCCTTAATTTGTTAATGTGGTGTATCACATTGATTTGCATATATTGAAGAATCCTTGCATCCCTAGGATAAATCCCACTTGATCATGGTGTGTGATCCTTTTAATGTGCTGTTGGATTCTGTTTGCTAGTATTTTGTTGAGGATTTTTGCATCTATGTTCATCAGTGATATTGGTCTGTAATTTTCTTGTTTTGTGATATCATTTACTGGTTTTGGTATCAGGGTGATGGTGGCTTCATGGAATGAATTGCTCCCTCTGCAATTTTTTGGAAGATTTTGAGAATGATTGGTGTTAGCTCTTCTCTAAATGTTTGATAGAATTTGCCTGTGAAGCCATCTCGTCCTAGACTTTTGTTTGTTGGAAGATTTTAAATTACAGTTTCAATTTCATTACTTGTGATAGGCCTGTTTATATTTTCTAATTCTTCCCGGTTCAGTCTTGGAAAATTGTACCTTTCCAAGAATTTGTCCATTTCTTCGTGGTTGTCCACTTTATTGGCATATAGTTGCTTGTAGTAGTATCTTATAATCCTTTGTATTTCTGCAGTGTCAGTTGTGATTTCTCCTTTTTCATTTCTAATTTTATTGATTTGCGTCCTCTCCCTTTTTTTCTTGATGAGTCTGGCTAAGGGTTTATCAATTTTGTTTATCTGATCAAAGAACCAGCTTTTAGTTTTATTGATCTTTGCTATTGTTTTATTTGTTTCTATTTCATTTATTTCTGCTCTGATCTTTATGATTTCTTTCCTTCTACTGACTTTGGGTTTTCTTTGTTCTTCTTTCTCTAGTTGTTTTAAGTGTAGGGTTAGATTGTTTATTTGAGATTTTTCTTGTTTCTTGAGGTGAGATTGTATTGCTATAAACTTCCCTCTTAGGACTGCTTTTGCTGCATCACATAGGTTTTGGGTCGTTGTGTTTTCATTGTCATTTGTTTCTATGTTTTTTTTATTTCTTCTTTGATTTCTTCAGTGATCTCTTGGTTATTTAGTAGTGCACTGTTTAGCCTCCGTGTATTTGTGTTTTTTACAGTTTTTTCATGTAATTGATTTCCAATCTAATAGCGTTGTGGTCAGAAAAGATGCTTGATATGATTTCAATATTCTTAAATTTTCCAAGACTTGATTTTTGACCCAAAATGTGATCTATCCTGGAGAATGTTCCATGTGCACTTGAGAAGAAAGTGTATTCTGCCACTTTTGGGTGGAATGTTCTATAAATATCAGTTAGATCTATCTGGTCTATTGTATCATTTAAAGCTTGTGCTTCCTTATTTATTTTTCGTTTGGATGATCTGTCCATTGGTGTAAGTGGTGTGTTAAGGTACCCTACTATTACTGTGTTACTGTTGATTTCTCCTTTCCTGGTTGTTAGCATTTGCCTTATGTATTGAGGTGCTCCTATGTTGGGTGCATAAACATTTATAATTGTTATATCTTCTTCTTGGATTGATCCTTTGATCATTATGTAGTGTCCCTCCTTGTCTCTTGTAGCAAACTTTATTTTAAAGTCTATTTTATCTGATATGAGTATTGCTACTCCAGGTTTCTTTTGATTTCCATTTGCATGGAATATCTTTTTCCATCCCTTCATGTTCAGTTTGTATGTGTCCCTAGGTCTGAAGTGGGTCTCTTGGAGACAGCATATATATGGGTCTTGTTTTTGTATCCATTCAGCCAGTCTCTGTCTTTTCATTGGGGCATTTAATCCATTTACATTCAAGGTTATTATCGATACGTATGTTCCTATTACCATTTTCTTAGTTGTTTTGGGTTGGTTTTTGTGGGTCTTTCTCTTCTCTTGTGTTTCCCTCTTTGAGAAGTTTCTTTAGCATTTGCGGTAAAGCTGGTTTGGTGGTGCTGAATTCTCTTAGCTTTTGCTTGTCTGAAAAGCTTTTGACTTCTCCGTCAAATCTAAATGAGATCCTTTCTGGCTAGAGTAATCTTGGTTGTAGGTTTTTCTCTTTCATCACTTTAAGTATATCCTGCCACTCCCTTCTGGCCTGTAGAGTTTCCACTGAAAAACCCGCTGATAACTTATGGGGATTCCTTTGTATGTTATTTTTTGTTTTTCCCTTGCTGCTTTTAATATTTTTTCTTTGAGTTTAATTTTTATTAGTTTGATTAATATGTGTCTTGGTGTGTTTTTCCTAGGGTTTATCCTATATGGGACTCTCTGTGCTTCCTGGACCTGAATGACTATTTTCTCTCCCATGTTAGGGAAGTTTTCAGCTATAATCTCTTCAAATATTTTCTCAGGCCCTTTCTTTTTCTCCTCTTCTTTTGGGACCCCTATAATTCGAATGTTGGTACATTTATTGTTGTCCCAGAGGTCTCTGAAATTGTCTTCAATTCTTTTCATTCTTTTTTCTTTAGTCTGCTCCTTGGCAGTTATTTCCACCATTTTGTCTTCCAGCTCACTTATTGTTCTTCTGCCTCAGTTTTTGATTCCTTCTAGTGTATTTTTCATTTCAGTCATTATGTTGTTCATCTCTGTTTGTTTGTTCTTCTAGATCTGTGTTAAACATTTCTTGTATTTTCTCAATCTGTGCCTCCATTCTATTTCTGAGATTCTGGATGATCTTTACTATCATTACTCTGAATTCTTTTTCAGGTAGATTGCCTATTTCCTCTTCATTTATTTGGTCTTGTAGGTTTTTACCTTGCTCCTTCATCTGTGATATTTTTTTTTGCCATGTCTCTCTCTTTTTTTTTTTATGAGTGGGATTGTGTTCCTGTCTTACTGGTTGTTTGGCCTGAGGTTTCCAACTCTGGGGTTTGTAGGCTATTGGGTAGAGATGGGTCTTGGTGCTGAGATGAGGAACTCTGTGAGACCTCATTCCAATGAATATTCCCTAGGGTCTGAGGTTCTCTGTTAGTCCAGTGGTTTGGACTCGGAGCTCCCACCGCAGGAGCTTAGGCCCAATTCTGGGCTCATGAACCAAGATCCCGCAAGCCATCTGGAGCGGCAGAAAAAGCAAAAAAACAAAAAAAACCCCAATAACAAAGTGAAATATAAAATTAGACTAGGAAACTAACAGATATGTTATGAAGAATATAAAAGTAAAAATATAGATGAATCAACAACCGGAAAGAACTACAGTACCAGTAGTTTTACTAGTAGTACAGAACTACTAGTAAAAAAGAGGAGGAGGGGGGAAAAAAAAGGTGGGGGAAGGCCTTGGCTGTGGAGGGCAGGGCCTAAGCAAGGGTGAGGTTTGGGCGGTGGGCAGGGGCAATGCTCAGGACCCACAGGGCTGGAAAAGGCCTTGGGGGCTGTGGGGATTGGGGCTTAGGATCAAGGAACAGAAGGGGCCCAGGTGTGCCCCCCCAACCCCTGGTCTCAGAAGGCAGGGGACCTCACCTAGGAGCCCAGCAGGCTCCCTGGGCTCGAGTGGGTGGGGTAAACGCCCTCCTGTCCTGCTTCTCTGGTCTGGGAGGGCCCCTACCGCCTGCTTCTCCTGATCTCCCTGGCCTCAGGGGCACTGATTCTGTCTGGCTTCCACTTCTCCTCCCTGCTCAGTACCTCTACGTCCTACTGGTTCACTTTAGGGTTCCTCCTGTCTCCTTGCGGGTCTCCCCACCAGCGGCCGGCAGGCGCCCTAGTTGTGGGGAGACGCTAACTCTACATCTTCCCACACTGCCATCTTGACTCTGCCCCTGATATTTTAAAAAGAATTCTACTTAGTTGGCTTAAAGAGAAATAAGTGCATGTATAAATTAAATATTCCTAAAACTCTCAGAAATGGAAACTCTAATCCAACTGTTTTCAAGTTCACATGATCAGGATAATCTTTGTTAAATAAAAGTTAGTTTAAGTTTGTTGGTTTAATAAAAACAGCCTTGTCTTTGGAATTGTCAATATTAAATGTAATACAAACATATAGCTTTTTCTACCTTGGTTTATTTGTCAAATAGGCTCATGCTATCTCTATGTTACAAAATAACTTAAGGGCTTCCCTGGTGGCGCAGTGGTTGAGAGTCCGCCTGCCGATGCAGGGGACACGGGTTCGTGCCCTGGTTGGGGAAGATCCCACATGCCGGAGCGGCTGGGCCCGTGAGCCATGGCCACTGAGCCTGCACATACGGAGCCTGTGCCCTGCAACGGGAGAGGCCACAACAGTGAGAGACCCGCGTACCGCAAAACAAAAACAAACAAACAAACAAAAAACAAAAAACAATAACTTAAGATGATGGCTAGCTGTTTGATGGCTAATCTAAGCATAATTGTTAAAAACAAGTAAGTTAAATAAATGTAAATAAAATAAAAGTTTATACTAAGCTAAACTAAATAATGAACATTTATTGTCTAGATCATTTCCAAATAAGATAATTTACTGAGACATTGATCACTAAACATAAATTTAAATTTATTTATTTTTCTTAATTTTTACAGAGACAAAGATATTTGGGTCTATTAATAAATATGTCGGGCTTCCCTGGTGGCGCAGTGGTTGAGAGTCCGCCTGCCGATGCAGGGGATGTGGGTTTGTGCCCCGGTCTGGGAGGATCCCACATGCCGCGGAGCGGCTGGGCCCGTGAGCCATGGCCGCTGAGCCTGCGCGTCTGGAGCCTGTGCTCCACAACGGGAGAGGCCACAGCAGTGAGAGGCCTGCGTACCGCAAAAAAAAATAAATAAATAAATAAATAAAAATAAATAAATAAATAAATAAATAAATAAATAAATAAGTCTTTTGCCACATTAAAACCACATTAAATATTGTACTATGAAAAACGTGTTTCTAAAAAATATAAGTTTTTATCATTATGTATTTATAAATTTGCTAATTTACCATAGGGTGCTAATATATGATAGATAGTTCACTACTGCCTGCTTTGTAATTTTCATATGTAAAAATAGAGCTACTAGAAACAATAAAGAGTGAAGGAAAACAACTTTGTATACAAAGAAAGGGAAGAAAATTGGATTTAAAAAAATATCAGTACAGATTTATTTCATTTCTTCATAAAAAACAACTCCATAAAATATTTGAATAAAAAAGGAACAAACAGTTTTCAGGAAGTGTTTGCATATTTTTTCTACATACTTTCTTCTCCCTTCAGATTCCAAAAACAGAGTAGAACTGAGACATTCTTAATTTTGTCACAGCTACATAGCCTTTAATTCTGTCAACAGAACTTCTATTCATTCTCCATAAAGCCCCTGAATATCTAGCATTAGGAAATTAATGAACTCATTGATCTAAACCCGAGGATACAAACCCCTAACAAGTGCCAAAGCACTCATTCATTATGAGACTGGCTCTTCTGTTTCCTTGCTAAGGATGTAGAGGTGTGTTCTACATCCTGAAAATAATAGACTGAGTTTACATGGCATGGATACGAGCAATAGTTACTGCACAAGTGAACAGGACACAAAACCACCTGAGCTGGTTGTTTAGTGTATTTTAGGGAGAGGAGCTGATGTCTGGTTTTCTCTTTCCCTCTAACTCTTCTCTTTGACAACCAACAGCACATGAACATTATTTGTTAGACTATTCTGCCCTGCAGTTTTGTACTTTGATTCAAAGAAATGAAAACTGACATTGCTCTCCCTCACATTGATTGGAAGAAATCAATATAATAGTGAAAATATTGCTGATTCTAGGGATATGGAACATCAAAGTGATCCTTATTATGAGGTTTGAACTTGTAATTTAAAAAAATTGTAGTTGATTTACAATAAAATGTATTTTCATATGAGGAGTATGCAAGGAATATAGGATGTGTTTTTGTTAAGGAGAAAGAGAGTAATGTGTAAAATAAAATGACTGTTTTTTTTTTCAGAAGAAGAAAGGAAAAAGAAGAAGGCAAAACCTTAATGAATATAGAAAGATGCAAAAGGTTTGTGGAAGAGAAATTTTATGTTGTGAGGTCACAGCTGGCTAAAATTGAATAGATTTATTTACAAGGATTTTTAAAATGAGCCCAGTAATGTACTGATACAAAACTAGAGTTTAATTTTCTCTCTGTTAAAATCACAAAATTTCTTAGATTATGGGTCTGTTCTTAATAAAATATTATAAAAGGTTTTTCTTTACCTTTAATGTAATCTGCCTAGGAAACAAGGATTCCGTGTCATGGGAAATATTTCCTGTGTTCCACATTGTCTTTATCAGATCTTTAATTAGGAAAACTGAGTTTTTTCAATTTTAAGAGCTAAGGTTTTTTACAACTATATAACTTCCTATATTTGCCTTTGAAATCTTTCAGTTATCACTTTGCTGAACAGATAACTAAGTGTTATGTCATAGTGACTTACACTCCTAATTGATCAAGGGTTTCAAATCTTTTGACATTTTTAACAAACTTCCCCAAATCAAATTCTGAATGAAGTCTTTTTGACCTCAGACTAACTTTGGAATTTTCCAGAGGGCCCCTGGAAGTTCTGAAAAAATTTGCTCTTTCTCCTTATAAAAGAGAAATCTCAGTTTATTTAGGCTTATTTGATATTAAATTGCATGGCAAACATTGTCAAATAAAAAGTAATGTTTGACCTTCTTAGATTATATTTACATATATATATTATATGTATAATAATTATATATATTATATATATGTATATATACATACATGTATATATATGTATATGTATAATAATATGTATATTTACATATACAGTATATATTATTAATATGTGTTCTAGAAATTATATGAAATTCCTAAAATCCGGATATGTCCTTGTATAATGTTATCAGTCAAAATTCCAGTGATTATTTTATAATATTGTATGTCGCAAAATAATAATTTGGGCATCATTTTTTGGTGAATTCTCACTAGATCTTTAACCATGGATGTTTTTAAGTCTTTTGTCACAGTTATTGTTTTACTCTTGATTCCTCTCTGAAAGCACTTGTAATCATCTACAGGCAAAATGCTTCATCTTCAAAGAGATTTATGGAAAAGATATTAACAAGTACTCTAGAATACAAGTTTCTGATAACTTTAAGATCATAACACTGAACTGGGTAAGAATTTCTAAGACTCTACTGGAAAAGTGATTGATTCATAAAGCTACTAACCCAAGATGAAGCAAAACAAAAATTAATTACAGGAGACTGAATGAACTGATGAAGATGATTATAACTTTTATGACTTCATTTTAAATATTGCTGGTTGTTTAATGTTTTGTTTTCCAGATTTAAAGGACTCCTTTTGCTCCTCTCTTTTAAGCTATTGATATTTATAACTTGACAGCAATTTGAGAAAGTATACTTTTGTAAACAAAAGTTGAAACATTTATCTTTTTCTCCCTACCTAATCCCTCCAGAATTCAGAAACTCTTAATAAATACTCTTCTTTTCATGACAATATATGTATTTATATAAACTCAATAAGAATTTGTTCTTCTTGTAGCAGGACACAAGTAAACAAGTCCTTAGCTTGGCTTCTTAGCCTAAAGAGACTTTAAAGGTCTAATCTGAAATTCTTTATTACCAGGCAATTTTAAAGAACTAAAGTTGACTTTATGGAGCCAGTAAAGCCCCTTGGATATTACCAAGGCTTTGACCAAAATGTCATGTTTGAGAATCTGCATAGAATTACTATTCTTACTACATTTATGTAAATAATCTATCCAAGTTTAATAAGATGACTTATAAACAAATTAGTTTCACTATAAGTATTTTGATAAAAGTGGGATGACTATGGAAAAAATCGTTTCACTAGAAAACTATGGTTATCATGGTATCTCTCCTACCAGGTAAGTATAGAAAAGTATGGTGTATTCTTTATCAAATTCTAGTCCTGTTAATTGTCTTTGAGGTTTCGTTATCTACTTGTAAACTTCAGAGAAATCACCACAATAGATCATGTATGGACAACCTTCATGCTTGTTGCTGTAAAGGCTGGCTGCTCAAGAAAGTTCAGTAGGATACCTGATGACATCAAAGACAGTTAAGCTGCAAACCAGGAAAATCCACAGATTGAAACTGCCATCCTTATTCCACTCCCTAAAGATGCTTCGAATTCAAATCTAGAAATGTTCTCAATTGGCTGCTCTCCAAACTCAGAAACTGAATTTATAATTTGCTCGAACTGTTAACCCTTGTTTTTCTTTTATTTCCATAGAAATGCGTCTTATTAAATTACCTTATTGCTCACATCATATAGAGGCCTAACTTAGGTGGAGGCACACCTGCAGTACCACCTCCTGAACTAAAATATCCTCATGTTCATCCTGTCCTAGGTAATCATGAGGATATATGATTGCTAATACATCGTGTTGTGAGTATGTTAAAAAATATATATATTTTTTATATATATATATATATATATATATATATATATATATATATATATAATATGTGTATATATAGGTAAAGCCTGAATTTGATTACAGCCCATTCGAGTTATCTAGTTGGTTAGATCTTAGCTTCTGGGATTCTCTGCCCTTGAGAATTTTTAAAATTCTTGGCTACTATTCTGATTATAGTCATCATGTTAACCTTTCTAGTGCATTGTATCCTCCCAAGGGTTTTAAATGCCTTTTGCTAGCCTCTCATACACCAAATGATAGCCATCAGGATTAGACAACCTGAAGAACTCAGTGATCTAACTTCCCATGTCTATGATGATGATGCAGCTGTTGGTAACAGCAACTACATGACCCTCCATCCTGTTGACTCAACTATTGGAAACAATGAACGTGTGATTCTTTAGCCTGGCTGTATCAACAGTGGTTACCAAGAGTAAGGCTAAACTAGTTGGCCAAACCCTTAGCTTGCTGAGATGATGACCAGAAAGGGGGGAATTGCTAAACATAACAAAAGGGAGACCAAACCTGAGGCTTCCCTGGGCAGACAAAACCATGCAAGCCACGGAAGCAAAACTAAGTTTAGATTATTTCATGAACATAAGCAAAACTTAGGTTATTTCTTTTTTTTTTTTTGCGGTATGCGGGCCTCTCACTGTTGTGGCTTCTCCCGCTGCGGAGCACAGGCTCCGGATGCGCAGGCTCAGCGGCCATGGCTCATGGGCCCAGCCGCTCCGCAGCATGTGGGATCTTCCCGGACCGGGGCATGAACCCGTGTCCCCTGCATCGGCAGGCGGACTCTCAACCACTGCACCACCAGGGAAGCCCCCTTAGGTTATTTCTTATAAATGCCTCTGACAGTCATAATAAAACTTAAGTCATCTTCCTAAAAATGGTATAAGAGAATCACTTTTAACCAATCTCCTGCCATCTGGAACCCCCATTGTAATAATGAGTCATTGTAAACGTTAATAACTTTCTCATTTTCACTTTATAAACTATCCTTTAATTTCATGCCCATGAGCTTCATATCAATCTTTGAATTTGGAAGCTCCCAGTTTGAGAGCTAAATACTATTTATTGATTTGGTGGTTTTAGTTGTGCTATTTTTGACGGTATCTATATATCTATATCTATGTCTTTATCTATACCTATACCTCCTCAGGGAGATATATATATCTCCTCAGGGAATTTTTACAGTAACTGCTAGGGCCAGGGTGAGGGAGATGCAAGAGCCTGAGCAATACATGGGGAATAACTGTGGGTTATAGTAGGAACTGGAGTCAAGGAAAAAATGGCCACTTTGAAGAGCCTTTTTCTGAGTAAAACAAGAATCTTTCTTCTCTCCAGGCTTGGTTTTTTCATCTCCACAGACGAGGCCAGACAGAAGCCATATGTGGTGTCCTGTGCAGTGTGCTAATGAGTTACCTATATAAACAGAACAAAGCAGTCTAGCAATCCCATAAAGATCACATATAACGATAAACCAGCTAGAATAATGCCACTGTTTCTGAAGATAAAGTCAACTAATACTAATGGCACCATCCTGTCTTTGTGTGGCCCCGTCTCCAAATAGCACAAGATACAAATTTATACCCGAAAACGTGTTATGTAAATTCAAACAACCAGCATGATTTTAATGTCTATAAAATATACAAATCCTCATCGTAAAGTCAGTTTCGAAAGCTTGCGGGCACTCTGAAGCATGTGCTTCTGCAGAGATAGTGAAGTATGTTTATAGCTTTGTTCCCTCTATGGCTATGCGTCCTGGTGCAGCTGTAATTGTATCAGAGGTACTTGTTGATTTTCCTTGGGCTGAGGAATGGCAGGGTTGGCTCCTATGCTGGCCCAGCTGAATGGGCTGCCTTGGGGTCTGAGGGGAGGCTCTATTTCCCAGCTAGGATGGTAGCAGTTGGGGTGGTGTGAAAAAAATGATGGAAAGTGGGTGGGCAAGAGAATGGAGAGAAATAGGATGCAGAGGGAGGAACGAATGGAAGAGAACTGAATTTGTTGGAGAAAGTGAATGAAGTGGGAAGGAGGGTGGCCGTGACAAGGTGAAGAATGATCAGAAGATTAGGCGTGGGTAGGAGAGTTGCCCACTGAAATTTTACCTTTTAAGTCCTATTTTATTGAAAGAGACATCTTTATTGAAGAGGACACCCTGAGATGAAGATGTCCTATCCTAAAGAAACCCTCTGATCCCATGTCACTAATAGTATGACATGTTTTACATGTTTGCCATTTTTAAGCAAGAGGAAATTGTTAGAGGAAAAAGAGCATTGCTAAAGATATAAAACCTTTCAACACTTGGATTTGATGAGCAGTCATAAAGGTGGAGCTGAGGAAATGTAAGGAAAGTGATAAAAAATTACCACTGTTTTGAAATTTCCTAGCCTGGGTTTTACTTCTGTTGGAACAAGTGGATATAATACTAAGCATTTTCATGTAACAGCTCACTAGTCTTTCAGGTTTAGGGGGAAAATCACCTTTCCATTGTTTCCTCCTCCCCCTCACAACTTTATTTTGTATAATCTCTAGCCTGGGAAATAAGCTATTTTTTAAAAAGTGGTTTCTCTATCCTAATGAAATAATAGCATGAATCAATTTGTTTGAAAGTTGATGACAGTTTTCCAACAACATTTTCTACCTGAATTAGATATCCAAAAATATCTATGGTTTAGCAGCCCAAGGATGCTTACTAGATACTTTTCACTCTTAATACTAGGTTGAACTGATAACGTATTGTTAGGTTTTGTTATTTGTTATGATTCTTCTGCTTGTAATAATAATGACATTGATAATGTCTTATGTATCTGTCAGTGTATGATGAGGTGTCTTTGATTTTAATGATACATTTGATACCATTTCTGTTACCCTGAGACCATTTCAGAATAGAACTAACGGAGAATAACAACAAACAGGTGGGGTGGACAATCTATTATTCAGGACAGTGATTCTTACCACCATACAACTGTTGCATGTTTCCTGGCCTGATTTTGTGACCATTTTCCTTTCTATCCCTGCTGTCCAAAATTTGGTATAGCATATACCACATTTACAACCCCACTACCACCACACACATAGAAATCAGGGTTGCTAAGCTGTTTTAAGAATTTTACTCATGCTGCCAACTGAGATAATTGTAGACATGTGGTTGAATGCTGGGCTGGCTGGGTTTTAGCAGGGGTTCCCTGAGGTTAGAACTAAGGTAAGTGGGCTAAGTGATGAGATCATTTTTTTTCTCTTTAAATAACATCTGGGACTTCCCTGGTGGTGCAGTGGTTAAGAATAGCCTGCCAATGCAGGGGACACGGGTTCAAGCCCTGGTCTGGGAAGATCCCACGTGCTGCAGAGCAACTAAGCCCGTGCGTCACAACTACTGAACCTGCGCTCTAGAGTCCGCGAGCCACAACTACTGAAGCCCATGCACCTAGAGCCCGTGCTCCGCAACAAGAGAAGCCACCGCAATGAGAAGTCCGCGCACCGCAATGACGAAGAGTAGCCCCTGCTCGCTGCAACTAGAGAAATCCGGCGTGTAGCAACGAAGACCCAACACAGCCAAAAAGAAAATATAAAATAAATAAATAACATCTGCAGTGGGACATCTGTGGGGTTGGTTGCTCTGTACTCCTTTTCTAAGGAGTGCTGCATATTCCCCTCTGAGAGGCTACTTATGGAAATAGCCATACTAGTAGATGGTGACCTGTCCATGGGCCTGGGTAAGGAGGTTCCTGGTAAGTCAAATGGGCCAATCACATCACCTTGCCCTGCTGCCACAGTTGACCAGTCCAGGGGTGTGTACCTGATCCCACCTGGGCCAATGAATCTCTTTTCAGGACTTTTTGTATTTGGGATACAGATTTTCGGTTCAGTCTCCAAGAATGTGGATGTGTCTGCGATTGTAAAATGTGAAGTTCAGGAGATGCTTTGGCCATGTGGAGGAAACCATTATTCAGAGAAAAAAGGATGAAGGCAGTATGCAAAGTATAGCAAAGATAAATGATGGAGAAGAGGCATCTTCATGGCACTGAGTCCCTGGTTCTAGCTGTTCCAGCCAACATTGACACTGTTTATACCCTGATTATACACTGATGAGAATGTGTCTGGCTGGAAGGTGACTTGATTGCATAAAATTACAAGCTACCCCTACGTATCATTACACCAGCTATGTAACCTAAAAAATTCTCTTGAACTTAATTTTTTTCCCTGAACCTACTATTGCCTCAACCGAAAGTTCAAGTAAAAACCAACCAAAAAGTGTAATTTGATAAAATATTTATTGCACTGTGTTAGGTGTGGTAGAGTATAAGGAAGTATTATTACCAAACCAAACCTGGGTCTGCTCACCTGACTCATGGTAAAGCCAATTTACTGACACTGGGTTGTGGTGAAGGAAAGTATAGTGTTTATTGCAAGGCACCCAAAGTGGGGTCAAGCAACGAGATAGGGCAGCTCATGCTCAAAAGGCCCGAACTCCCTGATGGCTTTCAGGGAAGGGCTTTTAAAGGCCACATTATAGGTGAGGATTGTAGGGGGCCTGATCATCTTGTGGACATTCTTCTGATTGGTTGGCGGTGAGGTAACAGGGTGGTATTTTGGGAGTTAAACGTCATCAACCTTCTGGTTCCAGCTGGTCTGGGGTCTACGTGCTTATGGGCAGCATGCAGTAAACTTCTTCCACCTGGTGTGAGTTTCAGTGTCTGCCAAACAAATCAAGGACGTGGCTCAGGATATTGTCTATAGCTCTTGAGGAGGAGCTAAAGGTCCTTGACTTTGCTTTATGGCTAAATTATTATTATTTTGTCTTGCTTGACTGTTTTTCCTTTGTTTCTGTATCTTCTCACTTCTCTGAGTAAATTTGCTTCATAGAACTTGGGGAAGGCCTAGGAGGCTAAAGCTTTTCTATAAACGAGAGGCAGGAGATATGGTGGGGGAGGGGGGAATCTGTACCTGGGAAGGCCCTGTGGGGTACTGCTCGGTTTCCGGTTTCCGTATAGCCTCCACAAAACAAAACAAAACCGTCCCTGATAAGGTATGGACAACATGAATTAAAAGGAAGGCGAGATCCCTGCAGGCCAAAAGGACAGTCTTCTGGATGTGGGACTGATAAAAGCAGGGAAAGTTAGGTGGAGAGGAAAGAGGAAGCCAAAGACCGTGCTCCATTTGTAATTCATAAAGTGATTTTTTTAAAAAGACAGCTTAATTAAAATTGACAAACTTTTAGTAAGCATGGAGTATCAAAAAACATACGGTATCAACCCTGCCTTTTAGGAAATTACCATCTTCAAGGACAAAGCAAGACGGGCATGTATTCTGGAAAGATCCCCCCTCATTACCTTATTTTATTTCCTCCTTAGACCACTTTATCACGTTTGAAACGATATAATTTGCCAACTTGCTTGCTGACTTGTTTTCCTTCCCTATAAGGTAAGCCCCCTAAGGGCAGGGAGTTTTGTCTGTTTTGTTGCATTTCCAGAATCTACAGCGTCTTGCGCACTGCAAACAGCTGAATAAGAATTCGTTGAATGAAATGGAGAATCAGATCCTAGGGTAAAAATCATCTTAACTTTTTGGCCTTGAATCTCTCTGGGCGGGCCAAGATCTCCAACCGTCAAACACTAGGGGGCAGACCGAGATTAGGAGAGGAACAATTTTTTTCCCCTTCGAGTAAAGGTTTTCAACCATTGCTTACGTTAGCATCATCTGGGGCGCCTTTAGACATCCTGAAGACCAGGCTGCACCCCTAATTCAGAATCTCCATAGGGTGAGGCCCAGGCATCGGTATTTTGGAAAGCTGCCCAGAAGATTCCAACGTGCAGCTAAAGGCCAACTGGGAGCCGGGGCTTGGGGGTGAAGGTCGCGCAGCCTTCAGCGAAGCGGGATAACGGAGACAAGCACCAAGGACATGGCTGCATCTAGCCTCTAGGCACACCCCAGCGGTGCCGCCTGATGCATTTAATCAACAATGGAGGAGAGAGACTAACTCCAGCTTCTCGCCAAAGAGTGGGCCTTCAAGCGCAGCGTGGCCCCGCCCCCGGGCAACGAGGCCCCGCCCCCGCCCGCGGCCGCGCTGCAAGGGTGGGGTCCTGGGGAGCTAGGTCCAGTCAGGCGCCCGCGAACGCTCTCCCTCTCCCGCCTTCCATTGCCTCAACTTCCCTCCGCCAACCGGCGCGCGGGGCTCGGGTCTGCGGTCACGTGCACGGCGGCGGGCAAGCGCCATGAGGCGGGCGGCACTGCGGTAGGTAGCCAGGGGCCTGGCGGGGCGCAGACCGGAGGGCGCCCACGCCCGCCCTCCGCGCCGCTTGCTGGAGCGGGCTGCGAAGGGCGGAACTAGTGCCGGGGATTTTGGGCAGAAAATAGGGCCGGGTGGGGAAGGGCGGTCGCCTACCGCGACCCCGCCGGCCTAGGGTGGGGCCCCGCGCCCCCCACCCCCCACCTTCGCGTGTTCCGGCCCGGAGTTTGATGTTAAAAGCGAAGAGGCACTTTAAGGGAGGGAGTTGGGCGTTCCCTGAAATTCCTATCTCTTTGTTCATCAGGGGGGTGGTTTGGAGTTAGCCCCTTGTCAGAAAGCTAGTACTTAGGGCTGCACGTTGCGTTTCCGGCCATCTGCCCTCCTTTGCAGAGCGTTTTAAAGGTTGAGTGCTTGACTGACTTGGACTCGACTTAAGTGTGTTGTAATGTGGGTAGAGATTGCAGGGCATCTTTTGGGCTTTCAGGACCTCAGGACTGTGTGACCAGGGCCCCTGGTGCTGATTGCACTTTACTTTTACTGAGCAGCAAGGCCGGTAAGGCTAGGTGGGGGAGTGGCTTTGATTGGGCCCCTTTGACAAGGAGGATGCCTTTCTGCGTAAGTCATCATCCCAGCTTGTCCAGTTAAAGTGTAGGGCTTTAGACTCCAGGGCATGTCTGGCTCTCCCCCAACCCCCTTCACCGGAGCACTCCGGCTGTTCCAAGTTCCTTCTGCCTGGTTGGGTCCCAGGGGGCTCACCCCTGTTGCAGCTTCTGAATTCATCCCGCTATAGGTATGCCAGCCCCCCTGGTGTGGCCCACAGTGGTTCCAAGTGACAGTGATCCCCAGCAGTTCTCTTGGGGGCCCTGGATCTCTTTCACTGTCCCTGTGGACCTTGCTCTCAGTTGAAATAGGTTCTCTGTGTCTCTCTCTCTCATTCTCTTATTTACTTTGTTATACCATTTGAAGATGGATTGAAGGTCATTACAAGAAGAGCCACAGTTGGCTTTAGCTTGCATTGGACATGATGTGACAGGCCTTCTTACAAGCTCCAGGGTTTGGTTCATGTGTCTTCTCCCAGGAAACCTTCCTTGGTCTCTCCTCCCCCCCAGTTTGGAAGTCCTCTGTCTTTGCTCTGA
Organism: Pseudorca crassidens; assembly: GCF_039906515.1. Classification (NCBI taxonomy): domain Eukaryota; kingdom Metazoa; phylum Chordata; class Mammalia; order Artiodactyla; family Delphinidae; genus Pseudorca; species Pseudorca crassidens. The sequence continues at coordinate 113,750,104 of NC_090317.1, forward strand.
ACTCCTTATAAACCTGTGGCTCGTTTCCTTTGAGTCCTGTTGAACCTTAAGCAGGTACTCCATTAGTGTCTAGAGAGAGAAAGAGTACATAAATGAATACAGACTGTCTGACATGATTAGGTTACTTGACTGGTGGGCAATCTTTGTACTTCTTTTTTCCCCCAACTCACAAAAGAGCCATCTGAATTTGTTTAGTCTCTAAATTGAGGCATTTCCCCAGAGTGGAGGGCATATGAGTGGCATTGCCTGTTTTTGTACTGAAAACTCTTCCCGGACACCCACCCTAAGCTTGGAACCCAGAACAGCTAAGACACTTACGTTCACACCTTCATGCGACTTTTGTGACTCCCTTGGCTAGCCATGGAGAGGTTGGGCTCCTTGGTCTCCTTCTATTGGAAAGGTTGAATCATGGAGTCCTAGGGCCTGACTGTAGAGGCCTCTTGACAGTTTCTTCTAAAGGCCTAGGGATTTGCTGTAGGTAAAACTCCTGAGGGCTTCTCAGGGAATAAGCCATTAACCCTGAGGTACTGAGGTGTTAAGCAGTGATTGGACCATTCCCCTGCTCCCTCCACCTCAGTGTTGCATAGATAAAGGGAAGTAGCCTGAGATTGTGAGAAGAGCAGTTTCCTTACATGTATGGTGTGTATGAGGTGGGGAGCGATTAGAAGAGCTGGGCTCTACCCAGTGTGCCAGTTGACTAGCAGGGAAAAAGTCATCTAATTCCTTCGGGCCTCAAGTTTTTTCAGGAGGTTGGTCTGAATCACAATTTTTTAAATCTAGGGGCCCGTGGGGGTGTCAAAAGGGAGTGGTCTGTGAACCATCTGAAATAGTATATACTATTTTGTGTATCAATAAAAATGTATTCCCCCCCCAACAACTATTAGGCACGAGGGTCCACAGGTTTCATCTGATTATCAGTAGGGATTATATCAAATTGTAGTGAAAAGTTACAATAAGCTGAATGTTCACAAGAGAATAGAAATTTATTATACCAGTATATGATTAGTATAATCAACGATTTTATTTTTTTAATATATATATTTTTAAAATAAATTTATGTATTTATTTATTTATTTTTGGCTGCGTTGGGTCTTCGTTGCTGTGTGCTGGTTTTCTCTAGTTGCGGCGAGCAGGGGATACTCTTCGTTGCGGTGCGTGGGCTTCTCATTGCGGTGGCTTCTCTTGTTGCGGAGCACCGGCTTTAGGCGCGTGGGCTTCAGTGATTGTGGCTCGCGGGCCCAGTAGTTGCGGCTCGCGGGCTTCAGTAGTTGTGGCATGCAGGCTCTAGAGCACAGGCTCAGTAGTTGTGGTGCATGGGCTTAGCTGCTCCATGGCATGTGGGATCTTCCCGGACCAGAGCTCGAACCCGTGTCCCCTGCATTGGCAGGCGGATTCCCAACCACTGTACCACCACGGAAGCCCTAATCAATGATTTTTTAAAAAGCACTCACATTAGGCCTTCGCTGTGTTACAGAGATATGTTTTCAAATTTATTATGGCAGTATGCAACCAACAGGGCTGCAGGACCACAGTTTTCCAAATAATTTGGCCCAAGTGTTTCTCTGTATTCATCAGCCCCCTCTTTACTATCTCCGTTTGAGTCTCCATTCAGAGATGGTCCATTATAGTGCCTGGCTTATTTCCAAATTTCTGGTCATTTTTGACTTTTAGGGGAGACTTTGGAGAAGCATGCCTTTCTGGAATAGAGTTTTTTAAGTATTTTTTTTTGGCTGCGTTGAGTCTTCATTGCTGCACACAGGCTTTCTTTAGTTGCTGTGAGAGGGGGCTACTCTGCGGTGGGATCTTCCCGGACCAGGGCTCAAACCCGTGTCACCTGCATTGGCAGGCGGATTCTTAACCAGTGTGCCACCAGGGGAGTCCCCATGGTCAGGCTCTTAACCTCTGTATACTACACTGCTTTTCACTCAGGCAGGATGGGATGGTTTTCATCACTTTTCAGAAAATGCTGCTTCTTAAGGAACAAAACAGAAATGCTTGTATATATGTGTATTTACCCAAATATGTGAGATCAGTTTTACAGCTCCAGTTAGTTTGTGATGAGTATTCACAGTATTTAGCCATTCAGAGTCAGATCTTATTTCTTATATTGAGATCATCTACTGCTAATTAATGTATCGCGGGCATGATTTTTTTTGCTCTTTCAGCTAATAGTAGCAATGGAAGATTTTAGCTTTTTCCAGCGTGCTTTTTAAAACCTGATATATTCAGTTGCAGAACGATAGTTTCTGAGATGGCAGAAGGAAGGACCACATGCTCTTGTTTCCTTCAGTGAGGGATTTGAACCTACAGAAAATACATAAAATGAAATAGTGAAAAAGAAAAAAGTTTAACTCATGTTCTGAGAAAATGCAAATTAGAAGGTCAAGAACAAGAAGACTGAAATATTAATTCACATATAAAAGTACATAAATTGAAAATTCATTGTGAAAAAATAAACCACAACTATGTAAGATAGAGGCTTGTTAGCTGTGTGATTGGAGAATAAACACAAAACCCAAACCCCAAACGCTTTAGGAAGCATTCCAGGCTTAGTGAACCAGCAGGGATTGTATCAGGGCCAGTGTGATGAGTGGCTGGCTAAGGAGTTGAATTAGCCAGTGAGCATATGCTGCTATTTTTGTGTTCTCTGCAGTTAGAGTAGTTGACTTGGTGAAAGGACCAGGATTTGTTCTAGTAGGACAAGTATCAAAACTACATGTAGATTTTACCAAATATTTTTACTCAGAGGCTCTTCCTGTATGCTGTAATTCAGAAAAGAAATCTATAATAAATTTGGGCTCTAAAGAAAATTTAAAATATGCTTTTTAAAAATAGGTTAGTCATCATTGGACCTGGCATTAGGTAGTAAGAATTTACTAGTCACTTGAGCTAGAATGAGTAAGAGTATCTGGGGTTCTCTACCTTTACAATGCCTTGCCTTCTTCCACTGTGCTCTCAGCAGATCAATTTGTCAGTCCCTGATACTATACGTGTGTTATCCCTGATAGGATAGTGTGTGGTTAGGAGTCGACAGTTAAGCAATAGTGAGCCAAAATCAAGTTAAACAACTTATTTTGGGAGAACAGTTTCGGCATATTGGGGTAAATAGCTTTGACTTTAATCCATTGGGGAGTAGGAAATTTCTGCCTAGGTCCAATAAATACTCTCTTTGAGTAACCCTGGAAAGGGTTAATTCTGTTTTCAAAGTTGATTGACTTATAATTGGGTTTAGCTTATTTATTGAGGAAGTATGGTATGACAATAACAAAATAAATGTTCATAATTAGTTTACTCAGCTGTTTACCAACTTGATTTTGGGCTTCTGAAGCTAATAAGAATAAATCCATTAAACCTGGTTGATATCTTTTATTTATTTTGTAGATCATTACCTAATTGGTCTCTGCTCTCAAGAAATGTTTACTCTTATTGGAGAGATGATTTACGGAGTAGCCTCATATGCAAATATACATACACTTGAGAAACATGTACAGACCCTATAAGACAGTATTTACTAAGGGTGTGGGGTGGCTGAGTGCTCTGGAGGAGGCACAGATCTTTGGGGTTGCCAGGGAAGAAGTCATGGAACCTTCTCGAAGCGTGTTTCATCTTGTTTTGTAGGCTTTGTACCCTGAGCAAAGGGCTGCTTGCTCCCAGCAGAGGACTGACTCAAGGATCTCAGAATCCCGAGAAACAGAGAGTCTTCCACATTCATGAAGGCAAGCATGGGTGTTTACCTTCTAGGCCTATGTGGGGGGAAAACCCTGCTTTATTTACGAAGCACGTAGATAGACAGTTTAGGGCAAATGTGGCATACTAAAGGTAGATCTTTCATAAACTTCTCACTTAGAAAATGACCAGGATAGCTTGGGGTAGAAATCACATACAGTACTTGAGCTTTGGTTCCTGGGAGCCTTGGGGACTGAGCTCTTTTAGTTAAATGATTTCTGTTTCCTTTGTGTAGGTACTGAAGTGGAAGGCATGGAAAAAAGAGATCTAATGCATAAGCAAGAGACAGGCCTTTCAGTTGTACCAACTAAACGCTCCTAGGCTATAATTTTGTTAGAGGGACCCTGTTAATTGAAGTTAATTTCAGTAACTAATCCATATGCAAACTATGGATGTCTTTGTCAATGTAGGAATATTCATTATAATGAAAACTGGGACTTGTTTAAAGGATCCCAATAAATATATATGCATATATATAATTTAAAATTCTGCTTTGTTTCTTGGCCCTCAACACCTGCCTTTCTTCTTACACTGAATATAAACTAGTAATAATCATTTTATGTCACTGAGCATCAGTAGTCTGTGTACTACTTGGGATACTTTCTGTCCATTCTTTTATTCAAGGAACTCAGGAGGAAAAAAAAATCAGAAATAAGACTAATTTACTAATGGATATTTTTGGTTCAGTACTACGCTATGATTTCATTGTAATTAGAGTTTGTACCTAATTTATGGTATATAACAATTGTGGGTGTTTTTGTTTTTTTTTCCTTTGGCCGTGGCTTGCAGGATCTTAGCTCCTTGACCAGGGATTGAACCCTGGCCCTGGCAGTGAAAGTGCCAAGTCCTAACCACTGGACCAACAGGGAATTCCCTATAACAATTGATAGAAAAATTAACAATTGATAGAAAAATCAACCACTTTTTCATGAAAATTAAGATGTATGTTCATCTAACCATATTTGGTTTTGATCAGATATTTAGTTGTTGAAGGACCAAGGATTGCTATAGTTAATTTTCTGTAACCAGAATATGTATTTTAAAACGATAGAAAAAAACACATGAACTCAAAACATTATTTAAAATCCTATAGATTTATTTTTTAGTATTGACTTACTACTGCTTATCTAATTTATTTCCCCTTTATCCATATAGCATGTTCACCAATACATGTGAATCACGGTGTGTGTGGTAATCAGTATCAATTTTTTTATAAGTGCTTAAATTTTTTTTCGCACTAATTCATTCTTGCACTTTGGGGCAATGGGCATTAACTAAACTTAAATTGCTTTTTTTTGCCTTTCCTTTCTTGCTTCATTTTTCTTGCCTCAACTTTTCTAACATTTAGGGTAGTATACATATATGAGAAATCAATTAGAGTGAGACTCAAATTTTGATATTAGTCTTAGTCTCACCGCCTATAAGAAGATAGGCAGGGATTCTGTTCATAATATCTCCATCGTAAAGGGACTTCTACCAACACTGATACAGCCCCAGCAGATGAATAATTGGAGTTATCCTCTTTTGCTTATTTGTATAAATCCCAGTGATTGACACAAGGATATTCTTTTCTGCACTAAGGAGACAATAATTGTTTCAAGTTTTTGGGAAGCAGAGGCCTGATCCCTTCCCTGAGCTGTTTGTTTTGTGGCATTAAATGGAAATTCATGGATCTTTGAAGCTTTTGAGTGCATGAATCGCTTTTCGTAGTCTTTGAGCTGGTTGCCATAATCCGTTTCTTACTTTCTTTGTTTCATGGAATGACCTCTTTATTTTTGTTTCAGTTCGAGATAAGTTGCGGGAGATAGTAGGAGCATCCACAAACTGGAGGTATGTGCTCTGTGTTTATTCGTTCTTCTATCCCTAAGTGGTGTGCTAGCCTGTGTTTAGGCTCAGTTGATGGTCCCACTGTAGGAATGGGGGGAACCCTTTGTTCAGAAATGGGTTGAGAGGTTTTTTTACTTGGGGGAGAAGATCAACATTCCAACATACTCATCAGTTGATGCTTTGTTGTCATAAAATCATGTAATTTACACGTACTCTGCATTTTTCAAAGTGCATTCAGGAGTATTACCTCACTGATTCTCAGTGAAACTTGTGACGTGCTTATGACATATGTTCCTCTTCCTTTTTTGCACATGATGAGATTGAAACTCAGACATTGAGTGATTGAGTACCAGGTTTGGGACTTGAACCCAAGTTCCTGGTTTTTCTATTTCATGCACCCTGACTACTGCTTCTTGTCAGGTCACAATTAACCAGGCCTCCCATACAATCTTTCTCTTTTCTCTAAGTATTTCCCTGCTTTAAAATAGGATAATATCCCTCTTGGTGCATAGAAGTTTGAGGCTAAAATGAGATAAAAAGAAAAAGCACAATAACAATAATAATCTATTTGGTATAAAAATTATCTAATGACTTCTTTTTATCTCTTTATATGAAAAATTTCAATTTTCTGAAAAGTAGAAGAAATGAATACCTTTGTTCCCACTATCTGAATTGGATACTTATGAACGTTTTTCCAGATTTGCCAATATACATATACTGGCTAAACTATAAAGGTATCGTGATGCTTCAGCTCCAGTTATATTCCAATACCTCTCTAATAAATAAATATATTTTCCTATGTAACAAAATCAGCAGTCGTGCATCTCCAACAAATAAGATATTCTCTTACATAATGAAATTGACAGTAACTCCCTAATAGCATATTATTTACCCATATTCAGAATTCCTCAATTATTCCCCACATATCTTTTATAGCTTTTTTAAAAAAAATCAAGATCCGGTAAACAACTGCATATTGCATTTCGTGGTTATGACTCTTTAGTCTCCCCTAATCTAGAATAATAGTTATCCCTCCCTCTTTTTTTTTTCCCCCATGAGCTTGATTTTAAAGAGGCCAAGCCATGTGTCTTGTTGAATGTTCCACGTTCTGGATTTACCTGGTGCCATTTAACTTGTTCGTCAGTTCCCTCCCTATATTTTTGTAGGCTATGCTTTTCTGGCAATAATACTTCATAAGTAAAGCTTAGAAAGAGTGATATTATCAACATTTTAGTTCCCTATCCCCTTGTCTCTCTCTTTTCTTCCACCTTAATCGTCTCTTCTTTTTCTTCCCTGTCTCCTTTTCATGTTCTCTTCCTCTTTACCTTTTGCTCTGCCTTCCAAACTTCTTTTGGATAGACTCCATTTTTCCTCCTCTGTCTCTCTTTCCTGAAATTGAAGGCAGAGAGAGAGAGAGCTGGGGCACAGAGGATACGAGACTTGTCAAGGTGAGAAATGGGAATATGGAGTTCAGTGCCTATGTTGTTCTTTAGCGCACATATATATATACGTACATATATTTACACTCTATTATGTCCATTTCTGTATTTTTAATTTCATTTCAAAGATTCTATTCTTTGAATACACTTTTTTTTTTTTTTTTTTTTTGCGGTACACGGGCCTCTCACTGTTGCGGCATCACCCGCTGCGGAGCACAGGCTCCGGACGCGCAGGCTCAGCGGCCATGGCTCACGGGCCCAGCCGCTCCGCGGCATGTGGGATCTTCCCGGACCGGGGCACGAACCCGTTTCCCCTGCATCGGCAGGCGGACTCTCAACCACTGCGCCACCAGGGAAGCCCTGAATGCACTTTTTGATGAGGGTGAATATATAGTTCATTTGGATATATCTATGTCACTTATAAGTGTATTTTTCTTATCTACTAGCCTGAGAAATTTTTTTTTTTTTTTTTTTTTTTTTTTTTTTTTTTTGCCTGAGAAATTTTTGATTTCACCAAGTGGCAGGTAGGAAGGGAGGGAAGGAAAAGGAGATGAGGTAGGTCCGGACCTACTGTTTCCTCTTTTGATGGTGTCTGACTGACCTGTATGTCACTGGAGTTGGGTGATAGCACTGTCCTATGTTTTATGAAGCTTGTGTCTTTTCTTCTCAGAGACCATGTGAAAGCAATGGAGGAAAGAAAATTACTTCATAGTTTTTTGGCTGCGTCACAGAAAGGCCTGCCACCTAGGAGAATGAAAGACAGTTACATTGAAGTTCTCTTACCTTTGGGCAGTCAGCCTGAATTAAGAGAGAAATATTTGACTGTTCAAAACACTGTAAGGTAACATGGCACTATTTCTGTTTGTGTCGTTTGTTTTTATTTTATTTCCTTTCTTTATTACAACTTTGAGATATAATTCACACATCATACTGTTCACTTATTTAAAGTGTGTGATTCTCTGGTTTTTCGTATATTTAGAGAGTTGTGCTACCATCACCATAATCAATTTTGGTAGATATTTATCACCCCATAGTGTTTTTTTTTTATGATTTTCATTTCATCACAGTTTTCTTTATTTCACAGGTTTGGCAGGATTCTTGAGGATCTTGACAGCTTAGGAGGTACTGATATTTTAGTATTTTTAAACTGGTACTTACAGTAATACATTGAATCCTCTGGCTGGAAAGGGTCTTTTTTTTTTTTTAACATCTTTATTGGCGTGTAATTGCTTTACAATGGTGTGTTAGTTTCTGCTTTATAACAAAGTGAATCAGCTATACGTATACAGATATCCCTATATCCCCTCCCTCTTGCATCTCCCTCCCACCCTCCGTATCCCACCCCTTTAGGTGGACACAAAGCACCGAGCTGATCTCCCTGTGCTATGCGGCTGCTTCTCACTAGCTATTTTACATTTGGTAGTGTATGTCCGTGCCACTCTCTCACTTCATCCCAGTTTCCCTGGAAAGGGTCTTTTTTTCTTTAACTTGCACAGATGAAGATATTCTAAACGAGCAGAAAAAGAAGGGCATCTGCTACTTCTGAATTGTCATAATTATTTAATTAAATTTACCGAAAAGTTGCAGAGTACAAAGAGTTGTTCTCCCCTGAATCATGTGAGAGTATGTTGCTGACACGATGCACATCACCCCCAAATATTTTCATGTGTATTTCCTACAAACAAGGACATTCTCCTTCATAACCACAATATAACCCTCAAAATCAGTAAATTAACACGGATATTTAGACAGTCTAATCCTCAGACCCCATTCAGCTTTGGCCAGAGGTCCTTTATAGCAGAAGGATCCAGTTCTGGATCCAGTTCTGAATCACATGTTGCAATTAGTTGTTGTGTCAGGGATAGTTCCTCAGTCTTTCCCTGACTTTAATGACCTTGATACTTTTGAAGGTTATGGGCCAGTTCTTTTGTGGAATTTCTCTCAATTCGGGTATGTTTGATGCTTCCCCAAAGTTAGATTTGGGATGTGCATCTTTGGCAGGAGTGTCCACAGAAGGGATGCTGTGTTTTTATTGCATCTTAGCAGGTAGTGCATAATTCTAATTTGTCCCATTACTGTGATGTTGACTTTGATTCCTTGATGAAGGTGGTGTCTGCCAGGGTTCTTTGCTGTAAAGTTACTCTTTTCCCCTTTGTAATTAATAAGTACCTTGTAGGGAGGTACTTTGAGACCTTGTAAATATCCAATTCTTCATTAGACTTTTCTCAATTACTTTAAAATCAGTATGGACTCAGGGATTCCTATTTTACTGAATGGATTATAATATATTTCTATCATCTGTTTTGATGCTCAACTTGTCCCAGGACTGCCCTTCATTCTTCACGCTGGCTTCTGTGGATTTTTTTGGCTGTGTCCCCATCATTCTTTGAGCACTTCCTCACTTTGTGGTGCAACATTTCTAGGCTCATTTGTACTTTCCCTGCCCCAGTCCTGGAATCAGCCAAATCTCTGAGGAGCCCTGATTCTTTTTAATGGAGAATGATATTTAGAAACCAAGATCTGGGTGCTTGGGATTGTCATTGTTGCTGGGGTATCACTATTCCTGTGTGCTTTCAGTGGATGAGCTGGGGAATATATGCACGTACATGTACATTTACATCTATACCTGCCTGTATGTGTATTCCTTCCTTCCTTCCTCTCTCCCTCCCTCCCTTCCTTCCTCCCTCCCTGTCTCTTCCCTCCTTACCTATCTGTCTACCTGTCTGTCTGTCTGTCTATCTATCTGTCTATCTATCGGAACCCTGGGTTCATACTGATAGTTCCAATTCTAATTCAACCACAGGTTCATTCTTAATTCCTCCCTTTTCATATTTGTAATTCCCTTCTCCAGCTGGCTCCATTATCTGTAGTACATTTACTTATTTGATCAGTTCCCCCGTATGTAGCCAATTTCATATTGCTGCCATCGCGAAACCCTCATGAACGCTTTCCTCACCTCAGTGGGATTCTGCTCCATCCCAGGTCCCCCTCCTCCTTGTGCTCGGGCTGCGGCATGCTGGGCCATTGCTCTCATTGCCTCCCTGCATATCTTCCTGACCCCTCTTGGGCTTCAGCACCCGACTCTGGGCTGTCTGTCTTGCTTGCTCCTACGTAATGGCTTTTGGACTGAAATGTTGGGAAAGGGTTTAAAAAAAGGCTCTAATAATCTTTAAAATAGAGACACAAATCCATTGTTAGGCTTACGGCTAGCTGTATTTTTCTTCAGATTAAATAAACCTGCTTTAAAATTCTTATTGGCCTTTTAAAAAAGAATCACTCACACACACACACACACACTCACTCACTCACTCACTCACTCACTTGACTTCGGTTTACTTAGGTGTCCCTAAATATACAAACTCCCCTGCCACTACCCTGTTTTTCTTCATCACCTCCTGTTGATGGCCAGTCCCTTTCACCTGTTCACTTGATTCTATTCCTTCCGTTTCTTCAAGGAACTTGCCTTATCACGTACCCTGAAGATATCTCCCTCGTATCTCAAGCCTTTTCTCAACCTCACTTTTCCCTTAACTTCTAAACATATTCAAGGCTCTGCATCTTCCAGTGAAAAATAGGTAAAGTGTTCTTCCCTTATAACACTCTCCAGTTTTCTTTCTCTCTCACTTTAGAGCTACCTTTGTGTTCTGGCTTCTGCTCCTCCATGCCATTGAGCTAATTGTGCCAAACTCTTTGAAGCTCCTAATGATGTCAAACTCACCCTTGGGCCTTGGTGACATTTCCTCCTGCCTCTCAGGCTGCTACTTCCCAGTCTCCTTTGTAGATTCCTCTTTCTCTGTTGATCCTTTAAATGTCGCTTATCTTCAGGGTTTTGTCTGCTGCCCTTTTTGTTGTTGGTATCTGCACTTTCTCTATAAATAATCTTCAATCCCAGTGCTTCAGTTGCTCTCAGTATGTGGAATACTTCAGAAGCTACATTTCCTGGCGTGCTTTGTGAGTTGCAGACCAGTTTGTCCTCCTGCCTACTGGCCATCTTCATTTGGATGTGCCGTGGACTTCTCAAATTCAGCATGTTGAAAACAGTCCATTCTGCTCTTCCTGTGCTGTATTCTGTTTCTCAGTGAATGGTGCACCATCTTCACTCATGCAAGTTAGAAACCTGAGTTAATTCAGGTCTTGTCAAGCCTGCCTTCTTCTTAGCTCTTGGACCTTTTCTCTTGCTTTCACTTCCACTAATGCTTTGGAAGGTCAAACACTTAGGATTTCTTCTCTGGGTACCACAAGTTTTTTGAATGGAGTTTCTTGCCTTTCGCCCCTCATCCCCCCACTACATTCTTTAGCAGGTGCATGGATGAAAGGGTTTGTTATTGCTCAACGAGTATTTATTGAGCACAGACCCTGTCCTGAGGGTTGATGATAAACAATTTGTTTTTAATAAATTTATTTATTCTTTTATTTTTGGCTGCGTTGGGTCTTCGTTGCTGCGCACGGGCTTCCTCTAGTTGCGGCGAGCAGGGGCTACTCTTTGTTGAGGTGTGCGGGCTTCCCATTGGGGTGGCTTGTCTTTGTTGAGGAGCATGGGCTCTAGGTGTGTGGACTTCAGTAGTTGTGGCACGCAGGCTCAGTAGTTGTGGCTCATAGGCTCTAGAGCACAGGCTCAGTAGTTGTGGCGCACAGGCTTAGTTGCTCCGTGGCATGTGGGATCTTCCCAGACCAGGGCTCGAACCCGTGTCCCCTGCTTTGGCAGGAGGATGCTTAACCACTATGCTACCAGGGAGGTCCCGATGATACAAATTTGAATGAATCATAGGGCAAGCAGGGAGACCACTATAAAGAAGTACAGTACAGTTTTAAATGAGTTGATATTTGTGAGGTACATAGAACCATGCTTTGCACCTTTAAATGCTTGTTAAAATATGGAAAGTACACAGATAACCACAGGGTGGTGTAGGAGCTGAGGGTGATTTAGGGAAGGAGGGAGAACTCTGAGGCAAATAATAGCTTCATGATTAGGAAGGAGTGAAGAGGAAAACAGGTAGCTGAGCCCTTGTGATTTGTTTCTCTTTTTTGAAGATGTCTGATGCTGTCAGACTCATGTGCTGGGGTCTTTTTCTGATTTAGGCACTGTGTCTCTGTTGAGTGGTAATAAGCCACCTGGCGGGCCTGGGCTTTGGGCTTCAGTTTCCTCACCAAATCTAAAATTGAACAGTCAGAGTAGAGGATTCCCAGATCTCTTCAATGTATAAAAAAGTCTTTGGTTCTAGGAAAAGACCACTAGTGGAATATGGAGGATTGGGTCTTCAAAACCAGATAAGACTTTATTTTTTATTTTATTTTATTTTATTTTTTACATCTTTATTGGAGTATAATTGCTTTACAATGTGTGCCAGTTTCTGCTTCACAACAAAGTGAATCAGCTATACATATACATATGTTCCCATATCGCTTCCCTCTTGCGTCTCCCTCCCCCCCACCCCCCCATCCCACCCCTCTAGGTGGTCACAAAGCACAGAGCTGATCTCCCTGTGCTATGCGGCTGCTTCCCACTAGCTATCTACCTTACATTTGGTAGTGTATATAAGTAAGTCAGAAAGGGTTGTTATTTTATATCTGCAGTTCTGAGCCATGGATGCTAATTGAAATCACCTGAGTAGCTTTAAAAACTGATGCCTGGATTCGACTTCTGCAGATTCTGATTTAAATGGTCTATATAGTTCAGCTTGGACATCAGGATTTTGTATCAGGTTCCTGTTTTTCATCTTTGTTCTCACATACCAATTCTTTTTTAAAAAATTAATTAATTAATTTTAACATCTTTATTGGAGTATAATTGCTTTACAATGGTGTGTTAGTTTCTGCTTTATAACAAAGTGAATCAGTTATACATATACATATGTTCCCATATCTCTTCCCTCTTGCGTCTCCCTCCCTCCCACCCTCCCTATCCCACCCCTCTAGGTGGTCACAAAGCACCGAGCTGATCTCCCTATGCGGCTGCTTCCCACTAGCTATCCATTCCACGCTTCGTAGTGTATATATGTCCATGCCACCCTCCCGCCCTGTCACAGCTTACCCTTCCCCCTCCCCATATCCCCAAGTCCATTCCCCAGCAGGTCCCTGTCTGATTTCAGGGAGTAAATTGCGAATGTTAAAAAATAATTTTGCTTTTCCTTTATTTGGTTCTCTTCTGTTTTCCTACAGTTCTTATTTGCTACATGCACAACAAAATTCATTCAGCTAAGATGTCTCCTTTATCGATAGTTACAGCCCTGGTGGACAGGATTGGTAAGTGATATTATTTTCTAGACATACTTAGAATTTTTAGTAATTATAAAATATTATTGAGATTAGAGGAAATGTTTTCCTTTTATGGGGGAATTTTTATGTATATATGTGCATATGAAAATGTCTAGATTGCAATATACCAAGATATTTATTATAATTATCTTTGGGTAGAAGAGTTTTACATGATTCCAGTTTTATTTTTTATACTCTTTGCATTGTCTAATTTTTCAAAAATTATTTTTGAAAAATTATTGTTAGTTTTGAAGACAAAAAGGAAATATAGTGAAATTTGCCAGAATTTCAAATGAAATTGTCCATTTACAGTATAGAACATTTGGAGTATGGTTTGGGCTCAGGTTGATTTTTCTGTTTTGTAGATATGTGTAAGAAGAGCTTAAGCCCAGAACAGGACATCAAGTTCAGTGGCCATGTTAGTTGGGTTGGGAAGACGTCCATGGAAGTGAAGATGCATATGTTCCAGGTGTGTCTGTGCCCGAAGACTGCCCCCTTGTTCCAATACAACCAGCTGGTCTCAGTGAAAGAAAAGCTTATTCACCTGTCTATCCATAGACAGATATATAGTTCACCCATTTATAGAAAAACAATTCAAGTTCACGTCATACAGATGGTGTGTTAATATCCTCCTCCTGGACATAGACTGACACGTAATTTGGTGTTTATGCTTACTGTTTATTACTTTGAAATCATATACAGCTCCATGTTAAGGTACTTGTTTCTAGTTTTGCCCCAGAGAATTTCCCTACAGTCTGAGTTCTGTTAAGCATGAATCGGATTGGTGACTGTTAGTTTCCTAGGGCTGCTGTAGCAAAGTACCACAAACCATGTGGCTTAAAACAACATAAATTAATTGTCTTAACAATTGAGAGGCTAGAAATCCAAAATCAAGGTCTCAGTAGGACCATGCTCTATCTAAAACCCGTAGGGGAGAAGCCTTCCGTGCTTTCTTCCTAGCTTCTAGTGGTTTGCTGGCCCTTTGGCATACCTTGGCTTGTAGTTGTAACACTTCAATCTCTTCCTTCTTCATCACATAGCATTTTTCTCTTGTGTGTCTGTGTCTCTTCTCTTCTCTTCTTTTATTTATTTATTGGCTGCGTTGGGTCTTTGTTGCTGCATGTGGGCTTTCTCTAGTTGGGGCGAGCGGGGGGCTATTCTTTGTTGCAGTGCGTGGGCTTCTCATTGTGGTGGCTTCTCTTGTTGCAGAGCATGGGCTGTAGGCGTGTGGGCTTCAGTAGTTGCAGCATGTGGGCTCAGTAGATGCGGCATGCGGACCCCTAGAGTGCACGGGCTTCAGTAGTTATGGAGCGTGGGCTCAGTAGTTGCAGCACATGGGCTCAGTAGCTGTGGCTTGTGGGCTCTAGAGTACAGACTCAGTAGTTGTGGCACACGGGCTTAGTTGCTCTGCGGCATGTGGGATCTTCCCGGACCAGGAATCGAAACTGTCCCTTGCATTGGCAGGCAGATTCTTAACCACTGTGCCACCAGGTGAGTCCTCTTCTCTTCTTATAAGGACATCAGTGATACTGGATTAAGGGCCCACCTACTCCTGTGTGACCTCATCTTACCTGATTACATCTGCAGCAACCCTATGTCCAAATAAAGTCACGTGCACAGGTACTGAGGGTTAGGACGTCAACATATCTTGTTGGGGGAAACAGTTCAACCCATAACAGTCACTGAGATTACTACAGCAGTTAGGAACAGCCTCTCTAATGAGCATAACTCAGAATAGCTATTATAAAGAAATGAAGAAATTTGTCAAGAAAAAGTACCTCAAAGAGGGTCATAGTACAGAAATCAAATAATTCAGAGTATGTTGAAGATTTCATTGTGAAAACTTACTTAAGGGTGACTTATTCAGTTATGTCAGGGTATTCAGTGGATCTGTCATTCAGATACGTGAAATTATGAAGCATTTCACGTTTTGGAAAAAGTCTGAAGGTTGCTCTGCAGTAATTAAAGTTGTTTGTCAAAATAGGTAAGTAGTTTTTTATTTGATGCTGTATGTAAACAGTTGAATTTTTTAACTTCCATGTTGCTGTAACTGACGGTAATACTGCTTTTAAAGCAAATATCGTAAAGTTGTTGGGGATGCTCCTCTGATTTGTTCGCACCCTTTTTTAATCTTCATGGTTGATGCACGGTGGATTCCTGGAATAAGACCTTCTTTCTAAGGAATCTTGGACAAATACGTTGAAAAAGAGATACAGGAATTATTGGGAGGAGAGAGCCAGTGAAAATCAGTGCCAGAGAAGTACAGACTTTTGTTTTAAATTTGCATTTCTCATTGGCCATTTTGATTAATAACTCACGGCTTGAGTGATCCTTTATTCCAGAGAGGCAGCTTGGCAATAGGTACCCTGCCTCTGGTTTGGCTGAAATGTAAGTTCAAATCCCAGCTCTGCTGCTTATTAGCCATGTGACTGTGGGCAAATTTCTTGCCTTCTGTGAGATGCTGTTTTGTTATCACAGTAACCACTAATCAAATGTTGGCCATTATATTACTTTATCGTCATTACTATGGAGGTGGTCCCGCTTGACCGTCAGACCTGCCTTTTGGGGTTCCTGTTAGAGCTCTCTTCCGAGTGTGCTCTCGCTACCTCAAGTCCAGTGTGTTCCAAACTGAGTGCATCAGCTTCCTTTCCAATCCTGACCCTCCTCAGGTTTCCCCTTTGCCACCCTCCGATTTCTCCCAGCTCCAAACCTTTGTGAAAGCTTTAATTTTTTTTCCCTTTCCCGTGCAGCCTTTTGCCAAGTCTTGCGAATTCATCACCCACAGCTACTCACCAGAGTCCTTTCTTTCCCTTCCCTTTGACCTCTGTGTTTCATTCAAGCCCTCACTGCCTCTTGTGTGAGTACTTTAGCTATCTTTTAATTACTCTGCCTGCCTCTTGTCTGTTCTCTCTGTGTTAATTTTACACATCTCTTCCAGATAGGTCTTCCGAAGCCGATCTTCAATCACATCTCTTCCCTTCTCAAAACCCTTCCGTGACCATTATCTGTGGATCAAAGTCTAAATTGCTTTGACTAGTTAGGATCTAAGGTGCTCCATAAACTAGCACCAACCTACCTTTGCAGCTATATTCCCTCCAACTTACCGTTCACACACCTTTTTGGAGCGCACAGCTGGAGACCTTGAGCATCCTAAGAGTAGAGAGTTGTTCACCTTGCATCCCCGATGCTCAGCACTAGTGTTCATTGTAATACACTGGAACGTAAACAGTAGGTGAGCGGATGAGCATCCTCGCGCACACTTTTCCTTTTGCCGGGATTCCTTGGGCTCTGGCTCTGCATATCCATATTCCACCTGTGCTTCTGGGTCACTTCATGCTCGAAACCTTCCCTGATCTTTTCAGCTCATAGTACCTGTTCCTTCCCCACGCCTCCTTCCCTCTGACCTTCTCTCCTGGGACCTGCTGTCCTCTGCCTTGCAGAGCTGTGTATGAACGTCTTTTCTCTTCCACTCGACTATGTGCGCCTCAACAACAGGATCTGGGTGTGAGTCACCTCGCCCACTTCCTGACGGCATTCATTTAACGTTGACTTAGCAGTGATTTATGGAGTGCCCCGTCTGTGCTCGGTGTACAACAATGAGCAAAACAGGAAGTTCCATTCTCTTGGAGTTCACACTCTAGTAGTGCTCAGTAGTTAGCTGCCTCAGTTCATTCGTCGGCAGTTGGCAGCCATCGATCCGGTATCTGCTGTCTGCCAGCCTTTGTGTCAATTGCTGGGAAACGAATGAGAATAAAAATGGTCGTTGTCCTCAAGGAGCTCTTGGTGCAGTCGGGAGACAGGCACATAAATAAATGATTATGATATAGTAAATTATTACGCACTATTTCTGGACAGGGACAGTATTGGCATTGTATGTGGGAAAATTCTTTGCAGGACCGTTCCCTGCCTTGTGAGCTGTTTAGCTCTTTGGTTACCCCTCGCTGCGCTAGTAGTGTCCCCCAGCTCATGGGACAGCCATCACTAGCGTTGCACATTTCCAGATGCCCTCCGGGGGATGACATCTTCCTCGCTTATGTTGAGAACCGCTGTCAGGAGAGGACTTTGTTTCCACTTAGGTGGCAAACAAAGGAGGGAGTGATGAACTCTGCCTGGGGAGTAGGGCTGGGGCCGGGGAGGGGAGGAGTGTCTTGAGGAATCCGGCCCTGAGGAAGGCATCTGGCAGAGGCCTGGAGGGGAGGCGGTCAGGTGACAAAATGGGACATTTCAGGACCTCCAAGTTGTCAGCTGTGGCTAGAGAAAGGAGTGCAGGCATGCCGGGAGTGTTTGGTGAACAACTAGAGTGGAATCTGGGCTCCGTGGTGGAGGCTTTACATAGAATGCCAGCAGGCGTAGACCAGATGCTGGGATAAAGGAAGACCTCTTGCAAGGTTTGAATAGGACAGGGACATAGTAAGATTGGTGAGACTCTTCTGCAAGTCGAGGGGGAAGGCTCATAACGGCCTGAACAGGTAGTGGTGATGAGGGCTAGTGGTCGCTTTGTTGAGGATGGAACCACCTGTACCCTCAGGTTACGATATGACTTGATGATATGACTCTCCTGGAAGTACAGACTTCTAGGGAAAAAAAAAAATACCTTAAACTCTCAATGGCCTCTGCATTGTAAATATTTAGCTTAATCCACAGAATTCTCATTGATCTTACCCTTTCTTGGAAGCCCCTGTGCCAGGCTAAGGAAACAAACACATCCTGGTAGTTGGCACACTCAAGTTCCCTGAAAATACAAATGTCTGGGAGAGCGATGGGAGGTCCGCCTGGCTGTGTGTGCCTTTGGGAGGACAGGTAGGCCTGGAGAAAGCCAGCGTTCTGCAAGATGCGGGACCCTTAAATGATGGTGATGCACAAGGTCCCCCCGTGACCCTTGCCCTTGGGTCCCAGTCACTCACAGCTCCAAGGCCCATAGTTTGTGCCCATCCCAGCACTTTTCGCACTGTGCACTGTTTGGGTTTTTGGGTATCTCTCTCCTCCGCTAGACCACAGACTCTTCACTCTTGCTGCCTTTTCCCCCCTAGAGCCCAGTTGTGTGCCTGGCATCTCAGCAGATGGTGGTTAGTGAAAGCACTCGTCCTGTTTTGCTAATTTCAGCCTTTCCCAAAGGCTGTGGTATCAGTTAGGATTGTAGTAGGTCTTCCCAGTAAATGCATTTCTTACATCTGCATTTTCTTTCCTTTGTTCTCTAGTTACACGACAATGAATTTTCCCCTGTTTTGGATGCGACATTTGTAATGGTGGCTCGTGATTCTGAAAACAAAGGGTAATTGCAGTTTTGTTCCTAATTCTTTATTTTGAAAAATATCAAAGATAGGTAAAATTGAAGAGAAGACTTTAATAAATTTCTAGGATACCATCACCTAGACTTAAGAGTTTTAAAATTTTGCCATATTTGCTTCTTCTGTTTTTTTTAAAGTATATTATTTTCTTTATAATATTTTAAAGCAAATCCCAGACATAATGACATTTCACCTCTAAATACTTCAGTGTAGGGCACTGCTTTAAAAATGAGGCTATTTCCTTAAATAACTACATTACCATTCGCACACCTAACAAAAATAATAGTAAGTCCTTAATATATTCTAATAGTTCATATTCACTTTTTCCGACATATCTTTAACGACTTATTCAAATCAGGATCCAAACAAGGTCCACATATTACATTTGATTTGTATATCTCTTAAGTCTGTTTTTTTTGTTAACAGCTTTATTGAGATATAATTCACATACCATACAGTTCACCCATTGAAAGTGTACAATTTAATGGCTTTTAGTATATTCATAGAATTGTGCAGTCTCATCAGTCTGTTTTAATCTGGAATGGTTGTGTGTCCCCACTGTCCCCTTATCCTTTCATATCATTAACTGGTTGAAAGCCCAGATTGATTGTTCTTTAGAGTGTCCCACTTTCTGGATTTGTCTCATTGCTTCCTTGTGGTATTTTTTTTTTAACTTGTTTCACTCTCCCTAGTATTTTCTGTAAATTGAAGTTAGGTCTAAACCTTGATTAGATTTGAGTTCAGCGTATTTGGTGAGAGCGCTTCGTAGGTGATGATGTCTCTGTATCTCATATTGTATCATGTCAGGAGGTATAGATTGTCCCACTCATAGTAATGCTGAGATTAGTGTGTGGGTTCAAGTAGCGACACACTTTAATTTTTGCCTTGTGTAGTTCAATTTATCCTCTTGTGATCAGCAATAATCTACAGGTGTAGTACAGTACAAGGTGTATCCAATGTATCCAATCTTATGAATAGCTAGTTTCCCGTCAGTCTTCCTCCAGTGCTTTTAATGTCCTTTGCTGATCATTGCTTTTATTATTTTCATTAGGGGATGTAAAATGATTCTCAAATTCTGTCATTTCTTTCTATATTTATTAGCTGGAGATCTGTAAAGAAGAGTTTTCCCTTATCAACTAGGGCAAGTTGGTTTGTAAAGGAAAGTTAGGATCAGTGTTTCATTCTTGCTTTTATTTACACATTTACTAGCTAGTGATGACATAGTTTTTCTGCTATTTTGCTTTTTAAAAAAGTATCATTGTATGTTCATGGATTTTAATATAGTAAATATGTTTTAATACATTGCAGCCATTGTTCTTCCTGTTTCTCAGAGTGAACATCTTTGGTCAGTGGGAACTCCTTTAAGCTGGCTGCTGTGATAAGCTATTTTGACATTTCCTAGTTAGTCTTTGATAACTTCCTGCTCTCTGGTACAATGAGATGTCTTGGACTCATTCTGTACATTTCCTGCCCCAGGGCTGGAATCAGCCAGTTTTCCAAGGAGTCCTCAGGTTCCTTTTAGTGGGAAACTGGTATTTAGACCCCAAAATCTGGGTACTAGAACTATACGTTGTTACTAGTTTGTCATGTTTCTAGGCCTTTTCAGTAGACAGGGCTTGGATGTATGTTAAAAAGCAAACAAAAAACCTCATAAATTTGTACTGTCATTTCCAAGTCCAGTTTAACTGTACAGACTTTAACACTTTATCATTTTTCTCTTACATTGGATTCTTGGTTCCCTAATGCCAGTTACACAAGGCATTCAGACTGGGAAAAACTGTTTAATTATGTGTGTGGGAGTTGGGTAGGGGGGGAACGTTTCAGGATTGCTGTTTGTACAGACGGAGTCTAGAGGCCTATGGGAAGTCTAATTTGTTTTAGAAACTTGAGTTAGGAGTCTGCAATGAGAAATCTCTTCTGCTGCATGGAAAGCTGACTTGGAAACCCGACTTAAGATCTAAAAACCCCTTGGTGACTCTGATCTGAGCTAAGAATCCACCCATCTTCTCTAGCTCCTCTCACCAGCTCCAGCTGACCTGCCGCTCCTAGGGGCTGCCCTGGGGCTCCTTTTCCAGCACTGAGGGCGTTACTTAAAGCTTCTCTCCCAGCTGATGCATTCTAATTTTCCAAGCTGCCATTTCTGTACTTTTGTGGTTTTTTTTGTTTTTTGTTTTTTTGCAGTATGCGGGCCTCTCACTGTTGTGGCCTCTCCCGTTGTGGAGCACAGGCTCCGGACGCGCAGGCTCAGCGGCCATGGCCCACGGGCCCAGGCGCTCCGCGACATGTGGGATCTTCCCGTACCGGGGCACGAACCCGTGTCCCCTGCATCGGCAGGCGGACTCTCAACCACTGCGCCACCAGGGAAGCCCCCATTTCTGTACTTTCATTTCCGTTTTTCTTTCATCCAACCTTTGGATTCTACCACAGTGAAGTACTATCCCTTTCTCAGTGTTTTATTTTGGAAAATTTCACATCTACAGAAATGTAGAAAGAATAATGCAATGAGCACCCATATGCCCTTCACCTAAATTCTCGAATTAACATTTTACCACATTTGCCTTACTCTTGTCCTTTCTCGATAAATACAAACATATATACTTTTTCCCCTGGAATTGTTTCAAAGTAAGTTTGAGACTACTTTACCCTAATTCAGCATGTATCTCCTAAGAATAAGGCCATTCTCCTACATAACCTCAGTGCCTTTATTATATCCAAGAAATTTAACGGTGATACAATTATATTATCTAATATATGATTCATATTCAAACTTTGCCAATTGTCCCTAAAATATTCTTTATAACCTTTTCCCCCGAGTCAGGGTCTGATTAAGGACCATATATTATATGCGGTAATCATGTTTCTTTAAATAATTCCCCTTAAAATAATCCCCCTGCTGCTTTCTGTCTTTTAAGACGTTGACTTCTTACAATTTTTTATTGAAGTATAGTTGATTTACAATGTTGTGTTAGTTTCAGGTGTACAGCAAAGTGATAGTTATATATCTCTATCTCTATCTCTATCTATATTGTTTTTCAGATTCTTTTCCCATATAGGTTATTACAAAATATCGAGTATAGTTCCTTGTGTTATACAGTAGGTCCTCGTTGGTTATTTATTTTATATATAGCAGAGTGTATATTTTAATCCCAAACTCCCAATTTATCCCCCCCCGCAGTTTCCCCTGTGGTAACCAGAAGTTTGTATTCTATGTCTGTGAGTCTATTTCTGTTTTGTAAATAAGTTCATTTGTATCATTTTTTTTAGATTCCACATATAAGTGATATCATATGATATTTGTCCTTCTCTGTCTGGCTTACTTTACTTAGTATGATAATCTCTAGTTGCATCTATGTTGCTGCAAATGGCATTATTTCATTCTTTTTATGGCCGAATAATATTCCATTTTGTATATATACCACATCTTCGTTATCCATTCATCTGTCGATGGACTCTTAGGTTGCTTCCATGTCTTGATTATTGTAAATAGTGCTGCAGTGAACATTGGGGTGCATGTATCTTTTCAAATTATGGTTTTCTCCAGATATATGCCGAGTAGTGGGATTGCTGGATAATATGGTAGCTCTATTTTTAGTTTTTTAAGGAACTCCCATACTGTTTTGCATAGTGGCTGTACCAATTTACATTCCCACCAACAGTATAAGAGGGTTCCCTTTTCTCCACACCCTCTCCAGTATTTATTATTATTATTATTATTTTAAAATATTTATTTATTATTTACTTATCTTGGCTGCACCAGGTCTTAGTTGCGGCATACGTGATCTTTAGTTGTGGCATGCAGACTTCTTAGTTGCGGCATGCATGTGGGCTCTAGTTCCCCGACCAGGGATCGAACCTGGGCCCCCTGCATTGGGAGCTTGGAGTCTTACCCACTGGCCACTAGGGAAGTCCCTCCAGCATTTATTATTTGTAGACTTTTTGATGATGGCCATTCTGACTGGTGTGAGGTGATATCTCATTGTAGTTTTGATTTGCATTTCTCTAATAATTAGTGATGTGGAGCATCTTTTCATGTGCCTTTTGGCCATCTGTATGTCTTCTTTGGAGAAATGTCTATTTAGATCTTCTGCCCATTTTTTATCGGGTTGTTTGTTTTTTTGATACTGAGCTGTATGAGCTGTTTGTATATTTTGGAGATTAATGCCTTGTTAGTTGCACCATTTGCAAATATTTTCTCGCATTCTGAGGGTTATCTTTTCATTTTGTTTATGGTTTCCCTTGCTGTACAAAAGCTTCTAAGTTTAATTAGGTCCCATTTGTTTATTTTTGTGTTTATTTCCATTACTCTAGGAGACAGATCCAAAAAGATATTGCTGTCAAATATCTTACTCTTTATGTCAAAGAGTATCCTGCCTATGTTTTCCTCTAGGGGTTTTATAGTATTTGGTCTTACGTTTAGGTCTTTAATCCACTTTGAGTTTATTTTTGTGTATGGTGTTAGAGAATGTTCTAATTTCATTTTTTTACATGTAGCTGTCCAGTTTTCCCAGCACCACTTATTGAAGAGACTGTCTTTTCTCCATGTATATTCTTTGCCTCCTTTGTAATAGGTTAATTGACCATAAGTGCATGGGTTTATTTTTGGGTCTTTTATCCTGTTCCATTGATCTATATTTCTGTTTTTGTGCCAGTACCATACTGTTTTGATGACTAGTTTTGTAGTATAGTCTGAAGTCAGGGAGCCTGATTCCTCCAGCTCTGTTTTTCTTTCTAGCCAAATTGCTAGATTGCTTTGGCTATTTGGGATCTTTTGTGTTTCCATACAAGTTTAAGAATTTTTTGTTCCAGTTTTGTGAAAAATGCCATTGGTAGTTTGATAGGGATTGAATTGAATTTGTAGATTGCCTTGGGAAGGCACTGACATTTTTGAAGAGTCCAGGCCGGTTGTCTTACAGAATGTTCTACAACCTATATTTTACTGTTTCCTCATAATTAGAATCAGGTGAAACATTTTGGCAAGTGGCCATATCCTTTTACAACGTGAACTTTCTAGTGTGTATATAAGTCTGTAACCAGAAGAGTCCCCTAATTGTTCAGAGTTCTTATGTGAAGCAGTCAGTAAGTGTTACCCAAAATGAACACCTTCAGTTTTTATTAGGTAATGGCATGTCTTAAAATTTTTCTTTTCTTTTCTTCTCTTTAGGCCGGCATTTGTAAATCCACTCACCCTTGAAAGCCCAGAGGAAGAAGAGATCTTTAGACAAGGAGAATGTATATTAATTTGTTCATAATAAGATACAATTTAAAAAGCACATTAACTGTACTGCAGAGGAGATTATTTAAGAGTATGTATGGACTCCTCATACCAGTAAAGTATCCACAGAGTCCATACTTTGAACTTTTTTTTTTTTTTTTTTTTTTGCGGTACGCGGGCCTCTCACTGCTGTGGCCTCTCCCGCTGCGGAGCACAGGCTCCGGACGCGCAGGCCCAGCAGGCATGGCTCACGGGCCTAGACGCTCCACGGCATGTGGGATCTTCCCAGACCGGGTCACGAACCCACGTCCCCTGCATCGGCAGACGGACTCTCAACCACTGCGCCACCAGGGAAGCCCTGAACGGTTTTTATTGATGATACAATATTAAGTGAAGTAATTTGTTTTCTCACATTTAATGAAATGGGAAATGTATCTTAATGAGATAACTGCTGGTTGGGGCTGTAGGTCAAGGTGATTATAAATGGTCTCACACTGAGCAGACATGATTTCCATCTGAAAGCAAAAAATCACTGAAAGTGTTATGTAGCCTCAGCAGCCTTCTCTGGGATAGATGTGCAATTTCCAGTGGGCTTTTCGAAATCTGGAAATACTGCGTTTATAGGGTCCGAGGCAGCCCCGGTCGGCAGCCCAGTGCTGTAGTGTGGCCCTCCTGATCATAGCTCCTTATTGTCTCCTGTTCCAGTGAACAAGGGGACAAGGGTCACCTTCAGCTCCATGTCATTACTGAAAATGGCTCCCACTGCTGAGGAGAGGACAACCATACATGAGATGTTTCTTAACACGCTGGATCCAAAGTAAGTTAGGACGGTGAGATTCCTGGTTGGGAAAGCGTCTAAACCTTGGCCTTCTCACGAGCTACACTTGCTTGAACATATTGGGCATTGTTTGCAAATATTTTGCTTTTCAGCAGCAAAACCATGGCATTGACAGGGTTTACTCGATCTCCATTTGTACAGGACTGTAAGTTTTCGAAGTCGAGTTTTGCCTCCTAATGCAGTGTGGATGGAGAATTCAAAACTGAAGAGCTTGGATATTTGCCACCCTCAGGTATTGGAATTTAGTGAAAAATCTTCTAAACAGGATAACTTGGACTCATGACACTCATCTAAGAGTTGACACGCCTTCAAACTGACCTCTGTTCTGTGGCATTGTGAATTCCTTTGTTCTACAGATTCGGATCGTCACAGGGCTTGTATTTATTAATATTTATTTTATGTCCTGTAGGAGCGGAACATTTTCAATCGAATCTTTGGTGGTTTCCTTATGAGGAAAGCATATGAACTTGGATGGGCTACTGCTTGTAACTTCGGGTGAGTTGGATTTCAGGTAGTCTTAACTCCTGAGAAGCCGTTTATACTGCCTCACTCAGTGAAACATTTTGGACCCGCCTGGATGTGTTTGGGAATATATTGTGTTTTTAAATAAATGCTACACTTGTACCAGGTGGGTTTGACCTTTATTTTAGAAGGCTCTCGCTCTGATGTTGTCCCTTAGTACATTAAATGCCTGCTGAGAAAAAGGGGTGATGATACGCAGAAGGGAAAAGATGATTTAGATACTGATCTGGTCACAGTGCCATCTCTTCCATCTGGTATGGTTATTCCCTCCTTCTCTAGGTTTATTCTTTGACCATTTAAAGTTTGCTTCAGCTGATTGTCAGGAAAAAACTAGAGATCATCTGAATTTTGCAGTTGACCACAAGTACTGTGTTTTCCCAACAGTGGTTCCCGACCATTTATAGTCGCCGTGGATGATATCATGTTTCAGAAACCTGTTGAGGTTGGATCATTGCTGTTTCTTTCTTCGCAGGTAGGTGTGTGATGAGAGATGAAATACAATTTTTATTATTTGGGCCTAGAAGAGAGGTTTTTATGTTCTAAAGCCACCGTTTCTCTTATGACTGCTTTCTTCCCCCTTCCTAATGCAATTAACTAACTATCGTGTCCATAATCGCTTAGGTTTGCTTTACTCAGGGAAATTACATTCAAGTCAGAGTACACAGTGAGGTGGCCTCTCTACAGGATAAAGAGCATATGACCACCAATGTCTTTCATTTCACGTTCATGTCGGAAAAAGAAGTGCCCTTGGTTTTCCCCAGAACATATGGAGGTAAGTGGCAAATGAGTGCTTGTCCCTAATGAGGGGAACTTTTAAAGACATTTCTCTCCTTTTAAATTGTTGTAGGAAGTACTCTGATGCCCATCAGCCCTAGAGCATGTCTTTAGGGGATTGTGCTTTTGAGATTCTGCAGCCCTGAAGGCCAGGATGCCTCATGGCGTTCAGGTGGCCATTGCTGGTCTGCCTGCCTGGCTGTTGTCTGAAGGGCCAGTGTCAGCTGCAGGCAGCCACTGGTGGTCAGGACCGTTCCAGCCAAAGGGCCAGAGTCGAGGCACTCTCTGGCCCAGCAGCACATGCCTGGTGCTGGTTTTGAATTTTCATTGCTGTCCCAGTGTTCCCAAGTAGTTTTGTGTTTGTATAGTGATTTTCTTAGGTGCTGCACGTGTCTCCAGAGCTCTCTCTCTTATGTTCCAGAGTCCATGTTGTATTTAGATGGGCAGAGGCATTTCAGCTCCATGAGTGCACCAGTGACCTTGAAAAAGGACCACCTCATCGAGCCCTAGGAAGACCGCGTTTGTTGAAGACCAGTGCCCCACAGTGACACGGTGCCTGATGAAGGCCTGAGCAAGTATATCGCTCTTAGTGTTTATTCTCATCCTCCATAGAGAAGGAGGATGTATTCAGCTTTTAGGTTGATCAGAAAAGTAGAATGAGAGAATGGCTGGGTGGGGCAGAGGGGGAAAGAATTATTGAATAATAAATACTTTCAAGACAATTTAAATTGTGAACCTACCACGTTTCCTCCTGTCTACTCAGGAAATGAGGGCTGAATGCCTTTTTATGTGACTGGACACATTCTTTTCTTACACATATTGCAACCATCAATCTACATGGTTTCCTGCCAGGGCATTTGGAGGGCATTCTTTAAACCTGACCTTTACTGCAATTCCCCTGTATTATTTAAATCCCATCAACCCTATGTGATTCCTTTGTATTTTTGCCTCCTTCTATTTCCCAGCTTTTGTTGTTAGCAGAGGGTAGATGAAAAGTTGTAGTAAAGGGATTCAACAAAAGACACAGCATTTGTAAGGATTTGTGGGAAGCTTTAGATCTGAAACATACCAAGGAAACACAGAAGACCCCAAATAGCCAAAGCAATCTTGAGAAAGAAAAATGGAGCTGGAGGAATCAGGCTCCCCGACTTCAAACTATACTACAAAGCTACAGTGATCAAGATGGTATGGTACTGGCACAAAAACAGAAATGTAGATCAATGGAACAGGATAGAAAGCCCAGAGATAAACCCACGCACATATGGTCACCTAATTTATGACAAAGGAGGCAAGAATATACAATGGAGAAAAGACAGCCTCTTCAATGAGTGGTGCTGGGAAAACTGGACAGCTACATATAAAAGAATGAAATTAGAGCACTTCCTAACACCACCATACACAAAAACTCCAAATGGATTAAAGACCTAAATGTAAGAGCAGACACTATAAAACTCTTAGAGGAAAACATAGGAAAAACACTCTGATGTAAACAACAGCAAGTTCTTTTTTGACCCACCTCCTACAGTAATGAAAATAAAAACAAAAATAAACAAATGGGACCTAATGAAACTTAAAGCTTTTGCACAGCAAAGGAAACCATAAACAAGACGAGAAGACAACCCTCAGAATGGGAGAAAATATTTGCAAATGAAACAATGGACAAAGGATTAATCTCCAAAATACACAAACAGCTCATGGAGCTCAATATCAAAAAAACAACGCAATTAAAAAATGGGTGGAAGACCTAAATAGACATTTCAGCAAAGAAGACATACAGATGGCGAAGCGGCACATGAAAAGATGCTCCACATCGCTAATTATTAGAGAAATGCAAATCAAAACTACAATGAGGTATCACCTCACACTGGTCAGAATGCCCATTATCAAAAAATCTAGAAACAGTGAATGCTGAAGAGAGTGTGGTGAAAAAGGAACCCTCCTGCACTGTTGGTGGGAATGTAAATTGGTACAGCCACTATGGAGAACAGTATGGAGGTTCCTTAAAAAACTGAAAATAGAACTACCATACGACCCAGCAATCCCACTACTGGGCATATACCCTGAGAAAACCATAATTCAAAAAGAGTCATGTACCAAGATGTTCACTGCAGCTCTATTTACAACAGTCAGGACATGGAAGCAACCTAAGTGTCCATCATCAGATGAATGGATAAAGAAGATGCGGCACATATATACAATGGAATATTACTCAGCCATAAAAAGAAACAAAATTGAGTTATTTGGGCTCCCCTGGTGGCGCAGTGGTTGGGAGTCCGCCTGCCAATGCAGGGGACGTGGGTTCGTGCCCCGGTCCGGGAGGATCCCACATGCCGCGGAGCGGCTGGGCCCGTGAGCCATGGCCGCTGAGCCTGCGCGTCCGGAGCCTGTGCTCCGCAACGGGAGAGGCCACAACAGTGAGAGGCCCGCATACCGCAAAAAAAAAAAAATTGAGTTATTTGTAGTGAGGTGGATGGACCTAGAGATTGTCATACAGAATGAAGTAAGTCAGACAGAGAAAAACAAATACTGTATGCTAACGCATATATATGGAATCTAAAAACAAAAATGGTACTGATGAACCTAGTGGCAAGACAGGAATAAAGATGCTTTATAGAGAATGGACTTGAGGACACTGGCGGGTGGGGGGAAGGGGAAGCTGGGGTGTAGTGAGAGTAGCATTGACACATATACACTAAATAGATAGCTAGTGGGAAGCAGCCGCATAGCACAGGGAGACCAGCTTGGTGCTTTGTGACCACCTAGAGGGGTGGGATAGGGAGGGTGAGAGGGAGGCTCAAGAGGGAGGGGATATGGGGATATATGTATGCATGTGGCTGATTCACTTTGCTGTACAACAGAGAGTAACAGCACTGTGAAGCAATTATACTCCAATAAAGATGTATCAAAAAAAAAAGGAACCATGCCAAGAGGAGGTGTTCACAGATGGTGAATACAGGAGACACAGGACCAAGTGTTCATTCCTCCATTCACCTGACAGCTCTTCAGCACACTCTGCTAGGGGCTGGGCAGCATATATCTGATTAACAAACATGAACAGTAATAATAATTACAGATGCTTATGCTCACAGAGCACTTGCCACTTGCTAGATAGGCACTCTCTTAAGCACTTGACGTGTTTACTTCTTCCACCAACACTATGAGGTAGGTTCTGTAACCCGCTTGTAGGGTTTGGCCACTCAGGAATCTGAAGCATAGAGAGGTTGATAATTTGCTCAGACTCCCCCAGCTAGTAGATGGTGGTGCTGGGATTCACACTACCTGGTTCCGAAGTAACGGTAAAGCTGGGAATGTATTGATAGTAAGGGAGGCCGTACCCAATGTCACAGTGCCACCTAGGAACCCAAAGGGACATATTCCGACAAGTCTGCAGCCAAGACCCAGTTTCTCCTTTGATGGGATGGGAAGTTGATCAAGTTCAGAAGAGAGAGAAACCAGGCTGCACAGAGGGAAAGAATTCATCTCTGAAAAGGTCCTCCCAGGAAAGAAACAGTCTTGAGTGTGGGTTCTAAACACAAAGCGGTCACAAACTTGGCTCTGCGTCAGAATCGGCTGGAGTGCTTTAAAAAAAATTTGTATTAATTTAATGTTTATTGAAATCACAGTTAATATGAATGAGCACTTCTGGCATAAATAGTCATGGGAACAAACAACTACTCTGGAGGCGTGCAGTTGGACTCATGGCACCCAGCGTGTGCTGCACCGTAAGCTTGCTAGCATCAGTCCTCGCCCCCCTCGCTGTACTTACTACCATCCTAAGCTTCACCTGGCCCTTCAGTACAGCATTTTGCAGATCTGCCTGTAACCCGGTGAGGTCCCTGAGCTGCCTCGCAGGAAGGGATGGCCCTGGGGAGTTGTGTGAACGTGTTAAGCGGAGTTCAGTTAAGAGACCTACTGCATGGTGGTGTATAGATTGTACGTTATGCATTTAACCACTTAGTGCTGTACACGGAAGCTTTTGCAAGAACTTTTCTCGCTGTTGTAAGAAATGTTGCAGTAAATATCCTAAAGCTAAAACATTTAATCATTAAACTATTTCCTTTGGAAAATTGTTGATAAGTGATCTGTAGGTCAAAATCGTATGCACACATTCAAGGCTTTGAATAGTTCACGTATCCCTCCAGAGCAGTTGTACACATGCACTTAACTCATTAGCAATTTCCCTGAACTTGGCTGAATTTTATCCTTTACTTTTTTTAAAAAATTTATTTTATTTATTTTTGTCTGTGTTGGGTGTTTGTTGCTGTGTGCAGGCTTTTTCTGGTTGCGGTGAGCGGGGGCTAATCTTCGTTGCACTGCGCGGGCTTCTCATCGCAGTGGCTTCTCTTGTTGCAGAGCACAGCCGGGCTCTAGGCACGTGGGCTTCAGTAGTTTTGGCACGCGGGCTCGGTAGTTGTGGCTCGTGGGCTCTAGAGCGCAGGCTCAGTAGTTGTGGCGCACGGGCTTGGTTGCTCTGCGTCATGTGGGATCTTCCTGGACCAGGGCTTGGACCTGTGTCACCTGCATTGGCAGGCGGATTCTTAACCACTGCACCACCAAGGAAGCCCTTATCCTTTACTTTTTAAAACATCTTTGCCATTTTAGTAGGTGAAAAATGACATTCATTAATTGCCTTTCTTTGAATTCTATTGAGACTGAACTCTTAAAAAATTGCTTATTGTCTTTTTAGTTAAATTACTTGTTCAATTAATGTTGAATATCAGATTTTTAAATCAAAATATGTTTTCTACCTGTAAAAGTTTTTATAAGAGCTAGAGATTTTTTTATTTTTAATACAGGACTTTAAGAAGATGAGATGAAGGAAACTCCAAGGGATATACAGTAGGTTGTCGATGTTCAGTGTTTTGTTCCTCTTCTTTAAGGAGTAGTGGGCTTTTAACCAGTACCAGCACTGCTACTTGTCTAGCACAGAACCTCCTAATGTGGGTTGGACATAGTTTTGTATTGAATAGTCCATGCTGAGATACCCCATTTTACATCAGGCATTTATTACCAAGTTCTTAGTTTTTGCTTAGGTAGTTCTTCATTGGGCAGTCTTCGAGGATGGTGTCTTTATTTTTGGTTTCTTTAGAAGAGTTCACTTCACGCTAGTATGCTCTGCACTGTGTTCCGTGTGCCCGTGTGGTCCTGTGGCTCCATTTCTCGTGGTAGCCCGAGTATTCTGCATGTCTACGTGTTCCCTTTGCTACTGGCATTCTCTATACCGTCTGCTCTTTCTCCTCTCTGTGAATAGAGCCAGTAGCTTGAGTCCTGAAAAACTGAAGTTTGCCTTCCACCCCCGCCCCAGGGAGTTCAACATTTTATTTTTCAATATATTTGGGCAGAGAAAAAGGCCTTTCATCTTTCAAAAGACACATTTGATTCTGTGGGGTGGCTGGGCTCATCTGGGAGGTTCTTCTGCTCTGTGTGGCATTGGCTGGGGTCACTCAGGCAACTGTGCTCACCTGGGAGCTCGTCAGGGGCTAGACCATCTGGCACATCAGCTGGGGAGGCTGGAACGGATGGGGGCCAGCCAGGCCTCTCTTAAGAGGCTAGTTGGACTTCTTAAATGGTGGTGCGGGGGCTCCATGAGCAAACAGCCAGATTCCCAGCTCCTAACTACGTCATCCTCCTGCTTCTCAAAGCCATTTTTGTGCAGAGTGATCAATGGTGTCATGGAAGTTCACAAAGATGATCACTGGGGAGAGGCGACTGGTTGGATGATTGAAAGGCCGCTGGTAAGAAAAAACAGTTTCAAAAAGCAGTGGTATCTAGGGCTGGATGGCAAGGGGCTGAGTAATTCCAAGCATCCAACTCTCTTTCCTGGGTGAAGTCCTTGGACACTGGTGAGATGCTCCTTCATAAACATTTTATATGTTTATATTATAAACAACTTAATACAATATATGATTTTATAAAATGTCTTAAACATCTTATTGACAAGTAACATTAGGAGATACTGCATCGGATACCTCTCCTCTGGTATTTTATAATGAGTATTAACTTACAAAAAACTGAAAAGTAGGGCCATTAGAACACCTGTTTAAGTTTTTATGTCAGCTTTTGTGAAACTTATTTGATCATGGACTTTGTTGTTGTTAATACCTATGAATAAATGGAACACACTAGGAGTTTTAGTAACTTTTACAGAGCCGGGATTATACTCTGGATTCTATTGTCTAAGGGGTAAATCGTTATGCCCTCTTTTGCTATGAAGAATCAAGTATTAGTATTGTTTCTTAAAAACAAATTTAGGGCAGCATTTTAGATCTCACTGACTTTCCTGCTTTCCAGGGTTGGCAGTCTTGCTTTTCAACAGGAGCATAATTTCTTGCTGTCACTGCTGATGTTTTATAAAATGTTAACTTGTAACAATGCGTTTAACTTTACAACAAATTCTGAATAGTAATTTTTTAGCATTATGCTCCTTTATAGATTACAAGAGGGAGGTGAAAGGAAGTGCATCAGGAAGATGGTGGAGGTTAGTTCATAAGATATTTGCCTCCATTTTGATACAGAGAATATAAGTTTGTGTTATTCTGTTTCTGTATAAGAACCTCAAGCTCAAATTCAGTGCTTTATGCTTTAATATGAAAACATTTGGAAGTAATTACTGATTCTTTATTTGGTAATATAGAACCCCATGGCAACTTGTATGTTAGTGCAGTGTAGGAAAAAATCAGTCACAGTATATAATCATCATAAAATAAGAAATTTTATATATGGCTAACACATATTGGATTCTTAGCACTGTGCTAATGACATCAAAATGTATTTTCTAATTTAATCCTTAGAATCAGCCTTTGAGGTCAATACCATTATTACCCACTTTTTCAGATGAGGAAAGTGAGACTTAGAGAGGGAAAGTAACTTCCCACAGCCCACCTTGTAACTGTATATAGGTGGGGTTAGGTGGGGTAGGCCTAGACTAGGTCTAGAATCTTGGCCCTTTGCCACATTTCATATATATTTTCTCAACCAGTGTGATAAAGGGTTAACTTGTGAGATAAACACACGCACACACATACACAGACACATACATGAGAATACAATCTGGTCTCAACCATAAGAGACAAGGATGGCTGAAATATTTTGGGCATTTGTTTTCATTTGCTCTTAGAGAAAAACTTTTGCTGCAGTTGTGATTGACTCTCTAAATTGACTTGTGAATGTTTTCTGTCCCTCCCTGGGCAACAAATAATGAACTACTTTAAAATAGATAACAAGAAAGAGGAATTAAAAATAGGGATTCGGCAAGTTCAAAAACGGATTTAAGGGCTTCACTGGTGGCGCAGTGGTTGAGAGTCCGCCTGCTGATGCAGGGGACACGGGTTCGTGCCCCGGCCCGGGAGGATCCCACATGCCACGGAGCGGCTGGGCCCGTGAGCCATGGCCGCTGAGCCTGCGCATCCAGAGCCTGTGCTCCACAACGGGAGAGGCCACAACAGTGAGAGGCCCGCGTACCGCAAGAAAACAAAAAAACCAAAAAAAACGGATTTAAGGACCCCTGACCAGTCACGTTGCTTCTAGTAAAACTGTTGTATCGTGGGATTATTTTGATCTAAGGGGATCAATCTGAGGTGGATTTGGGGTCATTTGGTCCAGCAGGTGGGTTTTGGGCAGGCAGTGTGACGTGGGAGGAGTGCTGCTGGCTCGAATTCTGGCTCTTAGGCACCTCTGAGGTCTCAACTATGTCTGCAGCCAGCTAGTTCAGGGCATAGGGTAGAGGATTCATCTCTTTGGGTTCTGTTTCCTTCTCCGTAAAAGGAGAGGCAGCTTTCTCATTCCAGAGTTTCCTGATTTAGACCTATTTCCCTTCACTTGATTTGCTCTTTGGTTAGAGAAATATTTTAATGACTATATTGCACATAATTTAAAAAATCAAGTTCCAGTTAAGATGTGTATGCTAAGAAAAAAAAGGATCTTCAGAATAGAACAGGACCTTCTCAAAACCATTCAGTAAGCCAGAGGCATTGATAAAAGTAATACCTCAGAGGAAGGATTGTAGTAACAAAAGAAAGGGTAGGATATTTTTGGTTTTTTTTGTCACAGAAATTGTGTACCTTTAATAGAGGGAATAGTATGGCTAAAACAAATGAACTGTACCATAATGGAAGGAAAATTACATGACAGGGTATTGATATGCCAGGCATTTACTGTATCCTGATTTTGTTTATACACACACACACACATATAAATTTAAATTTATATTTTATATGTATGTATTTGTTAAAAAAAAAGTGACCCATTAGTAGGCCATGAAATTTAGTGGGTTGTGGCCAACATGACAAAAATAAAAGAATGCATCACCCATAGTAAGTATTGTGTAACTTGTTATGCACGTGCATGGTGCACGTGCACATTTAGGGTGTGCTAGGTCACAGTGTAAAATATACATCTAAATGGGTCACGGTCATTAATGGAAGGGGTTCTCTCAGTACACATTAACATGCTTCTTTGAGTTGTACTTAGTTTTGATTGGTCTGAATTTAGAAGTTTTTTTTCCATTTTTTCCTCTAAATTAGATTGGTTTAAAAACAAAAATCGTTTGAGTTAGTTGATGCCCTTTTAGTTTATTCTGACAGGGTGCCTCAGGACAAGGGGATTTCGGTGTGCTGGGAGCCATCTCATGGGCTTTGGGTTACAGTGCAACATAACTCCCTTTGATAGAAAACTTGCAAATCCTTTTTCTGATGTCCTGGCTGAGCTGCACAAATGGCCAGAACTTGAAGTTAACAAACCCAGGCCTGCAGATTCAATTCTTACCTTCTATCCTTGGCCACACACTGGACCCCTGAATCTAGCCAATCAACTCTATAGTGTGTGCCATCTCCCAGTAGATGATCATGAGAGAGGAAGACCAGTCAACGCTTTGTCTCTTGAGGCTGGGTCACAAGCACTGCCTTTTCATTTATTTTTTTATTTTAAATTTATTTTAGTTTTGGCTGCATTGGGTCTTCACTGCTGTGTGCGGGCTTTCTCTAGTTGCGGAGAGCTGGGGGGCTACTTTTTGTTGCCGTGCACGGGCTTCTCACTGCAGTGGCTTCTCTTGTTGTGGAGCACGGGCTCGGTAGTTGAGACACGTGGGCTCAGTAGTTGTGGCTCACGGGCTCTAGAGCACAGGCTCAGTAGTTGTGGCGCATAGGCTTAGTTGCTCCACAGCATGTGGGATCTTCCCGGACCAGGGCTCGAACCCATGTCCCCTGCATTGGCAGGCGGATTCTTAACCACTGTGCCACCAGGGAAGCCCCAAGCACTGCCTTTTTGTATAAGGACAGTACACTGGCAGGAGATACAGCCTTCAGTGGACGAATAGCAAATGGGCTTATTCCTCCCCTCCTGTGACACATTCCATCATCCCTATATTTCCTTGTTATTGCTCATGCTGGCCTTGGAGCCAACACAGGTGTCAGCATTTTTAGCATTTATTCACTGTATTGCTCTTTTTACATGCTGATTTTGGGAAACTGGGCTTCTTGAGGGAACGGATTGTGTCGTATCTTTTTATCTGTATTGCGTAGCAAAGTACATTGCATGTGTGCAGGCCGTTAATAACTTCCATATGAATGAATGTATGATTCAGGTAAATTTGGGCGTTTTACTTTTTTGTTAATTTAAAAAATTTAAGCTTAAGGCTCAGGAAGGTGGATCTTTAAAAATTTTTTTTTAGGATTTTACTTGTGTACAGCATTATGCCCAAATTGTGTTATTACGTTAATAATGGAATTGCTAAAAGTTGCTTTGCTGTCTAAGACTAAATATACAGTAGCTATGATATTTTATTTCCTTTTAAAAGCTAAGTAAAAAATTTAATGATTTTATAGACGTGTGTATGTGTATGTATATGCATGTATACACAAACATTAATATTTATACACACCCGCACACACACAGTGGCATGGAGACCTTTATGGACATATTTACCTGAAATACACATTTCTTCACATTCTTATGTTAAGAATTCTACTCAAAGATATTTCAGTGACATAACATCAGAATTCATGGGTAACAAAATACAAGGATGCATTCCATGGTATCATATGGGGGGGTTAGGGTATAAAAATATCATTAATAAAATAGTGGTTAATGTATTTAAGAACAAAATATAAAACCTGGAAGTCTACTGACATAGAAAGTTTAGGGTGTAGGATTAAATGTGCCCTTGGATATAGAAGAAATGATGGGGGTGGGGAATGATTCCTTGCATGAGATTCTGGGGACTAAGAAATCCCCGAAAGAGCAGTCCACTCTGATCATTGTAAAGGTCAGAACACTGGCTAGGCTTAATTGGGAAATATTCAACAGAAGGTCAGAAATTTGAGGGAGAAGCAGGGAATCACAGATGCTATTCATATATACGTAAGTGCACCGAAAAGACATTGCCTAGTGTGTTTCATAGAGACTTCGGGCCACCTCTTGACCTATTATTTTGGATAAGCTTCTACTGTCACGTCATGGTCTGTCCTCCTCTTGCACAGGTAGCTACTAAACTATACTGGTCTCCTTTGCATAATCTGTTGGCAACTGTCCCTAGAGAAGGGTTTCTCAACCTCACTACTATTGACAACTTGGACCAGATAATTGTGTTGTATGTTCTGTGCATTGTAGGATGTCTAGCAGCATCCTTGACATGTACCCACTAGATGCCAGTAGCATTCCCATAGTTGACAACCAAAAACATCTCCAGACATTACTATGTCCCTTGGGAAAATTGTGCCCAGTTGAGAACCACTGCTGTAGATTACGGTAGGTCAGCATGTTTGGGAGTTGTCTCTTGTAGCTCATCCTGGTCAGGCCTGGGCCCATCCTCTCCAGCAGAGCAGGGGACTGTGCTTTTGGAACACTCTTTCTAGCCTTCTGTAAATGGCCACATGAGATCATCTTTAGGGTATACTTTTGGGCCTGTGGACTTTCAGAAGTCAGCTGTTTGAAGGGATAAAAGGCACTGAGGAGTGCATTTATAGGCTATTAACATTACCCAGTTAATATGAAAAGTGGTGAATCAGGATGTATTTTCACTTATTTGTAGGTACCTGGAAATTATACTATTAGGACCTGCTTGTAATCAAATACTAAGCTCTTTGAGGGCAGAAATTTGTCTTCGGTCACTGATATATGCCAGGTGTTTAGAGTAGGTGATCAATAGTTCCTGAAAGTTGAATGAAAACACTAATGACTGGCTTTTTTGAATGGATCCAAAAATAGCTGTCTTCCTTGTAAACATACCTAAAATGAACATGAGGCTAGAAAAGCTCCAAAGAATGGAAACTATTAATCAAGAAGATAAAGCTTATTCCATGAGTAAAAAAATTGGAAAGAGGAAACCTGAGAATAAGATTCCAATTGTATTGCAAGTATTGATTGACAGGATTATCACAAACCTGTCTGAACACCAAAGCAGTAGCAGTCTTCAACTTTACTAATAGTTGGCTTCTAAAATGTTGACTGTAAGGTAGCACTTAGAACATACTTTGCTATGGCAAAGGGTTATAAATGGCAGTTGAATTCCTGTGTCCACGTCTGAATGCCTGTCACTAATCCCCTGCCATTTATGACAGAACGCAGAGCGTCAGCCAGGAGGCCAGGGACATCCCCAACTCTAGGACGGCCTCCCCTGGGGCGAGGGGCTTTTTGCGAGTGTTGAGAGGGGATTAGCGTGGCAGACAGGACGAGGCAGATGCTCTCGGGTCCCAGTTCCCTTAAACTACATGGCATGTATATAACTATAGTAAAGCCATTGCCATGCTGGGGTGACGAAGTACCACTGGAGTTCAGCTGTATATGTGGTCATTTGTGAACAGCTGGCTACATATACTTAGGGATTCAACTTCTGTTAAACTAAATACCTTTTTTTTTTTTTTTTTGGCTGCAACACGTGGCTTGCAGGATCTTAGTTCCCCGACCAGGGACTGAACCCGGGCCGTGGCAGTGAAAGCCCGGAATCCTAAACACCAGGCCACCAAGGAACTCCCATTGTTAATATAAACATGTAAGTTGTTACTTATAAATTTAGTACAAGCTGTAAATGTAAATTTAGAAAAAAGGAGTAACCAAGGGGCTTTATGTTGTATACAGAGAGTCTGGGGTTCACCGTCCCTACCAGACTCTATAGAAGGTGACTGTGCTCACAACCTATTCTTTCCTGCCACCCTCAAAGGTACAGAGAGGTGAGCCACAGTGGAGGGGTAACAGCCCCAAAACTAGAAATTAGCCTGTCTGGGTTCAAAGACTGAGTCTACCTTTGCTAGCTAGCTGTTTCCTTATCTGTAAAATAAAGAATTCAAAGAGTTCCTGTGAGAATTAAGTGAAATAATACACCTAACCTCCTAACACAATGCCTGGTAGATGGCATGTACTCCATAAATGTTAGTTATTACTCTTGTTACGAGTTGGAGTCAGTCTGACATTTTTGTATTTTGGAAAGATAGAGAATAACTGCCTACCTTTTGGCATCAGTGTCTACCAAACACTAAATATCTTTGGACCCTGACATGGATTTTTATATTATTCAAGAAATTACTACTGCAACACAATGTGGTAACAAAACAGTGAACTTTACTGAGACGTTTCAAACATCATGACCTGAGGAAGTATTTTTCAGTTCAGTTTATCAAAATACTTCAACTTTCCGGCTGGATCTGGGATTATCTGTTAAAGAAAAAAAGCAAATTATTCATTTTAAAAGCCAAAGTATATCAACAGTAGTCTGACATTAGTTGCGTATCTCTTGACTAAAGATAAAGATTATTTTGTGTACCAAATTATATCATATATATTTAGGAAAAACCGGATTTGTCCTGCTAATCTCAGCTCTCCCAGAAGGCAGATAGTTTGCTAGTAAATTAACATCTGTACTCAAGCGCCTCAAATTTACTTACAGCTCTTCTCTTTGCCACCAGGCTTTCATGGCATCTGCAGGTATGGTGTAAAATCAAACATGTTAAGAGAGCATGGCTGCAGATGTTAGTGTATTTTTAAAATTATCTGCTGATGAAGTGATGATATGCTACAACCTGAAAAGGGGGCAGTGGGTTCAAATGGATTGCTTGGAGGTCCAGAACTGTAACCTTTTAATCTCAAACCGCAAAGTAAAAGAAGTACTCTAAAAACAACGCGAGTACCTATTTAGTGAATGGACAAATACTCTGAAAGAAAAAGTGTTCCCTCCTAGAGCGTTACAGCCTTAGAAACCACCTAGGTTTCTAATTTCTCACATTAACTGTTACTTGCTAGTTACAGGTAAAGTACATTTATCCCTATATAAAAAAAATAACCTTGTACTTTATTGTAATCAGCTTATGATAGTTCTATACGCATTTTCTTCAGCATAAAATAAATGTTACCTAATTTCAGGCATCACTCCAGGAGTATTTTGTCTTTGCCAATATATAATCTCTCTGCATTCCAATTCAATTCAAGAGTACTTATGGCATAACAACCGGGTGCCGACAGTATGCTGCACAGTGGGGGATCCAGTGGTAACCACCGAAGTCCCCGCCTTGGAGGCTCGTACAAGCACGTGGGGAAGATGTACGTGTACATAACTGCTTTTGATGCAACACGCAGAACTAGGACACAGGCTCTGTGACTCAACAGAGGCTGAGATGGCATCAGGGAAGGCCTCAGAGTGGAAGTAGCATTTAAGTTGGTCTTGAAAGAAGAATTTGGGGAATTTAGGGAAGGGGAGAGAGGTACTCCAGGCTACAGAAAGAAAGACCTGAGCAAAGGCACAAAAGCGTGACAGAGTAGGGCTTAGTTTGGGGAAAGATGAGTCACGTGATTTGGTGGGAGCATAGCATGTGTGCATGTGTGTGTGCGTGTGTGAATCATGGGATGATGACCAGGGAGAGGCAGTGAAACGAGAGAATGCAGAAGCTTGAAGGCTGTGCCCGAGCATGAGGACTTTGTACTGCAGAGCCACTAAGAGGTTCCGGTCTGCAGAATGACATGTGTTGGAGAGGAGAGAAACTGAGGTCGGGGAGACAAATCAGGAGGCGTGTGCAATAGAGATGAAAAATTCATCTGTCTTCAAAGA
Organism: Pseudorca crassidens; assembly: GCF_039906515.1. Lineage (NCBI taxonomy): Eukaryota > Metazoa > Chordata > Mammalia > Artiodactyla > Delphinidae > Pseudorca > Pseudorca crassidens. The sequence goes on from NC_090317.1 coordinate 113,790,017, forward strand.
AACGCCACCACCAAACCTTTTCTGATCCTACACCCCCCTCTCTAGCTGTTTTCTTTCCTTCTTTCCTTCTTGCCCTATCCTCAAACCACCTGCTGCCCTCCCTGTGGTCACGAGGGACTCCACATTGCTCAGTCAACTCATGGGACTCCAACCCTCCGTGCACTGGGACACTGGCGTCCTCTTCCATTCCCACAGCTCAGCGTTCTGCCCGCGCCAACGCTTTCTGCTCCCCCGCCACGCTGAGCCGCTACCGGCCTCAGGGCCTCTGCCCCTGATGCTCTTTCTGCACGGCTCCATGCACGACTGGCTCCCTTTCTTCACTCACGTTTCAGCTCAAATATCATCTGAAAAGTCTTTCCTGACCACTTTATCCCCATCCCAGGCACTGTCTCACCAACTCCCATCAACCTGTTTCTAAAAGCATTGGCCACAACTGAAATTAGAACGTAACTCTGAGGGCTGGGACATTGGCTATGGTGTTCACTAGTAAGTATCATCTGGCTATCATCCAAGTTCGAATAGTTGCCATATAGCAGGTGCTCAAGGAATGTCTGTTGAATGAATGCCCATAAAAACAGAGTAGAATGGTGGTTGCCAGGGGCTGGGGCTGGGGGAAATGGGGAGACGCTGGTCAAACGGTATAAACCTTCAGTTTTAGGATGAATAAGTTCTGGGGACCTGATGCACAGCACGGTTGACTATAGTTAATACTGTTGGTATTCCTGAAATTTGCTAGAAGAGTAGATCTTAAGCCTTCTCACCCCACACAAAAAAGGCTAACTGTGAGATGATGGATTTGTTAATTAATCTGATTGTTTTCAACTATAATCTCTTCAAATATTTTCTCAGACCCTTTCTTTTCCTCTTCTTCTTCTGGGACCCCTATAATTCAAATGTTGATGTGTTTAATGTTGTCCCAGAAGTCTCTGAGACTGTCCTCAGTTCTTTTCATTCTTTATTCTGCTCTGCAGCAGTTATTTCCACGCTTTTATCTTCCAGGTCACTTATCTGTTCTCCTGCCTCAGTTATTCTGTTATTGATCCCTTCTAGAGAATTTTTAATTTCATTTATTGTGTTGCTTCATCATTGTTTGTTTGCTCTTTAGTTCTTCTAGATCCTTGTTAAACGTTTCTTGTATTTTCTCCATTCGATTTCCAAGATTTTGGATCATCTTTACTATCATTACTCTGAATTCTTTCTCAGGTAGACTGCCTATTTCCTCTTCATTTGTTTGGTCTGGTGGGTTTTTACCTTGCTCCTTCATCTGCTGTGTGTTTCTTTGTCTTCTCATTTTGCTTAACTTAATGTGTTTCGGGTCTCCTCTTCGCAGGCTGCAGGTTCGTAGTTCCCGTTGTTTTTGGTGTCTGCCCCCAGTAAGCCAGATTTTCTTAAAAGCTTTTAATATACACTGAAGGTTTTGCTTGTGCCTGTCTTCTTTGCCCTGAATTGATTCTACCACGTCTCCACTGTCCCCCTCCCCTTTTTTAATGGTATCTTTCTCTGTATACTTGGCTTTAAAATTCACAGCGTCAGGCCCCATATTCTGCTTTCCCAGTTGCAGCTACTCTCCGTACAGTCCAAAGAATGTCTGTAGTCTTATGAGTTCTGCCTAGCAATGTTTACTTCATTTACAAAATCAAGGGAGTTCTTTTACAAGGAAAGATTATCCTAGGGTTGGCTTTTTTGTTTTTTTTTTTTTTGCCCCAGCCATCCTCTTAACAGAAAAATCAATTTGACTTACTGTTTCACTACCAGGTTTCCATCCTGCAGGGCAGACTGAAAGAAACAAAAATTGTCAAAAGACAGTTTAAAAACAGAGTTCAGTTCTCTTTAGCAGCTCTTGTGTTTTCTTTTTCCAAATGAAACTGAAAATAGAGCCTATATTAATGAGAACATTGCTACAGGACAGTTGACTTCTGTTAGCTTACTGGCTTGCAGCCAGAAATTTTAGTCATGGAGCTTATCAGCAGGCAGCTAATCTATTTTCACTTTTGTCAATTATGTTTAGTTACATTTACAATAGAAGAAACCAAATTGAGTGTTCCTCTAATACAGTTGGAAAGTTTGGGAATCTGGTAAACTGAAAGGTCTTGGTACAGCAAAAATTCCTTGAATGTACATTCCCTTAAGCTTATCTGCTATGTCCTGCAGTATTTTGTACTGATGCCATGGTTCACTGTTTGTCAAAAAAGACTTTAACATTATTTGGAAGGTAGGATTTCCCCTTGATTTAGAGTGCACCCTGACTCAGGCACTGAGTTACACGTTTGAAAGGAATATATAACATGTGTTCTATTTTAAGAAGATCTGACCTCTTCCATTTGGCTACTACAAAAACTTGAAGTGAAAGGATGAAATGACAGGTTACCGGTGTGATACTGAATAACCTTAAGGATTTCTGAATTACTTTGAGGAAAAAAAGCTAAATCAAATAATGTAAACATGCAAATAAAACCTACGTTACTAGATACTGCCAGATTGGCTGGTGCATTTTAAGTTTATAGAAACATAATTTGGAAAATTACAGTAGCAGAAACTTCTCTGAGCTTAACCAAAAGGACTATGAAAATAATATTTTGTCCATCGTATTCAGTAAGTAGAAAATATTAGTGATATTTTGTTAAAAGCACTTTAAATTATAATTTGATCTGCTTAAAAGACCTAATAATCTGAAAACAATCAGAAGACTTTGGAACCATGAAAATTACTTGTAAGATAAGAAATCAAACTAATTATGCTAGTATCGCTCAAACTAAAAAATCAAGAGGCTATGATGGTTAGAAGGGAAGGGCACCTTCTCCATGTTTGTCGGTGTACTGGAATGCTTGAACCAAACGCAGTGTCTCATCCACAGATCTACCCACAGGAAGGTCATTCAGAGTAATCTGTCTTAGGATTCCTTTGTCATCAATAATGAAGAGACCTCTGTAAAACATAAGAATGGTAAAAGTGAGGACATTTGTTCTCAGTCAAGAAGAAAAATATTAGTTAACATGAATCCCTGTACCGCTCACACAGAAGGATGTTATACAGAACCAAAAACTCACTACTTACCTACTTGACTGGTATGCACATGCACACACCCCCATACCCACACTTATCTACTGTATATTTTGGGATTATCACTGTTAAACGGTAGCTTTAATAATTTGTTTTTGTCTATGAAATGTACTGTAGTATTATCAGTTGAATCTTGACGTGTACTAGGTTTGGGATTGTACTGTAAATGAAATGATTAAACTACCTAGCAAAGCCTTCCCTTGGGTGAAGGAGTGATCCATGTTTCTTATCACTGGCTGTTTAGAATGTCTTTGTATTTCCTTTTTCAGGGGTGGAAAAAGATAAAGTCACCAATATGAAGTTGCCTTTCCTTCTGAATCTTTCTATATGTGATTCACTACTAAGGCCTGGGGAATAATGAGATAGTTCGACCTAAAAGACCTGCTATTGAGATCGGGGTGGCACTTTAAGAGTTAAAGTATACTAGAGATAAAAATTGTCAAAGGATTTTACTATCTATTTATTTCAGTCAATATGGATTTCAACCCAATACTTACTTTGGATTAGAAAAGGATCTCGGGTACTAGGGCTAATTGCTTGTGTACAAGTATTAAAATAATGATGATATATATATATTTAGTAGAAATACATGGCATTACATATCTGTTACATGAAATCTTATTCCATAATCATGTTAAACATTACTGAAGTGTTCCTCCTCATTCTACAACACCTTTTTTGAATGAGCAACTCAACGTCTGAACTAACTAGGGCTCAATCTCCTTAGACCAGATCAACTTGGCCAAACTCAGGCAAAATTGTTAATTACTACTCATATGGGTATCCTTTCATGTACTACTTTTACAGTTGAAAATTCTCATCAAAGGTGATCAAGTCTGTTCTGAAGTAAGTGACCCTGATGGGAAATTTTGACCTTGCCTCTGTAAGGCACATCATACCAACACACACCACACAAAAACAAATCTGCCTTTTCTTTGGTAGCAAATTGTAGCTTCTGTTTTCTGTTCTGATTGTGTGAACTGCTTCTTTGGTAGACTATGAGACTAAGGCATTTGCCATACTTGGTGTAATATGTATATATGTCTCTTCCACAGAACAGAGACAGGTCATTCTTACAAAAAGTATGAAATTAAAATGGCAACAGACATCTCAATAACAGCCCCAGAAGCTAAAGGTATCAGGGCAATGCTTTCAAATGTCCACAGGAAAATGCCTTTCAATCTAGAATTCTACACCCAGCCACATTATTAATCAAGCATGAGAGCAGAATAAAAACATTTTCAGACACAGAAGGCCCTCAAGCATTTTACCTTCCAATGACCTTGTATTAGGAAGCTATGAGGATGTGCTTCACCATAACAAAGGATTACATAAAGAAGGCAGGCAGGCATGGGAGCCAGAAAATTGGGTATCTAATAGAGAAGAGGTGAAGGAACGTCCCAGGATGCTGGTGCATAAAGTGCTAGGACAACAGCTATGTAGCAGGCCTAGCGAGCCATCAGTCTGACTGGAAGCAGGAGGATGGAGGAAAAAAACTGACAGAGGAAAAATGCAGTACTTAGAGGGGTTACAATCCAGGTGTGGAATTTAGGAATAATTAGTGATGGATATATAGAAAACTAAGGGAATGAAAGAAATGAAGTAGTTTATTAGCTACAAGAAAATAAAAATATCTGCCACAGGGGAAGGTAATCTTCAGCACACTACACTTAAAAGTTCAGCAGTGAATAATATTTATATAAACACTGAATATTGACTTAATCCAAAATTGTGACACATTATACTGGGAAAATTAATTTGGGGATGATGTAAGAAAGATAAAGTCCTATTTACCATGAAAAATAATAGCAAAATTGATATATCCAGGAGATGTATTATGTAAGATACTATTTAGAAATACGGAGTCAAATAATGCAAGCAGTAGCTGAAGGGCTGAAAGCAGCTTCCTCCATGAAGCAGGGCTAAGAGTAAGGAGGACTGTTTAAGAAAATGTGACTTTTAAAAACTATGTGCATACATTACTTTGATGGAAATAAAAAATTAAAAAAACAAACTTGGTTCAAATCACATAAAATAGCTAATATTAGATAATTTTACTTGGTTAATGTTCAAATAATTCTAAATTTTAAAAGTGCCTCAATCTTTTTAGTGGCATATTTACTCTTCGGGAGTTAACTTAGTAATAAACTCTAGGCAGAAACCATTACAGACTTGGCAAGTACCAAAAAAAAAAAAAAAAGAGAGAAAGGAACTTGGTAGTGACACATGATACAATATGGATGAACCTTTTTTGAAAACATTGTGCTAAGTGAAAGAGGCTAGTCATGAAAGAGCAGATACTGTAGGATTCCATTTCTATGAAATGTCCAGAATAGGCAACTCGAAAGACATAAAGTAGATTAGTGGTTGTGTAGGGCTAGGGGAGGGGGACTGGGTGAAACGGGGAGTGACTCCTAATGGGGATGGGATTTCTTTTTGGAGCAATGAAAATGTTCTGAAGTTGATTGTGGTGATGGTTGCACAACTCTGTGAATATGCTAAAAACCACTGAATTGTATGCTTTAAATGGGTGAGTTGTATGGTATGTGAATTATATCTCAATAAAGCTGTTATATGAAACCCACAGGATTATAAAATACTGACACCTTCACATAAAACATTAAAAAAACTTAGCACTGCAAAGCAAATCAACAATATATAAGAAAATTAAAACTGTTTCAAGCTGAAGTTGCCCTTTTTTTCAAAGAATTCTATCAGTATTTATTAACTCAAGTAACTCAATGAGGGTTGTTGGGTAAAATATTTCCTTAATTTTTCCTACTCCAAAGACACAGGTTTGTTAAATAAATACTATGATACTTGTATTTAGAAAAACCATTACTAGAGTCAGTTTGGAAAAGAGGAGAAAGAAATGGACAAACCATTTGGGGACCTGGGTTCATGTCTGGGCTCTGCAATTAACTGTAGTAACTTTGGCTAAGTCCATGGAACTCTGAATCTGCTTTTTATGTAAAATGACAGGGTTGGTCAAAGACCTCTAAATAATCTTCTGGCTCTAACAGTCTGTGACACTCACATAGCTTAAGTTGGGCACATACCAATTATTTTTAACGGTATCTACAACATTTTTGCAAACAGAGCAAATATTTCTTGATCAAACCTTGTATCTTCTAACTCCATTTCAAGGAGGATTACAAATATATTCATATTTGTCATAATGTAAAACCACTGAAAGGTACCTAAGAGTGTGGCCCGAGTCTTCCAGATATACGCCATAGTCCTTTGAGATCTGATGGTTCAAATCTGAAAGAAGTGGAATGCTTATCAGCCCAAGTCCTCCTTGTCTTCGAGGGGTATTAATCCTGTAACAGAAAATTTACCTTTCAGGGTTAAGTAAATGGCATATATTAAAACAGCACTCTTTCTTTGCATATGCACACAAACACACAACACACACATTCTCTAACAAAGACAGGCTAATATACATTCTATTTTTCTTGCCTCTCCCTTCCCTTAACAATATATTCATATCCTTTAAACACTAGATATGGAGATATACATTCACATTTTTAATGTACAGACATAATATATGTTACTAATCTCTACTGACAGTCATTTAAACTGATTCCATTTTTTTTTGCTTTTATAAACACTGCTGGAAAATCCTGATAATTCTCAACTTTGTATACTTGTCTGATTAATTCCTAGAAGTGGAATTATGGATCAAAGGATATGCACTGTCATAAGCATAACCTTAGAATTGTGATTGCAAGACAAAGCCTTGTGAGATAAGCACGATACAACTGGATGGCATTTTAATATTCTGAGAGACAAGAAATGCCAAGTCCACTTGAAGCAGCAAGGAAGTCAGCTGTAATCTCAGACTCATCAGTCTTCAGATTTAAGTATTCTGCAACTTGAAACTGGAGGATGTGGGTTGGGGCCCTCATGGTAGGACACTGACGTAGCCGTTAGGAAACAGGGAACTGTGGCTCCAGATGTTGGCAGCCCCAGTTCTGACATCCAAGTAGAAATCTCTGGTTGATATGAAACCTATCCAGCTGAGAATGTATCCCCCAAAATTCCTTGGGAAAGCAATCCCAAATTATTTGGGATGACATAACTTTCTCCTTAGTGGATTTGTGTTTTAATCCTGCAAAGATTTAGAATTACTATAGAAATGATGAAGCAAATTCAAACCATAGTTTTAATATTTTTATATTAAGAAATAATCAGTATATATTTGTATACTAAATTATAATGTTTAAGAGATTTGGCATGTTAAAATAACAGATTCACTTTATGATTCCAATTCAAAATGTGTAATCTGAAATTTTAGTTTATAACTAGTAAAGAAACATTTTAAAAGGACTTAAGACACACCTATTTATTTATTAGATTTGCAAGAATTAAGTTCTTGGGAAAGTTTGTCTGAAAACAGATGCTTAAATATATTAAATATATAACTGCATCTTAAAATACTTAAGAGAATCAATTACTTAAGGAAATTAAATTAAATTTAAATTGTAGCTCCTGAACCAATTAAACTTTTACTTACATATACGCACATACATATATGTGTGTATGTATAATTTACAATTATAATTTATATACATTTACAGTTATATATACAAATATATTCATGTATATATATTTATATACATAATTGTAAATGGAGAAAAACCTGTTTTGACTTTGTTACTTTAACGAATTGAATGTTAAATTTTAAAAGCAAAATAATTCTGCACAATCTTTATTGTGCAAAAATTTTGTGAACAAAATTATGGATGCTATTAAAAACTCACATTAGGGACTTCCCTGGTGGCGCAGTGGCTAAGAATCCGCCTGCCAATGCAGGGGACATGGGTTCGAGCCCTGGTCCGGGAAGATCCCACATGCCACAGAGCAACTAAGCCCGTGTTCCACAACTACTGAGCCTGAGCTCTAGAGCCCATGAGCCACAGCTACTGAGCCTGCGTGCTGAAGCCCGCGAGCCTACAGCCCATGCTCCGCAACAAGAGATGCCACCGCAGTGAGAAGCCTGCGTACCACAACGAAGAGTAGCCCCCGCTCGCTGCAACCAGAGAAAGCCCGTGCTCAGCAACGAAGACCCAACGCAGCCAAAAATAAATAAATAAATGTATAAAACAAAACTCACATCAACATGAACATTTCAGTGTTTGAAACATGTTGCCTAACTGCTCTCCAGAAATGCTGAATCAACTGTGTTTGTGTGAGTACCATTTCTTCACACCTTTATCAACATTGGATGAAATTCTTAAATATTTGAACTCTTGGCCAGACAGAGGAAAAAAATGTCATCTCTTGTCATTTTATTGTAAATTCTCTGCAATTAATTAGGCAGAGCATCTTTTCATGTTTAATGAATTTTTAAAAATTATTTAAAGCATTAATTTAAAAAATCATTGCTTCTGAAAAAGTAATGATAAAAGCTATTTTGAGTTTGACTTAATACTAGACAACTGGGTAACAGAGAGACATAGTATTTTAGATTTTATTTCTCCAGATTAAGGTTACCCAATTTATGATAATAAAGTAATCATACAATTCAGTGGTTTTTGCTATGGATATTACATCTTTTGAATTTAACTTTTTTTCCCCAAATTTGAAATGTCCTATAAAATTCTTAAGCATTTTTACTGTACCTTCGTTGAACTAGCAGCTCTCAGATAAATTTATTCCTGAACTGTCTGATAAATAACTATATTCCCGTCACACAAGTATCATGCACTAACTGACTGTGCCACTGGAGCTCCTCTATATTCCTGTCATGTTAAGAGTTGTCTGCCCATAATTTAAGAGTATGTCCATTTTTTTCCCTACAAATATTAAGTTTAAGATACTGACCAGGCCAAATGGGTAAACTGTGAATCAACAGAGCATGCTACCACTTCAGTGTTTATCGATCTGAATTCCTCAATTCTATCACCAAAGGCGATGATTTCAGTTGGACACACAAAAGTGCTGAAAGTTAAAAAAAAAAATTATTCTCTAAATACACATATACTTAGTTTCAAATGATTTTGTTTTTATAAACACCTTTAGTATATAAAAACACACATTAAGAACAATTTTATATATGAAGCTTCTCAAGATGGGAGTAGTCTAAAAAAATGGTTATTTGATCAAATCTCATTTAATTTAAAAAGTACAGAGTTCCCAATTACATCTTGATAAACTTTACTTTTATAACTTAATGGATCAGTGGTCAACCAATGTTCTCTTCTCCCTTATGGCAGCATCCCCCATTTTATTAGCTTTTATTCAATAATACTTTATATAGTGCTTTATAGCTTTCAAAGGATCAATACAAATTTTACATTGTTTCACTATTTTTTTTTAACCTTCCTATGCCAACCCTATGAGCTAGATGCATCTATCTCTATTTTGGAGATGAGGAAATACTCTCTCACCCCCCTCCCTTTCTTGATAAGGTCCTCTTCTACTTACTACCTCGTCTCCCAGTCCTGTTGTCAGAAGGGCACATTTAGAGAATATTACCTTAGGGTAGTATTTTTCAAGCAGTGATAGGGACTCCTTAAGCCAATTTATTGAGTTCCAACCAACATTTTAAAAAAGTGAAATAGAAAGTATGATCACACATATATCACACACAGTAAGGGTAAGTTATAAAGCATATATATTTATATATAAGTGCATATATATGTGTGTATTCAGGAGTGATATTAAAAATATTTAACCACCTTAACTCAAGGTTGGCTTTAGCTCTCTCTGGAGGTTTCTGAAAGGGACTAGGTGGGAGGGGCAACTTGGGGAGGGCGTTGGTATGGAAGTTGTTCAGTATTTTAAGGAGCACGACTATACCGGTGCATACAGACTAAATATTACCTTGTATGTATAAGTGTATTGGGCGGCAATGAAAAATATATTTCCTACCATGTGTCATCGTCAAGAAAGTTTGAAAAACAGACTTACAGGACAAGTTCCTACCACAGCCCAACACAGGCTTTTCAAATGTTTCAGTTTTTCGAGTGGAGGACTGCCATATGCAAGCAGACAATTCTAGTCCAGGTTATGTCCCTGGAAACCTGGCCTATGAATGTATTTTTAATATTTTCCAAAAGGTAGGAATGATCGGCCCCTGCCCTCTTTCCTATTATTCCAAGAAATGCTACCTAGAGACACACTGGCCTAACTTAAAGTTTAGGCAGAAAACTGAAATTCTGCAGAATCTTGGCAGAATTCTGAATTTCCTCCTTGCAGACTGTGGCAAATGTCCCAGGATTCTTCCTTCTCTAACCAGGCCCAGTCCGGCAGGCATTACACAGAAACAACAGAAAGAAGCTCTCTCAGCTCCTTGCCCCAGAAGACCACTGCTAACATCATGCTCTAATTAGATATATCTTATTCATTATGGAGTTTTAAATAACACTGGAGAAACAGCATATTTGTCTATGTTACACTAATTTCAAAATTCAGGTTTAGCATCAAATATATTTAATATATGTGTTGCTTTTCAGTTTTACAGCATGAATTTAGAAGGCCTATCATTTTATATATATTAAAATTTCTACTTCTGGTTTCTATTTGAAGTTAAGTTATATAATACATTTTAGCTAGTCAAGCCATAGTACAAGTTGATTAGAAAGAAGCAAGTTCTTACTAATTTAAAATATTACATATTATGCAGATTCATGATTTGTTTTAGCCTCAATGTACAAATTTTTATGAGAATTCGATTTGGATTTAGAGTAGGGGTCAGCAAACTTCAGTTCACAGTCCAAATCTGGCCTATCTTATTTTTTGTAAATAAACTTTCAATGGAGCACAACACTCATTCAGTATTGTCTATGACTGTTTTGTGCTTCAAAGGCAAAACTGAGTAGTTGCAATGAAGATCACTTCGAGACTAAAATATTTACTATCTGGCCCTGTACAGAAAAACTTTGCTGACCCCTGGCCTAGAGACAACCTAAAGATATGAGCTTAAGTATATCCTCCCTGCAAGTTTAAAATATATTTACTTAGTTCTAGATTACTCCTCATGTAAAAACGACCTTAATATACAGTGGCAAAGACAGAAGAATCTTCTATTTACTTTTGTAACCAAAAAATATATTCAAACAAAAAAGATAAAAGTTGGGATAACTCTCTTTGGTATCTTTTCGCTTTCATGGAATTTGAAAAACACTCAAAGTTAAATCCTCAATGTGACTAAAGTTCCAAGAGTATTTACTTTGAGTCAACTTTCTATCTACAAAAGTGCTCACTGCCAGAGTTAAAGTAAGAGAACTACCCCCATAACCATAATTTATATTAATAGGTATTATTCCTTAAGCATATCCAGTATTTTCAGGAAAATGTTCAAATCACAGAAAAGCAACAGATGTAGCAAAGAATAAAAATAGTAAAACCATAGTTAAATGGCATCACCAGAGAAAAAGGCATATAAACATTCAAGTTAACAGAGAAACAGATTTGTGGCATAAGTCTTGCAATTAAATGCTTTCTAAAATATTCTCAGTCCATTTTCTTGCCTTAGTAAGTATAGCTTAATGAATATAAATGTGGCTTTCCTCTAATGATTACATTTTGATAACACAATCATGTAGATATAAGTACTGGGATCAATGGTTTATGATTCTGAAATATATTCAAGATGTTACCTTCTTGAAAAAACTCATCTCAATTTTCCCTTTAAGAACAAGTGCTAAATAAAATAATTTCTAACTATTTGATGTTGTTGAATAATGACTGATAATGACTGAGGTTTTACTAGCTGCTATGTACATGTATTACTTACAAATCAAGAGGGTAGAAGAAAAAAACCAGGTATTTCCCATGATAATCAGTTAACTTCAGCTCCTTAAATTCTCCATTTATCACAGCTGTTCCTTCCCAATAAGGTGCTGGCTTGGAAACTAAGAAAGAAAAATATATGATGTTCTTTTCTATTTACAATAGCCCAGAGATGGAAACAACCTAAGTGCCCATCATCGGATGAATGGATAAAGATGTGGCACATATATACAATGGAATATTACTCAGCCATAAAAAGAACCGAAATTGAGCTATTTGTAATGAGGTGGATAGACCTAGAGTCTGTCCTACAGAGTGAAGTAAGTCAGAAAGAGAAAGACAAATACCGTATGCTAACACATATATATGGAATTTAAGAAAAAAAATGTCATGAAGAACCTAGGGGTAAGACAGGAATAAAGACACAGACCTACTAGAGAATGGACTTGAGGATATGGGGAGGAGGAAGGGTGAGCTGGGATGAAGCGAGAGAGAGGCATGGACATATATACACTACCAAACGTAAGGTAGATAGCTAGTGGGAAGCAGCCGCATAGCACAGGGAGATCAGCTCGGTGCTTTGTGACCGCCTGGAGGGGTGGGATAGGGAGGGTGGGAGGGAGGGAGACGCAAGAGGGAAGAGATATGGGAACACGTGTATATGTATAACTGAGTCACTTTGTTGTAAAGCGGAAACTAACACACCATTGTAAAGCAATTATACTCCAATAAAGATGTTAAAAAAAAAAAGAAAGACCTGCTTACATTTTCCCTCTACCTTGATGCTTTGGCAGATCGCCTCAGAGCTTTTTCCCCCAGCTGCACGTATGAGCTCTTGTGGTCTACACAGATCATTTATTGGGCCTTTATCATTAATGCCTAAGTATAAGTAGGTTTTTTTGGCATTAGTTTTTCTCTCTATTCAGGTGGCAAACTTCCTAAAGTGGGCAAGGATCCTGAGTTTTAAAATCACCCCCACCTTCTACTATGTGCCTTATTTGTTGTGTATACAGAATAGAAACTAGTTTTTTGATTGATTGCAAGAAGGGATTAAAAATACCCTGAACATTTCACACAAACATTCATGTTCTCTGAGTCTAGCTTGAACCCTGCTTAAACTGAAGTGTTAGGTGTTTATTCCTACCCCATATGTACAGTGCTACTCAAAGAGTAGCCTGCAGACGCCTGGTGGGGCATGATCTGTTGGCTAGCAGTCCCTGCCCAGATAAGGAGTTGCATCATAATGTAAACAGACTATGTCACTAAGCACACTGTAGAGTTCAGCTGACTTTTTTTTTGTTTTTTATTTTTTGTTTTTAGATTTATAAGAATAATCTTTTATTTCATCACTGAGAAATATTTTCTATTTTGCAAGGTAATTTATAAAGAGGCCAAGTTTCTAGATCTAAAGAGGTTATTTTCCTAAGGATGTATTTCAGGAAATACCAGAGGATTGCCTGCTTTCATTTTACTGTAGTTGAAAACATATTTTTAGTAAAATGGAGTAAAAAACAACCTCCCCCCCCCAAAAAAAATATGTAACACGTGATTCCTTATCTTGAGCCAGAAATATCTTGATATGATTTGGTAAAGGCTAGGAGGGAGAATTAGATAGCAGAAGGATACACAACTATATATGCTTTATATACATTACTTAAAATGCTACTCAAGTGTGAGTTTATAATTGTAACAATGTGTTACAGGGACTTCCCTGGTGGTCCAGTGGTTAAGACTCCCTAGTTGGGGAACTAAGATCCCACACGCCCTGTGGTGTGGCGTGGCCAAATAAATAAAATCAAATAAAATAAATATTCTATAATAAATTAACTATAATTAAAAAAATGTGTTACAATGATAGTCCTTAATGATTTTAGCATATTGGGAAAACCAATAAAACTGAAAAATTCTGTTCTGAAAATCTTGATTTTGGAAATTTTGGGTTCTTTTTTCTTTTTTAAACACTGATAGAATACTTTATTGTTATTATCTGGCTTAGCAAATTGGGTAAGATTTGTTAAATGATAACACAATGTTGGCAAGGTGGTGGAAAGGCAGGCCCTCATATCCTGGATATGGTTTGCTTGCTTGCTTTTTTTTTTTTTTCCTTGGGAAATTTTGGGTTCTTGATTTAAGAACTGTAGTGTTAGTTCAAAAAAAAACTGTCATCAGTTTATAGAGCAAAAAGAATGCAGTATGCTAAGATCTATAAATGGAATTCCCAAAGCAAACCCTTGCATGTATGAAAAAACAAACAAAAATTGTCCCGAATATAAATCATATAATTAATAAAGCAAATGCAGAGCAGTATAAAGAAGAATAAATCCCCTCTCCCCATAACCCCCATAATTTAACTACTGTTAACATTTTGATGTCTTTCCTTCCAGTCTTTTTTAAACACATAAATTTGGATCACGTTGTGCCCCACTTTTTTTTTTTTTTTTCCGGTACGCGGGCCTCTCACTGTTGTGGACTCTCCCGTTGCGGACACGCTCCGGACGCGCAGGCTCAGCGGCCATGGCTCACGGGCCCAGGCGCTCCGTGGCATGTGGGATCTTCCCGGACCGGGGCACGAACCCGTGTCCCCTGCATCGGCAGGCGGACTCTCAATCGCTGCACCACCAGGGAAGCCCTGTGCCCCACTTTTTAAAAAAGGGAGCAGTAGATCATGAAGTTTTTCATGTTACTAAAAATTATTTGAAAGTCTGAACTTAATAATGCCATAACATTCCATTTTATGAGTGAAAAGTCCTTGTAATTTTAATTCTAGATGAGCCTACACATGAGAGAAATATAGCAAATACCTAAAACTTGAAAAGGTTTGCTGGTAGAGGGAAATCTATTATTACTACTATTTTTTGCTTCCGTGTGCAGACTTGGATGGGATTTGTTATGAAAAATATATGTAATGCCAGTAAACACTTAACTGGCTGACATATTTCAAAATATCTTCCCAGGCAAGTAAAAGCAATGGGACTTGGAAATACGATTTTAGAAGTGCAACACTAGCTTTTTTAAAAACAAAAATCTAAAGATAACTTTCAGTAGGAAAGAACTGCAGATGTTTAAGGAGGCAAAACAGTTTTTCTCATTTATCACTCCCACTCCATCCTAAGCCATAACAACATGCAATTTAACACTGGGGATTCATAATTGTGAAGCACTACTTTTTTTCACTGAACCTGGGCAAGGAGCATTCTGTAACTGTACCACAAAAGCCAAATACACATCTTCAGAATGCCAAATGGTCAGTAGGAAAAGCAAGTTGCTTAAAAGCGAGTAAGGGGGCTTCCCTGGTGGCGCGGTGGTTGGGAGTCCGCCTGCCGATGCAGGGGACGCGGGTTTGTGCCCCGGTCCCGGAGGATCCCACGTGCCGCGGAGCAGCTGGGCCCGTGAGCCGTGGCCGCTGAGCCTGCGCGTCCGGAGCCTGTGCTCCGGAGCGGGAGAGGCCACAACGGGGAGAGGCCCGCGTACCGCAAAAAAAAAAAAAAAAAAAAAAAAAAGCGAGTAAGGGACAGTCTTTATCCTTTAGCCCCTAGCCACTTTTTTGGGGCTAATCTTAACATCCAGATGCAGCAGGCCACAACTTTCTCAGTATCTACTTAGTCTGATGTGTCCTTCCTGAAAGTGGCCATTAGTTGTGTACACTGGACAGAAATGCAAATAATCAAAAGCCAAATTGGCAGGACACAAATTTGCCACGAGGTTTATCATCAACCCAAATGCATTACTTCTAACCTCCCTTTTCCCATTTCCGTACAAAGAGCCTCCAAAGTACACCCTGTAACAAGTTCCTCATTTCTGAGAAACACAAAGGATACCCATTAACTACACAGGTCTTTGGGAAGGTGGCTTTTAATAGTCTTCTTTATAAGATGCAACAACAATCAAAGAAAAAAGAAAAATGAAACGTTTGCCCTGAGCATTCTGTTTAGCCACTTTTCTGTTCAATCAAACTGTCTGTGAATCATTATTCAACTTATCAATGCATTCTTCCCCGAAATCGCAGAACAGACGCGACGTGCTGCAGGTTCTTTGCGATGTCTGAGGAAGTGTTTCAGTTTGCACAACATCCTCGTCGCCTGCAAGCCCCGGACCAGTGCCATCCTCTTTCCCTCATCTGTGGCTTCGGGGGTAACCACTACTTCTTCCAAAATCTGATTAGTGGAACCCATCCCTTTCTTCCCACCTCGCACCCCCTTCCATCCCCCCCACCCCCCAAGGAGAGAGCCAGGCTCTCCCTGGGACCGAAGGCAGCCCAGGGGGTGCCGCCCAAGCCAGGCCCCCGGGTAGCCACCGTAACCAGGGTACACGTGTCTCCTGGCCCTCCCCACCTCCCGCCTCCCTCTGCCACCGGTCACCCCGCCTTGGCGGGGCACCACCTACTCTTGGCTTTGCTGAGGTGCAGGGAGTGGTCGGCGACCGAAACCCGGGACGCCTCCCCCGGGTACACTTGTCCACCCGCGTAGAAGTGGCACTCCTCTTCGCGGGTTCGGGGCCTCTCCTCCACCTCCAAGCCCCGCAGAGCTTTGGCCGGCAGCAGGAACAGCAGCAGCGGCAGCAGCAGTAGCTTTCGGCTCCGGCCAGGGGCCGAAGTCGTCGCGCGTAGCGGCGGCCGCCGCGCCTCCATGACCACGCGTGGGTAGTCGCACGTCCCTTGGCTCGAGAGCTACTTCTCCCGCCGCCAGGCAGTTACAATCCCGCGCCGGACGCCCGCGAGAGCCGAAGCGCGGCCGAGAGAAAGCTGCCCCGCCTCCTCACTCCCCCGGCCCCTCCCCGCTCCCCGTGTCCCTCGCTTCCCGGGCTCCCCCACCCCCACCCCGCCACGTGGGCGTCAGCCCCGCCTGCTCCGCTCCTGCAGGCGTTTGCGCATGCGCCCTGGGGCGGGCCAACGCTGGGCGCTTAGCCTAACTCTGCAGAGTGTGGCATCGTCCGTGACTCCTGTCCTCCCGCCCTTGCGCTGGGCTAGACGTCCTTTCACGTCATCTCTTCCACAAAGCCTCTCCACCGCACACCATCCCCGCAAAAAAGTGAGACGAACTTTTCTGCCTCTGAACAGCTTTCACTTTATACTTCTAACAGTACTTGTTTCTTCCTTGAAGTGGTCTGTGTGAACAGCGCCATGACTCCCCGCCCCCCCCATCCCCGCCCTTCGTTGCAGCCCAAGTCTTGGGAGAATTTGGAGAAGAAAGGCCTAACCATTTACTCTCCTTCAGCAGGCAAGGCAAACAGGCAGTTTTGTGACTTAAGCTTGTCTTAAAGGTGTCTTTTTTTTTTAAACACTTGAAAAGTTCCCAGAAAACCAAACTTTGTTCCAGCACAGTATAGTTCCATCTTCAGATAATTACCCCATCACTTTACAGGGGTCTTCAGCAGCCTTTATGCCCCCAGGGTCCCTTCTGTCTTCCTGTGAGCTCTTGTCATCTTTCTGAATCCCACGAAAGCCATCCAACAGTTTTTGTTTCCTCTAGGCCGTCAGCTCCCTGGGGTCAAAATCAATGTGGAATTCATCTTTGTTTCCCAAGTCACCTAGCGCAAGGTTAGCGCCTGCCCTTGTAAGCCCTTGATTTTGTAAATAACACCTAATGTTCCCGACAGCCAGTCATAGTTTCAAGTTGCTTTCACATGTTTTATGCTTACTCCTTGTGACAACCCTTTCCAAACTCATCCCTCACCCTAGTTCTGCCCATTATAGGACCCGGAAGAGTTTGATGGGCTTGTGGCCCGAAGGCCCTTGGCTCCAGCCTCGTCTCTCCCGAGACTCTCCACCCCACAGGCGTTTGCGTCTGTGACCTGGGGGCAGGCCCAGGATGCCCAGCGACGCCTAACTCAGTATAGCATTTTGTGACATCGAT
Source organism: Pseudorca crassidens (assembly GCF_039906515.1). Classification (NCBI taxonomy): domain Eukaryota; kingdom Metazoa; phylum Chordata; class Mammalia; order Artiodactyla; family Delphinidae; genus Pseudorca; species Pseudorca crassidens. The sequence continues at coordinate 113,807,671 of NC_090317.1, forward strand.
GGCGACAGGTCTCGTGCTCCCGCCCCTCTTCGCCTTCGCCCTCAGCAATGTTTTAGGGCCTCCTCATTCTTCCAGGCTCATTTCTTCCACATAACCTCGCCAGAGACTGGTCTCCCGCCATTGCTGCGATAGGCTTTCCGCCATTGCCAGTGACTGGTCGTGCAGTCACAGTACTGTTTTAGACCCTCTCATCCTTCCACGCCCCCTTCTCCTACAGAGCCTCACTACCGCACACCATCCCCCCCAAACCACCCCCCTCCCCCTAAACCTGAAAGTAACCCTTCTGCCTCTGAATGGTTTGCATTTTATACTTTAACAGATACTTATTCTCCTTTTCCTGCAGTGAGCTTGGCGAACGGTGCCATGACTGGTTGTAGTCCAGTCATGGACTACAGTCCTTTTAAGTACTGGGAAGACTTAGAGAAGAAAAGTCTAACCTGAAAAGCAATATCTTGAGACCATTTATTGTCTTCCAAAGGGAAAGAAGCTCAGGTAGGAAAGTCACAGTTTGGTGACTTCAGGCTGTCTCAAGATGTGTATTATTTTTTTTTAAATCAAGACTTGATAAGTTCCCACAAAACCCTTTCTCCCAGGCGTGATATTGTTCCATCTTCTGACAATTAGCCCATCACTCACCCATTTGCTAAGATGGCAGATGAGAACTGAGGGGAGAAATACAACACACACCAGAAAGACGGAAGCCATCGGCAGACTTTATGCCTCCAGGGTCCCTTCTATTTTCCTGTGAGCTCTTGTCATCTTTCTGAATCCCACAGAAGCCATCCTAACAGTTTCTTTCCTCTATTACACAGTCTGCTCCTTGGGGTCAAAATCGATGTCGAATTCATCTTTGTTTCCCAAAGCACCTGGCACAAGGTGAGCATTTGCTATTGTAAACACTTGATTTTGTAAATAACACCTAATGTTCCTGATAGCCTGTCATAGTTTCAGGTTGTTTTCACATATTATATCCTTATTCTTTGTGGCAACCCTTTGAGGCAGATAGGAAACCTGCCCTTTACAAACTCATCCCTCAGCCCAGTCCTGCCCATTACATGCTCTGCTTTTTGTTTCCTGACCTCTGTTTCCTGTGGGCAAAGGAGGAAGCCACCTCTCTTTTGCTGAGGGGTTAGGCAGGGGGTGGGGGAAGCACGTCCTTACCCATAGCATTGTCTGTCAATTCTTCACTTTCCATGGTCCTGTAGCTAGGAGTCCTCGGGTGAGGTGGCCCTCGCACCTCCCCTTCTTCTCCTTCTCTGGCCTCCAGTTCTAAGTGGAAGGGGAATGGGGCCCAGGGGATTCAGGACTCAGTCCCAGGGATTCGGCTCAGGCCTGTACCCCGAGGCCGTCTTCGGTGATCCATGTTGATCATTGGACAAGCAGCCACAAAGCCTCAGTGAATTCTAGGCCTGAGCTGGGTCTCTTAGTTTAGGAACTGGGAGAGGAAACTCGGGGAGAGTGTTCTTTCCCGACACCTCTGCCCTGGGCTGAGCTGAGGTGCCCCAGTTGGCAGCAAGGGCTGCATAGCAGATGGGCCCCAGTGAAGCTCCCAGGCACAAACTGCACTCCTCGCTGGGATCCCTTGGCCGCTGACACTCTGGGTGGCAGTTGCTCTGAATCCTTATGTCCAGTGATATTCCCCATGTGCCTGCCTCCCGCGGGTAGACGTTGTGCTTTCACAGTGGCAGTCACAGGGAGGCTCGGGGCAGGGCCCTTCCCCCAAGACACTCACCGTCCAGCTGGAGTCAGCTGCCCATATTAATAACACAAAACCATCAGACACGGGGAGGTGGTTCTGTGTATATAGAAACACATGAGGAGCTTAAAAACATTCGAGTGTATGGACCAAGCCCCAGAAATGATGATTTAAGTGATGTTTGCGGGGCAGGGTGGAGGCGGTCTCAAGCGTCTGTGGTTTCACAAATGATGTGTCTGGTTAAGAACCACCGCTGATAGAGGTTAAGAGCACAAGTTGTGGACTCTGCTGTTTCTAGGTTCCAATCTGAGCTCTGCCACCTATTGGCCTTATGGCCTGGGGAAGTTAATTTAACTTCTCTGAGCCTTAGTTTCATCTGCAGATGGGAGTCATTAATACCTTCCCCATGTTGTGAGACTGAAATGATATGAGTTTCATGATATAAGTGTGAAAGCTAACTTGGAGTGTGGGCCAGACTTAGGGACTCACTTCTAATGCATATGACGGGAGGAATGCTTTGTGACTTCTGACTCAAGGTCAGAAAAAAGATAGTATCTGTCTTTATTTACATTACTCATTCTGCTGGAAGACTTATTGTCCAAAAAGTTTTTTTGAGATAAAATTCACAAAACACGTAATTTATCATTTAAAAATATATAATAAATTCAGTGGTTGTTAGTATTGTCACAGTGTTGTGCTTTGTGCTTACCACTATCTAATTCCAGAACATTTCCATCACCCCAAAAAAGAAACCTCATTTCTGTTAGCGGTTAATTCCTCCTTTCCCCCAGCCCCTGGCTGTGACTAATCTATTTTTTGTCGTATAGATTTGCCTATTTTGGACATTTCATATAAATAGAATCATATAACATATGTCCTTTCATGTCTGGCTTCTTTTACTTAAGTATAATGTTTTCAGGGTTCATCTCTCTTGTAGCATGTATTGGTACTTCATTCCTTTTTCTTTCTTGTGATAAAATATACGTAACATCAAACTTACTATTTTAACCATTTTTTAAATCTCTTTATTTATTTTCATTTATTTATTTTTTTTGGCTGCGGCATGCGGGATCTTATTTCCCCGACCAGGGAACGAACTCGTGCCCCTTGCACTGGGAGTGCAGAGTCTTAACCACTGGACCACTGGGAAGTCTGAAAGTCTGAAAGCATCTCTTTAAATGCACGTCAAATTAGGAGTTAACCTGGGGCTTCCCTGGTGGCACAGTGGTTGAGAGTCCGCCTGCTGGTGCAGGGGACACGGGTTCGTGCCCCGGTCCGGGAAGATCCCACATGCCGCGGAGCGGCTGTGCCCGTGAGCCATGGCCGCTGAGACTGCGCGTCCCGAGCCTGTGCTCCGCAACAGGAGAGGCCACAACAGTGAGAGGCCTGCGTACCGTGAAAAAAAAAAAGAGTTAACCTGCAAAATTTCAAAACAAATACAAACGTCCCTCAGTATCTGTGGGGGGTTGGTTCCAGGACCCTCCCCCAAATGCCAAAATCCAGGAATACTCAAGTCCTATAGTGGGCCCTGTAGCCACGGTTCCACACCATGTGGTACTGTAGCACGTATTTATTTAATAAAAATTTTTTTTTAATTTTTAAAATTTTTTATTTTTTAAATGGATCTTTATTGGAGTATAATTGCTTCACAATACTGTGTTAGTTTCTGTTGTACACCAAAGTGAATCAGCCATATGCATACACATGTCCCCATATCCCCTCCCTCTTGAGCCTCCCTCCCACCCTCCCTATCCCACCCCTCTAGGTCATCGCAGAGCACTGAGCCGATCTCCCTGTGCTATGCTGCTGCTTCCCAGTAGCTATTTTACATTTGGTAGTGCATATATATCGATGCTACTATCACTTCACCCCAGCTTCCCCCTCCCACCCTCTGTCCTCAAGTCCATTCTCTATGTCTACATCTTTATTGCTGCCGTGCAACTAGGTTCATCAGTACTTTTTTTTGTTTTTTAGATTCCGTATATATGTGTTAGCATACAGTATTTGTTTTTCTCTTTCTGACTTCGCTCTGTATGACAGACTCTCTAGGTCCATCCACCTCACTAAAAATAACAATTTTTTTTAAACATCTTTATTGGAGTATAATTGCTTTACAGTATTGTGTTAGTTTCTGCTGTATAACAAAGTGAATCAACTATACGTATACAGATATCCCCATATCCCCTCCCTTTTGCGTCTCCCTCCCACACTCCTTATCCTACCCCTCTAGGTGGTAACAAAGCACCGAGCTGCTCTCCCTGTTCCATATGGCTGCTTCCCACTAGCTATCTGTTTTACATTTGGTAGTGTATATATGCCCATGCCACTCTCTCATCTCATCCCAGCTTACCCTTCCCCCTTCCCTTGTCCTCAAGTCCATTCTCTACGTCTGCATCTTTATTCCTATCCTGCCCCATGTTCTTCAGAACCATTTTTTAAATTTAGATTCCATATATATGTGTTAGCATACGGTATTTGTTTTTCTCTTTCTGACTTACTTCACTCTGTATGACACACTCTAAGTCCATCCACCTCACTACAAATAACTCAATTTCATTTCTTTTTATGGCTGAGTAATATCCCATTGTATATATGTGCCACATCTTCTTTATCCATTCATCTGTCGATGGACATTTAGGTTGCTTCCATGTCCTGGCTATTGTAAACAGTGCTGCAATGAACATTGTGGTACATGACTGCTTTTGAATTATGGTTTTCTCAGGGTATGTGCCCAGTAGTGGGATTGCTGTGTCATATGGTAGTTCTATTGTTAGTTTTTTAAGGAACCTCCGTACTGTTTTCCATAGTGGTTATATCTCACCAACAGTGCAAGAGTGTTCCCTTTTCACAACACCCTTTCCAGCATTTATTGTTTGTAGATTTTTTGATATTGGCCATTCTGACTGGCGTGAGGTGATACCTCTTTGTAGTTTTGATTTGCATTTCTCTAATAATTAGTGATGTTGAGCAGCTTTTCATGTGCCTCTTGGCCACCTGTATGTCTTCCTTGGTGAAATGTCTATTTAGGTCTTCCACCCATTTTTTAACTGGATTGTTTGTTTTTCTGATATTGAGCTAGCTCCATGAGCTGTTTGTATATTTTGGAGATTAATCCTTTGTCTGCTGTGTCATTTGCAAATATTTTCTCCCATTCTGAGGGTTGTCTTTTTGTCTTGTTTATGGTTTCCTTTGCTGTGCAAAAGCTTTTAAGTTTCATTAGGTCCCATTTGTTTATTTTTGTTTTTATTTCCATTTCTCTAGGAGGTGGGTCAAAAAGGATCTTGCTGTGATTTATGTCATGGAGTGTTCTGCCTATGCTTTCCTCTAAGAGTTTGATAGTGTCTGGCCTTACATTTGGGTCTTTAATCCATTTTCAGTTTATCTTTGTGTATAGTGTTAGTGAGTGTTCTAATCTCATTCTTTTACAAGTAGCTGTCCATTTTTCCCAGCACCACTTAGTGAAGAGGCTGTCTTTTCTCCATTGTATATTCTTGCCTCCTTTATCAAAAATAAGGTGACCATATGTGCGTGGGTTTATCTCTGGGCATTCTGTCCTGTACCATGGATATATATTTCTGTTTTTGTGCCAGTACCATACTGTCTTTTTTTTTTGGCTGCATTGGGTCTTCATTGCTGCGTGTGGGCTTTCTCTAGTTGTGGCGAGTGGGCGCTACTCTTGGTTGTGGTGTGCGTCCTTCTCATTGCGGTGGCTTCTCTCATTGTGGAGCACAGGCTCTAGGTGCGTGGGCTTCAGTAGTTGTGGCACACGAGCTCAGTAGTTGTGGCTTGTGGGCTCTAGAGCACAGGCTCAGTAGTTGTGGCGCACGGGTTTAGTTGCTCCGCGGCATGTGGGATCTTCCTAGACCAGGACTTGGACCCGTGTCCCCTGAATTGGCAGGCAGGTTATTAGCCACAGGTGAATGTGACTACTATAGATACCTCATATAAGTAGAATGATACAATATTTGTCCTTTTGTATCTGGGTTCTTTCACTTAAGTTTAATGGTTTCAAGGTTCATCCATGTTTTAGCATGTACTGGTACTCTATTCCTTTTTATGGCTGAATAATATTCCATTGTATGGATATACCAATTTTGTTTGCCCATTCATAAATGGATGGGAATTCAGGTTGTTTATACTTTTAGACTAATATGAATAATGGTGCTGTGAACATTCATTTACAAGTTTTTATGTGGACTTATGTTTTCAATCCTCTTGGGTATCTATCTAAGACTGGAATTGCTGGGCTATATGATAACTCTATGTTTAACTTTTTGAGGACCTGCCCAAGTGTTTTCCACAGCAGCTATCCTATTTTACATTTACACCAGCAGTGTATGAGGGGTCCAGTTTCTCCACATCTTCTTCAACACTTGTTATTGTCTGTTTTTTTGGTCATAGTCATGGGAAGGATGTGAAGTGATATCATTTTAATTAGCATTTAGCAAATGACTAATGACATTCAGCATCTTTTCATGTATATCATCTTTGGAGAACTGTTTATTTAAATCTTTTGTCCATTTTATAATTGGGTTGTTTTTCTTTCTGTTGTTGAGTTGTAAGAGTTCTTTATATATTTAGGATACTAAACCCTTACCAGATATATGATTTACAAATATTTTCTCCCATCTCTGGGTTTTTTTTCTTACTTACTTGATAGTGTCCTTTTAATTTTGATGAAGGTTTTTAATTTTGATGAATTCTAATTTATATTTTTTGCTTGCTTGTGCTTTGGTGTCATATTTAAGAAGCTATTGCCTAATCGAAGGTCATAAAGATATAATACGTTTCTTTCTACGAGTTTTATAGTTATAGCTTTTACATTTAGGTATTTGAGCCTTTTTAAGTTAATTTTTGTCTATGGTGTGAGGTACGGATCAGGAATACTTTTTGAGCACCTGCTGTGTGCCAGACACTGTCATTGGGGTGCAGCAGTAACAAAAGAGACACGTCCTACTATTATTGAGCTAAAATTCCAATGGCACTCACAGACATTAGTCCATGGTGACATAAATGTCTAAATGTAGATTTGACCACATACTGTTTCTGATCTAGAATGGGGTCCAGAGAATGTGAGGATTGTGGGGGAAGGGTGCACCCTCACATGGTTGACAAAGTTGCAGCCTGGCCTGGGGCTCTGTGGTATGAAGGGAATCCCTGTCTGACACTGTCATGGGGACATTCGCAGGTTCCATGAGGGACCTGAGTGCAGGCTCTGCCACATCCCTTGTCTTTCCTCTGAATAGCCGCTTAGACTCTCCCTCAGTCCCTAGGCTTTTGTGACCCACCCCTGTGTTGGGATCCTTCTGCTCCCCTGGGTGGCCCACCTGGCTGCTTTTCCTTTTATGACAGTTTCAGACCACTGTCTTTTGTGGGGTCCACATGTGTTCCCTGGAAACACAAATTTTTCTGCATTTGTGGGCAGTTCAGTTTAATCTCAGGCTGCCATTTTATTGTCCCTTCTGCCAGGGTCAGTTCCAGCCCCAGCCTCTAGAGTTCACTTGAGTGAGTCAGACGCTAGTTCCTGTGATACTCAACCTACAGGAGACACAAGCTTTCTGAAACTTTTTGTCATTTGCTTGAGGTAGCAACATTTGTCCCTCTCTCATTCTAGGAGAAGTCATCCACAGAGTCATGAGGACACTCAGGCAGCCTCTGGAGAGGCCCACATGGGAAGCGACTGAGGCCTTCCATGAGCTACCAGCACCACCTTGCCAGCCTGGGACTGCACCACCTTGGAAGCGGATCTTCCAGCTCCAGTCAGTTCTGATGACTGCAGCCCTGGTGACATCTTGGCCACAGTCTCATGGGATGCCCTGGGACAGCCATTCCTGAATTTGAGACCCACACAACCTGTGAGTTTCATAATGTTTATTGTTATTTTATTTTACAGTTTTTATTGAGATATAATTCAATACATAAGATTTCAACATTTTAAAGTGTACAATCCAGTATGTAATACAGTATTATTAACTATAGTTCATTGGTTTTTAGTATATGTGCAGTGTTGTGCAAACATTGCCACTAGCTCATTCCAGAGCATTTCCATCACTTCAGAAATGATACCCAGTACCTCTTATCAGTCACTTTCAGTTCCCCATTCTCCCTTCACCTGAAAAGCACTAATCTACTTTATGACTTTATGGATTTGCCTATAGTGGGCATTTCATATACATGGAATCATATAATATCTGTTACTTTGTGAATGGCTTCTTTCATGTAGTATAATGTTTTCAAGGTTCATGCATGTTGCAGCATGTATCAATCCTTCATTCCTTTTCATGGATGAATACTATTCCACTGTGTAACCATTTTGTTTATGGATTGATCAACTGATGGACATTTAGGTTGTTTCTACTTTTTGGCTATTATGAATTATGGTACTGTGAACATTTGAGGGTAAATTTTTGTGTGAACATATGTTTTCAGTTCTCTTGGGTATATACCAAGGACTAGAATTCTTGGGTCTTATGGGAACTCTGTGTTTGAATTTTTAAGGACCTGCCAAAGTGTTTCCCACCACAGTTGCATCACTGCAGGCCAGCAATAGAAGAGGATTCCAGTTTTTCCAAATCCTTGCTAACACTTGTTATTGTCTGTGTTTTTGGTTATAGCCATCCTAGTGGATGTGGAGTGGTATCTCATTGTGGTTTTGACTTGCATTTCCTTAATGAGCATTGATATTCATGCACATTTTGGCCATTTGTATAACCTCTTGGGAGAAATGTTTATTCATGTGCTTGCATACGTTTTAATTAGGTTGTTTGTCTTTTTTTTTTTTTTTTTGGCTACACTGCGTGGCATGTGCGATCTTGCTTCCCCAATCAAGGATTGAACCCACGCCCCCTGCAGTGGAAGCGTGGAGTCTTAACCACTGGACCACCAGGGAAGTCCTGGGTTGTTTGTCTTTTGACTGTAGAGTTTTGAGTTCTTTGTATATTCTGAATACTAAATTCTTTTCAAATATATGATGTGCAAATATTTTTTCCCATTTTATAGATTGTCTTTTCTCTTTCTTGATACTGTCCCTTGACACAAAATTTGTTTAGTTTTGGTGATTTCCAATTAAACTACTTTTTCTTTGGTTGCTTGTGCTGCTGGTGTCATACTTAAGAAACTATTGTGTAACACAAGGTCACAAAGATTTACAAATATTTTTTTTCTAAGTGATTTACAGTTTGTAAATATAAGAAGTTGATTATGAAAAGGGGGGAAGGTGGATGTGATTGAGGCCAGGATTCTTTTTAGGTAGATATACTTTAGGAGAACATACAAATAGAAGATGAAAATGTGAAACTGGTTTTATTAGGACTCTTTCAGGTACCCTTATGAAAGGCTCCTTGTAGGATTGAGGCTCTGACCTGAGCCAGAGAAGTGCTGCATTCTTAGGTATATCTCTTGGCATAATGAGTGAGAATAGGAGAGAAGTGGGGAAAAGTAATGAAAAAGGGGAACACGACAGAGAAGGAGAGAAAAGAGGGGGCACAGGAGAATACTGGGAAGTTGTGCTCAGGTAAAGTGAGGTAAGCCATTGTCTCTTTATCCCATCCTTGTAGGAGTCGTCATGGACGGTGCATGGAGACCCCCCACATATGCAACTGTCTGTGTCATGAGTTTTGCCATCCTGCCAGTGATTTGTACATATGTTTATATAGGATGGATGTATCTATCCATCTGCCCCACTACTCCAGATGCGATCCCCAGGAAGAGAGGTGCTTGTGTGAGAGTAACATATACCTATGGTTGGCAAAGTTGTAATGAGGCTTTGGGGCTTTGTGATACAGAGGCAATTCTGAGCTCACACTCTCATGGGTACATTCTGAGCTTCCTAAAGGGACTCACTTGCAGACTCCTGTCACATCCACTGCCTTTCCTCTGACTGGCCAATAAACTCCCTGTCAGACCCTGTTCTCTTGTGGCCCACACTTTTGTTGCGGTCATCTGCCTCTTTAGGTGTTCCATCTTGGTGCTTTCCTTTTAAAACAACCTGAGTACACTCACTTTCCCCAGGTTCTGTTGTCAACCATGGTAAATACAGACTTTTCTTCTGCATGTGGCGTTAAGTGCAGTATACTTTTATGCCATTCCTCTTATTGCATCTTTTGGCTGGACATTTTCAGCTGTAGATACTTGGCTTCATTTGCATGAATCAGACATTAGTTCTTGTGTCTTGCTAACTGCAGAAGACACGAGTCAAGTGTTTCTAAGCTCCTTTTCACTTGATTAAGGTCAGAGGGAAGCTATCTTTATTCTCATGACAGTGGAGAAAATGCCCACCACTGTCCCTTTCTCAGGGTCCACATGTCCACCTTGGAAGACAATCCTTCTACAGGGCAGCTGCATCTCTAGCTTCTGTTCCTATGAGATACCCATACTAGTATCTGTCTCCATTTACCTGAAGGGTCCATGGGTGCAGCTTCTGTCTGGGCATTAGACTTGCCCTAAATATATAGGCTTTTGTGGCCCTCTCTTCTGTTGAGGTTTTCTTTCTCTTTAGGCACTGGTCTTGGTGCTTTTGTTTTAAGACAAACTTAGTCCACTCATTTTAGCAGGGTTCACATGTCGACCATGGAAAACACAGTCCTTTCTTATGCAGGTGGTAAAAAAGCCACTGTGTTCTGTGCCAGCCTTTATATTATACCTTCTGATTTGGGCAGTTTCTGCCCCAGGTTCTCAACTTCGTTTGCATGAGTCACACTCTAGTCCCACTGTTCCTCTAACTCCAGGGGACCTACGTCAAGCTTTCTGAAGCTGTTTGTCATTTGCTTGAGGCGGGGGGAAGTAATCTTCATTCCTCCTTTGTGAGAGTGGAGAAAATGCCCACCAGTTTCGCTTCCTCAGGGTCCACGTGTCGACCGTGGAGAACCTTCCTTTCTGCTGCAGCTGGTGGAAGTGCAGTTCTGTCCCATGTCAGCCTCCTTCTGTCTTTCTGGGCAGGGGCCGCTCCAGCCCCAGCTACTTTTTCTACATGAGCCAGACACGAGGCTCTGTGTTGTTCTCGCTCCAGGGAGCAGAAGTGAAGGTTTCGGAAGCTCTTGCCCTTGGGTCAGCCATTGCAACCGCATCTCCACGAGGCAGTTTTCTCACTCACTCAGGGTCTGTCGAGACATGGGCATTTCTGCCCTTCTAACGCTTGAGTGCGGAGCTGCGGAATCGAAAACCACTTAGCTGCAGTCTAGTGGTGCCTCCTCCATGACGGGATATCCTACAACTTGCGTCGAGGTCATTTGCTCCCTTTTGTTGCCCTGTCATCAGCTTGGTGTGGAGGACAAGGGTCATGGGGAGCTGACAGTTTTGCCTCATTTCTTTTTTTTTTTGATGTCTTTGTAAGTATTAAAATGTCAAAATGTAAAAGTGACCTTTTGTATTTTTGGTGGGACAATAATTTGAGCCTTGGCCTTGGCCTTGCATGTCTCTGTGCATGAGATGCCAGACTTGGCACTGATGTGTGGCTGAGAAAAGTTATGATGCCCTTTTCCTAGGCAAGAGGCCACCCTGGACAGGTTACTGCCTAAGATAGATTCCACTGCATCTGGTAGCACATTCCACCTGTCAGTGGGTGAGAGGAGGATAGGGTCTCCCCACTAACGGATTGCCTGTTCCATGTTAGGAGAGATGATGCGTCTAGGGTCTGTGGTCCTCAGGATCCTATGGCTGGGTTAGTGGATGAGATAAGACTCTCTAATCTGGGTGTACAGCGAGAGGAGGTTAGGAGAAATCAAGGCGCCCCAGATCTGGTAGAGCAGTGCAGGCCAGGTTATGAGAGGTATAGCTCCCTGGGATCTGGTAGTGCACCCTTATATCCATGGTCAGTGAGGAGGGGAACATAAGGGTTCTCCCTCTGTCCAACCTCTTTCGAGGTGTGTGGGCCAGTTTAGGGTAAGGTAGGTTCTCTAGGATTGGATAGTGTCTGCTACCTGTTGAAAAAAGTTTGGAGGGTTAGGTAGGAAGAGGTAGGATTGGCATTACCTGTCTGTTTGGTGTCTAGTTATTGATAAAAGTATGTTTGTTGAGGCCCACAGAATGGCCAAACGTGTGTGCAAACCTGTGCTTACTAGTGCCAGTTGCACTTCCTGCCCCCCTTACCCCTTATTTCCTGGGCTCCCAGCCAAGGAGAGTTAGATGGTTTCCCGGAAGCTGGTGTTGTGGTGTCCGTGTAAAACACCTGTGGTTTCTGTTTGTGAGAAACAGGTTGAATGCATCTGAGAGAACTTGCAGTAAAAAGATAAAAACTTAAAAGTGATGTTGTCATTGAGAGGCCTGTGAGCCAGTTCGTTGTCTATACTATGTAACAATATGTCATTGGTATTGAAATGTGTTACATGTTTGAATTTTGAATGTTCATATGGTATCAGAAAAATTTGTCTGATATCCAAAGTTTTCACTGTATAATGATGTTGATTAGTGAGTTAAAGGTGTCATTTTCTATTGCCTTGCATACCCACCAGCAAGGGAGTCTTACGATCCCCAATAAAAGTCAGGGCCTGTCTGTCAACTACAGTACTTGAGCTAATGTAAATGGGCTCACACACTGAATCTTGCATGCAAAGAACCACTGTTGTCTTTCACAAACTAAAGAATTCTGTGTTTCTGAGAGAACACTTGTTGCTCCTACAAAACTCCTGCAGTAGTGGCCTGTTTGTCTTATAATCATAAAGAGGCGAGAATACCTGGGGCTTTCCCACTTGCTTTTCACAGATTGACTCTATGGGATTGTATTTTTATTTTATTATTATTATTATTTTTTATATTTCGGCTGTGCCGTGCAGTATGTGGGATCTTAGTTCCCCGACCAGGGATCGAACTCGTGCCCCCCGTGTTGGCAGTGTGGAGTCTTAACCACTGGACCGCCAGGGAAGTCCGACTCCATGGGATTTTAAACTCTCTTTTCCTGGAGGCTGATAAGGTCACAGTGCCCTCTTGGAAAAATACAGATGAGATCCCACAGGTTGACTAGCTAAGTATGGGACAGGACTTGGGGGGCAGTAGCAGATCTCACTGATAAGTTGTCTTGTGACAAGGGGCAGTCAGTCATGCAGAAGTGTACTGAGGTATATAAGTAAAAAGTAGGAAAGAAGTCATATTAGGGATAGATTTGTACAAATGCCCAGTGAGACTGACTATATGTGTTTGGGCCCTTGGCGCCCCGCCAGTCATGCTGGAGGACAAGGAGTGGAGATTACCTGGTCATCTAATGACTGACCCCACGTTCAAAGTCAGTCTGGCCATGACATCCTTGCTAACGACAGGTGGAAGGTCAACTAGAAAACCTTGCTGAGGCTGATGCCCTTCAGGAGGATGTTTATCCAGTGCTTTCAGCATCACCTTTCTACCCATACCTTACTTCTTTCAACAAAAAGAGGTCCAGGGTGGAGTTCAAGGGCTCTCCGTCTGTAAGAGCGATTGGCAGCTTTATGCACTGGTTAAAGTGTGTTGGGGAATTGACTGTACCTTGGTTGCCAGATCATTCTGGCAATTTTGAACACTGGGAACTATGCTGTGTAGAAGCCCTGATGTCATGGTCAAGGTTTGCACTTACTGGATTTGGAAATAATTCTCAGACCGAAGAATAAGCTTATCTGAGTTTATAGGTGCGTCCTTTCTGACCAGTACACATGCCGGGTGTTGTAACTGGTATGGGTGAGTGTATTGTGGGAAGAATTGGGTTAAGTATGTGTAATTTTTCTCTTGATTATAAGGGATGTTCCCAATGGCGAAGTGCCACGATAGAACAGTGGTGCTGGGACAAGTAGACAGCCGGGAGCCCAGCAGGCTTCCTCAGCACAGCCATGAGGTATCAGTAAAGCAGTGTGTGACGCTAGGTTGTGAAGGTGGAGTTGGGTGAAAGGATGTCCTTATACTGATCATGGAACTCATGGAGGCAGAGGTGCTTAAAGATACTCTACCACCCTAAAATAGCCCTGAATTATCCATGAAAAAAGCCAAGAAAGTACTAGATGCCTCACTGTACCGTACAGCAGCCTCAGTGAGGAGCAGTCCTCCTTGCACCTAAACTTCCCGGTTTCGTAATGATCACAGGTTCTGTGCGCAGACTGAGGAGCCTGGCTTGTAATAGTGGGCATGCTAATGCTTTCTTCAAGTCCCAGTGCATCCATGGAATCAGGGCCTATTTACCTTCACTGGTTCTCAGGTCACAATATATGTTCAATGTGCTGCCTCACAAAGACCTAAAACTGATTTTTCTCCAGGCTGGGACATAGAAAAGATTGAAACCTCAGCCAGGTTGTCTTGGTAACTTTACATGGGTGACAATATTCTGAATCAAAAGGCTAAGGACAACATACCGTTTGTCTTAGGTAGGCAGTCCAATATCTGAGTAACCAGAGCTTGAAGATTAACCCTATAAGAGTCAGCAGCCAGGGACTGCCCTGGGGACACAGTGGTTAAGAATCCGCCTGCCAATGCAGGGGACGTGGGTTCGATCCCTGGTCCAGGAAGATCCCACATGCCACGGAGCAACTAAGCCCCTGCGCCACAACTACTGAGCCTGCACTCTAGAGCCCGCAAGCCACAACTACTCAGCCCATGTACCACAACTACTGAAGCCCGCGTGCCTAGAGCCCATGCTCTGCAACAAGAGAAGCCACCGCAATGATAAGCCTGCACGCCGCAACGAAGAGTAACCCCCACTCGCCACAACTGGAGAAAGCCTGCGTGCAGCAATGAAGACTCAACGCAACCAAAAATAAATAAATAAATAAATTAATTAATTTAAAAAAAAAAGAATTAGCAGCCAACCTCCCAAGCATAGTTCTTGGAAACCATGTGATCTGATGTCTACAAACAATCGATGAGTCTATTCAGTAAAAGCAAATGTCCTAAAAATTTCTAGAAGACCACATTTTGCACAGCTTATGATAAGCTTGCTCAGTCCTGGATGTGCTTTATACCTCACATAAGGATCCTGCTCAGCCCATGACATTATACATCTTAAAGTGCATCTAATTTGACCAGCAACCTGTCTCAGGACTCTCCAACAAGCTGTACAGAACATGATTCCATTCAGGCAAGTACTGTGCAGTACTTCTGAGGGAAAGTGTCTGTGACTGACATTTATGCCAAGTAGAGCCTGTGGCAAAAACATGTGGCCATTAGACAAGGGCACCCTCTGGGATTTGTTTGTGGCCCTTGCTGAAACTGCTACAATATCCCGCATTGAAAGACTGCTGCTTACCTGCTGTGGATGCCTCTGGGTATTGAGAGAGTAAAAAAGTAAGAGCAGAGCTTCCCTGGTGGCGCAGTGGTTGAGGGTCCGCCTGCCGATGCAGGGGACATGGGTTCGTGCCCTGGTCCGGGAAGATCCCACATGCCGCAGAGCGGCTAAGCCCGTGAGCCATGGCCGCTGAGCCTGCTCGTCTGGAGCCTATGCTCTGCAATGGGAGAGGCCACAACAGTAGAGGCCCGTGTACCGCAAAAAAAAAAAAAAAAAAAAAAAAAAGTAAGAGCAGGTGTTGTTACCCCCTGACTTTTCCCATACCATGGGGTGGCTCCCAAATGAGACCACCAACCAAGTGGGTGTTGCCTAGGAAATATCCACCTTATGTGAGGGTGGTAAATTTAGCAAAGAAGTAAACTAGGCATTAACGGTGTCACACAGGTACAAAAAGTCACTGTCTAGATATGGCTGTGTCAGATGCAGAGACTTTGCCAACATCTCACCTTCTGGTGGCAGTGGAGGAAATCTATGCAACGACTCTTAGTTGGACTGTGTATGTGACAGTATGTCAGCACTTCGGCCTTCTGGTAGCTTCAGTACACCCCGGTTTCTGAGGATGCCTGGATATGGTTCATGAAAACATCAGCAAAGTTAAAGGCAGATGGGTCGTAGTGGGCTGTGGAAGATTTACAACCTAACAAAAAACTGCTTGCATCTGTGCATGGGAAAGGCGATTCTACACAATGGATGGAGTGATGGGGTGCAGTGCTAGCCCTGGGCAACACCGCCCCAAGTTCACCTGGATATATTTTGACTAACTATGGGGCAAGAACCCATGGATTGACAGTGTTGGCTGGTGTTAGGCAGCATAATCACTGGATGATCAAATCTCAGCCCCTGTGGGGACAAAAATTATTATCATATTGCCCAAGATGCTCACCTCCTATTTCTGGCCCTTGTGCATACCCATGGATAACGACCCTTCAAGAATGAAAGTCAGTAGAATCAAGGAGCTCATCACCTGTGACGCCCGTGTTAAGACCATGGTCACTTGGATAGGCCATCGCACAGCGCATGGTAATCCATCTTCACCTGGACCACTAGACAAGATCTAGTGATTCTAGCACCTAAGGGCAAGGAATCCTGGAAATAAGTGCGAGTGCCAGCTGCATAGTTAAGTAGAGAGGGGATGTCTGGGTCCCATAGCCAGCAGTACCAGTCTTGGTGCCCTAACCTCCTCTCGAGGGTACCCCTGGCCGTCGACGGAGTAGACAGCTTTTCAAG
The DNA here is from genome assembly GCF_039906515.1 of Pseudorca crassidens. Lineage (NCBI taxonomy): Eukaryota > Metazoa > Chordata > Mammalia > Artiodactyla > Delphinidae > Pseudorca > Pseudorca crassidens. Next base: position 113,823,828 of record NC_090317.1, read on the forward strand.
GAACAGCACTGATGTGCCTGTCCACGTAGCAAGTATGGGCAGTACTCAAGGACTCTTATTTGGACTTCTATATTTGTATTTGCCAACTTCAATCAGACAGTGGTGCCGCCTTCAGAGGGAAACGTACCCAGTGGTGGCCAGCTTCATGGGCTTTCACTGGGCTATTCATGCCCCATGTCATTCATTGTCAGCAGGTGCCATTGAAAGATTGCATGGATTCTTAGAGAAGAGACAGTGTAAGATAAGTGGACAACCAGTGCTTGGTTCCCAGTGCAGCACACACTTAAGAAAGCAAGTTTGTTCTTTAAATGTGGCATTTCCCCAGCTGGTACAGCCCATTTAAATAGAAGGTTTAATTATGAGGTTGAGAAGGTGGTGGAGGAGGCCCACAGAACGGGGGAGAAAATGCTTATCATGCTGGTGACTCCCTTCAAAATTCCTTTCCTTCTCCTTCCACCTCAACTTTTTATATCCCAGAGATGGGCAATGGGCTGATACCTCCATAAACAGCTTTGTTCAAGGTTCTGGCAAGGTAGCTGAGTTCACACTTTAAGAATGTGGGTTACTTGACATTTATGGTTTTGGCTTTTTGGAGCATCTGGCAAAGCTCTTATAATGCAGGGGCATTAACTTATCCGCTTTACCTATCCTCAGAAGTGGAGGGAAGTCAGTATTCTTTCATCCCATCGTTTTATAGGTGGGGTGCAGGAGGGCCCTGCCACATATGTGACTGCCTTTGGCTCTCTCTGCAGGCAATGCCTCCTTTTTGTTTTTAGAGAGAATTTCATTTTGAGTTATCTTCCTGCAGAATTCTCCTCCACCTTTCAAGAGGGAGATTTATACTAGGTAGCATTCTTGGAAAGCCTCTTTTGTATTAAGACTTGGCATTTGTTGGCTGTTGACTTTACTACAGCTTCAGGTATTGATTCAATCCCAACAACCAGTGTGTGTAGTCCTTCATTTTAGCGAAAAGTAGCTCCCTGTATATGTACTCCTTCAGTCATTTGGTTTGTGGTATGTTTGGCCTCCAGGACCCCGAGGTAGGAAGTTTGATCCCGACTTTGCATGTGGGGTGGTAGCAGTACATCAAAGGGCCTCATCTCCATGTTGATTTTAACCCGAGCTCCCATATGGACTGAGTGGTTAGTATCCCAGATGCTTTTGACATTTTACTTTTTGGGATTTTCGACTCCCTTTTCTGGATCCTGATGACATCACAGTGCCATATTGGAAAAATATAGATGACATCCTGTAGGTCAAAATGGGACAGGTTGATTTTGAAAAGGGAGGGAGAAGATTCTGGATGTACTGTATGTTCATTGGTGGACAGATCTAACTTAGGAAACCATTCATATAGAATAAGTGTGTGGACATGGATTCTAGTGGAATTCTCCTTGCCCAGCTACCCCTAGGAAAGTCTCCTTGAATTATTGGGGGCTTGTCTTCAGTTAGAGAATCACTGCATTCTTTGTAGCTATTACTCAGCATAATGAATGAGAACATGGGAGACTTGGGGAGAAGGAGAGAAAGCAGGAAAAGGGGAAGGAAGTGAGAAAAGGGGGGTGATGGGAGAAATTGAGTACCATGTGGCGTACAATATGCATGTAACCCAGTTTCCTTTCATCCTTCTCTGGATTGTCAGGGTGCATGCAGACCCTGCCACTTACGTGACTACTTCAGCTATGTCTTCTTTAGTAACCTTCTTGTTATTCTTGGAGAAGCATCTCCTCTGTGAATTTCTCTATCACCCTTCAAGCAGGGTTTTTTGCGTTAGTAAGTTTTCTCAGGGGGCCTCTTTTTCTCTCATATTTTCAAACCACTTCTGCCTTTTTATCTTCCATCTATTCCCCAGTTGACAAATTGCTCATTCTCACTGTCCCCGTCCCCCACCAATGCAATCCCCAGATAGAGAAGGGCTTACGGAGAAGAGCAAATCAAAGATCTGTAAATGGTGGAATTGCTGCTCACTCCCAGGTGCATGCTTCCTGTCCTTTCTCCAGGGGACATCCAGACCCACCCTCTTGGTTTTACTTGGGTGAGTCAGACACTAGTTCCTGTGTTTCTCAACCCCCATGGGCATCAGTTAGCTTTTCTGTAGCTTTTATCACCAGTTTGCAGCTAGGGGAAAACAATATTTGTCCCTCCCTCATAAGTGTGGAGAAAATGCTCACCATGTCGACAACTCTCTGTAACATTTCTTTTCTCCTTCTTCCACCTCAACTCTTTTATATCTCTGTGTTGGGTAATGGGCTAGTGCTGACAGAACCCATTTGAGTGCATTATTTTGTAAGCTGGCCAGCACCTCACTTTAGAATATGAAAGTATTTGACATTTATTGTCTTGGTCTTTGGAGTCTGTAATAGTTTGTAGGACTGCCATAATAAAGTGCTACAAACTGGGTGGCTTAAACAATGGAAATTTATTGTATCATTTGAAGGCTGGAAGTCAAGACCAAGGTGTTGACAAAGTTCATTCCTTCTGAGAGATGTGAGGGAAAGGGGTTTTCCAGGACTGAGTCCTTGGCTTGTAGATGGCTCTCTTCATGTTCACATGGTGTTCTCCCTGGGTATGTGCCTGTGTCCACATTTCTTCTTCTTAGAAGGACACATTGGATGAGGGCCAGCCTAATGGCCTCATTTTAACTTGGTTATCTCACTAATGACCCTATCTCCAAATCAGGTCTTATGTTGAGGCACTGGGGGGTTAGGGCTTCAACATGTGAGTTTTGGGGAGAACACAGTGTAACACATAAGTGGGCCTCTGTCAGATGTCTACCTGAGCGGGCATGTGTTCAACCTCCCGTTCAATGCAGGCTTTCAGGAATGTACCTGTTCTCTGACTGGGCACTAGACTCATTCTAGACCAGTGAAGGTTGTGACTCACCACTCTGTTTTGCTTCCCTCTTTTCCCCAAGGGATCCTCTTCAGTGCTTTCATTTTAATGCAGGCTCAGGTCATTCACCATTGCAGAGCTCACACGTGGACAGGAAAAGCACAGTCCTTTCTTGTGCATGTGGTGGAAGCGCAGTGCACTCCCAGGCCAGCGTTCTTACTGTATCTTCCGGCAGGTGCAGCTCTAGCCCCCGGTTCTTGACTTCATTGCATGAGCCAGATATTGTCTTATGGTTGTTTTGCAGACTCCACAGGACATAAGACAGACTTTCTGAAGCTCTTTGTCCTTTGCTTGAAGTAAGGGGGAAATAATCCCTGTTCCTCCTTCTTCGGAGTGAAAGGCTTACCACATTCCCTTTCTCAGGGTCTGTGCGTCCACATGGAGAACACAAAACTTAACTTCTGTGGGAGGTGGGCAGGCACGTCACTCCCCAGCCAGATCTAAACACACAGCTGATCAAGACTCACACACGTTGTTGTAACCAGTACTGCTTGAGTGTGGGAAGAGTTGTGTTAAGTCTATGTAATTATTTTCTTGATTGTAGGGGTGTTCCCAATGGGGAAGTGCCACGATAGAACAGTGGTGCTGGGACAAGTGGACAACTGGGAGCCCAGCAGGCTGCCCCAACCCAGCCATGAGGTATCAGTAAAGCAGGGCAGAGTTCTGATTGGAAGGATGTATAAAAGAAGATCTCTACCTTGACCAAGGGACTAATGGAGGTGGATGTGCTTAAAGAAGCTGTACCACCTACAGTATCCCTAGGCAGCCAGATTAAGAATGAAGGGTACTTGATGCCTCACTGTAGATGAAGCTCTGTGTGGCAGCAGTCCTCCTGGCCTTTATAGTTCCGATATCATAACATTCTCGGACTCCACTGTGCATACTGAAGGGTCTTGTGTGCAGTGATGGACATGCTAATGCTTTTTTCAACTCCCATGGAACCTCTGTGATTAGAGTCTGCCTTCATGGGTCAGAGTATGTTATACGTTAATGTGGCAATGCGATGAGACCCGCAGTTTTCCACCAGCAGATAGGTCAGAAAGCACGGAAGGCTGAAAAAGGGAACCCTCTTGCACTTTGGTGGGAGTGTAAATTCATACAGCCACTATGGAGAACAATATGGAGGTTACTTAAGAAACTAAAAATAGAGCTACCATATGACCCAGCAATCCCACTACTGAGCATATACCGAGAAAACCATAATTCAAAAAGACACATGCACCCCAATATTTATTGCAACACTATTTACAATAGCCAGGCCATGGACGTAACCTAAATGTCCATCAACAGGTGAATGGATAAAGAAGATGTGGTACATGTATACAATGGAATATTACTCAGCCATAAAAAGGAACGAAACTGGGTCATTTGTAGAGATGTGAATGGACCTAGAGAGTGTCATACAGAGTGAAGTAAGTCAGAAAGAGAAAAACAAATATCATATATTAATGCATATATGTGGAATCTAGAAAAATGGTATAGATGATCTTATTTGCAAAGCAGAAATAGAGACACAGACGTGGAGAACAAATGTATGGATACCAAGGGGGGAAGGGGGAGGTGGGAGGAATTGGGAGACTGGGATAGACATACAATTATGTCTTTTAGAAGCAGAGTAAGGAGGCCCAGAGTCATGATGGTGCAAAATATGCCTACCACATCGACAACTCTCATTGAAAATTTTATATTTCTTCCAACTAAACTATTTTATATCTTTGCGTTTGGTCATGGGATAATGCCAGCAGAACCAGTTTTGATCAGTTTTTTGGCAAGATGCCCAGCACTTCACTTTAGAATATGGTTATATTGGGCATTTAATGTTTTGTCCTTTGGAGTCTGTGCCATATCTCTTACAGTAGAGGACATGTTGCTTTCTACATCCTGTTCAATACAGACTTGGGGACATGTCTGACTTGCACCTCCTTAACTTGCTACACCATTAATTGTAGGCACAATGAGTGCATTTCCTTTTGTACTTTACTTACTTTAGGTAAAGTGGTAGTGCCTGTGTATTGCTATATTCTCAGAATAACTGTGAAAGGGGAGTTTTATCTGCTCAGGACATGGGATGGCACCTGCATCTGATGTGAAACCTTCTCTTCCTCTTGCTTTTGGGGCCAGGTGATTTAGGTTCTGTTTATTGTCCTGGTGGCCTTGGGAGAGACATTAAATCTCTCTGTGCCTCAATTGCTTCACCTTTATATGGGAGATAGTTTAATACCTTCTCTATGTATTGAAGTGGAAATAAATGAGAAATACAAAATCTTAATACAATTCATGCTTGGAAGCATGTGAAGTGGTAGCACCTCAGGGATCCTATCTCCATGTTGACCCAGGTTGCGCTCCCTATGATGTTGGCCATCTGGGCCCCAACTTCTTGGAAAAAAATTTTTTTAGTTAATTTATTTATTTGGTTGTGCTGGGTCTTAGTTGTGGCAGGCAAACTCTTAGCTGCGGCATGCATGTGGGATCTAGTTCCCTGACCAGGGATCGAACCTGGGCCCCCTGCATTGGGTGCGTGGGGTGGCACATTCCCTGTGCCACCAGGGAAGTCCTTCTTGGAAAAATTTACTCTATGGTATTTTTAGCCACCTCACCTAGAGGCTGCTAAGTTGACAATGCCCTTTTGGAAAAATACTGGTGAGACCCTGTTTATCAGTATAGGTCAAGTCTCTTGCAAAAAGGGAGGGAAGAGAGTCTGGAAGTTCTCCATGGCCATTCATAGGCAGATCTAATTTCAGAAACCAGACATATGGAAGATGAATATGTGGAAATGGGACTAGGATTCTCCTTGCCCAGCTCTACTTAGTCTCCTTCAGTGATTGGGGTCCTTCCTTCAGTCCAAGACCCACTGCATTATTTAGAGATATCACTCAGCATAATGAGTGAGAACAGGGGATACCTGGAGAAAACTAGACAGAAACAGAAAAGGGGAAAGAAAGGAGTAAAGAGAATGAATTTTGAGATATCCAGGAAGACAAGGGGGATTGTACAAGGGGGCAAGAGCATATGATAACCTCATTCAGTATTGGGTGCACGTCATGGTTTACATGAGGATCCAGCTCAGCCCGATACATATGATTACCTGACAAGCACTGGAGTTGACCAACATCCTGCATTAGAAACTACCCATCAGGCTGTACAGACCACCCTTCCCCTCGGGCCAGTCATCTATGCAGCATATTTTTAGGGAAATTGTCAGTGGCTGACATTTATGCAGAATGGAAATTGTGGCAAAAATATGGTCTACTAGGCAATGGCACTCTTAAGGGTTTGTTCATGGTCCTTGCCTGAATCTGTCACATGATGTACCCCATTTGAGAGACTATTGTTGGCTTGTTAGTGGGTGCTAGTGGACATCTAGAGAGTAACAAAACAAGAGCAAGGATTGTTACACACTGGCTCCCATTTCATGGCATTGGTCCCAAATGAGAATATCAACGAAATGGGCATTGTACAGGAAATGTCCATTTTATGTGAAAGTGGTATATTTAGGGAAGAAGCAAACTGAGCTCTAACGGTGTCTCAGAGGTGCAGGAAAAGATAGCCGGTCACTCTCCAGAGGTAGCTGTCTCAGATGCAGATATTGTGGCAGCACCTCAGCCTCCGGTGTCTTTGATACACCTAGGCTCCTGAAGATGCTGCGTCTAATTAATGGACTCATCAGCTAAGTTTAAGGCAGATGGGTTGTAGTGGGCTGCGGAAGCTGTCTAACCCCAAAGAAAAGTGGAGATGCGGGCTATGGTGCTTGCCCTGGAAAAATATCCCCCCAAATGCACCTTTTTACGTTTTGAATCACTCATGGGCAGTCATCTGTGAGTTTACAGTTTGGTCTGGTGTCTGACAGTGTGCCGACTGGATCATCATATCTCAGCTCCCCGGAAACAAAAATCATCTGCACATTACCCAAGATGCACACCTATTTTTGTGTTCTCCGTGGAGGTACATGGATAAGGACCCTTCCAAGATGAAAATCAGTAAGATCATCAAGCTCATCAGACCTGAACTGCCAAAGTTAGGATCATGGTCACCTGGATAGACCACCACACAGGGCATGGTAGTCCATCTTCAATTCAGAATCTGGCCCCAAAATAAGACGTAGTAATTCCAGCACATGAGACCAAGGTAGCCTGCTAAATGTGCCCCAAGTGACAGCCACACACAAGTACAAAAGAGATCTCCATATCTTATAGCCAGGAGAACTAGATGTGACACCCTAATCTCCTTTCCAGGGTCCCTCTGGCCACAGATGTAATAGATGCTTTTGCAAAGAATGGCACTGACATCCCCGCCTGCGTTACAAATGGAGCAACATGCAAGGACTCTTATTAGGACTGTATTTTATATTTTTATTCCCCTATCACATCCAAGCAGACAATGGTGTCACCTTCAGAGGAAAACAAACCCAGTAGTCGGCAGCCTCATGGGAATTTCACTGGATTTTTCAGGCCCCATATCGTTCCAGATTGCATAGATTCTCTGAGATTAGACTGAGTAAGATAGATAGAAAACCAGTATTTTGGACCCAGTGGAGCACACAATTTAGAAAATAAATTTGGGCTCTAAATGTGGCATTTCCCCAGCTGGTACTTCCTATTTAAGTAGAATGTTTAATTGCAAGGTTAGGCAAAGGGGAGGGAGGCCCAGAGTCAGGATTGGTAAGAAAATGTCTGCTAAACTGACAACTCCCTCCAAAATGCCTTTCCTCCTTCCAACTCAACTTTTTATATCCTAGAAGCCTGTGCAGTGGGCTAATGCCAGCTGAACCATTTTTGGTTTAATTTTTGGTAAGATACCTCAGAACCTTGCTGTGGAATATCAGGTACTTTGCGTTTATTGTTTTGGCCTTTGGAGTCGCTAGCAAAACTTTTATGTTTGAGAATGTGTCACTTAGATCATCCTATGAAGGCAGGCTTTCAGAGACATGTCAGAACCACAGTACCTTCACCCACTACACCCTTAATTGTAGGCACTTGAGTGCACTTCCTCATCCAGTTTACTTACCTCAAAAGTGGGAGAAAGCCAGTATCGCTTCATCCCCTCATTCTTTTATGGTCAGGGTACATGAAGACTCTGCCACATATGTGAGTATTTCAGTTCATTCTGGAATAAATGCCTCCTCATCGCTCTCGAAGAGAATTTCATAGGGATTATCTCCCGTCCAAACTTATCCGCCAGCTGTCATGTGGGGGTATTTAGATTCTCCTGGTATTCTCTGGGAGCCTCTTTTGTATCTGCAAAGGGCCCTGAAAAGACTTGGTTATTTGTTGGCTATTGATTTGATTCCAGCTTCAGGTATTAATTCAATCCTGGTGACCAATTTAGGAAATATGAATTCCCTGCCTTTGTACTCCTTCTGCCTTGGATTGTGATATTAGGTCTCCAAACACCAAAGTAGAAAGCGTGATCCGAACTTTTGTGAGTGCTGGTGGTGGTACCTCAGGGAGCCCCATCTCCTTGTTTTACCCATATGGCATGAGCTATTAGCGACTCAGTTTCCTTTGACAGATTTACTCCATGTGACTTTTAATCCCCTTTATCTGGAGACTGATAAGGTTACACTGCCCTTTTAAAAGAATATAGGTGAGAACCTGAAGGTCAAAATAGGACAAGTTGCCAGTGAAAGGAAGGGAAGAGACACTGGATGTGCTCCATAGTCATTCTTGGGCCCATCTGACGTAGGAAACCATATGTATGGGAGAAGAGTATGTGGAAATGGATTCTACTAGTCTTCTTCTTTCCCAGATAACCCTGTGAAAGTTTCTTTTAATGATTGGGGTCCTGTCTTCAGTCAGAGAATCACAGCTTTTTTGGGTATATATCACTCAGCAAAATGAATGAGAACACAAGAGACGTGGGGAACAGTAGAGAATAAGGAAAGGAGAAAGTGATAAAATGGTGATGATTTGGGAGTAATCTAGGAACCCGTCTGTGGGTGTAACCAGCAATGTGGATGTAACCAGTGTCCCTTTATCCTGGTGTTCTGCGACTTGTCAGAGTACGTGCAGACCTCATCATATATATAACTGCCTTTAGGTCTCTGGGTTAGTAGCCTCCTTGTTTTTGTGGAGGATCATTTCTCGTCCAAACTTAACCCCATCCTTCAAACAGGGGACTTTATACAAGTGGGTTTTCTCAAGGGACTACTTTTTTCATATTTTAAAAGACAAATTTAAAAATACAAAACCTCAACTTCCTTTTTGTCTGGCAGTTGAGGGAGCCCTGCTAGTTGTGCTGGGTTTGAAGAACAGAGGTGTTTAGGGTAGCACTCAGTATCCTGCCTCTGATATGAATCAGGAGCTTTATGCAGTGGTCAAGGCTTGAAGGCATCCAAGATTGCCAAAGCTTTCAGCTGTACGGAAACTGGGGCGCTAACCACTGTGCCTCATAAGTTCCCATCTGCATGGTTAAGATTTTCTTTGGACTGCATGTGGAGATAATTCTCATGTTGGAATGAGGACTGACATGTTTATGGATGGGCCCTTCCAGGAGGTGAGTTTTCTGGAGGTTCATGAGTATAATTTTAAAAGTACATCATTTCATTGCTTACCTGTATCCCAACCTCCATGCAGGGGTCTTTAAACCAGGGAGTTTTTTCAGAGAGTGTCTTTTCTTTTGTGATTTCAAAGGTCCCTTAAAAATAATAGAAGTATATGTTTTGGGGAAGAAAATTAAGACACAGTGTGTCTTAATCTCCTACCTTGTGTTATCAAATAGTGCAAACATGCATGGCTCTCCTGCAGTCCTCACTATGACTTCTGTGTTGTTATAAAACTTTAGAGCATAGTCAGATTCGAATTTGGTCACTATTTCTTCTTTTTTTTTTTTTTTTTTTGCGGTACGCGGGCCTCTCACTGCTGTGGCCTCTCCCGTGGCGGAGCACAGGCTCTGGACGCGCAGGCCCAGCGGCCACGGCTCATGGGCCCAGCCGCTCCGTGGCATGTGGGATCTTCCCGGACCGGGGCATGAACCCATGTCCCCTGCATCGGCAGGTGGACTCCCAACCACTGCGCCACCAGGGAAGCCCCCTGGTAAGTACTCTTGATGGGGTCCCCAGAAAGAGAAGTGAACATGGAGAACAACATATCCTCACATGGTATGTCACATTGTAATGAGGCTTTAGGGCTCTGTGATGTGGAGGAAATCCTCAGCTAATGCACTTATGGGCACATTAGAGTTTCTTAAAGCGACCTCAGATTGCCTGTTGGAGTCATCTGCCTCTCTGTGTGCTCCTACTCACTGCTTTCTTTTAAAAGGAATCAGTACACTCACTTTCATGGGGTTCTCATGTCAACCATGAAAAATACAGACCTTTTTTCTGTATGTGGTGGAAGTGCAGTTCACTTTCCGTCAACTCTCTTGTTGTATATTTTGGCCTGGCATTTTCAACCTTAGATCCTTGACTTCATTTGCATGAGTCCGGCATTACTTCCTGTATCTCCAGTCAAGCTTGTGTTAGTCTTGGGAAACACAGTTGATGCTTCTGCAGGACAACTCTATCCCCAGCTTCTCTTCCCACTTGACTGGATTTTCTTCTATGAAGAAAATCTAAAATAATTGACAAAAAAGCTCCTGGAACTAATAAGAGTTTATAGCAAGATTATAGCAATGTCAAAAGTCTGATACAGGGCTTCCCTGGTGGCGCAGTGGTTGAGAGTCCACTTGCTGATGCAGGGGACACGGGTTCGTGCCCTGGTCCGGGAAGATCCTACATGCCACGGAGTGGCTGGGCCCGTGAGCCATGGCCGCTGGGCCTGCGCGTCCATAGCCTGTGCTCCGCAACGGGAGAGGCCACAGCAGTGAGAGGCCCACGTATTGCAAAAAAAAAAAAAAAAAAGGCTGATACAACCTGACTTCAACACTTACTATAAAGATACAATAATAAAAGTAATGTGGTATTGGCCAAAGAATAGGCAGATAGATCAATGGAATGTAACAAGAGAACTCAGAATTAGACTCACATAAATATAGTGAACTGTTCTTTGACAAAGGGGCAAAGGCAATATAATGGAGCAAAGATGGTCTTTTCAATAAATGGTGCTGGAAAAACTGGACATTCACATGCAAAAAATAAATCTAGATACAGACCTTATATACCTCAGAAAAATTAACTCAAAATGGATCACAGACCTAAATGTAAAACTCCTAGAATAAAACAGAAGAAAACCTAAATGACCTTGGGTATGATGGTGACTTTTTAGGTATAACACCGAAGGCATGATCCCTGAAAGAAATAATTGGTAAGCTGGACTTCAATAAAATTAGAAACTCCTGCTCTGTGAAAGACATTGTCAAGAGAATGAGGATATAAGTCACAGAATGGGAGAAAATATTTGTGAAAGACACATTGGATAAAAGACTACTATCCAAAATATACAAAAGTTCTTAAAACTCAATCATAAGAAAATGAACAACCCTATTAAAAACTTGGTAAAAGATCTGAAAAGATACTTCACCAGGGAAGATTTACAGATAGCAAGTGAGCATTTGAAAAGATGTTCAGTATCACATACCATTAGGGAGCTGCAAATTAAAACAACGGTGAGATAATACTGCACATATATTAGAATGGCCAAAATCTGGAACACTAACAACACCAAATGCTGACGAGGATATGGAGCAATAGGAACTCTCATTCACTGATGGTGGGAATGTAAAATGGTACAGCCACTTTGGACAGGTTGGTAGTTTCTTACAAAACTAAATATACTCATCATACAGTCTAGCAGTTGCGCTCCTTGGTATTTACCCAAAGCTGTTGAAAACTTATGTTCACACAAAGACATGCACATGGTATTTATAGCAGTTTTTTTCATAATTGTCAAATTGGGAAGAAATCAAGATGTCCTTCAGTAGGTGAATGGGAAAACTGTGGTATATTCAGACAATGGATTATTATTCGGTGCTTAACAGAAATGAGCTATCATGCCATGAATATTACTTTCACCTAGTAATAACTAGGTGAAAGAAGCCAATCTGAAAAGGCCACATACTGTATTATTCCAACTCTATGACATTCTGGAAAAGGCAAAACTATGGAGACAGTAAAAGAATCAGCGGTTGCCAGGATTTAGTGGAGAGGAAGATATGAATAGGCAGAGTACACGGGATTTTGGGGGTAGTGACACTATTTTGTTTGATACTATTATGGCATACAAATGTCATTATACATTTGTTGACACTCATAGTATGTACAGTACCAAGAGTGAGTCCTGATGTAAAATACAGTCTTTGAGTGATAATGATACGTCAATGTAGGTTCGTTGATTGTAACACAGGTACCACTCTGGTGGAAAATGTTGATAGTGGCGGAGGTTGTGCATGGGGGCACGGGGGTAGATGGGAATTCTCTGTACTTTCCACTTAGTTTTTCTGTGAACCTACACTTCTAGAAGTGATTGGCTTAAGAACTTCTAGAAAACCACGTTTTGCAAAGCATATGGTAAGCTTGTTCAGCTTGGATGCACTTATATATAACACGTGAATCCAGCTCATCCCATTACATAAGACTACTTGAAAGGCATCCACATTGACCAAGAACATGACCTAGAAACATTCCAACAAGATGTTCAGACCACATTTCCACTTGGGTAAATCACCCATGAAGCACGTTTGGAGTGAAATTGTCGCTGCCTGACATTTTTGCAAACTGGAACCAGTGTCAAAATGATGTATCCACTAGGCATTGGCACCTTTTGAGGTTTGTTTTGATTCTTGCCTGAAACTACCACCTGATCTACCCCATTTGAAAGACTTTCAGGCTTATTAGTCGTGTTAGTGGACATCAAGAGAATAACAAAGCAAGAGCAGATGTTGTAGTTACGACTTCCCTTCATGGGATATATCCCAAATGAAAACATGAACAGAGTGGGTATTCTCCAAGAAACATCCACTTTTAAGTGGAAGTGGTGTATCCAGTGAAGAAATAAACCAGGCATTAATGGTGTTTCAGAGGAAAAGGAAATTGTGTAGTGTTACCATCTAGATTTGGCTGTCTGATGTGCAGGGGCTCTGCCAGCATCTCTGGCAGCTCTATTACAACCAAGTTTATGAGGATGCCTGGCTCTGGTTTAGTTAAGTTAAAGGCAGATGTCTTGCAGTTGTCTGCAGTAGCTTACAACCCTGGTAAAAACTACATCTGTGAATGGAAAAGGGCATTCTGCTCAATAGGTGGAGATACGGGCTGTGCGTTTTATTCTGGAAAAATAACCCCCAAAATGCCCTTTGTTACATTTGATTGACTCCTAGCCAGGGGCCCTTGGGTTGACAGTATGGACTGACTCCTAGCAGGGCAATGACTAGATGATCAAGTCTCAGCCTCTCTGGAGACAAACTTTATCAACACATTGTGAAAGACACCTCCTTTATGTGTCCCTTGTGCATACCCAGGGATAAGGGTCATTTGTGGATGAAAACTCAGTGAAATCAACAAGCGCATAGCATCAGTACCTGCACTGCCCAGGTTAGGACCATGGTCACCTGGATAGACTGTGCATCAAGGCATAGTTATCCATCTACACCTTGGGACCTGGTCCAAAACCAAGACTTACTGACTCCAGCATATCAGGCCAAGGAGCCTGGAAATGTGTGCAGAGTGTCAGCTGCCTAGTGGAGTGTGTGTGTGTGGGGGTTATCTCTGCTTCCCAAAGTCAGAAGTGCCAGAACTGGTATAGGTGATGTACAATATTATATAAGTTTCAGTTGTAATACAACATAGTGATTCATAATTTTTACAAGTTAGACTCCATTTATAATTATAAAATATTGGCTATATTCCCCATGTTGTACAATATATCCTTATAGCTTATTTTATACCTAATAGTTTGTACCTCTTATTCCCCTGCCTCTATGTTGCTCCTCCCCCCTTCCCTCTCCCTACTGGTAACCACTAGTTTGTTCCCTATATCTGTGAGTCTGCCTCCTTTTTGTTATATTCACTAGTTTGTTGTATTTTTTAGATTCCAAATATAAGTGATACCATACAGTACTGGTCTTTCTCTGTCTGACTTATTTCACTTAGCATAATGCCCTCCAAGTCCATCCATGTTGCTGCAAATGGCAAAATTTCATTCGTTTTTATGGCTGAGTAGTATTCCATTGTATATATATACCATATCTTCATTATTCTTTTATCTGTTGATGGTCACTTAGGTTGCTTCCATATCTTGGCAATTGTAAATAATGCTGCTATGAGCATTGCGGTGCACGTATTTTTTTGAATTAGGGTTTTTGTTTTTTTTCCAGATATACACTCAGGAATGGAATTGTTGGGTTATGTGGTAGTTCTATTTTCAGTTTTTTGAGAAACCTCCATACTCTCTTTCACAGTGGCTGCACCAATTTACATTCCCACCAACAGTGTACAAGGGTTTCCTTTTCTCCATATCCTTGTCAACATTTGTTTTTTTTTGTTTTGTTTTGTTCTGTTTTTTTGCGGTACGCGGGCCTCTCACTGTTGTGGCCTCTCCTGTTGCGGAGCACAGCCTCCGGACGTGCAGGCTCCGCAGCCATGGCTCACGGGCCCAGCCGCTCCGTGGCATGTGGGATCCTCCCGGACCGGGACACGAACCCGTGTCCCTTGCATCGGCAGGCGGACTCTCAATCACTGCGCCACCAGGGAAGCCCTGTTTTCTTTTTGATGATAAACATTCTGACAAGTGTGAGGTGGTATCTCGTTGTGGTTTTAATTTGCATTTCTCTTATGATTAGTGATTTTGAGCAACTTTATGTGCCTATTTGCCATCTTTATGTCTCCTTTAAAAAAAAGTCTATTCAGGGCTTCTGCCCACTTTTTAATGTTTGATTTTTTGATGTTGAGTTGTATGAGCTATTTATATATGTTGGACATTAACCGCTTATTGGTCATATCATTTGCAAATGTTTTCTCCCATTCAGTAAGTTGTCTTTTCGTTTTGTTGATGGTTTCCTTTGCTGTGCCAAAGCTTTTAAGTTTAATTAGGTCCCATTTGTTTATTTTTACTTTTATTTCTTTTATTTTGGGAGACAGATCAAAGAAATATATTGCTATGATTTACAATATATCAAAGAGTGTTTTCTTCAGGAGTTTTACAGTTTCAAGTCTTACGTTTAGGTCCTTAATCCATTTAGAGATTGTTTTTGTATATGGTGTTAGAGAATGTTTTGATTTCATTCTTTTACATGTAGCTGCCCAGTTTTCCCAGCACCACTTACTGAAGAGACTGTCTTTTCCCCATTGTATATTCTTTCCTCCTTTGTTGTAGATTAATTGACCATAAGTGTGTGGGTTTATTTCTGGGCTCTCTATTCTGTTCAATTTATTTATGTGTCTGTTTTTGTGCCAGTACCATACTGTTTTGATTACTTTAGCTTTGTAGTATAGTCTCAAGTCAGGAAGAGTGATTTTCCTCCAGCTCTCCTCTTCTTTCTCAAGATTGTTTTGGCTATTCAGGGTCCAATTTTTTTTTAATGTGGTAAAATACGTAATGTAAAATTTACCGTCCTAATCATTTTTAACTGTAGTATTTGGTGGTGTTAAGTACATTCACATTGTTGTGCTGCCAACGCCACTATCCATCTTCAGAACACTTTTTATCTTATAAAACTGAAACTCTTTCCCCATTAAACAAGATCTCCCCATAGTCCCCTCCCCCAAGCCCCTGGAAACCACCATTCTACTTTCTGTTTCTATGATTTTGACTACTCTAAGTACCTCATATAAATGGAATCAGACAATATTTGTATTTTTGTGACTGGATTATGTCACTTAGCGTAATGTCCTCAAGGTTCATTCATGTTGTAGCATAAGTCAGAATTTCCTTCTTTTAAAGGCTAATATTCCATTTTATGTATATACCACATTTTGCTTACTCATTGCAACCCACTTGGGTTGCTTTCACATTGTAGCTACTGTGAGTAATATTGCTACGAACATGGATTTACAGATATCTCTTTGAGACTCTGCTTTCAATTCTTTTGGGTATATATACCCAGGAGTGGAATTGCTGGATCTTATGCCAGTTCTATTTTTAATTCTTTGAGGAAATGCCATACTGTTTTCTGAAGTGACTGTCCCATTTTACATTCCCACCAACAGTTCACTAGGGGTCCAATGTCTCCACATCCTGGCCAACACTTGTTATTTTCTGTCATTTTTTTTTTTTTGAGTAGCCATCTTAATGGGTATGTGGTGGCATCTCATTGTATTTTTCATTTGCGTTTCCCTAATGATTAGTGATGTTAAGCATCTTTCATGTGCTTATTAGTCATTTGTATACCTTCTTTGGAGAATTGCTTATTCAAGTCCTTTGTCCATTTTTTTTGTGGTACACGGGCCTCTCACTGCTGTGGCCTCTCCCGCTGTGGAGCACAGGCTCTGGACACGCAGGCTCAGCGGTCGTGGCTCACGGGCCCAGCCGCTCCGCGGCATGTGGGATCTTCCCGGACCAGGGCACAAACCTGCGTCCCCTGCATCGCAGGCCCTCAACCACTGCGCCACCAGGGAAGCCCTCCTTTGTCCAATTTTTAATTGGTGGTTGTTGTTGAGCCTACCCTATGATTTTTATGCTCCCCTGTTTTTCATCTTATTTCTCTGACTGTTGATTTTCTGACTTGTCTTTCTCTTCCCACCCTCTAAGATTTGGTGTCTTCCAAGGATCTGTCTTTTTTTAAAAAATAATCAATCAATTAATTAATTAATTAATGTATGGCTGTGTTGGGTCTTCATTGCTGTGCGTGCGCTTTCACTAGTTGCGGCGAGCGGGGGTTGCGCTTCATTGTGGTGAGCGGGCTTCTCATTGCAGTGGCTCCTCTTGTTGTGGAGCATGGGTTCTAGATGCGCAGGCTTCAGTAGTTGTGGCTCGCGAGCTCTAGAGCGCAGTCTCATTAGTTGTGGCGCACAGGCTTAGTTGCTGTGCAGCATGTGGGATATTCCCGGACCAGGGATCAAACCTGTGTTCCCTGCGTTGGCAGGTGGATTCTTAACCACTTTGTCACCAGGGAAGCCCCCAAGGATCTGTCTTTATACTCCTTGTCTCTGGTCCCTCCTTTGCCAAGTCTTGCCAGTGTGGAGATGGTATCTCCATCCATATTTCATCTCTCGATATCTCACATTTGCTTCCAGCTCCCTGCTCTAACATCTCCACTTGTTCATTTTTCTCTTATGTGAAATTCTAGATGGGAACTCTAGAGTTGGTTGTTGGGCTGCTGTCTTGTGACACTGCCATCTTCCTTCACATGGTCAGGGATTGCTCACCACCACGTCCAGCCTGTAGGAGGGGAGGGAAAGGGAAGGGGCTAAGGTTTGTTGCAGGGGCCCTAGACATTTGCTCAGGTAAAACTTCTAATTATATAAATGAAAGTAAGTGTGAATGTTGATAACCACCAGAAGAAGGAGCCCACAGACATTGGCCTACTGCATCTTCTGTGGGTTCTGAGTCATGAAGGAAGACTCAACACACAAAGCACTGGTTGGAACAATGTTTTTCTCACAGAAAGGAGAAGAGACACAGCAAGATCAGCATCTGTAGTGTGTGCCAGTCTCTTGTGGCCATCAAGTCCCTCAGGATAACTGACACAGGATGATGGACTGCATGCACCCTTCTTGTGCTGCAGGTGGAGACCCCGTTCTCTTCCTGATGGCGGGTGGAGGTGTGAGGGTTGGGGAGCAAATGTACTGGTGGGGCAGGCAAGGTGCCACGTGTTGCACATGCCTAAGCAATACAAGGAAGTTTATGGTTTTCCCAGAACAGGGGAGAATCATTCAGGGGAAAAGTTTCTTCCTGGGAAGAATCTGGGGCCACATGGCAGCTTAGCACCCCAGCTTCTATTTAGGGGAATGCTTTAGGGCCAGGGCACTTATTGGACAGTCTTGAGGTGGGGGGCAATGGGTCATGCAATGGTTATTTACACAATAGTATTCTAACCAAATTTGGAGTAGATTAGAGAAT
Source organism: Pseudorca crassidens (assembly GCF_039906515.1). Lineage (NCBI taxonomy): Eukaryota > Metazoa > Chordata > Mammalia > Artiodactyla > Delphinidae > Pseudorca > Pseudorca crassidens. The sequence goes on from NC_090317.1 coordinate 113,841,647, forward strand.
TATTAGAGCTGCTCCTTCTCTATCAGCTGTTGTCATGTCCTCAGGACAGATAAATCTGAAGGGTCATCTCATTCCAATAGTGTCTTACTTGTGGTTCCTTTTCTTCTTTCTGTTGTCCTTGACTAATAACTTTAAACATCCCAGTTATTTTAATGGATATTTAAACTTTATGCTACTTGGGAAATTGTTAGTTCAGTTCAAAGCTATTCAGAGGTGGTGTCCATTGCATAGCACCACAGTGGATAGGGCTCTGGTCAAGGTGGCACCGAGGACATCTCTTGCAATTTTTTTCAGTATGTTTCCTGGGGATGGGAGCTTTGACATGGAGGAGGATCCAAATGAAGATACTTGTAGTGTTGGAGTGTAAATAATCCTTGTGAAAATATCCTTGTCCGGGAGTCTGTCTGGTCAGTACAAACCTTTGCCTGACTCCTGTGATATAGTAAATGCCATGCAGCATTCTGTAGCCAGATTCAAGGGGGCCATGAGGACTGGGAAAATAAATCCTGATGCCAGAAATATGACTAAATGCTCATTTCACAATACATACACTCCTCTAATATAATGTTCTTCTTTTAGAATGCAAACTTGGAAAGGAAAGAAACCTTAGCTGAGAAAGTTCTCAGGCAGAGAATCATATGTGCCTTAGGCTCAGCTGTATGACTGTGACTACTGCGGGCACAGGAAGGGACACTGCTAAAGCCCTTCTGTGCTCCAGAATAGCGGAAGCAGCGTGATCAGTGCTGTGGAACATAGTGTTTGCCACACATTTGTCCTCCCATCAGTGATGATATGGCACATTCATAATTTGGTTTTTCAGTTCTTGTATTCCACCAGGACTTCTTTGCCATGTTCAAGAAGAATGTAATTATCATGACCAGACGTATTTGATGTGCTCTACATGACATAAGCACCGTAAAGGAAAAGTCTGGCAATAAAATTACATGTTATGTAGAATAGGAGCAAGCTGGGACTGAGGATACAATACCGATTTGCATGAGAACCAAGTCTGAGCATAAACTTAGGTGGAGTATGATTCTTGACCCTTCCCTCTGATCAGTTTGTGAATGATTATCAAAATAGTTTTAATTTTATTTTAAATGGGAAAAAGTGCAATGATGTGTTTTTTTTTTTAACATCTTTATTGGGGTATAATTACTTTACAATGGTGTGTTAGTTTCTGCTTTATAACAAGGTGAATCAGTTATGCATATACATATGTTCCCATATCTCTTCCCTCTTGCGTCTCCCTCCCTCCCACCCTCCCTATCCCACCCCTCCAGGCTGTCACAAAGCACCGAGCCAATATCCCTGTGCCATGCGGCTGCTTCCCACTAGCTATCTACCTTACTACGTTTGTTAGTGTGTATATGTCCATGACTCTCTCTCGCCCCGTCACAGCTCACCCTTCCCCCTCCCCATAACCTCAAGTCCGTTCTCTACGAGGTCTGCGTCTTTATTCCTGCCTTACCCCTAGGTTCTTCATGACATTTTTTTTTCTTAAATTCCATATATATGTGTTAGCATACTGTATTTGTCTTTTTCTTTCTGACTTACTTCACTGTGTATGACAGACTCTAGGTCTATCCACCTCATTACAAATAGCTCAATTTCGTTTCTTTTTATGGCTGAGTAATATTCCATTGTATATATGTGCCACATCTTCTTTATCCATTCATCCGATTAATCTCCAAAATTTACAAGCAGCTCATGCAGCTCAACAACAAAAAAACAAACAACCCAATCCAAAAATGGGCAGAAGACCTAAGTAGACATTTCTCCAAAGAAGATATACAGACTGCCAACAAACACATGAAAGAATGCTCAACATCATTAATCATTAGAGAAATGCAAATCAAAACTACAATGAGATATCATCTCACACCAGTCAGAATGGCCATTATCAAAAAATCTAGAAACAATAAATGCTGGAGAGGGTGTGGAGAAAAGGGAACCCTCTTGCACTGCTGGTGGGAATGTGAATTGGTTCAGCCACTATGGAGAACAGTATGGAGGTTCCTTAAAAAACTACAAATAGAACTACCATATGACCCAGCAATCCCACTACTGGGCATATACCCTGAGAAAACCGAAATTCAAAAAGAATCATGTACCAAAATGTTCATCGCAGCTCTATTTACAATAGCCCGGAGATGGAAACAACCTAAGTGCCCATCATCCAATGATGTGTTTTCAGAAGACTTTTCCTCTCTTTCTATTGATATATTGTCCCTTACACTTGTTCCTTGTATGTTAAGAATTTTGGATCAAATAGCAAGAAGTTTTACTTTTACAACCACAAATTGATGTAACCAAGAATCAGAGAAAAGTAATGAAGTAGAATGACTGTTAAAGTGAAAAATGTTTCTGTGCAAAACTTAGTAGCTCCACTAGATGGTAGCAGACAGTTACATTTTATACCTTTACAGTGATTGTGTTATTTATACAATGCTCAGTTTTCTAAAATTAGAAAGACAATTCTCAAAAAGGAAAATTCTATCTGAAATACTGCTTCCTTTGGAGAGGGTAGAGCACGGTTGAGTTCAAATCTATAAAAGAAAGTTCTGATAAAACTTCTGTTTCCTAATAAAGTAGTCTCTGTTCAAATTGCAGAAAACACCAGTTCCAGGCATGGTTCTTGGTGACTTTGGACTCACACTGGATAAAATTTTGCAGAAAAATGTGACTCCTTTATGACTGTTTCTCCTAATGTTATACAATGTGTATGCTTAGAAATGACTTCTCTGGATTTCCATGGTGGGCCATAAAGTTGTTTGTGTTGAATAAAATTTGAAATTACAGAGAACACTTAGAGGAGGTAAATTTGACAATGGAATAAAAGTATAAATAAACATTTAAAAACAAGATTTTATCTGCTTTTGACCTATTTCCTACAGACTCTTCATTAGTTTTGCCAAGCAGAATCTCCTACCGGTAGTCTGTTATGGTGGTTCATGATTTAACTAAGGGAAACCTAATTGAAAATAGACACTTCACAGGAGGGATACAATTGAAGGAAGTAAATGAGTGGTATTCCATAATATGTGGGCACATTGAGAGACATTTGGGCTCTTTTCAGTTTTTGGCTCTAACAAAGAAAGCTGCTCTGAACATTAATGTACAGGTTTTTGCATGAGCATAAATTCCATTCCTCTGGGATAAATACCCAGGATTGCAATTACTGAGTCATATGGTCCTTACATGTTTAGTTTTAAAATAATCCATCAAATTTTTCCAGAGTGGCTGTACCATTTTATACTTCCACCAGCAACGTGTGAGTGGTCCAGTTTCTCCACATGCTTCTCAGCATATGGTTGTCATTATTTTATATTTTAGCCATTATGATAGGTATGTAGTGATATATATATTTTTTAAAATAGTGATTTCTTATTTTGTAATTTTTATGGCCTCTTGTTCTTGCTTAATCTTAATGTAATATATTTTTCAAGGGTAATTACTGCATTTTTTAACATCTTTATTGGAGTATAGTTGCTTTACAATGGTGTGTTAGTTTCTGCTTTATAACAAAGTGAATCAGTTATGCATATACATATGTTCCCATATCTCTTCCCTCTTGCATCTCCCTCCCTCCCACCCTCCCTATCCCACACCTCTAGGTGGTCAAAAAGCACCGAGATGATCTCCCTGTGCTATGCGGCTGCTTCCCACTAGCTATCTATTTTACGTTTGGTAGCGTATATGTGTCCATGCCACTCTCTCACTTTATCACAGCTTACCCTACCCCCTGACCATATCCTCAAGTCCATTCTCTAGTAGGTCTGTGTCTTTATTCCCGTCTTGCCCCTAGGTTCTTCATGACCTTTGTTTTTTTTTTTTCTTAGATTCCATATATACATGTTAGCATATGGTATTTGTTTTTCTCTTTCTGACTTACTTCACTCTGTATGACAGACTCTAGGTCCATCCATCTCACTACAAATAACTCAATTTTGTTTCTTTTTATGGCTGAGTAATATTTCACTGTATATATGTGCCACATCTTCTTTATCCATTCATCAGTTGATGGACACTTAGGTTGCTTCCATGTCCTGGCTATTGTAAATAGAGCTGCAATGAACATTTTGGCACATGACTCTTTTTGAATTATGGTTTTCTCAGGGTATATGCCCAGTAGTGGGATTGCTGGGTCATATGGTAGTTCTATTTTTAGTTTTATAAGGAACCTCCATACTGTTCTCCATAGTGGCTGTATCAACTTACATTCCCACCAACAGTGCAAGAGGGTTCCCTTTTCTCCACACCCTCTCCAGCATTTATTGTTTCTAGATTTTTTGATGATGGCTATTCTGACTGGTGTGGGATGATTAACTCATTGTAGTTTTGATTTTCATTTTCTAATGATTAATGATGTTGAGCATTCTTTCATGTGTTTGTTGGCAATCTGTATATCTTCTTTGGAGAAATGTCTATTTAGGTCATATGCCCATTTTTTTTTTTTTTTTTTTTTTTTGCGGTACGTGGGCCTCTCCTGTTGTGGCCTCTCCGTTGCAGAGCACAGGCTCCGGACGTGCAGGCTCAGCGTCCATGGCTCACAGGCCCAGCCGCTCCATGGCATGTGGGATCTTCCCGGACCGGGGCACTAGCCCGTGTCCCCTGCATCGGCAGGCGGACTCTCAATCACTGGGCCACCAGGGAAGCCACCTTCTGCCCATTTTTGGATTGGGTTGTTTGTTTTTTTGATATTGAGCTGCATGAGCTGCTTGTAAATTTTGGAGATTAATCCTTTGTCAGTTGCTTCATGTGCAAATGTTTTCTCCCATTCTGAGGGATGTCCTTTGGTCTTGTTTATGGTTTCCTTTGTTGTGCAAAAACTTTTTAAGTTTCATTAGGTCCCATTTGTTTATTTTTGTTTTTATTTCCATTTCTCTAGGAGGTGGGTCAAAAAGGATCTTGCTGTGATTTATGTCATAGAGTGTTCTGCCTAAGTTTTCCTCTAAGAGTTTGATAGTGTCTGGCCTTACATTTAGGTCTCTAGTCCATTTTGAGTTTATTTTTGTGTATGGTGTTAGGGAGTATTCTAATTTCATACTTTTACATGTACCTGTCCAGTTTTCGCAGCACCACTTACTGAAGAGGCTGTCTTTTCTCCACTGTATATTCTTGCCTCCTTTATCAAAGATAAGGTCACCATATGTGTGTGGGTTTATCTCTGGGCTTTCTATCCTGTTCCATTGATCTATATTTCTGTTTTTGTGCCAGTACCATACTGTCTCGATTACTGTGTCTTTGTAGTATAGTCTGAAGTCAGGGAGCCTGATTCCTCCAGCTCCGTTTTTCTTTCTCAAGATTGCTTTGGCTATTCGAGGTCTTTTGCGTCTCCATACAAATTGTGAAATTTTTTGTTCTAGTTCTGTGAAAAATGCCAGTGGTAGTTTGATAGGGATTGCATTGAATCTGTAGATTGCTTTAGGTAGTAGAGTCATTTTCACAATGTTGATTCTTCCAATCCAAGAACATGGTATATCTCTCCATCTATTTGTATCATCTTTATTTTCTTTCATCAGTGTCTTATAATGTTCTGCCTACAGGTCTTTTGTCTCCTTAGGTAGGTTTATTCCTAGATATTTTATTCATTTTGTTGCAATGGTAGATGGGAGTGTATTCTTTTTTGGGGGGGGAGTGTTTTCTTAATTTCAGTTTCAGATTTTTCATCATTAATGTATAGGAATGCTAGAGATTTCTGTGCATTAATTTTGTATCCTGCTACTTTACCAAATTCATTGATTAGCTCTAGTAGTTTTCTGGTAGCATCTTTAGGATTCTCTATGTATAGTACCATGTCATCTGCAAACAGTGACAGCTTTACTTCCTCTTTTAGGTTTTGGATTCCTTTTATTTCTTTTTCTTCTCTGATTGCTGTGGCTAAAACTTCCAAAACTATGTTGAATAAGAGTGGTGAGAGTGGGCAACCTTGTCTTGTTCCTGATCTTAGTGGAAATGGTTTCAGTTTTTCACCATTGAGGACGATGTTGGCTGTGGGTTTGTCATATGTGGCCTTTATTATGTTGAGGAAAGTTCCCTCTATGCCTACTTTCTACAGGGCTTTTATCATAAATTGGTGTTGAGTTTTGTCTAAAGCTTTCTCTGCCTCGACTGGGATGATCATATGGTTTTTCTCCTTCAATTTGTTAATATGGTGTATCACATTGATTGATTTGTGTATATTGAAGAATCCTTGCATTCCTGGGATAAACCCCACTTGATCATGGTGTATGATCCTTTAAATGTGCTGTTGGATTCTCTTTGCTAGTATTTTGTTGAGGATTTTTGCATCTGTGTTCATCGGTGATATTGGCCTGTAGTTTTCTTTCTTTGTGACATCTTTGTCTGGTTTTGGTATCAGGGTGATGGTGGCCTTGTAGAATGAGTTTGGGAGTGTTCCTCCCTCTGCTATATTTTGGAAGAGTTTGAGAAGGCTGGGTGTTAGCTCTTCTCTAAATGTTTGATAGAATTCGCCTGTGAAGCCATCTGGTCCTGGGCTTTTGTTTGTTTGAAGATTTTTAATCAAGTTTTAATTTCAGTGCTTGTGATTGGTCTGTTCATATTTTCTATTTCTTCCTGGTTCAGTCTTGGAAGGTTGTGCATTTCTAAGAATTTGTCCATTTCTTCCAGGTTGTCCATTTTATTGGCATAGAGTTGCTTGTAGTAATCTCTCATGATCTTTTGTATTTCTGCAGTGTCCGTTGTTACTTCTCCTTTTTCATTTCTAATTGTATTGATTTGAGTCTTCTCCCTTGTTTTCTTGATGAGTCTGGCTAATGGTTTATCAATTTTGTTTATCTTCTCAAATAAGCAGCTTTTAGTGTTATTGATCTTTGCTATCGTTTCCTTCATTTCTTTTTCATTTATTTCTAATCTGATTTTTATGATTTCTTTCCTTCTGCTAACTTTGTTTTTTTTGTTCTTCTTTCTCTAATTGCTTTAGGTGCAAGGTCAGGTTGTTTTTTCGAGATGTTTCCTGTTTCTTAAGGTAGTATTGTATTGCTATAAACTTCCCTCTTAGAACTGCTTTTGCTGCATCCCATAGGTTTTCGGTCGTCGTGTCTCCATTATCTTTTGTTTCTAGGTATTTTTTGATTTCCTCTTTGATTTCTTCAGTGATCACTTCGTTATTAAATAGTGTTTTATTTAGCCTCCATGTGTTTGTATTTTTTACAGGTCTTTTCCTGTAATCGAAATCTAGTCTCATAGCATTGTGGTCGGAAAAGATACTTGATACAATTTCAATTTCTTAAATTTACCAAGGCTTGATTTGTGACCCAAGATATGATCTATCCTGGAGAATGTTCCATGAGCACTTCAGAAAAATGTGTATTCTGTTGTTTTTGGATGGAATGTCCTATAAATATCAGTTAAGTCCATCTTGTTTAATGGGTCATTTAAAGCTTGTGTTTCCTTATTTATTTTCATTTTGGATGATCTGTCCATTGGTGAAAGTGGGGTGTTAAAGTCCCCTACTATGAATGTGTTACTGTCGATCTCCCCTTTTATGGCTGTTAGTATTTGCCTTATGTACTGAGGTGCTCCTGTGTTGGGTGCATAAATATTTATAATTGTTATATCTTCTTCTTGGATTAATCCCTGGATCATTATGTAGTGTCCTCCTTTGTCTCTTGTAATAGTCTTTATTTTACAGTCTCTTTTGTCTGATATGAGAATTGCTACTCCAGCTTTCTTTTCATTTCCATTTGTATGTAATATCTTTTTCCATCCCCTCACTTTCAGTCTGTATGTGTCTCTAGGTCTGAATTGGGTCTCTTGTATTCAGCATATATATGGGTATTGCTTTTGTATCCATTCAGCCAGTCTGTGTCTTTTGGTGGGAGCATTTAATCCATTTACAAAAAGGTAATTATCGATATGTATGTTCCTATTCCCATTTTTGTAATTGTTTTGGGTTTGTTATTATAGGTCTTTTCCTTCTCTTGTGTTTCTTGCCTAGAGAAGGTACTTAAGCATTTTTTGTAAAGCTGGTTTGGTGGTGCTGAACTCTCTCAGCTTTCTCTTGTCTGTAAAGGTTTTAATTTCTCCATCAAATCTGAATGAGATCCTTGCTGGGTAGAGTAATCTTGGTTGTAGGTTTTTCTCCTTCATCACTTTAAATATGTCCTGCCACTCCCTTCTGGCTTGCAGAGTTTCTGCTGAAAGATCAGCTGTTAACCTTATGGGGATTCCCTTGTATGTTATTTGTTGTTTTTCCCTTGCTGCTTTTAATATGTTTTCTTTGTATTTAATTTTGGACAGTTTGATTAATATGTGTCTTGGTGTTTTTCTCCTTGGATTTATCCTGTATGGGACTCTCTGTGTTTCCTGGACTTGATTAACTATTTCCTTTCCCGTATTAGGGAAATTTTCAACTATAATCTCTTCAAATATTTTTTCAGTCCCTTTCTTTTGCTCTTCTTCTTCTGGAACCTCTATAATTCGAATGTTGGTGTGTTTAATGTTGTCCCAGAGGTCTATGAGACTGTCCTCAGTTCTTTTCATTCTTTTCTCTTTCTTCTCCTCTGCAGTAGTTATTTCCACTATTCTGTCTTCCAGGTCACTTATCCGTTCTTCTGCCTCAGTTATTCTGCTATTGATACCATCTAGAGTATTTTTAAATTCATTTATTGTGTTGTTCATCATTGCTTGTTTCATCTTTAGTTCTTCTAGGTCCTTGTTAAATGTTTCTTGCCTTTTCTCTATTCTACTTCCAAGATTTTGGATCATCTTTACTATCATTATTCTGAGTTCTTTTTCAGGTAGACTGCCTATTTCCTCTTCATTTGTTAGGTCTGGTGGGTTTTTATCTTGCTCCTTCATCTGCTGTGTGTTTTCTGTCTTCTCATTTTGCTTATCTTATTGTGTTTGGGGTCTCCTTTTTGCAGGCTGCAGGTTCGTAGTTCCCATTGTTTTTGGTGTCTGTCCCAGTGGCTAAATTTGGTTCTGTGGGTTGTGTAGGCTTCCTGGTGGAGGGGACTAGTGCCTGTGTTCTGGTGGATGAGGCTGGATCTTGTCTTTCTGTTGGGCAGGTCCACGTCTGGTAGTGTGTTTTGGGGTGTCTGTGGACTTGTTATGATTTTAGGCAGCCTCTCTGCTAATGGGTGCAGTTGTGTTCCTGTCTTGCTAGTTGTTTGGCATAGGGTGTCCAGCACTGTAGCTTGCTGGTCGTTGAGTGAAGCTGGGTGCTGGTGTTGAGATGAAGATCTCTGGGAGATTTTCGCCGTTTGATATTATGTGGAGCTGGGAGGTCTCTTGTGGACCAGTGTCCTGAAGTTGGCTCTCCCACCTCAGAGGCACAGCACTGACTCCTGGCGCAGCACCAAGAGCCTTTTGTCCACTCGGCTCAGAATAAAAGGGAGAAAAAGTAGAAAGAAAGAAAGAGAGAGAGAGGGAGGGAGGGAGGGAGGGAGGAAGGAAGGAAGGAAGGAAGAGAGGAAGGAAAGAGGAAAGAATAAAGTAAGATAAATAAAGTTATTAAAATAAAAAATAATTATTAAGAAAAAAAATTTAAAAAAAAATTTTTTTTAAAGAAAAAAGGGACGGATAGAGCCCTAGGACAAATGGTGAAAGCAAAGCTATACAGACAAAATCTCACACAGAAGCGTACACATACACACTCACAAAAAGAGGAAAAGGGGAAAAAATCATAAATCGTGCTCTCAAAGTCCACCTCCTCAATTTGGGATGATTCGTTGTCTATTCGTGTATTCCACAGATGCAGGGTACATCAAGTTCATTGTGGAGCTTCATCCTGATACGCGCCGTGCGTTCTCCCAGGGAAGTTTTCCCTGGATCCCAGGACCCTGGCAGTGGCAGGCTGCACAGGCTCCCCGGAAGGGAGGTGTGGAGAGTGACCTGTGCTCGCACACAGGCTTCTTGGTGGCGGCAGCAGCAGCCTTAGCGTCTCATGCCCGTCTCTGGGGTCCACGCTTTTAGCCGCGGCTCGCGCCCGTCTCTGGAGCTCCTTCAAGCAGCGCTCTTAATCCCCTCTCCTCGTGCACCAGGAAACAAAGAGGCAAGAAAAAGTCTCTTACCTCTTTGGCAGGTCCAGACTTTTCCCTGGACTCCCTCCCGGCTAGCCGTGGTTCACTAACCCCCTGCAGGCTGTGTTCAGGCCGCCAAACCCAGTCCTCTCCCGGAGCTCCGACCGAAGCCTGAGCCTCTCCCAGCCCCGCCTGCCCCGGCGGGTGAGCAGACAAGCCTCTCGGGCTGGTGAGTGCTGGTCGGCACCCATCCTCTGTGTGGGAATCTCTCCGCTTTGCCCTCCGCACCCCTGTTGCTGCGCTCTCCTCCACAGCTCCGAAGCTTCCCCCCTCCGCCACCCGCAGTCTCCGCCCGCGAAGGGGCTTCTAGTGTGTGGAAAGCTTTCCTCCTTCACAGCTCCCTCCCACTGGTGCAGGTCCCATCACTATTCTTTTGTCTCTGTTTATTCTTTTTTCTTTTGCCCTACCCAGGTACGTGGGGAGTTTCTTGCCTTTTGGGAGGTCTGAGGTCTTCTGCCAGCGTTCAGTAGGTGTTTTGTAGGAGTTGTTCCAAGTGTAGATGTATTTCTGGTGTATCTGTGGGGAGGAAGGTGATCTCCGCGTCTTACTCTTCCGCCATCTTCCCGATTCCCGCAAATTTTTATTGATGCACATCACCATACAGTACAAAATTCTTTAGTTTGGGGATTACATCAAGGCCACTTAAAAAATATAATTTATTGCAGTTAATTGATGTTACAAGTTGAGAAATCTTTGAACCTGAACAGTGAATGTTTATAAAAATATATTAATGCATAGAGGCAAAAATAAAATAATTGAAATTAATTCCAAAATATTTATACATTTTATTGCATGTTGCATTTCTTCATAAGCATAATATAAAGTAGGAGCTGAATTAAATGTCTATGCTTAAGTGTAAGGTAAATTTAATCAAGTGCTGCATATCAAATTAACATAGAAAATTACAGAGCAAAACACAAATATTTTAAGTCAGTTAATGATAGCATTAGCTAAGAGATTTCATTTTACCTGTTTCAATTAACAATGTAAGTATATTTGCATTTCAGAAATTGCTTCTCTTATGTTGTTATAGTTAGCAATTTGTATCAACACAAGTTTCAGTTATATATATTCTTGTAATCATTTTAATTTTCAAGAGTTGCAGAATTTGATTTCATTGGTCTTTTTAAAAAATTAATTAATTAATTAATTTTTGGCTGCGTTGGGTCTTTGTTGCTGTGCATTGGATTTCTGTAGTTGCAGTGAGCGGGGGCTACTCTTCGTTGCAGTGCACGGGCTTCTCATTGCCATGTCTTCTCTTGTTGCTGAGCACAGGCTCTAGGCGCACAGGCTTCAGTAGTTGTGGCACGCGGGCTCAGTAGTTGTGGCTCATGGGCTTTAGAGCGCAGGCTCAGTAGTTGTGGGGCACGGGTTTAGTTGCTCCGTGGCCTGTGGGATCTTCCCGGACCAGGGCTCAAACCTGTGTACCCTGCATTGGCAGGCGGATTCTTAACCACTGTGCCACCAGGGAAGTCCCTGTTTTCGTTGGTCTTAAGCAAATGCTTCTTGAATTTTATGATTAAATGAGGTAATTGATTTTATCAATTGGATATTGAGTATAGTGAGAGTATAGCTATTAATGGGCGTAGATAAATATGTTTATAAAATTTATAAATATATTCCATTGGTTTTGAGAAACTGTGGAGAAACGTTCTGTTCATTGTAACTGTCCTAAATTTTATGAACTTTACCTCATAAAAGAGGGCAGGAATTTAAAACCTGAGTCAGACTTAGGAAGAATTTATTCAAAAATAAATTAATTTTACTTATTTTTTACCTTTAAAATTTATTTATTTATTTATTTATTTATGGCTGCGTTGGGTCTTCGTTCCTGCGCACAGGCTTTTCTCTAGTTGCGACGAGTGGGGGCTACTATTCGTTGTGGTGTGCGGGGTTCTCATTGCAGTGGCTTCTCTTGTTGCAGAGCATGGGCTCTAGGCGTGTGGGCTTCAGTAGTTGTGGCGCACTGGCTTTAGAGCGCAGGCTCAGTAGTTGTGGCCCACGGGCTTGGTTGCTCCGTGGCATGTGGGATCTTCCTGGACCAGAGCTCAAACCCATGTCTCCTGCACTGGCAGGTGAATTCTTTACCACTCTGCCACCAGGGAGGTCCAAAAACAGATTAATTTTATGTATAGCTTGAGTATTTGTCTTCTGTAAATCACTCCGAGTGTTAATTAGAATTTTTATTCTTCAGGATTCACTGCACACTCCGATGAGGGTACAACATGTGTAATTCAAATGTTAAAAAACATTTATGCGAAGTGGTTGAAGATTTGGGATTTTTCTAGGGAAAATGGGAAAAAATAAGTAATTAAATTAAGAGATCCATATGAGCAGATGTTTTCTTAAGGTGATGCTTCTCAAACTTAAGTGTGCATATGAATCATCTGTTAATTTTGATAAAAAAATGTAGATTCTGATTCACTAGGTCTGGGGTGAGGCCCAAGGTTCTGTATTTCTAACAAACTCTCCCAGGTGATGCCCCTCCTTCTTGTTCGAGAAGCACATTTTGTTTCTAGTTCTTAGTACTCTGTCTCTCTGAAAGCAGTTTAGAGCAAGGTTTACTGGCTATATCACAGCAAAGGAGTTTTATACTGGGAAGCAGCAGAGGCTACCATGCCACTGTACTTCTGTCCAAACAGTATTTCACACTGGGCTCAATTCCTAATGGACATGGCCTGAGGATGGTGGTGGCTTTCGATTTGTCAACAGCTCACAAGTGCACCTAGCCTCCACTCCAATTGTCCAAATGTACAAAAGGGACATTCTCTGCTCCCCTCTTGGCCTTGAGTTGAGAAAAACAGCCACTGCCAACTGTGGCCAGGCAGGGAAGAAGCTGGGGGACTTCTGTTTTGTCTTACCCTTACATCCCCTGCTCATGCCTCTGATGGGCCAAGCCCAGCCAGAAGCCAGAACATAAGAGACCCAGCTGGTGCATTCCATGAAGATTAGTACAGGGCACGGGGAAGGGAACAATTAAATGGAGAGGGAAGCAGAGAATATTCAGCATACCCATTTAAAATACCTTTAATATAGCTCTGTCATGGTATAGCACATACCATGAACTGGTTAGAGCAATATTTTGTAAGAAGTGTATGAATCAGAGTGGGGAGAGGGGTTATCACTTGGGTATAGATATGAGAAAACTTGTTAATTGGTTTTGCCCATTCTCAGCCCCAAAATATTTACTGCCATTGCCAAGTAGGGTCCAATCTGGAAACTCATTTATAACATATCTAGAGGGTCTCTGTAACTTTTATCTTTAGGAAGAGTACAAGAGAATGCTGAATACATTAGATTTAATGGGAACTATAAGCAATTTAATATATAATGAATATTACATAATTATATGCAACCACTATAAATTAAAGAAGTGGGTTCTGATATTACTTTCCAGTTACTAACTCAAGGGACAGATGAAAACTCTTTCTTAGGAGTGACTAAAAGAATGGTCCCTAAGGAAACTTGCTCAAGCCTCTTAGATAGCCTCATCCACCAGAGGGCAGACAGAAGAATCAAGAAGAACTACAATCCTGCAGCCTGTGGAACAAAAACCACATTCACAGAAAGACAGACAAGATGAAAAGGCAGAGGGCTATGTACCAGATGAAGGAACAAGATAAAACCCCAGAAAAACAACTAAATGAAGTGGAGATAGGCAACCTTCCAGAAAAAGAATTCAGAATAATGATAGTGAAGATGATCCAGGACCTCGGATAAAGAATGGAGGCAAAGGTCGAGAAGATGCAAGAAATGTTTAACAAAGACCTAGAAGAATTAAAGAACAAACAAACAGAGATGAACAATACAATACCTGAAATGAAAACTACACTAGAAGGAATCAATAGCAAAATAACTGAGGCAGAAGAACGGATAAGTGACCTGGAAGACAGAATGGTGGAATTCACTGCTGCAGAACAGAAAAAAGAAAAAAGAATGAAAAGAAATGAAGACAGCCTAAGAGACCTCTGGGACAACATGAAACGCAACAACATTCGCATTACAGGGGTCCCAGAAGGAGAAGAGAGAGAGAAAGGACCTGAGAAAATATTTGAAGAGATTATGGTGGAAAACTTCCCTAACATGGGAAAGGAAATAGCCACCCAAGTTCAGGAAGCGCAGAGAGTCCCATACAGGATAAACCCAAGGAGAAACACGCCGAGACACATAGTAATCAAATTGGCAAAGTTAAAGACAAAGAAAAATTATTGAAAGCAGCAAGGGAAAAATGACAAATAACATACAAGGGAACTCCCATGAGGTTAACAGCTGATTTCTCAGCAGAAACACTACAAGCCAGAAGGGAGTGGCATGATATACTTAAAGTAATGAAAGGGAAGAACCTACAACCAAGATTACTCTACCCGGCAAGGATCTCATTCAGATTCGATGGAGAAATCAAAAGTTTTACAGACAAGCAAAAGCTAAGAGAATTCAGCACCATCAAACCTGCTCTACAACAAATGCTAAAGGAACTTCTCTAAGTGGGAAACACAAGTGAAGAAAAGACCTACAAAAACAAACCCAAAACAATTAAGAAAATGGTCATAGGAAGATACATATCGATAATTACCTTAAACGTGAATGGGTTAAATACTCCAACCAAAAGACACAGGCTTGCTGAATGGATACAAAAACAAGACCCATATATATGCTGTCTATAAGAGACCCACGTCAGATGTAGGGACACATACAGACTGAAAGTGAGGGGATGGAAAAAGATATTCCATGCAAATGGAAATCAAAAGAAAGCTGGAGTAGCAATACTCATATCAGATAAAATAGACTTTAAAATAAAGAATGTTACAAGAGACAAGGAAGGACACTACATAATGATCAAGGGAATCAAACCAAGAAGATATAACAATTATAAATATATATGCACCCAACATAGGAGCACCTCAATACATAAGGCAACTGCTAACAGCTATAAAAGAGGAAATCGACAGTAACACAATAATAGTGGGGGACTTTAACACCTCACTTACACCAATGGACAGATTAAAAGGATCATACAACAACACATTAAACAACGCATTAAAAGTATCATACACCATGATCAAGTGGGATTTATCCCATTGATGCAAGGATGCTTCAATATACGCAAATCAATCAATGTGATACACCATATTAGCAAATTGAAGCATAAAAACCATATGATCGTCTCAATAGATGCAGAAAAAGCTTTTGACAAAATTCAACACCCATTTATGATAAAAACTCTCCAGAAAGTGGGCATAGAGGGAACCTACCTCAACATAATAAAGCCCATATATGACAAACCCACAGCCAACATCATTCTCAATGGTGAAAAACTGAAGGCATTTCCTCTAAGATCAGGAACAAGACAAGGATGTCCACTCTCACCACTATTATTCAACATAGTTTTGGAAGTCCTAGCCATGTCAGTCAGAGAAGAAAAAGAAATAAAAGGAATGCAAATTGGAAAAGAAGAAGTGAAACTGTCACTGTTTGCAGATGACATGATACTATACCTAGAAAAACCTAAAGATGCTACCAGAAAACTACTAGAGCTAATCAATGAATTTGGTAAAGTTGCAGGATACAATATGAATGCCCAGAAATCTCTTGCATTCCTATACACTAATGATGAAAAATCTGAAAGAGAAATTAAGGAAACCCTCCGATTTACCATTGCAACCAAAAGAATAAAATACCTAGGAATACACCTACCTAGGGAGAAAAAAGACCTGTATGCAGAAAACTGTAAGACACTGATGAAAGAAATTAAACATGATATCAACAGATGGAGAGATATACCATGTTCTTGGATTGGAAGAATCAATATTGTGAAAATGACTATACTACCCAAAGCAATCTACATATTCAATGCAATTCCTATCAAATTACCAATGGCATTTTTTACAGAACTAGAACAAAAAGTCTCAAAATTTGTATGGAGACACAAAAGACCCCGAATAGTCAAAGCAGTCTTGAGGGAAAAAATGAGAGCTGGAGGAATCAGACTCCCTGACTTCAGACTATACTATAAAGCTACAGTAATCAAGACAACATGGTACTGGCACAAAAACAGAAACATAGATCAATGGAACAAGATAGAAAGCCCAGAGATAAACCCACACACCTATGGTCAACTAATCTATGACAAAGGAGTCAAGGATATACAACGGAGAAAAGACAGTCTCTTCAATAAGTGGTGCCGGGAAAACTGGACAGCTACATGTAAAAGAATGAAATTAGAACACTCCCTAACACCATACACAAAAATAAACTCAAAATGGATTAAAGACTTAAATGTAAGGCCAGACACTATCAAACTCTTAGAGGAAAACACAGGCAGAACACTCTATGACATACATCACAGCAAGATCCTTTTTTGACCCACCTCCTAGAGAAATGGAAATAAAACCAAAAATAAACAAATGGGACCTAATGAAACTTCAAAGCGTTTGCACAGCAAAGGAAACCATAAACAAGACCAAAAGACAACCCTCAGAATGGGAGAAAATATTTGCAGACGAATCAATGGGCAAAGGATTAATCTCCAAAATATATAAACAGCTCATGCAGCTCAATGTTAACAAAACAACAACCCAATCCAAAAATGGGCAGAAGACCTAAATAGACATTTCTCCAAAGAAGACATACAGGTGGCCAAGAAGCACATGAAAAACTGCTCAACATAACTAATTATTAGAGAAATGCAAATCAAAACTACAATGAGGTATCGCCTCACACCAGTTAGAATGGGCATCATCAGAAAATCTACAAACAGTAAATGCTGGAGAGGGTGTGGAGAAAAGGGAACCTTCTTGCAGTGTTTTTGGGAATATAAATTGATACAGCCACTATGGAGAACAGTATGGAGGTTCCTTAAAAAACTAAAAACAGAATTACCATATGATCCAGTAATCCCACTACTGGGCATATACCCAGAGAAAACCATAATTCAAAAAGACACATGCAGGCTTCCCTGGTGGTGCAGTGGTTGAGAGCCCGCCTGCTGATGCAGGGGACACGGGTTCGTGCCCCGGTCCGGGAAGATCCCACATGCCGTGGAGCGGCTGGGCCCATGAGCCATGGCCGCTGAGCCTGCGCGTCCGGAGTCTGTGCTCCGCAACGGGAGAGGCCACAACAGTGAGAGGCCCGCGTACCGCAAAAAAAAAAAAAAAAAAAAGACACATGCACCCCAATGTTCAGTGCAGCACTATTTACTATAGCCAGGTCATGGAAGCAACCTAAATGCCCATCAACAGATGAATGGATAAAGAAGATGTGGTACATATATATAGTGGAATATTGCTCAGCCATAAAAAGGAACGAAATTAGGTCATTTGTTGAGACGTGGATGTATCTAGAGACTGTCATACAGAGTGAAGTAAGTCAGAAGGAGAAAAACAAATATCGTATATTAATGCATATATGTGGAACTAGAAAAATGGTACAGATGAACTGGTTTGCAGGACAGAAATTGAGACACAGATATAGAGAACAAACGTATGGACACCAAGGGGGGAAAGCGGCGGGGGAGTGGTGGTGGTGATGTGATGAATTGGGTGATTGGGATTGACATGTATACACTGATGTGTATAAAATGGATGACTGATAAAAACCTGCTGTATAAAAAAATAAAAACAAACAAACAACAAAGAAAAAAAACCCAAAACAAAACAAAAGAATGGTCCCTGGTCTGCTAAGACTGGATTTCTCTCTTTCATGACCCACTCTACTAGTTAGGATGTACCTTCTGCTGCCTATAACAGAAATGGAAATTAAGAATGGTTTAAACAAGATAGAAAAATATTTTTCTTTTAGGTAATAGTCCCTGGCAACACTGGTCTACATGGCTGTACAGGGATCCAGTTCCCTTCAATCTTCTTGCTCTTCTGTCTCTCTTCTGTGTTTGTTTATGCAGTTCCAGATGGCTTGCCATAATATTCATGTTCCAGACAGTAGAATAGAAGAAGCCATAGGAGGGAGGGAACTAAAATATGCTTCTCCTTTTAAGGGTGAGAACTAAAGTTTGCACATGTAACTTCTCTTCACACCTTAATGGCCAGAACTTTATCACATGGCCATATATAGCAGCAAAAGAGGCTCAGAAATTCAGCCTTTAGTTGGGCAACCATAATCAGCATAAACATTTTTTAAACATTTATTTATTTATTTTTGGTTGCATTGGGTCTTTGTTGCTGCACGTGGGCTTTAGTTGTGGCGAGTGGGCACTACTCTTCATTGCGGTGTGCGGGCTTCTCACCGCGGTGGCTTCTCTTGTTGCGGAACACAGGCTCTAGGTTCATGGGCTTCAGTAGGTGTGGCTTGTGAGCTGTAGAGCGCAAGCTTAGTAGTTGTGGCGCACGGGCTTAGTTGCTCCACGGCATGTGAGATCTTTCCAGACCAGGGCTTGGACCCGTGTCCCCTGCATTGGCAGTTGGATTCTTAATCACTGCGCCACCAGGGAAGCCTAGCATAAACATTTGATTACATCAAAAATGGATCACAGATACAAATGTAAAATGCAAAACTATAAACCTCCTAGAACATAGCATAGGAGAAATTCTGGATAACCTAGGGTTTGGCAATGACTTTTTAGATAAAACACCAAAGACACAATCCATGAAAGAAAGAATTGATAAGCTGGTCTTCATTAAAATTAAAAATTTCTGCTCTGTAGGAGACACTATCAAGAGAAAAAAAGGGAAGCCACAGACTGGAAAAAATATGTATTTTACTTATATTATAAAAAATATGGTAAAGGACTGTTATCCAGAATATGCAAAGAACTCTTAAAACTCAACAATAAGAAAAGAAACAGCCAGATTTAGAAATGGGCCAAAGTCCTTACAGACACATCACCAAAGAAGACATATAGATGGCAAGTAAGCATATGAAAAGATGATCCACATCATATGCCATCAGGGAAATGCAAATTAATACAATGAGATACTACTACACACCGATTAGAATAACCCAAGTCTGGAACACTGGCAGTGTCAAAAACTGGTGAGGCTGTGGAGCAACAGGAACTCCCATTAATTGCTGGTTGGAATGCAAAATGGTACACTTTGTATGACAGTTTGGTGGTTTCTTATAAAACTAAACACACTCTTATACAATTCAGCAGTTGCATTCCTTGGTATTTATTCAAATGAGTTGAAAATTGTATGTCCACACAAAAACCTGCTCACAGATGTTAGTAGCAGCTTAATCCATAATTGCCGAAATGTGGGAAGCAACCAAGATGTCCTTCAGTAGGTGAGTGGATAAATAAACTGTGGTACTTTGAAACAATGAAATATTATTCAGTGCTAAAATGAAATGAGCTATCAAGCCATGAAAGATGTGGGGGAAACTTAAATGCATATTATTTACTGAAATAAACCAATCTGAAAAGGCTACATACTGTATTATTTCCAACTATATGACATTCTGGAAAAGGTAAAACTATGACAGTAAAAGGATCAGTGGTTGCCAGGGGTTAACGAGGAGGGTTGGCAGAATAGACAGAGCACAGAGGATTTTTAGGGCAGTAAAAATACTTTGTATGATACTATAATGGTGGATATATGTCATTATACATTTGTAGGGACCTATAAAATGTAGAACACCAAGAGTAAACTGTAATTTAAACTATGGACTTTGGGTGATAATGATGTGTAGCTTCTTCAGTTGTAACAAACGTACACTCAGGTGGGGCATGTTGATAATGGGGATAATGTGCATGTGGGGGCAGAGAATATATGGGAAATCTTTGTACCTTCCCTACAGTTTTGTTGTAAACCTGGAACTGCTCTAAAAAACAAGGCCTATTAAAAAAAAAAGATACTCGGTGGGAAGAGCCCATAGATTAAGGCAGGGTGACCTCAGAGGTAATCTAATTTAATTCATTCATTTTGCATTTGGGAAGAGTGAGGCCCAGAGAGGGTGAATGACTTGCCTGACATCACACAACCAATTACAGTATAACCAGAACGACTCTTGACTGAGGGATCCCTTTTTGGGGGCATGAAAGATAACCATGACTCCACAGTTGAGCAGAATCTCTATCTGACAAGATCATCCCCAATCTTCAAGGCCTGACACAGCTCATTAGCTCTCTGGGAGTCTTGAGCAAGTTTCTGTGTATTTCCATGGCGTCCTCATGGCCACCATTTTCACATGGAGAACATGAGGCACAATGAGCCTGCTGTCATGCTGAGGTTCCACAGATAGTAAGAAGCTATCCAGAGCCTGGGTGCTAGGTCTCTTGATTTCATTCCTTACTGTCCCCATCTCCCTCTTTCCAGAAAAGAGACCTTCCTCTTTCACTTACATGTATAATGTTGAGCAACCACTCAAGGCACAAGATTCTCCATTATGCACTGGCAGCACCACAGACAAGGCACCTCCCTGCAACCGTTTCTCATGCCACGACACACAGCTTTTTCCCCTGTGCTTCTGGAGCTTTCCTATATCAGTCATGGCCACTACCAAAAAACTGTATTACATAAAAGAAAAGGAGAGCAGATGTTGGGGGACAGCCAGCAGCCCCTCCCATACTTGGGTTCCTGTGATCTTCCTCTGGATCTTTTGCTGTCATTGCCACATAGCCATCACGCTTGGAAAGTCACCTGCTTGTATCAGGGCTCTTGGTATTTGTGGGAAATGCTCAGTATTTGACCCACATTTAGATATTTTTTTTGGCATTGTATTTCATTTAATTAATTAGTTAATTAATTTTTAATTGGGGTATAGTTGTTTTACAATGTTGTGTTAGTTTCTACTGTACAGTGAAGTGGAGTTCCCTGTGCTATACAGCGGGTTCTCATTAGTTATCTATTTAATACATATTAGTGTGGATATGTCAATCCCAGTCCCCCAATTGAAATTTTAAATGTTGTAATCTTTGTATTGCTAAGGAAATTTAAAAGTTTTGCTTCTTGCCAATATATTGTGCCTGCTGCTGTACCTTTTTAACTGGAAATTGTTTCTCGTTCTGTCTGTAGAACCTGCAGCTTTTGTCTGTTACATTCACCTGACCACCCTATTTTCTCGTTTCTTTAGTCGAATGCTGCTTACTGTTTTTATGTTTGACCAGCAGTTTTGCTCCTTTGTATGAGGATGTTTTGGTTATTTCTTTGTTTATTCCTTCAGGAATATTTATTGTGTCTACTATGCCCTGGGCAGAATATTAATTATTGGGTAGTGGACAGGACAGGCACAGTTTTTGTCCTCATGAAATTTATGGTACAGTGGGGGAGGAAAAAATAAACATTATATAATATACATATGTATACATATATACACAAACCACACATGTATATGTACATATATACATGAATATATACACATATATCTTAGAAATGTTGCGAATTGCCTTAAATAAAAAGAAAGGATGGAGTCAGAGTAAATAATGGAGATAAATATAATTTAGTTTGGGTGGGAAGGTCAGGAAAGGGTTCCCTGAAGACATGACACTTAAGCTGAGACCTAAAAGATAAGAAGGGATGAACTGGGGGAAGAGAGGGGAGAAGAGTAGGCTAGGCAGAGAGAAGAGCATGGATTAATGTTCTGAGGAGGGAAAGAGCTTAATAAAAATTGGGAAAAGTGAAAATAGGTGAGTTTTAATGGAACAACGTGGAGAGTGGTGGAAGATGAGGTTAAAGAGGTTGGCACAAGCTTGAAATTCATGGAAAGCTATGGATGTCATTTTGAATTTTATTCTAAGTGCAGTGGAAATTTGAAGAACTTTAGGAGAATAACAATGATGTAGCTTACATTAAAAATTCCTTTGGCTGCCTTTCGGAAAGTGGAGAGCAGGAAGGCCAGAGTGGGAGCACAGAGACCAACTCAGAGACTATCAGGATAGTCCAGGAGCATGATGATGGTTGCTTGATCTAGAGTGGTAGTGGTAGAGATGTGTTTGAATCATATTTTGGGGGTAGGTTTAGCGGGATATGGCAATGGGCTGAATATTGTAGATGAGGAAGAAGAAAGAATCAATAATGTCTGTCAGGTTTCTAAGTTTATCAATGGGCTGGATGGTGGTGGCTTTTTCCTGGATGGGTAAGAGTGAAAGTGGAATAGGTTTTGCAGAAAGATGAAGAGAAAGTTTGTGATTGGGTCTGGACTGAAAATAGCCTTATCTAATGGGTTAAAATCTACTCGTGGACACAGCAGGTCAAGGGTTTATGGTTAATCATAGTGCCTTGATTTTAAGATGCCATAAGTTTTAAGGCGCTGAATTGATTTAACATCAGCTTTTCATAAAGAAAGGAATGCTATCATATTAAATCTGTACATGGATGTAACACACATCTCAACTGAACTGTTAGAATGTGGAAAATACATCTTAGATTTGAGGAAATTTAATATTTCAAGCCCACTACCACATAAAGTACAATTGTAAATAAAGGATAATAATAATGGATAGACCCAAATAAAAAGTTTATTTTTAATTTCTAAAGAGCTTCAGGAAATCCTTTCACAACTTTGCAGAAATGGATATCCATTTGTCTATCGGATGTCTTTACACAAATGTCTCATGAATACCTCAAGGTGCTGTGTGTTTGAAATGGAATTCACTCTTTCCCATTAATCCCAAATCTGCTTCTCTTCCTAAACCTCCTATTTTGGTTAATGGTGCCACCATCCTCTCAGTTTTTCTTTCTTTCATTTATTCATCCATTCAACATATATTTTTTGAGCTCTGACTAGCAGTTAGGTACTTTGTTTTCATATCCCTTTTTATATCTCTTATCTTTCTGAGGGATTAGAGTTGCGGTAGCTTGGGCATGTGACATGCTTTGGCCAATGGGACGTAGTAAATGTGATACAAGTGGACACTTAAAAAGTACTTGCACAATGGGGTTTGACCTCTCTTGCTGCTCTTGGGAACTTTGTGATTATCACTGTGTGAATAAGCTTAGGCTAGCCTGCTGGAATGATGAGAGTTATGTAGCCAAGCTCTTCTTATTATCCCGTCTGACGTCAAGTCAACAGTCAGACATGTGAATGAGGCCAGTCTAGATCACCTAACCCAGCCAGGCTGGCCCAGACCAGAAGAAATGCCAAGGCAATTCACAGAAGTATAATAATACATGTTAGTAGTTTTAAACACTAAGTGGTGAAACGGTTTGTTATGCAGCAAAATCTAACCAATAAGAGTCGTGGACTATTTCCTTAGTAACTCTGTAGGAGTGGGTGGGTGAAGGAGTCTGGTTTCACGTCTGTGTTCTGACATTTACATTTAGATACCTCAAGCAAGGAGAGTCCCATTCCAACATCCTATGATGTTAGACATTAGCGTCTCCAGTTTTACAGAAGGAAAAACAGATCGTCGCGGAAGTAAAGTGGCTTGTCCAAGGTCACACGTAAAGTTGGAGAGCTATGATTTGAACTCAGTTCTTTTTGAATCCAAAACCCTTGCTTTTTTCTGTAATATCAAATTATATATTTCTCTAATATTCCCTCAAATTTTCTGGATTAATGTTAAAGGATATAGCATGATTCCACATATGCTAAGATGTTTCCAAATAACTTTTATGTTTCTGCAAAACAAAACAAAGCAAGATCAAAACTCCCCAAATCATGTCATATTGTGCATTTTGTGTGGTTAAGAGACTCTTAGCTAGAATAGTACTTAATACATTTCAATTTCAAAGCACTGGATTTGTAATCTGCTTTTAATTAGACAGATGTATGTATTTACATGTTCTTATATAAATAAACATCTGTGCAGTGCACTGTAAGTACTTGAGATGATTACATTTTCACTTAAGGAAGAGTCCCTTCATTCTGTGCCTACAACCTGTTTACTTATCCTCTTATACTTCCATTTCATATTCATGCTCAGCCCTAAATGGGCTCATACTGCGTTTCTCTTCTTAGTTTCCTTTGTGTAGCATCAGTTACTACAGAGAATGAAGTAGATCCTGTGGGGTGCACAAGCTCCTGCCTGGATATAAATTAGGAACCTAAAAATATTTAAAATATATATTATATTCATTTATACTATATTATCATATTTATAATAGCTTCAATTTTTAAAATACAAACTGTGGGCCTTTAATTCTAAAAGGCAAAACATATGCTTGAATATATAGTACAATACACTGATTTTTTCCATTTTTATTATTGTTTAAGTATAAATATGCTCAATTACACATGTAGAATATAAATTTTCAATGGCCAAAACTTGAAGGTGGAGTGGGGACTGAAATTAGTCTCTATCTTGAACTCAGTTTATAGCAGAAAATGTAATTTAGTCAGTTCTAGGTAAACTCAGTCCCTTCTAGTTTCTGTTTTTCTGTGTCTTTTTCAAGTTAAAACTGTGAGTTTTCCATCATTCAGTTTTCTCCATGAGCTCCTAATTCCATTCTACTTCTGTTACGGAGTTTCATCTTAATATAATTTATTTTATCTTTAGATGTATGTTACTTCTCTGCCAAAATATACATAAATGGTTTAAAAATTTTCTGTGTCCTTCATGGGGCTGAAAGTGTTAAAACAGTGGCTTTAAATTTAAATTAAATTTCTTTCACAGGCACTTCCCTTAAAGTCTTTGCACATTTAATCCCATTTTGGCATCTGTTCTTGAGAGGACCTGGACTAACACATCTGTCTTTCACTTATTGATTCATAGGAATCCTTTCTATAGTCTCGACATAAGCCCTTTGTTTTTTATATGTATTACAAGTATCTTTTCCCAGTCTGAGGCTTGCCTTTTCACTCTTTTGCTGATGTCTTTTGATGAAAAGGTGTTCTGAATTTTAATGCAATACAACTTATTAATGGTTATTATTTTTTTATGTTTAGTTTAAAAATGTTATTGCCTCAAACGTATGGACACCAAGGGGGGGAAAGCGGCGGGGGGTGGTGGTGGTGGTGGTATGAATTGGGAGATTGGGATTGACATGTATACACTGATGTGTATAAAATGGATGACTAATAAGAACCTGCTGTATAAAAAAATAGAAGAAAATTCAAAAATTCAAAAAAAATGTTATTACCTCATGCCTGGATCATGAAGTTAATTTCCTACCTTCTAGAAGACTTATTGTTTTTTTTAGATTTCTGAATTTATTTTTGTATATTGTGTGAGAATGGAGTCAAGTTTGTTATATTTTCCATGTAGATATTAATTTGACTAAGAAGCATTTATTGAAAATGCCACCCTTCTCCTCTGATCTGCAGTACCACCTTTGTCATAAATCAAGGGTCTTTATATGTGTGAGAGTTTGTTTCTGGACTCTCAACTCTGTTCCATTGTTCTATTTTTCTGTCTTTGTGCCAATACCATGATGTCTTAATTTCGGTAGTTACAGCGTAAGTTGATGTCCAATAGACTGAGTTCTCCCACATTATTTTTCAAGAGTGTGTTGGTTGTTTGATTTCTATATACTAGTTTATGCCCTTATTTTTTCCCTAACTCTACTTTTTGTTGTAATTTGCTCTTCTTTTTCTAACTTCTTGAGGTAATGCTTAGATCATTGTTTTTCAGGCTTTCTAATAGATGCCTTTAAGTTTATGTTACCCCTTAAGCATAGCTTTAGTTGCATCCATAGGTTTTGATACATTGCTTGTTTGTTTGTTTTCTGAAATTATCGTTCAGTTGAAAATACTTTCTGATTTTTGTCATTATTGCTTCTTTGAATCATGGGTCATTTAATTAATTGCTACTTAATTTCCAAATATATGAAAGATTTTCTAGTTATCTTTGTTATTTATTTCTAGCTTAATTCTATTGTGATCAGAGAACATACATTTGGTATATGATCAGCTTCTTAAATTTTTTTTTTTTTTTTTTTTGCGGTATGTGGGCCTCTCACCGTTGTGGCCTTTCCCGTTGCGGAGCACAGGCTCCGGACGCACAGGCTCAGCGGCCATGGCTCACGGGCCCAGCCGCTGTGCGGCACGTGGGATCTTCCTGGACCGGGGCACGAACCCGCGTCCCCTGCATCGGCAGGCGGACTCTCAACCACTGCGCCACCAGGGAAGCCCCTTCTTAAATTTTAATTAAATTTAAATAATACATTAAATTAAATTAATTCTATATAGAATTAAACAATATTAAATTATTAAAATAATAAACTTTAATAGTTGTTTTATATAGTTGTATTCTTTTATGTGTACCTACATATTTATTCATGTGTTTAATTTTCATTCTTTTTTATAGCTTCTTCCACCTAAGAATATTTTACTTGTGATTGAATATCATGATAGTGAAGATCTGTTAGTGATAAATTGATTCTTCTAGTGTATGTCTAAAAATGTTTTTATTTTACCTTAATTTTTGAAAGTGGGATAAAATTTCAGGTTAGGGTCAGCACTTTAAAATTTTAATTACATTGATTTATGGCTTCCATTGTTTTGTTGAGAAGTTGGTTGTCAGTCTTATAGCTGCTTCTGTGAAATGAACCTGTTTGTTATATCTATCTGTAGTAGGACTTTCCTTTTTGTCTATGGCTTTAACAAGTTTTCTGTGATGTGCCTAGGATGTTGTATTATGGTTCTTCAGAGAAACAGAACCTGTAAGATCTATCTATCTAGATACACATCTATAGATATCTATCTATATCATCTATGTCTATCTTACATCTATATCTATAAATAGATATAGTAATATTCCATTTTTCCCAGTCCAGGAGGGGATCTTCCTGGACCGGGGCACGAACCTGTGTCCCCTGCATTGGCAGGTGGACTCTCAACCACTGCGCCACCAGGGAAGCCCGCACATACACTTTTGATTTTTTTATTTTTCCTTCAGTAAAGCTCAGAAGTTCTCAAATTTTAGGGGGCCTCAGAATCAGTTTGTGTGTAGTACACAGCATACCATTTGTTACAGGCAGTAAACTAATTATTATGAGTAATTTAAGGGATTTTCAAAAGTGATTTTTACTATATGCAATATTTGCTTTGCATGTTGAATTTAGTGACTAAATCCCAAGTAACTCTCCTCTGTAGGCTTAAAAACATCATCATGGCATGAAGGGTTGAAGGTAGTAAGGTGGAGAAAAGGGAAATGGAGACATGAGTATTCGATTTTGGAGGGTAGAAAATTTAGCAAATACAGAGAAGAATAATGTAGAAAAGCAATCAGCGTTAACTTCACCACCCCAGAGATGATTACTTTTAATATTTCGGAATATATTCTCCTAGCTTTATTTATTAATTTAATAAACATAAGATAATAATTTGCATATTATTCTGTAGCCTCCTCATTAATCTGTACTGGGTTACAAACCTTGTGTGCCATCTCAGGTTTCTTTAACCATTTCCTTTTTTCTGCCCTTTTGATTAATGCTCCATCTGCACTGAGTTATCCTCCACATTCAGACTGAGAAGAAATATTACAGTGGGTTGTAGGATCTGGTTTCTTGATCAGCTGCCCACGGGTCATTTGGTATTACTGGGGAATGTGCGAAATGGGAGCGGGAAATGAGTGATAAGGAGCTTGTCAGATAGAATTTGCCTCCTTCCTTTCTCCTCTGGAGTGCTCTGAAGTACCTACGAGTCCTTCTAGCAAAGCTTCTAGAGAAGTCCTATGTGCTGAGCGAATGCGTCTGCTGAGTGTATTACTGTGTCTCCTCGTGGTTCCTTGTGAAGGCAGTCATCATGCTAAGTAATTGCATGTTTTGCATTTTTCCTTATCTTGCTCCTTACCTCATCCCTTTTTTCCTCACTCTTACTGCCCAAGTTTGCACCTCCCAAATAAAGTTTAATGTCTTAATCCTTGCCTCAGGTTCTGATTTCTTCATGACCTGGGATAAGGTGGCACAAGCTTAACTATATATTGTGCATATTTTCTTAAATCATTTTTGGCATCTCATAAATTATTTTTATGTATTTTTATTTTAATAATAAAATAATTTTTGGAGAAATGTACACATCTTACGTTCAGTGAGCATACAAATATATACACATGTGTGGCATCCCAATCAGATTTGGAATGTTTCTGTCACGCAAGAAAGTTCCTTTTTCCCATCATTAAATATTATTCACTAATATCCTAGCTATAATTGTCCAGTGCTTCCTTGTTGAGAAATCAGTGCTGAAACTGGGGTTTCAGAGTTGTAGTGGAAAGAGCAATGAACTGTGAATAGTGAGACATAGGTTTAAGTCCAATTGTCATAAAAAATTAGCTAGGGTGACCTTGAAAGAGTCGTTAAAATGCTTTGGATCTGCTTCATTATATGTCAAACAGAAGGGTCAAATTAAATAACTCTTATTGTTCCTTCAATTTTAACATTCCAAGCCTCAGCTGTACTTTGGGAAGCCCCTTTTCTTCTTTCTCATGAGCGTAGTAGTTGGATGCTTCTTAAAGCAACCCCTTTGCACCAGGAGTCACCATCTAGAGCCAATTCAGTCATCTTATGTGGAAATAGTGACATTATGTTTTGGGTTCTACCCAGAGTTTCGGTGACTGTTGGTGTAGCCTCCTTTGAGATGTTTGGGGGGATTTCCTTCACACTCAACCTCCCTTGATATCTCAATGAAATGAGAGCGACCTGTCATATAATCAATGAAAGTCTTCCTTGGGCCACAGCAAGGTAAAGTGCCACTTTGTCCCTTCTCAGGCTTTCCTTTTAGGTTGTGAGTAGTGAGGTGAGGGTTTACTTGGGGATCAAGTATGTACTGAATGATTATGCTTCTCTTTGATGAATAACATAGAGGTCACCCAAGACTGTAAGAATAGCTTTTCTGCAGGGCACATAGAGGTGTGTTCTTGTGTATTGCATGAAGGTGTTTAAGAGGAGGATACCATGTGGCCTAGAGTTCACATACACACACACACTTCATTTTATTTATAGTTAAGTTATAAAAACAACCGTCTCATTTTCCACTCAAATTTTTTTAAATACGATTACTAGGATCGGGCTTCCCCAGTGGCGCAGTGGTTGAGAGTCTGCCTGCCGATGCAGGGGACACGGGTTCGTGCCCCGGTCCGGGAAGATCCCACATGCTGCGGAGCGGCTGGGCCCGTGAGCCATGGCCGCTGAGCCTGCGCGTCCGGAGCCTGTGCTCCGCAACGGGAGAGGCCACAACAGCGAGAGGCCCGCGTACCGCAAAGAAAAAAAAAAAAATTCCTAGGATCGAACAGTTGGAACTTGGCAGCAGTTTCATGTTTGCTTGGATTGTCTCATGTAAATTGATTGGAGTCTTGTTTGTGTTCTCTCAAAGAATAAATTATTGGCCATTTAAGTGCATAGTGTAGGATTTAATATGGATAGGGCATTTCTACTATAATTTGGTTTGGGATGATTCATACTAGTTGGAAATTTTTAAATAATGTTCACTTCTGAATACCTAATTTGTCACTTTTTTAAGCATTCCCAGAGAGTCATAAGCATTCATGAGATTTATTATTAGCTGTTCTATTTATGACTGGGATTCTAAACTATTTTTGAATTAAGGAAGAAACAGTAGAATGCATAATCTCCAATAGTTTGATCTTGAGAAAATGATAATAACATTTACTTAGGTAAACTTCCACAAGAGAACAGCAAATGAGGGCTTCCCTGGTGGCACAGTGGTTAAGAATACGCCTGCCAATGCAGGGGACACGGGTTCAAGCCCTGGTCCGGGAAGATCCCACATGTCGCGGAGCAACTAAGCCCGTGCGCCACAGCTACTGAGCCTGCACTCTAGAGCCCGTGAGCCACAACTACTGAGCCCACAAGCCACAACTACTGAAGCTCACATGCCTAGAACCTGTGCTCTGCAACAAGAGAAGCCATGGCAATGAGAAGCCCGTGCACCGCAACGAAGAGTAGCCCCTCCCTCGCCACAACTAGAGAAAGCCCATGCGCAACAAAGACCCAATGCAGCCAAAAATAAATAAGTAAAATAAATTTATTTTAAAAAAAAGAGAACAGACAATGAGTACTTTAATATACACCATAAAAAATCCAGTTTCTCATAGTTTTATTAGTGCTATTTGCAAGTGGTTTATAAAAATTCATTGGTGCCCTTCAGAAGAAGATCAGTATTACCCCTTTTTGGGTAACTATTTTCATTTTTGAAATTTTCTTTATTTCTAGGTAATCATTGTTGTCTTCCTGCTATGTTCTCTAGGTGATTTTTCCCCGTACATGGATGGAATTGCCCTGTTCTAGTTATACTTCAAAATGCTAGTCCATTTACAGGATAATAGCCCAAATTAAGTGGGAAGTATTTGACCACAACCCAGAGGAAACTAACCATGCCACAGCTCACATAAGCCATGACCTTGGCCTCTTTCCTACTTTGGGGACAAGAAATATTCTCTTTTCCTTTATCATACAAAGGGATTAGAAAGGGAAAGGAGAGAAGTGAATTGCTCTGATAGATTGTATTATTGTTCCCAAATACTAGCTCCCTTACTGATGAGAAGTTTTTATGTTTTTGCTTGTTGGCATTTGTGTTGCTGTGCCATCTTTTTTTTTTTTTTTTTTGCGATACGCGGACCTCTCACTGTTGTGACCTCTCCCGTTGTGGGGCACAGGCTCCGGACGTGCAGGCTCAGCGGCCATGGCTCACAGGCCTAGCTGCTCCGCGGCATGTGGGATCTTCCCGGACCAGGGCACGAACCCGTGTCCCCTGCATCGGCAGGCGGACTCTCAACCACTGCGCCACCAGGGAAGCCCTGCTGTGCCATCTTGAAGGCAGAGTTTATAATACTACTACATTGACTTTAGGCTTGGACATGTGATGTAATTTAGCCAATGGAATGTGAGTAGACGTGATGTGTGCCACATCTGAGCATCACGCACGTCCATCATCTCTCTTGCTTGTTCTCTTTGCCATTAAAATGGGTATGTCCCAAGTAGGGGCGTCTCCTGGAGTCTGGACCCCGGAATGAAATCACATATGGAATTGCAGCAGCACACCTGCAAGTGCAACATGATATGAGCAAGGAATAAATGCTTGTTGTTGTAATCTTGAGATATTTGAGACTGACTGTTTTACAGCAGAGCTGACATTAATACACTTGCTCTCTCAAGGTATGAAGGGTCCTTGGGATATTTTAGGGTAGGAAGTGGAAATATTATATGTAAAGAGGGAAGAGATATGGGAACATATGTATATGTATAACTGATTCACTTTGTTATAAAGCAGAAACGAACGCACCATTGTAAAGCAATTATACGCCAATAAAGATGTAAAAAAAAAAGAAATATTATATGTATATTTTGCTATGTGGCTTCAAAACGTTAAGGGACCTGAGACATTATTTACACTGGTGGCTTTGAAACTTTTTGATGACAACCTACAATTAAAAAAATAATTTTACATTATAATTTAGTACAATCAAACATATATGTTCATGTATGTGTATGTAGACATGGTATATATGGAAATAAATATACATTATATATGTAAATAGCTATATACATGGAAATAGATTTTAAGAAACAATTCTTACTCTTAAGTGTACTCTAATATTTTCTAGTTTTCTGTTCGGGTTTATTTCTTTTAAAATGCTGCTTTTGATATGCTCAATCAATTTTACAGTTCACCAATGAGTCTTAATTTGCAGGTCAAAAAAATCACTGATTTAGAGAAAACTCTTCATTATAAAATGATGACGAGCTAAAAAGAGAGTGTACTTACAGTTACACTGCCATTATTTGGAACTTGGCAAAATTTAGATGTACTTGTAAAGTTCACACACTCAAAATATTTTTATCTATTTTTAAGGGAAGAATGGAGGCCACTAAGCTATGAAATAAAGAGAATTAAAGCTTGTCACTGCTTTACACATAGCAACTGATACATGAGCATAAAAATGAGCAGTTGATAAAATTAAGGTCAAAAGATACACGTGTAATCCATTTTGAGTTTATTTTTGTGTATGGTGTTAGGGAGTGTTCTAATTTCATTCTTTTACATGTAGCTGTCCAGTTTCCCAGCACCACTTATTGAAGAGACTGTCTTTTCTCCATTGTATATCCTTGCCTCCATTATCAAGCAGCTCAATATCAAAAAAACAAACAACCCAATCCAAAAATGGGCAGAAGACCTAAATAGACATTTCTCCAAAGGTATACAGGTCACCAACAAACACATGAAAGAATGCTCAGCATCACTAATCGTTAGAGAAATGCAATTCAAAACTACAATGAGGTACCACCTCACACCGGTCAGAATGGCCATCATCAAAAAATCTACAAACTATAAATGCTGGAGAGGGTGTGGAGAAAAGGGAACCCTCCTGCACTGTTGGTGGGAATATAAATATGATTATATTTTAAATGGCTGATTCAATACCAACCAGTTTTGCTATGCCAAACTGTTGCAAACTTTCCCACTCTGCCAGGATAATACTAATAAACTGGAAATTACCTGAACCTTAAAAAAACCCCATAAAACAAAACAAAACAATAACAACAACAAAACACAAAAAAGCAATTCTGCCAGTGATACTCTGGATCCTATCACGCTTATCTTCTTAAGCCCTTGCTCCTTCACTTATGCTTTTTCTTTCCTGCAATATATATTTCTGTTTGTCTTATTTGGATCATTCGCCCAGCATATATGCTGTGGTCTAGCCATCTTAAGAACCACTCTGCCCCTCAAAAAAGAAAACCCAATATTGGCTCTGCATCTTTCTTCAGGTACTAAATTACTCCTTTGTTTTACTTTACAGCGAAGTGCTCTAAAGCAGTCTACAGATACTGTCTCACTTCTTCACTTCTCATTTACTTTTTCAAAGTTTAATTTGGTTTTTATTTTTGTCAAATGTATACATATCCATTGTTAATAATTCAAATAATTCTACAAGGCTTGCTCTGAAAAATAGCTTGTTCCACCTAGCCACCGCCATTTCTCACTTCCTAGAAGCAAACACTTAACTCTTTCAGTTCATTCTATTGGTATTTATGTCCATATCTAAATAACATGCTCACATTGTTATGTATCATTATCCCCCATTATCAACATTCTCCACCAGAGTGGTACATTTGTTATAATTGATGAACCTACATTGACAGATCATCAGTCAAAGTCCATAGTTTACTTTAGGGTTCACTCTTCGTTTTGTACACTATATGGGTTAGGATAAATATATAATGACATGAGTCATTATGGTATCATACAGAGTATTTTCACTGCTCTAAAAATCCTTTGTGGGGAATTCCCTGGTGGTCCAATGGTTAGGACTCTGAGCTTCCACTGCAGGGGGTACAAGTTCCATCCCTGGTCAGGGAACTAAGATCCTACAAGCTGAGAGGCACGACCCAAAAAAAAAAAATCCTTCGCGTTCTTCCTATTCATTCCTCCCCACCCTTTCCTACATGTTATCTAAATAACATGCTTACACAACCTAAGTGTCAACTGACAGATGAATGGATAAAGAAGAGGTGGTGTGTATATATATATATATATATATATATATACATATATATATATATATACACACACACACACAATGGAATACTACTCAGCCATAACAAGAATGAATTTTTGGCATTTGCAGCAACATGGATGGACTTGGAGGGCATCATGCTAAGTAAAATAAGTCAGACAGAGAAAGATAGATGCTGTATGATATCACTTATATGTGGAACCTAAAAACCACAACAGACTAGTGAATACAAAAAAGAAGCAGACTCACAGATAGAACAAGCTAGTGGTTACCAGTGGGGAGAGGGAAGGAGGGAGGGGCAATAGAGGGGTAGGGGTTAAAAAAAGGGTTATTATGAGATTATATGAAATCATGTGTGTGAAACTTTTGAAAATTGTGAAGCACTATAGAATTTACTTTTTTCTGTTGAATTTTTATTTTTAATTTTTAAAATTTATTTTAATTTTAAATTTTTATTGGAGTATAGTTGATTTACAATGTTGTGTTAGTTTCAGGTGTACAACAGTGAATCAGTTATACATATACATATATCCACTCTTTTTTTTAGATTCTTTTCCCTTATAGGTCATTACAGAGTATTGAGTAGAGTTCCCCATGCTATACAGTAGGTCCTTATTTGTTATCTATTTTATTTATAGTAGTGTGTATATGTCAATCCCAGTCTTCCAATTTATTCGCCCCCTCCTTACCCACTGGTAACCTAAGTTTATTTTCTACATCTGTAACTCTATTTCTGTTTTCTAGATAAGTTCATTTGTACCCTTTTTTTTTTAAAGGGCGTATGCGTTTTTTTTTAAAGAAGATGTTGGGGGTAGGAGTTTATTAATTAATTAATTTATTTTTGCTGTGTTGCATCTTCATTTCTGTACAAGGGCTTTCTCTAGTTGTCGCAAGCGGGGGCCACTCTTCATCATGCTGCGCGGGCCTCTCACTATCGCGGACTCTCTTGTTGTGGAGCACAGGCTCCAGACGCACAGGCTCAGTAGTTGTGGCTCACGGGCCTAGTTGCTCCGCGGCATGTGGGATCCTCCCAGACCAGGGCTCGAACCCGTGTCCCCTGCATTAGCAGGCAGATTCTCAACCACTGAGCCACCAGGGAAGCCCCATTTGTACCCTTTTTTAAGATTCCACATATAAGCAATATCATATGATATTTGTCTTTTTGTGTATGACTTACTTCACTCTCTATGACAATCTCTAGGTCCATCCATGTTGCTGCAAATGGCATTATTTATTTTATTTTATTTTTTACGGCTGACTAATATTCCATTATGTGTGTGTGTGTGTGTGTGTATACACACACACACATATACAATCACATCTTCTTTATCCATTGCTCTGTTGATGGACAAAGAATCTTTAATTCAATGAAAAAAAGGAAAATGGTAAATAAATAAACAAGTAAATAAATAAATGACATGCTTACGTTGCTACTTTGTGAATTTTTAGCTTTGGCCAGAACCATTGGTTTCTGACTAGAGAAGAAGAGGATTTAGTTTCTTTTACTACCATCCCATCCCCTCTACACCTACATGCTTGTGCACACACAGAAGGACAAGTCCTTTTATCCACCATTCCAATATTATAATTTTAGTTATATCACTATTCAGTATTTATGTGATAATCCCTGTGTAAAATGTTCTTCACATTGGTTTACTCCTCATTTTGATGGAGCACAGCTGTGAATAGAGCACGTTTTCCATTGGCTTCCAGAGAAGGGATACATAGAAAGTAGATAGTTTTTAGAAATTACATGTCTGAAATTATCTTATTTCTACCATCCCACTTAATTGTTAGTTCACTGATACTTTTAAGAAGAATTAAAATAATATTTTATCCATCTTTTTTAGTTGTCCTCAGTGGAAGCATTGATCTAAATTACCTAGCCCACTGTTACTGGAAGTGGAAGATTCATATGTTTCTTTTTTATTTTATTAATTTCTTCTCTCATCTTTTGTACTTCCTTCTACTTTGTTGGGGATTATTTTGCTGCACTTTTTTCTAATTTCTTGAGATGGCTGCTTTAGCTCTTTAATTTTTAGTTTGTCTTCTTTTCTAATTTATACATTTGAGACTATATTCTCTAAGTTCCACTTTAGTTGCAGTTAATATGTGGTATTTCTTTATTCTCCAGTTCAAAATATTTTATAATTTTTATCATGATTTCCTTCTTGCCCAATGAGTTATTTAGAACTGTGTTTCTTAATTTCCAAACATGTATTTCTAGTTTTCTTTTTGTAATTTTTTTCTGTGTTAGTTGTTGTCAGAAAATATGCTCTGTATTATTTGGTCTTTTGAAATTTGTTGAGGCCAGCTTCATGGTCAAGCATTTTGTTTATAAGTATTGAATATTCTGAAAATAATTCTACATTGAGTATATTTTATTGTTGTATTTTATAAATATCCATTAGAACTTGTGTGTTCATCATGTTGTTCAAATTTTCCATATCCATTCTGATTTTTTATTCTATTTATTTATTAATTACTGAGACGTGTGCTAAAATCTCTATGTTTATGACTTTGTGTATTTCTCCTTTTTCTTTCAATTTTTGCTTTAATTATTTTGATGCTATATTATTAGGTACAAGTTTTAAATGGTTTTATCTTCCTGGTAAACTTTACCTTTGATGTATATAAAGTGATTATCTTTATCTCTGGTAATACTTTTTGACTTACATATTTTCTGACAGTACTATAGCTATCTATCCTAGCTTTCTTTTGATTAGTGTTTGCATGGTATATTTTTTTCTGTCCTTATACTTTAACATTTTTCTAGCCTTAGTTTTTAGATATTGTCACTTTTGATCAAAATGTAGTTTTTTGATTAAAATGTAGTTTTTTAAAGTTAAAATATATCTTTTCTAAGAACCTTTGTCTTTTAACTGGAGTATTGGATTGATTTACATTTGAAGGAATTAATAATAGGTTTTGGTCTTAATTAATCATTCTATTTTGTGCTTTGTATTTCTCTCTTTTATTGCATTATTTCAGATTGAGTACTTTTTAAATCGTTCTAATTTTTTCTACCAGTTTCAAAAATTAAACATTTTTTTCTTTTAGTGGTGCCCTTAGATTACAAAATACTTACTTAATTTGTCAAGTCTAAAATTCATAGGTACCTTTATTTTTCTCTTGGATACTGTAAGGGTCTTAGAACAGTTAATTTCATTATTTCTCTCTTCAGTTATAAATTATTCTTGTTTTGTAAAAATTATATTTTAATCTCAAAAACATTATTATTATTGATATTTTAAAGTAATTTTTAAAAGATTTTCCGACAGCTCCACTTCTTCCTTGCCTCTATATTCTTTGTTCCATCATAATTCTTCCTTCTGGAATTTTTCTGCCTGAAATGCATTCTCTAGAATTTTCTTTAGTGAGATTCTGCTGGAGGCAAATTCTCTCCATTTTTGTTTGTCTTAAAACTTCTTCAATTTACAATCACTCTTGAGAATTTTCAACATAGAATTGGTGGTTATTTCCTTTTAGAATACTGAATATATCATTTTACCTTCCTCTGGTTTCCATTGCTCTTGTTAAGAAGTCAGCTTTCAGTCTGTCATTCATCTGAATGCAGTCTGTTCTTTTTTTTCACTCATTGCTTTTGAGATCTTCTCTTTGTCTTAGGTGTTCTGCAGTTTTACTATTATGTGTCTAAGGTAAAAGTCCTTTTATATATCCGGTTGGGACTCACTGGATTTCTTACGTCTGCAGATCTGTGTTTTTCATTAATTCTCAGTCATTAACTTTTCAAATTCTTACCCTTTCTTTTCTTTCTTGGAACTCTAATTAAAAATGTGTTAAACCTTTTCACTCTACACTCTACATAGAGTCTCTTAAATGCTTTTTATTAATTTTCTATACTTTTATATTCCTGTGCTGCATTTTGGATTCTTCTGACCTGTATTTCATTTTACCAACGCTCCCTTTTGCTATATGTAATCTGCTGTTAAACTAATCCATTGAGTTTTAAATTTTAGATTTTAATTGTTTTTTTTAACATCTTTATTGGAGTATAATTGCTTTACAATGGTGTGTTAGTTTCTGCTTTATAACAAAGTGAATCAGTTATACATATACATATGTTCCCATATCTCTTCCCTCTTGCGTCTCCCTCCTTCCCACCCTCCCTATCCCACCCCTCTAGGTGGTCACAAAGCACCGAGCTGATCTCCCTGTGCTATGCGGCTGCTTCCCACTAGCTAGCTATTTTACGTTTGGTAGTGTATATATGTCCATTTCTATAAGTTCTTTGGCTACATTTTCAAATCTCCCTGGAAACTTTTTGTGGTTTCCAGTAAAGTTACTTTCAGGCTTGTGTTTTATTTCATTAAGCTTAGTAGGAATAGTTGTTTTAGATCTGTGTCTTAACAATTCATTCCTATATTCAAAGTCTTCGAGGGTCTGTTTCTACAGTCTCTTATTTTTTCTTAATCTTAATTATGGTATCTCGTTTTCTTGGGGCTTTCTTACTTTTGTCTGTGTAATGGTCATTGTTCTTGAAAACGGTGTGGGACTTCTTTGCAACCTAGGAATGATGTGCCTTCCTCCAAATAGTATTTGCATTTACATATGCTTTAGGATCACTAACAGTGGTTCTTCAACTTGGCTATATATAGAATTGTCTGATGAACTTTAAAAAATCCTGATGTCCAAGCTGAACTATATAGACCATTTAAATCAGAATCTGCAGAAGTCGAATCCAGGCATCAGTTTTTAAAGCTACTCAGGTGATTTCAATGAGCATCCACGGCTCAGAACTGCAGATATAAAATAACAACCCTTTCTGACTTACTTATATACACTACCAAATGTAAAACAGATAGCTAGTGGGAAGCAGTCGCATAGCACAGGGAGATCAGCTTGGTGCTTTGTGACCACCTAGAGGGGTGGGATAGGGAGGGTGGGAGGGAGGGAGATGCAAGAGGGAAGAGATGTGGGGATATATGTATATGTATAGCTGATTCACTTTGTCATAAAGCAGAAACTAACACACTGTTGTAAAGCAATTATACTCTAATAAAGATGTTAAAAAAAAAAAAAAAAACAACCCTGCTTGAAGTTGTTTTTGGCCCACCCAGGTGATTTGACTTTGGGATGCGAATCTGCTGGAAGCTACTGTCTTTACAAATTCTGAGAGATTTCCCCTTCATCCACCACTTGCTCAATACCAGTTGGCATATGGTAACTTTTTTCTAATGTCAACAGTATATTGAAGATGAGGAATACAGGGACAGGATTATAGGAGATTTTGAGAGAGTATTTAATTCATCTACCTCCACCATTTATGAATCATACGCAAAGCATTTTTTACCTTATCCAATTATTCATTCATTACATTAGCTGTACTAAGTTAAAGATAACGATGGTGAAAACGTAGAATGCTTTTTGAATTTTATGGTGTTGTCCATGAAACATGTTGGTTTTATCATGTATTATTTAATTTCTTCTGGGAAGTTTTCATGCTGACCCCTAAAGAATATCTGTAGGGTCTGATTATTCAACTTGTAAGTGAAACGATTAATTTTATTGAAGGTGGACCTTGCTATCTCCTGTTGGAAAGACCCCTAGACAATGTTAATGCATTATGAAATCATAAATTGAAATTGGCTTGCTTTTATCTGTAAGGATCTTGGCATGTATTAGGATTAATCAATATATTACTCCCACGTATACTTCATTTTTTGATAACACATTACATTTAGTATGAGCAACAGAAATCATGATTTTATGTTAACGGAATGACATCATCTTCCTTTTTTCCTTTCAGCATTAAATACCTCAATCCTATGTTGGGAGATAACACGTTGCGGCATTTGTCAGTGTTATTTCCAGTCCAACTTCTCCTTTTTAAGTTCATTATTCTTTTAGTTTCTTAATTATGAGCTGTCTTCTACTCAGTGTAGTTCACTATTTCTGTAATCATAAGAATCCATTCTCAGTCCTTTATAGGTGAAAAAAGGACAAAAACTACCCAAGCAGCCATTGAGTGCTGGGTACTGGAGCGTGTCCACTAACCTGTCAGCATTTCCCAAGATGTGTGTTGGGCAGAATTAAGTAGGTTCATAGATATTCTGTAAAATATATTTCCATGGTCAGGTAAGTTCAGGGAGGGCTAGATTAAATGAAGTTAAGCTGGTTTGTTTAAGGGAGGCTTGGTACAATCTTTAATATCCAAATATGCATTTTGAATTTCTCAAGGAAATATTTTATTTGAGCATTTAAAATGATTAATGTTCTTCAGAAATTTGGAAAATACTCATATATGATGATATTAAACCTTCATAATTGCCTTTTCACGTAATTATTGGTCCTGTTTTTACAGATGAGGGAACTTAGGTTTAAAGAAGTTGTTAGTTTGTTCAGTGTCAAAGAGCTATGAGGTGGAGTCTGGATGCGGATTCAGATCTGTTGTATACAAGAGTCTGCATTCACTCTTCCTCTCCCTTGCTCCCTCCCTCCTTTCTTCTCATCCTGCCTTTTAAAATTACATTTA
Organism: Pseudorca crassidens; assembly: GCF_039906515.1. Lineage (NCBI taxonomy): Eukaryota > Metazoa > Chordata > Mammalia > Artiodactyla > Delphinidae > Pseudorca > Pseudorca crassidens. The sequence goes on from NC_090317.1 coordinate 113,881,500, forward strand.
TTTATATGATTGTAAAATTAACATATATTTTCACTGAAGACTCTGAAAAAACAAACAAAAGCACAATGAAGAAAATAAAAATTACTCATAACCTCCTTCCCTGAGATAACATTAGAATTTTAATTAAATTAATTAATTAATGGCTGTGTTGGGTCTTCGTTGCTATGTGCAGGCTTTCTCTAGTTGCGGCGAGTGGGGGCTACTCTTTGTCTTGATGCACGGGCTTCTCATTGCAGTGGCTTCTCTTGTTGTGGAGCATGAACTCTAGGTGCGCGGGCTTCCGTAGTTGTGGCATGTGGGCTCAGTAGTTGTGGTGCACGGGCTTAGTTGCTCCACGGCATGTGGGATCTTCCAGGGCCAGGGCTCGAACCCATGTCCCCTGCATTGGCAGGCGGATTCTTAACCACTGTGCCACCAGGGAAGTCCAGCATTAGAATTTTAACATTTTATTTTATTACTCTTTTTTTGGACTTTTTTTTTGATGTGGACCATTTTTAAAGTCTTTATTGAATTTGATACAATATTGCTCCTGTTTTATATTTTGGTTTTTTGGCCACGAGTCATGTGGGATCTTAGCTCCGTGACCAGGGATCGAACCCGCACCCCCTGCATTGGGAGGCGAAGTCTTAACCACCCGACTGCCAGGGAAGTCCTGAATTTTAACATTTTAAATGTTTTAAACACACATGTAAATTATATCTATATTGTGTGTGTGTGTGTGTGTGTGTGTGTGTTTTACAAAATCCATATCATACTGTGTGTATTTTTAAACCTGCACTGTTAATTTAATGTAATTAAATAATCTTCTATAATTCAATTCTTATGGCTGCAAATTATTCCATCACAGGCATGCACTAAATTTACTTAGCCAGTTCTCTGTTGTTGGACTTGTAAGTTGTAGCCAATTTTTCACTGTTATAAATAGCATTATGATGAACAACTTAGTACATTACATCTTTGTGCACTTGTCTGATTTTTCCTTTGGATTAAACATATACACTCTACTAATAGTGTAGGAGAGTGCTTGTTTATTCATGTTCTGGTCAATATAAGTCTTATATATTTATTTTTATTTCTTGACATTTTTATAAGCAAAACATGCTTTTTATTGTTTAGCTCATTATTACCTCAGTTGTGCCCCTTTGGCTGTCATTAAGCTGCCCTCCTAGTAGTAGGGCTTGTGCCCTATATGATTGGTCCATGAGTGGAGGTTATTTTGCATCCAGCTTTCTTGCTGGTTTTGCCTTATGATATGAATTAGTCAAATCAGTCAGTGAGGTAAGGAGTACAATCTGAGTATAAGACAAGTAATCCACATGGGTATTAAACCTGCAGCCATGGTTTTCTTAGCTTCTTGTTCCAGTCTAGCAGTTTTCAACCTGTAGTACACATAACAGATGGCATTCACATGTTGGACACATCATATGGGTACACTCTGTGGACTTCTCACAATTTGTGACATGCTCCATATAATTATACTTCTTTTCTCCTGCTCTATAAAACATTTTGGAATAGAAGTTAGTGTGAGTAGTATTATAATAGGACAACTACTCTAATGTAAAACAAAATAAATAACTCACAATCATCCATCCTTAAAATTTTATTAGTAAGAAATTACTTGCCATGTATCTATAATAGTATAAAATCTCTGCTCTAGCAGAGATGAAAATGAACAATGCCTTAAACAAGATAGAGGTTAATTTATTTATCAAAGTAAGATCTCAGCAGGTATGATGCTGCTGTACTGAGACGTCATCTAGAGCCCAGGCACCCTCCATCTTTTTGCTCTGTCATTCTTAGAATGTTGACTTCATCCACATGATCCAAGATGACTCTCCTAGCATCTGAATTCCAGGCAGCAAGAAGGGTATAAAATGGGAGTAGAGGGCCACATTCTTGCCATTAAGGACATGACCCAAAAATGTAAACTTTACTTTTGCTCATCTTCCTTTGACCAGAACATAGACACACAGAACCACACCAGTTACAGAGTAGCATGGAAAATGTTTTAAACTGGGGAGGCTAAGAGTCTAGCTTAAAATCAGGGGTTCTCTTATTGTGAGAGAGAAGGGGGACAGCTGGAAGTGCCTGTCATAATGTTTCTCATGAGTGTATTGTTTCTGGGTACTTGATAAAACTGCCTTAACAATCTCAACCCTCTGGACCACTGATCACTGCAGTATCTACTGTCCTTCCCCTGCGTCCCAAACTGGTCAATATGCATTCCCAGTGGTCCTGTGTCTAGATCATTAACCACATTAGTGGACTGAACTGAATATGGGATACATGGTTTGAGACCCACATTGTTCAATATTTAAATTGCTCTTTTATTCATGGTTTGAATTTTAATGAGAATTTAATTTGTGCTGGGGTCCTGGCCTTAATGTGAATAAACCTAAATGGTTAGCCTTACCATTTTTCTATACTGTTTACACAGGAGCAATGCTAAGCTGAACTAAATGGAAATTATCATGTGTTAGTTATTGGCATTTAGAGAATAAAGGGTATACATATTAAGAAAATGTAAAAAGAAACAATTTTATCACTGCCATTTCAAAATGTGCCTTTAATATATCCCCCCTTTTTACCCAAAGGAAAATAAGCAAGTCAGCAATACATTTTAACTTGAAAAATTCTAGCTGAAACTTTCTTGGTTGGGGTGGGGTGTGGATTGTGGAAAGGTGGGATGACTACTCTTATTGTTAAGAAGCTGGCATCACTGGCATTTTTTCTGCTTTATTTTCCTAAATATTCAATCATGTGATCTCCCAGTTACATAGCATCTGCTTCCTTCACGTTTTAGCCTAGGGCTGGCCTTGAACGTGGTTATATCGTCATATGAAACAGAGAGGAATAGCCCTTGAACAGTCTTTAGTCATGGTTGATATGATGCTGGAAATAAAGGATCCAAGCTAATGAACATTAATATTAATGCATGTTTTACAGGTGCAGCATGAGTCTTTGATGTGTACTCAATTCAGGCAAACCTAGCAACTTGGAAAGTGTCATATACATCAAGTTCAGATCCGTGAGTAGATATGAATAACAGATGCTTCTGTGTTCTGGAGCACAGTTCTGAAACCCAACATGTTCTGAATGTTCTTTATACTCAAGGAATTTAACAAGCCAGATCAACATAATGACCATTAAACGCATACCCCACCCTCATATCCAACCCTTTTTCTGAATACTCATTTTAGAGAAATATGGGACTTTTTAGGATATGTGTGGGTGAGTCTACCTGTTGAAAGACAATTTCACACCTCTACCAATTTCCTAATTCTCTGTAGACCCCGATGGCTTTTTTTTTCTTCTCCTATGTTTCTTTTTTTTTTTTTACATCTTTATTGGAGTATAATTGCTTTACAATGGTGTGTTAGTTTCTGCTTTATAACAAAGTGAATCAGCTATACATATACATATATCCCTATATCTCCTCCCTCTTGGGTCTCCCTCCCACCCTCCCTATCCCACCCCTCTAGGTGGTCACAGAGCAGTGAGCTGACCTCCCTGTGCTATGCGGCTGCTTCCCACTAGCCATCGGTTTTATATTTGGTAGTGTATATAAGTCCATGCCACTCTCTCACTTTGTCCTAGCTTACCCTTCCCCCTCCCCGGGTCCTCAAGTTCATTCTCTATGTCAGTGTCTTTATTCCTGTCCTGCCCCTGGGTTCTTCAGAACCATTTTTTTCTTTTTTAGATTCCGTATATATGTGTTAGCATACGGTATTTGTTTTTCTCTTCTGACTTACTTTACTCTGTATGACAAACTCTAGGTCCATTCACCTCACTACAAATAACTTAATTTCGTTTCTTTTTATGGCTGAGTAATATTCCATTGTATATATGTGCCACATCCATCTTCTTTACCCATTCATCTGTCGTTGGACATTTAGGTTGCTTCCATGTCCTGGCTATTGTAAATAGTGCTGCAATGAACATTGTGGTACATGACTCTTTTTGAATTATGGTTTTCTCAGGGTATATGCCCAGTAGTGGGATTGCTGGGTTATATGGTAGTTCTATTTTTAGTTTTTAAAGGAACCTCCATACCGTTCTACATAATGGCTGTATCAGTTTACATTCCCACCAACAGTGCAAGAGGGTTCCCTTTTCTCCACACCCTCTCCAGCATTTATTGTTTGTAGATTTTTTTGATGATGGCCATTCTGACTGGTGTGAGGTGGTAATCACTGTAGTTTTGATTTGCATGTCTCTAATGATTAGTGATGTTGAGCATCCTTTCGTGTGTTTGTTGGCAATCTGTATATCTTCTTTGGAGAAATGTCTCTTTAGGTCTTCTGCCCATTTTTGGATTGGGTTGTTTCTTTCTTTGATATTGAGCTGCATGAGCTGTTTATATATTTTGGAGATTAACCCTATGTCCGTTGATTCATTTGCAAATAATTTCTCCCATTCTGAGGGTTGTCTTTTCGTCTTGTTTATGGTTTCCTTTGCTGTGCAAAAGCTTTTAAATTTCATTAGGTCCCATTTGTTTATTTATTTGTGTATTTATTTTGCGGTACGTGGGCCTCTCACTGTTGTGGCCTCTCCCGTTGCGGAGCAGAGGCTCCGGACGCACAGGCTCAGCGGCCATGGCTCACGGGCCTAGCCGCTCTGCAGCATGTGGGATCTTCCCGGACCGGGGCACGAACCCGTGTCCCCTGCATCGGCAGGCGGACTCTCAACCACTGCGCCACCAGGGATGCCCCCATTTGTTTATTTTTATTTCCATTTCTCTAGGAGGTGGGTCAAAAAGGATCTTGCTGTGATTTATGTCATAGAGAGTTCTGCCTATGTTTTCCTCTAAGATTTTTATGCTGTCTGGCCTTACAGTTAGGTGTTTAATCCATTTTGAGTTTATTTTTATGTATGGTGTTAGGGAGTGTTTTAGTTTCATTCTTTTACATGTAGCTGTCCAGTTTTCCCAGCACCACTTATTGAAGAGGCTGTCTTTTCTCCATTGTATATTCTTGCCTCCTTTATCAAAAATAAGGTGACCATATGTGCATGGGTTTATCTCTGGGCTTTCTATCCTGTTCCATTGATCAATATTTCTGTTTCTGTTCCAGTACCATACTGTCTTGATTGCTGTAGCTTTGTAGTATAGTCTGAATTCAGGGAGCCTTATTCTTCCAGCTCCATTTTTCTTTCTCAAGATTGCTTTGGCTATTCGGGGTCTTCCATACAAATTGTGAAATTTTTTGTTCCAGTTCTGTGAAAAATGCCATTGGTAATTTGATAGGGATTGCATTGAATCTGTAGATTGCTTTGGGTCGTGTAGTCATTTTCACAACACTGATTCTTCCAATCCAAGAACATGGTATATCTCTCCATCTGTTTGTACCATCCTTAATTTCTTTCATCAGTGTCTTATAGTTTTCTGCATACAGGTTTTTTGTCTCTTTACATAGGTTTATTCCTAGGTATTTTTTTCTTTTTGTTGCAGTGGTAAATGGGAGTGTTTCCTTAATTTCTCGTTCAGATTTTTCATCATTAGTACATAGGAATGCAAGAGATTTCTGTGCACTAATTTTGTATCCTGCAACTTTACCAAATTCATTGCTTCGCCCTAGTAGTTTTCTGGTAGAGTCTTTTGGATTCTCTATGTATAGTGTCATGTCACCTGCTAACAGTGACAGCTTTACTTCTTCTTTTCTGATTTGGATTCCTTTTATTTGTTTTTCTTCTGTGACTGCTGTGGCTAAAACTTCCAAAACTATGTTGAATAATAGTGGTGAGAGTGGGCAACCTTGTCTTGTTCCTGATCTTAGTGAAAATGGGTTCAGTTTTTCACCATAGAAAACAATGTTGGCTCTGGGTTTGTCATATATGGCCTGTATTATGTTGAGGTAAGTTCCCTCTATGCCTGCTTTCTGGAGGGTTTTTTTTTTTTTATCATAAATGGGTGTTGAATTTTGTGGAAAGCTTTTTCTGCATCTATTGAGATAATCATATGGGTTTTATCCTTCAGTTTGTTAATATGGTGTATCACATAGATTGATTTCCATATATTGAAGAATCCTTGCATTCCTGGGATAAACCCCACTTGGTCATCGTGTATGATCCTTTTAATGTGCTGTTGGATTGTGTTTGCTAGTATTTGGTTGAGGATTTTTGCATCTATGTTCATCAGTGATATTGGCCTGTAGTCTTCTTTCTTTGTGACATCCTTGTGTGGTTTTGGTATCAGGGTGATGGTGGTCTTGTAGAATGAGTTTGGGAGTGTTCCTCCCTTTGCTCTATTTTGGAAGAGTTTGAGAAGGCTGGGTGTTAGCTCTTCTCTAAATGTTTGATAGAATTCGCCTGTGAAGCCATCTGGTACTGGGCTTTTGTTTGTTGAAAGATTTTTAATCACAGTCTCAATTTCAGTGCCTGTGATTGGTCTGTTTATATTTTCTGTTTCTTCCTGGTTCAGTCTCGGGAGGTTGTGCTTTTTTAAGAAATTGTCCATTTCTTCCAGGTTGTCCATTTTATTGGCATAGAGTTGCTTGTAGTAATCTCTCAGGATGCTTTGCATTTCTGCAGTGTCAGTTGTTACTTCTCCTTTTTCATTTCTAATTGTATTGATTTGAGTCTTCTCCCTTGTTTTCTTGATGAGTGTGACTAATGGTTTGTCAATTTCATTTATCTTCTCAAAGAACCAGCTTTTCTGCTAACTTTGGGGGTTTTTTGTTCTTTTTTCTCTAATTGCTTTAGGTGTGAGGTTAGGTTGTTTATTTGAGATGTTTCTTGTTTCTTGTGGTAGGATTGTATTGCTGTAAACTTCCCTCTCAGAACTGCTTTTGCTGCATCCCAAAGGTTTTGGGTCGTCGTGTTTTCATTGTCATTAGCTTCTAGGTATTTTTTGATTTCCTCAGTGATCTCTTGGTTATTTAGTAGTGTATTGTTTAGCCTCCATGTGTTTGTGTTTTTTACAGATTTTTTTCCTGTAATTGATATCTAGTCTCATAGTGCTGTGGTCAGAAAAGATACTTGATACAATTTCACTTTTCTTAAATTAACCGAGGCTTGATTTGTGCCCCAAGATATGATCTATCCTGGAGGGTGTTCCATGAGCACTTGAGAAGAAAGTGTTGTCTGTTGCTTTTGGATGGAATGTCCTATAAATATCAGTTAAGTCCATCTTGTTTAATGGGTCATTTAAAGCTTGTGTTTCCTTATTTATTTTCATTTTGGTTTATCTGTCCTTTGGTGATAGTGGAGTGTTAAAGTCCCCTACTGTGGTTGTGTTACTCTCGATTTCCCCTTTTATGGCTGTTAGTATTTGCCTTATGTTTTGAGGTGCTCCTATGTTGGGTGCAGAAATATCTACAATTTTTATGTCTTCTTCTTGGATTGATCCCTTGATCATTGTGTATTGTCCTTCTTTGTCTCTTGCAGTAGTCTTTATTTTAAAGTCTATTTTATCTGATATGAGAATTGCTACTCCAGCTTTCTTTTTTTTTTTTTGTGGTACACGGGCCTCTCACTGTTGTGGCCTCTCCTGTTGCGGAGCACAGGCTCCGGACGCGCAGGCTCAGCGGCCATGGCTCACGGGCCCAGCCACTCCACAGCATGTGGGATCTTCCCAGACCGGGGCACGAACCCGTGTCCCCTGCATCGGCAGGCAGACTCTCAACCACTGCGCCACCAGGGAAGCCCTCCAGCTTTCTGTTGATTTCCATTTGCTTGGAATATCTTTTTCCATCCCCTCAACTTTCAGTCTGTATGTGTCCCTAGGTCTGAAGTGGGTCTCTTGTAGACAGCATATATATGGGTATTGCTTTTGTATCCATTCAGCCAGTCTGTGTCTTTTGGTTGGAGCATTTCATCCGTTTACATTTAGGGGAATTATTGATATGTATGTTCTTATTACCATTTTCTTAATTCTTTCGGTTTGTTATTGTAGGTCTTTTCCTTCTCTTGTGTTTCCTGCCTAGAGAAGTTCCTTTAGCATTTATTGTAAAGCTGGTTTGGTGGTGCTGAATACTCTTAGCTTTTGCTTGTCCGTTGAATCTGAATGAGGTCCTTGCTGGGTAGAGTAATCTTGGTTGTAGGTTTTTCCCTTTCACATTCAGCCTTTTTAAAAAAGAAGGATATTTTGCCATTTGTGACAACATAGATGGACTTGGAGGACATTATGACAGTGAAATAAGCCAGACACAGAAATTAATTCTTATTGTAGCATATCCCATCCAAAACCATTGGCAAAGACAGGCAGCAAAGAAATGTGCCACACCTGGCTCATCATTTGCTAACCCCTCTCGACCTAATGCTGTAAACTCCTCATCACGTGAATGTTACATAAGAGCAGAAGCTTTGTTTTGTTCATTGCTGTACTGCCAACAGCTAGAACAGTGCCTACAAGCAGCAAGTGCTCAATACAAGTTGATGTTGCTGGACATAAATATAGCTCTGAGCCTTGAAAGAACAAAGTCACCTTTTCATAACCAAGGTTATATATGCAAATATTAGCTTCTTCTAATTCCCATTTCCATTATGAAAACTTTTTTGGCAAAACTCAGATTTACAGGTCTGTATCTGATCTGCTAAACCAGTCACAATACATGTCACTGGAATAAAAGTACATTTCAGATCTGAGCATTTGTGAGTATACAAGTATAAAGATTGTTATTTCCAAGGTTCATGTTTTACCAAATTAACATTTCATGCAAGATAAATAAGTTCTGTGCCTATAGCTAACAATACTGTATCATATACTCACATTTTTCTAATAGGGCAGATTTTTTTTTTTTTTTTTGCGTACGCGGGCCTCTCACTGTTGTGGCCTCTCCTGTTGCAGAGCACAGGCTCCGGACACGCAGGCTCAGCGGCCATGGCTCACAGGCCCAGCCACTCCGCGGCATGTGGGAACTACCTGGACCGGGGCAGAAACCCGTGTCCCCTGCATTGGCAGGTCGACTGTCAACCACTGCGCCACCAGGGAAGCTCTAAGGCAGATCTTATGTTAAGTGTTCTTACAACAAAAAAAAATAATGAAAGTGATGAGAGTAAACTTTGGGAGGTAATGGAGGTCTGTGGATGTCTTGATGGTGGTGTATACTTATCCCCAAACTCATCAAGTTGTATGCATGAAATATGTCCCGATTTTACATGTCAGTCATACCTCAGTGAAGTGTTTTTTTAGAGAATGTCTTAGTTTGCATTTCCCCAGAAGCAGACCTCAAGGCAAAGACTCAAGTACAAGTAGTTCATCTGGAGGTGAGGAAACATTGGTATGGGAGTGGGGAAGTGAGACAGGAAAGAGAAGGTGGCCAAAAAACCCCCACCAATGTGAGTGATTGTTGCTTAATGTCATGAGAAAAGTCTAGGAAACAGAGCCTCCCTCCTGCGGGGCAAGGGAGCTGGGATGTTTATATGCCAACTCCCATTAGTCATCCATTGAGGCCTTTTGGGAGCAAGGTTGATGCTAAGTCTGGCTTTCTGTGTGAGCAGCAAGGTGGGCTTTGGTATCCTAAGAAAGCCCTGAGGCACAGGCACACAGGTTCTGGAAGCTGGAAGACAGCACAGCATGCAGTGAGTTTGTAAGGACTGAGATTAGAGGATGTGGGCTGGGCTGCACAGATGTTGAGGGAGAGCTGGTTTTCCACAGTAAATGAAAGCACTCCTCCTGTTTCACAGATGGAACTGATGCATGGGCAAAGCAAACTGAAATAATTCTTCTAAGACTTCGTTAGTGGTGTGGTAAGATAGGTGTGTCACAATGGGCTACCTTTTTTTGTTGTTGGAGTATAGTTGATTTACAATGTTGTGTTAGTTTCAGGTATACAGCAAAGTGAATCAGCTATACATATACATGTATCCACTCTTTTTAAGATTCTTTTCCCATATAGACCATTGCAGAGTATTGAGTAGAGTTCCCTGTGCTATACAGCAGGTTCTTATTAGTTATCTATTTTATATATAGTAGTGTGTATATGTCAATCTCAATCTCCCGATTTATCCCTCCCCCTCCCTTATCCCCTGGAAACCGTCAGTTTGTTTTCTACATCTGTAATTCTATTTCTGTTTTATAAATCAGTTAATTTGTACCCTTTTTTAAGATTCCACATATAAGCAATATCATATGATATTTGTCTTTCTGTGTCTGACTTCACTCAGTTTGACAGTCTCTAGGTCCATCCATGTTGCTGCAAATGGCATTATTTTGTTCTTTTTTATGGCTGAGTAATATTCCACTATATATATGTACCACATCTTCTTTATCCATTCCTCTGTTGATGGACATTTAGGTTGCTTCCATATCCTGGCTATTGTAAATAGTGCTGTGATGAACATTGGGGTGCATGTATCTTTTGGAATTATGGTTTTCTTCAAGTATATGCCCAGGAGTGGGATTGCTGGGTCATATGGTAGTTCTATATGTAGTTTCTTAATTAACCTCCATACTGTTCTCCATAGTGCCTGTATCAATTTACATTCCCACCAATAGTGTAAGACGGTTCCCTTTTCTCCACACCCTGTCCAGGATTTATTGTTTGTAGATTTTTTGATGATGGCCATTCTGACCGGTGGGAGGTGATACCTCATTGTGGTTTTGATTTGCATTTCTCTCATAATTAGTGATGTTGAGCATCTTTTCAGGTGTTTGTTGGACATCTGTATGTCTTCTTTGGAGAAATGTCTATTAGGTCTTCCACCCATTTTTGGATTGGGTTGTTTGTTTTTTTGATATTGAGATGCATGGGCTGTTTGTATATTTTGGAGATTAAACCCTTGTCAGTTGCTTCATTTGCAAATATTTTCTCCCATTCTGAGGGTTGTCTTTTTGTTTTGTTTATGGCTTCCTTTGCTGTGAGGAAGCTTTTAAAGTTTCATTAGGTCCCATTTGTTTATTTTTGTTTTTATTTTCATTACTTTAGGAGATGGATCAAAAAAGATCTTGCTGCGATTTATGTCAAAGAGTTTTCTGCCTATTTTTTCCTCTAAGAGTTTTATAGTGTCTGGCCTTAAAGTTAGGTCTTTAATCCATTTTGAGTTTATTTTTGTGTATGGTGTTAGGGAGTGTTCTAATTTCATTCTTTTACATGTAGCTGTCCAGTTTTCCCGGCACCACTTATTGAAGAGACTATCTTTTCTCCGTCACTTTAGCAGTATAATTTTCTCTTACTGCTAGGTAAAACATACACTGGATTGGAGGTGGTACCTTCTTGTGGAGACACTAGATGGTGGTGTTCTCTAAGTAGAAATCTACAACTAGCATTCTGATGCTGGTCTGTTATTACAGCTTAGCACACAATTTTAAATCAGTTGGGCTTCAATCAATCAGAAAGTATTTACTGAATACCCATTAAGCGCCAGAGTTGGGCCTGAAATAGAAAGGAAAATAGCATTAAGAAGAGAAAGGCAGCAAAGCCCCAAACCTAAGCAGGAGCTTTCCAATTTAAATCAGCCTGGATTTTCCCTTTCTTTAGAGAACCTGTAGAGAATTTATGTAGCATAAGAATTTTATTTTTTGTGTGAAAGAACTTTGTATTAATGTAACCATATTTAGCATCAGTGTTTGACTATATTTTTGATTGAATGTTATATATTCAGTTACTGATTAACTATATTTGCTTTCTGACTTTATAACGAAATAAAAAGCCATGTTTTCTGTAAAATAATGTTTTAATATCCTTCTCAAATATGTCTTCTCCATGAAGCTTTACCTGTGAAATCCCACTAGCTTTAATTACTCCAAACTTCTCTTCTTTCCCTTAGTAACTCTAGGGAGTCCTTAAAGCAGTGCTTCCTAAACTTTCATGTGCATAACAGGTACCTGGGGATCCGGTTAAAAAGATTCCGAGTCAGTGGTCTGGGGTACAGTCTGAGATTTTGCATTTCTAATGATCTCCCAGATGGTATTGATACTGCTGCTCCATAGGCTGCACTCTGAGTGGATTTTCACTGGGAAATATGGTGGTTGAATGAGTTTTGCCCCAGTTAGAAACATGTTTTAATTTTAATTTCCTGTAGGAAGAGTACTTTCTTCCTTTGTGACTCTCCTTCCATCTTCAACTTCCTTTACCCCAGCCCCACCATGTTTTTATAATTGTGTACATTGCATATAGTAGACACTTACTATATGAAGATGATGCTTGGGAAAAGAAAAACTGTTTTGCCCTAAAACATGGAGTGTTGGATAGATTCCATTTGTCCTTCCAGAGCCAGTCTCCTTTTGTGTTTGCCCTGGGATGCTGACCTGTGTGGATCTCATCAAGGTGTTTTATGTCCTCTGGCTTCCAGGTAGGTTCAGCCCATGGTAGCCCCAGCAGAAGTTCAGAGAGGGAGTGAGATCAGGTATTTATCTCTTGGCTCCCTCCCTCCAAAGTTACCTTGGGCTGGCTGAGAACTTCTGAAGGTCAGTGCCCTTCACACAACTCTCTCCTTTTGCTTTCTGGAAACTGTTCCCTTCCCCCGCTCCCTTTCAGCCTAGGGGTTGTAATTGTCCCTGTATTATTAACCCTGGGCTACTTGTGGTTCCCCTGCATCTTGCCCACACCTTTTTAAAAGAGGTCCTTTTAATATAAATCCTCCTCAAATTAACCTAATTTGCGAGTGCCAACCCATTTGGACCCTGACTGAAACACTTGGTTGCCATTGATTTTGGAAATATAAATAGGTAAAATTTGATGGAGCTGTAGGAAGACATAAAATAACAGAATTTGAGCCAAATAGAAAAGGCTTGATTTTGACAAATATTTAATTGCTTTACAATTTCAGGGACATGTCAGTATTGTATGAGTTTATCAACTCTGTGGGGCAATGACTGAAATTTGACTTAGGTTTTCCATTATCTCTGTGGTATTTGAAAGATTCATACAAATTCTTCTATTTCTCGCGTCAGTGTGGGTCAGAGTCTAAGTTAGATGTAGCTGAGCAGGGGCTTCTGGCTTGTTAGAGATTTCCCAGACTGCTGGTCTTTATTCTCATTACAATGGATTATGACAAACAACAGAAATGTAAATTTCACTTACTCTGCAAAACAATGGTAATCATTGTCTCTCTTTGACTCACCCTTTTTATCTGAACAGATTAATTTTGCTATTCTCTCATCTGACGGTATCTGTGCATACGTATGGGAATATAAAGATACTCAATCCAAGTATTTACTTACAAAAAAAGAGCTTTATAGTGGTCTGATTGAAGGAGATATGCTTTGTGTTAAATGTACCTATTACCATATTTAATTTACACCTATTAAAATGTCAAAGAATGATCCATTTTGAATTTGACCTGGAATATTCCAGGGTGATAAAGTTTCTAGTCCTCTTTGCGACAGGGATTTCTTTTTGGCTGTATTGACTCCTTCTCCACGAGACTCTAGCACTTGAGGCTGCAAATTCATTCTTCTCCTAAATAAATGGTCACGATGTTTACCAGAATTTTATTACTATGGCAGAGACCTCATCATTGGGATTTTTTTTTTTAATGGGGAAATTTCATGGCCTGTTTTCAAGGTTATTACTCAGAGCACCAGATATGTAACAAGGTTTTATTTTTCTTTTATATATTGTCACAGTCGATGCCAACATAGCAGTTTCAATTGCTCAAATGATCATGGCAGCAGGAACTTTTTCATTCAAGACAATTAGGAAATCTAGTCGGAATGTTTAGAAAAATAAACAGTCGTTGATGGTTTACTAATTGATTTCTTCTTCACTTTAATCATTCATCCATTCACCACCTGGTGATTGAGAACAAGTGCTAAGTATGTAGATAGGAACAATAAATAAACTTTCCTCATAGAGGTTATCTTTTTAGATGAGTAGCACCTGTACACAAATTAATTATAATTTATTTTAGCAATGATAAGGATACTAGGTACGTGACATAGAGGAAGGAGGGCCTAAGTGGTCTGTGGGGAGAGGGGTTAGTTAGGAGAGCTTCATAGAAGAGTTGACATCTGAGTATGGTTTTGAAGGTTGATTAGGAGATAAAGAGATGGCAAATAGGTAGGAGCCAATTTATAAAAAGTCTAAGGAAGTTGGGTTTTATCCTGTAGACAATGAAAACCTCTAGAGAATATTACCTAGGGAAGAAATATGGTCAAGTTTGCATTTTGGAAAGACAGACCTTTTTTGGTGAGGATGTAAGGGATGCCCTGGAAGGGAGGGGTGAAATTGTGTGTGTATGAAGAAAAGTAACTAGTTGCTACAGAAAGAGCCCACATAAGAGCTAAAGACATTCTGGACTAAGGTTATAGTAGTGAGAATGAACAGAAAGAGGCAGATTCAAGAGATAATTAGGAGGTAGAATTGGCAAGACAATGTATGAGAAATTATTGCTAAGATATGGAGTATACATAAGAATATGTTGGGAAAATGGATAGGGAGAAAGGATGAGTTTACTTTTGGATTCTTTGAGATTGTGGCACCCCTAACAAGACAGCCAGACTACTAGATAACTCTGGAGCTCAGAAAATAAGTCTGGAGTAGAGCCACATGTTTGGAAATCAGGAAGTTGTTAAAAACCAGAGGAGTAGATGGGATGTTTGAGAGGTTGAGTGCAGAGCAGAGCCCTCCAAACTGCTTTTTTGTCTTCAGCTTTTCCTATGTGCAACACTCTAATGTCGCTAATTACAGGAGGATTTCCACCAGGATGCGGAGTGGGAGGGACATGCCCTGAGTTCAGTTAAGAAGATGGACTGCGAAGTTGCCTGTAAATGTAGGAAAAGAATGAGGAGAAGCTAAAGTCCCAGAGTCCAAGGAAAGAAAGAGTTTTAAGAAAGCAAAACTCAATTGCTTAATGGGATAGGTTGGTTTAGATTAAAAAAAAAGAGAGAACATTAAAATTTTTTTAAACATGTGCAGTGATAGTCATTCTTAAGCAGAGGTCTCATTTTAGCATGGAACATGGATGACTCTGAAGTCAGAAATAATTGAGAAGGACCCCGAAGCATTTGAAATGGTTGTCGTGGACTGCTTTGCTGAAACCATATGTCCTTGATAGGCTTATCTTCACTTCACTTTGAGCCATCTTTGCTATTTTTAATACCAGCAAGAAGTACTTTGAACACATATTTAAAATTATTTTCTTCAGAATTTGCCTAATCATTGTTTTTTCTATTCTGAAAAAATTTCCTCTGGTAAAATCAGGGGTGCAAAGCCTGCTTTTCTAGAAACAGAATGATATATTCAAACTGCTGAGAGTGATTATTAGAATTCAGGGTCCAAACAGGGACATGACGGTAAAGTTCCTTCTGTCTATGCTGTGAGTAACCTTTGGTGAATCCACTTTGCAAAAACTGCTGCATGAGAGCCTGAGAGTGCTACATCCAGGCTCCCCACTGCTCCTAGTTTGCGACTGTTGATCAGACTTATTGCATTCTGTAGCAATAGGGATGTCAAGCTGTGCTATACTTGAATCAACAGAGAGAATAAAAGGAGTTGTTTATCTGTAAAGAGCGTCGCAGAAGTGTTACAGGAAACATGTGCTTGCACATATATACCTATGTTTATGTCTCGTTCAGTCTTCTGAAGTGAGGCTGGGAAGGTGACGCCCCTTCTCTTGGCCGCTTGTATGCAGGGAGAATCTGGGACCCTGCCAAGAGGTCTGTCAGTGAGTTAGCTGCATGCCAAGGCCGGGTGAGAAGGCTTGGTGGGGTCTAGGTATTAAAGTATTAAAGCAGGAAGATTATGACTTCAGAAGTCAATGGAATGGCTGGGAAGGGCTGAAAACAAGCTCAAATAACAATGGAAATGCCCAAATGTGGATAGTCATTGTTGAGATGAGACCCAAATGGAACTAATGCTGACCTCCTAGAAGCAGGCAGTGGCCAGATGGTTAAAAGCCACATACATCCAACTAAGGGAGTTAGATTTTTTTTTTTTTATCCTGAAGGCAATGGGAAGCCATCTGTTATCTCAGATCTTTGGTTTAAATATGGCATAGGATGTCCTAGGATTTCTATGCATTCCTTCTACATAAATGGCTTTCGTTCAGGTTTATTGAGATATGATTTACATACATAAAACTCAGTCATTTTAGTGTACAGTTATTGACGAACACATACAGTTCTGTAACAGACAGCACCTTCAAGCTATAAAATAGTTATATCACTCACTTTGTTCCGTTGTGGCCATTTGTAGCCAACCCTTCCCTCCACCCCAACCTCTGGCAACCACTGGTCTGTTATTGTCCCTGTAGTTGAGCCATTTTGGCACAGCCGGTATGGAAAATAGTTTGGCAGTTTCTTCTAAAGTTAAATATACATTTACTATGTGACTCAGCAATTGCACTCCTAAGTACTTACCCTCAAGAAATCTAAATTTATGTTAACATTAAAACCTATATGTGAGGGCTTCCCTGGTGGCACAGTGGTTGAGAGTCCGCCTGCCGATGCAGGGGACACGGGTTCGTGCCCCGGTCCGGGAAGATCCCACGTGCCGCGGAGCGGCTGGGCCCGTGAGCCATGGCCCCTGGGCCTGCGCGTCCGGAGCCTGTGCTCCGCAACGGGAGAGGCCACGGCAGTGAGAGGCCCACGTACCTCAAAAAAACAAAACAAAACAAAACAAAAAAACAACCTGTATGTGAAAGTTTATAGGCAGCCTTACTCATAATTGCCCCAAACTGGATAAAAACAACTGGTTTATCCATAAAATGGAATACTACTTGGCAATAAAAAGCAAGTAACTATAGATACAAGCAACAATGTGAATGAATCTCAAATGCATTATAAGTGAAAGATAAGTAAAAGAAGGCAGCCTCAAAGTGCCTCAAAAGGCAGCATGCTGTATGATCCGCAATGGCTGTACCGTTTTGCATTCCCACCAGCAATGTATGAGAGTTCCAGTTACTCTACAACCTTGCCAGCACTTGGTAGAGTTAGTTTTCTTAATTTTAACCATTGTAATAGATTTGTAATGTTATCTCATTGTGCTTTTGATTTGCATTTTCCTAATGACTAATGATGTTGAACATTTTTTCATATGTCTATTCAGTATCCATGTATCTTTTTTGGTAAAGTGTTTTTCATATCATTTGCCCAGTTTTTATCAAGTTGTTTGTTTTTATACTGATGAGTTTTGAGAGCTCTTAATGTATTCTGGAGACAAGTCCTTTATCAGACACATATTTTGCAAATATTTTCTCCCATTCTGTGGCCTGTTGGTACATTACTTTAGTGTCTTTTGATAGAGAAGTTTTTAATTTTGATGAAGTAGAGTTTATTATTTTTTTCTTTTACATAACCTGATTTTGGTATTGTATACAAGAATTTTTTGCCTAACTCAAGGTCACAAAGATTTTTTCCTATATTTTCTTCTAGGATACTTATAGTTTTAGGTTTTACATTTAGGTTTATGATCCATTATGAGCTAATTTTTGTATTTGATGTGACAAATGGACTAAAATTATTTTTTCTTTCCTTTCTTTTCCTTTTTTCCCCTTTCCTTTCCTTCCTTTCTTTCTTTTCTGCTTACATGGGGATGTCCAAACGTCCCAGCACCGTTTGTTGAATACACTGTTCTTTTTTTTTTTTAATGTATTTTTTATTTTATTTAAAAAAAATTTTGGTTGCATTGGGTCTTTGTTGCTTCGCACACACTTTCTCTAGTTGCGGTGAGTGGGGCCTGCTCTTCATTGTGGCCCCCAGGCCTCTCACTGTGGTGGCTTCTCTTGTTGCGGAGCACGGGCTCCAGGCCCATGGGCTTCAGTAGTTGTGGCTCGTGGTCTCTAGAGCGCAGACTCAGCAGTTGTGGCGCATGGGCTCAGTTGCTCCATGGCATGTGGGATCCTCCCGGACCAGGGCTCGAACCCATGTCCCCTGCATTGGCAGGCAGATTCCCAACCACTGCGCCACCAGGGAAGCCCTAGACTGTTCTTTCTCTTTTGAATTTCATTTGAACTTTCATTGAAAATCAATTGACCATGTGTATGTGGGTCTGTTTCTGGACTCTCTTTTGTTCCATTGATTTATGTGCCTGTCCTTTGGCCAATAGCACAGTGTGTTGATTATATATAGTAAGTCAGTTAATCAGGTAGTGTGAGTCTTCCAACTTGGTTCTTTTTGAAGACTACTTTGACTATTCTGGTTCCTTTGCCTTTCCACAAACATTTTAGAATCAGCTTGCTGATTTCTATAAAAATCTTGCTGGTATTTTTAAAATATTACATTCATCTATAGATGAATTTGGGGAGAATTGCTAACTTAAGAATATTGAGTCTTCTAATCTACTAAAACTGTATATCTCTCCATGATTTTTATAGTTGTTCTGATTTCTTCGATAAGTGTTTTATAGATTTTATCATATATTTCATCACTTGTTTTGCTAAGATTCATACCAAAGTATTTTATGATTTATTTGATGCTATTTAAATCGTTTTTTAAAAATTTTATTTTCCAATTTTTCATTGCTAGACTATAGAAATACAATTGATTTTTGTACATTGATCTTGTATACTGCAATCTTGCTAAAGTCACTTGTTTGTTCTAGTAACTTGTTTGTAGATTCTTTGGGATTTTCTACATAGACACTCATGTCTTCTGCAAACTATATGCCTTTTATTTCCTTTTTCTTGCTTGACTGCACTGGCTAGCAATTCCAGTTTGTTGAATAGAAGTAGTAAGAGTGTACAGCCTTGCCTGATTCCTGATCTTAGGGGGAAGCATTCAGTCTTTAACTGAGGAGTCTGGCTCCTATATAAAATACCTATATGTGATTTATCAGGCCTGATCATAGGCAATTCCAAAGGTTTTACCTGGCAGACCTCACAGGGGAAATGCCCTTCCCACCAGACTGCACTGCAGTCTCTGAAGGGAGTTGCAGTCAAAGACTCAGATCTCTCTGGACGCCCATGTTCTTACACATGTTTTCATTCTTAGCCCAGGTACTCTTTGGGCAAGGCTTTCCTCAGGAGCCTCTGTGAAGGGTTCCTTTTGGGGATTAAGGGGAAAATTGAAGACACTTGTCCCCATTCTGAGTCAGTACTCAGTATTTTTCCATGCCTAGCCCTCCCCCCTCTCCCTCTCACTGGCCTGAGTCCATACAGGAGCCTTTTGTTTGGGATACGTCCACAGTGAGAGGACCCTCACCCACATCTGTGCTGATTTACCTGACCCTCAACTGCTGGGGAAAATCGAAGTGGGTGTGGAAGGGTAGGGAAAGTCAGTACTTTCTCTAGCTTTAGCCGTTTTGCTTATACTATTACAATAAATGTTTAAAAGCTTTATTGTTTGTTACTTTCATTCTTGGCTTATTTTTTTAATTGTCTACTCTAGACACCTGGCAGCTCAGCTCTCTTAACTCAGCCGAGCTCCTGCCATTCACCATTAAGTATGATGTTAGTTGCAGGGTTGTTTTGTAGATGCCCTTTATCAGACTGAGGATGATTCCTTTTATTCCTAGTTTGATGAATTTTTTCCTAAACCATGAATAGATGTTGAATTTTGTCAAATAAGTTTTCTACGTCTGTTGAGATGACTCTACACATTTATTCATTCTCTGCTTTAACATTGTTTTATGCTTCCCACTCTGTATCTAGTTTGTTCTTTATAATGTGTAATTCTTGATGCCAAAGGATTTGAGTCATTCAAGAACCATATAAAACATAAGGAGCTAGGTCCTTTGGTTTATTCTGATGAACACTCTCCCAAGCCCACAGTTTCCTTAATGGGAATGGAGAGGTGAATAGTATGAAAGCAGTTAAAGATTTTGAGTATTTGGATGTGGCTTCATTCTTTTCTTAAAATAATATTTATTTCTTTAGTATGTAATGAATACAGATATGCACACTTCTGCCATCTTTTCTGTGTTTGTACCCCTGATGCAGGACTTGGGAGGCGGGACAGGAAAAAAACCAGATGCTTTCTTATATGATTGTTCATGACAAGTTGACTCTCTTCTTTATTTTGGTCACAACTGCTTTTCCCATACAGGAGCAGCAACACTTTTGGTAGTTGGAAGAGTGGTAGTCCTTTCTGTGTGTCACCCAAGTCGATCTGTCTCATTTGTAGACTTATCATGAACTGATTGTGTCCCTAACAGGCCTGCTGGAGGGGAGCTCAATCCTAAGAACCTCTCCTAGTCTCCTAGGCCTTGGTGGTCCTTTGGGAATTTCACCTACCTCTTCTGACTGGTGACCTCATGCCTCTTTTCTCAGATCTTCTTCTTTGTCCCATGTTGCATTGGTTCACAGAAAGTGGATAGACCCTATCTTTCTTCTCTCATTCATTTCTCCAACTCTGGTAACACTGGTATATTCCAATTTTTGTTTTTAAAATTTTTTTTAAAGCTCTGTGTTTCTATTTTATTTTATTAAAAAAATTTTTTGGCCACACCACGTGGCATGTGGGATCTTAGTTCCCCAACCAGGGGTTGAACCTGCGCCCCCTGCATTGGAAGTGCGGAGTCTAACCCACTGGACCACCAAGGAAGTCCCTTTGTAAATCTTTTGAGACCTGAGAACTTCAAGGGAGAGCAATCTTTGCCCACTTTATACCTGGTCATACTATGACACTATTTCTGAACACTTTAGACCTCCCTTCTTTCAGAATCCACCAACTTAAAAAATAATTATTTTTTCTCCCCCTTCTCACTTTAGTTTTAAGGACAGAAATATGGCAAGTCTCCCCTTCTTTAAGGTGAAGTGAAGGCTAGCTTCTCTTTATAAATTCAATATTCTTCTTAAAAGGCACATTTCCTTCTCCCTTACAGTCCTGCTTTTTATATCAGTTTAGCTTGTCTTGTACCTAGAGGAAGGCTAGAAATTTTATACCAAGGATGAGGCCTTTATTAAATTTGAACTTGGAGAAATAAGTAACTTTGCTCTCAACAGGGTTTTTAAAAATCTTTGATACTATCCTTGTAGTAGTTGTTAAACACCAAGGTAAATAAAATATTTAAATTATCATCTCGTGAGATTTTTGTCACACGTTCAATATTCTTTTTCCTGTGAGTGTTAAGATACTTTGGGGTATGAGGAAAAGAACTTCAGAACTTGTAAAGCAACTTGAACTTGCTTCAGAAATGGAAACTTACTCAAAGAGTACCTGTTAGTAGATATAATTCAAGGAACGAACGATGGAAGGTCACATTCACAGGTTCTGGGTAGACATGAAGTTTGGGGGGGATACTATGCAACATAGTATATATATGCAGTCAATAAAAAGAATATGTATGTGTATACATATATATATATATATCCGTCTGAAGAATGCTTTTTAGTGGCTGCATGTTTTTTAATCATATGGTTAACTATAAGTTATTTTTCTAATTTTTGCCATCTAGGCTACTATTAATGAGTTTCTATTGTAACCAACACTGCAGTAAATATTCGTTTTTTTTTGGTTCCAGCATTGTGATTTTTTAAATTTAATTTCTATTTTATATTGGGGTATAGTTGATTTGTAAATGTTCTCGTATATACATCCTTATGTGCATATCCAAAAAGTTCCTTGCAACAAATTCCTAGGTGTGGAATTCGGGATCGGTTCCATTACATTTAATGTAATCTTTAATTTTTAAATTTTATTTATTTTTATTTTTTTATTGGAGTATAGTTGTTTTACAGTGTTGTGTTAGCTTCTATTGTACAGTGAAGTGGAGTTCCCTGTGCTATGCAGCAGGTTCTCATTAGTTATCTATTTTATACATACTAGTTAGTGTATATATGTCAATCCCAATCTCCCCGTTCCTCCCACCCTCCTTTTCCCCCCTTGGTGTCCATACGTTTGTTCTCTACGTCTGTGTCTCTATTTCTGCCTTGCCAACCGGTTCATCTGTACCATTTTTCTAGGTTCCACATATATGCGTTAATATACGATATTTTTCTCTTTCTGGCTTACTTCACTCTGTAATGTAATCTTTTATAAGATACTTCTTGTAAAAGCATTTTGCCAAAGAAATTGCAGACAACTTCCTGTTCCAAAGCTAGAATTCTAGGTAGTGTCATTCTTTGTCTTTGAATTAAAAAAAAAATTCAGAACCTAAAAGGGAAATGGCTCTGCTGAAATAAACACACATACAAATACACAGATACCTTTTTGCTTCTCTGACAAACACCTTCTAGCTGGCTTCCTGTATGCCTCTTATATGGTTGTGCTTAAAACTGATGCAAGGAAAAGTAGTTGAAACCACATTTCATTATATTACCAAAAAAAAAAAAACAGTCACACACAAACAGTTCAATGGATTATGCACTGTTTGTTCCTATAGTATCAACCTCTTGTCAGTGCAAAGAGAGAAGGCCTTTGTGAAATCTTTTTTTGTTATATTGTCAAAATACAATTTGTGTCATAGTGTTGTGAGTGTCTACTTATAAGGTGCTTCTGATATTCATGGTAGCTACTCTTGGTTGAAGTGCAGTCACTGCTAATGGCCAAGCTTTGTCGTTTATTTGGAAGGGATTGTTGCTATTGAAATTCCTCCTATACAACTTAAGAGAAATACTTAGGAAATGCCTGTAACTATTTCTGGTGCCAAGCTGACCTTTTGGCTTGGTTTGCCTGTAACAGTCATTTTGGATAAGCTAGTTTGGTTACTTGAGTGTAATTTCTATGAAAGTGTAAGAAAAACTCACTAACTTTTATACTAATTTCTGGGTCTTTGGCATGGA
Organism: Pseudorca crassidens; assembly: GCF_039906515.1. NCBI lineage: Eukaryota > Metazoa > Chordata > Mammalia > Artiodactyla > Delphinidae > Pseudorca > Pseudorca crassidens. The sequence continues at coordinate 113,904,042 of NC_090317.1, forward strand.
TAAAGCTTTCTGGTGATTCTGTTCTTTGGGAGAAATGATTTATTTAAAATCTGATGACTGAATTATGGGAAAGTTGTAAAGTGGTATTACTGTTACTCCCAATGACATTGTTTTCTGGTAGAGCCAAATGTCATGACCAACAGCTTTATGATTACTTTTAAAGGATTGCTGGCTGGGGTTGAAAAAAATTACGTTGGCTTCATTGAGTATGCATTGGCTTTATACATGTTGGTTTAAAATTTATAGACAAGCAATGGCCTGAAGCAAATTCAGTCAAGTACATCCTATAAACAGATTTTGGTATCAGGGTTATTCTAGTCTTATAAATCAAATTGAAAGTCTCTTCCTCCTAGTGAAACCAATTCCCCCTAAAACTGAGTTCCCCTGCAGAATTTATAATTAATCTCTCTATCCAAAACTTTATTCCCTTTCTTGCCCCGCCCATGTTCCCCTCAGGATTGAGGAGTGTCAAAGAAAAGGGATTGAAACCAAGCAGGACTCTATAGGGCCTTCTTGGGTACAAAGGTCCTCTGTGCCCCCTGTCTCTTGTTTGTAGAAAAAAGACTTTAGTCTCCTAGGCCTTTCCTGAGTTCCAAAGAGCAGACTCAAGCAGTTAATGATTAGAATAACAGAGTCATGGGACTCCTAGTTCCTCCTGAAGGGATATAGATAACAATGTGATGCATATCTCTGAGTTGTTCTGCAGAAACTAAGACCCCTCACCCAGTGGAGGATGGTGACTCCATGCTGATCACAAGCACGTAGACCTCAGACTGGTTGGAACCAGAAGATTGCTGACTGAGATTCCCAAAACATCATCCTATGACCTCACCACCAACCAATAAGAAAGAAGGTCCACAAGCTAATCAGGCATCCTACGACCCTCTCCCCTAACACTGTCTTTAAAACCTTTGCCTGAAAGCCATCCAGGTGTTCTGGCTGAGCTGCCCATTCTCCTTGCTTGACACCCTGCAATAAATACTATACTTTCCTTCACCATAACCCGGTTGTTAGTAGATTGGCATTGCTGTGTGTTGGGTGAGCAGACCCGAGTTTGGTTCAGTAACACCGGGTTTTCTGAAAGATTTTGTGTAAATTTGTGAAAGATTTGTGTAATTCTTTCTTAAATGTTTGATAGGATTCACAGGTGAAGCCAAACTTGCCTTCAGTTTTCTTTTTAGGAAAGTTCATAATTTCTTTAAAAGATATAAGGCTATTCAGATTTTTGATTTCTTTTGTTAGATTTTATAAATTATAAATTTTGTTATTTTGTTTTTCAAGGAATTTGTTCATTTATGTTGTCAAATTCATTGGTATAAAGTTGTTCAAATATTACCTTATTACCTTTTAATACCTGTAGTAGTATCTGTAGTAATGTCCTCACTTTCATCCCTGACACTGGTAGTTGATATTTTCTCTGATTTTTTCTTCATCAGCCAAGCTAGAGGTTTATCAATTTTATTAACCATTTAGATAGCCAATTTTTAGCTTTTGTTTTTCTGTTTTCTATTTTATTTATTTCCCTTTTATTATTTTTCTTACTTTCTATCTTAAACTTACTTTGGGTTTTGTTTGCTCCTTTTTAAGTCTGGCTTCCTAAGGTAGAAATTTTCTTTTCTCCTAATACAAGCATTTTAAAGCTATAGGTTTCCTTCTAAATACTGCTTTAGATAAATCCTACAAATTTTGATATATGGTGTTTTCATTATCATATAGTTCAAAATATTTTCTAATTTTGTGTGATTATTTTTCACCCATGGCTTCTTTCAAAGATATGGCTTAATTTCCAAATATTTGCAGATTCTCTAGTATCTCTTTGTTATTGATTTTTAAATTAATTCAGAAAATAAATTATGTTTGATTCTATCTTTTAAAAACGTATTGAGACTTGCTTTGTAACAGCATATCTTTGTGAATATTAACTCTACACTTGAAAAGAATTGTTTATCTGCATTTGTTGAGTGCAGTGTTCTATACATGTTAATTAGGTCTAGTTGGTTGATATTATTGAAGTCTTTTATGTCATTACTTATTTTTTCCTACATTCTGTCTATTACTGAGAGAGACAGGGAGAGAGAGACAGACAGAGAAGGTCATAAGAGAAAGAGAGGTGTTAAAATTGCAACTATGATTAGTTGTCTATTTCTCCTCTTAGTTTGGTCAATTTTGCTTCATACATTTTGAAGTTCTGTTATTAGGTGAATAGCGATTTAAAATTGTGTCTCCTTTGCAGACAAAGATGTCACAAAAAAAGAAAGGTATAGGCCAATATCACTGATGAGAATAGATGCAAAAATCCTCAACAAAATACTAGCAAACCGAATCCAATGACATATTAAAAGGATCATACACCATGATCAAGTGGGGTTTATCCCAGCAATGCAAGGATTCTTCAATATGCGCAAATCAATCAATGTGATACACCATATTAACAAATCGAAGAATAAAAACCATATGATCATCTCAATAGATGCAGAAAAAGCTTTCGACAAAATTCAACACCGATTTATGATAAAATCCCTCCAGAAAGTAGGCATAGAGAGAAGTTACTTCAACATAATAAAGGCCATATATGACAGACCCACAGCCAACATCATTCTCAATGGTGAAAAACTGAAACCATTTCCTCTAAGATCAGGAACAAGACAAGGTTGCCCACTCTCACCAGTATTATTCAACATAGTTTTGGAAGTTTTAGCCACAGCAATCAGAAAAGAATAAAAGGAATCCAAATCAGAAAAGAAGTAAAACTGTCATTGTTTGCAGATGACATGATACTATACATAGAGAATCCTAAAGATGCTACCAGAAAACTGCTAGAGCTAATCAATGAATTTGGTAAAGTAGCAGGATACAAAATTAGTGCACAGAAATCTCTTGCATTCCTATACACTAATGATGAAAAATCTGAAAGAGAAATTAAGGAAACACTCCCATTTACCACTGCAAAAAAAAAGAATAAAATACCTAGGAATAAACCTACCTAAGGAGACAAAAGACCTGTATGCAGAAAACTATAAGACACTGATGCAAGAAATTAAAGATGATATAAATAGATGGAGAGATATACCATGTTCTTGGATTGGAAGTATCAACATTGTGAAAATGACTATACTACCCAAAGCAATCTACAGATTCAATGCAATCCCTATGAAACTACCAATGGCATTTTTCACAGAACTAGAACAAAAAATTTCACAATTTGTATGGAGACACAAAAGACCCTGAATAGCCAAAGCAATAATGAGAAAGAAAAATGGAGCTGGAGGAATCAGGCTCCTGGACTTCAGACTATACTACAAAGCTACAGCAATCAAGACAGTATGGTACTGGCACAGAAACAGAAATATAGATCAATGGAACAGGATAGAAAGCCCAGAGATAAACCCATGCACATATGGTCACCTTATCTTTGATAAAGGAGGCAAGAGTATACAATGGAGAAAAGACAGCTTCTTCAATAAGTGGTGCTGGGAAAACTGGAGAGCTACATGTAAAAGAATGAAATTAGAACACTCCCTAACACCATACACAAAAATAAACTCAAAATGGATTAAACACCTAAATTTAAGGCCAGATACTATAAAACTCTTAGAGGAAAACACAGGCAGAACACTCTATGACATACATCACAGCAAGATCCTTTTTTGACCCACCTCCTAGAGAAATGGAAATAAAAACAGAAATAAACAAATGGGACCTAATGAAACTTAAAAGCTTTTGCACAGCAAAGGAAACCATAAACAAGACCAAAAGACAACCCTCAGATTGGGAGAAAATATTTGCAAATGAAGCAACTGACAAAGGATTAATCTCCAAAATATACAGGCAGCTCATGCAGCTCAATATCAAAGAAACAAACAACCCAATCCAAAAACGGGCAGAAGACCTAAAGAGACATTTCTCCAAAGAAGATATACAGACTGCCAACAATCACACTAAAGGATGCTCAACATCACTAATCATTAGAGAAATGTAAATCAAAACTACATGAGATATCACTTCACACCAGTCAGAATGGGCATCATCAGAAAATCTACAAACAATTAATGCTGGAGAGGGTGTGGAGAAAAGGGAACCCTCTTGTCCTGTTGGTGGGAATGTAAATTGATACAGCCACTATGGAGAACAGTATGGAGGTTCCTTAAAAAACTAAAAATAGAACTACCATACAACCCAGCAGTCCCACTACTGGGCATATACCCTGAGAAAACCATAATTCAAAAGGAGTCATGTACCACAGTGTTCATTGCATCATTATTTACAATAGCCAGGACATGGAAGCAACCTAAGTGTCCATTGACAGATGAATGGATAAAGAAGATGTGGCACATATATACAATGGAATATTACTCAACCATAAAAAGAAACAAAATTGTGTTATTTGTAGTGAGGTGGGTGGGCCTAAAGACTGTCATACAGAGTGAAGTAAGTCAGAAAGAGAAAAACAAATACCGTATGCTAACACACATATATGGAATCTAAAAAATAAAATGGTTCTGAAGGACTTAGGTTCTGAAGATGCAGATGTAGAGAATGGACTTGAGGACATGGGGAGGGGGAAGGGTAAGCTGGGACGAAGTGAGATAGTGGCATGGACGTATATACACTACCAAATGTAAAATAGATAGCTGGTGGGAAGCAGCTGCATAGCACAGGGAGATCAGCTCGGTGCTCTGTGACCACCTAGAGGGGTGGGATAGGGAGGGTGGGAGGGAGATGCAAGAGGGAGGGGATATGGGGATATATGTATATGTATAGCTGACTCACTTTGTTATACAGCAGAAACTAACACAACATTGTAAAGCAATTATACTCCAATAAAGATGTTAAAAAATTTTTTTGTCTCTTTGACGAATGTATGTTTTATCATTGCAAAATGAACCTCTTTACCTTCAGCAAAACTCCTTGTCGTGAAATTTACTCTGAGTTTAATAAAGCTTAGTGTTTGTGTGATATATCTTTTCCTATTTCTTTACTTTTATGCTGTTTGTGTCTTTGTACTTAAAATTGTCTCTTACAAATACCATATAGTTGGATCTTGCTTTTTAAACAAATCTCGTCTGATGACCTCTGTCTAATTGGAGTCTTTAGTTCATTTTTATCTAATGTAATTTTTAATATTGTTGGATTTAAATTTATCTTCTTGATGTTTGTCTGTTTATCTCCTCCATTCTTCATTCGTTTCTCTTTTCCTATCTCCTCTAAGTTAAAGTTTTTTAAACTTTTATTTTTTAGTATTCCATTTTACTCTCAATCGGCTTTTTAAAACCATACCACTTTACTATTTTTTTAAGTGGGTTCTCTATGGATTTCAATATGCAACCTTAACTTACTGCAGTCTACCTTGAGTAATATTATACCACTTCATATATAATATAAGAAACTTACAATATAATTCCACCTAGAGCCATTCCATCGTTTATGCTGTTGTTGTCATATACTTCACTTCTACATATGTTAGAAACTCCACAATATACTTTAATATTTTTCTGTTAAAAACTCATAGTTTTGTCATACTAATGTTGATATTAGTATAGTGGCCATACTAATATCAGACAAAATGGACTTTATGCCAGAAATTCTTACTAGAGACAAAGAAAGACATTTTATGATAAGAGGGTCAACCCGTAAGGAGTATATAACAATCATAAATGAGAATAATAAGTCAGGATCTGTGTATTCCTCACCATTTCTCCCATCATTTACTTCTTCATAACCATAGTAAAATATCAAAACCAGGAAATGGATATTGGTACAATGCATGTATATAGTTCTATGCCTTTTAGCACATGTGTAGATTTGTGTAACCACCTCCACAATCAGGATATAGAACTATTCCATCACTACAAAGATCTCTCGTTGTACCCCATTGTAGTCACACCCACACGTCCTCTCCCCTCCATGGCTTCTGATGAGAAATCTGTTGTCGTTTAAATTGTTTTTGTCTATGGGTATTGCTCCCCTCTTGCTGCTTTCAGTTTTTTTTCTTTGCCTTTAGTTTTGAGAAGTTTGATTATGATATGTCTAAGCATGGGTTTGTTTGGGCTTATCCTGTTTAGGATTCACTCAGAAATTTAAATCTGTAGGTTTATGTATTTTCCTAAATTTGGGAAAATTTCTGCCACTCTTTCTTTGAATAATATTTGTGCCCCACCTTCTTTACCACTCCTTCTGAGACACCATTGATCAAGATATTAGATCTTTTTTTTACAGTCCCAGAAGTCCCTGAGGCTCTGTTCATTTTTTTTTGCAGTCTGTTTTCCCTCTATCGTTCTAATGGGATAATTTCTATTGTTCTATTTTCAAGTTCACTAATTCTTTTTCTATCATTCCCATTCTGCTTTTAAACTCATCCAGTGAGTTTTTCCTTATAGATTATTGTATTTTTTTTCTTTTAGCTCTAAAAGTTCGGTTTGGCTCTCTTCATATATCTTTTGTTTCTTTGCTGAGACTTCCTTTTTTATGATTTGTTTCAAGCACTTTCATAGTTATATTTTTATGATGGCTACTGTATTTTTTATTTATTTTGTGGCCACACTGAGGCAGCGTGCGGGATCTTAGTTCCCCAACCAGGGATCAAACCCGTGCCCCCTGCAGTGGAAGTGTGGAGTCTTAACCACTGGACCACCAGGGAAGTCCTAATGATGTCTACTTTAAATCCTTATTATGTAATTCTAGCATCTCTGTCATTCAGTGTTGATGTCTGCTAGTTGTCTTATTGTCATTCAAGTTGAGATATTTCTTGTTCTTGGTATGACAAGTGCTTTTCAATTGTACCATGGACATTTTGGGTGTTATTTATGACTTTGGTTCTTATTTAAATTTTGTGTTTTAGCAGGCCTCCTCTGTCCCCAAGCAGGCAAAGTGAACAAGCATGCCACCTCATTATTGTCAAGTGGGGGTAGAAGTCCAAGTTCCCCACTTGGCCTCTTTTGACATCCTGTGGGTGAGGGGCACTTTATTATTTCTGGGCAGGGGTGGAAGTTCATGCTTCCCATTAGGCTTCCACTGACACCCACCCCGTGCTGGGAGGGAGCAGGATAACTTGTTATTGCTCCCTGTATGGGCCCCCACTGACACCACAGGGAGTGGAGTGAGGTTTATTATTATCCAGCAGGGATGAAAGTCCTTAGCTCCCCACTCAGACTTTTCTACCACCACCCCAGTTGGGGAAAAGGAGCACTTTGTTACTGCTGGGCAAGCCTCAAAATCTAGGCTTCCTATTAAGCCTTTGTTGATGGGGGTGGTGGGTGATGGGGCTGCAGTTTTTTGTGGTGCTAGGCTGGATTTGTGTGATTGTTGTCTAAAAGTTTGTCTTGCCAGGCTGCCCTTTTCCTGGAGAGTACAAGCTATTCTTGCAGTTGTTTTTGTCTCTGCCCACTGGCATTTCTGGGTTACTGGTTTCTCCAGCACTTAGTATAGGATATATTAACCAGAAGGAGAACCCAGAGAACTTACTGCTAGGTTGTTTTCATGATTCCTGAGGTCTCTAGCTAGTCTGCTTTCTTTTCACCACATTTCACAGTCTTAGGTTTCTTTTATATGTAATGTCCGGAGTGTTTAGCTGTACTTAATGGGAAGAACTGGAAAAAGTACATCTACTCTATCTTATCCTGGACCAGAAAAACAATGTTGGATGTTATATAGCTTTTTATTTTTTATTTTTTTAAACATCTTTATTGGAGTATAATTGCTTTACAATAGTGTAAAGTTTAGTTTCCGCTTTATAACAAAGTAGCTTTTAATTTTTCAAATCTGATAGGGATTAAATTGCATTGATGTTTTATTTATGTTTATAAATATATTTATACTGAGATAAAGCATCTTTTACTATGGAATTGATTATATTCCCTTTTTCTTTAACTTTCTAGTCATATTCTCTGCCTATTTTTTATAAGATTGTTCACCTTTTTTATTATGTAAGTTATAAAAAGAAGCCATTTCCTATAGTTAAAAAATATTTTCCCTTGCTTGCTGATTTTTTTTGGTTATAATATTTTGTTGCCGTGTGGATATTTTATAATTTTTTCTTGTCAATTTAATCAGTATTTTACTTTATGACTTCCGGATTTTGCATCTTTTTTAGAAAGGTCTTCCCCACACCAAGATGAAAAGTAAATTCACTCTTGAGTTAAATAGATAAATTCCTTCTAGATCTTTCATTGTTTTATTTTCTCTATTTATACTTTTGTTTCGTAAATAATTTATTTTGGTGTAGGGTGTTAGCTGGGAATTCAGCTTTATCTATTTTGCCTTATGTTTAGTTAGCTATCCTAGTACAATTTATTAAAAAGAAACTTTCTCCCACTGATTTGAAATGCCACTTTTATCACTAACTAAATATCTATAGTGAACTAATATGTAAACTGCTTTACCAAGCAAACCGTTTTCAAGAATAAACTTTCTAAATATTTTCTGGCACTTTTGAAGTCAACAAACTATATACTAATTAAATATAATTCTCACCTATTTATTAAAAGCAAGTTTCCTGGTGTCTTCATTAAGCAACAATTTATTAGTCTAATTCTATCTATTGTATTTTGAGAAAGACCTACAATTGGATATCTTTAAACATATTCTAAAATTTAGGCCAGCTTTCATCTCATTACTTAGAATTAGTGGGCTCTCCCCATTACCTTTTGATTTCTTTATGTTTCTATTGTTGTTAGTTACAGTATTTTTTTACAGCTATTGAAATAACAGTACAGTCTTGGATAAATTGAGTCTCAGTCATTTTTGAGATACCAAACAATTCTATTAGTCTTTATTTTTTATGTTTAAAGATTGATTACATATATGGCTGATTTAACCCTTTATAGTTTGAATTTTTATATTTTTCCTCTCTATTTAATGAGAGCCCTATTGATGCATTTGGTCAAAGATGTTTGGGTTGCTCCCTCACATATAGGTATATCAAGAAATTCTTGTTACCATACCCGGCATCTTCTGCCACAAGCCTTTTATATTTCAGTAGTGTTTTTCAACCCTGGCTGCACATCAGAATCACCTGGAAGGTTTTTACAGCCCTGATGCGGAGACCACAGCCAGGACCAATTAAATCAGAATCTCTGGGATGGCATATAAGTCATTTTAAAAGTTCCCCAGGTGATTCCAATATGCAGGCAAGCTAGAGAAATACTGGGTGAAAGGAAATTGAAAAGCTGAAATGTCATGCAGAATTTCTCTATACAAGGGTTTTGAAATTCTGAAATTCTAAAATAGAGTACTTAAAGTTGATTATGCTTCAGTTTATAGTTGTTTTTCACAACACAATGCCTTTATTGTTTTTTTTTTTTTTTTTTTTTTTGCGGTACACGGGCCTCTCACTGCTGTGGCCTCTCCCGTTGCGGAGTACAGGCTCCGGACGCGCAGGCTCAGCGGCCATGGCTCACGGGCCCAGCCGCTCCGCGGCATGTGGGACCCTCCCGGACCGGGGCACGAATCCATGTCCCCTGCATCGGCAGGTGGACTCTCAGCCACTGCGCCACCAGGGAAGCCCCCTTTATTTTTTATTTTATTTATTTATTTATTTTTTGTGGTACGCGGGCCTCTCACTGTTGCGGCCTCTCCCGTTGCGGAGCACAGGCTCCGGACGCGCAGGCTCAGCGGCCATGGCTCACGGGCCCAGCCGCTCCGCGGTTTGTGGGATCTTCCCAGACCGGGGCACGAACCCGTGTCGCCTGCATCGGCAGGCGGACTCTCAACCACTGCGCCACCAGCGAAGCCCTCCTTTATTGATTTTTAAAAATTCTGTAAAGTTGGTGTGGATGTTCCTTCTGTTTTCTCAATTCTGTCATAAGCACCTTGAAGGTAAGCACATTGTTTTTGTTTATTTGGGACTCCTCCTGTAGAGTTAATACTGAAGTTACCGAAAACTGTGAATATCATTGATTATCTTGAGCCAAAATGTCCTTAGGGTTATATATACACAAATCCTGTTAGGACAGTCTTTTTTCCCACTCAAAACGTGTTTATTGAGTACCTATTCTCTTCAATCCATGGCTTTACTATACTTAGTTGATTTCCAAATATCTCTCTAGGTGTGACCTACCCTCTGAAATCCGGACCCATATATTCAGTCGCCTATTTCATATTGGCATTTGATTGTATAATAGAATTCTCTAATTAACATGTCCCAAAGAGAACTCTTGATTTACCTATCCAAACAGTATTCACCCAGTCTTTCCCATCTCAGTAAAGGGCATTAATATTCATCCACTTGCTTAGTCTAATTCCTAGATTCTTTTCCTAGTAACACAACCCCATCCAACTCATTAGCAAGTTTGGTCTATTCTACCTTTCAAAGCAGACTACTTCTTAACCATCTCCACATATACCACCCTTGTCTACTAGGGGTTGCTAGCCTTCAGGATTTTGTGACATTTAGATAAAGGACTCCTTTCAAGTGGAAATTTTCTTTTATTGAGATGTAATTGACATATAACATTATGTTAGTTTCAGATATATAGTATAATGATTTGATAGTTATATATTGTGAAATGATAACCATAATTAGTCTAGTTAACATCCATCACTACACATAGTTACAAATTTTCTTTTTCTTGTGATGAGAACTTTCCTTTTTTATTGTAGTTGATTTACAATGTTGTATTAATTATTGCTGTACAGCAAAGTGACTCAGTTATACATATATATATACATTTTAAGATCTACTCTCCTAGCAAATTTCAAAGGAAAATTTTATATTAGCACATTACTGCTCAATCTGAAGTGGTTGGTCCAGGGATTGTGGGTGGCTGATCCCTCTGGGTGCCATAGGCAACCCAGGACATGGCTCAGGAGTGAAGGCGGGGAGGGAGAGAGGAGCATGGGGACTCTACTTGTTGTGTGCCTGTAAGTATGTGCATGTATCCTTTCCCAAGTGGGGGTAAGGCTGCATGCTTGGGTGGGTCTGTGTAAGAGGAGGCTCTGTCCTCCATTGCTCCAGGACTCAGCCAGGAGACCTGGAATCTCTATACCTGTACATTTGCCTACAGCTCTCACAGGAGTTACTCTAGGTCTATTTTGTGAATAGCACTTTCATGCAAATGACCCGATTGTGTCTTGTTCAAACTAACAACTGAATGTGCTTATCCTGTTTGTCCAAATATCATCTAGATTGCTTCAGTAGCTCTTAACTAGTGGCCTTGCTTCTCTTAATCCCCTACAGCCTGGCATCCAGAATCATCCCTTTAAAACACAAAACATTATGCCACGTTCCCAGTCCAAACTCTTCATTAGCTTTCTGTCACACTTGGAATGAAATCTAAAGTTCCTACCAAGGCTTACGTGATCTGGTCGAGCTACCTCTGTGACCTCATTTTCTACTTTTTCCCTTTTTCGCTTTGTTCTAGGTGCCTTGACTTGCTTGCAGCTACTCAAACACATCAAGAACGCTTCCAGCTCAGGCTCTTTGCAGTTGCTGTTCCCTCTTCTTCGAATGCTCTTTCTGCAGATACTCACATGGCTCACTCTCTCATTTCCTTCAGGTCTGTTCAAATGCCACAGTCTCAGAGAAGCCTAGCTTGACCACCCAGTGTTGGAAATACATTTCCCCTTCACCTAACCCTGATTTGCCTCTATTCTCTTACCCTGCTTTTATACCCTGCTTTTTATACATTATATATGTTTATTTGCTTATTTGTTGTTGTCTGTTTCCCACCTTAGAATGTAAGCTCTAAAGGGAAAAGACTTTGTCTGTTTTATTCATTGCTGCACTCCCTAGAGCTGGGACCATTTGCACATAGTTTGCTGTTAATAAATACTTGCTGAATTAATAAATGAAAGACACTGTCCTCTGTAATCTGAGGAACATAAAAGTATATACGATACAGAGGCATGGTGTGCTGCTAAATGTTTAACGACTGTCTCTTTGTGTGTGTGGGAGCCCTGATGTGTGGCATTTGCTGATTTCCGTGGTGTAAATACACCCACTGTGACCCATTTCAAGCTACCAATATGACATCAGTGAAAGTGGAGTTAGAAAGAGATGCATACTTGGTGCTCAAGAGCTGGTACAAACTGGCTTCAGCACACAGCTACAGGAATTTAGTGGGATGGATAAGGTGTGTCCACAAATACCCATAATACATGATAAAATAGAATAAGTATGGAAAGAAATGGGTAAATGAAAAGTTATGAAAATTTAAAGGGCGATACTATTTTTTTCTGGATGTTGTAAGGTGTTTGCACATTGGTGGGGTCAACGTGCATCCTAGGACTAGTCTTCAACTTGCTGAGGATCTTCAGTTTTTCAGTTTACCCTGAACAAAGGGAGATTGTTATTTTATACAGAGTGGTCCAGCTAGGGTTCTCCGAGGAAGTGGCGTTTGAGCAGAGACGTGAAGGGAGTGAGGGAGCAAGCCATGCGAGTATCTGCAGGAAGAGCATTCAAGGGAGTGGGCAGAGGGCACTTGGACATTGATTTTCAAAAATGGTATTGGTTGGGATATTTTTGGCTCTGTGTAACTGAATACAATTCAAAATGGCATAAATAATAAGAAAATTGTATTAGCTCACATTTGAAGAAGCTCAGTAGGTGCTCAGGGTTGGGTAGTTCAGTGGTTCAGCAATGTCATCAGGGAAGCAGGTTTTCTGTTCTCCTGCTCTTCCACCGTCAGCATGCCAACTTTTCCCTTCAGCCTTGCTCTCCTGATGGCATCAAGACGGGTGCCTCAATTTTGGGGATCATGTGCAGAACCAATAATATCCAGTAGAAGAGAGACTCATTATCACTTTTGGGGGGGACTGGTTAAAGTTTAATTGCTCATAAAAGTAGAGAGCATAATATAAAAATTAGCCATATCTATCACATAGATATAATCCCATACCTATCACATAGATATAATTATTAACATTCTGACATATTTGCTTCATCTCTTTTCTGATGAATAATTTTAAATTACTGACATCATGAAATTTCTTTAGAATGCATCCCTGAAAAAAGGATATTTCCTTAACTAATCATATTATTTTCATACCAAAAATTTAATAACTATTCCTTAATAGCATCTAATATTCCAGGCCATATTCATATTTCACAGTTTTCCCCAAAATGTCTTTTATGGCTGGTTCAAACAAAAATCCAATCAAGGATCATTCATTACATATTATTGTTATATTTCTTAAATCTCTTTTAATAGTGATTCTAGAACATTACCTCCTTCCTGTTTTCTGCATAAAATTGAAATGTCGAAAGGCCCAGTCTGTTGTCCTGTAGAATGACTCAGATTCACTTTGGTTGGTTGTTTCTTTGAGGTGTTTTTCTGTCCTCCAATTTCCTGTAAACTTGATGTTGGATTTAAAGAGTTATATAGGTTCAGATTAAACATTTTAAGAAGGAATACTTCATAGGTGATGTTGTGTAGTTATTGCATCATGTTAAGAGTCAAGTAATATCAAGTCCCATTCTTAGTGGTGGTAAAATAAGGGGATTTCAGCCTCCTCTCTTCATTGTGAAATAACATCGTATAGTAACATTTTCCTTGCAACTAGTAAATAATTTGGGATATGGTACTTTGGCACTTAATGTAACTCTCCAGGTCCCCATTAACCTTTTTTGACCTAATGGCTCTGGCTTCCACTGAAGATAGTTGCCTGACTCAATTATTTCATTAGTGTTTTACAGAATGATATTTATTAGCTGAAATTCTTATGAAAAAAAGAGAATCAACTAGGACTATTTGTTAGGATACCCTTAAGGACTAGAAGGGTAAGATCAATGGTTGACTCAACTTTTAATTACCAATTTTCAAAGTGAAGTTTTGGTGTAATGGTGACAATTGAGTTTGTTTGTTTTGACTTTTTTTTTTACATCTTTATTGGAGTATAATTGCTTTACAATGGTGTGCTAGTTTCTGCTTCCTAACAAAGTGAATCAGTCACACACACACAAATGTTCCCATATCCCTTCCCCTTCCTGTCTCCCTCCCTCCCACCCTCCCTATCCCACCCCTCTAGGTGGTCACAAAACACCGAGCTGATCTCCCTGTGCTATGCGGCTGCTTCCCACTAGCTATCTATTTTACGTTTGGTAGTGTATATATGTCCATGCCACTCTCTCACTTCGTCACTGCCTACCCTTCCCCCTCCCCACATCCTCAAGTCCATTCTCTAGTAGGTCTGTGTCTTTATTCCTGTTTTACCCCTAGGTTCTTCATGACATTATTTTTTCTTAGATTCCATATATACGTGTTAGCATACGCTATTTGTCTTTCTCTTTCTGACTTACTTCCCTCTGCATGACAGACTCTAGGTCCATCCACCTCCCTACAAATAACTCAATTTCGTTTCTTTTTATGGCTGAGTAATATTCCATTGTATATATGTGCCACATCTTCTTTATCCATTCATCTGATGATGGACACTTAGGTTGTTTCCATCTCCTGGCTATTGTAAATAGAGCTGCAATGAACATTTTGGTACATGATGCTTTTTGAATTATGGTTTTCTCAGGGTGTATGCCCAGTAGTGGGATTGTTTCTAGATTTTTTGATGATGGCCATTCTGACCGGTGTGAGATGATATCTCATTGTAGTTTTGATTTGCATTTCTCTAATGATTAATGATGTTGAGCATTCTTTCATGTGTTTGTTGGCAGTCTGTATATCTTCTTTGCAGAAATGTCTGTTTAGGTCTTCTGCCCATTTTTGGATTGAGTTTTTTGTTTTTTTGTTATTGAGCTGCATGAGCTGCTTGTAAATTTTGGAGATGAATCCTTTGTCAGTTGCTTCATTTGCAAATATTTTCTCCCAATCTGAGGGTTGTCTTTTGGTCTTGTTTATGGTTTCCTTTGCTGTGCAAACGCTTTGAAGTTTCATTAGGTCCCATTTGTTTATTTTTGGTTTTATTTCCATAAAACCAAAGGAGGTGGGTCAAAAAAGGATCTTGCTGTGATGTATGTCATAGAGTGTTCTGCCTGTGTTTTCCTCTAAGAGTTTGATAGTGTCTGGCCTTACATTTAAGTCTTTAATCCATTTTGAGTTTATTTTTGTGTATGGTGTTAGGGAGTGTTCTAATCTCATACCTCTACATGTACCTGTCCAGTTTTCCCAGTACCACTTATTGAAGAGGCTGTCCTTTCTCCACTGTACATTCCTGCCTCCTTTATCAAAGATAAGGTGACCATATGTGCGTGGGTTTATCTCTGGGCTTTCTATCCTGTTCCATTGATCTATCTGTTTTTGTGCCAGTACTATACTGTCTTGATTACTGTAGCCCTGTAGTATAGTGTGAAGTCAGGGAGCTTTTCCATACAAATTGTGAAATTTTTTGTTCTAGTTCTGTGAAAAATGCCAGCGGTAGTTTGATAGCGATTGCATTGAATCTGTAGATTGCTTTGGGTAGTAGAGTCATTTTCACAATGTTGATTCTTCCAGTCCAAGAACATGGTATATCTCTCCATCTATTTGTATTATCTTTAATTTCTTTCATCAGTTTCTTATAATTTTCTACATATAGGTCTTTTGTCTCCTTAGGTAGGTTTATTCCTAGGTATTTTATTCTTTTTGTTGCAATGGTAAATGGGAGTTTATCTTAATTTCTCATTCAGATTTTTCATCATTAGTGTATAGGAATGCAAGAGATTTCTGTGCATTAGTTTTGTATCCTGCTCTTTGGTTGGGCTAATGGTGGACTCTGGGAGGGCTCACACCAAGGAGTACTTCCCAGAAGTTCTGCTGCCAGTGTCCTTGTCCCCACGGTGAGTCACAGCCACTCCCGGCCTCTGCAGGAGACCCTCCAACACTAGCAGGTAGGTCTGGTTCAGTCTTCCCTGAGTTCACTGCTCCTTCTCCTGGGTCCCGAAGTGCACACTACTTTGTGTGTGCCCTCCAAGAGTGGAGTCTCTGTTTCCCCCCGTCCTGTCGAAGTCCTGCAATCAAATCCCGCTAGCCTTCAAAGTCTGATTCTCTAGGAATTCCTCCTCCCATTGCCAGACCCCCAGGTTGGGAAGCCTGATGTGGGGCTCAGAACCTTCACTCCCATGGTTGGACTTCTGTAGTATAAGTGTTCTCCAGTCTGTGAGTCTCCCACCCACCAGTTATGGGATTTGATTTTACTGTGATTGCGCCCCTCCTACTTTCTCATTGTGGCTTCTCCTTTGTCTTTGGACGTGGGGTACCTTTTTTGGTGAGTTCCAGTGTCTTCCTGTCGATGATTGTCCAGCAGCTAGTTGTGATTCTGGTGTTCTCGCAAGAGGGAGTGAGAGCATGTCCTTCTACTCCGCCATCTTGGTTCCTCTCTCCATCCGGTAGGTTTTTGCCAGTTTATTAATTTACATGGAGAACTATCTCTGGCAGGATAATGGCTCACAGTAATTTATACTGGGGATGCCCATTTAGGAGGAGACATCACACATTTTCTTCATAAGAAATAGAAATTGAATGGACTTAGGGAGTACTGTCATCAAGTTTTGTAGCTGGTTATAAAAGTATTTTGGTATAGGGAATTCCCTGGGGGTCCAGTGGTTAGGACTTTGACTGCCGAGGGCCCGGGTTCAATCCCTGCTCAGGGAACTAAGATCCTGCAAGCCAGACAGCGTGGCTGAGAAAAAAAAGTATTTTGGTCTATAAAACTATGACAGCATTAACAGAATCAGAGCATTCTCTTGCTGGAAATATTTCTGTTAAATACTGACATTTTACTTGGAATTCCAACACCTTGGAATAAGGCAGTCATGGATTGGAATGCCAGCTCTTCTACCTACTAGCTATTTATTTCCTAATCTCTCTATGGCCTCAGTTTCTGCATCTAAAAAGTAGAAAGAGTAAAATGCATTTCACAGAGTAGTTTGAAGCTTAACTGATATAAAGCACCTAGCCCAAATGCACGCATGGTATTCAATAGGAGTTAGTTTTTACCACAGTCCTATTTCTCCCTCGTTTTTTGATTATCACAGTTTTCTGCCTTTCTTTCTTGTTTCAGAGAAGTTGGTTTCCAAGAGTATAGTTTATCTACCAGTAGCAGTTATATTTTAGATTTCATTTTAGGGAAGAACCCAAGCCGCTTTATGAGATTCAGCAAATCATTTTCTATTATCAGCAACCAATGTCTTTAGAAGTTATCTTTTAGATGAGTTATCTATTGGGGAGGCATCTATCTTTTATATGCTAGCTCTTATTAACTGTAATTTCAGAGGGGCTATTTTCCAACCTTTCACCAAATTCAGGGGCACACCTGTTGGGGGCCTTCTGCTTTCTATGTACTGATTACAAATGAGTCCCAGAAAGTGGTCTCTAACAGCTCAACAGATGATCAGAGAGGATAAAGGAAGCAACACAGAACTCCCTCCACTTAATGCACTTGGTAATTGCCCTTCACAGCTTTAGACATTCATGGGAAAGTGAATGCACAATCAGCCTTGATTATCTGAAGCTAGTTATCATCTCCATCAGCTTGGCCCCTGTGATTTTTCTCTGCTCTCACCTGCTGATTGACCAGTGCACTGTTCATTAACAGTTTTTAGAAAGATGGGCAGAGAAGAAAAATGTTACATTTTAATCAGTCTACTTAGGTTAAAAAAATTAGTTCATATAAAATGGTTTCATAAAAGTAAAGGAGAGGGATGAGATTAAAAAAGAAAACTAAAATGATGTTTCTTGGTGTATTTGTTGATTTGGTATTATTCATGAGTCTTCAGCTCTAATCATGGCAACTTGACAGCTGTAACTACATCTATTTAAAAATATTATTATATAGAATGATCCTAATTTTGCAGAAAAGAAAACTGTACACACACACACACACACACACACACACACACACACACACACACACACACACACACACACACACACACACACTATATATGAGTAGAAGAAAATACACCAAAATTTAATAGTGGCTTTCTTTGGTGATGGAACTTTTACTTTTCCCTTTTTGTTGTGCATGTTTTTCAAATTATCTACAATGACCCTCTATTACTTTTAAAATCAGAATGACAGGTATTATGGAGATTTTATTAAAGTGCAGTTTGAAATGTGAAGAACAAATGGCTGCAATGATTTAATATTTTGTAAGTGTATGTTAAGTACTACTTGAAGCTTTTATCAGATAGATGAGGCAATGTTCCTTTAGGAAGCCCATCAAATTCTGTGGAACAGACAGAAGAGAAAATGCTGAAGGACCAGGGTAGATGAGGATCTTTGGCAATCTAGTACTGGATTCAGAAATGTTCCTTTAG
Source organism: Pseudorca crassidens (assembly GCF_039906515.1). Lineage (NCBI taxonomy): Eukaryota > Metazoa > Chordata > Mammalia > Artiodactyla > Delphinidae > Pseudorca > Pseudorca crassidens. The sequence goes on from NC_090317.1 coordinate 113,922,226, forward strand.
ATTTAATTTTTTGGTCAGTAAGCCTGAGGCCTTTGAATCCCAAGGGCTTCATTTTGCCTTCATATCAAACTTTTTAGGAGACAGAATTCAGGGACTTAAGGGTTCATGTCCTTTGCTTATTTGTTAGTTGGGATTCCAGACATTTAGATTTGTGTCTCTTCCCTATCTTAGGCTATCTTCTCCTAGAAGTAGATTCTGAGGCGAAGATTCCAGTACAAGTAGTTAATTTGGAAGATGATCCTAGGAAGCGCTGGCAGGAGAGTGGAGAAATGAGTTAAGGACGGGAAGGGTGTGTTATCAAGCAAGTTAGTACCATGGATAACTGGAGTATAAGTCTACTGGGAACACTGGGAGCCAGTATAGAAGAAGTGCTTCAGAGCTCTCTCATTCGGTCGCTGGTTGAGGGCTGCTCCTGGCGGCACCGATTCGCTGCTGGGCTCTGACAGCCAGGACAGTTCTTTAGGCAGAGAACTGCAGGTGCGGCAGTCAGCAGCGGGCCAGGAGTTCACGACAAGAGTAAGGCCTGAGGTGCTAGAGGCGGGCTCTGACATATCTGCCACACTCGCCCTTTCAGAGGACATTGTACCGTCACAGTACTTGTCTGCATGGAGACAAAAGCAATTGTTTCCTTGCTTGAAAATGCAGCCTGTGTTACAAAATGCCAAAAGCGTATTTGCTAACATTCCAGTAAAGGTCACCAGTGTGGCTAAATGAAGCTCTGTCTTACTGGGGCCTTTGAGAGATGATATAAAACATGCCTCAGAGTTATCCCATCCGAGGGCCGAGGAAGCTTGGGGTTTTAGCTTCCGGTTCAATCATTACCAGCTGGGAATTACTCCCCGGGTATTTGCTTGGTATTCCCACCTGCCCGTTCATAGGCTGAGAGGAGGCCCTCGGGTGGAGAACTGTCGGTGCTGGCAGAGGGAGGAATGGTGAGTCAGGGCCCTGGCTGCTCTCTCCTACACCTGCTGTGGCCGGGGCAGCAGTAATGACAGTCGTCCCTGTGGCAAGGGGAGGAGGTGACCTCTTTGTCCGAATTGCAGTGGGCAGAAGGGCCTAAGACATGAGCTCTGGTGGCACCCATGACTGAGTTCCCCTAGGAAGAGTAGCAGAAAAGACAAATGCAGAGCCCACGTCGGGCGCCCCTTAGAAAATTCCGACTTTGGGAAGGCTTTAAAGAGGGATTGGAGAGCCACGACACTTTATTACGGTCCACTTTTGTGTCTAAAGGCTGTCGTGGCCTGGGCAATCCAGGTGCCAATAGAATTTTAGCGCTGGAAGGAGCCTTGGGCATCCACCTCCCCCGTACAGGGCCCTGCTTCTCCTTCTCCATCCACTGTGTGGGCTGTGCGTTGTTTAGGTCTGTCTGTTCTGTCACTGGATGCTGCGGGGACCTGGGGCTGAAGCTGGGAGTGGGGATGGTGTAATAGCTATTAAGATCTCTCACACAGTAGAGCATCTGCAAGACAATCAGACCTTTCCCATTGCCAAGATTTACTCCCTCTTAAATTTCTCCTGTGTGTGGTTATGCTAAAAACATGCCTCTTTCCCAGACTCTTGCGTATATTCTAGTATCTTTCTCATATGCTTGGTAATTGCTGCTACATGTTGGTTCATAAACCTGCTTGGTGTATCCATCCAGGGAAATGTACTCATGACCACTATCGGTGTGCTTGACTCTGAGGAACCAGGAAAAACTGAAAGTTACTGTGGAATACAGAGCAAATTGCTGGGCAGGGAGTTAGATAAAAATTCAGGAACTCTGGCCTAGCTTTTCTGCTCTGCTAGGCTATCAGTGCAGGATAAATCATTAGACAGACTCAAAAACAATCCCGACAATACCTTGCATGTGTTTCATTTCCCTTCGTGAGATTTAAAATTTTTCTTATATTTCAGTAGGATTTTATTTTGTCTAGGGAAACATCCTTCCCCACACTCCCCAGAAGAACACAGGTACCATTTTATAATGGTAATTCTCCAAAAATAGTATTTGATAAACTTTGTTGAGAACCTTTTTGTCTCATTAATTAATCAGCTATTTAATCAACAAATATAGCAACAAATATACATGGAGCTCCTACTATGTGTCTGTCATTGTGCTCAGTGCTAGCAAGTGATCAAAATGGACGCAGGCCACATCCTCCCGGAGAGGTAGGATGGGAGGGCGGCTGCAACACCTATGTAGAAAGTGCAGCCCGTTTGCCTCCTTGAGAAATTTAAATGCTAGAGATGCAGCTGGTTAAGCTGTAAGCTCAGCTCTGTTTTGTCAGTCCCTGCTTCACTCCCGGCTTCTTTCTCTTGTTTCCTGTTATCCCTCCGTCTGTCTCAAAGGGATTTTCTGGGCTGTCTCTTCCTTCCGATGGCTAGGTTCCCCTGGCGCTGGCTCTTGTCACACAGCCAGTTCTTGAAGGTTGTGAAGAGAACGTCACCTTGTTTTTTTCCCCTAAACTCTCCTTACATATTTGGAAATCGAAGGTGATTTACAGCAGTGATTCATACCCTGCAGCCGTGGGATTGAATGACTGAATCCCGGGAGCAAAGGAGCAAGGAATGGTCTGAACTCCTCAAATTCAGACATCTACTTGCCTTAAGCATTTGGGAATTATGCATTCCAGAAACGCTTTCTTCTTGCATTTTACTTGTTGTGTGAGCAGGTGGGCGTAAGCCTGGTAGGTGTCATGGGCTAGAAAATGCTGTGAAGAATTCCTAACAGCTCCTGCCTGAACCTTCCACAGTGAAGCTGATTTGCATCTGAGCCTACAGTTCTGGGGCTTCAAGCTTTATTGAGTATGTGCTTATTTAATCGCCCTCTTTACACTTGGTTCCTTTCTGCACTTTTGAATTTGGTCTGTTCCCTGCTGAACAGACTTGACTATTTTTAAACTGGTTGGCATTGAACGTGATGTGATTTCTCCTTTAAATTTGTTGATTGGGTAAATTAATTTAGAAAAACTGTGGAGATAAACATTTAAGGGAGGATTTTTAGGGAGAGGCTAGGATTTGATTCACTATCTTTTCAGGCTGCTGTTAATGCAAATGAATTTCTTGTAGTCACATTCTCGGGTTTGTCTCTCTCAAGTCAGGATATTGTTAAGTACAGATGCTGCAAAAGGGAGGATTTTTCCATCATTTGTTCAGAGAAGTAAGAGAAAAAAGCATGTTCACAGCAAAGAAGAAAAAGAAGAAATTGACTTTAAGACTATATCAAGAATAAAATGGCCTGGACTGCAGTGGGGAAAAGGAAAACATTCACTAGAGGGGGAGAACATATACCTATAGTAGTATAATTAATTTACTAGTCATTCACATTATTATCCCAGATTGATTAACTATGACAAGAGATTTAACACAGAATCCTTCAGAGTGCCCTACTTACAGGAGAAAAAAGGGTGACACATTTGTCAATTAAAGTGTTGCTCTAAATATTAGGTTTTTTTCCACAAGGATTTCTTTTTCAAGGAAGAGATGTTTGAGACCAAGAACACAAATGAAATACGTACGAAATGGTGCTTTGTGCTCACACTCCTGGACGGTTGGTATATCTGCTTTGAATTAAGGGTTTGATGTCATGGAAACAGCTTGCTCATTTGGAAAGCTGCTGACACTCTGTGGGAAGGCAGAGGACGTGTGTGTGTGTGTGTGTGTGTGTGTGTGTGTGTGTGTGTGTGTGTGTGTGTGTGTGTGTGTGTGTGTGTGTGTGTGTGTGTGTGTGTGTGTGTGTGTGTGTGTGTGTGTGTGTGTGTGTGTGTGTAACGGTCCCTATCAACCCTCAGCAAAACAAATACCCGTTCCGTTCCTGCCAAAGTATGGAATTATATGGGAGGGTTAGGCTTCTTTTTACTTTTGGCATCAGAATTTTAGAACAGAGCATATGCATCATCTGAAGAAAAATGTTAGAATGAGAATTCTGATTCAGTGGGTCTGGGATGGGCCCTGAACTTCTGCATTTCTAAGGAGCTCCCAGCTGATGCTGATGCTGATGATCTGGGAGTCACACTTGGAAAGCCACTGCTCTAGCGTTTTTATCAATTTGGGTGAACATTAGAATTATTTTCCTCTTTGGCTATTGTGAAATATCAATACTTAATGTTTGGCCAGAAGTTTTAAAAAGAATTATAGTTTTAAAGTGCTGCTTTCATTTTTGCTGATTGCTATGTCAGTTTTAACTCTTATCTAGAGCTAGATGTCTTGGAAAATAAAAAGGTAAAGACTACATACATGTTTAATACATTATTTTGAACTGGGCACCGTTTGTAGACTATCAAATTATACTGGAGTTTGGCGACCTGGAAGGAAAACGGTTTATAGTCTCCTATCCATAAATAGAACCAAGCAGCCATATAGGAAATCAGTCTGGTAAGAGCGGTGACTCTTTGGCAAATTGAGAATGCCCACTATAGTGGGTTGGATAGTGTCCTCCGAAAATTCATGTCTACGTTATAACTTCAGAATGTGACCTTATTTGGAAATAGGCCTTTTGCAGATGTAACTAGTTAAGATGGGGCCATATTGAATTCAGGTGGGCCTTAAATCCAATGACTGGTGTCCTTATAAGATGAGGAGTGGTCACACACACACACACACACAAAGGGAAGAAGAAGGCCATGTGAAAATGGAGGCACAGGTTGGATGATATAGCTGCAACCCAAGGAACTCCAGGCATTGCCAAGAGCCACCAGAAGCTAGGGAGAGGCGAGGAAGAATTCTTCTCTAGAGCCTTCATAGGAAGCATGGCTCCTCTGACACCCTGATTTCAGGCTCCTGGCCTTTAGAACTATTAGAGAATAAATTTCTGTCGTTTTAAGCCACCAAGTTAGTGGTAATTTGTTACAGCAGCGCTAGGAAACTGATACACCCACCATAGCATAATGAGCTTGTACTGAAATCTGTTCTCATCAGAGTTGGATAACATATGCTCTTCTTTACTTGAGGTGGACAAGCACTCTATTTCCTAAGGCAAGTGTGTGATTTTCATTCTATCGGGCCATAAATTTAAATCCCTCAATAAATGCAGAGATCATCTATTGTCCTGTAATTTTTGAATAGCCTGTAGTTAAGTACATGGTTCCAATCACAGCTATGAAAAGATAATGATAAAGTAGTACATCTTTCACCCAGCTTTCTTCAGCATCCTTAGGTTATACTTGAGGAGCTCTATAGTAGTTGTGCTGCTGATTTCTGCATGATTCGCTATGACTGCTTAGATACTTACGGGGTCATGGTCATGGGTTTGATTCCCTGGTGAAACAGTTGGTTATTTCTTGGCCTTAGACTGTCACTTAACCCTAGGTAATGTCCTTGAAAATGTTGATCAGAATTGGAATTGAGTGGAGATGTCTAGAACAAGTTCACTACTGTAACAAACAAAACATCTCACGATCACAGCCTACTAAAAGTGGGTCAGTAGGTGTCAACTTCTGATACAGAGGACAGTGTGATGATGATGATGATGATACTTAATCTGATAGCTATATGTGGGTCAGCAGTTTCACTCTCCATCAACATTTGGTACGTAGTTTGGAAAATTGAATTGTGTCTCAGGTTTGATCTCAATCTGTGCTGGATTTGTAGGCACAATTGAGATGGTTTTGAAATTTATTAAGTCAATTACTAATGCAGCTGCTTTTATTTTTGAGGGTGAAATTAATTTCATGGATTTTTATAGTTGCATCAGATATAGCTTTGGGAGTTCCAGGGAGACATTGAAAATATTGCCCATTAATTTCTCTTAAGTTGTAGAATCTTAAACTGACAAATTTGATCTGGGTTTTATAACAATTTGTAGCAAGGTGTAAACAACTTAACCTGTAGGATATTTGTGTCAGTGCAAATTTGGTCTTATGATTTACATTCTAATAAAGGTTATGAAAGATCTTGGGAGTTATTTCCTTTATGGCAAGATGCTGTGCTCTTAAGAAAATAGTTTAATGAAAAGCTTTTCTGGATGCAGTGCTACAACAGGCTCACTCTTTACAGTATATGTTAGTTGGTAAAATTGTCTTGGTAGAGGCAAGAGGCAAGGAGAGGAAACGTGTCTTTCCAGAGTTTGAATAACGATTTTATCAACTCTAAGATGAAAGAAGGAAGTGGATTTATCTTAGAGCATTTGGGATTTGAGATAAAATTTTTAAAAATTCTCTATCATAATACAGCATTTCATAGTCTTTCAGAGGTTAAATATACTATGCAGTAGGTTTAGTCAGAGAAAGGGGAATTTGGCAGAATACCAGCTGATTATATTAACAAGATGCCTATTGCTCCGGCTGCCCAGTCTGTCTTATTTGGTGTCATTTATTACATTTGGGGATAGGGGCCTCCCTAAACATCTTTCCTATTTCTCATTTTCCTCCCATCAGGAAAAATTCCAGGAGATTTTCAGAGAGAACCAGAGGTACTATGCCTGATGACTTTTATTTGTCCTGTTTGCTTGTCCCTTTGGGTTGTTAGAGGGGAGAAAGGCTTAGAGTGTTAGTACACTCGTAGAGGAACAATTTCAAGGCTCTACATGTACCTGATTAGGGAGAGGATTAAAACCAATGTTTATCTGAGCACCCATCAAATGCCAGGTGTGGTGCAGGTAAATTCACATATCCCAGCAGCCCTCTGACATAGGGATTATGATTTCAGCTTCACTTTTGGGAAACTGAGGCTCAAAGAGATGATGCATTTTCCCAAGATCACACAGCAATTAAATGGCATTCAGATTAGTCTGACTCCAAAGCCCAAGTTCTCTTACTGTACCCTGTAACCTTTCAAAGTGTAAAATGTGAATGTAAAGTATTGAGTCCCAGCTCCATTTTCACCAGGCATGCATTTTCACCTCCTGAGAAGTGATAGAGCATGGTGGTTAAAAGGGCAGGCCCTGGAGCCAGGTTGCCTGGGCTCAAGCCTTACACCTGCTACTTTTTAGCTGTGTGACCCTGAGCAAGTTGCGTGCTGTCTCTGTGCCTCATTTCTTCATATGTATAAAGGGTAGTGATATTAGCACCTACCCAACAGGGTTGTGGTGAATCTGGAATGAGCAACTAGAGCAATGCCTGCCACATGGTGGGGACCAGGTTAATACTTATCATTAAGCCTTGTGATAACACTATTTGACAGGTGAAGAACTGATGAACTTGCCTGGAGTGGTACAGCTAGAATGGAGTAGCACAGCTGAAACAGGGTTTGAGCACAGCCTGATGATATGTCCAAGGCTCTTTTCACTATATCTCAAGTGAAAATTATCAGGAGTCATGAAGAATTAGAATTAGGGAGAAAATAATATACTCTTCTGAGTCCCTGAAACCTTTGCATTGATCTTTTTTTTTAATGTATGGGTATTTTTTTTTTTTGCATTGATCTTTGAGCATGCGCACATACACACACAAACAGACACACTCAGAAAAAAGTGCATGGAACAGCTGTTTTTAGGGGTATGTGAAATCCTGCGTCTGTAACCAGAGGGCTCTGATTTCCAGTTCCAGCTCCGGAAGCTAGTTATTAAGAAGGCCATCACAGCTTCCTCACTCAGTATTTTTCCCTAGAATTCTGACTCACTGCACCCTGCATCCCCTCTCTCCCTGCCCAACACAAACCCTGGGAATGCTGTGAAGGCAACAAGGATCTGATGACTGTGAAGTGACCATGACTTGGGTCTCCTTGCAGAGCCAGTCCTCACATTGGTTGCTGGGTTGTCAAAGCTTTAGAGAAGATGGCCCTGGTACTGGCTGCCAAGCCCCTTCTGACTGTTGGTTCAAATGTGAGTGGGTGAGGGCAGGGACATTTTACAAGCTTCTCAGCAGGAAAGACTAAGTATCATGTTGTCACCTCTTACCACTACTACCCATGTCTCCTCTTTATTCTTTGTCCTTGGTGGGCAAGGGTCATTTTTTCTTCACATGTAAGTGGACCACAATTCACCCAAGATAGTTTAATACAAATCTCTCTAAACGTTTCTGATGGTGTTTGATTTGAGGTCGCAGTTAGCCCCCAAATCTCCATTCCTCCTGCTTGCCATAGTTTCTTCCTCTCCTCTGTTTCACTGGAATTGATAAATAATGGTGCCATGGAGAGACTTGCTCCAACTAACCTTGTTTTCTTCTCATCCATTGAGCACCCCTTGTACATACCCAGCCCTAGGACTTGACTCCTGCCATGCCTTCTCCATTCTGCCGTTTAGAGCATCAGGACACCCGTAGAATAGCAATTTAAGACTCTCCATATTCTTGGCTGGGGGAAAGATAAAAACTAACATTTTCTGAGCACTCATCAAGGGCTAGGTGGGATGCTGATAAATTCACTTATCCCAGGAGCCTTCTTTCATGGGGACTGTGATTTCCATTCACATCCTGCTGCTCCTTTAAGGATTAGTCCTACTTCCTCTGCCCTGGAAGATGTCTCTGAGCTGCCTTTTGGCATTTATCATATAGCCCCTTTGGCAGACACTGTCAGCACCTCTGTCATATAGCCCCTCAACAGACGCCGCTGATTCATGTAAACACAAATATTGGCTTCTCACTAGGAACACTTGCTACTTGTTAACTTCCTCCCTATGGGGTTTTTCTGCTGAGATTATTCTCAGCCTATGTTTAGGGCAAGTGAATGCCCCAGAAGCAGTCGTCAGCAAATGATAGATGAGAAGTTGGTGAATAAATTCTGCTGCTCCGTCACCCTTTGCTGAGGATAACTCTGAGATGTGTTCTACAGTATCTCAGAGGTCCCCAGCAGGATTGAGTCTCAGTTGCCCACAGCAGTAACCTGCTCTGTAATGAACCCTTTTCTGGCTTCTTTCCCTTCCCTGGCTTACTTCCTGTCACCCTTACCAGAGCTTCCTGGGATCATCTCCAGAGTAAACTACTTGTATGTGAATCCTTGTCTCAGGGTCTACTTCTGGAAGAATCTAACCCAGACAAAGCCTTTAGATTCATTCATTTTATGTGGTTGCTTTCCACAGCTTTGTTGCAAATTCTTTTGTGGAGTGGGGTGGGGAACTATTCCTTCTCTTGTTTCAACAATATTTATGGAGCATTTAATGTGTATGAGACACTGTGTTGGATTATACAGAGGATTAAAAATTAAATGAGTTAAATGATTAAAAAATAGTTCTTGACCTCTAGGAATTGTGATATGAAAATAAATTTCAAAATGGCAGTCTCCAGATTTCTTTACAGTTTCTTTCTATTGGTTTTTAATTGGTGTACTAACAGAAACAAAGGAAATGCTCTTATGGTAACACTGAGATTCAGAGATGACACATTTTTTTTTTTTTACATCTTTATTGGAGTATAATTGCTTTACAGTGGTGTGCTAGTTTCTGCTTTATAACAAAGTGAATCAGTTATACATATACATATGTCCCCATATCTCTTCCCTCTTGCGTCTCCCTCCCTCCCATCCTCCCCATCCCACCCCTCTAGGTGGTCACAAAGCACCGAGCTGATCTCCCTGTGCTATGCGGCTGCTTCCCACTAGCTGTTTTACGTTTGGTAGTGTATACATGTCCATGCCACTCTCTCACCCCATCACAGCTCACCCCTTCCCCTCCCCATATCCCCAAGTCCGTTCTCCAGTAGGTCTGTGTCTTTATTCCTGTCTTACTCCTAGGTTCTTCATGACATTTTTTTTCTTAGATTCCATATATATGTGTTAGCATATGGTATTTGTCTTTCTCTTTCTGACTTACTTCCCTCTGTATGACAGACTCTAGGTCCATCCACCTCCCTACAAATAACTCAATTACGTTTCTTTTTATGGCTGAGTAATATTCCATTGTATATATGTGCCACATCTTCTTTATCCATTCATCCGATGATGGACACTTTTAGGTTGTTTCCGTCTCCTGGCTATTGTAAATAGAGCTGCAATGAATATTTTGGTACATGACTCTTTTTGAATTATGGTTTTCTCAGGGTATATGCCCAGTAGTGGGATTCCTGGGTCATATGGTAGTTCTATTTGTAGTTTTTTAAGGAACCTCCATACTGTTCTCCATAGTGGCTGTACCAATTCACATTCCCACCAGCAGTGCAAGAGGGCTCCCTTTACTCAACACCCTCTCCAGCATTTATTGTTTCTAGATTTTTTGATGATGGCCATTCTGACTGGTGTGAGATGATATCTCATTGTAGTTTTGAGTTGCCTTTCTCTAATGATTAATGATGTTGAGCATTCTTTCATGTGTTTGTTGGCCGTCTGTATATCTTCTTTGGAGAAATGTCTCTTTAGGTCTTCTGCCCATTTTTGGATTGGGTTGTTTGTTTTTTTGTTATTGAGCTGCATGAGCTGCTTGTAAATTTTGGAGATGAATCCTTTGTCAGTTGCTTCATTTGCAACTATTTTCTCCCAATCTGAGGGTTGTCTTTTGGTCTTGTTTATGGTTTCCTTTGCTGTGCAGAAGCTTTGAAGTTCCATTAGGTCCCATGTGTTTATTTTTGTTTTTATTTCCATTTCTCTAGGAGGTGGGTCAAAAGGATCTTGCTGTGATTTATGTAATAGAGTGTTCTGCCTATGTTTTCCTCTAAGAGTTTGATAGTTTCTGGCCTTACATTTAGGGATGACACATTGTTGACTATTCAGTTTTAGTAATATTAGGTGATCCTCTGAATTAAAAAATACTCATAGTCCTACATTGCTAAAGCATCAAATGTCATTTTATCTCATGTTCTTTTCCAATCTTTCTCTATAATTATATTACTGTAACAGACGGCAATCAGAGCATACTTACAATTTTGAATTCTGCTTTTGAATTATCACTCTTCTATGTATGTTTCCATTTTTTAGACAATCTTCATAATTATTGTAACTGAGAGTACTATACTGAGCTGATGTATCATAAATTACAAAATTGTTTTCATATTGTGTAACTTTTAGATTATTTATAAATCTTTACTATTATGTATAATACTGCAATGAAAATCTCCTGATAGCTTTTTTTCCCCTGTTGGAATATTTCCCTTTTATAAATTCTCAGGAGCAGGATTACTATCCCCAAAGAGGCTGAATATTTCGGTAGCTCTTCTTGTCTCTGACACTTCTTTTCTTTGCAGTACCTAGAGCAGAAAGAACTGTTTAAATGTACATGTTAGGGAAAGTGGATAGATGAAAAAAAATAGTAGGTGTCTGTTAAAACTTTTCACTACTCCAATAGCATGGATTAATGTAAGAGGCCAGTTAATGATCATGTTGGCAGTCACCAAGAGTCTAGCCCTAAGGAGCCAAGATACAAGGCATCTGAGCAGGATTGTTCTCTGGGCCTGGAAGTAAGGGTCCAAGTACACTTCCCAGTGGGGTGAGTGGAGTGCTCCAAGTAGCATGAGGCAGACATATGGGACTAATGTCTGGCAGGTTTTGACCAGGGCTGCCCTTGGCTTCATGGGCTGGGTGGACTTGCTCAGGTCAGCCAGGAACTCTTAGCAACTGCTGCTTGCTTAGAGCTGGGCTGTGATTTGAATGTGTCGTCATCTGCTCCAGTGGTCCCTGACTCACCCGGCGTTGTGCTCACTGATGATCAGAAGGAGAAATTCTGGGTGTTCCTTGCCTACTGGGCTGCAGCTGAGGACTGTTGTCTGCTTCAGAAGTTCCCTGATCTCCTCAAATATATGGTTTTAATTTAAGCAATACAGAGGACATATATAAAGTTCAAGACAGTATCTAGATACCTGTTTGATTAGGTAATCAGTTAGTTACTTCATTATTAGTTAACAAACAACTATAAGCATTTTTTGAGGGGTTACCGTGTACTAGTCATTATTTCACCTGCTAGGAATATAAGTACCAATAAGACTTGGTACTAGCCCTTGCAAAATTGGTCTGTGACACAGTATTACACTATAACTATATTATTCTTCAGGATAAGAACAGGAAGTCAAAACTCCAAATTTGTTTTGTAGTTTATGAACATGCATTTATTTCCAAAAGGGATTTAAGGATCATAACCCAGGCCATGTCATGACTAGCCCTTCTATAGGTACATTGTTTCTCTCATTTGAAAGCATCTTTTTAACAACCCTAAACTCACCATCCTAACTTGGCTCCAATTTGTAACCTCTTCCTTCAAAACCTGCCTCAAAGCTTACTTACCCTGAGATATTTTCTTAGTTACATCCTGTTTGATTCGGATTCCTACATATTCCTACAGGATTCCTTGGTATTTAGGATGGACTGTTAGATTATCCTGAAGGTATTTGGATTTTAGTGTTATATAAATGTGTATATTTTAATGTAAGTTTCTTTTATATATATATATTAACATCTTTATTCAAGTTTAATTCCTTTACAGTGGTGTGTTAGTATATCCCCATATCTCTTCCCTCTTGCGTGTCCCTCCCACCCTCCCTATCCCACCCCTCTAGGTGGACACAAAGCACCGAGCTGATCTCCCTGTGCTGTGTGGCTGCTTCCCACTAGCTATCTATTTTACATTTGGTAGTGTATATATGTCCATGCCACTCTCTCACTTCGTCCCAGCTTACCCTTCCCCTTTCCCGTGTCCTCAAGTCCATTCTCTACATGTGTATCTTTATTTCTGTCCCGCCCCTAGGTTCTTCAGACGATTTTAAAAAAAATTCCATATATATGTGTTAGTATACGGTATTTATTTTTCTCTTTCTGACTTACTTCACATTGTAAAGCAATTATACGCCAATAAAGATGGAAAGAAAAAGGAGTATCCAAATGGCAACAAGGTTTTTTTTTAAACAATAATTTGAAATATAATATGTTAAGTTCAGGAGAATAGCTAACATTTTTTGTATCACCAGTGATGATTCTGAAAGGGTTATTACCCTACCACCCTGCCCATCTATTAATCACAAGACGAATAAAGAGCATGCCCTGCTATTTATTCTGGGATGATACTGGTTTGTGGTTAAGAGTTGTAGGCTATGGATTCACATTTCCTGGGCTTAGAAACTCACTCTATAAATGATCTTTAACAGAAGAAAGTTTAGGGGTTTAGTGGAGTGGGCCATTGTCATTAATAGAGCTTTATAGAATCATAGGGATTTGATTACTGAATATATCTCTTGCTGAATTCTAACAAAGTGAAACAAAAAACATGATTTCAGGATGTTTTATTTGGGTCCTTTATTCTGTGGGCCCTTCAGACTTCGGGGTTTTTATTGGGCACAGCTATAACCATTGCTTGATTCTCTTTAATGACATAAATCGAATTTAATATAACAATAACGAGAAAATGCTCAGTATAAGATGAGCAAGGCATTAGCCAAACAGAGCCACTTGGAACATGTTCTCTAACAGAAGGTGGCTGTTACTGGAGGGAGGTGTCGAGTAGGCATTCTAGAAAGGCAAAAACTACAGCTATCATAGTTTCCTACAGATATATCCAGGTAGAGTGAAAAGTGGAAGAGACCTTAAGAGATCTAAACCAGTGGGTCACAAACCTGGCTGCACATTAGAATCACCTCAGGAGTGTTAAGAGTGGTCCTTGGCCAAGATCTATCCCAGAGATATTTGGCTGGGGAGGGGTCTGGGCATTCTCCAGGAATTCAGATGTGCAGCCAGTGTTGCATCAATATAAACCAACTTTTCTGAAACGTTAAAACAGATTCGTTAAAACAGATTCCCCAAGTCTATGCAATTATATGCGGTGGCGCTGGCTCTAGGCCTGTGCTTTTTCTAATGTACCACCCTTCCTGCTTCATTACCTTGGCAAATTCTATGTCCCTCTCCCCCTCCATCCTCATTCACAATCCTACCTTTTGACTTGACAAAATGTCTTCTTCTGGCAGTGAAATGGTGTGTTTTGGCTCCAAGAGGTAAATTACTTCTTATGACAAGCACTTTTCCTCCAAGCGAAGCATATTTCACTTACCCTACTTCATAGCACTGTAGGGGGTCCACAGAGATGTTAAGCAACAGGAATTCTTTGGGTGATACAGGAGGCATTGTATTAAAAGGGCATGACAGCTCTTTGGAAATACAAAAAGAAAACACTTTTAGGAGCCTCCTGAATCTTGTACATTTTGCTTTGGAAATGAATTCTTAGTTCTTGGGGTTTTTTTGGAACATATGAACCATTTCTAAGATAGAAGTCTTTCAACTCTACTTTGTAGGACTTGTAGGCTTCTGATAAGCTTCTAAAGAGTGGTATTACAGAGATATTTGTGAGACTGGTAAAGTTTACATGGGGAAGATGTAGAATTTTCTTTGTAAAATGAAACAATATTTCAAACATATAGAAAAGAGTAGCAGAAAATATAATGAATAACTGTGTACCTGCCTCTAGCTTTTACAAATCTTAATAATATACCATAATTATAGTACATCACAATATAATTTGGTATATAAAAACTTTTTACTAGAAAAATTTCAAAAATACACTAAAGTAAATATATAGTATGCTGACTACTCATGTAGCCTTTTATCCAACTTTAACACTTATCAATATTTTCCCAACTGTTTTTCATCTATCCTCCACCTCCTTTTCTTATATTTCTAGAATACCTTTTTTAAAAATCCTAGACTTCAAGTAGTTTCAGTTGCAGATATTTTGGTATGCATCAGTGAGGTTTGTTTGTTTGTTTGTTTGTTTTTGCGGTACGCGGGCCTCTCACTGTTGTGGCCTCTCCCGTTGCGGAGCACAGGCTCCGGACGCGCAGGCTCAGTGGCCATGGCTCACGGACCCAGCCCCTCCGTGGCATGTGGGATCTTCCCGGACCGGGGCACGAACCCATGTCCCCTGCATCAGCAGGTGGACTCTCAACCACTGTGCCACCAGGGAAGCCCTGTTTGTTTGTTTATTTTACATGACCACCATGTCATTATTATACCTAACAGAAATAGTGGAAATTTCTTAATATTGTCTAATACCCAGCCCATAATCAGATTTCCCCAATTCTCTCAAAGTTTTTTTTAAACTGTTGTTTGGTGTAGTAACTTTTTTTTTATATATAGATTTCTTTCTTTCTTTTTTGGCTGTGTTGGGTTTTTTGTTGCTGCATGCAGGCTTTCTCTAGTTGTGGTGAGCGGGGGCTACTCTTCGTTGCGGTGCACGGGCTTCTCATTGTGGTGGCTTCTTTTGTTGCAGAGCATGGGCTCTAGGAGCACAAGCTTCAGTAGTTGTGGCACACGGGCTCAGTAGTTGTGGGTTGTGGGCTCTAGAGCACAGGGTCAGTAGTTGTGGCACACGGGTTTAGTTGCTCCGCAGCATGTGCGATCTTCCCGGACCAGGGTTTGAACCCGTTTCCCCTGCATTGGCAGGCGGATTCTTAACCATTGTGCCACCAGGGAAGTCCCAGTATAGCAACGTTTTAATCATCAAAATTTTCAAACATAACCCAAAGTGGAAAGAATGGTATAATGTAACCAGTATTCTATCACCCATCTTCAACCATCAGACAGATGTAGTTTTTAAAGAGCTAAAACATTATTGTATACCTCTTCTGTTGTTTGTATTTGGTTTGTTTTATTTCTGAGAATATTTTAAATAATGTTATTACATGTAGGTAATATATAATGTAAACAATAAATGTATGGTGTTTGCATGCTTTGAACCATACTTGAACGCTGTACCTATTCTTTGGCAATATGTCTTTTTCACTTAATATCATATATTTTTAGGTTTATTTTTAAATGTTCCTTCTGTGGGTCAGTGGTTTTGACTGGGCTCAGCTTTTTCTGCATCAGTTGAGATGATCATGTATTCTTTTTTCTTTATTCTGTTAATGTGGTGTATTACATTGATCGATTTTTGTATGTTGAATCATCTTTGCCTTCCAGGAATCAATCTCATTCAGTCATGGTGTATAATCTTTTTAATATGCTGCTAAATTCAGTTTGCTAATATTTTCTTGAGGATTTTTGCATTAATGTTCATAAGGGCTATTGGTCTGTAGTTCTACTTTCTTTTAGTGTCTCTGACTTAATATCAGGACACTGCTGGCCTGATAGAATCAGTTAGGAAATGTTTCCTTGTCTTCAGTTTTTTTGAAGAGTTGGAGAAGGATTGGTGTTAGTTCTTTAAAGTGTTGGTATAATTCACCGTGAAGCCATTAGGTTGAGCTCTTTGTTGGGAGATTTTTGATTACTGATTCAATCTCCTTACATTTATAGGTTTATTCAGATTTTCTGTTTCTTTGTTATTCAGTTTTGATAGATTTTGTATGTCTAGGAATTTGTTTCATCTAAGTTACCTAGCTTTTTGTCAAATGATTGCTCATAATATTCTCTTATAATCCTTTTAATTTTATAAGGTCAGTAGTAATATCTCCACTTTCATTTTTTATTTTTGTTATTTGTGTCTTCTTTCTTTTTCTTTGTCAGTCTAATTAATGGTTTGTCATTTCTGTTGCTCTGTTAAAAGAACAAACTTTTGGTTTCATTGAACTAGTATTTTTAACAATTCTCTATTTTATTTGTCGCTGCTGTAATATTTATCATTTTCTTCCTTATGCTAGCTTTGTGTTTATTTTGTTCTTCTTTTTCTAGTTCCTCTAGATGTAAAGTTAGGTTTGGATTTGAGATCTTCTTTTTTAATGTATGCATTTATAGCTATAAATTACCCTCAGAACCCTGCCTTCACTGTATCCCATAAATTTTGGTATATTGTGTTTTCATTTCATTCATTTCTAAATAGTTTGTAGGTTCCATTGTGATTTCTTCTTTGACCCATTGGCTGTTTAAGGTTCTATGTGTGTGTGAATTTTCCATTTTTCTTCTGTTACTGATTGTGGTCAGAGAAAATACTTTGTGTGATTTAAATTTTTTAAAATTTGAGTCTTGTTTTGTGGCCCAACACATGTTCTGTGCTGGAGAATGTTCCATGTCCACTTGAGAAGAACGTGTTTTTTTTGTTAGGTCTAGTTGGTTTATAGTGTTGTTTCACTATTTCCTTATAGATCTGTCTATTTATTCTGTCCATTATTGAAAGTGGGGTATTGAATACTGCAACTGTTATTGTAGAACTATCTATTTCTCCCTTCAAATCTATCAATGTTGCTTTTTATATTTTGGGGCTCTGTTGTTTGGTGTATATATGTTTATAATTTGTATATCTTCTTGATAGATTGATCCTTTTAACAATATATAATGTCCTTTGTGTCTTGTTATGGTTTTTTACTTAGACTATTTTGTCTGATATTAGTATAAACACCTCAGCTCTCTTTGGGTTACTATTTGTATGAACTATCTTTTCCCATTCTTTCACTTTCAGTCTATTTGAGTTTTTGGATCTGAAGTTTGTCTCTTGAATACAGCATATAATCATATTTAAAAATCTCTTCTGCCAATTTATGCTTTTCTTTTTTTTTTACTGAAGTGTAGTTGATTTGCAATATTATATTAGTTTCAGATGTATAGAATAGTGGTTCAGTATTTTTAAAGATTATACTCCATTAAAAGTTATTACAAGGTAATGGCAATGGTAATTCCCTGAGCTATATAATATATCCTTTTTGCTTATCTGTTTTATACATAGTAGTTTGAATCTCTTATTTCCATGCCCCTAACTTGCCCCTCCGCCCTTCTTTCTTCCCTTTTTTGACCACTAGTTTGTTTTCTGTTTCTGTGAGTCTGTTTCTATTTTGCTGAATAAAAGCATAAGAAATACAGGAAACTAACAAAAAGGCAGAAGTAATTCCTTCTTTATCATTAATCACATCAAATATAAATGGATTAAATTCTACAATTTAAAGGCTTAGACTGTATTATTTGCTGTTGAACCCCTTTAGTGACTTTTTCATTTCATTTATTGTACTTTCCAGCTCTAAAATTTGATTGTTTTTATAACCTATTTTTAAAGTGATTTTCTCACTTTGTTCATATGTAGTTTTCTTGATTGCTTTAGTTCTTTTTCCATGTTTTCCTTGATCTCTTTGAGCATATTTAAGACAGCTGTCTAGTAAGTTTGATGCTTGCGTTTCTTCAGGGATGATTTCTGGAGATTTGTTTTGTCCCTTTGAATGGGCCATCCTTTGCTGTTTCTTTGTATGCCTTGTGATTTTTTTGTGTGTGCAAAACAGACATTTGAATGTTGCAGCTCTGCAAACCAGATTCTTCTTTTTCCTCAGGGTTTGCCTTTGCTTTTTTTTTTTTTTATTGTTGCAGGCTGTAACAGTCCATTTGTTTAGTGACTTTCCAAATTATTCTTGCAAAGACTGTTTTCCTTGATGTGTATGTTCTCTGAAATCTCCGCTCCTTAGCTTAAGTTCAGCTAGTGTGTTGACAGATATCTCTTGAATGCCAGGAGCTAAAAACAACAAGAAAATAAGAAAAACCAAAACCAAACAAAATAAATGAAAAATGTCTCTCCCAATCTTTGTACCTTGGCTTTGTTCTGGGATTCTCCTTCCACACTTAACCTGGCTTGCACTGAGCCTAGGGACTGGCCCAAGGTGAAAGATTGGAGTCTTCTCAGTTCTTTTCTGAGCATGTACCTTGCCCTGGGCATGTGCACACCTTTGTAAATTCCCACATATACACAGGTGCTATTGAATGTCCTAATTTGCCAAAGAAATTCTCCCCAACTTTTGCTCCTGGGACTTAGGCAGTTTATTGTATATTTCAACATTAATCTTTGGCCCCAGGTGTCAATGGGCTGTTAGTTGGGCTTCCAGTGTTTTTGAATAATGCCCCTTGCTTTTCTGGCCTTAGTTTGAGTTAGGTGAAAGGGAGATAAATACCTTGCATCAGTACTTCAGATAACCCCCTAGACAGGTTAGAACAGACATACACAATAATTTGTAAATAGACTCTGCTTTGTTTTCTCTTGGACCAGGAACCAGAATCCCACACTGACCATGGGCTACAACTCCTGCCATGCCAGAGAAGGCTTGAGGTAAGGACAAGTAACAACTCCACAAAGCTTTCCCACTGTTTTGAAGTTGCCTTTTTCCTCATTCATTGCCTGCTTGATTGCTGTAAACCTTTGACTGTTTTCCAAAGTTCTGAGACAGTTGTTTTTCATAGTTTCTGCTTGTTTTTTTGATGTTTCTGTGGGGGAATGAGAGCTTGGAGCTGCCTACTCTGCCATTTTTTTCTCTAAGTTGTATCATGAAGTTCCTTTTAAGGGAAACTTCCCACTCATTGTCCCTAAAGAAGGGCTATTCTTACAGAGGTCAGGTGACTCTACCCCCTTGACCATAGTTGTTGGGACCATGGAATGTGTACCTGGTACATAGCTTGGCTTGAAAATATTTTGTTAGTAAAACAGATTACCTTTCTTGGAAACCTGAACTGAGAAAATGAAGCAAATAGTATAAGGAACTGAGGCTAAAAGCATGTATGTCGGGAGGTCTCATGATTTAGAATCAGCAGTCAGGGGGCCTCATGGCAGATTTTGAGGAAGCAGATATTTAGGAAACAGATATTGAGAGCTACAGAGAAGCCATAATTAAGAGATGATGTGGCTGGTGAGAGAAGAGATAACAGCCAATCCCCAGATTTCCCTTGGCTCCCAATGTCTTTCCGTTTCCAGTGCCTGTGTATCCTTAAACAAACTCCAATTGTCGAAGTTCCTTGTATGATTTCCTGTTTTTCACAACCTGTAGAACTCAGTTGGAACCTGGCACCGTCCTCAAAGGCTTCCATAACTACTCAGACTTTTATGAAATATGTGTGAGTCACCTCCCTAGCATGGCTTATATTTCTCTTACAAGGCCACCAACATAAATAATGAAAAGGAAAACATCAGAGCAAATGTCTCCAATGAAAGCAACTCATGTGAAAAATAGTTCGCAACACCAGATATGACTGGATTCATTCATCCTTAAAAAATAAGCAGTTGCCCTCTGTGTTTTTTGTTTGGCCAAATTCAAAGCGTAGTAGAAATTTGAATTTATCTTTGGACCATGTAAATTTCTCTTTTTCCCTGCAATGGAGTACCATAGTGGAAAGGCTGTGTATGAAAAGATGGTAGATACACCTCAGGCAAGCTTCTTCAAGAAGAGTTACAACTGTATTTACTCAAAGGATTGGCATGGAGAAGCACATAAGAAAGGAGACAACTTCTTTCTAATAGGGTAGTGGAGACAGAAGGCAAAATAGGCACTAAGTTAGACAGTTGTTCTGTGTTTGTTTTTTGAGTAGAAGAGGGAAATGTGCTCAGAACAGCTGTGTAATACTGAGGGTGAGTAATTATACTGCCTACAAAAATGCCCCTGCTATTGCTGTTATAAGAAGCTTCTACAATGGGTGAGACACCAGAACCAGTTTGCCTGCTTACATGCTGAGTCAAAAAAATGGAAGATCCCTTGGGGAGATTTGAGTACTCAAATGATTCTCGTGGAAGTGCTGCTGATTGAAAAGTGGCAGGTGGTATGTTCACACTGGGATAAATGCCTTTTGAGTCCATCGACATGCACCTTAGGGGCCCACGTTTGAATCAAGCTGAAGGGACACAAGGGGCATTTTTCCTCATTTTATTATCAGAAATACAGTTTAGGTAAATGACATGGAGTAGTGTTTCTTAATCATTTTTTTCCAACTCATTTCTTTTTTTAACAAGCATAAAAATCTCATGCCCTCCATTAATGTTATTTCAAATTTCTAAGTAAATTAAAATGTGATTTAAACTAAATCAATGTAAAGAGACAAAGGAATACTTCATTGTCCCACTAAAGACTGATCCTTTTAAAATCACTAAACAAGATAACCAAGTTATCAAGTTGAACTTGCAAGTCAATTTATCAAGTTATCAAGTTAATCAGGTTTCTTGAATGCTCTAAACATTCTGTAGCCTTCATGTTTGTCTCTTGTGCTTCTCTATATATAGAGATAGAGACCTGTATCATATATATATCACACCTCTCCTGAGAGTTATAAAAGAGCACAAAATAGTTGTTGTTAATACATTTGTGAAACAAGACTTTCACATCTAAGTTAGGTACCATTACAGAGTTATGATTCTACTTTGAATCAAGGGAAGATGATGTAAGTGCCAGAAAAAAGGCATAAACAACTACTATTGGAAGGAAATGATAACGGTAAGTTGTTTATGCCAGAAAAGACTTCTCAAGGTGGGTTAGAGTTGTCCTAGGCCTTGAAAAATTAGTAGGAAAATTAGATAGGAAGAGGAGATGGGGTAGTGTTTTTAGTCTTTAAGGCTCCTGTGATTTTTCAGAGAATGCCCTGAGTCTGAAGACTCTATGTACACAATCTCCACATCCCAGTGTTAAGCCTCCAAAACTTTATTGAGATCCTTGTAAAACCCTCTCTTCAGTGTCAGCTGGTAGTGTTGGAAACTCACAGGAGGACACGTAATTGTTTTGGGTAGGCCAAGATGCAGCCAGTGACACATATAAAAGAATGTGAAGAGACTGGCTACAAAGAGGAAACGCTTCTCTAGGCCAAATGGTAACTAGCCTGTGGCTGAACTTCATCATAGTCTAGGTTGACTCTGGGCACTGATGTTGAATTCCTGTCGTGCTGTTACATGGGAAACCAAAATAATGTGCCTTCTAAGATGGCTTGTAGTATCTTTGTCTCCCTGAGATGTTGGGTCTGAAATAGAATGGATAGACATTTAAAAAAAAGATCTCAGCTTTTCATATATAATCACTGTCTAATATTCCAAGAAAAGCCAACAAGCTGTCTCAGTTCAGTGGGCAAAACGTGGTGAGCAACAGACAATTTTAAGGACTCTTATATTGAGTTTTTATTAAGAAATAAACTAGAACAAGGGAAGAAAGAACTGTTACCAAAGCTAAGGGCTGGAATGCAGCACAAGCTCCTTTTAATTGTGCCTGTCAGCCACTTTGCTCTCTACCCCCCTTGCTCTGTTTTTATTTTCTTCCCCTGCTCTGCATTCAGAACCAAGTTTGGAGTGTTTTGAAAGCTCACTATGTGCCCTGAAGCTCTTTTCTCTGGAAATGGCATAGAATTGGCCACTTAATACTGTTTCGCTCCACTATTGTTCTCTTTTGAGCTGAGTCAAGTGTCCTACAGGTTGGTTTGGGCTCCATTTCCACCTCTGTTGCTCTATGGGTATATCATTTAGCCTCGTTTTCAGTTTAAGGGGTTCTAACCTTGAGGGAACAAAAAAAAAACCCCTTCAGATGTTTTCTTTGTAAACTTTCAGTTGATTTCAGCTTGATTTTGGCCACAAACTAAATCATTCAAGCATCATCAGCGTTGGCCTACTCTTTTGCTTTCCCTCTTGTCCCACCTTTAGTCCTGGGACCCCACAGTTATCTCGTCCATGCTAGTGCTTGCCTAGAGCATTGCAGATCAAAGCATCAAAAGATAACCGAGGCTTTATGCTTAGAATCTTTAAAAGCTTTATATGGCTTCTAAACAGCAACAGGGTAAAATCTGTACGCCTTGGCATGCCCAATGGATCTTTAATACGTGACTCGAGCGCACTTTTTACAATCCAGTGTGGTGGGTAACTTGCCTACACAGGATATATACTTCCACACCACCAGGTCTTTGCTCACCCCAGAAACTCTGCCCTGAAGACCCTTTCCCTCACCTACTTCTACAGCCTTCAAGGTCCAACTAAATATGTCACTTCCTCTGTACATTTGACTTATACCCCACTCCCAAATTAATTTTTTCTTAATGGTGGTTTCAGTGAAGATAGGCCAGGTTTTTACTGTAGTAACAAATGGCTTCCAAATCTCAGTGATTTAAGTTTAGTTCTCCTTTTTGTTACATGTCTATCTCAAATCAGCTGTGTCTCTCCTCTGAACCATGTTCACTCTGGGGCCCAGGCTGGCAGAGCAGCCTTTATCTGCGATATTGTCAGTTGGCATAGGGAAAAGCAACGGCTCTTAGCTCAGAAGTGGAGAGTGTCAATTCAGTTCATATTTCCTTGGCCACGAGACATCCTATGTCATTAGTCATTGTAATGAGGAAGTATAATATACACCCAGAAGGGAGCAGATGATATATTTTTAAATTGAGGAATAATTGACATATAACATTATACTAGTTTCAGGTGCACAACATAATGATTCAATATTTGTATGCACTGTGAAATGATCACCACAGTGTCTAGTTACCATCTATCACCATATAAAGTTACAAACGTTTTTTCTTGTGGTGAGAACTTTTAAGATTTACTCTCTTGGCAACTTTCAAATATGCACAGCAATATTATTGGCAATCGTCACCACGCTATACATTACTTATTTTGTAACTGGAAGGTTGTACCTCATGACCCCTTTTACGCATTTTGCCCACCCCCAATGCCCCTCCCCTCTGGCAACCACCATTCTTTTCTCTGTAAGTTTTGTTATGTTATGTTTGTTTACTTGTTTTGTTTTTAGATGCCACATGTAAGTGAAATCATTCAGTATTTGTCTTTTTCTGTATGACTTATATCACTTAGTATAATACCCTCAAGGTCCATTCATGTTTTTGCAAATGGCAAGATTTCATTCTTTTTTATGGCTGAGCAATATTCCATTATATATATAGTCAAAGGGCATAAAGTTTCGTTAAGGCAAAATGAATTAGCTCTAGGGATCTGCTGTACCTGTAGTCAACAACAATAGAGGTATATATACATACACATGCCACTTAGGTTTTTTCCATATCTTGGCCATTATAATAATGCAGAACATAGCGGTGCATATATCTAATTATATCTAATTAGTGTTTTTGTTTTCTTTGGATAAGTGCCCAGAATTGGAATTGCTGGATTGTATGGTTGCTTCACTTTTATTTATTTATTTGTTTTGCGGTACGCGGGCCTCTCACTGTTGTGGCCTCTCCCGTTGTGGAGCACAGGCTCCGGACGCGCAGGCTCAGCGGCCATGGCTCACGGGCCCAGCCGCTCCGCGGCATGTGGGATCCTCCTGGACCAGGGCACGAACCCGTGTCCCCTGCATCGGCAGGTGGACTCTCAACCACTGTGCCACCAGGGAAGCCCCACTTTTAATTTTTTGAGGAATCTCCATACTGTTTTCCATAGTGACTGCACCAATTTTACATGCCCACCAACAGTGCACAAAGGTTCTCTTTTCTCCACTTCTTCGCTAATACTTGTTATTTCTTGTCATTTTGATGATAGCCATTCTAACAGGTTTGATGTGGTATCTCATTGTGGTTTTGATTTGTATTTTCCTGATGATTAGAAATATTGAGCATCTTTTCATGTGCCTGTCTGCCATCTGCATGTGTTCTTTGGAAAAATGTCTATTCAGAATTCACTGCCCATTTTTTCAGTCAGATTGTTGTTTTGCTCTTGAGTTGTATGAGTTCTTTATGTATTTGGATATTAACCCCTTATTGGATGCATGATTTGCAAATATTTTCTCCCATTCCATAGGTTGCCTTTTCATTTTGTTGATGGTTTCCTTTGCTGTACAGAAGCTTTTTAGTTTTATGTACTCCCACCTGTTTATTTTTGCTTTCATTGCCTTTGCTTTTGGAGTCAGATCCAAAAAATCATCACCAAGACTGATGAAAACACCTATGTTTTTTTCTAGGAGTTCTACAGTTTCAGGTCTTACATTCAAGTCTTTAATCCATTTTGAGTTAATTTTTGTGTATGGTGTGTGATAGTAGTCTAGTTTCATTCTTTTGCATGTGGCCGTCCAGTTTTCCCAGCACCATTTATTGAAGAGACTGTCCTTCCCCATTGTATAGTCTTGCCTCCTTTGTCATAAATTAATTGATCATACAGGTATACCTCATTTTATTGTGATTGATTAAAAAAATTTTTTTCAGACATTGATTTTTTTTACAAATTGAACGTTTGTGGCAACCCTGCATCAATCAAGTCTGTCGGCACCATTTTTCCAACAGTATTTGCTCACTGTGTTTCTGTGTCATATTTTGTTAATTCTTGCAGTATTTCAAGCTTTATTATTATTATTATATTTGCTATGGTGATATGTGATTAGTGATCTTTGATGTTACTACTGTGATTTGCTGAAGGCTTAGATGATGGTTAGCAATTTTTAGCAATAAAGTATTTTTTAATTAAGATATGTACATTGTGTTTTTAAACATAGTGGTATTGCACAGTTAATAGACTATGGTATAATATATATATATATAACTTTTATATGCACTGAGAAACCACAAAATTTGTGTGACTCTATTGCGATATTCGCTTTCTTGTGGTAGTCTGGGAACCTAATCCATAGTATCTCTGAGATATGCCCATATATGCATGGGTCTATTCCTGGACTCTCTATTCTGTTCCCTTGATCTATGTGTCTGCTTTTATGCCAATACCATATTGTTTTGATTACTATAGCTTTGTAATATAGTTTGAAATCAGGAGCGTGATGCCTCCAGCTTTATTTTTCTTTCTCAAAGTTACTTTGGCTATTCAGGATCTTTTGTGGCTCGATACAAATTTTAGGATCATTCTATTTCTGTGAAAAATGCATTGGAATTTAGATAGGAATTGCATTGAATCTGTAGATTGCTTTGGGTAATATGGACGTTTTAACAATAATTGTTCTTCCAGCCCATGAGCACAAGATATCTTTCCATTTATTTGTGTCTTCTTCAGTTTCTTTCATCAATGTCTTATAGTTTTCAGTGTATGGGTTTTTAATATCCTTGATTAAATTTATTCCTAGGTATTTAATTCTTTTTGATGCAATTGTAAATGGGATTGGTTTCTTAATTTCTCTTTCTAATAGTTCATTGTTAGTGTATAGAGATACAACAGATTTTTGTAAATTGATTTTGTACCCTGCAACTTTACTGAATTTGTTTATTAGCTCTAACGGTTTTTTGGCAGAGTCAGGTTTTCTATATATAAAATCATGTTCTGCAGGTAGTGATAGTTTTGCTTCTTCTTTTCCAATTTGGATACCTTTTATTTGTTTTTCTTGCCTAATTGATGTGGCTAGGACTTCCAGTACTATGTTGAATGAAAGTGGTTAGAGTGGGCCTCCTTGTCTTTTTCCTGATGTTGGAGGAAAAGCTTTCAGCTTTTCACCATTGAGTATGATGTTAGCGGTGGGCTTGTCATATATAACTTGTATTATCTTGAGGTATGTTCCCTCTATACCCACTTTGTTGAGTGTTTTTATCATAAATTGATGTTGAATTTTGTCAAATGCTTTTTCTGCCTGTATTGAGATGATTATGATTTTTATTTTGCATTTTTTTAATGTGGTATATCATGTTCATTGATTTACAGATATCGAACCATCCTAGCATCCCTGGAATAAATCCCACTAGATCATGGTATGTGATCCTTTTACCGTATTGTTGAATTTGGTTTACTAATATTTTGTTGAGGATTTTTGCCTCTATGTTCATTAGGGATATTGAACTGTAATTTTCTTTTTTTGTTGTGTTCTTGTCTGATTTTGGTATCAGGGTAGCGCTGGCCTCATAAAATGAGTATGGGGGTATTTCCTCTTTCTCAATATTTTGGAAGAGTGTGAGAAGGATAGGTATTAAATCTTCTTTGAATGTTTGGTGGAATTCACCAGTGAAGCCATCTGGTCCTGAACTTTTATTTGTTGGGAGGTTTTTGATTATTGATATAATCTTACTAGTAATCAGTGTATTCAGATTTTCTGTTTCTTTATGATTTATTCTTGAAATATTGTATGTTTCTAAAAATTTATCCATTTCTTCTTGGTTGTCCAATTTGTTGGCATATAATTTTTCATAATAGTCTCTAATGATCCTTTGTATTTCTTTTGTATCAGTTGTAAGTTCTCTTCCATTTCTGACTTTATTTATTTGAACTCTCTCTCTTTTCTTCTTGGTGAGTCTATAGCTAAAGTTTTATCAATTTTGTTTGTCTTTTCAAAGAACTAACTGTTTTTTTTTTTTTTTTTTTTTTTGCGGTATACGGGCCTCTCACTGTTGTGGTCTCTCCCGTTGTGGAGCACAGGCTCTGGACACACAGGCTCAGCGGCCATGGCTACGGGCCCAGCCACTCTGCAGCATGTGGGATCTTCCTGGACCGGGGCACAAACCCGTGTCCCCTGCATCGGCAGGCAGACTCCCAACCGCTGCGCCACCAGGGAAGCCCCAAAGAACTAACTCTTAATTTCACTGATCTTTTCTATTGTTTTTTTCGTTTTTATTTCACTTATTCCACTCTGATCTTTGTTATTTCCTTCCTTCTACTAACTTTGGGCTTCATTCATATTTCTTTTTCTAATTCCTTTAGGCATAAAGTTATATTATGTATTTGAAGTTTTTCTTGTTTCTTGAGGTAGGCCTGTATTGCTATGAACTTCCCTTTTAGAACTGCTTTTGCTGCATCCCATAGATTTTGGTATGTTGTGTTTCCATTTTCAATTGTCTTATGGTATTTTAAAATTTCTTCTTTGATGTCTTCATTGATCCATTGATTGTTCAGTAGAATGTTGTTTAATTTCCACATTAATCATGATTTTTCCCATCTTACCATAATTGATTTCTAGTTTCATACCATTGTGGTCAGAAAAGATGCTTTATGTGATTTCAGTCTTCTTAAATTTATTGAGACTTGTTTTGTGGCCTAATGTATGACCTATCCTGAAGAATGCATTTGTAAGAATATGTATTCTGTTGCTTTTTGATGCAGTGTTCTGTATATATCTGGCAGTGTTCCAAAGGAAGGGATCTCATTCAGCACCTAGTTTCAGGCTGATTGGAAGCCAGATCCTCATGCAACAGCTTTCAAAGTATGCAAATATATACAGTCCTCTGGGACCACAGTTGTAAACCCTGTTGGCCTCCAGACCAGGAGATCTGGAGGTGTCTCTTGGGTGACAGTTGGAAAAATTGAGGCTCCTGATGAGGATATAAGCTCCTTTCTGTGAGGTACTGGTGAGCCGTAGCAAAGCTGAGGGAGAGTGTGGAGGTGGCATCCCTTGGCCTACATTCCCTGATAGCACCACTGTACCTTTTAGATTTGTGACAAACTTGAAGCATGTCCCTCAGGCTGAAGCTCCAGGACAAGTAAATAGACCTTTTTCACAGAGACTGGGGGTGTGTTTCAGTTTGCTGTCTGTGCAGTGCCCTGAGGATGGTAGCCTTCCTAGAACTGTCTCTGATTGTCATAGTCCTGTGGGACCCAGGAATGGAAGGCCCCCTGGCCACCGGAGCCAGGCAATCAAGGAGTGTCCCCTGTGTGCACTGCATGTGCCTGCTAGCTCTGGCATGGCAGAGGGGGAGCATAGGCTTGGTGCCCACCTGCTGGTTTTAGTGAGGCAGTGGGAGCGTGCAGGGCCGTGGCACACCCGTTGTTTTTAGTGAGGCAGTAGTAGAGTACAGGGTTGGAGTAGGCTGCACCTGCTGGCTTTATTGGGGCAGTGGGAATGTTCAAGGACTGTGCACACCTGCTGGGACTAGCAAGGTAGAGGGAGAGTGCAAAAATGGCACCTACCAGTGCCTCCATCCTCAGAGAGATTCCCAAAGGGCCCCTACCCCTTTGGCAGATGCTCCAAGCTTAGCAAGCAAACCTTCACAAATAGTCTAGGCACCCTTCAAACTGCTGGTTCTGCACTGGGCCTTGAAGCAAGTGAGTCTGCATGTGGACCTTTTAAGAGTAGTATCCCAGTTCCTTATAGCCCTTTGGATTTCCTAGATGTAAGCCCCATTGGTTGTCAAAGCCAGACACTTCGGGGGCTTGTCTCTCCAGTGCAGGTCCCAAGGGTTGGGGTACCTGATGAGGGGCACAAACCCCTCACTCCTCAGAGAGATGCTTCAGACTTGTGAGATCCCGCCCTATCGTGGGTCACCATGCTGGGGGTGGGGCTCTTGGCGAGACTGCGCCTCTGCCTCACCTACCCATCTTGACGTGGACCCTTTATCATACATTGTGAAGGAGCTGTTCATTTAGCGTTCAGGTCTTTTTCTGGGTGAATTGTTCCATATGTAGCTGTAGATTCAGTATGTGCACGGGAGGAGGTAAGTTCAAGATCTTCCTATGCTGCCATCTTCGACCTGAAATGAGCAGCTGGTATTTTGAATATTAATATAATCAACTCAGCAATTCCCCATAACACGTTGACTGTGTCACAGTTGTATTTGTTGTATAGTGTTATCGTTTATTTATCTTGTCCCTCTGACCTATGAATTCATTAAGAGCAGGGAATGCGTTTTATTTATTTGTTTATTTCTGTAGTTTACACTGTACCATCAAGGCACATAAGAACTGCTTAATTGTTTGTTGACTAGCTGGATACATAAATGAATAAATAATTTTTGGCTTGAATCCTGTTGGGACATTTGAAAAAAAACCTACTGTATTTAAAATTGCTCAGTGTCTTGGGAAAATATATTTTTGGTGAAATATCCTTATGGTGTCTTTTGGACCTTCTGCCTCTGAATTATTTTCACAAAATATGAAATCTTTGGGAGCCAGTTGGCATCATCATTAGTCACTGGAAATCATCCATTTGACACCAGGAAAAATACAGGCATGACACTTTTTTTTTTAAGTCTTAATTGAGTTTGTTATAGTATTGCTTCTGTTTTATGTTTTGCTTTTTTGGCCCCGAGACATGTGGGATCTTAGCTCCCCGACCAGGGGACCAGGGATCGAACCTGCACCCCCTGCATTGGAAGGCGAAGTCTTAACCAATGGACCACCAGGGAAGTCCCACAGGCATGCCACATTTCTCACAAAGGCTCTGAGTTAGTGAAACACCCAGCAGTAAGAATACATCATTGTCCTTTCTGTTCTGAGATGACACAGTTGATGATCTCCCCTTCTCCTGTTTGGATAAGGAGCAGTCTTATACAAATGAGCCTTTGAATACTGAATCAAATTTGTCCATAGGACAGGGCTAGCTTCTCACAAGTTGCTGTGTAAATGATGTTGCTTCAGGTGACTCCAAGAAACTCTTTCTGCTTCCAAATGATCATTCCTATAGTGTTTCAGTGCCCCAGATTTCCCTATAAGAACTATTACCATGCTCGATTCATTGTTCAGTCGTTCCACCTTGCTTCTGCTCCTTTCTTTGCGTCCTACGCAACACCGACCCCCCCTCGCCCCCCCGCCCCCCCCTCGCCATAGAGGCAGCAGTTATAGCTTGGCTCTTTTTTCCCACTCCCTAACACAGGCACCTTACATTTTTATAATTTAATTTGGGTTGAGAAATGTAATTTATGTGACAAAAATCTATGCATTGTATACTGGGTGTTAGGCACTGTGCCTTCTCTTAATAAGTTCACAGTCTAGAGGGGATGATAGACAATTAAACCAAGAATTAAAGTGTGGTGTGATAAACGCTATGATAGAGGCATTCCTGGAGTGCACAGACATGGGCCATCTATAAGGTGGAGGTGGTCAGGAGATGACATGAATCTTGAAGGATGAATGGGTGTTGTGTAACTCAGCAGTAGATATTTGAGACTGAGGAAATACCAGGTATATCCATATAATATATAGCATGGGGGTGAGGAAGATCATTTGAACGTTTTGTGAGCTGGCTGGAGCCTAGGATGGCAATTCTAGAAAATGATGCCAGGTCATGGAGAGT
This sequence comes from Pseudorca crassidens, assembly GCF_039906515.1. Lineage (NCBI taxonomy): Eukaryota > Metazoa > Chordata > Mammalia > Artiodactyla > Delphinidae > Pseudorca > Pseudorca crassidens. The sequence continues at coordinate 113,952,567 of NC_090317.1, forward strand.
CTTGTTTAAGACATTAATGGAGGCACTGGGTCTTTAGATTTGAGTTTTAGCATGTTAATTTCAGGTGGAAGAATACAGCAATGAGTATAAGTGGAGAGAGGGCATTTCTGGTGGTGAGAAATGATATGAACTATAACCTTAGCAGTTGGCACTTAGAAGTCATTGTGAAAGGAGGAAGTAGAAATAGTAGAATCTGACTGCTTGCATGTGGTGGTGGGGCCGAAGGGAAGGAGGGAAATAGAAGAGTCTAGGAAAGCTAACAGGTTTCTCAGTTGGGTAAATAGATAGTAGTATCTTCTACCCAGATGAAACTGTGTACCAGGTTAAGGGGCTGAAGAGTAAGAGAGGTTAGGATGAGAGGTGAAATAATAGGTTTTAAAATAGTGGATTTAAGGAGCTTTTATGACACTTAAATGGTGATATGTTGATGTCTAGTAGGTAACTGAGTTAATAGGTTTAGAGTTCAGTAAAAGGGAGTTGACAACTACCAGTGCATAGATTTCAATTAAATTCAATGGAGAGAGGGAGAGAAAATGAGAGAAAGATTGAGAGGGAGTAAAGAAGGGAGGAAGGGAGAGAGAAATAAAACTATGATCTGAGAAGAGAAAACAAGAGTCCTGTATCAGTCAGGGTTTTAGGTTCCAAGTAATAGGAATTGAGATTGAGCCCTAGTTGATTTAACTAGAATTGCCAGGAAGGCAGGAGGACCAAGCATGGAGGTTTCATAACCAGGATAAGTGCTCCAAATCATGCCAGATGACTGTTATGCTGCAGATCCCACTGCTGCTAGTATCATAGATTTCACCAACTCTGAGCCACTTTTTACCAGGATGGATTTAACAAGGTTCCTGCTTTATTCTGTTTTTAGTTTTTATATCGGGCAGGGTTCTGACAGGAAATAGATGGCATGCTCAAAAGGGTCACAAAAGAGAATTTGAAGAAGGGACTAGATATTTTCAAAGGAACAAGAAGGGATGGTGAAGCACTCGAGCTAGCAACAGAAAGAAGACTCTACCACCCCTAGGACTGAAGGGGGGTAGGAGGGAGCAATTACAAAAACCCAGCAAGATCTAGTACCATAGGAGTGAGGCTGTGGCCTTACCTAGAGGCATACAGCCATTGCCAAACTGCATCTCAGTGAGGAAGAAGCAGAGGGAATAGATACCTCAGCCTCACTCTCCTCTGGCCCTCTTACCTCTTTTTTTTTATTATTTAATTTTATTTATTTTTTTATACAGCAGGTTCTTTGGCCTTCTTATCTCTTGCTAGTGTGTTTCATTGGCCAAGCATAGTGGGAAGGATGCTGGCAAGGGGAGCCAAGGGGATGTGGTGTCTAGAGGTCCACTTCTTGAGCACAGAGCAGGGTGGAAAGTGGATCCAGAGGGGTAAATGGGAATATCCAACATAGCTTCCAGTTCAAATTGTGATTGACAGAGCCTGGATTATTTAATCATGGCTTGGTTTCTAGGGAACTTGGGGAAGCAAGCCACTGACATTTTCAGAATGCATACTGGGTGTCAGGCTATATTCAGATGATCGGAGAGAAAGATCAGCCGTAAAGAATGACAACTGTCCCCTCAGTGGTCAAGGTTAGTGCCCTGGGAAAAAACAAATATTCAGGATAGAGGCATGTAAAGAGCATACTCTGAAAGGCAAGTAAAATGGTGCAGCTAAAGAGGAAGGAAGGAAAGCCAGGGAAGATCATAGTCAGGTAAGCAGAATCACCAGTGTCAAAGGCTCAGAAGGGTGGATTGAAACAAGAGCTGTTTCTCTGGGGTGGTAGGTGTGGAAACTATATCACCAAAAAGTGAAAGAGAGGTTATGAGGTGCTGAAGGGGATTGTATATTACTCTCTTTAGAATGTTATGGTTTTTGAGGAAAAGGAGAGAGACAAAATAATCACTTGTTTGGGGATGATCATGAATTTGAATGAGGATTTTATTTTTTTAAAGAAGAGAGAACTTGAGTGTTGCTTATGTGTGTGAAAAGAGCTTGTAAAAAGAGTTGGTGGAGGTATACTATGCACTAGCAAGAGAAAGCCCTCTTACCCTCTTTCTCTCTTTTTTCTCATTTGTGTATGCTTTATCTTTCTACCTATCTACCTATCTATGTATATAAATTTTTAATGGGATTATCCCAACTATGCTATTTATGATTCATATTTTTTTACTTATTTATATAAAAATAACTACATATTGCTACCATAATTTTTTCTAACTTATTGAAGGAAAATTGAGAAACATATTTGTGTTTATTTAAAGTGTACAACGTGATTATTTGATATACATTGTGGAATGATTACCAAGGTCAAGATAATTAACACATCCATCACCTCACATAGTTACTCCTTTTTTTTTTTTCCTTTTTTTGTGGTGAGAACACTTAAGATCTATTCTGAGCAACTTTTGAGTATACAGTACTGTATTATTTATTAAGTCACCATGGTGTACTTTAGATTCTCAGAACTTATTCTTATAACTGAAAGTTTGTACCCTTTGACTTACATCTCCCCATTTCTTCCTCTGCTCAGCCCCTGGAAACCACTGTTCTATTCTCTGTTTCTATAAAATTGACTTTTTAGAAATCTCCCCCCACCAGTTTTATTGAGATTTAATTGACATATGGCACTGTATAAGTTTAAGGTGTACAGCATAATGATTTGACTTACATACATCATGAAATGGTTACTACAATAAGTTTAGTGAACATTCATCATTTCACAATATACAAAATTAACGAAATAGAAAAAATATTTTCTCCTTGTGATGAGAACTCTTGGGATTTACTCTCTTAACAACTTTCGTATATAACATACTGCAGTGATAATTATATTTGTCATGTTGTACATTATATGCCTAGTAATTATTTATAACTGGAAGTTTGTACCTTTTGACTGCCTTCATCCAATTTCCCCCTTCGCTTACCTCCCCACTTCTGATAACCACAAATCTGATCTCTTTTCCCATGACTTTGTTTGGTTTTGATGTATAGTTGACCTACAACACTATGTTAGTTCCTGTTGCTCAATATAGTGATTCAGTATTTCTACACATTTCAAAATGATCACCGCAGTAAGTCTACATGACTCGTTTATTCTGCAGTTGGAAGTTTGTGCCTCTTAATCTCCCTTACCTATTTCTCTCCCTTCCCCCCTCCCCTCTGGCAAACACCGTTTTGTTCTCTGTATCTATAGCTCTCTTTCTGTTTTGTATTCTTTGTTCCTTTGTTTTGTTTTTAGAATCCACATATAAGTGAAATCATATAGTATTTGTCTTTCTCTGCCTGACTTATTTCACTTAGCATAATACACTCTAGATCATCCATGTTGTTGCGAATGGAAAGATTTCATTCATTTTTACGGCTGAGTAATATTCCATTGTATACATGTACCACATCTTTATCCATTCATCTATCGATGGACACTTAAGTTGCTTATCTTTTCTTGGCTATTGTAAATAATGTCGCAATGAACATAGGAGTGCATATATCTTTCCTAATTAGTGTTTTTGTTTTCTTTGGATAAATACCCAGGGATGGAATTGATGGATTGTATGGTAGTTCTGTTTTTAATCTTTTGAGGAATCTCCAAAATGTTTTCTATAGTGGGTATACTAATTTACATTCCTACCAATAGCGCACAAAGATCCCCTTTTCTCCACATCCTTTCCAACTTTTGTTATTTGTTGTCTTTTTGATAATAGCCATTCTGACAAGTGCATGGTGTTATCTCATTGTGGTTTTGATCTGCATTTTTCTGATTATAAGTGATGTTCATCATCTTTTCATGTGCCTGCTTGCCATCTGTATGTCTTCTTTGGAAAAATGTCTATTCAGATCCTCTGCTTATTTTTTAAAGTAAGTATAGTTGATTTACAGTATTGTATTTAATTGGGTTGGTTTTTTTTTTTATAGAGAGTTGTATAAGTTCTTTGTATATTTTGGATATTAACCCTTTATCAGCTGAATCTAAATCATTGCAAGTATCTGTCTGGCCTTTATTATGTTGAGGTATGTTCCCTTTATATCCACTTTATGGAGAGTTTTTAACATAAATGGATGTTGAATTTTGTCTGAAGCTTTTGCTGCATCTATTGAGATGATCATATGATTTTTTTTCTTCATTTTTTTAGTGTGGTGTATCACATTGATTTATTTGCAGATATTGAACCATACTTGGATCCCTGGGATAAATCATACTTGATCATGGTGTATGATCTTTTTTAATATATTAAATTCAGTTTGCTAATATTTTGTTGAGGATTTTTGTATCTATGTTCATCAGTGACATTGGCCTGTAATTTTCTTTTTTTGTGGTGTCCTGGTCAGGTTTTGGGATCAGGGTGATACTGGCCTTGTAGAATGAGTTTCAGAAGCATTCCTTTCTCTGCAATTTTTTTGGAATAGTTTGAGAAGGATATGTATTAACTCTTCTGTAAATGTTTGGTACAGTTCACCTGTGAAGCCATCTGATCCTGGACTTCTGACTTCTGGAGTTTTTTTAAATTACTGATTCAATTTTATTACTGGTAATTTGTCTGGTCATATTTTCTATTTCTTCCTGGTTCAGTCTTGGGAGATTGTACATTTCTAGGGATTTGTCCATTTCTTTTAGGCTGTCCATTTTATTGGTGTATAATCTCTCTGGGTTTTCTTATTGTTATGTTGTCAGTTGTAATTTCTCCATTTTCATTTCTGATTTTATTGATTTGGGCTCTCTCTCTTTTTTTCTTGATGAGTCCTTCTAAAGGTTTATCAATTTTGTTTATCTTTTCAAAGAACCAGCTCTTAGTTTCATTGATGTTTTCTATTGATTTTTAGTCTCTATTTCCTTTATTTCTCCTCTGATATTTATTATTTCTTTCACTAACTTTGGGTTTTGTTTGTTCTTCTAGTTCCCTTAGGTGTAAGGTTAGATTATTTATTTGAGATTTTTCTTGTGTCCTGAGGTAGACTTGTATCACTATAAACTTCCCACTTAGAAGAGTTTCTGCTGTGTCACATAGATTTTGGATCATTGTGTTTTCATTTTTATTGGTCTCCAGGTATTTTTTATTTCTTCTTTGATTTCTTCATACTCATTGGTTGGTTAGTAACATATTGTTTAGCCTCCATGGTTTGTGTTTTTTGCATTTTTTCACGTCATTGATTTCTAGTCTCATAGTGTTGTGTTCAGAAAAGATGCCTGATATGATCTCAGTCTTCTTAAATGGACTGAGACTTGGTTTGTGGCCTAGCATGTGATTTATCCTGGAGAATGTTCCATGTGCACTTGAAAAGAATGTGTGTTCTCCTGCTTTTGGATGGAATGTTCTATATATATCTCTTAAGTCCATGTGATCTAATATGTTATTAAAGCCAGTGTTACCTTATTGATTTTTTGTCTGGGTGTTCTGTCTATTTATGTAAGTGGGGTGTTAAAGTCCCCTGCTGTTATCGTGCTACTGTCAGTTTCTCCCTTTTTGTCTGTTAATATTTGCTTTATGTATTTAGGCACTCCTATGTTGGGTGCATATATGTTTACAATTGTTGTATCTTTTTCTTGGATTGATCCCTTAATCATTATATAATGTCCTTCTTTGTCTTTTGTTACAGTCTTTGTTTTAAAGTCCATTTTGTTTGATACAAGTTTTGATACTCTGGCTTTCTTTTTCATTTCCATTTTCATGAAATACCTTTTTCTATCCCCTCACTTTCAATCTGTGTGTGTCTTTGGATCTGAAGTGAGTCTCTTATCAGCAGTATATATATGACTCTTGTTTTTGCATCCATTCAGTCACTCTGTGTCTTTTGGTTGGAGCATTTAGTCCATTAACATTTAAAGTAATTATTGATAGGTATGTGCCTTATTGCCATTTAGTTAAATGTTTGGTGTTGTTTTTGTAGTTCTTTGTTCTTCTTTTGCTCTCTTCCCTTGTGATTTTGATGACTATCTTTATTGTTACGTTTGGATTCCATTCTCTTTTTTTTGTCTATATCTGTTATAGGTTTTTGGGTTTTGGTTACCCTGAGGTTTATATATGGGTATCTGTGCATATACATGATTATTTTAAGTTGCTGATTTCTTAAGTTTGAATGCATTTTAACAACTCTGAATTTTTACTCCCCTTGTCCCCCATTTACTGCTCTTGACATCATATTTTACATCTTTTTGTTTTGTATATCCCTTATCTACTTATTGTGGATATAGATGACTTTGCTGCTTTTGTCTTTTAACCTTTCTATTACCTTTATACATGTTGATTTACTAGCTTTACTCTATATTTGCCTTTACCAATGGGATTTTTCCTTTTGTACTTTTCATATTTCTTGTGGCCTTTTCTTTTTCACTTAGAAAAGTCCCTTTAACATTTCTTGTAAAGCTGGTTTGGTGGTGCTGAACCCCTTTAGTTTTTGCTTGTCTGTAAAACTTTTGATCTCTCCTTCAAATTTGAATGAAAGCCTTTCTGTGTAGAGTATTCTTGGTTGTAGATTTTACCCGTTCATCACTTTAAATATATCATTCCACTCCTTTCTGGCCCGCAGAGTTTCTGCTGAAAAGTCAACTGATGGGAGTTCTCTTGTATGTAACTTGTTGCTTTTCCCTTGCTGCTTTTAATATTCTCTATTTATCTCCAATTTTTGCCATTTTAATTACTGTGTGTCTTTTTAAAAAACTTTTATGTATTTATTTTTGGCTGCGTTGGGTCTTTGTTGCTGCATGGGGGCTTTCTGTAGTTGTGGCGAGTGGGGTCTACTCTTCATTGCAGTGCACAGGCTTCTCATTGCAGTGGCTTCTCTTGTTGCGGAGCATGGGCTCTAGACGCACGGGCTTCAGTAGTTGTGGCATGTGGGCTCAGTAGTTGTGGCTCACGGGCTCTAGAGTGCAGGCTCGGTAGTTGTGGTGCACAGGCTTAGTTGCTCCGTGGCACGTGGGATCTTCCTGGGCCAGGGTTCAAACTCATGTCCCCTGCATTGGCAGGTGGATTCTTAACCACTGCACCACCAGGGAAGTGCCTTACTGTGTGTCTTGATGTGGTTCTTTTGGGGTTGATCCTGTTTGGGACTCTCTGTGCTTCCTGGACCTGGATGTCTGTTTCCTTTCCCAGGTTAAGGAAGTTTTCAGTTATTATGTCTTCAAATAATGTTCTCTGCCCCTTTCTCTCTTCTCCTTCTGAGACCTTTATAATTCAAATGTTAGTATACTTCATGTTATCCTTGAGTTCTCTTAAACTATCCTCATTTTAAAAAAATATTTTCTTTTTTCTGTTTGGCTTAAGTGATTTTCACTCTCTCTTCCAGTTTGCTGATCTGTTCCTCTGTATCATCTAATCTACTATTGATTCCTTCTAGTGTATTTTTGTTTTAGTTATTATATTCTTCAACTCTTTTTAAAAATATATTTTCTGTCTCTTTGTTCAAAACTTTTCACTCTGTTCATGCATTCTTTTTCCAAGTTCTTTGAGCATCTGTATGATCATTACCTTGAACTCTTTATCAGGTAGATTTTTAAATCTCCACTTCACTTTGTTTGTTTTCTTGAGTCTTATCTTGTTTCTTTATTTGGAACATATTTCTCTATCATTTCATTTTCCCTAATTTGCTGTTTTTCTTTCTGTGTATTTGGTCAGTTATGTTTCCTGATCTTGTAGAAGTAGACTTTTTTAGGTGATGTCCTATGCGTCCCAGCAGCTCACTCCCTTTTGGTCACCAGACCTATATGCTCTAGGAGTGCCCTGTGTGTGGGTTGCATGTACTCTTCTGGTATACTGGCCTGACTTCTGTGGGTTTTCTGGAAGCCATGGCTGGCCCCTGGTCCCGTTGGTTGTTAGGCTTTGCCTTGTGTGGAGGTTGCCATTCGCTAATGCTAGAGGCTGGGTCATAAGGCAGCTGGACCCCAGCATGGGTCCTGGGGCTAGTGCTGGCTTACTGGTGGGTAGAGCTGGGTTTTGGAATGTGTGGTTTCAGGGCCATTGGTTCCTCATCTAGTGTTGGCCTGCTGGTGGGTGGGGCCAGTTCCTGACGTGCCTGGCTGCAGGGTCTGTGGTGGCCCAAAGCTGGAACCAGCCTGCTGGTGTGTTGGGCCTGATCCTGGGATTGGGTGGCTGAGGTTCACAAGGTGTCTTGGAGGTGGTGTTGGCCTGCTGGCAGGTGTGGTTGGAGCCCAGTGGATCCTGGGGCTGGTGCCCACCCACTGATAGGTGGAGCCTTGTCCTGGGGCCTCTGTCTACAGGGCCCTGGGTGTCCCAGAGCTTGTGTTGGCTGGCTGGTGGGTAAGGCTTGTTTCTAATACTGCTCATTGTGGAGTCTGCGATATCCCACTGCTGGTTTTGGTCCACTGGTGGGTGGGGCTGCAACCCAGAGTGGTTGGTTGAGGGTCCCAAGGTGTCCCAGAGCTGGTGTAGGTACACTGGTGGGTGGGGCCAGGTCCCTGGGGGTTCCAGGGCTGGTGTTGGGCTGCTGGTCAGTGGGTTGGGTACTGACATGGCAGGCTGTGGGCTGCAGTGGTCTTGGAGCTGGTGTCCACTGACTGGTGGGTGAGGCCGGGTCCTGGGGCTAACTGTTGGCCCACTGGTAGGCGGAGCCAGGTCCTGGGATCTCTGGCTGCAGGGCCTGGGTATCCTGGAGCTAGTATCAGCCCAGTGGTGGTCACAGTCTGGGCCTTGGGGTTCCTGGGTCTAGTGCCAGCCTCTGGCGAGTGGACCCATGTCTTGGGGTCTCTAGTTATAGGGCCCTGTGCATTCTGGCATTCGTGTTGGTCTGCTTTTCAGTGAGGCCAGGTCCTGCAGGGGGCAGCTGGGGGCTCAGGGAGTCCTAAGGCAGCTGGTCTTCTGGTGGGTGGGGCATTGTCTATGCCTGGCTAACTGCTTGGCATGAGGCATCCTGGTATTGGTGCCAACAGGCTGGTGGATGTGGCTGGGTCTGGTGGTAATAAATTAGAGGGAGGATTCCAAAATGCATTCCAGCACTATTGTCCTCCCCAAAATGGCTGCTGCCAGCATCTGTATCCCCAAGGTGAGCTCTAGTTGCCTCCTGCCTCTCCAAGATCAGTAGGTAGGTCTGATCCAGGGTCCTTTCAAATTATTGCTTCTGCCCTGGGTCTTGGAGCATGCGAGATTTTGTGTGTGCCCTTTAAGAGTGAAGTCTCTATTTCCCACAACCCACTGGCTCGCCCCAAAATAAGCCCCTGTGGCCTTCAAAGCCAAATGTTCTGGGGGCACGTCTTCCCAGTGCGGGTCTCCTGGGCTGGGAAACCTGATGTTGGGCTTGGACCACTCACTCCTTAAGGAGAACCTCTGCAATTGTAATTATCCTCCCATTTGTGGGTTGCCCACCTGGGGTTATGGGTCTTGACCACACCCCATTTCTGCTTCTCCTACCCATTTCATTGTGGTTCCTTCTTTATATCTTTAGTTGTAGAAGACTTTTGCTGCTAGACTTCAGGTCTTTCTCGTCAATAGTTGCTCTGTGAATAGTTTAATTTTGGTGTGCTTGTGGGAGGAGGTGAGCTCAGGGTTTTCCTACTCTGCTATCTTGGCCACAACCTATGAAATTTACTATAAAAACTGATTCTACATATAAGTGATACCAAACAGTATTTGCCTTTCTCTGCCTGGCCTATTTCACTTAGCCTGATGTCCGCCAGGTGCATCCATGTTGTGACAAATGGCCGAATTTTCTTCTTTTGTATGGCTGAATAATATTCCATTGTATCATTATGTACCACATTTTCTTTATCCATTCATCTATTGAAGGACATTTTAGGTTGTTTCTGTATCTTGGCTCTTGTGAATAATGCTACAGTGAACATGGGAGTGCAGGTACCTCTCTGAGGTACTGATTTCATTTCCTTTGTATATATACTCGGGAGTGAGATTGCTAAGTCATATAGCAGTTCTAGTTTTAATTTTTTGAAGACCCTCTGTACTGTTTATCATAATCACTGTGCCTATTTACATTCCCACAACAGGGTATAATGGTTCTCCTTTCTCCATATTTTTGCCAACATTGGTTATTTCTTATCTTTTGGGTAATAACGATTCTAACAGATGTGAGATAGTATTTCATTGTGGTTTTGATCTGCATTTCCCAGATGATTAGTGATGTGAGCACATTTTCATGTACCTTTTAGCCATTTGTATGTCTTCTTTGAAAAAAATATCTATTTGGGTCCTTCACCCATTTAAAAATTGGATTATTTGCTATTTTGCTATTGAGTTGTGTGATTTCTTTATGTATTTTGGATATTAGCCTTTTATCAGATATAAGGTTTGCAAATATTTTCTTCCATTTGATAGGTTGTCTTTTCAGTTTATAGATTGTTTCCTTTTCTATGCAGAAGTTTTTTAGTTTGATGTACTCCCACTTGTTTATTTTAGCTTTTGTTGATGTGGCTTTGATGTCTTATCCAAGAAATCATTGTCAAGACCAATGTCAAGGAGCTTTTTCCCTATGTTTTCTTCTAGGAGTTTTATGGTCTCATGTTTTAGATTGCTAAATTTTGGGATAATTTGTTACACAGCAATAGATAACTAAAATAGTGGATTGATATAGCATGTCCCAGACTTACAAAGGGTGAAACTCATTTTAAAGTGAAATTTATTAACTATTTTAACATTGAAAAGCACCTTAATCTGTTAATTAAAAAATACTTGATCCCCAAAGCTACTACAATTTCACAATTGCTTTAAAATGAATATGTGTTTTATTAAACAAGCAGTATCTACATATATCTGAAAAATATCTGTGTATGAGACATGTGAAAGTGTTCAGATTTTAAAACTTCATACCTGTTCCTCAGAACCCCAAAGATCTATGGCCCATTAGTCTTAGAGGTCAAACTAATTCTACTTGTCTTAATAGATGTAAAAAAGTTGGATATGATTTGGGAGCTAGTGGAACCAGCCCTTTGAAGCCCACTGATGATTTATCATTGAAAGATTTTTCTCCATAGGCCTAAGTTCATACATTGACTGAAAAACGATTGGTATCTAGGCAATGGCTAAAATATATATATATACACACATATATATTTATATATCACATAAACTTATATTTCATGATGTTCAGAAATGAGCACTGTGATTATTTTCATCTTTATATATTTCCAGGAATTATTTTCTGAATACTCTAGTTTACCACTGAACATACTATAGGTACTAATAAATTCTCATAATAACATTTGACCTTTGACACTTGTTTTGATCAAATGTTGCTTTAAAATGTCTCATACTGGAGAATGGGAAGCCTTATCTAGAAAAGTAAGTTAAGGAAAATATTAGGTTTTTTCCTTAAAGGTAGAGTGTCTGATTTTAAGCTAGTTCAGTGTTGTAGTCGCATCTAGTATCAATGTAATTTCTTTCACATTACTCGGTATTATGTGCCTGGTATATTTTCAGATCAGTTTGGAAAGCAATTGAGTAGACGATGTAAGTGTTCTTTCTACTGAGCATTACCTGGTACGAATGGATTATATAATAAGACCATTTACTTTTGTGGAATTCAGTGTGTGATACATAGATCTACTGAATTTACTCCTGGCCTCCCATAACCCGAAGGAAGTAAACTTAAAACTAGAAGAAAAAGCAATATCTGAGACTAAATTTACTGATGTTGAATCCTTACCTACAAGATGAATGTAGCTAAACATATGAACCTATCTGAAAATAAAAGGAGGATAGCTCATAAAATAGTGTTGGGACATTTCACTGTCCATTGGAAAGAAAAAGTTGGTTTCTTCCTCGTACCATTAACAATAGTAAGCTCCAGAAGGATTAAATATTTAAATGTGAAAAATAACATCATATAATTATTAGAGGAAAAATTAGGAAATCATTTTCAGTTTTTGGAGGGGGTGAAGGATTTTCTCAGTTTGGCCCCAAGGTTTTACCATATTAAAGAAAAATTGTATCACTTTGACTGTGTATAGTAACCGTAGTAATAATAATAGTAGTAGTAGTAGTAAAATCATTGACGTGACAACACTAAAACAAATTTTGAAAACCCATAACAAACAAAGATGTCACAGGGTTAAGAACATATTCTTATTATATAAAGATATTCTAGAAATTAATAAAACAGATAAACACTTAAATAGAAAAATGGGCAAAAGATTTAAATAGGCAATTTTCAAAAGAAGAAATTCATATAGAGGCCAATAAACAAGAGAAGATACTTAATTTCTCAGTAATTAGAGAGGTACAAATGAAAATGGCAATATTGTGGTACTTTGTTCAGGTACCATACTGTCAAAGATGAAAAAGATTGATCATAGCCAGAGTGGATGAAGGTGCCAGGAAACAGGCAATCTCCTGCCCTGTGGAGGCAGAGTCTAAGTTGACTAACCTTTCTGGAAGGCAAAATTGCATTAAAATTTATTTACCATTTTTTCACTGAAGAATTCACTTCTAGGTAATTAGTCTAAAGAGGTAATCATATAAGTATCCCAAAGGTGTTTTATTTCAGTGTTGTATAGAATAGCAAGTTTGGCATGAACCCAAGGGTCCATCCATGCAATAGAAAAGTAGGTGTTTATTTTAAACAAATAAACCAGGCTATATTTATAGGCATTGACATGGGAGTAATGCCACAAACTACTTCATACTTTTAATTTTTATTTATTTTTAACATCTTTATTGGAGTATAATTGCTTTACAATGGTGTGTTAGTTTCTGCTTTATAACAGAGTGAATCAGCTATATGTATACATATATCCCCATATCCCCTCCCTCTTGCGTCTCCCTCCCACCCTCCCTATCCCACCCCTCTAGGTGGTGACAAAGCACCGAGCTGATCTCCCTGTGCTATGTGGCTGCTTCCCACTAGCTATCTATTTTATATTTGGTAGTGTTTGTATGTCCATGCCACTCTCTCACTTCGTCCCAGCTTACCCTTCCCCCTGCCTGTGTCCTCAAGTTCATTCTCTACATCTGCATCTTTATTCCTGTCCTGCCCCTAGGTTCTTCAGAACCATTCTTTTTTTACATTCCATATGTAGGTGTTAGCATACAGTATTTGTTTTTCTCTTTCTGACTTACTTCACTCTGTATGACAGACTCTAGGTCCATCCACCTCACTACAAATAACTCATTTTCATTTCTTTTTATGGCTGAGTAATATTCCATTGTATATATGTGCCACATCTTCTGTATCCATTCATCTGTCGATGGACACTTAGGTTGCTTCCATGTCCTGGCTATTGTAAATAGAGCTGCAGTGAACATTTGTACATTTTCAAAAGGCCGCAGAATAGTGTGTGTGGAATGAGCACCTTTAGTTTACATGCGTATGAAAGTTGGGAAGACTAACAGATAGCAGAGAAGTTTCTCTTGGCGGTGGATGGGGCTTTGCTTTCATTTCTTTTCTTTTTTGTGTTGCTTAATTTTTTTGATTACAGTGAACTCATATTACTTTGAACTATGAAAAGACACTGAAGGTTTGCATTTTGAGTAAAATTGAAAATTAAGAGGAACTTTTCCATAAAGTACCCACATTTAATATAGTTATCTTGGATCCCTTGGGCCTTGTTTTAATCACTGTAAATAACTAAGGTAGACAAGAAATCCCTGGCCTGAAGAGTCTTCACAGAAAGAAAAATGGGGAAGGACCAAAAATTGTCTGAGTTTAACCCCTTTTGAAGGACACTCAGCTTTGTCCATATCAGATTGGAGTGTTGTACACACACCTTGACAGTGATACTTTTTGGGAGGGGGTGTGGCTGAATATTATCTTCCCTACTCCTTCCCACTTCCCTGTTTTTCCACTTCTTTTTTTGTGCCCTGTTAAACAGTAGCATTATAACAAGAACAGATACTTGAGACCTTCTTCTCAAGGACCTCTGGACAACACCTTGTTTTGCATATTCAGAGAATCAAAATGAATAAATAACCCATTCCAAGTTCAGTTTAAGGCAACTATAATGACTGCAAGCCTCACCTAAAATATTGGTGAGCTGAGGCCTTCAGCAGTTTAGCCTTTGCTGCAGGGAACATCTGTGAATAGCTGCCGTTAGGGAAAGGAGGTCACCAAAAGCTTGGCCTTGCCGAGTCCCTCTGTCTCCCTTCACTTCTCCTCTCAGTAAATAATCAGAATGCTGCTTTTTGCTTGGAGGTGTAAGGTCTATGCAGTGGTTCTAAATTAGGGATGCATATCAGAACTTAGGGAAGATTTTTAGAAATAAAAATGCCTGGGAAGTACCTCTAAGAGATGTGGCTGGATTGCTGGAATCTATTTCACTTTAAACATTCCTTAGGTGATTCTCATGGTCAGCCAGCACTGGGAAACATTGGAAACCATAGCTTATTGCATACATCTGCAAAGCTTTGAAGACCTGGAGGCTCATTATGCCGTTAGAGATGTCTCAGGACTCACTTCTTTATAAATCATATAAAAATTGGCTTTTGGTATTCTCTCCAGTTAGCAGTGAGCTCTCCCTTCTCTGAGTGCTTATAATACTTCTCGTATGTACTACATTACTCAAATGGTACCCTAATCCAACATTATGTCACTAATTCATGTAATTAACACTTATTTAGCACCTACTACATTTCAGGCTCTATTACAGGGATCATTTCATATTTACTGTTCCTGATTATGTGTTGCATCTCTCCCTGTAGGTACTGTGTTCATCTCAAACCACTGTAATAAGGAATTTACATGTCTGTCTGCCCATCCCACTATGGCTGAGTTCAGAGATTGTGTCTTATTTTTAATTGTGTTTCTAGTGTTTAGTGCCTCCCCTGCACTTAGTGAATGCTCAATGAATATTAGCTTATGTTATTATCCTTGAGGGAGCTGGGAGAACTCATGGTGTGTTCTAGGACTAACAGGTCAGTGATAACTACTCAGCATGGCTAGTACATAGCAGGCTTGGGAAGAGGTGGTGGGAGTAGAGGTTGAAGAGGCATCGAAGATGAGACCATGAAGAGTCTTATATGCTATGTTAAGAAGTTTTGATTTTATATACAATCATCAGTACTATGATCTGAATGTTTGTCCCTCCAAAATTCATATGTTGAAAACCTAATACCCAAGGTGGTGGTATTAGGAGGTGGAGACTATGGGAGGTGAGATTAGTTTCTTTATAAAAGAGATCCCATAGAGATCCCTTGCCCCTTTCCACCACTTGAGGACACAGTGAGAAGTCAGCAGTCTGCAGACTGGAACAGGGCCTTCACCAGAACCCAACATGCTGGCACTCTGATTTCGGACTCCCAGCTTCCAGGACTGTGAGAAATGAATTTCTGTTGTTTGTAAGCCACTCACTCTCTGGTATTCTGTTACAGCAGGTTAAACAGACTAAGATAGCAAGTCACTCAAAGTTTTATGCACAGAAGAGGCATGATGAGAGTGCAGCTGGGAGGAGGTTAAGAGGAGAACCAGGAGTAGGCCGTGGTTGGTCAATTAGGGTTTATTGCAATAATCTAGATGAGGTATGATACAGGCCAAAGCACAGGCCGTAGTGGAGGGGTAAAGGAAGAGAGGATAAAATAATTCATGAGACATTTTCAGTGGTTTGCTGGAGCTGGTTTGTACTAGTTTGTGGTAGCTGATTCTGTACCTCTTTCCCCAACTCCGTGATCCGTGACTTCACATTAGTAGCTTACAACTGGCCATGGTGGGAGTATTTACACTATGGAAATTGGCAAACACTACAAATCACGGCTTTTGCTTTTTTTCCTGGGAAGCCATTTTACCAAGACATCACTGCATTTACCTTGGTTTAAAGGTCATTTCAGCTAGAAAGCCTTACCTTATTGCAGTGCGTGGATAAGGTGCATCCTCTGTGTGCTCTCATAGCACCTACTCCATGTACATTAGAATACTCAACACTCTGTAGTTTAATAACCTGTTTACGTATTTGCATATCATGCTGGGGTGTAAGCTTTGTGATGGCAGCAACATGTCTGCCATGTTCATAACTGTACCCCCATGCTTGTCATATAAATAACTGTTCAAAGATAATACTGTGTGAATGAATAATGTTTTTTCCCAGTAGTTAGTGTGGCAGATATGTTTCTACAGCAATTCCAGAACTGATGAATTTTCACAGTTCATACTTTTATTTTTTTAGGATAAGTTGAATGAGTTAGAATCACAATGTAATTATCAAAAAAGCCATATATGTCTTCAGCTCTTGAAAGAGAGTAGAAAGAATATATCATTTCTCTGATCATAACATAAAAGAAATATTTTAAGAGAGAAATTATTTTTCATTTTGTTTTAATTTTTTCTTCCTTGCAGATATGAAGACTACAATTTTCTTTGCATTTTTAAGTGTAGCATGGGAAGAAAGAGACTTTTGAAGATCTAAGCCAGCATTTTATAATAGCTAGGAAAGTACTCTTTCAGTGTTGAGAATTGGAGAAGAAACAAAAAGTATTGGGAAAAAACTGAGACTTCCTTTTGCTTTTTCATGTTGTTAACATTACACCTGTCAAAATAGATAACTTTCTGTCAAAATAGATATGTATACTTACATGCACATATAAAACATATATAAAGCACAGTTATTAATTTAATATTTGTGAAAAATTTATAACGTAGCTGTGTTCATTATCTACTGTTGCATCACATGTGGCCCTAAAACTTAGTGGCTTAAAACAGTGCGCATTATTGGACTCAGTTTCTGTGGGTCAGAAATCTGGCAACAGCTTAGTTGTGTGGTTCTGACTTAGGGTCCCTCTTGAGCTTGAAGTCAAGATGTTGATCTGGGCTACGGTCATCTGAAGCCTTGAAAGGAGTTGGATGGAGGATGAACTTCCAAGGTAGCTCACTTGCATGCGTGGCAGGTTAGTACTGGTTTTGTCAGGAGACTTCTCCATTGGGCTGCCTGAGTGTCCTCATGACATGGCAGCTGACTTCCTCCAGAAAGACTGATGTGAAAGAATGAGCAAAGAGGAAGCCACAGTGCCTTTTATTGACCTAGTCTACACCTTTTGTTGCCTTATTCTGTTCTTTGGAAGCAAGTCACTAAATACAGCCTACACTCTAGAGAGAGGGGATGGTCAGGCTCTACTCTTTGAATGGAAGAGTATGAAAGAATTTGTGGACATATTTTAAAACCACCATGATGGCAAAATGGTTGTTTTGTAATTCTGAGTGACAAAAGTCAAATTCACAATTACTTGTGTAATATCAAAATTGGGTTAGAAAAATAGCATAAAAAGTTAAAGAGATGATAATTATTAATAGACCAATAATCACGTAAGAGGTGTTTGAAAAGAGAATAAAAAACTTATGACTAAGAAGGCAAAATAATTGAATCACAGGACTTTAAAGTGTTCTTACAAAAGAGTAAGAAAAATTTTTAAATGACTTAGGATAGCAGTCAGGGCATGGGGAATGGACAGAATCCAGAGGTGGAGGCAAGATGTGAAGACAGCTGATCAGACTATGGTAAGGAGATCCTGGAACAAAGGCACATTTTGCCCCAGCCAGAAATCTGTATGTGCTTTCTTAAGGGCGTAGGCTTGTTTCAGAGCAAGCCAAATTAGGAGAAAACAAGGTGAGTTAATTGGCATGGAGGAAGAACTGTGAGTGAGGCTGGAGGTGAGGCCTAATTCTGGTGTTAATGGTTTATCATTAAACAAGCTATCTCCCCTAGGTGTTTGACCTTCCATCCCCATCCTATCTTTATTCCATGTGTATGTATTACATAATGTTTTCGTGCTTTCTTCTGCCATATTGAGTATTGATTTTCTGTTAATCAAGTCTCCAGCTTTCCAAAGCTGGACATTCCAGGTGAGGGGATGCAAATATTGCAGGTGAAGGGGAAAAGATAATTGCCCCATGAGGACTCAAATGAAATTAGAGACCGTATTCCTGAGGTATAAATTGGGAACTGATGGCAAACAATGGAATAAAATGACTTAGAGAAATTAGAAATCAGTGCTCTCAACAGTCAAAGCACAGGTCCCAAAGATAGACAATGACACTTAATGTTCTTTCTGGCAAACTGCTTTGCAGCTTTGAATGTTTAGTGTGAGTCTGCTTTTTTGGAATTATGGCACAGAGCATAGCATATTCTTAACGTATGCAGACTCATCTAAGTGGCCTCTTAGGAAAAGAAGGAGTCTCTAGAAAGGCAAGTTGAGTGGTGTCTTTCCCAATAAGCTCTTGTATGTATTGAAAAGTAGCTTTGCAGTGTAGAAACTGGCTATACCTCAGTGGAATGGATGCACATTGCTTTGTTTCTCAGAAGAGTTGGTAGTCTTAAAATATTTCCTTCTCAGATGCTGCAATGATGTATTCTAGTTCACTTCATAACCTTCTGATGAAGCCAGGATGTTTCCCAGGATTGTCTTCCCTCTGTAACCATGGTTCCAACTCTCTCCTCTGCCTTTGGGCCTTGCCCCAATCCACCCTGTCCTTCACTTCTCTCAAAATCTGGCCCAAAACTTAACCCTTCACAGAGTCTTCTAAGATGAACTCCCTCTCTCTTCCATCACTACCAACTTAGAGTCTTAAGTCTCAAGTCTTTAGTTGATGGTGTATTATTAATAACTGGTTGTTTTTAATCATTTCCAAGCTGTGCCCTTTCTGTTGTCCAATGTAGTAATATAGTAGTAGTTGAGACCATGGGCCTAGATCCTAAATTGCAGCTCTACCACTCGTTCGTTACCTGTGTGACTTTGGGCAAGTTACTTAACTTCTCAGCATCTCCATTTTCTCATGTGTAAAATGAGAATAATATTAGCGCCTCTCTTACAGGGTTGTTGTGAGTATTGGAGGATAATATGTATCAAATGCTCAGGAAGCCCTCAGTAAATATTAGTTATTAATAGTAAGAGAAGCTGCATCAGCAGGGCTAGTATGTGTAGAGGAAAAAGTGTGATATTGTTGAAACCCAGATCTGCAATTTAGTAGCATACTGACCTTGGGCATGTTATAGAAGCTCTCTGAGCCTTAATTTCCTTGCGGTAAATGAGGAAAATAATAAACACACCTGCTCATGGAATGAACGCAGGGCTGGTACTTAGAGGTGCTAGCAAATGCCTGTGTACTTCCTCAACAACAACAACAACAACACAACAATTGCTCATTTTAATGAAGCCCAAATCTTATTTCCTCATTACCTCCCCCCTCCTGCTGATCAGGTAATTTAGTGGTGCTTTAATGAAGAAAAAAATTAATCAACCTGTATATTCAGCGTCCCAGAGAGTGAACACACAGCTGCTTGAATTTTTCACTCTGCATCTGGCTGGACTCACATTGCTGGCATTATTGTGTAGGTTTGTTTACCTCTTCCTAGGGAGCATTCACATTTCCAGGTAATATTCTTGTGTCCACAGAATTTCCTGCCCTAAATGAAAGAATAGGGATTTGTGAAATGGAGGCAGGAAAGTAGGTAGTCAAAATTGACCTGAACCAAATGGTCAACCCTTTCCTTGGGCCTATAGTATTAATCTAAATAGCTGATTCTGGAACCTGATTTTAGTGTTGCCGTTGTTTCCACATGCTCAGTGAATATGGTCATTGTCTCTAGATGCATCCCCTATAGCTCTTATGACAGTGACAATGAGAGCAAATACTGCATTTGCTTTTTCCTTTGTCCTTATTATACCCCATGAAAAAAGGTAAGGAGTTTGGGGCTTCATCTTAACACATAATGTAGACCCTAGTTTTGTGAGGAATCCTTTAGAGTCTCTGATGCATGGGCTGGCAGCATCGGCATCAACTGGGAGTTTTTAGATATGCAAATTCTTGCGCTGCACCCAGACCTACTGAAGAGTCTTTGGGGGTGAGGGACACGCATCTGTGTTTTGCATCTCTCCAGGTGATTCTTGGGCCAGAGTTTGAGAAAGACGATAATCCAGAATCTTGCCAGATTTGGGTGACTTGTAACAAAATGCTTTAAAGAAAGAGTCAAACTCTAGCCATGAAAACCTAAAGAACGTTGGCCTAGTTTAAATCCGAATAACTGATTCTTCACTTTAGATTTTATGACAATCCTGGAGCTTTCAGTGTCCTTGAAGGTTGTCATGGAATTCTAAAAAAATTAAACCTCAAAACAAAATTAATTTTAATATAATAAAATAATCCACTCTGGGCAGATTATGGAGCCATTGGAAAAGAAACAAACAGAAGAATGGCATAACTTTGTAGGTTTTAGAATCACTGTCCTCAGTATTGGCCAGGAATATTTTATGATTATATCACTATTTATACATGTAAACATGACTTGTACTGTTGTTTTCACTTTAAACCCATGCTCAATTGTAATCTGTAGAATTATAGTTCTTAATATAAAAACATTTCCTCACAAACCAGACATGATAAATAAGTCTGAATGTGACCACGTAAATACACAGCATGCTGGACTTCCACGGTGCAGATCCCTCTTGAATTAGCTCTCACTCCTTTGGAGCAATACGTAATATCAGGGCCACCTGCCGTAATGCAGCCAAAACGAAAACAAGCCATCAGCTGCCAGGCACACCTCTGTCGCAGAGGTGGATGATTCAGGTAGACTTCAGCATTTAATGAAGCCCGTTGTTTCCTATAAATTAACTGAGTGCTGTTAAATTTTGCTGATAGAAAATAACTGTTCTGACCATGAGCCCCTCCGTTTATCAAGCTTGAAAGACAAACAAGGATCTGGAGTGGCACAGATAAGAGAACATAGAGAAAATCCCCCTAAAGGAAGTAATTCTTTTTATGGCCTTGTAACACGTTGGCCTCCGTATAAGGAGATACTGTTGGTGATCCTGTCACTGCCCTAGGATAGGTCATGTGAGTAGTTTTTCCAGTGCTAGGGCATAGAGTTACAGGCATAAATTATGGCTTGGACATTCACTACCAGCTGGCTTAACTCCTTTCAGAGGGAAGTATTTTGGAAGCAAGGCCTGATGTGCCTTGTGGGCCCTGGAGAATTGTCCATCCAGAGCAGAAACCACAAGAGGGGCTGGCTTCCCCCTTCTTGCCAGTGAGATATTCCTATGACTGGTGTTATAGCTTCTTGCTCCTCGGTAACTTCATCTGTTGATGAAGTGGGACACCTGTAGGTCCTCCAGTTTTTGCTTGAAAAATAAGTACAGGGATTAAAATATCTAAAGTGAGGCCATGCCTGATGAGAGAGCAGAAGAGCAGTAAGGTGATGCCCCCTCTATTGACGTGGGTGCTCTTGTCCTTTTTGCTGCTGAGAGGTGAAGCCTTCTGAGCAGGAAGTGGTGAGGATGGCAGGGAAGTGGAGAATAGATGATGGCCACAGATGAAAGTGGCGGGCTCCCAGACAAGCAGAGCACTTTGGGAATTACTCTTCAAGGGTGCCTGCCTCCACCCTTTGCTATGGTACAGAACTCTCCTACGTTCTCGAGTCCTTTGACAGCCGTTCTGCTGGGCAGCTCCTTTCTGTGTGCTCATGGTCCCCAAATCACTGGTGTGTAGAATTGCTTGGTGTGTTGTGTGTGTCAGTCATAGTCCTGTAGCAGCCACAGCCCCTGCCGACGCTGTTTAGCCTGTGACCCACTATTGACTAAAATCATCCAGCTTTTAAAAGTGGCTCATTTTGTTAAACAGGAAAGGAATATTTCTGAACTCAGCCCTGTACATGCCATGCCCTCACCCATTTCTTATCTTTCAAAACACAAAACACCCGATCTGAGCTCTCCTGATGCTTAGGTATGAGGAAAGCAATGAGGAAGGACGAGTGTGGCTGGTGGCTTCTCCTCGTAGGAGAAGAGTGCTCCTCTGCGGGCTTCCTTCTTCAGCCTAGTAAGCACAAATGTATTTCCGCATAGCTTTTGCTCACGTGTGAGAGTTTTGGGGAAACTGACCCTACCCTTGGCACTAGGGGTGAGATCTGTCACTTAGGCCTGAGCTCCTCAGAGTAATCCCATTCCTTGGTCATAGATACTGGTTCACGGGTGGAATTGTGACACAGTAATAGGCATTCCTGGGTAAGCAGCTTCCAGGCCCTTTAGAGCTAGGTTGACTCTCTCCATATCTTGAAGGGGATGTAGCTCTGGGAGTCACTAGAGTTACCTTGAGACCAGAAAGGGGAAACAGCCTGAATATAAAATTGACACATGGAGGAAAGAACCTAGGACTTCAGTTTCGCTGTTGAACTGCTGAGCCAAACCTGCCCTGAAACCTGCAGGCCCTAACACTGAACTTTCAAATTACACAAGCCTTTTATTGTTTAACCTATTTTGAGTTGGCTTTTTGGTTACTTGCAACCTAATTCATCCTAATAATACAATGGGTGGAAGTGGGATTTGAGGGGTATGTTTAATTAAGACAAATTTCCACTATGCTTCCAAATTAACAGAGGAGACGTCTTGGGAGTGGAAGATTTCAAGGAGGGGAAGGGGCTAGTAGAAGACATTGCAGACACGAGTGAGGCTCTTGGATGCTATTACTGACATGCGTATCCTCTTTTTCTGTCTACGTATAGGTTCCCCTGTAGGCTGAATTTCTCCCATAGCTACCTATTATTGAGCAGATACTCAATGACTATCACATACAATTACATGAAACCAAAGCTATGCTACTGAGAAGGCATGTACACCTCCTCCATTCACTTCTTGGTTTATTTAGTAGTGTCACAAAAAGGTCATATTTCCACAGTCCATCAGAGTCTGAGTCATTTGGGCTTTTTACTGAAGAGTAGATCTTTGGGATTATGGGTGATGACCCTTTGTAGGACACTGAAAACATAGTGCCACAGAGCAGAGGAAGGGCAGGCAGCACAAATTAAGCCTTCATTCTTGTTGTAGTTGCCTTCAAAATGTTTTGTCACTCCCTTGCCCTCTTTAATTCTTTTCTGAGCTATATTGACCCCCGCATCTTTCAGTGTCACTTGTACTATATACTCATTATTCCTGAATGAGTGTGTATCAAGGAACTTCCACTTTGTGTAAAACCAGTCAAGAACAAATAACACAGTGTTCACTCCTGTAAGATGCTGATAGTACATACTTGCTTCCAGTAAAATGACTGAGATGTGTTTCTCTTGGGTGAGGGGGTCCCATGTTACGCTTCACACCCTATTGTCCTCACCATGGGTCCCATCACAGTTCACGCCCACCACAACATAGGGCCAACAGTTGATCCGAGTAGACTTGCCTTTAAAAATAATCTACTTAGTATCTGTTTTCGAAACAAATGGTACAGTAGGCCTCCAAGTTAATGCTGCAATGAATGTAATCTGTTTTATGGAATTACCAGGTTAGAGGCAAGAAACAATTTTAAGACTTTTAATATATAAAGTATCCAAAAAATCCCCGTTTGGTTTGAATTTTTCATACATTTACTTCTATATAAGATAAACAATTTATAAAATATAACAGAGAAAGCTTTTACACAAGATTTAAATAAAATTGTTAATGATTCATTTGTTATAACATTTATTTTGACTTATATTCATAGCTGTATACAGATGTATCAGAAATGATGGCAGAAATGAAAGCTAACATTGCTGTGATTAAATGAGCTAAATTTGGAGTTTTCCAGCACTGGCAAAAATTTACAAATATCCTTTTCCATGAGATATGAAAACTTCTTTGATTTCAGAGAATTGTTTCTCACTTTTCATCATCTGAAGCAACTTATTGTATTAGTAGTAAATTAGAAGCTGGTATGGGCAGGAGAAATATTTAAACCCCACTTAATTTCCCACTGCATTTTCCCACAAGTCTCGTAGATTCTGAGTATCCTTTCTGTTTTCTTTGGTGAGTGATTTGAGGAAAACTTAGGTGACTTTTATGTAGGAGCTTGGAATGTTTCATGGGTGAGTGGATGCAAGGAGTTTAAGAGGAATTGTTAATTAATAGTAGCAGAAAGTTATGATTTGTATGCAATAGCTAATAATCAAGTTCACTCCTTACAGAGGACCACTTTGCCAGACATGCTGTTTTTCACATGGGCCAATTAAGATGTAAAGCTTGAAATCAGATCAACGAAGTGTTTTTTTAAATCTTCCTGTCAGTTGGGGGAAATAACCTTACTCCATAGAACCTCTCTTTTACAGTGATACATGTTGTGATTCCATTTAACCAAGGGATTCTTTGAAATAGCAGCCTCCCTAGTTCATTAAGGAATTTGTCTGGCAATCATTAGTCAAAAGACTGGTGAGCAGAACAGTTTAAGCCCAAGAGGAACTTAATTGAAAATTAATTTGAAATTAAGAAAAAACCTTCTGGGATGATAACATAAATCATTTGGGTTTCAACAGGAAAAAAATCCATTTAGGTATCTTTTTTATTGATGTATAGTTGACTTATAATATTATATTAGTTCCAGGTGTACAACATAGTATTCAATATTTTTATAGATTATATTCATACAAAGTTACTATAAAATATTGACTGTATTCCCTGTGCTGTACATTATATCCTTGTAACTGATTTATTTTATACCTAGTAGTTTGTGCCACTTAATTCCCTTCACCTAAAAAAATTAGGTATCTTTTAACAGTATTATATATTTTTTAAAAAGGTATTCTTCCACCATTGACAAGTTCTAGGATAGAGATGACAGCTCCAAACAGCCAAACACCTGATGAGAAAAAAATACTGTAAAAAATACTGTGTTCAGGAAATAATGAAGTTTATTTAAATACAGATTAGGCGCTCCACTCTTCCTCTTCCCACCCCCACCCCCTGTCTCATCTCCTTCTTGCCTATCCAGATACTCTAATCCTGTGGTGATTCCTAAGTGACAGCCTGCTATCTTGAATCCTATCACTGTCCCTCAAGTTTAGTTCAGTTTTGAGATGAAGCTAGGGGTTTAGAAATGTTGCCTTGGGGGCTTCCCTGGTGGCGCAGTGGTTGGGAGTCCGCCTGCCGATGCAGGGGACACGGGTTCGTGCCCCGGTCCGGGAAGATCCCACATGCTGCGGAGTGGCTGGGCCCGTGAGCCATGGCCGCTGAGCCTGCGCGTCCGGAGCCTGTGCTCCACAATGGCAGAGGCCACAACAGTGAGAGGCCCGCGTACCGCAAAAAAAAAAAAAAAAAAAAGTAGAAATGTTGCTGGGACTTAAGATGCTGGGAAATGTTAACGCTGACGCATTCTTGCTACCTGGAACCAAGAGTGAGTAATAGGGAAAAATATATCAGGCAGTATTTCTCATTGTTCAAAGGCCAGTTGTTCTTGTCTGATTATTTCTTCAACTAATAAGTACTGTCGGGCTGCTGTGGACAGAAGGATGGGAGAGATGTAATAGAAAATGAAATATTGTATAGGTCACAATTTCTCCAAAGGAAAATCTGCCAGGGAATAGTAAAGAAATACTTCTCTTTGAATGCATCTTGAGGAAATGTTGGAACTTAATTGAAAAGTTGTTGTGAATGACATTGCTATTTGCTGCTACTAGGCTTCAGATGAGAGCAGAAAATCATACAAAGAAGTTTAAAATCAGAGCGTTGATTAGAGGCTATGCTCAAGGGGCAGCTACCATGAAGGGAAGCCCTAGAAAGGTAAAGAATTGTGAACTGGATGGTTCCTTCCTTTCCAGGCCTTCCTTGAGATGCCTTCTGAACGCTAGAAATTGCAAAGCAGCAATATACAAAGAACTGGAACTTTGTAGTCTTTTATCGCATAGTACTCCAATAGACATAATTTAAAAGTCCTTTGTCATAAAACATGGGAACACAAGAATTCAACTCCAGTTTGCCACCTTAGCAGGGGAGAGGTGTGAGGAGAATTTACTGAGGTGCAAAGAAATCTGAAGAGTATATGAGAGGTGTCTTAGTTTAAACTTATGGAAGACCAGAGAAAGAGAAAAGGGAATATTTTACTTTGAAACTAGATCTATCCAGCTTTCTGAATAGAGGAGAAACAACCAAGAAATTGGAACACAATTCAGCATGAATCCGGAACAGAACTGGTATGGCTCTCAGGGAGTTTATAAAAATGTAGAACTTAATAGTTAAAGAAACACAGGTTTTTGGTGATATAAATCACTTGGAAGGCAATAGTTATTTTAAAATGTGAACGCTGTGATGAATGCCAGTTAGTGGCATGCAGCGTTTGAGCCATTGCTTGAAAAGTGGTTGCTTTTTTTTTAAAACCGTTTTTAAAATTGAAGTATAGTTAATTTACAATATTCTGTTAGCTTCATGTGTACAGCAAAGTGATTTGTATATATATTCTTGTTCAGATTCTTTTCCATTATAGGTTATTATAAGACATTGAAAATTGTTTCCTGTGCTGTACAGTAGGTCCTTGATGTTTATCTGTTTTATATATAGTAGTGTGTATCTGTTAATCTCATACTCCTAATTTATCCTTCCCTCTCCCCCTTTCCCTTTTGGTAACCATAAGTTTGTTTTCTATGTCTGTGAGTCTATTTCTGTTTTGTAACTAAGTTCATTTGTGTCATTTTTTAGATTCTACTTATAAGTGATATATGATACTTGTCTTTATCTGACTTCACTTAATATGATAATCCCTAGGTCCATCCATGTTGCTGCAAATGGCATTATTTCATTCTTTTTTATGGCTGGGTAATATTCCTTATATATATATATATATATATATATATATATATACACACACACACACGCACACATACAGACAGACACACACACACACACACACCATATCTTATTTATTGATTCATCTGTCGATGGGCATTTAGGTTGCTTCCATGTCTTGGCTATTGTAAATAGTGCCGCTAAGCACACTGGAGTGCATGTATCTTTTCTTTTTTAAAAAAATTGTTTACTTATTCATTTTTGGCTGCGTTGGGTCTTCGTTGCAGCACGTGGGCTTTCTCTAGTTGTGGCGAGCAGGGGCTACTCTTCACTGGGGTGTGCGGGCTTCTCATTGCGGTGGCTTCTATTGTTGCGGAGCACGGGCTCTAGGCACGCGGGCTTCAGTAGTTGTGGCATGTGGGCTCTAGCGCGCAGGCTCAGTAGTTGTGGCACACAGGCTTAGTTGCTCCCTGGCATGTGGAATCTTCCCCGAGCAGGGCTCGAACCTGTGTCCCCTGCATTGGCAGGCAGATTCTTAACCACTGCACCACCAGGGAAGGCCTGGGGTGCATGTATCTTCTCAAATTAGAGTTTTTTCTGGATATATGCCCAAGAGTAGGATTGCAAGATCATATGGTAACTCTATTTTTAGTTTTTTAAGGAACCTCTATACTGTTCTCCATAGTGGCTGCACCAATTTACATTCCCACCAACGGTGTAGGAGGGTTCCCTTTTCTCCACACCCTCTCCAGCATTTGTTATTTGTAGACTTTTTAATGATGGCCATTATAACCAGTGTGAGGTGGTACCTCATTGTAGTTTTGATTTGCATTTCTCTAATAATTAGCGATATTGAGCATCTTTTCATGTGCCTGTTGCCCACTTGTATGTCTTCTTTGGAGAAATGTGTATTTAGGTCTTCTGCCCATTTTTTTTTCTTTTTTTTTTTGCGGTATGCGGGTCTCTCACTGTTGTGGCCTCTCCTGTTGCGGAGCACAGGCTCTGGACGCGCAGGCTCAGCGGCCATGGCTCACGGGCACAGCCGCTCCGCGGCATGTGGGGTCTTCCTGGACCAGGGCATGAACCCGTGTCCCTTGCATCGGCAGGTGGACTCCCAACCACTGTGCCACCAGGGAAGCCCTGCCCATTTTTTGATTGGGTTGTGTTTTTTTTGATATTAAGCTGTATAAGCTGTTTGTATATTTTGGAAATTAATCCCTTGTTGGTACCATTGTTTGCAGATATTTTCTCCCAGTCTGTGGGCTGTCTTTTTGTTTTGTTTATGGTTTCCTTTGCTGTGCAAAAGCTTTTAAGTTGACAGTGACTGATGGGGGAGAGACAGGAATCACTGTCCTCTCCGTGAGGTAGAAGCTAGATGTTGTGTGAACTGAACATGTCTCTCAGTTGAATTGCATGTGCAACATTTTGTTCATGGTTTGGGGCAGATACAATCTGCATCAACTACAATATCCAGAAGAGGGCTATGCACAGGGTTGTGGCAGTAAGAGTTCATTAAGTTAAGTACTCATGCCAGTCCCAGGTTCTTCTGCTTTTGGATATGACTATAGTTTGATTTTCTTATAAATACATGGTGCAAATGTTAGGGAACAAGCTATTGGAACAGACATGGAATGAAATAAATACATTATAGATGCCCATGTGCAGGTGGGAATAAAGGACTGCCACGGTCTGACCCAGAGGCACTTCTGCCAGCATCTTAATTTCAGACACAAGGGGCTTCAAAGGCTCTAAGGAAGATAACAATGAAGGGGAATCAGAGCGTACCAAGAGGGCAGTTTCCACTGAGTAACCCCGAAACCCAAATCAATAGTGTCTTCTACCCACAAAGGTACTGAGGTAGTTACAGGATAACCTCTCATATTAGGATCTGGATATGTTCTAGTGGTTCGCCCTTAGCCCTTCAAACCTCAAACGGTGGCTGGATGTTGGGTGGAGAGCAATAGGCAGTGGTGTGCTGGAGCCGGCTCATGCTAGCTTGTGAGACAATTATTAAATTTTTAGGAATTTTTGAGCTAGTTACTAAACTGTGAATAGCTTGAAATTGGCTATGCCCGCCCCCCACCCCGCCCACTTCCCCAGAAAGCCAGTTGTTAAAGTTTTTCAGCACACCACTGGATATGAAGCTTCTTGTGTACACAAAGGTAAACCTAGAATTGGAACTCTTCTTGGTCCGAACACTGAAGACCTGGTTTTTCTCGAGTCATCTGGTTTTTTTATTTTATTCATACTTCACGATGACCTAGCTGCCATGGCACCTTATGGGCCATGATCTTTATCTGTGTTGACCATGCCTATAGCCTTAGTTCTTCCATATCCTTGACCAGTTTTTAGTTTTCCCTTGGTGGTGTTAACTCTGCTGGAGACCTTAACTAGGCCTCAGTTTGCCTGCCTTGAGTCCTGGCTTATGGCACTACAGCTTCAACACCCATGATGTCTCAGAGAATTAAATAAGATTGTTCATTATCTGTGTGTATCTTGAAGAATGTTCCTCCTTGTAGCAGACATTACTGGTGCTCTGTCCATATCCTTTGACACTCACTATTTTAGTGTATGCCAACAGCATCTACAGAGAACACCTGCACTCCAGTGTCTGATGGCAGTTGTAAGGTAAATCCCTCAGCTTCCTCATTTCTCAGGTGGAACAATTCTGGCACATTTTCCACAACTATCTCCCAGAAATCTCCAGTGGGATTGAGTCCCAGTTGCCCAGAGAGGTAACGGTTCATTTACATATCCCCTCTTATCTTCCTTCCCTATATCACTTTCCCTCTCCCTTGCTGGTGCTCCTGGAATCACCTCCTAAATAAATGACTTGTACCCACATCCTTGTCTCTGGGTCTAATTCTGGGGAAGAACCAGCCTAAGACACTCATCCCCCTCATTTTTATGCCAACAGCAGAATGGAAGGCACTTATGAACTACATTCTGAAAAATTCTTGAGTTATAATACCAAGACAAAGAAGATTCTTGATTGGCAGATCACATATTAATAAATGTTCAACTTGGCATCTCCTTATTTTTAATGCTGTGTGATGGCCAAACATTTTTGCAGTGGTGCTTGTTGCTTTCCCTTTGTCATCATCAAAGTGAAGTAAAAGGGACACACACATATTTGGTTTTAGTCCTGTGCTTTATTTTTAATTCTGTATAAATAAATACAAAATGACAAAAAGATATACGTTTACTGAACATTGCATTGATAGTGTGGCATTACACAGTGTGTCACAATATTTCAGCTTATAATTGTGTCCTCTAGCTGTTGATGCATAATTCTATAACTTTTAGGGTACAATTCGTCTGGAAGCTTTAGTGGAACCCCTGAGTGCTTACACTTGCAAAAGTTTGTTTGGGGAGTATCTGAGCCACAATGGCTCAAGTCTAGGGATATTTCTGGAACATCTAAAACAGTAAAAGAGTAAGGGATAGAGAGGATATTCTTTTTGCGTTCATGAGAAGCATGCAGGGGTACAAATCTCAGACTACCACACTATAGTTATTTCAAGTTTAAGCATTGGATTCAGTATGTCTATTTATAAAAATTATTCAGTAGTACTGATTCTTTCTAAAATTTGCGTTTTAACCATGGGAGGTCAATTGGCAAGGCCTGTTAACAACATTAGGGTTTTTTCTTTTTTTTTTTTTGTCATTTTTCTACAATACACGGTCAACAAAAGCGAAAGATTAAGTGGGACCCTTTGCCAACAACCTCACATTTCTTAATTCATATAAATGCAGACAGATATAACAGCCTGGGATCTTTCATTTAATGACCTCCAGTTCATGGGACTCAACATTCTTACAGATTCCACATCCGCGTTCCTGTTCAAGCTGCTGTGATAAGTATTTATTGCACATTCTTTTAGGGCTCCCTCTCAGTGGATCCTCTTGAGTTTGGTGAGTTAAGTGCTATGACTCAAGGGAATTTTTTAATATTCTTGTGAATCAGTGATGCCTTCTGCAGAAATGAAGATTTTCATGTAGATGATGAAATGTCATCTCAACATAATACCCTGGGGAAGATAACACTTGCTCCCAAGAGGGAGGGGCCTGGCATCTTGAGTCATGCCTTGGTGATGAGAATTTTTAGTTTTTCCAACCCTCACTCTTGATTATTTTTTTAATCCTAAGAAATGACTTTTCCATTTTAAAATCTTTGCCTCCCCCTCCCCCCAGGTTTTGATTAACGACTGTCAGCCCCCTCATCCCTGTGTAAGACCACCCATTCAAGTATAAACACAAATGAGAATGTGGTGCAGTGAGGTTGAAAACAGAAGTCTCATGTTTAATATCTAACATGACTTTTGTCCTGATGCCCTGTTGATCTTTGCTAAAACATACAGCTTTCCATCCTGCTTTGGATTCCAGCAAAAGCTAAAATACTTCATGAGTTACAGAACTCACCACCTTTACTGAGGGGTGTGGTAAAAGAATCTACTTTGAGCTCCAAAATGATCATCTACAATTCATTTTTAAGTGAAATTCTTTAAAAAGAAATCCCGTTTTTATCTTTTCCTATGGAACAAAGACAGAAATGGAAAGTAAAATATTTCCCCTATCAGAAATTGTCCATGTATTGAAGGCATCCAGGTTGCCTGATGACATCATCGCAGGAGTATGGAGAGGGGCAGTATTCGTTCTTCTTCCAACCTTACTGAAAGTTTTAGCAGTGCCCTTTTATAGGCAGCAGCTTGAGTGTTGGTCTATTTTTAAGGGAGATTTGGACTAAGATGGAATCATTTACTAAATATCTGCATAAGTCTGGAATGTGAACGTATTTTGCCATTAGGATTGAAACTTAACTAAGTATATGTTGAAATATGAAAATGAGCTCATTCATCTTCGCTTTTCCCTTGGTCCTTATTTTCTGGGCTATTTAGGGAAATGTTGATGCTTGAGAGTAGAGCAAAGTGGCAAAAATCCAAGGGATTAAATTTAGTTCTTATGTATGTCTTCCTGCCATAAAATATTTCCAAGTTAGTTAACTAAATTAATTGAACATGCAGTTGTGAAGTGGAATTCTTCAAAGATTTGCTAGTCAAGGCCTGGTTTTCTGACCTAAGTTTTTTTATCTGCATTACAGGTTGGCTTCTGAAAAAGGAAGCCCTTCTGGCCTTTATTCCATTTGTTGGAGAGTTACCACTGATGAGAGAGTGTCCACACAGAAATTAGCCTGTGGATGTTTACACACACACACAGGCACCCACCAAACTCTAGACAGCTTTTTTCCCGTGTGTGTGTGTGTGTGTGTGTGTGTGTGTGTGTGTGTGTATGTGGGTGGTGTGAGAGACAGAGACAGAGAGAGACAGAGAGAGAGAGAGAGAAACAAAGGGGGTGGGGGCAGAGAGGGAGAGAGAGAGATCTGATTTCAGTTTCCATGGAAATGGGCTAAATAAGGACTTTAACAGACAGGAGTATGAGTGCAACTTCTTTGCTATTCCCAGCTCAGAACTATTGAGAGAAAATTTGAAATCATTCCAATCCTTTACATTTTTACAAGATCAATATTGTAATTTGGTACCTGTGACATATAATTTTGGATTCAAACTTTCTTTGTGATGGTGAAATCATGCATCCATTCAGTTAGCCCTGTGAAATCAACTCAAGTGAACCCCCACCACACCCCCCAACCACTGATTTGACACTGCACGCATATATACTGCTTTGTCACTCCCCTCGCAGGCTTTTCTGCTCCCTCTCCATGTAGGTGTTGGCCTACACCGAGCATTTCCTTCTCAACTCTAAATGCCTGTGGGAGATCAGAATTCTATGGAAAAGAGAGACCAAATTTATATTTTTCTTTGGCCTCTGTTGACTTCCTTTGAGCCCAGGCATGTAGGTACATAGGATTCTTCCTGCTACAGTTTTATTCGACTGTTTGTGATCATATATTAAACTGAGGCCAGGAAATGTGTTTTTCTTTTCTTTCTCCAGAGACAGAGATGTAACACTGTGACCATTAAAGCCAAAGAAGGCACCATATGCAGGGTTTTTATTAAATGACATCTGCTGCTAAACAAACAAAAAACCCAAACCTCTATCTGTAAGACATTAAGTCATATAAACTTCTTTGATTGCTCATTTGGGGGAAAAAAACAACAAAAAAGAACACATACTAACTGCTTTTAAAAAGCACTGAAATATCTGAATGTAAAAAAGAAAGGAAAGGGAAAAAAAGTAAAACTGAAGATATTTCCCTGGCCCACTGCCATTTCTCTCTTTGGTGGTGTCTATCAGAAGATTAGAAACCTGTATGAAAAAGTGAAAGCAATAAGTTTGAAATCTTCTTTACCCTTGGAATTTGCTCTCAAGATTGAAAACAGGATGCTTTATTGGAAGATGGGGTTTTAATATGAAAGGATAGTCAGCTAAGGCCTCAATGTATTTGGCATGAGGCATTTCCCAGGTTTAGTGTGCTAAGTGGCTCGGCGGCTGCTACAGCCTGTAAGTTCCTTGTGTAAGCCTAAAGTATTGCCCTCTGGTGAAAGCTGGTCAGATGGAGAGGAACTGTGGGATTGCCAATCATCAGTGGGATGGTTTTCCCTGCTGATTTTGTTTTTGTGTAGGTGTGAGATGACGTAAATACATATTTTAGGTGTCAGAGGAACTCAAGTGCTACAGAATATAGGACATCATTTTCTGTTTCCTGAAGGAGTTGGTCATTTTTTATTCCTGATTTTCTTTAAACATCTTTAACATGCCTTGACTTTAGGTAAAAAATAGAGTTGGTTAATTCTCCTTGATAGACAAGTGTTTTAACTCTTTGTGGGAAATTTTTCTGGGCAAGTTTTCAATTAATTCTACCTGAGCAGGTGTTGCCTGCCACGGATCAAAGTGGTGTGACTCACACTTTGTCAAGCGCGGGTTGCAACTGTGGTATTTTTCCCAGTAGGGTTTGATGCTTATCTGTCTCAAACCTGACCAAGCTGAACTAATAATGTGCTCTAGGATTTGAATATTCCTTTTTAGTTTAAAAGTAATTTATTACTTTCAGAATCACCTACTTTCCTGTTGTGAAGAAACCCAACTAAAATAGTGGGAAACACAAGGTAACACTGGGGTCTCTGTTGAAGAAACAGATAAGACTTCTGAAGGCTGAATTTAGTGATTAATCTGACTGACAAGATGTAATCTTCAGATCAATTGCCATGGATACAACTTTAAAATTCATTGTGATTTAGCCCAAACCTTTACAGAATAATATGCAATTTCAGGAACTTCTTTCATTAGCTGTGACAATAAGAGAGGGACCACATTTTGCTCTCTAAACTATTTTATGTCTAGGGTGAGTATCTTTCCCAGCATCACTAAATGCTTGATATAGATTCTCTTCCCTTTTGTCACCCACTGAAGTTGGACTGCTAAAGGAACGTTTAGCTGTTATGACTACTTCATTGTTAATCATTGTTGGCAGGAGTTACCTTTGATGTTAAAAAAATGCATTGGCTATCTAGACATCCTTTTTATAGCTTTGAAACATCTGCACATTTAGAGGAATGAGAGAAATTTGGCCAAGGAATTATTAAACCCAAGTTGAAACTGTCCTTGTTTGGGCCTAGCATTCAACAACTCTGCTCACAGAATCTAAGTGGAGTGTGAATACGTAACTGTGGGCGGGTGAATTATGGGATCATAGACAATAAAAATAGAACCTGAGTGTGTTTCATAAAGTTACTAAGGAGGAATTATGGATTGAGAATTCAAAAGAAAATGTGGGGTCCTTTTATTTAAAAAGTATAGATTTAGGCTCCATATCTTTTATCTTATGGAGATTCCTGAACAACTCCATTATTCTCAGCTCATGTTTCTACTCATTGCACACAAATTTGATTCATTTCACCTTCCCAATAATTACCTTTTTTCCTGCCACACTCTAAATCTTAGGAACTGCACTAGGGCTCCTCTCGCCAACTTCTCTTTTTTTTTTTTTTTTTTTTTTTGCGGTACGCGGGCCTCTCACTGTTGTGGCCTCTCCCGTTGCGGAGCACAGGCTCCGGACGCACAGGCTCAGCGGCCATGGCTCACGGGCCCAGCCGCTCCGTGGCATGTGGGATCTTCCCAGACCGGGGCACGAACCCGTGTCCCCTGCATCGGCAGGCGGACTCTCAACCACTGCGCCACCAGGGAAGCCCCTCCCCAACTTCTCTTAATGTCTACTCCCTGTGTGTGTGTGTGTGTGTGTGTGTGTGTGTGTGTGTGTGTGTGTGTGTGTGTGTGTGTGTGTGTGTGTGTGTGGTGGGGTGGCTGTAAGTTTCTGGTGTTGGATAGTTCTTTCTGTTACTTGTGTGACTTTTCTCCCAAACTGATGTTTCTTATCACTAGGCTTCCCTGGGTGGCACCTCCTTTCCTTGACATGGATGAAAGGTACTGGCTTTCCCATCAAACTAATGCTGCAGATAAACGGCAAATGCCCACTCCTTAAGACTGGGAGTTGGCAAAGCGAAGTGACCACCCCATATGTACTTCTTCCTTCCTCTCCACTCCTTTTCTCCTTGGCTGGATTGCAAAGCAAAAATTCTAGGTAAATTTCCACAATTCCAGACTTTGGGAGAGATCTCTGTGGTTTGGGGTCACTGCTGTTCTCACCTATGACTTAGAAAAATTCCATCAAATGCAGTTTTCCACTAGAAAGCTGTTAGCACTTTGTAAATTCCAAGAAACATTCACTTCCTCAGGTTTCTTTTTCTTAAAGTGTATTATATGGCTGGTCTCAGACATGCTCACGCACAGAAAACATGTAAAAGGGGAAGATAATATTTTTTATGGTTCCCTACAGATAGCTGAAGCCTTTGGCTTGCCAAATCCCACCGAACCACAGGGCTGGGCCTACTAAAGCATTTTAATGTGCCTCAAATGTGTCAGGTATGTTGTAAAAGGCAGTGTGCATGTGCATGTATGTACTTATGTGTGTATATGTGTTATAGGTGTGAGTGTACATGCATTATGTGTGCCTGGTGTGTGTGTGTGTGCCTGGTGTGTGTGTGTGTGTGTGTGTGTGAAGCAGCGCTAATGGGTCGTTACCAATTTTGGCCAGTCACCTATGGTCCTGGGAGGCATCATGGAATTTGCCTTGGTGATTCTGGAAGGGGGCAAAAGCAGTTCTGGCAGAATGTTAATTTAAAGAATAAAGATGTGAAAGTCTGAGCCAGACATGTTGAAGTTTCACCCTGGAAATTAAGTACATTGTTTTGCCAAAGAGAATCGTATGGGTTTTCCCCAGGATGAGCCTGGAATGGGTGGGTAATAGGAATGGGCCGAGTCTTTGCCATTTTGTGGGAATTAAACGAAGCACCTTATAGATCTCAGTGAGCAGAGTCTTCAAACTTCATATCACATGCTACAAAGTGGGGCTGATATCCCTCCACCTCAACAGAAGGCTTCCCTTTTCACGGCTGGGCAGAGGGTTCTGTAAATGGCACTGTTCAGTCACCCGTGCCTCCTTTGTGCTTCAGGGAGGGCTAAGCAGTGCTTCCCCAGCCTTACCCTTAGGACAACCCAGGTACATTCCTTGTGCCTCAAGTTATGCCAGAGGAAGCACAACTAACAGGTACACGTAGAGTCGTTTATTCTCTAGCTTCCTCCATCCATGTCTACGATATCTAGCTGATGGTTGGGAGTCAAGAGAACTGGGCTTCAATTTGTATATCTGTGTCCAAGACACATCTGTCCTTAAATGTAACCATATGTCCATGGCCGTGATTTCCTATGTGTTCACTACAAGTATTACCGAGATGAATGAGACACATTCTCTCCCTCTCTTGAATAGAGATCACTTGGGAGCACCCCTTCAAGGATGGCATGCTGCTGCCACAAGCATAGACCTGTAAAGCTTGGAAATAGGCTGCTCTGCTGCTTCTTCTTTAACAGGGCCCACGTCCACATGTCACCTTTGCTGGCTGCCCCCTCTGTGTGTGTCTATGTGTGGGGAGTGGTTACTGTAACTCTGAGGCTATATATTCCTTTGTTGCAACAGTAAGAATGTGGTAGCGGCCTAGTATTCTTTCTGCCAATAAGAGCATGATGCAGAGGGGTCCTTTCCCCAGTCTCGCCCTGGAGAGTGTGTTTAACTGGTGCTAGAACATAGATTGGACAATGAAAACACGTTTGCAGATTAAATAAATGAGTGAATGAGGAATAAAGGAAGAGTAGTAGGCACTTGGCTGGGCATGAAGAGACCAGTACCTAGAAGCAGTTTTGGCTCCTTGGAGAAAAGATGGTTGAGAAATTGTTGATTGCCCTTTAGCCAAAATGAGGACACTAGGATCACACTCCCAGTGAGGTCTTTATTAATTGAGGACAGTTGTTCTTCACCCTTTTGGGGTCGCAGACCTCTTTGGAAACCTGATGACAACTATGAACTCTCTTTAGGAAAATGCACATATGGAACCTATAGACGCATTTTTGTGTATAATTCAATTCTAAGGAGTTCAGAGTCCCGCCCTCCCACCAACTCATTCATGGCCCCCAGGTTAAGAGCCTGTGATTTAGACACATAGAATTTGGCAGTAAAGTGGCAGAATGGAGAAAGGACTGAGGCTAGGAGCTAGGAGACTTCAATCATAGTCCTGTATCTGCTTCTAACTGGCTCTGTGCGTGTAATTTCACTTCTGCAGGTTTCCATTTTCCTAAGTGAAAAACAGAAGGGTAAGCTTAATTCTATCCAACGGTTCATCTGGTGTCAACATTCTGGAGGGGGAAGAGGCTGGCGTGTCCCACAGGAACAGCATTCCTTCCACCAAGGGCCCTCTGTGGGTCGCCTCCTTGGTAGACGTTGCTTTCTTTGTACTTTGAAAAGAAACCTTCTTTCCCCGGGTCGGCTCCTCCAAACCTTTGCCGTGCTCATTTTAATCTAACCTGAAAATTGACACACAGGCCATAGCTGTCTGCTCACCTCGCTTCCTCTTCCTTGCATGGTGCCCTCACAGATATCAGAGGACTTCAAACACATCACCTGGGCAGAAGGGGGGCAGGTGAGAGGCGGGCTGGGGAGGACAGCCTGACACTGCCTATTCAGGTGAATGGATTTTAGCTCATTCACTTTCCTCTTTGCTTTCTCCTGGACTGGCATGAAACAGAAATAAACAGTTGTAACCACCACGGGGAGGTACTCTGCAATGTGTTGGCTGAAGCCATTCTCAGTTCTTTGCCAGAGAATCTGGTAGTACTAATTTAATATTTTCCTTCGTGTTGCAGATTTACCATGCTTTAAAAAATAGGAACTTTGTCTTTAAATACCTGGTGCTTTTTATGTAGCACAGACTTAAAAGCAAATTACCCCGAAGGAATGTTCAAATGTCTTCAGACAAGCCGGGCATAGTGATGAAATAAGCGCCCTCCCCTCCCCACTCCATTCCCAACTACCTGTAATCCCTTTCTTTCAAGGATTACAATCCAACTCCACCATCTAGGGCTTGTGCCACCTTCACACTCACTCCACTAAGTGATGATCCAGCCAAATTTTGAATGTCTTAAAATGACCAGGACAACTGCGTTTTTACATAGCCCTAATCCTGGGCTCTGATCTGCACAGATCTGCTTCTCTGTAGCTTTCCATCCTGAGCTCTAGTGCTACTGTGTGGGATGGACAAATTACAAATAATAATGTCTTGAGTTCCTTCTCTATGCCAGGCCTTGCCACGAGTGCTCTCTGAACATCTTCTCATGTTAATCCTTACAGTAAACCCACAATATCACTCAAATGTAGGCTCTCGAGGGCAGATTTTTTTTTTATGTGATTTGTTTACTGCTGTCCCCAGTCTCTAGAACAGTATCTGGGTGATATTAGGCACTCAGTAAGTATTTGCTGAATTGAAAGATAGTTACTGTTATTATCGCCATTTTACAGATGAGAAAACAGAGATTCACAGAGATCAAACACTACTATAAGCTGCAGGGCTACTTTAATAGGATCTGAAGGAATAAAAAGCCATTATAAGGAGGATATCATTTGTGTCCAAGAGGCTCTGACTCATGCCACACCCCCAGGGCGGCTGCCCAGCCCACTCGTTCTTGAGATAGACACAGCCACGCTCCATTGCTGGGGCTGGAGGAAAGTGATGTCATGGTCCCAGAATGCCACTTAGAACAATTGGGTGGTGGTTGGTTAAAATAAAAGGGTTATCAAGGGCCTTGTTCAGAGCAGCATATTGCACAAATAACTGTAGCCATGGAGGATGGCATCTGATTAGCTCACTTTTGCCTGAAAATTGAGGGGGTAGAAATGGTAGAAAAGGTAGGAGCAAACACAAACAAATGTCACAAACCAAAGCAAAGCAAAACCCCCAAACCTAAAACCCCCCCAAACCCCAAACAAAGCTTATGAGCTGGAACAATGGCGAAGGAGTTTCATCAGCGATTATCTTATTTTTTCTGTGCAACAAATATGCTCCTTTTAGCCCGAGGAGCCCTCATGCTATTCATTGGGCCATTGCTATAGGACTTAACAATAATGCCCTATTTCAAGTGTCATTTTCTTTCTTGCAAACCCCAAGCTTCTTGTGAATTTACATCTTCTGTTGAGTTTAACTCAATGAGAGAATATCACCCTTACCCTGACTTTTCTTTTTTTCTTTATGAATGGCCAAGAAAGCCCAATATCACAGTTTTTTTTTTTTTTTAGTTGAGCAGGGGAAATATTTTTGATGAATGGAATATTTTCTTTGGTAAACAAACAATAAATACCAACTCAAAACCAACCAAATAAGTTTCTTTGGTAAAGTGGACATTAATGTCTTGGTTGGAATTAATTGAAAAATAAAACTTTTGCAAGTGTTTGCTAGGATTGTTCCTTCCCTCTTTATAGCAATTGAAAAAGTAAAACTTCATGAAGTAAAGACTTAAATTTTGGGGGGATGTGATTCTGACCTATTTTCAAAATGTCTTCTCCATGGTGGGGCTAAACCAATGCTATCAGAGCAATTATTAATAATGAATATTAACAAATAAGTAATAATGATCTAACAATAAATAATAAGTAGTCAATCTTGGCATGCAGACTCCCCCCAAAATAATTCATTCATTCCACAGTCAGAATTCCATAAGCTTAGATTTCAAGTGCTGAAAAGAGAAGTTGACAAGTTTGAAAATGCCCTTCATTTAAAAATACAATATCCCAAGGTGTGCAGAGACCCAATCAAGAGGGGAAACTACTATCTGTCATAAAATAAAGTTCCACATAAGTCATTCTGGTTGACCAAACTGAATGGTTAAATTCTCAACAAAATCTGCTTAATTGGTATGTGTTGTATCAGTTTTGTGGAGTCACTGTAACCCAAGGTGCTCCACGTGGCTGGCACTAAATCAATGGCTGATTTAGAACACGCTCTTCAGAAAATGATTTAGCAACATATGATTTAAGAATAAAACCAATCCCCTCTTCAGCTGTGTTTTATCAATGATAGCCTAGTTGCAGGCCCCTTGGAGAGAGAATTGATCGCAGATCTATTATGCGAACTTGCCCTTTTTCGAGGATTGCATTTGTCCTTAGATTAAAGCTCATTATCTTCTAGTTGAGTGCATAACACATTGGTATGATCACTTAGTGTGTTTGCAGGAGAGCTTGAACAAGTGTGTAATGCACTAGCTATGATCCCCTGCACATATATTTAGAACTGTGTGAACAACAGTACATGAAATAGAAAGCACAGGTTTGCACTTGGTGTAGTTACATCTGAATCATTTGGGAATTTTTGCTGTCTGGAAAGACAATGGTAAACCTAAATCCCAAACATTACCCAGACATTAAAAAAAAGTCTGCCTTATGGCCAATAAGTCCTATGTTTCTTCCTTGGAAATGTACTTTGAAGGGAGTAGTAGCCCTCTTATGAGAAGATCTAAAATTGGCCTGCCCTGTCTTAGGCATGCTAAAATGATGGAAACCCTCCAGTGGTGTGACCCTGGGTGAGTCACTTTATTCTCCTAGGTCTCAGTTTCCTCCGCTGCAGGGGATGGGGAAGTTGCACAGTACATCCGCTAAGGTCCGGAAAGGTAAGGTGCTTTGGGGAAATGCTTACCACTACAGATGTCTAAATAAGCTACGTCTCTAAAAGGGAAAAGTACTGTAGACATTTACCTCAAGTGTGACCAGGTTTTAGCTTCATTTTTATAGACTTAAAGAAATGCAGGGGTCGGGGGCAACATACACAGCCTCTTCAGATCAAACCATTTCTGTTTAGATCCTGTAGATACTGCAAGTCAACAGTATAAACATCTAGGCTCGATAATGTACAGAAGGGCCGTGCAAGGAAGTAGAGGGGTACCAACGAAGGTGGGGGGGCGTGGGGACCAGGAAGATGAAAGTGCAGCCAGGTTAGCAGGAAAGCTTGACTGTCATCGTTGATAGATTTATGGTGGTGATTACATCTTCCAGTCATTTCCATTTATCTCACTTTCAGCCCTTTATGTCTGCCTGAAGTTCTCAGTTTCAGGACTTAACAAAGTTTCAGGACTTTTCTTCTCTGTATCTCTGAGCAAGCATGTCTCCTGAGCAAAGGCAGACTGGCACTACAAGTGGGAAGCTGTGGCAGATAACCATGTCAGTGTTCATTTCTCCTTCCTCAGCTATGTGTGGGCAGATGTTATTTCTGGGCATCCATGCAAAAAAAAAAAAATGCATGTAGGGCCAAACCGCAAACAGCTGTACCAGCTGGCCTTTTTTTTTTTTTTTTTTTTTTTTGTCAAAATGGAAATACTATCTCTGGGTTCAAGTAGACACCTGCTTTTCCTTCATCATGCCAGGTATTTCGGTTTGGCTCTGTGGTTTTGGGTACTCAGAGCCTCTTGCCAAGAGCTGTAAGTAATGAAGCAGATCCATTTGGTGACAAGCAACGAGATATACCAAAATAGAATTGCCTTAACTCTGCATTGCTGGAGCTGTCATTGGTTTAAAGGTATATTAACCAAACCATACTGATGTTAAAAGTATATTGATGGTGGGTGGGTGGGGCGTATGATAAATTCATTCTGGACAACAAAACTGCCTCACCCGGGTGAGTTTAGAGGTGACTCAGTTTCAGTCCATGGGTGATGGCCATTCCGCCATGTGTCTGTTTCTGAGGTTCTGGCTTGCTTTTGGTGGCCAGAACTTTCACAAACATCCCCTTGGGGTGTTGGGGGGATAGATGAGACGGCAAAGACCTTAGACCTTAAACCACAGACGCTGCTTGGAGCTGCCGCTCTGCAGAAGTTCTGGAAGCTTTACTGTTTGAGCGACGCTCGAAGCTATTTCTGCCTTGGCAGCTGACCTTTCAATCAGGAGGTTTTTGTCACAATACCAGCAACATCTGCAGTGTGAGTAAAAGAGGATTCTGCTTGCTAATAAGCTTTTGCTTATTTGATCTTAGTTTAAGAGACTATGAGTCTCCTAGGGTGTGTGTGTGTGTGTGTGTGTGTGTGTAAATTTTCTCTGATGACAACCTTTCGTTTTAAAGATTGAAGATATGCAATGCCCATTTCCCCACCTTGTCCTTTACTTTTTTTTGGCGATGCCTATTTCTTATTCTTAAAAACCAAAGAACAACTTTCAATTTGTTTCCATTAACATCATCCCTTTGCTCTTGATAAGACCTAGGGTGAAAATATAACAAGCAGACGCTATCACACTGTTGTAATTTGGTCAACCACTCTGGTACTATCGATATCCACCATTTCTACACACTCAATTTCCTCCCGATTTTCAGGATTTTTCTTCTCTTTCCTTTTTTTCTTAGAGGGTGGCAGGAAAGTCAGTATCACAGGTAAAATGGCAAAGCAGTGAAAGAAGGTGACAAATGCTATTAAAAACAAGCACCTGAACAGTGTACAGGTCAGATTTGAAGGCACAGCTGCAAGAGGAATCAGACCAACAAGATAGCAGAGGTAACTCTGTAAAATAGCTACCCCATGCACTTCCAGGGCATTTTTTACCCACTTCGTTCTTGTGAAATCCTTGCCCAGAACAAAGGTGGATAATAGTGGAGCACAGTTGTCGATTGTGTAGTTAATTCCGTAAATTAAGCATAGCACAGAGATGCAGTCCAGTTCTACTTTCCATAATGTCATGAAACCTATAACTCCAAACTCCACGGACACAACCGTTAGAGTGAGCCAGACATTAATCAGAGAATCTGCCACCAGGAATGCCGAGAAGAAGAGCAGGAACAAAGCACTGATGCAGGAGTTGTGCAGGGGGGCTCCCAGAGAGGAGGCGTATCGATCCATGTACACGAAGGACGGATTGAAGACGATGAACTTCACCTTGGAGGTGACAGAAAGTCTCCTCAGGGTCTCCAGGAGATCATAGAGTTCTTCTCTGTTCGTTTCCATGGTCTTGGCCACCAAAAACATTCTGGAGGCCACTACATCAACCTCATCATTGTACTTTTTAGAGAAGATGATGTCCTCTTGAAAATGTGAAAATTGGGGGGCTTTCAGGAAGGAATTTCTCAACATGTCTGTGAAATTTTTCTTAGGCAAGCCAGTGGTCACGTTGAGTTTCCGAAGGTAATTTAAATAGCTCTCAAACCAGGATATTCGCACAAACCCCTTGGTGTATTCTAGCACGTCTTCTTGGACACTAGTGTTCCAGTATTCTATAGACTCGTATATGTAAAACCCAATCACCGGACTGTAGTTGCTAAAGTACTTTTGCTGGGCAGTAGTGTACTCAATGGTTTGTGTCGCCGTTGCTACGATGTTACTAAGGTCTGACCCTTCACTGACCTGCAGATAGCCCATTAAGGCAAAGGAAATATAAATAAGGTAAAAGAGAACTACAAAAGGCTTGACATAGGTGTTGGTTATCCAGTCACAGTAATAGCGTTTGAGGAAACATACCAATAGGTGACTCTCGTAAGTGTTCGCTTCCTCGCCGTCAGTTGTGTCCTCGCTGAACCTGGCCGTCAGGAGAAACCTGTACCATGCGGGCTTCTCCTGCAATGCCTCGGGCTTTGGGACTTTCCTACAGAAGATACTATGCTGGTAATTGTTTTCTATGTAGCCAGTGAATACCAGGCTGGAACCATAAAACGAGAGTACATAGAGGTAGTTGAAGAAGATTGCGATACAGGAATTGCAGCAGAAAATCCTGGCTGCCTCAATGTTCGTGAAAGGGCTGGCCCCTATGCCAAAGGTGACCAGGTACATGGCAGTGGTGAGAGAAAAGGAGAGCATGGAGTCTGCATAGAC
The DNA here is from genome assembly GCF_039906515.1 of Pseudorca crassidens. Taxonomy (NCBI): domain Eukaryota; kingdom Metazoa; phylum Chordata; class Mammalia; order Artiodactyla; family Delphinidae; genus Pseudorca; species Pseudorca crassidens. Next base: position 113,996,141 of record NC_090317.1, read on the forward strand.
TGCTGCAGTTCTCTCTTTAACGTGTTGGTCTTCTCTAGTTTTCCTCCAGGAGGATAACATTTCAAAAGTCCCATATAATCCATGACCTGAGGGGGCAGAAAAAGACCAGATCAAAAATTTTAAAGGCTAATCTCTCTAAAGAGGGGAAACACCTTGGTCCTGGGGAACTACTGGGTCAAAGGAAATATAACCCGTCCTAGGGGTGACAGGTGACAGTAAATGTCACTGATTTCTCCTGTGGAGAGAGAAACTCGTGTTTTAGTGAATCATAAATGTTAAGGGATAGAGGGAAGATAGAGGAGCTGAGATCTTCATGGCTTCCTTGTGGCTCAAGAAAGCTGGGTGGACTTTTGCCTATAAAAATCTGAGTAGACGTGTGCCTGTGTCTTTTGGGGATTATGCACATTGATAGTTTAGGGTTGTTGGTGCAGTTTGCGGAGTATTTGTTTGCCTTGGTTGGTGGAACACTCCAGAGGGGATGCCTGGCCACTCGTCATTTTGCTTGTCATCCCCACAAGTCTGGCTGGAGGTCAGCACAGACTAAGGCGGTGGGCAGAGGGTTCTGAGTTAACGGCTCATCACCTCATTTAAGTTTGGCCAAGTAGAAGGCTTTAGGGAGAAAGAAGCACTGTATTTAATCTGAGCCTTCACAGGAACCTAAATCACAGCCTCTTTTTGCTTCTTCCCCAAATATCAATGCAGGAAGCAATAAATCTGCGAAACAGAGGGAAGCAAAATAAGTAGGGACAAGTTTCAGTGAACAGGAAGGATGGAAGAAGGAACAAGATTCATATGAACTCAGTGGATAAAAATGAAAATTCAGGTTGCAAGTTTGTGGCGTGTCTCTTGTCTTCAGGGATGTCTGACCCGTTTTGGTTGTTTATGGATGGCGTCTCAAGCAGGCGGTGACTCTGCTGGCTTCTCTGCACTCTTTGGCAGTGGCCTCTGAGGGACCGGGCCAGACCAGTAACCTCTCTCCTGAACTACTTAGTGCCTTTGGCTCCTTGGTTAGTATTCCAGTAACCTTGGAACAGCACAGGTACAGTAAGTGCCCGTTTTGACTTTATTCTACTGCCTAAAACCAGATCTAGTTGAACTTCTCCCATCTTTCCTAGTTGGAGCCAGACATTTCCTGGACGGGCCTCCCCAGGTTTCCAGGCCGCTGCAACATCGAAAAGACCCACAAAGTGACCTGTTGTGGCTTTCTATCACCCCTGTCTTGGCACTGAGATCGGCAGATCTCATTTTCTGCTTCTACACCTTGGCATAGTCAATCCCATTACTGAGGAGAAAAAAATCTTTACCCTGTGGTACAATAGTCTGGTTTTTAAAAATGAATTTAAAATCTCCAGCCAATCATAATACTGAGTAAAGTGAGTCACTGTTACCTTGTGTTCAGTCATTGAGCGCTTGTCTTCCCTCGTGCCCAGGCTGGTATTTATATATGTATTGTGAAGTCTTGGCCTCAAACCCGAATGCCCATTTCATAGTCACGATATAGATTTGGCATCTATCTTAATTTACTAGGCACTGCTTTACAGCCACTTTTAGAGGTCAGGTCAAGACTGTCAATTTGATAACTAGCACCGTGGCCCCTATTCAATTGGAGGCACCTAAACTCCCCAGACATGAAGTAAAAAGTGCACTCGTTGACTGGCATACTGTTGTTAATTATGTTTTAGATAGTTAATGTCTAGTCTTACCAGGGCAAACTATTTATTGAGTTTGTTGCCACTGTGTTCTCAGGAAGGACCAGCTGATCGTTGATTAAAATAACTGATCCCGGGCTTTCCTGGTGGCGCAGTGGTTGAGAGTCCGCCTGCCGATGCAGGGGACACGGGTTCGTGCCCCGGTCCGGGAGGATCCCACATGCCACGGAGCGGCTGGGCCCGTGAGCCATGGCCGCTGAGCCTGCGCGTCCGGAGCCTGTGCTCCACAACGGGAGAGGCCACAACAGTGAGAGGCCCGCATACCGCGAAAATAAAATAAAATAAAAAAATAACTGATCCCTTGAAATGAGGGTAAAAAAAGTACTTCCGAGGCATCTGCATCCTGGGGAAACAATACTGACCATTTCGTCTGGGGCCATGTAGAATAAGTTCTGGTGGGCAAAACACACTTTAGAGTTTCACTGAAAATGGCAAATGGAATTTTATGTGTTTTCTTGCTAGAAAGAAAAAAAAAGTTTTAAAACAGGGCTTTGGTACTGAGTCATTAAATATGGTAAGAAAATAAAGATGCAGAGAGCAGAATTAGAATTACTCATATAGTAGGATTTGAATTAAATCTGTTTTGCAGTCCTTTTTTACAATTGGTGTGATGTTTTCTAATGATATTATCTGACCCTGACTCTTGTTGGAAAATACAGTAAGAATCCTTTTCTTACCTTGCTGTTGGGTGATCTTAGAAGCTAATCGAGGAAAGGACTTTGAGTTAACAGAGCTATTAGGTGAAAAGAATAAGGCATTTGAGGGTCCAGAATGAAAATAATCAAACTCAAGGAGAGGTGGACGTAAGCTGTTCGCCTGTCTCTTGAGATCTGTTGCTGCATTTTAAATGCCTTATCCTTCTGTGGTTTGATCATTTTTATTGAGTCCTGACTCTTTTTGCACATCACACGTTCTTGGTTCTGGGGGCAGTTCCAGAGGATTCTGGTTTTATTCATAGGGGCTTATGCTTCTCCTTCATTCCTCTTGCTACAGGGGTGTGCATACAGATACAGAGGCCAGAAGAGGAAGCCCTGAGCAAGAATCTGTTTTACCTGATCACTCAGCGTTCGTTGCTAGTCATTGGTGGCCTGGCCTGCAAAGGCCCCCACCTTCATTCCTGATAGGCTAGATTCTTGATTCTCAAGCCACACCCCTCTAGCAGATGCCTACACCCTAAACTCCAGATGGCAGTTGTGCACTGTCTTCAAAGAGCTCTTTGGATTTCAGGGACAACCGCTAACACCATAACTGGGCCTCCTTACTGAAGCTCAGTCAGTCAAGGGAGAGATGAGTGCCAACATAGCTGCGGGCGCCTCCCAGGGATGAATAGCCTGGACTGCCTAGCTGGCACCAGACCTGATTCACAGCTGGGTATTTATGTTGAAGAGGTTGGTCTATTACCCTAATGGAAAGCGGAACTGTGGAGCCCCTATTTTCTGGCCTGGACTCAAGGGGAGACATGTTCCAAGAGCCGTAGGACGTGAGGAATGCTCTGCCCCCCAAGAATGTCTGCTCTGCCCATCATCACAACTGAATTCCCTGTGGTTTGGCCTTCAAGGGTATTCTTTTAAATGCAGCCCCCTCTGGAATAGTGTGTCTACTGAAGCAGCTTCCCTTTGGTCTGGGGAATGGGACAGAGAACGGAGATGGGGAGGGAGTGCAGAGGAAATCATAGGTAAGGAGGATCTCACAGAGACTAACTCCTTCCCAGTTTTTCCTCCAGCCAGCCCAGGTCTTTGTTTTTACATCCATTTCAGAAACTGGGCCAATGAAAACCAAGGAAAGGCAGGGAAGAAAGATTTTGGTACATTCTGTTCCTCTTCACTTTCCTCTCTCAGCAGCTGCCTCCTTTCTTTAGTGTCAACAAATAGATTTAGCCCTTGGTGACCAGAAGCCCTGCACGTAATGGGAGCCTGGGCTCATCATCCAAGGGGCAGGTCCAAGACCTGGGGCAGCCTGAGACCTGGAAGTCAAAGACTGCTGCGTGGTAGTGAGCCTGCCAGGAACTGACCAGCATCCTAGCGCGCTCCCTCTCTTACAGCCACAGTGGTTAAGGCTGATGAATTGCCAGAGGGAACTGCTAAACAATACATACTGATTCTATCAAATTCTGAAGATAAAGAAGCTTTTAAAGTATTCACTTAGTCTTTGAAAAGCACATTCAAGATGTTTGTTTTGGTTCATCCCATGTCTGTATAGTTACGTGCATAGGAACACATGCCTATCAGTGTGTCAAGACACACACACAGGTCCAAGTTCTGATTATTCATGAGTGAATGCTCTGTGGCAGCGCAGGCTTTTAGCCAGGCCCTGGGATAAGGACAGTAGAGCTCTTCACCAGTGTTCAGATACAGTTTATACCAGGAGTGCAATTTAAATTTTATTAGCAGTAGTCTTTGGGATTTTCATCTAGTAAAGTCAAATACCGAAGGATTTAGGCTAATCATTTTTCTTCTTTTCCAAAGAATTTTCTATCTTTCTGTGCAGTTAACTTGCAGGCTTTGGAGGCAATGAAGAGACAAGGCAGCACAGATGATAAATAACACTAATGGTGGAAAATCCTCCAGTCACTTGGGGTGAGTGTCAGGAATACTCACAGATTAAATCTCACTCTCACCCAGACTCCTTTCTGGGACCTGACCAAAGCCTTTGGGATTGTTTACAACCTACCGACGCAGGAATCGACAAGTGAATAGTTGAGAGTTAACCTAACTTTACCCAGTAGATACACTTCCGGAAAGTTGTTCATAAAGTCACTTATATTTTATACGTATTTAATGGTTTTGCTATCAGAGGCAGTCTGGGTGATTTGTTTGTTTATTTTTTTGGCCAATGAATATCACAGGCAAATCGATCTACTTTGTACATTTGGACTTTGTAAGGCAGATGTTTCTTCAGGCCCAGATTCTCCTGCCTTCCCCAGCACACAGAACCACAGCGCGGAGGCTGATGCCTCTGGGTGCTCCTCACATTTTAATCCTTTAATCCTAGCAGGATTTCCTCATCCTGAGTTCTTAAAAGTAAGGAATAACTAAGAAGATGGAGGAGGTAAAATGAGATGGCTTCCAGTTTCAATGGGAAAACATTTAATATCAGGAGACACTGAAGCCGTTGATAGCATGCCTGGCCAGTGCCAGATTTCATATATGGAAATAAAATCACTACATTCTTCTAGAAAATCCATGGAGTGTAATGAATGCATGAGAAAAATCTGCTTAAAACATATTTTATTCTTAGACAAGTTTCACTAAGTAGCTCATGTTTATAGAAAGCTTTTCCTTCCATGACATCCACATAAATTCATGATTTTTGTTTTTCTGAGAAGAAATTTAAAGTGTATATACGTCTGGCCTGAGTAACATCTGTTTTAAGGGAGAAGTTCATTAATTGGGTTGCATTTACACTTTGCCTGTTACGAACATTTACTTTCTACGCTGAACTGTTTGGTTTATCACAGCCTGTTTTGTCTGACAGTTAAGAGTGAGAGTAAAGGTGTACTCTGTTTAAGTTAAGACAGATGCTCACATCAGGGCGAATATACACATCTTACTCTTTCTACCAGAGGCTTGTCACATTTTGGTAATTCTAATCACAGCATTGGGTTTTAATCTGAGAAATGATTTTCCTTCATTTGAGAGGTGCAAATAAGAGTCCAAGAAATGAATTGGCTAATAGCTCTTCCTTGTTTTAAGATAAAGTATTTACATACTCTGTGTGTGTGTATACACGCGCGCATGCACTATATAAAATCAGTGTGTACAACTGTGGCCCATAATATATGCTATGGTCATTGTGTAATATCTCTTCATATAGAAGACATATGTAATATATAAATATATGTATATGTGGCATATCTTATTCAAACACATTTTATATATTTACATATAAAATGTGTGAATATATACTATGTAATATAGAGAGAAATATATAGTATTTCTATTCAGACATTTAAACAATATATGTAAGGTTATAAACACATAAAAATGTATATAAACATGAACTTACTGCATGATATATCATATTACATATGATATAGGTAATGTGATATATAATATGTATTATGCACCCAGATTACACAGAGACACACACACATGTACCCACACACACACACACATGCATACACACACACACAAGATGACTAGTAAGTTGATATGAAATTTATTTTACTGGTGAGGAAGAGAAATGTTAGTGCTGCTACACCAGTCAGTGCAGAGAAGGGGCTAGAATCCCTCCCTTAGGTTCCATCTACACTTTGGTTCTTGGCTGGTGAAGTAGCCTAGGTGAAATGCGGGTATCCTTGACAATGACCACGAATCTGCTTGCGTTGTGAGCTACTGTAGACCCATGTGGGCAACACTGCCGGGCCCAGCAGTGACTTTCTGAGATGCTAATCCAAATGCAGCAACAAACTAGGTGTCTCTCCTCATGGTCTTTTTTTTTTTTTAACCAGCTCAATGTCCTTCCAGCTGTTGCTTCCAGCTGCCAGACCTTCATGGAATTGGCCACTCTCCTATTCCCTAGACTAGTTGGCTAGACCACCCAGAGGATACCCAAGAGACCTGGGTCAGAGATGAAGCACCCTTGCATTCCTCTGCCTAACTGGGCTCTGCCCTCCCGGACTGTGCCCCTAGTCCCGTTCTTGTCTTCCTTTATGGTTAAGGATAGAACAATAAAACGTGTTTGATCCATCCCCTCAAACCTATTTTTCCCCACCCACCCCTTACTGTAAGGAGTGGTGGAGCATAAGAATAAAAAGCCGGTAACTAGCCACAAAACTTGATTACACAGTAGCCTTGTAAATTAGTCCCACAATGAGCACAGGTCATTAGAAAAAAGCTATTCAGGAAAAAACTTTGAAAAATTACTCTCTTATTTCAAATCAGATGTAAACAACAGTGGGAACAACAAAACCCCTATGAATCAATTATTTTTCTAGAAACTACTGAACCTTTTAGTGATTTATATCTAAGCAGAGTATTTCCACAGCATTCTAGCATACTTCTACTCCATCATGTAGATTGTTCTATTGTTGCAAATAATGGACTTCTACGATAACGTAGTAGGTTGAGCCATAGGAAATGACCACTTTTGTCGTTCAAAAATGGTCAGATATTGGTACCAATTTTGTAGGTGAAAAATGGTTGAATATTGACAATTTTGTATTTTATTATTACCTGGCTGATTTTTCCCTCCCACATTTCTCATGACTTTAGAAATATACCAGAATACTCATCAGGAAAGCAAAACTTTGCAGGTTTGCTTAAGTTTAGAGCCAAGATAATTAAGAGTTCCGATTTCTCCATTAGAACGAAATTTCTTGCACAGGAACTTTTACCTCTTTATAAGCCTGAGCTCCGTATACTGCGTCAGATTCTAGGTGGCAGCAAATAAGAGCCAATTCTCATAGAACTGAGCCTGAGCTTCTGGTTTCTGCTAAATATAGATAATCTTAGAAACCTGAACGAAGCCAAACATCCTTGCTATTAGCCTCCTCCTAACACTTAATCACATCCTTTCTTCCTTTCCTATCCTTGAATTTGAGTGGCCTGGCTGGATAATGTAGAAGGAAGAGGGAACCCTGGATCTGACATTAGACTGTCTCAAAATCCCAAACATGTGAAAGGGCTTGAAGAATATTTTTCTTGAAGAAAAGTTTTCGTCTCATCTGGGCTCTGAGTCTCTTGTATCTTAATAAATGCAAAGCAACCCTTATAAATTAGATTACCACATAGAAAGTAATATCCCAAGTATCTTTCACCGCAACTTTACTTCTCCCCTTTTAGCTGTACAGAATGTACATGAGGCACCAAACCTGCCAGATGAAGAAGGAAGAAAACCTTCCTTCTGTTGCCTTCTATATTCTCCAGCATTCCATTCCTTTCCTGATTTGTGTCTGATCAGCAAAGCTGTGGAAATATTAAGCCTGTAAGGAGAGCTTGCATGTGCAAAACCTGTGCCAATTTCTTAAATCATACCCAACTGCAGGGCAACGTTGTAAATCCTCATCCTTTAAAGGAAATTCCATAACGGATTAACATGATGAGTGTGAGATGTTTACAAATGGCAGTTCGGGTACCTCAATACCTGGTGTTAACATAGTTTGGAAAGAAAGGCTATTACGTTATGCATAAGGGGCATGGATGAAATAAACTCCTCTCCAAATTATAACCACTAAAAAATGTCAATGAGCATTTATGATACTGTAGACCTTTAAGAATTTCAGCTCTAAATAAACTGATCTGACTCATATGGACAGGGGTTTTGGCAGAAGTGGGGTTGTCTAATATGCATGACACTGATTAAAAACATTCTAAATCCTGATGTATCTATGCTTACATCATTGCCAAAATGATTCATCTGTGTAGGATATATTCTTATTGCCAGAGATGTCACGTACCGTCTTGGCTAGAAACACACAGTCACATCCCATTATGGTGAACTCTCAGAGTTTATCCAAATTCTTTCCTATTCTGGAATTTTGTCAGGTTAATACTGCTTGACACACATGGTCTTAAAATTTTCCATTCTAAATCTACTGCCATTTTGGCATTTGGCTGGGTCTGGCCTTATGTGACTGGCATCACACTGAGACTGTTTAGTTTGTTGAATTTTAAACCTATAATTGTTTATCACATTATAGACCTATTGTCGGCCAAGGAAATGTCTGGAAAGGAAAAAGAGACTTTTTCTAAGATACTTTTCCTTCTAAAGGAGGCCATATATTTTTAAAAGTTTTATTTGATCGTATATTAGTATCACAGAAAATCAAGAAGTTTTGCTTAAATCTGCTTAGTTTAGAAACTGGACAAGTTTATTGACTCATAGTGCAAAACGCTTTGCACTGCATTTCTTCTTGGTCATTTGAAATATTTATTGGCATTTTAGGACTGGTCATCAAAAAACCAGAATTAAACATTGGTCCTGAATGCAGCAGCATTTATGAGCATGCTCTGGCTTATATTCCATTTTACAATCAAATCTGAGAACAAAGAGTTTATCTGAGAAATACGGAAGGGCAGCTATCCTAAATCCGGACGCTGTTGGCTTTACGAGCATGTTAAGCATCCGTTACGTGATGCAAAGTATTTATTGCAAATGGGCCTTAGCTACTAAAATGCGTAGCTTCCTTTCATGTTGTGACTAAGTAATTTGAGATCTCTTTGAGCTGAAAATGTACAGAAAGGTTGCCTACTGACTGTCAGCAGGGAAAACTACCATCAAATCAATGCATGTAACATTCCTCACAAATTACGAGCAAGGGTGTATGGGGCACTGTGGCGCTTGATCTCTTTCACGACAAATGCCAGATTTTTCTGAATTGAATTCATGTGAAGTTCACTGATACTGGGTCTCCCTTGCTAACAGCATCTTTCCATCTCTTACATCCCTCCCCACACCAGCACTACCTGCTGTATTCCTTTTTGTGTTGACTTCTACTTACAATATTTAAAACTTAAAAAAGTACAAAAATCAGTTTTAAGGAATTTTAAATATTGTAATTTATTTTACTTAATAAAATACAAGAAGTTTTGAATATTTAATTTCATTTTACTTATAGTGAAATTAATTTGAAGAAGTTTTGAATATTACTGTTTAGTTTTACTTAAAAATTAATTTTAAGGACCTCTAAATATTGAAATTTTGTTTTATGAATGCAGTTCATTTTCAGGAAGTTTTAAATATTGTATCATTCTCTGAGCTCACTGGTAACTACTTAAGAGTGTCATAAAACCAGGAATGATAGTCCTTTTTCTATCCCTGACATCCTTTTTTCTTCCCCTTAAGAACCTGTCTCCCTTCAGTTTCCCATAAACCCTTATCCCCATTTATCTTCCTCCCACAAAAACAATCACATTAAAAAATACACTATTTTTAAAATGGAAAGCTAACAAACAAACAAACAAAACAACCCCCCAAGCATCTCACTAATCATGAGCAGAACATTTTAATTGAAATCTTGACTCAGGCCTCCGTGGAAGCTCCTCCTAACCGGTCCTTACTCACGCCTCAAGGAACCGCCCTGTATTCCACAGCTGACCCACATCGTCTTGGGGTTATCTTAGAGAGGCAAGTGATGCTGCCATCTCAACAGACTGAGTTCCGGAGGAAGTATGGCAGCCTCTCCTGTGCTGAGTTCGGCAGTGATGAGTAAACCGATCTGGTAATTGCGCAGCATGCTCGGTCTCCGCACAGTGCCCCACTTTTCCACCAAGGCTGCTAGTATGTGTTTATTGCCTGGGTTTCAGTTCCCACAGGCCGCAGAGCATGGAAGGCCGCACGTAGTTCTGTGGCTCCGCCAGCCCCACACGTTATCGTTTAACCATCATGCAGCTGAGACTTCCCGAGTAAATTCCTTTCTTTTCTACTACCCCCAAACAGGACACAAGGCATACTAATGAACTCCACCATAGTTTTTCCTCAGCCAATGAGAAATGCCACTTCATTTGTCATGTCAGCATCTGATTCCAAATGACATTTTAATTTTGCTAAAGGGATTGATGAGAAGTTGCCAAAGAAGAGGGGGAAGCTAACTGAATCCTTGGCCCACAAGAACTCTGCCATCAGGTTTGCTGGGCATGGCACCTTCAAAATCAGATGGACAGAGCAACTGACATTATGTTATGACCACTACAGCTTTACGTTGACAATTATCTCTATCAGGAAGTTCCTGCAGCCTCCAAGAGAGAACATAGTGGGATTCTCACACTATCATTTGAAAACGTTCTCCTGAGTTCATAGCAAAGACAGGAAAAAGTTACCTTCTTATTTATGTCTCACTTGTTGGCTTCAGAGTTCTCGTACGTTTACCATATCGTTCTGTGTGATGTTCGCATCCACTCAGTCCATCGGGTAGGGAAACCGAGGCCAGTGGACACTGTTCGCGCCCAACCTCTGTGCCCTCCCGTTCCCCATTCTTGAGCTCACGGAAGTCTTCTTACTCCAAATACTGGTAACCTGAGGGATTTCTCCAGCTTCAGGAATGTGCTTGGTCTTCCCTGGGAAGTGCTGGGGCGTTAATGACTCGGGGGAGAACCCTCAATGAATCATACATAGGGTTTCTGGGTACACTGCACAGCTTTCAGCCTCCTCACCCCTCAAGGAGACCTCTGAGGTCTCTCAGAGGTCCCCAGTGGGACTAAGCCACGGGTGCCCACAGCTTGTGCTGATTAGCATACCCCGAATCGTCTTCCTTCCCCGTTTCATGTCCTCACTCCCATGCTCGGGTCTCAAAGTACTTGTGTCTAAATCCTTGTCTCAGGGTCTGCTTCTGGGGAAGCCCAGCCTAAGGCGCTGGAGCACAGAGATTAATATCTGCTCAACACCGTGCAGCTACTCAATGGAGAACCAGGCCTGGAACCCAGGGCTTGGGACTTCCGGCACATTTACCAGATAAGGCTGCCTCTTGTGACCCAACACCACCTTATAGAACTGGCCCCAGGGCTTCTGGGCAAGAGGAGGAAGCCATAAATGAAACAAACTTGTTAGACGGCTTCTCCTTGCCTTTTAGGAACCCAGTCACCACCACCAGAAGGAGGAAACAGAAAAACAAAGGGTAGTAATTACCTAGCATGACGAAAGGGACTCCCAGGAAGGTGGAATTGTATTTCCCACCAGTAAGATTGATGATCCCGGCCGCAGTGAGAGTGGCCAGGCTTATGGTCACCAGCCCGAGCAGGCCCAGCCAGGGTTTGCTGCGGACGCAGTCCTGCATGGAGCAGCAGAGGATGGCCATGGTGGCCACCAGGATCAAGCTGGTGACCAGGTAGCGTTCTGATACGCGGCTGGTCTTCTGGAAATCTTCCCTCAGTGAGGAGGACGTGTAAGGGTACATTTTGACTTTGCCGTTAGATTTCTGGAACAGTCGGACGGTGTCGCAGAAGCTGGACTCCCACCTCTCTGCCACCATGTCGTTGAGACTGTTGATTGACTGCAGGTAGTAGGTGAGCTGGACGGCCTCTGCGGATTTCACTCGGTCCTTGCTGTGCACGGTGACGCCTCCAAGCTGATGCCCGTTGTAAACTGCCCTCCCGTCCTTTAAGTGAGTGATCGGGTACGTGATAGCAAAATTGGTCCGGTTGGTGGCCCGAGCATTCTTTAGCTCCTCCAGGACATGCACTATGTCGTCCACGATGCAAGTCTTATCGTTATTCAGGATACATATGTGAGCAAATGTGTAATTAAATCCAGGCCTTGGAACCTGGATCCTGGTCACAGCAGCATGCAACTATGGGGAAAAAATGAGAGTCAGTGTTGATTACCAAAAATAAGACAGTACTAAGTGACATTAGCTCTGTGGATTCAAACGTCTCTATTTTTTGTGGGGGAGGGGAAAGGGGGTCACTCATGCCATCTCTAAGCTAAAGAGTTCAAATTAAATGTTATAACCTTACATAAGAAGTGGGTAGTAAGGATGTAAAACACAGATTTGAACTTGTCAGAAATGAAAATTCTCAGACCTGGTAAGTCACAGTCTCTGGCGTGTGGCCTAGGAATCTGGGTTTTCACAAGCCCTTCGGGGGATTCTGATATAGCTAAAGTTTGAGGAGCACCACCATTATTTCTACACGTTGTGTGTTCTTTATGTGTGACTCAGTTGGTCTATAAATATCTGAAAATCGTATACTGGTCCACCCCAGTATAAGGTCTCCCCTTGAAAATGTAAAAAGTGAACTAAGGTGCAATTCCAAGTGCACAGGCCCCCTGTAGGCCCATCCCTTGCTGCCGATTTGTAGGGCAGCTAAATGATTTCCCCATTCAATGTAGTCACTCTGTGACATAAAAGACAAGCGGTTCACCTTGAGGGCCCTTGTATTCTCTGCTTCTGTGGGAAGGGAGCTGTAACTGCAGAGCTTGGCTGGGATACATGGCAGTCATGCTAAGGGAACACAGTAGGATTTATTCCGCACACCTTGCCCTAAATCACATTTGCTGTGCCCGAGTTCTGTATGCCTGTGATCCAAGTGCACATGGGAATACAGACGCTCATTTAACAGCCCCTACTACGTGCAAGGCACAGTTCTAGGCCCTTTATATGGATTAAGTCATTTAATCCTTACAAGAAACTCTAAAGTAGGTACAAATACTAGCCTCATTTTACAGACGAGGAAGCTGAGACACAGAGAAGCCAAGTCACTTGCCCAAGGCCACACAGAGCTGGGCTCTACCAGGCAGTCTGGTTCCAGAACCTGTGCTCCTAGCCCCTCACCATACGCCTCTAGGTTGGCAATACCAGAAGCTAGATGAAGGTTCTTGCTAGCAACTAAATCCTGGTTTTGTGCTTTCACCGCCCCACCTCTAAAAAATTACAAGGGCTCAAGTTCAGACATGTAGGAGCGTGTGTAATCTAGTCTAAGGTGAGAAAATACGGCCTTCTCTCTGTGAAATGAGGCCATTAGTGGACATGTAGCTGAGTGTTAAACAAATGAGCACATCTAGGTCCATGCCTGGCACTGAGAGGGCTCTCCCAAGAGCAGAGCTAGCCGTTATTACATACCTGATGAACGAAGAACATTTCACACTTAAAGGGAATAAAAGCCTCGTATCCGGAGTTGCCGTACTGTCGCAGCGCCACTATAGCTCATAACCTTCTGAGCGTCTCCATGACCCTGATAGATTTGCTCTTAAATCTGCTGTAGCTGGATTATCTGCTGAGACATTTTCCTGTGTATGCATGTGCCAGGGTGAGTGGGATACTATGTTTTTTGAAAATGTCTGAGGGGCACCAGCTGTCAAAGTCCTCCTTCCTCACGTCTCCTCACGGGCCCCAACCCGTAAACACTGAGAGTGTGTTTTCATCCATTCTTCTCTAAGCTTGGCCCAGTGAATTTTGATTAAAAGAACTCCTAACTACAAAAAAAATTCCAAAATATGAAAAGTTACTTTGGAGGAGAGAAGAACCAAGAGGAATTTAAAGACAAGAGGGAGTTAAAAGAAAGACTTTGGGGGCAAGCTTCAGAATAGGCTAGAAAAGGAGTGGTATTGAAAGCATGCATATGTGTAATATTTAGTGCATTGTTTGTTCCCATGAACAGTCTAATAAATCTCCCTTAGAGTGATTACTAAATATGTCAAGAGAAAAAGATTGCCAAATAAGATGGTGCTAAGTCACAGGGCTGAACCCAGTTATAGCAAGGGGATATTTTCCATCCATTCTCTAAGGCGACCATGCCACGCTGGGTGGGGAGTTGTAAACTATTTAGTGATCTGCCAACTCTGCCGATCTACTGCTGGGACCCCCTGGGACCACAGACCAAAGAAAGCAGACATGCTGTTAACCCCCGTACCACCAGCTCATAGGAGGGAGGCTTGGAAAATAAGAACCTTCCTGAAGTTTGAGAGGGAAGGTTTCTTAATTCTCAGTACCAGAACTGCTGTGAGATTCACCTGCTTTGAATTTCCGAAGGGAAGGTGGGTAGAACATGTGTCACTCTTGCTTCTCAGTGGCAGGGAGATGCTGGGTGAAAAAGCAGCCAGAGAAGGGGCGTTGGCTGAGGCCACCCACCTGGCAGGGGGAGTCTACTGGGATTCTACTGTGGGATAAGAGGTGCGAGGATAATGAGAGGTCTGGGAAAGGAGAATGGAGACTCCCTCCTGGGGCTTTTGGGATTACTCAGTTCTGATCTTTGGTTCTTATGCCTACACGTCAGGTACACACACATTCTACTCTTGGCTGTCCACAGAGCCACGGGCAGACACACTACACGTGCTACTTGGACATCTACCTGTACAGGGTTTTTAGAATGCCTTGATTTACTTTCCTAAAGGAGCCCCACTCAGGACAGCAGAGGCATTAGTAGGTGATCTTAGATTATATTCACAGGGGAAAATGGAAGCCAGAGATCAAAGCTATGCTTTTGTTTTTTTGGTTTATACTCACTTTAAATTTCTGCACTGAAAAAGAAAAGCAATGTGAAAATGATGACAAGTTAGTTTACAGTGACTTCATCTTTGTCTTTAATCTTTGCTCTTAGGGGCAGAAGGGGGAAAGAAAGATAGGAAGACATCATAGCATGATAGTGAGATGGTGACCAAGACACCTCAGTCCATGAAATGGACAATCTCAATCCCTGTAAGCTTATTATTTAGAGACCCTCAGAAAAGAAAAGGAGAGGGAAATGACATAAAGTCATAGTCCTGACCCTTAATATAGTCTGAATCTGTCATGTGAATCAGCATATAATCCACGTTTCTATAACTATGTACAGATTTTGGATTATTCACTCAACACACATTGAATAAGTACTCATCAAATCTACTGTGTTGTCAAAATAGGATAATTTCCCTGAATTTAGGGTGCTCACACTTACACATGGAAAATCACATAAGAGATCTGACGTCCAAAACAAAGGGGCTATTCTAACAATGCCGAGCGCTCTAGTAAAGCCTAATCCAGTGTCAGTCTTGATCGCAATATGTTTATTATTATTGTATTTGCCGCCAAAGAGGCCAAAGTGAATGTTAAATTGAGATTCGTTCTAGGGCTCTGAACATACTGTTTAAATTGTTAGATTCTTTTCTCTCATCACCCTTCAGGCTAAGAATGATGACAGTAATAGTAACTCGTCTGCTAAGCACTCTCTATATAGTTTTCAAAATTTCTTCAATACAAGACTCTATGGACATGGTTAAATCGTGATTCCCGTTTTATGGCTGGAGCAGTTGAGGCCTAACGAGTCTAGACCAGGGCAGCTTTAGAACTTTTGGGGAAGAATGAAGAATTGTCAGCCTACCTGGTTCAAATGACCGGCCTTGATGTGACTGAACTGTGGGATGGCCACATTTGGGGATCTGGGGTCCATTAAGAGAGATCAGAAATAATCCAAACAGCCAAACTTCATCTTTAGGCAGCAACGGAACATGGCAATGTTAACAGGTAATGAAGGGGATGGGTTTTGAACTTACTGAATTTTCTTATTCTCCATCCAGCCTCTTTAGTTGCCAAATGAAACTTCTAAAACCTCCTTACCAAGAAAAAAGACCGGGGGGCATAATGGAATCCAGTAATAGGAAGTTTTGACTTCAAGTCTGGCTTTTGCTGCTTAGGTAGGAGTGTCGGAGACCCTAGGAATGTCACTCTGCTTCTTCATGTCTCAGATTTTTCAGTAAAAAAAGGAGGTTGGTCTAGCTAATCTCCACGGACAATTTGGTTCTAACATGACATGATTCGAAGATGAGTGACACCCACAAAGTATACAACCAGATCCTCAGTGAGAGAAAGTTAACTTCATAAATATCAACTTGAGATTTATTACAGCTGCTTGAAGTATGCTTTTCCAACACATTGAAGTTCTTTTTAGGTCAGTGACAGATCTGATAGTAGATGAAACCCAGAAAGAAAACCACAGGATAGGGAAAATAGGTTTACTGGAAAAAAAAAAAAAAAGATTCCCTTCTCTGAGTGATTTCCCGTGCTGGGGAGGCACTGGCTCTTATAATCCCCTTCTGCCAGAGCCTGGGACAAAGCCAGTGTGGGCTGCTGGTCACGACAGGCCAGAGTCTAATTTCCTCTCTGCCTCTCCTTGGCACACTCAGATCTTCCTCAGAAGACAGCAGGGGCACCTTGTAGAGGAGAGTACAGAAGGGAACTGGGAGGAAGGAAGTGTCTGCTCCTGAGTGGTAATTGACATAGGAAAAATACCTGTGGGTTCAGAAGAGCTTTTCCATACCTTCCAGCTCTTTTTGTATTTGTTTCTTGTTGAAAAAGGGGAGAGAGAAGGCAGGAAGGCCATTAAGGCAGGGCAATTAACACCTCACGCTGTCCCCCAGCAAGCTCAGCTGTGCCGGAGGCTCAGAGGACGTGGGGGGTCCCCAGGGGGGATCAGTCTGATGGCACTACCTTTATCAGCTGCCTTCCTTTCCTTATCTCACCTTCCCGCCCCCTCCTTCTGCCACTCCCAAATAAGCTGCGCACATGGGAACAGTTTAAAAGGGGAGCTTATTGGTTTGCCTTTCTAACCTATATCATTTGCCCCCAAATATTACCTTCAAAGTGATGCTAAATCAAAATTGCTTTAAAATGCTTTCAAGGAATATCTGGTTTTCATGCCCAAATGAAGTGTTTTCTTCACCGAGTCCCCTCCAAATTCCAGGCCTTGATCAGGGTCTATATGCTGCCACTGTAAGTGGGTAGGAACGGACTGGCAAGGTATCCTCACCCAGGACACAAGAAAGCACCTTGAAGTGGATGGGTCTGGTGTCTGCAGTTCATCAATTACGCTAGCTCCCTCGGTTTTATGTTCTGTCTCTGCATGATCTCACTCTCACCCACTCTCTTTCCTCTTCTTTTAATAGAAGTGTATTACATCAGAACATCAGTCGCAAGTTGGGGATTGTTACTGTGATTCATTTGTAGTGCAGCCAAAAGCAAGTTAGTCATGCCTTAATAAGTGGACAGAAATATCATTCTGCCTTTGAAACATAACGTGTTCGGAGGACACCAAATTTAAGCTGTGGATATAGCTAAACAAGTGACTATCCACACGCTTCCTTTACACACAGGTGCCTGGTGTCATGCTGACCTGCTCCAGTGACAAAAAACCCAAACGGTTACCTTTGTCAGTACTGCAGTGCCAGTGCAGGTCTGGGAGAGTGGAATGTTTCTGTTTCTCTCCTTGCTTTACCAGGGGGTAAACACTGTTTTGCGGGTGCTGACACTAAAAGCCCCACATTATAATTCCCCAAACAGGTTGTTTGTCTTTGCAGCCTTGACTGAAAAGACATCGCAGCTTTGGATTTGAAGGAAATAAATCTGCGATTTTCCAAACAAAATATAGTAATGACGAAGGAAAAGGCAATTGCAATATCTCATTGCAACTTTTGCCTGATTCCACGTTGGTCTGGATGAGACAGAATGCAATGAACCACAGGTTCAATACTCTCTTTTTTCCCGTAGTCTGGGAGAAAATTTGGCTTGCTCTTGATTACCAAAAAAAAAAAAAAAATTCCTTGATATGAAGACTCCTGGAAATCTGTAAAGTTAAACTTTCTGATTAGAGTGGTTATTTTTGAATCCTGCTGTCCTCACTTGACTTTCATGGTCAAGCTTAAACTCTGCTTGAGCAAGTTTGTGGGTCATGAGTTTTGCTAGGTAACTAAGAGAACAGGATGCTCTCAGAAATGGAAGAATATTAAAGCTGACTGGCTAAGAGGCAAAGAGAAGTCCCAAGGAGCCGAATGCCTGGGGAACTGCCAACAACCCTTTTAAGATTTGGTCAGGAGACCACAAATAACTATGCAAGGGGACAGACAAAATTAAAGGATACCGAGGACGTCTAGGTCTGGAGAACAACTGTGAACCTAAGTGGGAAAAGCACTGGATCAGGAGTCAGAAGACTTCAGTTTGAGTCCTTGTTCTGGGTCTTGCTGGCCACATGAGTTAGAGATAAATAAAGAATGAACTTTGGAAAACACATACCATGCCACTTCCCTGCCCTAAAGTCTCCAGTCGTTCCTCATCGTGCTGAGAGCAAAAACCCAAGTCCTGACTGTAGCCAACAAGATGATCCATTGCCCCTGGCACTTTCTACGGATTCCTATCTCACCGTGCCCTAGTCACACTGCCTGTCTTTGCCATGAGTCTGCCTGGAATGTCTTCCCTTCAGATAGCATTACTTCCTTCACTTCCCTGCTCAGATGTAATCATCTTCCCTGACTCCACCCCCAAGTTAAAAAATAGCATCCCTCGTCATCACCATCATCTTTGCTTGTTTTAAGTTTTTCATGGTACCAACTATGATATGGCATTACATTATATGTAATATATACGTATTAGTTTCTTTATTCTGCTGTCCCCACTAGAATATGTTTTACCATGCTGGAGTGTTTGTCTCTTTGGTCTACTTCTACATCTCCATTACTTAGTTCCTGAAACATATACTCAATAGTTATGGAGTAAACACATGACTATAATAATCTTGTGAGTGAATGGATTTTAGTCTGTCTCACAGGCACGATGAGGGCCAGTGAGGTGATAGATGTGCATGCATATTGTAAACTCTGGAGGGCTACACAAAGGTAGTTCTTATTCAGCAGGGAAGCATGGAGTGGTTAGTATCTTCCAGCTGCCCAGACACAACCCTACAATTGATTCCTGATTCTCCTGGAGCCCGTGATCTTTCCCACGATTTGGCAACATCTTGTGCTGTAGTGGGAGGGACATGGGCTATGAGGTCAGAATGCCACCAGTTCAAATCCTGCTGCTTAGTGCTAGCTTTCAGGGCATAGATAGCTGCCCCTATCTCCTTACCACTTCAGTGCACACCAGCCCTGTTTCCAGCCTGATGTGGAAATAATGAAGCATTAACGTACTATCTCAATCCCAAGCAGCCTGGATCGATGACTCAAAACAGTTTGTGTATAAATAGCCCAGCTCCCTTGTCCCCAAGGTGGGCTGACTCTGCAACATGTGTTCCTCATTGGCTCCTGGAGTTGCCCAGTGGGATTAGGCTCCAGTTGCCCACAGAGTAACCGGCTTGACAATGTCCCCATAACTTACGTCTTCCCTTCCCCGGCTCCTGTTGCCATTATCTTATCAGTGCTTCCTGGGGTTGTCTTCCACATATACTACTTGCATCAGTTCCTTGACTCTGCGTCAACTTTAGCGGGAAACCAAACTAAGACAGTTACTTCAGGCATTTAATTCAGTTTCATTATCTGTAAAATGGGGATAAACCTGACCTCGTAGGGTCATTATGAAGATCAAGTGTGATAACATAAAAAAGGTGTGTGGTCTGGCATTTAATATTGGGTTAAACCATATGAAATTTCCACTTCTATAGGTAAAAGAGTGGTTCAGTATTGGCAATTTTATGTGGATCGCCTAACCTTCAGCGAGGGTCTGTTCTTTCCCCTTTTAGCCCCTCCTCCTTTCCAAGAGTCCTGCCAGAACTCCCCTGGAGGGAAGGGGTCACAGACAATTTTATTTGGTTTCCAAGGACCAGTTTGGTGGTACCAGGACAGGCTTTTAGGAAAAAGACAACAGTTTGGGGCTAGAATATCCACTCATTCCCTTTTCCACGAGCAAAACTGAGACTTGCAGATACTGTGGCCATGAGTCCCTGCATGCAACTGGAATGCACACTTTTAGCAGTTTTCAGCTTAAGGGAAAAAAATGCTATATAACCCACATCCCTGATCTATTTGGAACTGCAAATAATTGATAACAATATTAAATCTACAAAATTATGAACAAGCGTCTTCATCAGACGAGATCTTTGGCAATTTTTTTTCCTTCAAAGGATTCACTAAGTTTGTAATGGGCACGGAGCAAGGAAAAAGTTCCGCCTAATGACATGGCGGCGGCACTCCTGAGTGGTGGACCATGAGCTTTGTAAGAGCAAGTACTTGATTTAATTCATAAAAGAGTGTGTTACCTGATAGTGCATGTTTTTCCTGGAAATGGTTTTTTTTCTGTTTCCCAAACTACTGACCTTACAAAGCTACTGACCTTAAAAATCACAGGAGTGTCTCAGCTGCTGCCCTCCTTTTCCAGATCTGAAAAGAAGTCTTACAGAGCAATTGGTCAAGGCCATGATAGTTTCTGTGATTCAGCTTGCTAGGGCCTTGAATTTTCTGGGAGGTGCCAATGTCGGTGGCCTCGTGTGGCGTGGAGAAGACAGACTGCCTGGACTCAGTTGCCAGCTGTGGCTCTTAGTAGATATGTGATCCTGAACACTAAGCTGTTACTTAATAGCTCTTTCTGTGCCTCAGCTTCCTCATCAGTAAAATGGGGTCAATCATAGTACCTATCTCCTTAGGATTGTTGGAGGATAAGTGAGAAATTGAATGGAAACTGCTCGATATAGTCTGACACACAAGTGCTACCCAGTAAAGGTTTGTTAGCAAAAAAACCAAAATGAACAAACAAAAAACCCCCTTTCTATCCTCTGTTTTGCCTTGTCCCGCTTAATTTTTTTCTTTTACCCATAGAACTTCCTCAGTGTTTCTTGAAAAGTATCTTCAATGAAATGTAAAGGTGACAGATTTTTGCTCCCATCTTTACTAGAGACTAAAGGGTAAATGGGGTTAATAGCATGCATCAGTACACATAATTGAAGAGAAGAGCTGGACTGTATGTGTTTACAAGTTGCACTCCCTAATTCCAGGATAAGCTCCCAGCCTGAAAGCATTCCACCTTTTTCAGGTTAGCTTCCCAGTTAGATTACCGTGCACATCCGACTAGGAAGGGGACTATGGTGTGGGCGAAAGAAGGAAACTAAAAGGTGTTAACTGCCTATGAAGGGTTGGGCTTTGTGCAGAGAATGCTGCATCTATCATCTCATTCAGTCCTCACAGCAGTTCAGAGAGGTCAATGTTACATTGCATTTACAGGTGAGGAAACTGAGCCTCAAGGAACTTAACTTGCCCACAGTCACAAATTTAGTAAGTGGATCGGCCCAGATTTAAATCTTGGGCTCAGAAGATTGTCTCCCAGTGGGGTTTTTTTGGCACAGTAAAGACCTTACCCCTTCATCTCTGTGCTTTGGCCATTTGGATATTGATAAACTTGTTTTGGGGTGTTAGGCTTAAGCATGGTCAAGCCACAGAATGACATGGTTAGGGGCAGTTATGAATTAAAAGTGGTGATGACGTAGCAAAATCAAGGGGTCAAACATGACAAAGCAGCCTAGGGGAAGCAGCAAGACTCTGACCTGTACTGAACAGTGAGACCCAGCAAATGCCAGCTATCTATGATAGAGACCTCAGAGAGAAGCTACAATCTCATTACTAGTGACAAGCACATGCCACTAGCTGGAGATGCCGAAAACAGATGTATGAGGACAAGCCTTTCATCGGTCCAGATAGCATCCTTTGCATCTTGTGTGTTTTCTATGTGACTCTCCCCCCACCCCCCATACACACACGCAGAAGGAAAAAGAAAAAAATACGTTCTAGAACATGTTTGTGAAAAGGGCCGGCAATTTGGGGGTTTATTGCAAAACATGAGATTTAAGTTGGGGGTGTACAGGATTTGGCTATCACTCCGCCACAAAGGCAGTTTAACATTAGAATATAAATGCTCCATGAGGGTCTGTTTCCCTCCATACTGTATGGTACATAGAGGAAGCCCGACAAAGCCGTGCTGACTGAACCTTCAGTGTTTGTTCCTTCTTGCTGATTTATATTTTCTCTGGTGACATTGAATGATACTTCATTTGTACCCAAAGGCTACTGTTCTACCTGCATATCATTTCCATCTTAAATAAACAGATGACATTGAATTTAGTCCTGTCACTTACACACTGCAGACAAATGGCTGACCTCATTAGACAGACGGATATGGTTAGAATACAATGTAAAAAATGTAAGAGCAGAGAAACAATTTAGGTAGGAGATTGGGTAATTATGTGTTAAAAAATAATTGGGTAATTATGTGTTAAAAATAATTATGTGTTATGCTTAATTATAGAGTAGTTTGAATTTTTTCTAGTGTTTTTGTTTGTTGGAGGGGAAAAGTTTTGTTAAAAATACAGAATAGTTTAGAGACTAACATAAAAACTCCCATGTACCTATATCCAGTGTCATGTCTGTTTGAAGATTCTGGCCCTGGTGTTAATGCTGTCCATGTAGGTGACCATATAATTTATCATGCAAACTGGAACACTTTTTTTAAAAAAAAATAATGTTATAGCCAATTATGTCTCAGTTTTTTTTTTTTTTTTTTTTTTTTTTTGCGGTACGCGGGCCTCTCACTGCTGTGGCTCTCCCGTTGTGGAGCATAGGCTCCGGACTCGCAGGCTCAGCGGCCGTGGCTCACGGGCCCAGCCGCTCCGCGGCATGTGGGATCTTCCCAGACCGGGGCACGAACCCGTGTCCCCTGCATCGGCAGGCGGACTCTCAACCACTGCGCCACCAGGGAAGCCCTCAGTTTTTTTTTTAAAATTAATTAATTTATTTATTTTTGGCTGTGTTGGGTCTTCGTTTCTGTGCAAGGGCTTTCTCTAGTTGCGGCGAGCGGGGGCCACTCTTCATCGCGGTGTGCGGGCCTCTCACTATCGCGGCCTCTCGTTGAGGAGCACAGGCTCCAGACGCGCAGGCTCAGTTGTTGTGGCTCATGGGCCCAGTTGCTCCGCGGCATGTGGGATCTTCCCAGACCAGGGCTCGAACCCGTGTCCCCTGCATTGGCAGGCAGATTATCACCCACTGCGCCACAAGGGAAGCCCTGGAACACTTTTGAGAGTGCAAGAGGGCACTGGTAATTTCACAGGAATACCAGGCATAGAGTGGGACCATCATAAGCAAAGCAGGATGTTCTCCCTATGTATGGGGGTCTCAGAGGGGGTAAGCACTGATGTGATTTCATCCATTTATGCCTCACAATGGGCATGAGATGGCAGTCCTTTGGTTTGCAGACCCATCACTGCTGATGGAACCTAGACTGTTGCAGGTGATGCTATCCTGTCATCAGACAGGCCTCTGGGAAAGGAATCTGGAGAAACTCCTTCCGTCTCTATCTACTTCCAACCACACCTACCTTCCCACCGTTGCAACTTCTTTCCATGTCACGGCTCTGATGTTTTGCAAGATTCAGCTCTCACATAGCCTAGTTCCGTTCACTCCTGCAGAGGTGGAGTGCATCTCCATAGTACCCTTAGAACATTCCATCTTCCTGCCCTGAGCACACTGGCCTTGCTGGAATTGACAGATAGCTTCCCCTTGGTTGTCTTACTGACATGTGGCTTCGTCCAGCCAGGAGCCGAGGTTGCTTTCCATGTCCAAAGGTGTCACTCTGGGTGATTCTATCTTGCTTTAAGGCCGACAGTGGCGCTCAGACTTGGCTGATGAAATTTTTCAAGGCTCGCAGATGTGAAGACTGTGATGGGTCGCAGGCAGGTGGGAGGCCAGAGCATTTTTGCTTCGTTGGGAGTTAGAGGTCACACAGAAAAAGTCTTAGGCATTTCATCACCAGTTAAAGCAGTGAACCATCTACTCAACATGTACTAGGTGTCTACACTATGCTGGGCATTAATATAAGCCCTGGGGAGATAAAGAATATTGACATGGTTTTACCCTCAATAAACTTATTATAGAGGGACTTTAGGCAGATTGTCAGAATTGGTTAGCACAGGCAAACCATAGAGTGAAGTAAAGTGCTACAGTTCTATAATAGGAGTAAAGGGGGAGTACACGGAGTCTAGTATGTTGGGGTGTGTGTGTGTGTGTGTGTGTGTGTGTGTGTGTGTGTGTGTGTAGCAGTGGGGGGTACAATGAAATACAAAGTTGGAGAGGAGACGGGCCAGATGAGGGAGGATTTTCACATTCAACAAATATGTATTAGTAACTATTTGTAAATCTTACATAAAGCCATGTGAACAAGATAGGTATGGCTCTGCCCTCACAGAGCATTCAAACTATGGGAGATACAGACAAGCAAAGAGGCAATTACAAAATCTGCATGGAGTCCTAAGATGGGAGAAATACTGGATATTAAGGGAAGGGCACCTACACCAACCTTCCTGGCACCAGGGAAGTCGTCTTCTTGAGGAAGTGACTTCTAAATTAGCACTTGAAGAATGACAAGAAATTAACCACAGGCAGAGGCTTGGCATGGGTTCTGGAACTGGTGGGGAGACTATATCAGGTGGAGGCTACAGCATGGGCAATCTCGAGGCACAATACAGATGTCGGGGAAAAGGAAGTGATTCAGGCTGGTCCGGGAACTGAGAGGAAAGGTCCAAACCACACGAAGCCTTGTCTGCTGAACCTGGAAGACAGGCTTTGTCCTGTCGGCACTTGGGAGCCAGTGAAGGGTTTCAAACAGAGGATGAGGTGATCAGAACTGTGTCTTAGGAAGATCACTCTGTCTGCAACATGGTAGCTGGAATGGGAAAACTGGAGAGTGGAGGTGGGGAACTGGACTAAAATATTAATGCAGTAACTAGTTCATTGGTGAAATGAAGATCTGAACCATAGTGAGTAGTCATACTGGCGTGAAGGAGGCAGAAGGTTGATGTCTCTACCTTTTTACAGATTTGGACAGCTTAGCCCAGGGAGTAAGTCAGGTAGCAGAAGCCGATGACAACTTTTAAATCTGCAGTACTGATTAAACACTTGAACTGCATTTCCTACGTTTGGGTCTTAATGTGTCGTCTATCAACTGCATGTTTATAGATGTGCAGGTCTAGCCGATGTGTGGCCTTTCACTTTTCTGTGTGTATGATTGTAAAGTGCAGTCATAGACCATACAAGTGCAGAAGTTCTTGGCCAGTTGCTTCAAGTTCCTCTGTAGCAGATGTGGTTGGCACCTTGTTCATATCCTCCAGCCCTTAGCTCTTGAGAACATACCTACCTAACCTTGAATCCCAGTACCCACCCCTCTTTGTCAGAGAGCCCACTTTGCCATCTGCTTGGCAGGCCAAAAGTTCTGGGGAATTAACGTCCCCTGGGAGCAGACCTCAAGCAATGACAGATGGGAGTTGGCATAGAAATACCCAGCTCCCTCCCCATGGGTGGGATTACTCATGGGTGAGTGTGTTTTAAACTGGTTCCCAGAGCTTCCCCAGCGGGTTGTGCTCTAGTTGCCCACAGCCTTCGTCTGCTTGATCACATACCCTTTGAGGCTCCTTCCCCTTTGTCTCACTGCCCTGCATCCCTTCTGGTTGCCCTTCAACTCCCAAATAAACTACCTTTACTTGATTTCTTATTTTAAGGTCTGCTTCTGGGGAAACCCAAACTAAGATGTCTAATAACACTCAAAGCCTCTGGAATTAGAGTTTCCAAGTCTCCTCAAAATACTAAAGCATTCTAAAACCAACCCCCCAGTTTCTTGTGTATGTATTCAAGTAATGGTTATGTCAAAACTCAACCCTTAGGGAGTAAATTTATGATCTTTTGAGCTTCTCTTCATATTGTCTTTTGATGGTGGACACATTTCTTTGACGTTGCCAACTTGCATGCAGTAGGTATGCAGCAAATATTTCTCAAGTGGCTCTGATATGTTCATGAATGTAAATGTCCAGATGCTCCCAACAGCACTTCTCCCTCATTTGGGGCAGAGTTCATTCTCTTCGTTAAGGTTTATAGCTAATCACATGTTGGGTCCAGGGTATATTGGTGACAAGAATGCACGGTAACCCCTCAAGAAAGGATTAGGCCTACATCCTGCCAGGAATGAACTGTGAGATGACATGATCTCTCATCTTTCTTGCTGATGGTAAAGGAAGCAGGCATTTCTTTGGCTTTCCTTTATTTGAAAAAAAAAAAACCACTCAGAGACACAGTTAGCAGCCTCTTTGCATGCTTCTGGAACATGTCAGCAGGTAAGGTCTCAGGCTTCAGTGTTCTCTGTTGACAGCAAGTGCTGGAATGTCACCCATGTTGGATGAGAGTCCCTATCTTTACATTTCTGGATTTCTGCTGTTATGGTGGTAGGTGTGTGGGAGAGACAGCTGATGTGTTCACTGGATTCCTTCCCAGGCAGTGATGTGCCCAGGGAGTATGTGCTGCCAGTACAGGTGTTGAGTCTCCATGGTGGTGGTGTGTCAGATGTCAGTAAAACTGAGCTGATTTGCCTGCCAAGATTCAGACTGCTTTTCTTCATGTCGGTCCTCACCACTGTTGGATGCTCTGCTGGGATGGTGGTCTAACGCTTCCGCCTTTTTAACAGGGTCACTGAATAGAATGTGTATGTGTGTACAGTGTTCATTATTGAGGTATAACATGTATATAGGAAAGTGCACAAATCTTAAGTGTACAGCTCAATGAATTTTATATGTACGTACCTATATAAACATTGCCTGGATCAAGACACAGAACATCTGCTGCACCCAGAAGGCCCCCTTGTGTCCTTTCTGCTCAATACCCCTACAACCCCCAGGGGAAGGTTATTCTGACTTCTATCAACATTGATTAGCTTTGCTTATTCTTGAGTTTGCAATAAATGGAATCATGCAGTATGTATAGCTGACCCTTGAACAACACAGGTTGGAACTGTGTGGGTCCACTTACATTCGGGTTTTTTTCAGTAAGTATATTCTACGGTACTACATGATCTGTGGTTGGTTGAATCTGTGGATGTAGAACCACGAATCTGGGGGGCCCAACTGTAAAGTTATATATGGATTTTCAATCGTGCGGAGGGTCGGCATCCCTAACCCCTGTGTTGTTCAAAGGTCAGCTGTACTCTTTTGTGTCTGCCTTCTTTTACTCAGCCCATGGCCTCTGAGATTCATCCCAGTTGTGTTTATCTATAGCTTGTATTTTAATTCTTGCTGCATAGTATTTCATTGCATGAACATACCACAGTGTATTTTTTCATTCTCTTATCGGTGGACGTTTTGGGTTGTTATCAATAAAACCGCGATGGGCATTCTTGTACAAGTCCTTTTGTGGACATCTGTACTCATTTCTCTCAGGTATATGCAGTGGTGTGTTGGGAAATGTGTAACAGTAAGTTCTCTAACAAAAGTAGCTCTGACTTGTACGATTTGTAAATACCGCCACCATGACCAGTTTCAAGCTACCAAGGGGATGTGGGTTAGGAAGAGGTGTGCCCAGTCAGCTTTCAAGAGCCAGTGGGAGCCAGTCTCAGCATACCACTGGGTACAGAGACCAGGAGTGGAATTTCAGAAGCAGAGAGTAGGCATATATTTGGTTTAAGTTTTCCAAAGTGATTGTACAATTTTACATTCCCGCCATCGATGTATGAGGGTTCCAGTTGCCCCATATCCTCGGCAACACTTGGTATATCAGTCTTTACATTTTTTACCATTCTGGTGGGTGTGTACTGGTACGTCATTTTGGTTTAATGTGCACTTCCATGATGCCTGAAGCTTAGCGCCTTTGCATATGCTCATTAGCCATCTGGCTATCCTCTTTTCCAAAGTGCCTGTCTGAGCTGTTTGTCCCTTTGGTTATTGGGTTGTTGGGTCTTTTCTTTATTGATTTTTAAGAGAATATGTAAGTTCAAGACAAGTGGGGCTGGCTTGTAAAGAAAGCCAAACAGAAGAGCCCCAGAGGCAGCCTGGCGTGCTGAAAAGAGCCTGACATTGGGGCCACACAGACGTGATCACATCCAGCCAAGCTGGTGACTACCTGGTAACGTTGAGCATATGCTTTTCTTGAGCTTCAGTTTCCACATCATCAAAATGGGCTTACTATCTAGAGTGCTGTTGGTTTCTGAATGGGACAACATAGATGGAGTGCCTGGCAGAGGAACACATCACAGGTTCTTAGTAAATGTTGGAGCCTCGCCCCATCTCCATCAGAATCACCTGTGAGCTTCTAGTCACGAGGCACATGATGGTTTTAATGCATAGAAATCCCATATTCTCCCTGGCTGTCTAGTGGTGTCTTGTCATAAAGCTACCGCCTGTCTCATGACATGAGGGCTTTATTCTTTGTGAGAAGTAGCATTTCTCTTTTTGTGGGAGGCACAATGGCAAGGTTTCCTAAGCATGATCTTTTGCAGTGCCTTATTTGATGTGAGGCAGGAAGGATCTGCAGGGCACTTTTTAGAGCCATGTTCTCTGTTTAGGGGGAGAAGCTGCTGCAGAGCAGGACTAATAAGAAAGTGAGGCTGCTTTGGAAAGGGCTGCCGAGTGAGCAGCCTAGTTGTGGTCCCCAGCCCTCCCTTCTGGGACTTTGGACTTGTGAGGAGCGATGGACTCAGCTCAGGCATCACCCCCTCCAGGAAGCCTGCCCTGGAAATGCAGACAAGGTCCTCTCTGGTCCCCTGCGTGTGGACACATCTGTCTCATCACCTGCCATATTATAAGGACATCTTCTTTCAGCTCTCTGAGTCTTATTCTTTGTTATATCCCCACTCCCAGCACAGTGCAGGCACACAGTACTTAAGGCAGAAACGTTCTGGACAAGCCAACACACTCTTGCCCAAATCGCCTTGGCATCACCAGCATGCTTTAAACAGCTTCCACTTGCATGGCCTAAAGCCTGGTTAAGTACTGAGAAGTGATCAAGCAAAAGAACTAGGTAGTTCTCAAATACTCGGGGGGTGGGGTGGGGGGGAAAGCAAAACAAACAAAAAGGCCAACAGACAAGCAAGAGGTACCAGAACACGTGGGGAATGGTGATTGCTACAATGAGTATATGTACTTTTATGTCTAAAAGTAAAGATGCTGTGACAATTTAAACACAAAACAAAACAGCCCTGTAATGCTTTTCCAGCCCAGCTCTCAAGGGAATACACAGGCAGTTATTAATATAAGCAGTTCTAGAAAGAATAGGACCTTGGAATTTGGAATAAGGAGATTTTTAAATTCTGAGTCTATTATTTCCTCTCCCCTTTTCCATGCTGAAGTAGCTTTATCAGAATCAATATAAACCAGCCTGCAGATCTCAAAGTTAGTTCGGGTTCATTTAAGAAATGGATGAGCCCAGGCATTACTCTGTTACCTTGTAAATAACATAGCTGGTAAAGGCTGAGACACAAACACAGAAGTATCCCTGTAAATGTCACCTTAGTGTTTTCTGTCTCACATTAACCACTTAAATCATTGTTACACTCTGTAATGTGCTTATTATATGTTATGAGGTGCTTCTGCACTATTATAATGGATATCGGTGAGCTTTGTAACTTCTCTTTTTAAGTTAAAAAGGGTCAAAAATGTCTTTAATGGGGAAAACAGAAATGCTGAAGAACAGACCATTTTGAGATGGAGACACCTTCATGGTGCTTTGCACACAGCTTTATGAAGAGAGGTCCCAATAGGCAGCAAACAGCTCTCAGTGGGGAAACCCCAGATTGTTTTTACGAGCTGGAGACTGGTGGCATTGGCGGGTCACCCTGAAAAAGATAAACCACTAGCCATCGGCTACTTCTGACTTGAAGCTCTGAGGGCATGGTGCACGGCCCCAGAAGCCCTTCTATGGAATCCGGGGGCTTATTAGCAGTGAGCACTGACTGCGGAGGCTCCATTGCGCCTGCTGGCCTGGTGACCCAGGAGATGTGGTGGTGGCGGTGAGGGCAGGGGGCGGGCAGGAGCAAGCTTTTGGATGGATTCCAGAAAGCAGCCTCAGCAACCCCAAAGGAAAGACTTGTTCACAGGAAAACGGGAACAGCATCTGCGTGGATTTGGGAGAAAGGTTGGGAGGGGCTTCCAGAATGTGCAGAGGGGCCAACGGCAGTAAAAACAAGAAATTTCACCTTGTTCTCAAAGCATTTAGCCTAGTCTCCTGAAGACTTGTTTGTATAAATCCTTCAAAATTTGGGGTTAACAGAAAGTTGCTGTTGTCGTTGGTTTTTTTTTAAATTGAAGTATAGTTGATTTACAATGTTGTGTTAATTTCTGCCATCATCGTTTTTAGTTTTTAATACATTTATTTATTTATATATTTGTGGCTGCGTTGGGTCTCTGTTGCTGCGCGCGGGCTTTCTCTAGTTGTGGCGAGCGGGGGCTACTCTTCATTGCATTGCACGGGCTTCTCATTGGGGTGGCGTCTCTTGTTGTGGAGCACGGGCTCCAGGTGCGTGGGCTTCAGTAGTTGTGGCTCGTGGGCTCAGTAGCCGTGGCGTGCGGGCTCTGGAGCGCAGGCTCAGTAGTTGTGGCGCACGGGCTTAGTTGCTCCGCGGCATGTGGGATCTTCCCGGACCAGGGCTCGAACCCGCGTCCCCTGCATTGGCAGGCGGACCCTCAACCACTGTGCCACCAGGGAAGTCCCTGTCGTTGTTTTTAAATAAGCTGAAGTTATGTCTGGATGGCACAAACGAACTAAGGTTTTATTTTCATTTAAAAAATATATGTTCAGACAAGCCATGGGAAGACAGCTAGGTTGCAAGGATAATGGCTTTACACGTTTTAACTCAGAGTCTTACAGTTTTACTCAACATAAAACAAATGGAAGAGGAAGGGCTACCTCCCTAATTTATCCTGGCTGCCTCTCTGCTGCCTCCTCGTCATCCTCTGTGGTTCCAGCACGACTGGACTGAAAACCTGTGAGGTTTCCCCTGCACTTCCCGCCTCCTCAGTCGGAGCCAGCTGCTCTCAACCCTGCCCATGGGAACCACCTGTGGAACTCTACAAACTCAGATGCCTGGGCTCCCCCTCACACCTTTAAATCAGAATCCCTTGGCAAGGGCCCAGGTATCTGTATTTGAAAAAGCTTCCCAGGGGCCTACACACACAGCCAAGGTTGACGAATCCTTGAATCATTCATCACATCCTGTGGATTCTGCCTCCAAAATCTCTCAAATCCATCCTCTCGTGCTCCATTTCCATTGCTCCTGATTTGGTTCTAGCCCTTATAATCCATCTGGATGACAGAAACAGGTTCCTAACTCATCTTTTCTGCTTTTAGTCAGTCCTCCAAACTGCCACCAGATTTATTTTTCTAGAACACAAATCCAAACCTGTCATCCCGCTGCTTTAAATCCTCCAATGGCTCCGCTCCGAATGAATGATGGAGCCCGTTTATTTCTTAGATGATGATGGACAACAGCTGCTCCTTATCCTGGGCAGGCGTTCTCTTAGCTTAAAATGTTTTCTTTTTAACTTTTTCTTTTAAAGTGATTTAAGACTCACAAGAAGTTGTACCTACAGTTCAGAGTTCCCATGTGTCTTATCACTCACCTTCCCCCTAATGATAATATCATACATAACCACAGTACATGATAAAAAGCATGAAACTGACTTGGTACAATCCTATTAACTCAACTACAGGCCTTGTTTGGATTCAGCGGTTTCTACGTGCACTCTCTGTGTGTGTGTAATACTATGACATTTTATCACATGAGCTTAATTAATACGGTTTCAAAAGGATCTCTTTTTCTGTGTAGCAGTGGTTCTCAAGTCTGGTTGCACATTAGAATTTCCTGGGGGAGTTTTAAAAAGTACCCATGACTGGCCCTGCTCTAGGCCATGCTTTAGCCCAGCATTTCTCAGACTTTAATTTGTACACAGATCAATTGGGGATCTTGTAACAATACAGATTCAGATCTTGTAGGTCTGGGTGGAGTCTGGATGGAGCCTGGGTGGAGCCTGCTGTCCTAATAAGGTCCCAGGGGATGCTGCTGTCGCTGCTGCTGCCAGTGTGAGGACCACATTTAGAGTGGGCCACCCCGTTGTCAGACCAGTGGAATGAGAATCTATGGGTGTGAGACCTAGGCATGGTATGTTTGAATTCCTCCAGGGATTCTACCATGTAGCCAGGGTTGAGGACCACTGAGATACGTGATGGAATTCTAAGGCCATGTTACCCTTGGAGATCACATCATGCCAACCTCTCTTTGAACCATTCTAGGTCATTTCAGTCTCCTCTGATGAGCCATTCAGATGCCAGACAACTCTTGGAGTTAAGAAATCCTTGCTTCTATGTAATCCATATTCTTCTAAAATGTAAATGTAGCCAGTGTGAGCTCAAAAGAGAGACAAAAGGGAGGAAGAGACTGTCTCTTCACTTTCATACCCAAATTCCAGAGAGATTGTTTCCAGTTTACCACCTAGTCTCTTCATTCCCTTGTCAATTAGCCTCCAAGCCCATAGATATTATAATGACAAACGCTCACTTTCTTCAGCAC
The DNA here is from genome assembly GCF_039906515.1 of Pseudorca crassidens. Taxonomy (NCBI): domain Eukaryota; kingdom Metazoa; phylum Chordata; class Mammalia; order Artiodactyla; family Delphinidae; genus Pseudorca; species Pseudorca crassidens. The sequence continues at coordinate 114,028,322 of NC_090317.1, forward strand.
TTGACAAGACTTTCAGCTACTGACCTTGTTTTCTATCTTGCAGAGAAAACCCCAAGCCATAGACGGAAATTACCCTCAACTTGCTGCCACCATATCTCTAAAAATACCCACATCCATTCGTTTCTAACCTCCTCCTCCTGTGAAAATCAAGGCCATGACCCTTCCTCTCTCTAAGATCAATTGCTTCCATTGGGTTCTGGCTTTCCTTTCCTTTTTCCTAGTATTGTTTATCCCCTCTTCTCCCATGGCCTCAAACTTTTTCTACTAGTTCCTTCCCATGAGCTTTGAAATAGGCTTATGTCTTTCCCATATTAAAAAAGGCCTCATTGACCCCGCTTCCCTTCCAACTTCTGCCATAGCTCCCCTTCTTTAAGAGGCTCTTTACATATGCTGTCTCCAGCTACACTTGAAAGAGTGATTCACGCTTGCTAACTTCATTTCCTCACCTCCCACTCACTTCTCAAACCACTCCATTCTGGACTGTATCCCAGCACTCAACCAAAAGTCCACAATGACTTCTAAGCAGGTAAATCCAGTGACTACTTTTCAGTCCTCATTTTTTTGAACTCTCAGCAGATACACACAGTTAAGTCAAAATAGTACTTTAAACATATCTAAGATGGTTAGGCATTTTTGAGATTTTCGTGGGAATCCAATAGGTTCCATTAAGGCATGGGCATGGTTTCTTCACTGCTGCGTCCTTGATTATGTGCCTGGCAAACAAAGGTGCTCAATATGTGTGGTTTGACCAAAACCCTCCCTCTCTCCCACGATGAATTCCATGACACAATTTTCTCCTCTCCTCCTACCTCTCTACCTGGTTTTCCAGTGTCTATCTAACCGACTTCTCTACCTTTACCTACCTTGTAAATTTGATACTACTCAAGATTCTGCCTCTGGCACTTCTGATCGTGTCACATTCATAAACTCTTCTTGGGCAATGAGTTCCACCTCCATGGTTTGGCTTGCCATTTTTATGCTGACCAATCCCCAGTTCACATCAATGCCTCACCTCTCTTCCAAACTCCATATCTGAATTTCCATCTGCCTCCTGATGATTTGCAAATACATATTATGGCAATATTTCAACTGGCATATATCCAACAGCTGAATCTTTTCTTCCAAATTTGTTTTTCCACCTGTTTTCTGTTATGGTTAACATCCTTCTCCTCTTTCTGCTTACCCAGGTGGAAACTTCTAAGCCAACTTCACCCTTTTCCCTTTGTTTACTCACAGATCCAGGGAACCTCAAATCCTATTGATACCATCTCCCTATTTTTGGGATAGTATTTTCAGTCTGTATTCTGAAGCACATTAGTTCCTTGGGTTGTTAATAAGGGTCATCAAAAAAGTAAAAAGTATTCATGATCAAATAAATTTCAGAAATGCTGAACTGGATAGAGTTAAATAGATTTCTTTACAGAGGAGCTTTTAAAAGCCTTTGATATGCTAATGTGCATTCAATATGGGGCTACTACATGCATCGTTTCCCAAAGTTATTTGGTCACAGAAGCCAATTTTCTTTGCCGCATCACAGGAAATTTTTACTAAAGCACATTTTGGAAAATAGTGGTCTAATTTAGCCCCCATCTTTTCTCTTTCTGCAGCTTTTCTTCTCAAAGCCTCTTGCTTACAAACTTAAATAAGTCTCCTGGGTGGAGGAGGGGATCTCCCCTTCTCCAATATCTTGCCTCTCCAACTTAACCTCTATACTTCTATAAGAACTGTTGTTATAAAATTTGGGTCATGACTCTCCCCAGAGTATTAGACATCCTGCCCCTTACTTCTGTCCATGTCATCCAAATCCTTACTGATTTTCTGCCTGCTTGCTCTATCAATTACTAACAGAGGAATGTTGAAGTCTCTAGCTATAATAGTGGGTTTGTCTATTTCTCCTTTCAGTTCTATCAGTTCTTGCCTCATGTATTTTAATACTCTGTTTGTTAGGTGTATACATGTTTAGGATTGTTATGTCTTCTTGGAGAATAATCCTTTTATCATTTTGTAATGTCCCTCTTTATTCCTGATAATTTTCCTTGTTCTGAAGTCAGCCATATCTTAAATTAATAATAGCTTTCTTTTGCTTAGTGTTAGCATGGTACATCTTTCTCTATCCCTTCATTTTTAACCTATCTGAGTCTTTATATTTAAAGTGGGTTCCTTGTAGGCAACACAGAGTTGGGTCTTGTTTTCTCTCGATCCACTCTGATAGTCACTGCCTTTTAATTGGAATATACCATTATACCATTCATGTTTTAAGTAACTATTGATATGGTTGGATTAATATCTACCATAGTTGTAAGTATTCTCTATTTGTTGCATTTGTTCTTTTTCTAAAAAAATTTTTGTGGTTGCCCTAGCACCTACAATATATATCAATACCTAATCTAAGTTCACCTTCAGATAATACTGTAATGCTTCATATGTAGTACAGTTGTAACACAGTAGTTCCAGTTCCTGTCCCTAGTGACATGGCTGACATTCATTCTACTTATCCATATGTTATAGTCAGTCAATATATTGTTACTATTATTGCTTTAAAGTTATCTTTTGATCAATTAAGAATAAGAAAGCTAAAAAGATTTTACTTTACCTTCATTTATTCCTTCTCTAACACTGTTCTTTATATAGATCGGAGTTTTTGATCTATGTAATTTTCCTTCTGCTGAAGAGAATTTCTTGCAGAACAGGTCTGCAGGCAATGAATTCCGTCAGTTTTTTTTTTTTTTTTTTTTGGTCTGAGAAAGTTTTTGTATCTCCTTCACTTTGAAGCATAATTTTGTGGAATTATAGAATTTCAGGTTGCTGAGTTTTTTTCCTTTCAACTCATTAAACATTTCATTCCACTATTCCTGCTTGTGTGGTTTTTGATAAGAAGTCTAATGTAGTTCTTATCTTTGTTTCTATATGTAAGGTGTTCCCCCACCCCAATCCCCTGTCTTCTTTCAAGATTTCCTCTGTCTTTGGTTTTCTGTAGTTTGAATATGATATGCCTAAGTGTGCTTTTATGGATACTCGTCCTCTTTGGTGTTCTCTGAGATACCTGGATCTGTAGTTTGGTGTCTATCATTAATTTTAGAAAATTCTTGGCCATTATTATTTCAAACATTTCTTCTGTTGCATCCTCTCTTCTCCTGACATTTTAATTACGTGTATGTTATTTTGATATTGTCCCACAATTCGTGGATGTTCTGGGGTGTTTTCACTCTTTTGTCTCTTTGTGTTTCAATATGTGAAGTTTCTTTCATCCGGTATTTAATCTCACTGATTCTTTCCTGGGTTGTGTTGAGTGTACTGATGATGGCCCATCAAAACCATTCTTCATTTCTGCTACAAGTTTTGATTTCTAGCATTTCCTTTTGATTTATCTGGAGAGTTTCCATCTCTCTGCTAACATTATCTATCTGTTCTTGATGTTGCCTACACTTTTTCCATTAAAGTCAACAACATATTAATGATAGTTACTTTAGATTTCTTGTGTGATAATGCTGACATCTGTGTCATATCTGAGTATGGTTCTCATGCTTCTTTTGTCTCTTCAGACTATATATTTTTTTCTTTTTTGCATGCCTTGTAATTTTTTCCCCAAAGCTGGACATGTTGTATCAGTTAGTAGGAACTGAGGTAAATAGAATTTTATAGTAAGGACTTATGTTAATCTAGGACTTTGGATGTATTTAATGTTTGTTGTGGCTATAGGTACCAGAAGCTTCAAATTTCTCTATTGTCATTCTTTTTGTCTCTCCTCTTAACTTTGTCTTTCCTAAGTACTCCTCCTCAGAGAGAGTCTGTGTCTTACAGCTCTTCAGCTATAATCCACTATTATTATATTGGAGCCCTGTTGGTGTGGTGGTAAGGTGATGGGAGGGTAAATGGTATATAATCTTTTGAAGAAATCTCAGTCTTTAAGTGGGCCTGTGCCTTGGGGCTATGACCTTCACAGATATTTCTCCAGTGGTATAGTTTTCTTCCCCTGCCTCCTACTCCCTTTCCTGGCTGCTGCACTCCTAATCTGTTTCCTTGAAGCCCTGACACCTGTGGACTCTGCATCCCCAACTTACGTGAGACAAAAGCTAAAGGGGGCTCCAGTGGGAAGGAGGAACCTAGGATAAAGTTTCAGAATTGTGCTCTGGCAAAAGTCTTTTTCCCTGGAGAGTAGCCCTTCCTTATGGAGAAGACTAGGTGAATTTCAGGAGGATTACTTTTCTTCCACTCCCTGCCAGCAGTACGTCAAGATTACCATTTAAGTGTTTCTACCAGAGACACGCGCTCCAGGTCAGCAGATTGTTTCCATGCCTTTATGGATTTGCGGATAGCACTTTGCCCTGTGACCTCAGTTCTCTGATGTGCTCGAGAAAAATCATTGATTTTCAGTTCGTCTAGGTTTTTCCTGTTGTAAGGATGGGGATGACAACTTCCAAGCTCTTTACATGTCGAAGCTGAAACCGAAAGCTCCTCCTTACTCTGTTACTGATTGAAATACTACTTCAGGGCCATCTGGCACCAGGGGCCACGCCTTGCTCATCTATTTCTGTATTTCTTGGGGGCAATGTGGTGGAGTTAATTTTTTACTGATGCTTTAGAAGCCAGGTGTGTGTTTCCATCTTGATTCCTCTGCTTATTAGTTAAGCTGTATGATGCATCAGTGATTTCTTTGTGAAAAGCAGTGTTGTCGGATAGAACTTTTCTGATGATGAAAATGTTATCTGTCCTGTCCATTACAGGAACATGTGGGCTACCGAGCACCTGAAAAGTGGCTAGTGCAAGTGAGGAAATGAATTTATTTTAATTAATTTAAATTTAAATCAGATAGCCACATGTGGCTAGTGGCTTTTGAATTGGACAGTGTAGGTCTAAGGCTTTAGAAGTGTAGACGATGGGTGATCAGATATGCTATTTTAAAATTCTCCTTGAGTAATTCAAAGTAAAAATATAGACTGATGTAATATTACATCATCTGGGAGTACGAGGCCATGTCAACAAAGCTTCTGGTTAGTAAAAGGTAGTCACAGACTGTACAGATACTTTTTATAAAAGGAGACGGTGATTTGGAATGTGTCAACTGAGTGACTAAGGTGGTTAGTCTTCTCCCCTGGGAATCCCCAGGAGGTTGTTCTCTTGCCCCAGACAAACACGTGTGCGTTCAGTGCAGATATTGGGAGGTTTGTGTGGCTTTAGGCGTGCTGCACTTTACAAAGTTTGTTTACACACGTTATATCTCCTTCTGTCTTCCAACACCATGACGATGATATTGCTGATCGCATTTTATGGGTGAGGAAATGAAGACCCCAGAGAGGATAAATGACTTTTATCACAGACACTTTGATGGTTCACAGCCTCAAACACAGAACTTTGGGGCTCTGAAACAATGCTAATTCCACTATGCCAAAATCAGTACTTACTGAACTTCACTCCAGTTCTACTTTACCTCTCTCTAACAGAACTGACGTCGGTCAGTAGTTGAAACTGAACATTAGCTACCAGGGTCCCCCCCATGGACACTTCACCTCTGGCAACCAGAGCTGGGTCCTTGTCTCAGAAACACAACATGTCGCTCCTATTTGTACCTGCTGTGCCTTCTGGTCTGATGTAAACGATGTTTCTGCAAAGGCAAATGGCAGGTGACCCTGTGTGGGAAGTCTTTGGAAGGAAGGAAGCTTTGGTAATCACACTGATGGTAGTAACAACATCCACACTGCATGTGTGTGGAGTGGGGGGGTTATCTCTCTCCCCCCCTCATCTCTGAGCGTCCTTTCTTCTACTCAGCCCCCTTCTCCTAAAGTCCAGCTCCTGGAGACAGGCAGCAGGGGCAGGGCCCTCTGTCCAATATGCTTGCCTTAAACCGCAAACTTAAAGGTTCAGGCTTATGTAGTCTCCTTTGAATGACAGCATCATTCAAAATTAACGGCTGAACAAATAACTTTTTCACCCTGCTGTATCTGTTGTCCAGGTTTCTACAGAGAGAGAGAAACTGCACTTTTAGAGTTAGTCCTGGCAGCTAATTACTAGGATGCTTTATAGCAGTGGTTCTCAAAGTTTGGTCCCTAGACCAGCAGGAACAGCATCACCTTGGGAACCTGTTTGAAATGCACATTCTCAGGCCCCACCCCAGACCGACAGAATTGGAAATTCTGGGGGTGAGATCTGAAATCTGTGTTCAGACAGGCCCTCCAGGGGATACCTACTCAAGGTGGAGAACCACTGCTTTAGAGTATGGAGGCAGTTAAATGGCATTAATTAGTCAGGATATATTATGCAAAGGTTCTTCGGGTCCACCAATCCACTGATCTAGTCAGTGTGGTTCTCAGACCAGCAGTAGCAGCAGTAGCCCTGGGAGCTTGTTAGAAATGCGGAAGCTCAGGCCTGCTGTCTCAGACCTATTGAATCAGAATATGAACATTAATAAAATTCCCAGGGAATTCCAAAACATATTCAGATTTGAGAAAAATTGCTAATCTTCACTTAAACTGAGGTTAGTTTTGTTTGAAGAGTTTAGGCATAGAGAACCAGGAAGGTAGAGAAATTTTCTTCGATCCTAAATAATTGTAGGTTTCTTTTATAACCCTATGAAAAGAAATTTTAGACAAGGGAAGGTGAAGAAATGCACTGACCTAAATGACTAAAACCCCCAGTCAGCAAAATTTTACATTTCACAGTTTCAAGGGGCCTTACTATCACTTGGCCTGGTTCTCCTGATCTCTGGCAATTCTGACACACTCTTCCCTTTGAAGGGCTTGTGGGGAAGATTTCCCAGGGAAACACTGTAGTCATGTAAATTAAGTGACAGAGGAGAGTTATCAACTCGCTCACCTAAATTGCTGGAGAATCCCTTTCTGGCATGCTGGGCTGTGAGCGAACCTTGAAACTGGAGCCCACAGACTCCCAGAGCTTTTCATTCCAGAGATACTTCTGTACAAGAAGTGAATGCTTCCTTTGTGTGCAAAGCCCTGTCAAGCAGGAAGATGAGGTTCTGAGCCTTGCTACTCAAAGTGTGCTCCACTGACCAGTAACATCACCATCATCTGAGAGCTTGTTAGTAATTCAGAATTGCAGGTCCCACCCCAGGCTGAATCAGAATCTGTATTTTCCCGAGATGCCCAGGTGATGTGTGGGCATAAAGAGTCTAAGAGCAGTCAGTTTACTCAGTATGACCACTTGCCTACATGCTATACCAAACCCAGAATAAAAACGAGACAACAGTGCAAAACTCAAAAAATTAAGGTACTGAGTATTACGAAGATTTTTTTTTTGAGCACTTATGCTAGTTGTATAGCAGAGATACGGTTTTTACTGAGACAATTGGAAGGAATTGACAAAGCCATGGTATTTGACAAATTCGTGGAGCCCATGGAAGAATGAGCAAAGCAATCTCCCCTTTAATGCTGAGAAATGAACAGTTCTAGTGTTTCTGTTAAACTCACCAGAGATACACTGATTTTGTACCAGCATCGTTTTTTAAGTTCGCCTCTTAGAACAAGTCTTTGTTACCCTGGGCTCCCTCTTGAGAAATTCGAAGCTGAATGACATCAGAATGGTGATCTCTTGAACACTGATGCTACAACTGGGAAAACCACTCCTCCTTGATTAAAAAAAAATGTGTTTCATGTTTACATTTGAGTATGGGTTAGGCCAGTGTTTTGAGACTTTACTTCATGTACATAAGGACACGTGTAGTGGAGAGCTGACTTTGACGGTACTTGCTGGGAACTGCAGAGTGCTCTGCCCTCCCAAATGGGAATGGATCACTGGAGATTGAGGTCAGTTTACACCTTTCCAAACTACTTGAACCAAAAGAGGTGGTCAGGCGTTTGGTTTTGGTTTTTCTTTATATGAGTTTCTCCCCGTATAAAGTAAGTACCAACAGATCCTAAGGCAGAATGGATGCTTATTGCTTATCATCAAGTTTGAAACCAAAATTTATCAAGGATGAGAAGTGAAGACACATCTAAAGAAATCACATGGTCATGCTGCCCGGCAAAATTATATTCAAGCAAAATAAATGAATAGGGAAGGCAGAGCGTGTTTTCCATCCTACAAGCCATCAACCAGCAACAATTTATTAAGCACCTGCTGTACATTCCACATTATACTAGTTTCTAGGAGAGATGTGGGAGTATAAGACATTGGTCTTGCCCTTGAAGAGCTTTATGATCTTAAGAGAAAGCATCGCATGACAATACAGCAAATTATAGAACAGTATCTAGTTAAGCATTAAAGAATGTGGGTACAACTGCAAGCCAGATAGATTTAAGGGAGGGAGGGAGCCATGAATTCGGGAAGGCCTCACAAAGTAGGACACATGTGAGTCTGACCTCATAGTAAGCAGCGAGTGCACTTCTAGCGGGGGAGAGCAACACAGGTAGATGTGTGAAGATGGGGGCTGTGAAAGGGGGGCCTGCAGACTCCTCTTGTATTCCTGAAGGGAAGAGGGGCTGGACACAGGCCACTCAAATGTGAGGGCTTGATATAAAACCACAAATCCGGGTGGCGTCCAGGTCCAGCTTGGAGCCATCTTTAGCACCATCCAGTGGCCAAAATGAAAATGGCAGTTACTTATCAAATTCAAGAATAACTGAACAGCTGTGCTGGGTCATTCTTGCCTGCGTCATGGCCATCTTGTTGAGTGAAGGGATGAACATCCCTTAGCAATGTGGGCCCTAAGCTCCTAGAGGTGTGTCTCTAGATGGGTGTAAGACCCTTAGTGCAGATGCTCTCAGGGTTCCACCTGTATTCTCTCCACTCACACTCACCTCTACATGTCAAGGCCGCTCACCGTGAGCACCTGCAGCTCTTTGCCTGTGGCTTTTATAAAACAACAAGAAGAAACAATTCTGGGGCTTTCCTGGTGGCGCAGTGGTTGAGAGTCCGCCTGCTAATGCAGGGGACACGGGTTCGTGCCCCGGTCCGGGAGGATCCCACATGCCACGGAGCGGCTGGGCCCATGAGCCATGGCCGCTGAGCCTGCGCGTCCGGAGCCTGTGCTCCGCAACGGGAGAGGCCACAACAGTGAGAGGCCCGCGTACCGGAAAACAACAACAACAACAAAAAAACAACAAAAACAATTCTGATTATGGGAACACATACAGCATCTGGAATTGCTAGAGATTTATTTACTGTGCCGGGCTGCAGCCGGATCAACTAATGATGGCTGGAGACTTGGGAGAAGATTATCCAGGTCCTTCACCCACAGTTGGGATAACTTGGATGGAGGTTATCCAGTGTCTCCCAGAGTTCCCCAGTGAGACTGAGCCCTGGGTGCCCACAGTGGACACTGGCTTGAGAACACTGCCGTGGCTGGCTTCCTGCTACTCCCTATTTCCTGTCCTCACTTCCTTACCGATGTTTTTGGATATCACGCGCCAAGGTAACTGCCTGCACTCAAATCCTCATCTCGACTGGACTTGAAGCCCACAAGTTAAACCTAAAGTAGAAGACCTAACAAAGGGGGTCTTTCAAAACACCGGAAACAATATTCTCAAGAGGATTTCCTGGAGAGCAAGAAGATAAATATAACTTCCCTGTCCCCTCACTGCCTTCTTTTGTTCAAAATATGACTTCGGAAGTTGAAGGCGCGACATATTATTCAGAGCTTCCCACATGAAATAACAACTGGTGTTGATTTTCCTTTTTGTTCTTGTCTTTTAAAGGTTAGAGATTACTCACCTCCCCTGCTGGTCATTAAATCAGTCTGGCAGAATACCTCGGAAGTTCTGTGGCCTTCCGGGCATGTGGCAGCAGCACAGGCAGGGCGGCAGACAGGCCTGCTTGCTGTGATGTGCTACCAAGCAGGTGACTTCAAAGGTCTGCTTCAAGCCTATCTCAGGTATCACTTGGGGCTCACACTGAGCCCCAAAGTCAGGTACCAGATGGCATATACCACAAAGTCAGAGCTGATCAGATCCCCTAGCTCCTGCGCCAAGGGATGCTGCAACCTCTCGGGTAGGAAACAGATAACTTCTTTTAGCTTACTTCTCCTTCTCTTAGTTATCACAAGAAGTCACCGGTTAAATGCTCAGCTGTTGGATGAGGTTTGTAAGTCTGGTGAATCCTGAGAAGTTCAGTCTTTGTGTTCGTTAAAAAAAAAAAAAAATCATCCTTCTCTAACTCTAATACGGCATCTGTCAAGATACTCTGAGTCATTAGAAAGGTGGGCTTCCTCTCACACTACAGCTTTATATTTAAATTTCAGTTTAAATTAGCAGTTTACCCAAAGTTTGTTCTAAATGCTTATCTACATGGGCAAGTCAAAGATTGCTCCCCAAATCTAAATGAGACAAACAGAGTGGGCATTGGAGGATACTAGTCACACAAATGACACGTGCTTAGAAGTCAGACAAACCTAGAATGATATTGAACTTGGATTATTCGGATGCACCTTCCATGAAATGCAAGGAGAATGAAACGAGATCTCACCCTCTCCTTACTTTGCTCCTAGTGTAAAAATAAAGTGCAAAAGGCAACTGGCTGGTCCAGCAGATGCACGAATGCTGCCCTTTCAGGCCTGGCCTCAATCTTTTCTAAGAGTACATGCCACCTGGATAACTCATCGAAGTGACGGGACTGCCCAAGGCATCATAGCACCTGTCACCAGACAAAGCACCCTGAGATGCGAAGAGCACATTCCAGTGTCTGCGGAGATGACCTTTAAGGTGCCTTCCAAACCCAAGGGTCTTTGATCCCCTGTCCTTTGGATGCAAGCTCTTCGTTTGTCATTTTATGTTCAGAAAGGCAAAGCAGCTGGACTAGGCAACAGAGCACGGCCTCCTGTCTCCTCGGCAGGTCACTGTTCACAGTGGGGTCTTACATACTGTCAGGAGAAGTCCGGCCTGGTGGGTGGCTGCTACAGACTGAGGGTCAGGCCTGCCAGCAGTGGGCGCTCTGACAAGTCCCAAGGGCAGCAGCAATTCAGCAGCTTTATCATTCAAGCAGTTAGACCGTATTCAGTTTCCTGGGTTCCTCTACATTGGGATTTAGACCATAAAGGACAGAGCTCTAGGAGAGCAAGATAAGTGCATCTTGGGGAAGGTTACATTGGAAAATCTGGTCTTTGGCCAATTGCCCAAGCGAGCATCTCCTCACAGCTTGTAGTATTTGTCCCCAGGCAAACTTCTATAAGATTTTTGGATGTGAACTTCTCTTTGGCATTTTTTCATTTTACATAATCAATGCAGATGAAAAAATCCTAGCAGAACAAAAAGAAATACGCACATGAACCCTTTCAAGCAGTATTTGGGCCCAGATAATTCTTTGCTGGATGGGGCTCTCCTGCACACAGAGGATGTTTAAGAGCATCCATGACCTCCACCCACTAGATGCCAGTAGCAACTCACCCCTGGTTGTGATGAGCTAAAATGTCTCCAACCATTGCTGAATGTCCCCTGCAGGGCACAGTCGCCCCTGATCGAGAACCACTGCCTTAGAGATTACTTAACAGCATTAACTTCCTGAAATTGCTCCGGTAAGGGGGTTTTGGAATACAGTATAGGAACTTCTTTATGTAAAGGACCAAAGAGTAAATATTTTAGGCTTTGAGAGTCTTAGACCATCTCTGTCTCATATTCTTCCTTGTTTTTGTTTTGTTTTGTTACAATCTTTAAAAAATGTAAAAACTCCTACGCTCAAAAGTAGGCTGGAATTTGCTGATCCTTAGACTGTAGAGAAAGACGTAATGGCGATTCCTATAATGACTGAAAGTGCTGAGACGGTATTTGGAAAAATTGGGATCTTGATCCAACTATCAGGTCTTTGTGACCCGGAGCTAGCTGTTGTGCTGCCCTTCGTGGAAAGCTTGAATTAAATAATTCCAAGTTAAATTCTATCAATCTCATTTTGCAACTTAATTCTCCTTAATATAATTAAACATGAAAAGTTTAAATAAAGTAGAAACTGAATATTTGAACAAAATGAGATTCCCCAGTAAAAGGAAGAATGTCTGCATAGTGAGTATGTGTCCTTCCCTTGGTTTGGAATAAAACAGCCTATGAGGTCCCCCCGAAAAAGAGGACGTTATGCAAAGGGGACGCCCCTATGCAACTGCAAAACTGAAAAGTGTTTTGATATGACTACAGAGGTGATCTTGGAAAAAGAGAAAGGGAGAACGGTATCTTGGATAAAGAGAAGCCTTAGAATCTGCCTATAAAGTTGTACACATAAAAATGTCATTGTGAAAATACATTTCAGAGTAGTTTCTGTGGAATTTTCTTTGCCCATCACGTAAATGTCTGAGCAAACTAGGGCACGTCCCTTGGACAGATATTTACTGAAGGCCTACTATGTGCCAGGGACTGTGTGAGTGAGGCATTGGAGTTGAATTCACCTGGACCTGGCCAGTGAACAGCACTGAAACAGGAAATCGCTGCATTCAATCATCCAGAGGTTTTTTTCCGGTAAAATAGTCTATCTTTCTGTCTTTGTATATTGCTAATTACAAGTATCTTATGCTTTACTTTGGGCACGTAGAGTTTGTGTAAGTGGATTTCCATTGACATTACGCAGCATCAGTCGAGAGAATGTCCTTATGATCCAACTGCCACTGTTAGAACAACGGTATACGGTGGGGATGAGACTTTGGTTGAATATACCTCATTTGGATACCAGAAATGTACATTTAAAATCATTCAAGTAGTTTATCATATGGGAGGCAGTAAATGATAGTGAAAAGAGCACTGGGCGGGGAGTCAAAACCCTGGGTCACAGTCCTGGTTCTGTCCTTGTCTTTTTTTCCATAGATAATTCGGTTAATTTCTAAGGCGCAGTTTTCTCATCGGTAAAATGGAATCACACCATTTCTCCTGCCTACCCTTAGGTGTTTGATGTATTTAAACATACTATATGCTTATAACTTATAAGCTGTTATAAAGGTGATATCATTATTATAAGGAATGGGCTAAATTGGTTCTTTACACAGATGGAACAAATCAGGTATTGACTTGGTCACAGCCAGATCGGTTATCAACTAAGACCTGCTTACACGTCACTTTAGGTGATCAGGAAGAGACATATCCATAAAAGCTCGGGAGGCACTACTCTGAAATTTGCTCTGAGATGAACAGCATGGATTTTTGTTAAAATACAGTAATGAGTTAAATTTAATATTCTAGTGAAATGAAGACTTTCGAAGATCAACATGTATTTAAAGGGGTTCAGAAATTAATGGTTGATCCTTTGCCAGTACCATCAGGCCCCACCTACTTTCACCCAAAATTACATCTTTGCCCTGTAGGCTTCAGAGGAAACCATTGCTAGGGAGAGTCACCCGTCTCATAGTTTGTGGTCAGATTCTAACGCTGCAGAGGTCAGAGTATGGCAGTCATGCCGCTCGCATGAATTTGAGACAGCTCCTCCAAAGCAGATCAGCTGGGGCTGTCAAGGGTGGATTAGTTTTTTCTGTGATACTCTCAATTATGTTTTTGAAAAAAACAACCTGGATTTTCATTTTTTGTCATCATCCCTTCCCAGTCTATTTTTGATCAGAAAGTAGCTGGACTTAATATTGCAAGAAGGATCGCCTTCATTGAGTAGGTACAACCCCAGAGCACCAGGAGTGAGTGACACAGCCCTGCAAGTTAACTTCCTTCACTTTTGTCGTGGGGCACGAGAAAGCCTCAAACCCTGGTTATGCATTGTCCACTTTACTTCCAGTGCGCTGTTATAAAACAGGCAGGGGCTGGCTGGTGTTGTGTACAATGTTAACTGTCAGTGCTACCCCTGATGCCAACAACAAAGTATCAGAATAACACCAGTAAGGGCAGAAACAGTGACTCTTTCACTCCTAACATCTTGTGTAAAGGACAAATCTTTCATGTCTCTAATAGAAAAAAAGAGGAAAAAAGTAAGTGCTTGTTCCCACACTTTACAGTACCATGACTACCGAGGGTCCATTTTTCTGTCCCCCAGCTCCATACCTACCAAATATAGGCGTTGGATATAAGAAGAAAAAGATGGATATATAAAATTGAAGGCAGTTCCCTCAGTTTCATGAGTCTGGGTTTTCATAAGCTCTGTGAATTCATTTTCACCAGAGACCCATCAGCTAGAAGTGAGTTCTGACCACTATGCCACTTGGTTTTGATCTTCCCCAGAAACCTAGAACACGAAAAAACATCCCATTTCTTAAAACAATTCACTCACAAGACCACCGTCCTTTAGATATGAAGGCAAAGCCAGCCTCCCTGGCTCTCCAGTCCCCACTTTCTCTTCTAATACGGTTTTCTGTCCTGAACAGATCAAAATCAAATAGGAGAGAAACAGTCCAGTTGAAAAGACATCTGATGTGCCTGTTGATGTCTCATTAACCTTGAGAGTGAACAGAACTGGTGACTGCCCGTCAGAGTGGCGTGACGGTTAGCGGGGAAAAAAACCCCCCAAAAACCAGCCAGTGGAAACATCACCTCAAAAAACAAAAAACAAAAAAAGAGAAACATCATTTAGTAGATCATCTATCAAAAGACGGGGCAGCTTTCTAAATGTCAGGACTGGCTAAATTATAGTTTCCTTAAGCCTATGATGAAACTACTACATGTTTTCTTGGGAAAGCATTTGGAGCAGTATTTATCTGTGTGTCAAAATACGGTAACTAAAGTATCGGGGGAATAAAAACCCACTTCGATGTTGGAAGCATAATCATGAAAAAAGAAGACAACTCGGGATTAATGTTACTGAGGTTCTGTGGTGAGTATGTGTGATGATGTGTGTGCCATTAAAAATACCACGAGCCACCCAATGTGGGAAGGTCCTAATTCCACTGAGTCTCTAGTCAGATTCCCCTCATTACTAATTGCTGATTGATAACATGTCAACAAATACGGGGGGAAAATTCGCTTGTCTCTAGGGGGTTACCTGTAGAGTAAAAGAGAAGGAAAGAGTCCCCCAGGTTCACTGGCTGACTCCCGATGGGATAAGTAGACTAGAAATCTAACCAGCCTCCAATCCTGGATCTGGACCAGAGACCCACACAAAACCAGCACCTTCCATCCCTCCGCCCCAGGGCTCCAGCTGGGACTGGCTCCTGTCTGCCCTCCCCAGAGGAGTACCTTAAGTAAACAAGACCCAGAATCCCCACCAGGGCTTGGATGGAACATTCTCACCTATTTCTGCTTTTCTCTCCCAAGGTCTCCACTTTTCCAACTCTAGTCCTCACTCCTCTGCTTTTCTTAGGAACTTCCTGAAAGTTATCACCATTAACCTCACTTTTTACATCAAATTCCCACCTCAGGCTGACAGCACACCCTGTTTCTTTGAGTGTCACCCTGTAACCAGCTGCTCGGTTTCCTGTGCTCTTCTCAGGGCCACACAGCCTGGCTTCTGTCCTCACCCTTCTGGCTCTGCCCCTCACCCTCACGCCCAAATACACCCAAATGAAAGTGCATCAGTCGAATCCCTCATTTCCCAAAGAACTTTTTGCATTTCAAAGGAGAGGAGCTACTGTGAAAGATGAAACAACTGCGAATTACAAACGTTCTCTCTCACCCTAGAAGTCAGAGATGGCTACCTCGCCCGGGGAAGAGGGCAGCAGGGCAGCCCCTGTCCTCTCTCCAGGACCACACTTCTTTCTGGTGGATGGGAGGCATTTTCTTTACCATCCCGTTCACAGCCCCTCCGAGCAGCCTTTTCCAAAACACTCCGGGGTCAGAGGAAGGGAGAAGAAATGAGGACAGGAGAGAGGGGTTTCTGAATCCCCCCAAGATGGTATTTTGTTTTCAAGTAGCAGGACTTTCTAGAATGTCTTCTCTAGTTCGGTTCCTTCTGGCCCAGTTACCCCAAAGCCTCCCCGCCCCCAAGACCACTGCAACCAAAACAAGCGCACCGACCACAGCACCGTAGCCGCCGCCGCCCCAACTGTTGCAGCGGCTGCCGGCGTGGCGGCGACGGCGGCCAGGGCAGGGCCGGGCCCGGACCCGGACGCTCCGCGCCCGGGAGGCTGGGAGGCTCCGGGCGGCCTTCGAGGGGCGCGCGGTGCAGCAGAGCCCCTGCGGCAGTCGCCTGGGATGGGAGAGGAGGCGCTCTCAGCCCGGACCCCCGCGCTCAGCCAGCCCAACCGCGGCAGCGGCGCCCGCAGAGGCTGCCCGTGCCCGCCCCCCTCTCACCTTTAAGATCAGGTCGGTGTGATGCTGGTCCAGCATGTTGGCTTTCTGGAAGGAGGTGACGATGACCCGGCCGTAGCGCCCAGGGGTCTGCAGGTCCGAGTAGAGCCGGTGCTTGGAGCGGTTGACCGGGAAGAGGCTGTTGACGAGGTTGCGCTCGATCTTGGCGAGGCTGTGCTGGGGCGCCAGCAGGTGCTCCACGCTCTCCTCGACCTGGTAGCGGCTGAAGCTGGCGCCGAGCAGGATGGAGATGAGCACCGGCGCCGAGGCGAAGAAGACAGGGTGACTGGCAATGAAGTGGCCGAGCCGGGAGAAACACGTCCTCAAGCCCCTGTGCAGAACCTGCCGCAGCATCCTAGAGCAGAGCGGGCGCGGGAGGAGGGCGAGGCGCACGCTCGGCGCGGGCTCGGGCGGCGGCGGCGGCGGCGGCGGCGGTGGCGGCGCCCGCGGCGGCGGCGACGGCGGCGGCGGCGGCGGAGGCGAGACCCGGTGCTCTCCCGGAGCCGCGGCACCACCATCGGGGAGTCCCGCGCCGCGCTTCGGGAGGGTCCCCTCGGGCCGGAGACACGCCCTCCTGCCCGCGGCCGCGCCGGCCCTGAGAGCCCCCCAGCTTGGCGGCCTCCGCGCCGCCCCCACCCCGCCCTACCCCGTGCGCCCTCCCCACCCCCCGCCGCCTCCCCGCCAGAGGGGCTCGGAGCGGCGGGGCAGCGTCCCGGCTCAGCGCCGGAGGTGCCCGGGGCAGCCCCCGCGGCGCGTCATGACCCCACTCACCCGACCCCCGAGGCCAACGACGGGGTGGCGCGGGGAGTGGCGGCGGCGCTATCGCGGGGAGCTTCTGCGCGCCAGCCTAGGAGCACGAGGACGGAGAATTCCAGGCTACACCCAGTCCCCTCCCCTCCCCGCACTCCCCTCCCCCGGCCCGGCCCGCCGCGCACGCTCTCCCCTCCCCTGTCCTCCTCCCGGGAGACCCAGAGATGAATAAAGAAATGGCCCCGATTTTCCAAACAAAAAGTAAAGAGTTTTCCCGGGGGGCGTCGGGCGGACCCGCTCAGAGCCGAATCCCCCCAGAGGCGGAAAGGAAGAGGCTGAAGACTGCGTGCGCCCAGGCTCTCTCGCCAGGCTCAGGTGGTGGCGCGCACTGGCTGGTGTGGAGAGGGGGTGGGGAGCGAAGACGCTCGAACGTGGAAATCACGCCTCCTCTCAAGTAAGAGCCATTTAAAATATCCCCAACATTGCAGCTTCCGCGGGACCACAGAGTCCGGTTGTGCGTCTGGGGCACGTCCACTCCAAAGGCGCCTCTGGAGAGTCTTCTCGCTCTCAATTAGGGGCACTCCAGAGTGGGTTGGACAGTTCTGCCGCGCGCCCCTCAACCTCCCCACACCGTCCCCCGGTAATAAAAGTGCTGATAATGATGGTCGGTCGGTGGAGCCGCCGGTCGCCAGGGCTCTGTTGCTCCCGGACTCCCGCCTCTCCGCACTGACGCCGCCGCCGCCTCCTCCTCCTCCTCCTTCTCCTCCTCCTCTTCCTCCTCCTCCTCCTCCTCTCTCTGTCGTCACTGGCGGGTCTGGGGGACCTGGTGCGGCGGGGCTGGAGCGGGCGCCCCTGCGGGCATAGAGTGTTTGTGAACAGCTGGTTAGGGAGTCTGTAGCGTTACTCTCCTTCTCTCCTCCACTCCGCCCTCTCCTCCTCAAATGGGCGAGTGTAGGAGCGGGGGACACCTTATCTCAGACCTGGAGAGATGTGGTCTCCGAGAGTGCCGAGCCGCAGGGGGCGCGGGGGAACCCGGGGGGCGCCGACGGCTCGGCAAAGTTGGGCGTGTGCTTGTGCGCGCCAGCCGTGAGCTAGAAGGCAGCCACTGTGGCTCCCCTCGCACACCCCCTCCAGAGAATTCCCCGAGAAGGCGGGCGCCGGCTTCGGGCCCGGGATAGACCTGCGGCGGCGGCGGGAACGGCCACGCACAGGTACAATTTAGCGCGGTTTGTTGCGCGCTCCAATCCCCGGGGTCCATCCGTTGCAACGCAGACCGAAGCGGGATCTCGGAGTCTGGGCCGCTGGGGCGCTCGGTCCGGCCAGGGGGGTGGGGACCGGGGCGCGGAGAGGGGTCCCCAGGCTTCGCGCTTTGAGCGCTCGGCCTTCCCATCCCACGCCTCCGGTCGCTCCTGCTTAGCTTTTTAGTGCCAAGGGTCAAGCGAGAGGCGGCGGTGACTGGAGGCGCGGTCCCTGGAGTGTGGCCCGCACTACTGAGCATGGGCATGCATATTAATCAAAGCTGAAGGAAGACGGGATAGGGAGAGGAAGAGAGGAGGAGAAGAGGGAGAGGGAGATGGATGGGAGACCGCGACTAAGGGGGGTATTTCCCTAACGTTCCCAGCCCAGATTCCCCAATGCCAAGCGGCCCTCCACTTCTCAAACTGAACTTGGGAACTTGCACGTCAGAAACAGGAAGTCGTGGGCCAGGAAATCCTCCTTTCTTGGTTCCTCTTCTCCCTTTCCCCACACCAGACCCTCCGTCCTATATTCCCTCAGCAACACCTGCAACTGCTGCGCTGCCCACCCCGGGGGCGCACCCGCTCAGCTCTGCCTGCGCTCCCTAGGTCCTTCTGCCCAGCCGTACTCTCGTCCACTTTCTGAGCTCCACCTCGCTGTTCCCCACACCGCTCTCTGTTTCCAAAGGCTCCCTCTGGTTCACCAGCAGCTTCCAGCCGACAGCGCTCCCCCCCCACCCCCTCAGAACTGCCGTTCCCGGGAGGGGCTCGAAATTCCCCTGCAACACTCCACTTGTGCCCTTCCCCCGTCATCTTAATTTCTGCTCGCGGAGACGCCGCTGCTCTGCAGCGCTTTGCTGATTCACGATGATCGCGGAGGGAAAAGCCTCATTGACTTGTGCCCCTGCTAGCGGCGACTCGAGCGCGAGCGGCTGCGAGGGCACACGCTTTGGGAAACCACCCACCACTGCGCAGCCGAGGTGCTAAATGGCAGGGTGGATGCCTCGCCTGGCTCTCGGCCGGGGCACTCGGAAAGAAGGACAGGGCCGGCGGAGGGAGGGGGGTACGGTGGCAGTGGGAATTACTGCGAGCACCGTTCTCTGCGGCCGAGCCGGCGGCAGCTGGTGGGTGGGCACCTCTCAGGAGGCCTAAAGTCGGTCTCTGCGCGGGGAGCAAACAAAGATGTTGCCTGTTGCTCTGGTGCCAGCGCAGCGCCAGAAGTAAGAGAAGGGAAACCAGCCGACAGGTCTGCTGGGGAGCCTTTAACATTTCGGCAAAGCTCTTTGCATTCTGAAGTCTTTGTCCCTCCAGATGGTTCCCTCCCGTCCCTAGAATTTTCGGCCTTTTACTATAAGCCTTCACGCGGGCTGAAGAGCTGGCATCCCCGCTCTCAGTGCCTGGGCTGAGTCCTAGAGCGGGACAAACGCAGCAGTGCTCACCGGGCCGGTGGGGGTGTTTTCTCCCACGAGGAAAGGGCCTTACCTTGGAGACCGAGGCATTTGCTTCTAGTCCTCCCAACTCGGTTCCTAATTGTTCTTCGGTATACTGGGGGGAACATACCCTACCGGCTTTAATTCAGACACACGGACCGGCCTGAGAGTGGGTCTTCCTGCCACTTTTTAATGCGGAAATTGTCTAAATTGAGTTGGAGTTAAGAGAAAGAGAGCGCGCGCGCAGGGAGGGCGTTGCCTCCTCCCGATTTGATTTGTCTTCTCTTTTGATTCAGACATTCAGGGGAGCATTGCCACCACCAAAGACTTGGGTTTGCATTAGGACGATGACCTTGGCTTGGGTACAGAGCTTCCATGAGTACATTTGTAAATTATTCCTTTTTCTGGTTAAAAATTAATACATATTACTTGTAGAAAATTTAGAAAATAAGAACAAGAAAAAGAAAGAGAAAGACACCTGTATTCCTGTACTTTCACCACCTTTCAAAGGTAACCTCTATTAATAATTTATTGTACACATAGACAACATAATGTAGAGGTTAAGGCTATTGGTCTATAGCCACTAAGTTAAATCCTTGCTCTACTACTTTTGTTGGGTAAGTAACTTAACCTCTTTATGCCATACTTTTCTCTCCTGGAAAATGGGAATATCGATTGTACTTACTACATAGAGTTGCCGTGAAGGTTAAATAGGTTAAAAATGTAGGGCACTTAAAACGGTGCCTGGAATATCACAAACAGTAAATGATATTTGTTACAATCCTAGTTCTCTCTGACTGAATATGTGTGTGTGTGTGTGAAAAAGAAAGTCAGTCCCTGCCAGTCCCTGCCATGCAGAAGCTGGCCTGGTATAATCTGCTGGGACTTGGGGTTGCTAGGACCTGCTCACAACGAAGCTTTGGTGTTCTCCTGTTGAGCAAAAACCATTCCCGAAACACTAATGGCAGATAAGGTCACTCTGTAACTGTGATGGATCCAGACAAAATTAGGAACACTCCATAATCATGTCTGAACACAGACAAAACAGGAACCTTGTCCAAACCACAAAAATGACCAAACATGTTCCTCCCCTGGCTAATATGAGTGACTCTTGTGGTGTGTTGAACAACAAATGACAGCTTTAGCCTTGCTCTAGTCTCTCTCCCTCCAGGTGAAGATTTAGTAAGACACAATCATAAAACTATGCCTGCTTCCCGAGAGCATCCAAACCAGAGCAAGCCCCACTGCTTTAAACCTTACCCCAAATCATTAACACGAGCCCAAATCCTATGATAAGTCTTCTCTAACACCTTCTTATTGAGACGCCCCTCAGTTCTCCATGGTGCGTGTTCTCCCTGGCTGCAATGAAAAATAAAGCCAACTTGTTCGATTATTGGCATGTTCCTGGTGGGCTTTGGCAGGAGGGCTTTGGTAGTGCGTGTACAATGTTTATACACTGCCTTTTTCTAAAATAGAGGGTTATAATAAACATTCTCTTTGATAAACATTTTTCCCATTAAATAGATTATGAACATTTTCTCATAGTCAATTCATATTGCTATAAGACATTTTAATGGCTGCGTAGAATTCTGTCATATGGCTGAAACTTCAACTTGTACCATATTGCTGGACATTTAGGTTTTTAAAATTCTTACTTTTGTAAATAGCAGTGAGATGAACAGCCTGTAGGTTAATGTCTGACTGCACCTCTATTTTCTTAGGGTCAAATATCCATTACTACATTTTAAGTGGACAGCTCCTACCTAACCAATGTCTTTCTGATTATTGTTCAGTTGGAAGGGACAAGGGCATTCCTTCACAGGGATTACACTCCTTGGTCAAATAAATGAAGTATTCCTGCTTGGGGGCAGGGGATTTCTATCATCTGTTACATTTGGAGTCCGTCTCTTGGCTCAGTATTGCTCAGAGATGCCAGAGGGATCGATCATGGTGTGGAAGGAGTGTGGACCCAAAGGAAAAGCTTATTTGGTTTGAAAAGGTTAGAAACAAGGGTATTCTCTGGTCTCACAAGTATGTCAAACCTTAGCTTTCAATAATCACACCACCATTTTCTGCCTCAGAAACAACAAACTATTTTCATTCATATATCTTAAATCTAAACTGTTCTATGTCAACCATGAAATCATTGTACGTGGTTTCATGTACAGCAGGATCATGCATAGGAAAGTTGGGTGGCTGCAATTTAGGGTGGTACGTAGCATAGTGTGTTTATCGTCACTTTATACTATCCTGATCTCAATAAGCCTGATAGATTTCTTAAGTGGTGGGTGCTTCTGCCATCCTAAAAGATGCCATCTAGGTAAGATTTCTTGGAGAATGGAAACAGATGCAGGGAAGGAGAAAGTGTAACAAGCATTTTCCTTTCAGAGTGAGGAGGGTCCCCTGGCAAACATCAGTGTTTTTTGCGGGGATGCCTCCGTAAAATATCTCCTGGGACTCAGCCCTATTTTGACCAAAAAACCGTTTTATGCAGAGCAACACTGTATTCACAGAAAGTTTACGCAAAGGGAGACTTCTGAAGATAGTTTAAACTTGCAGTTGAAGAGAGGACACGTGTGTGGCAAGTCCTAATAGGTTGCTTAAGATAAAGAGGCACGCTGCTGTGTGTAGATGATCCCCTCTGAAAAGTGTGCTGATTGGATATCTGAGTCTTTCAGGATATTCTGCCAACTCAGTAGGCTCTCAATATCATCATGAGTCTTGTAGCAAAATGATCAATCATGACATAGGGAAAAAAGTCATGCAAAATAATTTTCTTGAACAAACATAGGACTCCAGGGCTAAGAGAGGGATATTTCATGCATCGATTCAGGGAGAAACATTTTGAAAGACGCTATTTGGGTGTCTGGGCTCACCATGCCACCCGTAGGTTGAGACGGCCAGGTCCAAATTGTTGCTTGCTTTTTTTTCTCCTCAAAAGCAGAAAGCGTGGCCTTGCCCTTTCTCCATCTTTCAAAATCCTTCCGTCCTTCAAGGTTCTCTTAAAATCCTAGCTCATATATCTAATAAGCTTTCTCTGACTGCCAAAACAACATTGATTAATTTAACTTGATTGAACAATTTTATTTGAATTCTTTCAGTGAGCAAGTTTCTACTGAGGTCAACAACTGGGAGAAATTGAGTGAGGGATTCCCTGCTCTCAAGAAATTTTTAGTCTAATAGGGTTGGATAAATATACTGAGAATTAAAATAGGAACCAGAGTTAAGGGTTAGAGGAGAGGCAACAAAAAAGGCATAGATGATATCTGGTTGGTTTCCAGCCTTAGAATACCTTTAGCCTTGAGCTAGCATCTTGCTGTTCTGAGCTTCTTTGTTATCTAATGTTATAGATATCTACACGTTAATGAGATGTAAATATTATGTATCAGTTTTTGATAGGCTTTTGACCACTGGGCTGGGCTGATAGAGGCCCCCTTCTCTCTTCCCTTGGGATGGTCCTAAAGTTTTGAGCTTGGTCAAAGATGACCGCTCCTCATTCTGGGAATTCCTGAGTAATGCCACTTTCTTGAAATCTAAGTGCAACTCAGGTTTTTCATTAAGTGAAGCTGGCTTTCCTTCCACTGCATCTAAATGAGGAGAGTTTAGGTACTTTATTCACTTTCAGCACCAGGGACAGATCCATTACAACCTAGTGACTCCTCCCCTTTCCAGCCTCTATCACTTCTAAATTGGTTTTGGGGAAATTTTAGAGCTAAAGAGTTTCTTTAAACTAATATAATCAGGGAGTTGATCATTTTTTTCTAAGCCAGGTCATTTAAAATGGAAATAAGTTTAAACTGGTAGACCATTAAATCCAATATGATCATATTTAAAATTGTGCCCAATAATTTGATGCATTTGTGGTGTGTTTGTATTGAGGGGGGGCATTTAAAGGAAAATGTTAGAACAAATTCTAAACTACAATCTCGTGAATTTTAGGAGCGATTGTGCTGAAAACTCACAGGAATGATAGAAAATGAGGAAAAGAATATTCTCCTGTGTTTTATGTGCTAAGTTTAGCCTTAGGCACTTTCCCGTATCTTAGTCCATGTAATTTGCAAAATCACTCTGTGGGCTGTAAGTATTGTCAAACCCATTTTAAAGAGAGGAAATTGAGGATTAAAGAGATTAACTGTCTTGTTCAGGGTTACACTGTAATGGAAGTATAAATAGAATCCACGCCTATCTGATATCAAAATCCATGTTTTCCTGTTCAATCATTCTTTTAAGCAGAAAATTACCTGATTCCTTTTCTAAAATGCCTTGATTGAATATCATGAAGTGTAAAAAACATCATAATCAGCTTATATAATGTGCTATGAATATTATAAACAATTTCATGCTGTTTCTGTATTTACTATTCATTTAATAGTGTTGTAAAGTGTCAGTATCAATGGCCTATCCGTCAATCAGGTTTTCAGTGTTTGTATTCATTTCTGATGTTGGTATTCCTTAGAGGAGTTCTGTGGACCAACAAAAATATTGTTATGGAACCCAAAGTGTTTGTTGATCTAATCCAACCCACTCTTTTTGCAGATGGCAAAATTTCTGCAGTCCTTGTCTGGATTCTACCAAGAAAAATCCCTCAAAATGTTAAAATGGAAAACTGTCAAGTGGTTCCAAAATACATAGCAGAAAAAGCAACCAAATAGACTCTGACCTTATGCCTGTTGAAATTCTTCCATTTTTTAGTGGTTCACCAGTAGTCATTATACTGCAAAGGAAAGATTCTTTAATTCTCTTCCTTTACTTACTGTGTAAAGTGAACAGAGACCATTATAATCACCAGATCCATTGTCTTATGTATGAGCATAGGGGACATAAGAAAGCAGGGGGTTTCCTGATACAATTCTTAGCTTCGGGGCAGTCTTTCTTTGATGTTTATATATTTAATTCCTTTAAAAATTGTACTCCAGAGCATAACCTAAGAACAAAGCGCTTCATCTCTTCTGTTATTAGAACTGTGTACTTCTTGCTTTGACTTTTAAAAATGACAGAGCTACAAGGCATTCTGTTCCCCATGGCTGATAACTTCCTTCTAGTGAATGGCATTACGTTGGTGAATTAATTAATAGTAAAATCTGATTTACATGTTCACAAATATTAGAATTTTAGAAAAGTTACATCGGAGGCAGCTCCTAGGAGGGTCTAAGTGAGAGAAGGAAAAAAAAATCAAAGAATCCTTTTTCAGAAAAAGCACAAGACTTGGCATTTCTGGGGCTGCTTTGCTTCCACCTTCAGGCATCTTCTGAATATTGTAAAGGGGATTATTCTAGTTGTGGAAAAGCCTTTTCTTCCATGAGTTGAAAGGTTTAGCCTCAGGTGAATGCCATTACCTCCTGTGGTCCGCCTAGCAGCAAAAACTGAAGTAGTTTGGCTACTGGCCTAGCCATCAGCAAATATGGCCTTCCATCTAGCTCTGTCTCATCACCGTATTTCAGATTTGTCTTCATAAAAATCAGAATGATAAAGATGATGATGCTATCTCCCAGGTAAGGAGATCTTCAGGTATAAAACATGATAATGAATGTAAAGTGCTTTGAAATGACCATACCCATTATTGGGCTTGATAAGTCCGAGGCATCTTGCTAAATGTGGAGAATGAAGACGTGTGAAGACCTTGCATTTGAAGTGTCCACAGTGCAGTGGACTGGGGCCACCAAGTGAAACAACAAAATTGTGTAGTGTGGCAAGGACATTGGTGCTATGCGACCAGTGAGAAGGTTCCTCTAATCCAATCTGAAAAGCAGAGGTAGGGTTTGGAAAGGCTGTGAAGGGTATGTGTAGAGGTGCTGTCTGGTGCTCCAACCATAGCCTCTTGGCCTGCTCTAGAAGTTCACTCGAGGTAGTTCCTGTATATGCTGATGGCTTCCTGCTTCTCTCTGTCTGAGATATTCTCTGGCCACGGGGGGCAGGCTGGAAGTGCCAGAGAGCTAACAACCTTAGGAGTGGCCCTCAGTTAGTGAGGGATAGGAAAAAGAAAGAAATACCCAAATTTCTTTGCCTCTCTGTAGGACAACTCAGAGAGGTGTTTCACGCAGGCTCTCAAAGACACCACAGCAGAGCTGACCCCACGGTTGCCCATTTGTGAACACACCTTTTATTGGCTTTTCTCTCTTCTCTCTCTCCCTTCTCCACTCCCTCACTCTGCTTTCTGGAAATCCCCTCCCAAATAAACTGTTTGTGCCCACATGTTTGTTTCAGTATCTGTCTTCGGGGGAGCCCATCTGAAAACAGGAGATGACATCCAAATGGCATCTCAAAGGTTAGCAGTTAGTCAAGCCTAGTGAATTTAGTGGTATATAAATTATACCTCAGTAAATTTGTCTAAAAAAAAAAAAAGGAGTTGGCCAACCCATCATGGAGGGAAAGAATATTCCAGGCAGAGAGAATAACGTTTGAAATTATAAAGATGGCCATAGAGAGCTTAGCTTGTTTTGGTAGCTGCAGACAGTTCAAGATGGATAGACAATAACTTGGAAAAGTAGACAGGGGCCGTGTTAAAAAGGGACTTATAAGCCTAGATAGAGAGCTGGGTGTTTATTTTGAAGGCGACGGGGAGCCATTTCAAGGCTTTAAACAGGGGAGTTTATGGCCAGGTTTATGTTTTATAAAGTTACTCTAGTGGCTGTGTGGAGCGTGGATAAAGAGAGGGCAAGACTAGAGGCAAAGAAGCCAGTTAGGAGGTCATGATAACAATTAGAACAAGAAGAGATTAGGGCCTGAAGCAAGGTGGAGGCCAGTGGGATGGAGAGAAAGGGAAGGATTGATACATTTTTTGGGGGGATAGAATTGACAGGACTGAGGTGATTACAGAATGGAGCTAAGGCACTGCCTCATGGTTTCTGAAGACACAGTTTCATTGCAAAGAGCTATGCTAAACCATAGCCAACCTTAGAGATATTAGTTTATTGTTACCAATTCTACTGGAGAACAGAGCTTCTTGTCAGGGTGAGGAAGAGGAAAGATGGACTGCGTTAAGCTCTAAGCTACAGCAAATGGGGATTGAATGTAATGGTTTGGACATGAGAGTTGGACAAGAGAGGTCAGTAGCCTGGAGGAGTCCCCAATGTGGAGGCTAAAGTCAGTTAGGTCAAGTCTGTAATATGGTGATTCGTGTGGATTAATGAATGTCCTTGCTCCCTAGGGAGCTGAGTTATATCTTAAGGCCGGTTGCTTAAATGAGACAACTTCACTGGGGAGAAGGAAAAGGAGATAAATGAGGAGGAGGTGGTGGGGACAGGGGCAGTGGGAGGAAAATGAAATATATGGCCTTCATGGGTGAGATTTCCCAGAAACCTCCCTCTTTGGTTTATCTCAATTCTCTTCATCTTTATAATGCACCCCTGCGAATTTCCCCTCTGATGACCCTCTAGAACCCATCTCCGAAGGTGACCAAAAACCAGACCCTATACATAAGGCCCCCATTCCTTGGCAGAAGCTTACGTTTCTGTTAGGAAACACACACACGCATATGCCACGTGTGGGTGCTTTAATTTACACAATTAGCAATCACATTGAAGAAAACAGGCACCAGCATTTTATAGTATTAGACACTCATTCTTTCACTGTCACCTATATGGGAGCGCTGTAAATATTAGACCATTTTAATGAAATATTTTTAGTCCTATTACGAGTTATGCTGCTATTAACATTTGTGTACAAGTTTTTTGTATGGATATGTGTTTTTATTTCTCACGGCTATATACCTAGAAATGGAATAGCTGAGTCATGTGGTAACTTTACGCTTAACATTTTGAGGAACTACTGAACGGTTTTCCAAAGGGCCTGAACCATTTTACATTCGCACGGGCAATGTTTTTTGATTGTTTGCTTGTTTGTTTCAATCATATTTATGCTAGTTTTTTCTCTGCTTATTATTAGATGGTAGTTCACGAAACCTTTCAGCAGTCTCTTTCTGGATTTGTCTGTCTTTTATTTATTTATTTTTTATTGGGGTATGGTTGCTTTACAATGTTGTGCTAGCGCCTGCTGCACAGCGAAGTGAACTAGCCATAAGTATACACATGTCCCCTCCTTTTTGGATTTCCTTCCCATTTCGGTCACCACAGAGCACCGAGTAGAGTTCCCAGTGCTATATAGCAGGTCCTCATCAGTTATCTATTTTATACCAAGTGGTGTATATACATCAATCCCAGTCTCCCAGTTCATCCCACCCCCCCACCCCCTGGATTTGTCTGTCTTTTAAATTCTCCCTTTGTGATGAAAGACATTTTTTTTTACATCTCAAAATGTTACTTGAAAATCCCAGTAATATCCTAATAAAAATTCGGATAATGAGATTGTCTGGAAAATATACTTGATTGGACTAGTGTATTACTTAGATACATGTGGAAGCTCATCGTTTGGGGATTTTGAATTTCAGATTGTGATGTCCACATCTTACCAGGGATGCCCAAACCTTCCACAGAATCTCCAATTTGGGGGGATTTCTTTAAGCCATGGAACAGCAAAGATGGCAGTTGGGGCCACTAGGATGCTCTCTCAGTTTACACTCAGAATGGGAAAGAAAGGAGGGCGAGGCCAAAAGGAGATGAAAGACTCAGAGAGAGCTGTAGGAAGGCCACAAAGACATAATGTGCCAACTATCGTTTATAGCTCTGAGGGTAGCCAGAGGCGGGTAGTGCCTGAGGTACAATAGTGGGTCTGGTTTGGACCCACTTGGAAGCTTGTCAAATTCACTTTATCCCCTTTCTCTAGTTGAAACTACTCACCCCAATTTACTCCTTCCAGTTCCACCCTACATTTATCCATCCAGTCCCCGTCAATCTGGCCAGTGGCTGGTGAGGAAAATTAAGGAATGGGAAAAAGAGAACAATAAGAACATATGTATTCATGACCCTTCCCCCACTTCTGCACCTCCCTATTTATTATCAGTCCAGTAGGCATTCTGTTTAATTTGCCTTACCTGAAGTGATAACACTTTGGTCTCCATAAGCAGTAGTATCACCTAAGTCATGGTAATGAACTCCCCTATAGAACAATAAAGGTGAAATTAAGTGGTGACAGAATCCCACAGGAAGGACTAACTAATGTTATTAAGTGATACTTTCTTAGTGAAGATTCCCTCCACTGTAATATTTCATTATTAATAGTCCTTGGGAATTTAAAGAAAAGAACGACCTTTTTATGTCTCTGGCTTAGTCTCCTGGTACTCTTAAAGGAATCCAGGCTATGCTTTATGATGCCAAAACCCACCGGTCAGTCCAGTCCATATGGTAATAGAACAACAACCAACCACATGATTTGGCATTATATAGACAAAACAGCTAATTGTTTGACGGAAATAGTCACATGCAAATCGGTTATTTTGACATCATATGGGCACAGTCCAAGTAAATATTTAAACGGTAATTTAAAAATCATTAATTGGAACCATATTTGTTGATTATCTCATATATACAGGGATTTTTCTCATTTAACAGATGGCTTTGCATCAAGCCCATCTTAGAAATTAGTAAACACAGATTTTTCTAACTGTGGAAAGAAGTAAATACATAAGCAGGGGCCAGAGGCAGAAGGCAACTTAAAGATAACTGAAAATGGTGGCAGTGGTAGTTCGCTAGCGGTCGTAAGATAATGTATGGAGGAGCTGGCGCTTGGGAACTCAAATATTGGAAGCTTCAATGATTAATCTGGTGTGTTAGATTCCTGGGGTTGCCATAACAAAATACCCAAAACTGTGTGGCTTAAACAACAGAAATTTACTGTCTTACCGTTCTGGAGGCTGGAAGTCTGAGATCAAGGTGTTGGCAGGGTTGGTTCCTTCTGAGAGCTGTGTGGGAGAATCTGTTCCATGCTCCTTTCCTACCTTCTGGCAGTGTGCTGGCAACCTCTGGCATCCCTCCGTGTAGTCTCATCACGCTCACAGGGTGTTCTTCCTGGGTGTGTGTGTCTCTAAATTCCTCCTTTTTATAAGGACATCAGTTATATTGAATTAGGGGCCTGTTCTACTCTGTATGACCTTATCTTAACTAATTACATCTGCAGTGATCCTACTTCCAAATAAGGTACTAGGGGTTAGGACTTTAATATATGAATTTGGGGAAGGAGGTGGACAATTCAGCCTATCACATCTGGTATAGATTACTGTTCCAGTATAGAGGTTAATACCACCTCCACAGAGGACCAGAATTCCCCATGAGCTCTGGCGAGAGTCATCTTTTTTTTTTTTTAGTTTATATTGAGTATAGTTGCTTTACAGTGTTGTGTAAGTTTCTGCTGTACAGCAAAGTGAATCAGCTATATGTATACGTATATCCCCTCCTTTTTCGATTTCTTTCCCATTTAGGTCACCACAGAGCATTGAGTAGAGCTCCCCGTGCCATACAGTAGATTCTCATTAGTTACCTATTTTATACAGCCACTATGGAGAACAATATGGAGGTTCCTTAAAAAACTAAAAATAGGGCTTCCCTGGTGGTGCAGTGGTTGAGAGTCCACCTGCCGATGCAGGGGACACGGGTTCGTGCCCCGGTCCGGGAAGATCCCACGTGCCGCGGAGCGGCTGGGCCCGTGAGCCATGGTCGCTGAGCCTGCGCGTCCGGAGCCTGTGCTCTGCAACGGGAGAGGCCACAAGAGTGAGAGGCCCGCGTACTGCAAAAAAAAAAAAAAAAAAAAAAAAAAAACTAAACTAAACTAAAAATGAACTACCTTATGACCCAGCAATCCCACTCCTGGGCATATACTCAGAGGAAACCATAATTCCAAAGGATACGTGCACCCCAATGTTCATTGCAGCACTATTTACAATTGCCAGGACATGGAAGCAACCTAAATGTCCATTGACAGAGGAATGGATAAAGAAGATGTGGCGCATATATACAATGGAATATTACTCAGCCATAAAAAGGAACGAAATTGTGCCATTTGCAGAGATGTTGATGGACCTAGTGGATGTCATACAGAGTGAAGTAAGTCAGAAAGAGAAAACAATTATATATTAATGTATATATGAGGAGTCATCTTTTTTTTTTTTTGCGGTACGCGGGCCTCTCACAGCTGTGGCCTCTCCCGTTGCAGAGCACAGCCTCCGGATGCACAGGCTCAGCGGCCATGGCTCACGGGCCCAGCCGCTCCGCAGCATGTGGGATCTTCCCAGACCGGGGCATGAACCCGTGTCCCCTGCATCGGCAGGCGGACTCTCAACCACTGCGTCACCAGGGAAGCCCTGAGGAGCCATCTTTGGATGTTTTGGGGTAAAGATAAGGGCAAAGTAGAAATCTGCTGTCAGCTAGACACTAACAACATAAAATACTAATTTTTCACTTAATGCCCTCTTGATGCCTCCTCTCCATATTTGAGAGGACTGGGGCTAACAGTTACCTTAAGATTTGGGGTCCAAGAGAAAGTTGAACATCGGTGACTCCCATGTTTTTTGAGAGTGCTTTAGGTCTCCCCTTGGCTTGAAGATTATAATGCAAGAAAATTCCTACTTTGTATGTTTTGTATATTTTCCAGTCCAATTTGAAGTTTTGTCTCAGATGACTCTTGGGTATTTTCTTTTTTTACTTTTTATAAAATTACTCTCTCCCATAAGAGCTATTCCCCCCCCCATGAATTTTCATAATTTTAATCTAACAATTATGCTTTCAGAGTCTTCCCTTCTACTTTGTTTGAAAACAGTTTACCTGCCAACGTCCACTTCCTCAGGCAACGCCATGGCCATCTCTACCCCATCCTCACCCTTGTGTGCCTTTCTATTTGGATTCGGGAGAATCACTTGACTACCATTTCCCACCTGGAAGAAAGGGGATGGAGGTCATCCTTTTAAATATCTTAAACGTCTCGGTTAGAACCATCGTGTCTCAGTGGTCAGCCCTTGATGTGAGTGATGGATTATGCTTTGCAAGGTTATCTCTTTCCCGAGAACATCACTAGCAAAGCCCTGGTAGACTTTTCCTGAGTAGTGTCACAGGGTATTTGTATCAGTGTTAAACTGGCCTTAGAAGGCACCTTGCTCTTACCGGCGATAAACCCTCTTATCTTGATCTGCTTCATTTGAGAACTTCTTCAGAAGTGGCTCCTTTTAATTGTCGATGATTTTTGTTGCAAAGCTTTCAGTGAGAAAATAATAGAGGCTATGTATGCATGCAGGAAGAACAGTTGGAGGGTTGAGTCAAACCACCAGGCAGTTTGGTGGGAAAAAAGTTTTCCCAAGCCAAGCTTTCATCTGGCACCTCTTGGCTCAGTGTTGTATATATTTGTACATACATGTTTCATGGTTACATGCTTATATATGTGCATATACAAGCAAATCATGTTCCTTAGCTGTCAAGTAGAAGTTATTGAAGTAAAACATGGTTGTCTGTACAAATCAGTGACCAAATATCTATTATAAGCCCACCGTGTGTATCACTAGGGGTGGGTGGAAGGAGGCAGAAATCTAGATTCCTGTTCTCAGTGAGCTTGATATGTTGGTAGGGAGATGAGATTCTTCATTCATTCAACATAAATTTATTAAGCACCTAATATGTACTGTGTCCAACTTGAGAACTGATAAATGTTGTAAGATAGCATCCCTATCTAAAGGAGGTCATACTTTACTGGAGGATGTAGAGAAGGTGACAAAAACCTGGTGAGGACTTTAATAGAAGAATGCGTAAGGCATTGCAAGAGTTGGTATTAGGGGTGACTAACTCAGACAGAGAGGGTTGGGAAGGCTCACTGGATGTGGAAGATAATTAAGACCAACGCATAAGAGTGCCGTAAGTGTTCAGCACTAAATGAGTGGTGCAATGTTAGTGGCATTCAAAGATGAGGAAATCACTTCATGTTGGGGTGATGAGGGAGGACTTCATGAAGGAGAGAGGTTTGAGTGAAAATCGATGTCAAGAACTTCACGTACTTGGTCTTTCTGCAACTGTGTGCTGTGGAACCTCTTTGTAGGGCGTTGGGTGATAAGACAAACCCAAGATCTAGGATAGGTTGGAGCTAGATATAATTAACCAGAAGAGAAGGATTTGACATCGAATGTGAACCCAGTTAGTAGTGCTATCCAAGGGTTGTCACCTGTGGCATCGGTATTTGGGTAGTCTCAGCGGTTGCTAGGGAGGGGTCGGCCTCACAGCAGATGGGTTTGGGAATGGAGCAGAGTTGTTACCTTGAGTTGATGGATAGATGTCGGAAGGACAAGACTATTGTGGTGTATGAGTTAGGAATGCTTTTGTCCACAAGTTACAAGATGCAACTAAGAGTGGCTTTAACAAAAAGGGACTGATTTTTTCCTGCGTAATCCAAAATCTAGAGGTAGCCGCTGGGCTTTGGTTCAGTGGCTCAAGAACATTAGAGATGGCAACTGTGCCCTTCTCCTGGCCTTCCCTTTGTGTTTGTTGCCTTATGGTTGAAATATGATTATCGCAATTTCATTTCAGGCAGGAAAAGGGGGCAAAGTTACGTCTGTTCCTTTAATAAGGAAAGGGATATTGTCTCCAGAAGCACCCCAGCAGATTTCCCCTTATGTCTGCACGGCCAGACCTGTAGCACATGGCTACTCCTAAAATCAAGAGAGGTTGGGAAAGAGATTAGGGTTTTACGCCTGTCAGAAAAGGGAGAAGGAGGTGGGAAATGTGTGTTGGGGGGACTAAGCAGGAACTAGGGTGTACGTGTGTGTGTCTTCAGGCCTGGGCAGGGCTACCTGTACCCTGGCTGGGGTGCACGACTAGGTGCAGTACCAGTAGTGGCCTAAAGGGGGAACCAAAGAGAAGGACACTCGGCTGGGCCCCGCACAGTGCTCGTTTCTTGACCCTCGGGTGGCTCGTCTCCACCATTGTTGCTTCTGTACTGCTCCCTTGAGTCCATATCCTCGGCCTGCCCCTCAAATGTTGGTTTTCTTTTCGGTTCTGTCATTGGCCCCCTTCTTTTCTCACTCTTCCCACACCTGGAGGGGAGTCAGGAAGCTGACACCGGCAGGGCCTGACTCCTGCCAGACCTAGAAGCTGTGCCAACCATAAGCTCCCTCTGGGTAGGGTTCAGAGTTGCCAAGTCTCACATCCCAGCCAGACAGAGGGAAGTAAACTATCAGGGGCTTGAGTGTCCAATGATCCATGCCAGGCCAGTCAGTGTGAAGCCAGACTGCACTCACCCCGGGATAAGAAATCCGTTCCGTGAAGACAAGTGATTCTGTACGTTTGCATTTTCTACATGGTTTCTACCTTTCTCTCTAGTGTCTTAGCAAACTTTTCCAGAAACCCTACCTTTGTCATCTCAGAACTAAAGCAAAAGAGGAGTTGCCCACATCACACCAATGAGCCCCTCTCCCTTACATCCTGGGCCAGGAATGGGAGAAGCCAGCCTGTCCTAGCCTGCAATTCTGGTCGGCCTAGGGTGCTTAGTGAGGTAAATACCTTGGAGAGGGTAGCCAAGGACAGGGTGATTTCGAGGTGTGTATACTCAAGGGCATTCATTTAGAAGGTTGTTGGTGAGATTGGGGAATCAGAAGCTCTGGCAAAGTTGAAATGTGATGGTTTAAAACAAAGCAGCACTTTGCCCCACTGAGTGGTTTTTAATCACAGTGTTTAATTTGTTTTGCATTTCAGAGAGCATTTCATTTGCATTTCAGAGACCATCATTAAAGGTGGTCATGAATGTTTATTAAAAGGTGGCATGGCCCACAAAAGCTAACAAACACTGCTAGGGACAGTGACACAGGACAGAGTGGGGTGTGGTGTGGAGACAAATAAGATAAACTTGTCTGCACTGCAAAGTTGCCTAAGGCAAAAACTTCTCTGAAGTATCAGTGGGAGGATTTGGCCACTTTAATATAGGATCTGAGGTGGGAGCTAGGCTTTGGAAGTCTGGCAAAGCTTGTGGCATTCCTCTCAGAAAATGTTTTAAAATACATAAAATAAAATACATGTAACAAAGGAAATCAATTATATTGAAATACTGCTGTATGGGAATTCCCTGGCTGTCCAGTGGTTAGGACTCCGCGCTCTCACTGCCAAGGGCCTGGGTTCAATCCCTGGTTGGGAAACTGAGATCCCACAAGCAGTGCGGTGTGGCCAGAAAAAAAAAAAGAAATACTGCTGTCAAAATACTAAAAAAAAAACCCAGATTTGTGCTAGAGTAATATGTGTCCTGCTTTATCAACGTGGGAAATAATAAGGTCTAGCGATAGGTCTAATAACCGTTGTAATTTTGAAGTAGTGATGGGTGTTCACTGTGTTTTGAGCTCTGCAACAACCAACATGTGATATGACAACAACCTTGAATTTTATTGGTGACAAAGTCACAGGCAGTGCTAGTACTGCTGAGGTTTCCTGCCTATGTTGAGTTGAAGGAAATGCCAAATTTCAGTTAGAGAATGAAAACAAAAAGGTAAAAATTTCCCCATTCAAGTCATGGACCCCCTGGGACTTCCCTGGTGGTCCAGTGGCTAGGACTCCACGCTCCCAATGCAGGGGGCCCGGGTTCGATTCCTGGTCAGGGAACTAGATCCCACATACCTCCACTAAGATCCCGCGAGCTGTAAATAAGACCTGGCCCAGCCAAAATAAATACATAAATAAATAAATATTTTAAAAAGTCATGGACCCCCCTGAAATCTACCCATAGACCTCATGGTGGTCCACAGGTTTAGAACTTCTGACCACAAAGAGGAGAAAAGCAGGTTAATGTTGCCATTAAGGAGGGGAGACAGAAGCCCAGACACTAACCACAGGGGCAGCTTTGTCGTTTGTCCCATGCACCATCCACGCTTTCGTGAACGGCCTGGAGTAGAAGCTGTGCTCCATTTTCTGGGTCTGTTTGGACTCTTAGATAATGCCAAGTCCAGGAAATGGTGCTGTTAATGTTTTATTGGCAGTAGACATGGTTATCTTGCAGGAGATTAATGGATTTAGAGTCTGGTCCAAGCCTGTGGGGATTTCTGGGGACAGTTTGCTCCCAGCCTTCCTGCCCTGACTGAATCTGATGCCCGTTCACACAGTGTCAGCCAGTGTAACGTTTATTTGCCTCCTTCCCGAATGTGCTAAATGCAAACGAAAAGCCAACATCAAACGCAAAGGAAAGGTGCAAGATAAAGGTTTGGCTTTGGGTGGTCCCTCTTTCTGAACGTGGCACTGGGAGTCTAATCGCTGACAGACATTGCGTCCTCAGTCCGAAGGTCGCCTGAAGACTCACGTTAATCATTTTTCTCATTTTGCAAGCAGAGAATGAGGCCTGGCGATGAGTTCAACGCTGAAGAGCAGGTCGGAGTGTGATGAGTAGAATTTCCAACCAAAGAATCACAATCCTTCTGGCCACGGACACAGTTACACTTTTAAAAGCATGGCCACCAGTAAGCAAGTGGTGATTGAACGCCGGGCACTTGACCAGCAAGGTGGGGATGAGGGCCTCTTTAGCTCCGGTGGCCAGGTGAGGCCTCTCTGAAGAGGTGACAGTGGAGTTGAGAGCTAAGTGAGGAGAAGCAGAGGGAAGAAACGACATGCAGGGACACCCTGAGAGGGCAGCAAGCATCGCAGGACAGGTGGAAGGCCAGGCAGAGGGAGAGCGAGCACTGCAGCAGATGGAGCTGGAGAAATCAGTGGGCCCAGAGCTTGGAGGGCCCCGAGGTCACGGTGAGGGGTCGAGATTGTGGTCTGGATGAAATGGGAAGGCCCTGGGGTTTGAAAGGGAGCTGCCTGCTTGATCAGCACGCTCCGATTTCGATTTCTCTTTCCCACCATAGCTCACACGGTCTCCTGGGAGGGAGTCGGGCCGACTCGGTCTAGGGTTGTAGCTGCGTGGAGAGTGAGAAGTTGCTAGATCCTGGAGATACCTGAAAAGCGTAGATGATAGGACTTAACTGATGAATTAGGGACTTCCCTGGTGGTCCAGTGGTTAAGACCCCATGCTTCCACTGCAGGGGCGAGAGTTTGATCCCTGGTCGGGGAACTAAGATCCCTCATGCCGCACGCTGCAGCCAAAGATTTAAAAAAAAAAAAAAAAGAGTTAAAAAAACCTGAAGAATTAGATGAGGGGTGTGAGAGAAAGAGCGAGTATCATGGATGATGCCTCAGTAACCCGGGGAGAGGCTTCTGAGTGAGGGGAGGCTGCCCAGAGGTCTGCCAGAGCTGGCAGCACTGTCCGTGGGAAAAAGTGACTTATGGAAAGTGTGTCTTGTGTCCTCTGATACTTCCCTCCATGACCCTTCTCAATGCCACCACCTTCTCAGACTCTAATTTTCTTTTTGGCTTCTCAAGGGTCTCAACCATCCACCTCTGTCTTAGAAAGCAGTATGGGGGCAGTAGACAGATGGTAGGATTTGGAACACAAAGAGACTAGAGCTTGAATCCTGCATCTCTCCCCCCATTTACTTGTTGTGTGACCTGGGCAACTTGCTTCTCTGAGTATCAGTTGTTCTTCATCTGTGAAATGGGATGAAAAGAATTGTCTCATCAAATTAAAAAAAAAATTTTTTATTGGCCATGCGGCGAAGCTTGCAGGATCTTAATTCCCTGACCAGGGATTGAACCTGCACCCTCAGCAGTGAAAGCGCAGAGTCCTAACCACTGGACCGCCAGGGAATTCCCTTAATTTTTTTTTGATACTGAATAACACAGTGGATGAAAAATGCCCAGCCCAAAGCAGGCTGTCAGCAAATTCATCCCAACTTCAATCTACCTCTCTTGTAACCCATTTGGGCTGGGAACAGACTGGCTAGCTGTTTAGTAATACACTAAATCATGTTAAGATGTCCTGATTCTCAAAGCTGGACCCATATAAAAGAAACTGGGGAGCTCTCCAAAATACTCAGGCTCACACCCTACCTCCTAGGGGCTTTGATTTGATTTGTTGGAGGATGTCAAAGAGTCATAATTATTTTTTTTTGAATTTTATTTATTTTTTTATACAGCAGGTTCTTATTAGTCATCAATTTTATACACATCAGTGTATACATGTCAATCCCAATCTCGCAATTCATCACCCCCCCCCCCAACGGCTTTCCCTCCTTGGTGTCCATACTTTTGTTCTCTACACCTGTGTCTCAACTTCTGCCCTGCAAACCGGTTCATCTGTACCATTTTTCTAGGTTCCACATATATGTGTTAATATACGATATTTGTTTTTCTCTTTCTGACTTACTTCACTCTATATGACAGTCTCTAGATCCATCCATGTCTCTACAAATGACTCAATTCCGTTCATTTTATGGCTGAGTGGTATTCCATTGTATATATGTACCACATCTTCTTTATCCATTCGTCTGTTGATGGGCATTTAGGTTGCTTCCATGACCTGGCTACTGTAAATAGTGCTGCAATGAACATTGGGGTGCATGTCTCTTTTTGAATTATGGTTTTCTCTGGGTATATGCCCAGTAGTGGGATTGATGGATCATGTGATAATTCTATTTTTAGTTTTTTAAGGAACCTCCCTACTGTTCTCCATAGTGGCTGTATCAATTTACATTCCCAGCAACAGTGCAAGAGGGTTCCCTTTTCTCCACACCCTCTCCAGAATTTGTTATTTATAGATTTTCTGATGATGCCC
The DNA here is from genome assembly GCF_039906515.1 of Pseudorca crassidens. Lineage (NCBI taxonomy): Eukaryota > Metazoa > Chordata > Mammalia > Artiodactyla > Delphinidae > Pseudorca > Pseudorca crassidens. The sequence goes on from NC_090317.1 coordinate 114,066,314, forward strand.
ATTCTAACTGGTGTGAGGCGATACCTCATTGTAGTTTTGATTTGCATTTCTCTAATAATTAGTGATGTTGAGCAGCTTTTCATGTGCTTCTTGGCCATCTGCATGTCTTCTTTGGAGAGATGTCTATTTAGGTCTTCTACCCATTTTTGGATTGGGTTGTTTGTTTTTCTGATACTGAGCTGCATGAGCTGCTTGTAAATTTTGGAGATTATTCCTTTGTAGGCTGCTTCATTTGCAAATATTTTCTCCCATTCTGAGGGTTGTCTTTTCGTCTTGTTTGTAGTTTCCTTTGCTGTGCAAAAGCTTTTAAGTTTCATTAGGTCCCATTTGTTTCTTTTTGTTTTTATTTCCATTACCCTAGGAGGTAGATCAAAAAAGATCTTGCTGTGATTTATGTCAAACAGTGTTCTTCCTATGTTTTCCTCTAAGAGTTTTGTAGTGTCTGGTCTTACATTTAGGTCTCTAATCCATTATGAGTTTATTTTTGTGTGTGGTGTTTGGGAGTGTTCTAATTTCATTCTTTTACATGTAGGCATTAGTCCAGTTTTCCCAGCACCACTTACTGAAGAGACTGTCTCTTCTCCATTGTATATCCTTGCCTCCTTTGTCATAGATTAGTTGAGCATATGTGCGTGAGTTTATCTCTGGGCTTTCTATCCTGTTCCATTGATCTGTATTCCTGTTTTTGTGCCAGTACCATACTGTCTTGATTACTGTAGCTTTGTAGTATAGTCTGAAGTCAGGGAGTCTGATTCCTCCAGCTCCGTTTTCTCCCTCAAGACGGCTTTGGCTATTCGCGGTCTTTTGTGTCTCCATACAAATTTTAAGATTTTTTGTTCTAGTTCTATAAAAAATGCCATTGGTAATTTGATAGGGTTTTCATTGAATCTGTAGCTTGCTTTGGGTAGTATAGTCATTTTCACAATATTGATTCTTCCAATCCAAGAACATGGTATATCTCTCCGTCTGTTGGTATCATCTTTAATTTCTTTCATCAGTGTCTTATAGTTTTCTGCATACAGGTCTTTTGTCTCCCTAGGTAGGTTTATTCCTAGGTATTTTATTCTTTTTGTTGCAATGGTAAATGGGAGTGTTCCCTTAATTTCTCTTTCAGCTTTTTCATCATTAGTGTATAAGAATGCAAGAGATTTCTGGGCATTAACTTTGTATCCTGCTACTTTACCAAATTCATTGATTAGCTCTAGTAGTTTTCTGGTGGCATCTTTAGGATTCTCTATGTATAGTATCATGTCATCTGTAAACAGTGACAGTTTTACTTCTTCTTTTTCAATTTGTATTCCTTTTATTTCTTTTTCTTCTCCGACTGCCATGGCTAGGACTTCCAAAACTATGTTTAATAATGGTGGCGAGAGTGGACATCCTTGTCTTGTTCCTGATCTTAGAGGAAATGCTTTCAGTTTTTCACCATTGAGAATGATGTTTCCTGTGGGTTTGTCGAATATGGCCTTTATTGTGTAGAGTTAGGTTCCCTCAATGCCCACTTTCTGGAGAGTTTTTATCATAAATGGGTGTTGAATTTTGTCAGAAGCTTTTTCTGCATTGAGATGGTCATATGGTTTTTATTCTTCAGTTTGTTAATATGGTGTATCGCATTGATTGATTTGCGTATATTGAAGAATCCTTGCATCCCTGGGATAAATCCCACTTGATCATGGTGTATGATCCTTTTAATGTGTTGTTGGATTCTGCTTGCTAGTATTTTGTTGAGGATTTTTGCATCTATATTCATCAGTGATATTGGTCTGTAATTTTCATTTTTGTAGTATCTTTGTCTGGTTTGGTATCAGGGTAATGGTGGCCTCATAGAATGAGTTTGGGAGTGTTCCTTCCTCTACAATTTTTTGGAAGAGTTTGAGAAGGATGGGTGTTAACTCTTCTCTAAATGTTTGATAGAATTCACCTGTGAAGCCATCTGGTCCTGGACTTTTGTTTGTAGGAAGATTTTTAAAATAAATTTATTTATTTATCTATTTTTGGCTGCGTTGGGTCTTCGTTGCTACGCGTGGGCTTTCTCTAGTTGTGGCGAGCAGGGGCTACTCTTCGCTGTGGTGTGCGGGCTCCTTCTCATTGTGGTGACTTCTCTTGTCGCAGAGCACCGGCTCTAGGCCCGCATGCAGGCTCAGTAGTTGTGGCACATGGGCTTAGTTGCTCCGTGGCATGTGGGATCTTTCCGGACCAGGGCTCGAACCCGTGTCCCCTGCATTGACAGGCGGATTCTCAACCACTGAGCCACCAGGGAAGACCTGTTGGAAGATTTTTAATCACAGTTTCAATTTCATTATTTGTGATTGTTCTGTTCATATTTTCTATTTCTTCCTGGTTCAGTCTTGGAAGGTTATACCTTTGTAAGAATTTGTCCATTTCTTCCACGTTGTCCATGTTATTGGCATAGAGTTGCTTGTAGTAGTCTCTTAGGATGCTTTGTATTTCTGCAGTGTCTGTTGTAACTTCTCCTTTTTCATTTCTAATTTTATTGATTTGAGTCCTCTCCCTCTTTTTCTTGATGAGTCTGGCTAATGGTTTATCAGTTTTCTTTATCTTCTCAAAGAACCAGCTTTTAGTTTTATTGATCTTTGCTATTGTTTTCTTTGTTTCTATTTCATTTATTTCTGCTCTGATCTTTATGATTTCTTTCCTTCTACTAACTTTGGGGTTTGTTTGTTCTTCTTTCTCTAGTTCCTTTAGGTGTAAGTTTGGATTGTTTATTTGAGATTTTTCTTGTTTCTTGAGGAAGGGCTGTATTGCTATAAACTGCCCTGTTAGAACTGCTTTTGCTGCATCCCATAGGTTTTGAACTATCTTGTTTTCATTGTCATTTGTCTCTAGGTGTTTTTTCTTTAAATTTTTATTTATTTATTTATTTTTGGCTGTGTTGGGTCTTTGTTTCTGTATGAGGGCTTTCTCTAGTTGTGGCGAGCGGGGGCCACTCTTCATCGTGGTGCATGGGCCTCTCACTGTCGTGGCCTCTCGTTGCAGAGCAGAAGCTACAGACGCGCAGACTCAGTAGTTGTGGCTCACGGGCCTAGTTGCTTCGCGACATGTGGGATCTTCCCAGACCAGGGCTCGAACCCGTGTCCCCTGCATTGGCAGGCAGATTCTCAACCACTGCGCCACCAGGGAAGCCCTGTCTCTAGGTATTCTTTGATTTCCTCTTTGATTTCTTCAGTGATCTCTTGGTTATTTAGTAATGTATTGTTTAGCCTCCATGTGTTTGTGTTTCTTACGTTTTTTTCCCTGTAATTCATTTCTAATCTCATAGCGTTGTGGTCAGAAAAGATGCTTGATATGATTTCAATTTTCTTAAATTTACTGAGGCTTGATTTGTGACCCAAGATGTGATCTATCCTGGAGAATGTTCTGTGTGCACTTGAGAAGAAAGTGTAATCTGCTGGTTTTGGATGGAATGTCCTATAAATATCAATTAAATCTATCTGGTCTATTGTGTCATTTTAAAGCTTGTGTTTCCTTATTTATTTTCATTTTGGATGATCTGTCCATTGGTGTAAGTGAGGTGTTAAAGTCCCCCACTATTATTTTTTTTTTTTATAAATGAAATATTTTTTAACAATACAAAGGAAGGAACTCTTAAAGTCCCCCACTATTATTGTGTTACTGTTGATTTCCTCTTTTATAGCTGTTAGCAGTTGCCTTATGTATTGAGGTGCTCCTATGTTGGGTGCATATATATTTATAATTGTTATATCTTCTTCTTGGATTGATCCCTTGATGATTATGTAGTGTCCTTCCTTGTCTCTTGTAACATTCTTTATTTTAAAGTCTATTTTATCTAATATGAGTATTGCTCCTCCAGCTTTCTTTTGATTTCCATTTGCATGGAATAGCTTTTTCCATCTCCTCACTTTCGGTCTGTATGTATCCCTAGGTCTGACGTAGGTCTCTTATAGACAGCATATATATGGGTCTTGTTTTTGTATCCATTCAGCAAGCCTGTGTCTTTTGGTTGGAGCATTTAATCCATTCACGTTTAAGGTAATTATCAACATGTATGTTCCTATGACCATTTTCTTAATTGTTTTGGGTTTGTTTTTGTAGGTCCTTTTCTTCTCTTGTGTTTCCCACTTAGAGAAGTTCCTTTAGCATTTGTTGTAGAGCAGGTTTGGCGGTGCTCAATTCTCTTAGCTTTTGCTTGTCTGTAAAGCTTTTGATTTCTCCATTGAATCTGAATGAAATCCTTGCTGGGTAGAGTAATCTTGGTTGTAGGTTCTTCCCTTTCATCACTTTAAGTATATTATGACACTCCCTTCTGGCTTGTAGCGTTTCTGCTGAGAAATCAGCTGTTAACCTTATGGGAGTTCCCTTGTATGTTATTTGTCATTTTTCCCTTGCTGCTTTCAATAATTTTTCTTTGTCTTTAATTTTTGCCAGTTTGATTACTATGTGTCTCGGTGTGTTTCTCCTTGGGTTTATCTTATACGGGACTTGCTGCGCTTCCTGGACTTGGGTGGCTATTTCCTTTCCCATATTATGGTAGTTTTTGACCATAATGTTTTCAAGTATTTTCTCGGGTCCTTTCTCTCTCTCTTCTCCTTTTGGGACCCCTATAATGTGAATGTTGTTGCGTTTAATGTTGTTCCAGAGGTCTCTTAGGCTGTCTTCATTTCTTTTCATTCTTTTTTCTTTATTCTGTTCCGCAGAAGTGAATTCCAACATTCTGTCTTCCAAGTCACTTATCCGTGTTTCTGCCTCAGTTATTCTGCTATTGATTCCTTCTAGTGTAGTTTTCATTTCAGTTATTGTATTGTTCATGTCTGTTTGTTTGTTCTTTAATTCTTCTAGGTCTTTGTTAAACATTTCTTGCATCTTCTCGATCTTTGCCTCCATTCTTTTTCTGAGGTCCAGGATCATCTTCACTATCATTATTCTGAATTCTTTTTCTGGAAGGTTGCCTATCTCCACTTCATTCAGTTGTTTTTCTGGGGTTTTATCTTGTTCCTTCATCTGATACATAGCCCTCTGCCTTTTCATCTTGTCTATCTTTCTGTGAATGTGGTTTTTGTTCCACAGGTTGCAGGACTGTAGTTCTTCTTGCTTCTGCTGTCTGCCCTTTGGTGGATGAGGCTGTCTTAAGAGGCTTGTGCAAGTGGGACTGGTGGTGGGTAAAGCTGGGTGTTGCTCTGGTGGGAAAAGCTCAGTAAATCTTTAATCCACTTGTCTGCTGATTGGTGGGGCTGGGTTCCCTCCCTGTTGGTTGTTTGGCCTGAGGCAACCCAACACTGGAGCCTACCTGGCGCTTGGTGGGGATAATGGAAGACTCTGGGAGGGCTCATGCCAAAGAGTACTTCCCAGAACTTCTGCTAACAGTGTTCTTGTCCCCACCGTGAGCCACAGCCATCCCCCGCCTCTGCAGGAGACCCTCCAACACTAGCAGGTAGGTCTGGTTCAGTCTCCTGTGGGGTCACTGCTCCTTCCCCCTGGGTCCTGATGCGCACACTACTTTGTGTGTGCCCTCCAAGAGTGGAGTCTCTGTTTCCCCCAGTCCTGTCGAAGTCCTGCAATCAAATCCCGCTAGCCTTCAAAGTCTGATTCTCTAGGAATTCCTCTGCCTGTTGCCAGGTCCCCAGGTTGGGAAGCCTGACGTGGGGCTCAGAACCTTCACTCCAGTGGGTGGACTTCTGTGGTATAAGTGTTCTCCAGTTTGTGAGTCACCCACCCAGCAGTTATGGGATTTGATTTTATTGTGATTGCACCCCTCTTACCATCTCATTGTGGCTTCTCCTTTGTCTTTGGATGTGGGGTATCTTTTTTGGTGAGTTCAGTATCTTCCCGTTGATGATTGTTCGGCAGTTAGTTGTGATTCTGGTGCTCTCGCAAGAGGGAGTGAGTGCACGTCCTTCTACTCTGCCATCTTCAAGAGTCATTATTTTTAAAAGCTCCCCAGGTAGTTATAATGAGCAGCTAGGTTTGAGATCCCCTGTTAAATTGGTAGACAATTTTAATTTAATTAATGACCATCAAGTAGGCACTAGCATTTCTAGAAAAATATTGGGGGTTGTAAAGATTTACTCCAAGATGGAGTTACTTGAAGAGCTGAGGGCCTTTCTATTTAAAGAAAAGAGTCCTTCAATAACTAATATTTACTGCGTACTTACTATGTGTCAGACAGTGTTCTAAATTCCCTTTCTCTCCCTCTCTCTCCCTCCCTTCCTTTCTCTCTCTCTCTCTGTCTCTCTCTCTCTGTCTCTCTCTCTCTGTCTCTCTCTGTCTCTCTCTCTCTCTCTTTCCCTCTCTGTCATCTACCTGTTTCACTACTATGGCTCTGTGGCTGACATTGGCGAGGACCCCTTCCTAGACCTTGAATTCCTCTATGTGGAGCTCCCATTTAAGACCTCTTCAGCAGCTTCCTGTAGGACTTAGGTTGAAGAGCAAACTTTAGTAAGGTTGTTCTCTCTCTCTCTCTCTCCTCACCTTAACTGCATTGGGTTTCTTTCTCTTCATTAAAAATCCCATCTTCCCTGCCCCCTCAGGACCTTCACACATGCTATTTTCTCTAGCCTGCTTCCTTTACATCCCCTTTGCCTTGAAATTCTGACTTCTGATATTGTTTAGATACACCTTTTGTAGGTAGCTACCTGTTTTCCTGCTTGTCTAATATGTGTCTTCCACACTCTACTGTAAGGTCTGCAAAGGCAGGGACACGTCCCTTTTGCTGGCCATTGAATCCCCAGTACCTTGCCCAGCACGAGAGTATTTGTTGAGTAAGTGCAATGGTGAATGTGTCTTCCCTAAGTGTTAGACTCAATCAGGAGTGGACTATGGGTGCGGACGGATTCCAGCGCCAGCCTCCCAGAGGACTCCAAGTGACGGTCCTCTTCCAACATGAGTCCTTGCTGCTAAATCCAGTCAAGTGGTTACTCTCGGCCACCCTTCCTTATGACCTCAATGCACTTTTCTGTTATCTGGCCGTGGTCAGGGCCATGAAGTGGCTTCAATCATGTTGAACCTCACACAGAAATGGTTGGAATCTTAAGCTGTTCTTTCCAAGAGACTCCTCTGCTTCTATGTTAATTCCTAGCTGTGAATTGATCCATGGGCTGAGGAGTGGGGACCATTTGTCCAGCAGTATCACCAGTGTCTTTGCTAGGGTGCCTGACTCAACTCTGCCGGTCCAGGCCCTGATTTAGTCAAGGTGTTTCATTATCGAAGGCTTTACTGGCCTATTGGTCAAAAGAGAGGTTATACTGATAGCAATATATAATATGGTTTTGGTGCCTGCCCATACCTCCTATGGGGGAATGTGTGGTGTATTTAGAAAACAGAGCTCTAAAGTCATTTTTATTCCCCCATTCCCAAGTATGAGACCTTTCATTGTTCAAGTCTGTGGGGCAGAAAGACCCATACATATCACTGAGAACATTTGCTGAGTGATTTTAGCAGAGGGTCCCCCATAAGCAGACCTCGAGACAAGATAGGGATGCAAGTAGTTTATTTGGGAGCCATCCCAGAAAGCACTGGTAGGAAAGGGGCAGAGTGAGACGTGGAAGGGCAGGAAGCCAATAGAGACAAGCTCACGAGAGCCTTACTGTTGTGGGTGACTGACCGTCAGTTCTGTCATGGGCTTCTGCAAGACAGTGTACAACATGCCTCAGAGTTGTTCCACCCCAGGGGTAAGGAAGCTGGGGTGTGTATCCACCCACTCCCATCCTTCATTGTTGACAGCCACTGGGGGCAGCATTAACTCCTAGCCCTTCAGGCCTTCCCCATGCGTGGACAGAGCATGCTTCCATGGCTAGAGTGGCCTTTCAGGCAGGGGGCCACAGGGACTTGCCTTGAAAGCCAAAGGCATGTAAGAGAATAATGGATGACAAGAGGACGTGGGCAGGGTGCCAACAGCCTCTCATATCTGCTATACTGAGGATCTCTCTGTGTGTCATGTTGCGAGGAGTGGCAAAAATAAAAGTTAAATATTTTTCTGGAGGCTCATGGGTTCAAACTGATGATAATTCAGGCAGATATATAGAACATATCATATAGAGTAAATGTTCAGGACATATGCCTATCTTCAGCAAATACAAACAAGTAGATGAATTAAGAAGGAATGTACCCTGAATGCAAATTGAGTCAGCACTAGCTCCCTTCCCTTCTATAGGTAAACTTGCAGGATTTGGGTTGGGGGCAGATTTAAGGAATATCAGAGACATCACAAGACCATTGCCAGAAAAATGTGCATCCTTACATTTATATACTTTCCATACAGCTTTCCAGCAATGAACAGGGAAAGTATGAGTGGATTTAAACGGATACATTTATCAAAAAATATTTTTTCTTCCTGTTTGCTGCAAGTTTAAGAGCTGTCACACTGAATGTAAGTTGTCCTATAAATTAGGGGTTAGCCCTACTTGAAAGGCATATAATGTAGAAGAGCTGAGAAGAATACTGGTAAATAATGGAGAAAATATTGATGTGCAGAGCTCTAGATGTGTGAAGATGTGGGTCGTGTGTGGTGGAGGCTAGGTGGGCGTAAAGACTAGAATTGAAGATGAGCCAGCAGCTAGCCTAAGAGATTGGTAAATACAATAGAACTATTGTGAAACATTTGTCTTATCCTCTGTTTCCTTCCTGTGATTTCATGTGTTTCCCACCTTCCCCCCCCCCCCGTCCAGCCGAAAGATAAACCGAATCAGGGGCTGTTAACTCAAAAAATTATTTATCAGGGTTAAGACCTTATCCTGCCACACAAATGTCAGCTGGAAGTGTAAGAAAAAAAATACATATTTGCTTTGGCTGCCTTGTATTTTGCTTTGGGTTTGACTGAAAACCATTAGCATTTTTTCCCAGCTCCCCCCACTGCCTCTAAATCACTGAGCCAAGACTGGTTTTATTTTCTTGAGGTCATATTAGCTCTGGGCATGAGGGGCTCAGTGACGCTCAGAAAGGGAAGCTAAATGCTGCAGTCAACGTCTGCCAGAGTTCAGTTTTAAAGTATTCATCTCGATGCATTGCATTAATAATTTCTAGAAGTGATCTTTTTTAAAACCAAAGTTATTTATTCAGGGAATCATCCTCCTACATTTCTTGAAATATTTGTTGGTTAATATTTAATCAAAATACAACACAACCAAAACACTAGAGAAATAAAGATACCCTACAGATATAACAACATTATTATGGCATTCATGTGTAAAAACCAATACTAAAGAGTTTCCAGTTTTCTAAATGAGTTTTTAGCTTGAATTTGTTTCTGGGCTATGATCTCTGCTGGGGTGGAAGATGTTTAGTCCGGTTTTGAAAGTACATTTGCTGGTGAGGTTGTTCAATGTCATGGGTTGGGAACCTTTTCCTAAGCCCTGGGCTAAGGTTCTGTTTACTTGGCTCCTGTGTGGGCTGACTGCATCCTCATGCCAGAGTATAGGCACAATTACATGTGTGGCCTCTAATTCTTGTGAGGGTTGGTAGCTCGTGTGCCCCTCCCATGACTGGCTGGGGAGAGCAGCCTTTGGAATGAATAGTGACAGAAGTATGGTCGTATATGGTCTAACATCATTACAGATCACCACTATTGACACCTGTGTGGTAGGTGGATTGACCGATGGGGTTAATGGGTAAAGGAACTCCTTGAAGACTCCCATAGATCTCTTCCATTTCAGCTACCTTTAGATGCACACAGTATGCCCTTGTAAGACGGCCCAGAAACCACATTACAGTTAAAGGAGGAAGAATGGCAGAAAGAATAATGGTGGGGAATGGCAATATTATCAGAATCACCTCTACAGCTTCCAAAAATAACGTATTGATCCTTTCCCCAATCCCTCACCAGCAATGGAAAACTCCCCTTTCTTTCTTCATTGACAGGCGCTGCCTTGGTGAGAATATCAATTAGGATCTAGTCAAGAAAAAAAGAAACTACACTAGGAATTTAAATGGAAGGGATTTAATACAGGAATTGGTTACACGGGTGTTGGAAGGCTAGCGAACAAAAGGAGAAGCCTAGGGAGGCCCTAGATGAACAGCTGTAGGAGCTGTTCCCACCCTGGGCTGAGAGGACAAGAGGGACAAGGGGTGTCTTAGAGCCCAGGGGCTTGGAAAAGGAGCAGGTTGTGACTGGTGCCTGGACCTCCGTGGAGCAGATGCCCTGCTGCTGGTACTGGGGCCAATAAGGGGGTAATCCAGTGGGTGCTCTGATGGCCTAGGTAGCATGGCCCAGGGAGGGAGGGAGCACAGATGACTGATCCTCCAGCCGCTCCTGGCACCTCTCAGGGTGCAGGGTGAGGCTGCTGTCGGAGTGATGCTGACAGAGACTGGGAAAGAAGTAGGAAGTCCCCTTTCCCCTCCTCCCACGTTCCAGCTTTCTCTAGGAGCTCCTCCACGTTCAGTCTCCCACCGGGAAAACTGGACAGGAAGCCAGCTAGCAAGGGTGCTGGGAAATTGTGGCTTGCAGAGTTCCAGCTCCAGGCTCACAGAAAGGTGATCTTAGAGCTGAGAGGTAATAGGTAAAGGACAGTCACAGTGACCCTCTATCACCAGTACAAGTGGGCCTTTGTCCTTGACCCTGGTCTCTGCTTTCCATTCCCTCCCTCTGTCCTGGCCATGAATAACTCCCCAGCCTGGCTTGTCCCTTGCTTGGTTCCCCTGGAAGGATGTTGCACAACATGAAGATGCGAGGGGCTTTGGTTTCTATTTCATGTCAGCAGTATTTTCTCCACTCCTGCACTTCCGGAGGACCTGGCGAAGCTTTGGATGTTTAATTGAATGCAATAATATCAATTGGATTTGATTTTAAAATATACCATTAATTTGAACAAGATTCAAGAATATTGAGGCTTGAGAGAGACCAGGAATGAAAACAAACACATCAGAAAAGTTCAACGCAAGCAATTGATGAATGCATCTCCCTCATAATCCCTTATAAAGTACTTTGCTGTTTACAAGGCAAAACATTCTTATTCTGATGAATTTGAGAGATTTAATAAGGTCTTAAAATTGTCCTGGTTCACTTTTAAATGAACCAGCAAGCTGTAAGGTTCCCTTTGATCCATGTATGCAAATTGATCTTTGAGGCTGATGCAGGTGACAATGGAATTTTCCAACTGCACAGCAGTATATGCTTAATTATACATGGTCGTGTTAGAGACACCCATTTTTCATGGAATTATGAAGGTTTCATAACTTTGGCAAAGTCATTTAGTGAAAGCAGGGCTGAGATTGTGGCACTGATATTCTAAGTAACATCTCTAGTCATCAGTGGTTGGGCTTTATGGGGGTTTGAAATTTGTGATAAATAACTCCTTTTATGTCTGAGGGTATGTGCTTTATTAAAAACATTTTCTATTTGTCAGTGAAAGTTTTTGAGAAGATAAGCTGGCTCAGTGGCTGATGTCATAAGGTACCTTCCAACAATTAGCATGCTTTACTTTAGGAAATATTTGGGGAAGGAAGGAAAGAAGTAGAGAAAAAGTTTATGGGGAGAAGGATAAGTATTTAGGTTGATTATATGTTTAAACAATTACTTTGTGAAGTGCTGGAGCTGATAGACTCTTTTTTTGTGTGTCTGGAACTCATGGGCATTGATTTCATATCAAGGAAATTGGAACCAATGCCTAAATAAGATCACTCCACGCTCTAATTTTTTAGGTTTATGCCCTGAGTTCCCTCAATCGATATGATTTTTGGAGTGTTTACTCATCTTTCCTTATCCCCTGTCCTGGGCACATATCTTTCTTCAGTATTCTCTTGAATCTGCAAAGACTGTCACTTTTCTGCTGGTCTGGCAAGCATCATGCTTTTTTTTTTTCTATTTTAATTGGATTTTCTCAGAATGATGGAAACAATGGTGGCACATGGTTTGGGGTCAGGGTATTCCTCCATTCACTTCAAATTGTCTCAGTACCACAGACTTCCTTGTATATGAATTAGGCACTTCTGAAAACAGGATGCAGTCTTCGAGACCTACAGCTATGCTTAATTATAATACCTTATATTTGCATAACGTTTTAAAGTGCATTGTCTCCTATAAGGGCTCTTAACTCATTATATTTTAATTGTATTGTTTACAGGTCTGTCTCTCTGAAGGCCAGAAATATATGTATTTCTCATGTGGCAGGCCCGGTGCCTGGCATATAATTAGTGCTTTAATAACCATGTGTTGAATACGGGGAACATTTTCTACTAGTTTTACTCACAACATTGTCACGAGGATTAGATGAATCATTAGATGGAAAAACCCTGATCACTGAGCCTGGTACATAGATGGCTCTAAGTAAATGTTTTGGAATTAAGTAACAACGTTGTGATACAGACAGCATACTTGAAAGGGGTGGAGCCCTGGGATGCAAGTCCTCAGCTTCTTAAAGTGAGAAATTTTCCATCCTACCCACAGATTCTCACATAGACCCATAGCCAGAAGAGCTGAGAAAGGCTATTCCTTTGGTTCTGTAAATAAATTCAATGATTTACTTGAACGAATATATCTATATGAGACCATATGACATATGCATGACAACAGAAGGGGGGCAATGGTGAAAGGATTTCAAAATAATGGAGAATCCCTCAAAGCACTTATTCCTCCTAGAAATGCAGGATAAGATAAGGGTAACAGATTTACCTTTATTGTTAACTTTTGATTATAGTCGTAGCAGACTGCAGTGGAGTCTGTGTGGGTGGATGTTTAATGATCAGTTTTTGACTGTAAGCTCTAGCAGGCCAGCTTCTATCATGATCAGCACTGTTTCCTTAGCGCCTAGCACAGTGCCTGGAATATGGTAGGTACTGTCGTAGACTGCGTTCGTGGGCTCAGTTCTTCACTCCTCCCGTATCCATATCCTTTGCCATCTGACTGTGCAGTTTGTCCCATTGAAGAGGAGGAATCTATTTTCCTGCCTCTTGGCTTTGAGTTTGGCTATGTGACTCGCTTTGGCCGATGGAATATTCGTGGGTCAAAGGCTTGGAGGGCCAACCAAAAGCTTGGAAAATACTTGAAAATGAGCCTTATCTTCCTGTACCTCTACTATTGCCATGAGAGGTACATGCCTGGGCTCACTGTCCGGCCCCGGGAGGAGGAGGATGAGAGACATGGAGAAGAGCTGTACCACCACAGCCAAGTCCCAGCCAGGGCAGCCAGTCCATAGCTGAGACCCGCAGAATTGACCAGGGGAACCCATCCTGAATTATCTGCCCCTCAACCAACACATAAATTTGTGAGAGTATAATGACTATTGTTTAAAGCCACTTAGTTTGGGGTGTTTTTTGTAGTTTTTTTGTGGCAATGGCTAACTGATTCGTTGAAAGAATAAATGTATAAGTGATATTGCATGGCCACCTTTTCTTAGGTACTTACTTTTATCTAGCATCACTCCTCAGAAGAAGCTTTCAGGCACTGAAACATGGAAGAAAGTGCCCAGAACTGTGAATTAGGAGGTCCAGGTTTTAATAGTGGCTCTGCCAACTATGAGTGGCTTCACTGAGACAAATCTGTAAAGTGAGGATAATTGTACCAAATACTTGGCAATTTCATAGGGAGGGTATGAAGATGGAAAGAGATGGTAGACTTTGAAAAACTGAATGTCGTCTACTACTATTGTTACTAGGTTTTATCATAATGACCAATATATCTGACCTCATCAGAGAATGAGATATTTCACAAAAGAACATTTTTCGGAAAATATAAGTTTACATGTGTAAATGCCATTACATTTATTTTTACTTTTCGTAGCCTTCTTAAACATAGTATTTTGACATGATCATTACTTCTTCCTAATGACCTGGGATTATAATTTTTAGCAGCAATAGTTTTGTCACTTCATCAACTCCATTGTAAAATAGGGAAGGGTCTAAGGTGACTTCCAGCAACCTCCAGTGTCCTTTCTTGTTCTAGTATTGTAATATATTTAGGGGCTGTTGAAGCATGGAGGACTCAGATGGTCCATTCACTGAATGTCCGCCCTCACCCTACTGCTCTGCTTGGACACTTCTACTTCTGCCTGCTCTGCTGATCTCTTGTTCCTTGCCACTGGTAGACTTTCTTTAGCTCTCAATGAGTTCTGTATCTAATCCATTGCTGTTTTTCACACATATGGTTATCTGGAGGAGACCAGTGGTATCTGTACATATTTCTAATATTATTAATTTCAAAGCTCTTTGGGGCATCTGTGGTACCCAAATGTCCTTTAAACTAATTTTGAGGTCCCCTGGGTTACAACTGCCTGAGGCTGCTGCAAGTCGGACCTCTGAGTAGGCGAGGTTTTCTTGAACTGTTGGCCTCCCATCCACAGCTGTGTGTTAGTATAGTCTTGAGTGTGTACTCAATTCATCTATCTCCCTTCACTCCACATTGCTTTATATGCTTTGTAGGGGAAACAAAGCCAACTTTTCAGATGCCTACTTTGCGTCCCTTCTTCCTATCTCCTATTCTGCCTTCAGATGGAGGGCAATATTTTACATCCCACCTCATGGCGATAAACGTGGACACGTTGATCATGGTGAGGCACTTCTAATGTGTGGTCCAATGAAGGTTCTCTCGCATCAGTTATATCACATGGTGTAGTGGAAAGAATACAAACATAGATTCAGATAGACATGGACTCATATATTGACTTTGCCACCTGTTAGCCGTTCCATCTTTCCAGGTGTGCGATGAAAAACCTCTAAGTTGTAGTTTTTCCATCAGTAAAATGAGGTTAATCATAGTTCCTACTTTTTGTCCTGTTTTGAGGTTTAAACGAGGTTTAAGAAAGTAAGAAAGTGTATCACAGTGACGGGCAGATATAAGAATTTAATAAATGGTATCATCGTTCATCTCATTATTAATATATATTAATTGTAGAAATTTGTAAGATATGCAACAGCATAAAGAAAACTTAAAAATAACAGAATTCTACCACTTACAGAACTATTGTTAATATATAGACTTAGGTATATTGTGCGTGTATGTGTACGTGGGAGGGGTGTGTTTGCCTGTCCCACTCCATGTTACTCTATAAAATGGGCATTTCCCAAAGAAACTCTGATTAGAACCTCAGACTTTGGACCTCATTTGGGGTTTCCCAGACATGATTTTGGAGGAAAGTATTGACACATTTTTTAAGCAAGTATCTTCCCAAAGGACTGGAGGGAAGGTTCATAGTAAAATTATATACAGCAATTAAAAGCCTCATTTCTTCTAAATAATTTAGCTCAGTTCAATGACATTTTCTAAGCACGTGCTACATGGAATACACGTAGCCATTTCTACGTTTATCCTAGATAAAACATCAAGAGTAAAAATGCTCTAAATTTGCTTTTTGCAGGGCTGTATGTCCAAAGGTTAGTAATTTTCCTGGATGGGATGGTATAAATTATCTGTAAGGAATAGTTAGGCTTTTTGATAAGGGACTGCCATTTTTCCCTCAGAGATACCCCACAGAACAGGCAGCCAGAAATCAAGTTAAATGCTCCAAAATGTCAAAGCTTCAGTTGAGAAAGAAATCATTTTAGAGTCATGGTGTGAAGTGCAAAGTAGGCTTTCCATGAAATTTTGACTCACATCTGAGAACAAAAGGCACCAAGTCCCCTGCGTTTTGAGTTCAGGGAATTGCCAGTCTGTAGGAACAGTCACCTCCCTCCGGAGCCGGCCTGCTGAGAGGCCCCGTTTCAGCAGAACACGCACCAACATTCCTTCCCTATTTGCTTGCTTCCTCCTCCATCAGGTAAAATATGGCTGTAGGGTGGGAAGCCATCTTTGGTGTGTGGGGGGGATAGAGATTCATGGAGTGGCGACCATCCCCTCCCCCTCCTCTTCCTGGGGGACATGTAACTTACCTACTCCTTCCACCAGATTGAGCCACACAACCTCCTCACCCCAAATCTGACAGTAAGATTATCTCCTGGACCAAGATTGCTGAGCCACCAAGCCAGAAGGGTGCTTCATTGCTCTGGGGCACAGGGTAATGGTAAGGGTGAAATGTCAGAACTGGGAGGTGCAGTGCCAGGTGCAGCCAGCATTCCCACCCTTTGGTGTGACAAGAATGTGCGACTTCCCTGTGTCTGAGTGGGTGCCATGGGAGATGGCTAGCATGTAAACTCTCCTGTTGGTATCCTCCAGCAGGGCTGCCAGCTTAGCGAGGAAGTCGCATCAGCAAGTCACCATGGGGAAGTCACCAGGGAGGGGTGAGAAAGAGGCCAACTTCAGCTGGATCTTCCCTCCCTGATAATAAAATGAATGTAAACAAACTAGATGAGAATTTTTAGGTTGGAGAATTGATAGTTTTTTAAAATAGGAACTTTAAAATTGAATCAGTAAATACTGATGTGTGCATAGGTGTATATATACATATACGTAAAGTTCATACATTTTATCACTGCTCGACCTATTAATTTAAAATGCACCTTGGATGGTATTTAACATGAGTCTACATAGAATTTTTGAAGAACTCAAAAATACCTGCTGGGAAAATCTGTACTAGGCTCAAATATATTTCGTGAGAGAAGTCCTCAAGAGGAAAGTGCAAAAGAAATTAGAATAACCAAAGTCTTTAAGAGAAAGGCAATGTCATAAATAGAGATACCACAAAATCTTTTCCTCGACTCCCTACTTCCGATTGGCATTTCCCTTTTCTTTACTGCTCTGTCAGTGATTTATTTGAGGCTGAGGGCAGATGCCTGGATGACTTGCAATGCCTACCTAATGCCACGGTGATAGGGATCAATGATTTGCTCTAAGAAGTAGTAAAATGCATCATCTCTATTGAACAAATGATATTTCTAAAAATATTTTGCCAAGCATAGGAGTAAAACTTGAGATTTACTGTCAGGAAAGAAACCTTAGAAAGTTAATCCATCTGCCTCATGACACGACTGGCATTTCTCTCAGTCAAACTTTATCTGTTGTCCCCATTGAAAGGAAACAGGTGCCTCCAAAAGATGTTCATTTCTAAACAGTCTTCTTTGGAGGAAGAAGAATTCTGCTCAGTACAGTGCATTTTGCTGTATCACTCCTTTTCAGTATGAAATTGAGGACAAGAGACTCCTAAGACCAATATGAAGCAAAACAATTTTTATATGTAATTACATACCAAAAGCTAAGTGGCTCAAAGAAGTCCTTTATGTTTAATTCTTGATTTTTTACTCTTTCTCTAATTACAAGATGAACTGTATGGTCCGTGCAAAAAACTTGGAAAACCCAAATGAACACAAATCAGAAAGCAATCACACCACCCAAAGACAACCTTCTCATCTGTATTCATTTAGTATATTTTTCTATAGTTCTGCTTTAGTTAAAACATTTACAGGCCATGGATTTCAAACCAGAAGCTGGAAACCTGGAAACTTGATACTACTGGATGAGAGAATGGGGCATAATGACAATGATAAGAGAAACAAAAATTTAAAGAAATGAATCTGTAGAAGTGTGATGAGTGTATTTAAAAAATATTGCAAGTTAAATTTTGTTAGAGATAATTGATACTTTTGCTCTTCTGATAAGATACATCCATATTTTACAAATAAAATACATTATAATGCATCTAACATACATATACAGTAGTATATAATTAGTGAGTAGGGCTGTGGTAGTCCAGGGAACATTAGCAAGTTGGGAAATTACAATTTTACAAATGCTACACTTGGAATATAGAAAGAAATAGTCAAGGTAGGAAAAACTGAAATCACACCGAAAAATGTCTCCTGATTCTTAGGAAGATCTAAGGGCTTGAATATACGGTGTTAGCAAGAAATATCTGAAGGGTGGTCATGTAAAAGAGTGATTCAGTTTCATCCTATGAATTCCCCAGAAGGACAGGATAGAGACTTTGGAGAGTTCCCTTAATTTAAAAAATCACTTTAGAAAAATAAACATTAAGTTAAATGATAATTAATAGCATCCTACCCTCATGAGAAAATTTCCCTTAAATTTCAGCAATTTTACTTTACTTTGGATGTCCCTCTATTAAAGCCCGGGCAGGCCTTTGGGACCATATTAAGTTGTTTCCCTTTTTGGAAAACATTTTGGTCTCTTCATGTTGAGCATTTCCCCCAAGTCAGCCTGTTAAGATATTTCTTTCATATTTTAGTTAGAAACATTTCCAGCACTTGAAAAGCAAATACAGTATGTTTATGTCATCTAAGAAGCCACTAGCTTTTTGCTTGTCACCCACTGATGTTAAAACGACATAATTTGTAACAGCCCAAAATGGCTGAGATTGCAGAAAGTTGAATTGTCTGCCTTTGAACATTTAGCATTATTATTACCACGGGGTGTTTATTTTATTCTCTGTATAAATCAGGGTAGAATAAGTGTCATAACAAACGATTCAAAAAATCTCAGTGGCTTACTACAGCGAGATTTTATTTCTCGCTCGTGTCACATTCCAACTCAGGTAGGGGGTGTAGGTGACTCTGCTCCACTCAGTCATTCAGGGACCTAGTCCCTTTCTTTGCTGTGGTGTAGATCACTTCCACTCATATTTCACCAGTGGGAACTCAGTAATATGGTCCCTCCTAACTGTGACCCAGCTATATGCCCGGGAGGAAAAGAAATGATATTTTGTGAATGCATAGAAGTCTCTGTGTCACCTCTAAAAATTGGAATAGTATGCAGTGAAAAGTCTAAATTCTTCTAGATTTTTTCTTAAAATAGGAAATTACCATTAAAATCAGAAGAATGGTTATGTGGTTAACATTTTGGCTTTGAGGTGCCGCCAGTATACATCTGTGCATCCCAAGTTGCTCTTAGGGAGACCTTTCTGTTGCTGCGCTGTGGGGGGCCCTTTACTCATGATCATACATCATCACACGGCATGATAGGGGTCAGTGATTTGTGACCTGGGTTCCCTCACCCGTGAAAATTCTGAAAGTGGATCCATGAACCCATATGCAAAACTCATTTTGTAAATTAGCCACTGCACCATGTTAGGGGACATTATATAATGCCCAAGAGTGCCATGCTATTCTTTGCTAACGATACTATTCTAAGAATTGAGTTGTATTTTTTGGAGCCTGTTTAAGAGGGCTTATAGCCAACTGAGGGACGTTCAGAGAAGAGTGGCTAGGAGAGTGAGGGCATTTCACATCACATCGTTCACTCGACAGTATCGAAGGCTTATCACGTCCCACTCACTGTGATGCTGGACATATGGGGAGAACAACACAAGCAGTGTTTCTCCCTTCATGGAACTTAATAATGGTAATAATGAAAGAGGAAATAAATGTATGAGCATGTTAAATTTTTTCATGTCTGAAAAAAATAGAGTGATGTGCTAGGGAGTATCTAGTAAGGATAGGACTTCATTAGACTGGCTAAGTCAGGGAAAGTCTTTCTGAGGAGGTGGGATATTCTAGTGGAGATCTGAATGATTAGAAGGATCCAGCCACGTGGGGAAGAGCATTCCAGATAAAAGCCGTAAGGTGAAAAGGACTTTGGTGTGTTCAAGTGACAAAAAGGCCAGTGTGAACATTAGGAAGTTGGGAAATGATAATTTTACAGATGCTACACATGGAATATAGAAAGAAATGGATTATTTAGAGGACTACGAAGTATTATAACTTGATAATGGATGTGAGCCCCTGAGCTCCTGAGAAAAGGGGAGGAGCGGCAAAGAAGCAGTGAAAGGGATGGGGAGCGGCCAGATGATGGTGTTTGTATTTTACTCTGTGTGATGAGAAGCCACCAGAGAGATTTCAGTAGGAAAGTGACACGGCTGGGCTTACATTATTAAAATGGCATTCTGGCTGCTGTGTGATGAGTGGAATGTAGGGATGCAAGAGTGGAACCAGAGAGAGCAGCTATGGGCTGCTAACCACTAGGTGAAGGATGATGGAGCTTGTAGAAACTGGTAGCAATAAGAAGGCAGAAGCAGTTGGTGGATCTTTTTTGGAGATTAGGTTTTTAGCTTGAACTACCGGCTGGAAATCTTTTTGGAATGTTGAGGGAGGATCCAAGTGTTGGATGGGGAACTTTAGGGTTCCTTAAAACTTAAGGGCCAGTGATACGATGAAAGACAGAACAAGAGCTGGGTGGGGCATTGATCCTAGTGATAGGGAGATGGTGACCTGGCTTCTGGAGGCTCTGTCCTATAAAGCTTTAACCACAGGCTCCCATAGGTACCATGGGCTCGGCTGCTGCGGCACTGATCCGTGGGAGGCTGCACTACCCACTGCATTAAAATAGAAAGCGGTCATTTTGTAGACTGGATCGCTTCTTCCATCTTACCCTCCTTCTTTCCTGAGCCATATGGGCTAATTGCCATTCTTTGTCCTTGGTTTAAAAAGCTTAATCTTATTATGAGAAGTCACATTCTGGCTAAAATACATTGCCAGGTTTGCTTATAGCTAGGGGTGGCCAATGAGATGTAAGCAAAACATGTTGGGCAGGACCTATGAGAAGACTGTAAGAGGGACAGTTCTGCTTGGAACACAGGAGTGATGGCTGGAGATTAAGCAACTGTCTTGGCCTGAAGCAAGCTTGAAGATGGAAACCAGGAATTGAGGGACTCGGGAGAGTAGAGCAGAAAGGTGAAAGGAGCCCACGTCTCCGATGACAGCATGGAGGCAGCCTATGTTTCTGAATGGCCTATCCCCATGCTTCTTTTATGCAAATGAAAAAATGTTTTGGCCACTATGTTTCAGACCACTTATATTTTATTTTATTTATTTTTATTTATTTTTTTTGCGGTGCGCGGGCCTCCCACTGTTGTGGCCTCTCCCGTTGCGGAGCACAGGCTCCGGACGCGCAGGCTCAGTGGCCATGGCTCACGGGCCCAGCCGCTCCGCGGCACGTGGGATCCTCCCGGACCGGGGCACGGACCCGTGTCCCCTGCATCGGCAGGCGGACTCTCAACCACTGCGCCACCAGGGAAACCCTGGACCACTTATATTTTAATTACTAGTGGCCAAATACAACTGCTTATTGATACACTCCTCCTCCCTAGCTGAAACTACCTTTTAAAACAACCTCTTCGGAGATATGGGGATATCTGTATATGTATAGCTGATTCACTTTGTTATAGAGCAGAAACTAATACACCATTGTAAAGCAAGTATACTCCAATGAAGATGTTTTTTTTAAAAAAAAACAAAACCTCTTCTAACTTCTTTGAGCTGCTCGATGACAGTTTCCTTGGGCCAGTGAGTTTGGTAAATGTTGCGTTTTATTATATATCCCCCCTCAGGCCTGCCTTACCCACCCTACTGAAAAATGCACCCCCTCAAAGTGTACTCCTCATCCTCACTTCCTGCTTCATCTTTCTCCATGTGACTTAGCATTATCTTACATGTCATATGATTTCTGTTTTTTATTTATTGCCTATCTCTTGCACCTCTCCCCACAAATTAAAAGTAAGCTCTATGAGAATTTTTGTCTGTTCCATTCACTGCCGTATCCTCTGATCTTCTGATTCCTCCCGAACTGTTCAGTTTGTAGGGAAATAAACAGGCAGAGCGACAGTGACAGTGACGCTTCTACTCCTCTTTTAGCCTCTATTCTCTCTCTCTCTCTCTCTCTCACTGTCACACACATATGCACAAACACACACATGCTGCATGTGTACATTGTTATAGGTTGGCTTCTGTTCTGTTTGGACCATGTCTTACTGGATTAAAATGCATGTTAGTAATCAAGTTAAAAAACTAATTGGCAAGGAGGAGAAAGGACAAAGTTCCAGATATTCCCCTGTCTCTTGTGCTGGAGCTTCTTGTGTGATGTGAACTTGTTGGGAAATGGTCCCCATGTCCCTGCACTAGGCGCTAATGATGACCTGGTGGATCGTCTTGGTAGAGGTCAAATGATGAGGGGAGATAGGCTCTGTCTGGTGTTCTCTCTCTGAAGGGAGCTGGCAGCAAGTGATGCTGAGATTTGGGGCTGAAATGATTGGAGAAACTCGCAAGGATCTTGCTGTTCGTGCTGCCTGCCCCCAACCCCATGTTAGCTGGTCTTCATGCGTTTTCAGTGCTCACACTCGCTCTCTGTTGCTCTCTTGCCTCTGAAGGGTGTGAGCTAACAAGAATGAAGGTTTGCTCGATAAGACAAGGGGCATTACAGAGATCACAAATGACCCCAGCCAGGGCACTACATCTCCAGCTCCAGGGAAAGGAAGAGATGCTTTCCTGGTCTGGGCATAGTGTGTTCGAGGGGGTGCAGAGCCCTGTGCAGTCAGATCACTTCAGAACTGCCCCTGTTTGTTAGTGAGGCAAGATGGTTGGGAGGCAGGGCCTGGGTCTAGTCTGGGAGGCTGAGGCCTTCGTTCTGGTTCCGCAGTCTTTACACCTCCTCAGGGGAAAGCCATTGGCCTACCCTTGCCAGTCTCCCTCCTGTGCCTTCTTAGGACTCAATTTGTGCAGTTGTAAAAGGGAGATGAAAAGGTCCGAGATCTGCCTGTTCCACAGCAGTTTGGGGGGATGAATCAAACAAAAAACTCTAACCTATTTCGGTGATACATTGCTTGCTTAACACCACTCTGAGATGCAGTGGCTTAAATCAAAGCAACTTATTCTTTCCCATGATTTAATGTGAGTGTAAAATGAGTTCATATATGCATAGCCCTGAGCCCAGAGCCAGGCACAGAGTTGGCACTCAATAAGCGTTACCCCTTATAATGTGGAGGATGACCTTGCCCATGAGAATGTCCTGAGGCTGTGTGCCATTTCCAAATTACATAGTCAAGCAGCACAGGAGAACTTTGGGACTGCTTGGCAGTAGGGCCACCCCTAAAGTGTGTGGGGCACTGACGAATATTTCGTGTGGGACCTCTATCTGTGTAAGTGATTCAGTGTAAAACATATTATAAAAATTCATGGACCCATGTGAGGTATAGCAGTGTATTGATGAAGGCTGAGGATAGTGGGTAGAGATGCAGTAGATACATATTTGGTATTTTTAAAAATTTTATTTATTTTTATTTTTGGCTGCGTTGGGTCTTCGTTGCTGCACACGGGCTTTCTCTAGTTGTGGCGAGCGGGGGCTACTCTTCGTTGCAGTGCGCGGGCTTCTCATTGCGGTGGCTTCTCTTGTTGTGGAGCACGGGCTCTGGGTGTGTGGGCTTCAGTAGCTGTGGCTCGTGGGCTCTAGAGCGCAGGCTCAGTAGTTGTGGCGCATGGGTTTAGTTGCTCCGCGGCATGTGGGATCTTCCCGGACCAGGGCTCAAACCCGTGTCCCCTGCATTGGTAGGTGGATTCTTAACCACTGCACCACCAGGGAAGCCCTACGTATTTGTTTATTGTCAAATCAATACACCTGAAGATTCTTTCTCGTGTCCAGCTATAACCTCTACTTGCTCAGGTCTAGGTCCCATCTATTAGTGTTTTTTATTGTCACATGCACCATTCCTGGATAATATCACCTCCCCACCTGCCTCTTCCCTTCATGAGAAAGAGACACTCAGAGTGCCAGGGCGCTTTGGAACCTGGTTATACTGGAACAACGTAGATCTTATTGCCCTGCAGTTCCCTAAAACGCTTTACTTAATGCTGGCTATTTCCTTACCCATGACACTGCATCAGCCATCATGCTGCCATAAATACTGGCTTCCAGTGACTCTCTCAGATGTTGTTTACCATGCTTTGTTGATGCTGAACAGACTTATTCAAAGTATGCAGGAAAGTGTGAATGATAAGTCACTTTCTGCTCATGTTAAATTTACCTTTCAGAATCTTATAGTATAAAGGCAAAAGGACACATTGTCCAACCATGTGTTCTCTTGAACTCCTTAGGCCATAATCACTGCATTCCTAGAGTGATCTCTTTCAATGTTGATAACATCTTGGGTGTCAGTGTTGGGGTTGGAGAGGGCAAAGTGTACCTGCTGCTACCCCTGTAAACCAGAGGTAGAACAGGGAAAGGAGACTTGACACACATACCCGCACTTGTGGCTCAAACTTCTTTCTGCTATACCTGTAATTTTCTCTCTCCCCTTGAGTAGACTTACTGGCTGGAAAAATGAAGAAGATTCTGTATCAGTAAGTCATAGCACTGACCTGGGATTTTATTAAAATATAGTGAGGGGATTGGGAAGGGAGTAGTTTCAGAAACTTAAATGAAAGGAGAGTGTGTTTTTCTTACTAGCATTTGGCTGTATTAGCTATTTGACGAGAATACTAGTTTCTCCAGGGACTCAGGTGGTATAGCTTCTTAGAAGTGGTCTCCATTGCGAAGCATGCAGGAAAAAAATATTAGAACTCCTATTTGTATTTACTTCTGGTAAAAAATGAAGAAAAAAAAGAAGAAACAAATTAAGCTTTTTTAGTATTTAGGGTTGCCAGATAAAATACAGGATGCTCAGTTCAATTTGAATTTCAGATAAACAATAATTCTTTAGTATGTTCCAATGGGGTATACTTATACTAGAATAGTTGTGTTGTTTATCTGAAATTCAAATTTTACTAGGCATCTGATAATTTTATTTTCAAAATATGGCAACTCTACGAGTATTTAATATCCAGATGGACATAGATGCCCACACTCTGCCTATATGTTACTTGGTCACCTATCATATATCCTGAAGTGAAAGAGGAGTTGACAGTGGTACCATGACTCACGTATGTGTTTTCAGGAAATTGCCACTTACTGACATTTATGTGTACCTTGTTAAGGGGCTTATAGATATCATCTGTTTTCTAAACATATTATTATTACAGATATTTAGTTATAAAGATATTAGATTTTTTTCACAGCATGTATTATCAAGTTTTACAATTACCCTTACTTCTTCCATTTGAATCTGTGTATCTTTGTGGGATCTGTCTCTTTCTCTCTTCTTTTTTAGCTGTCATAGCTTTAAAATCCAAGTATCAAAATAAACTGAACTTAGCACAAGACTTTTGAAGGAAGCTAAATTTAAAAACATTTTAAAAAGCACGCTTGATCATATTGCTCCCCAAATTTTCATATTTTCCCAGTAACAGCAAAAGTGACTTTTGTCCTTTTAATAAATGAAACAAAATTAAGCATAATTTAAAAATAACGTTGCATTTTCATTTTTAATGTTTTTAAGGTTTCAATTTGGGGAGCATGTTTTGTAATGGGATAATATATTAGTGTAAGTACTTTATAAATAAGGGTACATACACTTGGGAGTGTGCAAAATAATTCTTGTATGCTTGATCCAAGTAGTTTGGAGACCCCTGGCTTAAAGTACAGTTTTAGAAAGAGGTGGTGGTAATGTGGGTCTATCTAAGTGGAAGCAACTACTAGCCTTCAGAAAACTTGCCTATGTTTAAATTGCAATCAGTAACACTCTTGTGGTTGGACAAACTGAAAAATTTCACCAGATTTATACTTAGATGCCCAAAGGAGAGAAATTTGGAAGCCCTTTAATATCTGTGTAAACGTCTAAATGAGTGGCTATGCTGCTTGGGAGAATAGCTCAGAACCCTTTGTTGCAAAGACCTGGAGGTTTGCAAGAGACCTCATTTCCTTAGTTGCTTGTTGCCTCGGATTCAGAGGGAATTTTCCAAGCGCATTGTGCCTCTATACACATGAAGAGTTGATCCAAGGATACAAATTTGCAGCCATGAGATGAATAAGTTCTGGGGACCTAATGTATAGCATGGTCATTATAGTTAACAATACTGTATTATATACTTGAAAGTTGCTAAGAGGGTAGATCTTACATGTTCTCATGCCGCCCCCCCCCCCAAAAAAAAGGTTAACTATGTGAGGCGATGGAAGTGTTAACTAACCTTTCTGTGGTAATCATTTCACATTATGTACATGTATCAAATCATCACATTACACCACACCTTAAACTTATACAGTGTTGTATGTCAATTATATCTCAATAAACAACTTGGGGGAAAATGTGGGTGGGGAATGGCAAATGTCAATAGGGGGTGAAAACCAAATACTTTTCCAGAAAATCCCTCATGGGGGCATTAGCATCCTGGGCTCCTTCCTGGGGTCTTCTGCAGAGTGGGAGGCTCTGGAGGACACAGCCCAACCTGGCAGCTATGGAAAGAGGTGGTCTCAGCTGCTGTATTCATTGCTGTGGAAATCAGATCCATGGGTGGGTGACATGATTGACTCCAGTGCCCAGAGTAACGGGCGAACCAGGTCCCCTACCACACTTCAGGGCTGGAGCAGCATTGCCCTCGAAACTGCAGCAAGAGAGGAGCGTCACAGCATGGGTGGCAGGAGTCTTGGCAGCCTCCCGGGATGTCTGCAAATACCATTCACTTATGCAGTTTGGCAGTGCAGTGGTGCATGGAGATGGCATCCTGGGTTAGCTTGGGAAATATTGGCCTTGGAAGCAGACTTCTCAGTTTGGAATCTTGAGACCAAGGCTTAAAACAGTATGGAAAGGACCGTAGCATTTTCAGAAACCCTTCTCTTTTGCTGGCCACAGATGGTGACTCTAAATCTGCAGTGCAGTCAGGTTAGGAAAGAAGAAAGTATTTAGAGCGCTAGTAGAGCCATTATTTGAATAGTGTGGAACATAATGGTTTCTTTGGTAACCAAGCCAGAGAGACACCCACACAAAGTTAGAATGCATTGGGCTCCTTTCTGTTCCCCACCCCTCCCCCCAATCCAGCAAGATTAAAATAGTATACAGAGAAAAATGAGATGCAGCAGCATTTCATGCAAGACGGGATTTGTTCCCTATGAGAATATATTAGTGATCTATGTTTTATCTTATGGATAACCAGACATCGTAGTTTCTAGCTATGAAACTCTGTTATCATGGTCACTCGGATTATTTACCCTCTGCCCAGACTTCAGCACTTATATGTCCTATCTGGACACTGAGAAATATGAGACGGGAAAATGAGAAACGTTTAACCCATTCTGCTTTGCTTATAGTTTCAGTGCTAACCAGGCGAAGGCAGCACAAAAAGGCAAAACAAATGAGTTTGAAAGGGAACCATTTGTCTTTCAAGAACAATCTCTCTTCAGCTCTATGAGTAATCTGTCTTCTAGCTGATAAAGTTCCAAATCACTGCTCTGGGTGAGGGTTTTAAAAAGTGTCAAATAACAGGAGTGACATGCAAAGAGTTGAAAGGAAAAGACCCTCCTAGATTCATGGCTCTCTGTCCAACAGAATTTTCTTTGATGATGGAAATGTTCTAAATCCTGCTGCTGCACATGTGGCATTTGCATTTTAATAAATTAAAATTTAATCGAATTTAAAATATAGTTCCTTGGTTTAAATCAAATGGCCATATGTGGCTAGTGGCTACTGGATTAGTAGTGTAGTGCTGTCCAAACAGCAATTTTGTCTTCAGTGTTTCACTTTCCTTGTTTTTTTCTGGTGTCAGCCTTGCTCGTCTGGAAGTCACCCCATGGGTTACCAGAAGCAATGTTTTACTTAACAGTTCTAATAATAGTGTATCTAAGGGGCTCCGAGCGCTCCACAAACCTCATCTCATTAATTCCACCAACCTCCCAATGGGACAGGTGAGGAGTACAGATAATTATGTTTAATTTTATAAAAGAGGAAAACAAACACTAGTCTAAAATGTAAATTATTAGCAGCAAAGGCCCTTCTGGAATACCACTGTTGCCTTCTTTTGCTTTCTTTGTCCTTTAGAGCAAGAAGTTAGTGTTTTCTCATGTCAGGAAGAAGATTCCTCAAACATGTTAGGATTAAATGACGAGACCTCCACATCCAGTTATAGATAGAATATTGTTTGATTAACATTAGGTTAAAACAACTAAATATCTATTTCCTTCTCATTCCCACTGTAAGACTTTGGACTGTACTTCTGAGATAATTAGAATATGCTATTTGACTAGAGTAGCAAACCGTCAACTTTTGTTTGCCTTCCTTCATTCCTCTCGCAGGGATATAATATACTGTTATTTAAGAAACATATTGCTTTATACATGGTTCTTATGAGAGTGACCTGGAAGCATAGGAGTATGCTAACCAAAGATTCATAGGAACTGACAAGCTCCATGAAACCTCTTTATTCATACCATGGATATTGGTGAAGCCCTTAATATGAGTCAATAAGTATGCTCTGGACCGTGTATACAAAGTCAGCAAAACCAGATAAGATTTCAGCACTCATGTTTAAGGAGCCGACTGATAATAATCAAATGGTCAAGACAGTGAATGTACAATTTCATCTACAGCAGGCGCCAGGGAGGAGGGGTTACCCGTGCTTGTAATAGGGAGAGTTGATGCTGTCAGGGAGACCAGGGATGGTTTGTCTTGAATAGGGGCCAAGAGCTGGAGGATGAGTAGGAACTGACTAGGTGAAAGACAGGAGGATGAAGAGAGCATTCCAGTTAGAAGGAGCAAGGCCCGTGCGTTAATGTGGAGCATATGGTGAGAAGGAGGGACTGAAAGAAGGCTGTCGCTGGGGAAACACACACAGAGAGAAAGCGAGCTGGGTGCAAGATAGGTTGGAGAGGTTGGCAGAAGCTAGAGCAGGCAGCACCTGTAGGCTAATGTAAGGAGTGTCTTTTCACCCTGTGAGCAATGGATGTCATTGAAGGGTTCTTGGTGGGCTTTACAACCCATGACACAATTATATTTCAAAAGACCACACTGCTTGATTGTGGTGACTAGAGAACAGTTTGAAAGGTGGTCATATCGTGAGGTGGTGTGGAGCCGCTTTATCTTTAGTTTTTGCACCTGGATTTATTCTGAGGCTATTGGGCGGTCTCAGAACTTGCACTTAACCATACTTCTCGTATATCGCGCGAAGCCTTTTGGCCTAATGGGATGCCCTTACTTTTCTGATAGAGCTAAGCACAGCAGTGGTGGGTGGGGGACTGAGGGGGCTCTGGCCTACAGTGTTGCAGTAATACTTCCTGTGACTGATGACTTCAGCATCTTAGGGTCTTTTCTTTTTCCTTCTTTGTTGCTAGTTTTCTCCCAGAAAAGGTAAACACCATTATTTTCTTTTTTCACTTTGATGTCTTGAATCCTTCAGCATAGGCTGATTTGAAAGTACTATTTCAAATTCCTGTCCTGCAGGGTTTTGGTCTCATTGTGTTCCAGGCTTTTGAGAGCAACTCCAAATCTAATACAAGCGTTTCTAGGTTCGTGCTTGAAATACGATAATTTCAGGTGATTTATTTAATAAAAAAGGAAAAAGACCCTAAGGTTCTATTGTGCTTTTTTGTATGTCTGTTACTGGACTTGTTCATTCTAATTTGCATTACAGTTATTTACACATGCACATTAAGCTCTTTCTACAGCCCCACTTGCCTTCCCTTTCAGCTCCTACTCATCCTTCAGATTTCATGTTATCATCACTTCTTCAGGGAAGGCTTCCCTGACCTCTCGAACTAGGATGCTTCCCTATTTTATATGCTTTCGTGGCACTGTGATCACTTACACAAACTCCTCTGCTATTTGAACAGTCCACCTGCTGGATGGGGAGGTTGTGGGGAGGCTTGAGTGTTGCCCTTGACTGTGCTCACCACTGGGTCCACCGCACTAGCACAGTGCCTGCCACAGAGGAGGCGCTGACTCAGTGTTTGCTCATGAATGAATAACTACACTTATGTGAATGTCCTTGAGGTCAGGGCATTTTCACTTCATGGTTGACCTGCCTGTTTCTCCCAACAGCTGAAGGATCGATATAAGCTTCCGGCAGGCTCCTGGGAAACCAGGCCCCTTCTCACCTTGGTGCATGTTGGCTCTGGCAGCCTCTGGCAGCTAATGCAGCCCCAGGTGGCTCCTGTGGCCCCAGGTAACATCCTTGGCACCAGGCTCCCGGCGGTTACAGGACAGTTGAAAACGCAGGCTCCCACATAACCCCTGTGTTACCAGGCTTCCGGTGGATTCCTGCGAAGCCAGGCTCTCAGCTGGGTTCTGGCACTGGCTGGTTGCCATGGCCCCGGGCAACTCTCATGCCACCAGGCTCCTGGAATATCCCAGCACTAGCCAGCTCCTGTGGCCCTGGGCAGTTCCCCAGGTTCCCAATCACCCCTGTGAACCCAGGCTCCTGGGCAGGCCTAGCACCAAGCCTGTTCCATGGACCCAGTCGTCAGGCTGGTCCCTGTATACCCATGTACCAGGCCTGCCCACCTACTGACTCAAGCACCAGACTTGCCTACCCAAGGACTTCAGCAGCAAGAATGCCCACCAGAGCCACCAGATGGCCCACCCAGAATCTCTAGACAGGCTGATGGGGGAAGGGCTTTGCCTGCCAATCCAGTCTGTAGAGATTGGAAGAGTCGTTTACTTCCTCAAAGCTGTAGACACCAGTGTAAGACCACAAGGATCATGAAAAATCAAGGAGCCATGACCCCACCAAAGGAAATTCTTTATTTTAAGGAAATTAAGAAATGGAGATCTACGAACTGTCTGACGAAGAATTCAGAATGATTCTCCTAAAGAAATTCAGTGAACTGCAAGAAGACACAGATAGAGAACCAAATGATTTTAGGAAAACAACGCATGAACAAAATGAGAAGTTGAACAAAGAAGTAGAAACCATTGAAGATAACCAAACCGAAATTCTAGTGTTGGAGAAAATAGCAACTGAACTGTAGAATTCAATGGAGAGATTCATGAGCAGACTCGACCAAGCAGAGAAAAGAATTAGGGAATTTGAAGACACATCATATGAAATCATTAAGCAGATAAGCAAAAATGAATGAAAAAGAGCAAAGGTAGTAGCCTATGTGAATTAAGGGACACTATTAAAAGAAAGAATCTATGCATTATTGGAGTCCCAGAAGTAGAAGAGAGGGATAAAGTGGCAGAAAGCTTATTTAAAAAATAATGGCTAAGAACTTTGCAAATATGGGGAGAGATTTGGACATTCAGTTTCATGAAGCTAACAGGTGACCCCAAACTTTCAATCCAAAATGATCTTCTCCAAGACACATTATGATAAAACTATCTAAACCCAGGCACATAGACCAGTGGAGTAGAATAGAGAGGCAGAAATAAACGCACAGATGTACAGTTTTTTGACAAGGGCACCAAGAACACACGATGGGGAGAGGATAGTTTCTTCAATAAGTGGTGTTGGGAAAACTGGATATTCACATGCAAAATAGTGAAATTGGATCCTTATTTTTATGCTACTCACAACAATTAACTAGAAGTGGGTTAAAGACTTAATGTAAGACTACTAGAAGAAAACATAGGGGAAAAGCTCTTTGACGTTGGTCTTGGCAATGATTTTTTGGGAAATGATACCAGAAGCGCAAGCAATAAATGCAAAAGTAAAGTGGAACTACATAAAACTAAAAAGCTTCTGCACGGTAAAAGAAACAGTCAGCAAAATGAAAATCAGTCTACAGAATGGGAGAAAATATTTGCAAACCATCTATCTGATAAGGGGTTAATATCCAAATTATATAAGGAACTCATACAACTCAATAGTGAAAAAACCCAATCTGATTAAAAAATGGGCAAAGGATTTGACTAGACATTTTTCCAAAGAAGACATACAAATGGCCAACAGGTACATGAAAAGATGCTCAACATCATTGATCATCAGGGAAATGCCAATCAAAAGCACAATGAGATATCACTTCACATGTTAGGATGGCTATTATCAAAAAGTCAAGAGACAACAAGTGTTGGCAAGGATGTGGAGAAAAGCAAACCCTTGTGCACTGTTGGTGGGACTATAAGTTGGTGCAGCCGCTATGAAAACAGTATGGAGGCTCCTCAGAAAATTAAAAATAGAACTACCATATGATCCAGCAATCCCACTTCTGGGTATATATTCGAAGGAAATGAAATCACTATTTTGAAGATTTATCTGCACCCCCATATTCATTGCAGCATTAGCCACAGTAGTCAAGACATGGAAACAACCTAACTGTCCATCAGTGGATGAATGGATATAGAAAATGTGGTATATATTTACAATGGAATATTATTCGGCCATGAAAAGGAAGGAAATCCTGCCTTTTGGGACACTATGGATGGACCTTAAGGGCGTTGTGCTAAATGAAATAAGTCAGACAGAGAAAGACAAACACTGTGTGTTCTCACCTATATATGGAATCTGAAAAAGCTGAATTCATAAAAACTGAGAGTAGAATGGTGATTACCAGGGACTTGGGGGTTGGGGAGATATCGGTCAAAGGGTACAAACTGCAACTGTAAGTTGAATAAGTTTTGGGGCTCTAATGTGCAGTATACGGTGATTATAATTAATAATACTGTATTATTTGTATTCTTGAAAGTTATTAAAAGAGTAGATCTTAAATGTTATCACCACAATAAAATGGTAATTATGTGAGATTGATGGAGGTGCTAACCTTACTGTGGTAAACATTTCACATTATATATGTGTATCAAATCATCACACAGTACACCTTCAACTACATACGTTATATGTAAATAACATCTCCATAAAACTGCAAAAAGGGAATTGATGTAAAACCTGTATTATTGATTTCAGTCATCTCACATGTATCAATAATTGTTAGCAGCAATGCCAATATCCAAGTGGACATAGTTTGCCACTTACTATAAATATATTAGTCCATTTAAAATGGAAACAAAATACTAAACAACATAAAATATACAGAAATATAGTGAAGTGGTCAAGAGCGTGGATTCTGAAATGAAACTATTAGGATTCAAATTACGATTCTGGGGCTTATTAGCTGCGTGGCCATGTCCAAGTTATTTAACCTCTCTGTGCCTGTTTCCTGATTTGTAAAACTGAGATAATGATTCCTGCCTCAAATAATGCTATGAGTTGTAAATAAGTAAATCTATGTAAATCATTTACAGCGATGCCTTGTGTAAGTGTTAACTGTTATTATTATGTGACTGTTGTTAGGAAAAAGGAAAGGCTATGTCATGTTCATTAGGCCCATAGAGCAAAACCATTCGAGTTCCTCCGTGGCTCCTTTCTAAGCTGAAAATGAGCTTTACAGTGTTCTCAGTTTATACTCTTCTTCAATAAATTGATTTGATTTTTTTCAGCTCCCACATTTTAATATCATGCAGATGGTAATGGAATTATATTGTTTTCCCACCAAAATTTACTGCAAATGCTGTAAACTACGGATACTGAGATGACATTGATGGTATCAGATTATCTGGGAACCTTTAAGAAAAGGGTATAAAAGCCCCAAGGCTGCTGAATTAGTTTCCACAGGGCACGTGAGTGGGTGTGTATGTGTGTTTCGGGGGTGTGGAAGCTACTGGGCTGGGAGCAGTAGGTATATGTGTATGTATTTTAAACTTTGTACTGGAGCGTAATATATACACAGAAAGGCACATACACATAAGTGTACAGGTTGAAGTTTCAAGAGTGAACACACCCGAGTAACTAGCAACACCCAGAACAAGAAGTAGAACATAACCACAAGCCCAGAAACGCTTTCCAGTCACTAATCCCCCAACTCAAATCACCATCTTGACTTCTAACACTGTAGATCAGTTTTGCGTGTTTTTGTTGTTTATTCAGATAAAGTCATACAGTACATGCTCCTTGTATCTGGCTTTTATCCTCAATATTAGGTATGTGAGATTCCTCAATGTTGTTGTGTGTAGTTGTTCCTTAAGATGTTATGGAAAGACCCGAACGAACTTTCTGGCCAGCCCAATATCTCATTCATTCACAGGCTGTAAATTATTTTTTCGTCTGAGATGGTGTTTTCCCTGCTATTGTTGATGGGCATTTGGGTGGCTTCCAGTTTGGGGCTACTGTGTGCAGCTCTGAGCATCCTAATACATATTTTAGCGCACATACGTGTGTATTTTTGTTGGGCACATGCCTAAGAGTGGAATAGCTGGGTCATACAGTATGCGGATGTTCAGCTCTAGTAGATTGTATGTGCATTTTTTAAGCTCTAGAGGTGATTCTGATTCCTAGCCAAGGCTGGAAACCACGGATCTATAATATCTACCCAAAAGGAAGGTTTAAAGCCACACTATCAAAGCATGGATGAGCTCATTAAACATGTAATATTAAGAAGATGAACTACAGGGATCATCCAGACCGCCTCACAGATAATAATATCTGTTGCTTCAGTAGTTACCTTGCTGTTTCCATAGGGGGTCAGGGTGGGTGGGTTAATGCTAGATGCTGGTGCTCTCATTTTCTTTTCTCCCTTGGTTCGACCCTGATTTCTCTCAGGTTCAGCAAAGTGGAATGCCGACCGAGAACTGAGACTGAGAGAAAGCGTTGCCAAGTACGGTTAATTATTAATGAAATGAATTTGCATCAAACTGGAGGGCATTAAAGTGGCTTAAAATGAATAGCAAGTTCTCGATAAGGCTCTTCCTATTCTCAGGTGACTGGAATGATGCACTCGTGTTGGAGCACATTAATTTAGTAGAAGCACTGCTTCTCCCAGTGTAGCTCGGAGCTGGATATAAGCCCAGCCCGGGGACAGAAGGTTCCAGAGCAATTTCTGCTTATGTGGCTGGGGTGAAACAAAGTGACATGAGCACCACACAGCCGGCTGAAAAAATGCTTTAAACGTACCTCAAAGCAAAACGTCCTTTCCCTACCCCACCCACAAGCACTGGGGAGAGAAAAGGACCTTGCTACTGTGTCAAACAGATCTCAGTTCAAACCCCAGCTCAGCTTTACCAGGCCCTATGATCTTGAAAATTTCCTAACCTCTCAGAGCCCTTGATTTCTTCATCTGTAAAATGGGATAATTATCCAGACCTCAAGGGATCACATGTAAAGTGCCAGGCGTCCAGTAGGCACCAAGCAGGTAGCAGTTATTATTGCCTATGGTGCTGTGGGAGACTGTTGAGATTATACCCGTGTGGTAGGAAAGAAAGAGCAATGGAGAGAAGGTGGCGCTCTAGAAGCTAGTCTTTGGACAGATGGCAGGCCCCTACTGAAAATGGAAATGTTTCCTCTGCTACAGATCCAAGGAAAGTCTTTAAGTCTGTGTAAAACATAAAGGGATTGGCTACCAGAATTTTCTATTAGTTCATTACACACACAAGCACACAAATGTGCCAAGGACGTGTGGAAAGCTCACTAAGCTTGAAGATGGGTAAGAATGTCAGGCTGCCTCAGCAGGGCATTCTGGACAGGTCAGGACATTCTAAGACATCCCTTGAGGGACACTGTCCCCACTCAAAGGAAACTCACCTAGGTGGCCATGTTCTGCTCCGTGTGTCCCCAGTTCTCCTTGGCCACAGCTGACTAGACCATAGATGAGCGTGAAAGCTGGGGCCCTTTAGTCTATCTTGCTCATCTCTTAAGGTCTAGTTCAAGTGTTATCATTTACAGAAACCTTTCCCTAAGTGTCTAGGCCAGTAGGATAGAACTGACTTAGATAGAGTTGTGACAGGATAGGAAGGAACTAACAGGCATAGGGATAGACTGATTATCATCCAAGCCCTAGACACCGATCAATCAACATGGAAATAACGACGGTGACAACAGTGCAACATTTATTGAACACTTATTTTGTGCAAGGCATTAAGCTCAACACTTTTCATGCATGATCTCCTCTGATAACCCGTTAAAGAAGATACAATTACTTCCCCCATTTTAGAGATGAAGAAATCGAAGCTGCATTTAGTTCAGTGACTTTCCAAGCTTGAAGCAAGCTCGATCTCATTGTTTCTAATCCCATGCCCTTAAACCACTCCTCCACAGCCTCACCATTGGCGGACAGCAATGCCAGTGTGGCATGAGAGCTGGGATCTGCTCTGTTGTTCAGTAGAAACCATTTTCAGAGTGAGTGTGGTACCATTTTTGCCTGCATTCTTTGTATTTGATGTTTTAGGCTGGATTATTTCAAGTCGTGAAAAAAATCACTCTTGTTCAATTGATGGCAGTTCGTTTGTTTCATGATTAAATGGTCACTTTTATATTTAAACAACATTTAATTCAATGAAAGAAATTCTCAGAGCAGCATTTTTATTAGACCCAGGACCATATAATAAACATTTGGAAAGCACTTGGTATTTTACAAAATGGCCAGGTCATTGATTGATTAGTTCAAATACTCCTTATGTGGTGGGTGCGTAATAGAGTAATCTATGTTTTAGGGAGGAGTTAAGGAAACCCTAGGAGGTTAATATGTACCTAGGTTCCCCACTGAAAGAGATAATGCAGGCTTAGAATTCAGCATCACTAACTAGTTATCCGACCAGTTCCTTGGGACTGAAAGGAAATAACCCCTTGAGTGGCTGCATACATTACAGAACTGTTCAAATACTTGAATTCTGTGCTCTTTGGAGTTAGGTTTACCGACAATTCAATACTATCTTCAATATTCCCATTCTATAATTTTAATGATGGTAGATTTGCATCAATTGATTCATTCCACAAAATTTGTTTTGTAATTATTATGTGTAGACATTGGGCTCCATTCTGGAGACACAACCCTCGGCAAGATAGAGCTTACATTGGGAGGTGAAGACAAGTAAACTGCAGTTACGTGGGGCTGATGAGAGCCATGGTGAACGCACACACTGAAGGGGTGGCGTGGAGCTGTGATGCATGAAGCTTATGTCTGCTAAAAGAGCACTTTTACTGTCCCAGACTCTTTCCTACCAGTTACCGGAACCCAGAATCCTATAGACCAGTGGTTCTCAAACGTCGGTGGATGTAAGAATCAACCGGGAACTTAGTCAAATACCAAGACCCAGGCCCTGCCTCACTTTAACAAGAATGGGCCTCTGTGTCCTTCATCAGCTCTCTATGCGATCCTGATACAAATCTTTATTTGAGAATCACTGCTGTGGACCAACAGTACACCGTTTCACTGGATAAGTACGATCGTCCCGCCTTGTCCTGAAGATACCAAAATCCGCAGATGTTCAAGTCCCTTCTATCAAATGGCGGAGCATAGAGCACTCTGAATCTACACGTGGAACCCGTGGATGCAGAGGCCCAACTGTACGATATGTGTGGCGGTTCAATCATTTTCTGTGTTTTCTTTCTGGAGTGTGGAATAGGACCTGTTACAGGATATCTGATTTCAAGAGACTGGCTTGTTTGAAGCTGAATGACTCAAAGTGGGAAAATCCAATTTTATATCTCCTTTCATGTTGGTTACCTTGCCCCTGACCTATATTTTTGGCCTATTGCACTCATTTTCTTTGACGTTGTTTTCTGAGCAGAAAACATTTTGTTGAAAAGTGCTCCTGTGAATTCAAAATGTGGGATTAAGTAGGAAATACGAGCGCTAGGACACAGACAAATACTTGATTGAAGACACTATCCCTTTGGGAGACAATCCCCATTTCCTAGTTCTTTGTTGCTTTTTCATTTCCATTGAGACAGGGTTTAAATTAAAGCTTTCCATTCATGATTATGTGATTTAGGGGAAGTTGCTTAACCTTTCTGTGTTTCCATTTTCCTCATCTGTAAAATGGGGATGGTGATAATAATAGTGCTTCCATCACAGGGTTGTCATGATGCTTAACTAAGTTAACACGTGAAAACACTTAGAACTGGAAGTCTAGTAAGTGCTAACTAAATGTTCCTGCTATTATTTTTTCCCATCATACCTTTTAAATATCTCATTCCTCTTCATGCATCTGTTGTTGCCTTTTGGATTATGTTCAGCCTAAAGACCAATGGATTCTGTCAAGATTAAGAAAGAATCAGGGCCTCATAAAGGACTAATATGGAGTTAAACTAGCCTCAAAATTACTGCCAATACTTCTTATAGACATATAATGTTTAGAAACTGGGGGTTAAAGTTTAGGAACAGAACCTATTGTCAACCAAGGGCAATGTGAAACTGTATCAGAATGGTGGACCAGACCCATGAATACTGATTCTCCAGAACTTCCCCAGAGGACACCAACAACCCACCCCTCCTCCCCTTCCCAGGACTTGGCAGAAGGGCCGAGGTGAGAAACACCTGGAGACTGTGTATAGCGTTGGGGTAGGGGGCTGCTTCTGAGGTAGAACTTGAATTTCAATAAGATATCGGTATTTCCATTTTGCTTTATTGCAGGCTAATACGCAAATTCTCCATCCAAAGGCTTGTTGCCTGTCTGATTCCTTCAGGGTCCCATTGTGGTCCCACAGAAACCGCCCTGAGCATTAGTTCTCGGGCAGGCCTCCAAGCACGTCTCTGCTCCCTCTTTCCCAGATGCTGCCAGGGGGTCCAGGTCTGCATCCCTTCAGCTTATGTGTCCTCAGTTTCACAATGAAGCCCTCCACTCCTGCTCTGCCATCCACTTTATTTTTTAATTTTTTTTACTGAGTATGGTTTTTAATTTACCACATATAGCAAAAGGTAAGTATTAACATTATTCTGTACATATAGTTTAAGGAAATTGCTTTTTTTTCAATTTTACTATCTTTGTTTTGACATACGCTCATGAAGATTTATATAAACTTCTAATTTCTCTGTACTGGGCCATTATGGACCATACACCATAGTGTATGTTATCTATCCTCCTATCAATGAACCTTTATGTTGTTTCCAGGTTTTCACTGTTGTGAACA
Source organism: Pseudorca crassidens (assembly GCF_039906515.1). NCBI lineage: Eukaryota > Metazoa > Chordata > Mammalia > Artiodactyla > Delphinidae > Pseudorca > Pseudorca crassidens. The sequence continues at coordinate 114,104,573 of NC_090317.1, forward strand.
CTGTTGAAGTGAACATCCTTTCACAGGTCTCCTTTTGCCTGGGTGTTACCTTACCTGACTTTTTTAGTCAGTTTGGGCTTCTGTCTCTTTTTCAGTATGAAGCACTTAAAAACATTACATCCATTTGAATTCGTTGTTCTCTTTACAACCTCAGGTTTCCTCTTTAAAAAATGTGTATTCATTGTTACCCACCCTCTCCTAGGAAGAGTGATATATATACTTTGTTTCTATAAACAGAAATAAGACCACAGCTATAAGGATTTGACGCATGGACAATGTGGGAGATAGGAAGGATTGGTATACTATATAATTTTTAAAAATATAGTTAACTTAGTTTCATTTGTGTTTGGTCATTTCTTCAGTGGGTGCATTTTGTATCAGGTTCCTATTTTTCATCTTTGTTCTCACATACCAATTCTTTTTTTTAAAAATTAATTAATTAATATATTTTTTAACATCTTCATTGGAGTATAATTGCTTTACAATGGTGTGTTAGTTTCTGCTGTATAACAAAGTGAATCAGCTATACATATACATATATCCCTATATCTCCTCCTTCTTGCGTCTCCCTCCCACCCTCCCTATCCCACCCCTCTAGGTGGTCACAAAGCACCGAGCTGATCTCCCTGTGCTATCACATACCAATTCTTAAAGGAGCATTTCTTAAGCTATAGTACTAAATTTAGTATGGTGGTCACCCTTATACGTTATTACTTTAGTATATTAAATATTTTATGAGAAATTTCCCATTTGCTAAAGAAGAGAGAGAAAATGTGTCCATGTCTACCAATTTAGACATGTTTTAAAAATTTTTCATCTTGAAATAATCATAGACTCACAGAAAGTTGCAAAAGTAGTATAGAATCCCCTGCATCCTTCCTTCAGCTTTCCCCATCGGTGACATATTACACAGCTGGAGTATAATGAGAAACCAGGAAATTGACATCAGTACAACACTGTTAAATAGACTACAGATCTTCAGTTTGCACCGTTTTTACACACATTCATTTGTGTGTGTGTGTGCACGCACGCGTAATTGTATTCAGTATTATTCCATGTGTAGGTCCATGTAACCACCATCACAATCAAGATGCAGATCTGTTCCATCATCACAGAGCACCTCCCTTGTGCTACTCCTTTATATTTGCATGCCTGACGACTGCCAATCTGCTCTGTATCTCTATAGTTTTATCTTGTTGAGAATATCATGTAAATGAAAGCATACAGTATGTAACCTTTTTTCATTAAGCATCATGCCCTTTAAATCCATTTAGGGTATTGCATATGTGGATAATCTGTACCTTTTTTTATTGTGGAGTAATATTCCATTGTATGGATGGACCAGAGTTTATTTAACCATTATTATTTCATTCTCTCCCATTTTTAACTCACCTTTGTTAGTCTTTGAGGTGCTGATTTTCTGTTATAGCTCCTACACCTAAGGACGCCAACATAATTCAGTGAGTTGAAACAGAATTCTAGCATATCAGAATTTACATATGAGAATTTACATATTTACACATTCTCAGCTATGGATAGTAATCTTTTTAGTATCATTTGGGTAGGTTTTACATATCTTTGAACCACAGAATGGACAGTATTTTCAATTATGACCAGTTATTCTAAAATCTTTACTTCCTATCATAGATTCGTCACTTTACATCTGCTTTTTTTTTATGTACTCATATACCTATCCTATATTTGTGGGATGGTATCGATTTTTTAACATTGGGTTCTTTGTCCAGCATGATAATAATATTTTAAATAATTTTAATTATTACTAATGAAATCATACTCATTATAGAAGTTTCCAATGATCGAAAAGAAGAAAATTGAAAAATCACCTGAAATCCTGACATACAGGAAAAACTGCTGTTTAATATTTTATTGTAAATCCCTCCAGGGCCTTTTGAACACTTGAACTTTTTATTCCTCAATATTAAACGGCCCCTCCTCTAGACCTTCCTTGGTGTTAGTTATATCCGTGGGAGCAGAATTGGAGTGTCTGTGTCCTGTGCTGGAGGGTCTGAGATATGACCAAAGGAACCTGAGCCATATGCTCCCTCCGTTGTTATGGTTCAGACTTTTTTTTTTTGACCACGCCACACAGCTTGTGGGACCTTAGTTCCTCCACCAGTGATTGAACCTGGGTCCTCGGCAGAGAAAGTGTGGAGTCCTAACTACTGAGCCACCAGGGAATTCCCTGGTCCAGACTTCTGTGTTGAGCAAATGCCCATCTTCTTTGCTATCTGATGGGCTGGTCCAGAATTTGCAGAAATCTCAAAAAATCTCTTTGTATCCTCCCCCTACCTTTACTTTTCCCTGAGACTTGGGGCAGGGCCAGCCCCAAGCTGACATCCCTTCCTGAGAACCCCTGCTTGGCCCTGCTTGGCCTTCCAAGGTAAGGGTACTCCCCTCCTAAGCTGAAGTCACCCATAGTTTCCCTCTCTCGATACTAATTCCACCAAGGGGAAGGGATTCAGCGCCAGGAGAAAGAAAAGGGTTACCTGTGTCGTTCCTTTCATGGAAGCCTCTATGGCCAGAACACTGGTCTATTGGATCCTAAAGATAACCTTCCTTGATGTCTGCCAGAGTTCTCCCCCTTGAGATCAGAGGGAAGAGAAGACGGCTGTGGCCTGCCTGCCTTTCCTTCCCCTCAGCGATGTGCTGGAACATGGGTAAGGTGGCCTGCCGGTGATGCGAACTCCATTCCTGGCCTGTGAGGTATATAGCCTGCCCCCCCCCCAGCAGCTTCTGGTGAGCTCCAGGATGGAGGGCACCCATTCCCATCCTGTCACTGCTGTGTGCTCAAATGTGTTGCTCAGAGGAGATGTTCAGCAGTTACTGTGGGCTCCCTTGCGCCCTTCTTCTCCCACTCCACAGAGCACACTGAAATGTTAAACTGACATGATTGCAGGGATAGCCTTGAATCATCTCTAGTTTATAAAAATAATGAAATTGATCGCCAACTTGTTGCTAATATCGGTTACAGATTACTAGGGCCCATCCCCCAATTGATCCTGGCACGTCAGTGTGTCTCAGCTTTGTCATATCTTCGGCCTTATCATCCCTTTGAACTGCATAATTTCTGCATTTCTGAGCTCTAATGTCCTAGTCCATCACTTGAATTGTGACTGTCTTTTCCTTACTGATCTTGCCAGCCTCCTTTCTGGCCCTCTCTTGAATCCACTCACCGTATGACCGCGAGAGAGTGGTGTTTCTGAAGGGCACGTCCCTTCTTGGTCCTCCCTGGCTTGCCAGTATTACCCGGATGGCACCCAGGGTCAGTTCTCTAGCTTCGCGTCCTCTCCCCCACCCAGTGCAAGCTTCCACGTATTCCTACACATCATTCCCTCTGCTAGGATGGTCTTTCAGTTTGTTGTTCTTCCGAGTCAAACTAAGCGATGCTGTCTTTTGAAAAGAGTTCTCTGATGCTTTCTGGAGAAGCTCTATGCCCCCACAGCTCCTTGGGTGAACCTCTACTGCAGCTCTGTCAACGGTTAATTTATTGTTGTCTCCTCCACCCCGCCCTTATCACCATACTGCAAGTATTTTGTGATTTGTTTTTCTTTTCCGTGCTGCACGGCATGGGGGATCTTAGTTCCCTGACCAGGGATCGAACCCGCGCCCCCTGCAGTGGAAGTGAGGAGTACTAACCACTGGAGTGCCAGGGAGATCCCCCTACTGCAATATTTTGAGAGAGAGATTTTATTCAGTCTTGCATCCTTAGTGTCTGAATAGAGTCGATGTTCAACACATGTTTTGTGAATCAGTATAATTAAAAACCTCCACGTTTTTGGTTTTATGTCTGACACCTGTGTCCATATTTAAAACAAAATTCTTTCTCAATATTTTTGTCAAATAGCTCATATTACCACCATGTTGGTTTTTCTCAAGTCTGTTTTCACCCCCCTCAGAAGATACCTTCACAAGCATTGGCACCAGATAGCACTTCTTTTAGGTGAGTCTCTTGAAAATACAGCAAGAGCAAATTTTCCAACACATTATGTGTTGACCCCTCTTGACACAATGTCTGTCGTTAATCAGAGTTAAATATGAGTATTATACACATGGTTGGATGATTCTTCAACATTGATAAAACTCTACCACTGAATTTCATTGCCCAACTTTGTTGATCTCTGAGCAGGTTTTATTAATTATTCTTTCACATTCTCTCTACTGGGTTTTCTCCCCCCTGTAAACTGGCTTTAGCCTTCAACTTCATAAAAGCACCATTATTAGCGCTGCTTATAATGACTTTCCTTTGTCACACCTGGCCCTGTCTTTCCACTTATGCTTTCCATAGACTCTACTATAATGCTTCCCAAACTTAAGCGTGCATCATAATCACCTAGAGGGCTTGCTAAAACACAGACTGCTGGGCTCCACCCACAGAGCTTCTTATTCGGTAGTTTTGGAGTGGGGCTGAGAATGTACGTTTCTTAACAGGCTCCCAGGTGATCCTGATAATACTGATAGGGGACTCACACTTTGAGACTCCCTGCTCTGCTAACAGGCCTAGCAGTAGTTGACAGTTTTCACAGCTGTATCCACTTAACTCACACGTTGATTCCGCCCCCGCCCTCGGGAAGGTATAAAAGGCCTTTCGTTGGCTCAGAACCACGTATCTTCACGGCTGATTCGAGGTGCGACTACGCTTGGGCCTTTGCTCAGTGTTCTAGCTCCCCGGCTTTATCCCTTCCTGGATTCCTTGCTGGAGGCGTAATTTCCCGTGGAACTAAGGTACTTGGATTTCCCTGGCTTGGTTCCTTTTGGAAGCTGAAGATCAGAAGCTAAGTTTCTTTCCCACTTACGGGCATCTGTCGGTTTGCCTAGATCTGTATTTGTGATCCTATGCTTACCTTGGCGTTGGTTTGCCTGCACTGATTTCTTCCCGTTGTTAAGACTCTGGGATTTGCTTGCTCTGTGCCAGTGAGCCGGTGTCTCAGGCCTGGTTAGTTCTTATCTGGCATTCCTTAGTGTGAGCTGGGCCTTAAACTTTAGCAGGTACCTTATTCTCTGCTTTTTTAAACATTGAATATTTATTGAAGTGAATGACTTTGTTGCTCTTGATGTGGTTGTTGCTTATTTTTTTCCCCTTTGGATTTCTATATGTGTTTCCAAACCCCTCAACCTTCTTCCCCCTCACACCCTGAGACTCAGTGCTGGCTTGTTTTTTTTTCCAGTGTAAATGATTACTTTTATGGTAAGGTCATGCAACTTGGCTGTAAGGTTCTAGTGCCATCTACTTACATAACTTAAATCAAAGGAAGTAAAATATTTTTTCTCTGTTTCAAACTTGAGTCAATGAGGTCTATGGGCTCGCTACTTAGAGCACAGTCTGAGGATCAGCTGTGTTCGCATGTTAGAGGAACTTGGTAGAAATGCAGAGCGTCAGGCACTACCTCAGACCTACTGAATTAGAATCCACATTTACTTTATTGAAATATGGTTGATTTACAATATTGTGTTCGTTTCAGGTGTACAGCAAAGTGATTCAATTATACATACGTATTTATTTTTCAGGTTCTTTTCCATTATACGTTATTACAAGATATTGAAGTTAGTTCTCTGTGCTATGCTGTAAATCCTTGTTGCTAATCTATTTTACATATAGTAGTTTGTATCCGTTAATCCCATATTCTTAGTTATTCCCTCCCTCTCCTCCCTTACCCCTTTGGTAACCATAAGTTTGTTTTCTGTGTCTTTGAGTCTGTTTCTATTTTGTTTATAGATTAATATGTATTTTTTAGATTGCACATACAAATGATATATAGTATTTCTCTGTTCTGCCTTCACTTAGTATGATAATCTTTACGTCCATCCATGTTGGTGCAAATGGCAATATTTCATTCTTTTTTTATGGCTGAGTAATGCTTCCTTCTTAAACCAGTTGTCTGTTGATGGGCATTTAGGTTGCTTCCATGCCTTGGCTATTAAAATGGTTCTGCTGTGAACATTGGGGTGCATGTATCTTTTGCAATTAGTTTTCATCTTTTCTGGATATATGCGCAGGAGTGGGATAGAATCCACATTTTTAACAAGAGCCGCAGGTGATTCCTATGCACATAGGAAAGAACTGATCTGTGGTATAGCTCCTATAGGATGAATTGCTACCACCTGACTCAACGTGCCTCACTCTTAGCTATGTCATTAGTTTTTCAACTTCTTATGGCTACTGATGTAATTACTACAGACCCGTGTTGGTTGTTTCCTTCTGACAATATGAACTATGATGAACAACCCATGATCCTGCAGGCACCCAGAAACTCGCTGTGTATGTTTGAGATTTGTTGTTTCTTGAGCTATCTCTTTGGCAAGGCTTTTCCAACTATGTCCCCCTACCAAAGAAATACTTATTGAGTAGGCTTTCTCCAGTTTTATTGAGATATGATTGACATACAGCACTGTATAAGTTTAAGGTGTACAGCATAATAATTTGACTTACATATACATCATGAAATGCTTACCACAATAAGTTTGATGAACGTTCATCCATTGTCGCATATAGATAAAAACTTAAATAGAATGTATAAATATTTTTCCTTGTGATGAGAACTCTTAGGATTTACTCTCAAAAACTTTGTCATACAGTAGTGTTAATTATATTTATGATATTGTCCATTGCATCCCTAGTACTTATTTATCTTATAACTGGAAGTTGGTACCTTTTGGCCACCCTCATTCAATCTCCCTTCCCCCAAACCCCCGCCTCTGGTAATACCAAATCTGATCTCTTTTCAGCATGCTTTTTGTCAGGGTCTTATGTGGTCGTGGATGAGAGGCAGGCTAAGTCCAGGGTGAATGAGTACCACAGCACTGCATTTCAGGTGCTTAAGGTAATGCTCGCCCATAGTAGGTAACCATGGGCAAAGTGTTGAAAGTGGATCAGGCTGGGTGAACTAACTCTACCCCAGGGTTTGTGTAGTAGATGGAGCCAGCAGCTGTGGTCTGGACAGTGATAAGTGACCGGCCTTATTGCCAGATGCCCATCCCTCTAGGAGCAGGACTCCAGCCAGTGACTTAAAGTCCAGAAGTTAGGTCCAGCCTTTGCAGGGAGAGGGCTGCTAAGACACGTATGATGTCAGGGCCTCAGTCAAGGTTGCCTAAGTTCAAGATGAGGGCTCCAGCCCCAAAGGGAAGAAACTTGAACATCAACTTGGAGACCCAGGTGGAAAGGCCCTTCTTCATAAGCAGGGCAGTAGAAGGAACGGTGGGTTCTAGAATCTAACCTGAGTCGGGATCACAGGCCTGCCTATTCCTAGTTGTGTGACCTTAATTAACTTAACTAACCTCAGATGGTCCTCCTAGTCAAATGAGACTGCATGTAAAGGGTCTTATAGAGGGATTCAAATAGTAGATGCTTAATTAAATGGTAGTTGCTAATATGTTTTTTATAATAGAGGCACATAGACCTCAGGGCTGTTCAGGTTCTTTGAATTCCCAAGGTTAGAGCAACAAGGCTAATTCTGACCCGATTGGTTGGGGCATTGGGTATCTAGTGTACTGCTTGGTTGGCCAGGATCTGGGCAGAATCGAGCCTGTGTGCTCAAAGCACAGCTGCTTATAGTTAGATTTATTGGAGAAGGTGATTGTAGTGGTTCAAGGGAATTGGCTGCACGAAAAAAAGTCACTGAGAAGTGTGGGGCACTGGTAGTCAGGAAGGCTGGATTCTACACTTAGGCTGCTGTTGAGTTCTGTGTCTTTTGGTAAGTAGGCGTGTTACTGTGGGCCTCAATCTCTTCTGTAAATAGAAGAATTGAAGTAGATACCCCTGCAGATAATGGCAATTCAAATTCTTCAGGTGTTTCTAGTACAATAGGGACTTTAATGGGAGTTCCCTGTGTTCGATTAATGAGTATGATTTTCATGATTGTATGTACCTATGTAAGTATGCCTACTTATAGACTTACATAAATTCAAGTGCAGCCTACCATATAAACTCAGGTCTTTAGGCAGTCAGTGAGCTTGAGCCATGGTGATGAGGGAGATGGACTAAGGCTAAAAGTCAAAGTTGAGTCTCATCCCTGCTCTTAAACCTTGGAAGGACCTGTTACAGAATCTCAAGATTTCAGTCGCATCTGGACTGAAAGGGACTGTTAATCCCTTTCTGAACCAAGATCCTACAGGTGAAGGTTTCAGTCTGAAAGCAGACTGAAGTGTTGTGTGTGGTTTTTTTTAAAATAATTCTTAGATGTATAACATCCTTTTTCATGAGTAGGCTCTTTATGTATGCTATCTGTTTTGCTGGTGAACTTGGCTTGCTTATGTGAGTACCAGGACCCTGTGCCAATGGAAGAAAACCAGATGTCACCCAGGGACCAGATGGGGGTCTTTCAGGTCTCCTGGAGTCCTATGTGCTTTACTGTGGCTGCTATTGAGATGTTTGGTTAGTGCTTCTCATTCAAGTTGTGCATAAGTATCATCTGAAGGGCTTGTTGAACTTAACTCCAAGACCCCATCCTCAGATTGTGTGGATCTGGAGTAGAGTCTGAAAATTTGCATTTCCAGCAAGCTCCCAGGTGATACTGTGTTGGTCTGTGGACGCAGTTTCAGTATTGTGGGCCCAGTTTGAGTAACACAGCAGTAGGCTGCTTCCATTACATCATTTTCTGTAGTGTGATTATCCTCCCACATTTAGTGACACTCTGTCAGTCAAAATTGATCACCTTTCCTTTTCCCTTAACCTATCTTCCCTAATGTAAAGGAAGAAATGGCCAAGGTGACCCTCCTGTCAGCCTAGAGTGGATTTATCCCTTACTCCGAAGGCCTCATGGCTTGGATGCCTTTCTGGCTAAGGCAGTTTTGGAAAATTAAAGAGGCTTCTTTATGCCCAAGCTTAGGAGTCTCTCCTTTTAACATCCTGGGGGCTGGGTGAAAGCTAGACAACCCAGCCACCAGATATTTGCTTGATTTGTTGCTCAAGTCTTGAATCCCTTTGTTAGAAACCAGAGTGGAAAACAAAAACGAAAGTGACAAACGTTCAACTTGAGTCTCGTAGACTTTTTTTCCCTCCCAGCTGGCTTCTTCACCTTGCAGAGCCTGCTGTACACCAGTGACATGCCACTGGTGAGATGGGTTTAAAGGCTGCAGAATATTCCATGGTGGGGCAAATATTCTCCCTAGATCTAAGCCATGAATCCTCACAGCAGCTGTTCTAATATCCTTCGGGAAGATTCCTCACTGCCTCTTGGTCCTGAGTAGAGTCCCAAAGCAAAAAACCTGGGTCCTAGCCAAACACAGCTTTTTGAATAGCTGTGTGACCTTGGACTGGTTTCCTCACCTTTCTGGCCCCTTTTTTTTTTCTCCATACATACTGGGTCTAATCCTAAGCCTGGGGGTTAGACTTCTTGTCTCAGCCAGACAGGTAGGAGATGGGGTGCAGGGTGATCTGTTTGCTGGTGGTTTGTAAATCTCAGGCTTAAGGTATCGTTTAGCCTCACTGTCTTGGTCAGGGGCTGTTAAGGGCTAAGGGGCCCTTTGTATGGAAGAAGCAGGAAGCCTGAGGCCCCGTCTGCCCAGGACAGTGGGGAGGTGGTTCAAATACCTACAGTGGTGAGCAAGTGATACATAAATAAGGGAAGTGGGGAAGGAGTGATGACTCTGGTCATTGGGAGAGCATGTGCTATGTCTAGACAGGACAGCAGTCAGGAGCCCCAGGAGACTGGTGGCCTGTAAGAGTGTAGCCTGGAGCTGCCAGATTTTCAGAAGCCCAAACAGGGAGATTCCTCCCCCATGCCCTAGTGTGACATAAGTATTTTGAAAAGTTGTCAAATGTCTTAAATACCTCTTTAGGTTGAATTTGGCCTGTAAAGGCCCTATTTTGACTTCCAGACTATGGCAAATTGAGCAAGGAATGAACAATTGAGTTTATTGGCTGTTGATAACCATTTATCAGTACGGATTTCTATTGTTTCAGAGGCTTTTGATCCAGTTCCCCAGCTTGGCTTTACTTATGTTTTAAGCAACAGATAGTGATTCAACAACAGATATTTTAATGAACATTAAAATAGAACTGAGGGTTCTGCTCCAAGCTTTGTGCAGAAATGGATCTAGATATGTATATTCTATATTGGGTACTCTTTCACTCCGCTTTTTCTGCGAACAGTTACATTAAAATGAAATAATTTAACCCATGGATACTGATGGCATATGGTATTAATACAAACCTATGACACTAATTTAAGCATAGGAAAGTGAAGAGTGAACACCAGCGGTTGAACAACAATGAGTAAATCTAGTGAATTGCTGTGAGTCTAAATTCTAGCCAGCTGCTACTTTTCTCCAGAGATCATGTTGACTCATTCTTCCAAAACACTTAAAAGGGAGGTAAGGGGTAAAGAGAAAGCAAAATACAAACTTCAACTGGATGAAAGATACATTAAAAAGCAAAAGTTGCTCTCTTTACTCCTGTTGCATTGTCTGTGCTGCTCTGGGGCCCTGTAGCCTGAAAAGGGAAGAAGATTAAATATTTTCACATTTGTGTGTAAAGGCTGTTAAATAATATGGAAATCTCCGGAGTACGCAGCAGAGACACGTTAAAGCCCAGTAACTCTTCACAAGTTACTAGCTCAAGATTTGAACACTTCCTTACTTATCCTTAAGGACTCTTAAAACCCAGAACCCACAAATGTCAGCATAAGTGGGTCATATTATACATTTATTAAATCAGTGGCCAAGTGATAATACTTTTTACAACTCTAAATGTTTTTAATGATCAGAATCTGTTCTTATGGTCTGTATTTTTTTTTCTTTTTTTGTAGAGAAGTTTTAAAAATAAAATCCCCATTTAAAAAAAAAGGACTGAATACTCGAGACTGGGAGAGGCCAGGACTCTGAGGCCACCAGGATCTGTATGTTCTGACTGTCTTGATGCCACGTAACTGGGTGCTGGGGGATCTACAGGATTGCCTATCTGATCTTGAAAGACTTCGGTCGCCTTGAGCCAGCCTTGCTAGAGAATACTAGGTAACTACATGTGATAGCTATACCCTTCCCAAAGGCATCCGGAATCAACCATACGGCATTTTGCAGCACTTACTGTCTGCCTTAGACTTCTGAGCTACTGTATCCCTGTGTTTTGGTATTGAAGTCCACTTATTCCAAAAGCTCAGACATCATCTAAGTAGTTGATACTACTTTCTAAAGAAGGCTTACTTTGTCCTGTTCCAAGTCCTCCTCTAACTGTTAGGACCTACCATTCATGTCTTAAAATTATTTTGGTTCTAAGGACTTTTTAAACAAGTCTTCACTAACTAAAATCACCTGTTCCTTGTCATTCTAGAAAGTTCTTTATCTTGCCCTTCAAAGAAATCTACGTCTGTCTGTAGCTGGCTGGTCATATACAGTGAATTAGTTGGAGACTGAAATACGCCTGCTGCTTGGCTCCTCAGACAAAATCCCCAAAATGCTCCACCTCAAGCTAGTTTCTTCTCCGACCAAACTATGGATTTGGACTCCTTTCATTCACTAAACCTCTTAGGCTTTAACCTCTCTGAGCTCCATGCTTCTTGTTTACTGTAGCCCATCCTCCAGTGGACAGAGCCCAGTGTGAATGGGCCATCTGGTGATAGATTCTTGGAGCTCCAGTATCTGAGCACACACTTGGCCTTACTCTCAGACTCCTGACTATATGTCTGCTTTCGACTCCAGAGAGTAAGTCCAGTAATAAGTGTTACGTAAGTTTTGTTTGTTCACAGAGCTCTATAGGCCACCAGATGATGGAGAGCAGACTATTTGCCTCATACTTTTATTAAAGTCATAGTGGTCCCTCCTGTGGTTCCTCCTCTCAGCTCGTCTGTGAAGACCAAGACTATTCTGGGGCCGGGTGTAAAGAGAAATCAATTATCTTACGGTTTCAAAATAACCATAAACGATTTTCCCCTTAAAATTTGAAGAAGTCTTATGGCTGGGAGATGGAGGACGTAGAAAAGTAGGCCTCCTATGTATCCTGAGTACTAATGGGAATATAAATTAGTACAACTTACCTAGAAAGAAATCTGGCAGTTATCCTATCTACTCCCTTTCCAGGAACTTGTCATAAGGAAAATTGTTAATACCAATAAAAGTAGTACATAACTAATTTTATTATAGATAAGAAGAAATGAGCAACGAACAAATAGAACAGTTACTCTAGTATTCTATGGAGCACTGGGTACTCATTAAGAATCATATTTTGAAAATATTTGGGGAAAATAATGTTATTGCAAAAAAGGAAGATAGAAGAGTAGAGTATGATCCTAGCTTTATAAAAACACATGGATGGGCTTCTCTGGTAGTGCAGTGGTTGAGAGTCCGCCTGCCGATGCAGGGGACACGGGTTCGTGCCCCGGTCGGGGAAGATCCCACATGCCGCGGAGCGGCTGGGCCCGTGAACCATGGCCGCTGAGCCTGCGCGTCCGGAGCCTGTGCTCCGCAACGGGAGAGGCCACAACAGTGAGAGGCCCGCGTACCGCAAAAGAAAAAAAACCCAAAAACACATGGAACATTTTTTTCTTTTTCTCATAGGTTGTTACTGGGTAATAGGCTTGCGGTCCTCGGTCTTGTCATCTATGTTGACTACACTTTTTGTTGCTTTTAGAATCAGAAAGTTAAAAAAATGTATTGAATGATCTGATGCCTTGAGTGAAGCTGTTACTGTCAGGGCAGGTGAATGAATATAGCCTTGCATTGTTGCTACTCCACAGCCTGGGAGCGATGGTTCAATTATAGCGTCTAAAACCTGGCATATGTGGGTTTGACTTGGCCTGGTGTCACCATGAAGGGAAGTGATTACAGAACAGTGGAAGTATAAATGGGAGGTGGCATCGAAGACTCCAGGGGGAGTGTTCTGGTTTTAGAACTGTACTCAATATCTAAAGACTGCTTCCTTCATTTCTCTATGCTGTGATCCTTGTGTTTTCCTGTTTAATTCATGTTCCATGTTTCTAAGTACTTTTCCGCCCCCATACCAGACTAGATCCTCTGTCTTGACAGGAACTACCTATTGTGAAACGCCTAGGACTTAGTCTATCATGAATGACTAGCTGTTGTATACCGGTGGTTTGTGGTAGGGTTACAGGACTTCATCTATTAGGAGATGAGGTTACCGAGACTTGAATGATTTGTTTATACCCCATCAAAGCCAGCTGTTGTTCACGATGAGCCTCCACACTCAGAGGATGATTGAACATCTAAAGAGGTAGTGAAGCAGAAGCACCATTATATGACAAGCTCATTCTCGGAGGTCACTTGCTAATGTATTTAACCTCACATTCCTATGATTTGCTTTATTAATAATCTCGTATTACTAAGGGGATATGTAAATTTCAGTGTTGCTAGATAAAATACAGGATGCCTGGTTATATTTACATTTCAGATAAACAACAAACAACTTCAATAAATTTTCGGTAAGAATGTATCAAGTGTGTGCCAGTATAAGTATGCCTCAAATACTGCGTGTGACAGATATATACAAATTATTTATCTGAAATTCAAATGTAACTTATTCACTAGTTAAATCTGCCCTAAACTTTGGGTAACTTACTTTGCTTAAAAAGTAGCAAATGCAAAACTTGAAAGTAGTTCTGATAGAGTTCAAAGCTTATTCTCTTCACCTTGTATGCTGTTGGCCTTTTACTCCAGTTGTGTGGATTTGGCCAATGTGGGAGAGGCTGAAGCTTGGCATGTGAGTGTCCAGAGCTCAGCAGATACTGGGTTTATGCCAGCAAGATTACCTTTCAACTAATGAACTCCTAACGGACTCATTCAGGATTGTCTGTGGGCCTTGGAGGGGGGTGTCTGTTCAGGTTGACATCTTGAACCTTATTTAGGTTTCTATACCCTAGATTTGTCATTTGCTGTCCCTAACCTTCATTTTTAAATTCATCGAGGTCATTTATATACCGTAAAATTTACCCATTTTAAGTGCACAATTCAATGCCTTTTAGTAAAATTGAGTAGTGTGATCATAACCCCAGCTTTAGAGGTTAGAGAAATGCCTTAAATGACCCTGCTCGTAGTTGATTATGAAAAACCAAGGTGATAGTCATATTATGGCCTTTCTGGTCCTTAAAAGCTGGCTTTGTTATACCCCATTGGACTGGGGGGTGAGGAGGGTCACAGATAGCAGAGGGAGCTGAGGCATCAGATCTGATGTCCTACAGGCATACTCAGCTGTTTAGGAAGCTGGAGTTTTAGAGAAGACGACATAGAATGTGAACCATATGCTACCAAAATGCAGTAAAAATGGGTTGTGAAATAGTGGAAGCAACGCAAGTGTTCACCCACTGGTGATTAGTTAAATGAGGTAAATTGACACAATGGCATACTATTCAGCAGTGAACTGGAACAAGCTACTGATGCGTGCTGAAACATGGATAAACGTCAAACATTATTCTAAGTGAAAGAAGCTAGACGCAAGAGGCAACGTATTATATAATTCTATTTATATGAAATGTCCAGAAAAGGTAAATCTATAGACAGAAAGTAGACTAGTAGTTGCTTAGGCAAGGAGGTGAGGGAAGTGAAGGGCATAAATGTAAATGGCCAAGAGATTTTATTGAAAGGATGGAAATCTTCTAGAACTGAGTTGTGATTGTTGCTGATAGCTCAACGAAGTTATCTCATTGGGGTGGAATATCTCTTAAATCTTGGTCCAAAGTTTGTCTGTTTAAATACAGGTTAGATATGCTTGTAATAAAATCTAGATTTTTTGTGGTAGTGAAATCTTGTAGTAAACTGTAAACTAAGGAGTCAAGAAGTGAATCTTACAGGTCTTGTTTGCTACAGTGATTTTTTTTCTCACCGAGGTGACTTAAGGAGCTGGACTTAGGTGGCAAAAACCTAGGGCTGAGTGGCATAAATGGGAGTCTTGGTACAGCCACTGACTGGTTGTGTGGCTGCACAGATCACTTAACCTCACTTAGTCTCAGCAAAACAATACAGGCTTTTTGGGGAGACTACATGCTTTAATATATATGAAAGCACACTGCAAACTATAAACTTTTACAAGACTGAGCCATCTTTTTTTTTTTTTTCTTTGCGGTACGCGGGCCTCTCACTGTTGCGGCCTCTCCCATTGCGGAGCACAGGCTCGGGATGCGCAGGCTCAGCGGCCATGGTTCGCGGGCCCAGCCGCTCCGCGGCATGTGGGATCTTCCCGGACCGGGGCACGAACCCGTGTTCCCTGCATCGGCAGGCGGACTCTCAACCACTGTGCCACCAGGGAAGCCCTGACCCATCTTAATATGGCCAAGAGTGAGTTAACCTCATCCAACTGTGGTTAGAACCTTCTTTTTTTATTAAAAGAACTAAATTTGAAGAAAAACATGAGCTGTTGTAACTGTTAGAACTCTGACGTTGTAAAGTTAATCCCTCTAAGACTCCATTTTGTTTGGCTCAAGAAAGCAAGTCAACTTGGTTTCAAGGCTTTTGCTGTATTTAAGTGACTGTGATTGTGTTAAGTCTCGCTCTCTTAAAGTGTGACACACACATCACACACAATAAAGCACTTACAACTATTTTATGAGATGGGTGTTTTCAGGACATGATTTCATGGACATTTGGCAAGTGTTAATTCTCATGTTCAAGGAGATTGCCTTTAAGATAAGGATATGCATGATGGCATGCAGGCTTAGTTGCCTCGCGGCATGTGGGATCTTAGTTCCCTGACCAGGGATGGAACCACCATCCCCTGCATTGGAAGGTGGATTCTTAACCGTTGGACCACCAGGGAAGTCTCAGTTCATGGTCTTCTCTTAAAACAAATAAGTTTTAAGATACAGCTCTAGAAAACTGGTAAAACAAAAACAGTAAAGCCAAAGTGAGGAAGTAAATACAGGAAAAGAATGGAATTTAAAAAATCATTTTAGATGTATACAACCAAAAGCTAAATCTTCAGAAAAAATGATACAGGCAAATCTCAGGCAAGAGTGATCTAGAAAATTAGAAAAGAAATACTTGGAATGAAAAATCGTGGCGTAACTCATAGCAACAACAGAAATCTAAATTACTTAGAGAAATTGGTCAATGAACTTAAACCTGGACAATTAGGGATTTTCTAGAAATAAGCATATATACCCTGTGTGTGTACATACATGTACACACATACACAATGTTCACTCAAAAGTAGCAAGCTTCAATAACAAGTCATTAAAACAGATTTAAAATACTTACCTCCCTGAAAACTCAAAGACTAGAGAGTTAAGAGTGAAGTTTTACCAAAATTTAAGAGAACAGACAACTCGTTTCTTCAGGATTTGCTGTAGAATATATTTAAAGGAAAATACATAAAACTCACTTTGTATGACTGTAACTAAAGCCAATGGGTCAACCAGAAACCATAGGCCAACATCACTTAGGAACACTGATTAAAAAAAAACTCCAATAGGGGCTGTCCCTGGTGGCGCAGTGGTTGAGAATCTGCCTGCTAATGCAGGGGACACGGGTTCGAGCCCTGGTCTGGGAGGATCCCACATGCCGTGCAGCGACGAGGCCCGTGAGCCACAACTACTGAGTCTGCACGTCTGGAGCCTGTGCTCCGCAATGAGAGGCCGCGATAGTGAGAGGCCCACGCACCACGATGAAGAGTGGCCACCGCTTGCCACAACTAGAGAAAGCCCTCGCACAGAGACGAAGACCCAACACAGCAAAAATAAATAAATAAATAAACTCCTACCCCCAACATCTTAAAAAAAAAAAAAAAATTGGATAAATAGCAAAGCTGTAAAATCAAGTGGGAATTTATACCAGGAATGCTGGAATCTTCAACATAGAAGCTATCAGTGAACTCACTACATTAGCAAATTAAAAGAAAACAGGTGTATATATTTATCCCAGTCAATGGCAAAAAAGGATACAAATTTGAAAAGTCATTAGTGACAAAAATCTCGTAAATAGAAACAAAATGAGCAAACATCATAATTGATGCTGACATTTAAGAAGTATTCCCATTGAGGCTGGGATTGGGACATGATGAGAATGTCTCCATTTTTCCTACTTAATATTGTACTGGGGGTCTTACAATTTAATAAAACAGGGAAAAAAGAAGTATAAGGACTTAAGAGAAGCCCAAACTTTGATTACGGATATTTCTTGGTTTACAGTGGGGTTACATCGTGATAAGTTTATCTTAGGTTGAAAATACTGTTAAGTCGAAAATGCAGTGAATGTACCTAACGTACTGAACATCGAAACTTAGCCTAGCCTACCGCAAACGTGCTGAGAACACTTGGATTAACCTACAGTTGAACCATTATAAGTCGGGGACCCTCTGTATTTGCAGGCTGTTAATAAAAAAAAAACCAAGAGGATAAACCCATACTATAAAACTAATAATAGTTAAGGTAAGTTTCTTGAGATAAGAACAGTATAAAAAATAATAGTGTACTCATATACCAGCAGTAAGCAATGAAAGAAAAAAGATCCTTTTTGGTATAACAAATACAAACCTGGTAGAACTACAAATGCAATAAAATATATAGAAGATCTTTAAGGAAAAATAAACTTTATTGAAGGAGTTAAAAATCTAAATAAATGCAGGTACAAGCAACATTACTCAATTGGAACACTCACTGCTGTTAAAGATGTCAGTTCTCCACAGATTAATCTATGAATTCATTGTAATACCCAAAATCCCACTGAGCTTTTTAATTGAACTCAACCAAACATTCTGAAATCCTTGTAGGATAGTAAATGAACAGAAAAGATGTTTGTGAAAGGAACTTAATAAACATTAGGACATATTGTGTAGCTGTAGTAATTAGCATAGCATACTGTTGGTGCAGGAAGAGACAGATCATAGAATCTAGAAAGAAATGGAAAATTCTTCTATGAGGGAGGTGACGTGGTAAATCAAAGGAGAAGTGATGGGTCATTCAATAGATCACGCTGGGAAAATTACTTTCATATGAAAAAATAGATTGCCTCATAAAAATTCATAAAATTGTTCATAAAAATCCAGATGAATTAAATGTTTAAGTTAACCTTTAGAATATTCACAAGCAATTGTAGAATCATATCTTTATGACCACGGAGAGTGGAAGCCTTTTAATAGTACAATTTACTAAAAGCACAAAGCATGGAAGAAGAATAATTTCAACTACATCAACATAAACTTTTGTAAGTCGAAGGACGCTATTACACACAAAGTTCACAGGCAACAGATGGGGAGAAGATGCTTTTTAACTTATGTAACAAAGGATTAGTATCCAAAATGCATTAAGAACCACTATACCTCAATAAAAGGAAGAAAATGTAATAGAAACATGAGCAAACACTGTACAGAGGGAATTCAGAGAAATTCAAGTGTTTAATCCAATATGTAAAAAAAAAAAATTCATCTTCACTATTAACTAATCAACTGTCCTTTCTTCATCAGAATGACCAAACTATTAAGTGTGAAAATACTGAGGCTATGAGGAAAAGGGTCCTCTGAGGTACACTGCTGGTGAGAGTGTGAATTGGTAGAGCTACCTTGGAAAGGTTTTTGCCAGCATGAGTTACAAATATAAAATACTTGTACCCTAACGACGTAGAAGTTCCACTTCGAAGTGTATGCCCTACGCCTTCAAACCGGTGCACAAGGAGGGACCAAAGAAGGATGTTAATCTCAGGCCCATTTATACGAATAAAATAGGAAACTCCATAAATCTCTGTGGAGAGAAAAAAAAATGCACTGTCTTTACAAAATGAAGTAACAAATTGCGGTTAAAGGGTAAAGAAGTAGATCTCTCTGTACAATCAATGTGGTCAGATGCCCAAAAAACATGCTTCACAGTGAACTCATGGTAATGGTTGCTCAGTGAAAGGGGAGTTAATGGATGTGACTGAGGCTGGAGGGCCAAGAGGATTTTGCATTTGTGTGTTTAAACGAGGGTATGTATGAGTATAATTTTGGCATGGTGAAAATACATATGCTTAGGAGAAAATGCAAAGTGAAAACTAGATTGAATTTATAAATGGCTTTTCCTTGCATTGTGTCATTTGAGCTCTACACTGCCCTTTAGAAATAAACATTAATTACCAACTTATATGGGAAGTTAATGTATAATAAAGGGAAGAATATACAGTGGGGAAAAAACAGCCTCTTCAGTAAATGGTGTTGAGAAAATTGGACAGCTACATGCAAAAGAATCAAACTGGACTACTTTCTCACATGACAGACAGAAATAAACTCAAAAGAAAGGATGAAGCTTCTAGAAGAAAACATAGGCAGTATGCTATTTGACATTGGTCTTAGCAATATTTTGGGGGGTATGTGGCCTCTGGCAAGGGAAACAAAAGCAAAAATAAACAAGTGGAACTATACCAAACTGAAGAGCTTAAAAAATTTTTTTTAAATTGAAATATAGTTGATTTATTACAATGTATTAGTTTCCAGTGTACATCAAAGTGATTTGGTTATACATAGATGTAAAATATATATTTATGTATCTATGTATAATCAAATAAAGAATTCCTTAAAACTATAATGCATTTAAAGCAATTTTGACTAGGAAGAATTTCTCTATAATTGTACATTGAACAAAGAACTTTGAACTGAAAGAAAAAGGGCAGAATTAAGTGAATTTAGAGTTTGGTAATGTTGCATTGGACCATATACCTACATATAATCTCACTTCTTTTGTAAATAAGGAAAATATTTTGACTCCAGAGTTTTCCATAGTCTATTAACATAGCAATTTTTAGATTCAAGAAAATACTTTGAGAAAAAAAATATTGGTACATGAGTTTCTTATTATAAGTGTCCTAATGAAAGATTTTTCATCTATAATATTTGACAGAGACAAGTGGCCAGAAAATGTTTGGAATGAGAAAATAATTCACCAGCTATGAGTTCAATTAAATATAATTTTTATTTCTATTTAAATGACCACTTATGATACTTGGAAAAAGTTATATATAATCAGTAACACAAGCCAAGACCTGTCAATGAGTAATACATGACACCGTATACATTTGAAAGAAGTATATTTAATGAAAAGAATATGAAATTCATTTGAGTAGAGGTAAGTACTGTATTAGTATCCTGCACAAAGTAATTAAAAAAAAAAGTGCTGTCTCATGAATAATGTCACGGAAAATGAGAGAAATTGTGAGATATAACCTGGGGTGATAAGTGAAGAATTGAGATGTTTTTGAACAAATGATATGTCTTAGTTATTTACAGGGGATATTTTGAGACATGTAATACATATGGATTATCTGAGAGTGGAAGTTAGTTTTTGCTGAGTAACTCATTTGCTAAGATGTATTAATGAGTTCAAGTAGCTTTTTTGAGTGGCAGCTCTATTCATGGAGTGGAATTGGAGGGCAAAGGTGAACGGTATAGGGTCCCTCAGTCCCACAAAAAGCTCAAACCTAGCAGGGGAAATTCTTATAGATGCAAACGGTCATAATTCAATGTGTTAAACATAAATCCCCTGACTTCCTCACTTCAAAGCAAAACAAATAAGTGAAAGCCAACTTGGGAGCATCCATTTTAATGAAAGCCCCAATTCCTTAGTTTGGCATTTCAGACCCTTCTCATATATCTGTTCCGTTTCTTTCCCAGCACCCCACTCTTTCTCCCATGGCCCCTCCTCCTTTTTGGCCTCCCCCTCAACATGCAGCCTCTTTTTCAGCCACAGTAATCCTATCATTCCCTGAACTTAACACTCTCTTTTCATACATGAATGACTTTGCCTGTTCTCTCCACCCAATTGCCATCCAGTGAGTGCCTATGGTTCTTTGAAGCCTCAACTCAAACCTCATCTTCTCTGAAGCCTTCCCTGACTATTCATCTTGCTTACAGCAATAATCTCCTTAAATTATAAGTTTTAGTTTGCTTGTCAGATATCTCCACTAGGTTGTGAATCCACTAGGTTGTGAATCCAGGAGGGTAGAAGTTATATTCATTTTCTATCACTGTTCAGTAGTGTTTGGAATACATTTAGAGTTTACTAAATGCTTGCTGAAAGAATAAATGGCGTGAAATAATGGAGTATACAGAGGGGTTAGGATAAATTCTGTCAAGCTTCTTGCCCAGGAGCGTTCAGCCGGTGCTTGTACTCCCTAAAAGTTCTCTCTTAGCTGAGGATCAAGATAACGGATTTGGTGTCACTCTGTGGGAATAGGTGTCAAAAACTGAAGGGTTTAAGATTTTTCCCTGCTTGCAACCTAAGAAGTGAGCCTGCCATAGTTTCATGGATGCCAAAGCAAATATCAGGCTCCGTGGCCAGAGACAAAGGACTTCATTACTCATGGTACAGTTGTCAGTATGAGCTTCATGTTTGTACCAGTTCCCCCAAGTCCAATAGAAGTGACACAGAAGTGGGCCCGGGGAGATGTTGCACACACAGTGGGTTTGCATCCCAGGTTAGGAGCCCTGAACAAACAAAGCAACATTTTTTGAGAGGGAGCTGTTAGCAAACTTGCCCAGCCTTTGCCCCAAAGGGAGATAATACCTTTATTATCCTAGAGAGCAAGGAGGTAGTCGCTATCTCTTACCTTCTAAGGCTGTCTGCTAAATAGTTCTAGGGCTAGGGTGAGGCAAGTGAGGTGCCTATGGCATAACATTAAGGAGGTACTCGCTCAAGTGCTGACCCTACACTTGTGCAACCCTGAGAGCGAGTGTTTCTTTGAACTTGGAATCCTAGGTGCTACGTTAGCCTCACTGGAGTCCTGGTTCTGTGATAGACAAACATGCCTGAAAAGATAGTGTGGAACAAAAGCTGTTAGTGCCTTTGCTCAGAGGACATGCCGGAATGCGAGATCCTCGTGAATTGTTTCCCAGCCATAAGAAATTCCCTAGTTACAAACACATGATGTTTAAATGCCTCTCACCCCTGAATCTGTTAACAGGTCCTCTGATGCTAATATATTAGAAATTGAGAAAGTCTTCAGTTTTCAAAGGTATTTTAAGTTCCCATATAACTCAGCCATTCCACTCCCAGACATTTAAGAAAAATGAAAGTATATGTCCACACAAAGACTTGTACATGAATATCCATAGCAATTTTCTTTGCTGCTACTAAAAACTGGTAAAAACCCAAACATCCATCAACAGGTGAATGGATAAGAAAAATATGGAATGTCCATATAATAGTACTCGGCAATATACAGGAATGAGCTGTTGATACATTTAAGAACATGGTGAATGAATGTCAAAATGACTGCTGAAGGAAAGAAGTCAAAAAAATCTATCTCCATCTATCTATACTATTTGATTCCAATTATGTAAAAACATAAATGGAAACTAATTTCTAGTGGCTGAAAGCAGATCAGTTAATTACATAAGAAACAGGACACTTTTCGAGGTGATGGAAATGTTCATAGTCTTGATGATTTTATGAGTATTTACACATCAGACGTTATCTTTGTACACTTTAAATATGGGCAGGTTATTGTATGTCAACCATACCTAACGCAAACCCTTTAAAAAATTTATTTATTTATTCTTGGTTACATTGGGTCTTCGTTGCTGTGCGTGGGCTTTCTCTAGTTGTGGCCAGTGGGGGCTACTCTTCGTTGTAGTGTGTGGGCTTCTCATTGTGGTGGCTTCTTTTGTTGCAGAGCACGGGCTCTAGGCACACGGGCTCAGTAGTTGTGGCTCGTGGGCTCTCGAGCGCAGGCTCAGTAGCTGTGGCGCACTGGCTTTGTTGCTCCGAGGCATGTGGAGTCTTCCCGGATCAGGACACGAACTCGTGTCCCCTGCATTGGCAGGCAGATTCTTAACCACTGTGCCACGAGGGAAGTCTAAGAAAACCCTTTTTAAAAGGATATCTTAGGTTCAGAAGTGGAGGGATAATAGATGTTTGACTTGCCCCTGGGTTCAGAGTAGAGGTATTTTACCTGCTTCCTGATGACTTCTTCCACATTGTCTGAACTTTCTTGATTTGCACCTGGAGTGAAATTCTTCAGAATTGAAAGATTATTTTATGTGAACAAGAGAGGCCAGAGCACAGGGGACCCATAAGGGGCTCTCAGTGATTCATAGCTGGTGTGAATGAGCAGTTAGAGTGCTTTTCTCCTAATGTGTAACCAAGATCACTGTATGGAAAAAAAGGCTCTGTAGGGTAGGAGATGTAGATCACTTTGGCAATGTGGGAGCACTGAAGACAGGAAGTCGTAGTTGCAGTTTAGGATGGCAGTAAAAAGCTGGTGTTCTAGAAAGCAGTAGAGAGGGAGATAGATGTGTTAAGATAGCTCATCAAAATAAGTTGCTACACGATGTAGGTACCTGATAATTATTTAATTGGTGGATGAATGGACAAACAGGTGAATATTGCTTAGGGCTGGCCTAGGGCAAAGGAAAGATGAGGAGATGCTCTTTGCATATCTAGGTAAGTAGATTGGATATTTTATGGAAAATATATCCTAACTTACAACTGACCAACCAAAACCTACTTGGACACCAGTCTGTTTGTAAATTGGAGACTATGTCCTATATGTAATAATAAATGTACATTGTGCCATGCTATAGGACCTGTACCATTTGAAACCATGGGCATCCATCCATAAGAAATGCTCCCTCTTTTTTTTTTTAATATTTAATTTATTTGGTTGCACCGGGTCTTGGTTGCGGCTTGCTGGCTCCTTTAGTTGCAGCATATGGGCTCCCCAGCTGCGGCAGGCAGGCTCCTTAGTTGTGGCATGCATGTGGGATCCAGCTCCCCGACCAGGGATTTAACCCGGGCCCCCTGCTTTGGGAGTGCGGAGTCTAAAGCAGTGTGCCACAAGGGAAGTCCCCCACTCTTCTTATGTGTTAAGAAACAGTCACCTAAGTAATATTGAGAACACAAAAGCTAAGCTGGGTTCTTGCTAGAAAATCAGTGCATAGCGGGTTTCAGAAAAGGGAGGAGTTCACTGTGAGTTGAACTTCATGGAGGAAGTTGAATATGGAATTGGTGTTGAAGGATGGATTGTAATTGGCAAATGTGAAGTGAGATGTATGAGGAGAACAGTCTGGCTTGAGTTGAGGGAGCACATGTGCAAAGGGTGGGTAGGCAGGTGTGGACCAAGTTAGTAAGGCTATAGAAAGCCAGGCAGAAGTTTGGATTTTATCTAGTAGACAATTGGGAGCCGGTGTAGGATGAATTCACTTGAAAGTAATACAAAAGTGACTTTCACAAATAAAGGTTTACTTTGCTTACATGATGACATGCCCATTGATGCTGTCAGGGAACCAGGCCTGATCATGTTGGCTTTCTGTTCTCATGCTTGCTACGTCATAGTCATGAGATGGCTGCTATAGGTCCAGGCATCACTTCTACATTCATGTTGGGAAAATGGAAATGGTGATGCCAGCCAGCTCTCATCTCATACCTGTCCCTTTTTAAAGGGATCAAAGGCTTTTCCAAAAGTCTATGTCAGACTTTGTTTTGTTTCATTGGACAGAACTGGGCCTCATACCTACACTTGGGGGTAAAGGAAGCTGTGGAAGGAAGTATTGGGCTTTTCAGCTTCTCTAATGGAGATGTCAAGCTAGAAAGGAGTTAGTAATGGCTGCTGGGTTAGTTAATAAACACATGCTGCAGAAAAATTGTGGTTCTTGACCAGGAAAATGGAATGTTCACAGCATACATCCTACTCAAGCTTGTTCTCAGAAAAGTCTTAACTAGAGAAAAGAAAAATTGGAATGATTTAGATTATTCAGAAAATATTTACTCCCTTTTCCCTGCCACTGTGGACATATATTTCTCCATCTCACTGATGTTGGGTTTGGCCGCACGATTGTCTTTGACCAATGGAATGTGAGTGTAAATGACAGTGCACTAGTTCTGAGTGTAAGCCTTAAGAAGCATCTTATGTTTTCACCTTATCTTTACTATGCTTCTGCCACTGCCCTGAAAACAGCATGCCATCCTAGTAGCCCACTGGCCACAGTACAATAAGAGATACATGGAACAGAATCATTCTGGTGAACCTGCAGCTTGAAGTAGAGCTAATCTAGCTGACCCTAGTCCTATGAGAATAAAGATGAATGGCCATGTTCTGTTCCACTGAGATTTTGTGGTCTTCTGTTACACAGAAATAGTGATGGGTATTACATCAAAGTCCTTAAATTAGAGTGATCTCTCTAAGGCATTCTGTTGTTCAAAATTCAAAATAATATTGATATAAGGCATTTGTTCTGTGCTTGCACATAAATGACAATTGATACAGTTTTCCCTGGTAGGAAGGGAGACTAAATATCATTATCTCCATTTTATACACTAGAAAATAGAATATCAGAGAGCTAAAATGATCTCCTTAAGCTTTTTTGGCCAGTATTTGAGAGACCATTGCTCTTTTTGTCTCGAAGTCCTCCCCCCCACCCTTCTATACCAGTTAGTTTGGTCCTACAGCTACAAAGCTGTCTGTCTGGGGTCATAATAGAATTTTTAGGTCTTAGCCTGGGACTACCATGCCTGGAACATTGTAGACATTTAATTAGTATGTTGAATGACTGAATAAGGACTCAAGAAATATATCTGTAGTTAAGAGGGTCAAAGCTTTCCTAATCTTTTCAAGTATAAAATGAATAGATGCTTACATTGTCGGACCTTCCCAGTTTTGCTCTGCCAATCAAAATGCATTCTGTTTTATGAGGGTTAAACTCAGCAAGTTGATTTTCACCCATGTCCTTATCACAACTTTAGGGAAGCAAAGAGACTACATTTGTCAGGGTATCAGGAGAAGACAGAGGGAGTATTACTGGCATAGAGAGTATGACATATGTGCTTGGTATACAATTCTTTATATTTTCTATCACACGTATCGCTATAGCATTCAGGTAGACAGGAACAGTGGGATGCTTGGTAGTTGGGCCCTGGAGACCTTCTGAGTCATGTACATCGGCCTGTTTATATAACAGGCAGTAGTGAGATGAGAAAGGGAATGAAGACAGGCAAAGTTGGAACAGATAAAAGGAGGGAAAAAAAGACAAAGTAAAAATCCTCTGAGGCAAGATCTCAGTAGAAATAGGGCAGACACCGTTCAAAACATCATTTTCCCTCAGTTCTACCACTCAACTTCTAATTAAATCATTGAAAATCATTCACATAAATTAATTAAAATACAAATAACAAAATAATTTTTCTTGAATTTTATTATTTTAATTCTAATTAAAATAAACCAGCAAAATTGGCTGTGTAACTGCTATCTTCCCAGTGTACTGAAAGCCCCACCAGGTCCAGGTATGGGCAAGGAGGACGAAACAAACGTGGTTGGGATGTATTCCTGGGGCAGTATTGTTACAGGATATAGGAGGTGGTGTGTTTTGAGATTTCTGAGTACAAAGTACAGGTAGCTTCTGTGGCTTCCCATTATCCTTGGGGCGAAGGCTCAATTTTTTGGCATGATACTCAAGATCTTTCACAATCTGACACTTAACTTTTCTAACCTCACTTCTGGGTACTTCCCTTACACTACAACACTCGAAAAACAAATTTTGAAATAATATTTTTGGAAACAAAGTTATTTAATAAGGAAACAGTTATTTAATAACTGTGGTTATTGCAGCTTTGACATAAAAATTTCCCATTTGTAGCTACAATTAAGTTTCCCAGCTCATCACTCCTTTCTTGTAATAGAATTATAAATCAATGCGCCTACCTTGTGGTACTTCCCAATAGAGGAAACAGAGTTTATTTCCCACTGCATTGATGTCAGGCCATGTGTCTTGCTTTGGACAGTGGAATATCAGCTGGTAGATGAGCAAAAGGTTTCAGTGTGCTCAGATAGGTTGGTTTGGTCTCTTGCAATTTTGCTGGAGAGGGAACATGAGAAGAACATTTCACAAGTAGTTTCTGGCCCCAGAATGTTGAAGACACGAGTTACACGCATGAACTTGATATGAAGCCTGGAGTCTAAATTGGCTCAGCCATGCCTGGTCAAGAAATGCACCCTACTCACAAACCCATAGGCAAGAAAAATAGATTTGTTACTGTGAGCTCCTGAAATTGAGGTTTCATCATGGTATTATACAATTCTGAACCATAGGAATTTTGCCTAATAATATAGATGGCACATCCAAGCTTGCCTAAATATAATAATAAAATTCTTATGCAGGCCTTTTTAGGGCCTCATTCTCAAGGGACACATTAAGTATCTCCTGTATGTTTAGTACTTTATTAAATCTAACATCAAGCAATGGGGAAACAGAAAATGGGTTTTAGAGAAAAGTATTAGTCATATTCTGAGATACAATGAAGTACTTTTTCTCAGTTGATTATTAACTCCAAATCCTTTACTTATTTATTTTTAACATCTTTATTGGAGTATAATTGCTTTACAATGGTGTGTTAGTTTCTGCTTTATAACAAAGTGAATCAGCTATACATATACATATATCCCCATATCTCTTGCCTCTTGCGTCTCCCTCCCTCCCACCCTCCCTATCCCACCCCTCCAGGTGGTCACAAAGCACTGAGATGATCTCCCTGTGCTATGCGGCTGCTTCCCACTAGCTATCTATTTTACGTTTGGTAGTGTATATATGTCCATGCCACTCTCTCTCTCACTTTGTCCCAGCTTACCCTTCCTCCTCCCCATATCCTCAAGTCCATTCTCTAGTAGGTCTGCGTCTTTATTCCCATCTTGCCCCTAGGTTCTTCTGACCATTTTCTTTTTTCTTTTTTAGATTCCATATATATGTGTTAGCATATGCTGTTTGTTTTTATCTTTGTGACTTCACTCTGTATGACAGTCTATCCACCTAACTACAAATACCTCAGTTTTGTTCCTTTTCATGGCTGAGTAATATTCCATTGTGTGTGTGTGTGTGTGTGTGTGTGTGTGTGTATGTATATATATATGGTACATCTTTTTTTTGAATTTTGAGTATTTGTTTTATTTAAAATTTATTTAATAATACATTTACAAAATTTAATTTTTAATGATGTCTGTAACAACTGGCTTAGGAAATTCCTGAAAGTTTAGCAATAAGCACTTGTGAAGTCTACCACATCTCTTTGCCCAGGCCCTGCTATTCACTGATTGTATGACTTTGGCTAGTGATTTCACTGCTAGAATTTAGGCTAAGGAGATTATCTGTGAATTGGAAAAAACACAAAGATATTTATCTTGGCATAATTAGCATAACAAAAGGCAAGCTAATTGTTTAAAGTGAAATGTGGTTAAGAAAATTTACTGGAATGTTTCCTAGAATTAAAAGCAACGTATGTTGTTGCTTTGATAATAACAGAGAAAAATGCCATATGTTGAAGTGAAAAAAGAAAAAAATGCTGAATATCTAATCTATGTAGAATTACCAAAATTTTTTAAAAGTATAAAAATACGTTAATTAGAAGGAACTATTAGTGGTGAGGACATGGCTGTGTTCTTTATTTTATTTTTCATTTTTATTATTTTTCTTTTTGTGGTACAGGGGCCTCTCACTGTTGTGGCCTCTCCTGTTGCGGAGCACAGGCTCCGGACGTGCAGGCTCAGCGGCCATGGCTCACAGGCCTAGCCGCTCCGTGGCATGTGGGATCTTCCCGGACCGGGGCACAACCTCATGTCCCCTGCATCGGCAGGCGGACTATAAACCACTGCGCCACCAGGGAAGCCCTATTTTTATTTTTTATCTATTTTTTAACATCTTTATCAGAGTATAATTGCTTTACAATGGTGTGTTAGTTTCTTCTTTATAACAAAGTGAATCAGTTATACATATACATATGCTCCCATATCTCTTCCCTCTTGCTCACTCCCACCCTCCCTATCCCGCCCCTCTAGGTGGTCACAAAGCACCGAGCTGATCTCCCTGTGCTATGTGGCTGCTTCCCACTAGCTCTCTGTTTTACATTTGGTAGTGTATATATGTCCATGCCACACTCTCACTTTGTCATAGCTTGCCATTCCCCCTCCCCACATGCTCAAGTCCATTCTCTAGTAAGTCTATGCCCATCTTGCCCCTAGGTTCTTCATGACCATTTTTTTTCCTTAGATTCCATATGTATGTGTTAGCATACGGTGTTTGTTTTTCTCTTTCTGACTTACTTCACTCTGTATGACAGACTCTAGGTCCATCCACCTCACTACAAATAACTCAATATGTAGGCTTTTTAAACTAGTTCCTTTTGCTAATCAATATACATTTAAATTTCTCTGTATCTGTTTGTGGTTTGAAATGTCATTTCTTTTCATGGCTGAATAGCATTCCGTCATGTGGACTACCACAGTTTGTGTACCCATTCGTCTGCTGAAGGTCATCTTGGTTGATTTCAGTTTCTGGCAGCTATGAATTAGTGTACTATTAACATTTGTTTGAAGGCTTTTGGATGGACATAAGTTTTCAACTCTTTTGAGTAAATACCTAGGCGTTTAATTGCTAGATCATATGATAAGATTATGTTTAGCTTAAAAGAAACTTCAGGACAGTTTCCAGTGTGTCTCTATCACTTTGCATTCCCTTTAGCACTGAATGAGAGTTGCTATTGGTCCCCATCCTTGCCAGCATTTGGTATTGTCTGGTGTTTGTTTCTGTTTTAGCCATATTGATAGGTATCTCATTGTTATTTTAATCCCAAATTCCGTGAAGACCCGTGATGTTGATCATCTTTTCGTATGCTACTTCCCATCTGTGTATATTTTTGGTGAGGTGTCTGTTCATCTCTTTTAACCACTGTTAAATTGACTTTTTTGTTCTCTTATTGTGGAGTTTTTTAAGAGTTCATTGTATATTTTTGATTCATGTTTATTATCAGATATGTGTCTTACAATTATTTTTTTCCCAGTCTGTGGCTTGTCTTTTCATTCTCTTAATAGTACCTTTTACAGAGTAGAAGTTTTTAATTTTAATGAAGTTCAGCTTATCATTTTTCTTTCATGGATTGTGCTTTTGGAGTTGTGTCTAAAATCTCGTTCCCAAACCCAAGATTTTCTCCTGTATTACCTTCTGGTTTTTTCGCCACTCCGCATGGCAGGCAGGATCTTAGTTCCCTGACCAGGGATCAAACCCATGCCCCCTGCAGTGGAAGTGCAGTCTTAACCACTGGACCGCGAGGGGAGTCCCTAGATTTTTTTAATTTTGAGTTTTCCATTTAGGTCTGTGATCCATTTTGAGTTAATTATTTTGCAACATGTAAAGTCTGTATCAACATTCTTTTTTGTTGTATGTGGATGTCTAGTTGTCCCAGCAGTGTGAGTTAAAAGACCCCTTTCTCTATTGAATTGCCTTTGCTCCTTTGTTAAAGATCAGTTGACTGTATGAGGGGTCTGTTTCTAGGTTTTCTATTCTGTGCCCTGGTCTATTTGTCTCTTCTTTTGCTAATAGTATGTGGTCTTGATTATTGTAGCTTTAAAGTCCATTTTGAAATCCAGTAATATCAGTTCTCTGACTTTGATCTTCTTCGGTATTGATTTGAGTTGGTTATTATGGATCTTTTCATTTTTAATATAAACTTTAGATTGTTTGTTGCTATCTACAAAATAACTTGCTGCAGTTTTGAGCAGAATTGTACTGAGTATATAAATCAAGTTGGGAGTAACTGACATCTGAACAATCTTGCATCCTCCTATCCATGAACATGGAGTGTTTCTCTATTTATTTAGATCTTCTTTAATTTTTTTCAGTGACATTTGTATTTGTCATATGAATCTTACATTGTTCTAAGAATTATTTATAATCAATCTTTTTTTGGTGGTAATGTAAATGGCATTAGGTTTTTCAATTGCAAATTCCATTTGTTTATTGGGAAACAATTGACTCTTGAATATTAACCTTTGCTTACTGATACCAGGAATTTTCTTGTTGTTGGTTATTTGAGATTTCCTACGTAGACAGTTAGGTCATCTGTGAGCAAAAACAGGTTTATTTTTTCCTTTCAAATCTGTATATCTTTTTCTTCCTTCTCTTATCTTGTTGCATTGGCTAGGACTTCCAGTCCAGTGTTGAATAGGCATGGTGAGAAGGGATATCTTAGCCTCGTTCCTGATCTTAGTGTGAGAGCATCTATCTTCTCAATATGAAGTAGGATGTTTTACCTGTTGTTGTTGTTTTTATTTTTAGATGTTCTATTCAGTATATGAAGCTGAGCCAATGCCTCTCTACTTCTAGTTTGCTGGGAAATTTTATGAAGAATGGGTGTTGGATTTTATCAAAATTTTTTTCTTGATATGGTCATGTGATTATTTCCTTTAGCCTAGTGATATGATGAGTTATCATTACTGATTTTCAAATGTTGCACACCTGAAATAAAGTCCCCTTAGTTGTGGTATGTAATTCCTTTTATACATTGTTAGATTTGTTTTGCTTATATTTTGTTGGGGAATTTGCATCTATGTTCATCAGAGATATTGGTGGTCAATTCTCCTTTCTTTTAATTTCTTTTTCTGGTTTTGACATTAGAGTGATGCTGGCCTCATAGAATGAATTAGGAAGTGTCGCCTCTGCTTCTGTTTTCTGGAAGAGATTGTAGAGAATTGTTTTCATTTCTTCCTTAAATTTTTGTTAGAATTCATCAGTGGAATCATCTGGGCCTGGTGCTGTCTTTACTGGAAGCTTATTAATTATAGATTAAATTTCTTTAATAGATACAGACCTATTCTGATTATCTGTTTATCCTCATGTAGTTTTGGGAAATTGTATCTTCAAGCAATTTGTCGATTTAACTTTTCAAATTTGTAGGCATAGAGTTGTTTATAATATTCATTTATTATCCTTTTAATGTCCGTGGAATCAGTAGTGATGGCCCTTCTTTCATTTCTGCTATTAGCGATTTAATTGGTGTTTTCTCTCTTTTTATTTTCCTTCATCAGCCTGGTTAGAACATTATCTTGTTTTTTCTTTTGGATATGTTCAAAGAAACAGCTTCTGGTTTTGTTGTTTTTCTGTATTTTTTCCCCCTTTCTTCGGTGTCATTGATTTCCGCTTTGATTTATTATTTCTTTTTCCTCTGCTTTTTTTCTCTTCTTTCACCAGTTTACTAAGGTAGAAGCTTAAATTATTGATTTTAGATTTTCCTAGTGTAGACATTCAATGCTATACATGTCCCTTTAAGTACTGGTTTTGCTATATTGCATAACTTTTGATAAGTTGTAATTTTGTTTTCATTTCTTAAACATATTTTAAAATTTCTGATTAGATTTTCTCTTTGGCCTGTGTGTTATTTAGAAGTATATTGTTTAATCTCCAAATACCCTTGATTTTCTTGCTATTTTTTTGTTATCAATTTCTAGTTTATTTCCATTGCAGAAGATTATTCTTTGTATCATTTATATTCTTTTAAATTTGATGATGTGTGTTTTATGGCATAGAATGTGATCTATCTTGGTGTATGTTCCATGTGGACTTGAAGATAATGTGCTTTCTGCTGTTAAGTATTCTATGAATGTCATTTAGATCTAGTTAATTGATGTGGCTTTTCAGTTCAACTGCACCTTACTGATTTTCTGCCTAGTGGATTTGTCAATTATGAAAAGAGATGTGTTGACATCTCCTATATAAGAGTAGATGTGTCTCATCAGTGTTTGCCTCGTGTATCTTAACAGAATTTTTTGGTGCATACACATTAAGGGTTGCCATGATTTCTTTGAGAATTGGCCACTTAATCATTAAGTAATGCCCATCTTTATTCCTGACTTTCTTGTTGTGAATACTGCTTTGTCTGAAATAATATAGCTAGAGCAGGTGTTTTTGTTTTCCACTCATATTAACATGATAGAGTCTTCTCCATCCCTTTACTTTTTTTTTTGAATTTTATTTTTTTACACAGCAGGTTCTTACTAGGTAACTCTTTTGTACATATTGGTGTATATATGTCTATCCCAATCTCCCCATTCATGCCACCCCAGCTTTGCCCCCCTTGGTGTCCGTACATTTGTTCTCTACATCTGTGTCTCTATTTCTGCCTTGCAGACTGGTTTCATCTGTACCATTTTTCTAGATTCCACATGTATGCATTAATATACGATATTTGTTTTTCTCTTTCTGACTGACTTCCCTCTGCATGATAGACTCTAGGTCCATCCACGTCTCTACAAATGACCCAGTTTCGTTCCTTTTTATGGCTGAGTAATATTCCTTTGTATATATGTACCACATCTGGTTTATCCAATTCATCTGTCGATGGGCACTTAGGTTCCATGACCAGCTATTGTATCCATCTCTCTACTTTTAATCATTTCATGTCTTTATATTTAAAGTGGGTTTCTTGTAAACAGCATAGGGTTAGATCTCCTTTGTTTTCATTCTTTTTATCAATCTCTACCTTTCAATTGGTATATTTAGACCATTCACATTAAAAGTGATTATTGATACAGTTGGATTAACATTGACCATATTTGTAACTGTTTTCTACTCATTGAGCTTACTCTTTGTTTCTTTTTTAATCCCCTGCTCTTTTTCTGCCTTCTCTAGTTTTAATTCAAGATTTAATGTTATTCCATTTTCTCTCCTCTTTAGCATATCAGTTATAATTTAAAAAAAATTTCCAGTGGTTTCTGTAGCATTTGCATTATACATTTCCAACGTATTCCAATCCTCTTTCAAATAACACCATCCTGCTTCACGGGTTAGTGCAAGTATCTCGTAACAGTGCAAGTATACCATTTCTGCCATTTATTTCTCTTATCCATAATGTATAATCACTGGATGCATTGCTGTCATATTATTATTTTGAAGAAATAGTTATCGTTTTTGATGAGTTGAAAATAATAAAAATAAAAGGCTTTATTTTATCTTCATTTACTCCTTGTGTTACTCCCTTTCTTTATGTCGGCCAAAGCTTCTGACCTATATCATTTTCCTTTTCACAGAACTTCTTTTAACATTCCTTGCAAAGTAGATCTGTGTGACAAATTTCCATCAGTTTTTTGTCTGTCAGAGAAAGTCTTTATTTCTCATTACGTTGAAGGATTTTCTCCCCTTGGCTACAGAATTCTAGGTTGGTGGTAGTGTTTTTGATGTTGTTGTTGGGTTTTTTCATTTCAATGCTTAAATTTAACTGTAGCCTTTTCTTGATAGCATCGTTTGTGAAGAGAAATCTTGGTAATTGTTACCCTTGTTCCTCTATGGTAAGTTCTTTTTTTCTCTAGCTCGTCTCACGAATTCTCTTTTTGTTTGGTTTTCTGCAGTTTGAGTATGATATGCCTAGGTGTAGATTTTTTTTTTTTTTGTATTTATCCTGCTTGGTGTTCTCCGAGCTTCCTAGATCTGTGGTTTAGTGTCTGTCATTAATTTGGGGAAATTCTCAGTCATTATTACTTTGAAAATTCTGCTGCTTTCTCTGTTTCTTCTCAGATTATTCCCACTATGCATATGTTACATCTCTTGTAATTGTTCCACAATCCTTGGTTACTCTTTTCTTTTTTAAAAATTATTTTGTTTTCTCTTTGCTCTTTAGTTTGAGGGGTTTCTACCAACGTATATCTTTAATTTCACTGAGTCTTTCCTTGGCCATGTGCAGTCTACCGGTGAGTCTATCAGTGGTATTCTTCATGTCAGTTTCGATGTTTTTGATTTCTCACATTTCCTTTTGATGGTTTCCTACAGTTTCCGTCTCTCTATGTACATTACCTACTATTCTTGCACGTTGTTCACTTTTTCCATTAGAGGCCTAGCGCATGAATCATAAGTATTCTAAAATTCTAGTCTGATATTCCAGATTATCTCCTATATCTGAGTGTGGTTAATTGCGTTGTTTAATCAGACTGTGCTTTTCTGCCTTTTAGCATATCTTATAATTTTTTGTTGAAGGCTGGACTTGATGTATTGGATAATAGGAACCGATTTAAAGGGCCCTTAGCATGAGAGTTTGTGTTTATCTGCATAAGAGTTATGTCGTGTTTACTGTTTGCTCTTACTGTAGGCGCCTGAGATTTCAATTTCCTTGAGTGCTCTTGTTGTCTTTGATTTTCCCTAGGAACACCTTCATAAGTGGTCTAAGCCTTGCAGTTCTTTCAGCAGTAATCCTCTGGTATTATATTGGAACCTTGTTGATGCAGTGGTAAGGTGTCCGGGAAGTGTTCTATAATCCTGTGATTAGCTGTCTGTGTTTTAGTGGCTCTGTGCCCCTGGGCTATTGCTTTACAAATGCTTCTCAGCTTTTATCCCCCCTGTTATGTGACATAGGAAGTCTGGAGGGGGCTGGAGTTAGGATCTTCCCTTCATCCAAGGTAGTTGGTGTAGGAAAGTACACAGAACAGAAACATCTGGGCCTGTGTTTCAAAATGGTTACTTTTTCCTAGGTGCATTTCAAAAGGGTTTATGTCCCCCTCACGCCAGAAGCATGAGGAAATTTTTCTTGGATCTTCACCGTGAGAACCTGTTAGGACCCCAGAAGGTAAAACTCACAGAAGTGTGTGGGCTCCCCTAAGACTAGGCTCCTAGGAGTTTTGGGCTCTGAAGCTGTCACACATAGCTTCCAGGGTTGCATCAAGTACAATGTAAATTTTTCTCCTCCTTCCTGGATCCAGGACTTTCAGCTCCCAGTGAGCTGTGATTCCCTGTATTTCCCTGCATCTTCAGTTTTGAAGCATTGGTTTTCCCTGTAACTTCAATTCTCTGATGGATCTAAGAAGAATTGTTGATTTTCAGTTTGTTCAGCTTTTTGTCATTGTGAATATGGGAGTGATGACTTCCAAGATGTTCACGGGGCAGAGCAGGAAAATTCTTGTCAAATAGTAGAGATGGTACCATATATCCATGACTTGTTTCTTATTTTATTGGGAATTCTGATAACATTCCACATTTAAGTATGCTTAATACGTATAGATTTTACAGAAGAGAAATTTCCTACTAATGTAAGTTTGCGAAAAGTTATTACCATGGACTGGTGTAAAATTTTTATCAAAGGCCCTTTCTTTACCCCTGCATATAATTAAATTGTGATATTGTGATTTATACCAAGAAATATATATTTGGTCTTCGTCCCCAGAGCTGCTAAAACTGTTGGGGCTTCCTAAGTGAAAAGAGCAAGAAAGGTGAAAGGAGTGTTTCATGTTGCTGGTAACAAGCCCCTTTCAACCACACCTGAGTTTATGTTAATGAGGTGACTTTTGGAAAGCCCCTAAGGGTGGGGGGCTGCCTGGGGGACCCACCATGTGATCAGGGGCTAGGAACTTTCAGTCCTACCCTCTGAGGGAAGAAGGGCTGGAGATTGACTTAATTACCAGTGGCCAATGATTTAATTAATTATGCCTGTGTAATGAAGCCTGCATACAAATCCTAACCAAAATGGTCTGGAGAGCTTCCAGTTTGCCGAACGCACGTAGGTGCTACGAGGGTGATGCAGCTGGAGAGGGCATGAGAGCTCCACACCCCTTCCCCACACCTCACTCTAAGTATCTCTTCCGTTTGGCTGTTAGGGAGTCACATCCTTTTATAATAATCCAGTAATCTAGTAAGTACACTGTTCCCTTGAGTTCTTTGAGCCACTTTAGAAAATTACCAAACCCAGGGAGGGGGTTGTGGGAGCCCCCAATTTATAGCCAGTCAGTCAGAATTATGGGAGACCTGGGTTTGGATTAAGTGTGGGGCAATCCTGTGGGAATGAGCCCTTACCTTGTGGGATCTGATGCTAACTGCAGGTAGATACTGTCAGAATTGAATTGAATTGTAGGATACTCAGCTGGTGGTAGAGAATTGGTTTGTGTGAGCAAAACAAAACAAAACAAAAAGCCCATACATTTGGTGTCAACAGCCTTGAGAATAGAAGTGTAGAGACAAATATTCTTTCCCTTTCAGGTAATTATCGATACGTATGTTCCTATTAGCATTTTCTTAATTGTTTTGGGTTTGTTATTGTAGGTCTTTTTCTTGTTTCTTGCCTAGAGAAGTTCCTTTAGCATTTGTTGTAAAGCTGGTTTGGTGGTGCTGAACTCTCTCAGCTTTTGCTCATCTGTAAAGGTTTTAATTTTTCCATCAAATCTGAATGAGATCCTTGCTGGGTAGAGTAATCTTGGTTGCAGGTGTTTCTCCTTCATCACTTTAACTATGTCCTGCCAGTCCCTTCTGGCTTGCAGAGTTTCTGCTGAAAGATCAGCTCTTAACCTTATGGGGATACCCTTGTGTGTTATTTGTTGTTTTTCCCTTGCTGCTTTTAAGATTTTTTCTTTGTATTTAATTTTTGACAGTTTGATTAATATGTGTCTTGGCGTATTTCTCCTTGGATTTATCCTGTATGGGACTCTCCGTGCTTCCTGGACTTGATTAACTATTTGCTTTCCCATATTAGGGAAGTTTTCAACTATAATCTCTTCAAATATTTTCTCAGTCCCTTTCTTTTTCTCTTCTTCTTCTGGAACCCCTATAATTCGAATGTTGGTGTGTTTAATGTTGTCCCAGAGGTCTCTGAGACTGTCCTCAGTTCTTTTCATTCTTTTTTCTTTATTCTGCTCTGCAGCCGTTATTTCCACTATTTTATCTTCCAGGTCACTTATCCATTCTTCTGCCTCAGTTATTCTGCTATTGATCCCATCTAGAGTATTTTAAATTTCATTTATCGTGTTTTCATCATTGCTTGTTTCCTCTTTAGTTCTTCTAGGTCCTTGTTAAATGTTTCTTGCATTTTGTCTATTCTGTTTCCAAGATTTTGGATCATCTTTACTATCATTATTCTGAATTCTTTTTCAGGTAGACTGCCTATTTCCTCTTTATTTGTTAGGTCTGGTGGGTTTTTATCTTGCTCCTTCATCTGCTGTGTGTTTTTCTGTCTTCTCATTTTGCTTATATTACTGTGTTTGGGGTCTCCTTTTTGCAGGCTGCAGGTTCGTAGTTGCCGTTGTTTTTTGGTGTGTGTCCCCAGTGGCTAAGGTTGGTTTAGTGGGTTGTGTAGGCTTCCTGGTGGAGGGGACTAGTGCCTGTGTTGTTGTGGATGAGGCTGGATTTTGTCTTTCTTGTGGGCAGGTCCACGTCTGGTGGTGTGTTTTGCAGTGTCTGTGGACTCATTATGATTTTAGGCAGCCTCTCTGCTCATGGGTGGGGTTGTGTTCCTGTCTTGCTAGTTGTTTGGCATAGGGTGTCCAGCACTGTAGCTTGCTGGTCATTGACTGAAGCTGGGTCTTGGTGTTGAGATGGAGATCTTTGGGAGATTTTCACCGTTTGATAGTACATAGAGCTGTGAGGTCTCTTGTGGATAAAGTAAAATATAATAAAGTTATTAAAATAAAAAATATTAAGAAAAATTTTTTAAAAAACAAACAACAAAACAGATAGCACCCTCAGACAAATGGTGGAAGCAAAGCTATGCAGACAAAATCTCACACAGAAGCATACACATAACACACTCACAAAAAGAGGAAAAGGGGAAAAAAATGATAAATCGTGCTCTCAAAGTCTATCTCCTGAATTTGGGATGATTCGTTGTCTATTCATATATTCCACAGATGCAGGGTACATCAAGTTGATTGTGGAGCTTTAATCCGCTGCTCCTGAGGCTGCTGGGAGAGATTTCCCCTTCTCTTCTTTGTTCGCACAGCTCCCGGGGCTCTGCTTTGGATTTGGCCCCGCCTCTGCGTGTAGTTCGCCAGAGGGCGTCTGTTCTTCACTCAGAGAGGACGGGGTTAAAGGGGCAGCTGCTTTGGGGGCTCTGGCTCACTCAGGCCGGGGGGGAGGGAGGGGCATGGAGTGCGGGGCGAGCCTGCGGCGGTAGAGGCTGGCGTGACGTTGCACCAGCGTGTGGCACGCGGTGCATTCTCCCGGGGGAGTTGTTCCTGGATCCCGGGACTCTGGTAGTGGCGGGTTGCACAGGCTCCCGGAAGCGGGGTGTGGAGAGTGAGCTGTGCTCGCACACAGGCTTTTTGGTGGCGGCAGCAGCAGCCTTAGCGTCTCATGCCCATCTCTGGGGTCCGCGCTTAAGCCGCGGCTCCCGCCCGTCTCTGTAGCTCCTTTAAGCAGCGCTCTTAATCCCCTCTCCTCGCGCACCAGGAAACAGGGAATAAAAAGTCTCTTGCCTCTTCGGCAGGTCCAGACTTTTCCCCGGACTCCCTCCCAGCTAGCTGTGGTGCACTAACCCCTTGCAGGCTGTGTTCACTCCGCCAACCCCAGTCCTCTCCCGGCGCTCTGACTGAAGCCCGAGCCTCAGCTCCCAGCCCCGCCCGCCCTGGCGGGTGAGCAGACAAGCTTCTCGGGCTGGTGAGTGCTGGTCGGCACTGATCCTCTGTGCGGGAATCTCTCCGCTTTGCCCTATGCACCCCTGTTGCTGTGCTCTCCCCCGCGGCTCCGAAGCTTCCCCCTCCGCCACCCGCAGTCTCTGCCCGCGAAGGAGCTTCTAGTGTGTGGAAACCTTGCCTCCTTCACAGCTCCCTCCCACTGGTGCTGGTCCCGTCCCTATTCTTTTGTCTCTGTTTATTCTTCATTCTTTCGCCCGACCTAGGTAAATGGGGAGTTTCTTGCCTTTTGGGAGGTCTGAGGTCTTCTGCCAGCGTTCAGTAGGTGTTCTGTAGGAGTTGTTCCACGTGTAGATGTATTTCTGGTGTATCTGTGGGGAGGAAGGTGATCTCCGCGTCTTACTCCTCCGCCATCTTCCCAATCCCTTATCTCTGCTTACAAAACCTCTTACCCTTCAAATAGTTACTTCTCATTCATACCTCTCCCTAGCCCCGGGCAACCATCAATCTGATTTCTGTCTCTATGAATTTGCTTATCCTGGACAATTCATGTAAATGGTGTCATACAATATGTGACCTTTTGTTTCTGACTCCTGTCATTTATCATTTATCATAATGTCTCCGAGGTTCATCCCTGGTCTCTCAGTTATCTGTACTTCATTCCTTTTTATGACTGAATAATATTCCATTATAAGAATATACCACGTTTTGTTTGTCCGTTCATTCAGTGATGGAAATTTTGCATTGTTTGCATTTTTTGTCTTTTATGAATAATGCTTCTTTGAATATTTGGGTACAGAGATTTGTTTGAATACAGTTTTTAAGTTATTTTGGTTATATACCTAGGAATGGAATTGCTGGGTCATACGGTAATTCTTGGTTTAAATTTGAGGACCTACCAAACCGTTTTCCAAAGAGGCTGAACCATTTGACATTCTTACCAGCAATGTATGAGGGATCCAATTTCTTCATATCCTCGCGAACACTTGTTACTTTCCATTTTTATAACCAACCTAGTGAAATGGTATCCCACTCTGTCTTTTTTGTATACGTTTCCCTAGTGACTAATGATATTGAGCATCTTTTCATGTACTGTTTGGCCACTGGTATACCCTCTTTGTAGAAATGTCTATTCAGGTCCTCATCTCCAACTTATGAGGGAGGCTTTGGATATTGACCTCCTAGGTAAGCTCACTCATTGGTGTATTTATTCAGAGGCCAGTCTCAACACACCATTAACAGATTCCAGAGTTGGACTTGAGGGCACACTGGGGAAGTCTCAGGAGAAAGGAGCTCTAACGTGGGAAAGTGCTGGAGCTGAACACACGTGCTGGGACCAGGGCAGTGAGCTTTCAGGGAACCCTGGCGCGAGGGGCAGGAGGACTCTAGATAAATGAAGCCCACAGACAATCCCCAAATTACGGTTTATTCTTGTATTAACCTTCCTTCATCAGGACTGTTTATAGTCCTTTGGCTACAGGGTTTTTTGCTTGCTTGCTTGCTTTTTATTTTTTAAATTGCCTGAAATACAGTTTGAAGTAGTGAGGAGACAAGTGAATTAAAGGATACTAGGTCTGCCTCAGGCCGGGAAGAGTGGAACAGTGTGGCCTCTAGACGAATTCAGACCAAGGGTCTATTCCCAGCTCTGTCACAAGTCTTGTGAACTTGAGAAAATTGCAAGTTCATCATCTGCAAAGTGAGTCTGATAAGCCCTATCTTGTAGAGCTGTTGTAATATACGTGATGTTTGTAAAGCACTTGCAACAATGGTCTTTCAAGAATGGCATTTATTACTGCGATCACTATGACCCCAGACCATAATACCAACTCTTGGGGATTTTTTTCTTTAATCTCATGAGATGTCAGAAAATACGATACGCAGCACCTTTGGAACGAACAAAACTGCTTAGACCGTGAAACTATGTAAAACTTCCCCATTTGTAAATATGTCATTTGAGTGTAGAGGGACCTCTCCCAGCTGGATGCTACTCGGAGGTTCTAGAATTTGCGTCAAGGACCAACAGCTTCCCTCCCAGGTGCCTTTTCATCCAAACCACCCCTAGTTTCATTATAATTTCACCACCACCAAAAATTGTAGCCTTCCTTTGGAGTTCCCCAGATTACACTTAAGGTAAGTAGTAGAACATCCCTTGAAGGGAGTGGCCTCTGGCCCTTTGACCCCAGTGCAAAGAGTGCTATCACAGTGGCTTCTTGACATCTCACTTCAAGGAAGTATCATCCTTGTTTCTCAGAAACTCCCTGGAGGCGATGGGATTAAAACACCTGGTTTGTGCACTGTGTTCACCTGCACTGGGACAGGAACACGGAAGCCATTTTATTCCTGCCCCGGGTGGAGATTCTCTCTGTTTTACCCACAGTCGCAAAGTAAAAATTCAGGGTAAGCTTCCATTCCAGTCTTGAGTCTGTCAACTCTGAGGCCCACCATCTAAGGGTCCCACCCTCCCCCCCCAC
This sequence comes from Pseudorca crassidens, assembly GCF_039906515.1. NCBI lineage: Eukaryota > Metazoa > Chordata > Mammalia > Artiodactyla > Delphinidae > Pseudorca > Pseudorca crassidens. The sequence goes on from NC_090317.1 coordinate 114,146,038, forward strand.
AATTCACTCGGCCTCATTTAGCCCACCATCCCGCCTAACTTAAAGTCACCTCCTCGAGGGAACTGCAGTGTCCCAAAGCTCCAGACTTCCTTGCTTCAGAGCATTTACACTTGACTGCTCTCGTCTGGAACCTCCTCTCTTTCTCACCCCTTGTTGTAACTTGCCATTTATTTAGGTCTCAGAGTGTGTCTCACCATCTTGACATGGCAGCAGCTCCTAGGCTCCGAAGGTCTATGGACAGTGGCTCAGTCTTCTTTTTCTTCCCATCCCCAGTTGTGCCACGGAGCCTTCCAAAGGGTAGCTGCTCAATTAATGGTTGGGAATAAGAGTGGCAACGATAAGGATGTCTACTCTATTATTGTTTAATTTCTCTCACAATCTTGAGTAATCTAAGAAAACATCTTTCAGGTTTACAAAAAGAAGCACTAAAAGAATAAAAGAAACCAAAAATGTACCACCATGTACGCTTTTTCTTTTCTTTTTTTTACTTGACCCACATGATTTTACTGCCGAGTCTATTCACAGTTCCATGGAAATCCCTCTTCCATTGCTGTGTTTTCTTGTTCTAGGTCACAAAAAGGAATGGAAGGTTTCTAAATTTGTTTTATGAAATATGAAAACTTTAACTTGTACCTGATAAAAGTAATGAATATGCGATCCATACTGTCACCGGCAGAATGGCGATTTCCTGGGCTCTTGCCCTCCCAAAGAGGAAGAGTTCAGTCGAGAGGCGTAGAGCAGTTTTAAGTAGCAAGAGTTCAGTTAAGCAGAGCAAAGGTACGCTCCCGAGAAAGCAGGAGAGCGGGCTGTCTGGAAACCAGAAGCAGCCCCGCGATGGGGTAGGGCTGTGTTTTGTAGAGTGGTGGTCCCTCCCTGTGTCCTGTGTTATTTGACTGACAAGTCGATCGACAGCTTTAGGCTATATAACTTTCCTGCTAGTATGCAGGCACTTACCCATAAGCACCCAAGCAGAACCCATGGGGTGGGGCGGGGAAGCAAAAGCCGCGATGCTAAGTTATTACAAGTGAGGCGTAATGAACCCTGGGGTACCTTGAGTCACCTTGTAGGTCTTGGTGCGCCTGCGTCAACCTGTGCTGGCGGTTTTGTCTTGCTTGGTCCTGGTACGGCTGGAAACCTAGCAGTGGTCCTTGACCACGAGAGGGAGGATCTCTGGGCATGCTGCAACCACCAGTGTCCAGGTAGGGGGGGAGAAAGGCGAACCGTCCAGGATGGGGCAGGCCCGCTCGTGTGTGACTCGCTCTCCTCACCTTGGCTCTGGGCACCCTCTTCAGATCCTGGGCATGAAACCCCTGCATCACGAGAGCTCGTGGCTGGGGCTCCCGGAGGCTCCTGGCGAGTGCCAGCAGCAGGGGAGCTCGGGGGCGGTACCCTGAGAAACAGAAGCGGGGGAGGGGGGCGACTCTTCTATCTCTTCTGCCGCCGCCTCAGTGGCCCGGGCACCCTTGAGACTTGAGTCTCCCCCCAGGCCTGGTGGCCTTTCTCGCGGGCACGGCGCTTGCTCTTCCGGCCCCGAGGCATGATGACACAGGTCAGGGCCAGCAGGCGGGAGTGTGGGCAGGAAGGCAGGCAACGAGGGCACCTGGGGGAGGGACAAGGAGATGCTGTGAGCACCTTCAGCGGGGAGATTCCTCCCTGGCTTTAACCAAGGCCGCCTCTGCAGGGTCCTGGAGGGCACTGCCCGAGGACCCACAGGGCTCCTGTTCTCCTGCTCAGCCTGTCCCCTGAGACCCCTGTGGAGGACGGTACAGTGAGCCTTGGGCTACAGGCTGCCAGCCTACCTGAGTGTCACTGGGGTGACAGAAGGGGCTGCCAGTGGGACCTTCCGTGTCCTAGGGCGGGGAGTCTGCTCAGTTCATCTTCAGGATCTTTAGGTGGACGGCATCCAGGGCCTGGGCTTCCTCCCCTCCGTTGCTCTGCCGTTCACACCTCAGTGGTCCCGGGGACCCGTGAGGAGGAAGTGAGTGGTGGCCCAGCTCACCGGCCTGACAGGGGGAGCACAGTGCTGACAGCTCTGTGGAGTCCTTTCTATCCTGGGATCACTGGGTCCTCAGTCCCTATTCAGTGCTCTCAGCTGGCTTCACGTAGGGCCTGGGACCCACCCTTCTGCCCTCTGATGGCTTTACCTTCAGGCTAAGGGTCTCACCTCCCTTAGACCTGATGTAAAGGAGCCTCGGCCCGACTGCCCTGTCCTGAGCCTTCAAGTGCTGAAAGCAGGGGCAAGGCTAGACTCTTTGTCGTCCCCACAGCTCAGCGGGTGGGGCATGTTCCCCTTAGTCGTCACTCAGGGTTCTCAGTTTGACTCCTGGGAAGGCCTGTGGCTCCTGTCTCTTTACCTGAGGACATGTGCTCATAGAAAGGCCCACCGCTCTCTGAGAGCCAACAGAAGAAAGTGAGGGTAGCCTGATGTCCCACGTCTACCTGTGGTCTCTGAAGGCAGGAAGCCGGGGCCGGCAGATCCAGGCCTTGTTATGCTTGGCCACGCCGGTCCTCACTCAGGCCCTTCCTCAGTTTGACTCCTGGGAAGACCTGTAATTTCTCCCTCTCTTCACCTATTACTGTCCCCACTTCTCTGTCACCCTGGGAGGAGTTAAGGGTTGCCTCTGCTCAGCCTGACATCTCTCCAGGCGTCTCCCAGGACTGACAGCAGGGGAGAGATGATGTGCTGCCCCCATTGTTATGGTTTTCATGCTCCACTCCAGCCTTAGGTCCTCACGCCAACTCCTAGCACAACCTGGAAATTTCCCCTGTGCTGAGTCAGCCAGCCTCGGAGCAAAGTCCTCACCGCCCTGAGTCCCCAGAAGTAGAAGTCAGAGTAGGCCACGTGCAGCCACAGCTATTTCTGAGGGGCTTCTGAGGACTAACACAGAGGGCAAGATTCCCCGGGCTCCGCTCTTCTGGGGTTTGTGACCTCAATAGTCCTCACTCTGTCAGGATCTGGGACTCTTCCCTCTACCGACCTGAGTCCTCCCGAGCCGGAGGCAAGTGGGTGACACATGGAACCACCCCTGCCTGGGGCTTCCCCGGGCCGAAAGGGTGGTGGGGCTATGCGTTTGTTCCTGTCTCTTTTCGGTTGGGCGTTCCCCTTGGTCCTCACTCGGAGTCCTTACGCTGGCTCTTCCCGTGACCTAGAGAGGCCTGTGCTCTCATACTACAGCCTTTACTTCCCCGAGACCACCTAGGAGGATGTGAGGGTTGCCTCACGTGGGCATGACTGCCTGTGGTCACTCCTGGCCGACAGTAAGGGAGGGATTCTGTGGCGTCCCCGCTTTTATGACTTGGGTGGTTCCCTCAGTCCTCATGGTCCTCTGCTCGACTCTTGGCATGACCTGGAATTCCTCCCTGTGCTCCCCTGAGGCTGGCCCCTGGGACCAAGTGCCTCATCTACCTGAGACGCTCGAAAAGGAAAGGCGTGGGGCGCACCATGCCAACATTCCTGGATTTGCCAAGGGGAGGTATCCAGTGGCAGGGCTCTGCTCTAGGTGGAGTCCCTTTATCCTCATTTAGAGTCACTAGATTTCCAGTCTCTACTGAGTGAGGCTGTTCCCCATAGACCAAGGCCCTCGCCTCCCCGAGACCACCCCCAGTGGAAAGAGGGGGCAGGTCAGCCAGAAAGCTTTGTCCTGGGCCTCCTGGGGCTGACCTCAGGGGCGGGACTCTGCATTCTCCTCTGTTCTGGAGTGAGTGGTCCTCTTGCTCCTCATTCAGGGTCCTCATCGTGATGCCTGACCAGACCCAGGACTCCAGCCTCCACTCCCCTGAAGCTGTGCTCCTCAGCACAAAGGCATTACCTTCTTGGGAATTCTGAATTGGAAGTCAGGATGAACCAGATCTGTCCAAAGCTGTTGGGGTCTTCTGAGGAGCAGGACTTTACAAGGCCCCACTCTTCTGGAGTCAGTGGCCCCTCAGTCCTAACTCTGTTTTCTTACCTTGACTTCAGGTAGCATATGGGACTCCACCCTCCCTACTGTCTGTCTGCCAGCCTCAGGCCAAGGCTTTCACCTTCCTGAGACACCAGAAGGGGAGATAAGAGACCTATTCCCTGGCTACCCCTGTCGGGGGCCTCTGTGTGGTCCCCTTTGTTATGGGGAGTCCACTCATCGGCACCCAGTGTCCTCACCCTGAAGCAAATTAAGGCCTGCTAGGATCTCCTACTTGGGCAGAATTGGAGATGCTGCCACAAGACCAAGGAACTCACCTCCCTGAGAACCTCTCCACCCTTGCCCCGGAGGAAAAGAAGGGGTACCTTCAGACAGGCAGCTCTGCGCATGGCCACACAAGGGAGAAAGCAGGGTAGACTTTGTGGGGCCCCCTTCTGTTCTAAGGTCCTCACCTTGAGTAACTATCAGAGGCTGGGACTCCTCCCTCCACTGACCTGAGGACACAGCTCTTAAACCAAGGCTTTTATGTCCCTGAGAAACTTGAAGAGTAAATGAGGAGATGCTGATCTTTTCGGGGTAGCTGACATTGCATATGTAGAAGACCCCATTGTCACCAAATATTTTTCTTTTTATTCATACCATTCACTTATCCAGCGTTACTGTTACTGTATTCCAAAACAGTGCTTTGGGAACAGGGCCCCTTTTATCCCATGAGATACATTTTGGAGTGGTGAGAAGAAAAATGAATTAAAAGACGTAAGGTCTGGCTTAGGCTGGGAAGAGTGGAAGAGTGTAGGCTCTAGACTATTCCAGACCAGGGGACTAGACCCAGCAAGGTCACTTAATCAGTCTTGTGAACTTGAGACACCTGCAAGTTATTCACCTGTGAAGGGAGTCTGCTAAATCCTATCCTGCGTGAATGTTGGAATGTTATGTACTACATGTAAAGCAGTGGCATACTCATTAAGCAATATTGGGTTTTTGATGAATGGCAGTTATGATATGATTATTATGAACCCCAAAGTACCACCCTCCCATCAGAGTTTATTTTTAATCCAGTAGGTAGCAGAGAATATGCAGTGCACTAGGGCAAAAGAAACAAATACTCACAAATGAGCTAAATCAGTCAAAGTATCTTTTATTTCTACCAAAAGAAAGTTTAAACGAAATAAGGCAAACCACGAGTTAAATGGCTTTTACTGTTTTCTCCATTTTTTGTTCCTAAATATTTTCTGTGGTTGCCTTTCACATTTCCATGACAATGTCTATTGCAGTGCCATGTTTTCTACTTCTGGATCATACAGAAAATATAGATGGTTTGTGAATTTCTTTTACATATACCAAAACTGTAACTTTAGAACTCTTTAAACAGCAGTAAATATGCAAGCAATGGTCATTCACGAATTCCTATTCTTAAGAAAACACACTATTAGAAGAAAAAAACATTTGAAAAAACCTAAATCAATCAATAATATATAGAAGTTACTAGTTTAAAACAGGAAGGTAAATAAGATCTATACTTTGTTCCCTCCACCCCTACTACTCTGCACTATTTAGGAGCCTGACTGCTCTCTTCCAAAACAAAGTGAGCAAACTGCCCGCGGCCTCCCTTGCTACATGTGGGAGGAGCTGCGGGCCTTGGCCTTGGAAGGGGCTCTGCCCTCAGCAACAGCTGCAGCCCTGGCCGCGGCTCTCTCTTCCTCATCTTTCAGAGCCTCCTCATAGAGATCTGGTAAGGCACTGGGGACGGTACCGATGATCTTGGCCAGAAACTCCAGCACTTTCATCTTGCTGGTTTCAGCGTGGGCTCTCGGGCCCCACAGGAACTCATAGCGCGGAGGATCGCTGTTGGGCACCTGGCGGTACGTCAGGTACTTCTGCTTCACGAAATCTTTGCTGATGAGCCTCCCGGGATCCCCGAAGATCAAGTGCCTCCTCCCAGCATGGTAACCCAACGCATTGAGGAATTTCCAGAGCTCCTCTTCGGTGGCACGGTTGCCCTTCATGAAGATCGCGCCCAGGACAGTCATCAGGAGGCCGGACGTGGGCATCCTGAACTCATCACTCGGACTTGCATCGCTGGGGAGGACCATCTTGCTGATGAGGGCGTAGGAGTGACTGCTGGGGTCGACTTCCTTCAGCTCGAGGCCAAAGACAGCCTCCATGATATTAGAGGCTCTGCTGAGGATCTGAGGGAAGTGCTTCTTGTACTTCTTGTTGAGAGTCTTCAGCAGTGCTGCCTGCAGGATGGGCTCCTTCGTTATGTACTTCTCCAGCAGGATCTCCACGAACATTGTGGACTTCCTTCTCAGAGGATCTCTGCAACTGCTGCGAACGGAAGGTGCTGCCTGGGAGGTACCTGCACTTTTCTCATCTTGGCTCTGGGCACCCTCTTCAGATCCTGGGCATGAAACTCCTTCATCACGAGAGGTAGTGGCTGGGGCTCCCTGAGGGTCCTGGTGAGTGCCAGCAGCAGGGGAGCTTGGGGAAGTATCCCGAGAAACAGAAGCGGGGGAAGACGGCGACGCTTGTCTCTCTTCTGCCGCCGCCGCCTCCTCAGTGGCCTGGGCACCCTTGAGACTCTGAGTCTCCCCCCGGGCCTGGTGGCGTTTCTTGCGGCCATGGCGCTTGTTCCTCCGGCGCCGAGGCATGATGACACAGGTCAGGGCCAGCAGGCGGGAGTGTGGGCAGGAAGGCAGGCAACGAGGGCACCTGGGGGAGGGACAAGGAGATGCTGTGAGCACCTTCAGCGGGGAGATTCCTCCCTGGCTTTAACCAAGGCCGCCTCTGCAGGGTCCTTGAGGGCACTGCCCGAGGACCCACAGGGCTCCTGTTCTCGTGCTCAGCCTGTCCCCTGAGACCCCTGTGGAGGACGGTAGAGTAGGCCTTGGGGCACAGCCAGCCAGCCCTGCCTGGGCGGTACGGGGGTGACAGTGGGGGCTGGCAGGGGAGGTAGGTCCCCACGGTTCCCATTCAGAGTCCGGATGATGGTTGTTGGCAAGACTCCCCCACCCCCCCACCCCCTCCCCTCTGCTGCTCTGAAGTTGACACCACCATCTTCCACGACACCCAGGAGGAGGAAAGGAGGGAGCGTTCAGCCCACCACCAAAGGGTCCTGGGACCCTCCGTTCTGCTGCCTGGTGGCTGCCCCTTCAGAACAAAGCTCTAACCTCCCTCGGACCTGGCAGAGGAAATTACGGGCAGTCTCAGCCTGAACCTGGCAGAGGAAATTACGGGCAGTCTCAGCCTGAACCTGTCCTTTCTTGGGAGTCTAAGGGTTGACAGGAGGGGACGGGCCACAATCTCTCTTGTCCCTTCTCTTCGGGGTGGGTGACTCCCTTAGTCCCCACTCGGGGTCCTCCCTGGACGGCCGGTGCAGCCTGGAGCTCCTCTCTTGCCCCGAGGGCCATCTGCTCGCACCAGTGCCGGCACCTCCTTGAGTCTCATTCGGAGGCGGTGAGGGTGACCACGCGGCCGCACGTGGCAGAGTTTTACCAGGCCTGCAGCGTGCGGCAGACAGGTCGAGGCCCTGCGGCTGGCGGCCCCACTGGCCCTCACTCAAGGGCTTGGGCTGACTCTTGGGAGTGCTTAGGGACGCGCCTTCTGCTGGCCTGCACCTCCCCTCTCAGACAGCAGCCCTCCCTCCTCCGTGTGTGGCCAGAAGGAAGCGGCTGACAACAGGGGAGGGGTTCTGAGGTGCCCTTGCGACGGGGAGGACGGTCCTCGCCCTGACTCCTCCCGTGCCCTGGAAATCCTCCCTCTGCTGACCTGCGGCCAGCCCCTCAGGACAAGCCCCCTCCTCCCTGGGCCTCCCGCGTCTGTCCGTCCGTCCGCGTTCGCACTGAGGGAGCCCCTCAGTCTTTAGACCTGCCCGGAGGCTCCCAGGCCGACGTCAGGGGCGGGGTCCGCGTGGCCGCCATTCTGGGGTGTGGAGCCCCTCGGTCCCCACGAGGGTCCCGTCCTTCACTCCACAGGGCCTGGGGCGCTCCCTCTACTGAGCTGAGCCAGGGTCCACCAGCCTCAGAGCGAGGCCTTCCTTGCCCGAGACCCCGTGGGGGAAGCGGATGGACTTTGGGCCTAACAGCCGGGGCCGAGAGCAGGGGCGCGGTGGGCGGGGCCTGTGTGGCCGCCTCTTTTCGGAGGGAATGGGGATTGGGGGTGTCGGGGGCGTGTCCCCGCACTTCTAACTGGGGTTACCTCACACCTTGACACCTGACGAGACGTGGCACTCCTCCTGTGTCTCACCCTCGCTGGACGGCAGCTCTCAAAAATGGCGCGGGCCCCACAGCGCGGTTACGAGGCAGTCACATCCGGTCATGCGCATCTGGGCTCCAGGAGGACAGCACGGGCGCGCTGGGGCTGGGGCGGGGCGCGCTGGAGGCGGGGCGGGGTGGGCTGCGGCCGGGGCGGGGCAGTGCGGGACGGCAGGTGGGGGGTGGTTCCGGGGGAGCTTCCCGTAGGCCTGGCACGAGGGCCTTCCATTGACTCTTGGCGGGTCCTGGGACATTTCCCTCTGCTGAGCTGAGTCAGCAGGCGTCACACCTTGGCTCTCATTTCTGTCGGCGCCCTCAGGCGGAAGTATCTGGGGCCCTGAGCCTCACAGCCATGCCTGGGTCCCCCGAGACTGACAGTGAGGGCTCTTTGGGGTCCCCTCTTCTGTGGTGGATGCTGCTCTCAATCCTCTCTCAGTGTCTTCTCTTGACTCCCTGTAGGTGCTGGGCTACCTCCCGTCTGCTGACCTGGCGCCAAGGCCTCACATCAAAGACATCAACTCCCTGAGACTGCTGGTGTGAAGTGCAGGCACATCTCATCTGGACTCTTCTGCCTGGAGCCTCCCAGACATGGCTGCTGCAGGTAAGATGAGCTGAGGGGAAAGGAGGCGAGACTCTTCTGTGGTTTGGAGCCCGTCAGGTCTCACTCAAGGTCCTCACATTGACTGCTGGCGGGACCTGCGATTCCTTCCTTCTCTGGTATGAATCCATCCCTGTCCCCAGCCATGCCCCACAGAATCCCAGAGGAGTTAGTGAAGGGGCGCCTTAGCCTGACAGTTCCCACTGTGGTCTCTCTTTGTTGACATCACGGGTATTGCCCAAAAGTTCAGAAATGAATTTCTGTCCTTTTGTACAACTACTGTGTTACTTGCTTTTCTCTTTTAGTCCGTGTGCGATAGTCTATTAAGATGATCACTTAAAAAGGCCAGTTGTCATGCACTAAGAAAGTTTCAGATGGTTATTTCACAGCCTGTGGACCATACTGCCACATCCAGCCCAATCTTTGGTGTCCCACACTCGTGGCATGCGGGCTCTGAAATGCTGCCTCAGATTCCTTCAGTGAAGCAGTAGAGATTCATGGTCCCAGAGCACAGTGGAAGAATCAAGGGCTCAAGTTTAAAGGCTTCTCTCTAATCAATCCTGTCATCTGCCTCTCTTGCAGGCTATAGACCTGTCTCGAATTCAGGGCATCCCCCTACCTGCCCACACTCAGGTTCTAGTTCAGTGGAGACTTACTATTCCTCAGGGATTATTTAGTTCTGTGTTTTTGCGTTTGTTAATGTTTTTTCTTTATTCCTTCTGTAATGTTTCCATGGTTGATTTTGGGTACAGGAAAGAGTAGCCCATGTTTGATTGTTATCACCTGCTATGGATGAGGTACTACATCTGTAAATAAATTAAGGAAAATCGATATTCTTACAATATCTGTGCCTCACGAATACACATAACATACTATTGTGGTTGAGACTTCTTTTTCCTAAGTTAATCAGGAAATTCTTATTGTTGCCTCCATGTAGATTATATACATTTTTGTATGGTTTCTTTTTAGGTATGTTTTATATTTTTGCTTTTGTCTATTGTGTATTATCTTTTTGCTTTTGTTTTGTTTTTTTTAAACTTTATTGGAGTATAATTGCTTTACAATGGTGTGTTAGTTTCTGCTTCATAACAAAGTGAATCTGTTGTACGTATACATATGTTCCCATATATCCTCCCTCTTGCATCTCCCTCCCTCCCACCCTCCCTATCCCATCCCTCTATGTGGTCACAAAGCACCGAGCTGATCTCCCTGTGCTTTGCGGCTGCTTCCCACTAGCTATCTCTTTTACGTTTAGTACTGTATATATGTCCATGCCACTCTTGCACTTTGTCCGAGCTTACCCTTCCCACTGCGCGTATCCTCAAGTCCATTCTCCAGTAGGTCTACGTCTTTATTCCCGTCTTGCTTCTAGGTACTTCATGACCATCTTTTTTTTAATATTTATTTTTTAGTTTCCATTAATATGTGTTAGCATACGGTATTTGTATTTCTCTTTCTGACTTACTTCACTGTGTATGACAGTATCTAGGTCCATCCACCTTGCTACACATACCTCAGTTTCGTTCCTTTTTATGACTGAGTGATATTCCATTGTATATATGTGCCACATCTTCTTTATCCATTCATCTCTTGATGGACGCTTAGGTTGCTTCCATGTCCTGGCTATTGTAAATAGAGTTGCAATGAATATTTTGGTACGTGACTCTTTTTGAATTATGGTTTTCTCAGGGTATATGCCCAGTAGTGGGATTGCTGGGTTATATGATAGTTTTTAGGTTTTTAAGGAACGTCCATTTTGTTCTCCATAGTGGCTGTATCAATTTATATTCCCAGCAACAGTGCAAGAGGGTTCCCTTTTCTCCACACCCTCTCCAGCATTTACTGTGTGTAGATTTTTTGATGATGGCCATTTTAACCAGTGTGAGATGATATTGCAGTGTAGTTTTGATTTGAATTTCTCTAATGATTAATGATGTTGAGCATTCTTTCATGTGTCTGTTGGCAATCTGCATGTCTTCTTTGGAGCCATTGCTGTTTAGGTCTTCTGCCCATGTTTGGATTGGTTTGTTTGTTTTTTTCATTTTGAGCTGCATGAGTTGCTTGTATGTTTTGGAGATTAATCCTTTGTCAGTTGCGTAATTATCAAATATTTTCTCCCATTCTGAGGGCTGTCTTTTCATCTTGTTTATGGTTTCCTTAGGTGTGCAAAAGCTTTTAAGTTTCATTAGGTCCCATTTGTTTATTTTTGTTTTTATGTCCATTTCTCTAGGAGGTGGGTCAAAAAGGGTTTTGCTGTGATTTATGTCATACAGTGTTCTGCCTATGTTTTCCTGTAAGTGTTTGATGGTGTGTGGCCTTACATTTAGGTCTTTAATCCATTTTGAGTTTATTTTTGTGTATGGTGTTAGGGAGTGTTCTAATTTCATTCTTGTACATGTAGCTGTCCAGTTTTCCCAGCACAAATTGTTGAAGAGGCTGTCTTTTCTCCACTGTATATTCTTGCCTCCTTTATCAAAGATAAGGTGACCATATGTGCGTGGGTTTATCTCTGGACTTTCTATCTTGTTTCATTGATCAATATTTGTGTTTCTGTGCCAGTACCATACTCTCTTGTTCACTGTAGCTTTGTTGTATAGTCTAAAGTCAGGGAGCCTGATTCCTCCAGCTCCGTTTTTCTTTCTCAAGATTACTTTGGCTCTTCGGGGTCTTCTGTGTTTCCATACAAATTGTGGAATTTTTTGTTCTAGTTCTGTGAAAAATGCCAGTGGTAGTTTGATAGGGATTGCATTGAATCTGTAGATTGCTTTGGGTAGTAGAGTCATTTTCACAATGTTTGAGTTTTCCGGTCTCAGAACATGGTATATCTCTCCATCTATTTGTATCATCTTTAATTTCTTTCATCAGTGTCTTATAATTTTCTGCCTACAGGTCTTTTGTCTCCTTAGGTAAGTTTATTCGTAGATATTTCATTCTTTTTGTTGCAATCGTGAATGGGAGTGTTTTCTTATCTTCAGTTTCAGATTTTTCATCATTAGCGTATAGGGACGCAAGAGATTTATGTGCATTAATTTTGTATCCTGCTACTTTACCAAATTCATTGATTAGCTCTAGTAGTTTTCTGGTAGCATCTTAAAGGTTCTCTATGTTGAGTATCATGTCATCTGTAAACCGTGAGAGCTTTATTTCTTCTTTTCCTATTTGAATTCCTTTTTCTTCTCTGATTGCTGTGGTTAAAACTTCGAAAACTATGTTGAATAGTAGTGGTGCCAGTGGGCAATGCTGTCTTGTTCCTGATCTTAATGGAAATGGTTTCAGTTTTTCACCTTTGAGGACGATGTTGGCCGTGGGTTTGTCATATATGGCCTTTATTATGTTGAGGAAAGTTCCCTCTATGCCTACTTTCTGGAGGGTTTTTATTATCAATGGGTGAACTTTGTCAAAAACTTTCTCTGCGTTTATTGAGATGATCGTATGGTGTTTCTCCTTTAGTTTGTTAATATGGTGAATCACATTGATTGATTTGCATATATTGAAGAATCGTTGTATTCCTGGGATAAACCCCACTGGATCATGGTGTATGTTCCTTTTAATGTGCTGTTGGATTCTGTTTGCTAGTATTTTGTTGAGAATTTTTGCATCTATATTCATCATTAATATTGGCCTGTAGTTTTCTTTCTTTGTGACATCTTTGTGTGGTGTTAGTATCAGAGTGATGGTGGCCTCGTAGAATGAGTTTGGGAGTGTTTCTCCTTCTGCTATATTTTGGAAGAGTTTGAGAAGGATAGGTGTTAGCTGTTCTCGAAATGTTTGATGGAATTCGTTGTGAAGCCATCCGGCCCTTTGATGCTGTTTGTTGGAAGATTCTTAATCGCAGTTTCAATTTCAGTGCTTGTGATAGGCCTATTCAAGTTTTCGATTTCTTCCTGGTTCAGTCTCGCAAGGTTGTGCATTTCTAAGAATTTGTCCATTTCTTTCAGGTTGTCCATTTTATTGGCATAGAGTTGCTTGCAGTCATCTCTCATGATCCTTTGTATTTCTGCATTGTCAGTTGTTACCCTTTTTCATTTCTAATTTTATTGATTTGAGTCTTCTCACTTTTTTTCTTGATAAGTCTGGCTAATGGTTTGTCAATTTTGTCTTCTCAAAGAAGCTGCTTTTAAATTTATTGATCTTTGCTATCATTTCTTTTTATTTACTTCTGATCTGATCTTTGATTTCTTTTCTTCTGCTAACGTTGGGCTTTTTTGTTTTCTTTCTCTAATTGCTTTACGTGTAAGGTTAGATTGTTTATTTGAGATTTCTCTTGTTTCTTGAGGTAGGATTTTATTGCTGTAAACTTCCCTCTTAGAACTGCTTTTGCTGCATCCCATAGGTTTTGGGGCATCGGGTTTCATTGTCATTTGTGTCTAGGTATTTTTTGATTTCCTCTTTGATTTCTTCAGTCATCTGTTGATTAAGTAGTGTGTTGTTTATCCTCCATGTTTTTGTATTTCTTACGGAATTTTTCCTGTAATTGATATCTAGTCTCATAGCGTTGTGGTCGGAAAGATTTTTGATACGATTTCAATTTTCTTAAATTTACCAAGGCTTGATTTGTGACCCAAGATGTGATCTGTCCTGGAGAATGTTCCAGGAGCACTTGAGAAGACTGTGTATTCTGTTGTTTGTGGATGGAATATCCTATAAATATCAGTTAAATCCATCTTGTTTAAGGTATTTAAAGTTTGTGTTTCCTTATTTATTTTCATTTTGGATGATCTGTCCATTGGTGAAAGTGGGGTGTTAAAGTCCCCTACTATGATTGTGTTACTGTCATTTTCCCCTTTTATGGCTGTTAGTTTTTGCCTTACTTATTGAGGTGCTCCTGTGTTGGGTGCATAAATATGTACAATTGTTATGTCTTCTTCTTTGATTGATTCCTTGATCATTATGTAATGTCCTTCTTTGTCTCTTGTAATAGTCTTTGTTTTAAAGTCTATTGTGTGTGATATGAGAATTGCTACTCCAGCTTTCTTTTGATTTCCATTTGCATGGAATATCTTTTTCCATCCCCTCACTTTCAGTCTGTGTGTCCCTAGGTCTGAAGTGGGTCTTTTGTAGACAGCATATAAACGGGTCTTGTTTTTGTATCCATTCAGCCAATCTGTGTATTTGGTTGGAGCATTTAGTCCATTTACATTTAAGGTAATTCTCGGTATGTATGTTCCTATTCCCATTTTCTTAATTGTTTTGGGTTTATTATTGTAGGTGTTTTCCTTGTCTTGTGTTTCCTGCCTAGAGAAGTTCCTTTAGCATTTGTTGCAAAGCTGGTTTGGTGGTGCTGAATTCTCTTAGCTTTTGCTTGTTTGTAAAGATTTTAATTTCTCCATGAAATCTGAATGAGATCCTTGCTGGGTAGAGTAATCTTGGTTGTAGGTTTTTCTCCTTCATCACTTTAAATATGTCCTGCCACTCCCTTCTGGCTTGCACAGTTCCTGCTGAAAGATCAGCTGTTAACCTTATGGGGATTCCCTTATGTGTTATTTGTTGTTTTTCCCTTGCTGCTTTTAATATTTGTTCTTCTTTATTTAATTTTTGATCCTTTGATTAATATCTCTGTAGGCGTATTTCTTCTTGGATTTATCCTGTATGGGTCTCTCTGTGCTTCCTGGACTTGATTAACTCTTTCCTTTCCCATATTATGGAAGTTTTCAATTATAATCTGTTGAAATATTTTCTCAGTCGCTTTCTTTTCCTCTTCTTCTGGGACCAGTATAATTCGAATGTTTGTGTGTTTAATGGTGTCCTAGAGGTCTCTGAGATTGTCTTCAATTCTTTTCATTCTTCTTTCTTTCTTTCTTTTTTTTTTTTTTTTGTGGTACGCGGGCCTCTCACTGCTGTGGCCTCTCCCGTTGCGGAGCACAGGCCCCGGATGCACAGGCCCAGCGGACATGGCTCTTGGGCCCAGCCACTCCACGGCATGCGGGATCCTCCCAGACTGGGCCACGGACCCGTGTCCCATGCATTGGCAGGGGGACTCCGAACCACTGCGCCACCAGGGAAGCCCTCATTCTTCTTTCTTTATTCTGCTCTGCAGTAGTTATTCTCAGTCTTTTATCTTCCAGGTCACTTATCCGTTCTTCTGCCTCAGTTATTCTGTTATTGATCCCTTCTAGAGAATTTTTAATTTCATTTATTGTGTTGTTCATCACTGTTTGTTTGCTCTTTAGTTCTTTCAGGTCCTTCTTAAACGTTTCTTGTATTTTCTCCATTCTATTTCCAAGATTTTGGATCAGCTTTACTATCATTATTCTGAATTCTTTTTCACGTAAGCTGCCTATTTCCTCTGCATTTGTTAGGTTTGATTGGTTTTTGCCTTGCTTCTTCATCTGCTGTGTGTTTCTCTGTCTTCTCATTTTGCTTAATTTACTGTGTTTGGGTTCTCCTTTTTGCAGGCTGCAGGTTCATAGTTCCCGCTGTTTTTGGTGTCTGTCCCCAGTGGCTAAGGTTGGTTCAGTGGGTGGTGTAGGCTTCCTGGTGGAGGGGGCTAGTGCCTGTGTTCTGGTGGATGAGGCTGGATCTTGTCTTTCTGGTGGGCAGGTCCACGTCTGGTGGTGTGTTTTGCGGTGTCTGTGGCCTTATTATGATTTTAGGCAGCCGCTGTGGTAATGGATGGGATTGTGTTCCTGTGTTGCTAGTTGTTTGGCATGAGGTGTCCAGCACTGTAGCTTACTGGTCATTGAGTGGAACTGGGTCTTGGCGTTGAGATGGATATCTCTGGGAGATATTTGCCATTTTATATGACGTGGAGCTGGGAGGTCTCTTGTAGACCAGTGTCCTGAACTTGGCTCTCCCACCTCAGTGGTATAGCCCTGACGCCTGTTTGGAGCACCAAGAGCCAGTCCTGCACACGGCTCAGAATAAAAGGGAGGGGAAAAAAAGAAAGGAAGAAGATAAAATAAAAAAAAATAAAACAAGTATTAAGAAAAAAATTTTTTAAGTAACAAAAAGAAAAATAGACAGAATCCTAGGACAAATGGTAAAAGCACAGCTGTACAGACAAAAATCACACACAGAAGCATACACATGCACCCTCACAAAAAATAGAAAAACAGAAAAAAAAATTGGTATCGTTGCTCCCAAAGTCCCCCTCCTCAATTTGGGATGATTCGTTGTCTATTCAGGTATTCCACAGATGCAGGGTACATCAAGTTGATTGTGGAGCTTTAATCCGCTGCTCCTGAGGCTGCTGGGAGAAATTTCCCTTTCTCTTCTTTGTTCGCACTGCTCCCAGGGTTCAGTTTTGGATTTGGCCCCAACTCTGCCTGTAGGTCGCCTGAGGCCGTGTGTTCTTCGCTCAGACAGGGGTTAAAGGAGCAGCTGCTTCGGGGGCTCTGGCTCACTCAGGCCGGGGGGGGGGGAGGGAGGCATATGGATGCGGGGCGAGCCTGCAGCAGCAGAGGCCGGTGGGAAGTTGCACCAGCCTGATGCGCACCCTGCGTTCTCCCAGGGAAGTTGTCCCTGGATCACAGGACTCTGGCCGTGGCGGGCTGCACAGTCTCCCGGGTGGGGAGGTGTGGAGAGTGACCTGTACTTGCACACAGGCTTCTTGGTTGCTGCAGCAGCAGCCTTAGCGTCTCATGCCCGTCTCTCGGGTCCGCAGTGATAGCTGTGGCTCGCGCCCATCTCGAGCTCCTTTAAGCAGTGTTCTGAATCCCCTTTCGTGCACCAGGAAACAAAGAGGGAAGAAAGTCTCTTGCCTCTTCGGCAGCTCCATACTTTTTCCCGGACTCCGTCCCGGCTAGCCGTGGCACACTAACCCCTTCAGGCTGTGTTCACGCAGCCAACCCCAGTCCTCTCCCTGGGTTCCAACCTCCGAAGCCCGAGCCTCAGCTCCCACCTCCCACCTGCCCCGGCAGGTGAGCAGACAAGCCTCTCGGGCTGGTGAGTGCTGGTCGGCACGGATCCTCTGTGCAGGAATCTCTCTGCTCTGCCGTCCGCATCCCTGTTGCTGTGCTCTCCTCCGCAGCTCCGAAGCTTCCCCCCCTCCACCACCCACAGTCGCCGCCCGCGAAGGGGCTTCCTAGTGTGTGGAAACTTTTCCTCCTTCATGGCTCCCTCCCCCTGGTGCAGGTCCCGACCCTATCCTTTTGTCTGTTCTTTCTTTTTTCTTTTGCCCTACCCAGGTATGTGGGGAGTTTCTTGCCGTTTGGGAGGTCTGGGGTCTTCTGCCAGTGTTCAGTAGGTGTTCTCTAGGAGTTGTTCCACATGTAGATGTAGTTCTGATGTATTTGTGGGGAGGAAGGTGATCTCTGCGTCTTACTCTTCTGCCATCTTGAAGCTCCTCAGTCTATGTTTTATCAATCTCCAGATGTAGTAGTCTTATAACTAGTTCATCAACATCCCCAGAATCGAGTAAGTTAATTATCAAATCAAACAGAAAATGGTTTAATCATAGGGAATGTTAGAAAAAGAATGGTTTTTGAAGCCTATCAGTCCTATAGCTCAGTCTTGGCAACTTAACAGCTTTCGCCTAAAGTTGGCTGAGCCTTAGTTTTCCCACTTGTAAAATAGTGATAATGCCTTCGTCACGGGATTACTGGATGGATTAAATGGCATCCACAGGTTGACTACTCTTCATTTTCAACTTCAGAGAAATCCCATAAACACTAAATTATAGTCTCTACTCTGTAAAATATGGCCTCTTATCTTTTCCTTGGCTTAAATTTGTTTATGGTCCATAGTGTATTTTGGGAATGTTCTTGAAAATGTCGCAGTTGGCTTTTTGTAGTCAGCTTTGAATTTGCTCTCCACAAAGTGAAGAAGCAGAAAAGTCAGGTGGTAATGACAAAATGCACTTGCCTGGCCCTGTAATGCAGTTAACCCATAAATCCAAGGACCTCATTTAAGAAAAGGCACTGTATTTGAGTCTGTGTGCCTTCTCCTTAGCTAGTGGCAAGTTTCCTTGGCCTTTATTAAGGGCAAAAAAAGAAAACCTATTCACCGGGGAAAAAGAAAAAGAAATATTTGGGGTTAAAAGTCTACCTGACTAGCCCTGTAACAACCTTAAAGTCATACTTTCAGTGGCAAGAAAATTCCTCATTTAGTTTTCTTTACTAACCTACCTTTTCCCCCCAAAATAAAAGCAGTATCTTATTTTTAGAGAGCAAAATTTAAATCTAAAGTATTTCATTGTTCAAATAGTTATGAAAAGGCTGCTAAATCTATCATTGTAAATCTCATTCATGTGAATTGAAGGAAATAAAACAAAACACCCACCCTTCTTTTAAACAAATAAGGCACCATAACTAGCACAGTTTCTGGAATCTAACAGATCCCCAACAAATAAATCAGGCCGACGTAATTGTAGCAGTTGTTCAGGCTAAAACTTTTCTATATTCACATACATCCATAGTTCTAAGTTAAAAAATTTGAGGTTTTAGAGCCTATTAATGGAGGTCTAAGGGCAATATGGGTTGGTCAGTTGGTTGAACTTCTGAGACCAGACCCACTTTAATGTATCATTTATGTCAACTTTTCATTTTCTGCCTGATTTTGTTGCTTACTCTTAAAGAACGGCCTGCCCTCTTTTCTCTTTTCCACCTTGAAGACTCCCTAATGCCACTCCTCAGGTGAATTTGGGGAGTCCTTCCCTAATGCCTCCATAACCACTTATACACTCTCCACTGTGGTACCCCAGTACTGTATTGTAAGTACTTAGTTTTCTCTTGCTGTCTCTCTCCCAGCCCGGCACACACACACACACACTTGTCTAGTATGTCCTCCAAAAAGGTCATAAGCTTTGTCCATCAGTGTTTCCACAGCACTTTACACGTGGTAGGCACACAGTAGGTGTTCAGTGTTTGAACTGAGTTTGCTGAATGGATGGATGGAAGAATGAACAAATCTTAAGGGGTTTGAAGCTTCATTGCTTTTCAGTGGAGTCCTCTGATGTCCTCTGAACTATTTTGCTGGTATCTGGAAACCATTAATAACTAGGGAAGAAGGAAAGGGGTTCAAGGAGTGAGAGTCAGCCGTCTTGCCACCCGTCACAACATTAGAAGAGACCTTGTAAACCCAACAGTTAGCTTCTCCATCCTCTACCACCTACCCAAGGAAGGTGTAAGACAGAGTAGGGTTCCAGCTGCTGAGGAGAGATACTGGTGATTTCTCCCATGCCATGGGGGCCACATATGAGTTGTACAAGGCTCAGAATACAAAACTGGAAATGCTTTAGATTCTCCGAAGGTCTTTTTTCCTTCTTTCAAGTTACTGTCAATCAAAGAAGTGCATTCCAAGGTCATAATAAAATGATGCAGGGATTGTTCATGCCACTGTTCCCTGATTACTGCAGTCAATCAAAAATCCATTTTATGTTATTGCAACATGATGGTGCTTGGTTTATTCAGCTGCATACCTAAGAGGGTCTTTGATTAAGCACATGGTCTGGGATTGAGCGAATATTGTCTTACGTACTTCGTACACAGACCTCCCCTTTGCAGATGACCCTCTAATCCCCCCCCAACCCCCAGAAGCACTTCTCACTTGAAAGAAAATTTAACCCAGCTTTATAGGAAAAGAAACACTTTCATCCTACTTGCTTATATTGTCTATTTTCAGCTGTTTTTCTTTGTACAGTACACTTTCTGGAAGGTGAATGCAGGTGCTCTTCCACATATATTTTCAAGGTATGTTTTTGCTCCAATGACAATTCACTTGTTTCTTATACGGTAAGCTCGGGAGTGTGGTGTTGGTCACAGCTGCTACCCTCTGTTCTTGCAGTTGGCAGCGCACATTCACCAAAGATCACCTACCCTGTTCACCCTCAAGCCCACAGTTGGAGAAAACTGCTTTTATTGTTAAAGCTATTCAGCTGCAATTAAGAGGGCACCTGAGAATTTGTGAACTCTTCAGTCCATTAGTTGCTGCGGCATTAGTGTCTGCGAGTAAAGGTTGCTTGTATCTTTTTAATTACTTAAATTCAATTTAACCTCCAACAGGATTGGCTGGGTCCTTTCCAAGTTGTATGTAGTTCTAGAATCTTAATGACCTTACCTTGGAGAATGCCCTGGGTTTTATTTTGGTGGCTAGCAACACCTATCATGTTCAAAAATTTGCATTTACTGTACTTACTTTGGGATCATTCTATCTTCTATTTTTCCCCTATGAACTTCTGACACTGATTTACAACATTATGCATGAGAAAGCATTTAATGTACTGGGGATAGCATGAAAGTCCTTGATTAACAGGGTATGTACCTGAATCAGTTATCTGTTGCCACAGTAATGCTGCATAATAAAGTTTTTGGTGACATACAACAACATACATTTATTTAGCTGATCCAGGCAGGGCTTGCTCCTGTGTCTCTAGTCAGGTGACATTTAACCAAGGCAGCTTTCTTGATACTGGCTGGGCTTGCTCAGAGGTATCTTGGTATGCTAGCTATTAGCTGATCTAAGGTGGCCTTGGCTGGAAAGACAGGAGCACTTCAGCTCTGCTCTACGTGTCTTTCATTTTCCAGCAGGCTGGCCCAAGAATGTTCTTGAAGCAATGGCAAAGGACAGGAGCAAGCAAGCCTACTTGCACAAGCACTTGTTAAGTATCTGTTTGCATCATGTTTGTTTATATCCTATTGGCGAATGCAAGTCAAAGTGAGTAGGAGTAGGTGGGTACTGGAAACTTACGGAGCAAAGGGCACAGAAATTGGGTGGAGTGAAGAACGAGATCCAGTTTCTGCAATCAGTCTGTTGTAGAATCTTCCATTCTCAGCCTGTCTGAAGCCTGTTGTTACTTGCCATGGATCGTGCATGCTTCCCCCCTTGCCTTGCCCTCACGGATTTAAACAGCTTGCTCCCTTTTTTGATCATGGGCTCCTTTTCCTTGTTGCCTTCACCCAATTGCCTTCTCTCTATTTTCCTTTTCCTAGCTTCCTTTCTCTTCAGTCTTCACCTCCTTTTCCTGTTTTCCATCCCCCTACCTTCTCTCCTTCCTTCCTACAGAGAAACTAAAAACATACCTAAAATTCATATGCACATAGATAATTGTTTGAAAGGAGTACTTTTCTTTTGGTGCCTGGAGCTTTCATTACTGATTAACTCCTTAGAAAAGGAAATGCTGAAACCTATATTTCTCCAGAAACTTAACAGTGTGGGTGGGCCTGGTGTGGGCAGGAAGAGATAGTCAGACTTAAGTTGTCCTGAAAGGGAGAGAGGAAAAAAAAACCTCCATGAACCAAACACAGAAGCAAAGCCTAAATAGGTTTCCCAACATTTTTTTGAAGTTTTCTCCCAAATTTACCAACTGGAAATTTGAACTGGGCTTTTCTTTTTAATTAAGAGTTTAGAATAGACGGTGGGTGCAGGTGGTATTTTGGTTGGTAGTATGTGGTGATAATTATTGTTGCCATAGCTACCCGAAAAATGTTCAACAGAATATCACTTCATGTTGCAACTTCAAATAAAAGCTGTAAAAGTTCTATGCTTCTCACATAGATTTAAAGGAAAAAGAGTCTGTTATATTCAGGCTGGAATCTGTTTCTTAGTCTGTTCCCGAAAATAGGGCTCAGTGTTCAAAACAGGTCAATTCAGGGGTAAGTAAATTTTCTTAATAGGTTTAAACTGAGTTCAGCTACCTCCTTCCACAGACTTGGCTTACATTACACTAATGGATAACAACTTAGCAAACTGAGATATGTTAAAGCGATTTATTATGGTAAATATTTAATGAAGTTTTAGGCTTCTGACTCTTATCAGGGAAAAGAGCCCTGCCTTTATATAAAGCTCATACAATGTGCCAATCCTTGATTACACAAAAAACAAAAAACTAAAAGCAAAAATCTGTAAAAGCTTGGGTTTCCCTGGTGGCACAGTGGTTGAGAGTCCGCCTGCCGATGCAGGGGACACGGGTTCGTGCCCCGGTCCGGGAAGATCCCACATGCCGCGGAGCGGCTGGGCCCGTGAGCCATGGCTGCTGAGCCTGCTCTTCCGGAGCCTGTGCTCCGCAACGGGAGAGGCCACAACAGTGAGAGGCCCGCGTACCACAAAAAAAAAAAAAAAAAAAATCTGTAAAAGCTTTACATACGATAATATGTACTTCAAGAAGCCTCAAACGCATTTTAACAAATTCTGCTTCCATTAATCTGCCTTGGGATAACCTGGGCTGGGTTCCATGTGGTTAATTCGATGTGAAATGGCAATTCCACTTCTCAAAACGTATTATGTTTAAGACAGTGAGGAGTTTGATATGATTCCTCAGCCCTCTAACCCAAGCTTAGTTTTCTGTAAATTAGAACTAGATTTCATTTCTAACTACCAGTCTATGTCATTGGATCATTTCCCTATCAGTTAGACCCTTTGAGCCTAAATTTCCTCATTTGTGTAAGTGAGGCTGTAATACCCACCTCCCAGAATTGTGGTGAGGTTTGAAGGTCAGCAGAGATGACAGTGATCAATAAGTTAAGTGCGATGCAAGCATAAGGTCTTACCATAAACAGAGATATTCTGGTAAGCATTGGGAAAACTCAGCTTTCTCCCAAATAACTTTGGTCAGTGGTGTGAATCCTTGGTGTGGGCAGAACTCTTGGACAACAATTAAAGATAGGGAGTGAGATCTGATTTGTTTTTCATCTTCATGGCATGGATTTCAAGGCCTTCACAGGTAGGTGTAGTCTCTAACAAGATTTAATTTTTACATTTTCTGAACGAGCTCAAAACTCAAGGGACAGGAAGAATTGCAGTTGCTTGACTGAGAATCGGAACCTGCACCATCTAAGAGGTTTTCTATTGTTTTAATTTTTTCATTGAGGTATAATTGACACACAATATTATTAGTTTCAGTTATACAACATAGTGATTTGATGTTTATATATTGGGAAATGATCACCAGAAAAAGCCAAGTTAACATCCATCATATACATAGTTACAAGTTTTTTCTTGTGATGAGAACTTGAAGATCTATTCACTTAGCAACTTTCAGGTACACAATACAGTATTAACTATAGTCACTGTGCTGTACATCATGTCCCTAGGATTTATTTTGTAACTGGAAGTTTGTACCTTTTGACCTCCTTCACTGGTTTTGCCCACCCCCCACCCCTTGCCTCAGGCAACCACCAACCTGTTCTCTGTATCTATGAGTTTTTTGGGTTTTTTTTGTTTGTTTGTTTGTTTTTTATAATTTCACATAAGTGAGATCATTTGGTGTTTGTCTTTTTCTGTCTGATATATTTCATTTAGCAAAATGCTCTCAAGGTCCATCCATGTTGTTGCAAATGCCAAGACTTCCTTCTTTTTTATGACTAATTAAGATTCCATGATATATATATATATAAACAATTTTTTTATCCATCTGTCCATTGATGGGCACTTAGGTTGCTTGCACGTCTTGGGTATTATAAATAACGCCACAATGAATGTAGGGGTGCACACATGTTTTTGAGTTAGTGTTTTTTGTTTCCTTTGAGTAAAAAACTTAAAAGCAAAATTGCTGGATCATATGGTTGTTTTGTTTTCATTTTTTTTTAAGAAACCTCCATACTGTTTTCCTTAGTGGCTGCATCAATTTACATTCTCCCTAACAGTGCACCAGGATTGCCTTTTTCCTATCCTTACCAACATTTATTTCTTGTCTTTCTGACGATAGCTATTCTAACAGGTGTGAGGGGATCACTGTGGTTTTGATTTGCATTTGCTTGGTGATTAGTGATATTGAGCATCTTTTCATGTGCCTGTTGACCATCTGTATGTTGTCTTTAGAAAAGTAAGTATTAAGATCTTTTACCCATTTTTTAATCAGATTTTTCTTTTGCTATTGAGTTGTGTGAGTTCTTTATATATATAGGATATTGACCCCTTATCAGATACATGATTTACAAATATTTTTTTCCCATTTGGAAGGCTGCCTTTTCATTTTGTTGGTTTCCTTTGCTGTGCAGAGCTTTTTAGTTTGATCCAGACCAATGTGAAGGAGCTTCCTGCCTATGTTTACTTATAGGAGTTTTATGGTTTCAGGTCTTATGTGTAGGTCTTTAATAATCCATTTTGACTTCATTTTTGTTGATGGTGTAAGATAGGGGTCCCATTTCATTCTTTTGCGTGTGGCTGTCCAATTTTCCCAACACCATTTATTAAAGAGACTGTCTTTTCCCCCATTGTATATTCTTTGCTCCTTTGTTGTAAATTAAATGACCATGTATGTGTGGGTTTATTTCAGTTCTTGATTCTGTTCAGTTTCTCTATGGGTCTGTTTTTATGCCAAAACCATGTTGTTTTGATTACTGTAGCTTTGTGATATTTGAAATCAGGGAGTGCGATGCCTCCAGCTTTGTTTTTCTTCCTCGAGATTGCCTCGACTATTAGGGGTCTTATGTGGTCCCATAAAATTTTAGGATGGTTTATTCTGTGAAAAATACCTTTAGAATTTTGATAGGGATTGCATTGAATCTGTAGATGGCTCTGGGTAGTATGGACATTTTAACAATATTAAGTCTTCCAGTCCATGAGCATGGAATATTATTCCATTTATTTGTGTCTTTATTTCTTTACTCAATGTCTTACAGTTTTCAATGTACAGGTCTTTTACCCCCTTGGTTAAATTTATTCCTAGATATTTTATTCTTTTGTTGCCATTGTAAACAGGATTGTTTTCTTAATTACTCTTTCTGAGAGTTCATTTTTAGTGTATAGAAATGCAGCAGATTTTTGTATATTGATTTTGTATCCTGCAGCTTTACCGAATCCATTTATTGCTAGCAGTTTTTTTGGTGGAATCTTTAGGCTTTTCTATATATAATATCATGTTATCTGTAAAGAGTGATAGTTTTACTTCTTTCTCATTTTGTTGCTTTTTGAGGAGTTTTTAAGTGAGACTGGACAGTGTTTCCACTATCCTTTTGAAACTATAACATCTTTTCAGTTCACCTCATTTCTCACATTAACTTTGAAAAGGGGCTGCATGGCGTATATTTATTTACCTTGAAAGTAAAGTGAACTCAAAGTAATTTTGTTTTGAGGAGTTCTTAGAATTTTTGACATCCCTTGAGAGCCCAAGGCATCACCAAAACAGGAATTGAGGTCACTTGTTTAGAGACTACAACAAGACTCGCTGGTTAGTGACCAGCAGGTTTCAGAGTGATTGGCTGTGTGTACTAATGGATGACTGGGCTGCTCGTGCTGCCAATTCCCAGGCCCTGTTCAAGTGGAACAATCAGAGCTGGTCCATCTGATGCACACATATGCTTATATTACTCCCTGGAGAAAAGGATTTCAGTTCCGATGGGTTGGGTACAAAAATCTCTTCATCATGTGAAATGGCTTTATTTACAGTTACATTATTAGTACTACTACTACTAGAAGTCTTATGTTAAATCAAAAAATAATTCCTTGTGCAATTATGAATTAGATTCATGAAAGTGTTACAGAAATGGATGCACTTCCAATTTCTCTTTTGATGTCAAGGTGATCTAGCATAGCTTGAGACATTTTAAAAGGCATCGGTACCCTATATATATACTTTTATTTTCATTGTAAAGATAATTTCTTTAAAAACAAACTAACATTAGGCATTAGTACATGTTTTGATATTATTTAACTAAGAAACTTTTGTTTAAAATTCATTACAATCTTATTTTTTCTTTTAATAACATCTTTATTGGAGTATAATTGCTTTACAATGTTGTGTTAGTTTCTGCCATATAACAAAGTGACTCAGCTATACGTATACATATATCCCCATACCCCTCCCTCTTGCATCTCCCTCCCACCCTCCCTATCCCACCCCTCTAGGGGGTCACAAAACACCAAGCTGATCTCCCTGTGCTACGCAGCAGCTTCCCACTAGCTATCTGTTTTACGTTTGGTAGTGTATATATGTCCATGCCACTCTCTCACTTCGTCCCAGCTTAACTTTCTCCTCCTTGTGTCCTCAAGTCCATTCTCTATATCTGCATCTTTATTCCTGTTCTGCCCCTAGGCTCTTCAGAACGATTTTCTTTTAGATTCCATATATATGTGTTAGCATATGGTATTTGTTTTTCTCTTTCTGACTTACTTCACTCTGTATGACAGACTCTGGTTCCATCCACCTCACAACAGGTACCTCAATTTCATTTCCTTTTATGGCTGAGTAGTATTCCGTTGTATAATGGCCACATCTTCTTTATCCATTCATCTGTCGATGGACACTTAGGTTGCTTCCACGTCCGGGGTATTGTAAATAGAGCTGCAATGAACTTTGTGGTACATGACACTTATTGAACTATGGTTTTCTCAGGGTATATACCCAGTAGTGAGAAGGCTGGGTCATATGGTAGTTCTATTTTTAGTTTTTTAAGGAACCTCCATACTGGTCTCCATAGTGGCTGTATCAATTTATATTACCACCAACAGTGTAAGAGGGTTCCCTTTTCTCCACACCCTCTCCATCATTTATTGTTTGTAGATTTTTTGATGATGGTCATTCTGACCATTGTGAGATGATAACCACATTGTAATTTTTATTTGCATTTCTCTAATGATTAATGATGTTGAGCATTCTTTCATGTATTTGTTGGCAATCTGTATATCTTCTTTAGAGAAATGTCTCTTTAGGTTTTCTGCCCATTTTTGGATTGGGTTGTTTGTTTTTTTGATATTGAGCTGCAGGAGCTGCTTGTAAATTTTGGAGATTAATCCTTTGTCAGTTCCTTCGTTTGCAAATACGTTCTCTCATTCTGAGGGTTGTCTTTTGGTCTTGTTTATGGTTTCCTTTCCTGTGCAAAAGCTTTTAAGTTTCGTTAGGTCCCATTTGTTCATTTATTTATTTTTATTTTTTATTTTTTATTTTTTTTGCGGTACGGGAGCCTCTCACTGTTGTGGCCTCTCCCATTGAGGAGCACAGGCTCTGGACGCACAGGCTCAGCGGCCATGGCTCACGGGCCTAGCCGCTCCGCGGCATGTGGGATCTTCCTGGACTGGGGCACGAACCCGTGTCCCCTACCTCAGCAGGCAGTCCCTCAACCACTGCACCACCAGGGAAGCCCGTATTTTTTTTTTTAATTTCCATTTCTCTAGGAGATGGGTCAAAAAGGATCTTGCTGTGATTTTTATCATATAGTGTTCTGCCTATGTTTTCCTCTGAAAGTTTGATAGTGTCTCGTCTTACATTTAGGTCTTTAATCCATTTTCAGTTTATTTTTGTGTATGGTGTTAGGGAGTGTTCTAATTGCATTCTTTTACGTGTAGGCACTTGTCCAGTTTTCCCAGTACCACTTACTGAAGAGACTGTCTTTTCTCCATTGTATATTCTTGCCTCCTTTATCAAAAAGAAGGTGACTATATGTGTGTTGGTTTATGTCTGGGCTTTCTGTCCTGTTCCATTGATGTATATTTCTGTTTTTGTGCCAGTACCACACTGTCTTGATTACTGTAGCTTTGTAGTATGGTCTGAAGTCAGGGAGCCTGCTTACTCCAGCTCCGTTTTTCTTTCTCAAGATTGCTTTGGCTATTCAGAGTCTTTTGTGTTTCCATACAAATTGTGAAATTTTTTGTTCTAGTTCTGTGGAAAATGCCATTGGTAGTTTGATAGGGATTGCATTGAATCTGTAGATTGCTTTGGCTAGTATCATCATTTTACAATGTTGGTTCTTCCAATCCAGGAATATGGTATATCTCTCCATGTGTTTGTTTCATTTTTAATTTCTTTCATCAGTGTCTTATAGTTTTCTGCATACAGGTCTTTTGTCTCCCTAGTTAGGTTTATTCCTAGGTATTTTATTCTTTTTGTTGCAATGGTAAATGGGAGTGATTCCTTAATTTCTCTTTCAGATATTTCATCATTAGTGTATAGGAATGCGAGAGATTTCTGTGCATTTATTTTGCATCCTGCTACTTTACCACATTCATTGATTAGCTCCAGTATTTTTCTGGTAGCATGTTTAGGATTCTCTATCTATAGTATCATGTCATCTGCAAACAGTGACAGTTTTATGTCTTTTCTGATTTGGATTCCAGTTATTTCTTTTTCTTCTTTGATTGCTGTGGCTAAAAATTCCTTGAGAATGATGTTGGCTGTGCATTTGTCATTTATGGCCTTCATTATGTTGAGGTAGGTTCCCTCTATGCCCACTTTCTAGAGAGTTTTTTAAAATCATAAATGGGTGCTGAATTTTGTCAAAAGCTTTTGCTGCATCTTTTGAGATTATCATATAGTTTTTATCCTTCAATTTGTGAATATGGTGTACCACATCGATTGATTTGCATATACTGAAGAATCCTTGCATCCCTGGGATAAACCCCACTTGATCATGGTGTACGATCCTTTTAATGTGCTGTTGGGTTCTGTTTGCTAGTATTTTGTTGAGGATATTTGCATCTGTGTTCATCAGTGATATTGGCCTGTAGTTTTCTTTTTTGTGTGTGACATCTTTGGTTTTGGTGTCGGGGCGATGGTGACCTCGTAGAATGAGTTTGGGAGTGTTCCTCCCTCTGCTATATTTTGGAAGAGTTTGAGAAGGATAGGTGTTAGCTCTTCTCTAAATATTTGATAGAATTCACCTTTGAAGTCAGGTCCTGGACTTGTGTTTGTTGGAAGATTTTTAATCACAGTTTCAATTTCAGTGCTTTTGATTCATCTATTTATATTTTCTGTTTCTTCCTGGTTCAGTCGTGGAAGGTTGTGCTTTTCTAAGAATTTGTCCATTTCTTCCTGGTTGTCCATTTTATTGGCATTGAGTTGCTTGTAGTAATCTCTCATGATCCTTTGTATTTCTGCAGTGTCAGTTGTTACTTCTCCTTTTTCACTTGTAATTCTATTGTTTTGAGTCCTCTCCCTTTTTTTCTTGATGAGTCTGGCTAATGGTTTATCAATTTTGTTTATCTTCTCACAGAACCAGCTTTTAGTTTTATTGATCTTTGCTGTTGTTTCCTTCATTTCTTGTTCATTTATTTCTGATCTGATCTTTATGATTTCTTTCTTTCTGTTAACTTTGGGGTGTTTTTTTTGTTCTTCTTTAATTGCTTTAGGTGTGAGGTTAGGTTGTTTATTTGATATTTTTCTTGTTTCTTGAGGAAGGGCTGTATTGCTATAAACTTCCCTGTTAGAACTGCTTTTGCTGCATCCCATAGGTTTTGGGTCGTCATGTTTTCATTGTCATTTGTTTCTAGTT
This sequence comes from Pseudorca crassidens, assembly GCF_039906515.1. Lineage (NCBI taxonomy): Eukaryota > Metazoa > Chordata > Mammalia > Artiodactyla > Delphinidae > Pseudorca > Pseudorca crassidens. The sequence continues at coordinate 114,174,869 of NC_090317.1, forward strand.
ATTTTTGGATTTCCTCTTTGATTTCTTCAGTGATCTCTTGGTTATTTAGTAGTGTATTGTTTAGCCTGCATGTGTTTGTATTTTTTACAGTTTTTTTCCTGTAATTGATATCTAGTCTTATAGCGGTGTGTTCGCTAAAGATACTTGATATGATTTCAGTTTTCTTAAATTTACCAAGGGTTGATTTGTGACCCAAGATATGATCTATCCTGGAGAATGTTCCGTCAGCATTTGAGAAGAAAGTGTTTTTTTGGATGGAATGTCCTATAAATATCAGTTAAGTCCATCTTGTTTAATGTGTCATTTAAAGCTTGTGTTTCCTTATTTATTTTCATTTTGGATGATCTGTCCATTGGTGAAACTGGGGTGTTAATGTCCCTTACTATAATTGTGTTACTGTCAATTTCCTCTTTTATGGCTGTTAGCATTTGCCTTATGTATTGAGGTGCTCCTATGTTGGGTGCAGAAATATTTACAGTTGTTATATCTTCTTGGATTGATCCCTTGATCCTTATGTAGTGTCCTTCTTTGTCTTTTGTAGTAGTCTTTAAAGTCTGTTTTTTCTGATAGGAGAATTGCTCCTCCAGCTTTCTTTTGATTTCCATTTGCATGGAATATCTTTTTCCATCCCCTCACTTTGTATGTGTCCCTAGGTCTGAAGTGGGTCTCTTACAGACAGCATATATATGGGTCTTGTTTTTGTATCCATTCAGCCATTCTCTGTCTTTTGGATTGACCATTTAATCCATTTACATTTAAGGTAATTATTGATATGTATGTTCCTATTCCCATTTTTTAATTGTTTTTGGTTTATTATTGTAGGCCTTTTCCTTCTGTTGTGTTTCCTGCATAGAGAAGTTCCTTTAGCATTTGTTGTAAAGCTGGTTTGGTGGTGCTGAATTCTCTTAGCTTTTGCTTATCTGTAAAGGTTTTATTTTCTCCGTCAAATCTCAATGAGATCTTTGCTGGGTAGAGTAATCTTGGTTGTAGGTTTTTCTCCTTCATCACTTTAAATATGTCCTGCCACTCCCTTCTGGCTTGCACAGTTTCTGTTGAAAGATCAGCTGTTAACCTTATGGGGATTCCCTTGTGTGTTATTTGTTGTTTTTCCCTTGCTACTTTTAATATTTGTTCTTTGTTTTTAATTTGATACTTTGATTAATATCTGTCTTGGTGTGTTTCTCCTTGGATTTATCCTGTATGGGACTCTCTGTGCTTCCTGTACTTGATTAACTATTTCCTTTCCCATATTAGGGAAGTTTTCAACTCTAATCTCGTCAAATATTTTCTCAGTCTCTTTCTTTTTTTCTTCTTCTTCTGGAACCCCTATAATTCAAATGTTGGTGAGTTTAATGTTGTCCCAGAAGTCTCTGAGACTGTACTCAATTCTGTTCATTCTTTTTTCTTTATTCTGCTCTGCATTAGTTATTTCTACTTTTTTATCTTCCAGGTCACTTATCCGTTCTTCTGCCTCAGTTATTTTGCTATTGATCCGTTCTAGAGAATTTTTCATTTCATTTATTGTGTTGTTCATCACTGTTTATTTGCACTTTAGTTCTTCTAGGTCCTTGTTAAACGTTTCATGTATTTTCTCCATTCTGTTTCCAAGATTTTGGATCATCTTTACTCTCATTATTCTGAATTCTTTTTCAGGTAGACTGCCTGCTTCCTCTTCATTTGTTAGGTCTGGTGGGTTTTTGCCTTGCTCCTTCATCTGCTGTGTTTCTCTGTCTTCTCATTTTGTTTATGTTACTGTGTTTGGGGTCTCTTTTTCGCAGGCTGCAGGTTCGTAGTTCCTGTTGTTTTTGATGTCTGCCCCCAGTGGCTAAGATTATTTCAGTGGGTTGTGTAGGCTTCCTGGTGGAGGGGACTGGTGCCTGTGTTCTGGTGAATGAGGCTGGATCTTGTCTTTCTGGTGGGCAGGGCTATGTCTGGTGGTGTGTTTTGGGGTGTTTTTGAATTTATGATTTTAGGCAGCCTCTCTGCTAATGGGTGGAGTTGTGTTCCTGTCTTGCTAGTTGTTTGGCATGGGTTGTCCAGCACTGGAGCTTGCTGGCCGTTGTGTGGAGCTGGGTTTTAGCGTTGAGATGGAGATCTCTGGGAGAGCTCTTGCTGTTTGATGTAACGTGGGGCTGGGAAGTCTCTGGTGGTCCTGTGTCCTGAACTCAGCTCTCCCACCTCAGAGACTCAGGCTTGAGCACCAAGTCCCTGTCAGCTACACAGCGAGGTACGTGGGGAGTCTTTCCTTTTGGGAAATCTGAGGTCTTCTGCTAGCGTTCAGTAGGTGTTCTGTATGAGTTGTTCCACATGTAGATGTATTTTTGATATATTTGTGTGGAGGAAGCTGATTTCCATGTCTTACTCCTCTGCCATCTTGAAGGTCCTCTATAATGCTTAAGGTATATAAAGCAGAGTTGTGTTCTTCATACGGTATCTATTAGCAACATGTGGCTTACTTAACGTCACTTAAAAATTCACTTTCTCAGTCATACTAGCCGTATTTCAAGTGCTCGGTAGCCACATGTGACCAGTGGCTACTGGGTTAAATAGTGCATAATGAAAACATTTCTGCCATCACAGAAAGTTCTGTTGGATATAGAGAGATGCGAGTATTTTTCTCCATTAAGCAAGATGTGAGTTAGCCTAGGAAAAACATCAAGAGCCTTTAGAATTTTATGTCCTTAGAGAGGAATATAAAATATTCCATTTACTTGCTTCAAAATTAAGAATATGAGTCATAAAATTTTATTGAATAGCTACAACAAATTGTAAACTCTGAAACTCATTTCCTATTATAATAATGTGCAGAGGGAGAGAAATCAGGGAGAGTAACAGAGGGACAGAAACATACTCAGTCATTTAGATACACATACACATGCACACACTAGGACAGATGGGGGAGGAGAAGGAGCCCTGATACAGAAATGGGGAAAGAAAGGTGGAGGACAGGGGGAGGGGAAGGAGAGGGATCAGAGGCAAAGCCACAGATTTCACTTTTAACTAAGGGGTGTGTTGCCAGGAGGCCACAGATCAGAGCCCAGTGTTGCTGAGAGTTTGCACGTTATATCTTCCGCCCTGTGACTTACTTTTTGATGGGTCCCTGCTCTCAGCATTTGGAATGCTCTCAAGAAGGCTCCTTGGAGTAGCTGTTTGCAACCTGGCCTGCAGAGTCCTAGAGCGATGGTTCCCAGGGCCATGGCAGCAGCAGCAACAACACTGAGAACTTGTTAGAGATGCAAATTATCAGGCCCCACCCAGCCACTCAGTGAATCGTGAGCTGTGGCTCCCAGCCCTCTCTTGCAAGAAGCCCTCCAGAGATTTTCATTCTCATTCATGCTTAAGCGTGAGATCGTCTTTTGCCAGTTACAGATGAGAATGGGAGGGTCTGTAAACTCCTTGAATTTTTTTCTGGAGAAATTCCTCACTTTGATCAAGTGCTCAAAAAAATCTGATCCTGCTTCCCACTAGAAGCTAAAATCATTCCCTTATGTTCTCCACTATGAGGATCAGAACTCTGTGCCCAAGTAAAATCATAATGGGCCGTGAACAGCCCATTACCTGAGAAGTCAGATGAAATCAAGCTGAGAACCACATCAAGTTGGGGTCTAACTTATTTTCCTCCTCTTTTAGGAATTTAACCTGATTTCCATTCTCTAAAAACTGATTTTAGAGCCTGGTGATAAAGAAGTTTGCATCAAGGCGTGCAGGTGCCTGATGTAGGGATTAGATTAGGGCAACCTTCGAAGAAGGAAAGCTCTTCCTTTGCCTCCATTCCCTACCTCAGGGACACACAGAGGCATTCAAAGGATCCAAATGAGAAATCCAGCCTTCCCCACCTGACATATTGTATTACTTGCCTTGGGTGGATGGGGATTTTCTAGGTGTAATTAGTTAACATCTATTAAGCGAGGCCATTTATTAAGTACTGCACCCCGTGGGACCTTAATACACTGTAATTGATGACAGCAGAGGCAGCATCTTTCTAGTTGGTGCTGTCTCAGGGTAGCCTGGTATTCTGTTGACTCCATGGTGGCCTGAAGCTTATGGGAGCTTTTGTGCTTGAGGATATAATGCCTAATAGTGACCTCTCCGAATTTTCAATTTGGAGAGTGACTGCGTGCACTCTGGTGGTTCACGCAGCTATTGTAATGGTGACTTATCCAGTTCAAATTAATCCCAGCCCTGTGGGACTCCAGATCTTCAAAGGAGTACTTAATCAGCATGTATGTGTCTGTGTGTGTGTAAGTATGTATGTATATGGTATATTAGAACTGGCTACATGTAAGGACTGGGTTCTGTATGTGACCAAGTATAGAGGGAGATTACCAAGCAGAAGAAATGACGTCCTTTTTTTTTTTTTTTTTTTTGCAATTCATGTAACTTTGTAATAGCTAACACCTATCTAGAACCATTCTAGTAGGTAGTATTTATTGGCTATTCAGTGTGCCAAGCATTATGCTTAGTATTAGACAATTTCTTAGTAAATCCTCCTCCACCCCCCAAATTAGATACACTGTTGTTCTCAGTTTATTGATGATGATACTTGGCTTAGAGAAGTTCAGTAACTCTACTACTATCACACAATGTATTTTTCAGTATAGGCCAAGAGCTGTAACAAACAACCCCAGTATGTCTGTGGCCTTAACGTTTATTTCTTGCTCATATCCAGTCCCATGCAGGCTAGTAGGGATGGGAGGACTGAGGGAAATGGAGTTATGTTCCATGCAGCTATTCAGGCTTCTTTCCCTCTTGTCTCCACCCTCCTCTGGGTCTTGGAAGGTTTTGATGGGCCAGACCTGGAAAGGGACACATCACTTCTATTCCAGAACTCGGTCACAGCGCCACAGTAGACTATGATGGAGGCTGAGGAAAGCGGTCTAGATGTGGGACTTGGGAAGGAGAGGAGAGCAAGGATATTTTTGAATACTAGCAGCTTGTAAGCAGCAGAGTTGGGACCCAAACTCGCAGTTATCTAATTCAAAAGCCCTCTTCATTGTGAAGTCAAAACTGACATTTTGCCCTGATTCCCTTATAAATAAGCATGTGCAACATGCTTAGCAGTTATGGGGAAAAACCGCTTTTTTCCCTGCAATAAGCCCAAAATAAGATTACCTGTCTAGTTCTGATCCCCCAGTGAATGACATCTTGCACGTTACCTGTAAGACTGGACTCATCTGGCTAGAACTTTAGCCTTGACTTTAGTAACACTGATGTCTGAAGAAATGGTACAACCTTTGTGGATATGATAATCACATGAGAAAGTTGCTATTTTTCTACCATGAACAGACTAATGGCAATCTTTTCTCTTTAACACACACACACACACACACATACACACACACACACAACACATACACACCCCTTCAAACTATTCCTTCTGAAGTCTGACTTGTATTTTATTGCAAGTAAAATTTGATTTTCTAAATGCTTTTGTCCTTGTCTTTTTTTTTATAACACATCAGTTCTGACTTTCAAATTTATTTTTTCTCTTGATTAACTTTCCCAAGTATTTCACTTCATGTAGTAGTTGTGTTTCTAAGAAGTTCTGTGTGAAACAAATCATTTTCAGGTTGAACCAATTTGTAAATCAGTGGAGGAGCTTGCTGTTTAAGGAAAAGCTCTTCATATTTTCTTTGGCTTAGTGAATGGCATTGGCACTTTAATCAAGTCAATAGTTCCTACATAATGTGCACATCGTTATGAATAGCAGGATTTCAAATTCAAATGCTTTCATGGGTCATACATTTAACAAGTATGTAAAGTGGCTACATATAAGGCAATAGGGAGTGGTAAGGACTAGGGGTAAGTAGAAAATAGACGCCCGACCTAAAGGTGCGCAAAGTCAAAATTACTAAAATTGCCGTTCCAGTGAGGAGAAAATGTGTATATGGGCTGCACTGAGCTAATACACTTAGACGTGATGTAGCATAATTTTCATCCATTTTGTTAGGCCAAAATATGTATTTGATAAGATGTAATAACCTCAACTGTCAATAGAGTAACCAAAGACCAAATTACTGTTGAAGAATGCACTTCAGGTAACTCAAATTTTTCACTGCTCTGTGTATGCATGTATCTGCAAATAACTGTGGATACCACAAGTATTGATTTTAGGGTTACAGATACACTGTAGCAGGTAGGCAAATGTGTAAATATGGAATCCATGAATAATAAGGATTGAGCATATTTCCAAAATAAAACACTAATAATCATAATAGTTACCAGTTATTGAGGGCTTACATTGTACCAAGCACATTCATTAAATCACTTAATTCTTTTTTTTTTTTTGGCCACACCACACGGCATGTGGGATTTTAGTTCCCCCACCAGGGATCGAACCCGTGCCCCCTGCAGTGGAAGCACGGAGCCCTAACCACTAGACTGTCAGGGAAGTCCTCCCAAATATGTATCTGATAAGATGTAATAACCTCAACTGTCAATAGAATAACCAAAGACCAAATTACTGTTGAAGAAAAACTTCCAGTTAGCGATTTTCTACCCTTTTATAATCAATATCTAGTTTATGGTGACTGTCCGTACTTCCTTCTTCAAAAAGTATCCCCTTTTCCCAACACTTATTTGAAAACAAAACAAAACAGGTAACGTATTTAAAACATGGAGCCTGGAACAGGTTAATCGTTAATTAAACAGGTTAATCGTAAATCGTTACTTTTTCTCAGGAACAAATCCATTCTTGTAGTATTGATACTTCCATGCATGTTGGGTGAAGTAGTCAGTCTCCTGTGATGAGAACATAGTTGAGCTACATGTAATTGCCAATATTCAAACACTTTAACTTGGAAAACCGGCGATTTCATGTGGTTTATGTAAAGAAGATTCCAGTATTCACAGAAAACTTTGAAAATAAACATTCTTCTCTCTGCCCAGGAGTTACTGGCTTATATTTCATTAGCCTAAATTTAAGAAAGAGAAACTGGCTGTTGAGCAAACAGATGGACAAGTTGGAAAGGATGTATTGCTGTTCTCATGTTCTACTCTTGAATGTTGTTAATTGCAGGGACAACATGATCATGGTTGAGAACCAGGTCACCCAGGCCTGGGTACACAGCCTGAAGTAATTGCCTTGGCAAATGTTTACTTTGTCTCAATGTTAGAGGTCAGACAGCCTCACTTTACCTTTAAATGGGAAAGTATACAATATTCCTTTTATCATTATGCCACAGGGTTATGAAAACATTCTTTGAGACTTAGAGAACACAAACTACTCTCCGTTAGATAAGTCTGTCACCACACCAGTGAACTTCTAATCAATGGAGAGGTGGAGATAACGGTGTCACACAGTCTAGCATAGTGGTGGACCATATACAGTGCAGAGAATGGAAAATTAAATAAATTCAAGCTTTGTTACATTCTTTGAAATTCAGTGGATAGGAAAAGCAAACTATTACCAGTTGGAATAAATTAAGAGCTTTAATAGTACCCACCTTAAAACACGTGTGATTGTGAGTTCTGGAGAACACATAACCCCATTTGGGGAACTCCTGGCCGCCATCACTGACCTCTTGAAAAGACATGAATCTGAGTGGGTAGTGGAACAGGTCACTGCTCTAGAAAAAAAATTAAAGCAGAGTGTACATACATGTACACCATGACTTCACAGCTCTAAGTGGATATCAATCAGGCCCACTTGACTTCTTGGCAAATCCAGTAAGGAGAGCTAAACCAGTGACCCCTAGAGTGCTGAATCTGACACATCATGGAAACTCAGATTTTGAGAGCTGTTGAGTATGTTGTTGGTTATGGGTCTCTGTGGGAAGGAATACTAATGGTATTCCATAGCCTTTCAGTTGGATATTTCCATTCTGGGTTAGGCAATGCAGGAGCCTTCTCACTCAAGGTTGACCAGACCTAAACGCCTTCCATGACCAAGAAGAAATGGTATGCCCAGGAACTGGCTAAGTCTGTTCCTACAGAGGTTTGTGCCTTCCAGAAAAGTGCCAGAGAATATATCAATGGAAGAGCACTGGAGCCTTCCATGTCTCCTCCTCCTTAAGCCCCTCCCCCCAAATGACATTGGCTGTGGAACAGCAAGAGCTAGCATGGTTTACTGATGAGGCAAAAAGGCATCTTCAGAGTGCATGTTATTGGAAGGCTGTAACTGCTCAATAATTTGATGCCCCAGGACAGATAGGAGGACAAGGAAACCAGTTTAGTGGACAGAGATAATTGTTACAGTCCTGTGAAGAAACCAGTTAAGAGGAAATCATAACACCATGATATCCAGGTATCTTGGCTGTTAAAATGGATTTGATAGAATGACTGGAAAATGGAAAACCCAGGGAGGAATGATTAGGAGAAACTTCTATTGGGGCAAGGGCTGTGTCAAAACCATGAAGAGCTAGCTGACATGCTGAACTTACAATACAGCAAGTTACTGCACTCCAAACTAAGGCCATGACTTTGGCTCACAGGAATGTTCATGTGTTCTTCCTTACCTGATGGATCATGAACAATCAGAATAGAGTGTGTCGTGATGTGTTTCTGGGTTTAGGATCACATAGTTGTAATACTGAAAACTGAATAGGTACATGACCGGAATTTGTTCTGCATGACAATAGTCATGACCCGATGTAAAGCATCAGTATGACCATATACTGACCTGAGAGAGACAGGATTGGCACGTAAGACACACAGGTCCTGTGTTAACCACTTTACAGTAGGGTCTAACCACGGTAGATGTCTTATCCAGATGAGAAGCTCCAGCTCATATGCAACTGTGGAAGCCATGAATCCCACAATCAACTATGCTCTTAATCTCTTTGCGTTCCCTGTGTCCAAAAATAGCTTCTATACTTCTATCTGCCCTGCTGTGTGCCCCACGGAGGCGGACCTCTTTGAACTGTACCACCCAGACTCCCTTGCTGGCTGGCTTCTGCCAAAGAGAGGCCCCCATAGGAGATTGGAAGGTGGGAGAAGAAAGTGGTCTTGCCTAGCTTGCTTGCTGATTTGAAATCTGTGAAGAGTGCCCTTGTACATCTAGGCTTTATACGTGGGGAAATAGTTCATTTAAAACAGGTATAAGCAGTATTGCTCTGAATGCTTTTGTCCTAATGGCATCCATGGCATACTGTAATATTACCACAGGAACCCTCTTAAGTGAAATGCATTTGGAAACCCTGTGGCTTTTCATATCTACAGTGGCACACAGATACTGTCCCTCAGGGTTTTAATATTTGCCTGGGTATAGCTAACAAGTATCAAGGCTGGCAATGCCTGCTTACAGCTGAGACAATTTTAAAATTGATTCATTAATTCAGCAAGGATTTATGGAGGTGCTTTTATGGGCAGGACACTGCACTAAAGCACTGTGGGGGGAAAAGAGGAGGTGGATAATACAAGTCCTGCCCTCACAGAAATGCAATCAATTAAGATACAGATGGGGAACTGGGCGTGGGAAGAGGATACAGTCCACAGACACTGTAATATATACAGCAATCTTGTGTGTTCTGTGATTGGAATAGAATTATAAAAACCAGAAAGTTTAAAAGACGGTGGGAATTAAAAGGAGAGAGAAATAACCAAAGAGGAGGGAGCTGGAAGAAACGATCATTAGGAAGTTATAGCTTATCCGGGTCTTGAAAGGGAGGTAGGAGTCTAAAAGGGTGTAGATTTCCTATGGAGGAAAGAATGGTCAACACATTCGGAGATGTGGGAGGGGGCAGTTAGGAAGTACCGAGGGAAATGATGTGTCTGCCAAGATCCAAAGTTAAGAACGTTAATTATGTTTTAAAATGGAAATCAACAAGAATGTATACAGACACACAATTATCTCAACCATGTAAACATATCTGGGCAAAGACTGGAAGAAAAAAAGGCCAATTGTTAACAGTAGTTATTTTCATGTGCAAGGATTTTGAGTGTGTATTTTATGTTCTTTTGACTTTATGATCTGATTTGGACTGAAGCTTGATATGACTGTTAAGTGGCATAATGACAATAGACAGGGGCATTTAGGGAAGAGTTTAAATTCAACTTGGATAAATTGTGTCTGACGTTCACATTTTTTCATGTTAAAATTGGAGGTGTATCGTTGTTGACATTGTTTTCTTCAGAGAAAGAGGATTTATTTAAGATGGCATTGTACTAAGCCTATATTGAGTCCTGTATCGCAGTACTCATAAGTTTCTAAAACATTGGCTTCTGATGACTTTTGAGTGGTATTTTGTACTCCTCTCGTGAACCTCCCTTATCCTCTTAGCCCATCTTCTCTCTAGCCATTGCTTTTGGCACATGTAACCCTACAGCAAGTGACCTTGGCTGCCTAGAGGTTGCTGCTTGGCACTTGGCTGTGTTGCACTCTAGTCTGTACAACTAGGAAGTACAAAGGAGTTAGTCCCTGGGGCAGCCCTTGGTAAGTAGGGGATAGGAGTCAGTGGGTAACTGCTCCTCTCTTCCCTTTCCCAGACAGAAAATTCTGAAATGTGTTTTACACAGCTTCTCACTGGATCTCAGTGGGATTAAGGTCAGTTGCCCACTGCAGTGAACAGCTGGATAACTTGTGCTTGTTTTGGCTCTTTTCCTTCTCTGTTTTACTCTGCTCAGTCCCCCTTTCTTAATGCCTGGAATCATGCCCCCAAATGAACTACCTTGTCTCACATTCTGCTTTCTGAGGGGCACTGCAGAGGGACAGCTAGGCTAAGACAAAAAATGTGCCAACCTCCCCACCTACCATACTTCAAACTTGACTGAATTTACTTTGTAAGTATGACATTTTGATCGTGTAACCTACCCTTCCACTAACACAGGGTCTTTTTTTTTCTTTTAACGTTTTTAATGGAGTATAATTGCTTTACAATTGTGTGTTAGTTTTTGCTTTATAACGAAGTGAATCAGTTATACATATACATATATCACCATATCTGTTCCCTCCTGCGTCTCCCTCCCTCCCACCCTCCCTATCCCACCCCTCTAGGTGGTCACAAAGCACCGAGCTGATCTCCCTGTGCTATGCAACTGCTTCCCACTAGCTATCTATTTTACATTTGGTACTGTATATATGTCCATATATACACTACCACTCTCTCACTTTGTCCCAGCTTACGCTTCCCCCTCCCCGTGTCCTCAAGTCCATTTTCCAGTAGGTCTGCGTCTTTATTCCCATCTTGCCTCTAGGTACTTCATGACCATCTTTTTTTTTTTATATTTATTTTTTAGTTTCCATTAATATGTGTTAGTATACGGTATTTGTTTTTCTCTTTCTGACTTACTTCACTCTGTATGACAGACTCTAGGTCCATCCACCTCACTACAAATAACTCAATTTCGTTCCTTTTTATGGCTGAGTAATAGTCCATTGTATATATGTGCCACATCTTCTTTATCTATTCGTCTGTCGATGGACACTTAGGTTGCTTCCATGCCCTGGCTATTGTAAATAGAGCTGCAATGAGCATTGTGGTACATGACTCTTTTTAAATTATGGTTTTCTCAGTGTATGTGCCCAGTAGTGGGATTGCTGGGTCGTATGGTAGTTCTATTTGTAGTTTTTGAAGGAACCTCCATACTGGTCTCCATAGTGGCTGTATCAATTTACATTCCCACCAATAGTGCAAGAGTGTTCCCTTTTCTCCACATCCTCTCCAGCATTTATTGTTTGTAGATTTTTTGATGATGGCCATTCTGACCAGTGTGAGATGATATTGCATTGTAGTTTTGATTTGTACTTCTCTAATGATTAATGATGTTGAGCATTCTTTCATGTGTTTGTTGGCAATCTGTATATCTTCTTTGGAGAAAAGTCTGTTTAGGTTTTCTGCCCATTTTTGGATTGGATTGTTTGTTTTTTTTTGATATTGAGCTGCGTGAGTTGCTTGTAAATTTTGGAGATTAATCCTTTGTCAGTTGCTTCATTTGCAAATATTTTCTCCCATTCTGAGGGTTGTCTTTTGGTCTTACTTATGGGTTCCTTTGCTGTGCAAAAGCTTTTGAGTTTAATTAGGTCCCAATTGTTTATTTCTGTTTTTATTTCCATTTCTTTAGGAGGTGGGTCAAAAAGGATCTTGCTGTGATTTATGTCATAGAGTGTTCTGCCTATGTTTTCCTCTAAGAGTTTGATGGTGTGTGGCCTTACATTTAGGTCTTTAATCCATTTTGAGTTTATTTTTGTGTATGGTGTTAGGGAGTGTTCTAATTTCATTCTTTTACATGTAGCTGTCCAGTTTTTCCAGCACCACTTACTGAAGAGGCTGTCTTTTCTCCGTTGTATATTCTTGCCTCCTTTATCAAAGATAAGGTGACCATATGTGTGTGGGTTTATCTCTGGGCATTCTATCCTGTTCCATTGATGTATATTTCTGTTTTTGTGCCAGTACCATACTGTCTTGATTACTGTAGCTTTGTAGTATAGTCTGAAGTCAGGGAGCCTGATTCCTCTAGCTCCAATTTTCTTTCTCAAGATTGCTTTGGCTATTCAGAGTCTTTTGTGTTTCCATACAAATTGTGAAATTTTTTGTTCTAGTTCTGTGAAAAATGCCATTGGTAGTTTGATAGGGATTGCACTGAATCTGTAGATTGCTTTGGGTAGTATAGTCATTTTCACAATATTGATTCTTCCAATCCAAGAACGTGGTATATCTCTCCATCTATTTGTATCATCTTTAATTTCTTTCATCAGTGTTTTATGATTTTCTACATACAGGTCTTTTGTCTCCGTAAGTAGGTTTATTCCTAGGTATTTTATTCTTTTTGTTGCAATGGTAAATTGGAGTATTTTCTTAATTTCACTTTCAGATTTTTCATCATTAGTGTATAGGAATGCAAGAGATTTCTGTGCATTAATTTTGTATCCTGCTACTTTACCAAATTCATTGATTAGCTCTAGTAGTTTTCTGGTAGCATCTTTAGGATTCTTTATGTATAGTATCATGTCATCTGCAAACAGTGACAGCTTTACTTCTTCTTTTCTGAATTGCATTCCTTTTATTTCTTTTTCTTCTCTGATTGCTGTGGCTAAAACTTCCAACACTATGTTGAATAATAGCGATGAGAAAGGGCAACGTTGTCTTTTTCCTTATCTTAGTGGAAATGGTTTCAGTTTTTTTTACCCCTGAGGGCGATGTTGGCCGTGGGTTTGTCATATATGGCCTTTATTATGTTGAGGTAAGTTCCCTCTATGCCTACTTTCTGGAGGGTTTTTATTATAAATGGGTGTTGAATTTTGTCAAAAGCTTTCTCTGCATCTATTGAAATGATCAAATGGTTTTTCTCCTTCCATTTGTTAATATGGTGTATCACATTGCTTAATTTGCATATATTGAAGAATCCTTGCATTCATGGGATAAACCCCACTTGATCATGTTGTATGATCCTTTTAATGTGCTGTTGGATTCTGTTTGCTAGTATTTTGCGGAGGATTTTTTGCATCTATGTTTATCAGTGATATTGGTCTGTAGTTTTCTTTTTTTTTTGACATCTTTGTCTGGTTTTGGTATCAGGGTGATGGTGGCCTCATAGAATGAGTTTGGGAGTGTTCCTCCCTCTGCTATATTTTGGAAGTGTTTGAGAAGGATAGGTGTTATCTCTTCTCTAAATGTTTGATAGAATTCACCCGTGAAGCCATCTGGCCCTGGGCTTTTGTTTGTTGGAAGATTTTTAATCACAGTTTCAATTTCAGTGCTTGTGATTGGTCTGTTCATATTTTCTATTTCTTCCTGGTTCAGTGTCGCAAGGTTGTGCGTTTCTAAGAATTTGTCCATTTCTTCCAGGTTGTCCATTTTATTGGCATAGAGTTGCTTGTAGTAATTTCTCATGATCATTTTTATTTCTGCAGTGTCACTTGTTAATTCTCCTTTTTCTTTTCTAATTATATTGATTTGAGTCTTCTCCCTTTTTTTCTTGATGAGTCTGGTTAATGGTTTATCAATTTTGTTCATCTTCTCAAAGAACCAGCTTTTAGTTTTATTGATCTTTGCTATGATTTCATTCATTTCTTTTTCATTTATTTCTTATCTTTATGATTTCTTTCATTCTGCTAACTTTGGGTTTTTTTTTGTTCTTCTTTCTCTAATTGCTTTAGGTGTAAGGTTAGGTTGTTTGTTTGAGATGTTTCTTAAGGTAGGATTGTATTGCTATAAACTTCTCTCTTAGAACTGCTTTTGCTGCATCCCATGGTTTTGGGTCATCGTGTTTTCATTGTCATTTGTTTCTAGGTATTTTTGGATTTCCTCTTATTTTTTCAGTGATCTCTTGGTTATTAAGTAGTGTATTGTTTAGCCTCCAAGTGTTTGTATTTTTTACATATTTTTTCCTGTAATTGATATCTAGTCTCATAGCGTTGTGGTCGGAAAAGATAGTTGATATGATTTCAATTTTCTTAAATTTACCAAGGCTTGGCTTGTGACCCACACTATGATCTATCCTGGAGAGTGTTCCATGAGCACTTGAGAAGAAAGTGTATTCTGTTGTTTTGGGATAGAATGTCCTATAAGTATCAATTAAGTCCATCTTGTTTAATATATCATTTAAATCTTGTGTTTCGTTATTTGTTTTCATTTTGGATGATCTGTCCATTGGTGAAACTGGGGTAACACAGGGTCTTTTGTTTGCGATATTAGGAATGACGAAGGAAGCCAAAGCAAACTGTCTACATGGTTAGCACCTGAAGGGATCATCTAGTGATCAATGCATCCCAAATTGTTTGCACCCTGGCATCACCTGAGGGGCTTTCAGAATTATCGATGCTTGCTTGTATCCCCCAGAGATTGTGATTTACAGTAAGTCCTCTACACATGAATGAGTTCCATTCAGAAAGCGCAGTTCTTAAGTCCAATGTGTTCGTAAGTCCAACAAAGTCAGTCTAGGTACCCAACTAACACAGTCGGCTATACAGTACTGTACTGTGATAGGTTTATAATACTTTTCACACAAATGATTCATAAAAAACACAAAAAATAAAGAAAACATTTTTAATCTTACAGTTCAGTACCTTAAAGTACAGTAGTACAGTACAACAGCTGGTGTTTCTTAGCAGTAGCAGCTTCATCACTGCTGCTTTTCGACTTGAAGTTTCATATGTAGGGGACTTAATGTAATTTGTTTGGTGTGTGACCTGAGTATTAATTTTAAAATGTTCCATGAGTGATTCTGTGGGCAGACTTGGGGAATCAGTGGTTTAGATCAGGGATTGGCAAATGATGGCTCATGGGCCAAATCTGGCCCATTGCCCACCTGTTTCTGGATAGCCTGCAAATTAAGAATGGTTTTTACATTTCTAAATGGTTGAAAAAATATCCCAAGAAGAATACTACTTGATGACAGCTCTCTATAATCAGTGGTGTTACAAGACTGTAGCTCCTAGGGAAAGGGACAGTGTGGTAACCGGATTTTATGGCCACTGTATTTGATTGTGTATGAGCATGTCAGGTCAGACACTTAATGTTGAAAAGATTAGTGAGAACAAGCCACCCACATCCTTGCTTTCTCTTAGCAAAGCGGAAAACCATAATTGAGTATGATAAGAACAATAGCTTTTACAAAGCTTTTGAAAAGCTAAAGGAGGGGAAAGAATTTTCCAGTGTGTTTCTTCTTAGATAGTCTTGTGTGTACATGTGCAGCTTAGCTTCAGCAGAGCTGGAAAGCATAGTTCTCTTTGACAAAAGCTTTACTGTGGATTTGTCGAGCTTCTCCCAGTGGTGGTGGTGGAGGTGGGAGGGGGAGTAGATGGGTCATCTTGAGAAAGTGAAATTTATGGTGGCTTATTTGTTTCCTCTCATTTGTATGAATGAATTACAGGAACAGGCATGCAATGTATTTGGCTTTGAATTGTGTAGGTAATTAAGTCACCCAAGCTGGATGACAGGCTAACGATTGTGTTATCAGGAATGAAATACTAAACTGAAGACTATTCAATCAGTAGTGTGGACTGAGTGGATTGCATAATTAGTTAAAAGCCCCTGGAAACATTGCACACTAGTTGACTGGTTCAGAACCTCCTCTTTATTCCGTGGCCTTTCTCTCAGATGTTTCGTTATTTTAATTCCAAAGTTCTCAGAGGCCTTACAAATAAATAAAACATACTGAATCCAAATGGAGTCATCAATTTATGAGCAATCAAATGAGCACATGACATTGGTCTGAAGTAAGTGACAGGCATTAGTTACAATAAAACTGGTAGGTTCAAATATGGTGTTTAAAAACCGAATTAAATGCAATTTCTGAATTTCATGTACAAATTATTTCCTTGGAAGCCATGCTATCTTTGATTCCACAGTCTGCTTGAGAAAGCAGCCCTGACTTTCGAGGCGAGTTTTTGGCTAAATATAGTCTAGCGTTAAATTTTAAATATCTTTTTCTTTTCTGAAAAGGATGAATGTTTCAAAGTGGTTTAAAAAAATGAGAAATACTCCATTCCTCCTGAAATGTGAAATGGTTGCCCCAGTTTACCGATAAAATTCTCAATGACAACGGAGTACTATAAATAGAGCCCCCTCTTTGTTAAATACAGAAGGCAGGACTCCAAGGCTTAGCTCTGGAAAGTGTCTCTCCCCAGATGGGTGTGGTGGGAGGAGGAGGGATGGCTAACTCAGTGGCCTGCTTTGGTCTCCCGAATTTCACCTTTCTCTTGGGTTCTTTGCTTTGGCTTCTGGTTGACACTGTTACACTGACAGTAGGTGTGTCTGGTGCTTCTCTCTTCAACTCTGTGGCCAGAGGAACAATTGGCTGGAATTTGCACATAAATTTGATAGTAGAGGACAGCAGGGAGATACCACAGATGCAAGGAATGTGAAGAGTGTGACTTACACAAGACCGTGGTCCTGTCATAGCCAACCTTCTCTCGCAGGCTTTCAGACGCCGTCCCGTGTCACCTAGGGCCCAGGGACCTAACTGCCTGCCCCTTTCATCCCTTGGCTCTTTGTTCTTCCACTTCTGCACCACGTTTCTTCCATTACTGAGGATGAGTCCCAGTCACTGACTGTAGTGGATGTTGCGGTGCTTCACCGAGATCCTGCCTTCAGGGTTGAGGCCCTCGTTCCCCAGCTGGTGGTTGCTGATGGTTGTCATCTTACTTCCTCTCTAGACGTTGTACTTGGCTGACGGGCTCTGCCTCACCCAAGGTTATGTCCTTTCCCTACGGGTAGCCTTCATCCAATGATTGGGAGCTTGACATAGAGGTACAAAGGTATGGCCCCCTTACCTCGATTCTAGCTAATTCTGAAGGGCCATTTCAGCTCCACTGTCACCCCATGGGATCGGCTGAGGCCTCTGTTGCAGGAGCATTGCAGCTCAACTTGTCTGTCTTCCTCTGGTGTCCTTGACGCTCCCACTGGTGGTGTTTCTGAGAGCATTGCCCAGTGAAAGTCCCACACAAATCTGTCTGAAAGTCTCCTTTAAGGGGAATGTAACCTAAGACATATACACACGTCTTTTCTCCAAATAATACATAGCGCTGACCCTTCGGATGGGAATCAGTTCATATTTTCCTTATTTTATAGATTTGGAAACTGAAACTTAGAGAGATTGCCAAGGTCATGGAGCTAGTAAACAGCTGAACCAGATAACTGAAACCAAGTCCCATGGTCTTATTTACCATGATATATTGTTTGCATGCTTTTATCGAAAACTTGTTATTCTCAAACATATAGAAAATAATAAAATAGACACACACATACCCACCAGCCAGATTTGATGGATGTTATTTTGCCATTCTTGTTTCAAATCTCTTTTTTAAAGAAATAAAACATGATAGATAGAGCTAAATCCCTGTCCCCAAGCCCCTTTCCCTTCCATCTTTTCCTTTTTTTTTTTTTTTTTTTTTTTTTTTTGCGGTATGCGGGCCTCTCACTGTTGTGGCCTCTCCCATTGTGGAGCACAGGCTCCGGACGCACATTCTCAGCGGCCATGGCTCACGGGCCCAGCCGCTCCGTGGCGTGTGGGATCTTCCCGGACCGGGGCACGAACCCGTGTCCCCTGCATCGGCAGGCGGACTCCCAACCACTGCGCCACCAGGGAAGCCCCTCCTGTTTTGTTTTGTTTTTTTTTTGAGAAAAGGAATCCATGAGTCAAATAACAAATGTATATGTACAAATGATATTCTTCCTGATGAAGACTTTGTTGCCGAGTTGGCCCACTGGCTAGGATGTTTTGCGTAGGCAGTTAACTTGTGAAAAAGCTTTTCCAGCTTTTATCCTTAGTTTGAAGAGGCAGAATTTGTCAGCAAGAAATAAGATTGAGCACTAAATACTTTATTTGAATCATGAACTTAAATATTGCAGAGTTCCAACTCATTCTCAACTTGGGAAAATATGTTCCTTTATTCCATGCTCATTCATTTCTTCCTTTTGCCTTTTTCCTCAGTTTTTCCTTCACCATTATATTATTAAGAATTTCATTGTTGGGTACAGCTCAGCGCTGTTAGTGGCCTGATGTTGCCTTTGACTACAATACTGTAATCACCAGAGACATCAAGAATTTAAGGATGAAAGCTCTTTTATCCTAAGAAAGGCAGATGGGCTTTGATGGTATCAAGCACAAAATGAATTAGTATTTGTGTTTTATGTCCCACCTGAGCAAGTCAAGAACTGACAGAGGGTCAGGGGTTTGTACTAACTAGAGTGTGTGCTGGGAAAGCTTCGGCAGGAATGATGTCCTGGAATAATAAGTACCAAGGCTGTCCATTTTACCCAGGGCTGGGACAATTGAGCCAAAGATAGCAATAAGACATTGGTCATGGAGAGTCTTACAGAAGGGACTTAACACAAATTGGGGAGTGGAAGAAATACTTTAGTGATATGTAGAAGTATAGTTTCAAATCATTGCTTGCTGACACATCCCCAGCAAGAATCATACTACCTAGATGAGTGATTAAGCATTTGAATGTTATAACGTGTGATTTAACTGTAGCCAGGACATGTGACTCAAGGGGCACTATTTGATTGAGATGTTGGTGAGGTTGGGGTTTGGTGGTAGTGGTGCTGGAGATGAATAGCCCTTGATTCAGTTATTAACAAACATGACGCCTCCTGTGGGCCAGGCCCCTGAAGCCCTGACCACATGGAGCTTAAAGGTGATAAAGCAATCATAATACAGTGAGGTGAGTGCAGGCTGCCATGGGAACCCATGAGAGGGGCACTTAATCTAACATTCAGTTTTGGGGAAAGTTTTCCCTTGTGGGTACGTTGTAGGCAGAGGCTTGAAGGATGAGCAGGAGTGGTCTAGGAGAAGGAGATAGTGAAGCAAGGGAAAGGCCTGGAAGTGAGAGAGAATATGGCCCATTTGTAAGATTTCAAGTATAGTAGTTTACTATTGCACTCAGATAAAACTTATTTTAAAAAGGAGACTATGAATAAAATAGAGAAGAGATAAGCCAAACAGGAGTTTGGAGCAAAAAAAAATAAAAAGATTTACTAGTAATTTATAATAACCACGATCAAAATCCCTTGCTACAGTTAATTAAAGCCTCCATAAAACAATTACAGACATACCCCACAGAAGGCGTCCTGGTTACTATTTTCATGGTAGAACACTTCCTGCTTTTTATTACAGCATTTCACAGAATGCATGGATCTCTCAACCCAATATTTTGCTAGCAGTGATCCCTTTGGCAAAATTTACATCTTGTTCTCCAAACCCAATACGGCATTGTTAACAAAAGATGTGCAGGATTTGAGTTGCATTCCAAATTCATTCGGCATGGTGGTGCTTGACCTTGGCTGCACGTTGGAATCATTTAATGTGGATGCCTGGGACCCCACCTAGAGATGCTGAGTCAGTTGTTCTGGGATGTGTCCTGGGCATTGGGATTTTTAAGAGGTCCCCAGGTTATCCTAATAGGTAGCCAAAGTTGGGTGCCAAAAATATGGTAGAATGTCAGAATCACATGTAAAAGTTTGAAAACATGCACCAAAATGTCAAGAAAGAGATGTGCTGGCTTTGTGTTGCCTCTGCTGAGAGAGATCAGTGTTACTGCAAAGAAAATATGTGCTAACAACTCTATGAATTGGTGATCATAAAGCAAGAGTGTGAGCATTGTACATCCTATCGTTTGTGTGTATGCATTTTACTGTGTTTCATGTATGCTATAAGAAATTGGTTGGGCTTTTAGGTTGAAATGTAACATGTGACTTATTTTCTCATTTAAAATAATGAGAAAGTCCTAGAACAGATAATGGGAAACTGAGGAATTTATTGCTGATGTTGAGGTAGATGTCTGTATTCCTTTAAGGTCGTAACTGTTTCATTTGATTGCTTGGCCTGTTCTAGCCTGTCAGTGGAGGTAGCTGAGAAATATAGGGCACTCGTTACCTCCAGAGAAGTGATGGGACTTGAGGAGGGTGTACCTGCCAACAGACAGCAAGGTGGCATACTAGTTGGGCCTGTGCTGTGAACCTGGCAAGTGCTCGGGGTAGCAGGCCTGATTCCACTTGTAAGATGAAGCACGTGACTTAGAGCAGCTCTGATTTTCAAAGTGCGGAGGACTCCTAGGGGCCATCTGGGGTGTGATAGTAGGATGGGTATGGCTCTGTCTGCTTCCCCATTTGTTTGTAAGGTGATCCTGGGAGAGGTGAGATGCGGCAGAGAGGAAGCCAATAAAAGGTACATTAATGAGCAAGATGCTGCTATGGAAAACTTGGGCTCAATTCCTCTGGGCGTTCTCTGAGAAACTCTAGAGAACACACCTCAGAATTGTTCTACTGAGGAGTGAGGAAGGTGGGGTATTTGCCCACCCACCCCCCATCCCTCACTGGTGGAGGGGGCTCCTGGGGTATTAGTCACTCAGCATCTCCAGGCTGCCCCATGCATGGACCAAACATGTTGCTGAGGGTGGAGAATGTTGACCAGTGGAGAGATGCAGGAAGCCACTGAGTATATGGGAACCTTCTGAGGGACCTGCAGGGAGGCTGAGCAGGTAGGGTTGGGCGCTACTAGCATCTGCTCTGCTCTGCTTCCCCATCTCAGTCACAGGGACCTGCTTTACTTATTTTATGCTTTGGCCTCCTGTGTACATTTTTTTAAAGCAGGTGTTCCAGGGCTTTAAAAATTTTTGAAGGACCACCCTTCCCCCAGGAATTTGGAATTTGGCAAACTCTTGGAGGAAGTTGGCAAACTATTAGAGGCTAAATTGATTTTCTCAGGCTACCGTTAGCTGGAAATGTAGCTATTATTGAAAGAAACAAATCAGCTTGATTTTAGTTGTTTTGAAGATAGTAACAATAATCTTGACTAATTACCAAGTGATACATGTTTAGTATAAGGCCCAGACTTTTTTCTAGAATAGATTTCAAGTCAATAAATATAATTACAGAGACTAATAGTTCAGGTTTTGATTCCTCTATTATACTAAATTATCATGACATCACTGATTACGGTAAAATTGCCAAATCAATGAATTATAAAACTGTACATGGAAATGATTAACTGAGATGCCCTTCTAGCTTTTGTTAGATCATCACAAAGCATGAGGATCAACAGTTAGAAATTTGATTCAGGAAGTTTGCAGAGGATTTCTGCTTAGAGATAAAATTGGAAAGATTTATGGTATGTAAATTGTCCAAGTGTTTTTCTAATTCCTTCCATCTTCCCCCTATCTTTTTTCCTTACCTAATTGATAATTTTAACAGAAGTTTTGTGATTGACAGTAAATAATGGACTTTAGTCAGATCCCACCATGGCTGAGAGAGAAGAAAGGCTAAGGAAAAAAAAAAACGTGGTGAACTCTTAACAGCTGAATTTCTCAGCTTTTCCTTCTGTTGCCTTCTAATTTATTTTCCAACATGCTTTTTTTTTTTTTTTCCAACGTTTTGTTTGAAGTTGCCATTTGGAATCTAGAACAGAATAGCAAGGATGGATAATGCCTGAAATGACGAACTCTGGTAAAAAAAAAAAAAAAACCTGCACGAGTATTCTATCACTCTTACATGAATGATCATCGCCACCTGATTCAAAACCAGAGCACACACGTTAAAGGGGCCTATAAATGCACAATATATTCATCACATGCTGAAGTTGCCAAATCGCCTCCTCTTATCTGCCATTGTTCTCCAACCGAAAAGGCCAAAAATGATAAGATAAGAGACAAAATAGAAGATGGATCATTTTTTCTGTTACAAGGGAAAGATTTCATTACTATTGGCCATTTTTCCCCCCAAAATGTTTAAAGAATCTGATTAAGAAAGAGATTGAGTCAAGTACTTAGAGACAGATTCCCTGAATACAATAAATTATGTTCGTTGGGATAATTTTTTAAAAGGTAGTTTATATGAACAGTTGACCAGATGATTGCAAAGTCTTCCAGTTTGGTTGAGCAAATTGCCATCACTAGATCAACAGTCATTACACTATGATCTAGGTTGTCTTTAAGGAGAGACTGGCTACAGTATTTGTCCTGTAGCTAGAGCTATGTGGTCCGTATATTTATTAGTATTTAAGAAATCAGCCAAATTTTATTTAGAGCATTGTTATCATGATTTAGTTTGAAGTCTAGGGCTTCCCTCTATAGATTAGTAAGTGAAGGTGATTCTTATGATGATCCTTTTGGCCTTTCCTTGTGGGTTAGTCTTAGTGTCCATGTATTTATCTAGGGATGGAATTGTCATGGTCCCGGAGCAGCACCCGAGAGCAATATGAGGGAAAGTATTTCTCTAGCGTCCCTTGATTAGGATCCCTCTCATGCATCCTTTATATAAGTACTTTCTGTTGGGCCGATTTAAATGTGAAAGGCAAAAGCTTTTTAAAGGAATGCTAGAAGAACACACACAGGGATAAAAGAGTAACATGATGGAAACCAAATACTAAAAACTTCCACACACCTACTACTCGGGCAGTAGGAAAAATGGTTTGTTTTGAGTTGCTGTTGCTTTAAATGGCCAGCTGGGGTCTTCAGCAAGTGCATTTGCAGGGCTGAGCTTCCAGGTGAGCTCTGAGGGTGGGGGATGGAGGCGACACTCAGAATGTTCCTAGTCTGAGAGCCACCAGCAGAGAGTCCTTAGGGGATCAGACCGGAATCTGGTTCAGGCAGGTTTGCTTGAGTTCTCTGCCATGTCGCCTCTGCAAACTCACAGAGTTAACCCCTTGACACCAGGCTTCAACAGAGGGATTTTCCTTCCATTGCTACTTTGTTTTTTCAGCACGTAGCTGGCTAGTCAGTATTGATCAGGCCTTTGATCTCCTCATGGCTGTGCTAGTGGGGGACAGAGCACTGGATACAGCCCGGGTGTTTTCCGAATCACATGGCCCTTCCTGCATCTGTCCCTCGATGCTAAATGGCTGAGAGGTGCATGAAGAAGAGGCTGGAAGCTAAGCGTTCTGGCCTTGATGGCTGCTGACAGGGTCGTTCCATAAAATCCAAGTTGCCCAGTTATATTTCAGATGAACAAGTAATCGTTCCAAATATTGCATGGGACATACCTATGCTAAAAAGTATTTATCTGAAATTCAGATTTAACCAGGCATCCTGTATTTTCCTTTGGTTAACCTGCCAACCCTATGCTGAGAAGATCTCTGTAGGAGCCTGTGGTCAACAAGGCGATCTCTGCAGTAGCCAGCAGCTGGCAGAGCCCTACTGAAGCAGAAGAAGCAGTGACAATCATAGATACCACCACAGTGAATGAAGGTTCTGGGACTTCCTTTTCTTTCCTGGCTCCACTAAAGCCTCAGTGGACCCACAGATTGACCATATAGATGGACATTCAGAACCAGACTTAATTTGATTTAGAAAAATAAAGGAATGTGGCATTCTTGCACATGTCATGCAACAAAATCTTACTGACTCAGTTTCTTACTAGATAAAATAGGAACAATAAACATTGCCGACTTCATAGTTTGTCTCAAGAGCTAAATGAAATAATGTAGTTGACACCATTAGCACAATGTCTGTCCCTTAATATACTTAAGGTCTCAAATATGTCTACCCTCATCAGGACAGGGGAGAACTAAATAGAAATTTCAGAATATCCTTAGAGCTCTCCTTAGAACAGCTACTTTAAAATAAAATTGTTGTATCCAGCACTTTCCTTCCATAGCTTAGGTCTTTTCTGAATCTTAATTCTTGGCCCTTCAGTCTTTGCCCTGTGCCTTGATAGATTAGTAATGTGCATACTTTGCTCCAGTGTTAAATGAATGTAAGCCCCTCCAGTATTGCTTTTCAAAATGTGGTGGTATCTGCCAAGAGTCCAAAAGGAAAAAGTTTCTGTGTAAGGCTTTTCCAGATATTACAGTTGACTCTTGAACAACGTGGGGATTAGCGGCATCGACGCTCCATATAATCGAAAATTGTCGTATAATTTACAGTTGGCCCCCCTGCACCCACAGTTCCCCTCCCCCAGTTGAGGGTTAATTTACTGTTAAACTCATCAACCACAGGGAGTTTGCTTTATGATGGAGTCTCAAAGATTGATTTGTAGTATAATTTAAAATATAATGCGAGTGATAATAGCAGATACATTTTTGTTGTTAGACAATGAAAATACATCATTTAAACATTGGTTGGGAAAAAATTTCTAACCAACTTCTTTAGTCTCTCCATTGCTGTAAATCTTATCCTTGCCAACATAAACAGGAAGTAACTGAAGTTTTAAAAAACTTTATTTTGAAATAGTTTTAGATTTACAGAAGAGTTGTAAACTTAAAGAAGATAGTACAGTGAGTTCCTCTATACCATTCACCCAGCTTGTGAAGTAGTTTTTACCCTTTAGTTATTCCTATTCCTAGAATTTCCGTAGATGCTGGTCACAATGAATTAGGCAGACTTGGGTCAAAAAGACTTGTTTAGAAGGAAACTCGCAAGAATTCCACCAAGGATATTTCCTACGAAGCAATGGGACTCAAACCTTTTCCTCTTTTTTCTTTCCAACAAGCTAAGGAAAGAACTGGAAGAAAAGGCACAGTATTTACTCTTGAACTTGACCAAAATCCAAGTGGAGCCCTTTGCCAGTACAGAACAAGGGAAAACCTTCAGTGTATTGACGATCTAGGATGGACCATTAGGCATTGAAAGTCAGAATTTTTCTGATTAATACTTAAGTCACTCCTCATTAAGCACACTTAAAAACAAAGGAGATTGGTAATTATCAAGTGACAAGTTAGCAAAGCAACTGATAAAATTTGCTGAACTGCATCTTAATTTTGTACCCTATCCTGTGGGTGAGCCTAGAGCCTGGATCATAATCACTGAGCAGCATTTCTCTAGCTCCAGTCCCCTCCCCAGTCAAATGGCATCTAGCTCTCAGATTCATCCCAAATAATTCTGAAAGGGTTCAGGATGTCGACTGTGTGCACCAAATACAAACCCATTGAGTTCTCTGTCCCATCTGCCATTTTCTTCTTCCTCTCTCGTTTATGGTGACTGCTGAAAATGTCAAAAGCTATTGCTAACAGGGCTCACTGAAGGCTCTGGAGCTTCTAGTGCCCACAAAGAGGTCACACCCTTCTGCTTCTGCCAGGTGTCTACCTCAAGGGTGGC
The DNA here is from genome assembly GCF_039906515.1 of Pseudorca crassidens. Taxonomy (NCBI): domain Eukaryota; kingdom Metazoa; phylum Chordata; class Mammalia; order Artiodactyla; family Delphinidae; genus Pseudorca; species Pseudorca crassidens. The sequence continues at coordinate 114,200,283 of NC_090317.1, forward strand.
CATGATAGCTGTTGAGGTGCTGTCATCTGTACTAAGGGCATTAGCCTCTGTTGCTACTGAGATTAATGGCATCAAAACGGCTGACAGCCTGCTCTGCAGCTCTTTTACTATTTCCCTCTCTTTATAAACAATCTTCACTCTAATGTGGGATGTGAGTATAGGGGTGGAGGGCCAGGGAAGATAATTTGAATTGATAGACAATACTCGAGTCTCTCTTCCTATTGTTGTGGAACTCCTTAGCTCCTCTTAAAACATACTCCTCCAAAATTCCCCCGTGTTTCCAAACTCACCTTAAAACTGGGCCATATCAGAGAAGCACTTTTGTTGTCAAATTGTCTTATAGGCTTTTTGAATATTTTTTTTTCTCTCTAGACTAAGGGTCTCAAACTCAAATGACTGTTACAGGGGCCACTTACCTAACTTGAATAAAATGAATCGTGGAGACGGGCAAATTGGAGAAACCGTGTCCTATCTCAAGGGGTCAGTAGTTGTTTTTCAGCTCCAACTGATGGCAGCCAAACATGATTGCTAGAGAAATGTTGCCCGATTTTCTGATTTTTCAAAAGAAGCTAGAAATCTAGACATTGATAATAAATCTTCTGATTTTCGAATGCCATCAACTAACTTAACATTTGTAATGAGCACTGTGCAAATCAAACAAAGCTTATTTACTGTACTGGGCCCACAAGCCTCCTGTTTGCCTGCTTTGGTGCCTAAATGTTTCATGTCTGTGAGAGTGGAGAGACCATAGGAGGATATCATATTTAGACAAATGCTTGGGTTATCCACATCATTAATTCCTTACGTTCACCTGATGCAAAGGGCATTACAATGACAAAACAAACAAGCTTATGATCTTTATTAGAAAATAGTAATAACAATTTTAAAGAACTTTAAGTGTCAGACACTTTAAATGTAGAGTTGTTAGTTCTTACAACAATCCAGCTATGTTTACCCCCAGTTTATGGAGGAGGAAATTGAAGCGCAGGGAATTAATTTAACTAATTGGCTCAAGTGCAAACCACACATATCTAGGAAGACACAGAGCTGGAATTAGAACCAGAGATCACTCATTTTCTACCACGTCATACTGCCCTTGACGCTAGAACTCAATCCAGTGAATACTAAGTACAAGTCAGGAAGGAATCTCTTTTCATTAATGACAAGTTACAAGAATTTAATATTAACTTGCAAATCTGTGTGCCAAAAGAGAACTCTCCAACCACAAACACCACGAGAAATCTTTTTCCTTGGAAAAAGTTTTTTCCTATAGAGGTCTTCATCTTCTTGGACTCCTTCCTCCTCTTCCCCCTCCTCCTTTTCCTCTCCCATCTGGCTTTCAGTTTTTGATACTAAAGATCCAATTCTATCAATCACTTAATTCCTTTGCCTGAAGAATCAATATAAAAAGGTGAATCGTTATTAAGAATTCTCACTCTAATTGAAATGTTAGCTTGAACTCTTGAAAAATTTGCATCGCTTTAAAGTTACTGCAAAAACCTAGCTGTTGGGGATTTTGAAGGCACATTTCTAAGTGTCGCCTTCAGGTGCAAATGACCTTTCACTTCCTTTAGACAAAGGGGAAAGTATGAGTTATGGACTCACCAACAGGACAAGGAAATGGGCAGGCTGACTTTCCAGCTACCCTCCAGCTCTGTGTTTCTGTGCCACACACTTCCTCTTTCCAAATCTTGCCTGCCTGCCTTTCCCTTTTGAATTTCACACGTTGGCTTTGGCAAATCTTAACTTCTTACACTGTTTCCTAAAATATTCCTTGTGGAAATGTATGTGGACTTATTGTTGAGCAACTCATAAAATCCTTACAACCTTCTCTAAAGGTGACCAGGGATAGTATACAAATGAATTTAAAAGAAGATTTGCAAACTCTGTAAGGTAAAGGTGATAACTGCAGGAGACCAGCAATTCACGGAATTGTAGATTTTGTTCATACTTAGGCATGCCAGAGCACCCTGTGCTTTTTATAGTATTCATTGCTTCACCTTGCAGTTCTCCATGTTACTCAAAGTGGAGTCCATGGACCGGCAGCACTGGCATGTCACCTGGGAGCGTGTTAGAAATAAAGTCTCAGGCTCCACCCTAGACCTACTGAATCAGAACCTACATTTTAACAAGTTCCCCAAGTTCATGTACACATTAAAGTTTGAGAAGCTCTGTTCTTTCTATCTCACCCAAGATGTCTTTTCCTTCTTGCATTTCTCGCACTGAACACAGAGCCTCGAGGATAGTTGGAACTTTATGATTATTTACTGACTGATGAATTGGTTCTCAGTGCTTGGAGATCTAGTCAAAAGGCCTCATTTAGAAATGTTAGGAAGCCCAGGAGTTACAGCCAACTAAATATAGAACTTCACCTACTCAAGGCATCCTCAGCCTTTGCTGTACATTGGAAACATTTGGGAGGATTTAAAAAAAATAGTGATACCTGGCTACTACCCACTCATGGAAATTTTTCCTTAATTAGAATAAGGTGTGACCTGGGCAGTAGCACCTTAAATTTTCTCTTCTAATGTACAGTCAAGGTTGAGACCTGTTGCCCTAGAAATAATCTTCCAAAAAGCTTTTTGAATAATTGAATTACTAGGTTCCAGGATGAGCAAAATATTGAAACCACTCAGGAGTATAAGCTTGAGTCTCTGTCATTAGTACCTAGTGAGCTGTGATACAGTGGCACTGGGGCTAGGTCTGTGTGTCCATACAGTGTTGGAATATTTGGTATTTGTAGTAAGCAAATATGTTCTGTTTTTTTGTAACTTAATCATATAGAGTAATTGTAGAAAGGCCTAGGTTTGGTCAAGAGAGTAAAGCGTGACACTAAATCTTGGGAGGAACTGTAACTTAAACAAATTTCTTAGTTGAATTTCATTAAGTATTTATGCTTCATCAAACTGGCTTGGTTATTTTCTTCTGTTGGAAGAGAGATCAGTACACAATTTATCAATATTAAAGCTATTACTTATAAATAGTACAGTTGTGAACTGTATCCTTACTTTACAGAAGAGTACTGTACCTGCTCGGCATATTTCACGTATCCTTCCTTATTGCCTTTTGGAACTCTCCTCTTTTGGGCAACCAGAAGTCCTCTGGTCTAGTTTAGAAAACAGTTTTGTTGATGAATATCTCTTCTCTCCTCCTTAGCCATCTATCTTGATGAGTATAGCCTTTCACTCAGATGCAGGCTTTTAGTGGGGAGAATGACATCATTTCAGATGATGTCAGTGTTAGCATGTGGCTAATTCGGTTGAACTGACATTATGAGCACATTAGAGAAATGTTTAACAAGTTGAAGTACATTTCCATATCGTCCTCTTACTTGTGCTTAGCTCCTTGGGGGATCTGGGGGATTGTAAGCAAGCCTGAAGTCTGTACTGAGTGGCTAAAGTACCTGCAAAGGGCCTCATGTTTCCCTCAGCATGTCAAAGCTCCTGAGAGCTGGAGATGACACTTAGGAGACTATTGAAGAGTCAAGATGTGATGACAGTGAGAAATGAGAGTCGCAGAGCTGATGGCATCACTGTGTAGATGTGGCGTTTCCTTAGAGGTTCACCCTATAATGATGTCATATCCTGAAATGCTATCTTGTGGATGAAGATTTCTTCTGTTCTTGGAATACTGTATCAGGGTAAAAGAAAAGTGACTCTAACAAAGAGAACAAAATACAGTTGCAAGACATTTTTGTTCTATGTCATCATTTCAGGGACCTTTGATGTCATTCCTCTTCCGTCAACTAAAACATGGTCCTCATCTGCTTGGTTGAAGCTGGGTTCTGGAACATCCATGTTACTGTTGGCAGGGAGGAAGAAAGACAGCTTGTGGAAACAGCCGCACTTATCCACAAGGGAGACTGGGAAATGTGGACTCTATTGTGGCAAATCACGTTTGCGTATGTGTGTAACTAGCAGTATAGAACATGCCTCCAACATAACATCCGAGAGACAAGAGAGCAGGGGTGTTTACACACCGACTCCTGACAGCCATTATTTGAGGGCTGTTCCTGGTGAAGTGCTAATTCCTTGACACTTCTGACTTCTTTTCTGCACACGGAAAGTGTGAGCTTTAGAGGCCAGAAAAAGCCTTCAGGCGAAGAAATGTAGATGTTGGCAGTCGGAACTGATAAGGGTGGCCATTATGGGTGGGACACTGACAACATCTGGTACAGCATTTTACCTCCCAAGTTGTTGGCATACCATTGATTTTACAGCTTTCCTGTGTCAACTACCAGCCATTCATGCACCAAACCTTAAATGTTAAACGGTGAAGAGACAAACATGTATTCTGCCCTTAAACAACCTAGAGCCATAAAAACTCTTGGTTTTAAAATGAAAGTGACCAATTATATAACAAAAATTAAACTTAAAAATTTGAATCTGGGTTCACATGCTTTACTTAAATGAGGATGGGTGCAAAATAATTGGGGCTGAGTGGTTGAGTGCTGACAGATTTAATTGAGTTACTTAAAAGGAATTTTCAAAAGATGGGGTGGTAAAAACTATCTCAGATTTAGTTTCAGTGCTGGTTGCTTCTTCATTTTTTTAAACTTCATTAAAGTAACTAATTGATGACTCATTTATCTCCAGCTCATAATGTAGTTTGGTAAAATTAAAACTGTTTTAAGGTTAGAAATACATGTATGTATACAGTGTTTGGTATGACCAATTAATACTTAAATTCTTTCCAAGAATCATAGGTAATAGCAATACTTGGTCAATTGTGATTCATGTGGGCTAGTTTGAAAACTAGAATTTGCCTTTATATATTCATATGAGCATTGCTCTTTTTATTTTTTTCATTATTTCTGATTTTATTAGTCAATGTAGGCTAATAATGCTAAGAAACTTCTAGATCTAAGTGGCACAGTTAATTTGTAAGATCACATTACAGTTCACGTGGGTTAAGAAAGGCATGCTTCTCTCCTCCACACAGTCATTCAGGGATCCAGACTCCTTCCATCTTCCCCTCTGCTCTTTTTTTTTTTCGTTGCTCTTTTTAATTGTTCCTGTATGAATGTAGCCACAACCAGTCACTGGATGGAGGCAGAAAAAAACTCAAAATGCAAGGTGTTCCTGTTTGAAGTCACATTCTGAAAGAAGAGAAACATAAATCAGTTATTAAATCCTGAGGTCAACATGGGGGTGTTTTTTCTTCTGCAGAATTGGAGGAAATGAACATTCTTCCCATGATTCCTTATCCATAAATAACTAAAAGAAGTTAGAAGGTTTACGCATTTTCCCACTTCAGTTCAAATTAAGAGTTACGCCAACAACCTAGTTGGAAAAAAGCTCTTTGAAAAGTGAATTTAATTCTAGTTTCAAATAGATTGACATGCAAACCTAGCTTATTCATAGATTTCTGAAATGTGCTCAACAGAACCTTTAAATAGAGCTCTTATAACATGAAGGAATTTTACCAGAATGATAAAAAGCATGATTTATTTAGACTGAGATGACCTTAATATCACCAAGTTACAGTGTGATTCTACTGGAATTTGGAAGACCCTTGTAGAAGGAGGTGCTTGGGACCCTCACCCAGTCTCCCAGCAAAGATTCTGCTGCTAATATGTTTCAGGTTCAAAATTTCCACTCCACCAGTTTCTGCCCGTCAGCCCTTCAGTGAAGAAGCAGTTATTGTGATAAGGTTTGGGAATTAGAGATGACCAATTCCCAAACTTTACAAATTACTGCTATTATAGACCTTTTAATTTTTTCAAATTGAAATGCTATTACTCTGAATTTTCCCTCAGTCAATCTAATTTCTAGGCAAAGACTCTGGTCCCTTAGGAAATTTGGTGGGTCCCAAATAACTATTTCTGAGAACCAGAGGCAACCAGTATTAGCCTATTGCTTTTTAAAAACTGTGGTAAAATACATGTAACATAAATATGAGCATCTTAACTGTTTTTTTACAAATTTTATTGAAGTAGTATAGTTTTACAATGTTGCGTTAATTTCTGCTGTACAGTGAAGTGATTTAGTTATACCTATATATACATTCTTTTTTAATGTTCTTTTCCATTATGGTTTAATCACAGGATATTGAATATAGTTCCCTGTGCTATACAGTAGGATCTTGTTTTAACGACTTCAAAGTATACAATTCAGTGGCCTTTAGTACACTCCAGTGTTGTACAACCATCACCTCTATCTAGCACCAGTGCCTTTTCATCACCCCAAAAGGTGACCCCGTACCTATTACTCAGTCACTCCGTATTCTCCTTCCCTCTAGCCTTTAGCAAACACTGATCTGCTCTCTGTCTCTATGGATTTAGCTATTTTGGACATTTCATACAAGTGGAAGGGTGTAATATGTGAGTGACTCTGTCGCTTAGCATAATGTCTTTGAGATTCATCCATGTTGTAGCATGGGTCAATACTTCATCCCTTTTCATGGCTGAGTAATATTCCACTCTATGTATATATCAGATGTCCATTGATGGACATTTGGGTTGTTTCTACCTTTTAGCTATTGTGGATAGTGCTGCTGTGAACATTCGTGTACAAGTATTTGTCTGAGTACCTGTTTTTAATTCTTTGGGATGTAAACCTAGGAGTGGAATTGCTGAGTTGTATGGTAATGCTATGTTTAACTTGTTGAGGCACCAAGCCTATTGCTTTGAACTCAGAGAGCAGTGGTACAATAACTTTATTAATGATGCCTTACCTGGCAGCACTTTAAAGTGTTCATAATTATTGTTCTCTCCTGGCAGTAGAAATACTAAATTTAAATAAAAGAAGCCTGAGTCACACAATGCAAACATTTTGTTTAACATTCACTCTAGTTCTTATGTATGTGACAGCATAACAGCAAGAAAGATGAAACAACCTCGATTTTGAGAATTGCTCCAGTGCGTACCAGGAATTACATTTGACTGCTAACAACATAGGTTTGACGTAACAGAGGTTTTTAATCTTTAAATGCAAGCCTTCTCAACCTCAGAATTATTGACAATTTGGGCTGGATGGTTCTTTGCCGTGGGGGCTGTCCTGTATACTACAGAATGTTTAGCTTCATCCTTGACCTCTACCTACTAGATGCCAATAGCACCCACCCCTCCTCTCAAGTTGTGGCAATTAAAACATTGTTAAATATTAACAGACATTGCTAAATGTGCCCTGGGGGACAATGTAAATGAAGTTCAGGGCTCCTTTTGGTGGCTCCACAATGTCACTGATAATCAGTTTCCTCTTATTTATTTATTTATTTTTACTGTGCCATCCTTAATGTGGTATTCTCATCCTCAAGGTTACCTCATAGTGGGAAGATGGCTGCTGCAGCTCCAGCCATATGTTCCAGGAGAGAAAAAGAAGGAGCTGAGTCAGGCCCCTATAAAGACATTTCCCAGCAGCCCTGCTGAAAGACTTGTGTCTACATCTCATTGTCCACTTTTATCTGCAATGGAAGCTTGGATACATATTTTATTGCTGGACCTCTTTCCACACCCAACAAAATAATTGTTCTGTTACCAAGCGAAGGGGAAGAATGTATATTGCATAGCCAACTCACTGTCTAAATCACAAAATAGCAGATTCATTTCTGATTGAGACCATGGGAGAAGATCACATCCTGATGGGGAGTGGTGGCTTCTTCCAAGGGCAACTGGTGTTCACAGTGTCTGTCCCCCTGAAAAGCTGTTTATCCTAGGACAAGAAATGAAGTGGGTTATTGTTCTGGTATGCAAGGAGCCTTAACTTGGCGCAGACTCTAAGGTGTAAAGAGGGCAGGTGCGATTTCAGTGCTGTAAGTCAAGTTACCTTGAATATAAGGAGATAGACCCAGGCTGGTCAACCTTCCGCCTCTATTTGTCACTGAAGGCAAAGGTAGCAGTAGCAGCAATATGCCCAAAAGGATTTGGCAAGGCAGAAATTTTGGAGCCTCTAGCCTCAAGCAGGTGCATCTGAGCTCCAGTCCTATCAACAATATGCCCAAACCTGAGGTAGAATGAGACTTGGTAGCAATCGCCAGCATATGGAGCTGTGTGGGGCAGAATGGTCTTCTCACAAAGATCATCAGAACCCTGGGTAGCCAAATGGCAACAGGATGGGAAGGCGAGAGCAGAAGTAAAGCGAGGGCTCTTGATAGAGTATTCTGTGTTCCAGAATACAAAGATGGCAGGGACTCAGGGCAGTCACAAGAAGTAGGTCTGTGGCAAGAAGGGATTATAACACTTGGAGTATAACAAGAGAGAACTTCGTTGTCACTGGTAAGGCTGGGGTTGTGGGTTGAATTGTGTCCCCTCAAAAGACACGTTGAAGTCCCAAACTACGTTCCTGTGAATGTGACCTTATTAAGAAAGAGGATCTTTGCAGATTTAATCAAGTTAAGATGAGTTGGTTCTCCATTAGAGTGGGCCCTAGTCCAATAGGACTTGTATCCTTTATAAGAAGAACAGACAGACACGGGGAGAAGGCCATGTGAGGACAATGCCAGAGATGAGAATCGTTCATCTGTAAGCCAAGGAGTGCTAAGGATTGCTGGCAACCACCAGAAGCTAAGAGAAGACGTGGGCTAGACTGTCCCTCAGAGCCTCCAGAAGGAACCCACATTGCCAAGGCCTTGTTTTCAGACTTTTGGAATCCAGAACTGTGAGAGAACAAATTTCTGTTGTTTTAAGCCATCTAGTTTGTGGTATTTTGTTACGGCAGCTCTAGGAAACTAATATAGCTGGGACATATGGCTGACACACATAAAATAAACACTTGCATTGACTCAGAATCTGTCTAGGCACATTGGCCTTTTATATGTTGTTTAATGTGAACTATTGTGATAGGTAGTACAGATTTCATCTCACTAGCTTGTCCTTAAAATACCCTCAACTATTTCTGCTGTGGGGTCTTCTAACAAATGCTTTTCTGATGATAACATTGATCGAATGAGCTCCGACCTCTGGGATTTCGCATGAGATGATGTACATGAAAGAACTTTATCAGTGATAAAATTCCATGCAACTGTTAGTTACGATTGTGTTGTTAGTATAGTTTTATAATTGGGTACCTGAAAACTGAGTGGTCAGAGGAGTGTCAACAACTGCAATTAGATTTTTACCCTGGGTGATTCCAGGGGCAAAGCAAATAATGGTGAGACGTGAACATCTAAGCAAGTCCCCTGAAGAAAGTCAGCCCTTACAATTGCATCTTGTTATAAAATTCAGCCATAAAATAAAACGGTAAGAAAGGCATTTGGAACAGGAAAGTGCCAAACAGAGCCCACTGGAGCTTCGCTTTTCTGTGATGTTAAAACAAAGCCTGGCGTTCTGCGTGCTTGACAGATGATTTCAGAGCCACCTTAGGCTACCAGCAATATATGAGCTGCCCTTTTCTTTAATGGAGAAGCACCAAGAAGATGCTGCTTCTGCCTCTCCTAGAAATAGTCTGGTTATGCAAAAACATGTTAAGACAAAAGACTCATAATTTCAAGCCTTGAGAGAATATCCTCCTCCTGTGTTGTAAAATAAAATAAACTTGAAGAAAACAAAGGATAAGCTCTAAGTTCCCAAACTTAGGCTCAGACATTTATGCCCTAAGGTATGAAAGCCATCGTGGCAAAGGCTCTAATAATATGGTCTAATGAGTTGGAAAAATGATGGCATGGTGGTTGCGTTGCTGAACTCTACGGCAGACAGCCCAGGCAGAGCTCCAGCCAGTGGAGTTTTCCAGAAGGATCTAAAAAAACGGGCAGAACAAAATCATGATGGAAGAGCCTCTTGAATGACAAAAAAAAAATTGAGTGTTTTATTTTCCATGGTTTGTTTACTTCCTAGGGGCTGCCTAAATCCAATCTTAACCTTTCTGGAGTCCCTTTTAAAAATCAAAAGAGCCTCTGCAAATCAATTAGCAAATTCCTTAAGAGGTAGACAATATATGTTCTGCCTGTTTTTCAATCTTAGTGATATTAACATTTATTGTGCACCTATTACCTCTCACCATTCTGACCCATTCACCTGTGAATGAGCTCTAACAAATCAGATTCCCCCCCTTAAAATGTACTTTCTATAATACTGTGTAAATCTCCACATTGGGATGATTCTCTTTTGTCCTGGATGCTAGATACTTGTCAGTGTAGGCAAATTTTGAATGTGATCCGTTTTGGAAATTAGGTCACTCTTTTGAGTAATATGGAGCTTAAATTCCAGTCAGCTGAGACCATCATGTATTTTGTATAGGGGGTTCTATGTTAAGTCTACTGAAATTGTGTGATTTATTTTTTAGTTTAAGTTTTATTCTACAATGTTAGTTTCTGCCCTAGTATTCTGCTTAATTGACTTCTTTATATTTCTAGTGTCAAAAAAAGTTCTTCTCAGCTGTATGTAATCTTAAGCATTTTCTTTACCCTTATGATAGGTACTGATGAGAATTAAACTGAATTGGACTAAGAGTGATGTGGTCCAGATCTAGGAACCTCCCTGTAGGGTGACAACAACTCATTAATCTAGAATCTTATAAAACAGAGTTTAGTTTCATCTAATATAGTAAATAGCTTTCCATTTTACTCAAAGAAATTTAATTCCAATCCAGAAAATACTTATTGACGAGAAAAGGGTTGGCAAACTACTGACAATTCGAGCTGGCTTTCTGTTTTTGAAAATAAAGTGGGATTGGAACATAGCCATGCTGATTTGTTTACATATTGTCTGTGGCTGCTTTTGTGGGTTGCAGTGACAGAGTTAAGTAGTATGGCCCATAAATCCTAAAATATTTACTATTTGGCCCTTAGCAGAAAACAGTTGGACCTTAGGAATAGAAGGACTTCACTCCTGTAATTATTTTTCTTTCCGCATAATCAATTTTCCCATCATTGCCAATAGCAGGCTGTAGTTTCTTCTGTCTTAAAACATAAAACAAAAATACCTATCTTTTTTTTTTTTTTTTTTTGCGGTACGCGGGCCTCTCACTGTTGTGGCCTCTCCTGTTGCGGAGCACAGGCTCCGGACGCGCAGGCTCAGCGGCCATGGCTCACGGGCCCAGCCGCTCCGCGGCGTGTGGGATCTTCTCGGACCGGGGCACAAACCCAGGTTCCCTGCATCGGCAGGCGGACTCTCAACCACTGCGCCACCAGGGAAGCCCCCAAAATACCTATCTTGATTCTTCTATTTTTCTGTTCCCCTTTACCAAAACCAAAAACTTGTTTTCTCTACTTTCTATCCTTCCTTTCTCTCTTCTTTCTCACTTGAACACATTGCAATGTGGTGTTCATTCCTAATCACTCCTCTGAAATGACTTTGTTCAGGTTGCCTGAGTGACTTTCACATTGCCAGCCCGAGAATTAAACATTCTCAGTTCTCATCTTAACGTTGACCTATCATCTCTGTTCAGATGTAGTGGAGTTTCTTTTTCTTAAATCACTTTCTCCCCTTGACCTTCAGGACCTGGCTCTCTCTCACTTGCCTTTGTGTTCTTTTCACCTTCCTGCTTCTCAGCATTGGTGTGCCCTAGGGCTCCATCGTTAGATCTCTTCTTTTCTCTATCTTCTCTCATTCCCTAGGTGCTTTTCATACATTGCACAGTTTTAAAGACTGTTCCTATATGTGATGACTCCCAAATTGTATCTTTAGCCTGCATCTCTAGACTGAACTCCAATGCCAACCAGACATCCCCACTTGGATGACTAATAAGCATCTCAGACTTAGCAGGTTATAAAATAAAGTCTTGATTTCCCTTATGCAAACCAGCTCCTATTATAGTCATCCTTATTTTAGTAAATGTCAGTGCCATGTGGTGTTCATTGTTCATATCAAGCATATAGGATTGATTTCTCTTTCATACTCCATATCAGTCCGTCAGCAAGTCCAGCCAGTTCTAATTTTCAAAATATACCCCCCAAATTAGACTATTTTTCATCATCTTTGCTGCTACTGCACTGATCTAAACTATCATTATCTCACATTTGAATTATTTCAAAAGTCTTCCAACTAGTTAATCCGATGCTACTCTTGACCCATGCCCTACCCCAGCCCCATAATCTTTTCTAAACATGACAGTCACGTTGATAATATTAAAATGTAAGTCAGGTCATGTCCGTTCTTTGCTCAGAACACTCTAACAGCTTTGCCTCTTAGAATAAATTCTCAAATCTTCCCGTTGCCTGCAAGTCCCTACCTGATCGAGCCCACTTTCCTTTCTGATGTCATCTTTACCTTGTTTCTTCCTCTGCATCCACACTACCCTCCTTGCTGGCTTGCACACACACCAAGCATGTTCTAGCAGTTGCCTGTGCTGTTCCCTCTGCCTGAAACCTTTTATTCCCAAATATTCACATGGCTTTTATCCTGACCTCTTTCAGATTTTTTGCTCAAAACTCACCTTAGCAGGGAGGCTTCCCAGAGCACACCTCCATAACTCTCTATCCTCTTACTCTGTTTTATTTCCAGAGTATGTATTACTACCTGACATAAGACAAATATAAACTAAAATAACTGGACAGTACATATATTAACATCTGACAGTTTGAAACAAAAAGCCTTACGTGAAGAAGATCATTACATAAGCATAAGTGTTCAGTTCATCTGGAATATATAAGCCTCAATATATGCAGTTAACGACATGACCTCAATATAGCAAAAGTGGGTAGAAATGCAATGAAAGTTCCACAAATTGACAAATACAACTCCCTCAGTAATTGATCAAACAAATTGTTAACAATAGAGAATTTTTAACATCACAGTGAACAGTCTTGATCTAATAGACATATTTAAAATCCTGCACTCAACAATTGCAGAATATAGTCCTGCAGAATACAATTTAAACAAAATGACTGTCTGCTAATTCATAAAACAAGCCTGATCACAATGCCATTAAGTTAAGGATAAATAAAAAGATAATTTAAAAAACCTTTTTATATTTCAAGAATTTAAATGTCCTTCTGAATGATTAATGGGTTAAAAAAGAATTATGGATCAAACTTACCAATACTTACAAATAAAATGTAATAAAAGTTGAATACATCAAAAATGTGAGGTGCAGCTGAATAGATACTGAAAAGGAAATGTACAGCCTTACATGCTTATATTAGAAAAAGAGGCTGAGAATCAATGAACTAAGCATCTAAAGACAACATAAGATTTTTTAAAAAGAGAATAATCTTACAGGAAGTAGAATGAAGGAAATAATATATGGATAATTGTATAATGAAAGAGAAAACAGCAATTCATTAGGGATCAACAAAAATCCAAAGTTAGTTCCTTTAAAAGATTAATAGATATATAAACTTCAAGATTGACAAAAATAATGAACAAGAGAAAAACCTAAATCCATTATATTAGGAAAGAAAAAGAAGACATAATTACTAATAATATTGAGATAAAGTACACTTGAACAATTTTGTCAGTAAATTTGAATATTAGAATGAACAACTTAAGTTTTCCAAAACTGAGGAAGAAATAGAAAAAAATAGACTCGTCAATATTAAATGTAAACAGTAGAGAGAAGTAGACATGCTTAGGCTGGTTTTGCAAATGCGACTGCTTTCTTAAAAGGAAGTTCTGATGGCTCTATTTTGAATTCCATATGCACAGAGGTTATAAAAGACCAAAAGTAGCATCTCTTGGGATGTAGAAAATGTCCAGTTTTGAACTGAACATGAAGTGGGAATCTAGGCTGCTTTTCTCCCGATATTGGTGTCATCTATTCCACACTGTCAACTATTTCCTTACATCATATCCTTAAACTTTTTGGAAGGTGAAACAAAAATACATAAAGGTTTATTTTTGTATTGTTCATTAGTACACTTTCCAAAAGAACGCTGTGTGTGTATGTGCGTGTGTGTGTGCGTGCTCCTGTGTGAAACAAACATTTTTAACATGCTAAATTGAGTTGCTGTCCATTACCTAATTTTATATGCTATTCTCTTTCTGGGGAAAAAAAATCACGTTACACTACCAAGTGCTGAGTTTTTAAAATAGAGCAGAAATCTGACAATTGGAAAGGAAGAGCTGCTTTTGTTTGATCGAAGTAACTTCTCATCTCTACATATAAAAGGGCCAAAATAGAGTGATTGGAAATTTGTGTGGTTCTTACCTAGACATTTTATAGAAAAATTGAATATAAAAGAATTAAGGTTATATTCTAATAATAATAATCCCATAAAACCTAAAATGAAAAATAGTGAATTGTAACCTAGAAAATCCAAGCAATAATTCCATTTCCTTATACATTTAAAATTTTCAGGTTGATATTCATAGCTATTGGATGTTAAAAGGGAAGTGCTAAGTCCAGTCCCTTCTCCTCTTAGGGTTTTGTTGGTCAGAATGGACATAATGGCATCCAGCTGCTGATGTGTGTTAGCAAATGTAGTTTGTACCTGAAGTTTATTGGTCACTCCCGCTTCCACCCTGAATCTGGACTTGCCTGTGAAGAGACCTGGATTTGTAGGGCAGTTTCAGAGGCCACTGGGAAGGACCACAGGCCTGCTCCACACACCATAACCAGCAGGACAGTGAGTGACACTGGTGGACCCCTGCCCTTACCGACAAACACAGAAGGATGTGTCGTAAAGCATTAGGGAGCAGAAGAGAAGGAGGGCTTGTTCCACTTGAGAGGAAGCTGGTGAAAGCAGTAGCACAGACCAGCCATCTTTAACTTTCTTATTCCTGTTGCCGGAAAATGTAGCCCAACATCGAGCTTTTCACCATTTAGGCTAGCTATGCCTGTTGGGAAGGAATGAATAAAGGATAGAGAGAAAGATGGTGGTTTCCTCCCTAAGGCCTTTGCGAAAGTGTGAAATTCTTGGCAGAAGCTCTTTTCTGAACAGCAATATTGGGTTCTTCTTATGCCAGTCTTTCTCCTATGCGTTAATTAGCTTTTGCAGTGTAACAAACCACCTCCAAACTTAGGAGCTTAAAACAAAAACCATGATTTTGTGGGTCAGCAGTTTGGGCTGGTCTCAGCTGAGTTTTCTCGTGTCTGTGGTTAGCTGTTGGGTCAACTGGGTGATTGCTGCCTGGTCTGGGAGGACATCAGCTGGGATAGCTTGTCTCTGCTCCATGAGGTCTCTCAGCCCCCAGGCTTGCTCAGGTGGTAACTACTTGCAAGAGAGCAAGGCCCAGGCTCAGAACTGGCACAGTGTCACTTCTGCCACATTCTGTTTGCCAAATCCAGTCACAGGGGCAACTCAGACTCAAAGAATAGGGAAATAGACACCACCTCTGGATTGGAGAAGCTTCCAAACCACGTTGCAAAGGGTGGGAATAGAGTAAAAGACAGAGATTTGGGACTGTTTCTACAATGGATCTACCACTCCTGAACAGCTCCACCCATACCCAGTAGAGTGTGCTGCTACCCTGAACCTACTTATATATTATTTTTATTTTTTAATTTTTTTAACATCTTTATTGGAGTATAATTGCTTTACAGTGGTGTGTTAGTTTCTGCTTTATAACAAACTGAATCAGTTATACATACACATATGTTCCCATATCTCTTCCCTCTTGCGTCTCCCTCCCTCCCACCCTCCCTATCCCACCCCTCCAGGCGGTCACACAGCACCCAGCTGATTTCCCTGTGCTATGCGGCTGCTTCCCACTAGCTATCTACCTTACGTTTGGTAGTGTATATATGTCCATGCCTCTCTCTCGCTTTGTCACAACCTTACCCTTCCCCCTCCCCATATCCTCAAGTCCATTCTCTAGTAGGTCTGTGTCTTTATTCCTGTCTTACCCCTAGGTTCTTCATGCCATCTTTTTTTCTTAAATTCCATATATATGTATTAGCATATGGTATTTGTCTTTCTCTTTCTGACTTACTTCACTCTGTATGACAGACTCTATGTCCATCCACCTCATTACAAATAGCTCAATTTCATTTCTTTTTATGACTGAGTAATATTCCATTGTATATATGTGCCACATCTTCTGTATCCATTCATCTGTTGATGGACACTTAGTTTGCTTCCATCTCCGGGCTATTGTAAATAGAGCTGCAATGAACATTTTGCTACATGACTCTTTTTGAATTATGGTTTTCTCAGGGTATATGCCCAGTAGTGGGATTGCTGGGTCGTATGGTAGTTCTATTTGTAGTTTTTTAAGGAACATCCATACTGTTCTCCATAGTGGCTGTACCAATTCACATTCCCACCAGCAGTGCAAGAGGGTTCCCCTTTCTCCACACCCTCTCCAGCATTTATTGTTTCTAGACTTTTTGATGATGGCCATTCTGACTGGTGTGAGGTGATACCTGATTTTAGTTTTGATTTGCATTTCTCTAATGATTAATGATGTTGAGCATTCTTTCATGTGTTTGTTGGCAGTCTGTATATCTTCTTTGGAGAAACGTCTCTTTAGGTCTTCTGCCCATTTTTGGATTGGGTTGTTTGTTTTTTTGTTATTGAGCTGCATGAGCTGCTTATAAATTTTGGAGATTAATCCTTTGTCAGTTGCTTCATTTGCAAATATTTTCTCCCATTCTGAGGGTTGTCTTTTGGTCTTGTTTATGGTTTCCTGTGCAAAAGCTTTTAAGTTTTATTATCAAAATCAATTAAATAAGCATTTATTGAGTGGTCACCATATATTTAGGACTGTATTAGAAACTAAAAATAATCCTCAAAGGCACATGTGTAATGGTCTCTGCCCTTGTAGATGATATTTTTAACCCCAGAGAAAAATGGAAGCATTTTATTTCTCAGAGTCAACTGTAAACAAATCTGAAAATAGATGTCAGTCTTCTGGAGGTCTCAGAGGTATATAATTTCAATCAGCTTTTCTATCCTTCACCCTGGGTCACATCCTGTCAGGTAAAGTACAAGAGATTCTAAATAAACCTTATGATATGAGGAAAACAGACCACTTAAAAACCTGTAGAAAAACAGCCTTGGAGATTCCTAACTGTACCATTTAGCCATAGAGCAATGGTGTAACGGCAAAAAGAAAAAAAACACGCTTTGGTAGTGAATTACTATTTTTCCAGTATATGCAGTATTTGTTGACTATAAACAACAGAAGAAACAAAAAAATCATTCATTCTGATTGTGTTAGATATTTTGGAACAGAAGAGAAAACAGTAACTTGATTGTTTCAAGCAGTTTGAATTCAGTCTGCCTTTGAAATAGGGCAACGCTTTCATTGTGTAATTGAAACCGCTCTATCTCACCACTTATTTTTAATGATAGCAGTTAAATATTGTGTGAGATCATAAATCTTTCTTGAGAGCATTATAGACTATGCCTCAAGCTTCATAAAGGGCATAACTATTCTTATGGGGGCAAGTAAACGCAATTTAATAGAAAAATTAGAAGAGGAACCCACTATCAGCCTATTTATGAAAAATAAGAATATATAACATTTTAAAAGGCCAATATGAAACTAAATATTTCAATATGGAAGAAAGTCTGTGATGTTCTATAAACAACACTGGATTTGGAGTTAGGAGACCTCAATTCTTACCTGATTCCATCACTAACTTATTTTGTAGACTTTAGGTGAACAATATCCCCTTTCGAGGTACCACTTGAATCCATCTGTATAGTGGAGGTTATAACTCCAGGCTTATTCCCTCATGGAGACTTGTGAACATCACACAAGCAATTGTGGAAGGACTTTGAATTGTACCATGCACCATGCACATATATGGCCTAATTACAGATGGATTTTTCTTCCAATTGTAAACTTAAAATTGAGATAAATCTTCAATTTGATTAAAAGGAAGCCAAGCTAAACTTAAGTAATATGAACTTGGGAAATTATAAAAATAGCTTATTTGTAATTTTTGTAGTAAAATTTAAAAAGAACTATCATTGCATTGCAAAACTGTGATCCTTTAAAAATTTTTTTTGAGAGGGAAAAATACAGTCTTCTATTGTATTCTACCCAGTGGATTGCTAAACCATCCCCTCCTTGGAACTCGAAATTGGGATGATTCGTAAGTAGGTTGTGAATTTTTTTCTCTTCCAACAATCTGCCTTCCTGAAGAGGAAAGGAAAAAAAAAGTTTCTCTTTTTCTTTATTCTGCATTTTCAATATCCTGCACCAAACGTCTTGCAAGGCGTTTTCACAAGGCCACCAGCTCAATAAACATGAATTCATTTACCTTCTCCCTGAAAATGAACTCTTCTAAAGTATCTATTTTTTAAAATGCTGCTAACATTCTAAGGACTCAAAGCTCAAAACCCTAGGCTCACCTTTGATTCCCCAAGCCTCGTCAGGTCCTATTATACCACCTCTCTTGTCTCATCAACGTTAAGTCCTTTTTATTTTATTTTTCAAGAAAACTGTCACATCCATTTCTCCACATCTCAGAAACCTCCTTGCCTCCAGCGGAGTTAGCAGATATGCAGCGCCCCTCTCACTAGCCCATATCAGACCTTGCTAAATTGATCAGGAAGATATTTCCTACTGAGTTATAACTTGAGAATCATTCTCAACCTAGTTGAAAGGTAGACCCCACCCCCCCAACACGCAGCAATTTGCATTTACATAGGAAATAATACCTATTTGTCATACTGGTTCTGCATGACAAAGTTCAACACCCTTGGGCTGACATTGGAGGTTCTCTGTAATTAAGTTCTAACCTACATTTTCAGAATTAATTCCACTGCTTCTTAATAAAAATACTCCAATGAGACTCATCTGTTTTTTTTTCTGATTAAGAAATTTGGATTTTATTTGAAATATATAAGGAGGGCATGGAGTTTTGGGTTTTTTGTTTTACCATTTTTAAATTTTTATTTAATTTTATTTTTATATATGGACTATAGTTGATTTAGAATGTTCTGTTAGTTTCAGACGTACAGCAAGGTGATTCAGTTATACACATACATATCTAATATGTTTACTTTCCTGATTCTGAACTTTTCTCACACTCTTTCTCCACAATTCGTTTTCATGTCACCAAAACTTGACCAGCTCTATCCCTTCCTTTCTATGAAACTCTACTGGGGGTTTCTTCCTAATCTCATTCCTATAGTCCTTACTATCGGGAGTGTTATATACATATACTGCTTTGATCTCTTAACTTTTCATATGCATATCTTATTTTCCTACATAGTATTTAAGTAGTCACCATAGGCTAACTGAAGTAACAACTCCAAAACCTCTGAGGCTAAACTCAGTAAAGGTGAATTTCTCGTTCAAGTCACAGTCCAGCAGAGGAAGAAAGAGATAGGAGGTTCTTATCAAATTTTCTATGCATGTAGTGGCGTGGAGGGTATACATTTTTGACTATACTATTGGTTAACTTCAACGAATTTTTCTGGTTTGCAAAATTTGCATTAAAATGCAAAAGATGTATATGCTTCTATAAATGCATTTATTAAATTATATAAGTTTAAATAGTTGGGAGACTCCTCCATCCCCAATCCTGATCCGCAGATAAAACTATTAACAGTTTATATGCCTTTAGAATTTTTAAAAACATTTAGACAATTGTATATATAGTTATTTATCTGGAGAGATGATTCTTTTTTTTGGAGAGGGGCATTGGATCTTGGTTGCTACGCGGTCTTTCTGTAGTTGCAGTGAGCAGGGGCTACTCTTCGTTGCGGTGCACGGGCTTCTCATCGTGGTGGCTTCTCTTGGTGCGGAGTGCGGGCTGTAGGTGCGCAGGCTTCAGTAGTTGTGGCGCACGGGCTTAGCTCCTCCGCGGCATGTGGGATCTTCCCGGAGCAGGGCTCAAACCCGTGTGCCCTGCATTGGCAGGCAGATTCTTAACCACTGCGCCACCAGGGAGGTCCTGATTTACTCTTAATAGGATTATATCATACATGCTTTTCTTCAATATACGCTTTTCTCATTGTAACTGTTCAAGCTCTATGTTGTCGGCATTATTACATATAGAACAACTTCATTTTTTTTAAGAGCTACATAGTAGTTCATCATGTAGATAAGCTTTAATTAACTTACTCTATATTCTGTTGATGGGAATTTGGAACAAAAGGTTGACTTCTTTAAAATTAAAGGTGTTAACACAATATGCTACAAATTGGGAAAAATATAAAGTTATATACTTGGCTTGTGTCATAGCCACAATAAATACCAGATAGATTGAAGATTTAAATATTAATTACAAAAGTAAAATTACTAGAAAATGACTCAAGGGAATATTTCCATTAATTTATGGGAGACTTTTACAACAGTTACCTAAAACACCAAAGTTTAAAGAAGAAGAATGAACAGATTTAATTTCATAAAAGTTAAAGTGTTCTGGATTAGGGAATCACCATAAATTACATGAAAGGATACATGAGCTGGAAGAGTAGATTTAGGATTTTGGACGGTAGACAATTTATGGAACGTCTAGAGGAAACACACATAAGTGCTCTATGGCTTTCTCAGCATGTAGAGCTTTTGAATGTTTGCAACATCTCACGTTGGTAACTCACATAGCCTGGGTTCGCCTATAACCTCATGACCAATTCTAGACATAAGCTAGTTGCTCATATAGTATCATGATTTGTGGGGTTCCTCTAGACCAATATAAAGTATCCCAAACTCTCTCCTCATTTTCAAGCCTAACAGTTTAAAATGCAGCTATAATATTAGAAGGGACGCTTTAATTGTCCTCAGTTGTTAATACCTTGTGGCTTGGTTACTGAGAGTAGCTAGTGAAGATCAAGATTCTGAGAGAATGGGGCATAGGAGCAGTGAATTTCGAAGGCAGACTGAGAACAGTAAATGATCAGAGGTCTATTCCAGAGAAAGCAAGTTTGCATGGAGCATTAGGTGGAAGGACTCCAGGTATGCTTTACAGGACATGTTTCACAAAAGTAAGCTAAAATGTTGAAGTAGGCACTAGGAGATGCCAAAACAAAACCCATTTTTTTACAAATATTCCCGGGGTGGGTGTTGCATTCCTTGATCAGAGAACAGTTGATTTTCTTTTTTTTTTAATGAAATAGTTGAGATGAATAAAATTAGAATTAAAATTCTCTTGAATATAAAATGTCTTGTTTGAGCAAAACTTGAGAAATTAAAAAGGTGGTTGTGGAAGAGTACTTAATTTTATAAAATGTATTGTGGAATATCAATTCTGGGTATTAAAAGGTGCTGTTCAGGCTTCCCTGGTGGCGCAGTGGTTGAGAGTCCACCTGCCAATGCAGGGGACCTGTGTTCGTGTCCCGGTCCGGGAAGATCCCACGTGCCGCGGAGCGACTGGGCCCGTGAGCCATGGCCGCTGAGCCTGCGCGTCCGGAGCTTGTGCTCCGCAACGGGGTGAGAGGCCGCGTACCTACTATAAAAAAAAAAAAAAAGGTGTTGTTCATCTTAAATGCCTGCATACTTATAAGCCCGGTACCAAATTAGCCCCTTTCAGGCATTTAGTTGTATATATGGTAAAGAATATTTTCAATGTTTGTTCCAAGGATTTATCCCAAGCATGATTGATGTCTTGGAATTATGTGTAACTAATTACGCTACTTAGCAGTTTGAATGTCCCATTGGTGTGAAATCATTGGAACTGTAATAGCATGGCACATATCAGAATGCTCTGATTTATTATCTGTCACTGATAAATTTAGAGTCACACCATCTGGGATGATTAGCGATTATTTACTGTCCCAGGAGAAAGCTGGTGAGAGTGTCCTTTGTGTGGAAATAGATTGCGTTGGAGATTCACAGGGCTGCCTCCCTGGCTACCCCTATGGATATGAGTATATTTTCCTCGCAGCTTGACAGAACTTTATTTATAAAGGTGTAAGCAAACATTCTTCTTCTGCCTTAGGGAGGAATCGTTTTTTAGCCTCAGCAATTTACACACTTGCCTTTCAATTTGGACTTGACAGGGCAGTGATTTATAACTCCTCCTTGTTTCTTTCTCCATGGTCTAGTTTCAGGTAAGACTTGAGGCAGGTGGAAAGAACTAACACTTTACAGTATTAGGAGAATGGGCATATGGTATGGAATCCAATGTTTTGACAGTTTTTGGTACCACTGGATTACCTTAAAACACCTGGACCATTAGGTATTTGGGAATTCATCTGTATTGCAAACGTGGCAGATTTCCAGCATTTGTCTTTAAAAATGTTTTTTTATTGGTTGTATTTTACATGATAATAAGGTTTCTTTTCACAATTCCTGGCATTTTTCACAAGACTCTTTCTCCTAAACCTTATTTGTCCAAAGAATGTAATTTGATTTGACGCATGACTCTGAAAATATTTTCTGTTTGGTTTCTGCATTCATGGTAATGGATTATGTCATGATAGAGATTTTAATAGAAAGGCAAATGTTCTGTGTTCAGCAAATTATCTAAATCTTTTTGACACCCCGCCCCCCACTTCTTAAAGGGTAGGTACCTTTTTTTTTTTTTGCAAATTCCGCTAATCCTGTTTTACAGTGATTATAATGTTCCATTGGGTACCAAGTAACATCCCCTAGAGGTTTCATAGAAATATAAAAAGTTGTTTCTCTTTTGTTTGTTGGTTTTCATAAGCAGTGTCTCGGTATCCTTCTTGAATCCTATTTCATTTATTATTTCTTAGATGAGTAGTAGACCCAACTCTTAGAGGATAGGTAATTTTATATCTTTATCCTTAAACCTCTTCCTCTGAAATATCTTGAATGTTTAAAATCATAAGTCAGCAGATCATCTTTTATACCCAACTCCCAATCCCTCTGGTTTTAGATTAATTCGATTCCCTTACTGCAATATTTTTGTCAAAGTCATTTTGATGGTGGTAGTTAGAGAACAGAGAAACCACCTGTACTGTAGCAATTAATGTTTTATATCTCTGGAGGATAAACCTTTATATGTTTAAAAGATAAGTTTTAAATAACTGAGGTTTTCTTCCATCATTGTTTTGCTTAACCTTCAGAATAATGTGGAGTGAGGCCCTTGCTTGTGGACACTTACTTACTTAGGACTTTTAGATGCAGAAAGCAAATACATTAAATCCCAAGTTTTCTCTTGCAACTTTATCAGTCAACCTCATTCACTAACTCACTCCTGAGGCTGAGTCAGTGTGTCTATCTGAGCTTGTCTACAAAAGAATGTAAACAGGGAATGAAAACTGCAAGCAAATGTGGGAAATTTACCTGAAGGGTTACTGCTTCTCTCTTTCTTTTACTGTTAAACACTGCTTAAGACCAATATGGCCTTGTTCTTGGCCTAAGGATGACATTGATACCTGGCCAGATGAATTATCTTACTTGTGGTTGAGTCCCTGTGTTTTAAAGATATAGAGGACCTATTTGGGTGGTGTCCTTAAGAGTTCACACTTCTCTGTTGACCTTTGGGAGCACCAGCATCTGTCTCTTAATCTGATGGACGATAATGTCCTTACCTGAAACAGGCAACCAGACAAATACAACCTGCAGCAACAGACTGAGAGAAATCCTCATTAGACAAGGTAGCACATTGGATCACCAGAACCTTAACATAAACTCACATGAGCAATGTTAGTCGAAGAGCTTACTATAAGCGTGGAAACTATATTATCAGATGGAATTGCCTCCAGAAGGCTCTTAAGGTAAAGGCTCCAAATGTAGGCTCCTGCATAGAGGTGTTGGGAATGAAATGTAATATTTTAATAGCAGCATTTATACAAAGTTAAAAAAACTTTAAAAATTTATGAATTATAGATACATATTGAAATATTGCTTGTCTTTTCCCAAGTAGTTAACAATGACGAGAGTATCAGCTACTCAGAAATCCTGTCTTATAATCAATTTCAATAGCTTAATAAATAAAGTCCCCTGGATGTGGACCAAGATAGAATTTTATATACTTACTATACTATTAGTAATTTATTATACTATATATTTTTCCTGCAAAATGTTAATTGGTACAACCATTATAAATGTTCTTTTACTATAAAAATAAAGCCATACTTATATAATAGAGTAAAAAAATAGAGATTGCAAAATACAATTGTGTTAAGGTTACCCCCATTCAGGATCTAACTATTCCTTTAGTAAGGGATTAATGTATAGCTCTGTAGGCAAAAACAACTTAAAATAATTCTATTTTTTCTTCTTATGACATTAGCAATATCACATAAATTAAAATATTAGGTATCAAGTAAGAATGCTATATTTAATTTTACATTCCTATTTGGAACAACTGTCAAGTTCATTTCTGTTCTATTAAGATCTTCAAGGCATAAGAGCCAAGTTGGGCAAGTAGGCTGTTAGGTCTGATTGGAGAGACACCTTTATAAGAATAATGCTAGAAAGCATTAATTATGATCCAGCCAATTCACATTATGGATTCTAAGAATGAAAGCACTTTATACACTCAATAATTAATTTTCTAAAATGGATTGTTTTTCTTAGATGGATGAATAATTGTATATTCAAATTATTGCAAAATGAAGGTGACATTTTTGTAGAACATTTCCCCAATTTATAGATGATATTAATGGTGAAAAACAATGCAATCCAGGGGACTGAAAGTGTCAAGATAGGAAAGAGAGGAATATTTCAACCTAGATTTTGTCAGTTGCACAGCAATGCTTTGGACAGTCACGTGACTTTTCTCTGTCTAGCTTTTACTTGTTTTTTTTTTTTTTTTTTTTTTTTGTGGTATGTGGGCCGCTCACTGTTGTGGCCTCTCCCGTTGCGGAGCACAGGCTCTGGACGCGCAGGCTCAACGGCCATGGCTCACGGGCCCAGCCGCTCCGCGGCATGTGGGATCTTCCTGGACCAGGGCACGAACCCGTGTCCCCTGCGTCGGCAGGCGGACTCTCAACCACTGCGCCACCAGGGAAGCCCCTAGCTTTTACGTTTAACAAGTGACAAATGGTATAGATGCCTGTGAATTTTAAAAAACCTACCTCCTCAGAGCATGGTAGTTGTGGGACCCACACAACACATTTTGTCTTTGGCTCCATATCATTTGGGCCACACGGGCAGCAAGTCACAGAAAATCCAACTCCACCAG
This sequence comes from Pseudorca crassidens, assembly GCF_039906515.1. Taxonomy (NCBI): domain Eukaryota; kingdom Metazoa; phylum Chordata; class Mammalia; order Artiodactyla; family Delphinidae; genus Pseudorca; species Pseudorca crassidens. The sequence continues at coordinate 114,225,098 of NC_090317.1, forward strand.
GTATGTACGGTGAAGAAATAGACTAGCTCACGCATAGAGAAATGCAAAGGTGAGACAGGCTTCAGGGACGCTTCATCCAGTGTCTTTGGTCCCATTTCCCCGTGATTCTCTTCACTCTGCTTCCTTCGAAGTGTGGGCTTCTTCCTGGATTTGACATATTTGTGCATGACAGCTTGCAAAAGGAAAAGAAGAAAGAGTTCCTATGAAAGCTGTCCCAGAAAAATGAAGAATAATTGTCTTGAGACACCCCCCCCCCCCCCCCCGCAACCAAAGACCCATCATTGGAAATCTCACTGGCCTTCAAGGAGTCAGGTGCCCATTTCTGAACCAATCACTTGCAAGGAAGAAGACTAGATTACCTTTAGCCCAGTTCGGCCTATTTCCAGACCTGGGAGGGGGTGGATCTGGCTCCCCTTGAGGCACACTGGGCTATGTAAGGAGAAGGGACCAAATTGGGGTGCTGTTTGGAGGGTGGAACAGGGACTAGATGCTGAGTAGGAAGGAAACACTGTATATTACAACCTTTATGCTACCGTCTCTTTCGCTGCGCTCTTACTATAACACCCATATGTACCTACTCTTGTAAGTGTCCTACATTCTAGACCTAACTCACTAATCTCCCAAATTTCAAAGGTACCTCTCTGTGTCCCATCTTCACAGGACCTCTCTTTTAGTTAAGAGCTGAAAAAACTATGTGAGTTAAGGATAAGTTATGATAAAAAATGATAATACCTTCAAGGAATATTTGTATTTTTATGTAGATGGTAGTTAACCCAAGGTACAAGACTTATGCTGGCCAGGAGACAGAAGAAATTATATGATAGGACATACCTCCTGGGGATCCTCAAATCTATACCACACAGGCAGATGAATACATACCATCAAAGTTGGTGAACATTAATATTGTAAGACAGATTGCCAGATGTGTGCTCTAAGGACTGTTGGAGCATGGTAATCACTGCGGGGGGGGTAATGGGATGGAGTTAATAAACTTGATGGGTTTATACTTTAGAAGTTGAATGTGTATATGATACATATACATAATAATATCTACATGTATCTATTTAAATCAGTAGCACCATAAATTATTCTGAATAAGCTAGGTGCCTTCTTTGTGATAAGGAAATACTGCAAAAAAAAAAAAAACCCCACATGTTTTGAATACTTTGAAGTCATGCAAATTCCCAGGCTTCCTAGATAATTCTCAAAGTTATAAAAATGGATTTTATAACACATTCATTATATTAGATGAGTTGCTTTTTCTTTGTAATGCTAACAGTAAATTGTAAAATTTATGAGGCTGCTTCTAGAAAAACAACATTGGTAGAGGAAGTAACTTGATTTTAGAGGATAAAAGCCTCTAAAAACAACCGGCTGAAAATATTAACAGTAATGATCACTACTGTCCTGAGATGAAGTTTTATCTCATTTTATCTTCACTCCAACAGTGTAAATAAAAACTTCCATTTTTCAGATGAGTAGATGGAGGCTTGCAGTCATTTGATTTTGTTTATTGTTGGTCACACTGCTTGTATGTGGTAGGGCTAAACTTTATTTTCTTCTTGGTACTTTATCACAGCTGGCATCCCAAACTGATGACAGTGCTGTACAGAATCAGCTTCTTAAGTAGAACAAATGATTGTGCAGTTGTATGATTTGAAGACCCCCAAAGTGTTTTTCCTCTGTCTTTAGTAGTTCTAGAAATTCCACCATTAGTTCATTTCATTCTGTTAAAGAATGCTGTCTCCTAGCATCCCCAGTATAAAGGCAAACTTGGGGGCATAGTATCTTCCTAACATATTTGCGTGAATGAGTTTTCTTCCCTCACAGAGGGAGGAGCCTCACTGAGCGTATAGGAATTCTGAGTAGGAAGAGAGCTGAGAGGAGCATCAAAGCTGTGGCTTAAATATGAATTTTGCTGGAAATTAGCTTTCTTCTCTAATTTGCTTTAATGTTATTTGTGGGAGGCAGGTGCCTTGGATTTAACTTTGCACTCTGCCATTTTCCAGCTGAGTGGCAGCCGGTCAGTTAAATTCTTTTTCTCTTCTGTGTAAGATGTAAATAACAGTGCTTGCCCTGTGTCCTCAAAGCGTTCATGAAATGATCATATGGGATAAAATAAGTGTATATGTTTAAACACTATAAAGTGTTCTACAAAATGTAGTGATCAGTACCATTATAAATGGTAAAAAAATTAAGTTTTATGGGCACTAATCTAGGATTTTAAATGCTTTTCAAGAAAAAAATAAGTGCAGAGAGTGATACAATTATTTCTGTTAACTTACCACAACTATAGATGTGTGCATTCTATTATATTAAGTGTATGTAGACTATAAAAGCTGTAATTCTGTGCTCATTTTTCCATTGTTGTCTTTCCATAAAAACCTAGAATCCTCATTTTTAGTGCTGTCAGTCTTGCATCCATCAATTTAAAGTATTTCCTACTAGTGAACTTTAATTATTCCTTAGATGCTTGTGATAGCTAAAGCTAATAAAATCTGGCCCTGTGATTATAAACCGTCACCAACACCTCAACCATTTGGTAATGGAGGTAGAAATCCTCCACTACATCCATCCACATTTGCTTCTCTGAGACATGTTACATGGAAGCACCAAGATGACAGTTCACTCTATAATGTTATTAGTCTCCGAATTAGGCTAATTCATTGTTGTCCTCTAGTCTTAGCATTTTCCACAAATGCTGAGCTGACATTTATTTGGTCTTGGACTGTTGCAGGATCATTCTCCCGTTTTAATTAAAATAAAGTTTAGAAGGAAATAGAATGGCAGCACTGCTTCCCTTGGCAATAATAAAGTACTATGTTATATACAGATATTACCCCTTAAGCCCTGTCAGTTTGGCAGGCCTTTACTTATTTCTGTATAGACAAAGTAATAGCATTATAAACATTTTGGAAGATAGAGGATATTTTGCCATAATTTTGCCCTCCTTAATACTGCAACTTACATTTTCATATTTATATATGCCCTTTCAGTATTTATCTGAATATATACTTTAAAAATAATTGTAATAATAGTATATGTTCAGTTTTTATTGTTGCTGTTACTTTGCATGATAGAATAAGCATTTTATGTGTTGGGTATATACTTATTTTTATTGCTTATATAAAATGACCACCTAATCTGTAGATAGACGAGTTTTTAATGTGTTTTTCTCTTTTATTAAAAAACACCACCTTGAGAAGTGGGTATTTTTTTTTTTTTTAAACAGAAATGTATTTTTATTTTATTTATTTATTTATTTTTTTGCGGTACGCGGGCGTCTCACTGCCGTGGCCTCCCCCGTTGCGGAGCACAGGCTCTGGACGCGCAGGCTCAGCGGCCATGGCTCACGGGCCCAGCCGCTCCGCGGCATGTGGGACCTTCCCGGACCGGGGCACGAACCCGTGTCCCCTGCATCGGCAGGCGGACTCTCAACCACTGCGCCACCAGGGAAGCCCGAGAAGTGGGTACTTTTGACCGTTTTCCCAGCTCAGCCAGAGTGATTTGGACTTAGATCATTCAGACAGTTCTGTCCAGTTTTGTATGATCAAAGATATGTAATTTCAAGATGACTGACTCAGTGCGGGGTACAGTTCTGAAACAGAATGAAATTTATCCTCATTTCAGGGGCTTAATTACATGACATTAGCCACAATAGCATCTGTTCTAACTAATGAATCAGCATTAGATTTTTGAAATAAAGGATGACTTATGGAAATCAACTTTTGAGTTTCATGAAGAGACTTGGTGTTGGCTTTAAACAAACCCCTTATCTAAATACGTCCTTTCTTCTTTTCTCTACATCTCACTTATTTAGGAAGGGCCACATTTTGACCTTCAGGATTGTCATTCTCTCCTCCTACAAATTACCCATGTTTACAGTTTTTCTGTCACTGCCATTTCTTAAGTTGCTCACATAACTAGACTGGGAAGAAGAGCTGTAATCTATAAGCAAAGTCTGTAAGTTCAGCTCTGTAGTAGTTTTATTTCCAAGCACTTTCAAAGAGATATAATGTGAAGATCATTGAAATATAAATGTTATTAAAATTCCCAGAGGCCCATGTGATGACATGCAGACTTTGGCTCCTTAATGTGCATGAGTAACATGGTCTTTGTTACATTTCAGACAGCTCATTTATTTGATGATTCAGGGCTTCTCGAGCAACCGAGAGACAAATATATCTTTCTTAATATGTGACAGTAATTTTAAAAACAGAATGAAGTCAGTTTTTCACTTTACATTTGGCTTTTTTCCATGATTGATATGCTGAAGTAGGATTCTCTACAGTGTGGTACAGATTCCAACTGTTGATGCCAGGAAGCAGAGCACATAGTATGTCTGTGGCCAATATAGAGAGTTGAGAGGTGGGGGGCTGGGGGGGCCAAGGTGTATTGAATTGGTCAACACTGATAAGGCTGGTGTTACTAGGAGGTAAAGAAAGCAGTGATCTATATGAGGACATAGTTGACAGGACATTGAACAGTTACCCTGGAAATCCTGGGCTATTGATGCTATATGAAAATGTATATAGTCCGTGTGTCTGTCCAATGAGGAAATAATTCAGAATACTTAGAAGAGAGAGACAGATGCACACATACACAGGGAAAGAGATTGAGAGAGACATATTGGTCAGTGCAGTCTTGCAAACAGAGGGGAAAAAAAAGGCCAGCCCTAGGTAAGTAGTGGCAGGCATTTTATTTGTTAAGTTGGAATCAGTAAACTTTCATAGGAGTCAGAGTGGACTTTGAGCAATTAAAAAAGCAAATAGTAAGATTAAATGACCCGGTAAAACAAAATGGTAAAGCTGGGCAGACCAGCATGAGTCAAAAACTTATGAAAAAAGATCACCAGAATTTGGACAAGGCAAGGAGAAGACAGATCCAGAACATATAAGCAAACAATGGAATAAAGTAAGTTTCTGAGTATATCATATAAGGATTTTTACCATCTCCCAATGGGGAAAAACTGAAGTATATAGCACATCCCTTTTGTGTGTCCTTTTCTGGTAGGCTGCGTACAACATAAGATGGGTGGATAATAGCTTTCTTGTGTATGGCTCTATATACCAGAGAGCTAACAGAGTGTATGACATACCGGAAGGGCTAAAAATATTCTTTGAAAGAGTAAATAAATGAAACAGGAACTTAAGTGAAGACTGGGAGTTCTCTAGGCAGAACAAGGGGGCAAAAGATACTTGAGCAGTACCAACATGAACAAGGTAAAAAGGCCTGAGCCAGCGTGGAGTGTTAAATGGACTGCGCGGAGGTTGATGTGGTTGTAGAAGAAAAGTGTGTGACATGAAATGGGTCCTGGAGATTAGGCGGGAAGGAAGGAAACAAGCCAGGTGAGAAAGGATCCTGAACCGAGCATTTAGAAACTTCATTTTTATCTTGGGGATCAGAGGGGAAGTAACATCATAAACTTATGTTCTAGAAAGATTACCATGGTACGGTTTGGAGGATGTATAGGAGATACCTGTTGCCTCTGTCATAATTTTCTTTAAGACTAGCTTTGATTATTCAACTGGACTGTTATGTGGTAAAAGGAATTCTGAAAGAGGCTCTCTTCCTTCTTTGCCCACGCTGCCTTCATTCATCATTTGGACATTGACGGCAGCGGTAGTTAGATCTGTGGCTCCTTTGAGCAAAGTGGCAATGAGGAGAGAATCTATCTTTCCAGCCCAGATCATTGTGCTGAGCTCTAGATCCTTTTTATCTAACTATTTAGTATATATCTTCACTTGGTTGTTTAACAAACATCTCAAATGTAACATGTTCAAAACTGAATTCAGCACTTTCCTTTCCCTAAGTGGCTCTTCTTTTAGATTCATTATGTTAGTAAATGCCACCCACACCACCAAGTTGCCTGATCCCCAAATCCAGGCATCCTTGTTGAATTCTTTCTATTACCTCCTCCACTTACTCCAGGACTAATAAATCCCCAGTGTTCCTAAATATCGGTTGAATGTATATCTTCTTTCACTGTAGCCCTTTGGACAGCTTAATTATTTACTTTAATATTTGCAATGATTTAATATTTGTCTTCCTGTATATTTCTTAGGCTCCATGAACAAAATAACCATTTCTGTCTTGTCAACTGTAGTATTGCTAGCACCTAGTATTAAGACTGGAATATAGAAAATTTTATGAAAGTATTTATCAACTAATATTTACCTGCCTTTCTCAAGGTTCACTTATATTTCTTACGTCTAACTATTCAGAAAAAATAGCTACAAAGCTCCAAAGCTATCCTGGATCTTACAGGCTCCGATTAGGGAGGCCCCAAGTTATTTTTTAGTGGTAGTGGGCCTTGGGGTGCCTTCTGATCCGTAGGTTCCTGGACAGTCCTGAAACTGTGTCTCTTTCAGGATGGGATGTTGTGTACCTAGCTTGTACAGCAGAGCCTGTAACTAGGCACTCCATAGGAGCATCACACATATTTAATGGCTGACTGATAAGCAATTTGGCTGCTTACAGCAATACAATACTCTGCTATTTCTATACTACACTTGGTTTAATTTGGAATTGTCCACTTAAAATTATAGGACTGTAGTTTTCTTCTTTTCTCCCTGTTTCTTTTTTTTTAAATAGAATTTTATTTATTTTCTTTATTTTTGGCTGTGTTGTGTCTTTGTTGCTGCACGCGGGCTTTCTCTAGTTGTGGCGAGTGGGGGCTACTCTTCGTTGCGGTGCGCGGGCTTCTCATTGCAGTGGCTTCTCTTGTTGTGGAGCACGGGCTATAGGTGTGTGGGCTCAGTAGTTGTGGCGCAGGGGCGTAGCTGCTTCTCGGCATGTGGGATCTTCCCGGACCAGGGCTTGAACCCGTGTCCCCTGCATTGGCAGGTGGATTCTCAGGCACTGTGCCACCAGGGAAGTCCCTCTCCCTGTTACTTTCTTTCTTCCTTCCTTTACTTTTCTTTATCAAGAGATTTAAAGTTCCACTAATTTTGGATGAAAGGTAGTGAAGACTCTTTGCCCATTCCTTCCTCACACTGTCATAGTCACAACAAAACGGGAAAGCTCTTCTGTTGATTAAATATCAGTAGCTTTGATGAAATACTGCTGAGGTTTATAATTAAAAAGTTACCCAAAACAACCATATGGACCTTGTCTCTTCTTAGACCCTATCAGGGCTTCTGTTTTTTCCCCCAGTCCATCACTTGTGTTTTTTCTTTCTCTCCTCATCCAACTTAGTTTCCACTGCATGCCATTTTCATAACTCTGTTCCATTACCATATGGAACTCTCTTCTTCCCCATTCTTTTTTGTTGCTCCTATCTAGAAAAAATCCATCTCTGGATGAACTTGGTTCTCTTGTACTTGCTTCTCTATAAATTAATGATAACTTTTCTTAAAAGGGTCTTCCACACTGCTTGGCACTTCCACTCCATTTTTCTGAGCAGCTCAATTCCTCACCATAAAAACCATTCGAATAGTTTGCTGCTCTCCACAAACTTTTGCCCACCACATTGTCCCTCCCACCCTATTCTTAAACCATACTTGGCCTTCTACTCTAGAGAAAAAGTACGTTATCACATGGGAACTTTATCTTTCTACTGCAAAATATATTCAGTGGTATTTGCTCTTACACACTTCTCTTCCCTCCTAGATGCATGGAGAAGATGTTCTCCTTACTTAAGGTTAAGCCCTGCACTTGTTCTTGGGATCCCATATTTTCACAATCTTTATGCTCTCTTGTATTTATCCCTTTCTTGCATATTTATTTTCCATTAGTTCAATACATTCCATTGACTTTTAAACTAATTCAGGTCCATCATATGTAACAAGCAAAACACCTTACTTGACTACTCAGCTACCTCCAGCTCTCTCGCCAAGTAAGAGTTGTCCCTACCCTCGTTCTCCATTTTTCACCACCAACGTACTCCCAGTCCACTTCAATCTGGCTGTCAGTGTTATCAGTAAATTAAAATTTTTGTCCATAAGGGCAACAATATCACTATTTATGAAGGACATTTCTTAGTTATCATCTGAGCTTACGCCTCAGCAGTCATTTGGAAAAATTGACCATTTTCTCCATGCTTAAATATCCATGCTTTGCTTTTCAGGGTTTCAGTTTGACACCTCCTGTTCATTTGTTTTTTCCCCTATCTCTCTGGCTGCTTCCTTTCTGGCTCGCTTGCCAGCTTGTCTTAACTGGCCAGTAAATGTTGAGGTTTTTCAAGATTCAGTATTAGCCCTTTTCTCATTCTATATGCTTACTATGTAGTAGTTCTCAACCCTGGATGATTATTAAAATCATATAGAGATTTTTTCCAGTTTTATTGAGAATTGACATATAATCTTGTATAAATTTAAGGTGCACAATGTGATTATCTGATATATATGTGTATTGTGAAATGATTACCACGATAAGTTTAGTTCACACCCACCACCTCATGTACTTAGGAAATATTTTTTAATATAAAATATATTGTTAGCTATAGTCATCATGTTGTACATTACATCCCCAGAACTTACTTAACCTAAAACTGGAAGTTTGTGTCTTTTGACCACCTTCACCCAATCCCCCATCCCCCACCTGCCACCTCTGGCAACCACAAATATGACCTCTGTTTCTATGAATTTGGTTTCTCTAGATTCCACATTACAAGTGAGATCATGAAGTATTTGTCTTTGTCTTTGACTTATTTCACTTAGTGTAATGCCCTCAAGTTCCATCCATGTTGGCACAATTGGCAGGATTTCCTTCTTTAAGGCTGAACTGTATATATGTACCTCTGTGTGTGTGTGTGTGTGTGTGTGTGTAATCACATTTTCTTTATCCATTCATCTGTCAATGAACAGTTCTGTCTTGGATATTGTAAATAATACTGCAGTGAACATGGGAGTGAAGATGACTCTCTGAGATAGTGTTTTTGTTTCCTTTGTATATATACCCTGAAGTTGAATTCCTGGATCATATGGTACTTCTGTTTTTAATTTTTTGAGAAACTTATGTGCTGTTTTCCATACTGGCTGTACCAGTTTGCATTCCCACCAACAGTGCACAAGGGTTTGCTTTTCTCCACAGCCTTGACAGCATTTGTTATCTCTTGTCTTTTTGATGAAAGCCATTGTAACAGGTGTGAGGTGATACCACTGTGGTTTGGGTTTGCCTTTCCCTAATAATTAGTGATGTTGAGCACCATTTCATGTACCTGTTGGCCATTTAATTATTTTCTTTGGAAAAATGTCTATTCAGGTCCTTTGCTCATTTTTAATTTGGATTATTTGTTTGTTTGCTATTGAGTCATATGAGTGCCTTTATATAATTTGGATATTAACCCTAATCAGATGTGTGGTTTGCAAGTATTTTTTTCTGTTCCATTTGTCATCTTTTCATTTTGTTGATTGTTTCTTTCATTGTGCAGAGGCTTTTTAGTTTGATGTAGTCCCACTGTTTTTTTTTTAATATCAGATATGTATTATTTTTAAAAAATTTATTTATTTTTTGCTGCATTGCGTCTTCATTGCTGCGTGCGGGCTTTCTCTAGTTGCGGCGAGCAGGGGCTATTCTTTATGGTGGTGCACGGGCTTTTCGTTGCAGTGGCTTCTCTTGTTGCGGGGCATGGGCTTTAGGAGCACGGGCTTCAGTAGTGGCGGCACGTGGGCTCAGTAGTTGCGGTGCATGGGTTAGTTGCTCCGCAGCATGTGGGATATTCCTGGACCAGGGCTCGAACCCATTTCCCCTTCATCGGCAGGCGGATTCTTAACCACTGTGCCACCAGGGAAGCCCCCATTTGTTTGTTTTTGATTTTATTTGTGCTTTAGATGTCACATCCAAAAAACCATTGCCAAGACCCATGTCAAGAAACTTTTCCCCTATGTTTTCTTTTAGTTATATGGTTTCAGGGCTTATATTTAAGTCTTTAATCTATTTCCAGTTAATTTTTGTGAGTGTGTAAGTTAGGGGTCTAGTTTCATTCTTTTGCATGTGAATATCCAGTTTTCCCAGTATTATTCATTGAAGAGACTGTCTTTTCTCCATTGAGTATTCTTGGCTCCCTTGTCAAATATTATTTGACTGTATATGAATGCATTTATTTCTGGGCCCTTGATTCTATTCAACTGGTCTATGTGTCTGTTTTTATGCCAATACCATATTGTTTTGATTACTAAAGCTTTGTAATATAGTTTGAAATCAGAAAGTGTGATGCCTCCAGCTTTGTTCTTTCTTAAGATTGATTAGGCTCTTTGGAGTCTTTTGAGGTTCCATACAAATTTTAGGATTGTATTTCCTATTTCTGTAAAAAAAAAAAAAAAAAAAAAAAAGAAAGAAAAAATGCCACTGGACCTCTTGATAGGGATTGCATTAAATCTATAGATGGCTTTGGGTAGCATGGGCATTTTAACAGTATTAATTCTAATCCATGAACATGGGATATCTTTCCATTAATTTGTCTTCTTCAGTTCCTTTCATCAATATTTTATAGTTTTCAGTGTACAGATATTTTACCTCTTTGGTTAAATGTATTCTTAAGCATTGCTTTTGATGCTGTGGTAAATGGGATTGTTTTCTTTATTTCTGTTTCAGTTAATTCATTGTTAATGTATAGAAATTATATTGATTTTTGCATGTTGATTTTATATCCTGCAATTTTACTGTTGATTACTTGTAACAATTTTTTTTTTTTTTTTTTTGCGGTACACGGGCCTCTCACTGTTGTGGCCTCTCCTGTTGTGGAGCACAGGCTCCAGACGCGCAGGCTCAGCAGCCATGGCTCACGGGCCCAGCTGCTCTGCGGCATGTGGGATCTTCCCGGACTGGGGCACAAACCCGTGTCCCCTGCATTGGCAGGCAGACTCTCAACCAGTGAGCCACTAGGGAAGCCCATATCTAACAATTTTTGAGTGGATTCTTTAGGATTGTCTGTGTATAAAATCATGTTCTCTGGAGACAAATAATTTTATACCTTCCTTTCCAATTCTGATGCCTTTTATTTCTTTTTCTTGCCTGATGGCTCTTGCTAGGACTTTTCTACTACTATGTTATAGTGGTGGTGAGTGTCGGCACCCTTTCTTGTTCCTGAAGTTAGAGGAAATGCTTTCAACCTTTGACCGTTGAGTATGATGTTAACTGTGGGCTTATGCCATATGGCCTTTATTATGTTAAGGTACATTCTTTATATACGTAATTTGTTGACAGTTTTTATTGTGAATGAATGTTGAATTTTTTCAAATGCTTTTTCTGTATCTAATGAGATGATCTTGTGGTTTTTATCTTTCGTTCTGTTGATGTGATATATCACACTGATTTATGTATGTTGAACCATCCTGTTTATTCATCCATGGATAAATCCCACCTGAAAATAGTATATGGTCCTTCTGATGTGCTGCTGAATTTGGTTTGCTAGTATTTTGTTGAGAATTTTTGCATCTGTATTCATCAGGGATATTGGCCTGTAATTTTCTTAATGATGTCATTATCTGACTTTGGTACCAGGGAAATGCAGGCCTCCTAAAATGAGGTTGACAGTGTGTTCCCTCCTCTTTGGTTTTTTGGAATAGTTTGCTAAAGATTGGTATTAATACTTCTTTAAATGTTTGGTAAAATTTTACCAGAGAAGAATTCTGATCTTGGTCTTTTCTTTCTTGGGAGCTTCTGGATTACTGATTCAGTCTCCTTAATCATCACTGGTGTGTTCAGATTTTCTGTTTCTTCATGATCCAGTCTTGGTAGGTTGTATGTTACTAGGAGTTTATACATTTCTTCTAGGTTCAGTTTGTTGACATGTGCAGTTGACCCTTGAAAAAAATGGAGGTTAGGGGCACTGACTCCCTCACAAAGTAAAAAAAAAAAAAAATCCACACAGAAATTTTGACTCGTGCCAACCTGAACTACTAATAGCTTACTATTGACTGAAAGCCTTACTGATACCATACACAGTTCATTGACACGTATTTTGTATGTCATATGTATTATACACTGTATTCTTACAATAAAGTAAGCTAGGGAAAAGAAAATGTTAAAGTCATGGGGAAGAGAAGATACATTTATAGTACTGTATTGTATTTACTGATACTGTAAGTTTATGTTGTCTGTTTACAAGATGAACCATCTATCAATGACGACATCGATATTTTCTTAAACAAAACACTGTAGATGTTATATGTGTCACTAACACTCAAAATGGAAAGATAATGTGAAAAAGAAATTCATGTTTATTTACATGTCTAATGATTCATGCATTGACAAGAAAGAAGCAGCAATATGATTGCTTTATAGCACCCTAGTGTACTCAATACTGTTGCTTCATGGTAGCTTAGCCTATTCACTGGTGAATGAATCATTATAAAATGTTTATGATACATAGTATTACAGTTATATTCATAATACAGTATTGGAAACATTGTTACATTAAAAATAAACTTACCTGTGACCATAGGCTAATACACAGTTTTTCCAATTATGAGAGACATGTTCTATGAGGTAATGTAATTCTTTGAAAACAAAGTTATAAAACAGTAAGAAAACTAACACCTTATTAGTTTTATATTAAATTACTCATCTTATGCCTATGTAAGGATAGATTAGTGTCTACATACATTTTATACATTCATGGCATACCTAACTTCTCTTAATTTTTTTGATATGTCTAGGCTATGTGGTTCATCTGCAAGTTTTCTCAAGTTGTCACAAATCTCCAAAAATTTTTCTAATGTATTTATTGAAAGTACATGTATAAGTGGACCTATGCAGTTCAAAGCCGTATTGTTTAAGAGTCAACTGTTGTTCATAATAGTGTCTTATGATCCTTTGTATTTCTGTGGTATCAGTTGTAATGTCTCCTCTTTCATTTATCATTTTGACTTGGGTCCTTTCTCTTCTTTTCGTGGATTGTGTAGCTAAAGGTTTGTCAATTGTGTTTATCTTTTCAAAGAACCCACCTCTTGGTTTTTTTTTCAATCTTTTATATTGTTTTCCTGTTCTCTATTTCATTTACTTCTACTCTAATCTTTATTTATGTGGAGGTGTTTAAACGTAGTAGGCCTACCACAACCAATTACATCAGAATCTCTGAGCCCAGGCATGAGCTTAAGAAAACAAAGCAAAACAACAACAAAAAACTCCTCAGGTGATTCTAATGTTCAGCCAGGGTTAAGCACTGATCTAGGTGATCTCACCCTATTCATGGCTTTTTTTTTTTTTTTTTTTTTTTTACTGTCTGTAGGAAGATGACATGCAAATATTTCTGTAGCCCAGACCACTCCTCAGTGCTTACCCTTATGTGTGTTCAACTGCCTGCTCAATTTCCCTTCTAGAATATCTCAGAGGAACCTCAAACTCACATATCTGTTTCTTTTCCTGTGTCTTCTGTTACATTTAATAGACTCATCACACATCCCCTAGACAGGCCAAATACATAGGAATCATTCTTAGTATCTATGTGTCCTTTTCTTTCTGTATTGATTCCACCATTAAGTCCTGTCAGTTTCACCGCTTAAATCTCTTAAAGCCATTATATCTCCCTGTCTTCATAACCCATATCCTAGTCTACAACATCATCTGGTATCAAGCAGATTACTGCAGTAGCTCCTAACTAGCTCTCCCATTTCTGATCTCATCCTTCTAATTCTTCTCTGCACTATAGCAAATAAGCAACTGTTTAAAAGTGTACATATAATTCTTCCCATCACCTCAATAGATTTAAAACCTTTTCATAAATATACATTGCTATTAGCATAAAACAGAATAACCACAACATGGTCGTTATCAGTTTAGGATTCTTTAGCTGCAAGCAACAGAACTTGACTTAGGTTAATTTAAACAAATGGAAATTTATTAAATGGATATTGGATGCTCTCAGAATTAATGGAAGGGTGAAATAACTTGAAATCAGAAAGGAAGGAAAGCTACTTTGTATGTATTTGGGGTGCAGAGGGGGTGAAAGGATAAGAAATTGAAAGAGCAGACATTTTTTTCATGTTAGGAATAGTCCGCTCTGGATATAGCTTCTTAATTAGTTCAGTGATTAATGTATTTTACAATCTAGGACACTTTTGAAAATGAAATGGAATGCTAATTATAATTATGCCAGGAAAAGGGGCATAACCAGGATTGACTCAGGTAAATTGGAACCTCCAGTCAACCTAACATGACTACAGCCCTGGATGACAGCTTGACCTCAGCCTCATGAGAGACTGAGTGAAAACCATCTAGCTAAGCCATTCCTGAATTCCTTACCTATAGAAATTGTGAGATAATAAATGTTTACTTTTACGTCAGTGGGTTTTAAAGTAATTTGTAATACAGCAATAAATGCCTAATAAGATATTTTGTTTATGTGACGGATAAAAGAATTTTTCCCCACTAGGGTGCTGCTTCCCCAAGGGCATTATTTGTGTTCCTTTTTTGTAAACAAATCAGTGAATGACTGAATCACTGTCATTTGATTGTATCTTGAGAGCCGTTATTCTGGAATTACTAATGGGTTCTCTTAGACTTAATTACACAGAGTCTTTGGGAAAGTCATGAGCCTATGGGTGTTTGGAAAATAAAATTTGGTAATTGTAAGAAGAAAAGCCAAGATTTTCACCTGCTTAACTATCAAGTTAGATCCAGACTTTATTTTAGAGAGCGGTATTATATTTTCAATAAAAATATAATACAATATAATATAATAAAAAACAGTTATTTTTTAAACCATAACAGTTTTAGAAAGGCAAACACTGTCACAAGCAGGAGGTACACTGTGAATAATGCTGTTTGAAATAATATTGGGCAAAGAGCCTGGCCCAGTTTAACTAGACAGTAACCTATCACTTGCAGAGTTGTTTTCTGTGAATGACTTCTGCAGCTTTGGCTCCTTGATCTTCATGCAAAATTAACTTAACCATCATCAAAGTTTTATGGTCTATAAACTAAGCCACTTCAGCTTTGCGTCACCCATATGACACGTTGAAGTGTGACCAGAGAAGAGAGAATAAGCCATGGTAGAAATGAGAAAATAGTGGTGGGAGAACTACGACATAAAGGAAAATGTGCATAAAGGTATAAACAAGGCATTTGCAAATTGACATTCTGTTGCAAAGACTTTTTTCCTCACTGAGGGAAAAATGAGTAGAAGCAAGGAGAAAAGAGACCAAAAGGTTACTTATTCAAGACAGGTAAGCCCATTATTAATGAGTAGAACCACCGTATTGGTTAGATACTGGCTACATTACTTAGGAAAACATAGCATGAAAGTAATTTTATCATTAACAAAGGAGGGAAAGCTCTCAATTAGACAAGACCACTGAATTCATTAAGGAGATTTGTCTGTTTTATTTCCATTTGTTTGTCATAGCTGAGCAAACCAAATTTCAAACTGCAGTCAACCCTTGAATGGCATGTTGTAACTAATGAAACAGTATTAAAAGGAATTGACTTCATATACCACCATATCTTATGGACTTGTCATCTCATATGATGCTAACTTTGAACAACTGTTTCCTAAGATAAACCGAATTACCTGAGTCATTTTGTACCTTGCAGAAAAATTCAGCATTCAACCCCTCAAAAGGCTTTTTCAAACTTTACAGCTTATGCTATTAGTGTTACATGTGATTTGTTCATGAACAGGCATCACTTATGAGCTAACGTTGTACTTGAAAAAAAGCAACCAGCTTGTGTATTTCAAAATTAGAAAATAAAAATAAAGAGGCATTGAGAACTACAGTGAAGTCACAATTTCGAAAGCTGATAGTTTATTCTCTTTGTGCTGATCATGCTGAGAGCTGCAAACTAAAACTACCATGTGTTAAATGACAAAACCTACAGGTTGTAAAACAAACTGCCATTTTAAAATCATTGCACGTCAAGAAAAAAAAACTAATATCATATAGTCCACAGATGAAACTAACAACCAGTGATATTTTTGTACTTTCTTTTAATTATGTCAATTATGAGTAATTTATTTTTTCTAGGAAAAAATGAAAACAATATTTCTCAATAAAATGGTTATCACCTACCTGACTTACTTGAATATTCAATATGGAATATTGAATATATTCATATTCTTCTTCTGTAATAATTTCTGACTATTATAGTCATTCTTTTTCCATCAGCGCCCAACAATCTGGTATAAGTTGTAGAAATGTGCCTGCATGAATTTTGTGCCCTGGCTTCTGACCATATTAAACATTGAAACTAATTACTGCTAGTTTCAGAGACAGAAGCGATGCTTTCCCTACATGCCCTTGCATCCAGGGATACTTTATTAGGGTTCTCTAAGACCACATTTTGTCTTACTTATACTCTAACAATTTTTGTACTTTAGATAACTTAAACTCTGAATTTGAATATCGTTTATCTCTGAGGAGAGCATTGTGGATGATTTCTAACTAAAAGGATGAGGAAAGGAGGAGAGTAGGTAGGTGAAGAAGACTGTTGACTAAAACACACTCCCACCTAGTCAAAATCTAATCTGAAATGCTATTGGAGCACAGGGGAGGCCCACTTGGCTCAACGTGGAAAGAGCAGGAGGCTCCAGAGAAAGCTTCCTAAAATAAGATTGGACAGGAGGATGAGGGAGGAAAGGTGAGGGGACTGTCAAATGCGTTCAGGTCAGATGAATTAGCCGAATGAAAAAATTCTTTTGGTTTCTAGAGCATTTTGGATTTTGGAACTGTGGATTGTGGATCTGCGATATCTTTATTTTAGATATAAGAAAACTAAAGCCTGGGACTTTTAAGTAACTTGATACACGATTCAGACAGTGGTTATAGAAGACAAGGAAAAATTAAGAATGTTATTGCCTAGAGCTGCATCCCTGTTCTACCACTTACTAACACTGCGACCTAGAGCAAGTTACTTCATCTTTCAGTTCCTAAGCGTCTGTAAAATGGGGATAACATTGGTTGTTGTAGGGGTTAAATGAGTTAATACATTGCAGTACTTAAAAGAGTGTCTAGCACATAGTTAAGTACTTACCAAAGTTAATACATGTTTATTTGTTCATATTATCATCATTGGAATTCCCCCTCTAATTGCAACTACCAACCAGGAGAAAAGTGCACATTGCTGAATTTCGCTTTGCCTACCTCTTGATGCATCTTTTCTTGAGGAGACCCTAATATATATATTATATTTTTAATTCAAGTAAAGGCTAAAGAATGAAGGTAGGGTTATTCATACTGTAAAAAAAGAGATTTGTGGAAAATGTCTTTTTTATTTGGGGAGATTTTTTAAAATGTATTTCTCCTTCATACATTATATCAACTCAAATTATTTTACGATGTTGAAGGACTTGTTAAATATTAATATCTCTTAAAAGGAGGCAACTCAAAGTGTGAGGTCAGTTTAAAAAAAAGTTAAATTTTAATTGGAAATAGAAGTTGGATCTCCTGGATTGCTGTCTGCTTGTGTTGAATTGAGGCCCGTCACAAATGTTCAGATAAGAGCACTTAGAAGCACTGGGCTGCAATGGCAGTTTTAAAAGAATTTCATAAGTATAGCTAATTCAGATCTATGATTTTTTTCTCCTCTCCCTCCCCTTCAAAATCCTAGAAAATAAAAACCAGTAAACAAATGTTACTGTCAGTGACCTTGAGAAAGAGGTTAAATGTGCAAATTGCTCAGTTTTTCTCAGGTTTCAAATGGGAGAGAATGAGAGATGCAGGGCAGTTTTTCTTTTCCAGTCTCATTAAGGGTGTCTTCTGGGGGTTGCAAATTAAAGTAGCCTTTTGTTAAATCTGTAAAGGATTCTGGTGTGGAAACCTAGGGCCATGGTTGACATTTTAATATTTCTTTCACCCCATAGGGCTAATATTCTCATAGCTTTTTAGTTCAGCTTCAGCTCTCTCTGTCTCTTGTGACAGTATCTCAAGTTTTGTAGCTGTAACTACGTTATTAAATGAGAATGCCAAGCAAAAAGAGGCACACGCCAGTCAAACTGACACTGAACTCAGATGTCAAGGTTATATCAAGGAAATGAAATAAGGCCTTTGACTGTTTCCCAGCTTTCTGCCCTTGGGCCTGTAGTTGTTTCCTAACTGTGTTAAATCAGATTCAATCCCTTGAGACATCATAGAACTTAAAATATTTTAATAATAGGAATAATGGAATGTTTAAAATATATTTTTCTCAGAATTGTAATTATTTCAGTAAAATATTTATTTGCCTCATCTAAAATCCAAATGTAGGTATGACAACTTACTAGTTAATGAAGTATTTCTCCCCCATACTCCCTTCTCATTACCCCATAGGCAGCCATTTTAATGTGTTTTTATTGCAAAGTATGTATTGCTGTTTTACGTATGTCAATTTAATTTACTTCAAAGGCTATTTAAAAATCTAATTCATTTCTTTTTTCCTTAGCACCATATATTTAGAAACCTTGTTAAATTTTTTTTCGAATACTCAGATTCTAGCCTTAATTAAAGTGACATCTATGTGATCTGTTAGTTGAAGATTTCTGAAAAACCTTTTCTGCCTGAAAATACACCTTTCATTGATCTCCAATCATAGACTTTATTTCAAATCACATTTTGAAAGATGAATAGACTGAGTTACAGAAACATCTGTAACTTGGTCTGTGTGTCACTCTAAGTTTTCAGAAGGTTATTGACTAAAGTCCTACCTAGTACAACCCTTCTCACTTTGCCCTTGGAGATTGTTATTAAATCAGATGTAAAGAGTAGAGTTAGGGACTTCTCTGGTGGTGCAGTGGTTAAGACTTCACGTTCTCAATGCAGCGGGCCCGGTTTCGATCCCTGGTCGGGGAGCTAGATCCCACATGCCTGACGTAACTAAGAAGCCCACATGCCACAACTAAAGATCCCACATGCCACAACTAAAGATCCCACATGCCACAACAAAGACCTGGGGCAGCCTAAATAAATTAATAAATAAAACATTTAAAAAAAGAGTAGAGTTATTTATACTCCTCAGTTCAAGGCACACAATTGGCCAGTGTAATGTCCCTCTCTTGTTTTGTCGCTTCATTTTCCCTTTTTCTCCCCAATTTCTACTCCCAGTCTCCTCCCCTGGACACAGGCAAACATTTAATTGGTAAGGTCTACCCTTCATTTCTCTGTGCTCTAGAAAACTTACATTGTTTTAAGTGCGTGAATTTTTAATAAACAAAACTGTTAGTAACATTGTGCTATGCATCTCATTCTGTTTCTTATTTTTCAGCACCATAATTTTTAATATTCTATTCATGTTACTGTGTGTACATCTACTCTGTTGCTTCAAACTGCTGCATAATCCATTGTAAGCATTGATCATATTTTACTTACTCAGTCCCCTGGTGATGAAACGTAGCTTATCTCCAACTCCTTGCTACCCCAAACAATGCTGTGATAACCATCCTTATACATGTCTTCTTAGAGACTGTAAGAGAATTTCTCAGGGATATATAGCCAGGAGTGAGGATTCTGAGTCAAATGGTATAGATACACTTAATCTGTCTCAGCACTGTCAGATTGCTTTCTAGAATATTCATGCTTGTCTATACTCTATATTACCCTATGTTCCTTAACACTTGGAACTATCCAGCTGTGACATACTGCATTTTCCAAAGATGTCTGCAACAATGTCTCCCATCCCACATTCTTCTCTAGAAAACTCGCCACTTACTGTCAGGAAGTCAAGTCCAGTTCTTCTCCCCTTGAACGTAGGGAGGCTTTTGTGAGTGTTTTGGCCGAAAATAATATGGCAAAAGTAATACTATGTTACTTTTGAGGTCACATTATGAAAGGTGGTTCAGCTTCTCTTTTGCTTGGTAGAAGACTTGCCATGAATCCTTGAGCTTACCATGTACAAAATCTGACTTCCCTGAGGCCATGCTCTGAGGAATACCAAAGTAGCCCATGTTATAGACCACAAGGAGAAGGCCATACAAGGAGAGAGAGATGTCTCTCATCTCCTGGTTTCTCCAGCTCCAGACACCTTTGACCCTGGGCCAGAGCCTCTCAGCCAAATTGTTCCTGAATCCCTGTCCCACAAAGACCATGAAAAATAATAAAATGGTGGTGGTTGTTTTGAGCAACTAAGTTTTGTGCTAATTTGTTATACAGTGATAGTAACAGGAATGCCAGTTTTCTAATTTTTGCTAATCTGATATAAATGTAAAGTGATAAATTTCTCTAATTACTAGCGACCTTGAGCATCTCATATTATGCTTGAGTTAATTGCTTTCTTGAATTAATTGCCTGTTCATTTTATTTGCCCATTTCCTTTTGGGTCTTTGTTTAGAAGCTGTTCCTTTTATGTTCTAGATGTTAGTCCCTGTCATTTTAGATATTATATATTATTTCTCCTGTTCTGTCATCTATCTGCTGACTCTGTCATTGAACAGAATCCTTCATTTTGTTGTTGGTATTGAAGTATAGTTGATGTACAATATTAGTTTCAGGTGTACAACATAGTGATTTAATATTTTTATAGATTATACTCCATTTAAAGTTATTATAAAATGTTGGCTATATTCCCTGT
This sequence comes from Pseudorca crassidens, assembly GCF_039906515.1. Classification (NCBI taxonomy): domain Eukaryota; kingdom Metazoa; phylum Chordata; class Mammalia; order Artiodactyla; family Delphinidae; genus Pseudorca; species Pseudorca crassidens. The sequence continues at coordinate 114,245,519 of NC_090317.1, forward strand.
GCTGTACAGTACACCTTTGTTGCTTATTTTATACAGAGTAGTTTGTACTTCCTAGCCCTCTATCCCTGTTTTGCCTCTCCCTGCTTCCTTCTAGCCACTGGTAACCACTAGTTTGTTCTCTATATGTATCTGTGAGTCCGTTTCTGTTTTGTTCTATTTTTTAGATTCCACATATAAGTGATAACATACAGTATTTGTCTTTCTCTGTCTGACTTATTTCACTAAGCATAATACCCTCTAGTTACAGCCTTGTTGCTGCAAATGGCAGAATTTCATTCTTTTTTTATGGCTGAGTAATATTCCATGGTATATATGTACCACATCTTCTTTTTCCATTCATCTGTCGATGGGCATTTAGGTTGCTTCGGTATCTTGGCTGTTGTAAAAAGTGCTGCTATGAACATTGGGGTGCATGTATCTTTTTGAATTCATGTTTGTTTTATTTCTGTTAGATACATACTCAGAAGTGGAATTGCTGGATCATGTGCTAGTTCTGTTTTCAGTTTTTTGAGGAACCTCCATACAATTTTTCATTGTGGTTGTACCAATTTACATTCCCACCAAAAGAGAACCAGGTTTCCCCTTTTTTCCTCATTCTCTCTAACATTTGTTGTTTGTGGTCTTTTTGATGATAGCCACTCTGCACTCTGACAGATGTGAGGTGACATCTCACTGTGATTTTGATTTACATTCCTCTGATTAGCAACGTAGAATATCTTTTCATGTGGCTCTTGGGCCATTTGTATGTCTTCTTTGGAAAAATGTCTATTCCATTCTGTCCATTTTTAGTCAGGTTTTTGTTGTTTTTTGCTCTTCAGTTGTATGATCTGTTTTTATATTTTGGGTGTTAACACCTTATCAGTCATACCATTTGCAAATATTTTCTCACATTCAGTAGACTGATTTTTCATTATTTTTTTCTGCTGTGCAAAAGCTTTAAAAAATTTTTTTAATTTTTATTTTATTTATTTATTTATTTTTTGCTGTATGCGGGCCTCTCACTGTTGCGGCCTCTCCCGTTGCAGAGCACAGGCTATGGACGCGCAGGCTCAGTGGCCATGGCTCACGGGCCCAGCCACTCTGCGGCATGTGGGATCTTCCTGGACCGGGGCATGAACCCGTGTCCCCTGCATCGGCAGGCAGACTCTCAACCACTGCGCCACCAGGGAAGCCCCTAATTTTTACTTTTTATTTTTTAAAAAAATTTTATTGGAGTATAGTTGATTTACAATGTTGTGTTAGTTTCAGGTGTGTGCAAAATCTTTTTAAGTTTAATTAGGTCCCATTTGTGTTTTTTTTTGCTTTTGTTTCCTTTGTCTTAAGAGACAGATCCAAAAAGATATTGGAACTATTAACGTCAGAGTGCTTGCCTGTGTTTCTTTTAAACACTTTAAAAAATATATTTATTTATTTATTTATTTATTTAGGCTGCGCCGGGTCTTAGTTGTGCTATGCGGACTCTTAGTTGTAGCATGCATGCAGACTGTTAGTTGTAGCATGCATGCAGGATCTAGTTCCCCAACCAGGGATTGAACCCGGGCCCCCTGCATTGGGAGCACCGAGTCTTACCTACTGGACCACCAGGGAAGCCCCTTGCCTGTGTTCTCTTCTAAGAGTTTTATGGTTTCCAGTGTTACATTTAGGTCTTTAATCAATTTTGAGTTTATTTTTGTATATGGTGTGAGCAAATGTTCTGATTTAATTCTTCTACATGTAGCTGTCTAGTTTTCTGGCACTACTTATTGAAGAGACTGTCTTTTCCCCATTGTATGTTCTGAATACCTTTGTTGTAGATTAACTGACCCATAAGTGCAGGGCTTTACTTCTGGGCTCTCTGTTCTGTTGCATTGATCTTCATGTCTGTTTTTGTGCCAGTACCATATTGGTTTTATTTATTTATTTATTTATTTTTAACATCTTTATTGGAGTATAATTGCTTTACAATGGTGTGTTACTTTCTGCTTTATAACAAAGTGAATCAGTTATACATATACATATGTCCCATTATCTATTCCCTCTTGCATCTCCCTCCCTCCCTCCCCCCACCATCCCACCCCTCTAGGTGGTCACAAAGCACCGAGCTGATCTCCCTGTGCTATGCGGCTGCTTCCCACTAGCTATCTATTTTACGTTTGGTAGTGTATATAATGTCCATGCCACTCTCTCACTTTGTCCCAGCTTACCCTTGCCTCTCCCTGTATCCTCAAGTCTGTTCTCTAGTAGGTGTGCATCTTTATTCCTGTCTTGCCCCTAGGTTCTTCTGACCATTATTTTCTTTCTTTATTTTATTTTTTTTAGATTCCATATATATGTGTTAGCATACGGTATTTGTCTTTCTCTTTCTGGCTTACTTCACTCTATATGACAGACTCTAGGTCCATCCACCTTACTACAAATAACTCAATTTCCTTTCTTTTTATGGCTGAGTAATATTCCATTGTATATATGTGCCACGTCTTCTTTATCCATTCATCCGATGATGGGCACTTAGGTTGTTTCCATCTCTGGGCTACTGTAAATAGAGCTGCAATGAACCTTTTGGTACATGACTCTTTGAATTATGGTTTTCTCAGGGTATATGCCCAGTAGTAGGATTGCTGGGTCGTATGGTAGTTCTATTTTTAGATATTTAAGGAACGTCCATACTGTTCTCCATAGTGGCTGTATCAATTTACATTCCCACCAACAGCGCAAGAGGGTTCCCTTTTCCTCCACACCCTCTCCAGCATTTACTGTTTGTAGACTTTTTGATGATGGCCATTCTGACCAGTGTGAGATGATATTGCATTGTAGTTTTGATTTGCATTTCTCTAATGATTAATGATGTTGAGCGTTCTTTCATGTGTCTGTTGGCAATCTATATGTCTTCTTTGGAGCCATGTCTGTTTATGTCTTCTGCCCATGTTTGGATTGGGTTGTTTGGTTTTTTTCATTTTGAGCTGCATTAGTTGCTTGTATGTTTTGGAGATTAATCCTTTGTCAGTGCCTTCATTTGCAAATATTTTCTCCCATTCTGAGGGCTGTCTTTTGGTCTTGTTTATGGTTTCCTTTGCTGTGCAAAAGCTTTTAAGTTTCATTAGGTCCCATTTGTTTATTTTTGTTTTTATGTCCATTTCTCTAGGAGGTGGGTCAAAAAGGGTCTTGCTGTGATTTATGTCGTAGAGTGTTCTGCCTATGTTTTCCTGTAAGTGTTTGATGGTGTGTGGCCTTACATTTAGGTGTTTAATCCATTTTGAGTTTATTTTTGTGTATGGTGTTAGGGAGTGTTCTGATTTCATTCTTTTACATGTAGCTGTCCAGTTTTCCCAGCACCACTTACTGAAGAGGCTGTCTTTTCTCCACTGTATATTCTTGCCTCCTTTATCAAAGATAAGGTGACTATATGTGCGTGGGTTTATCTCTGGACTTTCTATCCTGTTTCATTGATCAATATTTGTGTTTCTGTGCCAGTACCATACTATCTTGATCACTGTAGCTTTGTTGTATAGTCTAATGTCAGGGAGCCTGATTCCTCCAGCTCCGTTTTTCTTTCTCAAGATTACTTTGGCTCTTCAGGGTCTTTTGTGTTTCCATACAAATTGTGAAATTTTTTGTTCTAGTTCTGTGAAAAATGCCAGTGGTAGTTTGATAGGGATTGTATTGCATCTGTAGATTGCTTTGGGGAGTAGAGTCATTTTCACAATGTTGATTCTTCCGGTCCTAGAACATGGTATATCTCTCCATCTATTTGTATCATCTTTAATTTCTTTCATCAGTGTCTTATAATTTTCTACCTACAGGTCTTTTGTCTCCTTAGGTAGGTTTATTTCTAGATATTTCATTCTTTTTGTTGCAGTGGTGAATGGGAGTGTTTTCTTAACTTCACTTTCAGATTTTTCATCATTAGAGTATAGGAATGCAAGAGATTTCTGTGCATTAATTTTGTATCCTGCTGCTTTACCAAATTCATTGATTAGCTCTAGTAGTTCTCTGGTAGCATCTTTAAGATTCCCTATGTAGAGTATCATGTCATCTGCAAACAGTGACAGCTTTACTTCTTCTTTTCCAATTTGGATTCCTTTTATTTCTTTTTCTTCTCTGATTGCTGTGGCTAAAACTTCGAAAGCTATGTTGAATAGTAGTGGTGCGAGTGGGCAACGTTGTCTTGTTCCTGATCTTAGTGGAAATGGTTTCAGTTTTTCACCATTGAGGACGATGTTGGCTGTGGGTTTGCCATATATCGCCTTCATTTTGTTGAGGAAAGTTCCCTCTATGCCTACTTTATGGACTTTTTTTTTTTTTTATCATAAATGGGTGTTGAATTTTGTCGAAAGCTTTCTCTGCATCTATTGAGATGATCATATGGTTTTTCTCCTTCCATTTGTTAATACGGTGTGTCACGTTGATTGATTTGCGTATATTGAAGAGTCCTTGCATTCCTGGGGTAAACCCCACTGTATCATGGTGTATGATCCTTTTAATGTGCTGCTGGACTCTGTTTGCTAGTATTTTTTTGAGGAGTTTTGCATCTGTGTTCATCGGTGATATTGGCCTGCAGTTTTCTTTCTTTGTGACATCTTTGTCTGGTTTTGGTATCAGAGTGATGGTGGCCTCGTAGAATGAGTTTGGGAGTGTTCCTCCCTCTGCTGTATTTTTGAAGAGTTTGAGAAGGATAGGTGTTAGCTCTTCTTGAAATGTTTGATAGAATTCGCCTGTGAAACCATCTGGCCCTTTGCTTTTGTTTCTTGGAAGATTTTTTTTTTTTTTTTTTTTTTTTTTTTTTTTTTGCAATACGCGGGCCTCTCACTGTTGTGGCCTCTCCCATTGCGGAGCCCAGGCTCCGGACTTGCAGGTTCAGCAGCCATGGCTCCCGAGCCCAGCTGCTCCGCGGCATGTGGGACCTTCCCGGACCAGGGCATGAACCCACATCCACTGCATTGGCAGGAGGACTACCAACCACTGCGCCAGCAGGGAAGCCCCTGTTGGAAGATTTTTAATCACAGTTCCTGTTTCAGTGTTTGTGATAGGTCTGTGCATATTTTCTATTTCTTCCTGGTTCAGTCTCGCAAGGTTGTGCGTTTCTAAGAATTTGTCCATTTCTTCCAGGTTGTCCATTTTATTGGCATAGAGTTACTTGTAGTAATCTCTTACGATCCTTTGTATTTCTGCAGTGTCAGTTGTTACCCTTTTTCATTTCTAATTTTATTGGTTTGAGTCTTCTCACATTTTTTCTTGGTAAGTCTGGCTAATGGTTTATCAATTTTGTTTACCTTCTCAAAGAGCCTGCTTTTAATTTTATTGATATTTGCTATCATTTCTTTCATTTCTTTTTGATTTACTTCTGATCTGATCTTTATGATTTCTTTCCTTCTGCTAACTTTGGGCTTTTTTTTGTTTTCTTTCTCTAATTGCTTTAGGTGTAAGATTAGGTTGTTTATTTGAGATTTCTCTTGTTTCTTGAGGTAGGATTTTATTGCTGCAAACTTCCCTCTTAGAACTGCTTTTGCTGCATCTCATAGGTTTTGGGTCGTCGTGTTCCATTGTCATTTGTGTCTAGGTAATTTTTATTTCCTCTTTGCTTTCTCCAGTGAGCTCTTGGTTATTAAGTATTGTGTTGTTTAGCCTCCATGTGTTTGTATTCCTTACGTAGTTTTTTCCTGTAATTGATGCCTAATCTCATAGCGTTGTGGTCGGGAAAGATACTTGACACGATTTCAATTTTCCTAAATTTACCAAGGCTTGATTTGTACCCAAGATATGATCTATCCTGGAGAATGTTCCATGAGCACTTGAGAAGAATGTGTATTCTGTTGCTTTTGGATGGAATGTCCTATAAATATCAATTAAGTCCATCGTGTTTAATGTATCATTTAAAGCTTGTGTTTCCTTATTTATTTTCATTTTGGATGATCTGTCCATTGGTGAAAGTGAGGTGTTAAAGTCTCCTGCTATGATTGTGTTACTGTCGATTTCCCCTTTTATGGCTGTTAGTATTTGCCTTATGTATTGAGGTGCTCCTATGTTGGATGCATAAATATTTACAATTGTTATATGTTCTTCTTGGATCGATCCCTTGATCATTATGTAGTGTCCTTCTTTATCTCTTGTAATAGTCTTTGTTTTAAAGTCTATTTTGTCTTGTATGTGAATTGCTACTCCAGCTTTCTTTTGATTTCCATTTGCATGAAATATCTTTTTCCGTCCCCTCACTTTCAGTCTGTATGTGTCCCTAGGGCTGAAGTGGGTCTCTTGTAGACAGCATATATACGGGTCTTTTTTTTTGTATCCATTCAGCCAGTCTGTGTCTTTTGGTTCAAGCATTTAATCCATTTACATTTAAGGTAATTATCGATATGTACGTTCCTATTACCATTTTCTTAATTGTTTTGAGTTTATTATTGTAGGTCGTTTTCGTCTCTTGTGTGTCCTGCCTAGAGGAGTTCCTGTAGCATTTGTTGTAAAGCTAGTTTGGTGGTGCTGAATTCTCTTAGCTTTTGCTTGTCTGTCAAGCTATTAATTTCTCCGTCAAATCTGAATAAGATCCTTGGTGGGTAGAGTAATCTTGGTTGTAGGTTTTTCTCCTTCATCACTTTAAATATGTCCTGCCACTCCCTCGTGGCTTGCAGAGTTTCTGCTGAAAGATCAGCTCTTAACCTTATAGGGATTCCCTTATGTGTTACTTGTTGTTTTTTCCTTGCTGCTTTTAATATTTGTTCTTTGTATTTAATTTTTGATAGTTTAATTAATATGTGTCTTGGCATGTTTCTCCTTGGATTTATCCTGTATGGGACTCTCTGTGCTTCCTGGACTTGATTAACTATTTGCTTTCCCATATTAGGGAAGTTTTCAACTGTAATCTCTTCCAATATTTACTCAGTCCCTTTCTTTTTCTCTTCTTCTGGGACCCCTATAATTCGAATGTTGGTGTGTTTAGTGTTGTCTCAGAAGTCTCTGAGGCTGTCCTCAATTCTTTTCATTCTTTTTTCTTTATTCTGCTCTGCAGTAGTTATTTCCACTATTTTATCTTCCAGGTCATTTATCCGTTCTTCTGCCTCAGTTATTCTGCTATTGATCCCTTCTAGAGAATTTTTAATTTCCTTTATTGTGTTGTTCATCATTGTTTGTTTGCTCTTTAGGTCCACTAGGTCCTTGTTAAACATTTCTTGTATTTTCTCCATTCCATTTCCAAGATTTTGGATCATCTTTACTATCATTATTCTGAATTCTGTTTCAGGTAGACTGCCTATTTCCTCTTCACTTGTTAGGTCTGGTGGGTTTTTGCCTTGCTCCTTCATCTGCTGTGTGTTTCTCTGTCTTCTCATTTTGCTTATCTTACTGTGTTTGGGGTCTCCTCTTCGCAGCCTGCAGGTTCGTAGTTCCCGTTGTTTTTGGTGTCTGTCCCCAGTGGCTAAGGTTGGTTCAGTGGGTGGTGTAGGCTTCCTGGTGGAGGGGACTAGTGCCTGTGTTCTGGTGGATGAGGCTGGATCTTGTCTTTCTGGTGGGCAGGTCCACGTCTGGTGGTGTGTTTTGGGGTGTCTGTGGCCTTATTATGATTTTCGGCAGCCTCTGTGCTAATGGGCGGGGTTGTGTTCCTGTCTTGCTAGTTGTTTGGCATGGGGTGTCCAGCACTGTAGCTTGCTGGCCGTCGAGTGGAGCCCGGTCTTGGCATTGAGATGGAGATTTCTGGGAGATTTTCGCCGTTTGATATTACGTGGAGCTGGGAGGTCTCTTGTGGACCAGTGTCCTGAACTTGGCTCTCCCTCCTCAGAGGCACAGCCCTGACGCCTGGCTGGAGCACCAAGAGCCTGTCCTCCACACGGCTCAGAATAAAAGGGAGAAAAGAAAGAAAGAGAGAAAGAAGAAGATAAAATAAAATAAAGTAATATAAAATAAACTTATTAAAATAAAAACTAATTATGAAGAAAAGAATATTTTTTAAGTAATAAAAAAAACAGAACCCTACGACTCATGGTAAAAGCAAAACTATATAGACAGAATCACACAGAGAAGCATACACACACACACTCACAAAAAAGAGAAAAAGGGAAAAAAATATATATATATCGTTGCTTCCAAAGTCCCCCTCCTCAATTTGGGATGATTTGTTGTCTATTCAGGTATTCCAGATACGCAGGGTACATCACGTTGATTGTGGAGATTTAATCCGCTGCTCCTGAGGCTGTTGGGAAAAATTTCCCTTTCTCGTCTTTGTTAGCACAGCGCCTGGGGTTCAGCTTTGGACTTGGCCCCGTCTCTGCGTGTAGGTCGCAGGAGGGCGTCTGTTCTTCGCTCAGACAGGACGGGGTTAAAGGAGCCGGTGATTCGGGGGCTCTGGCTCACTCAGGCCGGGCAGAGGGAGGGGCACGGGGTGCGGGGCGAGCCTGCGGCGGCAGAGGCCGGCGTGACGTTGCACCAGTCTGAGGCGTGCCGTGCGTTCTCCCGGGGGAGTTGTCCCTGGATCCCGGGACCCTGGCAGTGGCGGGCTGCACAGTCTCCCCGGAAGGGGGGTGTGGATAGGACCTGTGCTCGCACACAGGCTTCTTGGTGGCGGCAGCAGCAGCCTTAGCGTCTCATGCCCGTCTCTGGGGTCCGAGCTTTTAGCCGCGGCTCGCGCCCGTCTCTGGAGCTCCTTTAAGCAGCGCTCTTAATCCCCTCTCCTCGCGCACCAGGAAACAAAGAGGGAAGAAAAAGTCTCTTGCCTCTTCGGCAGGTCCAGACTTTTCCCCAGACTCCCTCCCGGCTAGCCGTGGTGCACTAACCCCTTGCAGGCTGTGTTCACTCCGCCAACCCCAGTCCTGTCCCTGGGATCCGACCTCCGAAGCCGGAGCCTCAGCTCGCAGCCCCGCCCGCCCCGGCGGGGGAGCAGACAAGCTTCTCGGGCTGGTGAGTGCCGGTCAGCACCGATCCTCTGTGCGGGAATCTCTCCGCTTTGCCCTCCGCACCCCTGTTGCTGTGCTCTCCTCCGCGGCTCCGAAGCTTTCCCCCTCCGCCTCCCGCAGTCTCTGCCCGCGAAGGGGCTTCTAGTGTGTGGAGACCTTTCCTCCTCCACAGCTCCCTCCCACTGGTGCAGGCGCCGTCCCTATACTTTTGTCTCTGTTTATTCTTCATTCTTTCGCCCTACCCAGGTAAGTGGGGAGTTTCTTGCCTTTTGGGAGGTCTGAGGTCTTCTGCCAACGTTCAGTAGGTGTTCTGTAGGAGTTGTTCCACGTGTAGATGTATTTCTGGTGTATCTGTGGGGAGGAAGGTGATCTCCGCGTCTTACTCCTCCGCCATCTTCCCAATCCCTTATCTCTGCTTACAAAACCTCTTACCCTTCAAATAGTTACTTCTCATTCATACCTCTCCCTAGCCCCGGGCAACCATCAATCTGATTTCTGTCTCTATGAATTTGCTTATCCTGGACAATTCATGTAAATGGTGTCATACAATATGTGACCTTTTGTTTCTGACTCCTGTCATTTATCATTTATCATAATGTCTCCGAGGTTCATCCCTGGTCTCTCAGTTATCTGTACTTCATTCCTTTTTATGACTGAATAATATTCCATTATAAGAATATACCACATTTTGTTTGTCCGTTCATTCACTGATGGAAATTTTGCGTTGTGTGCATTTTTTGTCTTTTATGAATAATGCTTCTTTGAATATTTGGGTACAGAGATTTGTTTGAATACAGTTTTTAAGTTATTTTGGTTATATACCTAGGAATGGAATTGCTGGGTCATACGGTAATTCTTGGTTTAAATTTGAGGACCTACCAAACTGTTTTCCAAAGAGGCTGAACCATTTGACATTCTTACCAGCAATGTATGAGGGATCCAATTTCTTCATATCCTCGCAAACACTTGTTACTTTCCATTTTTATAACCAACCTAGTGAAATGGTATCCCACTCTGTCTTTTTTGTATACGTTTCCCTAGTGACTAATGATATTGAGCATCTTTTCATGTACTGTTTGGCCACTGGTATACCCTCTTTGTAGAAATGTCTATTCAAGTCCTCATCTCCAACTTATGAGGGAGGCTTTGGATATTGACCTCCTAGGTAAGCTCACTCATTGGTGTATTTATTCAGAGGCCAGTCTCAACACACCATTAACAGATTCCAGAGTTGGACTTGAGGGCACACTGGGGAAGTCTCAGGAGAAAGGAGCTCTAACGTGGGAAAGTGCTGGAGCTGAACACACGTGCTGGGACCAGGGCAGTGAGCTTTCAAGGAACCCTGGCGCGAGGGGCAGGAGGACTCTAGATAAATGAAGCCCACAGACAATCCCCAAATTACGGTTTATTCTTGTATTAACCTTCCTTCATCAGGACTGTTTATAGTCCTTTGGCTACAGGGTTTTTTGCTTGCTTGCTTGCTTTTTATTTTTTAAATTGCCTGAAATACAGTTTGAAGTAGTGAGGAGACAAGTGAATTAAAGGATACTAGGTCTGCCTCAGGCCGGGAAGAGTGGAACAGTGTGGCCTCTAGACGAATTCAGACCAAGGGTCTATTCCCAGCTCTGTCACAAGTCTTGTGAACTTGAGAAAATTGCAAGTTCATCATCTGCAAAGTGAGTCTGATAAGCCCTATCTTGTAGAGCTGTTGTAATATACGTGATGTTTGTAAAGCACTTGCAACAATGGTCTTTCAAGAATGGCATTTATTACTGCGATCACTATGACCCCAGACCATAATACCAACTCTTGGGGATTTTTTTCTTTAATCTCATGAGATGTCAGAAAATACGATACGCAGCACCTTTGGAACGAACAAAACTGCTTAGACAGTAAAACTATGTAAAACTTCCCCATTTGTAAATATGTCATTTGAGTGTAGAGGGACCTCTCCCAGCTGGATGCTACTCAGAGGTTCTAGAATTTGCGTCAAGGACCAACAGCTTCCCTCCCAGGTGCCTTTTCATCCAAACCACCCCTAGTTTCATTATAATTTCACCACCACCAAAAATTGTAGCCTTCCTTTGGAGTTCCCCAGATTACACTTAAGGTAAGTAGTAGAACATCCCTTGAAGGGAGTGGCCTCTGGCCCTTTGACCCCAGTGCAAAGAGTGCTATCACAGTGGCTTCTTGACATCTCACTTCAAGGAAGTATCATCCTTGTTTCTCAGAAACTCCCTGGAGGCGATGGGATTAAAACACCTAGTTTGTGCACTGTGTTCACCTGCACTGGGACAGGAACACGGAAGCCATTTTATTCCTGCCCCGGGTGGAGATTCTCTCTGTTTTACCCACAGTCGCAAAGTAAAAATTCAGGGTAAGCTTCCATTCCAGTCTTGAGTCTGTCAACTCTGAGGCCCACCATCTAAGGGTCCCACCCTCCCCCCCCACAATTCACTCGGCCTCATTTAGCCCACCATCCCGCCTAACTTAAAGTCACCTCCTCGAGGGAACTGCAGTGTCCCAAAGCTCCAGACTTCCTTGCTTCAGAGCATTTACACTTGACTGCTCTCGTCTGGAACCTCCTCTCTTTTTCACCCCTTGTTGTAACTTGCCATTTATTTAGGTCTCAGAGTGTGTCTCACCATCTTGACACGGCAGCAGCTCCTAGGCTCCGAAGGTCTATGGACAGTGGCTCAGTCTTCTTTTTCTTCCCATCCCCAGTTGTGCCACGGAGCCTTCCAAAGAGTAGCTGCTCAATTAATGGTTGGGAATAAGAGTGGCAACGATAAGGATGTCTACTCTATTATTGTTTAATTTCTCTCACAATCTTGAGTAATCTAAGAAAACATCTTTCAGGTTTACAAAAAGAAGCACTAAAAGAATAAAAGAAACCAAAAATGTACCACCATGTACGCTTTTTCTTTTCTTTTTTTTACTTGACCCACATGATTTTACTGCCGAGTCTATTCACAGTTCCATGGAAATCCCTCTTCCATTGCTGTGTTTTCTTGTTCTAGGTCACAAAAAGGAATGGAAGGTTTCTAAATTTGTTTTATGAAATATGAAAACTTTAACTTGTACCTGATAAAAGTAATGAATATGCGATCCATACTGTCACCGGCAGAATGGCGATTTCCTGGGCTCTTGCCCTCCCAAAGAGGAAGAGTTCAGTCGAGAGGCGTAGAGCAGTTTTAAGTAGCAAGAGTTCAGTTAAGCAGAGCAAAGGTACGCTCCCGAGAAAGCAGGAGAGCGGGCTGTCTGGAAACCAGAAGCAGCCCCGCGATGGGGTAGGGCTGTGTTTTGTAGAGTGGTGGTCCCTCCCTGTGTCCTGTGTTATTTGACTGACAAGTCGATCGACAGCTTTAGGCTATATAACTTTCCTGCTAGTATGCAGGCACTTACCCATAAGCACCCAAGCAGAACCCATGGGGTGGGGCGGGGAAGCAAAAGCCACGATGCTAAGTTATTACAAGTGAGGCGTAATGAACCCTGGGGTACCTTGAGTCACCTTGTAGGTCTTGGTGCGCCTGCGTCAACCTGTGCTGGCGGTTTTGTCTTGCTTGGTCCTGGTACGGCTGGAAACCTAGCAGTGGTCCTTGACCACGAGAGGGAGGATCTCTGGGCATGCTGCAACCACCAGTGTCCAGGTAGGGGGGGGGGAAAGGCGAACCGTCCACGATGGGGCAGGCCCGCTCGTGTGTGACTCGCTCTCCTCACCTTGGCTCTGGGCACCCTCTTCAGATCCTGGGCATGAAACCCCTGCATCACGAGAGCTCGTGGCTGGGGCTCCCGGAGGCTCCTGGCGAGTGCCAGCAGCAGGGGAGCTCGGGGGCGGTATCCCGAGAAACAGAAGCGGGGGAGGAGGGCGACTCTTCCATCTCTTCTGCCGCCGCCGCCGCCTCAGTGGCCTGGGCACCCTTGAGACTCTGAGTCTGCCCCCGGGCCTGGTGGTGTTTCTCGCGGGCACGGCGCTTGCTCTTCCGGCCCCGAGGCATGATGACACAGGTCAGGGCCAGCAGGCGGGAGTGTGGGCAGGAAGGCAGGCAACGAGGGCACCTGGGGGAGGGACAAGGAGATGCTGTGAGCACCTTCAGCGGGGAGATTCCTCCCTGGCTTTAACCAAGGCCGCCTCTGCAGGGTCCTTGAGGGCACTGCCCGAGGACCCACAGGGCTCCTGTTCTCCTGCTCAGCCTGTCCCCTGAGACCCCTGTGGAGGACGGTACAGTGAGCCTTGGGCTACAGGCTGCCAGCCTACCTGAGTGTCACTGGGGTGACAGAAGGGGCTGCCAGTGGGACCTTCCGTGTCCTAGGGCGGGGAGTCTGCTCAGTTCATCTTCAGGATCTTTAGGTGGACGGCATCCAGGGCCTGGGCTTCCTCCCCTCTGTTGCTCTGCCGTTCACACCTCAGTGGTCCCGGGGACCCATGAGGAGGAAGTGAGTGGTGGCCCAGCTCACCGGCCTGACAGGGGGAGCACCGTGCTGACAGCTCTGTGGAGTCCTTTCTATCCTGGGATCACTGGGTCCTCAGTCCCTATTCAGTGCTCTCAGCTGGCTTCACGTAGGGCCTGGGACCCATCCTTCTGCCCTCTGATGGCTTTACCTTCAGGCTAAGGGTCTCACCTCCCTTAGACCTGATGTAAAGGGGCCTCGGCCTGACTGCCCTGTCCTGAGCCTTCAAGTGCTGAAAGCAGGGGCAAGGCTAGACTCTTTGTCGTCCCCACAGCTCAGCGGGTGGGGCATGTTCCCCTTAGTCGTCACTCAGGGTTCTCAGTTTGACCCCTGGGAAGGCCTGTGGCTCCTGTCTCTTTACCTGAGGACATGTGCTCATAGAAAGGCCCACCGCTCTCTGAGAGCCAACAGAAGAAAGTGAGGGTAGCCTGATGTCCCACGTCTACCTGTGGTCTCTGAAGGCAGGAAGCCGGGGCCGGCAGATCCAGGCCTTGTTATGCTTGGCCACGCCGGTCCTCACTCAGGCCCTTCCTCAGTTTGACTCCTGGGAAGACCTGTAATTTCTCCCTCTCTTCACCTATTACTGTCCCCACTTCTCTGTCACCCTGGGAGGAGTTAAGGGTTGCCTCTGCTCGGCCTGACATCTCTCCAGGCGTCTCCCAGGACTGACAGCAGGGGAGAGATGATGTGCTGCCCCCATTGTTATGGTTTTCATGCTCCACTCCAGCCTTAGGTCCTCACGCCAACTCCTAGCACAACCTGGAAATTTCCCCTGTGCTGAGTCAGCCAGCCTCGGAGCAAAGTCCTCACCACCCTGAGTCCCCAGAAGTAGAAGTCAGAGTAGGCCACGTGTAGCCACAGCTATTTCTGAGGGGCTTCTGAGGACTAACACAGAGGGCAAGATTCCCCGGGCTCCGCTCTTCTGGGGTTTGTGACCTCAATAGTCCTCACTCTGTCAGGATCTGGGACTCTTCCGTCTACCGACCTGAGTCCTCCAGAACCGGAGGCAAGTGGGTGACACATGGAACTACCCCTGCCTGGGGCTTCCCCGGGCCGAAAGGGTGGTGGGGCTATGCGTTTGTTCCTCTCTCTTTTCGGTTGTGCGTTCCCCTTGGTCCTCACTCGGAGTCCTTACGCTGGCTCTTCCCGTGACCTAGAGAGGCCTGTGCTCTCATACTACAGCCTTTACTTCCCTGAGACCACCTAGGAGGATGTGAGGGTTGCCTCACGTGGGCATGACTGCCTGTGGTCACTCCTGGCCGACAGTAAGGGAGGGATTCTGTGGCGTCCCCGCTTTTATGATTTGGGTGGTTCCCTCAGTCCTCATGGTCCTCTGCTCGACTCTTGGCATGACCTGGAATTCCTCCCTGTGCTCCCCTGAGGCTGGCCCCTGGGACCAAGTGCCTCATCTACCTGAGACGCTCTAAAAGGAAAGGCGTGGGGCGCATCATGCCAACATTCCTGGATTTGCCAAGGGGAGGTATCCAGTGGCAGGGCTCTGCTCTAGGTGGAGTCCCTTTATCCTCATTTAGAGTCACTAGATTTCCAGTCTCTACTGAGTGAGGCTGTTCCCCATAGACCAAGGCCCTCGCCTCCCCGAGACCACCCCCAGTGGAAAGAGGGGGCAGGTCAGCCAGAAAGCTTTGTCCTGGGCCTCCTGGGGCTGACCTCAGGGGCGGGACTCTGCATTCTCCTCTGTTCTGGAGTGAGTGGTCCTCTTGCTCCTCATTCAGGGTCCTCATCGTGATGCCTGACCAGACCCAGGACTCCAGCCTCCACTCCCCTGAAGCTGTGCTCCTCAGCACAAAGGCATTACCTTCTTGGGAATTCTGAATTGGAAGTCAGGATGAACCAGATCTGTCCAAAGCTGTTGGGGTCTTCTGAGGAGCAGGACTTTACAAGGCCCCACTCTTCTGGAGTCAGTGGCCCCTCAGTCCTAACTCAGGTTTCTTACCTTGACTTCAGGTAGCATATGGGACTCCACCCTCCCTACTGTCTGTCTGCCAGCCTCAGGCCAAGGCTTTCACCTTCCTGAGACACCAGAAGGGGAGATAAGAGACCTATTCCCTGGCTACCCCTGCCGGGGGCCTCTGTGTGGTCCCCTTTGTTATGGGGAGTCCACTCATCGGCACCCAGTGTCCTCACCCTGAAGCAAATTAAGGCCTGCTAGGATCTCCTACTTGGGCAGAATTGGAGATGCTGCCACAAGACCAAGGAACTCACCTCCCTGAGAACCTCTCCACCCTTGCCCCGGAGGAAAAGAAGGGGTACCTTCAGACAGGCAGCTCTGCGCATGGCCACACAAGGGAGAAAGCAGGGTAGACTTTGTGGGGCCCCCTTCTGTTCTAAGGTCCTCACCTTGAGTAACTATCAGAGGCTGGGACTCCTCCCTCCACTGACCTGAGGACACAGCTCTTAAACCAAGGCTTTTATGTCCCTGAGAAACTTGAAGAGTAAATGAGGAGATGCTGATCTTTTCGGGGTAGCTGACATTGCATATGTAGAAGACCCCATTGTCACCAAATATTTTTCTTTTTATTCATACCATTCACTTATGCAGCGTTATTGTTACTGTATTCCGAAACAGTGCTTTGGGAACAGGGCCCCTTTTATCCCATGAGATACATTTTGGAGTGGTGAGAAGAAAAATGAATTAAAAGACGTAAGGTCTGGCTTAGGCTGGGAAGAGTGGAAGAGTGTAGGCTCTAGACTATTCCAGACCAGGGGACTAGACCCAGCAAGGTCACTTAATCAGTCTTGTGAACTTGAGACACCTGCAAGTTATTCACCTGTGAAGGGAGTCTGCTAAATCCTATCCTGCGTGAATGTTGGAATGTTATGTACTACATGTAAAGCAGTGGCATACTCATTAAGCAATATTGGGTTTTTGATGAATGGCAGTTATGATATGATTATTATGAACCCCAAAGTACCACCCTCCCATCAGAGTTTATTTTTAATCCAGTAGGTAGCAGAGAATATGCAGTGCACTAGGGCAAAAGAAACAAATACTCACAAATGAGCTAAATCAAACTATCTTTTATTTCTACCAAAAGAAAGTTTAAACGAAATAAGGCAAACCACGAGTTAAATGGCTTTTACTCTCTGTTTTCTCCATTTTTTGTTCCTAAATATTTTCTGTGGTCGCCTTTCACATTTCCATGAAAATCTCTATTGCAGTGCCATGTTTTCTACTTCTGGATCATACAGAAAATATAGACGGTTCGTGAATTTCTTTTACATATACCAAAACTGTAACTTTAGAACTCTTTAAACAGCAATAAATATGCAAGGAATGTCATTCACGAATTCCTATTCTTAAGAAAACACACTATTAGAAGAAAAAAACATTTGAAAAAACCTAAATCAATCAATAATATATAGAAGTTACTAGTTTAAAACAGGAAGATAAGTAAGATCTATACTTTGTTCCCTCCACCCCTACTACTCTGCACTATTTAGGAGCCTGACTGCTCCCTGCCAAAACAAAGTAAGCAAAGTGTCCACGGCCTCCCCCCCTACATCTGGGGCAGCTGTGGATCTTGGCTATGAAAGGGCCTCTGCCCGCAGCAGCAGCTGCAGCCCTGGCCGCGACTCTCAATCTTGCTCTCTCTTCCTCATCTTTCAGAGCCGCCTCATAGAGACCTGGTAAGGCACTGGGGATGGTACCAATGATCTTGGCCACAAACTCCAGCACTTTCATCTTGCTGGTTTCATGGTGGGCTCTCGGGCCCCACAGGAACTCATAGCGCGGAGGATCGCTGCCGGGCACCTGGCAGTAGGCCAGGTACTTCTGCTGCAAGAAATCTTTGCGGATGAACCTCGTGGGCTCCCCAAAGATCAAGTGCCTCCTCCCAGCATAGAAACCCAACGCATTGAGGAATTCCCAGAACTCCTCCTCGGTGGCACGGTTGCCCTTCGTGAAGATCATGCCCAGGAGAACCATCAGGAGACCGGACTTGGGCAGCCCCGACTCATCACTCGGACTTCCCTCGCTGGGGAGGGCCATCTTGCTGATGAGGGCGTAGGAGTGATTGCTGGGGTCAACTTCCTTCAGCTCGAGGCCAAAGACCACCTCTATGATCGCAGAGGCTCTCCTGAGGATCTCAGGGAAGTGATTCCTGTACTTCCTGCTGAGAGTCTTCAGCAGTGCTGCCTGCAGGATGGGCTCCTTCGTCTTGTACTTCTCTAGCAGGAACCGCACGAATATTCTGGACTTCCTGGTCAGAGGATCTGTGCGACTGCTGCGAATGGAAGGTGCTGCCTGGGAGGTACCTGCACTTCTCTCATCTTGGCTCTGGGCACCTGCTTCAGATCCTGGGCATGAAACCTCTGCATCACGAGAGCTCGTGGCTGGGGCTCCCTGAGGCTCCTGGTGAGTGCCAGCAACAGGGGAGCTCGGGGGAGTACCCCAAGAAACAGAAGCGGGGGAGGGGGGCGACTCTTGTATCTCTTCCGCTGCCTCCTCAGTGGCCTGGGCACCCTTGAGACTCTGAGTCTCCCCCCGGGCCTGGTGGCGTTTCTCGCGGGCACGGCGCTTGCTCTTCTGGCCCCGAGGCATGATGACACAGGTCAGGGCCAGCAGGCGGGAACGTGGGCAGGAAGGCAGGCAACGAGGGCACCTGGGGGAGGGACAAGGAGATGCTGTGAGCACTTTCAGCGGGGAGATTCCTCCCTGGCTTTAACCAAGGCCGCCTCTGCAGGGTCCTTGAGGGCACTGCCCGAGGACCCACAGGGCTCCTGTTCTCGTGCTCAGCCTGTCCCCTGAGACCCCTGTGGAGGACGGTAGAGTAGGCCTTGGGGCACAGCCAGCCAGCCCTGCCTGGGCGGTACGGGGGTGACAGTGGGGGCTGGCAGGGGAGGTAGGTCCCCACGGTTCCCATTCAGAGTCCGGATGATGGTTGTTGGCAAGACTCCCCCACCCCCCCACCCCCTCCCCTCTGCTGCTCTGAAGTTGACACCACCATCTTCCACGACACCCAGGAGGAGGAAAGGAGGGAGCGTTCAGCCCACCACCGAAGGGTCCTGGGACCCTCCGTTCTGCTGCCTGGTGGCTGCCCCTTCAGAACAAAGCTCTAACCTCCCTCGGACCTGGCAGAGGAAATTACGGGCAGTCTCAGCCTGACAGTCCTTTCTTGGGAGTCTTAAGGGTTGACAGGAGGGGACGGGCCATATTCTCTCTTGTCCCTTCTCTTTGGGGTGGGTGACTCCCTCAGTCCTCACTCGGGGTCCTCCCTGGACGGCCGGTGCAGCCTGGAGCTCCTCTCTTGCCCCGAGGGCCATCTGCTCGCACCAGTGCCGGCACCTCCTTGAGTCTCATTCGGAGGCGGTGAGGGTGACCACGCGGCCGCACGTGGCAGAGTTTTACCAGGCCTGCAGCGTGCGGCAGACAGGTCGAGGCCCTGTGGCTGGCGGCCCCACTGGCCCTCACTCAAGGGCTTGGGCTGACTCTTGGGAGTGCTTAGGGACGCGCCTTCTGCTGGCCTGCACCTCCCCTCTCAGACAGCAGCCCTCCCTCCTCCGTGTGTGGCCAGAAGGAAGCGGCTGACAACAGGGGAGGGGTTCTGAGGTGCCCTTGCGACGGGGAGGACGGTCCTCGCCCTGACTCCTCCCGTGCCCTGGAAATCCTCCCTCTGCTGACCTGCGGCCAGCCCCTCAGGACAAGGCCCCCTCCTCCCTGGGCCTCCCGCGTCTGTCCGTCCGTCCACGTTCGCACTGAGGGAGCCCCTCAGTCTTTAGACCTGCCCGGAGGCTCCCAGGCCGACGTCAGGGGCGGGGTCCGCGTGGCCGCCATTCTGGGGTGTGGAGCCCCTCGGTCCCCACGAGGGTCCCGTCCTTCACTCCACAGGGCCTGGGGCGCTCCCTCTACTGAGCTGAGCCAGGGTCCACCAGCCTCAGAGCGAGGCCTTCCTTGCCCGAGACCCCGTGGGGGAAGCGGATGGACTTTGGGCCTAACAGCCGGGGCCGAGAGCAGGGGCGCGGTGGGCGGGGCCTGTGTGGCCGCCTCTTTTCGGAGGGAATGCGGATTGGGGGTGTCGGGGGCGTGTCCCCGCACTTCTTACTGGGGTCACCTCACACCTTGACACCTGACGAGATGTGGCACTCCTCCCGTGTCTCACCCTCGCTGGACGGCAGCTCTCAAAAATGGCGCGGGCCCCACAGCGCGGTTACGAGGAAGTCACATCCGGTCCTGCGTATCTGGGCTCCAGGAGGACAGCACGGGCGCGCTGGGGCCGGGGCGGGGCGCGCTGGAGGCGGGGCGGGGTGGGCTGCGGCCGGGGCGGGGCAGTGCGGGACGGCAGGTGGGGGGTGGTTCCGGGGGAGCTTCCCGCAGGCCTGGCACGAGGGCCTTCCATTGACTCTTGGCGGGTCCTGGGACATTTCCCTCTGCTGAGCTGAGTCAGCAGGCGTCACACCTTGGCTCTCATTTCTGTCGGCGCCCCCAGCCGGAAGTATCTGGGGCCCTGAGCCTCACAGCCATGCCTGGGTCCCCCGAGACTGACAGTGAGGGCTCTTTGGGGCCCCCTCTTCTGTGGTGGATGCTGCTCTCAGTCCTCTCTCAGTGTCTTCTCTTGACTCCCTGTAGGTGCTGGGCTACCTCCCGTCTGCTGACCTGGCGCCAAGGCCTCACATCAAAGACATCAACTCCCTGAGACTGCTGGTGTGAAGTGCAGGCACATCTCATCTGGACTCTTCTGCCTGGAGCCTCCCAGACATGGCTGCTGCAGGTAAGATGAGCTGAGGGGAAAGGAGGCGAGATTCTCTTCTGTGGTTTGGAGCCCGTCAGGTCTCACTCAAGGTCCTCACATTGACTGCTGGCGGGGCCTGCGATTCCTTCCTTCTCTGGTATGAATCCATCCCTGTCCCCAGCCATGCCCCACAGAATCCCAGAGGAGTTAGTGAAGGGGCGCCTTAGCCTGACAGTTCCCACTGTGGTCTCTCTTTGTTGACATCACGGGTATTGCCCAAAAGTTCAGAAATGAATTTCTGTCCTTTTGTACAACTACTGTGTTACTTGCTTTTCTCTTTTAGTCCGTGTGCGATAGTCTATTAAGATGATCACTTAAAAAGGCCAGTTGTCATGCACTAAGAAAGTTTCAGATGGTTATTTCACAGCCTGTGGACCATACTGCCACATCCAGCCCAATCTTTGGTGTCCCACGCTCGTGGCATGCGGGCTCTGAAATGCTGCCTCAGATTCCTTCAGTGAAGCAGTAGAGATTCATGGTCCCAGAGCACAGTGGAAGAATCAAGGGCTCAAGTTTAAAGGCTTTTCTCTAATCAATCCTGTCATCTGCCTCTCTTGCAGGCTACAGACCTGTCTCGAATTCAGGGTATCCCCCTACCTGCCCACACTCAGGTTCTAGTTCAGTGGAGACTTATTGTCCCTCAGGGATTATTTAGTTTTGTGTTTTTGCGTTTGTTAATGTTTTTTCTTTATTCCTTCTGTAATGTTTCCATGGTTGATTTTGGGTACAGGAAAGAGTAGCCCATGTTTGATTGTTATCACCTGCTATGGATGAGGTACTACATCTGTAAATAAATTAAGGAAAATCGATATTCTTACAATATCTGTGCCTCAGGAATACACATAACATACTATTCTGGTTGAGACTTCTTTTTCCTAAGTCAATCAGGAAATTCTTATTGTTGCCTCCATATAGATTATATACATTTTTGTATGGTTTCTTTTTAGGTATGTTTTTTATATTGTTGCTTTTGTTTATGGTGTATTTTCTTTTTTCTTTTTTTTGTGTTTTTTAAAACAACTTTATTGGAGTATAATTGCTTTACAATAGTGTGTTAGTTTCTGCTTTACAACAAAATGAATCAGTTATATATATACATATGTTCCCATATCTCTTCTCTCTTGCGTCTCCCTCCCTCCCACCCTCCCTATCCCACCGCTCTAGGTGGTCACAAAGCACCGAGCTGATCTCCCTGTGCTTTGCGGCTGCTTCCCACTAGCTATCTCTTTTACGTTTAGTACTGTATATATGTCCATGCCACTCTTACACTTTGTCCGAGCTTACCCTTCCCACTCCCCGTATCTTCAAGTCCGTTCTCTAGTAGGTCTGCGTCTTTATTCCTGTCTTACCCCTAGGTTATTCATGACATTTGTTTCTCTTAAATTCGATATATATGTGTTAGCATACGGTATTTGTCTTTCTCTTTCTGGCTTACTTCACTCTATATGACAGACTCTAGGTCTATCCACCTTACTACAAATAACTCAATTTCCTTTCGTTTTATGGCTGAGTAATATTCCGTTGTATATATGTGCCACGTCTTCTTTATCCATTCATCCGATGATGGGCACTTAGGTTGTTTCCATCTCTGGGCTACTGTAAATAGAGCTGCAATGAACCTTTTGGTACATGACTCTTTGAATTATGGTTTTCTCAGGGTATATGCCCAGTAGTAGGATTGCTGGGTCGTATGGTAGTTCTATTTTTAGATATTTAAGGAACGTCCATACTGTTCTCCATAGTGGCTGTATCAATTTACATTCCCACCAACAGCGCAAGAGGGTTCCCTTTTCCTCCACACCCTCTCCAGCATTTACTGTTTGTAGACTTTTTGATGATGGCCATTCTGACCAGTGTGAGATGATATTGCATTGTAGTTTTGATTTGCATTTCTCTAATGATTAATGATGTTGAGCGTTCTTTCATGTGTCTGTTGGCAATCTATATGTCTTCTTTGGAGCCATGTCTGTTTATGTCTTCTGCCCATGTTTGGATTGGGTTGTTTGGTTTTTTTCATTTTGAGCTGCATTAGTTGCTTGTATGTTTTGGAGATTAATCCTTTGTCAGTGCCTTCATTTGCAAATATTTTCTCCCATTCTGAGGGCTGTCTTTTGGTCTTGTTTATGGTTTCCTTTGCTGTGCAAAAGCTTTTAAGTTTCATTAGGTCCCATTTGTTTATTTTTGTTTTTATGTCCATTTCTCTAGGAGGTGGGTCAAAAAGGGTCTTGCTGTGATTTATGTCATAGAGTGTTCTGCCTATGTTTTCCTGTAAGTGTTTGATGGTGTGTGGCCTTACATTTAGGTGTTTAATCCATTTTGAGTTTATTTTTGTGTATGGTGTTAGGGAGTGTTCTGATTTCATTCTTTTACATGTAGCTGTCCAGTTTTCCCAGCACCACTTACTGAAGAGGCTGTCTTTTCTCCACTGTATATTCTTGCCTCCTTTATCAAAGATAAGGTGACTATATGTGCGTGGGTTTATCTCTGGACTTTCTATCCTGTTTCATTGATCAATATTTGTGTTTCTGTGCCAGTACCATACTATCTTGATCACTGTAGCTTTGTTGTATAGTCTAATGTCAGGGAGCCTGATTCCTCCAGCTCCGTTTTTCTTTCTCAAGATTACTTTGGCTCTTCAGGGTCTTTTGTGTTTCCATACAAATTGTGAAATTTTTTGTTCTAGTTCTGTGAAAAATGCCAGTGGTAGTTTGATAGGGATTGTATTGCATCTGTAGATTGCTTTGGGGAGTAGAGTCATTTTCACAATGTTGATTCTTCCGGTCCTA
This sequence comes from Pseudorca crassidens, assembly GCF_039906515.1. Taxonomy (NCBI): domain Eukaryota; kingdom Metazoa; phylum Chordata; class Mammalia; order Artiodactyla; family Delphinidae; genus Pseudorca; species Pseudorca crassidens. The sequence continues at coordinate 114,268,364 of NC_090317.1, forward strand.
GAACATGGTATATCTCTCCATCTATTTGTATCATCTTTAATTTCTTTCATCAGTGTCTTATAATTTTCTACCTACAGGTCTTTTGTCTCCTTAGGTAGGTTTATTTCTAGATATTTCATTCTTTTTGTTGCAGTGGTGAATGGGAGTGTTTTCTTAACTTCACTTTCAGATTTTTCATCATTAGAGTATAGGAATGCAAGAGATTTCTGTGCATTAATTTTGTATCCTGCTGCTTTACCAAATTCATTGATTAGCTCTAGTAGTTCTCTGGTAGCATCTTTAAGATTCCCTATGTAGAGTATCATGTCATCTGCAAACAGTGACAGCTTTACTTCTTCTTTTCCAATTTGGATTCCTTTTATTTCTTTTTCTTCTCTGATTGCTGTGGCTAAAACTTCGAAAGCTATGTTGAATAGTAGTGGTGCGAGTGGGCAACGTTGTCTTGTTCCTGATCTTAGTGGAAATGGTTTCAGTTTTTCACCATTGAGGACGATGTTGGCTGTGGGTTTGCCATATATCGCCTTCATTTTGTTGAGGAAAGTTCCCTCTATGCCTACTTTATGGACTTTTTTTTTTTTTTTATCATAAATGGGTGTTGAATTTTGTCGAAAGCTTTCTCTGCATCTATTGAGATGATCATATGGTTTTTCTCCTTCCATTTGTTAATACGGTGTGTCACGTTGATTGATTTGCGTATATTGAAGAGTCCTTGCATTCCTGGGGTAAACCCCACTGTATCATGGTGTATGATCCTTTTAATGTGCTGCTGGACTCTGTTTGCTAGTATTTTTTTGAGGAGTTTTGCATCTGTGTTCATCGGTGATATTGGCCTGCAGTTTTCTTTCTTTGTGACATCTTTGTCTGGTTTTGGTATCAGAGTGATGGTGGCCTCGTAGAATGAGTTTGGGAGTGTTCCTCCCTCTGCTGTATTTTTGAAGAGTTTGAGAAGGATAGGTGTTAGCTCTTCTTGAAATGTTTGATAGAATTCGCCTGTGAAACCATCTGGCCCTTTGCTTTTGTTTCTTGGAAGATTTTTTTTTTTTTTTTTTTTTTTTTTTTTTTTTTCAATACGCGGGCCTCTCACTGTTGTGGCCTCTCCCATTGCGGAGCCCAGGCTCCGGACTTGCAGGTTCAGCAGCCATGGCTCCCGAGCCCAGCTGCTCCGCGGCATGTGGGACCTTCCCGGACCAGGGCATGAACCCACATCCACTGCATTGGCAGGAGGACTACCAACCACTGCGCCAGCAGGGAAGCCCCTGTTGGAAGATTTTTAATCACAGTTCCTGTTTCAGTGTTTGTGATAGGTCTGTGCATATTTTCTATTTCTTCCTGGTTCAGTCTCGCAAGGTTGTGCGTTTCTAAGAATTTGTCCATTTCTTCCAGGTTGTCCATTTTATTGGCATAGAGTTACTTGTAGTAATCTCTTACGATCCTTTGTATTTCTGCAGTGTCAGTTGTTACCCTTTTTCATTTCTAATTTTATTGGTTTGAGTCTTCTCACATTTTTTCTTGGTAAGTCTGGCTAATGGTTTATCAATTTTGTTTACCTTCTCAAAGAGCCTGCTTTTAATTTTATTGATATTTGCTATCATTTCTTTCATTTCTTTTTGATTTACTTCTGATCTGATCTTTATGATTTCTTTCCTTCTGCTAACTTTGGGCTTTTTTTTGTTTTCTTTCTCTAATTGCTTTAGGTGTAAGATTAGGTTGTTTATTTGAGATTTCTCTTGTTTCTTGAGGTAGGATTTTATTGCTGCAAACTTCCCTCTTAGAACTGCTTTTGCTGCATCTCATAGGTTTTGGGTCGTCGTGTTCCATTGTCATTTGTGTCTAGGTAATTTTTATTTCCTCTTTGCTTTCTCCAGTGAGCTCTTGGTTATTAAGTATTGTGTTGTTTAGCCTCCATGTGTTTGTATTCCTTACGTAGTTTTTTCCTGTAATTGATGCCTAATCTCATAGCGTTGTGGTCGGGAAAGATACTTGACACGATTTCAATTTTCCTAAATTTACCAAGGCTTGATTTGTACCCAAGATATGATCTATCCTGGAGAATGTTCCATGAGCACTTGAGAAGAATGTGTATTCTGTTGCTTTTGGATGGAATGTCCTATAAATATCAATTAAGTCCATCGTGTTTAATGTATCATTTAAAGCTTGTGTTTCCTTATTTATTTTCATTTTGGATGATCTGTCCATTGGTGAAAGTGAGGTGTTAAAGTCTCCTGCTATGATTGTGTTACTGTCGATTTCCCCTTTTATGGCTGTTAGTATTTGCCTTATGTATTGAGGTGCTCCTATGTTGGATGCATAAATATTTACAATTGTTATATGTTCTTCTTGGATCGATCCCTTGATCATTATGTAGTGTCCTTCTTTATCTCTTGTAATAGTCTTTGTTTTAAAGTCTATTTTGTCTTGTATGTGAATTGCTACTCCAGCTTTCTTTTGATTTCCATTTGCATGAAATATCTTTTTCCGTCCCCTCACTTTCAGTCTGTATGTGTCCCTAGGGCTGAAGTGGGTCTCTTGTAGACAGCATATATACGGGTCTTTTTTTTTGTATCCATTCAGCCAGTCTGTGTCTTTTGGTTCAAGCATTTAATCCATTTACATTTAAGGTAATTATCGATATGTACGTTCCTATTACCATTTTCTTAATTGTTTTGAGTTTATTATTGTAGGTCGTTTTCGTCTCTTGTGTGTCCTGCCTAGAGGAGTTCCTGTAGCATTTGTTGTAAAGCTAGTTTGGTGGTGCTGAATTCTCTTAGCTTTTGCTTGTCTGTCAAGCTATTAATTTCTCCGTCAAATCTGAATAAGATCCTTGGTGGGTAGAGTAATCTTGGTTGTAGGTTTTTCTCCTTCATCACTTTAAATATGTCCTGCCACTCCCTCGTGGCTTGCAGAGTTTCTGCTGAAAGATCAGCTCTTAACCTTATAGGGATTCCCTTATGTGTTACTTGTTGTTTTTTCCTTGCTGCTTTTAATATTTGTTCTTTGTATTTAATTTTTGATAGTTTAATTAATATGTGTCTTGGCATGTTTCTCCTTGGATTTATCCTGTATGGGACTCTCTGTGCTTCCTGGACTTGATTAACTATTTGCTTTCCCATATTAGGGAAGTTTTCAACTGTAATCTCTTCCAATATTTACTCAGTCCCTTTCTTTTTCTCTTCTTCTGGGACCCCTATAATTCGAATGTTGGTGTGTTTAGTGTTGTCTCAGAAGTCTCTGAGGCTGTCCTCAATTCTTTTCATTCTTTTTTCTTTATTCTGCTCTGCAGTAGTTATTTCCACTATTTTATCTTCCAGGTCATTTATCCGTTCTTCTGCCTCAGTTATTCTGCTATTGATCCCTTCTAGAGAATTTTTAATTTCCTTTATTGTGTTGTTCATCATTGTTTGTTTGCTCTTTAGGTCCACTAGGTCCTTGTTAAACATTTCTTGTATTTTCTCCATTCCATTTCCAAGATTTTGGATCATCTTTACTATCATTATTCTGAATTCTGTTTCAGGTAGACTGCCTATTTCCTCTTCACTTGTTAGGTCTGGTGGGTTTTTGCCTTGCTCCTTCATCTGCTGTGTGTTTCTCTGTCTTCTCATTTTGCTTATCTTACTGTGTTTGGGGTCTCCTCTTCGCAGCCTGCAGGTTCGTAGTTCCCGTTGTTTTTGGTGTCTGTCCCCAGTGGCTAAGGTTGGTTCAGTGGGTGGTGTAGGCTTCCTGGTGGAGGGGACTAGTGCCTGTGTTCTGGTGGATGAGGCTGGATCTTGTCTTTCTGGTGGGCAGGTCCACGTCTGGTGGTGTGTTTTGGGGTGTCTGTGGCCTTATTATGATTTTCGGCAGCCTCTGTGCTAATGGGCGGGGTTGTGTTCCTGTCTTGCTAGTTGTTTGGCATGGGGTGTCCAGCACTGTAGCTTGCTGGCCGTCGAGTGGAGCCCGGTCTTGGCATTGAGATGGAGATTTCTGGGAGATTTTCGCCGTTTGATATTACGTGGAGCTGGGAGGTCTCTTGTGGACCAGTGTCCTGAACTTGGCTCTCCCTCCTCAGAGGCACAGCCCTGACGCCTGGCTGGAGCACCAAGAGCCTGTCCTCCACACGGCTCAGAATAAAAGGGAGAAAAGAAAGAAAGAGAGAAAGAAGAAGATAAAATAAAATAAAGTAATATAAAATAAACTTATTAAAATAAAAACTAATTATGAAGAAAAGAATATTTTTTAAGTAATAAAAAAAACAGAACCCTACGACTCATGGTAAAAGCAAAACTATATAGACAGAATCACACAGAGAAGCATACACACACACACTCACAAAAAAGAGAAAAAGGGAAAAAAATATATATATATCGTTGCTTCCAAAGTCCCCCTCCTCAATTTGGGATGATTTGTTGTCTATTCAGGTATTCCAGATACGCAGGGTACATCACGTTGATTGTGGAGATTTAATCCGCTGCTCCTGAGGCTGTTGGGAAAAATTTCCCTTTCTCGTCTTTGTTAGCACAGCGCCTGGGGTTCAGCTTTGGACTTGGCCCCGTCTCTGCGTGTAGGTCGCAGGAGGGCGTCTGTTCTTCGCTCAGACAGGACGGGGTTAAAGGAGCCGGTGATTCGGGGGCTCTGGCTCACTCAGGCCGGGCAGAGGGAGGGGCACGGGGTGCGGGGCGAGCCTGCGGCGGCAGAGGCCGGCGTGACGTTGCACCAGTCTGAGGCGTGCCGTGCGTTCTCCCGGGGGAGTTGTCCCTGGATCCCGGGACCCTGGCAGTGGCGGGCTGCACAGTCTCCCCGGAAGGGGGGTGTGGATAGGACCTGTGCTCGCACACAGGCTTCTTGGTGGCGGCAGCAGCAGCCTTAGCGTCTCATGCCCGTCTCTGGGGTCCGAGCTTTTAGCCGCGGCTCGCGCCCGTCTCTGGAGCTCCTTTAAGCAGCGCTCTTAATCCCCTCTCCTCGCGCACCAGGAAACAAAGAGGGAAGAAAAAGTCTCTTGCCTCTTCGGCAGGTCCAGACTTTTCCCCAGACTCCCTCCCGGCTAGCCGTGGTGCACTAACCCCTTGCAGGCTGTGTTCACTCCGCCAACCCCAGTCCTCTCCCTGGGATCCGACCTCCGAAGCCGGAGCCTCAGCTCGCAGCCCCGCCCGCCCCGGCGGGGGAGCAGACAAGCTTCTCGGGCTGGTGAGTGCCGGTCAGCACCGATCCTCTGTGCGGGAATCTCTCCGCTTTGCCCTCCGCACCCCTGTTGCTGTGCTCTCCGCGGCTCTGAAGCTTTCCCGCTTCGCCACCCGCAGTCTCTGCCCGTGAAGGGGCTTTTAGTGTGTGGAAAGCTTTCCTCCTTCACGGCTCCCTCCCACTGGTGCAGGTGCCGTCCCTATTTTTTGTCTCTGTTTATTCTTTTTTCTTTTGCTCTACCCAGGTACGTGGGGAGTTTCTTGCCTTTTGGGAGGTCTGAGGTCTTCTGCCAGCATTCAGTAAGTGTTCTGTAGGAGTTGTTCCACGTGTAGATGTATTTCTGAGGTATTTGTGGGGAGGAAGGTGATCTCTGTGTCTTAATCTTCCGCCATGTGGAAGCTCCTCCCTACCATATTTTTTGGGGTTTTTTTTTGTTTTTTTTTTCCGTACGTGGTCCTCTGACTGTTGTGGCCTCTCCCGTTGCGGAGCACAGACTCTGGACGCACAGCCTCAATGGCCATGGCTCACGGGCCCAGCCGCTCCGCGGCATGTGGTATCTTCCCGGAACGAGCACGAACCCATGTCCCCTGCGTCGGCAGGTGGACTCTCAACCACTGCGCCAACAGGGAAGCCCCTACCATATTGTTTTGATTGCTGTAGCTTTGTATAGTCAGAAGTCAGAAAGCATGATACCTCCATCTTTGTTCTTTTTTTCTAAACATTGCTTTGGCTATTTGGAGTCTTTTGTGGTTCCATATTAAATATTAGGGTAATTTGTTCTAGTTCCGTGAAAAAATGTTATGGGTATTTTGATAGGGATTGCATTAAGTCTGTAGATTGCCTTGGGTAGTATGGACATTTAAAAAATATTAATTCTTCCAATCTGTGATCATGGGACATCTTTCCATTTCTTTGTATCTTTTTCAGTTTGTTTTATCAGTGTTTTATAGTTTTCAGAGTATAGGTCTTTAACCCCTTTGGTTAAGTTTATTCCTAGTATTTTAATTCTTTTTGATGTGATATTGAACCAGATTGTTTTCTTGCTTTGTCTTTCGGGTAGTTCCTTATTAGTGTATAGAAAAGCAACAGATTTCTGTATATTAATCTTGTATCCTGCAGCTTTCCTGAATTTATTATAATAGTTTTTTGTTGGAAACTTTAGGCTTTTTTATATGTAGTATCATGTCATCTGCAAATAGTGACAGTTTTACTTCTTCCCTTTCAATTTGGATGCCTTTTATTTCTATTTCTTGTCTGATTGCTGTGGCTAGGAGTTCCAAATACTGTGTTAAATAGAAGTGGTGGGAGTGGGCATAAGTATGCCCAGTATGTCTTACACCAGATTTTAGAGAAAAAACTTTCAGGTTTTCACCATTGAGTATGATTTTAGCTGTGAGTTTATCATATATGCCCTTTATTATGTTGAGATATGTTCTCTCTATACCAACTTTGATGAGAGTTTTTTTCATGAATGGATGTGAATTTTGTCCAGTGCTTTTTCTTCATCTATTGTGATAATCATTTGATTTTTATTCTTCATTTTGTAAATGTGGGGTACCACATAGATTGATTTGCGGATATTGAAGCATCCTTGCATCCCTGAAATAAACGCCACTTGTTCATGGTGTGCCTTTGTATATATTGTTGAATTCAGTTTGCTAATATTTTGTTGCAGATTTTTGCATCTATAATCATCAAAGATATTGGCCTGTAACTTTCTTTTTTTTGTAGTGTCTTTGTCTGGTTTTGGCATCAGGGTAATGGTGGCCTCAGAGAGTGAATTTTTCAGCTCTCCTCTTCAATTTTTGGGAATGGTTTGAGAAGGATAGGTATTAGCTCTTCTTTTTATGTTTGCTAGAACTCCCCTGTTAAGCCATCCTGTCCTGAGCTTTGTTTGCTGGGAATTTTTTGATGACTAATTCATTTTCACTACTATTGATGAGTCTGTTCAGTTTGTCTGTCTCTTCCTGATTCAGTCTTGGAAGATTGTATGTTTCTAGAAATTTAGCCATTTCTTCTTTCTTTATGTTGTTCAGTTTGTTGGCATATTACTGTTGGTTTGTAGTATTCTCTTTTTAATTTTTGTATCTCTGTGGTGTTGGTTGTAATTTCTCCTTTTTCATTTGTTACTTTGTTTATTTGGATCCTCTCTTCTTCTTAGTGAGCCTGGCTAATGATTTATCAAATTTTTTATCCTTTCAAAGATCCAGCTCTTGGTTTCCTTGATCTTTTCTAATATTTTTATCTCTATTTTATTTATTTCTTCTCTGATATTTATTATTTCCTTCCTTCTGCTGACTTTAGGCTTTTTTCTTCTTTTTCTAATTCCTTTAGATTGTAGGTTAAATTGTTTATTTGAGATTTTTCTTGTTAAGGTATGCCTCTATTGCTGTAAACTTTTCTTATAGAACTGCTTTTGCTGCATGTCATAGATTTTGGAAAGCTGTGTTTCCATTTTCGCTTGTCTCAAGGTATTTTCTGATTTCCTCTTTGACTCATTGGTGTTTTAGTATCACGTTGTTTGCTCTCCATGTGTTTGTGTTTTTTTCATTTTTCTCACTGTAATTGATTCCTAGTTTCATATCCTTGTGTTTGGAAGAAATGATTGGTATAATCTCTGTCCTCTTAAATTTGTTAAGATTTGTATTGTGGCATTTGATCTATCCGAGAGAATGTTCCATGTGCACTTGAAAAGAATGTATATTCTGCTGTTTTTGGATGTAATGTCCTTTTGATATCTAAGTCCCACTGGTTTAATGAGTCATTTAAGGTTACTCTTTCCTTAATGATTTTCTGTCTGGATGATGTGTCTCTTGATGTAAGTGGGGTGTTATAGTCCCCTACTATTATTGTACTGTTGTCAATTTCTCCCTTTATGTCTCAATATTTGCTTTATATATTTAGGTGCTCCTGTATTAGGTGCATGTATGTTAACAAACGTTATATCCTCTTTTTGTATTGATCTCTTTATCATTATATAATACCGTTCTTTGTCTTATGTTATAGACTTTAAAGCAGAGTCTATTTTGTCTGATATGAGTATTGCTACCCCACCATTCTTGTTTCCATTTGCATAAAATATCATTTTGCATCTCCTTACTTTTTTTCTTTATACATTTATTTATTTTATTTTATTTTTGGCTACATTGGGTCTTCGTTGCTGCATGCGGGCTTTCTCTAGTCACAGCGAGTGGGGGCTACTCTTTGTGGTGGTGTACAGGCCTCTCATTGCAGTGGCTTCTCTTTGTTGCGGAGCATGGGCTCTAGGCACACGGGCTTCAGTAGTTGTGGCATGCAGGCTTCAGTAGTTGTGACTTGCGGGATCTAGAGTGTAGGCTCAGTAGTTGTGGTGCACGGGCTTAATTGCTTCAAGGCATGTGGGATCTTCCTGGACCAGGGCTTGAACCCGTGTCTCCTGCATTGGCAGACAGATTCTTAATCACTGCACCACCAGGGAAGCCCTCTGCTTACTTTCAGTCTGTGTGTATATTTAGCTCTGAAGTGAATCTCTTGTAAGTAACGTATAGATGGGTGTTGTTTTGTTATCCAGTCAGCTTCCCTATGTCTTTTTTTTTTTTTTTGCAGTACGCGGGCCTCTCACTGTTGTGGCCTCTCCCGTTGTGGAGCACAGGCTCCGGATGCGCAGGCTCAGCGGCCATGGCTCACGGGCCCAGCCACTCTGTGGCATGTGGGATCTTCCCGGACCGGGGCACGAACCTGTGTCCCCTGCATCGGCAGGCAGACCCTCAACCACTGCACCACCAGGGAAGCCCCCCTATGTCTTTTAATTGGAGCATTTACTCTATTGTCATTTAATGTGATTATTGATAGGTATGTACTTATTGCAGTTTCGTTACTTGTTTTCTGGTTGTTTTTGTAGTTTTTCTCTGTTCTTTTAGTTTCTCCCCTTGTGGTTTGTTGATTCTCTTTAGTGGTATGTTTGTGTTCCTTTTTCTCTAGTTTTCGTGCATTGGTTTTTGGTTTTTGATTTTTGATTTGTGGTTACCATGGGTTTATATATGTTGACCTATCTAGTTGTTTTAAAGTGGTAGTTACTTAAGTTGAAACACATTCTAAAAGATCTACATTTTTACCCCTCTCCCAGCTTTTGTGTTTTTGATACCATATTTTACATCTTCGTGTTTATCCCTTAACTGTTTGTTGTAGTTATAGTTCATTTTACATTTTTTTGTCTTTTAATCTTCTTGCTACCTTATTTACGTGGTTGATCCACAGCCTTTACTATATATTTGCCTTTACTACGGGGAGTTTTCCTTTCATATAGATTCTGACATCTCATTATAGCTTTTTCTTTTCCACTTAGAGAAGACCCTTTAACATTTCTTTTAGGGTTGGTTTAGTATTGATGAACTCTTTTAGTTTTGCTTGTCTGAGAAGTTGTTTATCTCTCCTCCAATTCTAAATTATAACCTTGCTGAGTAGAATATTCCTAGGTTGCAGGCTTTTCCCCTCAAGCACTTTAAATATATCACACCACTCCCTTCTGGACTGCAAAGTTTCTGCAGAAAAATCAGCTGATAGCCTTATGGGGGTTCCACTGTATGTGACTTTTTGTTTTTCTTTTGCTGCCTTTAAAAATCTGTGTTTAACATTTTCCATTTTAATTATGATATGTCTTGGTGTGGGTTTCTTTGGGTTCATCTTGTTTGGAACTCTCTATGTGTCCTGTACCTGGATATCTCTTTTCTTCTTTAGGCTTAGGAAGTTTTCAGCCATAATTTCGTCAAATATATTTTCGACCCTTTTATCTTTTTTCTTTCTTGGACTACTACAATGCAAATATTGCTATGCTTGATGATGTCCCAGAGGTCCCTTAAACTGATCTCATGTTTAAAAATTTGTTTCTTATTATGTGATGGTGTGATTTTCATTATTCTATCTTCAGATCACGTAACGCATTCTTCCATATCACCTAGTCTGCTATTAATTCCTTCTAGTGTGTTCTTCACTTCAGTTATTGTGTTTTTCTGCTGTAGACTGGTTCTTTTTTATATTTTCTAGTTAACTTGTTAAAATTCTCATTGTGTTCATCTATTCTTTTCCTTAGTTCTATTAGCATTCTTGTTACTAATGCTTTGACCTCTCTATATGGTAAATTACTTATCTCTGTTTCATTAGTTATTTTTTTCAGGTTTTTTTTATTATTCTTTGGTCTGAAAGAACTTCCTCTATCTTCTCATTTTGCTTAACTTTATCTCTTCATGAAATTAGGTGAAACAGTTACCTATCCTGGTCTTAAAAGGGTGTCCTTTTCTAGGTGCATCCTTATACAGTCTGCGTGTGCCCAGTGGCTTTGGTGGGAGAGCTGGATCTGATGTGAACATGAGTCTCATATTCCCTCAGGGTGTACTGGCAGCTATCATCTTGGTGAGAGGTGGGGCTGGAGGTGCAGGGGCTAAAGCCAGAGCCAAGTGTGAGCCTGGGCTTCTCTTCTGCTTAGTGACCAACAGTGCCCTGCTGAGGGCTAGGTTGGGTCCCAAGTTGCTGGAGAAGCCCTGAGGGTTAGGTCCAAGCTGTTTCCATTCCACGTGTGTGTTCTGCCCGCTCCCAGCATGGGCATATTTGCCCTGGAGGGGAGCAGCATGGGAGCAAGTGCGGCTTGGAGCAGGCACCCATTGTGGGCTGGGGCACGTGCTGTGTTGGTCCCAGCACCAGTCAGAGCTCTAAACAGCTCCCATTCCTCCGTCTCTGGTACCAACCACAATGCCTGCTCTCTCCCCATTCAGGTGCTGTGCTGGATCAAAGCAGGCTCCGTCCTGCACAACTGCGTACTCTCCTCAGCAATATCAGACTTCGTCCTAGTAGAAAGTTTCATCAGAGCAAGAGGGGTTGGAGTGGGTGTTCAGCGTGGCCCAGGGGTGAGTGCTGTGCCAGCTGGGGGAAATCAGCCAGAGTCCCAGGCAGTTTCAATCTTCTTCCTCTGCCTTGTTTTGAGACCAAACAAGCCTGTGCTTGCTCTTTGTGAGTGGTGTCTAGGTTTCTCACAGCCCCACTGCTAGCCCCACTGGTCTTCAAATCAGCCAAGGGCACTCCTCTTCCCAGTGTCAGGCCTCAGAGCTGGCATTCCCAGTATGTGGTTCAACTGCTCACTCCCCAGGGAGGATCCCCAAGCCATGGTTTCCCCCTCTTCTTCTGCATCCTCTCTCAAGGGCACAGGTCCCAACTTGATCGCTTCTCCTCCCTTCCTACCTGGCTCCGTGTGGATCTTACTTTACAGCCTTGGTTGTGTAAGAGTCTTTTGCCAGTTTCCAGTTTGTTTTCAGTGAGAATTCTTCCACATGTAGATGTATTATTGATGTGTTTGTGGGGGGAGGTGAGCTTAGCAATTTCCTACTCCATTTTGAGCTCCTCTCAGAATACTTAGTTTTGATATAATATTTACAAGTATTTTACGTTACAGAGTATGCTTTTGGGGTTTTGTTTAAATTCTTGCCCCTGCCAGGTTATCAGGCTATTTTTCTACATTATCTTTTATTACTTTATAGTTTACTTTTCAAATTTAGGTCTTTAATCCTCTTAGAGTCCAACTTTTATAAGATATTATATAGGAATTCAGTTTTTTTCAAAAATATTTTTCCAATGCTGTATACTAACTGGTTCATCCTTTGTTCTTTGATTTGTGTATGGTGCCATCTTTATTGTATATTAGGGACTTGGGGCTCTTATGACTCTCATTTGTTCCACTGCTCTGTTTGTACATTCTTGCACCAAGACCATTTTGTGATTTTTATCCTGACTTTTAGTTTGTCTTAATACCTGGTAAAGCAATTCCTTAGTCTTCGGTCATCTTTTTCAAAGGTGACTTAGCTGTTTATAGACCTTTAGACTTCTTTGCGTATTTTAGAAGAGGTTTATCAAGTTCATCAAAATTAATCCAGCTGGAATTTTGATTAGAGTTGATTTCAGTATAGATCAATTTGGGGAAAATAGACATATTTATAATATTAAATCCTCCCTTCAGGAGCATGGAATGTTCTTCATTTACTCAGATTTTCTTTTATATTCTTTCATTGAATTAAAATTTTTTCTATAGCAGTCCTTTGTATTTTTGTGACGTTAATTCTTAGAAATTTTATAGAATTCGGTGATCTTGTTAATATTTTGTTTTCTAGTTCATTGTAGTTGACATAGAAAAACTCTACTGATATATTCATTCACCTTGCTGCACTCTCTTATTAGTTCTGAATTTGTCAGTGATTTTGTTAAATTTTTAATGAGGTTGATCATATCAATGGCAAATGATGTCAGTTTTAACTATTCCCTTTATGAGAAGATGGGCCAAATTAATTTGACATTTTAAAACTCCATGTATTTGAAATACATTTCAAGAAGAGTGTTCAGTGCTACAGAGCTTAGCGGTACTCAGACAAGAATTTTTCTGAACCAAAACTAAGACATGAAGAAGGAAATATTTCCTGTCTAATTTTCAGGAACATCAAATAAAGTTCACAGTTCTGAGGTTTCCTTCAATTATGGACCACGGAAATTTAACATATACTTTGGGACTTCCATAACATTTTATTTGATTTCAGTAGATGCTAATTGAACACTACTATGCATTAGAGGGCACAGAAAAAGAAAAATTCCCTGCTCTAAAACTATTTCTGCAGCAGAGGGGAGAGTTGGAGAAACAATTAAACACCTAACACTGTGAAAACCCCTATAACGTGTTACCTGAGTAGGGAAGAGTGCCAAACTTCCTGGCTATTTGAGGAGGGTTTTGCGGGAATATTTATAAAATGTTCAGGTTTTAGTAATCCTCATTTTTAATCACATTTTCCTTTGGTTTGATCATAAAGGTGATAGGGAATCAGGTAATAAATCTTGTTAATTACTTTTTTGGTTAATTTTCTAGATGACATTTATTAATATTCTAAACAGCCCTTTCATGACTACAAACATACTATTGATTAATAATCTCTCATTAGAGATGGAGTAAACTTGACTAGAGTTCATCTGAAGTTTTGAAGATTCTGCCAAACAGTTCAGATAGTTTGCTGATACTTCCAGACTGGAGCAGATATACAAGTTAGAAACCAAAAATAGCCAACCAAATCATTGTGATTGAGTTAGGTGTGAGTGAAAGATATACTTAATTTGTGTTTTCTCTGCGTTATTATACCGAGTGTGCTGTGTTGGTAAGATGTTACTCTCAAGAATATGCAGACAGAGAAAGTGAACTAGATTGGTGGAATCTATCAGTTACATCTAACAATATAGGTTCCAAGTTGAAATCCTTTACAAATAGACAATAGTGTTGGAAAAGGCACTCTCCAAATGCAAACTACGGAAAAAATAAATAACTCTGAAGAATAGTTATCTCCAAAGTGCATACGAAAGGGTGCAGCAGACGATTCATTGATTCTAGTCAACCTTGTAAATTTTTTTAAATTAAAAACAATTTTTTTTTGTTTGTTTTTGGCTGCACTCTGCGGTTTGCAGGATCTTAGTTACCCGACCAGGGATCGAACTCATGCCCCCTGCAGTGGAAGCGTGGAGTCCTAAGCAGTGGACCACCAGGGAAATCCCCCTTGTAAATTTTTAAAATGAAAAAAGAAAGAAAACTTTACTCGTATTAAACCTAAGGATTGACTTTGAAGCCCTCACCTGTTCTGATTACTGGGGAAGTATGGGCATTCCACCACCTAGAGAGCTTGGCAGTGACCTCCTTATGCCTTCCTTTCCCCAGTGTACTGTTAGGTATTACGTTTATGTGCTTTAAATTTTAGGAATGATTTGGGTATTGCTTAAAACCCTGTATGTCACATATCAAAAACTCTCATCAACAAACTTCATATCAACTTGGAAGCATCTTTACCAATCTTTCAAATGCTTTCAGTGAATTTTTTGCATTTATTCAGTTGGTCAACAAATGTTTACTTACCTTCCAATATTTACCTTCCAATTAGTTGGCAGTAAGAACTCATTTACACTGAAGAAGATGTAAATATATAAGCCAAAAATTTAATGAAATTCTTTGCATAATTGAAGGATGAGATTTAAAAATAGTGATCATGGTTTAATAAGCACAGCCAATAATGCAGTGCTTACTTTTGGAGCTATAGATCTTTTTGAGAGGAATTTTCCACTATGACAGCCTTTAAAACCAAATATCTAAAACAACTGGCTTAAAATTCGATCACAGAATGTTAAACCAAGATTTTAAAAGATATTGCTCTCACTGAAGTATATTGATAGTGATAATTTTAGTGAACAAGTAAAAAAATAAAAGTATCAAAAAGTAAAATATACAATTTATCTTAAAATATTTATCACATTCATTATAATTTATAATATTGCCTAAATTTTATAATGTACAAAATGTGTTTATATGCTATTATACACATACAATTTACAAATAAATACATGTATATGTATTTGGAGTGCATGCTAATTTTTTACTGATCTTATAAGACTGCAAGCTCCAAGAAGAAAGGGATTTTCTTCTGTTTTGTTCATTGATGTATCTCAAAAGTCAAGACCGAGGTTTGGCAGATTACCGCCCACAGGCCAAATCCAGCCTGCCTACTGTTTTTATTTATTTTATACATAATATTTTATTGGAACACAGCCACACTTACTCATTCGTGTATTTTCTGTGGCTGCAAATGGGGGAGTTGAGTAGGTGTGAAAGGGACTGATGAACTGAAAACCTGGCCATTTACCATGTGGCCCATTGTAGAAGTTTGCTGATCCCTAGTCTAGATTCGCATCGTAGGTGGTCAGTAAACATCTGTCCAATGAATAAATAAATTTTATGCCTGGTCACAAAAGGTTGGAGAGTATAGTTTTAAGAGCTTAGATCCAGTGGCTTCTATAATTTAGGACTAGCTTCTGAGATTTTTATGCCTATTGGTTGTGTCTGAATTTGGTATAAATGTGAAGAGGCAGGGTCTAAATCTAATGCTTCTGCCCTTTTGCTGGTTACCTTATAGAAGAATAGTTCTGAATTTCCTGTATTTCTTAGGAGATAACAAAGACCTTGTGTTCTGCTTCCCTGAAGTATAACTTTTCCTTGAAGAAGTCGGGAATAGTGGGAAAGTGACTTACTCAAGCTTCTCTAGAGGAAAATGGTGATGGTCAAACTACTTAAAAATTGTGAAGTTAAGGCGCTGACCAATTTAAATAGAAGTCTCTAGTAAATGACCCTGTATCCTTACCACCCATACGACTTTATACTATGACTTTGACCACTCTATACAAGTATTGTGTGGCATCTTGGAGGAGCCAGGGTTGGGCAGCTTCAATAAGCATTGTAGAACCTTGGATTTGAGAAAATGAGAGCTTTCATTCAGTCCTGTCTTTCACTCAGTGGAAACATCCAGATCACATCTATAGAAAATGGCTCTACAGGGCTGATGTGAATTTCTCTCATGGTGGAGAACTCATTAATTCACAAGAAAACCCATTCTGTCATTGGCAGCTCGGGTTGTTAGGATTTTTCTCCCTCAGATTGAGCCAAAATTGGAATTATAATTTAACTTTATTTTTGTTATTTAAAATTCCAAACTAGTGGCATATGATAGATATTATTTTTCTTTCTTTTCCCCTTGAGGTAGTTGTAGCTATTTCTGTTCTGATTCTTTTTTTAGAGAGAGACTTTTAAAAAGAAATAGCATTGTTACTACCATTATATTCCAAATTGTAGTATAAAATACCAATTTGAATATACCAAATCGTAGATGTTCAAGTCAGTAGTCAGAAATTGGAGCCATTGTGATTAAAGCAAAATATGTAATCCCTTCCCTTCCATCTTTCTGTAGAATGAAAGTTTTCTTATGTGCTTTAGGTATCTGATCTTGATATTTTGCAGAATGTTTGATATTATAGCTGTAAGGTTGGGATATACAACATGAGTGGAATTTAGATTTGAAGACTTACATTATTACCCCATTTTAAAAAAATTATTTATTTATTTTGGGCTGCTTTGGGTCTTCATTGCTGCGCATGGGTTTTCTCTAGTTGCGGCAAGTGGGGGTTCCTCTTCATTGTGGTGCATGGGCTTCTCGTGGTGGCTTCTCTTGTTTGTTGCAGAGCACAGGCTCTAGGCACGCGAGCTTCAGTAGTTGTGGCCCACGGGCTCTAGAGGGCAGGATCAGTAGTTGTGGTGCACAGGCTTAGTTGCTCTGCGGTGTGTGGGGTCTTCCCAGACCAGGGATTGAACCCATGTCCCCTGCATTGGCAGGCAGATTCTTAGCCACTGCACCACCAGGGAAGTCCCACTTAGCCCCCCTTTTTTTTTGGCGGTACGTGGGCCTCTCACTGCCGTGGCCTCTCCCGTTGTGGAGCACAGGCTCTGGACGTGCAGGCTCAGTGGCCATGGATCACGGGCCCAGCCGCTCCACGGCATGTGGGATCTTCCCGGACCGGGGCACGAACCTGCGTCCCCTGCATCAGCAGGCGGACTCTCAACCACTGCACCACCAGGGAAGCCCTACCCCATTTTTTAATGTGCTGGAAAGGAAGGTGAAGATCGTTATCATACTTAATCTCTGCTGAACTTGAACAGAGAGGAGCCCAGGGATTGGACAATGTGTATCAGGATACCTTAACCACAAACCTACTGGCCAAAGAGCAAAGGGACTTGAGACCTACCCCCAGGGGGACAGTTGAATCAATTATTCCCTTTGTAAATTAGCTTTGGAAAACACCAAGTGGGAGCTATTTTTACTTTATCACATATATTACCTGTATTTTTGACTTACTTTTTAGCTGTTATTTTCTGAACATTGTTCAACAAGCCAAGTATTTAGACAATCAGAAAAAAATGGTATTTTCACTTAAGACAACAAGAACTTAGAGAACCTCCACAGCCTTACCAACTCTGAAACAAAATGGACAAAATACCTAAAGACATACAGATATAAAAGGATGCATCAGTGTTACAAAATAAAAACAACCCTTTCTATTACCCAGCTCTTACTTACAAGAACATAGCAATGAATAAATAGATGGGAAAATACTGAGTTGTTGTTTCAAAGCTACTTGTTAGGATGAAGAAGGTTTGTGGATGAGGTAAGGATGGAGGGAAACTATTTACACTAGAAACATGTTTTTTTCATTCAAAGTGCAGAGAAAACATGTTTTCATACACTTGAAAGACTATCAGCTATAACCAGTACCTTTGAGTTTTGCATGTTTGATTTTGGCATGCTCATGTTCCCCATTTTTGAATACTAAATCAGATTTACTTAGATACATAAATGACCAATGAACTTTTGAAGTTGTCAAACCCTCCTTGCCTCTAGGTGTACTAAGCTAAAACCTAACCAGACAGATGTGGCAATCCTATTTAAAGATTTTTCAGGGAATGCGGGCTACTATTTTATTTTCTCTCATAGCTCTCCACATCATTGGAAGTGCTTATTCAATTAGGCTTTTCTTGGGGAGACCTTCAAGAGGGCAGAGAAGTAAGACGTGGAGATCACCTTCCTCCCCACAAATACATCAGAAATACATCTACATGTGGAACAACTCCTACAGAACACCTACTGAACGCTGGCAGAAGACCTCAGACTTGCCAATAGGCAAGAAACTCCCCACGTACCTGGCTATGTGGCTGACAGGGTCCTCATGCTCTGGCCGAGTCTCGGTGAGGCCTGTGCCTCTCAGGTGGGAGAGCCGGGTGCAGGACATTGGTCCACCAGAGACCTCCTGGCTCCACGTAATATCAAATGGTGACAGCTCTCACAGAGATCTCCATCTCAACGCTAAGACCCAGGTCCACTCAACGAACAGCAAGCTACAGTGCTGAACACCCTATGCCAAACAACTAGGAAGACAGGAACACAACCCCTCACATTAGCAGAGAGGCTGCTTAAAATCATAATAAGGTCACAGACACTGCAAAACACACCACCAGATGCAGTTCTGCCCACCAGAAAGACAAGATCCAGACTCATTCACCAGAACACAGGCAACAGTCCCCTCCACCAGGAAGCTACACAACCCACTGAAGCAACCTTAGCTACTGGGGGAGGACACCAAAAACAAAGGGAACAATGAACCTGCAGCCTGCAAAAAGGAGACGCCAAACACAGTAAATTAAGCAAAATGAGAAGACAGAGAAACACACAGCAGATGAAGGAGCAAGGTAAAAACCCACCACACCAAACAAATGAAGAGGAAATAGGCAGTCTACCTGAAAAAGAATTCAGAGTAACGATAGTAAAGATGAACCAAAATCGTGGAAATAGAATGGAGAAAATACAAGAAACGTTTAACAAGGACTGAGAAGAACTAAAGAGCAAACAAACAATGATGAACAACACAATAAATGAAAAAAACGTTCTCTAGAAGGAATAAATAGCAGAATAAATGGGGCAGAAGAACGGATAAGTGACCTGGAAGGTAAATTAATGAAATAACTACTGCAGAGCAGAATAAAGAAAAAAGAATGAAAAGAATTGAGGACAACCTCAGAGACCTGTTGGACAACATGAAATGCACCAACATTGGAATTATAGAGGTCCCAGAAGAAGAAGAGAAAAAGAAAGGGATGGAGAAAATATTTGAAGTGATTATAGTTGAAAAATTCTCTAATATGGGAAAGGGAAATAGTCAATGAAGTCCACGAAGTGCAGAGAGTCCCATAAGGATAAATAAAGGAGAAACATACCAAGACAGATATTAATGAAACTAACAAAAATTAAATACAAAGAAGAAAATATTAAAAGCAGCAAGGAAAAAACAACAAATAACATACAAAGGAATCCCCAAAAGGTTAACAGCTGATCTTTCAGCAGAAACTCTGCAAGCCCGAAGGGAGTAGTAGGACATATTTAAAGTGATGAAAGGGAAAAGCCTACAACCAAGATTACTCTACCCAGCAAGGATCTCATTCAGATTCAGTGGAGAAATTAAAAGCTTTACAGACAAGCAAAAGCTAAGAGAGTTCACCAGCAAACCAGTTTTACAACAAATGCTAAAGGAACTTCTCTAGGCAGAAAACACAAGAGAAGGAAAAGACCTACAATAACAAACCCAAAACAATTAAGAAAATGGGAATAGGAACATACATATCGATAATTACATTAAAAGTAAATGGATTAAATGCTCCTACCAAAAGACATAGACTGGCTGAATGGATACAAAAAAAGACTTGTATATATGCTGTCTACAAGAGAGGCACTTCAGACCTAGGGACACATACAGACTGAAAGTGAGGGGATGGAAAACGATTTTCCATGCAAATGGAAATCAAAAGAACGCTGGAGTAGCAATTCACATATCAAACAAAATAGCCTTTAAAATAAAGAGTATTACAAGACACAAGGAAGGACACTACATAATGATCAAGGGATCAATCCAAGAGGAAGCTATAACAATTGTAAATATTTCTTCACCCAACATAGGAACACCTCAATACATAAGGCAAATGCTAACAGCCATAAAAGGGGAAATCAACAGTAACACAATCATAGTAGGGGACTTTAACAGCCCACTTTCACCAACAGATCATCCAAAATGAAAATAAATAAGGAAACACAAGCTTTAAATGATACATTATACAAGATGGACTTAATTGATATTTATAGGACATTCCATCCAAAAACAAGAGAATACACTTTCTTCTCAAGTGCTCATGGAACATTCTCCAAGATAGATCATATCCTGGGTCACAGATCAAGCCTTTTGAAATTTAAGAAAAGTGAAATCATATCAGTTATCTCTTCCAACCACAATACTATGAGACTAGATATCAATTACAGGAAAAAAACTGTAAAAAATAGAAACACATGGAGACTAAACAATATGCTACTACATAACCAAGAGATCACTGAAGAAATCAAAGAGGAAATCAGAAAATACCTAGAAACAAATGACAGTGGAGACACGACGACCCAAAACCTATGGGATTCAGCAAAAGCAGTTCTAAGAGGGAAGTTTATAGCAATACAATCCTACTTCAAGAAAGAAGAAACATCTCACATAAACAACCTAACGTTACACCTAAAACAGTTAGAGAAAGAAGAAGAAAAAAACCCCAAAGTTAGCAAAAGGACAGGAAACATAAAGATCAGATCAGAAATAAATGAAAAAGAAATGAAGGAAACAATAGCAAAGTTGAATGAAACTAAAAACTGGTTCTTTGAGAAGATAAACAAAATTGATAAACCATTAGCTAGATGCATCAAGAAAAAAAGGGAGAAGACTCAAATCAGTAGAATTATAAATGAAAAAGAAGAAGTAACAACTGACACGGCAGGAACACAAAGGATCATGAGAGATTACTACAAGCAAGTATATGCCAATAAATGGACAGCCTGGAAGAAACGGATAAATGCTCAGAAAAGCACAACCTTCTGAGACTGAACCAGGAAGAAGTAGAAAATGTAAACAGACCAATCACAAGCGCTGAAATTGAGACTGTGATTAAAAATCTTCCAACAAACAAAAGGCCAGGACCAGATGGTTTCACAGGCAAATTCTATCAAACATTTAGAGAAGAGCTAACAGCTGTCCTTCTCAAACTGTTCTAAAATATCGTAGAGGGAGGAAGACTTCCAAACTCGTTCTACGAGGCCACCATCACCCTGATACCAAAACCAGACAAAGATGACACAAAGAAAGAAAACTACAGGCCAATATCACTGATGAACATAGATGAACATAGATGCAGTATCACTGATGAACATACTAGTAAACAGAATCCAACAGCACACTAAAAGGATCATCCAACATGATCAAGTGGGGTTTATCACAGGAATGCAAGGATTCTTCAGTATACGCAAATCAATGAATGTGATATACCATATTAACAAATTGAAGGAGAAAAACCATATGATCATCTCAATAGATGCAGAAAAGGCTTTTGACAGAATTCAACAGCCATTTGTGATAAAAACTCTCCAGAAAGTAGGCATAGAGGGGGCTTTCCTCAACATAATAAAGGCCACATATAACAAACCCACAGCCAACATCATCTTCCTTGGTGAAAAACTGAAAGCATTTCCACTAAGATCAGGAACAAGACAAGGTTGCCCACTCTCACCACTGTTATTCAACATAGTTTTGGAAGTTCTAGCCACAGCAGTCAGGGAAGAAAAAGAAATAAAAGGAATGCAGATCGAAAAAGAAGAAGTAAGGCCGTCACTGTCTGCAGATGACATGATACTATACATAGAGAATCCTAAAGATGCTACCAGAAAACTACTAGAGCTAATCAATGAATTTGGTAAAGTAGCAGGATACAAAATTAATGCACAGAAATCTCTGCCATTCCTATAAACTAATGATGAAAAATCCTGATGAGAAATTAAGAAAATACTCCCATTTACCATTGCAACAAAAAGAATAAAATACCTATGAATAAACCTACCTAAGGAGACAAAAGTCCTGTATGCAGAAAATTATAAGACACTGATGAAAGAAATTAAAGATGATACAAACACATGGAGAGATATACCATGTTCCTGGATTGGAAGAATCAACATTGTGAAAATGAGTCTACTACCTAAAGCAATCTACAGATTCAATGCAATCCCTATTAAACTACCAATGGCATTTTTCACAGAAATAGAACAAAAACTCTCACAATTTGTATGGAAACACAAAAGACCCCAAATAGCCAAAGCAATCTTGAGAACGAAAAATGGAGCTGGAGGAATCAGGCTCCCTAACTTCAGACTATACTACAAAGCTACATTAATCAAGACAGTATGGTACTGGCACAAGAACAGAAATATAGATCAGTGGAACAGTATAGAAAGCCCAGAGATAAACGCACACACATATGGTCACCTTATTTTTGATAAAGAAGGAAAGAATATACAATCGAGAAAAGGCAGCCTTTCAAATAAGTGGTGCTGGGAAAACTGGACAGCTACATGTATAGGAATGAAATTAGAACACTGCCTAACACCATACACAAAAACAAACTCAAAATGGATTAAAGACCTAAATGTAAGGCCAGACACTATCAAACTCTTAGAGGAAAACATAGGCAGAACACTCTATGACGTAAATCACAGCAAGATCCTTTTTGACCCACCTCCTAGAGAAAGGAAATAAAAACAAAAATAAATAAATGGGACCTAATGAACCTTACAAGCTTTTGCACAGCCAAGGAAACCCTAAACAAGACGAAAAGGCAACCCTGACAATGGGAGAAATTATTTGTAAATGAAGCAACTGCAAAGGATTAATTTCCAAAATTTACAAGCAGCTCATGCAGCTCAATATCAAAACAACAAACAACCCAGTGCAAAAATGGGCAGAAGACCTAAAAAGACTTTTCTCCAAATAAGATATACAGTTTGCCAACAAACACATGAAAGGATGTTCAACATCACTAATCATTAGAGAAATGCAAATCAAAACTACAATGAGGTATCACCTCACACCAGTCAGAATGGCCATCATCAAAAAATCTACAAACAATAAATGCTGTACAGGGTGTGGAGAAAAGGGAACCCTCCTATGCTGTTGGTGGGAATGTAAACTGGTACAACCACTTTGGAGAACATTATGGACGTTCCTTAAAACTTAAAAACAGAACTCGCATATGACTTAGCAATCCCACTACTGGGCATACACCCTGAGAAAACCATAATTTGAAACGAGTCATATACCACAGTGTTCATTGCAGCTGTGTTTACAATAGCCAGGACACGGAAGCAACCTAAGTGTCCACTGACAGATGAATGGATAAAGAAGATGTGGCACATATATACAGTGGAGTGTTACTCAGCCATAAAAAGAAATGAAATTGAGTTATTTGTAGTGAGGTGGATAGACTTAGAGTCTGCCATACAGAGTGAAGTGAGTCAGAAAGAGTAAAAGTACTGTATGCTAATGCATATATATGGAATCTAAAGAAAAAAATGGTTCTGAAGAACCTAGGGGCAGGATAGGAATAAAGACGCAGACGTAGAGAATGGACTTGAGGACACGCGGAGGGGGAAACGTAAGCTGGGATGAAAGGACAGAGTGGCATTATCACATGTACACTACCAAATGTAAAATAGATAGCTAGATGGAAGGTGCCACATAGCACAGGGAGGTCAGCTCGGTGCTTTGTGACCACCTAGAGGGATGGGATAGGGAGGGTGGGAGGGAGACGCAAGAGGGAGGAGATATGGGAATATATGTATGTGTATAGCTGATTCACTTTGTTATACAGCAGAAAGTAACTCACCATTGTAAAGCTATTATACTCCAATAAAGATGTTTAAAAAATTGTAAAAAAATGTACTTTGGTGTAATTTACACCACCCACACAGTTTTCCTTGGAAAACACAAACACCGGAACCTCTCAAAATTCTCACCCATGTTCATTGCTTGTTCTTCGGATGCTTGGAAACTCATTTTGCATCCTATGAAGTAATCTTCCTGAAGTCTTGGACCTTTGAATGCCCTTGACTTTTATGACAAGAATGTACTATTTTTGAAATCCAACTTCTCACTTTTACTTCTGTTACTTAAAAAAATAAAAAACCCATATTTTCACAAGGTGTTTTTAAAAAGTCAGGCTCTCTGTTTTGTTTATTTTCTCATTTTACCTTGGAGCATATCATCTTCCAGTATTGTAGGGATTCCCTTTCCATGACCCAGATACATTTTGGGGAATCAGAGGCAGTGTCTGGTTTTTTTTTTTTTTTTTGCAGTACACGGGCCTCTCACTGTTGTGAGCTCTCCCATTGTGGAGCACAGGCTCCGGACGCGCAGGCTCAGCGGCCATGGCTCATGGGCCCAGCCGCTCCGCAGCATGTGGGATCCTCCCAGACCAGGGCACGAACCCGTGTCCCCTGCATCGGCAGGCGGACTGTCAACCACTGCGCCACCAGGGAAGCCCAGTGTCTCTTTTTTGCATGATTTTGTGGGTCACGATTTCAGGCAGCATTCAGCTGGAGTATTCTTCTGCTTACATGTTGATTGAGGTCACTCAGTGATATTTAGCTGGTAGCTAGTTTGGTCTGGAGGGTTCAAGACAACTTCACTCGTGCCTGGCAACTTGGTAGGGATGTTTGGAAACCTGTGCTCAGCTCGGTCACTTTCCCTTTCCATTCTCGGTGCATCTCCACATGGTCTCTCCATGACAGTAGTCAGATTTCTTCCATGGTGACTCAGGGCACCAAAAGGCAGAGGTGCAAACTCCCAGGCCTCTTAACAGCAGGGCCAAGAACTGGCACTCTGTTGCTTCCTCCATTTCTTTTATATGTTAAAACAGGCAGAGACCTGCCTAGATTCAAGGGTGGTGGCAATAGATCCCATGTCTCAGGGGGATAAATGTAAAACAATTTTCATCCACCTTTAATCTACCATAGTTGAAGATATGAAAACTCACTGTTAGAATCTTTGTTCTTGGGACTTCCCTGGTGGCACAGTGGTTAAGAATCCGCCTGCCAATACAGGGGACACAGGTTTGAGCCCTGGTCCGGGAAGATGCCACATGCCGTGGAGCAGCTAAGTCCGTGCACCACAACTACTGAGCCTGTGCTCTAGAGTCCATGAGCCACAACTGCTGAGCCCGCATGCTGCAACTGCTGAGCCCATGCTCTGCAACAAGAGAAGCCACCGCAATGAGAAACCTGCACACTGCAACAAAGAGTAGCCCTCGCTCACCGCAACTAGAGAAAGCCAGCGTGCAGCAACGAAGACCCAACGCAGCCTTAAATAAATGAATAAATTTATTTAAAAAATACATTGTGGATACTGCGATAAAAATTTAAAAGAAAAAGGAATCTTTGTTCATAAGCCTAAGTCTGTAGTGTAAGTCTTGAAAGATCACAGAAAGATTTCTATTACAGGAGTGTACCATATCTTGCCTTAGAAAACAGAAGTTGAAGCCAATGTATTAGGTCTTAAATCCTGGTTCTGTTACACTCTAGCTGTGGGACTTTCAGCAAGTTGCATAGTCTTCTCATGTCTGAATTTCTTCATTTTGGAGAACGGAATGATAGTTGAGAAGATTACCTCATACAGTTGAGAAGATTACATGAAGTAACACACATGAAGAATTTAGGAATCAAACCTGGAACATGATGAATGTTTTGGGAAGGAAGGGGTTCAGCAACTAGTCTGCAATTCATTGGTCTCTCTTTACTGGGGGAACATTCATGGGAAAGCAAGAAGGCAAATGACCGAGCCGCATCTCCATATGAGCATGCTAATAGGGACTTCCCTGGCCGTCCGGTGGTTAGGACTCTGTGTTTTCACTGCCTGGGTTCTATCCCTGGTCGGGGAACTAAGATCCCACAAGCCATGTGGCACTGAAACAAAAATGCTAATAAATGATGTGGTGAATAGACTAATGACATTTGTGAGGAAGAGAAGTCAAGTCTGCGGACTGCTTTTGGCAGGGTGTCTCTGGTTTAGGATTGCTTATGGTAAACACGTCTAGGGTCTGTGGATTTATGGGGCATGGCACTCTGGAAAATGTCACATAAGCTATGTAACCATCTGGCTGTAAATGGAGATGTTTCGTAACCTAAAATACTCCGTGCTGTATGAGGTGACTGCACACCCAACTTGGAGAACTTATCTTTGAAGACAGGTCAGAGAGTGCATCTCTCATGTGGGAAGGAAGGGGCAGGGAACTCTGTACTGGGTGTCCCTGCTTCACCTCTGCCTCCAAGTGCTTGTATCCTTGAAATGATTAGTAAAGTGTGTTACTAGGTAATATCTCTGATTCATATTTGGTCTGATTTGGTAATCTCATTCTTTGTATTAACTCATGCTCAATAAATGTTAAGTAAAACAGTTATTAAGATGAAATACAATTTTAATTTTTGTTTTTTTCCCCATGGAAAAATGAGGGAGGAAGAACAGTCTTAAATATTTTCCTGCCTTTTGTAACTTTATTTTAATTACGTTACTGGAGGTCCATAGGACTATATTTGAGGGCAGAGAGTATGTCATTCTTTTGTGAGTATCCATAGTGTCATGGAATGTATATTTGTTGTATTATGGCTGTACTCTAGTTTGGTCTTGAGCTGCTTAGCATATTTCAAAGAATTCAGAATGACCAGTTGTGGTATTAAGGGATTCATTTCTATGATTTTCTCAATCATGTTGTAGTCTATTAGTTTAGCAAAAATTCTAAATTAAGGCCTTTAATTTAGAATATGTGTAAATACAGTTCCTATGTTTTCTATGTTATTGATAATTCCAAATGGTTTCTAATCCAAATACATTGTTCTTTTTGGTTTTGGAAGTTGTACTCACATTTGGATATGGGTATGCCAAAATTCAAAACCCTCCACTTGCCAGACATACCGATTAAATGCAGCCCGGGAAAAAATCTCCAGCTGCTTTAGATAATGCAGTTTACAGAGTGCTTTTACATTCATTTATGAAACAGTCATGTGTGGGAGTCAGGAAATCCACCTAGGTTCCCTGTCCCATTTCTCCCGCTTCTTGCTGATGACCTTGAATTACTGATGCTAGGGTCCTCTGCAGAAAATGTATGGAATGTCTCTCCTTTGTCTTTGAGCTTACTTTATATCTGAAAGAAGTGGTAGTTATGTTAAGGAGGAAGCCTAAATTCTTTTCTTCTGCTAGAAGGGCATTATTGGACAAGTGATGGCAATTTAGCATGGGTGGAATTGACACAGCGACAGTGCTGCAGGGTAGCACTTTGTTGGAGGGTATGATGTCACCAACAAAGCAAAGATTGACTAGGGATAAATAAAGGGAAAAAATAATACTGTCACAAAGAACTTCAAAACAAAAAGTATCTTGGATATATTGCACTGCACAGACACAATAATGAAGAATAATAACTTAAAAAGTATTTTAGAGATTTACCTCTTTTGACCCACCCAATGATACCAAGAGATGGGCTGGACAAAAAGTGTTGTTGAGTTTTTATTCATGAGAAACCAAAGCTGAGAGAGAGTGATACACCCCAGCTCACGTGGTAGTGAGTGGCAGCACTGAGATTCTCAAATAAAAGTCACCAGATAAATATGCTGAACAATTGAGTGAATTCAACTGAACCAACTTTTACTGAATGTATCTACAAGGCAGCATTCTAGATGGTTTGGGGGATAAAAAAAAGATGATTCAGATGCTCTTTCTCAAGTAACCTCGTCAGAGGCAGAATGGGGAAGTATTTTGCAAGTGACTTGATTTATTCAGTTTTTAAATAATATAAATTAGAAACCCTAGGTATGTAATGATATCCCTTTGGATCGAAAAAAAATGGAATAATTTATACTCTATTCGCACAGATGCCAGCTCATCACAGTAGGAATGATGCTCTTCTGTCTGGAAATGAGTGGGACTCTGGCTTAGTTAGCTGGTGCCCTTAAATTCTAGTCCAGGATAATGAGTAGCTTCCCATTGAAATCTGGCATAAATATTTAGAGAAGAAATTGGACTAGCTGTTAGTAGATATTGTTATCACTGTGTGAAGATTGGGTGCTTGAACTAAGTTTGGCTTTGAAGTGCAAGTTTGTCCTTATTATGTGAATCAGGACTCAGAGTTCTCAGCTGTTTTCCCTAAGTACACACAAAGCTTGACTGCAAGGTCCAACAAGCTTTCATAGTCTCATCCAGCTGTCTTGGCAACATTAATTCCTGTAGAAACCAATAGAATGTGTTCTGGCTTTGCCTGGAATATTTAAAAAATAGAAAAAACTACACTTATGGATGTTAATTAAGATAATGGGACAGGGAGTTTGATGTGAAATAGCCTTGGAAGTAATGATGTGATATCTTATTTAACCCAAGTTTAGCTTTATAAAATAGGACCCGATTAAAGAATTTTAAACCTTTATTATATAATAAAGTCTGGTAGTATATTATCACTATAATAATAGTGAAAATAGGAGCTTGGGGGTTGCATTCCAGGGCAGGTGTGCTGGTTTCTCCTTGCCACCTTAGTTCTTTGCTTCCATCTGCAAAAGACGGCTGTCTCAATTTCAGTGTTTACAACCATATTGCAGACAGAGGCAGAAGGAAAGATAAGTGCCACCACTTCAATCAGGCCCCTCTAAAGGGTTCCTAGAAGCTCCGCCTACAGACTTCTGCTTCCATCTCATTGGCTATCACTGTTTATAGTAGGTTGAAGATTGTAGCAATATAGGAAGGGAGAAAGAGAGGGAGGTATGGAGAGATGGAGGGAAGGGAAAAGGAGGGAGTGAGGAAGACTACAGTTTATAATACAAGATTCGTTATGAGGGAGGAGGAGAATGAATGGGCAGTCTCCTCTACAGATAGACTTTTTTTAAAAATTGGGGTATAGTTGTTTCACAATGTTATGTTAGTTTCTACTGTACAGCGAAGTGGAGTTCCCTGTGCTATACAGCAGGTTCTTATTATCTGTTTTATACATATTAGTGTATACATGTCAATCCCAGTCTCCCAATTCATCCCACCACCACCCCCCGCCCCCCCCCCGCTCTCCCCGCTTGGTGTCCATACGTTTGTTCTCTACATCTGTGTCTCTATTTCTGCCTTGCAAATGGGTTCATCTGTACCGTTTAATACATGATAGCTTCTTTTAAACATTAGTGAGTAAAAAACTTACACATGGTAAGAGAAAATGATTTCTATAAAGTTTTTGTATTAACTCCATTGTGACTGAAGATATGTAGGTACTCACCATACATCTTGGGCTGGGAATGCTTAGTAACAATGATTTTTCTTTAAACTTCTTTTCTTCTTTTATTATCTCTTTTTATTATTATTGCACTTCAGGGATTTTTTTCTTGTCCTGTGACCAATGTCTCTCAGAAAAATGAATGCCTTAGTTTTGTATAGTTCTTGGTTGTTCACAAAATACATTCACATTTATTGTCTAATTTTCCTCTCAATAACCCTGCTATCCTGGAGCTAGCAGGACAAAAATTATCATCCCAATTTTACAGCTGAGGAAACTGAGTCTCAGAGTTTTAGTGGTCGCTCAAGGGCATCCAGGTAATAAGTAGCAGACCTGGTATTTGTAACAAATTGCTCCATCGTTAAGCCCACCCCTCTTTCCAAGACACCAAGTCATTTCATTTTGACAGGGTTTCCATGTGGCTTGTCCCAATTGCTTTCTTTGAGCCTCCTTAGTGGTAACTATTCATTGCTGAGCTTCCTTTACTTCCCAACAGTCCACATTGTTGTCTCTTAGACCATTTCATTTTTGTGATGTAACTGAAGACTGTGGTCAGCTAACCCTGATCATGAATTTTTGAGGTAGACTTGGAGGGTTGTTATTCCCTTAAGAACTTTGATTCCTCCAGCTATTTATGTATTTTGAGAGTTAATAGGGATAGGACCAAAGAAAGACAGGGCAGTGCTAAAAATTATACTTGTGCAAAATGCCCCAATTTAGGCTTGGCCAGGGCAATTGCTAGATGGACTTATGACCTGTGTCATTTCCCCTTGGCATGTTCCATGGAGATGACCATGTTTCAAAGGCTTTCACTGGGTTAGCAGATTATGATTCTTGGTGAGAAGAACAGAAAACTATTGGGTTGCTGTCTTACCAAAGGGTAGAAATAAAATCAGTCTTCTCAAGCCTACTTGGAACCATCTTCCAGCTCTCTGACTCTTGCTTGTGATTAGAATACTGGCTTTAAATGCCACTTCAGAAATCAGGGGAAAACACATGGATTGAACAGTGTTTTGCATCTGTGCTAATGCACCTCTCATTGTCATTCAGAAGTTGACTGTCAAAAGAGGACAGGGATTGAGAGATTATAAAACAGTACTACTAGTCATGGGAAACAAATATAAAAGATCGTCTTCGCCAAACTCACCTTCAGTATGTGTATGACATAACTTCGCATCCACTTCCTGGAAATTCCTGGAGCATACTTTTGTTTTCCTGGAATATGAGATGGTGTTTATGAAGGGCATCTTCCTCTTCATCATACTGCACATTGTGTTATCTTCCTTCCAGGCATGAAGTAGAATATGGCTATAAATATGGTTGTCTGTTTTAATGAAATAGTAATAGATCCATTGTCTCTGTGCTAGAGTTAAGCCAAGCATACCATTTGAGTCACATGGCTCTTTTCAACCTGTCTTCCGTGATAAGGTAGCTGGAGGATGGGAGACTGAAGTATTGAGTGTTTCTAACAGGGAATTGCCGTTTGAACAGCAGCAAGTTATGCTGGTATTTGATGGAATGAAAATAATGCTATTTGATGTTGCCTTTTCAGGCATATGGATGCACATAATGTAGTGGTCAGGCATTCTGTTAAGATCAGATACTCACATTTGAGTCCAAATTACCTTTATGAAGTTAAGCAACTTTCAGGAGTGCAGAAATGCATGATTCCAAAGGCTTCCCATTCACATCCTAGACTATGTAATTGCTGTACCCTAGATTTGCATAGTGCAGAACTTATACAACAGTATGTAGTGGCCTTGTATACTTATGTTATACAAGTCCTGTGAAATGCTCAATAACTTTGGGGGTTGAAGATCAGTGTGTTGCTGTAATTCCAATGATTAGCTATGCTTTCTCATAAGAAATGTTGCGACAAAAATTAGTGTCCAGGGACTTCCCTGGAAGTCCAGTGGTTAAGACTCCAAGCTTCCAATGCAGGGGGCGCGGGTTTGATCCCTGGTTGGGGAACTAAGATCCCACATGTCGCACAGCCAAAAAAAAATAGTGTCCAAAATTATGATTTTATTTCTTATTTTCCTTCAATTTCTATACACAAAATACTAAGAATAGAAAAAACAAACAAGAAAGAGATCTATACTAGTTTGCAATCTTCTAAGTTTTTCTAATGTTATTGCAGACAAGAATTAAAAATGCAAACCATTTAAGTATTAGCTGGATGGTCAGGTGAGGTGCACTGAAAAGTATTACTTAACACCACTTTCGCCACATTCACATGACTCTCTTTGAATCAATGAGTATTGAGGAAGTTATGCATGGGGGCAAAGGGAATTGTGTAAAACACAGCCAGCAACCAAATGCTTTATGGATTCTCTTCCGTGTGTTCATATATATTTTTCTTCAGTAATAGTTCAGTGATCTCATTCAAGATAAAAATGTATTCACTTTTATAACTCCCCAGTACCTAGCACAATGCCTTCTAAGAATAAACCACTCAATAAATTATTGTTTTAATTTTTACTTAAGTATTGCCACTTATCAGATTTATTCCACATTCCAGATTTCTCTGGGC
Source organism: Pseudorca crassidens (assembly GCF_039906515.1). Classification (NCBI taxonomy): domain Eukaryota; kingdom Metazoa; phylum Chordata; class Mammalia; order Artiodactyla; family Delphinidae; genus Pseudorca; species Pseudorca crassidens. The sequence goes on from NC_090317.1 coordinate 114,299,620, forward strand.
TATTGTCACATTGCCAAAAATTCATCAAACCGAATGGTATATTATCCCTCTCTCTCATATTATTTTTTTCTGGCACCTTAATATGTTACTGATATTGAGTGTTTTAGCAAAAAATTTGGAAATTTTATTTGCAAAAACATTATTTCAATTGTCCATCTATCACTTCAGTGAATAAGTTATACAAAATCTGAATCAAGGATTTTTATCCGTAATGTTCATTATACTATTAATTGATTTAGAAATGAGGGCTCCGTCGAATTTTTTTTCTTAGGGCACAAAAGACCCTTTTTTTGTTTAGATTGCATGCCTTAGAATTAGGAATTCATTTTATTTTTGTTTGTTCCATAAGTACAACCAGGAACAGAATGTGAATTGAACAAGAAGACACCTCTGCAGGTTTGGGATCCAAGGTGGGAGGGACAGGTTGAGTGGAAAAGTGCATTTGCTAGGTGACCTGCTGGTCATGGTTTTGGTAGTTTTCAAGAAGCCTGCAAGTTATCCCATAGGTTTCCTTTCCTCTTCTCCCAAGCTCTTTCCCATTGTTTTGCTGGAGTGAGATGATTGCTCATTGCTGTTTGCTTTACACTGTATGGATCCCTGCTGAGGTCACTATAGATGGAGAAGGGTGACCTCCATCGAAGCAAATCAGAGAAACTCCCATGAAGGAAACCAAGGTGTCATTTCCTGGGACCAAATGGTCAGTACTCCCTTTATTTAGTCTTCCCCAGCAGGCTGTTCTGCAGGTCACCTAGCACATGCACTTTTCCTCTTTAGATCCAGTCTAAATGTACTCACAGCTGACACCCTGAAAATGGCATGCCACACATAATTGCCTGTGTCAGTTGCCAGTCGATTTTGTGAGTGACCAGTCAGCTTCTTTGATTAGGGTGCAGAGTAAATGCGACCAAGGTTACTGGGTTACTGGTTGACTTCTCCTTTGTGGTTACATATTGGATCACCATCAGACCTGAGTTGTCAGACCCAAGGACAAGCGCCAATAGAAGATACCCTATGGTATTGCCGGAAAACACAGTATCTAAGGTGTCTGAAAAGCGGGCAGAACATTGTAATAGAGAATCCAGAAAGAGAGAGAAAGTCAAGCAGGGTACAGGTTTCCAGCCAATTTGCTGAATTTTATGCCAGGAGTAGCCGAAGTCAGTGGGGTAGGAGTTAGGAGGACAGTCTCTTGGATATTAGAAGGATCATCAAAACAGGGATGAAGGCAGATGTCCATATAATGGATATGAGATATTAATATGGGAACTGAGACAAGGTGAATCAAAGAGCTCTAGACTTGATTCCAATATTACAGCTGAACCTGTCGGCTGTAATACTTTTTGCACCTAAGTCTTGGGGGAACATCTTAGCCCTCATATGAGAATCAGTGGCCCTTAGCTGAAAATGGAAAAGGGATTTAACTGTTGGGAATCACGCTGGATCTGAGAGTCCCTGGCCATTGAAACTGCAAATCGGTGTCCTTAGCCATGGGGAAACACATGAGCATGTGTGTCGTGCAGAGATTCACAAATGTGATCATGCAATAAATCATCTGGAGGTCTTGTTGTAACACAGAATGCTGGGCCCCACCCCAGAGTTTCTGATTCAGTAGGACTAGTGCCAGAGAATTTGCATTTCTAACATGTTTCCAGGTGATGCTGATGTCCACGTTCTAGGAACCGTGCTTTGACAATCGCTGGTATTAGATTAATGCTATTTTATCATTGAAAGAACAACAGAGTAAGTTTTTCTGGCTTCCAGTTCATGAAGGCAAACCAGGCCTTTGTGGTTTTCTTTCCTCCATCCTGAGAAGGCAATAAAAAGATGGTTTTAAAAAAAACCCCAGATACAGAAGAGAATCTCAAATTTCCAGAAGAAACGTATGCCATTCCAAGAAAGAGGATTTATGGCTGTTGATGGATAAAACAAAATGGGGAACAGCAGGCTAGGAAATGTGGAAGAGATCTGCATCATTTTCTCAAATGATCCTAGGACAGCTCCAGGCTCAAAGTTAGCAGCAACAATGGAGAGTGGAAGTTGGAAGGGTAATTTAAAAAGGGGGAAGAGCATGCAGGAGGTGATTACATGAAACATTAATTGGCTCCCCATAATCCAATACACCCCCTTCAGAATGCTCAATAGGCAGAGAATAGGTCACCCAGCATTTCACTCTCAGACAAAAATGAAAACACACCAAACAAAAACATACGAACAGACCACAAAGACTTGAAAGGCTTTTATTTAAGGAAAATGAATAAATTGCTTGGGAAGAAGTTGGACTACTGTGGTAGATGCTGATACCTTCATTCTTGAATTCGTGAGCCTTCTAAAATGAAGTCTACCAGTTAATAAGCCCCAACTATGTACAAAGAGTTGTTTATCCAAGGAGAAGTTTAGCAAGATAAGATCTACATGTAGACCAGCACTTGATTTTAATTATGAAAGTATAACCAAAGACCACCAGGCACGTAACAAAAACAGCAACAGATGTGAGATAAAAAGACCATTTGACCCTAGAAGAAAGTGACAGTTTTGGAAACAGAATAACACAACAAAAAGTTGGTATCTTCAGAGTGATGAGAAGATACTGACTATAACACAAGAGCAGAAAAATAGGGAAAAGAAAGTTAAAGAGTGAGCTCTTGGGAATTAAGCATATGCTTGCTAAAATGTAATTTTAAATAGAAGTTTTAGAACATGAAGTCAAGGAGAACTCTGAGAATAGACAGAAAATTGGTAGAAAATAAGAGAAAAAATAACACAAAGAATCCATCTGGGAGGGCTAACATTTGGCTAATAGGAGTTCTAGAAAGATAATGGAAAACAAAAGGGAAGAAATCATTGAAGACAGAAGTACATTTTCTAAAGTTGAGAAAAGAAATGTTACTCATACTGAAGGAATCCAATGAATTATGGAGTAAAGGAATAGAAAAAGACAAAGATAGACACCTTATAAAATGTTAGGACACAGCTGATAAAAGATCATAAAAGCTCTGAGGGCAGGGACGGGAGTTTACCTGCCAAACTTTGTAGAATCAGAGTTACATCAGATTTCTCTTTAGCAATCTAGAAGATAAGAGACAATGGAGAGAGGAATCAAAGAGAAAACCATTTTAAACTTAGAATGGTATACCCTACCAAGATGACTAAAATTAATACTACCCAAAATGGGAAGGAGGGTAGAGTGAAATAAATTTTATATAGATTTGGGAAGATAATTACCAGGAAAAGTAAAAATTAAACCTATTACAAATAGTTGGCTTCTGGAAAGTTGGACTGATGTATGTGTGTTGCAGAGGGTTGGAGGGATTGTTGTTTTTCATAATAAATCCTTCAGATTAGTTTTTACCAAGTACACGTACTATTTTTCCAAAATCAAAAAGGAATAAACAAAATCCAAAATTCCTTTGCCACTGAAAAGGGACTGCAGCTTTAAGATAACATGCATGGTGAACACACAATTTTTGTTAGGAATTCTTCCATTAAGGACACATTGGCTGAAATAGCTGCCTGTTCTAGAAAAATATCTTAAGAATTACAGTACAGAACCAGCTGTTTATCAGCAACAACAGCCTTTTCCCCAGTTCTTTTAAGCTCATCTGCTTAGCAATATAGGAAACCCAGAATCAGATTAAAGTGAGGTACTTTTCTTTTCTTCCTAAAATAAGTGGGCTCAAGGCTTAGATTAATTTTGAGAACTCACAAAGTATACAAATACAGATGAAAAACATTCTAATAGTACCAGTACTTAAAAGGAAACGAGCAGTCAATAAATTAGCTTTTTTATATGCCAAAATAAGGGAATGCTTCACCATAGGATCATATTGTATGCACCCTGAAATATGGAGTATATTGATCAGTAACTAGCATGACTTCAGGACAAGTAAGCACTCACAAACCTAATTTCTTTCTGTGACAGAGAGATGGCTTGGTAAATTAGAGAGACGAAAAGAGTAATTTCAGTTGACTGAAGGAAAGCTCATAGAAATGGAGGTGACATTGGGTATGCTAGATGACGACTATGAACTGGTACCCATTTTCCTGAAGAATGTACTTCAGATAGGGACTTATTAATGCACTCCTATTCCCTAGAAGGATTGTTAAGTGGTATCCTTTAATTGTAGGTTTGGGGGTATAAGTTATTTGATATCTTCATCTGTGACTTCTGATGGAGTAGACAATGTTTCTTAAAAGGGCAATGGAAAATAAGTTGGATGGGAAGGTGAGAGTGAGCAGAAACCTCCGACAAAGTCTGTAGGTAACTCTATACATTGGCCAGTTGTGTCCCAACTAGTTCTGACTAGTTTGACCCCATTGGACTTTTTTTTTTCTTTTTTTTGCGGTACACGGGCGTCTCACTGTTGTGGCTTCTCCCGCTGCGGAGCACAGGCTCTGGACGCGCAGGCTCAGCGGCCATGGCTCACAGGCCCAGCCGCTCCGCGGCATGTGGGACCCTCCCGGACCGGGGCACGAACCCATATCCCCTGCATCGGCAGACGGACTCTCAACCACTGCGCCACCAGGGAAGCCCTGACTCCATTGGATTTTTTACGTATTAAATGGTTGACTGTAATAATGGGTGAGTTGGTGCTTATAGACACAAATATCAGAATTTAAAGTGAAGCTGGTACGATGGAGAAGAAGTTGGAGGAAAGGACGACTAGGAAAGGAATGAAATAGGCCCAGAGAGAAAGAGAGAGACAGAGCAGGGAACTTCCCTCTAGATGTAAGGAAATCCAGAAATAATATCTGGGCCGTAACAGCTAACAAACTGACCACAATAGTGGGAGATCCTTCGATTAAAGTGTGCTTAGTTGAGTGCTGTGCAATTCATTACTTACACAGCATACAGGAGAGGGAGAGCATTGAGAGGGTTCATATTAAGACTAATAAAGTTAAAACCCATGAGGAGAGGATGAAGAAAGTGAAATTCTTCAGAATAAAGGAGACAGCACTTGGGGAGGATTTATTAATGGTTATTAGGAATATAACAGAATCTCCCACAGAACAGAGGCCTTCTTTTCTACTGAGGGAAAAACAGCAGGAAATACTCAGTTAAGATCTAGGAAGAAGCTTTGTTGTTATTGCTAACAGAATGGACAGCAGTTGAGCTTCTTCTGATGTTTAAACAATATGGCAGATATCATTCTCAACAATAACCCAATTAACTCAGGATTGTCTGAGAAAAAGTAATTTTCACTTTGTGACTGTTGTATTCATCAGAGAATGAAAAAATATAGACAGATTGATTATAAGGAAGGAATTGGATTACACGATTATGGAAGCTGACAAATCCCAAGATGTGCAGTTGGCAAGAGTTGATGTTGTTCAGTCCAAATGCTGGCAGACTTGAGATCTGGGAAGAGATGTTTCAGTTTAAGTCCAAAGGCGGGAGAGAATCGGTGTTCTGTCTCTGAGCAGTCAGGCAGGAGGAGTTTCCTCTTACTCAGTTTTTTGTTCTACTCAGATCTTCAGTTGATTGGATGAGGCCCACCTGCAATTAATGATATTTCCTGGTTACTCAGATACAAAATTAAGACAGGGCGAGTGTTGGGAATGGCAATTGGTATTTCTGTTGGGGAATATTGGAAGTAATTGAATTAACATGCGTACAATAACAATAATGCTTCATAAAATATTTTATGAAATGTAAAGCTTCAGACAAATGTTAGTGGATATAATGATGTTAGAAAACTGGATCAAATTATCTTCTGACTCAGTCTAAGGATTTTGAAGTCAGGTACAGAAACAGGTTAATTCAAAGAGCAAGTCAATAAAAACATAAAAAATGCTAGAGAATAATAAAAATCAATCATAACATTAAATGTGAACAAGAAAGGTCAACAGCTATATTAAGATTGAATCGAAACAAGGCATACAAAACTAATATGCATTTACAGACAAATAATTGGATCATCTGAGGTCTATTCTATTAATGCAGAATATGAGACTAGGAGTTGTTAGTTTGGTATTAGAGAAGGTAAATTTTACAAGCAAATTGATTACCACAATAAAAGATAAATTAAGCAATCCAAACCTAAATATTCAGTTCATGTATAACAGTTATCGTACCACAAACATCTAAAAATCAAAACAAAAATCTTGGCTTCTGTATGCAGGGAATTCTGATTGTCATCCGAGTTCCACCCTGCTCACATTTCACTTTCCTCTTTGACTTCTATATTTTTTAGCCACTGTACTGTCACTTGACAGTATACCCACAGATTCACCTCAGTGTGGTATTACTCCTTCTGTCTAACCCTGGACCTCGGGAACCCTCACCCACAATTGGTTTCTATGTTTACATCAGAATAGAACAAACTTAGAAAATAAAGACTCAAGCTAGAAATTACGTTATTCAACAATGCAAAAAAAGAAAAAGAAGAAAACTGTTACTGAATAGAAAATGTATTTTTTAAAGTCTACATAACTTTTCTTATGGAAGAAAATTACATGTGTGGACACAAAGATGCTGAGCTCATCTACCACATTTTAAGGTGATAAGTAAAAAAAATTTTAAGTTGTAAAATAGGGCACCCATATAGAAATAGAATATTCTATAAATAATTCTTTGAGCAGGAAGGAAGTCTAGTATAGTACTAGAAATAAAAAATTAAAATGTAACATCAAAATTAATGTGTTTCAGTCAAAACATTAAGTAGAGTTATTCCTTTCTCTTTGAATATGCATATTAATTTTTTAAAACCCCCAAATTTAGGCTATAACACAGAAAAATAAAAATGAATTAAAAAAGGTTAAATTTACACTGAAATAAATAAAAGAAAGAACTATGAAAGGATTGATAACCAGTAGATACTTTATGAGCAAAATTAGCAAAATATATATACATCGTTGGCTCAATTAATTAAAAACATAAGTTAATAAAATCACAAATAAAAACATAAAAATAGTGTAATAGTAGTATAATGCCATAGAAAATAATTGAAGAATTTGTCAAAGATCTACCCCTAAAACAGCCACCAGATCCATATAGTTTGCATACAAGTTCTACCAAATCTTTAAGGAATAATTTCCATATTATAGATACTTTCAACATACATCAATAAGATAAAAAAACAATGATAATACCTGAGGTATGAAGTAAAACAAAGGGCAGAAAGTTGGGGGGGGTGAGAGATGATGAATTTTTTTGTTTGTTTTTGTTTTCTACTTTTATTAAAATTGAGATAATCAAAGATAAAGGTTTTATTAGACTTAATATCTTTATTTTTTATTTTTTAACATCTTTATTGGAGGTTAATTGCTTTACAATGTTGTGTTAGTTTCTGCTGTATAACAAAGTGAATCAGCAATATGTATACATATATCCCCATATCCCCTCCCTCTTGCGTCTCCCTCCCTCCCACCCTCCCTATCCCACCCCTCTAGGTGGTCACAAAGCAGTGAGCTGATCTCCCTGTGCTATGTGGCTGATTCCCACTAGCTATCTATTTTACATTTGGTAGTGTATATATGTCAATGCTACTCTCACTTCGTCCCAGCTTACCCTTCCCCCTCCCTGTGTCCTCAAGTCCATTCTCTACATTTGCATCTTTATTCCTGTCCTGCCCCTAGGTTCTTCAGAACCATTTATTTTTTTAGATTCCATATATATGTGTCAGCATACAGTATTTGTTTTTCTCTTTCTGACTTAGTCACTCTGTATGGCAGACTCTAGGTCCATCCACCTCACTACAAATAACTCAATTTCATTTCCTTTTATGGCTGAGTAATACTCCATTGTATATATGTGCCACATCTTCTTTATCCATTCATCTGTCGATGGACACTTAGGTTGCTTCCATGTCCTGGCTATTGTAAATAGAGCTGCAATGAACATTGTGCTCCATGATTCTTTTTGAATTATGGTTTTCTCAGGGTATATGCCCAGTAGTGGGATTGCTGGGTCGTATGGTAGTTCTGTTTGTAGTTTTTTAAGGAACCTCCATACTGTTCTCCATAGTGGCTGTATCAATTTACATTCCCACTAACAGTGTGAGACGGTTCACTTTTCTCCACGCTCTCTCCAGCCTTTGTTGTTTGAAGATTTTTTGATGGCCATTCTGAGTGGTGTGAGGTGATAGCTCATTGTAGTTTTGATTTGCATTTCTCTAATAATTAATGATGTTGAGCATCCTTTCATGTGTTTGTTGGCAGTCTGTATATCTTCTTTGGAGAAATGTCTGTTTAGGTCTTCTGCCCATTTTTAGATTGGGTTGTTTGTCTTTTTTGATATTGAGCTGCATGAGCTGCTTGTATATTTTGGAGATTAATCCTTTGTCAGTTGCTTCATTTGCAAATACTTATGAATTCAGTTTTTAATATGCTGAGCTTGAAAAGACAAATGGACCGTCTGTTTGGCCATGTCTAGTGAGATATTGGCTATTTATTCGTTAATTTATACATAAACTTCTTTGAATGCCACTTTGTTTCAGGCACTAAACACAAAATGGTCTGCACCCTCAAAATTATTATGTAAATAAAGGAGACAAAGAATCGACAGATATAAATAATGTACTGCTAAAAATGCTAAAAATACAGGTCTGCTGCTTGTTGAAGTGAGTTGTGGAGGAACCTTGCAGAGGGGTACTGGGGCTAATGCATCTGGCTTTAGAAATGGTCTTGACATCTGTTGATCATTAGTCTAATGTATGTTACCTAAAGAAGCTGTGGTATAAGAGTCTGATCTAAATGCCCAAATTAATCTATTGAGGAGAACGGGGGACATTATAGCCAGTCTGTTTGTCCTGATTAGCAGATGTTTGACTGTTGGCTAAGGGGCCTGGGATGGGGTCTAACCCTGGAGAGAGATGGTTATCACAGCTAAGAAAATTGCAAAAAATTCCTATTACCTTAGTTTGGATTCTTCCAAAACAGACCCTGAGATGAGGCTACATGTGCACGTAGTTTATTTGGGAGTTGATCCCAGGAAGTATGGTGAGGTGAGAGACTGAGGAAATGAGGGAAAGGAAGAAATTCAGTAAAATGGAAAGCCAGTGGTCAATTGGACTCAGACTCTGGTGGGATGGGGTGCTCTGAGAGAACAGGGGGAGCGTGCTTCAGAATTGATGGCCCTACCAAGGGGTGAGGAAGCTGGGGTATTTATCCAGCTACTCTCATCCCTCATTGGTTGAGGTATATCTTGTAATGGTTCACTTCTGGGCTGCCCTGGGGGCAGGCGCAACAGACCCCTATAGCCAGAGGATGCCTGCAGGCAGAGACACAGGAAGCAGTTTGTATAGGAACTCGTGGTAGGGGATCCCCAAGGTAGGCTCTGGGGCTACTGACAGCTTCTGCAAGGCCTGTAGAAGATATCCAGTCCTGGATAATACTCCTGTTTCATTAAGGAAGAGAGTCCAGAGACATAAATCATCTCTGTTACATGAATGGTGGAGACGGTGGTGATGGTAGGAATGAGTTTCAAAGAAAGCTGCAGTTTACTGAGTGTCTGGACACTTAGGCACACCTCATACCGGACTCATGTCAGCAAGACAGATTTCATTCTCCAGGTTTCAAGGGCCTGAGTCTCCTGACTCAATGGACTATAACTGAATAAAGGCCAGAAATAGAATTGATTTGCCTTTGTGTTTTCAATGCCAAGTCAGCGCCTGTCACACGCCCAGACACTTGATATGTCTGTTGAACTGCATTGGTTACCGTCGTCTTGGTTAGGAACAAGATGGGGCTATATCTGCAGAAAGGGGATGGGAAAAACCCAGAATGACACATTTTACTTCGTACTAAATTCAGGGCTAAATTGTTAGTCAGATTCACGCGAGACAGAAATCTTACCCAGAAGTATGATTTGCCAACGATTAGCAAAGGATATGTGAAAAGAGCCTCAGCAAATACCACATTGATATCTAGGATGCCCAAATCCATGAGCTGCGGCTTCCTAATCCCTTTTCCATGTCAGAATGCTTGTGGTGGGGATAATGAGGAATAACTGTGAGTAGTAAGAGTTAGTCCAGGAAATCCACTGAGATTGGGGGTCTCTCATTTTTAGGCCTTGCTACCCATGTAGCCAAAGTGCCTAGGTAACTGATTTCCATTCTCCAATCAGCTTATTTATCCATAAACTGCAGAGTTGTTTATAATACAGAATCCACACCCTGGGAAAAGGACTCCTTAGATAAACTAAACTCTTCCAGTACTTGTCTTCTAGATAGTAAATTGCATTTGTATATTTATAAAGAAGTTTGGTTGAGATCAAAATGGCTTTAGGTGTCCCCTAAGGAGGAAGGAATCAAGTTATGGACCTGTCGTTAATTCTTCTCTTCCCTACCATGGATCCAGAATTCTTCAGTACAGTTTTAGCATACAGAATATGTTATAGAATAATTTTAGAATTAGAATTATTTTCCATTTGAACTTAGTAGTTACCATCCTAGTGAAAATGAAGCTTAATGAGAGCAAGGACTTCATCTGCTTTGCTCACCAGTGTATCTCTACAGTGCCAACGACGGATCTCAACAAAAGTTTGTTGAATGAATACATGAATGAACCCAGGCATGCTTTATGGTTTATCTTTATAGTTTATGATGCATTAAGAGGTAAAAAAATCACATTATTTCAGTAGATGCCAAGAAGTCATATGAGAAAATATTATTAATTTAAACTAAAAATCAAATATCAACAGATTTTATTTAAAACTAAAGAACATAGAAAACAATGGAATTATTGCTTAAAAAGAGAAAACTTTGAGATTGCTCTTTGAAACAACCCTCATTAGACGTAGTATTAGAAATGCTGGTAGTTATAGGGAATTCCCTGGTGGCCTGGTGGTTAGGATTCCGGGCTTTCATGCTGTGGCCTGGGTTCAATTCCTGGTCAGGGAACTGAGATCCTGCAAGCCATGCAGTGCAGCCAAAAAAACACCCCAAAAGCAAAAAACCCCATAAAGTTACATCTATAAAGGGGTAACAGATTTATCCTGTTTTTTAAAAGGAGTAAGCTGGTGTAGGAAAGTTGCAGGCTATAAAATGAATTCACAGATATTCGTTTCACACTGATACATTAATGAAAGACAGCCTGAAGATGCAATGAATACAGAATCTAGTCACAATTAACTTTAAAATAATTTTGTATTAATATAATTCAGGGCACATGGAATTTATTACAGAATATAATGAAAATTACGGGAGAATGAAGAAAGATGTACAGAGAAGATGACATATCTTAACTAGAATGGAGATAGCAGTTTTTCTAAGCTATTTTATAGATTTAATATAATCTAATACCTTTGTAGGATAATTAATACTTTTTGAAAGAAATAGTAGTGATTTTCATCTGGAAGGCTATATCGCTAATAATACTAATAAATATTTTCAAAAACGTAATGATGGTGGGTGGTCCCCATCAGGTATAACAAATTTGTTCAAACCTCAAAATGTATTCTAAATAGACAGATATGAGAACTGACTGGTACCGAGTTAGCTATAGAATCATTGAATGACAGAGTGGAATAGAGCTTCCTGAAAAATACTCAAATCACTATATTTGTCAGGGTAGGGAATGGAAAGATTCTGAATCAGGACAAGAACCATGGTTCTTGTCATGGCTCTAAGGTGCACTGATGGTGTAACTTTGGGCATTTTATTTAGTATTTCTGAATTATTTAAGTTTTTTCATTTGCAAAATGGGGGATTTCTGCCTTATCACAAAGAGCTATTGATATAGTATGAGATTATGATATGCATAGTAAACCACATGTAAACCATATAATTCCTATACCTCTATAACTTATAAGAAATATATATGTGATAGTGCCATTTCCAGAGACATGGATGGACCTAGAGACTGTCATACAGAATGAAGTAAGTCAGAAAGGGAAAAACAAATATCATATGATATCGCTTATATGTGGAACCTAGAAAAATGGTGTAGATGAACTTGTTTGCAAAGCAGAAATAGAGTCACAGATGTAGAGAACAAACTTATGGATACCAAGGGGGAAAGGCGGGGTGGGATGAATTGGGGGACTGGGACTGACATATATACACTACTATGTATAAGATAGATAACTAATGAGAACGTACTGTATAGCACAGGGAACTCTTCTCAGTGCTCTGTGGTGACCTAAATAGGCAGGAAATCCAAAAAGGAGGGGATATACGTATACGTATAGCTGATTCACTCTGCTGTACAGCAGAAACTAACGCAACATTGTGGAGCAACTATGCTCCAATAAAAATTAATAAGAAATATATATGTGAAAAGCTAGAGGCAACTGAGTTATGGGGAAAGGAACACAAATTTAACATACCTGGTTGTGAAAACTGCAAGGCAATATGGCGACTCATTAATGAAAACACAAGCCAAATCTCAAACTATAGAGTACAATATTTTTGATTTGGAATGAAGGGTTAATATAAAATAACATATATAAAGGTAGAAAATGCCATATCATGTTTTTATGCTATTCAGAGATGAGATGCATTTCTTATTATTGACAAAATGGATATTTTGGTTACAGAACAAGTTAAATGTATAAAATTAAATAGCTTTCACTCTTGAAAATGTAATACAGCAAGCACAAAAGGGAAAGAAGCAGCACAGGGTGGGAGAAGCTTAGTTTGTGTCCAGCATATCTTCTAAATGCTCTCAATTCTCTAATGTATATACAAACATTTATAAAAGTCTCCCCCTGCTAATAAATGGGTATGAAAACCCAAGTTGCATATACGGAAATTGTCCCATGAAAAAAAATGCTCAGCTTTAGTAGTAGTTAGAATGCAAATTTAAACATTTCAGGAGCATCATATACACATTAAATTTAAATTATCAGAAGAGAAATGTTGATATAACCAGTATTAGTGGAGCATTGAAAAAATTCTGCATTTAAATGATGGTTAGATGCACATTTCTTAACACTTTAATTTCTTGGGATCAGGATATCTCATATGAAAAATGGCATTGTAACACTAGTCAACATTGAATTGGCAGCTTTTTTGTTTGTTTGTTTTTTTACTTTCTAACTGGTATAGAAAACAATTGTGTGTCTTACAACTGATGGTATCTTAGATTTGATTAAATACAGTGGGCATTGCCACCTGCACTTTACATTGATTTTTACCTCGTGGGGAACAGCCTGGCAATGTTACAAGAGTCATGACACTTTGACTTGGTATATATACTTTGGGGAACATACACAGATGAAAAACCTCAAATTAAGAAAGAATTAAATTAGGTACTAGTTGGATAAAAACACCCACTGGTTTGGGAATGACAAAATCTGTGGCCCATTAATACAGAGAATGGTACACAAACATTAAAATGACAAACATATAGATAATGTTGATCCACAGAAACGTGTTTACTAATCATTCAAACTAAAAAATAATCAAAAATTATATAAACATCTGTTAAACCTAGTAAAAGTAATTTATATGTATAACATGAGAAGTAACTGAAATTGTAGAAATGAAATATAATGTTCATAAGACTTTTCTTCTAAGTCAATTGAGTTCATAAAAATGCATTTTTACCATATAGCTCTAGGGAAGCAAGGCTTTTTCTTTTAATATATCCATGAAGCTATTTGAATTTTTTTCTTAATCTGGAAAAAGACCATACTTAAATTTTTCTGTATTTCTCTGGAGGCCAGCTATTCAATTTAGAAACTCTAATATAGAAACAAATCTCAAAACTTTAAACACGTTGCAAAATGCTATGTTCCAATGATAAAACTTAAGTCTGTATTTTCCTTTGCTTCATATTTGGAGGAAGTCTGAAAATCACTTTGATTAAATCGTTAAAGTTGGGCATTTTTTTCTTCCCAAGGTAGCTAGGGCTAAAAATCCTGTTTAAAGTGTCTCCAAACTGTGTTTTTGGATATGAGGCAAATGGCAGAATTTACCATTTTTTGAGTTTTGGTACCATGATAACTACTTTAAAGCCCTAATGGATTCTCCAGAATTTTTCCTGGAGATCATTTCCATGTCTGAAATACCATGTGTCAAAGATAATTTGGCTGGGGCAACTCTGACAAATTCTCATAACAAACGCACTGATTAATAAAATAGTATAATTTTTAAAAGAAGCCTATTTATTGAACTGGGCCTATTATCTATCTGCAGATAATTTATACTAAGATGAATTATTTACCCACATTGGGTGCATAGTTCTCAGAAGCAACAATGCTGATTTGCTTCTAAGGCGTGTATATATATATATATATATATATATATATATATAAACCTCTCACAGAAAGAACCTGGGAATTCTTAGTACAGGTTAAAAGACACATATGTTTGGCTAGATAATGGAATAGGTCCTTTTCGAATTTAAGAATGTGCTAACAGTGTAGCCATTTTAGTGCCAGGGCTGGACCATGCTGAAGGGTATTTTTGGGTTTACTTGGTGCCTTGTACTGCTCTGATTGGGGTGGGGGGCAGGGAATGCCTATGGCTGGCTGCAAATATTTGTCATCCATCCATCTCTGTCCCTTCCAATAGCATTTACTGGGCCTATGCTCTTTCTAGCTAAATGCTGGGGATGAACAGAAATATGAACAAGAGGAAATATGGACTGTCTCTAACAGGATCCCCTTGTACAAACCAAGAACCACCCTATTTTCTATAGAGATCTACTCTCCTGATTCTTCCACCAATTTGGTATCATGGAATTTCATTGTCATCTTGAAATATTGTTCTCAATTTGCTCTGTCTTTGTAGACCCGTAATTCAAAGTCCAGTTGGATTCTATCCTTTCTTGAAGCTTCCTGGATTCCTGAAGCTCATGCTAAGTGGTATTTTGTTGCTCTGGTGAGATAGGGTGGGAACTTCCCTAGATTTGCGTTGGTGTTTCCTACACTGAATACTTACCTGACAAATACTAATATTTATTGATTGCTCAAGTCATGTTGGGACCAGATACCCATTTCTACCAGAAATGAAGAACTCTCTTTCCATATTGTATGTATGGGTTGTGAATATAGTCAGTATATTTTCTCATTCAAAAACATAGAAATATTATTTGACATAGTCTGTCATTTAGTCAGAATATAAAAATTTCGGTCTGCTTTATAAAATTTAGTTTTTGCCTAGGGTTCACTCCCAAGAATTTTGTAGCTCTCATCTTTTCTCAGTAAATTGATTCAACAGCTGGAGGCAGTGGTTTGCATGTCACTTCTGATGAAATGTTTTCCATTTCCTAATTACTTAATGAATATTTTGTAGAGTGAGTGAATGAAAGTTTGATACCATGTGAAAGGAAGTAATGAAAAGATTGGAAAGACTGTGTGTGTGTGTGTGTGTGTGTGTGTGTGTGTGTGTGTGCGCGCCAGTAAATCTGTTATCTTAGTTGTACACATTCAGTACAGGAAGGTAGTACAGCATTTATGCTCTCCTGAGAGCATAGACCTGCTGGTGTGTCTGATGTGGAAGAGGACAGGTGACCTATACTGTATCTCCTTCCTTGCTGCAGAATTCTGTTTACTCCTTGGATGCCAGCACAAGAAAAGCTTTCTCTTGCTCTGGCGTTGCCTAATGATGCAAGTCTCTGGCAGTTTCACTCTTGGGAAGGTTGTGACTCTTGACAACCCTCTAGTGAGAGATGCCTCTGCCTTTGATCCCCTGCAAATAATGATGACAACTGTAGTGTATTAGTTAAGGTAATGCCTCCAACTCTCAGCCCCTTAACACCAAAAAAGTGTATTTCTCATTCAGAGTGCTGCTCATTAGGCAGTTTAACTCTGTGATGATTTGGATACGTGGACTCCTTCCGTCTTGTGGTTCCATCGTTTTCTGTTCTTAGTTTCCAGGGCCACCCAGGAAAGGGGACAGGACATGAAGGATTATGTGTGGGATGGCTTTTATGGGCCAAGCTTGGAAATGGCATATGTCTCTTCTGCTCACATGTTACTGGAGAAAAATTAATCAAAGGCTGTACCCACCTGTAAGAACAGCTAGGAAAGATAGTCTAGGTGGATATCTAGGAAGGAGAAATGGATGGTCAACTAGCAGTTTCTTTTAGACATAGGGGCACATTTTTCCAACTCAAGCCCAGGGTAAATCATAAGCACTTCAGCCTTTGCAAAGAGAACCTGAATTTAGATCTGGAATTCTGTCTCAGCTAGATCGCTCCCTCATACTCAAAAACTGTGTGATGGCATGGCAAGGGTTAAAGGTTGTCACTTGCTGGTAAGTAGTATGAGAGGCAATCAGAACTATTTTGAAAGTCAGGCTTCCAGGAACTACAGATCGGTTGAAAGCTCTGATAGCACTTCCCTATCTCATAACAGAGTGCCTGAGAGGCAATTCTCCCCAGCTTGCATCAAAAGGGTAGTCCTCTGTTAGTTAATGTTCAGTCAGTGCCTCTTTTATACAGTGGTTGCTTCTAGCTTATTGCCTCACTATCTTTGGATTATCTCATTGCCCTCTGAGACCCTTTTAAACTTTAACATATTGTGGTTAAGTTTTTTTTTTTAAGTCGACTATTATTAATTTGTTCCTCTTTACTGTCTTGTAAACGTGGTTGCTTAGTTCTGTGCATTATATATATGAAAAAAATATCAACACAGCATACCTTAGGGAAAAAAGAAACCACCAATAGGTTGTTTTTTTTTTTAAGGCCCTAAAGTAAATACAAATGCATTTTAAAGTTGGACGATGTTAAATGTGGGGGAAATTGCTTTACAGGCCATTGGCCTGGGCTTTCCAATTTGATTAATACCTCACATTATTATTGTGGAACACTCATTACATGTAGACCTGGTATAATGGAATTTCACTTTCTAGAATAACGACCATGTAATTCCCGTGCTCAACAGAAAGTTTTATGAAACCTGGATCTTTGTGTAATGCTTGATGTCAGAGCCTTTTTGTGCAATTTTGCTTTCAGTGTTTGGAACTTATTTGCCTTCTCAGAACACACATCAAAATGATTCTTCTATGACATAAAGTAAAGCCAAAGTAGAAACTACATGGAGTTGCAGTTTGTTTTTTTTTCCACAAAACACGGCAGAAAATAAATTCTTAGATTAACTGATTACAGGGTCTCCACTTAGGTTCCTGAATTATCAGGAAAATATAAATAGCAAGAAATGGTATACATAGAGAAAAAATATATGTATATATATAGACAGAGAGAGCGGGAGGCAGAGAATACCGAAGATTAGTCATGGCTTCATTTCTTCTTCCTAAGGTATGAAAAGAAGTAGCTATTTCTTCAGAAACGGGAGCCAAGAAAGAATAGGACACACTGTGACACTAACCATTTTCCATCCTGAGAATAATTACTCAGAGTGAGCAAGAAATGTCAGAAAATCTCTTGCTCAAAACTATCCTAAGCCCTTTGATTGGAAGATCATGGAGGCTTAAGCAGGCTAGCCCATCACACCTTCTTCGACTCAAGTAAACCTCTGAATTTCGACTTCCTCAATCATGTGATCTGTAGGAATTTTGATGATACAGTGACTAGGTTCTTGTAAATTAAGAAGGCACATGTGTGTATGGAAAGCCCCAGTCAGGAAGGAGGAAAACAGTGAAGAGTGAGGATAAAAGGAGAAATAAAAAGCACAGAATATCCAAAAACATTTTCCTACGTCTCCTGATAATTTCCTTTCCCAGTACCTAGGGAAGACATAGGGGAGCTGCCATGCTGGACTTTTGTTTAACTAGTGGTCAAGAGATAGTTGCTGATACGTAGGGAATGGGGCATTTGAGGCCACAAGATTGAACATGGGATCTGAAAATGCAACAGCATGGTTAGACAAGGAAGGATTACTTCCAAAAAGCAAGGAAATAACATATAACTTAAAAGGGGAATATGGATCAAAGCCATTGGGAAACTCTTAAAAATGAATTTCCAATTTGATGATTATGTTTCCTTTAGGGAAGAAAAGGGTGAAGGGATATTTTAAGAAGCTAATGCGGATACCCTCAAATTTTGTTTGAGTACACGTTAAAAACTTGTGTTCATCAGTACATTTTTTAATCATAAAACAGTCTCAAACTTTCAGAAAAGTTGCAAGTTCAGTACAAAGAACACTTTAATATGTATTTCGTAAAGAAATACGTATTAAACCTTCTTCTACATATCTACTATACAGCCATCAAAATGATGATGTTAACACTGACACATTACTACCATCTAATGCTCAGACCCCATTCAAGTTTCACCAATTGTTCCAATATTTTTATAGCAAAAAGATCCAGTCCAGAATCATGCAGTGCATTTAATTGTCATGTGTTCTTCTTTAGACGGATGAGCTCAGACTTAAAAAGATATTTTCTAAAAGGTAAAAGAAAGGATATGTGACCAAGGACAAGTTTATGAGTGATATAATCCCAAAGGGATAGAGTCAGTGAAGGTTAAACCCAGAAATACAAGTACCAAAATGATTTTTTAAAAGACTTTATTTTTTAGAGCAGTTTTAAGTTTACAAAAAATTGAGAGTAAGGTATAGAGACTTCCAATATACCCTCTGTCCCCACATATGCACATATTCTACTATTATCAACTCACCACTCACCAGAATGATACCTTTTTTTTCTTTTTCTAACCAAGGATGAACCTACATTGACACATCATAATCACCCTGAGTCCATAGTTTACCTAACAGTTCACTCTTGGTGGTGTACCTTCAGTGGGTTTGGACAAATGTATAATGACATGTATCCATCATTTTAATATCACAGAGAGTATTTTCACGGCCCTGAAAACCTTCTGTGTTTTGCCTATTCATCTCTTCCCACCACCCCTGGGAACCATTGATCTTTTTATAGTCTTCACAGTTTTGCCTTTTTTAGAATGTCATATAGTTAGAATCATACAGCATATAGCCTTCTCATATTGGCTCCTTTAACTTAGTAATATGCATTTAAGTTTCTTCCATGTCTTTTCATGACTTGATAGCTCATTTCTTTTTAGCACTGAATAATATTCCATTGTCTGGATGTACCACAGTTTATTTGTTCATCTACTGAAAGACATCTTGGTTGCTTCCAAGTTTGTCAGTTATGAATAAAGCTGCTGTAAACATCTGGGTGCAGGTTTTTGTGTGGACATTAAGTTTTCAACTCTTCTGGGTAAGTACCAAAGAGCATTATTGCTGGATTATATGTTAAGAGTATGTTTAGTTTTGTAAGAACTGTCTTCCACAGTGGCTGTATTATTTTGCATTTTCACCAACAATATATGAGAGTTCCTATTGCTCCACATCCTCGTCAGCATTTGGTGTTGTCAGTGTTCCAGAGTTTGGCCACTTTAATAGGTGTGCAGTGGTATCTTGGTGTTGTTTTAATTTGCTTTCCCTGATGACATACGATGTGGAGCATCTTTTCATGTGTTTACTTTCCACCTGTATATCTTCTTTAGTGAGATGTCTGTTATGGTCTTTGGTCCATTTTTTTGTGTGTGTGTGTGGTACGCGGGCCTCTCACTGTTGTGGCCTCTCCCGTTGCGGAGCACAGGCTCCGGACGCGCAGGCTCAGCGGCCATGGCTCGGGCGTAGCCGCTCCGCGGCATGCGGGATCTTCCCGGACCGGGGCACGAACCCGTGTCCCCTGCATCGGCAGGCGGACTCTCAACCACTGTGCCACCAGGGAAGCCCCATGGTCCATTTTTTGATCGGGTTGCTTTCT
Organism: Pseudorca crassidens; assembly: GCF_039906515.1. NCBI lineage: Eukaryota > Metazoa > Chordata > Mammalia > Artiodactyla > Delphinidae > Pseudorca > Pseudorca crassidens. Next base: position 114,319,203 of record NC_090317.1, read on the forward strand.
TAGTGCTGAGTTTTAAGAGTTCTTTCTATATTTTGTGTAACAGTTCTTCATCAGCTATGTCTTTTGCAAATACTTTCTCCCAGTCTGTGGCTTGTCATCTTCTTTCAACATCATCTTTCACAGAGCAGAAGTTTTTAATTTTAATGAAGTCCATGCTTATCAAGTACTTCTTTCATGGTTTGTGCCTTTGGTGTTGTATCTAAAATGTCATACCAGTACCCAATGTCATCTAGGTTTTCTTTTGTGTTACTTTCTAGAGGTTTTATAGCTTTGCATTTTACGTTTAGTTCTCTGATCCATTTTGAGTTAATTTTTGTGAAGGGTGTAAGGTCTGTGGTCTAGATCTTTTTTTTTTTTTGGCGGTACGCGGGCCTCTCACTGCTGTGGCCTCTCCCGCTGCGGAGCACAGGCTCAGTGGCCATGACTCACGGGCCCAGCCGCTCCGCGGCATGTGGGATCCTCCCGGACCGGGGCACGAACCTGTGTCCCCTGCATCGGCAGGCGGACTCTCAACCACTGTGCCACCAGGGAAGCCCTAGATCTTTTTTTTTTTTTGCACGTGGATGTTCAGTTTTTCCAGCACCATTTATTGAGGAGACTGTCTTTGCTCCTTTGTATTGCCTCTGCTCCTATGTCAAAGATCAGTTGACTATATTTATGTGGGTCTATTTCCAGGCTCTCTGTATTCTGTTCCATTGATTTATTTGTTTACAAAATGTGTTTAGTTATCTTCTGTGCCACATGAACAAAGAAGGACTTAAGAAAGGTGATATAATGATAACCTGTGATGTGGAGAAAAGAGAGTTCCATACCATTGTGAGTTGGAAAGGGTAACAAAAGCTCCACTTAGGGCAAACTGAAATCTGAGATATAAGAGAAGATAGTTGCAGAGTATTTCTTGATTTCAAATGAATTCCACTTTGTCCAGATGAACTACCTCTGAGAAACAGTCATAATCTGCGTGTGCATGTATATCATCACTGTTGATTTTGAAGAATTATGGAAAACAGCAGAAAAGCCAAATGAAAGCTTTAATTCTCGAATCATTATCTACCTGGAGGAAGTTTCTAGTGGAATGCTTCACGGCTCTGTCCACAGTACTGAACTGTTCAACATGCTTGTTAAGTGTTTGTTGGAGAATATACTTATTAAATTATTGTTGATCCTGGGATAAAAGATATACTACCTGACAAAATGAAGACATAAAACTATTTTGACGAGATGAAATGATGGGTCAAAATTAACAAGATAAAATATGAGAGATATAATCAACTGAATTTTTTACAAATGTGCAAAGGTTACAGACAAGCAAGTGTTGAAAGCTAGAATGAACTGTGGTAATGGATTAGATTTGGAGACATCTGTATGAACTCACATTTAGCTTAATATAGATCGATGCTTTTGAAATATCTATAGATATATGTACATACACAGGTTACTATGTACACATAATATTTCCTTTTTATGTTAGCTAAGCGAGCCTAGAAGCTATAACACCCTGCTGGAAATGAGCAAATCCAGTGCCAAGCTCTTGGTTTCAAGTTATCATTTTCCAATAAAATGAGCGATGGCTTCTTGAAGAAGTGGTTGATGTTAGGACTGGGCAGGGAATATTCAAGGTGAGCCTTGGAGTATCTTACAGTGTCAGGCACTAGAGTAGTGCCTTTAAGTAAGGCACTACTGAAAAACAAACAAACAAACAAAGCAACCAAAAAGCAAACAAATGAAAGCAACAACAACAGGGGTATGGCAAACTGACACAGGGGCCAATTTTTAGAGCTCATAGTGACCAAAGCTGAAACAATGTGAGCAACAAAATAAATAACAATATTGGATTATAATCCAAGTATAAAATAAATATCCATGAGTCCAAACGGATATAAATAAATGATTGAATGAATAAATAAATGAAGGGGAAGAGACAAATATCTTGTGCAGAAGAATTCCAAATTTTTATTTAGATACTCCCCTGTCAAGGAGGTCGAGTTGAAATCTCCACCCCTTAAGTGTGGGTTGCTCATTGTGACTTCCTTCCAAAGAGGACTGTGTGGGAAGTGGGGAAAAGAGTAACTTTATGGTGGAGAAGGCTGACTAACACTACCTCAGCCAGGTAATCAAGGTTCACATCTCCAGCGAGAAGTCATATTGAAAATATGTATTCTTGATATGCTAGGTTGAGGATAGCACTTTACCTATGTAGTCTTCTCCCAAAAACCCATTACTCAAGTTGAATCATGAGTAAGACATCAGATTCCCAATTGATGGAATCCTACAAAAGACCTGAATAGTACTCCTCAAAGCTATCAAAATGATCAAAAATTGGAAGATTCTGAGAAACTGTCACAGTCTAGGGGACCCTAAGGGGCTGTGATGGCTAAATGTATTATGGTCTTCTGGATAGGATCCTGGAACAGATAAAAAGGGCCTTAGGGAAAAAGTAAAGAAATTTGAATAATGTATAGACCCAAATTAATGTTCACGTATCATTATCTTTCATTTGTTGTGACAGAAGTACCATACCTAGTGTAAGATGTTAATAGGGGAAACTGGGTCTAGGGCATATGAGATCTCTCTGTACTATCTTTGCAACTTTAAAAGCATTCTAAAATTAAAAAATCTGATAGAGATTAGTACAAAACCTAGGTACTTGGGTTAACACTCTAATCCTAATGCTCATCCTTTCTCACTGGTCTGTTATGGAAGACTTCTATTCAGTTGTTCTGTTCCCACTCTTGTCTCCTCGCCATAGAGGAGCCAGAGAAATTTTTTTTTCCTCTGAAATGTAAATCATATCATATCATTCTGCCCCACAACCCTACAGTGTCTTTCCATAATACCTGGGATAAAATCCAAATTCTTTACCCTGGTATATAAAACCCTATAAATCTGGTCACTCATTTCCTACCACTCATCTCCTACCATCCTTCCCCGTATTCTCTCTTTACTGGCCACAGTGGCCTCTTGTTTCTCAAATATTCAGTTGTTTGACATAACGTACGTAATACTTCTGCCTAGGAAGCTCTCTCTCAGATCTTTGCATGGCTTCTTACTTTATATATGTCAGGTGTTTGTTCAAATATCATCTCCTAAAAGAGGTCTTCCGTGACACCTCAATTTATTGTGGCCTCTTTCTCATCCCTTTTTAGCTCTTTACCCTGCTTCATTTTTTAAATAGTACTTATTATGGATCATTATAATAATATCAAACTTTGAAAAAAATGCACATTCATAACAGCAAGTCTTTGGTTTGTCTTACTCATTCCGTACCCTCATTGTGTACAACAGTCTGGACAGTAAGTTAGTGAAGGAGTAGATGAAAATCTGGCTGTTTTAATTAAGTGCAACTTCTATGTGAGCGAAAAGTGGGGTTATCAGACATGCTAACACATACTTAGATTCCATTAATAGAAATACATTCCCTTAAATAAAGGAAAGAAAGAATAGACTGATTTGGCCATTGTCTTATCAACGTGTTTCTGGAGCTATTTGTTTAATCCTGACTATTCCATTTTTAGATGTTCATGTACAAACTGAATTTGTCCAAATGAGTGCAATCAATTATAATGTGTTTAGAAACCATCAGTTGAAGAGTAAGAGAATTGGGCATGATTGTCCTGAAGACCTGGGGAGATCTTGATAGGTGCCTTTAAATATTTTACTCATTTAAATTCCCCAATGACTTTGATAGCCTATTATGTGCCAGGTACTGTGCTCAGTCCTGGAAATGAAAAGAGTAAAGACATGAATGAGGAAAAGATTGCTTTTTCCTTCTACGTGTGTTACTGGCTTTAACTTGTAGATGTTTTAGTTGTGAAGATTTTGATTTAGCATAAGGAAACAAAATTTTAATAATAAACACACTGTTAATAGAATATTTAAAAACTGATATTAGGTTCCCTGACACACTAGAAATGCTTAATCAGTGACGGCCTGGTAATCTTAGAAGAAAAATTCTTCGTTAGGAAAAATAAAAACTGAACCAGTTGCCTCTATATTTCTAAGTCTAAAATCCTGTGATTCTAGGGGATTGTAGGTTTCATGTGGATGATAACATAAGCTGTTAAGTAGAACAATCCTAAGATCCTACTTAGAAAATGCCACATTTTCCTACTGCTGGGAGTAGAAGGCTTAACCAATATTTTCTCTTGTGTGGCATTCTGACAGCCTTAGGTGCCTGCAGTATTTCAGCAGAGAAGAGATTAGATTAACTATTGTTAAAATTATTTACAAGGAAGTGGAGGAGGTCTAAGACTTGATTTACAATCTGGTCTCCTTGGCATAAAAAAAATGAAAGAGAAAAAAAGAAAGGCCCTGAAAACACTCTCTTCATGCTCCAATTAGAGCCACGATCTCTCTTCAAATGGGAAGGGTAACTGGAAAAGATAATGACTACTAGACTCCTAAAAAAGTGTCCAATCCCTTCAACCTCCATTCTTCCACAAGATGCCCCTTGGTATAGTAGAAAATACTAAACATTTACAGAGTTATTTTCAAAAGAATGTTTGAGTGGTAGTGGATAGAAATAGGACATATGTCTGAAAACCTCCATGGTTGGGTAAATTTAAGAGTGGAAAGGGTGTGTTTGGAGCTCTTTCCCTTTATATTGATCATGATCTCAGCAGGAAACAGGTGACTTGCCCCAAGGAGTAACCAAACAGGTTTTGTGTATGTTTTTTTTTTAAAAAAGGAAGTGACTATTTACCAAGGGGTAGGTAGGGTTAAAGGAAAGAACATGGGATGGTCAAGTACTCAGTGTTAGTAACAGCAAGAAACCATTGCCACCCCTAGGCCTGAAGGAGAAAGGGAAGGAAGTTGTTACTAGAACCCAGCGAGAACTGGGACTATGCCTATGGGCCTCCTTGACAGGGTCTGTGGTCATAGGTACATGAATTTGGCCACTACTGAACTGCATCGAGAGGAAGCAGGGGAATTAACACTCCAAACTGTCTCTTCTGTTCTCTGATCTCCTGCTGATGCTTCCCACTGGCCAAAGTTGTTACCTGGGAGCCAGAGGGCGAGAAGGCCTGGTTGATAATCCATAAAGGTCAGCATCCTGGGAGAGCAAGTACTGTGAAGAAGAAGAGAGAATGAATTTAGTGGGGCAAATGGAAAAGAATCAGCACTCTGTTGATCTCCCTGAAAAGGACCTTCATGGAATCCATAAGTAAATCATAGCACTTTTGTAGACAAGTTGAGTTTCTACTCATCATATTGTGTTGCCATCTTCTGGAGTGCTATTCTTATTTGCACGAATACAGTTGTCTCATGAGTTCTAGGTCCTTGTTTCAGCCTGGGAGAACAGGAAAGAGAAACCAAGGCACATCGTTTTGTATTTTAATGGAATTATCAGGATGTTGTACACATCATTCCTGTTCATAGTCTATTGCCATGAAAGCATTCACATTCATTTATTTAACACATATTTATTGAATGCCTATTGCATGCCAGGCACTCTAGGCACTGGAGATATCAGAGAACAAAACAGAGATCCCTGTCTTTGTGGAGTTTGCATTCTAGTAGGGGAGACAGACAACAAGTAATAATAAATTAGTAAATTATAGACTATATAAGGAGGTGATAAGTGCTACAGAAAGAATTAAAATCAGAACAGGGTAAGGACTAGTGGGAATGTTGGTGAAGAAGGGTTACAATTTCAAATAAGGTAGTTAGGCCTTTCTCTTACAGAGGTAGGAAGGGCTCAAATCAAATAGGGTTTTGTAGGGTACTGCAAGCATTTTCTCTCTTAGTCTAAGTGAAAGTGGGAAGTCATTGCAAGTTTTGAGCAGGAGAGTGAATGATCTGACGTATTTTAAAAAGATTTTGTTGGGTGCTCTATTGAGAATAGACTACAGGGGACAAGGGTAGAAGCAGAGAGTCCTGTTACAAGACCGATGCAGTAATCCAGGTGAGAGATGATGGTGCCTAGAACCATACCTCTTTGGGCTTTATGCCCCTTTTCAAAACTCTACAATGGCTTCCCATTCACTTAGAGTAAAAGACAAGGTATGGCAAATATGTGGGTATAGAACAGTATGGTATAAAACCATAATAATAATGTCTAATTTATGGGGTTAAAATCCAAGTAGAATGATAACATTGGAAAATATTAGCAAAATTTTGGAGGAGTGTGGTTAGATTTGGGGGCGTTTTAGGATCTTTGCATCGTCCAAGAGAAGGAAGGATATTGTAGAAATCATTTCACAGTGTATATGTGTATCAAATCATCACATTGTAAACCTTAAATATGTCCAATGTTTGTCAAATTATACCTCAGTAAAACTGGAAAAAAATTTTTAAAGGAGATTGATTAAACTTTGGAAGATTTAGTATGTTTGCTATTTTATCTAGAATGACCACTAAATCCTTAGACAGAAACTCTGTTTTTCCAAAAAGTAAAAGAAAAAAAGCACCAAAATCAATTTTTAAGAAAAAAGGGCAAGGGGGTGGGGAGGAATTAGAAAAGCAGGAAAAATAGGACAATATAAAATAGTGAAGTCCAAATGTGCCTATATACATGTATCACACTTTATGTAAATACACTAATCTTTTAATCTTTTCAGTTAAAAGAGTAAGATTGAATTTTAAAAAATCGTTCAGGTAAGTTATGAGAATCATATCTAACTCAAAAAAGTATAGAATCTTGAAAGTAAATGGGTGGAAAAACATATACCATACAAATACCAACCACAGGAAAACTGATACAGCTCTCTGAATATTGGCCAAAATAGATTTTAAGGTAAAAAGTGTTACTAAATATGAATAAGTCACTACATATTAATAGAAGGGTGAGCTCAGAAAGATAATATAGCTTATTTTTACTTGTGTGCTGCTAAGAGCATAGCTTCAAATATTGATATATAAAGCACTATGTCAACAAATAATATTCTTTTAATAGTTTATCAATTAAGCAAAAAAATAAATTATACTCCAAACTGAAGAATGTATATTGCTTTCTTAGAAAATATATGAGAATTGGTCTCATATTAGACTATTAAAAATGTATCACCAAATACTAATGAATTGATATCTCATAGACCACATTGTCCTATCACAGTGCAATTAAGTTGCAAAACAACTATATTTTTACATTTAACAACACCTTTAAGTTGCTTGTGCATCAAAAAAGAAATCATAAGAGATATAAAATAAAACCAAATCATAATTATAATGCTGTATATATCAAAATTTTTGTCATGCAGCTAAAGTAGTAGAGAGACATTTATAACCTTAAATATGTATAGTAAATGAGAAAAAGTGGAATGATTTAGCTTCTAACTTAAGATGTTAGTAAAAGAACAGACTAAGCTCAGATGATGCAGGAAGAAAATAAATACAAAAAGCAGAATTAAACAGGAAAAAAAATATAGTAGCCAAAAGCCATATATTGTATTTTTGAAAAGAATAACAAAATTTACAAACCTCTGGCAAGGCTGATGAAGAAAGAGAGGATACAAATAAGCAATAAATTGGAGACTACAAATAACTACAAATGCCAGGAAGTTTGAAAATTTATGTGAAATGGACAAACTGCTAGAAAAATATTACCAAAACTGAGTCAGAAGCACATCAATGGTCCTTTATCCATTAAAGAAAGGTGAATCATTAAATGCAAAAACTCTTAATGCAAACACAAGGCCCAGATGACCTACCAAACAGTGCAGGAACTGATAAATCTAATCTTGCACAAATTCCTCCAAAGTTTTCAACTCATTTTATGGGGCAGGTGTAACCTGGCTACCCATACTAAATAAGGACCGTATAAGAAAGGAAAATTACAGGGCAACCTCACTCATGAATATGGATGTGAAAACTGTAAACAAGTTATTAGCAAAGAAACTAACAATGCACAATATTCATAATATGTCTTGACTAAGTTGGGTTATTTTAGGAATGCAAGGTTGTTTCAACGTTGGAAACATCTAATAATGTAATTCACCACATTAGCACATAAAAGATGAAAAAACAATCATCTCAGTAGATGCAGAAAATAGATTTAATACAATTCAACAATTCCTGATAAAAAAAAAAGTTCTTAGCACAATAGATCTCAAAGGGAATTTCCTAGCCCAATAAAGGGTAGTACAAAATAGCAAGGGCTTGCTTAGTTATGATGTGTTGTCCAGAGAAGACTGTCCATTCTCATTCAGCAGTGTAATGGCAGTCCTAGGCCATCTATTCAAGACAGCTGAGGCAAAAGAAGATATAAAGATTGTATGGTAAGTGCCCTACGTACGAACCTTCAAATTGCAAACTTTCAAAGATGAGAATATGCGTTCACATGTCCAATCATGTAAGTTAGTTCACGTATCTGGCATACATTGTCACATGCGTCCATCCTCTACAAGTGGTTGTGCTTTTGTGTATTTTAGTGTGCAGTACTGTGTAGAGTACAGTAGTAGTACAGTATATTTCAAGCTCAGGATGTCTGGAAGGAAGCGTAGGAGCAGTGGTATACAGCCTATTATGTTAGTTGGGTACCTAGGCTAACTTTGTTGGACTTAAGAACAAATTGGATTTAACGAACATGCTCTCAGAGTGGAACTCGTTCGTATGTAGGGTCTTACTGTAATTGAAAAAGCACAATTACCATTCTCATTTGATGTGATTTTCTATCTAGAAAGAACATAAAAGAACCTACAGAAACACTTTTGGAATACACAGGGATATGTAGCAGGGTGACAACTGCATTTAAATACACTGAGACAAACAGAAAATAAAATAATATGAAATAACAGCAAGTTTCAAGTTTTCAAACTTAGTGAAGGAGCACAGGTTCCCTCCCCCAAACTCAGACCTATACAAACCATAGAAAAGGAAGCAAGCATGGGTTAGAGTGACTAACATAAAGTCTGTGGGCAATCCCTGGCGAGTCTGAAGGCTGTTGATTGGGTGGTGGTAGGCTGGAACCTTGGCCAGCAGATGCAGTGATGGACCGATACTTGCAGGGGACAGCTTTTGGGTTCACTTCTTGCCTCTCCCCACATTGCCTGGAGAGGACTATTGCTTGTTCCACCTCCGCTGAGGCAAAAATCAGCAGTGATCGGTCAGGTGTGGCCTTTGTATGGAAGTATTATGGCAGCACCATAGCACTGCTGGAGGATGAGGAACAGATGAAAATTACTGCAGTTCTCTCAGGATCTCTTGGGGGAAGCTCCACTGCTCCTGTGCCAACCCATAGAACTACAGCATTGCTTCTTCAGAGTGTTTAGAGGAGAATCCTTGAGCCCAGTGGAGAGGCAGCAATGGTGGTAGGCAGAGGAAGGGTGGGTGGATGGCAGTGAATTAACTTGCTTCTCCTTTGGAATCTTTCCTTGTGGAATTACTGTTGGATACATGTTGGACTTTTTATTTATTTATTTTTTAAATTTTTGGCCGTGTTGGGTCTTCATTGTTGTGCGCGGGCTTTCTCTAGCTGCAGTGAGTGGGGGCTACTTTTCCTTGTGGTGCACAGGCTTCTCACTGCGGTGGCTTCTCTTGTTGCAGAGCATGGGCTCTAGGTGTGCGGGCTTCAGTAGTTGTGGCTCGTGGACTCTAGAGCGCAGGCAAAGTAGTTGTAGCGCACATGCTTAGTTGCTCCGTGGCATGTGGGATCTTCCCGGACCAGGGATCGAACCCGTGTCCCCTGCATTGGCAGGTGGATTCTTACCCACTGCGCCACCCGGGAAGTCCTGGACCTTTTAATTATACACTCTGGATCTTTTCACCTCGAATATTTTCTATTTCTTTATATCTCTCTATATTATATACATATATATATATATATAAATATCTCTATATGTAAGTATATCTTATATATTGCTTTGTGTCTTATTTTTCTATTTTCTCTCTTTATCCTTTTTTAAAAAATGCTGCTTACCCCTTTTTTGATTAATTTCAATAACTATTTTTGTATTTCTGAAAGTTCTAATTTAGTTCTTTTTTTTTTTTTGGCGGTACGCGGGCCTCTCACTGTTGTGGCTTCTCCCGTTGCGGAGCACAGGCTCCGGACGCGCAGGCTCAGCGGCCCTGGTTCATGGGCCCAGCTGCTCCACGGCATGTGGGATCTTCCCGGACCGGGGCACGAACCCGTGTCCCCTGCATCGGCAGGCTCTCAACCACTGCGCCACCAGGGAAGCCCTAATTAGTTCCTTTCTGAATGTGCAGTTTTGTCATAATATTTATTTCTTACAGCTTTTAAAAATTTTGTGAATTCATTAATTTAAATATATGTACTTTAAAATTTCTTTCTGATCACTAGTCTGTTATCTCAGGTTACTGGATTTTAATTTTCCTGTTGTGTTACTGCTTATTCTCACTGATGGTGACTGTTTCCAATTGTGTTTTGTAACTTTGGGTTGTACACTAATATTTAGTGGGAGTTTGTCTTGTTTCCACCCCCTGACCCCCGTTGAGAATCCTGTGACGCCTGGGTAGTGGAAGCGTTCCTCCAAAGTAGTTTTGCCTTTGCTTTTGCCAGGAGTCCTGGGATATCATCATCCTAGGACCAATATTTATTGTTAATTTCCCAGTTTGAGGATTTCTAGCCTGTGCAGGTTGTGAAAATTTGAGCTTAAACCTTCATGAGATGCAGAACTCAGGCCGAGGGGGCTTCCTCTTTAAACCTATTTGCTGGTGGGCAAACTTTTTCTTGTAGATCCCTACACTGAAGGCGTAGTTCCTCCCAGTTCCTGAATTTCTATGAGTCTCAGTGCCATCTTGCTCTTCGTAGAAGCTAGGGTCTTACCTCCTTTTTCTACATGGGCATTAAAATCCAATCTCCTTTATTACTGGGGCTAACAATCACCACTGTTTCCATTTACTTCCATTTTAAATACACAGTAAATATTTTTCAGGTGACGACTGAATTATGGTTGATACAGGGCAGCATAGAAGGCAAATGAAGATATTTTGGGGAAAAATATATCTCTTGGGTCTCTCAACCATATGTTAAATGTTAGTTTCTCACTTGTTAAATGTAGGATTATCTCTGAAGTACATTTTTCTTTTCTGGAAAGGGGATGTCTTGGGGCAGTATCTTTAATTGTATATCCAGCGTTTGAGTACCACACAGATATGCTAAATATAATACTTGCTATGATCATACTTCACTAAGCCGTAAAACGGTTCATTTTCTTGATAAATTCAGATATTCTAAAGCTCTTGTCTAAGAGGTAAAATTGTTTGATGAGAAAATTACATAGTTGAATTATTCGAAGGTAATTCAAATGCAATTAAAAAAAAAGAATTGTGTGTGTGACTGTGTGTATCTAGGTAATGCAGCCCACCTTTGACATACTACTCTGTATAAATATCTTAGGATTTTGAATGCCTAACTGGTAAAAAAAAAAAAAATACAGTTATTGAATTTCAGTAATAGAGACAAAAATTTTGTTTGGGGTCTTTTTATTTTCAGATATAATCTACATATCTAACAGTACTACTGCTACTAAAAAGTCACACCCTATAGCATTTTATTCTTATTAAATATTTCATTTGTTATTTTTAAATGGTGTTTTCTCTAGTCCAACATTATATATTTTAGAACTAAATTATCCCTACTACATTTTAACGGTCAAAATGTGGGACTGTGTTCCATCTAAGCAGCTCTTTTCTTTCCAGTTATATTTTTTAACATTTATCTTTTGTGAGTCTATGTGTTTATATTATTATTTATGTTTATAAATACAATTTTAAGTCACCTAAAGCTAGAACATGGTGCATTAAATATCATATTGCAGTTATCTCAAGTTTAGGACATTCAGGAAAAAAAGTTCATATCCAATTAAATGGCATTTATTTGTAAAGTTTATGTACTTTATTAAATCATTTTTTAATTTTAAAATTTGACTTTATTATAAATAACCCTGAGAGAAAACACACAGGCATATAACAGTCTTCATTATTTATAAGGTATTTATGTGTCTAGGAAAGCAACCATGCTAAAATAATGTACTTGGAACCTGTGGTGAGTCCTAGATTAAATGATGCCTGGATTGCTGCCAGTTTACAGATTTTATCAAATTTATATCTTCCTTTCTATGTATCTCTTAGATGAGTATGTATTACATCAGTAAGCAGGCTTTGTATGGCTACAGTTGTGATTCTGAATAATGTCAAAAAGCTGTCCTAAATTGGTTGGGATTAACTAAACAGTGCTGTAGTAGGAATATTACAGTGTGACAAACATGGACATAGATACCTGTGTTTCATTAATGTGTATGGAATTGACAAGGTTCTAGAAACCAGAAAGAATATGTAAAATGGCCTCTGTTTTGTGTGTGTGTGTTGAGGGGGAGGAGGCGGAGAGCATCCTCATTGGCTGGGAATCACTTATTTAGTGGGTCAGTGGTATGATGACTTTAAGATTGTGTGTTGGCAACGTCTGAATCAGAATGGCTTATTGATGTAGTTATTTTAGGGCTTGCTATTTATTCATGGGCTTTGCTTATGGATCTCTGAGATAAGTGAGATGAAATCTCTAAATTATACCATTGGTCCTAATGGCAACTATTTACTTTGATCCTAAATGGAAAAGAATTCTGGGGGGAGTAGTGTCACTGAGAATTTTTAGTAAATCAACATAGACTTTCAGCTTTCCGGATTAGGCCAACACATTTTATTCTACATTTAAAAAATCATAAAAAATGATTGCCTTCATAATAGCTAGCGTCTGCTCCTCTGTGAACCAAGGATTTTCTGTTGGGTGCTAGGTTGGTTGGTTGTTGGATAAGAGCAATGTGTGTATTTCCTACCCTTTCCTTATCGTGAATGTAAAAGCAAGCACAAGTGAGCAATCACTCTGACGGTGTGCTTATTTATGCCCTATTAAAGAACAATTACAAACCAAGAACTAGCAACCAATTAGCGATTCTGTATTAGGACCCTGGGTCCATTTCTTCTTTTACTAAATCAACCCTTTGATGCTCAGGAGTAAAGAATAATGCTTTTCAAATATTTAAGTCTTGCATTTCGGGGAAGGGGTCCAGAATTATTTAGCTTTTGCAAGCGCTGATGCCTTATAAACAGCATTTAATTCGCCCAGTTTAGGTCATTGACCTATGACAGTTTGAAAGCTTCATACATGCCTGTATTTGTAACTTTTATAGACTGTCTCTCATCTCATAGTGTCTGTCATCTGTCAAAGCAAATTTGAAATTCTTAAGAAATAACTAGATAAATTAGAAAATAAATGAAGAAAACATTTAAATGTAGGTAATTGTAAAGAATAAAAACTAGAGGTCACTGTGATTCTTGTTTGCAATAGGCTGCCTTTAGGATAATATAGTTTTTGTAAAATTTCATACAAAGTAGACTTTTCCCTCATTAAAATACACTTTAAAAGAGAATTCAAACAAATTTGGTATATTTTTAAAAAATCTACATGCTAGCCAATTTTCTTTTAAAGCTTCAAACCTTTTAACTTAGAAAACATTCTGCTTAAAGGACATTTTGTCTTTGCTATAGCTGTTTCAGAACAGTTTCATGAAGGTAGGAAATGTAAATTTGAGCTGCAGTAAACGTAGGGCATTTAGCAGGCAGTTGGCTTTTCAACCTTAACTATAGCAGTCTCTTCCATACATGGCATTATGTTTTATTAACATAATTTAAATAAGGATGTTCTGGGTTATCATTTACACAGATTAAATTTCTCATCTAATGTACATGTAACTAAATGCACATTTGCCTACATAATAGCTATTGGTCACAGTTTTTATGGTGGTCTTTCAGCCAGACAGTGGGGCTGCAGCTCTTTATGTGTATGTGCTGAAGAATACACATATACATGCTAATTCACAGATCACTGGGCTGGTGTCAAGACTCTCCCTCCCTCAGCAGTGTGAGGCTCCTCAGGCCAGCTCTCAGGAAGCTCTGCTGATTGATTGACGTTATCCCAGAAACCTGCAGCAGTGTGCCCTTCCCCCAATCAGCTGCTTCAGATTCCAAGGAGTTGATAGTTTTACTTTCAGAGAGGAAAGCGTTTTAACTGGAAAATTTGCAATCAAAACTGTTCATCACATTGAGCAAAAACAGAATTTTAAGAGTGCGCGTAGTCATTCAAATTGAGGACTACATCCTGTGACCTTTTTCAACTGGACTAAATTAAATATGTAATATCCCCAGGAGCAGTTTTTGAGAACAGCACTCAGCCTTACCTTGACTACTGAATCATTAAAACACACGTGGAAACATTCCATTTTATTTTGATCTGACCCTTTGGCAGTAAATGGCCACCTCCTTGCAACTTATATTGGAAGTCTTTTTCTCAAAAATAATTTACTTCCACCTGGTCTGTCCTTAGGCATTTTCCCGTGTGTTCAAAAACATTGACGTGCCTCTGTATTTATATAAGATCCATATATTCTTCTTTTGAGTCTGCTGCTTCTAATTCCTTAATCTTTTATCTGCATAATATCTAAGTGCTAGTGACTTGAAAACTCTAGTTCTATGGATTTAAAGAGGGGAGTATAGGCTATTTGCCCTTTAATTAGTGAACTTTTAAATATCTCTCCTTTGTCTGTTTCTTAAATGAGCAGAGAATAAAAATGGCACAGTTTTCATTAGGCCCGACTTAAAGGAAAATTAATTGCTGGTATTCCTTTCTTTCTAGAAATCTTCCTTACTGCATAGAGATCAGTATAAAATTCTGTATTAATAAATCAGTATTTCTAAACATATACTCCTCAAAATGAATGATGTATTCATGTAAAAACTAGACTTTTAGATCAGTGTAATGCTGCAAATGTAGTACATCTGGATTTCAGCAGAGTCTTTGATAAAGTCATAAAATGATGGCCATTTTATTTAGATGGTGCAATAGGGCCTATCACCAAAGGCAGTGAAATGTATTGGATGTCTTGAAGTCACTGAACAATCTCCTCTTCCCTGTCGAGGTTATGAAGCTGAATCCAACCTCTGTACCCCGACACCAAATTAAATCTCGGAGACAGAGTTTTGGATGAAGTAGAGAAGAATACTTTGCCAGGCAAAGGGGGCCTACAGCCGGTTAATGCCCTCAAAACTGTGTGTCCCGACCTGGAGGGGGTAGTGAGAAGTATTATAGTAATGGTTCAAAGTAGGCGTGATCAGCTCATGGACATTCTTCTGATGGGCTGGTGGGGAGGTAAGTGGCAGGCAGCATCATCAACCTTCTGGTTCCAACCCGTCTGGGTTCTGTCTGCTCCTGGGCAGCTAAGCTGTTAACTTCTCCCACCTGGTGGTGGTTTCAGTATCTGCAAAACAGCTCAAAGATATTGTTATGTGTATCCCTTGAGGGGGAACCAGGACCCTGCCCCAAGGCTGCACTATTGTTTCCTTTGACTGTTCTCCCTTGTCTCCACATCCCCTCCCTTCCCTAATTAGCAACTGTTTGAACCTGCCCTTTGGAACTCAGGGAAGGTCATGGAAGCTGAATGAAGCCTATTGGCTGTAATCAAGAAATGGGGGACACAGAAAAGACTTTCGTGTCCAAGAGCCCCACAGGGTCCTGCTCAGTATCAGTTATTGAGAGTTTGAACCTCTAGAAGTCTCTTGTCTCCTCCGCCAACTCCTCCTCGTTCTTCTTTTTGCTAGTCTTATTGTCCTAAGTTATGACAAAGAGAAAATCAAAAGGAGAATTACAAATAAAAATAAAAAGGAATGTTACTGAACTGTTGGATGGCTCAGGAGAAGATATGAACACTGAAGCACAGAGAGGAAAAAGATGAAATATGAAGATGAAAATGTAAGAGGCACGTTAGGACAGTGTGAAAGCTTCTAGTATGGATATAATTGGAGTCCAAAAAGGTATTTTGTATATACAGTAAATATAATTTTAAATTATACAATTAAAATGTATTATTTTGATATGCCATTTATATTTACATTTTTTAATATTTTAAAATTTAATTTGGTGGAAGAAGTGAGAAGAGGGATTGTCTTTTTAAAAAATATCATTAGTTGGGGGGACCTTCAAGATGGTGGAAGAGTAAGACATGAGGATCACCTTCCTCCCCACAAATACATCAAAAATACATCTACACGTGGAACAACTCCTACAGAACACCTACTGAACACTGGCAGAAGACCTCAGACTTCACAAAAGACAAGAAAATCCCCACGTACCTGGGTAGGGCAAAAGAAAAAAGAAAAAACAGAGACAAAAGAATAGGGACAGGACCTGCACATCAGGGAGGGAGCTGAGAAGGGGGAAAAGTTTCCACACACTAGGAAGCCCCTTCACTGGCAGAGACGGGGCCGGGGAGGAGCTTCGGAACCACGGAGGAGAGTGCAACAACAGGGATGCAGAGGACAAAGCGGTGAGATTCCCGCACAGAGGATCAGTGCTGACCAGCACTCACCAGCCTGAGAGGCTTCTGTGCTCACCCGCTGGGACGGGTGGGGACTGGGAGCTGAGGCTCTGGCTTCAGAGGTCAGACCCCAGGGCGAGGACTGGGGTTGGCTGTGTGAACACAGCCTGAAGGGGGCTAGTGCGCCACAGCTAGCTAGGAGGGAGTCCGGGAAAAGTCTGGACCTGCCTAAGAGGCAAGAGAACATTGTTTCGGGGTGCATGAGGACAGGAGATTCCTTCCCTGTCTGCCCACAGAAGGCAGAGCACTGCCTAAATGAACTCCAGAGACCAGCGTGAGCTGTGGCTATCAGCTTGGACCCCAGAGACGGGCATGAAATGCTAATGCTGCTGCTGCAGACACCAAGAAGCCTGTGTGCAAGCACAGGTCACTATCCACAGCCCCCACTCCCCAGGAACCTGTGTAGCAAGCCACTGCCAGGGCCCCGTGATCCAGGGAGAAATTCCCCAGGAGAACACATGGTGTGCCTCAGGCGGTACCAACGTCATGCCGGCCTCTGCCACCACAGGCTCACCCCAGTTATAATTATTCCAACTATAACTACCGTACCCCTACCTCCCCCCAGGCTGAGTGAGCAAGAGCCCCCTAATCAGATGCTGCTTTAACCCCATCCTGTCTGGGTGGGAAGAGATGCCTGAGGGCGACGTACACACAGAGGTGGGACCCAACCAAACCTGAACACCGGCAGCTGTGCGAACAAAGACGAGAAAGGGAAATTTCTCTGTGCAGCCTCAGGAGCGGCAGATTAAATCCCCACAGTGAACTTGATGTATGCTGCATCTGCAGAATACCTGAGTAAACAACAAAGCATCCCAAAATCGAGGCGGTGGACTTTCGGAGCAACTGTAGACTTGGGGTTTGCTGTTTGCCACTGATTTGTTTTTGATTTTTATGTTTATCTTAGTATAGTTTTTAGCACTTGTTATCATTGGTGGATTTGTTTATTGGTTTGGTTGCTCTTTTATTTTCCTTATTATTATTTTCCATTCTTTTTTTCTCTCTTTTGTTTGGAGCCATGTGGCTGACAGGGTCTTGGTGCTCCAGCGTGGTGTCAGGCCTGAGCCTCTGGCAAGGTCAGGAAATTGGACCACCAGAGACCTCCCAGCCCCACGTAGTATCAGTCGACGAGAGCACTCCCAGAGGTCTCCCTCTCAATGCTAAGACTGAGCACCACCCAATGGCCAGCAGACTCCAGTGCTGGATGCCCCATGCCAAACAACATAACCCCACCCATTAGCAGAGAGGCTGCCTAAAATCATACTGAGTTCACAGACATCTCAAAACACACCACCAGTTGCGGCCCTGCCCACCAGAAAGACAAGATCCAGCCCCACCCACCAGAACACAGGCACCAGTGCCCTCCACCAGGAAGCCTACACAAGGCACTGAACCAACCTCGCCCACTGGGGGCACACACCAAAAACAACGGGAACTACGAATCTGCAGCCTGCAAAAAGGAGACCCCAAACACAGTAAGTTAAGCAAAATGAGAAGACAGAAAAACACACAGCAGATGAAGGAGCAAGGTAAAAACCCAGCAGACCAAACAAATGAGAGGAAATAGGCAGCCTACCTGAAAAAGAATTCAGAGAAATGATAGTAGAGATGATCCAAAATCTTGGAAATAGAATGGAGAAAATACAAGAAACGTTTAAAAAGGACCTAGAAGAACTAAAGAGCAAACAAGCAATGATGAATAACACAATAAATGAAATTAAAAATTCTCTAGAAGGAATCAATAGCAGAATAACTGAGGCAGAAGAACGGATAAGTGACCTGGATGATAAAGTAGTGAAAATATCTACTGCAGAGCAGAAGAAAGAAGCAAGAATGAAAAGACTTCAGGGCAGTCTCAGAGACCTCTGGGACAACATTAAACGCACCAACATTCGAATTATAGGGGTCCCAGAAGAAGAAGAGAAAAAGAAAGTTTCTGAGAAAATACTTGAAGAGATTATAGTTGAAAACTTCCCTAATATGCGGAAGGAAATAATCAAGTCCAGGAAGCACAGAGAGTCCCATACAGGATAAATCCAAGGAGAAACATGCCAAGACACATATTAATCAAACTATCAAAAATTAAATACAAAGAACAAATATTAAAAGCAGTGAGGGAAAAGCAACAAATAACACACAAGGGAATCCCCATAAGGTTAACAGCTGATCTTTCAGCAGAAACTCTGCAAGCCAGAAGGGACTGGCAGGACATATTTAAAGTGATGAAAGGGAAAATCCTGCAACCAAGATTACTCTACCCAGAAAGGATCTCTTTCAGATTCGACGGAGAAATTAAAACCTTTACAGACAAGCAAAAGCTAAGAGAATTCACCACCAAACCAGCTTTACAACAAATGGTAAAGGAACTTCTCTAGGCAGGAAACACAAGAGAAGGAAAAGAGCTACAATAACAAACTCAAAGCAATTAAGAAAATGGTAATAGGAACATACATATCGATCATTACTTTAAATGTAAATGGATTAAATGCTCCCACCAAAAGACACAGACTGGCTGAATGGATACAAAAACAAGGCCCATATATATGCTGTCTACAAGAGACCCACTTCAGACCTAGGGACATACAGACTGAAAGTGAGGGGATGGAAAAGGATATTCCATGCAAATGGAAATCAAAAGTAAGCTCGAGTAGCAATTCACATATCAGACAAAATAGACTTTAAAATAAAGACTATTACAAGAGACAAGGAAGGACACTACATAATGATCAAGGGATCAAGATGAAGATATAACAATTGTAAATATTTATGCAGCATCATAGGAGCACCTCAGTACAGAAGGCAAATGCTAACCGCCATAAATGGGGAAATTGACAGTAACACAATAATAGTAGGGGACTTTAGCACCCCACTTTCACCAATGGACAGATCAACCAACATGAAAATAAATAAGGAAACACAAGCTTTAAATGATACCTTAAGCAAGATGGACTTAATTGACATTTATAGGACATTCCATCCAAAAACAACAGAATACACTTTCTTCTCAAGCACTTAATGGAACATTCTCCAGGATGGATCATATCTTGGGTCACAAATCAAGCCTTTTTAAATTTAAGAAAATTGAAATCATATCAGGTATCTCTTCTAACCACAATACTATGAGACTAGGTATCAATTACAGGAAAAAAACTAAGAAATACAAACACATGGAGGCTAAACAATAAGCTACTAAATAACCAAGAGATCACTGAAGAAATCAAAGAGTAAATCAAAATATACCTGGAAACAAATGCCAATGAAAACTGGACGGCCCAAAACCTAAGGGATGCAGCAAGAGCCGTTCTAAGAGGGAAGTTTATAGCAATACAGTCCTACCTCAAGAAACAAGAAACATCTCAAATAAACAATATAACCTTACACCTAAAGGAACTAGAGAAAGAAGAACAAACAGAACCCCAACTTTAGCAGAAGTTAGCAGGTTCCATCTAAATGGAATCTTAAAAAATGGTTCTGACGAACCTAGGGGCAGGACAGGAATAAAGACGCAGATGTAGACAATGGACTTGAGGACAAGGGGAGGGAGAAGGGCAGGCTGGGGTGAAGTGAGAGAGTGGCATGGACATATATACACTACCAAATGTAAAATAGGTAGCTAGTGGGAAGCAGCCACGTAGCACAGGGAGATCAGCTTGCTGCTTTGTTTCCTCCTTGAGTGGTGGGATAGGGAGGGTGGTAGGGAGGCGTAAGAGGGAGGGGACATGGGGATATATGTATACATATAGCTGATTCACTTTGTTATACAGCAGAAACTAACACAATATTGTAAAGCAATTATGCTCCAATTAAGATGTTAAAAATATATATCATTAGTTTTCCTAACATCATTTATTATATAATTCATTATTCCCTCGAGATATTAAAATGCCCTCTTTAACATATATGAAATATTGTATATTTTGGTGTTTCTGAGCTTCCTATTCTGTTCCCTTGATCCATGAGTATAATCCAGCAATGGCTGGATTTTTAACTTACGTCATTTTATGTTACAGTAATTGATAGGGTGAAGTCCGTCTTATCCTTCCCTATCAAGAGATCCTTGACTTTTTTTTTTAAGAGATCCTTGACTTTTTGTGTGCATTTATCCTTTGAACTGGTCCTTAAAATCATTTAGTCAATATAAAAACATTCTTCTGGTATTTTTAGTATAATTACATTAAACTTACAGGTTCATTTGGGGAAGATTATAATTTTGAAACTATGAATATTCCTATAGAGGATCATAGTGCACAAAAATTCCATATCAAGAATATATAAAGAAATCTTACAAAATCAAAAATAAAAGCTGAACAACCCAATGTAAAAACAAAACAAAACTAAGCAAAATAGTTGAGCGGACACTTTACGAAAGGAGATATATAAATGGCCTATGAAAATGTGCTCAAATCATTACTAAACAGGGAAGTGCAAATTTAAACCATACCTACTAAAATGGCAAAAATTCAAAAGGCTTACGCTACCAAGTGTTGTTAAGTATGCAGAACAACTGGAAGTCTCAGCCATTGCTGGTAAAAGGTGGAATGGTACAGCACCTTTAGAAAACAATCTAGCAGTTACTTAAAAAGGTAAATATGTACTTAGCATACAACCCAGCAATCCCATTCCTTGATATTTTCTGAAGAAAGATGAAGACATGTATCTCCACAAAGACTATGAGTGTTCATAGTGTCTTTTCACATAATAGCTAAAAACTGGAAATAAGCCAGATGTCCATCAAGTGGTGAATGGATTAACAAACTATTGTGTATTTATAAATAGAATATTATTCAGCAATAAAAAAAGAACTGATGCATTCTTGACTAATGGATCTAAAGCACATGCTAAGTGAAAGAAGCTAAACACAAAAGAATACATACTATATGACTCCATTTATATAATTCTAGAAAAGGCAAAGCTAGGTTGTAGTGAAATAAAGCAGATCAGTTTGGTAGTCTGGACTGGAAAGAGAAGAGGAGTTGATTGGGTAGGGGCACTTTTTGGGGAGTTGGGAATGTTCTATATCTTGAATGTGATGGTGGCTACATGGCCTGTACATTTACCAAAGTGCATTGGATTGCACGTCAAAATATATGCATTTTAATTATATGTAAATTGTATCTCAAATGTTATTAAAAACATAAAACAAAGACAACATCTACCTTTTTTTCCCCAGTATAAATGCCTGGAGTGGCTAGCATATCAGTGAGTGTACTGCTTTGACTTTCAAATCCTTCTGCATTTCTGGCATATAACATTTTTCTATTTTTCTTCTTGTGCACTATGTCATTTTTTTCAACTTTATTAAGATATAATTGACGTACAACATTGCATATGTTTAACGTGTACAGTGTTGATTTGATAAACTTATATATTGCATTGATTACCAATATAAGGTTAGTTAACAGCTCCATCACCTCACAGTTATCTTTTGTGCGTGTGCGTATGTGTGCACATGCGCATACTAAGAGCATTTAAGATTCTCTCCACTTTCAAGTATATAATACAGTATTGTTAACTATAATCACCTTGTTGTACATTAGGTCCTCAGAATTTATTCATCTTAAAACTGAAAGTTTATACCCTTTGATCAACATCTCCCCATTTTCCCCAACCCTCAACCCCTGGTAACCACTGTTACTCTATGAGTTTGGCTTTTTAAGTTTCCACGTATAAGTAATATCACACAGTATTTGTCTTTCCCCGTCTGACTTATTTCACTTAGCATAATGCCATCAGGGTCAGTTTATGTTGTTGCAAACGGCAGGATTTCCTTCTTTTTCATGGCTGAATAATAGCCCACTGTATAGACCACATTTTCTTTATCTATTTATCTGTCAGTGAACACTTAGGTTATTTCCATGTCTTGGTTATTGTGAATAATGCTGCAGTGAACATGGGAAGGCAGATATAGCTTAGAAATCCTGTATTCATTTCCTTTGGCTTTATACCCCAAAGTGAGATTGCTGGATCATATGGTAGCTCTATTTTTAATTTCTTGAACTTCCATACTGTTTTCCATACTAGCTGTACCAATCTACATTCCTACCAAATGTGCATAAAGGTTCACCTTTCTCCCCATTCTTGCCAGCGTTTGTTATCCCTTGTGTTTTTGATGATAGCCATTCTAACAAGCGTGAGGTGCTATCTCAATGTGGTATTGGTTTACATTTCCCTGATGATTGGTGACATTGAGCATCTTTTTAAGTACCTGTTGATCAGTTGTATGTCTTCTTTGGAAAAATGTCTGTTCAGTTCTTCTGCCCATTTTTAAATAGGATTTTTTTATTGCTTTTGATTTGTATGAGTTATTGTATGAATATTTGGGATATTAACCCCTTATCAGATATATGCTTTGTGAATATTTTCTCCTATCCTATAGGTGGCCTTTTCATTTTGTTGATTGTTTTGCTGTGTAGAAGTTTTTCAGTTTGATCAAGTCCCACTTCTTGATTTTTGCTTTGGTTGCTTCTGCTTTTGGTGTCATATCCAAAAAATTATTGCCAAGACCAGTGACAAGGAGTTTTTCCCCTATGTTTTCTTATAGGAGTTTTGTGGTTCCAGGTCTCAGGTTTAAGTCTTTAATCCATTTTGAGTTAATTTTTGTCAGTGGTATAAGATAGGGGTTCAATTCCATTCTTCTGTGTGGATTATCCAGCTTTCTCACATCCGTTCATTTAAGAGACTATCATTTCCCCGTTGTTCTTTGTTCCTTTGTCAAATGTTAGTTGATGGTATCTGTGAAGGTTTATTTCTAGGCTCTTGATTCTGTTCCCTTGGTCTATGTGTCTAATGCCAGTACCATAATGTTTTTATTACTACATCTTTGTAGTATAGTTTGAAATCAGAAGTTGTGATGTCTCTTGCTTTTTTCTTTCTCAAGATTGCTGTGGCTATTTGAGGTCATTTGAATTTTAGGACTGTTTTTTTCTATTTCTGTTAAAAAATATCATTGGAATTTTCATAGGCATTAAAACTCTAGATGGCTTTGGGTAGTATGGACATTTTAACAATATTAGTTCTTACGATCTAGGAACACAGGATGTCTTTACATTTGTGTCTTCAGTTTCTTTCATTAAAGCCTTGTAGTTTTCAGTGTACAGATCTTTCACCTCTTTGGTTAAAATTATTCCCAATTTTCAAAATGCTGTTGTGAATGGGATTTTTTCTTTATTTTATCAGAAGATTGTTGTTAGTATAGAAATGTTTCATATTTGATGAGCATTGCTAGCTGTGATTGCAAGAGCAGTTTTACATCAGCCATATTGCTAGTTCTAGACATTGCAGAGTCCTGTGCTTTTTGTCTTTGTTTGTTTTGCTAAATGGTGAATTTATCATGGGAATTAACTTTACCCCTGAAAAATACCCGTGATGATGGATATTTGATACTTGAGGAATGCAAAGAGAAGAGTAATAATTATTTTGTATTTATTGTTTGTTGGGTACTGTTCTAGATGCTTTCACATCTGATGGCTAATTCAAGTCTCATACCAACATTTAGACTAAGTATTATTATCCATATTTATATGTGAGGAAACTGACATTAGTAGACTGACTCTGGTTCCTGCTGGCAACAAACTGCAATCCGGAATGCAAACCAAACTTTCTGATTCCAATTCCAGGTTTTTTTGTTTGAGGTTGAAATTTATCACACCCTTAACGTTGATAGATCATTCATAAAACTAAAATATGAAGATACTTTTATTATTGTAAATACTCTTAAAGACATTGTTCATAATATAGTTTGATTCCCCTTATGTTACGGCCCTAGTAATGAAGTCATTCAAAGTTAATACCAGTAATATATTTATCCCTTAAAAAATCTATCATAATGTGATAGTTGCCTGATTTGTCCTCCTATTTGGAAAGGATTCTCATGACCCCTGCCTAGGACGAAGTTCCCCTAGCTGGGGTTAGGTGTGGTAGGTGACAGGAAAGATTTATGACCTCAGTGTTCAAGAATAAGGGCAACTGTTTTCTGTATCCCAGGTGAAGGATGTGTGGAACTCCAGGACAGGTCTTAAACATAACATTTTGGGTTTTCAGTAGAGGAGTACAATGCTTCAAGTAATTTATAGGCTAGAACCTGGAAATAATCCAAAAAGCATCATACTTGGCGGGAGAGGGCCTTCTATGGAATACCTGGTTTTATTTATTTAGTTATTTTTCTATCTATCTATCTATCTATATTTATTTATTTTTAGGATGAGAATATCTTTTTCTTTTTTTAATTGGAGTATAGTTGCTTTACAATGTTGTGTTAGTTCCTGCTGTACAAGTGAATCAGCTATATGTATACATATATCCCCTCCCTCTAGGGCTTCCCTCTCATGCATCTAGGTTATCACAGAGCACCAAGCTGAGCTCCCTGTGCTATACAGAAGGTTCCCACTAGCTATCTGTATTACACATGGTAGTGTATATTTGTCAGTCCTAATCTCCCAATTTGTCCTACCCTCCCCTTCCCCCACTGTGTCCACATGTCAGTTCCCTACCTCTGAGTCTCTATTCCTGCCCTGCAAATAGGTTCATCTGTACCATTTTTCTAGATTGAACATATATGTGTTAATATATGATATTTGTTTTTCTCTTTCTGACTTACTTCACTCTGTATAACAGACTCTTTGTCCATCCACGTCTCTACAAATGACCCAATTTCATTCCTTTTTATGGCTGAGTAATATTCCATTGTGTATATGTACCACATCTTTATCCATTCCTCTGTCAGTGGACACTTAGGTTGTTTCCGTGTCCTGGCTATTGCAGATAGTGCTGCAGTGAACACTGGGGTACATGTGTCTTTTTGAATTATGGTTTTCTCTGGGTATATGCCCAGTAGTGGGATTGCTGGGTCATATGGTAGTTCTACATTTAGTTTTTTAAGGAACCTCCATACTGCTCCATAGTGACTGTATCAATTTACATTCCCACCAAAAGTGCGAGAGCGTCCCGTTTTCTCCACACCCTCTCCAGCATTTATTGTTTGTAGATTTTTTGATGATGGCCATTCTGACCGGTGTGAGGTGATATCTCATTGTAGTCTTGATTTGCATTTCTCTAATGATTAGTGATGTTGAGCATCTTTTCATGTGCCTCTTGGCCATCTGTATGTCTTCTTTGGAGAAATGTCTATTTAGGTCTTCTGACCATTTTTGGATTGGGTTGTTTGTTTTTTTGTTATTGAGCGGCATGAGCTGCTTGTTTATTTTGGAGATTAATCCTTTGTCAGTTGCTTTATTTGCAAATATTTTCTCCCATTCTGAGAGTTGTCTTCTCGTCTTGTTTATGGTTTCCTTTGCTGTGCAAAAGCTTTTAAGTTTCATTAGGTCCCATTTGTTTATTTTTGTTTTAATTTTCATTACTCTAGGAGGTGGGTCAAACAAGATCTTGCTGTATTTATGTCAAAGAGTGTTTTTCCTATGTTTCCCTCTAAGAATTTCATAGTGTCTGGCCTTACATTTAGGTATTTAATCCATTTTGAGTTTATTTTTGTGTATGGTGTTAGGGAGTGTTCTAATTTCATTCTTTTACATGTAGCTGTCCAGTTTTCCCAACACCACTTATTGAAGAGACTGTCTTTGCTCCACTGTATATTCTAGCCTCCTTTGTCATACATTAGGTGACCATAGGTGCATGGGTTTATCTCTGAGCTTTCTATCCTGTACCATTGATCTATATTTCTGTTTTTGTGCCAGTACCATACTGTCTTGATTACTGTAGTTTTGTAGTATGGAATACCTGCTTGTATATCTGTGACAGAAAAGGAAAATTTAAAGCACCAAACTTTTAAAGATAATGATTATGTAACCCTCATGTCCTTCATGCCTTGATTGACAGGAAGTTCACTAAAT
Source organism: Pseudorca crassidens (assembly GCF_039906515.1). Lineage (NCBI taxonomy): Eukaryota > Metazoa > Chordata > Mammalia > Artiodactyla > Delphinidae > Pseudorca > Pseudorca crassidens. Next base: position 114,345,370 of record NC_090317.1, read on the forward strand.
TTAATGCTCAAATAATAGTAACTATATTAGGCCAGTATATTTGCAAGAAGTTAAGTGGGTACCAGGTCATGGACTATCACATGGTGATAGACTAAGTGGTTAGGATTTGACCTGAAGTTGATAGACAACCACTGTGTTACTCATGTGAGGAAATGGTATGGTAATTTGTACTTTAAAAGTTGCTCTGTGTCATTTTGGAGGATAAATTGGAGTGGGAAGACCCAGGAATTAATCAGACCAATGGAAAGAGTATTACATTAACCTTTTAGAAAGGATATAGGTTTGACCTATGGTATCGGCAGAGAGTCATAAAGATATTCACTGGGGAGTGAATAGAGAGAGGACTCTAGATTTTTGGCTTAGGCAGTTTAGTAGACTTAGGGACTAATTAAAAGGCTTAAAGCATGCATACAGTGAACATGGATGCCTACCCAAATATAAGCTATGAGTGCATTGAAAAAGCCTTCATTATGGTGATTCAAGCTCTAAAGAAGAGAGAAAAGATTTTCTCAAATTTTAATGTGAATATGTAATAACTGGGCATCTTGATTCTGTGGATTCTAACTCAGTTGGTCTGCATTTCTAACATTTTCTCAGGAGATTATGATGTTACTCGTCATGAGAACTTACTTTGAGTGGAAAGGCTCTAGCCATTTACTGCGCTCTGAATGCTTAATCTTTGTTTTCACCTTCTCTGATTCTCTTGTGTTTGTTTGGTACGATATCTTGGCTCTTAGTTCTCTTTTCTCGGTCCCTTTGATGAAGAGCTGATTTTAAATGACAATTTATGGCCTCACAATGGAACTCAGCTATTCAATATTGTACTTCTGTTAAAGTGATAGATTTGGCCATCACTTCACATATGTTTGAGCAGATTCTATAGGTGTCCTGCCCATGTGTCCTTGGACCTTAATATTGTAGTGCAGACTTCCAATTGTATTTTTATGACTAAAGATTTTTCCTAGTGTTCAGAGAATGCTCTATTTATGTATCCATGTTCCTAGCAAACTAGAAGAGCCAAACCAGCAGCCCTTGACCAATGACTGCTGGGAATTGGTGTGTAAATACCTAAGCTCCCTCACCTCTCAAGCTGGATATCTCTGAGGCATGTCCTCTACATAGTTTCTCAGAGTCACCCAGTGGGCTTTAAATCCAGTTACCCTCACTGGTGACTTGCTTGAAAATTCACCCTTTTTGAGCTATTTTCCTTTCCCTGTCTCACTTTGCTACTCTGTTGATGTTTACCAGGATCACCTCCCAAACAAATTGCTTCTGTGGAGAATCCAAAGACATGGTTGGTAGTTAAAACTGAGTGCATGCATGAAATCACCAGGAGAGAGTGTGTGAAGTGAAAGAGAATAATGTCTGTGATGGAGGCATGGGAAATATGATGTACAGCTGTGTGTCCAATAAAATAATTTCAGAAAAGCAGCAGCCAGAGAGGTAGAATGGAAACCAGATCACTCCTACTTTGCAACCCAATTCTTTATCTTGAGCTCCAGACTTATATATCCAACCACCTTTTGGTCAACTCACCTTGAACATGAAGATTTCTGTGAAATAACCCAAGGTCATCCTTAACTTCTCCCTCTCAATTACTATTCACATCCAACAAACCACGAAAACCCACTAAAAACTAATGCTTCTGTGTGTCACATACCTATTAAATGCAGTCATCCCCTTCTTTTTATTCTTTACTGCCACCACCTTAGTTGAAACCACCATCAAAGGCCTCTGAACTTTTTCCTCTACCCCTATATTGACCCCTTTAAACAGTTCTCCAACAGGCAGCCACAATGATCATATGTCCTTTTGCTGAAAGTAGTTCAAGGCTCTCGATTTCTCTCCACAAGAATCCCACACTCCCTAGCATGACAAGTGTCCTCAGACTTCCATCTTTGTCTCTTATTGCTTTGCTCCTGATGCTTTAAGCTCTAGCCATCCTCAGGTACTGAAAGTTACCCAAACTGTTATTTTTTGCTTCTGGGCTCATGTACATACTACTCCCTTTTCTGGAACTCCCTTCCCCAAATCCCTTCCCTGAAGACTTGACTAATTCTTTCAGACTCAGTTTGAATGATACTTGCTATTGGAGTCTTTACTAACTTCCAAAGGCTGGGACCAGAGCCCCTCATTATTGAAATATTTTATTGCTATTTTGTGATATTACCACTCTGCATTATAATTATGTGGTAACTACTCTTTTTTTTTTGCACTAGATTCTAAACTCCCTTGAGCTTAGAAAATTTTTTTAAAAATATTGTATTCCCACTGCCAAGCATAAAGTAAGTGTACAATAATTTTTTTGAGTGAATGAAAGAAAGGCTAGAGAGCGTATTTAAGCAAGATAAGACTGAAAATAAGTGAGATAGTTTCTGCAGCTGGGGTGGGTTATCAGTGTGTTCAGCAAAAGCAGCTGTATTTCAATATATGGTATAGTATTTGTGATGCTTTGGAGGTCAGTTTTGAACTATAAATTAAGGTAACAGAAAACATGGAATTTTGGAAAAATCATTAGGCATGGGGGAAGATGTTTAAGAAATACTTCACATATTCATTTTGGCCCAATTAATGTTCAGTTTGAGATAGATGATAATGTTATAGTTCGTTTTCACATTAAAGCACTTTTTTTTTTGGCTGTGCCGTGTGCATGCAGGATCATAGTTCCCCGACCATGGATCGAATCCGTGCCCCCTGCAGTGGAAGCACAGAGTCTTAACCACTGGACGGCCAGGGAAGTCCCCAAAAACACATTTCTTGCAATGATAGTTTATTTTGCAAACCTGTATTGTTATCCTTTAGGAGATTATAAAAAACGCTAGGATTAATTTAAAGCCAAGCATTTCTTCTCCCTTTGGCACTGCTAGTAATGCGACTGAGTGACAGTGACATGTGTGAGAACTCTTAGGCCATGTCATAGCATCACTAAAGGACAGCAGGTGTTTGCCTGAGGGGCCATTAGTTGACATGAATTTGTGAAAATGTCGTGTGTGGAGAGGGAACAGCCCTAGCCCACTTCTTTTGGAAACATGGCACACAGGCTTGGGAAATTTACCCATCCTGATTGTAGAGGTTTTCTAGCTTTCTGATGTATAAGATTGAAAAAAGGGCCCTAGAGTATGAATCATTACTGGTGTGAAGTGTCAAAAATGTGCTCTATTTCAAGTATGCCTGAGGTATACTTCTTACAAATTTTACAGACATTGCTACATTTTATTCATGAAGAGCCTCTTACCAAAATGCTTGGAGCATAGCACATGAGTGATAAAAATGTTGGGTGTGTAATGAAAAGGTTGTAAATTATATAAAGGAAGGAAACAACGTCTTTTGAACAGTTCTCAATCTACATGTCTATCTTTACTTTTAAAAGACAGAACTAAAATGAATTAGAAACAAAAATGCTCATTGAACAATTGTATCTATCATTTAGATAATCTTGTCAATAAGTTTTATAAAGAACAACTACTGCTCTAGAATCAGAGTTTAAGTAGAAAGTTATTCCTTACCGCATGATGATATCAGGGTGAGAAAAATTACAAATAGACTCAAAGTAACAATACATTTTAGAGCCAATTATAATGACTTTTGAATAGAGTTCAAATTACCAATCACCGTGAATTTAACTAAATGCCCTGTATAATGCACACGTAATATATGCAATATATGTAAGATAGTTCTAAGATTTTTAGAGTCTCTGTCTCCTTTGTCTATGATATCTCTTTGCAAATAAAAAAGAGTTTATTTCAGGTAAATGCAAATCAAAACCACATTGAGATATCACCTCACACCTGTCAGAATGGTTGTCATCAAAAAGAACACAAATAACAAATGTTGGCAAAGATGTGGAGAAAAAGGAACCTTCATACACTGTTGGTGGGAATGTAAATTGGTGCAGCCACTGTGGAAAACAGTATGGAGGTTCCTCAAAAAACTAAAAATAGAGTTACCATATGATCCCACAATTCCATTCCTGGGTATATATCCAAAACAAACAAACAAACAAACCTAAAACGGTAATTTGAAAAGATTCATGCATCCCAGTGTTCATAGCAGTATTACTTACAATAGCTAAGATATGATGAGAACCTACTGTATAGCTCAGGGAACTCTACTCAGTGCTCTGTGGAGACCTAAATGGGACGGAAATCCAAAAAAGAGGGGATATATGTATACGTATAGCTAATCCATTTTGCTGTACAATGGAAATGAAAATAACACTGTAAACCAACTATACTCCAATAAAAATTAATTAAAAAAAACAATAGCCAAGATATGGAAGCAACCCAAGTGTCCATCAACAGATGAATGGATAAAGATGTGGTGTATGTATATGTATACACACACACAATGGAATACTACTCGGCCATAAAAAATGAAAATTTGCCATTTACAGAACAGATCTTGTACAGATCTTTCACTCCCTTGGTTAAGTTTATTCCTAAATATTGTATTGTTTTTATGCTATTGTAAATGAGGTTGTTTTATTCATGTCTTTTTTGGATAGCTCACCGTTAGTGTATAGAAACATAATTGGTTTCTGCATGTTAGTATTGTATCCTACTAAATTTGTTTATTAAGTTTATTAAGTTCTATTATTATTAAGTTCTATTATTATCTTATTAAGTTTATTAAGTTCTAACAGTCTTTGATAGACTTTTTAGGGTTTTCTTTGTAAAAGATCATGTCATCTGCAAACACCAACAATCTTACTTCTGCCTTTCTGATTTGGATGCCTTTTATTTTTTTCTTGCCTAATACTCTGGCTAGGACTTCCAGTACTATGTTGAATAGAAATGGTAATGGTGGAGATACTTGTCTTGTTCCTGATCTTACAGTAAAAGTTTTCAGCTTTTCACTGTTAAGTATGATGTTAGCTGTGGACTTGTCACATATAGCCTTTATTCTGTTGAGGTATATTTCTTCTATACCTAATTTGTTGAGAGTTTTTATAATGAATGAATGGTGAATTTTGTCAAATGCTTTTTATGTACCTAATGAGATGACGGTATGGTTTTTACCCTTCATTTTCTTAATGTAGTGTATTACATTGATTGATTTGCATATGTTGAACCCTCGTTGCATCTTAGGGATAAACCTCACTTTATCTTGGTTTTATGATCCTTTGATAAACTGTTGAATTTGGTTTGCTAATATTTTGTTGAAGATTTTTGCAGCCATGTTCGTCAGGAATATTGGCCTATAATTTTCTTTTCTTGTAGTATCCTTTTCTGAATTTGGTATCAAGGTAATGGTGGCCTCATAAAATGAGTTTGGAAGGATTATCCCTCCTTTTCAAATTTTGGAAGAGTTCAAGAAGGATTGGTATTAATTCTTCTTTAAATAATTGGTAGAATTTACCAGTGAAGTCATCTGGACCCGGACATTTCTTTGTTGGGAGATTTTTTATTACTGATTCCATCTCCTCATTTGTTCTGTTTTTTTTTTAAGAAACCACGTTGGGATTGGATGACAAACATTGGAAATAATGCATTGAAACTGAAAATAAATGAGGTACAAGATCAACTGATCTTATATTTCCACACACAAATACAGTATTATCATCATTTTGAATATCAGCGTTAGCTAAAACTTACATATGAGATATTTCAGGATTAAATATGCATCAAAGAGCCTGATACTACTATTTTTCACTCTAAAAATTAGGAATTTATAATGATGTTTTACCACATTGGTTCTCCTATCCGTTTTGCATAATGTAAGCAGTTACAGGATATAGATTCTTTTCAAATTACTATGCAAACGAATTGTAGGTAAATCTTTGTATTGTATTAGCATACTTCTCATTGTATATCTACTCACTAAACTAAATATGCAGTCATCATCCATTTCTTTTTTCCTAATTAGGAGAATGTTGAAATGGGTAAGATAAATTTTTCCTATCATAGATTTATTTATTTTTTTAAATTCTTTAATTAAAAAAATTTTATTTAGGTATCAGTATCTGTTTTATTATACAGTGTGCCTTAACACTCTAAAATAACTAGATAGGACTGAGACATATACTAAAACCATAAAACTATCCCATAGGGCCAGTAATGCAAATGGATCAATATTTTATTTGAAAATGGTCTATGCTACTCCTTCGAAAACTAATCTGGAAAATTAGGAGATCATCACCATTGCACGGCCCCCCTCTTTCTCTTTATAATTGTTACCTATCGTAGATTTTAAAAGGCATTATACAAAGTGGAGGAGAAAAATCACATTGTTGATGTGCTATAGTGTTGGTATATTGAAGCAACATAACTTAAGCATTCTAAAGTACAGTATTCACGTTGTCCTGGAGAAAACGTCATTATTAGAACTTGGTCATCAGAATCTTGATAAAGAATGTTCATCTTAGAAAATAAGATTTATAATTTTCATCTGTTATATAGCAAAGAGTTTCAGTTATTTCAAAATTTCAACGTATCAGTAGGGATTATACCTATTTTCAAAAGGAGTTTCAATCATGACAATATAAGCATGATATAGAGATTAATCAGTATGAAACAAATTGTAGAAATTCTCAAAGATGCTTCTAGGTTTTGTATGTATGTTTTATTAAACAAAATAACAAGAAGAATCATTTACTCTAATTTTGTTTTATTAAACAACAAGAATAACAAACATTTCCCCTTTCAGGTAAGCATATTAAAAAATAATCATTAAGAGAAAGATAGGGCTTCCCTGGTGGCGCAGTGGTTGAGAGTCCGCCTGCCGATGCAGGGGACACGGGTTCGTGCCCCGGTCCGGGAAAATCCCACATGCCGCGGAGCGGCCGGGCCCGTGAGCCATGGCCGCTGAGCCTGCGCGTCCGGATCCTGTGCTCCGCGACAGGAGAGGCCACAACGATGAAAGGCCCACGTACCGCAAAAAAAAAAAAAGAGAAAGAATCACATGCTGTAACTTGTGAGATGCCATATCTCAAAAATGACAGAAGCACATTCTTTATAGTATTTAACCTTTAAATTTTGAAAATTATTTTTCTACTTTTCAATATATTTTAAAACTGTCCTTAAAATTTTGAATGCAGAAATATATTTCCATGCATTAATTCTGTACAAATTATTACAGAGAAATGCACTAATCTTTTAGCTGTATTTTGGGGTATTTATCTTCATTTCTCTCTCTTTTTTTTGAATTTTATTTAATTATTTATTTATTTTTAATGTTATTTATTTATTTTTCTTATTAGTCATCCATTTTATACACATCACTGTATACATGTCAATCCCAATCTCCCAATTCATCACACTACAACCCCCACCCCCTGCCGCTTTCCCCCCTTGGTGTCCATACGTTTTTTTCTCTACTTCTGTGTCTCAATTTCTGCTCTGCAAACCGGTTCATCTGTACCATTTTCTGGGTTCCACATATATGTGTTAATATATGGTATTTGTTTTTCTCTTTCTGACTTACTTCACTCTGTATGACTGTCTCTAGATCCATCCACGTCTCTACAAATGACCCAATTTCATTCCTTTTTATGGCTGAGTAATATTCCATTTTATATATGTACCACATCATCTTTATCCATTCGTCTGTCGATGGGCATTTAGGTTGCTTCCATGACCTGGCTATTGTAAGCAGTGCTGCATGAACATTGGGGTGCGTGTGTCTTTTTGAATTATGTTTTTCTCTGGGTATATGCCCAGTAGTGGGATTGCTGAGTCATATGATAATTCTATTTTTAGTTCTTTAAGGAACCTCCATACTGTTCTCCATAGTGACTGTATCAATTTACATTCCCACCAACAGTGCAAGAGGGTTCACTTTTCTCCACACCCTCTCCAGCATTTGTTGTTTGTAGATTTTCTGATGATGCCCATTCTAATTGGTGTGAGGTGATACCTCATTGTAGCTTTGATTTGCATTTCTCTAATAATTAGTGATGTCGAGCAGCTTTTCATGTGCTTCTTGGCCATCTGTATGTTTTCTTTGGAGAAACGTCTATTTAGGTCTTCTGCTCATTTTTGGATTGGGTTGTTTGCTTTTTTAATATTGAGCTGCATGAGCTGTTTATATATTTTGGAGATTACTCCTTTGTCCATTGATTCATTTGCAAATGTTTTCTCCCATTCTGAGGGTTGTCTTTTCGTATTGTTTATGGTTTCCTTTGCTGTGCAAAAGGTTTGAAGTTTCATTAGATCCCATTTGTTTATTTTTGTTTTTATCTCCATTACTCTAGGAGGTGTATCAAAAAATATCTTGCTATGACTTATGTCATAGAGTGTTCTGCCTATGTTTTCCTCTAAGAGTTTGATAGTGTCTGGCCTTACATTTAGGTCTTTAATCCATTTTGAGTTTATTTTTGTGTATGGTGTTAGGGAGTGTTCTAATTTCATTCTTTTACATGTAGCTATCCAGTTTTCCCAGCACCACTTATTGAAGAGACTGTCTTTTCTCCATTGTATATCCTTGGCTCCTTTGTCATAGATTAGTTGACCGTAGGTGCATGGGTTTATCTCTGGGCTTTCTATCCTGTTCTGTTGACTATATTTCTGTTTTTGTGCCAGTACCATATTGTCTTGATTACTGTAGCTTTGTAGTATAGTCTGAAGTCCGGGAGTCTGATTCCTCCAGCTCCATTTTTTTCCCTCAAGACTGCTTTGGCTATTTGGGGTCTTTTGTGTTTCCGTACAAATTTTAAGATTTTTTTGTCTTAGTTCTGTAAAAACTGCCATTGGTAATTTGATAGGTATTGCTTTGAATCTGTAGATTGCTTTGGGTAGTATAGTCATTTTCACAATATTGATTCTTCCAATCCAAGAACCTGGTATATGTCTCCATCTGTTAGTATCATCTTTAATTTCTTTCATCAGTGTCTTATAGTTTTCTGCATACAGGTCTTTTGTCTCCCTAGGTAGGTTTATTCATAGGTATTTTATTCTTTTTGTTGCAGTGGTAAATGGGAGTGTTTCCTTAATTTCTCTTTCAGATTTTTCATCATTAGAGTATAGGAATGCAAGAGATTTCTGTGCATTAATTTTGTATCCTTCAACTTTACCAAATTCATAGATTAGCTCTAGTAGTTTTCTGGTGGCATCTTTAGGATTCTCTATGTATAGTATCATGTCATCTGCAGGCAGTGACAGTTTTACTTCTTCTTTTCCAATTTGTATTCCTTTTATTTCTTTTTCTTCTCTGATTGCCATGGCTAGCACTTCCAGAACCATGTTGAATAATAGTGGTGACAGTGGACATCCTTGTCTTGTTCCTTATCTTTGAAGAAATGCTTTCAGTTTTTCACCATTGAGTATGATGTTTGCTGTGCGTTTGTCATATATGGCCTTTATTATGTTGAAGTAGGTTCCCCTTGTGCTCACTTTCTGGAGAGTTTTTATCATAAATGGGTGTTGAATTTTGTCAAAAGCTTTTTCTGCGTCTATTGAGATGATCATATGGCTTTTCTTCTTCAATTTGTTAATATGGTGTATCACATTGATTTGCATATATTGAAGAATCCTTGCATCTCTGGGATAAATCCCACTTGGTCATGGTGTATGATCCTTTTAATGTGTTGTTGGATTCTGTTTGCTAGTATTTTGTTGAGGAGTTTTGCACTTATATTCATAAGTGATATTGGTCTGTAATTTTCTTTTTTTGTAGTATCTTTGTCTGGTTTTGGTATCAGGGTGATGCTGGCTTCATAGAATGAGTTTGGGAGTTTTCCTTCCTCTGCAATTTTTTGGAAGAGTTTGAGAAGGATGGGTCTTAGCTCTTCTCTAAATGTTTGATAGAATTCACCTGTGAAGCCATCTGGTCCTGGACTTTTGTTTGTTGGAAGATTTTTATTCACAGTTTCAATTTCATTACTTTTTATGCAGTAGGTTCTTATTAGTTATCTATTTTATACATATTAGTGTATATATGTCAATCCCAGTCTCCCAGTTCATCCCACCACCACCACCCAGCTTTCCATTTCTCTTAATAGCATTTTTTCATTTCTACTTCTTGATTTTCAAGGTGTTAATATATTGACATCTCAGAAAGGAAAATAGCAATTTAGCTTTCTCTCCATCCATACACATTCATACTTGCTGTCAGTCTGTCCTCGCAATATAGTTATATCATAGGTTACGTTAGTGCAGTCTTCAATGTTTACGATAGTGTAACCATGTAAACATTATCCATAATTGATGTAACCTATGATATAACTATATTATATAATATATTGTGAGGTGTGTTTTTGCTTTTTGCAAATTATTTTTCCCTGAACCTAATAAATAATTGCTTTGTGTTGTGGTTACTTATTTTTCATGTACTTGTCACTAATTCAGCTCCTTTCTCAAATTATCTAAATCACCCCTTAATGTATTCTAACACATGTGCTGTTTTGTTAAGTTCTAAATTGGACTGGTTACTTTCCATGCCTGGTGCATATGAATCGTTAGGCATACCTTTGTCTCTGAGGTCTGTATTTCCTACATTCTGTTTCCTCCTCTGTTCTGGTTTACACCATCCATTTTGGTACAACACATGTTTCAGTAGCTAAATGAAAAAGAGATGCTAGGAGATAAATTTTCAAGATCTTACCGGAAAAAGTTTTTATATGATAGTTTGACTGAGTATAGAATTATAGGTTGGATATCATGTTCCCAAACGTTTTGGAGGCATTGCTCCATTGCCTTCTAGCTTCTTGTGTTGATTGTAAGAAGTCAGAAGTGGTCCGATTTCTGATCCTTTGTATGTGATGTGGTTAACCCCCCTCCCCCCTCTGGAAATAGTATATTCACTTTCGCCTGGTGTTCTTTTGTGTTTTTTTGGCTGCACTACATGACTTGTGGGATCTTAATTCCCCAAGCAGGGACCAGGGATTGAACCTGGGCCCTCGGCAGTGAAAGTGCAGAGTTCTAACCACTGGACCACCAGGGAATTCCCTCTCCTGGTGTTCTTAAATTCCACTGTAATATTCCTTTGGTGAGAGCCTGATGTAATCTATTGTGCTGGTAGTTGGTGAGTCCTTTCAATCTGGAAATCCATTTGGAAAGTTCTCCTGAATTTTATTTTTTGATGATTTTTCTCTCCTACGTTTTCTTTCTGGAACTTATTACTGTTAATTATGTTGTATGTTGGAACTCTTGGCTTGATCTTCTACTTTTCTTTTCTTTTTCTCTCATTTTTCATTCCCCTTTATTGCTTTACATTTGGGAAAATTTTCTCAATTTTGCCTTCCAAATTTTTAATCTAGCTTTTTATTTCATCTTCATTCCCCAGAGTTGACCCATCCAATCTCCTGACTGGAGCATCAGACACTGGCTGCTGATATTCTGGAGTTGTTGGCGGGGAGAAGATTAGTGGTCTCAACATTCAGTAAGTGAATTTTCCTTTACCTTATTTCCTGTATACTACCTGCACCTTCCGCCATGCCTGGTGTTCTTTTTGTGGTCCCGCAAATTCCATCTCCATGCTTCTCTACCCTGCTTTGTGCTTTAGGAGTCTGACCTCTGTGGATGTCATCAGTTGGGATGAGATTTGACCAGTGGGAGGGAAGTGACTATATTTCTGTATTAAAGGGAACAGGGTGGCCCTTCTGTACAACCACTGATCTTCCTGGGTTCTAGGTAATGGATCTCTCCCTTTGCCCTTGCAGCCCTGCTGCTGGTAGCCACCTCCTGCTCCTGCTAGCCTAGGTACTCCCCCTATCATGGTTGTTAGTTTCCCTTTTTTGACTTAGACATAATAGATATACTTAGAGTCATGTGTAAAGTGAAAATACAGATATATTCTACATTAAAATAATGAGATACATTAACAAAGAACTTGCAAAATATGTTAGCAGGTGTTTGGAGATGATTATTCATAAAGAAGGATTTATTTCTTTACATAGAATTAATCAGAGAAAACACTAACTTATTTTAAGTGTGTTTAAAATAAGATTTCTCTCATTGAAATTTAGTTTATGCACAACTTTATACAGTATATCAAATGATTAAGGCAGGGAGGAAACTGAGAACAAAGAAGATTAGTGACAATGGGAAAATGAAAGGGAAAATTTTCAAGTTTTTTGTGAGGACCAACAGATTTTGAATACTGCTATAGAAGAATTTATGCTGTCTAGTGAGTGTAGTTCTATCATTTTGGTTTAGAAATTATACTCTTGAATCTTTAGCCCAAATAAGTGATTTTAGTTGCATGAGAATGGATAGATGAGAATGCAGTTTTATAACTCTAGGGCACGGCTAAAATCTAATATGGCAAGCATTGGAAGAACACAGCTTCTTTTACTTTTAAGGCTCTTCAATTTGTCATTACTGATTAAGGGCTGTCTGGATTGGCTCTCCTGGTCAGTCAAGTAATCCCAAGAGCTATCTCATGACTGGGAAATGCTCACATGAGATGAGAATCTGTTTTATTCCTACGCGTTTCAGACATTTCAGCTTTGCTTTGGGTGGGGCTGTTGGACTCTACAGTATATCACAAACAGACTGTGTCTTTAATAACATTTCTCAGAAGCCACATGTCAGTTGAGTCTTAGAAAAAGGAATTTTTAAAGGAAACTGTGTAGCTTCAACGTAATTTCTCTGTCTGCCGAGGACGTTTCTTAATCATTGCATGAGCCACATTTTGTATAGTGATTAAATTAGAACTAACTAAAAGGTTGAGTCTGTTTAAAGGCTGTTTATTAAAGCAGTTATTCTTTTAAGTAACAGCTGTTAATAGGAAAAAAATCTCCATAACTACTGGCATAGGAGATACATAGTGGCAGTTTACCTTATAAATTTCATTGATGGTGAATTTTCCTGTCCACAATGTCTACTAAAACTTTGGCACCCAAGATGTGGTCTGCAGACCAGTAGCTTGAGTATCCATCACCTGGGAATTTGTTAGAAATTCACAGTCTAAGGACCTGTCCTAGACCTACCGAATCAGAATCCGCATTTTGAACAAGACCCTCGGGGGATTCGTGTGCATGGTAAAATTTGGGAAGCTTGAGACTAAAGCATAGTTGCGTGGTCATTGAAACTCTGCTGAAACCTTCTCAACTGGCTCAAGAAGAGCAGATTTTCCAATGGTAGCAGTGTTTTCAAAAAATGGCATCTCACAGCACAGAATTTTTTTTTTCTGCGTTTAATCCAAGGGTTACGTGGATAATTTTTAACTAAAGTATTAAGGAAGGTGGACTAAGAAGGGATTATATGATATCATGGTAGATGATGTTACCGGGTTTTTTTTACGTCTTTATTGGAGTATAATTGCTTTACAGTGGTGTGTTAGTTTCTGCTTTATAACAAAGTGAATTGGTTATACATATACATATGTTCCCAGATCTCTTCCCTCTTGTGTCTCCCTCCTTCCCACCCTCCCTATCCCACCCCTCTAGGTGGTCACAAAGCACCGAGCTGATCTCCCTGTGCTATGCGGCTGCTTCCCACTAGCTATCTATTTTACGTTTGGTAGTGTATATATGTCCATGCCTCTCTCTCGCTTTGTCACAGCTCACCCTTCCCCCTGACCATATCCTCAAGTCCATTCTCTAGTAGGTCTGTGTCTTTCTTCCTGTCTTACCCCTAGGTTCTTCATGACATTTTTTTTTCTTAAATTCCATATATATGTGTTAGCATATGGTATTTGTCTTTCTCTTTCTGACTTACTTCACTCTGTATGACAGACTCTAGGTCCATCCACCTCATTACAAATAGCTCAATTTCATTTCGTTTCATGGCTGAGTAATGATATCATTTTGAAAATGTATAATTAAAATTCTTATAGGAACAACTTTATAAAGGGGAAAAATTCCTCCCTCTCTGATATTACCTCAGATCAATACATCTGTATTCTATTTGTAATACTGAGTTTCTTCTCTGGATAAAGCCCAAGCTCTCCACTTCTCCAGAAAGCACAGGACATCCCATTTAGGGGCTGAGAGATTCAAATAAACTGTTTCTTCTTTCACAAATCTCAAATGTGAAGTGTTTGGAATAATTAATCTAATTTACATTGCACTTAAAAACAACTGATAACACCTTTTAAACATGCTATAGAAAGATTAATGGGAGATTTTTGAAAAGAATAGTTTCATTATGTTTTTCCTGTATTTGAAATCCCTGGTCACCTAAAATTAGCTAGAGAAGTGTAAGTCTCTCTCTAAGGAGCAAAGTTCCCTATAGCCTGGGCGTCCTGTACTTCCTCCTTTGCTTCAATAGACAGGCATTGATTATCTACTGTATACCATGAATGAGAATGCATAGACTAAATCTCCACCCTGGAATTGCTGACAGTCTCATGGGGAAGAAGGTCAAGAACACCATCACGTCATATTATCAGTGCTATAATAGTGTTGGCAACACATGATGGAAAGTAGAGAAGAACGGGCCAATTTAGTCTTGGGAATCAGAGACTGATTCTAAAAGAGGTGACTGCTTTTGGCGTCTTATTAGTGTGTTATTTATGATACAAATATGCACAAATGTTAGCTTGTGTTTCCAGAGAAGGTGGTTGAATGAAGCTTTAAGTAGAGCCAAGCCTAATATTGGCAGGTTTGATTAGACTGAACTCTGTCCAGAATGTAACTTGATGGACAGGATTAGAATGAAATGACCTCTGCTAACATAGTAGAACAAAAATAAATTGTCTCCTGCACGAATCTGAATGATTAGCGTTAAAATATTTACCCTGTGCCCTGAACGAGTTGTAATATTTGCTGCAGTGGAGATAGCAGGGCATTAGTGGGATAATCATAATGATAACAGCTGACATCTGCAGTTTACAAAGTGCCTTTATATTCATTATCTCATTTAATTTTCACAACAACCCCATGAGGTAGGTGTTATTTGCATTTCCTAGTTGAAAAAAAAAACTGTCAAAGTAAGTCGCAGAGCCTTGATAAGAAACCAAGTCTTTAAAACTCTAAGATTAATATTCTTTCTTGTAGAACTAGAACTTTCAAACCTCAATAGAAGTCTCTCTTCATTCCTGATATTATAAAGAAACTTCTACCTTCACGTGGGGGAGCTTCATTGGCAAGGATTTCTGAAAGGCTGACATTGAAAGTTGGGCTTTTCCTCTAAAACAGAACTGTTATTTCTCCTGCCAAACCCTGTGCTTCTTTTGTGTTCTTTGTTTCTGGGTAACCAGCACAATATGGTGATTGAAAGTGGGGGCTGAAGGCAGAGTGGAATTGAAAATTACTGCAAAGTTTTTAACTCGAGCGTGGGTGAATGGTGGAGCCTTCAAGGGAGATGAACACTACATAGAGGGTTGGGTTTGGGGAACAGGCCAAGCCATAATATTGTGAAATTTGGGTATTTGAGATAATTTAGGTAGTGTTTGTCATCAGTAAATTGTTGGGCATAGCACCAGGTGTCTTGAGTAAGTGGCTTTCCTGGAGCTGAGAGTCTTGGGTTATGGTTGGGTGTTGTCCATCTCAGTTGGAGGAAGATCTGACCAATGGCTGGAACATAGGCACAATTGGAGAGGTTGGCAGGGGTCAGGGAAGATGTCAGCTTTTCAGCTAACACTCTAATCAATGAAGGGAATTGAAAGGCAAATCAGAAAACCAAGGCAGAGGCCCAGTCAGGTGGCCTGGTCTGACATGTCAAGGTCAGGGACAAAACTTCATGTGAGTGACAGGTAGGAATCCTATTTTTTAGGCAGGACCCAGATATGTCAGGCTTATGATAAAATAACTTGCTTTTAATGTTCTTAATGTTAGGTAAGAGTTTTTGAAATACTCTGGCATCATTTAGGACTGACTCAAGAATCATCAGGCCTAAGTCTACAAGGCTTGGGCAAGGTGGGGAAAGTGTAATTTGTTCTGTAGGATATGAATGGATTATCACACATGTTAAAATAAGTATAATTTATATCATGTATCAGCTCACTAGAAATATAATCCAGTGGCAAAAATCAAATTCATCAGATTCATAATAAAATTCTGTGATGGTATTTGTAGTAGAGAGAATAATGGTTCCTCCAAGATGTCCAGGTCCTAATCTCCAGGAACTTGTGAATATGTTACCTTACATGGCAAAAGGGACTTGGAAGATGTGATTAAGGTTAAGCACCTTGGGACAAGGAGATTATTCTGGATTATCTAGGTGGGCCCAATCTGATCATATGAGTCCTTAAAATCAGAGAACCCCCTCACCCCACCTGGCTATAGTTAGAGAGAAAGATGGCAGCAGGAGAATGATTCAGTGAACCATTGCTGATTCTGAGATGTCGGGATCTGTGTTTAAGGGATTGAACTGTACTAAGAACCATAATCAGCTAGGAAACAGATCTTCTAGAAAGTAACACAGCCCTGCCAATGCCTTCATTTTAGTCTGATGAGACTCGTGTTGGGCTTCTGACCTACAGAATAGTAAAATAATAAATTTGTATTGTTTTAGGCCACAGTGTTTGTGGTAATTTGTTATGGCAGCAGTAGAGAACTAGGACAGACTGGTTGTACAATATGGGCATTTATAGATTTTTAAACCCCTCATAGGCCGGGATTTCTATGTTTTTGTTCAGTGATTTATAACAAGTGCTTATAACAGTACCTGGCAAATAGTAGACGCTCAATAAACATTAGTTGAATTAATTTACTGGTCATTCAGTCAACAAATATTTATTGAGCACATGTGAATACATGATTCTGTGCTATATGTTGCATCAGATATAAAGCTATAGATGACATTTTTTTGTAAAATCTCAGTCAAGAAGTTTAGATCAGTCTTCAGTAATAACAGGGGTCAGAAAACTATTGCCTGCAGGCCAAATCTGCCCTACTATCTATTTTTGTAAATGAAGTTTTATTGGAAAACATCTATGCTCTAGTTTACATAGTGTGTCTACGGCTGCTTTTGTGATAAAACTGCAGAGGTGAATAATTGCAACAGAGACCATATGACCCGCACAGCCAAAAATATTTACTATCTGGCCTTTTATAGAAAAAAAAAAAACCCTGTCAAATCCTGAGTTAGAACCCTGTCCTTCCAACTTGCTGTGTCCCTTGGGCAAATATATAATTTCTTCAAGCTTTCCTTGGGTTTCCTATAAAATTTAGATGGTAGTACTTTTCTCATAGGATGGTTGTAAGAATTAAATGTTGAATGAGGATTAAATGATGGCTTCCAGTGCTCAGTATAGAAGAATTCAGTAAATGGTGTGGGGTTTTTTTTTATTGCTTCTACTACTGCTCCTTCTATTATCACCATCACTACCATAATCAAGTTGAAGAAAAAAGGTGTTCTCGAAAAGTATATATACCACAATTATTAATTAAAACTCAAATCCTCTTTGCTACTTCAAATTTATTATGGTCTAGGACCTACTCTTTAGCTGATAACTTTGCAGCTGGCTTTATCTGTATCTGGTATCCCATCCTGATGAATAAGCAGGGTAGATCTTTACTTTCTCAGTCTGACTAATTTTTAATTTCTCATTAGTCTTTAAGACAATATATAAATGTTGTATCATTCTGCAAAAGTTTTTCATCCCATTTACTGTTGAGCCTTGAAGTCTCTGTGTGTGGGTTAGTGCATAAACTTGTGTAATAAGTGTGGTAGATTATGTTTTCAAAGATGGTCTCAACTCTCTCATATACTCTTTTGCAATGTGATCTTGGCGCTCCATCAACAGGTAGAGTCTATTTTCCCTCTGCTTGAGTCTTGTCTATCCCTCTGACTTGTTTGGAATGGAACACAGCTAAAGTGATATGTTGTAACATCCAAGGATTAACCTTAAGAGATCTGCAGCTTCCTCATTAACCTTTTGGAATGTTCCTTCTTATAACCTTAAAACCCATATGCTATGTTGTGAATAGGCCCAAGGAGCTCTGTGGAGAATCCTGTCTGGAGGAGAAGTAAATCCTCCAGCTGAAAGTACTGGCTCAGCAACCATCTGGCAGGGAGCCAAGTGAGTGTAGCCACTTTAAACTCTCATATATCCCTGTGTCTCAGCCAACATCACGTGAAGCAAAAGAAATGCCTGATGAATACACAGAATCATGGAAGATAATAAGTTGTTTTTCTAAGCCAGTAAGTGTTGGGATGCTTGCTGTACACCAATAGATAACTGAAATACTCAGTTCATGTGACAGATAATTTACTTCTTCTGGATCTCTAACTGGCCATGGTAATCTAAGACTGTAGAGTTTTGTAATTTCAGATGAGGGCCAGCAATACAGGTACTAAGCCACCATTTGGACTCCTCTTTGAAAGTTTCAAGATCTCTTTGAATAGAAGTAAAGGATGAAGAGGTGAGGTGAGGAGAAATAAGCAGGTTTCTAGTACTGGAGGAGACATTTAGAAAATTGTCTCAATAAAAGTAAAATGTCCTTATCCTGATGTTAAAGTTTTGCAATTTAGTAGTGTATTACTTTTTTTTAACATCTTTATTGGAGTATAATTGCTTTACAATGTTGTGTTAGTTTCTGCTGTACAGAAAAGTGAATCAGCTACGTGTATACATATATCCCCATATCCCCTCCCTCTTGTGTCTCCCTTCCACCCTCCCTATCCCACCCCTCTAAGTGGTCACACAGCACGGAGCTGATCTCCCTCTGCGATGGGGGGAAAAATGACTTGCCTAACATGCAAGCGTATATAGTAGCATCTTCTATCGTGCTTTAACTCTTTCAAGTGTTTTCACTGTGCATCCTTTAACCAATGGGCAACGGGTCCGTCAAACTCTTCTTCTTTGAGGGATGGCCAGCTTTGTGCATTTTCAAAAGGCAAGCAAGTGCTTTCTACCCAGAGCTCCCCAATATCTCTGGGGACATATGAATAGATGCATATACGATGCAGGTACTTTGGCCCTGAATTCCCATATCTTTCATTTTTAAAAATAGCTTTTAGGATGGTGCCATTCCTCAAGGTACCTGAGGGCCCAAGTAGGGACACCTAAAGCATAAACTTCCTCTGTGGTGGTAATTTTACGATTCAGCCACACATGGCTTCTTCAGTTGTACAGATAAAATTACAGTGTTTTAATGTTACCTCAAGGCCTTAATTTAGGAATTGTAAACCTTTGGTTTCCATGCTAGAGAAGGAATCAGTAATAACTTTAAAATACCCTTGAGTTTGCCTCTGCTCATTTATCTCCCAGATCTATACTCTTTTTTCTTTCAGTGATACCCTTTTTCTTCTAATAATTGACTTCTGAGATTAATAAATTCTTGGAAGCATAGAGAAAATGAAAATTTGTCTCCTTGAAAACGGGCAAGTAATTTTTTTAAGAGAGAGAAATGAAAAGATGCAGTTATTGTTTTTAAAGCCAGCAGCAGCTTGTGCTGGCAATAAAGGAGAATTTGTGTGATGCTTTATGGAACTAAAAGTTTTGTCTTTGCTTTCCCTGCACACTTAGAGAGGCTATTCATCTGTTCTTTCAACACCACCAGCATTTTTATAAACATGAAAAACACAGCCAAAAAATCACAAACCCTTAATTGCTGTTGAAACAATCTGTAGGAAAAACACAAGACTGATGATGTATATACACTGAACGTTCGTTGCTCTGTAACAGTATTAGAAGAGAACAAACACCTTGAGTTGGCACCAATTTTGATCAAATTTTTTCTCGGGGAGTGCATACAGGAGCAGTCCCATGAGTTTGCATGAGATGTGAATTGAGTTTCCTAAAAAGGATAATGGGAATCTAGAAAGTAATTCTCTGCTATGTATCACACAACAGACTTGCTGGTTGAACACCACCCCAATCTGCTTCTAGTTGCTTTCCAGTGCCCCAAAGATGGGAATGTTAAAGATTACATTCCCAATTCCCCTGAATCTGGTGTTTCTCATGTGGTCTAGCTTCTGCCAAAGGGATCTACACACACACACACACACACACACACACACACACACACACACACACACACACACACACACACACACACACACACACACACACACGAAATCAGAAGGGCAGAAGCAAGCACCATGTAGCACATCCCAGCAGTTCTTTTGATAGGTATGGTGGTGAAGTCATTTGGTTTTTCTGAGACATGTATGGAGAGGTTGCAGTGTCCAGTCCTAGTTTCATTGGTGTCAAGGAGAGGGCAGTGGCAAAAACATCTAGGCTTCTCCCTGACACACTCCTGTGATGTGACTGGAATTTCTTTTGTTTGCATGGCCGTTGGCTATGTGTCATTCAAACTCATTTGCTCAAGTCCTTCCCAAACTTCTTGAAACCTCTGGCCTCTGCAGGTTAGAAGGAAAATATAGCACCCAGGATAACTTTCTAAGAAGGATTCTAAGAAGGAAAGGGGTATTGTGAACATGAGTATAAATATTTTGAAAAGATTAAAGTGCATTTTCCATATGCTTCTCTGCATCACCCTAAACTCCCATGTACCCTTTCCCTCTGCTGCTCTCTACGGATCTATCTCCAGTGCTTGTGTCTTATGTCCATATGATATTTGGAGTCCTTTAAGCTGAGGCAGCATCCGGGCTCTGTGTCCTACTAGCTATGTGACCTTTGGCTAGTCATCATCCCTCTCTGAGCCCACATTGTAAAACTACACCTTCCCCCTTCATATCTATGTACCATCATGTTGTTTCTATTAAATGAATCAGTTAAAATACATGAGAATCTTAATTTTTTGAGTTGCCCTGCTCTATCAAAACAAAGTTAACCATCTTAAACATCTGTGTCCATACATGCGTGTGTGCACACAGACACATAACGCACACGTGTCTGACTATGTTAGGCTCCTTGGTTCTCTGTTGAGGCTGACATGAATTGTGTTTGGAACCTGCAACTTGCAAGTACCTGCTGACCCCAGTCCCCTTATCATGTCCATCACTGGTTTCAGGAGAGGCCAGTATCACCTAGAGTATTTATGTTTACCATATAGGCTATTAAAAAGAGACTTATGAAGGAATGGTGAGAAAACCAGTGGAGAACCAAGGAAGCTGATAGAGCCAGGGTTTGCGTGTGTGTGTGTGTGTGTGTGTGTGTTTATGTGTGTACATGTATATGTTTATATGTGTGCATGTACATATGTGTGAAAGATGGTTGAGTCTGTTTTGATTTGATGGCACATCAGAATAGTTCAAATTAAGATACCCATTGGTTTTAACTGATTGATTATATATGAATGGGGAAGGTGTGGTGTTTTATAATGTCAAAACAGGGTAAGGAACTTTTTTTGATTAAAAAAGATCATTATTTATTCCAAAAGTGTTTTCAAAAAGGAAAAGAAAGGTCTTATTGCCAGTGATTTTAAAGCAGAGTTGAAATATAATTGAGAAGGGACAGGGATCTATAGTGTACTGCTGGAGAGGCAGCCATCTATAAAAACTGTTGTGACTATAAAGGGAGATCTCTCATCAGTCTAGATTTTTAAAAATCATTTCCAAAAGAAAGATGGATTATAGAAGAAACAATAACCGTAATTACTTAATTCCTATGTTCGGGGGTTTTTTTTTGTTAATTTTAAGGATAATGGTACTAAAAGCATAGCAAGTATAATGAAAATGATTAAGAGGAAAGTAAACAAAAAGATATCTAAGGAATAAGGCATGCCTAGCTGCTTTATATGAATGTATCTTCAGAACTAGATGAATTACATACAAGGATACAGGAACAGGTGTTGGCATGTGATAAAAAAATATAGAACATTTTTGAGAATTTTGGAAAAAATATGTCTAACAGTCTCCAGTCGCAGAATGCATATGCTACTAGTGACTATAAAACTAATTCTTGCTTGTTGAAATTACCAAATAGATTGTTAATAGATTGCTATTGAGCACTTAGTAAAGAAAACAGTGATTACTAAGAGATAGCATAGGTACACTAAACACTAAGTCATGCCAAATTCATCTTGTTGCACTTTTTAGTTTGAGTTGTAGGTGGAAAGGTAAGAAAAAAACTCCATAGACATAATGTATTTTGATTTAATTAATATATTTCACAAAAAAAATTTTTTTTTTTCGGTACGTGGGCCTCTCACTGTTGTGGCCTCTCCCGTTGCAGAGCACGGGCTCTGGACGTGCAGGCTCAGTGGCCATGGCTCACGGGCCCAGCCGCTCCGTGGCACATGGGATCTTCCCGGACCGGGGCGAACCCATGTTCCCTGCATCGGCAGGCGGACTCTTAACCACTGCGCCACCAGGGAAGCCCCCTCACAAAATATTTTATGAAATCTACTGATAGAGAAAAAATGGAGAAATGTAGACTGGATGATATTCAGCAAAATGGATTTATGGTTTATCAAATAATTTCAGCTCCTTCCCACACCCCATGCATGGCTCTTATTTCAAAACAAATAAAATGTATAATATCTCTGCTCTTGGTCTTGTCCTACTCAACATTTTAATGATATGTATAATGACATAGAAGGCATACTTATCAAATTTGCAGATGACATAAAGCTTGGAGCAATAGCTAATACACGGAGTAACTGAATCTTAATTCAGAACAATCTTGACAGGCTGGAACTCTGGCCAAAGCTAACAAGATCAAGTTTAATAGTTATAAATGTTAAGTCCTGTATTTAGGTTAAAAAAAAATCAACTGTACGAATGCTGGATGAGAGGAAATTTGGCTTAGGAACCATTTCTATGGGGGAAAAAAGCCAGTTATTTTTCGGCATATAACCTCAATATGAGCCTCCAACTTCCATTGATAGGAGCCTGTTCACTGAAAAAATATTTGCTATATCCCCACTATGTACCAACTACATTCATTATCTTATTTAACTGTTTATTCTTACTTTACAGATAAAAACAACCAAATGAATTTGTTCATCTGTATGCTGCTATTAAATGTTAGAACTGCAATTCAAATTTAGTTATCCTATTGCCAGGTTCGGCCTTCCAGTATACCTTTGCTACTCAGTGTGTGGCCCATAGATCAGCAGTTTGTTATAAATGTAGAATCTCAGGTTTCACTCCAGACCTACTGAATCATAATCAGAATTTGCATTTTAACTAGATTCTGAGGGGACATGTCTGCACAGTAGAATTTGAGAAGCACTGCATTGTATCACGCCTGCCTCAGGTTACCATTATAGAGACAAGAAAGTAACATCATTTGGGGAGGCTGGCTGGTTGACCAGTGGTGTGAGTGGGCCTCATGGGATGGCATCATTTTTTTTAAATCATGTCTGTCAGTAACCAGGTCTGCATTGGTTAGAGAGTACCTGAGAACTCTTACTCCTTTCTGTATGCCAGATTTTAAGATGGAATATTAATGAACTGGCAGGTCCAAGAGACATAATTAAGTGATGAGAGATGTTAGAAACAGATCCTAAGAAGAAATGAAGAAGTCATGAATGTATAACTTTGAGAGGCACCTTAGATAAGGTAGGATAATTTTTTTTGACTGTGCCTTGCAATATGTGGGATCTTAGTTCCCCGACCAGGGATTGAACCTGTGCCCCCTGCAGTGGAAGCACAGAGTCTTGACCACTGGACCACCAGGCAAAGTCCCTAGGTAGGATAAATTTTTTCAAGTATTTTGGGGTGATGTCATTGGGCAAAAGGACTTAACATTTCATTGATTCATCTTTTCCATTCTTTTATCTCATTTATCAAATATTTATTGAGCAATGAAATGTACATGGCAATGAAATATGCATATCATTAAAATGTTAAGTAGGTTAAGACTACGGGCAGATATATTCTACCTTTCATTTGTTTGGGTTGAGGGGGAAGCCTACACATGGGGTTTGGTAAGGAGCCAGGCATTAAGATTACTATTGTGAATAAGAAAGACAAAGTGGCTGTTCTAAAGTAGGTAACAACCCAGTGATTACGTGGTACACAGTTCACTATGTGTACAGATGGTATGCCAATATTATTTCAGAAACTTTTAAGTGATCTCCAGATAATAGACTTGGAGGAAGCTAGGTTAGTTTGTGATTTTGGAGGACCTTCTTACCAATGACAACATACATCAATGAAATGGATAGTGAGCCCCTTGTCACACACATGTTCCAGTGCAGGCTAGGTGACTCATCAGGGAAGATACAGAGAAGAATTTACAAGTAAGAGATTGGAGGGGATGTTCTCCAAGTCTTGATCATCCTAAAAATCAAGGCCATGGTTGACTATGATTTTATAGGTTTGTAAAGAAATATTTTTGTTCCTTATCACTATGGTCCTTCCTATAAAAGAAAACAAAATTACTACTTTAAAATATCTGTATTATTAGTGTTTCTCCCTCTTCCCCCACCCCTTACCCCCTCTCATAATTGCATGCATAAATCAACCCCAGGGTAAATTGTGGCTGTAATTAAAACAATATATTAGCTTAATCACAAATAAATGGCCCTTCTGCTGTTATCTCAAGATCGAACGTATGTGATGATGGCTAGAGTACCTTTCCTCCTCTGTGCCACTCTCAGCTATGGCGGCAGGCTGAAAAGTAACTGATCGGTTACCATGGTTTCCAGTGGAAGCAATGTAGCATATATTTATCGCATACAGGTATCATTACTAAATTTTGTATGGCATTTTGATGTAATTCAGTAAATAATTTCAGTCATAGCTCTAGAAGGAGGTGCAACTGCTTACAGGGTAACATTTGAAGGAAATTACATAAAAAATATTCTTTTCTCTACAGCTTACCTTTCGGGGTACTGTTGAATAAAATTTGATAGTGGTTCTAATTGCTTTGCTCCTATCACAAGAAAAATTGGTAAATGGAGGTTTCAGGTCTGCCTTGATAGGTAAAGTAGTGTTGATTCAGGTACTAAATGAAGCAAAACCCTTTATTTGGTTTTTAGCATGGTACTTAGTGACTCTTACTTCTTTGGGCTTGTACATCTTTAACAACGAAATAAAAATGCTTGCTTTGTGAAACATATAATAGAGAAGAGAGAGAAACTTTTAAACCAGTCTACCATCTCCTCCCCCCCTACAGATTCCAGAGCAAGTTTCCCCAGTTTGTCACCGAGCTCTAACTAATTAAGGAGTTGTCACTTTCCTGGTCTTCTCTCAGTGCTGTGCACACTACAGGGTATAAATGTGGGTGTGAGGGTAATCCTTCATTATATATTCAAGGGAACTGCCAAGTGTTTCCATTTGTATTGCTATCATTTGAAGAGAAATCATTTCAATTTATTTTAATAAAAGGCAAGCAGACATGTATCTGTGTTAATCTTCTTCATGCCTTTGATAACACCCACTCTTAATCGATTTTCCAAATGACTTGCTTTCTGTATTACCGTGTGAGAAAGCCAAAGTCTTAACTAAGTCACAGACTGGTACCAGCACATGAAAATGGAGAAAGACTGATGCAAAATTGTTCTTAACCTTTTTACGAGCTATGTGTCCTTCTGTTATGTTTTCAATTCATCAGGAATAATCTGGGATACTTGTGGGAATCTTCTCATCGACTTCCCTATCTCGTATGTTCTTTTCAAATATATGTATGACATTATGTGCTCTTTGTTATTCAAGATGATGTGGGGTGGGTACAGAGAAGTACAAGAAAGGGGTATTATACACAGTTCTTTCTCAAGTCTACTTGAGAGAAGTGAGAAGCACACACAATATAGGCAGCATAGTAGTAGGGACACAGACATTGTAATGTAGCTAAAGTGGGTTGAACACCTTCTCCCATTTTACCTACAGTGCTAATTCACCTCTTTTGGCCTCTGTTCTCTTGTATGTCAAATGCGGATACTCAAAGCTGGCTAAGAGGGTACATACAAGGATTCAATCTGATAAAATAGTATGTAAACTTTATGAATACTGTAGTTGGCACTTAGGGGGTATTCAAAGTAATACAACAAAAATAATGATGGTCAAATGTTTTACAGAGATGTTGAGCATTATGCAGTTGAATGGGAAAAGGAATTGGAGTGTTTAGGGAAGACATGGATTAAGTAGGGTTTCATCTTGAACGGGTAGACTTGAATGGGTAGATATGCTTCAAAGGTGTGGAAGCAAGGGGAGTGTTTCAGATGAAGGAAATAGCATATGCAAACATGTGGCTATCTTCCCAATTGATTTTTTTCTCTCAATTTGACCTTTTAAAATCTCAATTCTGATAGAATTGAACTGTGTTTTATTGTTTAATCTGTTTGCATTTCCTTATCTGCAAGGTTATGTTAAGATTTTGTTTGTTACATTGTTTTCTTGTTATTTAAAAAAATTAGTGAACACATTCTCTATTTCCCACCACGTATTGGGTGAACATATCCTATGGCACCAGTCCCAGGACTGCCAAGAGAGCCATACCTAAAGAGCCAAATGTAAGCAAAATTTGGAAAGTGGAAGTCTCCTGCAACAGTTTGTCTTTGGCGCATTCTGCTCCTCTGTTCCCCCTTTCCCCATTCCTTATGGTTGTTCCTTTTATCTAGTAGCTTTATATTGCACCTTGCCTGTGCTCTCCAACTCCATTAAAGCAATTTGATAAATGCATATCACTGAGCCCAAATGATGACTGGCCATAAATGTAGTAGCACTCAAGGAGTTCTGGCATTTTCAGAGTCAGGCCAGAAAGAAAAATCACATGCTTCATGGTAGGCCCTGTTTTAGGTGATAACTCAGTACTTTTAAAATATTGTATAATGGTGAAAATCAACCCCCACTTTGAATAAGGCAGGTAAGCTAGACATCTGTATTTAAATCGGGGATAGTGGCTAGTCCAGTTGAGAATGGGTATTGAATGCAGTATGTTTTTGAGACGACAGTGCAGTTAAATGGACTCTGCCCTTGGGAATGGCCCTTCATGGATATCATGTTGGTGTGAGAGGCAGCTATGACTTCAGAGTTATGGAAGTGCATCTTTCCCTGTTCCTGTCCCATTGTATCTACTGAGACACGCTCTGAACATGAGTATGTTTCAAGTGAATGGTGCTGAGGCAGACCAGTGTTGAAGAAATCTAGTTTGGATATCTGCAATAGAGACTGCGACGCACTTCCCCAACCTTTCTTTGCCGAAGGATTTGTTTTATCAGTTGCTCTGAGGGCTGCCAGCAAATAGCCTTCAATTTCCAGCTTCTTCAGGAATTGCCACAGTTGTGGAAGACAATCTTGTCTAAAGTCACACCCTTTCCTGAGGTGGCTTACATCCACTGACAGGTTGATGTGAAAGTACAAAGGCATGGCCACCTTGGCCTACCTCAGGGTCACTTTGTGGGGCCAGGTGAGCTCCACAGTTCAATGTGAGTTTGGCTGAGGCTGCCATTTGCCTGGATTGTAGCTTGACCTCTCTCGCTGCCCACTCCTGCTTTCTTCCCTCCGTCCCAAAAGTGTTGGTACCAAGGATACTCCCTAAATAAACACCCTGCATTTACCGAAACTTTATCTCAGAAGGTGATTACTAGGGATCCCAAATTGCACCAAGATCTTTTCCTTTAGGTTAAGTCAGTCCCCCAGCCAGTGTAATGTAGCGCCCTGGTATGCAGTGAAGGAGATTAAGTTGTATTGAGATATTCATTCTTGCAGCATTCAACGTGACTAGGCCTGGCCTAGAGCGAATGGAAGCCCAGGTGCCATCCAGAGTTGCTAAATACCTTGACCACTTATCCCAGGTGCTATGCAAACAGTTTTATTTTCTATATGATCTCTTCCATTTAAAGGTTGAATAAAGGCACTGTGTTTTCATGAATTCTCCAAAGAGCCCATGTTATTCCTAGGAGGTAGAGTTAGTTTTTGCCATTAGACATTATCACCTCAAGGTTGACATAGTTACCAGTTAAACAATTGAACACTGAAAGGAAGAGCCTAGAATTCTGAGGGACTGAGAAATATGATAGTTAAGTTTTGTTTGGGGAATAATAAAAGGTGGGAGTTTATACTGAACATGGAGAAATGTCAAGTTAAGGAGACTACATATTCTTTACAAATAAATCAAAATAGCTGAAGTTCTCATTTAGACTGTGTTCTGCTGTTGCTTTCTTTTCTACCACCCACTCAGATTTCTTCATCTCCAAGAGCTGCACACAGCATTTTTCATAATACATTATATTAATTTCACAGCTACACTTTAAATAGTGGCACAGCTGCTGTTGTCATTGAACAGTGTATGAAATAACCTTGGAGTAGTAACTGTTATTTATTCTTAGTGTGGTTTTGGTTTAATTGTATATGGGCTTTGCCTTAACTCATAGAAGGCATTTGTATAATCCTCACTAATAACTGTAATTCCAGAAGTTAAAAGTTATAATAAGAGTTTACATTTTGATAACACTGTTCATACTAGTACCTGAAGTACTTTGTAAAAAAAAAAAAAGAATTCTAAAGGTCAAAACTTCTTTTCTTTGGGTTTTAAATATTTGTAGGTGTTTGGATAGAAAGAGTTATTCCGAAGTCATTTGGGGATAGAAAAGGGTTTCTCTTTGTTTACTTTAACTTCCAACAAGGTTGCCTCCTTTAGAACAGGAAAGAATTGAGTGGCAGTGTTGGCAGGGTAGGAGTAATCTTGCATATATTTAAACTATTCTTGAAGCTATTGCAATATTGTATTTTAAGCTATCTACCAGTGGTATGCCGGAGTTGGTTCCCACCACCTTGAGAGAGCTGACTGTGGCACATCTCTTCTCAATGCTGTGTCTAGTAACATCATATTGATAGCTTAAAATTAGCTATGGTAGGAGCATTTATACCACTGCAAAAGTTAAAAGAATCAGGACTTTCCCCTATCCTATCCCCAATTGGGAACCAATTGTTAAATGTTTACCAGTATGTTACCGCTATCTACTCATCTCCTTCACAGTATAAATTATAGTCTTATATGGAGGATGTTTAAAAGACCTGGTATAGAAAATGCAAAAGAATGGGCAATTACATCCTTTCTAAAGTTCAAATGCATCTAGAAACTGGAATCTTGGTGAAGGCTGGATGAAGTCACAAGTTTTGGGTAACTTTAGAGAGGTAACTCCCCTGCATCTTATCCTATGCCTCAGACCCAACATTTTCCAACATTAATGCCTCCTTTTAGGTGTTTTCTATGGCCAAGTTTATATTCACTCTAAGAAAGAAAACAAAGCACTTTCCTCAGGAGGTTGAGGTGACTTCCCTTGGCTTTTGAGTTTTAAGATATTGTACCTGAAGTGAACAAGAATGACTTGATTGATATGTTATTACCCTCACTTAAATTTTGGCACAAATCATTTACTTAGCTCTAAGGATGTTGGTTCAGGGTGGAGCCAGAGGATGGTGAAGGAGTATCCAGTAGTTGTGGGATAGGGAGAGACCATGATCTGTCAATTCAGAAAGGTGGTCAGAAATCTGGAAATCCCACCTGTATTCTATGAAGCCATCCTCTTTCCCTCCTCAGGGTGTGTGAAGTGTAGCATCATAATAAGACACATTGGAACACATTAAACTTTGCAGGTAATACAGCCACGTTTTAATATAAAATGTGAAACGTTCCATGTATTTAAGCTTTGACTATTACATTTGAAAACATTTGAGAGGTTTATAGTCAGTGTGTGCTCTCCATATTGCTCCTCAATTAGTCTTCGATAGTCCTTTACATTAATAGGGATGATTACCTCCATACAGACAGTCCAAAGTATTATAAAAAGATTATAAATTTGGCAGTGTGGTTGACTGTAATATCTAAGTGTTGTACTATACAAAACAAATGAAAGCTTGGAGTAATAGGCAGTAAATAACATAATGACACACATAGAAGACTGTTAAACAATGGCTAAAGAGGGCAAGATCACAGAAAATTCCACTCCTGAAGCCTAATTAACTAAACAGAAAAAGTAGTTTATTTGTCTAAAAAAGGGTCAAAAATAAATCAACAGAAACGGGGCAAGGAAACTAAGACAAGCTTACGACATCAACTTGAAAAGTGGTGTTCCAGTTGAAAAATTATGTTCTAGTGCAGCAGAAAATAATACTTAGCAAAGGAGGATTCAGTAAAGTCCTAAGAGTTCACCTAAATACCACTGAATTTGGGGGAAAACATAGTAAGGGTATAATTAAACATTACTGGGAGAAATAAAAAATAATCATCTTTGTGACAGTATGCTCTTACATTCAAGGGCAAGGAGACTGCAAGTCTTGTTTTCCAAGGAAAAGTGCAAAGTTTAGAAAACAATCTGGGTGGACTGGGCCTTGGTACAGGATTTCAGAAGAGAAAGAAGAGCTTAAATTTCCCAACAAGTATTTTATACAGTCGAAGCCAAATGTTGACTCCTCCTCCATTCCCCGTAAACGCAGGCAAAAAGTGAAGCACTCAAACCGAAGCTTAGAGGAGTAGGAAAAAGAATCTCAAATAAATTGTGAATGGTGTTGAGGGGAATTGACTCAAATGTATATCTGAACAGAGAAAGTATGAAATACATTAAGTGTAATACAGATGAAATAAACTATCAGTGTTCCACTGATAATACAGTGGAACAAAAACAGAAAAAAAATGAAAGAAGGAAAGAATGAGTGAAAATAGTAAAAGCAAAACCAAAAAACAAAAACCTAATATACAGATAAAAGTATTCCAAAATTCTTCTTGCTGTAGAAGAATTTACAAAGAATGTTGATCCAGTACAAGCAGAACAGAAGGATCAGAAGATAAAGAATAGGATGCTAAAAGAGATTGAACAGTAAGTAAGCAAATTTAGAACAAAGATAGCACATTTCTGGCTTATAAATAAATGAGAAAGAAATGCTTAAAATGAAATTTTAGTATAAAATCTGGAGAAGAAAAATATTTAGAGATATAATAGAGGAAAATTTCCCAGAAATAAAGATAAAAACTAAAACTTAAAGGAGTGTACCTCATAGAAAGAAAAATTATTTAGAATCAATGAAACTGAGACATATTCTGCTTAACCGATTGTACTGAAGGATAAAGATGCAATTCTTAAAGAGTCACAATTCTTCATATATTCAGGCAGAAAAATTAATTCACAAGTAGAAGAAATCAGGGCAGTCTCAAAGTTCTTCATGGAAACATGTAATGCCATAAGACAATGGTGAGATTCCTACGAGTTCCAACAGAAAAGAAAGTGGAACCCAAGAATATTACACATAGCCAACTAATTATTCAAAAAAATTCATAGCAGCCAATCTCAGACTGCAAAGAACTTGGGAAGTTCTTAGAAATCAAAACAAAAACTCAGAAATAATATTCAAAAATTAGATTAAACATCTTAGAGATTAGGGCTGCAGATGGAATGCTTATGGGCAGTGGGAAGAGAGAAGTGTTAAGTGTGATAACCGCCTTACCTTCCATAGTATCTGGTCACATCTAAAATTGAAGCAGGTACATTAAAAAATAATGATTCCAAACTTTAAATGTTTTCTAAATTTTTTTCCTTATTATTTTCAAGTGTGGTACTATTGATATTTTCTGCTGGATAATTCTTTGTTGTGGGGGCTCTCTTTTGCCCTGTGGGATGTGTAGCAGCCCCCTTGGCTTCTACCCACTAGATGCCAGTAGCACCCAGTTGTGATGTCAAGAAGTGTGGTTAGAATGTTGTCAGATGTTCCCTGGGGGACAAAATTTCTTCCTATTTGAGAACCACTGCATTATGTGGGTGTTTTAGAAACAAATGTTTTTGTGACAAAGGAACAATTATATTCAGCATTTCCTTGAGTTTCACTTTTGTTATATTTTAGTGGAATTAAATTTAGTATTTCAAAAAAGTAGTTTATTATATATATGAATCTATTAAAGAAATTTTGACTATGTCTATCAATCAGTCAATTATCTACTTATTATTTATCTCTAACTTTTTATTTTATATTGGAGTATAGTTGATTAACAGTGTTGTATTAGTTTCAGGTGTACTATTTATCTCTCTTTGTATCCATGTATATGTACAGAGACATGCTCATAAATGATAAGACTAGGGCTTCCCTGGTGGCGCAGTGGTTGAGAGTCCGCCTGCCGATGCAGGGAACACGGGATCGTGCCCCGGTCCGGGAAGATCCCACATGCCGCGGAGCGGCTGGGCCCGTGAGCCATGGCCGCTGGGCCTGTGTGTCCGGAGCCTGTGCTCCGCAACGGGAGAGACCACAACAGTGAGAGGCCCGCGTAGCGCAAAAAAAAAAAAAAAAAAAAAAAAAAAAAATGATAAGACTAGTTATCTGGTTGGTGACATTTTAGCTTAATTGCTTTTTAAAGTATTTCTTGCTTTTTTTAAATGTTAGCAAAGTACATGTTTTGGTAAAAAAATAAAACTGTCTCTCTTAAAATTATATAGATATACTTCATTTTATAATTCATTTATTTATAACAAGGCCTGGTTGTAATGTCTTAAAAATGTACATAGCCTTTAATACATTCTACTTTGTGCAGTTAAACTGAATAATTGAAAAATGTGTTAAAAGATTGTAATACAAAATTTTCAAAACAGCCCAAATGCCCTATCAGTAGAAAATCAGCTTAATAAGTTATGATCTAGCCTATGCAATAAAATTATAGTCATCTATTGATAAGATTGCAGATGACTATTTATTACATGGAAAGTTATTAATATATGTTGTATGAAAAAAGTAGGTTTTTAAATGTCCCTACTATATTATTCCTAGTTTATATAAAGTGTTATATAGGTGTAAAAAAGACTGCCACTGTACACATCAAGGTTTTTATCTCCAGGTGATAGGTGGCTTTTATTAATTATTCGTAGTATTTCGATTTTCTATTTTCTACATTGGGAACTTTATTATAATAATATTATAACTGTATTGTTTATAATAAGAAATGTTATAAAAATACCTTTAACCTCAAAATGAAGATACTATCATAGATATACAGGCTGTCCAGGTACACTTGACTCCCTATATTAAAATGTTACCCTAAATTTCCTCTTAACCTTCTTTGCTCAAGATTACGTGATGAGAATGGACATTAGACAAAATGAATTTACAGGAATGAATGTTGATAATTTATTTTGGACCAAATAGTTGTATGAAAATCCAGTATAACAGAACAGACCTTGAGAATAGCTCCTCAGAAAGAATAGTGACATCAAAATCCCAAGGAAGAGAAGGTTGGTGAAAACATTTCAATACCTAGATTACATATGTGGAAGAGGGACAGACAGGACTAACCAGGAGAGGAGGGATGGGCTTGGGGGTGACGTACCTATGTGTTGGGAAACCATATATAACCAGTTTTCTGCTTCTTCACCTTGCACATGGGTGTGCAAGTGCATGCACAGACGATCGGTGTGCAGAACCCTACAAAGAATGCAATAAAGCAGTCAGCTCCAATACTCATGGAACCCTGTGTACTACATCAGAGGTGCCTCATAGAATTTCTGGAGCATTTTTTTCTGAAAACATTTATCTTTTTTTTTTTTTTTTTTTTTTTTTTTTTTTGCTGTACGCGGACCTCTCACTGTTGTGGCCTCTCCCGTTGCGGAGCACAGGCTCCGGACGCGCAGGCTCAGCGGCCATGGCTCACGGGCCTAGCCGCTCCGCGGCATGTGGGATCTTCCCAGACCGGGGCACGAACCTGTGTCCCCTGCATCGGCAGGCAGACTCAACAACTGTGCCACCAGGGAAGCCCTGAAAACATTTATCTTAAAACACTTATTTTATAAATGAATCTTATTTTTTCTTTTTCATATAATGAATACACACATTTATACATATATGTACAGTCATATGCATACAATCATATGTTTGTGGTCACTTGTATAGTAATGGATCCTTTGGCAATTATAAGCCATCACTCTTCAACCTAATAATTTTCATAACTTTGGCCATTACAAAGTATATGTCCTTAAATCAGTATTTATGAACCTTATGTTTATATTTATATAACTGAAAAGAAAAGTGAAGGGCTTCCCTGGTGGTGCAGTGGTTGAGAGTCCGCCTGCCAATGCAGCGGACACGGGATCGTGCCCCGGTCCGGGAAGATCCACATGCCACAGAGCGGCTGGGCTCGTGAGCCATGGCCGCTGAGCCTGCGCGTCCGGAGCCTGTGCTCCCCAACGGGAGAGGCCACAGCAGTGAGAGGCCCGCATACCGCAAAAAAAAAAAAAAAAAAAGACGTGGGAACTGAGAAACCTGACTTCTGTGCTTGAAATTGCCACTATTATTCATGAAGTAGTGATTTCTTCATCAAAATAAAAAGATTGGCTTAGTTACTTTCAGTTTCAAGAAGGAAAAAAGTGGTCTAGAACAAGTACATGACATACTTGTGGTAACATAGTCAATAGCAGAGTTTACACTAGAATCAAATACTCTGATTTGTGGCCAAGAGTGGGGACCACCAAATGTGTAGTCTCTTCCATGCGTGCAAAGTACCATAATGCTTTCTCTTTATTCTGTATCTTAGTTCACTACTGATCAGCTTTGCCTTCATCTTCCAGGGATGTCATCACAAGCATTATAGTCAACTATCCAGTGAAACCTCATGTTTTTCTGGAAAGTTGGTGCCTGCCTGGGCACTCTATATCCATAACTATTTCTGGGTAAGAGTAGTGACCAGAAAAGGTACCTTCAGTTCAATGTCACAGGCATGGACAGTAGAGTTTGACCTAACAGAATGCCCATGGTCAACCTTCTAAGACCCTCAGAATAGTGAAACTATGGAAATAAAAGCCTTTAAATTCAATGGGAAAAAAGTCATCATGTGAACAAAGCAGTATTTATATTAATTTTTCTAGGCTCTGTTTGTGTAATGATCCAATTATATTAGTTGCCTTAGACAGAGAACATAAGAACATAATACAGTGGAGCAACCTGAAATTATAGGTACGGGTATTTCTGTAGTACCCCCCATACTCCATTTGCCCATTGACATTAGATCATCCTGGTTATTGTAAGTTGCTGATGAGCTTCTTTTGCAAGATTTCTGATTTAAAATGAAGGAAAATGATAAAGTGCTAATTCTCACTAACCAACCATGAATTGTATTTTGGGTATTGCCTTTGAATTTTTTTGAGCATTGTAATAGCCTTATAGATGTATTAAATTTCTTTGCTGATAGCAGCAGCATTTAAAAAAATACTTCACTTGCTCTCCTCTTTCCTTGTTACAGCTGAGGACTGAAAAAGCTTAAGTTATGCAAAATGACTGTCATACACTGGTCACAAGGCAGGGAGCCCAGGTTCAACTAACTAACTGGAATGTCTGTTTAACCCAAAAGACAGGCAGATTCCTGCCAAGGTCTGTCTCTAAGTTTGTGATGATGTGAACATGTTCCTGAATACAAGGAAAGAAAAACATTTGTCTCTAAGGGACAAATGAATTTTTATCTCTTCAAATAGTTGTGTTGGTTTTTTTGTTTGTTTGTTTTTTGGTGTACATGGGCCTCTCACTGTTGTGGCCTCTCCCGTTGTGGAGCACAGGCTCCGGACGCACAGGCTCAGCGGCCATGGCTCACGGGCCCAGCCGCTCTGTGGCATGTGGGATCTTTCCAGACCGGGGCACGAACCCGTGTCCCCTGCATCGGCAGGCGGACTATCAACCACTGCGCCACCAGGGAAGCCCTTCAAATAGTTTTTTATTAAGGTTTACTGGGTTTATTTTTTCTGCTTAGCTGAAATGTTGGTAGTTATTATACTTCTAAATACAAATTATTTTGTAGTTTAAATTAGCATTTTCTTTAGTAGGAAATGGGCAGGTGAAATTAGTTTGCATAGTTGAATATTTCTATAAGAAATGTAAAATGCTTTTTCATGTGTAGCTACAATTATACATCTGAATTAAATATGACTTAATAAGGTATTACATCTACCTCCTTAAAGAAAAATAAATTATTAATTACTACTTAAGAATAAACCAATAGCTTTGGGATTTAAGAGACTAATAATCCAAATTATTTATTTATTCAGTAAATCATCAAAATTTGTATTAAGCCTACTATGCGTCAGTTTGGAGATACAGTGGTGAAAAAGACAAAATCCATTATTCCACTATCTTTTTAGTCTAACTCATAAAAAGTAAGTCCTAAGCAAAGAGCCAAAGACCATAAAATATCTGGGGAGTTCTGGTACTAGGTAAGGTTGAATAAGCAACTCCACTCTGTGTCTCCTGCTTAATACAGCTATAAAACTGGGACATAATGTATGGAGCAGTTATTTGAGGGCTCTGAAATGTAAACAGTAGCAGGCAGAAGGGGAAAGAAGATCAGAATTGAAAGTGGCACTGCTGGCAGTTAGTTTACCACTTTTTTGTCTTGCGTATTCCCCAGCATGAAGATAATGGAGCCTAAAACTCAGAAACAGACTTGGGGTGAAGAGGGAGAGCTCTATGAGAGGACCTCTGTTTTTGGCTCTAGAAGCAGGAAAGAGGTCTCTTAATGCTCAGAGTTGGGCCATCTCCCGCAGTTTTTCTTTTCTTTTCTTCATTCTCTCATGTCTCAGCCCAAGCAATCCCATAGCAGCAGATGTGAGAGTAACAACGAGAACACACTAAGACATTGAGAGAGGGGAACCTTTCTCTCTGATGGAAAGAGTCGAGATCCCAAGAGGGTGGGAGCAAACATCTTTTGAAATTTTTCTTTCTTTGTACTCCTGTCACCTGGCCCTAAACACAACACAGGTGGCAGGAAATGTGTGGCAAAGTAAGATAAATAAACCCACAGCTTTTTGGCTAAAGTATCACCAAAAAAAGAGCGCCAGGGCACCAGAAAGTCCTGGGAAGATTATAGAGACAGGAATTTGGGAAATCAGCCTCTTAATGTTTGTTGAGCTCCCAAACTCATCCATGACTGTGTGTGCATGGATCCAACCCATGCAGCATACCATAGACTTTGAGGACTGAACAGGATAGACCACTGCCTAGATCCCAGACTGGCCACTGGGTGGTGCACATGAGGGACAGATCCAAACAGTACTGAAAAGGCTTTGAAATTGGAACATTGACACTGCAATCTACAGAAGGCTGGTCAGAACTTGTGGCCTGAACCCAGATAGGTCAATTACCTACTAAAGCAATAACAAAAATTCTCCATATGGTTTAAACATGATCCCAAGTCCTATAACATGACATTCCAAATGTCCAGGATAAAATCCAAAATTATGCAGTATCCAGAAAAACCCAGGAAAATCTTACTTGCATGGGAAAACAGAATCAACAGACACCAACACTGAGATTACACAATTGTTAGAATTGTCTGACAAAGACTTTAAAGCAGCTATTATAAAACTGCTCCAATACGTAGGGATGGCCACTCTTGAAAAAAAAAAAAAGGCAAGACGGAAATGACAGCAAACAAATAGAATTGAAGAACAAATGGAAATTTTAGAATTGAAATACAAAATAACTGGCAGAGTTTAATAGAATGAAAATGAGAGAGGAAAGAATCTGAATTTGTAGGTAGGTCAGTAAAAATTATCCAGTTTGAGCAGTTGAGTTTAAAAAAGATGAAAAAAAGTGAATAGAGTGTCAGGGACCTCTGAGATAATAACAAAGAAGTCCTTGTGTCATTGGAAGCCCAGAAAGAGTGAAGAAAGAATGATGTGCAGAAAAACATTTGAGGAAATAATGGATCCCAGATTTGTTGAAAGACATGAACCTACTACAGATTCAGAAGCTGAGGAAACTCAAAACCAGATAAAGCCAAAGAAGTCCAAACCCAGACACATCATAATCAAACTACTGAAAACTGAAGTCAGAGAATCTTGGAAGCAACCAGAGAAAAACATAACCTTATTTATCGGGGAACAATTATTCATTTGAGAGCTGATCTCTCATCAGAAACCATGGATGGCAGAAGGAATTTGAACATGTTTAAAGTGATAAAAGAATTGTTCAACCCATAATTCTATATCTAGCAAAAATAATTCTTCAGAAATAAAGGTGAAATAAAGATACTCTCAGATGAAGGGAAACTAAGGAAACTTGTTGCCAGAAGACCTGCTATGAAAGCATTGCTAAAGGAAGATGTTCAGAAAGGAGAGACATGATTCTGGAAGGAAACTTGGAACATCAGGAATGAAGAGAAACATAAGTGGTAAATATCTGTGTCTATATAATAAAGTAGTGTTTTTCATTGAGTTATTTAAAATGTATGATGGTTGAAAGCAAAAATTATAATGTCTGATGGGTTTTCAGTGTCAGTGTTAAACATAAGACAGATACAACATAAAGGGAGAGGGTAAAGGAACGTATATGATGGGAAGAGTTTTTCATACCATTTCAAGTGGCAAAATATGGATTCTATGTAGACAAAAAAGTTCGGTATGTATATTACATTTCCTGAAGCCACTCAGAAAAACCTACACAAGGAAATATATTAAAAAAGAAAAGAGAAAAGTTAAAATGGAGCACTAAAAATGTTACAAACCTAAAATAAAGCAGAAAAGAGAACAGAGGAATGAAAAATAGATGGAAAAACTGAAAACAAACCACATTTATAGTTGGAGACCTCAATGCTCTTCTCTCAGTAATTGATAAAAACTCATAGAAAGTCAGCAAAGATGGAGAAGAATGAGCAATGTCATCAATAAACTGGGTATAATTGAGATTTGTAGACTATTCAGCCAATCAACAGTAGAATACACATTCTTCTCAAATGCACATGGAGTATTCATCAAGATAGACTGTTTCGTGGGGCCTAAAACAAAACTTAAATTTGAAATCATAAAAAGTATGCTACTATGTTCTGACAATAAAGGAATCAAATTTGAAATAACAGATAAAAGGAAAATCTCTGATCACCTGAAATTTAATCAGCACACTCCTAAGTAATCCACAAGTCAACAATCCTCTTTACAATAGTATCAAAATGAACAAAAAACTTAGGAACAAATTTAACTAAGGATGTGATAGAAAGATCTGTACACTGAAAACTATTAAGACATTAATGAAAGAAATTGAAAAAAAGAGGCAAATATATGGAAAGATATTCCATGTGCATGGATTGGAAGAAATAATTGTTAAAATGTCCATACTACCCAAAGCAATCAGAGCTGCAAAGCAATCCCTATGAAA
Source organism: Pseudorca crassidens (assembly GCF_039906515.1). NCBI lineage: Eukaryota > Metazoa > Chordata > Mammalia > Artiodactyla > Delphinidae > Pseudorca > Pseudorca crassidens. The sequence continues at coordinate 114,384,108 of NC_090317.1, forward strand.
ATTCTAATGACATTTTTCACAGGAATAGAAAAAAAATCTTAAAATTTGTATGTAACCACAGAAGACCTCAAAGAGCCAAAGCCGTCTTGACAAAAAAGAACAAACCTGGAGGCATCATACTTTCTGATTTCAAACTGTATTACAGAGCTATATAGTGATAAAATGGTATGGCACTGGCATAAAACAAAATTTAGAGTTGAGGTACAAAGCCATGCATATATGATCAATTAATTTATAACCAATGAGCCAAGAATATTCAGTGGGGAAAAGATGGTCTCTTCAATAAGTAATGTTGGGAAAACTGGATATCCACATGCAAAACAATGAAACTATACCCCTATTTTATACTATACTCAAACATCAAGTCAAAATGGATTAAAGACTTAAACATAAGACTTGAAACCGTAAGACTCCTAGTGGAAAACATAGGGGATAAGCTCCTTAATATTGGGCTTGGTAATGAATTTTTGGAATTGGCATCAAAAGTACAAGCAACAAAAGCAAAAATAAACTAGTGGGACTATATCAAACTAAAACCCTTCTGCGCAGCAGAGGAAGCCATCAACAAAATACAAAGGTGAAAATATCTACAAATCACATATCCAATAAGGGGTTAATATCCAAAATATAAATTGAATTCATGCAACTCAGTGGCAAAAAAACCCAAAAACCCAATTAACCCAATTTTTTAAATGGACAAAGGAGCTGAATTGACATTTTTCCAAAGAAGACATCCAAATGGACCTGAACTGACATTTTCCCAAAGAAGACATACAGATAGACCATAGGTTCATTGAAAGGTGCTCTACATCACTAACCATCAGGGAAATGCAAATCAAAACCACAATGAGATAATACCTCCACCTGTTAGGATGTCCCGTATCAAAAAGACAAGAGATGATAAATGCTGGTGAGGATGTGGAGAAAAGGGAACCCTCTTGCACTGTTGGTGGGAATGTAAATTGGTGCAGCCACTATGGAAAACAGTATGGAAGTTCCTCAAGAAATTAAAAATAAAACTACTATGTGATCCATGAATCCCACTTGTGCATATATGTCTGAAAGAAATGAAATCATTATGCTAAGTGAAATAAGACAAATACTGTATGATACCACTTACATGTAGAAACTTTAAAAAGTTGAAATTGAAACAGAGAGTAGAAAGTGGTTGCTGGGGGCTGGGAGAAATAAGGAGAGGTCGGTGAAAGGATACAAACGTGCACTTATAGGATGGATAAATTCTGAGGATCTAATGTATATGTATAACATGATGACTATAGTTGATAACACTGTTTTGTAAAATTAAAATTTGCTGAGAGTAGAAACTAAATGTTACCACAAAAATGGTAAATACCAAAAAAGAGGTATGTGAGGTAATGGATATGTTAACTTGATTATGGGAATGCTTTCACAATGTATACATATATCAAATAATGCTGTACACTTTAAATATCTTAAAATTTTATTTGGCAATTATACCTCAATAAAGCTGAAAAAAATCCAAAAGAGTAATAAGAGAATACTATGAACAATTTTCCAAATGTAATTTCAACAACTTCAGTGAAATGGAGAATTCTTCAAACCTCACAAACTCGGAGGGGACCTTCAAAAATGATGGAGGAGTAAGACGTGGAGATTACCTGTCTTCCCACAAATACATCAAAAGCACATCTACACGTGGAACAACTCCTACAGAACACCTACTGAATGCTGGCAGAAGACCTCAGACTTCCCAAAAAGCAAGAAACTCCCCACGTACCTGGGTAGGGCAAAAGAAAAAAGAAAAAACAGAGACAAAAAGAATAGGGACACATACAGACTGAAAGTGAAGGGATAGAACAAGATTCCATGCAAATGGAAGTCAAAAGAAAGCTAGGGTAGCAATTCTCATATCAGACAAAATAGTCTTTAAAATAAAGACTATTACAAGAGACAAAGAAGGACACTACATAATGATCAAGTGATCCATCCAAGAAGATATAACAATTGTAAATATTTTTGTACCCAACATGGAGCACCTTAATAAATAAGGTGAATGCGAACAGCCATAAGAGGGGAAACTGACAGTAACACAATAATAGTAGGGGATTTTAACACCCCACTTTCATCAATGGGCAGGTCTTCCAAAATAAAAATAAATAAGGAAACAAGCTTTAAATGACACATCACACAAGTTGGATTTAATTGATAGTTTTAGGACATTCCATCCAAAAAGAACAGAATACACTTTCTTCTCAAGTGTTCATGGAACATTTTCCAGGATAGATCATATCTTGGGTCACAAATTAAGCCTTGGTAAATTTAAGAAAATTGAAATCATATCAAGTATCTTTTCTGACCACAGTACTGAGACTAGATATCAGTTACAGGAAAAAAACTGGAAAAAATACAACCACATGGAGACTAAATAATACGCTACTAAATAACCAAGAGATCGCTGAAGAAATCAAAGAGGAAATCAGAAAATACCTAGAAACTAATGACAGTGAAAACAGGACGGCCCAAAACCTATGGGATGCAGCAAAAGCAGTTCTAAGAGGGAAGTTTATAGCAATACAATCCTACCTCAAGAAACAAGAAACATCTCAAACAACCTAACCTTACACCTAAAGGAATTAGAGAAAGAAGAACAAAAAAACCACCAAAGGTAGCAGAAGGAAAGATATCATAAAGATCAGATCAGAAATAAATGAAAAAGAAATGAAACGATAGCAAAGATCAATAAAACTAAAAGCTGGTACTTTGAGAAGATAAACAAAATTGATAAGCCATTAACTAGACTCATCAAGAAAAAAAGGGAGAAGACAACTCAACAGAATAAGAAATGAAAAAGAGGTAACAAATGACACTGCAGAAATACAAACGATGATGAGAGATTACTACAAGCAACTATATGTCAATAAAATAGATAACCTGGAAGAAATGGACAAATTTTTAGAAAAGCACAAACTTTTAAGACTGAACCAGGAAGAAATAGAAAATATAAACAGACCAATCACAAGCACTGAAATTGAAACTGGGATTAAAAATCTTCCAACAAACCAAAGCCCAGGACCAGATGGCTTCACAGGTGAATTCTCTCAAATTTAGAGAAGAGCTAACACCTATCCTTCTCAACTTCTTCCAAAATATAGCAGAGGAAGGAACACTCCCAAACTCATTCAACAAGGCCACGAACACCCTGATACCAAAACCAGACAAAGATGTCACAAAGAAAAAGCCCTACAGGCCAATATCACTGATAAACATAGACGCAAATAGCCTCAACAAAATACTAGCAGAAAGAATCCACCAGCACATTAAAAGGATCATACACCATGATCAAGTGGGGTTTATCCCAGGAATGTAAGGATTCTTCAATATATACAAAGCAATCAATGGGATACACCATATTAACAAAGTGAAGGAGAAAAACCATATGATCATCTCAATAGATGCAGAAAAAGCTTTCGACAAGATTCAACACCCATTTATGTTAAAAACCCTCCAGAAAGTAGGCATAGACGTAACTTACCTCAACATAATGGAGGCCATATATGACAAACCCACAGCCAACATTGTTCTCAATCGTGAAAAACTGGAACCATTTCCTCTAAGATCAGGAACAAGACAAGGTTGTCTACTCTCACTGCTATTATTCAACATAGTTTTTGAAGTTTTAGCCTCAGCAATCAGAGAAGAAAAAGAGATAAAAAGGAATCCAAATCGGAAAAGAAAAAGTAAAACTGTCACTGTTTGCAGATGACATGATACTATACATAGATTAACCCTAAAGATGCCACCAGAAAACTACTAGAGCTAATCAATGAATTTGGTAAAGTAGCAGGATGCAAAATTAATGCACAGAAATCTCTGGCATTCCTATACACTAATGATGAAAATTCTGAAAGAGAAATTAAGGAAACACTCCCATTTACCATTGCAACAAAAAGAATAAAACACCTAGGAATAAACCTACCTAAGGAGACAAAAGACCTGTATACAGAAAACTGTAAGACACTGTTGAAAGAAATTAAAGGTGATACCAACAGATGGAGAGATATACCATGTTCTTGGATTGGAAGAATCAATATTGTGAAAATGACTATACTAACCAAAGCAATCTACAGATTCAATGCAATCCCTATCAAACTACCAATGGCATTTTTCACAGAACTAGAACAAAAAATTTCACAATTTGTATGGAAACACTAAAGACGCCAAATAGCCAAAGCAATCTTGAGAAAGAAAATTGGAGCTGGAGGAATCAGGCTCCCTGACTTCAGACTATATTAAAAAGCTACAGTAATTAAGACAGTATGGTACTGGCACCAAAATAGGAGTATAGATCAATGGAACAAGAATGAAAGAGCAGTGAAAAACCCATGCACATATGGTCACCTTATCTTTGATAAAGGAGGCAAGAATATACAGTGGAGAAAAGACAGCCTCTTCAGTAAGTGGTGCTGGGAAAACTGGACAGCTACATGTAAAGGAATGAAGTTAGAACACTCCCTAACACCATCCACAAAAACAAACTCAGAATGAATTAAAGATCTAAATGTAAGGCTAGACACTATCAAACTCTTAGAGGAAAGCATAGGCAGAACACTCTATGACATAAATCACAGCAAGATCTTTTTGACCTACCTCCTAGAGAAATGGAAATAAAAACAAAAATAAATAAATGGGACCTAAGGAAACTTCAAAGCTTTGCACAGCAAAGGAACCCATAAACAAGACGAAAAGTCAACCCTCAGAATTGAAGAAAATATTTGCAAACGAAGCAACTGACAAAGGATTAATCTCCAAAATATACAAGCAGCTCATGCAGCTCGATATCAAACAAACAACCCAATCCAAAAATGGGCAGAAGACCTAAACAGACCTTTCTCCAAAGAAGATATACAGATTGAGAGCAAACACATGAAAGGATGTTCAACATCACTAATCATTAGAGCAATGCAAATCAAAACTACAATGAGTTATCACCGCACACTGGTCAGAATGGCCATCATTAAAAAAATCTACAAACAATAAATGCTGGAGAGGGTGTGGAGAAAAGGGAACCCTTTTGCACTGTTGGTGGGAATGTAAACTGGTACAGCCACTATGGAGAACAGTATGGAGGTTCCTTAGAAAACTACAAATAGAAGTACCATATGACCCAGCAATCCCACTACTGGGCATATACCCTGAGAAAGCTATAATTCAAAAAGAGTCATGTACCACAATGTTCATTGCTGCTCTGTTTACAGTAGCCAGGACATGGAAACAACCTAAGTGTCCATCGACATATGAATCGATAAAGATGTGGCACATATATGCAATGGAATGTTACTCAGCCTTAAAAAGCAATGAAATTGAGTTAATTGAAGTGAGGTGGATGGACCTAGAATCTGTCATACAGAGTGAAGTAAGTCATAAAGAGAAAAACAAATACCGTATGCTAACACATATATATGGAATCTATAAAAAAAATGGTTCTGATGAACCTAGGGGCAGGACAGGAATAAAGACGCAGACGTAGAAAATGGACTTGACATGGGGAGGGGAAAGGTAAGCTGGGACAAAGTGAGAGATTGGCATGGACATACATACACTACCAAATGTAAAGTAGACAGCTAGTAGGAAGCAGCCACATAGCACAGGGAGATCAGCTCGGTGCTTTGTTACCACCTAGAGGGTTGGGATAGGGAGGATGAGAGGGAGGGAGACGCTAGAGGGAGGGGATATGGGGATATGTACGATATGTGAGATATATGTATACGTATAGCTGATTCATTTTGTTATACAGCAGAAACTAACACACCACTGTAAAGCAATTATACTCCAATAAAGATGTTAAAAAATCAGTTGATGAATTCCACTGTATTAACAATCTAATTTAAAAACGCCACATGATCATATCAACAGACATAGAAAAAGCATTTGGCAAAATTCAGATGCATTATGAGAAAACTCTGAGCAAGCTAGAAATAGAAGAGAATGTCCTAGTAAAGGGTAGCTACAAAACTCCTAGAGCTGACATTACTTTCTCATGAAAGACTGAACACTTTCCTCCTAAGATCAGGAAGAAGGGAAAGATGTCCATTCTCACCACTACTACTCAGTAGTGTACTAGAAGTCTTGGATAGTGGAATAAAGAATGAAAAATAAATAAAAAGTATGCAAGTTGAAAGGAAAGAAATACAACTGTTTCTGTTCCCAAACAACATGATTCTTCATGAAGAATATCCCAATATCTACAAAAGCTTTCTAGAACTAATAAACGAGTTTAATGAGGTCATAGGATACTAAGTAAAAAGACAAAAAATCAGTTATATTTCTATGTACTAGCAATGAATGAAATTTTAAAAATAATAATTTTAATCACTCCAAAAATGAAATGCATATGTATAAACGTAGCAAAACAAAGGATATGTATGCTGAAAACTATAAGTTGCTGATTAAGAAAATCAAAGCAAACCTAAATAACTGGAGAACATACTGTGTTCATAGATTGGGAGACTCAACATAGCAAAGATCTCCATTTTCTCTAAATTGATCTATATATTTAATGCGACCCCAATCAAAATCCCAGCAGGAAATTTTTGTGTATGTATTGGTTATCTGTTGCTGCGTACCCAAAATGTAGTGACTTAAAATAATGCATTCATTATCTCACAATTTGTGTAAAGCAGGAACCTGGACAGGGATTATCTGGCTTCTTTTTTATGGGTCTCTCAGAGGCTGCATTTGAGATATAGTCTGGGCTATTGTCGTCTTAAGTCTTGAATGGAGAAAGATGTACTTCTGAGTGTATGTGATTGTTAGTAGGATTCTATCCTTTGTGGGCTGTTAGACTAAGGGCCTCAACTTCTTTGTGGTTACTGCCTGGAAGCTCTCCTCTTTTCTTTACCGTGTGCGTTTTTCCAACGTGGCAACTTACAAAGCTAGTGAGAGAGAGAGAGAGAGAGAGTGCAAGAGAGATAGACAGACTGCTAAAAAGGATAAATCAATTAGGGACGGGTAATAGAAGCTGTTGAAAGGTAGGGTGGCCAGGGCAGGCTTCAGTGAGAGGGTGACTTTAGAGGAACTGCCTGAAGGAGAAGAGGAAATGACCCAAGTGTCTTCCTGCAGGAAGAAATTTGCAGTGAGAGGAAACAGCGAATGCAGAGGTCTGAAGCAGAAATACGTCTGTGTGGAGGTTTAAGGCAGGTCAAAGAGGCTGGAATGACAGGAGCAGAGTAAGCTACATGGAGGGAGGGAGGGAGGAGATGAATAAATGGGGGTAACAGGTGGCTGGGGCAGATTTGCTGGATGAATGTGCCAGTGAATCTATAGCAAAACTTTCATCATCTTTCTTCTACAATATATGTTAATGTTTATTAATCTTTATTTTGGAGAGAAAATTATTTTTGTGTCTTACCTGATAAACTTGTCTGCAATTTTATACTGTTACTTTAGCTTGGTCTCCACTTCAAATGGCGTCACTATCTCTTAGTTGCTCAGCATCATTTTTAGCAGTTGAAGTTGGTTATTAAATTGTTCCTTAGTTTTTCAGTTTTCTTTCTCTGTGAAGATCTTAGTTTGCAACGCAGTCTCCATCGTTGCCATTCTTGTTTCTGGAGTCTTTGATGGTTCCCCAGCTCCTCCTCTGTTGTGCAGTCTTGCACAGGACTTGAAATTACATGAGGAATCCTACCTGAGGGTGTACATAATGACCAATGTATTCTTTTTTTTTTTTTTTTTGCGGTACGTGGGCCTCTCACTGTTGTGGCCTCTCCCACTGCGGAGCAGAGGCTCCGGACTTGCAGGCCCAGCGGCCACGGCTCACAGGTCCAGCCGCTCTGTAGCATGTGGGATCCTCCCAGACCGGGGCACAAACCCGTGTCCCCTGCATCAGCAGGCGGACTCTCAACCACTGCGCCACCAGGGAAGCCCAATGACCAATATATTCTGTTGCACATTTGAAGAACACAAAAGTAAAGCCCATGTATTTTTAGTTAATAAAAAAGCCTGAACTTTCATGAGAAAAGGGATATTTTACCAGCTTTAGGGATAGTTAATTTTTTAATTGATACTCAGCTCTTGAAACTGCTACCTGAGGGGACTTCCCTGGTGGTCCAGTGGTTAAGACTCCACGCCTCCACTGCATGGGGTGTGAGTTTGATCCCTGGTCGGGGAACTAAGATCCCACGTGTGGCATGGACAAAAGGGGAAAAAAAATGCTACCTGAGGTGAACACAGTGTGCTGGTTCTTTTTTTTTTTTCTCAGTATTTCTTTCTTTTCTTTTTTCTCAGTCTTTCTTCCTTTTTTTTTTTAACATCTTTATTGGAGTATAATTGCTTTACAGTGGTGTGTTAGTTGGACTTGTCAGTGACAGAATATTAGTTTTTCGTCTGCTCTTCTTGCAGACTTAATGCTGAATATTTATGATTTTTTAATACATGGTACTCCCTTAATGTAGCTGAAAAAAATCAAAATGATAAGAGATGATCCAAGTTGAAAATCTTTTTCAGATGTTTTATAAAAAACAGTTTCAGTATATGAATAATGATGTGCTATATAGAAACCATTTATTTCACTAAGTGCTAAAAACAACATGTGTCAAGAAGATAAAGGTCTACTTTCCCATCTTCCAGAGCTGAAGCAGTCCTGAATGGACTGTTGGGGATGTCTTTTATTGCCAAGGAAGATGTGGGACCTTATTCTTGACAGTGGTAGGTTCTAATCCAAGAAATTAACTATCACCACACTGAAGGGGAGGCAAAATCCTTACATTTATCCATTCATCTCCCTCTCTTCAGACTGTCCCATGCTGGGTATATGCCAGACAGATAAGAGCCTATCTTATTTTTAAAGGCCTGTTTCTTCTCCCAGGAAGAATTTCTCTATGGGAGGGGCATTGCCCCTGGATCATTAAATAAGCACACCACAGTGGCTGCTTTAGAGAGAACGTTTTCTCTTTGGGAATTCTATCAGATAAACTTTTCAGATTGGTTTTCATTAAATGCTAAAAGAAAAGATGAGGTTTTACATACAATTTCCCGCTGATATCATATATCTATACATACAGATATATATATATATGATATATATATAGGGTATACATTGTATATATATATATATAGGCTATATATTGTATCTAGCATTGAATTAAAAATTTTTTTTAGTTGAAGTATAGTTGATTTACAGTGTTGTGTGAATTACCGCTGTACAGCACAGTGATTCAGTTACACGTATATATACATTCTTTTTTTAATATTATTTTCCATTATGGTTTATGATAGGATATTTACAAACATATATACATAACATGGTACGCACCAGAGAGCAAGAGCAAGAGAGAGAGGTATCAAGGAATTGGCTCACACAATTGTGGAGGCTTGGTAAATCTAAAATCTGATAGGGAAGGCCGAAAGAAGAATTGCAGTTTGGTGCAAAGGAAGTATGCTGGCAGAATTCCTTCTTGCTTGAGGGACATTCAGTCTTTTTTTTAATTAAAGGCCTTCAACTTATCGGATGAGTCCCACTTACATTATGGAATTAATCTGTTTTCCTCAAAGACCATCTATTTAAATGTCAGTCTTATCCAAAAACCACCTTCACACAGAAACAGCAAGAGTAATGTTTGACCAAATATTTGGGCACTGTAGCCTAGCCAAGTTGACACATAAAATTAACCTTCATAAGTTTATTAATAATTTGGCTTAAATTGTTCATTAATATTATTTATGTTCTTACAAAAGCTGTTAGCTTGATTTATTCCTTTTGTTAGGTTATTTAATGTCAGTTTTCAGGAGATTAAAAAAATTTTTTTAAATGAGTAGCTATATCTTGGTTAAAAAATATTGAAAACATAACATGTAAAAGGTGAGCAAAAGTTAGGACATGAAATATAACTTTTCAAAAAAGTCCAGATTAAAATGCAGTGCAGAGATATTTGTGATTTATGAAGTGTACTTGCTGTTGAAATGTTACAGTTTCTCATCCTAAATGATGAAATGAAATTATTTCTAGCTATTTTCTAGGGCCACTGCTAGCCCTAGATGTGATGATGAAAACTCAGGGGAACTCTCTCACCTAGAAATTTATTAGAATTTACCAGTTAATTCTGAGGAGGTTTTTTTTTATAGGGCCCAGGACTGAAGTGGACCCATGTGTGGCACCTGATGGCATTTTTCCATAGAAGGCTTTAGAAAACCAGCCTGGAGTTGTTCCATAGTTAGATTCTCATCTTCTGGTGACATTTCATCATAAAAGTATTCCACAGTCAGGCCCGGGCATGGTTAGTGGCCCTCAAGAGGGTGAAGTTTGCCAGTAATAGCTGCATATAAATAGTCAATTATATAGAGGGGATGGTTCAAATGGAATCTTCTCAGGAGGAGTAAACTTTGAGATGAGAAAAGAACGATGACTAGATATTCTTTGTATAAGAAATTGAGAAGTGGCCCTCAAAGCAATATCAAGCTGGCCTCCAGAGAGCTTACTGCTTGCTATAAATTGCCCAAAATTTAAAATGTTAATGTCTGTATCATATCCTGGGTTTCCTCCTTCATGCAATGAATACCTAATAGTTGCAATAGTAAAGAAGGAAGCTATATTGTAAATTGTGGGGAAAATTATACAAATCTTCCCCTTTTGCCAGGTTTGTATTAATTCATTTATATGTGCAAAGCACTATTAAGATGAAGTTTATGGAGGTCGTATTTTCTTTTTACCATTCCTATGTATTTAAGAAAAGCATATGAAATATATCTAGAAATGGAAATAAAACAACTAGTCCTATAGAGCTGTAGTTCTCAAAATTCAGAATCACTTGGAGGGTTTGTTCAAACAAAAATAGCTGGACCCTATGAACAGCATTTCTCATTTAGTAAACTTTGGGTGAGGCCCCAGGTTTGAAATTTTAACAAGTTTCCAGGTGATTCTGATGCTGCTGGTTTTGGGGGTGTACTTTGATAGCCAGGGCTGAGGGTTTTACGCATTCAGCATTGTGAGCTATTGACTTTGTAGAAATTCTACCAAAGATCTTTCGTAAAAGGATCTTACTTCATAGGAGAAATAGCTATTTAGGTTATTAATGCAAGGTGGTATATCATTACTATGTATACCATACTTAGATATGTTTTCAGAATTTCAATTTGAGTGTTGAGTCCCTCTTTCACCAAATAATGATGCTCTAAAAAAAAAAAAATTATGGCACTAACTACCACCCAAGCCATCTGATGCTTCTTTATCCATGAGTTGTATGTAACTGCTCTAAATACACTCTTTCTATATGAACATATATTTTATATATACATCACATATATTATATATGTATATGTTATATATTTTTTATATATAAGAAAAAAATTTTAATAGTGTTAAATGTTGTGGTTGCCTTCAGCCTAGGACCTCGCTACTAAATTGTGGTCCTCAGATCACCAGCATCAGCATCACCTGAGAAATGCTCCGTCCTGGGCCCTGCCCCCGATTGACTAAATTCAAATCTGCATTTTACCAAGATCTCTAGGTTATTCATTTTCACAGCACGGTTTGGGAAGATCAGTTCTAGGAATAATTTCATAATAAATCGAACTGGTGATTTCAGTGCAGAAGCAGAAACTTTTTGAAGAACACAATGGGAAGCAACTGTGGATTGGCAGGCAGGCTGGTGTCATCAGACCTCATAAGGTGTTATAGCTAGGAGGCAGGGAAGCACTGAGCGGTTGACCACTCTGACTTTGGTCATGCTGAGTTTTTCTATTTGTGTAAAAGAAATGCATTAATTAAATAGCCTGAGATTCTAAACAACAGGGAGAAAAATCAATTAGAACACCTTGGAGAGTGAGACAGTATTGGGAAAATTCATTATCAGATAGCCAGCATATCTTGAGCGGGAAGGTAAGTTATGACCTCTGCACATCACCAAGGAGTAATGCTCAAAAACTAATCATGGGGAAACTACTGCTTTTACCTAAGCCATTTGACTGCATTTTATCCACAGATAGTAACTGTCCTAAATAGGCCTTGATTTCTTTGAGTTAAAGAAAAATGTACAAACTGGCCAGGGCAAATGAGAGGTAAACAAGTTTAGAACTGTTTATCTCTCATTTGGTTTTTCCACTATTTCTTATGTTTTGCTGGGTTTTGGGTTAAATGTGGCTTGTCCAGTAATAGTAAATGGAAATAACACCATTTGCTGCATTTGAGATTTCAGTTCAGAGTAGCTTATTTTTATGAGTCCTGGGAAATTATCAGAATGGCTTTATAAAGCTTCAGTGTGACAAAGACCATCTCCTGTGGTCTCCCTCCTTCCCCTCCTCTACTCATACAGCCCTCTCTTCATCCTGTAGTTGGAGGGATCCTTTTATTGTATTTTTTCTCTTTTTCTTAATTTTCCATTGTGGTTTATCACAGGATATTGAATATAGTTCCCTGTGCTATACAGTAGGACCTTGTTGTTTATCATTTCTATATATAATAGTTTGCATCTGCTAATTCCAAACTCCCAATCCATCTGGAGGGATCCTTTTAAAAATGTAAGTTATAACATGCCATTCCTCTGCTGAAAACCCTCCAGGGTCATTGCATTGCACTTAAAATTCAGAATTCTTACCATGACCTCCAAGGTCATTGTCGGGTCCCTGGTTACTTCTGTCACTCTTGCTATTTCCTTCCCTCACACTATCCTTGTTCTCCTTGATTGACAAGTATGGTAGAGCCTCAGGGTCTTTGCATGCACTTCTTCACATGGCTCCCTTCCTCAGTTCTTCTAGGTTTCTGCTCCATTCGCCTTCATGTTGGGACTTCTCTGGCCACCCAATCAGAAGTTGTACCCCTCTTTTTTTGTAATACTCTTGAACTTCGTTTTATTCATCTGGGTGAATAGTAAATTTGCTTGTTGTCTCTCTCTTTCACTAGAGAAGCCTTGATATGTTTTGCATTCCATTCTCATACTATGCCTGGCACATAGAAAGGATTTAATAAATATTTATTGAGTGAGTTATGTAATCCATTTAACTCATCATTCTGTTTAAGTATCCACATGATTTCTTTTTTGACACATCATAACTCAATGAAGATATTTGCATAGTAGTGGGCTCTTGTTTCTTCCTTCTGTCTGAGGGTTGGACCACAGGAAGAAAACTATTTATTTATTGAATATTGCCCTGTACATTTATTATCTTATTATTTTTATTCACAACAATCTTGTGAAGAAGGCATTATTGTCCTCATTTTATAAATGAGTAAATGGAGACTTTGAGAGTTTACATGGTTTACCCAAATATAGAGAGCAAAAAAAGATGGTATTCTATAGAGTGTCACCATAAAGAAAATGAAATATAAAGGACAGATGGCAAGAAGATACTAGCATCCTTAAACTTGACAAAGGATTAATATGCAGAATCAATACTGAACACCTAAAAATCAACTAGAGAAATTTAGCCCCAAAGAAAATGGAGTGAAGTCTCCATTTTACAAAAGGAGAGGCAATTTACAAAAGAAGAGTTCTGACTGGTTGATAAACAGATGATGTTTCACCTGATTAGTAATCAGGAAACCACAAATTAAAACAAGATAACATTTCATACTCATCAGACCACTGAAAGAAAGCCTAACAGTATGAACTGTGGGGAAACAAGAATGCACATATTAAACTACTAGTTGGGGTGTAAGTTGCTTTGACCACTTTGAAGAGCTATTGGTAATATATAGTGAAGGTGAAGCTGTGCGTAGTTTATGACCCAGAGGTTGCTCTTCTAGGTGATATTCAAAATACTTGGTAACTGCTTTCAGAGGCACCAACCAATCAGAATTAAACATGCTGCAAATTACTGGCATGGTCATGTTGGTATATTTTATTTGAATAACAGTCCTGTATATGCCTTAGAGAAACTTCTACACACATGCGCAAAGAGACAAGTATAAGAATATTTGGAAGAGCATTGTTTGTAATACCAAAAACAAAACCCAAAAAACCCTGCAAATAATCTATATATCTGTCTCTAGAGTAATGAATAAATTGTCTCATAATGAACCAGATCTACATAAATCATAATGAACCAGATCTACATAAATCAGCTTTGCTAAATTTTACTGCACAATGAGGAAAAAAGTTCAAAAGAATTCATATGGCATGACACCTTTTTTGTAAAATTTAAAGCATGGAGAAAATACCATATATTGTTTGTGAGCACATGTCTATGTAATAAACATACAAAATATACATGGGAAGAGTACACACCGACTTCGAGTCGTTAACCTGGAGTACAAAGAAGGGAAATACAATAAAGTAGAAGAATTGTAGCACTCCATAATCTTAAATTTCATCTTCATTTTTAAAAAAATTTTCACATCTTTATTTTTATTTTTTGGCCACACCAATGCAGCATGCATGTGGGATCTTAGCTCCCCGACCAGGGATCGAACCCTTGCCCCCTGCATTGGGAGCGCAGAGTTTTAACCACTGGGCCGCCAGGGAAGGCCCTTAAATTTCTTAGCAAAATAAATGTGATAAAATATTAACATTTGCTAAATTTAGGTGTAGATGTCTGTTATTTTTTAAAATTTTTCTGTATGTTTCTTTTTTTTGGCCACACCATGCTGCTTGTGGATTTTAGTTCCCTGACCAGGAGTTGAACCTGGGCCCTCGGCAGTGAGAATGTGGAGTCCTAACCACTGGACCGCCAGGGAATTCCCTCATTTTTTTTTTTTAAAGTATATCAGTAACATGGTAGAGCTGGTACTGGACCCAGATCTGTTTGCTTTCAAAGCCAGAGAGCTTTTCATTACCTAAGCTCCAGAAGAAAGACCCTAGCCTGACCTCACAAGTGCAGCTGTCTCTTCCCAGTACTGTCAGGGGCATGGTTAGATACCAGTGTCACAATGGTCATTTTTTGGTGATAATCTCCCTGGAGGCCCCTGATCTATCCTAGGCCATATGATCTGACATCCAAGGGTAGTTCAGGTGGTCAAATGGTGGAATTGCTGGCAGAATAATGAATGCTTTCTTTGCATACTCCAGAGTCAAACGAATTAGGGCCCAGGTACGAGACTGGGATGTGTATACTTGCCAGAGACTCCATATTTTGGAAGTTCTGTCATCACCCTAAACATAGGGCTTTGCCTCTGCATGTACATTTTCTCACTTTTCTACCGCTAGGTAAAGCAGTCTGCACCAGCTCATGGCTGAGGGCTCAGGAAGCACCATGGCTTGCCATGAAAACCTACGGAATTAGGTTTCTGAATAAGCAATGGGCCTTGCCACCAGTGATGGAGATCATTTGCCCTGGCAATCTAAGCATGTAAAACCAATGACCTAGGTCATTTCTTCTTTTCTCTGCACAAAATTTTGGTTGAGTTTAGAGTTTTCCTCTGTTTAGAATTGGGATGGACAGGATGTATATAAAATGTTTAGGGTCAGAGAAATGGGGAGATGTTGGTCAAAGAGTATAAAACTTCCAGTTATAAGATGAAGAAGTTCTGAGGAGCTAATGTACAGCATGGTGATTATAGTTAATAATAATGTACTATATACATGAAAGCTGCTAAGAGAGTGGATATTAAATGTTCTCACCACAAAAAAGAAGTGGTAATTATGTGATGCGATGAAGTGTTAGGTATCGCCATGGTGGTAATCATTTTGCAACATATAAGTGTATCAAATCAACACATTGTATACCTTAAACTTACACAGTGCTGTATGCCAATTATATCTCAATAAAGCTGGGGGAAAAGCCCTTCAACTCCTAGCCCTACCATAATACTCGGTATGACTGAATATCTCAAAAAATACATACGGGCTGTCTATATGATAGTAAAGAAAATATTTTGCAAGAAAAATTCCATGAAACCGTTCCTCTGAACCAACCAATTTTGCCTTTGAAACATCATTCCTTCAGAGGTTTAATCCACATTTAACCACATAGTTTATTTTCCTTCTTTTCAAGGTTCTTTGACCTCAAGTGATATTTTGTACAATTTTAAGATTTATATTTTCGGGCACAGCCAAGGTTGTACTCTAAGATATTCTCTGAAGCAGCCAGTGTGATTAATATTTATTTAGTTTTCTACATGGACTACTTAAATCTTATCATTGCAAACTGATATATTGAGCTAGCCCATCAATAATAAATGAACAAGATATGATAATGAATTAGATCTGTAGTACATAAGAAAACAAATCTATGTTGTATTTGAGAGAGTTACCCTAAATCAATTTCTTTGTGGGTTAGGATGATATATAAAGTAGATAGTGCCAAGAAACAGCTTTGTCTTACCTAAATCACCAGTGTAAAGCTCAACATATATTTTTAGTACTAATATATAAATATCTAAGTATGATTATATGATAATGAAACTAACTTTCATGTTATGGGGGCAGATAAATTTAAGTGATAGGAGTTGTCTTATTTTAGACATGAAAGTTTATTAATTGAAAAGTTTCAGATTTTACAAAGAATTGGCTTGGGAAATGATATAAAAGTTATTGTGAGCACTGTCCTTGGAAAATAGTTATTAAAATTCATTAGAAGTAGGTATTGCTCATCAGATGATCTTATGAAAGTTTCCAGAAATGGGATAAATAAAATATGTGATAAAATAAATAATCATGGTTAAACCAATGAGTTGATTGTCTGGATAGTATGAAAATGCTCATATTTCAAATAAATGCCTAAAAAGAACTTTGATAGTCTCTGCATGACAACTAGAGCTGCTAACTGGATCTGTAACTTGATAAATATGTGAGGTTTTTTTTAGTAAGGAAAACAATTTAATACTATAGCCTTTAAGGTCCCTTTTCTCTTAATTTCATCATCCCTCAAATACAGGGATGGGATTCTAGCAACTACATTTTTGATAGAGAGCCCTGTTACCACCAGCCGTCCCACCTGCAACATTTGTTTGGACCACAGGGGACACCTGATCCAAATTGGACCCATCAGATCCTCTGTTACAGAAATATAAACTGGGAGCTGAGACAGTCTAGCTCAATCTAGACTGATATCATGAACAGTTGTAATTTAAACCAGAGAGTTGTGGAATCAGCCAGCTTCCACCATGTGCATGGAAAAACAGCAAAAGGCAGCCTGTGGAGAGAGAAGACTGGGGCAGGCATGCAGAGAGAAAGAAAGGTCAAGAACATACATGTTCCACAGGTAGACCCAACAAGCGTCCTCTCCATGGAAGCACTTCGCAAAGCAAAACTACCACATTTTGGAAATTCTTTTGTGATACATTAACATTTATTGGTGAGACTGACAGGTTGAATTGGTCTGACTGTGACCATCATTTCCCCATACCATCTTCTCCTATTTAAAAAAAACATTGAGTATTATGTTAATATTCTTTTATCTTGGGTGCTTTATATGTATATAATCTAATCTTCATGAAGTAGGAATTAAAACCGTCCATCTTTTACAGCTGTTAAAACCAAGACTTAGGGCCTTTATAGGACTTACCCAAATTCATGGAACTGAGACTCATATGCAGGTCTTTCAGACTCCTAAGACTTCATGTGTAACTATTATGTTATGCTTGAATCTGGGGGCAGCAACCAGTATCTTCTATAAAGGGGGAAAGATGTTTGTCTCTCATCTATAGGAATAGTAAGTTCAGCTTATTCTGCATATTATGCATGATGTTCTGAGCCCTGAATGACAGAGTGAGGTCTGGAGTAGGTAGTGGTCAGGCAGGCCGTGTGTTCTCAGCAGAACTGGACACACGCACACAGAAGAAGGGGTAAGGAGGAGACTCTTTCCCAGAAGCAGAAAATGCTTATTGCCTTTGGTTAACATCATTTTACAGTGTCTTATCCATGAGAGAGTAAAGTTGAAATGGAATGTCACATGGTGCTTCATGGGACGGCATTGTAAAAGAGTGTGTATGTTGTAGGAAAGGCCTACAAACATGACAAAAACAAATGCCTGGGAAGAGACGTGACAAGGCCACGTTCATTGATCCCAGAGAAAATTAAAATGTTTTTGGAAAATACCATATGGGTCTTCAGAGGATATAAGCCTAAAAGGAATTAGTTCAGGCTTCAGAGAGATTTTGCTGACTCTGAGAAATGGGTTCCGATTGAAACTTTAACTAGGACCCCAAATCACATCAGTGAACTTATTGCTGAAAGTTCACCACAAATTGCAAGCTTCGGATGATTGTATGGACTTTATTTAACCTGGGGAAACATCATTGCAGACATTTTACCCTGTTGGAAGGGCTCGAAGAAAACAGAAGTTTGCAGTAGAAGGGACCTGAAAGGGAACATTTACAGGTAGTGGTAAGCAGTAACAGGCTTGCACTATTGTTTGTGTGCTAGGTGAGGAGGAGATGTCAAAGATTACAGTTTTGTGAACTTGAATGGCACTGACCAGCTTCAGCAATACTTGGGAAGTGAAATGGAGGAGTCAGCATAAAGAGAGAGGACCAGTTCTTCCATCTTTCCACTTAATTATAGATTTTTATTTTATTTTATTTATTTTAATTATTTTTATTTTATTTTATTTATTTTAATTATAGATTTTTCCAATGAATACACCAAGAAATCCTGAATTACCATTTTTTTTAAATTAAGGGCAAGGTGCTTAGGGTACAGGAAGGGAGGGGAGAGGGAGAGAAATGTTTTGCTGAATTTCTTAATCTTTTAGAAAATACTTGATCTTTGCTTGTTTTTTTTTTTTTGAATTGGATTTTCCAGCTCAGGTGGAAAAGCCAAGATGGTCCATCAGTTCCTCTTTCCTTATTCCCTTCTGTGTGAAAAGATTTTTTAAAAATCCCTTGTGTTCAAGAGAAGAGTCCCATTGCTTTTGTCTATGTATCTCCATTAGGTAGAATTATTCACTCTGAGCCCCTCAAGGTTGTTGATTGCAAGGAATTCTCTGGTCGGCTACATTTCAAATCTGTCAGAGCCAGTGATGTACTCTAGGTGCATCCAAGTGTGAGTGCTGTTAAAGCTGTTGGTTCAGATGACCTTGATATTGGGTCTCAAGTTCTCTACTCTGCTCACGTTCTCCACTCTGCTGCTCAAGTTCTCTACTCTGCTGGTTTCTCACCTCTTCCTCTAATTGCTGCTGACTGTTCAAAAGCTGAGTTTGCTTGATACGCTTCCAATTTTTAAAAATAAAATTACAGCAATTCCCTGTAGAATCCTGTGTTTTTAGTGTCCCCATTAAATAAGCATCTAGAGGAAGAGTTCATTTTGCTTATTGTAGTCAACTCTCATCCTAGTAAAGTACACCTCATTGGAGGCTCTTAGTAATGGAAAATTCACTGTCTCAACAGGAGGTACTGTCGGGCGATTTTTACTATTTATCTGTTAAGATGCTTTGGATAATATAATACTCAGCGAATAATGACTTAAACATTTATTATTTCATATTATGCAAAGCTCAGAGGTAGGAGATTCCTGGGTGTTCTTGTTGGGTCCAGTATTTACTGGACGTAACACCTCTGAAAGATAGAGGAGAAGGATCAGTAGTAGTCGGAGATAATCGTTGACCACGGCCCATGTCTGATACCTTGAAAGCAGAGTGAAAAGGAAGAAGGGTTGGGTAGGAAAGAGCCTAAGACTACAGTGAGGCTCCGAGAAACCCACAGCCAGCCCAGCAGAGCATGGAAATATGGCCCATAGAGGAGTCCCAGGTTGGGCAGAAATGACTGGGCCCCAGTGCCCCGCTGTGCTCAGTTATTGGCCAGGACTTTCTGGAAGGGCTTGGCCTCAGCTCAGATGCTGCCATTGATTGCTCACACCTGGGGGCTATCAACTACCTGCACTCCTTGCAACTGACCAGCAAGCGGTTTCTTAAACAGAGAATCTGAGCGGCACACCTCCATAGCTGCCAGATGGCTTTTCATTCAGCAGCAGTTATGTCATCCGGGATCCAGGTGCTTTCCAAATTTACATCCGGCCATGCTTAGCATGTTGGTAGTCTTCAGATTTATTTCCTCTTGTCTAGAAATGACTGTCACAACCTCATGTCTTTGCACAACTATGTACAAAAGCAGGAAAGAGAGCTCATCCTTACATGCCTCTTAAGGGAGGAAGATCTTTCTTTAAAGTTGCCAAGCAGACTTTCCTGTCAGTCCCATAGGCCAAGTTTGAGTCACGTGCCTATGCTTTAGCTGCAAGGGAGGCTAGGAAAGTGAATTCCTGGCTTTTTCAACTTAATAATGGGCAGTGGGTCATGCCAGCAAATAGAAAGGGGCATAGGAAGGAGGTGGTGTGGGCAATTATTTGTTGTGCTTTGTTACAGGATATTGAATGTAGTCTCCTGTGCTATACAGTAAGACCTAGTTCTTTATTTATATAGTAGTTTGTGTATGCTAATCCCAAATTCCTCATTTATCCCTCCACTGTCCTTTCCCCTTTGGTAAACATAAGTCTGTTCTCTATATCTGTGAGTCTGTTTCTGTTTTGTAGATAAGTTCATTTCTGTCAAAGTTCATTTCTGTCAGATTTTGGATTCCATATATGTGGTATCATATGATATCTGTCTTTCTCTGTCTTACTTTACTTAACTTCACTTAGTCTGACAATCTCTAGGTACATCTGTGTTGCTGCAAATTACATTATTTCATTCTTTTTTATGGTTGAATAGTATTCCGTTCTATATATATATGCCACATCTTCTTTATCCATTCCTCTGCTGATGGACATTAGGTTGCTTCCATGTCTTGACTATTGTAAATAGTGCTGCTATGAACAATGGGGTGCATGTATCTTTTCAAATTAGTATTTTCTCTGGATATATCAGCATCATTTTTATTATAATAAAGGTAATGTTATTTTGTAGAAATTTTAGAAAATAAAATAAGAATCAAACCCACGTATGATTCCATAATGTAGAAAACTATGACTATCAGTGGTGTGTGTCTATGTGCATCCAGCTTATCTGTTTTTTTCCTATATTGATATATGGACCGATGTAATTTTCTAAAAATGAGATGATTTTATAAACTACTTTCCTTTAAATATTCTTTAAGAACATGATTTCTACTATTCCAAATCAGGAATAGATATGCTGCAATTAACTAGTACCCTATCATTGCACTTTGAGGGTTTTTTCAAAAATTAATTATTTTAAGCAACCCTATGGTAAATAGCCTTGTATATACATCTTGGTATGTATATATAATCCTTAGGGATTTATAGGGTCCAAGTCTATTAAACATACGCAAATTTTATGCATAATCTCAACTGTCCCTCCAAGGAACATACTTTTACAAAATTATAATTTATTAATGTTTATTTCCCTGTGTTGCTACTAGTATTAGGTATTCCCAGTTTTTTCTAATTACAGCCAATTTTTCTAGAGAAAAAAGTTGTATCATTGGTTTAATTTTCATTCTGTTGTTTATAAAGAAGTTAAGCACTTTTTTACATGTTTATTGTTCACTTATTTGTCTGTTTGGTGCATTGTCCTTTACATTTCTGCCCATATATCTATTTTGGAATTCATCCTTCATTTTTTGTTTGTAAAAATCTCTGTACATTAAATAACTATGAGTGTGTGCTATATTTTAAATTATTTTTCGTGTGTTTCCTTTGCCTTTTATAGTATTTTTGGCATTTCATGTTTACATTGTTAAACCTATTAATATTTACCTTGCATTTTCTGTGGTTGCTTCTATGTTTAAAATTTTTTTCCACATTGATATCAGAAATTATATTCCTACATGATCTTCAAGTTTTTAATTTTTATAAAAAGCCAGAATCTAGTGGGGTGTTTTTTAACAGTAGCAGTTCTATGGTTGATCATTTGTCCTGATACGTATCGTATGTATGTATATATTATTTAATTTTTAAAAATTTGTTTTGGGACAGGCTTTTCTTTCTTCACTGATTAAAAAAAGTACACCTTTATACTAGCTTCTTATGCAGATTTAGCTCTGGATGGTTCTCTCATGATTTGTTAGTTATATAGGTTAAAGCTGTTTCAACTGTTATATATTTATAATGTATTTAAATATTTGATAGTGCAATTCCTCTTAATTACTTCAAATTTTTCAAATTGTCTCTGTATGTATGCAAACTAGTATGGTGCACATGTCAACATTATTGGTAGGTAGAGAGAGCTACAGAAGTTTTGAAATGGAGGAGAGCAGATAGGATCTTGGGGAGGATGTAGCACTTGGGCTGGACCCAGAATGATGAATCTGATTTGACCTGGCAGAGTGGAAGAAGAAAGGACATTCCAGACAGGAGGAAGCAATCTGAGTAATGGCATCCAGAATTGTAAACAAGCATTATATAATGGGTGATGGGAGAGGCAAGATGGACGGGATCTAATATGTGTTGAGTACCTACTGAATGTTAATTATCATGCTAAGCATTTTATAGGAATAACTCTGAGGTCAGCTGAATCCTCATACTTTGTCTCTGGTGTCAGTGCCCTGCATTTACTCCGTTCCAATTTAGACACACAACTCAATATTTATTTGAGTTTCTAAAAAACAGTTCACTCACAAAAATGTTGTTGGTCGATGTAAACCACAGTTTCTTGACCTCAATACTATAGACCTTTTGGGCTAAAAAAAAATCCATCGTTGTAGGGTGTTTTTCTGTGTATTATAGGATATTTATTCCTGACCTCTACCCACTACATGATAGTAGCAATCTTGCTGCCTACATGGGACAACCAAAAATGTTTCCAGACATTGCCAAATATCCCCTAGGGGGCAAAATCGACTCTGATTGACAGTCATTGATACAGATTATACCAAAGATAATGAAAGTTGATGGAGAATTTTATATTGAAGAGTGTACAAGAAATAAGTATTCTTTTCGTTTTCCTGGCTGAACTCCCTTCTTGGTTTCTCTGCAGTTGACTTTGGAGGGGGGGTGTTTTGCTTAATGTATTGCAAGGTTTAACTACGGCACTGCTGGCATTTTGACCACATAATTCTTTGGGGGGTCGTCCCGTGCATTATGGGATGTTTAGCAACACCACTGGTCTCTACCCAGGAGATGCCAATACCCCTCCCCCTGAGCTCTGCCAGCCAAATCTGTCTCCAGATACTGGCAAAATTGGCCTTGGTGGTGAAAGACTGATGCAGACTATACCAAGGATAGGAAAGTTGTAGGGTTATATTCTGTACAACCCACACGTTATAATTTTCAAATCCTCTATTTTTTCCTCTGAAGTTCTTTCTTGGGTACTATGAGATTTGTTTCATTTTGCTTATGCTCTCTCAGGGATTCTCCATCTCAGCATTATTGATGTTGTGGACCAAATAATCCTCTGTTGTGTGGGCACTGTCCTGTAGATTATAGGGTGTTTAGCAACATCCCTGGCTTCTACCCACTAGGCGCCAGCAGCACATTGCCAACACCACCCCACACCCCCAGTACTTAAAACAACCCACACTGTCTTCACGTGTGGTTAAATGTGTCCTGGAGGGAAGGAGCAAAAATGCCCCTGGTTGAGAACCACTGTTCTATTAATATTTCTACTTAGCTTTCCCTGTACAGTAGCTCTTCTTTTCAGCCTTTTCTTGTTTTTTTCCTCTTCTTCCTCATTGAGTGATAACTTTTGTTGTTACTTGAACGTGATTGAGGAACCTCACTTTCTATCTCAAATGGTTTAATTGTTACCCTTTTCTCTAACAATTACAGCATTGCCCCTAAGAGGAATTCTGGCGAATAACATATACTCCAACTTGCTAAACATTCATCATTTCTCCTCCGAGTGAATAGGAACAGGCCATTTGAGCTTCTCTCACAGGTTCTGCTATAGACTGCTTTTGCATTAGGGTAAATTGGCACATACTTCTCTATTTCACTAAATCTGAACATGTGGGCAATCTCAAGACAAGCATATTGCCTTGCACATAGTAACTTGTATTGATGTAAAAAGAATGGAAATATTGGAATCCGGCACATCAGGGTTAAAATAGCACATAATTCCTCTTTAACCAGATTTACTAACCTTAGGCAAGTTAGTTCCTCTGACATTGTTTTCATCTTCTGCAAAATAGGGGTAAGATTACCGTCTAAGTGGGTTTTAAATAAACATTATCAATTATAAAACAAAGCACCTGGTATATATCCGACACTCAAAAATGTTAACCATTGTTCTTAATTTTATCAAGAGATATCGAGGTCTTTATAACAAGCCTTTAAAGTCAGACTCTAAACCTTAACCACCTATACCTAGAATGTTTACCTCTTTATTTCACTTAATTTCAGAATTTTTGTTGCAGTTACAGCTAAGGCATGCTGGGAATAAAGATTGCTGGATGATTTTTTTTTTTTTGCCAGAAGTTTTAAGGCTTGACTAATTATAATGTTCTCATAAACACTGAACTATAAAATTCAGCGTCATTGTGAGGATATTTTCTTGCAATGTGAGAAGATGCATGTTGCTTCTAAATGAAAGGTAAGAGGGACAATTATAGGTTTAGGAATTGTACTAAACTTGGTTCCTATGCCAAAAATGTCGTTTGGTTTTTAATGTTTTTCCCAGTACAGAAGAGAGATTTTTCTTTCACATTAATTTTTCTTCTGATGTGTATATGTGGTTTTGACCTTTTCGAGACAAATTGAAAAATAAGATGAAAAGAAAGTAAAGACAACCTGTGAGTCACATTTCAAAAATCAATAGAAGTGCAGAATGCACTATTCTGGTCATTAAAAGGGGTTTCTTTGTTCAGTTTGTTACACCAAGATGTGATTTTCCCCTAGATTAGAAAATGAAGTGTAAATATAAGGCTGGGATACACAGTTTGGTTATAATATCATAGAAGTTAGTGGTGAAGGAGACCCCCAAATTATTTTATATAACCACCCCAATGTATTAGTGTAAAAAAGTGTGGCCTACAGAAGGCACGTGACCTCCCCAGAATTTTTAGCCAGTGGTTAGTGAGAATTCATTTGAGGATCTGATTCCCAGTGAGTCAGACAGTCTGCTCTATTAGTCACATCTATTGGAAAAGAGAGAATTATGGAATCTTCTAAAAGATTGAGAATTTATTTTCTAATGAATATTAAAAATTAGGGAATGATAGTGGAAATATTTTTAGGAATCGTGTCACCAACCACTGGGGGAAATAAAATATTTTGACTGGGATAAGCTTGATGAAAACTATGTTTCAATCCAGTACAACTATTTTAAAGCAAGAAAAGTACCATTGTTGTCTTCTACCAAGTCTTTTAGAGAAGACACAGCTGGACATGGCAGGCTCTAAAAGAAAGTAGACTTTAACAAGCACAAAACACTCTCTCATTTTCAAAACACTTTTGATTTTATTAAGGAACATGCATTGAAAGCTTGGTGGTATTATTTAAGAATTTGGCTAAATGTTTTCTAACTGCCAGTAGGTTTCCAGTACTTCCTTATGTAACATGAATACTGCATAACTTGAACATATCTTGAATCTTCTAGCAGCCTGGTACAACTTTTCAATGTAGACATCAGTAAAACTTTCTGGATTTTTCTTAAGATTTTCTTGATTTATTTTTTGGGTCCCTTTGTTGTCTAGGTAATTTGTATCACTCAGCATCGATACAAGATCTTCTGGGACTCTCTGATGTGCTCTTTGCAGAACTTTAATCAATTTACCGGCAATCTTCCAATCACCTTGAGTCATAAGGGTAACTGTAACTGATATGCCCATCTCTCCTGCTCTTCCAGTACGCCCTACTCTGTGTACATATTCTTCAGTATTCCATGGAGAATTGTAACTATACATGTGTGTGACATCACTAATATCAAGGCCTTAGGATGCTAAATCAGTAGCAATCAGTATTTTCACTTTTCCACTCTTCAAGTCCTCTAATGCTGGCTCACGGTCACTCTGTTCTCTGTCACTGTGCAGGGATTGTACAGTTATGCCTTGGTTACTTAAATCTCTTGATAAGTCATCAGCAACAAGTTTTCTGCTGACAGATACGATGACTTTGTCTTTGGGTGACAAGCTCTGTAGGAATTCTCAGATAAGAGATCGTTTTTCTTCTTCTGTGGTAACAATTATATTTTGCTTCACTGTGTATACATTAACTAGATCCAGAGTACCAGTATAAATAATCATAGGCTCTTTCAAATAAGATTGTGCAAGTGGACAAATGGTATCTGGCCAAGTTGCCCTTGTCATAAGAGTCTGCCGGTCTGGGCGCACAGCTAATAAAATCTTCATTATTTGATGTTCAGACTCCAGATCCAGCATTTTTTCTGCCTCATCTAAGACTAAGTAGGTTATGCTTCTTAGGTTGACAAAGTTATTCATTTGCAGATCACTGAGTCTTCCGGGAGTTGCAATGATGATGTCTACGCCTTTAGTAACATCTTGTATTTGTCCTTTTCTGTTTCCACCGCCATATATACAAACACTTTTAAGACCTTTGTATGAATACTTAGAACATTCAGCTTCCACCTGAAGAGCTAATTCTCTAGTGGGTGTAAGGACTAGCATGCTGGGTCCATTCCTTTGTTCTCTAGGTATTGGTGGAGAATGGAGATGAATAAACCCATGCGTTAAATAGGACAGTGTTTTGCCCATTCCAGTTTGGGCAATTCCTATAAGATCTATTCCTTGTAGAATAATAGGCCATGCCTGTGACTGAATTGGCATTGGGTTTCAAAAAGCAGCTTTTTCAGTGCTTTTCATAAGTTCAGGATAATGTTGGAAAGCATCTTCAAATTTGCAAATCGGATTGGGGATGGGACGATTTTCACCGTCTTTCAAGTCATCACACATTATGTTGAAATTTTCCTTTCTCCAAGTGTCTACTTGCACTTGAGACAATGACCTTGTTGCTTTGGATTCTATGTAAAAGTTTTTCTTAACTGGTGATAAATCTGCCCATTTTCTTTTTTCCCACTGTACAACTTCGGCCTTTACTTGATCCTAGTCTGTCAGTGGCTGAGCTCCTCTAGCAGTGTTATCTCTGCTTGAGCCTCTTCCAACAGAGGGTTGGGATGTGGCATTATCAACACTGGATTCTGAACTGTAGTGTCTTTCTTGTTTCTTAACAAGAGTTTCTGTAGCTGCTTTGGCCTTGGCTTTCATGTCTTTGCTGCCAAAAATGTTTACCTCTGCTTCAGAATCACCTTTTATGATCTGTATTTTGGTGCGTGTCATATCCTGAATGTCTTTTATTTTTGATCCACCATGACCAATCACCGCACCAACCATACTGTTCCTTGTTTGAAAGCAGAGCGGTTGTTCTTGGGAGCCGAAAGCCCTAGGCTCCAGGTGGCTGGAGGTGCTGCTGCAGCCCCTGCCTCTGCCACCCATCCCATCCTGGCCGGCCCTGAGAGCTCTCCAATTCGGCTCCACCCTCTTCCGCTCTGGGGCCCACGCCATTTCAGGATAATGGTAAAGTTGGTGCTGGTCTCTCGCCTACCTAGGGTTGGGAAAAGATGTGGCCTCGAACCTCTTTCTTATCAGGTCAGGCTGGTTAACTACCAGGCAGGCCGCCACGGGTAGGTAGCTAGCTATGCAGCAGGCACCTAAGGAATTAGTCTATGATGTAGTGTCAGGGAGGGGCTTTGGCTGGGCTGACCAGTCACAGGGCTGGGACTACTGTGAGGTGAGCAGGCACCTCTGACACAAAAGTTAAAGTGACACATACTCTCAGGGGCTGACCCTACGGGCACTTACAGGATCCGGAGAGTGTTTGCCCAACTATTGTGTCCTGGTGCCTCAGTGGCTGGCCTCATGCTGGTTTTGGCTCAGTGTGGGAGCCAACCTGAAGCACACCTTGAACTGAACCACATAGTCTTTTTTTTTTTTAATATGCCAGTTATTTCCATAGGGGGGAAAAATAGTGAATTTTAAAAAATCAACTTACTTGTTTATATATTTGTATGTTTATTTATTTCGGTGAATTTCTTTTTGAGTAACAACTATACTGGGTCTAGATAAAATCATCAATTCCCTGTCCTCTTAAATTATACCATCAGAAATCTCTTAGGTGCATGCTTAGGGATGGCATTTTTGCCTCTGATTCTTCAGCTAAACTCCAACATTTGTTCAGGCGATTTCTGGTTATTATTTCAGGGATGCTGGTTAGAAGAGAGGTAGAGTGGGGTCGACGTTAACTCTGGAGGTGTTTTCAACAATTTGCCACTTTTCTCAGTGCCTCCTAAATTTTCTCCCTTCCCTGTGGTTTCATAGATTCAGACATCCTAGCACTGGAAGGCTATGTAAAAGTAATTTGTTAGGTGCAGTGTAGAAGACACCCTGGCAGCAATCTGGGCAGGTGGACATCCAGCTTCTATTTGTATGGTTCCAGAGGTTGATTTTTTGTTTTGTTCTTTGTTTAAATAAAAGTACACTAAATATTTATCCTTATATATTCATCCTGTTAAGTTTGGTCAATTGATGCAGCATATTAAATATAATTTTAATGCTGATTCTCTCATCCATTATATTACCCTCTAGTTTCAAGTCTTCTGCCAATTAAATGTTCATGGTATCTTCTCTCTTCAGCCAAAGTTGCCGATTAAAATTTGAACACGGTTGGATATCAGGTGTAAAAGTCTGTGACACATTGGGAAAAGCCTTCTCTATGTCAGTTTTTATCCTGCAAAATGCTTTTGGAAGGAACAAAAAGGTTGCTGGCCAAGTATGTCTTGGAAATACAGCACCCTGCATCTTCTGAGAGTCACAATATGCATTGGGTATCTTAGAAGCTCTGATGATTACAGGAACTCAGTTGGGCATTGTTTAACCCAACTCAATTGGGCATTGTTTTGTTTTGTTTTTAATTTTTATTGGAGTATAGTTGACTTACAGTGTTGTGTTAGTTCCAGGTGTAAAGCAGTTGGGCATTGTTTAACCCAAAGTTTTCAAAGGAATTTGCCAGTGGAACCTCTTCTCAGTGTTTTCATTAAACTTTTTACATGGAATAATTTTAGCTTTATAGAAAAGTTACACAGATAGTACAAGGGCTTCCCGTATACTCCTCAACCAGTTTCCTGGTTGTTTCCTCTAATCTTATCTCAAAGTACCATGGTACCCATTACACGTAAGAAGTCAACATTGGTCTGTTAATATTAACTAAACTCCATCAGTATATTTTCTGTTCCAGGATCCAGTCCAGGACACCATTTAGCTGTTATGTATGATTTGTGACAGTCTCTGTCTTTCCTTATTTTTCATAACCTTGCCAATTTTGAGGAATAATGGTCAGGTATTTTGTAGAATGTCCTTCAGATTGGGTATGCCTGATATAATTTCTCATGATCAGACTTGGGTTATGGATTTTGGGAAAAAATATCACAGAAATGAGGTTCCCTTCTTATCAGTCGTATGGGATGAGGGGAAGGGTGCCTGATGGAACATGACCTGTCACTGGTAATGTTAACCTTGGTCACTTGGTCAAGTGGTGTTACCCAGGTTTTCCCCACTGTAAAATTATTATTTCTCCCTTTCTGTACTCTCTTCTTTGGAAGCGAGTCACCAAGTCCAGCTGCCCCTCAAAGGCCCACCTCCTGTTTAGTTGCAATTGTTGTTACATTTTGTACAACTAGTAATCTTCTTTGTAGTACCATTTATAAGTACCTGTAGAAATGGTCTACTTGGATTTTATATACATACACACACACACACACATACAGCCATTATTATGTTCTGCAGATGCTATATATTATGGCAGAAGCTGTCATCATCATTGCACATATTGGTGCATTTACCTTGTACACAGAACCATACTCAATACTGTAAAGCCTAAAGACGTGGCAGCAGTATGGCTCAGTGGCCCAGAACACTGGAGCCTAAATAACTGAGTTTGACTCTAAATTCTACCACTTACTAGGTGTGAATCCTCGAGCAAGTCCAAACTTCTTATTCCTTGGTTCTGCTATCAGTAGAATGACATACCATTACCTATGTCATACACACAGAGACATACACATAGTTACACTACCTCGTTCAGAATAGGAACTCTCCAAATCTTAATTACTCATACCACAGAAACAGTAGCTGTATAGAGACAATTATAGAGGTTCCCAAATGCCTGTTCAAGAATTTCCCTGATAGTTTCCTCTGGTCCATATCAAAATGAAAAAAATAAGGCAATACATTTTTTCATAGGTCTAAATTTATTCGATTTAAACTTTTTTTTAAGATTGTACCTTTCTATTTTTCTATTTTTTCTTTTAGAAAGGAAATGAGGATCACAAATGATTTTTAAGGGTCTTTACTAGGGCAAAAAGTATTAAATGAATGCCAGTAGCTAGATATGGTTTTCAAAAGTTATTGGTATGTGAAACCCCCCAAATTAGAAGCACTCGTCTAGCACATTAGCAAATAGACACAATTCAGGATGTTATCAGGTACTGATCATGATGGCAAGCAAGAAGGGCTGGGCGGCTAGAGAGTTGAGACAAAGTCCTATAAGGGCTGGAGGTCTGATCTGCCACTAGGAGCCATGGAATTAAAGATCGAAAGATGTTAAAGTTTCAGGGGAAGAAACCAATGTGGCCTTGGGGAAGAGATGAGGGCAGCCTGAAGGACTAGGACAGAAAGCTCAGGTTAAAGAGAAAGGGGAAGTGGAAAAAGATATTTTGGGTCAGGGGAAGGGAGAAGGAAACTTTCCGGGACCATAAACACAGTCAAATGAGTTTCAAATTAATATGGTAAAAACAAAAAAAAAGAAGTCGGGGAGTGAACGAGTCATAGGACACTGTCAGTATTAATTAGGGAAGCAGGTCCATATGGAGAAAGCAGGATGCAGTGAAGTAAAGGGTGGGGCTGTGTTTGTGGTATTTTAAGTACATTGGACTGAGATATTTGACACACTGTGGCAGTAGTAATTCATAGAAAGGAATAGCTAAAAAGAAAAGGCATCCAAGAAGCTACTAATATATGTTTTAGTCCTACCGTATGTCCGACACTTAAAATGTATTATCTCATTTAATCATCACAGCAACTTATGAAGTAGGTATTTTCCTCCTCTTTCATGTGGAAACACTAAAATTGGTAGATGCTACATAGTATATTCACGTTCATGCAAGGCATGGTAAATAACTTAGCTCTTCTTCCCAATAAGTAGAGAGTAATGAAAGTCAGGTTTACAAATATCTTTAGGCATCAGAGAATTCATATGATGAGATGATGAGAATAGGAGGACGGGGAGCCCAGTGAAGAAACAAGAAAACTTCAAGAGAATCTGAAGAAAGCATGATAATAGGAAATAAGGCAAGAGAACATGTTGACACGGCCTGGCAAACAGTGTAAAATGCTTCATAAAGGACAGGAGGTGACTAGACTACTGAATTTGATAGGAAGAAATTAGCAATAACTTTCAAGAAGGCCCTTTTTGTGGAGTGATAGAGAAACACATATTGCAAGGGGAGCAATTGGGATGAGACACAGCTGGACCACTGGGGTACTGTGCAGTGCTGCGGGGAGAACTTTACATCTTGTACTGAGGCTGAAAGCCACTGTCTTGATGTTTAACTAAGGATTCTAGGAAACCAGGGTTTCCTGAGCAAGTTCCCGGGATTGTTCTGTGAATGATGCAGTGGATTTCGAGAAGATTGCTTATCATGAATATTGGAAGAAAATGAACTTTAATAGTCTTTCAAAATGTGTGAGAGGATAGGATGAGGGAGAGAATCGCAAGGAAACAAGAACCATTCATTAGCTGTTTCAGAAAAGGAAAGTCTTTCTAAAAGGAGAGAGAGGGGGAGTGCTGGGAGTTCTTTCAAGGAGATTACAGTGCTATTTTTAGCTACCCATTAAATCTTTCTCTATCAAAGTTGGTTTATTCTCCACAGAGTGAGGGGATGCATTATTTAGGTATATGAAGAAGTGAGGCTGTTGAGGTAATTAATTCTTCTTTCAGCACAAACAGTAAAAAAAAAAAAAAAAATACTGTAAGCTGATTAGCACCTGCAATAAGCGCCTTTGGAGAAATTCTTGTTTACCAACTATTTCCCATGAAAGTTTTAACATATCGGCATTCATTTTAGAAATAATAATAACCTTCAATTATCCCTTGGCTCTATTTTGAGGCGTTTGAAGGGCTTTCCAGGACTATTTCAATTCTGATAGCTATGGTGTAGGTAAGTGGAAAGAACAACAGTATTATCTACATCATTTGCATTATGTACAGAAGCCAAACAACAATCCCTAGAATCATGGGATTTTAGAGGTGGAAAGGACTGACTTTGGAGAGCATCTCTCATAACCTCTCATTTGCAAGTGAGAAAGCTGAGATCTACAGCAGCTCTGTCCCCTGGAAACCTGATGTGAGTCACAGATACAATTTTAAATTTTCTAGGGTGGCCACATTATTTAAAAAGTAGAAAGGGGAGACTTCTGATTCTGGACAGGGGGATATAGGCACATTTC
This sequence comes from Pseudorca crassidens, assembly GCF_039906515.1. Classification (NCBI taxonomy): domain Eukaryota; kingdom Metazoa; phylum Chordata; class Mammalia; order Artiodactyla; family Delphinidae; genus Pseudorca; species Pseudorca crassidens. The sequence goes on from NC_090317.1 coordinate 114,416,365, forward strand.
TCCCTATTTCTCCTCATTAATTTTATATATAAAACAAATAATAAGTCTCTGAAATCTGGAGAGAAGGCAGAGCAACTGAGGAATGATGTGAAGAATGACAAAATGGTGAGTGCCTTGGGTTTGCTTTTTTCTCCCTTATATCCTGGATTAGGTGCCGGAGAAGCCTGCAACCCAACCAAAAGAAAGTCCCAAGAAAAACTTGTGTTTTTTGTTGTTGTTGTTTTGTTAAGCCAAAGGACCGGGAAAGGAGCAGCCTGGCAAGAAAGAAATCGTTTTGATAATAACTGCCCTGCTCCCACATCACAGAAAAAACAAAACCAAAACGACAATGTACCTCTCCTGGCTCTGTCAACAGAAGCCAAGTGTGAAGCCTAGATTTCCATCCTCATCCAGTGGTAATGAGATACACTACCTCTCCCCACTGGGATGGTGTCCAAGGAGCTCCAGTCTTCAAGTCTATGTTTTAAACACCGTCCAGAGGTAACGAGATGCCTTCCCCATCCCCACCCCCCATCATGTCAATAGAAACCCATGAAACATGTGGGGAGCCTGGACTTCCACCCTCACCTAGCAGTAATGAGGCATACCTTACTTTCTCCACAGAGCATGTGAAGTCTGACTGGGGAGCCAGGACTTCTGCATCTGCCTGGCCGTAATGAGTCAGGTCTCAACTTCCCACACCAGCATGGTGTCAGTGGAAGTCTGCTAAAATAAAAGATTTAAATAACATCCGAAGTCTCGTTATATACAAAACGTCTAAGAATTGAAAATCACTCATTATATCAAGAACTGGAAAAATCTCAGCTTGAATTAGAAAAAGACATTAATAGATGCCAGTGCTGAGAAGAAACAGACATTGGAATTATCTGAAAAGAATGTGTAAAGGCAACCATTATTTGGGGGGGAAAAAAAGCTTCAGTGAGGAATTATGAACATACTTGAAACAAATGAGAAAAAAAGGCTTAGCAAGAAGTAGAAGATACAAGGAAGAGCCAAATAGAAATTTTAGAACTGAAAAATACAACGATCAAAATAAAATTCCTGCATGGGCTCAAAAAAGAATAGATTAGAGAGAGTTATGAAGCAGTGAACTTGAAGATATAACATTAAAAATTACCCAATCTTAGTAACCTAGAGAAAATAGACTGAGAGAAAATTAACAGCACCTCAGGGACCCGTGGACAGTAACAAAAGTTCTAATATTCATGTAACTGGAGTTCCAGAAAAGGAGAGAGAATATGAGTATGAACATATATTTAACAGAATAAGGACTGAAATTTTCCCAATTTCATAAAACTAACACACCATTGTAAAGCAATTATACTCCAATAAAGATGTCAAAAAAAATAAAACACAATAGATGAATTTTACAAACATAAATAAATAAATAAATAGTTCCTTTCCTGCCCCTGGGTTCCTCAGAACCATTTTTTTTTAAGATTCCACATATACACTACCAACTGTAAAATAGATAGCTAGTGGGAAGCAGCCGCATAGCACAGGGAGATCAGCTCGGTGCTTTGTGACCACCTAGAGGGGTGGGATAGGGAGGGTGGGAGGGAGACTCGAGAGGGAGGGGATATGGGGATATATGGATACGTATAGCTGATTCACTTTGTTATACAGCAGAAACTAACACACCATTGTAAAGCCATTATACTCCAATAAAGATGTTACTAAATAAATAAATAAATAAATAAATACATTACCATATGACCCAGCATTTCCCCTCTTAGGTATCCAAAAGAAATGAAAACATGTTCACACATAAACTTGTACCTAGATGTAAATAACATTATTCACAGTAATCAGAAAGTGGAAATAACCCAAATGTTCATCAGCTGATGAATGGATAAGCAAAATGTGTTATATCCATACAATGGAATTCTATTCAGCAATAAAAAGGAGTGAGGTACTGATAAATGCTATAATGTAGATGAACCTTGAAAACATTACGTGAAGTGAAAGAAGCCAGTCACAAAGGACCACTTATTTTATTATTCCATTTATATGAAATGTCCAGAATAGGCAAATACATACAGGGAAAGTAGATGAGTGGTTTCCTAGGGCTGAGAATGGCAGCGGGAGGTGAGGTGGGCTTGGGAGTGAGATGGGAGGGATAATGGGTAGTGACTGCTACTCAGTTGCTTTTTGGATGATGAAATATTATAAAATTAAGTTGTGGTGATGGTTTCAAAACTCTGTAAATAGTATTACTAAGAACCATTGAATGGTTCACTTTAAATGCACAGATTGCATGGTATGGACTTCTGTCTCAATAAATTATTAAATAATACGTGGAACTACATGACTTTCAGGTTTGTAAGCACTTTGTCTCCTTTTATATGTCCTTTAGTTTTATCATCTAATTTTCCCCTCTAAAGGCAGTTTAGTTTACACAGGAGAAAACTGAGGCACAAAGAATTTGTTATTTTCCCAAGGTCACACAGCTATCTCCTGAGCTCCAGGAAGCAAATGTAAACAGATTTCCCGATTACACACAAGGATGATTAACAATAGGCTGGGGAATCATGGGGAAGGCAAGAAAAGGAAACCAGTTTCAAGAAACATATTCAGTTGTGATAATCTGGGATAAAAAATGCAATCCGGTGTGACAGGTTTTTATTGCCTTCCTCAGGGGCTTCAGGACTGCTTGCAGTTGATAAAACCGTTCAAGCTACGGATTTGGGGCAAGGGCTTATGTTCAGTTCTTTGCAGTGTGCATTACCACTGAGGGAGATAGCAGGTGACTTAAGTCTTTGGTACAAATCATTGTAGGGGAAGAGAAACACAAATGACAATGTTAACAACTGCCAAAGCTTCTCTTTGGGAGTTTATTGATATTCCTAAATGATAGGAGTAGAAAATTGATGGAAGAAAAGGCAACAGCCTTAAAGGGTGGATTAATTCGGCATCTTGTTTTTCTGTCAGTCTCATTATAGCACTTGACAGGAAAATAGACGCACTTGATGGCATTTACTCTTTTCAGCCCAGCCATTACTTCAGAAATATTATCACTTTTGATTTTTCAATTTTTGCTGAAATGGTGTTTGATATAGTTTTGTTCTCATTATGGAGTCTCTGTTCCAATTTGCTGAAAAAGATTGCAACCCTAGTGAAGTATGGCAGAAGATTAATTGATGTGTGTGGCTATTTAAAGATCATTCAGGGAGAACATCAAGTGGTATTTTCTAGACTGTCTGACTTTGATCTGAATAGTCTCTTCTTGGAATGACACAGATCTTGTGGATGGCAGCTGGGAGTTAAAACCTGGAAATTTTTGAGGCTTGCATGTATTGGCTCCAACACACTGGGGTCCTCACAGATGGGCCAGTGGGAAGGGGAAGCAGCTGAGAGGAAGGGGGATGGAGGTGAGGGAAACTAGCTTGGCTGTTGAGGATGACTCCAAAAGAGAGTCAGCCTTTCTAATACGCAGTGTCCAAAAAGCATGCTTATCAGACCAGGTCCAGTTACATGGCAGGTAAAGGTCTTCTAATCCTATAGCTGTAATTCATGCAGTTGGCAGTACAAGATGTCTGGTATGAGAGGCTGCTGTGGTTTGGGCAGCTTGCCAGGCAGAGAGCCTTAGAGGTTTTCCAGCTCTCAGGAACAAGTAATTGGTGAAGTGTCAGGACCCCACCCAAGCAGGCTATGGTTCAGGGTGGGATTTTGTTGCCAATAGAAGATGGCAATGTTGAACAGGAGGAAACAGAATGAAAGTTGATTGTGTAGACTGTTGCAACATGGGGTGGGGCTTACGTGAGGCAGAGCCCAGGTGGTACACTTGATACTATCTCAGTGACAAGGCTGATTCCAGCCCCAGTGGAAGGAGGTGGGCCAAGGTTGCTGGTAAAATTCATGCCATGATCAGGTATTATGGAGGCCAACTTTTGGTGAGTCCAGGTAGGAGTGTCAGGGAAAGACAGGGGCTGATACCCACCCACAGATGGCGTCAGCAGTCATCACTGTCATGTAACCAGACACATGCAATAAGACCCAGTAGAGTGTAGTGATCATGAGTAGAGACTGTATCATATAGACTGAGATCCGAGTTTCACCTTTTCTCCTTGCTCTTTGTATGACACTGGGTAAGTTACTTAACTGCTCTGTGCTTCAGTTTCCTCTGTTGTAGAATGGAGTTAAACCGCTATTTATCTCCTAGGGTTTTGAGGGTAAAATGAGACAGTTCACATCATGTGCACAAAATAGGGCGTCAGTAAATGTTAGTTATCCTTACTGCTACTGTTATTATGTTAGTCCTTCCAATTCTGGTCACTGATTTTGTCACTCAGGCTTTGATCTAGCTAGAAAGATGGAATTTTTTCAATTAAATCAGCTCAACATGGTGCAGTATGCTGTAATGCCTTGCTACTCAGTATGGCTGACAAACCAACAGCATCACCTGAGAGCTTGTTAAAAAGGCAGAATCTCAGGCTCCATGCCGGTCCTCATGAATCAGAATCTGCATTTTAATAAGGGCCACCGTATAATTCTTATGCACATTAAGACTTGAGAAGATCTGTGACAGAGGAGGCTAGACTATACAGTGGGGAAAAGACAGCCTCTTCAATAAGGTGTTTGGAAAACTGAACAGCTGCATGTAAAATAATAAAACTGAATTACTTTCTCATACCATGCACAAAAATAAATTCAAAATGGATTAAAGACTTAAATGTAAGACCTGAAACCATAAAACTTCTAGAAGATAATACAGACAGTATGCTCTTTGATGTCGGTCTTAGTAATAGTTTTTTGGCTATGTCTTCTCAGGCAAGGGAAACAAAACCCAAAAATAAACAAATGGGACTACATCAAACTAAAAAAGCTCTTGCACAGTGAAGGAAATTATCAACAAAATGAAAAGGCCACCTGCTCAATGGGAGAAGATATTTGCAAATGATTTATCTGATAAGGATTAATATCCAGAATATACAAAGAACTCATATAACTCAACATCAGAAAACAAACAACGTGATTAAGACAGGGGCAGAGTATCTGAATAGACATTTCTCCAAAGAAGACATACAGATGGCCAACAGGCACATGAAAAGATGCCCAGCATCACTAATCATCAGGGACATGCAAATTAAAACCACAGTGAGACATCACCTCACACCTGTCAGAATGGTTATTATCAATAAGACAACAGATAACAAGCGTTGGTGAGGTGTGGAGGGAAGGGTACCCTCATACATGGTTGGTGGGAATATAAATCTCCAGTAAGGAGATTCCTCAAAAACTTAAGAATAGAACTCCCAGCTGAGCCAGCAATTCCACTCCTGAGTATTTATCTGAAGAAAATGAAAATGCTAATTTGGAAAGATGTATGCACCCCTGTGTTAACTGCATCATTACTTACAATAGCCAAGATGGGGAAGCAACCTAAGTGTCCATCAATAGATGAATGGATAAAGAAGATGTCTACACACACACACACACACACACACACACACACACACACAGGAATATTACTCAGCCATAAGAAAGAATGAAATATTGCCATTTGCAACAACATGGATGGACCTAGAGGGTATTATGCTAAGTGAAGTAAGTCAGACAGAGAAAGACAAATACTATATGATTTCAGTTAGATATGGAATCTTAAAAAACAAATGAACAAACATAACTAAACAGAAACAGAGTCATAGATACAAAGAACAAGCAGGTGGTTGCCAGAGCGGGCGGGGTGGGAGGAGGAGAGAAATAGGTGAGGGAGATTAAGAGGTAAAAACTTCCAGTTGCAAAATAAATGTCACGGGAATGAAATGTACAGTGTGAGGAATATAGTCAATAATTACGTAATAGCTTTGTGTGGTGACAGATAGTAACTGGACTTAACGTGGTGATCATTTTGAACTGTATAGAAATACTGAATCACTATGTTGTGTTGTGTACCAGGAACTAACATAGTGTTATAAGGTCGACTATAGTTCCAAAAGGAACAAATGAACTCATAGAAAGAGAAATCAGATCTGTGGTGGGGATGGGGGGAGGAGGAATTGGATGAAGGCAGTCAAAAGATATAAACTTCTAGGTATAAGAGAAATAAGTACTCAGGATGGTAATATACAGCATGATAAATATAAGTAACACTCCTGTGCGTTATATGTGAAAGTTGTTACGACAGTTCTCACCCTAAGAAAAGAACATTTTTTTTTCTATTTTTAAAATTCTGTAACTGTGTGAGATGATGGATGTTCACTAAACTTATTGTGATCATTATTTCATGATGAATGTAAGTCAGTTCATTATGCTGTATACCTCCAACTTATACAGTGCCGGGTCTTAATTATACCTCAATATAACTGGGATAAAAAGATTTGAGAAGACGTGTACAATGGGTTACCTTAAGATTTTGTAACCTGCTGTCACCACTTATTGGCTGTGTAAAGTTGTTCGAGTTACTTAACTGCTCTAACTCCCCATCTATAAAAATAGAATAATTAATATGTGTTATGATTGTGAAGAGTGTAGGAAATAACACATTAGCGTACTTAACCGTACTCTAACAAGGTACAGGCAGTACAGTCTCTGATTTCTGGGAAATAATAATGACAAGTAACTTTCAGGGCTTCAGATGTGGTCGGCTATTGCTAGGCCTTTGACTTTATATGTCCCCCATCATGATCCTAAAACAAATAACAGTTGAGCTTCAGGAAACTAAATAAACTAATTCCTAATTTTTCCAGCTTCATTGAAGTATAATTGACAAATAAAATTTTACATACTTAAGGTATACAATGTGATGATTTGATACACGTATATATTGTGAAATGATTACCACAATGAAGTGGCCCATGGCCTCACATAGTTAATATATATTCCAAAGTGATTATGAATAGGAGTCGGCACACTTTTTCTGTAAGGGCCAGATAGTGACTATTTTTGGTTTTGTGGGCCACACGTTCTCTGTTGGGACTACTCCACTCTGCCCTTTTAGTGAAAAAGCAGCTACAGACATAATGTAAATGAATAGGCATGGCTGTGTCCCAGAAAAAAAATATACAAAATAGGTGGCATGGCATATCAGATCATAAGGAAACAAAAGAAAAAAGTGAGGCAGCTCTTGAAGTTCATTCCAAGCTTTTCGTTCGAGGTCTTTGGAGACCTAGGAAGGAAGCAGAGATGATCATAGCATTGGCTGTCTCTGTGAGCTGAGAAGTGTGGGGTGAGGAGGAAGATACATCTTTTGGGTGAGATGAGTGTTGCTTCTCAGTTACCACCAAGGTTGTGCTTGGGAGTGGATCTCTTCCCGGGCAATGCCCCCTCATTTAGTGTTTGTTCATGCCTGGAGCCTTCCTGGCCCCAGTTCACTCTGCTAAAATCTTGCCAGAGAATCACATCATATTCCCTGGAAACAATCTTTGAACAGCATGGATCATACGTGGATGATTTTTCCATGGCCACACGCTGCAGATTCCAGTGGCTCCAAATATGACTCTTTGGTTTAAAGGTGAACTCGGCAAAGGAATGTGTTGTCATAAACTGTGTGTTTCTAGTTGGCAGGCCTGCTGGGCCTCTATGCCTCTGTCCTTTCCTGCTCAAAGTTAAGCAGAGACCTGAGGGCCCTAGAACGATTGACCCAGCTGTTGAATCAATGTCTTAGGCTTTTGTAAATTTCTGTTAAGAGGTAGACTGCCATTTACCCAGAGAGCTCAGGGAGTCGGTAGCGTCTTGGCAACAGGAATCTCTGGGTTGCGATTTTTCTTTCCAGGGGAGTTGACTGAGATTGAGGCAGAGCCTGAGCAAGTGGAAGGACCAGGCTCCAGCTCTTCAGGAAAGGGAGCCGGCAAGGGTTTTGGCCCCAGGCCAAGGTGAAGCAAACCGAGTACTGGAGCCGAAGCCCAGGGATAGGGAATGGTGGGTATGCCAGTGGGAGCCAGGGAGCACTGCAGCTCCAGGAGGCTCCTGGTACCACCATCAAGCATGTTCTCATTGAAGACAGGTTGTAAGGCTTCTGTGTCCACTGCAGAGCACGGGAATATCTAGTAGGGACTGGCTGGCACAAAGTCCCAGATTTGTATACGTAATGTTGAGTTTTTGTACATTACTGGATGCTACAAGTTACAGTACAGATTTTAAGTCTCATGACTTTCCCTACTCATTCAAAGATTGCTGAGGATGTTGTGTTTGGTAAGAAAAAGGGAAATTCACCTATGTGAGTGGCCAGTGGCCTTTTGTAGCAGTCTGACTGTTCAGAGGGTTTCCAAAAACCTGTTGCATTGTCAAGGCTGGGTACTGTTGGAATTGTATATAAGTCGGGCTCCAGCAAGGAGCCTCATCATTTCTTTTAACAGGAAAAATCTGCACCTAGGTATAGAGAATTTTTAAAAATGTATAACATTGTTAAGTAAGACACTAAACAGGGGAAAAGAAAACACTAGGGGATCGGGGAAGGAGAAACTACAGGAAGCACCATCCACCTCTGGGGCTAGGGGAGCAAAAAGAAGAGCTTGGAATTCTCGAAGCTTACTTTTACAGTTTAGCGGCTCAGAGGAGGGTCTCTGTGGAGTTAAACCCAGATCCCTGCAGATGGCTAGTTCTGATTTTTCTGAGGGGGAGACTCATGAAGCTGGTTCTACCAGGGTTGGAAAAACTGCACAGTGCATGCAGCTGCTGCCACGGGATGGCCCTGGTGCCGCAGTGGAGAAGAAGTGTTAGTGGAGAAATCCTCACCGGAAGCAGACAGGAAGGAGCAAGTCCCTCCTCCTCCCTCCAGCCCTGCAGTCCCCTCTAGAGCCTCACAGGGCTCCAGCCAGCAAAGCACATCACACAGCAGCCCAGGGAAGGAGTGGGGTGGTTAGGAACGGAGAGAGGATAAATTAATAACCCACAGTGCTTGTCTGCTGGTCTGGGACAAGCGTTGTGGGTTTGCTGGGCCTGTCTGTCCACTGGGATGCGAAATGACTCAGGAGAACCTTCCCAGCATCTGTATCCTACTCCTTCACCAGCGCCTGTGCAGCAATCCACAGAGAATCCCATGCTGCGTGCTCAGGGAGCTGCAGATTGAGTGACAGACAAGACGAAATTAGGACGTGGAAGCAACCCAAGTGTCCATCGACAGATGAATGGATAAAGAAGATGTGGCACATATATACAATGGAATATTACTCAGCCATGAAAAGAAATGAAACTGAATTATTTGTAGTGAGGTGGACGGACCTAGAGTCTGTCATACAGAGTGAAGTAAGTAAGAAAGAAAAACAAATACCGTATACTAACACATACATATGGAATCTAAAAAAAAATATGGTTCTGACGAACCTAGGGGCAGGACAGGAATAAAGACGCAGATGTAGAGAATGGACTTGAGGACACAGGGACGGGGAACAGTAAGCTGGGACGAAGTGAGAGAGTGGCATGGACATATATACACTACCAAATGTAAAATAGCTAGCTAGTGGGAAGCAGCCGCATAGCACAGGGAGATCAGCTCGGTGCTTTGTGACCGCCTAGAGGGGTGAGATAGGGAGGGTGGGAGGGAGGGAGGTGCAAGAGGAAGGGGATATGGGGATATATGTATACATATAGCTGATTCACTTTTTTGTACAGCAGAAACTGACACACCATTGTAAAGCAACTTTACTCCAATAAAGATAAAGAAAAATAAAGATGAAATTACGGCTCTGGAATTCTTTCTTCTTGGTGATGGGAATGAATGCAAGGACAGAATTTTTTACCTTTATCTTGTTTTCCAGAAAAGTAAAAGTCATGCAACTTTAGCCCACACACGACCTGGTAGGAAATGACTACACGGCAAGCTTCAGTGTAGCCAGAGGAAATGTTTGATTATGTGACAAGAAAATAAGAGGCAATGATTTCTCCTGGGGAGTCATTTAGAATAACACATGTGTTAGAATGTGTTCTACCTCTTTCAGTAATTCAGGGCAGTCATTGAGAACTCCATTTCATACACTAGTGCTCAGTTAGAGGAACCATTCTGAGATAACCATGAGGTTATTGGCAGCCCATACTTGCAAGTAATACATTGAAAGAGAGAAAATGTGCTTAGAGGACAGAGCTGAGTTGGAGCCAATTGGAAATGGTAAGAGCTAGAGAATGTAAGACTATTGACGATAGACCGAGAGTTGTGTAGAGCTTTTAAATTATCTCTGTTACAAAGATGAGACCATTCTAAATTGCTATGTAAATAAGCAGAGGACACAGAAGTAGAGTAATGAATCATAGACGCCAGCGCTGAGAAAAGAGGAGGACTAAGATCACACTGGCTAAGGTTTTCACCTTTTCTTTTTGAGGAACAATTAGAGTTGATGCCAGATGTACCATGTGTATTATTTATTTTTAGTGTGTATGTGTTTGCTTACATCAATTAACTGTCTTATAAATCAGACATTGTTAATTGCGTGGTCCATTGTTCTTGACCTCATCCTTTGTCTTTCAGCACATCTAGCTTATTCTTCGAAAAGTGATTCTATAAGATCAGAAAAATGACTCTCAATCCCAGACACTCTGTGTGGAATAAGTTCAGATTCATGTTTTCTCCTACTGTGTTGTAATTTCAGCTTCTCTTAATATACACTGACTGCCTCACTTCTAGTTGGCTCTGCATCATGATTTTCCTGATCGCTCATTACTGGTGATCACTCCTGGCTTTCTTACCTAACTGACCCTTTTCAGACAGTAGCCCTCCTTGATTGTCCCCTCTGACCTGTGACAAGAGGTAAGGAGTACATGCGCATCCCAGTGGATCCCTGCCCCAACAGAGGTCAGAGGAGTAGCATCAGACATTTCTTAAATCATCCCTCTGTAATCTCAAAATAAGCTCCATGCCTCGTGCTGTCACTCATGACAGTTGCAGCTAAGTTCTAATGCCCTGAATGATTAAACCAAGTAATAATTGCCCCCTACAGAACAGTATCTAAATTACGTATATTCAATATCCATCTGCCATATATCACACTGCATTGCATCAGTGATACGTGTGGTTGCAGGCAAAATTGGGGGAGAAGCAAAAGCCTCTAATTCCTTAAATGTTAGGAAGTTCCTATTCACCTGTGTCCCTTTGTTCTGCTAAAGCTTGGGAGCATTTTTTCAGAACCACACGAAAAGACTCTCACTGAAGCTGTTAAGAGTATAAATGATGTCAGAAATGGAGAATACAATGTCCAAGGGAAGCAGCAATATACTGGTCAGTGTAGTAATTGCAAGATTGGTGTGCAGTGTGAGGTGTCATTCCTGAAATGAAAAACAAAAGGTTATGTGCCATCAGTTGGTTGGCTGGACTGTTAGGATTGCCTGAAAAGGTTAGGAATTACTGTTTTAGATCATGTCCGTGGGGAAAAATGAAAACTATAGAAGGGTAGACAGAGTAGAGACATAAACATTTTTTATTTGGTGACATGGTGTTGCAAAGAAAAACTGTTGGACAGAAGTAGGGGGAGTAAAGAGTCCAAAAGAGCATAATTTTCTCTGCATATTTGCCTGTTTCTTGACAATGTTAGCTGATAGGTAGCAATGGGAACTTAAGGCAGAGTGGATTTCCAAAGTATGCTGGGTGCACAGAGAGCTCCTTTATAACACATCATGACAGGCTGCTTGAAGTCTTGAGGTCAACACCACTCAGGATTATGAGAGGATGTGAACCCATATTAGAAATACAGGTACATATCATTCAAAAAACAGGGAACCAAGTTAGGTTTTCTTTTCTTTATGGAGGGACACAGATAAAATTATGAAGATTTTGTCAGTTTTAGCTACATTGTATACCCCAGGTAAGACGAGGTTAAGTCTCACTTACTTGCTTTATGGAGAGACGGCATGCCTTGCCCTTCAAATCTTAGGATGAATTGTTCAATTCAATGACTCACTGACTAAAAAATAATATTAATGTTGACTGTGTGCTTAGGCTTATGCTAGAGAAGGTCATACTCTCTGTCCAAGAAGAAGTTTTCCTCTATAAATTGTGGGGCTGTAATTGTATTTTACATTTTGTAGTTGATGAGACACCTGTGAAGTTGAGTCCATTGCTCAAGACCTTTGCAATTCTTAGTTCATGTTTTCCTACGTGGATGAAACGTTTGAGCATCATATGTAACCAATACTTTGACTCTATGGGCTGAGTGTATTTGGCTCGGAAGTGAATACAAGTTGCCTGGTGGGAAATATATCTAGATATTGGATCACACTACCCCAAACAGGGATCTGCTGATTTCATTTTGTTGCCCACATGGGTCAATTAGTTGTGGCTGCCTACAGGGGCTAATTGAGAAAAATTATTAGGGCTCTGATTGATTTGTGGTATCTCTCTCATGTTGATTAGGGGGGGAGCCCGCGGATACCATGTATTTGTCATCTCCATCTTAAGGAAGTCATTTTTTTTTGAATTTTTGAATTTTATTTTATTCTTTCATACAGCAGGTTCTTATTAGTCATCCATTTTATACACATCAGTGTATACATGTCAATCCCAATCACCAAATTCATCACACCACCATCCCCTCTTCCCCCACCCCCGCCTTAAGGAAGTCATTTTAACTGGACAGTTTGATAGAAGTCTGGCTGCTGCGGGGTTATATTAGATTAACTTGCTAAGTCTTCTTCCAACTACCCTACTGCGTTGTTCTCTGGATATCTGGGGGCATGAAGGAACCATCAGTATTTTGAACATGAAAATTTATATACTGTTCATTGAACAATCCTACTTAGTGCTGTCATGGCCCAATCATTTTTAACCTTGTTGCAAAGGAGATGATCAAAAGTTAATGAGCAAAATATTTGGAAGGAACCAAGAAATGTGTTGCTCTAGGAAAAAGTTTATACATGAAAGTGAGAACTCAAACCACAAAGTGCTTCATGGGGATTTGGTATTTTCAGAGCTTAGTGTTCATTGAGACCCATAGTTCACTGAGAGAAATTTTAAATCCCAGCACACGATTGAATACTGTCTAATATTCTGATCTGTGTGACAATCTGATACATTTATGAAAATGCGAAGGAGCATCTAGCAAAAGCCATGGCAGAGGTGTTTCCTCCTTAGGAGGCCTGCCTCAGCAATGATCTCTCTCCATTGAGCTTCTTTCCTTAATGGAATGCATGTCCTGATGAAACTGAGCCACTATCCAGCCTTGTCTTTCCTTGAGAAAGGAGAATCTTTTTCTTGTGGAAGGAAAGAGATTGATCCTGTTTATGTCTGTCTTTCCAGCATGTCTGTTGTATGTCAGAAAAGCATCCAGCCTAGGAAATAGGATGAAGTTAAAAGTCCTTTTTTAAAACTTTAGTGAGAACATACTTTGGCACAGTAAACCCTATTGTTCCTCCCCGCATTTATTTACTGCAAAGGAACTCTGATCTTGAAGTATTGGGAAATGTGTGTAAGACCAGAAGTCCTCTGGAAATGAGACAGTAAAGATTCCCAGCTGAAATCTTCATGCCAGAAGGAAGCAGGCCCCAAAGGCAGTGTTTTCTTGAATGCAGGGACATTTTCCTGGTGAAGGGGATTAGATGATAACTTATGGCCAGCATGTAGTAATTCTAACTCACTGGAAGAAAGTGTAGTAGTAGTCTCTATGGTTCTGAACAATAAATTATTCAGGAGAAAAAGGCATTTTTAAACAGCAGTTTTGTTGTTTTCAGGTACTCTAACTGTCCATAAAATAGGCCTGATTGGGGGTCTGCTTAATGAATGGTTAACTTGAATGTACTTAGTCGCATTTGAAGACAGCCGACTCACATGGCCTGGTGCTTTATGCCTGCCCTTGTGGACCTTTTTGTCAGAGGCTGGGGTGGCAGTATAATGGTCTGTTTATCACAGTAATGGTTGTTGGTGGACAAATACTCCAGTTCCTTAGTGCTCAGCTGCCATACCTGTGAGATGTACTCTGTAGGGCACTCCTGGAGTTCTCTAGAGGGATTTTGCTTGGGTTGCCCAAGAGGAAACGTGATCCATAGTGTTTTATTACATACTTTCCCTTCCCTGCCTCATTTCCTCATTCTCTTACCAAGGTTTCCTGGGGTCACCTCCTACAATACCACTCATACTTGAATCTCTGTTGCAGAGTCGGCTTCTAGAGGAACCCAAACAAAAGACACGTATCGATAAAAAATACATTGCAGGAGACTGAGAAGGAGATCGGGGAATACAGTTTGGGATGAAAGACCTGGGGGTATTATTTTACTGTAAACTTATGAGTCTTTGCGATGTGGGAGAGGAAATTATTCCCATCTCAGATTCCAAAAATGGAAAACTAGTGTCCAGATCAAGCAAGGTTTTACAGTTATTATCGTTCAAGCTGTATGTGTGAGTAAGACGAGGCCCCTCGCTGTAAGAATAGCATCACTGAGTGAGATTAAAAGATATGGTCACCCTGTCACCTGAGAAAGGGTTAAGGGAATTGGAGACATTCATTCTGTAAAAGAAAAGAAAGAAAACGTGAGACATCAGAGCTGCCCTATAATTGTAAAGGAAGAGGAAGCGGGCTTATTTTGAATTGTTCAGCCAAAGGAGGACTGATCAGGGGCTCCAGAGAAAGGAATTTAACGCTCATGGTATAGTTGGAATGAGACAAACATGACTTGGAATCTCACATAGATAATTTACTACGTAAACTTTCTGGGCTGGGATTTTCCCATTTGGAAAAAGGAACAGTAGTACTACCTCCTGGGGCTGAACATATAGAATACAGAATCTCATCCCCCTTCCCAAACTGTATAATGACTGAAGATTGTAAACAATGTCCTTGGTAACCTTGTGAAGGAAAAACTATGACACTCTGCATTTAAATAGAGCTTAAATCTGTAGTATTTCATACTACATATCAGTTTCTTTTGATCAAGAGACTCCATTCCTGGCTCCAGATTGCCTCACTTTAAGAAGGTGGGTGTACTGAAAGCATCCATATATTCACATTAGGAAATGCGATCATTTCATGCCATCTTTATTGCCCATGTGGCCACGCGGATGCTGCACCATCTTCGCTTCAGAGTTAAGGCTCTTTGTGTGATCTTCCCTGTTTGCCAGATCATTTTAGCTTAGACTCTGGAGAAGAGAACAACGGAAACCGTTTTTAGTCACTCCTCACCAGTGTCCCCATCTCAGGTAATAGTAACTCCACTCACTGTTCCCTCCATTCAGAAGGCTCTTGAACATACCTCATTGAATGAAGTAGAAGCAGTGGTGAGTGCAAAGGCCCTGAGACAACAGTGCATGTGGCTGCTTACAAGAAGAGGCCAGTATGACTGGAGTGAAGTGAGCTACAGGGAGAGAAGTGGGACATGGAGTGGGGAGGACGCTGGAGGCCAGAACAAATGTCATGTCCACAGAGAGGCCTTGCCAACCATTATCTAAAATGGTGACGCCCCAACCTCTGCCGCTTGCTAACTCTCTTACCCCTTTTTCTTTACTTCTTGGCACTTCACACTGTCTGGCATGTTCTATGTTTATTATTTACTTAGATGTTTCTTCACATCTGGATATAAGTTCCATGAGAATAGATACGTTTACTCCTTTTATCATTTATATATTCCCTAAACCCAGAACAGTGGCAAGCCATGGTAAGCCATTAACAAATATTTATAAAACATAAACTGTATGTTGATCCTGAAGGTCTATCAGGGTCTTGAGAATGGTAAGCTTTTGCTGTATGACAAACCCATCCCAAATCTTAGTGACTTAGGACAGCCACCATCTGCCAAGCCATTCCTCTGATCTGGGTCAGGCTCAACAAATCTCCTGGACCTTTGTCATAGGTGTGTCTGCCATGTCTGACTGTTTGGAGATGGGGACACGTGGGAAGAGAACTGGGTTCAGTGTTGGTCTTCATCCTGCAGGTTTCTGCTTGTGTTAGGTTTCTATCCCATTGGCCAATATTCTGAGAACCAGCCCAGGTTCTAGTGATAGAGAGCCCCAAGATGGGTAGAGTTACAAAGACACCTTTATTGTAAGAGTGTAGTGATGGGGAGGGGAAGATTTGTGGCCATTTTTGCATTCTACCCCAGCTCTTTGTTGTTCCTTGTCTAATTGGTTGATCTCTCTTTTATTGAGCCACATGACTATTCCTAGACAGTGAATTATCTTCTCCATCTGAATATTATCTAGTGAAAACTTTTTATACTATTCTCTGGAAGGTCATATCTCTCCATAAAACCGCTAGACATCACCAATCGCTCTGATATATAATTTTTTTTTACCTGGCCTTTTTTGTAGATTAATTTTGAAACATGTAAGATATTTTAAATCCAGATAGCTGTTGCTTCTAGGTGACGCTGGCATGTGTTTTTCTTCATCATTTTCATGAGTGGAATGAACTAAGGCTATTTCTGTCTACTGCAGAAACATTTTATCATTGTGGCATTTTTAAGCCAACATCTGGTGTTCATGCTGCACAGTTCAGTCACTCTGTTTTTCTTTTCAATAGGTTTTCCCTTGCCATTTGGAAAGTCTTTTTCATTGCGTTGTTGGCCTACTCTTTTTTTTTTTTCCTGTGGTACACATTTACAGGAGCATTTTCCTTACATACCTACATACTAAAACTCACACAGTAGAACATACTAAAATACACACAGAAGCAAACTTTTCTGTAGCGTGTGTCATTTGTGTTCCTCACCATTTCATGCAAATTGACAGCAACCATATTTATTGGTCTGAGGGTTCTCTCTGGCTTCCAGGGTCTTATTTGCCCACCTGTAGCAGACCATAAAAAGTGTCATGGAATTACTCCCCACCCCTAGCCCTCAAGCAATGACGGAAGGGAATTGATGTATAAACCCCTCACCTCTTTCACCCCTGGGTTAAGGGTGATTATCCTGAGTTGCCCATCCCTGCTTTTTCCATAGGGCTTAAGGTCCAGTGTTTGACACGGTAAACGTACTCATTCGTGTGCTCTTTATTGGCTGCCTTCCTTCCCCACTCATTTCTGTTTCCCTCCCCAGTAAACTACCTGCCCACAAATCCTTATCTCAGGTTCTGCTTCTGGGGGGAGCCCAAACTGAAACATATACACATATCTTCTAATTTTTATAGTAATGTTTCCTTAGTCCTAAATATTCCTTTACTTACTATAACATCACATTTTCTTTCCGATACTCCTGGGAACCCAAATCTCCAAAGGACAAGATTCTTTCAGATAAATTGCTGCTTCTCTGACACTTGCCTCCGAGCTGTGAGTGGGGCGGGGCGGGGCGGGGGGCGGCACGGAGGGTGGGTGTGTTTTTGTGAGCTTGTGTGTATGTGTTCAAGGGGATAAGAATGGGCGAATATGTCTGTGTGTGTGTATGTGTGTGTGTTTGCATGTGTCATGGGCCAGTAATATGGTGAGGGGGAAATTATGGGAAGTCCTATTTTAAAAGGATTTGAAATTTTAAAATTATATATTGTATTCACTGTTGCCGTTAACAATTCAAGAGTGGAAGGGTGATGTGATTACTTTTAATGCTTTTAACTTGCTTGGTGCATGGACGATTAGTAGTGAAAAGGAAAGCACAGTAACAGGAGATCTTGTTTGTTTTTTCTTTTTAAATAAGAATCACTATTCTTACTTACTTACTTTATTTATTTGGCTGAACTGCACGGCATGTGGGGATCTTGGTTCCCCGACCAGGGATCAAACCTGTGCCCCCTGAAGTGGAAGCACAGAGTCCTAACCACTGGACCACCGGGGAAGTCACTTGTTTGTATTATTAAATTATAAGTTGAAACATCTGTAGCAACAGGGTTGAGGTTTTCCCTGGAATGATTCTAAGTGTTGTCAGTGCAGCTAGGTAAGGACAGAGAAAATTACTTTGTTCTCTGTGCTTCCCTGTAAGGAGGTAGGATTATGGCCTCAAGTCTGCTCAGACAGTTGTTTTTGGAGTATGTGTATATGGGGGGCAGGGGGCGGGGATAGGGTAGGGAGAGGGAAGATATGTGTGCATCACAAAGAGAAGTCATCTTGCTCTCATGTTCAAATGCTTGTTTCATTCCCTACTACTCCCCTCAGCCCCCAAATCTAATGATGGTTTACTTCACGTATTGCTGTTTTCCCCTAGTGTTTAGGCAAGAATGAATTACTCTCATCTTAGAGGCAACTACAGAGGACTGGAAGACATACGGAATAGGGAAATATTAGCAGAATATGACCATACAGATCATTGCATACACTAGAATATCATCACCCCAAACTGTATGATTGATAGTAATTATATAAATTATCTTTTTGACAGTTGGTTATATTTAGAGTTTTAGTATCAATATCAGAATTGTTGTCAATGCATGCTATTTTTTGAATGGTTACAATTTAAGAATAAGACCAAAGATCAATGGAAGAGAAGCCTAGAATAAATTATTATCTGTTGATTCAGATCACGGTCCTGGGAAATACCCAAGCTCTTCATTCAACCCTTAGATGGAGTTGCTGTTTGTGCATCATTCTTTTGAATGGACAGTGGTGCCACATCTGATTGACTGGGGAGACTCAGAGGTGGGAAACTAAGATGAGGTCATTGGGATGGAGGGAGATTGCCTAGCATTGGGCAAATCCTGGGAGAAGCAAATTCTGCCACGGCCTTACCAGGAGGCCTCAAGGCCATGCAGCCAGCCAGCTGGTCCAGAGAGGCCTGTCTTGAATTTACAGTGCTGTGGATTAGCAGCTAAAATTTCAAACTAATAACATGGCATTTGTGTGGCAGCAGCTGTTGAAACTTTATAGGTTCCATCTAATCTCTGTTGCTTTAACTAGAAGGTGACTGGCGAGGAAGTGGCAGAAATGATTCCAACATGAATTGTTACCTTTGCACTTGTTCTTGCCAGTGGGTTATGTGGCTCATACATCTATTGTGGCCTAAATTCAAAACATCCAGTGTCAATGCTGGATGTTTGATTAAAATCACTAATGTTAGAAGAACTATCAGAAAACGGAAATCTTATTATGGCTGTCTGTATAACCATAGATGTCTGTTTGAAGAGATAGCATGGGTAAAAGTATGCTATAAATGAATATGAATCCAGAGTTAAAATAAAACACAAATAACAAAGCCTTACGCATCATATCTTGGCAAGCTTCTGAGAAGAGGTTCCAGTATCCTTTGTGGTTTATTCAGTGGTGACTAATTTTAGCTTATTAGAACGGTGAAATTAACTTTTTTTTTACAAACTTTTTCTGACAGTTCCTAAATCCCTCATGTGCTAAATGTTTTTTTCCCATTATCTAACTGCCCGAGGACGCAAAAGCCGACATAAGTCAGTTCTATCACCATCTGTGCTCTAGAGGCTTCCTTAGTTCTTACTCTTGTCTTCTCTTGGATGTGTCAGTCCGTACTAAAAAAGAGATCACACGGTGTCCAGAATGCCTTCTGGCAACTCCAGGGAAGACGAGAAATGCTCTTATTTTGAAGCCTACAAATTATTTTCTATATCTTTATTTGATGCTAGTGTTAAATAAAGAAATGGTCTCATTGTGAACTCAGTTAACGAGTGGGCTTGAGAACCCTCAATAAAGTGGTGTGGCAGACGCTATTGGTGCCAGGACCGTATTTTCTGCAAACACTCACGTGCCAGAGGCCTCTCACACCAGTGGCTGCATCTCTCTACTTGAGGACTTTGGTTGCAGGAGCAGGCTTGATCAGTGATAGGAGTAGACCAATAGTACCAAGAGTTAATGCTCCACAAACGGTGGGTAGGGAGTGAATTGATAAATATCCATGGTGTGCCTAGAAGTCTCCAGCAGTTCTTTCTTGTGGCCGGTTGTCCACAGTGCATGCTGTAGTTGCCTCTTTCCCTCCGCTGCCTTATCTCCCCACTTCCCTTCCAGTGCTTCCTGGGCTCACCTCCCTAATAAACTATCTTCAAATCCTTGGCTCAGGGTCTACTTCTGGGGAAGTCAAACTAAGACACTGACTAGAAACAGACATGGACAGTCAATATAATTTCCTACTGGATATTAGAATGTGCCCATGGAGGTAGTACCAGTATTCCCAGGTCTTAGTATTCAGGTAGGACCCATATGCATAGCAATTGACTGATAGACTGGGACAGGATACAGAAAGCCAGCAGGTCCCCGACACTAGTCCACATCTCTACAATTTAAATCAATGTCCTTTTCTCTGAGTTTATGTCTTTTATAAAATGATAGTCACAATAGATGGCATTTTTTCTTTTTCTTTCCTTTTTAAAAATAAAATTACTCAACGAATGATAGGTTGGCAACTATGTAATATACCCAGAAACCAGCAATTTTCCTTTTTTAAAATTGAATCTTGTCTGTAAAAATCTGAAAGTCCTAGAACACAATTGTCATGGAAGATGCAAGGACACAGAAAGTGTATAGATATTTCCATGATTGCTGGCTACGTATTTGTGAGAAGATCCATTAAGCCCTTCTGAGTAAAGCAAGGGTGACAGTGACCTCAGAGGCTTCTCGTAAGGTCTAATAATCTTTGATTTCTCTGGCCGCAAGGCCTTTCAGACTGTAAAACTTGAGATTTTCTCTTTGGTGGCCTTTCGTCTTTCCTGTTCACATCTTTATGCTTCTCCAAGGCCTGTCTTAAACCCCATTCAGCTGCTTTTTCTAATAAACATATGCATTCTGGATATGAGCATCAGCATCTCTTAATCATCCTTTAATCTGTGATATTGGGGGAAGGGGGTATTTATTTGATGTGGAATAATTATGGCATTTTCAAACTGTGTATAAGAGTCATTTGGTAGAGACAGGCTGAGTTGGTCAAGAGCTAAGTGGGACATGGGGCCCAAGGAGAGCTAGCACTCAGAAGTTGGTTCCAGAAGAAATGCCGACTTGAGGCAGAGAAAATCTGAGCAGAAGCCTATTGCTCTGGGAAATAAGGAGGCAGACGATGTGGATTCAGGAGAGGCCCCAAACTGAGGTGCTCGGAGGCTTGAACACTTTTCCTCACGTCGTAAGCTGAGCTTCAGAAATCTAAAGCAAGGAGGCAAAAGAAATATATGTATAGACTTGTAAGCAAACAGCACCCTGGGAGTCTACCCGAGCACTAAACCATTGCCTCCAATGTGGGAGGAGGAAAATGCTACCTGGGACCTGCTTGCTCTCCCAGAAAGGAAGAGAAACGGGTGTCCAGATGGAGACCTGGCCTCAGGCTATTGGCCCAAAGAGGGGAGAAAAAGGAGAGCACTTGTCAATGTTAGTAGAAAGGGGCACAGGATGGTGGCTTAAAGGTCAACTTTGAGTCAGTGAATGTGTCAGACACTTGACGTCTTTCACCTTTTCTTCTTCTCTGTTGTTGGTATTTCTATGAGTCCTTCAAACTTCTGTCCTTTCATCTTTTTTAAAATTATTTTTTAAAGTAATACATTTTAATTATTAAAAATTTGAATATGGGTAAGCAAAAACAAGTAAACAGATCACCAATAACCCCATTTTTTTAGTTAATGATTTTTCCTCTTTCTTCCCCTTTGATATATACATATGCTTTTTTAGGTTTTAAAACAGTGGTATCATAAAATATATACATCTATTTATTTATTATGTATGTGCCCTGATTTGTTTCACTTAATTTTATGTTGTGAGCATTTCCCTAAATCATTAGTTTTCAAAAACATGATTTTTTTTTAATGGCAAAATACCATTTTTTTTTAATGGCAAAATACCATTTCACTCAGCCGATTTCACTCAGCACTTTGCTAGATGCTGAAGTTACAGATGTAAATAGGACAGAGCCAATTTCAGCTTTCTTGAGGATTATGTCATTAGGACTCCATCTCATAAATATTATTGGAATTAGAGGTTGTTCCCAATGATGTCTCATTGACCATGTCTTCGTGCTTGAAGTAAGCATTGTTTGTGGTTTATATTTCTTTATATAAACACTACTGAGCACAGAGGGGTACATCAGAAATGTTCCCGGTTTTGTCCTGGCCTGTCCTCCTTTAAATCCTTTGTAAACTGGAATAACCCAAAGAGAGGTCATGCTAACTTCCTGATGTTGACTAAAAAAATATTCGCAGCCTAAAAGTTGAGAGTTATGTTTTATTCGGGGGACATACTGAGGACTTCATGCTCGGGAGGCAGCATCTCAAGTAACCCCAAGAAAACTGCTCCGAGGAGGTGAGGGGGGAGCTAGGATATATAGCAGTTTTGCAACAAAGGACAGGTAGTCTGAACGTCAAAAGATTATTGTTAGATTATTGTTAAAGAAAACCAGATATCTCAAGTTAAGGAATTTAGCACTTTTCTTTGTACGGGAAGATGCAAGAATCTGGGCTCACTGAAACCATGACTTTGATATGCGCCTCAGCTGTCTGGGGCCAGTATCCTGTGTTTTCACATCCTGCATTTCCTCAGGGCTCACCGTGGGGAGTGGCTGCAGTCCGATGGCTGCTAGATGGCAGGTATTCTTTGTTTCCTTCCTGAGTTCCCTCAGGGCTCCTCAGCTCACCATAAACTGGTGGCTGCAATCGCTGATGACTGTGACATCATTTGTTTACTGATATGGCAGGAAATATTCCACTTCTCACTGATGACAACAACGATGTGGAGAGACCCAGCATAGAGGAATAACTGAGGTCTTCTCTAATTTTTTTTATAATTTCCATTGGAGTGTAGTTGATCTACAATGTTGTGCTAGTTTCTGCTGCATACACCCGTACATCCACTCTTTTCTAGACTCTCTTCCCACCTAGGTCACCCCAGAGCATTGGGAAGAGTTCCCTGTGCTATACAGCAGGTCCCTATGAGCTATCCATTACGTACACAGTAGTGTGCATACGTCAATTGCAATCTCCCAGTTTATCCCTCCCCTCTCCCCCGCCGCAACCACAAGTTTGCTCTTTACGTCTGTGACTCCACCTCTGTTCCGTTAATAAGTTCATTTGTACCATTCCTTCAGATGCCACATATAAGCAATATCATATTTGTCCTTCCCTGTCTGACTTACTTCACTCAGCATGGCAATCTCTCTCAACTAATCTTAAAACCGTGTTGGGAATACCACTCGTCCTTCCAAGACTATTGTTTAAAAGCAAGGACCCTTTTGACATGAGCCTTCCTCACCTCATAAGGTGGCATATAGGTTTGAGGTGGGGAGTCCTTACACGTGCCCTTCACATCTCTATGGTTGTGTAGATAAATTTATTAAAATTTGTTGGCTCGATAACATTTTTTCTAAAGTAGCAAAAGGCTTCTCAGACAAGTCCAAGAACAGAGCATTATCAGCACTCCAGAAGCCTCCATGGCTCCCACTTCCAGACGCTAATTCCCCTACCCAGGTAACCACTGTCTGACTCTCAACAGCATAGATTTTATCTTTTTCAAGCTTTATAGAGTTTGTTCTCTTTTGTGTCTGGATTATTTTGCCCAAAATTATATTTGTGAGGGTCATCCATATTTTTGAGCACATTTCTGTGGGTCTTTTTCCATTCTCATTGCTGTTTATTCCATTGTAAATAACATACCTTTTTTTTCTATTCTACTGTTGGTGAACATTTAGGTTTTTCTTTAGTTTTTAGTTTCTCAAGAATAATGCTGCAATACACTATTTACAATAGCCAGGACATGGGAGCAACCTAAATGTCCATCAACAGATGAATGGATAAAGAAGATGTGGCACATATATACAATGGAATATATTACTCAGCCATTAAAAGGAACGGAATTGAGTTATTTGTAGTGAGGAGGATGGACTTAGAATCTGTCCTACAGAGTGAAGTCAGTCAGAAAGAGAAAAACAAATACCGTATGCTAACACATATATGGAATTTTAAAAAGCGGTACTGATGAACCTAGGGGCAGGGCAAGAATGAAGACGCAGAGGTAGAGAACAGACTTGAGGGCCCGGGGGGTGGGGTGGGGGAGGGGAAGGGAAGCTGGGACGAAGTGAGAGAGTAGCGTTGACATATATACACTACCAAATGTAAACTAGATAGCTAGTGGCAAGCAGCTGCATAGCACAGGGAGATCAGCTCGGTGCTTTGTGACCACCTAGAGGGGTGGGATAGGGAGGGTGGGAGGGAGGCTCAAGAGGGGGAGGGGATATGGGGATTATATGTATACATATAGCTGATTCACTCTGTTGTACAGTAAAAACTAACACAACATACTAAAGCAATTATACTCCAATAAAGGTGTGGGAAAAAAAAAAAGAATGGAAGAAGGAGAATTTGACCTGAGGTTTTAATGTGGCCATTATATGTTTAATTATCATTTGCCTGAGCTTGGACTTTATTATGTTCAGATTTTTTTCAACATGCTCTACATTTTTTTTAATTAGTAGAATTCTACACTTTGTTCAGGCTTGTTCCTGACTGGATTGTAAGCAGAAAGAAGTGTTCATATGATCATACTCTTGTCTTTAGAGAAGAAAACTGAGGCATAGAGAAAAGAAGTGCTTCAACCGAGGTCCCACAGTTAGCAGTGCTTGGAATTTAATCTAGGGCCCCTCCCACTGCAACATTCTTCCGTTTCATTGACTGTAAATTTGGATAGACAAGCCTTTTAATTTATTTTACCTTGAGTTTCTCATAATCTTTTTTTCTAAAAGGGCAGTGCAAAAAGGAGAGAGGAAATCCTCTGCTGGCTGTCACTAAGGAAAAGGAAGATGGAAGGCACCCAGTAGCCCTGGCTGTTTTTTTCTGTGTCCTGTGTGTGGAATTGCAAAACTAAGCCTTTGTGTTGCATTGAAGCCAGCCACCATTACATAGACATACATATGTCTGGGGATAAAAACTCATGATTGATGCAAAATCTGCAAGAGCAATTATTCCTTCATTGTAATCCATTAGGCATTTCCCTACCATTGCCCTTCAGGTTCCTTTTTGTCTTTCTTATTCTTGCTACAGATAGTGTCCAGCACTGAGAAATGGGGGAAAATGAAGAGGGGAGATACAGGAAGTGCCCAGGAGGGAGGGAAAAGAAACCCCAGCAAATGACTTCAATGTATAGAAACCCTGTTGGTATCTTGGGCTAGAAATAAATTCATTGTCTTCGACTCACAGTACCTGCCTGTCATTTTTTGGTAATCTCACCTCCTCACTGGAACAAAAAAATTGTTCCTATACTCCTATCCACCTTCCTAGGAATCTTGTTTTCCTTCACCAACCTATTTCCTGTAATTGAAAGAAAAGGATAGGAAGTCTCTTTGTTTTATAGTCAAGCAGTTTGGATTTACTTTACATAGGGGAACATTTTAATTTTCTAGCTAAAACTCTAATACAGTATCTAATAAAGATTAGTTGCAGAAAGTATCTGTTAGGTAGGTTGATTGGATTTGGCGATGAGTTTAGTAGTCATTTTTTGAGTATCTACCACTGGTCAGGCTTTGTGGAAGGGGAGAGAGTCCCTGTGATTAAAGAACTTACTGTTCTTAATGGAAGAGAAATACACGTAAAGAGCAAAAATAGTGCCACCTTATAGATGTCATTAAGAGATAGGAACAAATCTCAGTGGAATCATTAAAGGGAGAATGACAAATTCCCTAGGGGAGTCAGGAAAGGCTTGAAGAAGTATTAGTGCTTGAGCTGAATTTTAAAGGATAACTAGGACTCAGGATCATATATGAAAAAAAAGCTTTCAGGCTGTGTAAAGACTTGGACATTACAGGAATTTGGTGTATTTGCTGGGCATTTAGAAGTTCAGTGCGGCAGGAGCATTGAGGGAAGTGGCAGGAGATGGTATGTGGTGGAGCCGGAGTTTGAAAAATCTTGTACATCATGCTGGCGGGTTTGGATTTTATTCTGTGGGCAGCACAGGCTTTCACCCTGAGAAGCAGTGTGATCAGTTGTTTTTCTTTTGAAGAAGGGAAATCTAGAGATGATAGGTATGATGGTCTTGACAGAGAAACTAGTTGGAGAGCTATGTCAATAGCCCCAGTGATGTGATGAGGATTCTCAGTGGGAATGGAGATAGGGAACCAAAGACAGATTAACAGGAGAAAAAACAATTTAATTTGTATCCACTGAGGTCTCATAGAAATGGCACCCCCAAAGTGACCAAAGAAGGCTGTTTATATATCATTTTTAGACAAAGAAACAATTGTTTGTGAATATTTAACAAAACAAAGGGGCTTGTGCTTGGGGTAGCAGACCAATGAAGAATTAACAAAGCTTGTTTATACAGCTCTCTTAGCCTTGAATTCCCCACTTGTGGTGCTGAGGGTGCTTTCTATCCCCCTGCTATAAGGAGGATATCTTCACATGGGAGATTTATTTCCCGCTTTCAAGGGGAAAGATCGGGGTCAAAGTGTTGTTGTTTTAATCATTTCCCCTGACTGGCTGTTTCTTAGAAAACTTTAATTCAAAATAATCCATCTGCTACTGAGGCATATTTTGGGGGCAGCCTGCCCTGAGCCCCAACCGTGGTATGTCATTAATTTGAGAACACAAAAAAAGAAAAAAAAAAAGAATGCTGCAATAAAAATGCTTGTAGAAGTCCTTTGACATACAATATACATGCTTTTCTGTTGAGTATACACTAGGAGCAGAATTATTGAGTCATGAGGACTGCATATATTAAGCTTTGGTAGATACCATTTTTCAAGCAGTTCTACTATAGTACTGTTTTACCAACTTACACTCTCACAAGCAGGGCATGAGAGTTCTAGTTGCTCCATGTCCTTGCCAACGCTTGATACTGAGCGTATAGCTTTTGTTTATAGTGTTTATAGGAAATAATCAAGATTCAAAATTTGGGACAGTATGTTCAGAGAACTTTAAATCATCTTTTTATTAGTAATGTTTAATCAGAGGACACAAAACTAGATACTTTCTTAATATTCCATTCTTATTAAAGATGCAAAGAAGTTATTTCAAAAATCAATAGTGTTTATATGAGTTTGTCTTTTTTCCTTTCCTCTGAACAGAATTCAGACACAAATATTAGTTTTCCCAATATTCACTTCACAAATAGCTAATAGTAACAACCAGCTGCTATCCCTCTTTACTCTTTGGAAAATGGTTCACCTAAGCTTTGCTAAAAAAGCACAATGACCAAAGACAATTGAGAAATGAACATTAACATCTCTATCATTTATCTTTGCCCTGATAAATCTGTGACAGAAAATCACCAATTGCATTAAGCTAGGTTCCAAAGCTACTTTTTTTTCTGCTATGAAATCTTTTCCTTTTTGACTCAAGTTCCTGAAGAGATTTAAAAGACCCAGTCTCTAGACCTAGCTAGAAATCCCTACCTAGGAGCTGGTTAGAAATACAGAATCTGTGCTCTAGCCAGAGCTGCACCTGAATCTGCATTTTAATAAGAGCCTCAGGGGATTCATGTACATAACAAAGTCTGAGAAGCAGGGCTGACATTCCATTTACTACTTTTTTTACTTTGGTAAAAGGAAGCAAAACAAAACAAAAACGCAAAAAACCACAAGACTCAGTCCTCACAGGGTCTTTGCCTAAAATAGATCCAAGCTGTCAGTCAAACCTTTTCTATAAAGGGCCGGATCCCAAATATTTGAGGCTTTCTGGGCCACATGGTCTGTGCCACAACTACTCAACTTTCTAGAGTGAAAAAAGCCATGGGTAATATGTAAACAAATGGGCGTGACTGTGTTCCAATAAAACTTTATGTATGGGCACAATTTGAACTTCATATATTTCTCAAGTTTCATGAAATATTCTTAATTTTTTTTTTCCTGTGATTTAACCAGGTAAGAATCATTCTTAGCTCATGGGATGTACAAAAGCAGACAGTGTGCTGGATTTGCCCTGCCTGTCATAGTTTGCCAACTCCTACTTCAGGGCTTGAATTGCTGATAAGGCATGTGAGGACAGAGACCACGTCTTGGTCTCGCTCTTGGTTCTTTAACCCTGACACAGAGCCTACACTCACAAATGTTGGTGGAATGAAATACTATTGCTATTTTTAAATTATTCAGCATTGCAGGAATCCCAAGTTGAGATTTAGAGGGCTTGATTTCTTTTATTCAGCATATAGGTATCATATGCCTGCTATGTGTTCTGCATCGTGCAAAAACAAAAAAAATGTTTACTGGAAGTGATGTCACCTACTCTGGAGAAAAACTCATTAACTTGTCATTCATCTTACACCACAAATGTCCTACATTCAGGACACTGGGTATTAGTATAGTAAATGCATGTGTCTATGAATAGCCACAGTTCTTATCTGTCAGGCATTTTGATGACAATATTAGAAGCATAACTTAACAGTGAAGTGGGAGGTATATTTTTCCCCTTTCCCATGGGCAGCCATAGTACAGCTAACATTTCTTTACATAATGCATAATAAATTATGCATAAATGCAGAATTATAAACAAGTCAAATAGTCTGCAGCATGAATTGATGTAGTACATGCTGGTAACATTTGAGTTTTCTTTTATCATTCTCATTCTTAAAATAAATAGTCATCAAACAAACATTTTAGACATTCACAGAAGAATAAAGAAGAAAATAACCAGTAAAATTATCACTAAGGTTACCAGTGTTGACATTTAATTTCATCTTCCCCCTCTTCAGCATCTCTCTCTACAGTCAGGATACAAGAGAACTGCAAACTTTGGAGCCCAGTCTAATGGAATTATGTCCTCGTCTTGTTGTTTAATAACTGGCAATTACTTAATATCTCCATGCCACAGTATTCTCATCAGCAAGTGTATTAATATTCTACTGTGTGTGTGGATGTGTGTGTATACACACACATTTTCTTATTTGTTCGTCCTTCTGTAGACATTTAGATTGTTCACATGTCTTGGCTATTATAAATAATGCTGCAATGAACATGGGGTGCAGGTATCTCTTCAATATCCTGTTTTCATTTTCTTTGGATGTATACCCAGAAGTGTATTGCTGGATCATATGATAGTTCTATTTTTAATTTTTTGAGGAACCGCCATACTGTTTTCGATAGTGGCTGTAGCAATTTGAATTCCCAACAGTGCACAAGGGTTCCCTTTTCTCCACATTATCACCAGGACTCTCTTGTCTTTGATAACAGCCATTCCAACAGGTGTGAGGTGATATCTCATTATGCTTTTGGTTTGTATTTCCCTAATGATTAGTGACATTGGTACCTGTTGGCCATTTGTATATCTCCTTTGGAAAAAATGTCTATTCAGGCAGGTCTTTGCTAATTTTTAAATCAGATTATTTGTTTTTTGGTGATTTTTTGGGGGGTTTTTTGCTATTGAGTTGTATGAGTTCCTTAAATATTTTGGATATTAACCCCTTATCAGAGAGATGATTTGCAAATATTTTCTCCCATTCTCTTTGTTTCCTTTTCATTTTGTTGATCACTTATTTTGCTGTGCAGAAACTTTTTAGTTTAATGTAGCACTACTTTGCTGATATTTGCTTCTGACGCTTGTGCTTTTGGTATCATATCAAAAAATCATTACCAAGACCAATGTCAAGGAAATGTTTCCCTATTTTTTTCAAGGAGTTTTACAGTTTTAAGTCTTACATTTAAGTCTTTAGTCCATTTTGAGTTAATTTTGCCTGTGTTGTAAGATAGGGGTCCAGTTTCTTTAGCATATGAATATCCAGTTCTCACAGTGCAATTTGTTGAAGAGAATATCTTTTCCCATGAACTCTTCTTGACTTTCTTGTCAAATATTAGTTGACCACATACACATAGCTTTATTAGGGGGCTCTCAAGTCTATTCCATTTGTCTTTGTGTTTGTTTTCATGCCAGTGCCGTACTGTTTTGATTACTTAGCTTTGTAGTATAATTCAAAACCAGGAAGTGTGATGCCTCTATATTTGTTCATTCCCATCACTGCTTGGTCAATTTGGGGTCTTTTGTAGTTCCATATGGATTATAGGACTATGTTTTTCTACTTCTGTAAAAAATGCTATTGGAATATTGATGGGGGTTGCACTGAATTGATAGATGGGCTTGGGTAGTATGGACATTTTAACAATATTAATTCTTCTGATGCATGAACATGGTGTATCTTCCCATTTATTTGTGTCTTCAGTTGTTTTTTCATCAGTATCTACCGTTTCAGTGTACAGATATTTCACCTTGGTTAAACTATTCCTAAATATTTTTGATGTTATTATAAATGGGATTGTTTATTTCTTTTTCAGCTAGTTTGTTGTTAGTGTATAGAAATGCAACTCATTTTTATATGTTGATTTTGTACCCTGCAACTTTACTGCATTCATTTATTGGTTCTAATAGATTTTTGTCAAGTCATTAGGATTTTCTATATATAAAATATGTCATCTGCAAACAGAGACAATGTAAGTTCTTCCTTTCTGGTTTTGATACTTTTTATTTATTTTTCTTGCCTGATAGCTCTGGCTAGGACTTTGAGTACTATGCTGATTTGGAGTAGTGAGAGTAGGCACTCTAGTCTTAAATTTTTTCAAACTTTGACCATTGAGTAAGATGGTAGCTGGGAGCTTGTCATGTATTGCCTTTATTATGTTGACTTACATTTCTTCTAAACCCGTCTTGTTGAGTTTTTATCATGAATGGATTTTGTCAAATGCTTTTTCTATATCTATTGAGATGATCATATGTAATATATCTTTCATTCTATTAATGTGGTTTATCACATTTATTGATTTGCATATGTTGAACCATCCTTGTGTCCCAGGGATGAATCCCACCTGATCGTGGTGTACCATCCTTTTAATACACTGTTGACTTCAGTTTACTAATATTCTGTTGGGAATTTTTGCATCTATATTTATTAGGGATATTGGCCTGTAATTTTCTTAACTTGTATCTATCTTTAATATCAGGGTAATGCTGGCATTGTAAAATGAGTTTGGAGCTGTTCTCTTCTTTTCAATTTTTTAAGAGTGTTTGAGAAGAATTGGTGTTAATTCTTCTTTAAATATTTGGTAGAATTCATCTGTGAAACGATTTCGTTTTGTGCTTTTCTTTGTTGGGAGATTTTTGATTCCTGACTCAATCTCCTTGTTCATTATTGGTCTATTCAGATTATCTATATCTTCATGATTCAGTCTTGACAGGTTGTATGTTTCTAGGAATTTATCCATTTCTTCTAGGTTGTTCAGTTCATTGGCATAAAACTGTTCATAGTAGTCTCTTAGGACCCTTTGTATTTCTGTGGTATCAATTGTAATATCTCCTCTTTCATTTATAGTTTTATTTACTTGAGGTCTCTTTTTTTTCTTGATTAACCTAGCCAAAGATTTGTCAATTTTGTTTACCTTTTCAAAGAACCAGCTCTTAGGTTTGTTAATTTTTTAATTGTTTTTCTAGTCTCTATTTCATTTATTTCTGCTCTAATCTTTTTAATATTTATTTATTTGGTTGTGCTGGGTTTTAGTTGTGGCAGGCGGGCTCCTTAGTTGCAGCATGTGGGCTCCTTAGTTGTGGCATGTGAACTCTTAGTTGCAGCATGCACGTGGGATCTAGTTCCCTGACTACAGATGGAACCTGGGCCCCCTGCATTGGGAGTGTGGAGTCTTAACCACTGCACCACCAGGGAAGTCCGTATTTCTGCTGTAATCTTTGTTATTTCCTTCTTCTGCCAACTTTTCGCTTAGTTTTATTTTTTAGTTCCTTTAGGTATAGCGTTAGGTTCTTTATTTGAGATATTTTTTTCTTAATTTGTGCATTTATAGCTATAAATTTTATTGCTTTTGTTGCACCCCATAAGTGTTGGTATGTTGTGTTTACATTTTTGTTTGTCTCAAGAAAGTTTTTTGATTTCCCTTTTGATTTCTGCTTTGTCCCACTAGTTGTATAGGTTGACCTGTTTAACTTCCAATAATTTGTGAATTTTCCAGTTTTCCTTCTGTTACTGATTTTTAGTTTTATACCATCATGATAGGAAAAGATACTTGATATAATTTATCTGTTTTTGAATTTGTTGTGACTTGATTTGTGCCCTATCATATGATCCATCCTTGAAGATGTTCCACGTGCACTTGAGAAGAAGGTGTATATTCCTGCTGTTGGATGGAGTGTTCTGTATATGTCTGTTAGGTTTATTTGGTCTATAGTTTCATGCAGTTCCACTGTTTCCTTATTGATTCTCTATCTGGATGAACTGTCCATTGTTGAGAGTGGGGTATTAAAATCTCCAACTATTATTGTATTGCTGTTTATTTCTCCTTTTAGTTCTGTTAGTATTTGCTTTATATATCCACTATATATGTGTAAATATATATTGATATATTTCCACAAACTTTTAACACATATTCCCTTTTCACTGCTTGTTAAGTTTTTCTTTTATTAAAAAAATACTACATTCTCATATATTTTAGGGTTCATTTTTAAATGAATTCTTCCATTATATTGATCCATACATTGATTCATGATCTGTTTATTTAAAGAAAATTTATAGAATGCCTATTGTGAGCTGGACACACTGTTTTAATTGTTGGAGTTTTATAATGTGTTAAACATAGGGCACGTTCTCTTTTCTGAAATCATTCTTTTATCAAAAAATTAGTTACTTAATAGTATATTCTTCCATTTCCATTTCATTTTCTTATAACAAAATCCATATTGTGATTACTTAAATTTATAGATTAATCTGAAGCAATTGACCTATTTTCATATTTTACTCCTTAAAGGTGGATCATAGTACCTATCTCCATTTATGCAAATAATCTTTTTTGGCTCTCCAGAGTACATATACCCAAGATTATCTGAGGTATAAGTGTATTTTGTTGCTTTTATCATATAGCTATTACTTTTTGATAAATAAAACATTTTATGTTTTCTATATCTTTTCTGCATTTTGTGAATTTTCAATGGATTATCTTGAGTTTTATAAGGAAAATTTTCTCTCTTTTTCCCTAAGTGATATAATTATTATTACTGTTTCCTGTTTTACTGCACTGTCCAGCACTTCCAGATCACTGACAAAAGTAAGAATATGATTTAAAAAAGACACTTTTATTTAGGAAGTAATGGGGTGATTTTTGTGTTCATCGTTTAGGTAAAAGGAAAAACATTAAACTACTTCTGTGAGGTCACAGTCTTCTCATTTTTACTTAACAAAAAATATCTCTGAAATAGATACTGAATTTTATTAAATGCCTCTGACATATATAGTGTTTCTTCTTTGACTCTTTGGTGTGATATATATTTAATACTTGTCTTAAGTCATAGTGCATTCTAGTGATAACTCTACTTGTCATATTGTATAAGGTTCGAAGCTGTTATTAAAATTTTTGCTAGTACGTAATGTAGAATTTTTATAATTTTCACAAGTAGGATTGGGCTTTAATTCTCTTTTGTGTTGCCTTTTTCAGGTTTAAGTAGGAGAGTTGTTTTACTTTATAAGATGAATTGGGTAGCTCTCTATTTTTTTTCTGTCATTTGGAATAGCTTATATATCCTGGGAATTATCTATTTTTGGATATTTTAAAGAATAGATAAAATTGTAAGGTAGTGCATCTTACAATCAAGGGGATGTTAGAATTGAGTAAATAATGTATTGTTTTGTTGTCATTTATAGAAGAGAAACCTGAGGCAGAGAGATACTAAATAACTCACAACTACTAGTTGGTAGAATAAAGATTTGAAACCAGGTGGTCTGGCACCAGATTTTTGGCTCACACCCAGTGCCCCAGACTGCTGTAAGCTCTGTACAAGCTCCATGACTGACTGTATCGCTTACTGTTAGCTTCCCATGCTGACTGGATCCTGGCACATTTGGCTGCTCTAAGCTTTATTACTTATATTAGCATAACTTCTTGGATTTTCTGCACCTCATATCATTGATACCTGTGTGCTGCGCCCATTTACTCTGCTCCTCCAGGCTCTTGAAGTCCAGGGTCAAGCCTCAGGCCTGCCCTACTCCCACTCCCTGCAACTAACCACCCCCCCCCCCAACCCCAGCTTATCCTCAGCCTTATCTTGGCTTCCTGTTTCTGACTTCTGCTTCCCCTGTATAATTCCTTTGTTGTCTCAGTGTTCCAGATACCAATAGTGATACCAAGAAGGATTTGTAACAATGGGATTCCTAGAAAACTGCCTCCAAGGGGATTCTGACTAGCATACCACTCTGTTAGTATCATATGAGTATAGAATACAGAGATAGATTCAAGTGTTCACACATTTGTCCTCTTATATGCAAGCATGATAGTGCTACAGCTTTATATGTAGTCATTTGATGTAAACTCCCTCTCTGCAAATCCTAAAATATCCTTAAAATATTAAACTAATAATTTTCCCCGGGGGTGGGGGCCAGATGCAGGGACCTTCCCTTGTATGCCCTAGCTTCCCTTGTACTTGCCATAGATTCCTACATGTAGTGGGTGCTCAGTGCATTTTTAACTGAATTTATTACCTTGCAATGCATTTGGGTCCAAGAAATTACATTATATGCCCCCTGCATTTATTTTTCAACATTTGTGAAGTGTCATTTCCTGCCTAGGTGGGAAACTTTTCTATAAACAGAGCACTTGCTTTCTGATCGGGGCCTGCTCTATACAGTAAGAGGGAGAGAGTTTTCTCAGTGTGGCCTCAAGGGCAACTCTCTGGATAAGGACGATGACTCATCCTCCCAGGGTCTCCCTGCTGAAACGCTGCAAATAAATATATTCTGCAGAGGACGCAGAATACTGTGGTGCGGATAAGAGAAAGCTCAGCACTGTTGGACAGGGAGGCTCTGCAGTCACAAAGCTGTCAGCCACAGCTGAGAAACCCCTTCGAAAGGGAGAATCAGAGGATCAAGTAGTGCCCCTGGGTGTTTTGGCACTTTAAAAACAGTGCAAGCATATTTGCTTAAAACCCTAAGAATATGCTTAATTGCAGAGCCTGGAAGGTAACATTGAAATGCAGAGATAATAAGAAAATGTCAGGGCTAGAAAACTAAGGATCTTGGTGGAACATATCACCAGTGCTAAACCAAAATTGGTGTTTGGCTATATTTATGCAAATAGCTTAGTTTCTGATAGTGCTTGTAATTACACAACAATTATTGGGAAATACGAGAAAACAGATTTGTCTGTCAACCTAGATGGTAAACTCCTTGTTGAACATTTTCTCCAGGGATGAGAACATAAGGGATAATGCGTCATGAAAGCTATATCCCTTCAACACACCTTTATTGACTTGCTAATATGTGTCATGCCAGGGGTGTTGGTAGGATGGGGGATGGGTATATGCTTGAGAAGGACCTGAGAGAACCCACAATGGATTAGAGAGCAGCTTTGTAAGCACTGGATGACATAAGAACACATGAGAGACCCTTCCTTTGGGGGAGGGGGATGACAGTGATCAGGGGAAAAGCTGGATACTGAGTTGGATTTGGAAGAACAGGTTAGAGTTTTCTGGGTGAAGAAAGGTGGAATTTATATGGCTTATTCCATATAAAGTGAGCATCATCTGCAAGGGAACAAAGTGTGAGACACCATGTTACCTTCGGAGAACTATATGTAAAATTGTTCAGTATAGCTGCAGCTTGAGGGGAGAAATGGCAAGGCTGAAGTGGAGAAAAGGCAGACCATGAATGGCCATGTGTTAGGTTGGGTTCCCCCAGAAACAGACCCTGAGATAAGGACTTGAGGGTCAGTGGTTAATTTGGGAGGTGATCCCAGGCAGCACTGGTAGAGGAGAAGGAAATGAGAGCAGGTTACTGCTACGGGCAATTGGGGCTCAGTCCACTGGGGATCTCTGGAGTGACTCCATCTCTGAGTTGTCCTGTCTGAGGGGCAGGAGCTGGGATATATATCCAGCCAGCTCTCATCTATTATTGGGTGAGGGCTGCTCCCAGGAGAGTTAACTCCCTGGCTCTTTGGGCTTTCTCCTGAGACTGAAGAAAGCTCTCAGGAAGACACTTACAGGTGCTCGTGGTAACAAGATGTTGGCCTGTACAAGAAAGGTGCACTTCAAGGGGATAAGAATGGGACACATATGGCATCTACTATCGGCCATGTATGCCATGCTAAGGATTTAGGCTTTTAGCCTAAGGAAAAGGGGGAGCTACTGAATTATTTTCATCTGGGGAGTGGTAATATGATGAGATTGGCATTTTAGAAAATTTTTTCCTGGTATCAATAATAAGAATGGACTAGAGTAGCACAACAGTGGTAGAAATAGACCAGATGTTTTGCAGACACTTGGAGGAGGAACCATGAGGGCCTGAATATTTTAACAATGGACTCTTCAAAAAAAAGAAATAAGATTCCTCATTTGTAGAGTTTGCTGATTCCCATGGTATAAATACTCCCATAATAGCCAGTTTTAAGCTACTAATGTGATGTTACCGACTACTGAGCTGGGAGGAGAGGGGCATAGTCAGCTCTCACTCCAGCACACCATGGGCCTGAACTGAAGCAGTGGTGGTAGTATGAAGAATAAGGAAAGTATCTGTAGAAAAATTGAGTAGAACAATAACTGATAGAGGGGATAAGATGTAATGAGGCAAAAGGAATGACACTCAGATAGTTGCCTTCTGTATCTAATTAGGTGATGGCGCCCTTCACTGAGATAGGGAATTTAGAATAATGATAATATTGATGAAGTAGTGCTTCATCAAATAGAATGCTTACTATGTGCCAGGCACTACTTTAAGCCCTTTACACATATTATTTAATTTTCATACTAACAATAATCTTATGAGGAAGTTATCATTATTATACCTATTTTACAGATGAGGAAATGGAGTTGCAGAGAGGTTAATTCATTTGCCCAAGCTTATTATGTGGCTCAATCAGGATTTCAAACCCAAGCAGCTCAGCACAGAGTCCATGTTCACACTGACACACTAGCAGATTGAAGAGAAGAGGGAGAGTTTGATTTTTGACGGAGTGTCTATGGGAGATGCAGCTGGAGAGGTTTACCAGGGAATTGGCCATGTGAGTCTGAAGCACACTGCTGGATTTGGGATGAAAATAATGTATTTGTGGACCTTCAGTGTATAGGTAGTTGAAGCCAGGGGAGATGATGAGATGACCCAAGGTAAATGCATAGAATGAGATGATAAGGGATATTTAGGGCAGGGCTTATAGAAAAGAACATTTATGGATGTGATGAGGAAGAGAGTCTTGCAAAACAAAGGGAAAAGGGCAATCAGAGGCAGGATAAAAACAAGGGAGTACTGTGACAAAAACGGGAAGCATTTAAGAAGAAGGAAGTAGACAATTAAGTGTTACAGAACATTTAAGGAGAAAACCCTCTAAAAAGTGTCTTTTGGATCTAGAAGCTAAGAGGTCATTCCCAAAGAAGGGGCAGTGGGAAAAGCAGGAGGTGATGGCTGAGGATGAGTTGAGAAGTTTGGCTGGTGTGAACTCCTCTAGCTGGAAGTATTTTTGAGAAGGGTCAACAGTGAATGGTTCTCAACGTTGGCTGCACATCAGAAGCACTGAGGAGTTTTTAAAAATATTTATCTCCTCCCCAGAAATTACGATTGATATATCTAGGTGTGTCCTGGGCATCAGGAACTTTAAACGATTTCCAAGGTAACTGTAATATGCAACCAGGTTTAGGACCACTGGGCTAGAGGGAGACAGAGAGTCAGAGAGGTGATACTTGATGCGGGGAGGTCCTTGTGGAAACACTGCAAAGGCGTTTTCCAGTAGGGATGAGCAAGTTAAATGAGTGTCTCCCTGAGGCTAGGGTGCCAAATACAGGCTGTTTGACTGAACCCTTATTAAGTTCATGGTTATCCAAAGACCTTAAGAGGACTCCCTTAAGGAAGTGGCTAATTGGTCATAGGTGTGTAGCTGGGACACTGTGGAGGGTTAAAGAAGAGTGCAAGTGGGGGTGAGGGGGAGAAAGCAGGTCATTTCACCTCCCAAAGTTTTTGGGTGCTGACTCCTGTTTTAATCCTCTTGTGGGACCTGTTCTCTGTGGGTGCTGGTTGATCTGAACGCTGAATGTTGGGCCTGTGGCCGTCCTTGGCATTCCCAACCTTCCTAGTTGTCCAGTCTTGCCTGGCTGCTTGGAAACCAGTCCATGTGACTGTTCTGACCTTCACTATTTCTTTTTATTCAAACTCCAAGTGCCTAAGTGGTTTTGATCCTTGGACATGCCAAGGTAATGCTATCCAGGCATATTTCTTTTGTTTTTAAATACATATTTTATTTTAGAATTGTTTTAGACTTACAGAAAAAAAGATGTGACATATACATAATTCCCATATACTTCACACCTAATCTCCACTCTTAACATCTTACATTTGTGTGGCATATTTGTCACAGTTAATGAACCAATATTTGTGCATTATTAGTCACTAAAGTCTATACTTTTTCAGATTTCCTCAATGTCCTTTTTCTGTTCCAGGTTCCTTTCAGGATACTACATTATATTTAGTCATCATATTTCCTTAGGTCCCTCTTAGTTGTGACAGTTTCTCAGAATTTCCTTGTTTTTGATGACCTTGACAATTTGGGGGAGTACTCATCAAAAATTTTGTAGAATGTCCCTTGAGTGGGGTTTATCTGATGTTTTTCTTATGATTAAATTGTGGTTATGCGTTTCTGGAAGGAAGATCACAGGTAAAGTGCCATTCTCATCACATCATGTCAAGGATGCGTGCTGTCAACATGACTTACTACTGATGAAGTTGACCTTAATCACCTGACTAAGGTAGTCCTTGCCAGGTTTCTCCACTATAAAGTCACTCTTTTTCTTTTTAGTACTGTATTCTTTGGAATGAAGTCGCGTAGGTAATTTTTTTCTTTGCTTTTATTTTTTCTCTCTTCTTTTACTTTTGTATTTTGAAAATTCAAACATATAAAAAATTTACAGAATAATATAGTGAATCCTTACATACTCAGCACAAAACTTCAATACATATCACGCTCATTCTTGTTTTATCTATATGGGTGTTTTCAAATTTTAGCATGCGTCAGAATCACTTGGAGGCCTTGTTAAAACACAGATTTCTGGACTTCACTGTAGAGTTTCGATTCAGTAAGTCTGGATTGGTGCCCAGAGAATTTGCATCTCTAACAAGTTTCCAGATGCTGCTGTTGGTCTGGGGAACCACACTTTGAGGACCACTGACCTATTAGCTCTCCCACTTCTACTTCATTATGTTGAAAGTAAATTATTTTGAAAGCAAAATAAATCTCAGGTATCATATTATTTTATCTTTAAATACTCAGTGTGTAACCCTAAATATAAGGAATTTAAAAAACATGTTTATGGGGCTTCCCTGGTGGCGCAGTGGTTGAGAGTCCACCTGCCGATGCAGGGGACACGGGTTCGTGCCCCGGTCCGGTAGGATCCCACGTGCCGTGGAGTAGCTGGGCCCGTGAGCCATGGCCACTGAGTGTGCGCGTCCAGAGCCTGTGCTCCGCAACGGGAGAGGCCACAACAGTGAGAGGCCCGCGTACCACAAAAAAAAACAAAAAAACAAAACATATTTATGATGCCATTTTCTTATCAAAATATTAATTATTCTAATATCATTGAATACCTAGTTAGTGCTCAAATTTGCCTGTTTCATAAATATTTTTACAATTGGTCATTCAATCCAAATAAGCTCTACACATTGTATTTGATGGATATGCTTCTAAATTCTTTTTTACTTTCATTGTAGGGGGTCTACAAACTATGATCCATATCTTGTGTTTGTAAATAAAGTTTTATTGGGATACAGCCATACTCATTCATTTAAGATTGTTCATGGCTGTTTTCCAACTACAACAGTGGAGTTGAGTGGTTGCATTGTGGGCTATAAGGCCTGCAAAGTAAAAAGTATTTCCTATTTGTTCCTTTACAGAAAATGTTTGCTAAGCACTTGCACTTGAAATTTTCCTTCTGTCTTATGGTTTAACCAGGCACCAAAGTCACTTCACCCTCCCTGGATACAGATGTTGCCTATGATCACCAACACAGCTATTTGGACACTGCAGTTTACACTGCTAGTCAATGCAGTCCGCAAACACATATGCATGCACAACATGGCTAGATTGTTTCCTTTGAACCCAGTTCTTCAATTATTCTGCTTTTTCCACATGGCTCCTGGTTGAGCTTGTTATAGAGAAATGCAATCCTTGAGACTAACTTGGAGGTCAGTGACATGGGGACTGCAGACTGGCCAATTGTGGCTTGACCAGGTGCTAGGAGAGTTGGTCCATTTTGGCAGGAAAGAGACAGTAGTATTTTTATCAAGAGCCTTAGGGCTTTGCTGAGGTAGCTGTACTAAATTGCACTATTCTGGTATTTCTCCCTATGCTTGCTTCAATGCTATGGCTTTTTACACCTACTCAAAGTATATGTCAATTCATATCTCATTAATTTCTCCAACTAAGTTCTCTAGGTCCACAGGTATTAGCACTATCAGTATACCTCCTACTTGATTGTTCTCCTTTATCTGTGAATTATCCCAAAACTAAGGGGGCTTACCTAGCTTATAGGGGCAGGGACTCAGTCCTTTTCTACATGCTAGAGGGAAGGAGAAATTTTATCTCTATTATTGCTACTGCTTTTTGCTATTATATAGTATGATATGGTATTGTATGAAAAATTATCCTCTGATATCCCATGAGTGTTTGTTTCCCCTCGGGTAGTATATCCACTGGTCCAGGTTCCCGCATAGGCTACAGTGGTGTTTGTTCCAGACTTGGTCTCCAAAGCAACAGCTCTTTAGGTTCATACTCATATGCTTATCTCTTCTGTCCAAATATCACCACTACTAGGGTCTGAAGGAGCTTCCATCATAAGCCATATGCTGATATATTTTTTGTTAACAACACATTTATGGATCTAGCTATGCCTATTTTCTTGGACTAGATTTACTTTCTGTTTTCCTCTTCATGTAGGTAATAAATTCTAGCCCCTAAATTTGACTTATGACCATTCCCCAACACCAGTTTTTGTTCTTGACTCACCAGTTTTGGTCCTTATTTTACTATTATACTCAGTACTGGGATATGATCACATTTGCATATTTCTGGATTCATGTGAAAAATTGTTTTAGGAATGGGTGGTGGATTTGCATGCTTATTAAATAATTGGAAATGGCTAAAATACTGATAAACTAAATACGAGGTGGCCAGTCATGTGAGTGTGTCATGAAGGAAGGGTTATAATGAATCCAATTCTGTATGTATGGGTTCTAAATAAATGAAAATGTATTTCAATTTTCCTCAGACACCTATTTTTCCCCTTCGTAATTCAAGTGATATCCAACAGAAAAGTAGGTCACAATTTTATCTTAGAAAATTTCATATTCATTTTAGAATATATTAGCCTCATTAGTAACAATCTGAATTTCAGCAATCCATCTCCCCTTTGGGTGATGACAGTCAAACCATACACTCTGGGGGTGTGGAGAGGAGAAGACTTTTCCTTGAAGCCTGAACTTGCAAAACCAAGGAAGTCAAATGCCTGTCTAGCCCTATGCAACTTTGGGTTGAAATTACTTGAGATCCCATTACAGAGTTATTTTGTTCAAAATTTAGCTAAACGTGTGTGAAATATTATAAATGATCTTCAAGGATAGCATCTTCTCAAATCTGGTCTCAGGAGACTGTTTCAAATATTTGCGGGGGAGAAGGATGTCACCTCTCTATTGAGATATGCATGCAGCATACATATTATATGCACATCTCTGAGGTTCCAGGAAAGTTCCTTGCTTTTATAGTTTTTAAACTTGATGATTGCCTTCAGACTGAAACTCTTCCACATAGAAGAGTTGGTGTTACTGCTGCTCTTAGAAACCTCATCTAATCTGAGATTTTGTTGAAAAACAGAACCCCACACCCACCATCCAATTCTCTGGGAGAAAAGCATGTTCTGCCCAGTGTTGCCCTGATTACAGGTGACCGGCTATGGAAATGAGTTAGCATTGGCTAACGCATGGTCATTCTCTACTTGGTTCCCTCATGGTAGAAAGGAACAGCAAAAACATGCCTACTGTTGGGACATTTGTGTAACCAAGGAGTATAGTTACGTTTGCCCCCATTTGATTATTTTATCTGAAGAGCACAATAATACATACTCACTATAAACATTCAGGAAAAGCAGAAAGGTTTGAAGAAGCAGAAAATAAAAGACTTGCCTAAAATCCTAACACCCAGAGGTAATAATTTATCATTTTGGGCATATTTTCTCTCGTTCTTTTTCTATGTGTTGCTTTATGTAGATATGTAACAAAAGTTGTTGTTTGACCCTAAACTGCATCCATTTCTTGGAGTCAGGCAGGATGCCAGCCAGCATGGTCAGCTGAGAGCCCTCTTCTGGGTCACAGACTTTCTGTAGTTTCTTCACATGGTGAAAGGGGCTAGAGAACTCTTTCAGGCCTCTTCCATCAGAGCATTAATCCCATTCATGAGGGCTCTACCCTCATGGCCTAATCACCTCCCAAAGTTCTTGCCTTCTAATACCATCACGTTGGGCATTAGGTTCTCAACATAAGAATTTGGGGGACACACAAGCATTCAATCTACACCACTGTGGTATATCCATACAATGGAATACACACAACAATTTGTATGGATCTCATAATATTTATACTGACTGACAGAAGCCAGAGGGAAGAGTACATAACGTGTGATTTCGTTTATATAAAATTCTAGAAAATGCAAACTAATCTCTAATGAAAAAACACAGTGGTTCTTGGAGTTAGGGGTTGTAGGGTGTAGGATGCAAGGATTACAGAGGGATATGAGGAAACTTGGGGTTGATGGATATGTTCAATATCCTCCTTTGTAGTGACAATCTCATTAAGTATATACATACACAAAAATTTGTCCAGTCGTACACCTTAAATATGTGCCGTTTATTGTATGTCGGCTGTAGCTCACAGCTGTAAAGACATAGTCTTCCTTGGATGAGACTGAATATATCAGTCGTGGCTCATTGGTTGTAAATCACAGAAAGTGACTTGGTATAAATTAAAGAGAATTCATGGAAAGGATAAAGGGAACTTAACAGCACTGTTAGGAAGGCTGAAAGAGCCAGACCTGTAATGAAGCAGGACCTAAGACAACTTCAGAGGCCCAGGAAGTAGAAAGAAGGACCTCATACGTGACAGCATCTGGTTAGGATGTCTCCTCTGCTCAGTGAATAGATTCTACCATTTTCAGGCTGGGGAAATGGGATAATGGATTTATACCATTATTATTCTGTTTAAGAGTAAGATTCCAGAGAGGAATGTTCCCCTTGGCTGGGGGAAAGAGGTTATAGCTAATGTTTTAAAGGAAATTAGAGTGTTATTAGGACAGAAGAAGG
This sequence comes from Pseudorca crassidens, assembly GCF_039906515.1. Lineage (NCBI taxonomy): Eukaryota > Metazoa > Chordata > Mammalia > Artiodactyla > Delphinidae > Pseudorca > Pseudorca crassidens. Next base: position 114,459,356 of record NC_090317.1, read on the forward strand.
AATGCTGAGTATCATAAAAATCAAATGCCCGCCACTCAAGGACTTTTGTTTTCTGTTCTGGTTATTATTCTTTTTTTGTGGGATTAATATTAATTTATTAATAACCGAACAGAACTACCTAAAAACAATGTTTTAAAAATGGAAATAAATTAATAGAGTTGTTTTTCACTGTAATATTAATATATACTCATTATAGCCTATTTGGATAATAACTGGAAGACTAGAAGAAAGAAAACAAATCATTCATAGACTCACTACCAAGAAGCAATCACTTTTAAAATTCATTAATTTTTTGACATAGGTTATGTATCTTTAATGAACATTTTTATTTTTCAGTTAATCTTCACAATTATACAGAGAAATAACTGGACATAAATTCCAGTATGTCCTTTGAATTCAGTGCTTCCCACACTTCAGTTTTCGGGAACACCTCCATCACACCAACCGTTTTTGCAGTATGGGATGTTTAAAGTTGACTGACTAGATATCAACCCACTTTTAAAAAATTAATACTTTATTCTTTTAGAGCAATTTTAGATTTATAGCAAAATTAAGGAACAGTCAGATTTCCCATATACTACCTCCCGCCCCCCTCCGCCACCCTACAGCCTGTCCCTTCATAAGCATCCTCCACCAGAGTGGTGCATTTGTTACTGGTGAACCTACAGTGGCACATCGTAGCCACCCAAGGTCCATAGTTTACATTAGGATTTACTCTTGGTGTTATACTTTCTATGGGTTTGGACAGATGTATATCCAGCTACTAGTAAATTGGTGTATAACTAATCAGTCCTAAACTTAGTAGCTTAGCACAACAAATCATTTTATTATTTCCCCTGTGGGTCAAGAATTTAGAAGGAGATAGGTTGGGTGGTCCTGGCTCTGGTCTCATATTTGCAATCAGATGGAGCTGAAACACTGGGGGCTAGAGCAATCTGGGGCCTCCCAGGAATCTCTTCATGTAGTCTTGGGTTTCTCTATGTGGTCTCTATTCATGGACTGGTCTGGTCCTTATAGCATGGCAGTCTCATGATGGTTGAAGTCTTCAAGAGAGAATATTGACAAGCTAGAAATTTCATTGCCTTCTGTGACCTACATTTAGTGTTACTTCTACCTCATTCTAGTGGTTATAGGCAAGTCACAAGCCTACCCAGATTCAAGGAGATGAGATAGATAACCCATCTCTCAATGGGAAAAACATCAAGATCGTGTTGCAGACAAAGGCACATGGAATGGGAGATATTGTTGTAGCCATCTTTGGAGTATATGAACTGCTACAGTTTTTCTCTATAATTACGAAATTTCAATTCTTCTGGACTCAAAATGTGTATGTAAGTCAGTACACTGAATTAAAAGCCTTTTGTAGGAGGGTGTCTTTAAAAATGAAATCAGTCTTTCTCCTGCTTTTGTAAAGGAAAGAGAGCTTCCTATATGATTTTTTTTAAATCTGCTGAAAGCTGGGCTCCAAAGTTTTCTTTGGTGATGCATAGAGATTTTATGGTAAAGAAAGAGTGCTAGATTGATATTCCTAAGCTCTGCGGTTATAACCTATTCTTGTGACTATCTTTGGCTACTGAGTCTCAGTTTAACTCTCTGTAAAATGGAAATACTATTTCTCCTATGCGTCCCATGGCTTTATGTTGAGGAGCAAATGAGGTTGTTAGTATGAAACACTGTGAGAAAATGCCACGTAAAAATGAGATATTGCTGTTGTTCTTCTAAATAATTGTAATGTTTTATGGCCCATAGGGATAAGAAACTCTTCCTAATATCTGACTTAAATGTGTTCGTTTGCCACAGCTGTCTGTAACTAGCCAACTTGAAATTGGTTGTGTCTGTTTCCCTCTGGTAAAATGGTGACAGGGTCACATGCGGAGGTTTTGGTATGTTACCGCTGTTATTTTCACAATACGGTGCCGTATGATTTGATTTGTATTCTGTGCATCACATAAGCCTTTTGCTCAGCTAGCAAACAGTACGGAGCTTCTAGCTTCTCGTATTATTACTCAAGAATCCCTAAATCATTTTCCTGATCATTGCATTGCATTGCTACCACTTAATACGGATCCTCTGTTTTGGTTCACTGTCTCTAGACTTATTATTTTACATTTGTCTGCGTTAACTTGCATTCTTGGTTTATTGGTCAAGTCACCATGAGGTAACAATCCATCTGAATCATGCCGTTGTGTTTTTTCCTATGTGCTGCATATATACCATATAAGACTAATAAAAATCTATGTACCTTAAAGGAGGTTATGAATATTTTATTGGTTCTACTTAAGGTCAGGCTAACAACTCAAAATAGGTCAAGCCCGTGTTCAAGGTACCAGGCCACTGAAGAGAGCTTCCAGGAGGAAAGGAAGCCAGTATTTTCCAAGGGAAAGCTTAGATAAAATCTGGTTCACTCTATAAACTTGTACCATTTTTACGGGTGGCCTAGGGCTCATAATTTTAGAACTCTCATTTTATCTTTGTTTAAATACCCATGTTATAGTCCCCTTTAAAACTACTTTTCTGAAAAGGAGTATGATCCGTTCAAAAGTAGACCGCCTGTGTCAGAAAAGCAACTAGCTTGGACCACCGTTTTAAGAAATTTGCTTAAAAATTAGATAAACACATTGAATGAAAATTAAGTTTTAATGACCTCTAGTTTCATGCATACAAAACATGTTTGGGGCCTACTATGTGTAGGAAGTTAGCTGCAGTAAAATGTAAACTGAAGAGATCCTCTTTGAAGAAGTTATAGATCAGTGAAGGAAAAACTTGATGACAAATTATTACAGTTCACTTCTATATGGAACGCCTCTAGATGTTTCCATAGAGAGCTGGAGATGTACAGCGCAGGAAATAACTAATTCTGCCTGGGAAGTTTAGGAAAGGTAGAAAAGAGCAAGAACTGGGTTTAAGAGACAGTATGAGCCATTTTCTTGTTTGGCTTTGAGACATTGTGAAGTAGCGAGGAATCACATATGCACAGAGAAGAAACCATCTGTTACCTCCCTGGTCCTTCCTCACCTGCCATAGCTTCTGGAAGTGATAGGAACACCTACAGTACTCCTGGGGAATTAGGAAGATGATTAGGGATACTATCTAGAGCTGACTGAGGAGAGTGAGATACTCCTATTGAAGGATCAGGTAGAAAAAATCTGCCGGAGAACTTGAGGTGACAGCTCTAAAGAGCAATGTATTCGTTAAATAGACAAAAGCAGCTAGTCATTGTGATCTTTTAAAAGATGCATAGGCTTGCAAGAGGAGTGAGAGAGACAGAGAGTGTGTGTGTGTGTGTGTGTATGTGTGTGTCTTTGCGTAGAGAATCAGAATAAAATCATTTCTGGTGGTGCTTTGAAAAAAGATTCAGAAAACTTGAATACAATATTAATGCTACAGTTTATTCATTTATTTTGATAAATTCTTAACATCGTTGAACGAGAGAGAATATTGTGATTTCTGAAGGGTTCCTTTAGCAAATCCAAGTGACAGTATAAGTTAGTTTTCTTCAACTGATAATTAATTATCCACGGCAGAGGAAGTATTAATGCAACAAAAATGTCCCTGTCCCGAAGGAGTTGGCCATGACATAGTAGACAGTCATAAGCACAAGGAAGAATAAGCGATCCATGTGAACTCATTTGGTAATTTCTCTCTCCCTTCACTTTGAAAGGCTATAGCATTTATCGTATGTCCTGCCTAATGTAGCACTTAATAACATAGTTTCTCATTGTCCTCTAATTGTTTGATAAATGAAAGTCATCTGTCCCCAGCCAGACTGTATTCTCCCTAAGGGCAGGGACTTTGTTCTTGTCTTGTCTACTCTCTCCTCATCTGTCCATGCCCAGTGGAGTGATTAGTAGGCAGCTAGTAAGTGTCCTGTGAATACGCACTTGTTGATGGTCTAAGGAACCATGTAATCAGGCTCAGTTATTTGACTTCTTCAGCTCTGGTTTCCTTTTCTGGAAAATAACAAAGTTAAACTTGGTGATTTCTAAGGCCTTTTCTGTCCCTGAGGATCTTTAATTAAGACTTAATCTGCTTGTATTTTACCGGATGGAATAAATCTACTATTAACATCCATAATCAGATATTAATATTATACATATATCTGGTATTTTTCTTTTTTTTTTTTTTTTTGCGGTACGCGGGCCTCTCACTGCTGTGGCCTCTCTCGTCGCGGAGCACAGGCTCCGGACGCACATTCTCAGCGGCCATGGCTCACGGGCCCAGCCGCTCCGCAGCATGTGGGATCTTCCCGGTCCGGGGCACGAACCCGTGTCCCCTGCATCGGCAGGCGGACTCTCAACCACTGCGCCACCAGGGAAGCCCCTGGTATTTTTCTTAATTGTAAAGCCAGCATATTACTTAATTCATCCAGCTATCCACAAAACTATTTCAACCAGTATGCACATACTGTGGGCCAGGTATTTTAGGAGATACTGAAGAGTTACTGGTGAGCAATGTATACATAGCCCACGGATGATTAGCAAGGGATAAAGGAAGCCTACAGATGATAAGCAAGGGATAAAGGAAGCCTACAGATCATTAGCAAGGGATAAAGGAAGATGGATAATTAAGCAATAGCTACAAAAGGAGATGAAGGCTATGCTGGGAGTGGGGACTCAGTTATGGGGGCACATGTCTGAGTGCCCATCCCTGTCTCTTGGGCTTCTGGAAGTCTTGCTTGCTAGTGATATTTGGTCTAAGATGACCTGAAGATTACGATGGGTCAACCAGTTGGAGTGGGGGAGCAGAAGCACAACCTATGATAAGATCCTTGAAGTAGGAGAGAGTGTAGATACTGAAGGAATTCCAGTTAGGTCTGGAGTGAGATTTGGAGTGATTTTGAAGATTTTGAGTGAGAATTTTAGGTGAGCCATGAGGTGCAGAGATGGGCCAAAATTCAGGCCATTAAAGAACGTTAGAACTTTTTTTTTTTACATCTTTATTGGAACATAATTGCTTTACAATGGTGTGTCAGTTTCTACTGTATAACAAAGTGAGTCAGTTATACATATACACATGTTTCCATATCACTTCCCTCTTGCGTCTCCCTCCTTCCCACCCTCCCGGTGATCACAAAGCACCAAGCTGATCTCCCTGTGCTATGCGGCTGCCTCCCACTAGCCATCCATTTTACGTTTGGTAGTGTATCTTTTAAGGAGTGTGAAAGCCACTAGAGGGTGGGAAGGATAACATGATCATATTTGTATTTTTTTAAAAAACACTTCAAGAGTCCTTTCATGTTTTATGTTCCAGCCATTGAAATCCCACACAGACTTCTGACATAATCTAAGATCATTTGTATCTGACTTAAACATGAAATGATGACTTTTACTTTATTATAGCTAGCAGATACTCCTAACCAATTCAACACATTTTAGTGTTTTTCAGCAGAGATAGACCATGACTGTTTGAGGTAGCATTGATGAAAATTGAAAAAAGTTACTGCCTCTAATTATTTTTGTAATTAACTTGCTGATATCCTCAATAATGTGTTTTTTTAAAAAAATACAGTTGCTGATCCGTAAAATTGTTCAGTGCTGAGTTAGTATGAAAGAACAGCCAAGTTCTTTGGAAAGTGCATAGATTTGGGTGCATGCTAGCACAGGAGCTCCTTAATTGTTAACAGCAAGGGCTTGAGTAATTCATTTGACCTCTCTATGCTTCAGCCTCCCTTCTGGAAAATGGAGACAATAAATCAGGGTTTTTGTAAGGATTAGAATGACTTTTTATAACATATCTAGCAAATGGTCTCACACGCAGTATGGGCTTAATAAATATTAGTTCCTTTTCTCTTCCTTCAAAGACTCTTTTCTCTTTAGTAGGAAATGGAAACCATTTGGTATTTCTCTTTATTTTTTATGAAAAACTTAGTAGGAACTACCACATGGTGAACATCATGCTTGTGAGGAATTAAGGAAGGGAATATGAATTAGCATCTGCCGTAAAACTCAGCCTAGTGGGATAGAAAGATGTAGTGTAAAAAATAAGATAATTTTTTTTCTTCTCCAATCCCTAGCCTTCCCTCATGGGGCAGAGAATAGCTCCACATTTTGGCTTAGTGTCTTTGGAGGAAGATTCCGATCATGTCCCAGATTAAGCAGACAAGCAGGAGTTTTGAAAGGAGCCATAGACGTGCCCAATGAGAATGTTTTTATAGTTCCATTGAACCTTTTATTCAGGTCAAGTTTATAGGTGCCACAGTTCAATCCAAGTAAAGCTACCTCTACCAATTCCATATAAAACACATTAGGGAAGTATGTAATTCTGTTTGAAAAAGTAGATAAGTATAAATAACTAATACTAGGTAGAGGCTGAAAAGTATGGATCAACAATATTTATTGAGAGCCTACTATATTAGTAATAATAGCATTATGATTAATATTTGTGCTTTAGAAACACTTGAATAGCCTCTTCATGTTTGATCCACATTTTTAAAGTAATATTTGCATTTTAGAAACAAATATGTAAACAGCCTAATATTTACTGATATTTACTGAAAGCTTCGTATATGCCTGGCTGTATGCTAAGTGCTTTATTTGTGTTACCTCATTTAATCCATACTTCAATCCTAGGAGATGACTATTATGATTATTTCCATTTTATATGAGGAAACTGAGCCATTGAGAGGTAAGGTAACTTGTCTAAAAACACTCAGCTAATAAACATAGTAGCTGGAATTATAACCCAGGCAATTTGGTCCCAGAGCCTATACTCATTAGCTGTATACTACACTGCCACTGTATGTGATCCTAGATGCCATGTGCAGCTCAACATGGCCAATGCTATCTGCCAGGTATTCTGTACATTAGGACAACAAAGAGGAGAATATATGAACCGTGATCTACAATGATACAAGATGTAATTGAGAGACAAACCCACTGACAAGCAATTATAGTACTCCCTAATAATTACTAATATAGTCTTTATTTCCCCAGATGCTGGGGGTGAGGATATTCAGGGTGGAATATATAAACAATGTGCTCAGGTTATACACCCTATATTATCTACAGCAGAGTTTACAAAACAGCAGCCCCAGTTTTGTTTGGCCTTCAGGTTTTTTTTCAATTGAATTACTTGCCAGAGTATAAAAATCAGATTTTTCATAAAATTCCAGATTTCTAGTTTCCTCTGAAAAACTAGAATATCTGATAATACTGGGCCCACAGTAAACCCTGACAGAACTCACCCTGAGTTGAGCAGCTGATACCTGCTTTAAGAAGGGCAAAGCCTGGGCTTCTCTGGTGGTGCAGTGGTTGAGAGTCCGCCTGCCGATGCAGGGGACACGGGTTTGTGCCCCGGACCGGGAAGATCCCACATGCTGCGGAGCGGCTGGGCCCGTGAGCCATGGCCACTGAGCCTGCGCGTCTGGAGCCTGTGCTCCGCAATGGGAGAGGCCACAACAGTGAGAGGCCCGCGTACCACACACACAAAAAAAGAAGGGCAAAGGCCCCTCTGTTAATTATAGGACCCAACAGACATGCCTCGCTCATTCATGTGACCTTTTAGTCCCTGTAGGTGTAGTGGTAGGACCTTCAAGATGGCGGAGGAGTAAGATCTGAAGATCACCTTCCTCCCCACAAATACATCAGAAATACATCTTCATGTGGAACAACTCCTACAGAACACCTACTGAACGCTGGCAGAAGGCCTCAGGCTTAACAAAAGTCAAGAAACTCCCAACGTACCTGGGTAGGGTAAAAGAAAAAACAGAGACAAAAGAATAGGGACGGGACCTGCACCTCTGGGAGGAAGCTGTGAAGGAGGAAAGGTTTCCATACACTAGGAAGCCCCTTCGCAGGCAGAGACTGCGGGTGGCGGAGGGGGGGAAGCTTCGGAGCCATGGAGGAAAGCGAAGCAACAGGGGTGCCAAGGGCAAAGCAGAGATTCCCACACAGAGGATTGGTGCCGACCATAACTCACCAGCCCGAGAGGCTTGTCTCCTCACCTGCCAGAGTGGGTGGGGGCTGGGAGCAGAGGCTTGGGCTCCAGAGGTCAGACCCCATGGAGAGGACTGGGGTTGGCTGCGTGAACACAGCATGAAAGGAACTAGTGCGCCACAGCTAGCCGGGAGGGAGTTTGGGAAAACAGTCTGGACCTGCCTAAGAGGCAAGAGACCATTGTTTTGGGGCGTGCGAGGAGAGGAGATTCAGAACACCATGTAAACGAGCTTCAGAGACAGGTGTGAGTCGCGTGTATCAGCGTGGACACCAGAGGTGTGCATGAAACGCTAAGGCTGCTGCTGCAGCCACCAAGAAGCCTGTGTGCAAGCGCAGGTCACTATCTACACCTCCCCTCCCAGGAGCCTGTGCAGCCGGCAACTGCCAAGGTCCCATGATCCAGGGACAACATCCCCAGGCGAACACATGGTGTGCCCCAGGCTGTTGCAGTGTCACGTCGGCTTGTGCCACCACAGGCTTGCCCCACATTCTGTACCCCTCCTCCCTCCGGCCTGAGTGAGCCAGAGCCCCGGAATCAGCCACTCTTTAACACCCCTCCTGTCTGGGCTAAGAACAGATGCCAGAGGGTGACCTACATGCAGAGGCGAGGCCAAATCCAAAGCTGAACCCCAGGAGCTGTGTGAAGAAAGAAGAGAAAGGGAGATTTCTCCATGAAGCCTCAGGAGCAGTGGATTAAATCTCGACAATCAACTTGACATACCCTGCATCTGTGGAAAACCTAAATAGACAACAAATCAACCCAAAATTGAGGTGGTAGACTTTGGGAGCAACTGTAGACTTGGGGATTGCTGTATGCGACTGACTAGATTCTGATTTATATGTTTATCTTAGTTTAGTTTTTAGCACTTGTTATCAGTGGTGGATTTATTTATTGGTTTGGTTGCTCTCTTTTTTAATTACTTTTTAATTTTTTTATTTTAATATATTTTTTAATTTTAATAACTTATTTATTTTATTTTTCTTTATTTCTTCTTTTTTTTCTCTTTTCTTCTGAGCCGTGGGGTGGACAGGGTCTTGGTGCTCCAGCCGGGTGTCAGACCTGAGCCTCTGAGGGGGAAGAGGCGAGTTCAGTACATTGGACCACCAGAGACCCCCTGGCTGCATGTAATATCAATTGGCGAGAGCTCTCCCAGATATCTCTGTCTCAATGCTAAGACCCAGCTCCACTCAATAACCAACAAGCTCCAGTGCTAGAAACCCCATGCCAAACAACTAGCAAGACAGGAGCACAACCCCACCCATTAACAGAGAGGCAGCCTGAAATCATAATAAGGTCAGAGACAACCCGAAACACACCGCCGGATGCGGTCCTGCCCACCAGAAAGACAAGATCCAGCCTCATCCACCAGAACACAGGCGCCAGTCCCCTCCACCAGGAAGCCTACACAACCCACTGAACCAGCCTTACCCACTGGGGGCAGACACCAGAAACAACGGGAACTGCAAACCTTCAGCGTGCAAAAAGGAGACCCCAAACACAGTAAGTTAAGCAAAATGAGAAGACAGAGAAACACACAGCAGATGAAGGAGCAAGGTAAAAACCCACCAGACCAAACAAATGAAGGGGAAATAGGCAGTCTGCCTGAAAAAGAAATCAGAGTAATGATAGTAAACATGATCAAGTATCTGGGAAATAGAATGGAGAAAATACAAGAAATGTTTAACAAGGACCTAGAAGAACTAAAGAGCAAACAAAACAATGATGAACAAAACAGTAACTGAAATTAAAAATTCTCTACGAGGAAACAATAGCAGAATAACTGAGGCAGAAGGACGGATAAGTGACCTGGAAGATAAAATACTGGAAATAACTACTGCAGAGCAGAATAGAGAAAAAAGAATGAAGAGACTTCAGGACAGTCTCAGAGACCTCTGGGACAATATTAAATGCACCAACATTCGAATTATAGGGGTCCCAGAAGAAGAAGAGAAAAAGAAAGGGACTGAGAAAATATTTGAAGAGATTATAGTTGAAAACTTCCCCAGTATGGGAAAGGAAATAGTCAACGAGTCCAGGAAGCACAGAGAGTCCGATACAGGATAAATGCAAAGAGAAGCACACCAAGACACACATAATCAAACTATCTGAAATTAAATACAAAGAAAAAGTATTAAAGGCAGCAAGAGAAAAGCAACAAATAGCAGACAGGGGAAGCCCCGTAAGGTTAACAGCTGATCTTTCAGCAGGAACTCTGCAAGCCAGAAAGGAGTGGCAGGACATATTTAAAGTGGTGAAAGGGAAAAACCTACAACCAAGATTACTCTACCCAGCAAGGATCTCATTCAGATTCGACGGAGAAATTAAAACCTTTACGGACAAGCAAAAGCCAAGAGAATTCAGCGCCACCAAAGCAGCTTTACAGCAAATGCTAAAGGAACTTCTCTAGTCAGGAAACACAAGAGAAGGAAAAGACCTACAATAACACACCCAATACAATTAAGAAAATGGGAAAAGGAACATACATATTGATAATTACCTTAAATGTAAATGAACTAAATGCTCCCACCAAAAGACATAGACTGGCTGAATGGATAAAAAAAACAAGACCTGTATATATGCTGTCTACAAGAGACCCACTTCAGACCTAGGGACACATACAAAGTGAAAGTGAGGGGATGGAAAAAGATATTCCATGCAAATGGAAATCAAAAGAAAGATGGAGTAGCAATTCTCATATCAGACAAAATGGACTTTAAAATAAAGACTATTACAAGACAAAAAGAAGGACACTACATTAATGATCAAGGGATCAATCCAAGAAGAAGATATAACAATTGTAAATATTTATGCATCCAACATAGGAGCACCTCAGTACATAAGGCAAATACTAACAGCTGTAAAAGGGCAAATCGACAGTAACACAGTAATAGTAGGGATTTTAACACCATACTTTCACCAATGGACAGATTAAACAAAATGAAAAAAAAATAAGGAAACACAAGCTTTAAATGACACATTAAGCAAGATGGACCTAATTGATATTTATAGGACATTCCATCCAAAAACAACAGAATACACTTTCTTCTCAAAGAAGAAGCATTCTCCAGGATAGATCATATCCTGGGTCAAAAAGCAACCCTTGGTAAATTTCAGAAAATTGAAATCATATCAAGTTTCTTTTCCAACCACAAGCTATGAGATTAGATATCAATTACAGGAAAAAAAACTGTAAAAAATAGAAACACATGGAGACTAAACAATATGCTACTAAATAACCAAGAGATCACTGAAGAAATCAAAGAGGAAATCCAAAAATACCTAGAAGCAGATGACAATGAAAACACGATGATCCAAAACCTATGGGATGCAGCAAAAGCAGTTCTAAGAGGGAAGTTTACAGCAATACAATCCTACCTCAAGAAACAAGAAACATCTCAAGTAAACAACCTAACCTCACACCTAAAGCAATTAGAGGAAGAACAACAAAAAAAACCCCCAAAGTTAGCAGAAGGAAAGAAATCATAAAGATCAGATGAGAAATAAATGAAAAAGAAATGAAGGAAACCATAGCAAAGATCAATAAAACTAAAAGCTGATTCTTTGTGAAGATAAACAAAATTGATAAACCATAAGCCAGACTCATCAAGAAATAAAGGGAGAAGAGTCAAATCAACAGAATTAGAAATGAAAAAGGAGAAGTAACAAATGACACTGCAGAAATACAAAGGATCGTGAGAGATTACTACAAGCAACTGTATGCCAATAAAATTAACAACGTGGAAGAAACGGACAAATTCTTAGAAAAGCACAACTTTCTGAGACTGACCCAGGAAGAAATAGAAAATATAAACAGACCAATCACAAGCACTGAAGTTGAGACTGTGATTAAAAATCTTCCAACAAACGAAAGCCCAGGACCAGATGGCTTCACCGGTGAATTCTATCAAACGTTTAGAGAAGAGCTAACACCTGTCCTTTTCGAACTCTTCCAAAATATAGCAGAGGGAGGAACACTCCCAAACTCATTCTACAAGGCCACCATCACCCTGATACCAAAACAAGACAAAGATGTCAGAAAAAAAGAAAACTACAGGCCAATATCACTGATGAACACAGATACAAAAATCCACCACAAAATATTAGTGAACAGAATCCAGCAGCACATTAAAAGGATTATACACCCTTTCATATGATGATCATACATCATAAATCCCACATGATCAAGTGGGGTTTATCCCAGGAATGCAAGGACTCTTCAATATATGCAAATCAGTCAATGTGATAAACCATATTAACACATTGAAGGAGAAAAACCATATGATCATCTCAATAGATGCAGAAAAAGCTTTTGACAAAATTCAACTCCTATTTGTGATTAAAACCCTCCAGAAAGTAGGCATAGAGGGAACTTACCTCAACATAATAAAGGCCATATATGACAAACCCACAGCCAACATCATTCTCAGTGATGAAAAACTGAAACCATTTCTTTGAAGATCAGGAACAAGATAAGGTTGTCCACTCTCACCACTATTATTCAACATAGTTTTGGAAGTTTTAGCTACAGCAATCAGAGAAGAAAAAGAAATAAAAGGAATCCAAACCAGAAAAGAAGTAATACTGTCACTGTTTGCAGAAGACATTATAGCATACATAGAGAATCCTAAAGAGGCTACCACAAAATTACTAGTGCTAATGAATGAATTTGGTAACGTAGGAGGATACAAAATTCACGCACAGAAATCTCTTGCATTCCTATACACTAATGATGAAAAATCTGAAAGAGAAATTAAGGAAACACTCCCATTTACCATTGCAACAAAAAGAATAAAATACCTAGGAATAAACCTACCTAAGGAGACAAAAGACCTGTATGCAGAAAACTATAAGACACTGATGAAAGAAATTAAAAATGATACAGACAGATGGAAAGATATACCGTGTTCTTGGATTGGAAAAATCAACATTGTGAAAACAACTATATTACCCAAAGCAATCTACAGATTCGAGGCAATCCCTATCGAACTACCAATGGCATTTTTCACAGAAATGAGCGAGAAATTTCAAATTTTGTCTGGAAACACAAACAACCCCAAATAGCCAAAGCAATCTTGAGAAAGAAAAATGGAGCTGGAGGAATCATGTGCCCTGACTTTAGACTATACTACAAAGCTACAGTAATCAAGACAGTATGGTACTGGCACAAAAAAACAGAAATATAGATCAATGGAAAGCCCAGAGATAAACCCACACACATACGGTCACCTTATCTTTGATAAAGGAGGAAAGAATACACAATGGAGAAAAGACAGCCTCTTCAATAAGTGGTGCTGGGAAAACTAGACAGCTACATGTGAAAGAATGAAATTAGAACACTCCCTAACACCATATGCAAAAATAAACTCAAAATGGATTAAATACCTAAATGTAAGGCCAGACACTATAAAACTCTTAGAGGAAAACATAGGCAGAACACTGTATAACATAAATCACAGCGAAATCCTTTTTGATCCACCTCCTAGAGAAAGGGAAATAAAAACAAAAATAACCAAATGGGACCTAGAGAAAGGATGGCTGGCTGGCTGGATATCTGTGTACATCTGGGAATCAGAAAGCATATGGGAGTGAGTCAAAAGATGAAATAAGCACAGATGATAACATGCTGTAAGGGGTTTCAGAGGATTAGCAGACAAACCCTGGACTTTGCATCAGCAGACAGAGTAGAGGGCAAAAGTAAAAAGTGGGTAGAAAATTGGAGAGTTAATTGAAGAACAACTGAAGCTTCTTTACCTAACCTGTCCTCCCTGACTCACACCTCACCCCCCCAGCACACACACCTAGAGGGGGAAGGGAAGGGAGAAGGGGAGGGAGAGGGAATATGAATATGAATATGAATGAAGGACAAATAGGGAACCATTTAAGATACCTAAGTAGCTTATATGATTTATTTAGGGGATAGTGGGTTGACCACATTCTTTGGGGGCAATGGCTAGTGTTTGATGTAATGAAAGGTAGTTGCTGGAAAAGAGAGTTAGAATTCAAATGTTGGGAGGCTTGTCTAATGAAATAGACGGAAATGTTTGGGGCTTCCAGTATGCATGTTGCTGACCCTAAGTCAAGTCAGTCTCAACTCTAGCACGTGGCGGTTCCTAAGACTGACATTGGCTTCTTTTTCTAATACCTTAAAGTGAAGGTGTTCAATTTATATGCCGTATCAAGACACATATAGAGCTTCAAGTTAGAATTTCCACTAAAGGTTCATAACATTTAAAATAACATTATAAATTGTGAACTTTTTTAATTTTAAAATGTCTTTTACTTATTTTATATGTTTGGCTTTGAATATTGTTTGTGTAAAAAGTTACATGGAAAATTATTTTTCATTCTGATTTTTCTAGTAGTTAATTTCAGTTATTTAAAAATCATTTATTTCCTTCTGTTTATTAGTCATGGTGAGCTGAATTTTTTTTTTTTTTTTGCGTTTTCCTCTTCTGTCTTTGAGGCTAGACTTTTAATATGCTCCACTTTTCCTACTTGTTTACATCTTCTTCGTCTTTGTTAAAAGCATTTTCAGTATGAGGTTATTGGTATATTTTTACTTTAAAGGTATTTTCTTTTAAAAGTTATATTTGACTTTTATGTTCCAACTTATAACTGTTGTAAATAATTATTTATATATTTCTGTATTAACTAGCTTTTTCATTTTCAAATGCTTTATTCCATCTTCTCCTCATTTTTAAACTTTTATTTTTTATTTAATTTTTCATAAGTTGGAAAAATAAAATATTTTCTTCAGAAATGGCATGTAATACTCCATGTCATCTTCCCTTGAATACCTGCAAGCATCTTTCTGATGCCCTTACCCATAAATCAATATTTAGTTGACTATAAAATTTGAAATCATAATGATTTTTCATAAAACTTAGTAGAAATTACTTCTTTGTCTTACTCTTTGGTGTGACATATGTCTGATGCTAGCCTGATATTTTTCATTATATGTAAATACTTAAAAATATATTTGTAAGATATTAAAATATATCTCATGTATAATAATAGAAATATAAATAAATATACTAAAATAATACTATTGATAATAAGTATATAAGAGTTAAGCTGATGGCCTTCCAGGTTTTCAAAACTTGCCTTTCCTGCTCTTTCACCACTTTTCGAAGGGAGCAGGCCTCTTGATAATTGCCTTCCAGTAGCACATATTGTTTTCATCCACTGATAATAATTTTAAAATAGACTTCATCAAGTCAGTTTCTTTGTTTCTCATGCAGCATCTGCAGTATGGCAGTGCTATCTTTATAGTGGTTTTTGAGGTTATTATAACACCTTGACTTGCTGAAGAGCAAAACATTTTTCTTTGGCTCAGACTCTATTTAAATTTCCTCTGTATCTGACTAAACAACGTTCAGGAAGGAAATCACTCTGTAATGTACATTATCAGCCTGAAGGTTTTTAATGGAAAGTTCTGGCGAGTCTATACAGTACCTTTTATGTCAGAACATGTAAAAAGGTTAATTAAACACTACTACTTTAATTACTACTCCCAACCCCTTTAAATGATGGGCTTGGCTTTGTTGTAAGAGTGCATGTGAAAGTGCTTTGTAAACAGAAGCACTGGGTGAGGTGGTGGGACACAGACAGGCTGTGATATCAGAGGGTTTGGATTCGTAACCAAGGACTGGAAAATAGCTTCTTGTAAGCTGATAACTTTTTTTTCTTTTTTTTTTTTTTTGCCACACTGCGCGGCATATGGGATCTTAGTTCCCTGACCAGGGATGGAACCCACACCCGCTGCATCGGAAGTGCTGAGTCTTAACCACTGGACCACCAGGGAAGTCCCATGTCGTCTTTTTTAAAAAAATAGGAACAATCAAAGTACCTACTTGATGTAATCTTATGATAATTAGATTAGAATGTATATGAAGCACCTAGTACAGTGTCTGGCACAAAGTAGCTTTTTGATAAAAGTTAGTTCTCTCTCATGAAGGGACAGACATCCTATTAGCTGCTATTGTGCTAGAAAGATGAGTAAATTGATGGAGAAGAATAGCATTTCCTGTTGAAACTGATCTTCATCTAGGCATTCTTCCTGTAAAAGCCGAGAATACTAGTGGAGAAACCAATTTGTCCTACCCTGGAAGACGGTTATCAAAACACCTTCTCTCTATGGGTAGTTAAATAGCAGAAAAGGCCAGTGGTGTTAGCCAGGAGGGCTGTCACCTTAACTAGGCACTTTCATCTGAGTAGTGACAATGTTATGGACTCTGGACCCTTGTTGATGCTCACTCTAACTTCTTAATAGCCACACTGGGCTCAGTGACTCTCTAAAGCCTGACAGGAAGTAGCCACAAGATTCCTGGGTGTCAGGTAGTAGTCAGGTAGGAGGGAGAGCACCTCTGACTCATGGGATGTGGGAGTGGAGAGATCGATGGCTTGACAATACCAGAGTCTAGGTGGGCTTTTAAATTCAAAGAGGGATGGACAGATAAATCAAGTCTTTCTCCTCATCCCTTTCTAGTATCTTGTACTGGGAAGAAGAAAACTTATCAACAGTTAGGTGACCATATGTGTTCATACTCTCAGCCCAAGTTGCAAATTGCTTATTGTTAGTCTCACGTTTCATACCAACCATAGCTTCTCAAGGGCTTATGAAATTGTCCGAGATATGAAAAAAAGAATTATTAGCTCTAAAATATGAAAAGAAAAACTCATTTTGTTAGAGTTGTCGAGTATGCAGCATGATTGTTGAGAGGTCATGTCCAATTATAAATTAAATAAGTTATGCAAAGACAAATAATTTCAAAACCTAAATTGAAAATATTCTTTAAATATTATACAGCAAAACATAACGACTGTGGGATATGAGTGCGTTCTAATACATTTGGTATTATGTGGGATGGAAACTCTAAATTAAGATGGTTTAGAGCCTACCTAGATTTTCAAATTATTGCCAAGTGATTTCTATGTCCTTTGTAGTTGGAGACTCTAAAAGCTTAAAGTGTTTTACTGTTTCTTTGTTAAAAAAAAAAAAAGTACAATCCAGAAGACTGACTATTACGGAGTTGACTTGTTCCTGTGAGTGAACGTATTAAGGAAAACTTGAGTATATTTCCTAAGATTTCAGGTTCCATGTTCAGCAACATTTGCCGCATCTAAAAATAGTCCACATTTCCTGAAGTCTGGAAGGCTACAAATTATTAAATCCTTGAAATGAAATAATCTCAAGGGAGTCATCAGTTAACATGGCCGCCAGAGTCCTTCATTAAAGGAATGAGCCTATTTTGGCAGTTAGGCTCTTAAGCTTGACATCTGCCTAATTGATCATCTTGTTTGTGATAGCATTACTTTGATGGGGGTCTGACATGTTGTCTAGGTTTTACAGTATTTATGATGATCCATTCTTATAAGTTGAAAAATTCCACTAATTATATTGCAGAATTCGTTTATTCATCCCTGTTTTGTCTTGGCATCAAGGAAGATATTCAGCAAGAGTTTGCTCAGCTGTTCCATTTACACGTTTCTGAAATCTCAATATTTAATCCAATTGTCAAAATTCAGCTTTGGCTCTAAGTCACTGTTGTCAGGACTGCATTTAAAAGCTCTTGTGGATGCTGTTATTCATCCTTACTTCCTGTCCTTGACTATGCCTCATAGGTCACTGGCTAAGCCTTGCTCAGGAAAATAGTAGCTACTCTAGGTATTTCCAGCAGGAAGAGGTTTAATATTGGGAATTAGAGGCTCACACAACTACTGAATCCTGGGGGAACAAAGTCAGGAGGATAGATTTCAGGAAATCTGCTGTCTTCTGATGTCCATGTTCCTAGATGCAGTTGCCAGAGAAAAATAATGCTCTCCTTGTCTTGTGCCATCCAAAGCTCCTGCAGGTGCCTTTCATTGACAGGATGTAGATGAAACTCCGTTAGCAATGGGGTCTGGGAAATATAGTTTCCAGGCTTTATGCCCCCATCATACACGGGAGAGTTAGAGAGAGATGGGAATGTTTCCTAAAATCAACAAACAGTAGCTGGTTTTCCAAGTATATCAATAATGCTTTTGCCCAATCATTCCAAATGTATTTGGGAAGTAACTAGATAAGCCTGTTTTTATCAAACTGGCATCAGAAATACTGGTGATTTTTATAACCTTTTTTTGGTTAATCTTTCAGGCCTATAAATACGATAAGCAAATGTACATTATATTCTATATCTGATAAAACCAGAATCTCCAAACTTAGTGGGTCTGATGTTGCACTTTGCTGTTTCTTAGTTCTTCCGCATGGTTTACTTGTCTTACTCATATATTTCCTTTTGATTGTGAGCTCATGTTTCTTGGAAATTTGGTGCCTATCTCTATGGTGCACTGTTCCAATGAGAATTTGTATTTTCTTCTGCCAGGAACCCAGAGACACTATCATCTCAGGATTATATAGTCTAATTTTTCATCTCAAATTTTTGGGGCCATACAGATAGTGTGAATTTAGACCCCAAGCCCACTTGAATACAGACAGGTGGTTAAACATTTGGGGGTTTTGTTTGCCCCCACTATTCTATGCAAAGTTGTGAGTGATACAGACAGACATCTACCTGTCTCTACCATTTTTTTCCTAATTTTCCCACTGAAGATATGCCCCTTAAGGAACGGTAGCTATATGAGGGATCTTTGATCTGAATCCCCATCCTTCTTGGATTCCCAAGCTTTATTTCATATTCCCACACATGTAACCACTAAAACTCAGGCTTTAAGTCACTGTCCAAGATAGCTTGCTCTGTTGGACTTGGGGTCTATGTTTTATATAGTTGATGTTTTCTTTTATGCTTTTAATAGAGATTTTCTTTCTTTTTTTTTGCAATATTTCCTTGGTATCTATCTCCTTTTTCCATTAAGACTCAAGCTTAATGTATCTGCACAAATATTCCTTTGTCTGAGAGGCCTTTCCTGACTCCATAATATAAGATGCCGTCTCCCCATTCTCTTTCTTTTACATGTTAATTCACTTTATCATACTTAACATAAACCATCATTATCCTGTTTATATTTTTTGTTTCTTTGATTATAGTCTGCATTTTCCAACCTAGAATATAAGTTCTATTAGTGCAGGGACACTTTCTGTCTTGTTCATCCCCTGTCATAGTACCCATCCCAGTGGTGACTTCACAGTGGGTGCTCAGATCCCCTAGAATCCCTTCTACTATTTCTGTGTGTCTATTCCCCCAGCTACTCTATGCTTTGCTTCTAACACCTGCACAGTGTCTGAACCCTTTGGCTACTGGAGCTGCTTTGATGCACACAAAGGGCTGGAACAGCCTGGGAGTTTACATAGCCACTCTGGGTGGACTTTAGCCAAAGACTGTGTGAGAATAAGGGAAGTGCAACTTACACTTCTCTCTGAAGCTCAGAGTTCTCCCCTTTCCATCTCTGGCTTCCACCACTTGCTCACTGGTCTTTCTGGAAGCTGTTCCTTAAAAACTGACTTGCATGGGAATCCTTGGTTCACGGCCTGCCTCTTAGGTCTGCCAACCTAAGACTGCTCAATAAATATTTGTTAAATCAATCAATAAATTTCTCTCTGTCTTCAAACTCTTCTTGTCAGACTATTGTGCCAGCTCATATTTTATCTCTTGTTTTAAGGACTACTTTTTAAATTTTATTAAAGTCACAAAATAATTCATTATATAATATACTTAACAGCAAATATTTTTCTGCTTCGCAAGTGTTAACCTCTACTATAGAATATTCTTGTGTCGTATGCTGTGGGGTTTTGTTAGCTTTTTTACCTGTCATTGAATGAAAGACATTCAATCCATGCCATTGGTTGCCATTTAATAGGGTTGACTGATCATCACTGGTTGCCCTCCATGTTCACCTGGTTGCCATTCACAACTACCTTTCTGGTATGAACTAGAAGGCATTTGTATGTTCAAAGCTTCTACTTGAATTCTTCAATGCTAAAGTTATTATTTCATGTTGGTACTAAAACTAGTAAGTGCGCCTGCTCCGTAGGTAGTGACATATGAGGTGTATGTAGGTAGAAGGGAGTAAATTGATTTCTTGATAATTTCATGGAATCTGTGCTTTATCATCTACCTCATCTCAGATACTTTTCCTTTCCTGAAGAGAAAACAATTTCAACTTATTATCACAATTTAGTGTCCAAGTTACTGTAAGTACATTGTCCTGCTCTAGGGTTCCCTCTATTTCAATCACCCATCATCAGTACTTGCAGAATTATCTTCTTTAAGTAAAATCCTATTACTTCCTCCTCTTAAAGCCCTTGTTAGAGCTAGATTTCTCAATAGGAGAAATTCCATATCTCTTGTTTATTTTAAAATTTAGTTATTTAAAAAATTTATTTTTTTTTTAAATTTATTTTAAAATTATTTCCCAAGTCCCTTCTTTAGCCCCTGCTTCTCCTCCTCTAACATTTATTCTAAGCTCCAGTTTGATTAAACTTTGACCTTCCTCCGATTATGCTTTGCTGTTTCGACTCCATTACTTTATACATGTTGTTCCCTCTGCCCGGAAGGTGATTCCCTAGCTTTTTTTACTTGGAATAATCCTCATCATAGTCCAAGCTTCAGCTTAAATTCCAATTCAATAACATTATACGCAACCTGTACTTTCTACGCACATCACACAGTTAGTTCATTCCCTTCAACTAAGCCCCATAGCACTCTCTGTCCAAACCACTTGTGGAGGCTGTGCTTTTTGTTTAGATTCTCCTTTAGGACTGAATGACTTATTTCCCCTATCTGCGGAGAATGCTGCCACTGACAGCCTTCAGCCCTCAGCTCTCTTTGGGAATTTCCAAAGAACTTAATTTTTTCCTCCAGAATAAAATCTGCAAGTGATTAAGTGATTTCTTTCTGAAGTTAGGCTTAGTATTTCTTTCTGAAGGCTTATATTTAAACAAAAGCTATTTGTTTGTATAAACTAATGTTACAGGTGATTTGAAGTACTTAGAAAGGCTTACTCTTTCCTTAAGTTACAAATTTCCAGTAGAACTTTTTGAAGGGTTACACTGAGATTTATTCTATACTTGAAAGGGCCTCAACATTTACGTACACTCGGTATATATGAGAACATATGCATTCTTCTCTGTTGATAGAGACATATTTTAGAGAGGGTATGTTATCAAAAGGTATCTAATTAGGACTCAGATGGCATTAATTTGATCATTTCTTTTCTCTTAGTTCCTGTTTCCTTTTCTGAAAAATAAGCATGGTCACGCAGACTTTCTCATTTACTCTATGCCTGGGTTTCCTACCTCAGCATTTCCTACTCTTGATATTTTGGACTGGATAATTCTTTTCTGGTGGGGGAGGGGACTGTCCTGTGTATTGTAGGATGTTCAGTAGCATCCCTGGCCTCTATCCACTAGATGCCAGTAGCATTCTCAGACTTGTGACAACCAAAGGTGTTTCCATACATTGCTAAGCATCTCCTGGGGGACAGATTGTCCCCAGTGGAGAACCACTTCTCCTTGATCGAGGTGATCTTTCACCCTCAACTTGAACTATTCTCTCTAAAGTCATCAGTAAAATTTCAGTTGCCATATTAATGATACTTTCTTGGGTCTTTTTATCTTAATGCCTCTGATTTATCCCAGAGGATATTTCTAAATAGTTTCCATTTGTGATAATCACCTAGGGAGCTGTGATTCTAAAAGATAAATTTGGGTTAGTCTCTGAATTGGGAACTTTCTTATAGGATAATGCCATGTTTTCCTCCCTTTGAGGGAAGTAGCAAGGATTACGTTATATCCAGGGCTTAAAATGTGACTGTTTGGCATGTAAAATGTACCCTAGATCAGAGATAACTTTATATACATCAGAACAATCTGGCTATAAAAATGTTTTATCTCTTCCTTTGTAAGTAAGCCAAACACTGTCTTGCTAACCATGGTGACATAGGTGCTCCAAAAATGATTAGAAACCTCTATTAGTTTCCTATCACTGCTAAAAAAAATTACCACACATTTATTGACTCAAAACAACAGAAATTTATAATCTTACAGTTTGGACATCAGATGTCTAAAGTCAGTCTCACTAAGCTAAATAGAAGTGTCAGCAGGACTGGTTCCTTCTGGAGGCTCTAGGGGAGAATCTTTTTCCTTGCCTTTTGCAGCTTCTAGAGGCCACCTGCCTTCCTTGGCTCATGACTCCTTCGTCTACATGGCATTACTCCAGTCTGTGCTTCCATCATCACATCTTCTCTATCACTTTAATTCTACTGCCTCCCTTTCTTAAGGACCCTTGTGGTTACATTCGATTCACCTGGAAAATCTAGGATACTCTCCCCATGTCAAGATCCTTAACTTAGTCACATCTGTAAAGTTCCCTTGTCCACATAAGGTAACATATTCCTAGGTACCAGGGATTAGGACATGGCCATCTTTGGGGGACCGTTATTCAGCTTACTACAATGCCCTACTCCTCTGACTGGTCCAAGTGGAGAGAGACCCACTTCTGATGAAACAACTTTGGGAAGATTAACTGTTTGTGCTTTTGACGGACGAGAATGGTCATCAAAAGGAGGGAGTTCCTCAGTCAGAGTCGTGGAGTTACTGAAAGGTATATCTTGCTTCAAATGATGGTTTGAATCTCAACTTAAACCCCAGATATTGCCCCCTTGAAACAAGCCAAGGAGCCAATATACTGGGGTCTTGGCACAGAAAAATCATTGTTCACAATGGGTCAAGAATATAAAATCTGTCACTATACACATTTGTCACACTTTGTGACCAGAGGAGGGAGAACAGGAGAGGGATCATTGGAACCACTTCTGTGATTTTTTTTTGGTTATCCTTTCAATCAAGCATAAATTCTTTTTATGTCCTATTCACTCTCAGAGGACTTGGTAATTACCTTGGTAACTGATTTACACTATGGGATCGACTGCATGTCTGTATGTCTCTTCATCTCCAAACATGGATTGTGTGTGTGTATATATATGTGAGATAGTGTGGGTGTGTGCCTGTGTATTCTCCTAGCTCCTTGGATTCATTGGTCCTTAAAAAATTCTATGTCAAACTAACTCTAAACTTACCTGTTTCTGTCCCAGACAGCACCTGTCAGCCTAAAAGCTACTACCTTTAACTCCTTATTTTTTATGACTAATAAATCTCTAAGAACACTTTAATTATATCTCAAGCATCTGTTCAAGCCTTTACAGTCTTCTCACCACTTTTGCCTGAATTACCCCAGTCATCTACAAATCTTTTACCTAAAATCTCATTTCTTTCCTGTTCTCCTACGTACTGTTTTACTGGATTAACACACTTATATCATCTTATTTAATCCACCACTATCATTCCCTTATTATGACATGAAATCCAAATTCCAAAACCTCTAAGTTAAAACTCTCAAATTTAAGTACAACTCCCTTTTCCAACGACTGCCTTTCATTACATCAAATACAAGTCCTTGCCTCAATGGATGTGTTCCACCCACTATCCGCTAAATGAATCATTTATGCTACTGGGGTAAAGTAAGGGGTCAGGTTGTTGAATCACACTCTGTAGAACTAGAGATCTTACCTTGTATCAGAATAATAACTCTAAGGACATGGGCAATTGGTAGACACAGGTGAAGCGTGAAATCTGAGACTGCCAATACAACTGCCAAGTTCTTCTTCTCTATCTTAGTATTTGCCCTGGATCAGATTTTATGTATAAGTTGTCTAAGTAATCCAGATGAGACATCAGTTACACAGAGTGAGTTTTTTCAGTCATAAGCATCTCCATTATATTGGGTTGGCCAAAAAGTTCGTTCAGGTTTCCCATTACAATGATATTTTACATAGTTAACACTGACTTTTTCCAGTTTGCTATGCCTAATAAATAAAAAAAATTCCAGATTTGTTTTCTGTAAGCAACTTAGAGAGACCAGGTATATCCTGATAAAAGCATCCTACAGAAAAGAAGTCCCCATATTTCTCCTCTAGTAAATACCATCATGAGGTCTGATTAGATTAACATGTTACAAAGAGATTTTAATGGTCCCTTCCTTTTTTTTCCCTTTCTCTCCTGAAGGTGTCCCTAGATCAGATCCTCACAATCTCCTTCCCATCTACCAGTTCTGAAACTTACTCCCTCTGTCTACAAAGTTTCTCCATCAGTTCTACTACCTATCAAACCCCAACCTCAGTCCCAGTTGCTCTATGATGGCCCCAATTTATTCTAGCTCCTGGTAATTTCTTTGAACTTTGAATTACTATTGTATTTGTTGTCTTCATCCTGTCATTTAGCGTTTATACTGGAAACATCACAAAATTAGTTAATCTTCAGAAAACCTGGTAAGTATGCTATTTTCATCCTTATCATACAAAATCCTTAAGACGTTGGAAATCCAAGCAGCTTGCTTAAGATCACAAAAATAGAGGAGCTGGTATTCAAACCTGGGTCTGAGCTACACTTAGCTTTAAATTTCCTTTAGGGCAAAAAAATGGGTGAAATTTGTCTCTGAAACCCACCCCTGAACCCTGCCATCAATCCTGCTAGTAACTTTAAAGGTATCAACTGATAGGTGCTTAAAACGTGGCTTCATCCAGGGATGTTAACATTTTAAATATCAGTAATTTAAAAAGACCGTCCTTTAGTTTTTGGCTCTTCACCTTGCTACACAGCTGGACAACAGGAATTAAATGCACAAGATAACATTCAGACTATGTTTTCCTTCTTCACTCTCCCTCTACCCTCTCTCCTCACATGAAAAGGTTGAACAAAAAGGGTCTTACTATAACACTTTGGTTTTTCAAAACCTTAAGATGTGTTTTTCCTGTTATTAAATTATAAAATACTAACATCATGATGAACATGATTGGAACTCCCTATTAATTCCCGCCTTTTTCTACGTACCATCCAATTCTGCAAAGGCTAGAAACTAAAGACTATTTCCTAGACTCCCTTGCAGCTAGGATTCTACATATGAATTAACTCTCCCTTCAATTAGATTCATTCATTAAGAGACTTGAAATGCAGACTTCAGGCAGAGGCCAAATTCCAGATGCTCTTTCTTGTGGCCTGCAGAGGTGGTGAAGCCAAGAGAGTGTCTAGAAAAAACTGTGACAGTGAAAATCAGCGTTTCGGAGTGAAATAACCAACTTTATGGGTATGCAGAGGCAGTTGTCCAGAGGCAGCCTCCTAATCCTTGGATCACATCTATGGTAGCATATTTTTAAACCCAAGAATTTGAGTGATGGCCCCTGATTTCTGCTCCTTTAGGGCTTCCAATGATTTCATAACACCTAAGTCCCTGATTTAAGTCTTTTCTTTCTTAAAATAGCTAGAATGATTTGTGTTTCCTGCTAGGAATCCTGACTTATACAAACAAATTATAAATACTTCATGGCAGCAGTTTTTTTCCCTGTTGTCCCTGAAGTTTAGAGGGTAAATCTTACACCAGTGAATTATTTACAATGGATAACTGCAAATACATAGTTATAAATTGTCAGTATTGCCAAAGATGGTATTAAATAGAGTCATTCTTTAAATCATGAGCTAAAAAAGTGCTGTTGCCATCTAGCTTTCAGTGCTAAAGTTTGTTCTAAGAAGAGATTCTTCTGATATTTTTATCTTCATTCTCTCTTTTGACATCACTTTTTGCCAACATTAAACCGAAGTGAGTGGGGAAGCAGGCTTAAGAGTCAGAGGACAGAGATCAGGTGATGGGCTTGGTCTACATACAGCTCAGCTTCTAACCACTTGTGTGACGTCAGACGGGTCAGTTCCTCATTCTCAGGCTGTTTTTCTATCTGAAAAACGAGGACACTGATAATCTCTGTGCATGACGCACAGAATCCCACGTGACCTTAACATTGTGGTCACTGGTTAAGTTGGCAAGTGAATCCTGAACGTCTGTGAGCATTTGCACTGATTGCTTTTCAGTCACTTTCATGTGGGTACAGATACTTGGGTAAAATATTGTTTCCATCTGACCTTCTAAGACATTGAAGTCGAGTTCCACTCCTACATGATTTAAATATAAGACAGAGCAAAGTTTGCTTCACAGCATCTACTAATGAAACCCATAAAAACCATATTTGTATAGGGTTTGCCTGTTATTAGAATCCCAGTTGTGGTCTCAAATACTAGCATTATTCTCATGTGCCACAGCAGAAGCATCTGGTAATTAAATTTAATTATTGACAAAATCATGGCTTTTGCCAAGATTGTCCTGATAGATATATATATTTTTTGCTTTCTATTTGGTTTATTTTCATATAATCATTAAAGCTTTTAAATACATTATTAAACACAAGTACATGTTCTTCTAACATGATGGAAGATGGAATATGCTGAGATTCAAAAATGTGACACTATAGGACTGCCTATCTTTATGTATCTAGAATATTTTTGAAAGTAACCAAACTCAGTAATTTCATATTATCTATTTTTCTAAACAAGACTCTATATCATACCTATATAGATTAAATACAGAATTTTAAACCCCAAGGAGGAGATTGCTCAGTGGATTATTGTTTTCAATTATCCTTTTTTCCAGAGGTATTTGTTTAACCCCCGAAAAAACTGGAAAGCTGTAGTCGCTAATACCTTGGATTTTTAAATTCACCTGAAATTTCTTTTTATCCTAGAATAATTCAAAGTATACTATGAGTGAGAGGGAATAAGGATAGATATGTTATCACTTGCCCTAGAACAAGAATAATCAGCATGGAGTCAGGTACTGGAGAAACTTGCCTTACAACTAGAATTGTCAGTCTGGAGTCAGCTCTTGAATAGGCTGAATAATGTATTACTTAAGAACGTGGACTCTGGGATCAGGCTGCCTGAGTTGGAACTTTAGAACCACAATTTATAAATGGTGTGATCTTGGGCCAGTTAGTTAACCTTTCTGTGATTCAGTTTTTTCACCTGTAAAATGGGAATAAAAACGATACCCATCTCATAGGGTGATTTTGAGGGTTTATTAAATAAGTACTTGTAAAAAATTTAGAAAATTCTTGGCACACAGTAAATGCGAAGTGTTTTGTTAAGACTTCACTGTCGTAACGTTGCTTTGTTAAGAGATACTTGCCTTGTATCTTTCTGTGGCATGGCCTCTCCTGTGGCTAAGAGTGAGCCCTCTATAACGTACTTTCCTTCAAACTTTTCATGAGCTTGCTAAAATGTTTTCAGCTGGTAATCCTTCTCTGGTTTTAATGAATTCTATGCATTTGTTTCCCACATGTACATATTTCTTTCCTCTTGGCCAATTGCTAGATCAATTGTGTTAATTCTTTGTAAAAGTTCTGCTAAGTTAAGGTAGTGCTTCTTTTTCTTTCTTTCTTTCTTTTTTTTTTTTTTGCGGTATGTGGGCCTCTCAGTGTTGTGGCCTCTCCCGTTGCGGAGCACAGGCTCCGGACGCGCAGGCTCAGCGGCCATGGCTCACGGGCCTAGCCGCTCCGCGGCATGTGCTATCTTCCCGGACCGGGGCACGAACCCGTGTCCCCTGCATCGGCAGGCGGACTCTCAACCACTGCGCCAGCAGGGAAACCCCTTTTTTCATATTTTTAAATTCAGCACTCAATTGAACATTTAAATAATTTTATAAATGTGTACTTCACTTACAGAAGAATCCTATGTGTCAATCTCCTTTTCATTGCATTTTGCAGCTCAGTTGAACAAATTAATCTTCCAGTAATCTGCCACCTTCCTCTCCTTGACCTTGGTATAAGTGTAGCCCAGACTGAGAAAACATTAGGCAGTTCTTCCAAATACCTGGTGAGAGGGTAAATAGACGTCTTATAATGGTCCTCAGAAATCCAGGGGGTGGGAGTTTGAGGTGACTGGAAAGCAACTAACCCTAGGCATTCTCAATACCCTGATGGCACTTTTGGAATCTAATCCCTTTGATTTCCCATTGAGAGGTTAGAGGTTTATCTGCCTGTCTACTTGAGTCTCTGAGGTTTGTAGAGCATGGAAGGGGACAAAAGACTCTACCCTGGCTTACTGATCAGAGCCTGATTTTCTGCCTTTACAGAACTAGCCTTATTTCCCAGAATTGAGTCCTTGACTCCACATCTTCCTCTCTTATCTCAGATAAATTTTCCTAGATGCAACCCTGCTTCTCAAGATACACTACAGTTATATCTAAACTCATGTCATTAGCCCATTCTTCCAGATTATAACACCTGTTTGATTTCAACATCTGTCTAAAATTATACTAGATTCTGAATCTAGTTGAGTTGCATTGAGTGTTGGATGTTAGGCTTTACATTTTGCTTTAGGCTTACATTTCAGTTAAGACTTGCTTATATTCTGGTTCAGATTATAATTATCCATTACTTTGGGGTTACTATCTTTGTCAAGGACTTCCCTGCATGCCAACTAACGTATTCCCCCTAGTTTGATACGTCTTCTCTGTGAGCATGCTATGTGCCGGCTGTAGTATGTTGGAGCTCCCCTGTGAAACTTTCATAGACCCTATACTCTTGATGTCTCTATATAGCCTTTGGCTTTGTTTGTAGAAATGTATCTGAGTTGGACAAAACTCAACATTCAGGGGATCTCATTCACTGAAACTTAGCTCATTGGCCTCTGAAGAAGTAGATCAACTGAATGTTTGCACAATTCCTGTTTGTTTGCACCTATATAAGCCAGACTTTGCCATTGGAATGACTGGAATGCAAATAGAAATAAATTCCTCACTTAATTTCATATATAACCTCTTGTCCTGTTTTCAAAGGATCACTTTAAAGCTTAGTCACTACAGTAATCTGGGAATTTGAATCATTTTGTCTATTAAACTGTATTATTATGTAGTATTTGATATTGTCTAAATACTTTATGAAAATTTCTTTGAATAGTTATTCCTCACAATGATCCTGTGATATAGTGCGTGACTCTCATATCATCTTCCCTCTGTTTTCTTTTGGGAGAAGTAAAAAGCAGGCAGGTTATAACTTGTCAAATGTTACCAAGTGAGTCAGTGGCAAAATGGGATTTGAAATCCCTGTGTCTTTGTCCCTGATCAGCTATTATTTCTGTTCTACTCAGATAACTGTACCGTTTCCCTATTTATTGTTTAGTCTGTCATTTCTTACTTCAACAAAATCCAATTAAATTTTTCGGTGTTCTATCTCCCTTCTCTCATACTAATTATTGCTTTTTTGTTTACATAACTTTATCATGGGCAGTAGGTGAACACTTGTCTAATAGCAGAAGGATGCATTAGATTATTGCTTTATACCTTTCTAACTCTTTTACTCTTTCATTTTACCTAGTAAAACTAGATTTTAAAATATGTAATATGTGATGATCACAAGCTAAATGATCAAGTCTTTACTCTCCACAATATTTATATATATTTAATTTTGTAAATATTAAGTAATTTTTATGACAGTGTGATTTGTCTATAAAGTTATTGAAGCCAGAGATCATGGCTTCTAAGCAGGAAGGAAGTATGATACAAGTGATGGTAGACCTTTGGATTAAAGTTATGCCTCTGTCTCATACCAGTTATATGACCTTGAGCAGTAATTTATCCTCTTGAGCCTGTATTCCTCTTCTACAAAATGGAGATAATATTTACCTCATACACTTCTATGATGATAAACCAAAGAAACATATGTTGAAAGTACTCAGCTCACATACAGGCTGTTAACAAACATCGGTCTCCATCAGTCTCATCTTCCAGTTGCTCATATAAACCCAGGCTGTCAGTATGGGACTTATTACTCATTATGGGTGGCCAGCAAATTTTGTTTATTGGCAACGTATTTGCATAACCAGCAAGAACAAACTTTATTACAGGATTTTCTTTAACAAAACTCATTTCCCTGAAGCAGATATTTATAGTTATTGAACAGGTATGTCTGTTTACATTTTTAGGGTTCAAATAATCATTTCAATTACTTGGTCACTTGCAAATGTTGAATGTCCCCTCTTTTTCAAGAGACAAATGTGCACAGAAGCTACTTGTTATTAAGAAGAGGTACTTCACAAATGTTATTAGAGGGCATTCTGGGAAAAACAGTCACTTTATAATGTATCAGTTATGATCCAGTTAGTTAAATAGAAACCACACTGTGTATTCAACAGAAGGAATTTAGTATAGGGAACTGAGTATACAGGTGTTGGAGGGCTAAAAGAGCAAAAAGAAGACAGGTAACCCAACGATAATAACTGCAAGAGACATCTACCACCTCTAAGTCTGAGAATATTAAAGAGAAGAAATTGGGGTGACCAGAACCTAGGAGCTGGGAGGAGGAGACTGGCTGAATTGGAACTCAGACTTAGGTTACCATCCAGCTGTTTCTGGTAACCTAGGATCTTAGAGGAGGGACTCTACAGAGCTGGAGCTCAGACTTCTGAGGGGGTAGGGACCCCTGGCTACTTCTGGTACCTTTGAGTAGGCATAATGAGGCAGGTGTTCTGGGAATGCCAAAAATAAATTAAACTGAAAGGAACTGCTGATTCTGGGACATGAAACAAAACCACAGTCTTTACCCTTGCTTTCCAGTGTCTCTCTAGTGTCTTCTATTAGTTGAATCTAACAGGAAGCCAACTGGCAAAGGAATCTGGAAAATACAGTTTTTAGAGTTCAACGCTTGCATTGTAGAATACAAAAGGATACATTTGTAGCTGAGAGACAAAATATAAATAACTGGCATACATAACTAAAAAAGAAAAAATAACAGTAACCACAAAAATTCTTTCGGGTTTCAGATAACCTTTCTGAATTCTATCCAAATCCATCAGTATATGATGATTAAGTTGCATTTCTTACATGAATCGAGGCTTTTAATAATGATAGGAAATGGGTTGTTATATAATTCTTACACTAACCGCCATAAAACCACATCCATTTCTAGTGGTCACTTTCTCTTCCCCTTCCTAAAAGAAGTATGTTCCAGTATTACTATGCCTCTAAATGCGCAGATTGGTTTTTCTGTATGAGGCATGTGTTTCATAAAGCCCAATAAAAAGAACAGCTGCAGATGGGTGTCTTGAAACTCCCAAGGAGATTGTTGAACAAACAAGCTTCCCTGTGAGCAGGGCAGTTCTCAGATTACTAGGACTCTCATTTATTTACTGAAAAACAATGTTGTTGAGACATGTAAATATTTCCTTTGAGAACTGTGTAATAGAATCTTAGGACATTTTCCTGATGTCTACTCCATTGAATTATCTAGTGTTCTGTTGGGCAGCTAGACTGAATGGAGTATAAAATTATTTCCAGTATGCAAACCTGATCAGTAATACTTTCAATGATTTCCTTATTCCAGGCATTGTATATTTGGATTTCAATTAAAAAACCTGAAAGAATTTAGTAAACTTCTGTCTTTCTAAGTTGGCAAAACAAATTTTGAGACTAAAAGAGTTTTAGGAAAAGGAACCTGACCTGAGGTAACTTAAAGTGATTAGCCATTATCAATTGGTTGATATTTTAGCAACTATGCATATATTTGAGGAAACTGAGTGGAGAGTTAGCCTTCCTGTTATTTCTGTAGGGGAAAACCAAAATTCTTTATCACGTTGTCTTGATGAAAAAGAGGATAATATAAGAACTGGATAATCGTACACTTAAGTTTATCTGTAGGTGTTTTGAATGGCTATATTCAAAGCACATTGGACAATGGACCATCTCAGTATTTGTGTGATGGGAGTAGATTTAGACATCCCAGAGTATTCCTAAAAGATATGATGATCACTTCTCAGATGTTAAACACCTGGGATGAATGGCTAACACTGGATGTCAAACCAGTGTCTAAAATAATCTTGGTAGTTTGGAACGATGAGAGTTAATCAAGATGAATTTTAGTGGGATAAATACAAAAGAAAAATGTGAAACCTGGGAGATACGATTGAATAATGGAACTTTTGCAAAATAACTGACTCTCAGAACAAAATGATTTGATGACGGAATGTGTCTACTAATAACATCACTTCTACTTGGGCTACATTGTGCTGGTGTCCCAATCAAGGGAGAAAAGAGTCTCACAGCTCTTCATATGTGAAGTAGCATGTGAGAGGTATTCTCTCTTTCTGGTGATCATGCATACTCTGACTAATCCATTTCTAACCAATTTTTACTATACCCCCCAAAGGTACCATTCTGAGATACCTTGACGGCCATACCGAAGTATCTAACTGTTGGTCAGGACTAGTGACTTAGCAACACGTTTGTTGGTCGCGTTTTACTTTCCTTCAGTCAAACTACTTTTAGGGAGTAACTACAGAATGTTTCAGAAGCCTGCCAGACAATGAGTTCCACCCCCCATTATGGCATCCCTAAGAGTTTTGTAAAATGTCAGATGCCCCATATTTATGAGAGTGTATGCAGTGGGGTCACATCTGGGTTTCTTTCCCTCTCTCAGCAACAGGAACTACAGCAGCAGTAACAATAGTTATTGTGACTATGTGTTGTTGACTATTTGCCAAGTACACACAGTAACTCATTGTGAAGATGAGTAAACCAAGGCTGAAGAGACACTAGCAATATGCCTTAGCTCACCTAGCCAGTCAGTGGTGGAATCAGAGCTTCTATTCAGGCCATCTCACTCCATAGAAGCAGCTCTACTTATAGTTTGGAAAGAGCTATCCACTGGATATGGAGGGATTAGGTCCTAGTACAGGTCTGCCTTACTTAATATCGTGATGAAACACTTTGCTTTCCTGGGCCTCCACTTTTTCATCTGTAAATTGGGTTGTCTGGATGGAATGGTCAATAAGGGCTTTGTCAGATTTAATCCTCTAAATCTGCAGTTCTTTGAAAATTTGGATGTCTTTTCTCTTTAACTCATTGGAAGTGAAGAATCAACTAGAACCTGTCTCTGAAAAGGTTTACTTCTAGGAGAAAATTTCGTTGCTAATCTCGCCAGTTTTTAAAGGCAAAAGGTAATGAGAACAAATGAAATCAATTCCTTGATATGATTTTAATGAAGGATAGCAAACATTAAATGTATAAACTAGAGTTATTTCTCCTTTGATTGAATCTCAAAATTATTCTGAGAGGTTTGGCCTTGTAATCTTAAAGATACGTCAGAGGATGTCGAATGGGATTGTTTTTAGTTTCTCAGAATTTTGGCTAAAGCTCAGAAACAGAAAAAAAAAAAAAGGTTTTAAGTGCTCACACATTCTGTAAAGAGCTGTTAGCTAAAAACGTCTCAGAAAACTAATATTTGGTGTGAAAAGTCAGTGACTGTAGGGGAGCATGAGGGGAGCTTTCCTGGGGTGCTAGTATTTTGGGTGCTGGTTATATGACTGTGATAACTGCAGAAATTCACTGAGCTGTACAGTTGTGAGTTGAGCAGTTTTCTATATTTATGTTGTATGTGGATAAAATTTTTACCAAAAAATATATTGGAAAGTTTAAGCTACAACAACTTCAATCACCTCCAGGATATATAAGAGAAGATTAAATATTTTAAAATGGTACTGAATAAAATCATTAAGGTAGAGAGCTGTCAATCAAATATAAAGTGCCTAAAACTTTGATGACCCACCCCTCCAGCTTATTTGAGTCTTTTATCCTCTGTATCCCGTATATGTATATGTGTGTGTGTATATATATATAGTACCAATTAAGAGACTAAAAACTGCACCGAGATTATTTCAGTCTAGAGTTTTTGTCAGGGAAACCCAATTGAAAAGTGAAATGGAAAAACTAATTTGCCCTAGTATATTCTACACTCTGAACATTCCCTCCCTAGAGAATCTGCATTCTAAAATAAGACCACTGGGCAAAGCAGTGCAGGAAAACAAAGAAATCCTTAGATGATGGAATATGAGGCACCACAAGGGTAGATATTGAACACTTACTCTGCTTTGCTACAGATTAACCTTTTCTATACTTAGTAGAGTTTTAATATAGACCAAAACCCCCAATTCTTATAAATATTTATTTATAAATTAATATATTTGAGTGTAAATAGTTGAGTAAATAAAAACAAGGAATTATGACCATTGTCACAGATGTTTTGAATAGAATGTACAGGAACTTAATCATCCAACAAATTTCCCATTGAGGACTTATAAAGTCCCAGTCACTACAGACAGTGTCATGAACAAAACATGAGGGACAGTCTCTTCTCTCATGGAATCTTAGATTTAGCAAGGGAGGCCGTTAAAAAATTGTCACCCAAATCATTATAAGCCTGATAAATGCTGTAAAGCAAAGCGTAAGCACAGTGGACCTTCCGCATCCAGAGATACAGAACCTGCAGATACTGAGGGCAGACTGTACTATGAGGGACTTGAGTATCTGTGGATTTTGGTACCCACAGGAGTCCTGGAACCAATTCCCCACAGATACTGAGGGATGACTCTACTTGATTTCTTTGAGGAAATGGTGTTTAAAAAGCACTGGATATTATAACCTTAGATTCAGAATTTTAAAATAAATTACAAAGAAAAATGCCACACAGCGAATCTTTACTATTACACTCAATGTTCTTTATTGTGAAAATTGTGTTGCCATAGCCAGAAGATACTTATTTGGATCAGTTGTCCGTAGTTGACAGGGAGGTTGCAATTTGGCAAGAATCGATAGTTTTGCCAGTTAACTGACTTAATTTCTAAATGAGTCAGTGTTAAAGTTAGTTTTTCAGTAATGAACTCCTAGCTTGGTTTCATATTTATTTTCTAGTTAAATGTAATGCATGGCTGAAAAATGCTTCTCCACAAATGAAGAATTTTTACGTTATTCTGCTTTCAACCTAAGGAAAAAACAAAACCCTAGAAGAAGTACTTTTTAATCGCTGTATTTTCCAAATTCTCAAGAAGTCCACTCCATAGTATATTTATCTCAAACAACTACAGATTTCTTAGAAATAAAGACAGTTAAAGGATTAATAATTGATGAAGACGGGCACAAATTCCCAAATTGTAAATTCAGAATTACGTTTTCTCCGGATGATTTATTCTGGGTTTACTCACTGAAAACATAAGTTTGTTGATCAAAATTCAAGTTCATTGGGCATCTATTTTTGCTTTACTTGCTAAAATGTCATGATTCTTGCTATTAAAACAATATGTAAATTTTAAGCAGTAAAATATTTTCCAATGATCACAAACAAGTTTATGAGAAGATTTTTTTTTTAATTTTTATTTATTTATTTTTTGGCTTTGTTGGGTCTTCATTGCCGCGTGCGGGCTTTCTCTAGTTGCGGCGAGCAGGGGCTATTCTTTGTTGTGGTGCTTGGACTTCTCATTGCGGTGGCTCTTCTTGTTGCGGAGCACAGGCTCTAGGCGCGCGGGCTTCAGTAGTTGTGGCTTGCGGGCTCTAGAGCACAGGCTTAATAGTTGTGGATCACGGGCTACAGAGCGCAGGTTCAGTAGTTGTGGTGCATGGGCTTAGTTGCTCCGTGGCACGTGGGATCTTCCCGGACCAGGGATCGAACCTGTGTCCCCTGCATTGGCAGGTGGATTCTTAACCACTGTGCCACCAGGGAAGTCCCTATGAGGAAATATTTAATCAGGCATTCATCACCCCCCCTTTTTTTTTTTTACTGTCTCAAATCCTTTTCTGAGGAGCACTTGACACCTCGGAACTTCATAACCTGTTATATATGGTTATATTTGCCTCATGTTAAATAATATATAATGTTCTGTTATTTTTACTTGGTAATCTTTTTGATAATTTTTTCTTCATTGGTCATTGTGACCAAAATCTTTTGGAAAATTGGTATTCATTTTTGTTACTTTAGGTTATAAGGCTTCATTGCAAAGTAAAGGAAGTAAGCGAACACAAATATTTCCTTGTCTTCAGCTGGCCTCCAGATTCTCCTAACAATGCCCTATATAATCAGATCTGAGCTTCCCTAAGTCACACCAGTCTGTGACTGTAGGTGAACAGTATCTATCGATTGTTGATGGCTTCTTCTATCAGTGATAATGCAGCACCTTTAGCCACAAGTCATCCCCTTTGCCTCTCTAATTTTCTTGTCCAGGTATTTTCTAGAAGTGCCCGGGACTCCTCTGGAAGCTCAGGAACAATAGATTTGGGAGCGTATCTTGGGTTCCCCTCGTCTTTCCTCAGCTGCCTTCTTCCCTATAACTAGAGGTTTTCTGTGAAGTCACTTGAAGATGGCACCTCATCTCTGCCATTGTTTTCAGTGTCTTTCACAAGAACACTGATATCTGGACCAAGACGGGTGTCACCTAGCATTCACAGTGAGGGTTCCTCAAGGTGCCAAGGTTTCATGTTCTGAGAGTCCTCTGGGAACTGAGATGAGGAGAATGATTATCACCTCTTCTGTTTCACATTTTGTCACAAGGTATCAAAGCAGTGTTTCTTTTGGTACCACTGTCACTCAGAATCCCTCATAAAAACAAGTTAAATCACTTCATGTGTCTCTGTCCCACTCACATAAGAGCTGGCATGTCACTATGCATTTTGGCTTGGAAATTAATATTTTAGGCAAAATACCATCTGGCCTTTACCATAGCAATTCCTACAACCCCCAAAGGATGAGTAGCCTGCCCCACAGCAAATCCCATATCTTTAGCCAAAGTGTGGCATACAAATAAACTAATTAATTCTTAGTAGCCTTACCCACTGCTGTTGAGACACTTGAACAAGTAGGGAGTTTCTCTTTACTATCATACCCTCCTCTTGTGCTCAATTCATGTTTAAAATGACTTCATGCTTTGCCTTATTTACCCAAAGCCAATTCTTATCAGTTTGGAGCTCCAATATGTCAGTATCTGACCTTCATTTCAAACTTGATAGATATAACATAGCCAAGACAATCACAAAACAACTGAAAATATAGTTAAGTCCAGAGACCAACCAGGCTTACAGGTTCTTAGAAGACTTATTGAATCCATGGTCCACCTCAACATCATGGGAGTATGTTAGTTTTTTATTTTTTTCTTCAAAGGAGTCAATTTTCATAAAAGCTCATAGAGGTTAAATGTCTATATTAAAACATTTTCTTTAATTCCTTCCAAGTTCAACTCCCTCCAAATTCATACCCTCACTCCCATCACTCTAGCAATCCACTTTATAGTCATGCTTGTATCCCCACTGCCTATCAAGAGAAAAGGAAGAATGAAACCGTAAATAGGACCTTCCTCCACAAAACAGAGGAAGTACAGACATCCTCTTAAAAGCATAGTATCAGTGGATAAGATGAGCATCCACATTTTGAGGAAATACGAGTAAGGTAAAGAATTCTAGCTAAGTTTTAATACATTAATCACAAAAGAAGATAAGATAAAAAGGGATGTAGCATGTTGTTAAGATTGCAGGATGTTTCTGACTTGTAATACTATACTCTTTAGCCAAAAGGTTAAAAGAAATAGACCAACGTGGTTTTGAAATAGCTACTGATCGCAGCTGAATGGCCAGTAAAATATATATTAGTTCTGTCTGAGTGATATCCTCTGTAAACTTTCCCAGAGATAAGGATACTGATGTAGAAATGTTGGGACAAATCATAAGAACCGTATTATAGCAACTAATTCTCAAGACACAAAGATTTAGAGCAGTGGTTCTCAAAGTATGATCCTGGACCCAGCAGCATTACCTGGGAATTTGTTAGATATGCAAATTCTGATATTGTTCCCCAGACCTAATGAATCAGAAACTTCGGGGGTGGAGGGCGGGCAGAAATCCATGTTTAATCTCTGTTAATCACCCTCCTTGTCATTCTGATACATGCTTAAAATTGAGAACCACTGGTTTAGAGACGATTTATAAATGACTTTACTTATATGAACAAACATTGGCTAGTTGTCTAGGTTTAAGAACCCACACAGATAAAAGAGGCATACAACAAAAGCCATGCTCTTTAGGGTCATAAAATTTGGTTAAGAAACAAAACATAATTTACAGATATTTTTAAAATCCAAAGCAACAATAAGGAAGATGGTATAGAGGAGTCAGGGTTTAGTTTAACTGCCAATTTCATGGAATTGAATATTCCTAATGCATTTGCAGAAGAAGGAAAGATCACTTACTCCCAGTAGGATTAAGGAAGACTGCTAGGAGGACATGATGATTAGGACTGTTATGAAGGTTTTGAATGGAAGTTTGAAGGTTAGAGGGAAAGTGAGGGGGGACATTGAAGACTTGGAGAAAGCACAAATAGTATTTCAATGACTGAAGAGATTAATTAATTGAAACAGAAGTTTCATGTTCATTAAAGATATAAGGAAAGGAGGTCAGCCTTGCCCTTAAAGTTTAGCCTTGGAATTTATTGGTATCTTTCTAGCATTATGATGCTTTGAATAATTTTCTTTACAAATTTTATCCAGTATTTTATTTTAAGTGGGAGGGTGGTCTGAATAACCTGTTCTTCCATGACTGGAAATGGATCTTGAATAACTTAATAATTCACACATCTTTTTAAGATGTCGGCTATATCCAAGTCGCTGTACTAGACTCCAGTGATACAAAGTTGAACTATATGCAGCCCCTGCTCGCAAACTTATGGTCTACTAGAAAAGACAGTACAGTGTGATGCATTATACTTTGGGTATGTAGGGTTTACTGATTTCATACTGTTTGAGATCTAATGATCGGGCATTCCCTATATTGTTAGATCTCCATTGCAAAATAAAAGATTTGAGGCAACTATTTAGGTTACAAACCATGAGAATATGTATGGAAAGGAATTGATATAATCTTTAAAATTGTATCATCTGTACCATATGATCCAGCAGTTGCACTCCTTGGTATGTACCCAAAGAGTTGAAAACTTACATCCACACACAAAAAAAGATGTTTATAGCAGCTTTAGTCATGATTTCTAAAACTTGCAGGCAATCAAGGTGTCCTTCAGTAGGTGAATGGATAAATAAACTGTGGCACATCTAGACAATGGAATATTATCCAGCACTAAAAAGAAATGAACTATCAAGTCATGAGAAGACATGGGGGACCCTTAAGTGCATCTTACTAAGTGAAAGAAACCTATCTGAAAAGGCTACATACTGTATGATTCCAACTACATGACATTCTGGAAAAGGCAAAACTGTGGAGACAGTAAAGAGATCAGTGGCCTGCCAGGGGTGAGGGGTGGGAGGATGAATAGGTGGAGCACAGAGGATTTTTAGGGCTATGAAACTATCCTGTATGGTTCTATAATGATGAATACATGTCATCATACATATGTCCAAAACCATAGAATGTACAACACCAAGCATGAACCCTAATGGAAACTATGGACTTTGGTTGACGATGACGTGTCAGTGTAGGTTCACTGATAGTAACAACTATGCCGCTGTGGTGGGGGATGTGAATAATGGGGGAGGCTACGCATGTGTGGAAGCAGGGGGTATACAGGAACTCTCTTTACCCTCCTCTCAGTTCTGCCGTGACCTAAAACTTCCCTAAGGAGGTTGGGATTGACATGTCCACACTGCTATATTTAAAATGTATAACCAACAAGGACCCACTGTATAGCACAGGGAACTCTGCTCAGTATTATGTGACAACCTAAATGGGAAAAGAATTTGAACAAGAATGGATACATATATATGTATAACTGAATCACTTTGCTGTACACCTGAAACGAACACAACACTGTTAATCAACTATAGTCCAATATAAAATAAAAAGGTAGAAAAATATATGAAAATTAAATTTTGTTCCAGAAATGTCTGACATGGTTTGGCCTGCTACCTCTTTTGTCCCCTCTCATACTGCTCAACCCTGGCTTTCTGCCTGGTAGCTCCTAGGCCTCTTTCATCCCTCCAGAAGATTTCGGTTCGTTTTGCAGGAGATGCTTCACACTTGCTGCCCCTTCAGACTGGAGTGCTGTCTCCATCTCTCCCCACTTTCCCTAGTAACTCCTGCTCATTCATCAGCTCTCAGCTCTAGGATCACTTCTTTAGAGAAGCCTCCTTGATTATCCTAATCAGGTGAGGTTCCTTTGTTGTAGCATCTGGTAGAATCTTTCCTCTCCTTTAGCATCCCAATCTCAATTTGTAATTATACATTAACCAGTAGTTACTTGATTAAAGTCAGCTTCCTACATTAGACTGTAAACTTCTCCAAATTAGGGACTGTGTTCATTAACACCTAACACTTCACACAGTCCCTGATACATGGGTGGGTATCAGTGAATGAAATGTTAAGTGAAAAAAAAAATTTGTTCACTTAGCATTTTCAGTGAGGTTTGGCTAATGAATGTATTACTGTAGGCCAGTGGTTCTCAGCCCTGGCTACACATTGGAATTACCTGGAGAACTTTATTAACTACTGATATCTGAATCCCATGCTGACAGATTCTGATTTGAATAGTGTAGGGCAATTCTAAGGTACAACCAAGGTTGAGAACCACTGATCTTGTCCCAATCGGAAATAGCAAATCATAAGCCTGAAATGTATGAGGATTTAGGAAATACGAGTGGAAGACACTTTAAGTGTCTTTCAAGGAAGAGAAAAATAATTTACTTTCTTTATGAAAATAATGGTTAATATTTGCAACATTTCACTGTTGAGTCACAGCCAAAAGTAAAAGCATTTTATTGAATAAATTTGTTAAGAACTAAACATGTATATATTTTCATATTTTTCCTAATTAGACATGTCTTGGATTAATCAAAGTATAACTTGACCCAGAAAGAATTTTAACAAAACCATATTGTAGTAAAAAGTGTCCTAGGCTATGCAGTTTATATGAGAGCACTGAAAGCTCTCCAAAAGTGTAATTAACTGAATTTCTAAATGAGTAGATAGAAGTTCTTCCTATATGCAATGAAAGTTTTCTGATAAACTTTACTGCTAAGAACACTATTTTTGTGCTTTTTATTTCATTTTTATTGTTTGTTCCATAGGTCTTCACTGCAAAACACAAATATTTAATCACTAAATTATTGCTTAATAATTCTCATTTGGCCTAACTGAATGAATAAAAATAGTTGTAGTTTCTCTTTTAAAAAGGTAATGTCTTAAAACACTATGGCATTGGTTCAGTGATAAATGATCCAAAAATAAGTCCACATGTGATTGGAAATTGATATGTAACAGAGAATCATTTTAAGACAATGGAACAAGGATGGACTCTTCATTAAATGGTAAAGAGAGTCAGTTATCTATATGAGAAAAAATATATAAAATTAGATACCTAACTTCATCCATATACAAAAATCAATTCCAGATTCATCAAGATCTTAAATGTGAAAGAAAATGCTTTAAATTTTTTTAAGAAATAAAAGAGAAATCTTTGTGACCTTTGGGTAGGGAAGGACTTAAGATGTAAAAAGCAGAAACCGTATACGAAATATTGATAATTAAGTCTATATAAAATTTAAGAACTTCTCTTCATCAAAAGACACAAAAAGAGAGTAAAAGGCAAGCTATAGTGGGAAATGAATGACATTTGCAACACTGATTACTAAAAGGAATAAACCCTATTAGAAATCAATAAGAAAAAGACACCCCTCCCTCAAAAAAAAAAGATGAGCAAATGGCGTGATCTATATTTTCATGGAAGAGGAAATAAAAATGGCCATGAGACATATGAAAACATTAAGATAAAATTACACACTAACTTGAATGATTAAAATTAAAGTAATGACAGTACTAAACAAAGATGTGAGGCAAAAGGAAATTCTTTTAGTTTGATCACCTTGGAAAATATTTTGGCATTACCTAGTAAATCTGAAAAATCTGTATACTTGATGACCCAGTGGCTTCGCTTCTAGATATCTTCCCTACAGACTCTCATACATATACAAAAGAATGCTCTTAAGAATACTCTTTGCAGTAACAAAAGAACTGTGAACAATGAAACTATCTATCAAAAATAGAATAGGGCTTCCCTGGTGGCGCAGTGGTTGAGAGTCCGCCTGCCAATGCAGGGGACAGGGGTTCGTGCCCCAGTCCGGGAAGATCCAACATGCCGTGGAGCGGCTGGGCCCGTGAGCCATGGCCGCTGAGCCTGCGTGTCCGGAGCCTGTGCTCCGCAACGGGAGAGGCCACAGCAGTGAGAGGCCCGCGTACTGCAAAAAAAACAAAAACAAAAACAAAACAAACAAACAAAAATAGAATAAATAATTGCTGATATACAATGGATATTATTCAACAGTGAAAACCAAAATAAAGATACAGGCATCTGTGTAGATGAATCTTAGTAACAGGTCAGAATGAAGAAGTTCACACCGTTAATTTAAATTTTTAAAATCAGAAAAACCAAACAAAATACTGCTTAAATTATTTTTAGTTTAGTGTTTATTTTATAACTATGCTATGTTGTAAAAAATACAAACAAGGACATGTTTAACATAAAGTTAAGTATAATGATTATCTCTGATGGGGGTGGGGGTTGGAATTGGCAAGGAACTAGGGAAGAATCCAAAGTAATGTTCATTTCTTAATCACGGTGGCATGGGTATATATATGGGTGTTCATTTTTAAATTTTTTTCCTGTTTATTCTTACCTTCTAAGCTGTTCATTTATTATCATACTATTTTGTATAAATGGTCTATTTCAAAATACAAATATGCTATTATAAAAGTAAAGAATGAGAACAAATGGATGTGAGACCAGACTGGAGGCAGAAAGACTGGTTGGGCTGCTGCAAGAGGAGAAATTATGACAACCTGAGTCACATAAAAATAAAGTTACAAATTGTGAAATTTTTTGTTCTAGTTCTGTGAAAAATGCCAGTGGTAGTTTGATAGGGATTGCACTGAATCTGTAGATTGCTTTGGGTAGTACAGTCATTTTCACAATGTTGATTCTTCCAGTCCAAGAAGATGGTATATCTCTCCATCTGTTTGTATCATCTTTAATTTCTTTCATCAGTGTCTTATAGTTTTCTGCATACAGGTCTTTTGTCTCCTTAGGTAGGTTTATTCCTAGATATTTTATTCTTTTTGTTGCAATGGTAAGTGGGAGTGTTTCCTTAATTTCA
This sequence comes from Pseudorca crassidens, assembly GCF_039906515.1. Classification (NCBI taxonomy): domain Eukaryota; kingdom Metazoa; phylum Chordata; class Mammalia; order Artiodactyla; family Delphinidae; genus Pseudorca; species Pseudorca crassidens. Next base: position 114,502,071 of record NC_090317.1, read on the forward strand.
CTTTCATGGACCTAGAGTCTGTCATACAGAGTGAAGTAAGTTAGAAAGAGAAAAACAAATACCATATGCTAACACATATATATGGAACCTAAAAAAAAAAAGGTCATGAAGAACCTAGGAGCAGGATGGGAATAAAGATGCAGACCTACTAGAGAATGGACTTGAACATGGGGAGGGGGAAGGGTAAGCTGGGACAAAGTGAGAGGGTGGCATGGACATATATACACTACCAAATGTAAAACTGATAGCTAGTGGGAAGCAGCCGCATAGCACAGGGAGATCAGCTCGGTGCTTTGTGACCACCTAGAGGGGTGGGATAGGGAGGGTAGGAGGGAGGGAGATGCAAGAGGGAAGAGATATGGGGATATATGTATATGTATAGCTGAGTCACTTTTTTGTACAGCAGAAACTAACACACCATTGTAAAGCAATTATACTCCAATAGAGATGTAAAAAAAAAAAGTTATTTCCAAGAAACTTAATTCATAAGTACTACTTGTCATGGTCTCTCATTCTCTTTCTCTTTTGAAAATATTTTTTAAAAGCTGTATGAGGTATAATTGATATATAAAATACTAAACGTATTTAATGTATACCCTTTGATGAGTTTGGCGATATCCGTACACCGTGAAACCATCACCACAGTCAAGGTAATAAACACATCCATCACCTCAGAAAGATTTCTCCTGATTTCTGCCCCCCTTTTTTGTGGTAAGAATGTTAACATGAGATCTACTCTCTTAACAAATTTTTAAGTGTACAATACTGAACTATAAACTATAAGCACCATGTTGTACAGCAGATCTCTTTAACTCATTCATTTTACATATTGAAACTTTACGCTCATTAAACAACTCTCCATTTGCCCCTCACCCCAGCCCCTGAAAACCACCATTCTACTTTCTATTTCTACGAATTTGACTATTCTAGATACTTCATAAGTGGACTCATGCAGTATTTCTACTTTGTGACTGACTTATTTCACTTAGCATAATATCATCCAGGTTCATTCATGTTGTCAAATATGGCAGGATTTCCTTCTTTTGTTAAGGCTGAATAATATTCCATTGTATTTACATACCACATTTTCTTTGTCCATTTATCCATTGATAGACATTTAGGTTACTTCCATATCTTGGCTATTGTGAATAATGTGGCAGTGAACATGGGAGTGTAGATGCCTCTTCCATATACTGATTTTAATTATTTTGGATATATGCCCATAACTGGAATTGCTGGATCATATGGTAGTTCTATTTTTACTTTTGGTGGGGAACCTCCATACTGTTTCCCATAGTGACAGCACCATCTACATCCAACTAAAAAGCTTTTGCACAGCAGAGAAAACAATTAACAGAATGAAAAGCAACCTACTGAATGGGAGAAACTATTTGAAAAACATAAATCTAATAAGGGGTTAATATCCAAAAAATGTAATGAACTCCTAAAACTCAGTAACAAAAAAATAAACAATCTGATTACAAAATGGGCAAAGGATTTGAACAGACATTTCTCCAAAGAATACATATAAATGGTCAACAGGTTTATAGAAGGGTGCTAAGCATCATTATCAGTGAAGTGCAAGTCAAAATCACAATGAGATATCACTTCATACCAGTTATAATGGTTATTATCAAAAAGAAAAAAAGACGAGCGTTGGCGAGGATATGGAGAAATTGGAACTCTTGTATGTCGTTGGTAGGAATTGTATAAACTTTTAAATTGAAATGTAACATACATAGAAAGTAGTGAAAACCAAGTGTTCCACTCGATGAGGTCTATAAAGTGAATACACCCTTGTAACCACACCACCCAGAAGAAGAAACAGACCATGAACAGGATTCTAGAAGCCTCAATTGTTGCCCCTTCTGGTCACCACTACCACTTCCTGTCCAAAGATAACCACTATCCTGACTTCTAACATCATGGGAGAGTTTTGCCGTTTTGGATTTTATATAAATGGAATAATAGAGTATATATTCTTTCAAGTCTGGATTTCCCCACAACATGTTGTAAGATTCATGTATTTTGCTCTTTACAACAAGATATCATTAACTTGCATGTAATATTCCATTGTTTGGTCCTATCAAAATTATTTATACATTCTACTGTGCCAGGACTTCTGTTTCCAATTTTTGCTTGTAATGAATGAAGCTGCCATTAACATTCTAGTACATGGATTTGGGGGGCATATATTTCAGTTGGAAATCTAGTTAGACATGCCTGTGATCCACTTGTATAGACACTCTCCGTTTTACAAAGTAGTTTAGTTCATTTACATACACCCTTACCAAGAGTTTATGGAAATCCTACTTGTTCCATATCCTCATAATATTTTATATTATAATTGTTTTTAAGAATTGATCATTCTCTTGGTTATGTAGTGATATTTTATGGTGGTTTTAATTTACATTTCTCTGACTAATGAGGTGGAACACCTTTCCATATATTTATTGAGTATTTAGATGTCCTTTTTCATGCCTATTTAAATACTTACCCATTATGCTGTTGGGTGGTGTGTCTTTTTCTTTTTGATTTGTAGACCTACAAAATTGGCAGTACTTTTAGTGGAATGTTGGGGAGCAATCATTATAAAATTTAGCAAGACAGAAAAAGTCAGGGGAAGAGAAAAATGATTTTATTTAAGGAATTTGGGGGGTCATCTTTGGAAGAGTGGTAATCTGCCAGTATAAAGTGGAATTATGTCTGGAATAAAAATACAAAATTATTTTCTAGACTCACCTGCTGCTCTAGTATTACCATAGAATTATGGTACATTTTCTAAATCTTCCCTGGCAAATGAGAGAAACTCATCTCTAGTCAATCTATCATTTGCTGTTGCTCTGTTGTGTAGATATTTACTGTCTGTCAGCTTCCAAATAGTCGAGAGAGAAATGGATGAGGGTGGGGAAGAGAGAACGGTTTGCATTTAGCCCTCTCTTCTGCGCATGACTGCTGATTTGAGAAATCACAGCGGCCATAACATGGCAGATTTTCAGCCTTATTCAAGTTGCCTTCTTAAAGTGCAATTTTTCTGTGTAGTGGAGACATTCCTGTGTGAAATTGATTAGGAGAACATGAGGGAACATCTTCCCCCCCCCATAAATAGTAGCTTGTTCATGATAAAGGATGAATGCTATTTTCATTTATTTCTCTTAGAATAACATCTGCTCTTACAAGAGGAAGTACTATTTAATCAGTAGATAATGTCAGTTTTCCCATTTTATACAGATAAATCTTCTCTTTTCCCTTTACTTAACTAAATATCCTATTTGGTTTTTAAGAGTCTTGCTTGATTATGTTACATCTTACAGAGACTTTTCAGAATTCCAAAAATGCATTTCATAGTCAAAACATTTGCTTTTTACCAGAACTGAATTTTAACATGGTATCCATCTCTCCCCTATCTTTCTCATCAACTTGATTTTCACTTATTTCTTTTTGCAAGATCCTCCTGCTCATTCTGACCTCATACACAGAGAACGTTTATACCTGGGACATGTCGCAGGCAGTTTCCCTTCCTGCAACGAATCAGAAAAAAAAGAAAAGAAAAGGAAGGGAAGGGAAGGAAAGAAGGAACATGGAAACTGAAATATGTAGGAAAATCACATCCTTTACTTCAAATATGGCCTATTGAAAATCTTCTTTTATATATATGTGATCTTCTAAGGATAATCCTTCCTTTTGAGGAAGAATGTTCTAGGTCAAATATGGAAAAGAAGACCCTACATTAATATTAAATCTGTTGAAACTCCCAGGCATATGAAGACTTTGGTTGTTTTACTGAAATAATCTGTGGAATATCATTGTCTTCCTGAGAAAAAGAGGAAGCATACCAGCTATCAAGTTACCTTCGCTCAGCTCCAGCCTGCCATTCCATGCTCTGCTCTCTTAGCCAGGGCTGGGACTCTGCAAAAACACATTTCTGCGTTGCCAGCTGCTCTCTGATAGGCTCTCCCTATAGAGGAGGGTGGGAGGGAGAGAGGGAGACTCTGACAGACTCTGCCTGCTTGCAAGGTTGGATTAGGGGGAAGGGATTTTTGTCCATTTGCTTTTTTCCTGTCAGTATCAGTGCAACAAATCTTCTTTACCCAAGGAGCGGTAGTTCCTACCTATAGGAAAAGTGTGCAGTTTTTTCAATATTCGTGTAGACCTGGCTTCATCCTACCACCATTAGAGGCGTCAACACCAGCTGAGCTCTCTGTGAGGGTCCTCCACTAAGCAACTGTGTTTTCACAGTTTGAGTCTCTTCTCTTTGTTTCGCCGGCCCTATACGTGGTAATTCTTGAACTTTCTACATCTGTGATACCTTAGAATTTTCTTTCTGTCCTTTAGGTTACCTAGTTAACAATTTTATACCTAGTTAACAGTTCTTTATCTAAAATAATATTTATATTCTCTCTGTTGAGAATAGCTATTGTGCTTTCTGTCTCCCGACTTGACACACACAGGCACACATGTACAATATGTATATATTATGTATAATATGTATATGTGATATATAATTTGTATATAGCATATGTGTAATATATGCGACATGCATGTAGCATAAATCAGTGATATAAATTATTACTTTAACTTTTTTCTTGTTATATAAACAGTCAAAAATTAAGGGGAAAATACCATGAAATAATCTGTATACACACATATATCCTCTTGAATGAGGCATAGTTAGGTCTGTTTGCTCATGTTGAAAGATCTTGTAGGACAGATATTTTTTGTTTTTTATTTTTAATTGGAGTAAAATTTCTTTTTCTTTCTCTTTTTTTCAAAATTTTTTAACATCTTTATTGGAGTATAATTGCTTTACAATGGTGTGTTAGTTTCTGCTTTACAACAAAATGAATCAGTTACATATATACATATGTTCCCATATCTCTTCCCTCTTGCGTCTCCCTCCCTCCCACCCTCCCTATCCCACCCCTCCAGGCGGTCACAAAGCACCCAGCTGATCTCCCTGTGCTATGTGGCTGCTTCCCACTAGCTATCTACCTTACGTTTGGTAGTGTATATATGTCCATGCCTCTCTCTCGCTTTGTCACACCTTACCCTTCCCCCTCCCCATAGCCTCAAGTCCATTCTCTAGTAGGTCTGTGTCTTTATTCCTGTCTTACCCCTAGGTTCTTCATGCCATCTTTTTTTCTTAAATTCCATATATATGTGTTAGCATACGGTATTTGTTTCTCTCTTTCTGACTTACTTCACTCTGTATGACAGACTCTAGGTCTATCCACCTCATTACAAATAGCTCAATTTCGTTTCTTTTTATGGCTGAGTAATATTCCATTGTATGTATGTGCCACATCTTCTTTATCCATTCATCTGATGATGGACACTTAGGTTGTCTCCATCTCCGGGCTATTGTAAATAGAGCTGCAATGAACATTTTGGTACATGACTCTTTTTGACTTACGGTTTTCTCAGGGTATATGCCCAGTAGTGGGATTGCTGGGTCATATGGTAGGTCTATTTGTAGTTTTTTAAGGAACCTCCATACTGTTCTCCACAGTGGCTGTATCAATTCACATTCCCACCAACAGTGCAAGAGGGTTCCCTTTACTCCACACCCTCTCCAGCATTTACTGTTTGTAGATTTTTTGATGATGGCCATTCTGACCAGTGTGAGATGATATCTCATAGTAGTTTTGATTTGCATTTCTCTAATGATTAGTGATGTTGAGCATTCTTTCATGTGTTTGTTGGCAGTCTGTATATCTTCTTTGGAGAAATGTCTATTTAGGTCTTCTCCCCATTTTTGGATTGGGTTGTTTGTTTTTTTGTTATTGAGCTGCATGAGCTGCTTTTAAATTTTGGAGATTAATCCTTTGTCAGTTGCTTCATTTGCAAATATTTTCTCCCATTCTGAGGGTTGTCTTTTGGTCTTGTTGATGGTTTCCTTTGCTGTGCAAAAGCTTTGAAGTTTCCTTAGGTCCCATTTGTTTATTTTTGTTTTTATTTCCATTTCTCTAGGAGGTGGGTCAAAAAGAATCTTGCTGTGATTTATGTCATAGAGTGTCCTGTCTATGTTTTCCTCTAAGAGTTTGATAGTTTCTGGCCTTACATTTAGGTCTTTAATCCATTTTGAGCTTATTTTTGTGTATGGTGTTAGGGAGTGATCTAATCTCATACTTTTACATGAACCTGACCAGTGTTCCCAGCACCACTTATTGAAGAGGCTGTCCTATCTCCACTGTACATTCCTGCCTCCTTTATCAAACATAAGGTGACCATATGTGCGTGGGTTTATCTCTGGGCTTTCTATCCTGTTCCATTGATCTATCTTTTTTTGTGCCAGTACCATACCGTCTTGATTACTGTAGCTTTGTAGTATAGTCTGAAGTCAGGGAGCCTGATTCCTCCAGCTCTGTATTTCGTTCTCAAGATTGCTTTACCTATTCGGGGTCTTTTGTTTTTCCATACAAATTGTGAAATTTTTTGTTCTAGTTCTGTGAAAAATGCCAGTGGTAGTTTGATAGGGATTGCATTGAATCTGTAGATTGCTTTGGGTAGTAGAGTCATTTTCACGATGTTGATTCTTCCCATCCAAGAACATGGTATATCTCTCCATCTATTTGTATCATCTTTAAGTTCTTTCATCAGTATCTTACAGTTTTCTGCATACAGGTCTTTTGTCTCCTTAGGTAGGTATATTCCTAGATATTTTATTCTTTTTGTTGCAATGGTAAATGGGAGTGGTTTCTTGATTTCACTTTCAGATTTTTCATCATTAGTGTATAGGAATGCCAGAGATTTCTGTGCATTAATTTTGTATCCTGCTCCTTTACCAAATTCATTGATTAGCTCTAGTAGTTTTCTGGTATCATCTTTAGGATTCTCTATGTATAGTATCATGTCATCTGCAAACAGTGACAGCTTTACTTCTTCTTTTCCGATTTGGATTCCTTTTATTTCCTTGTCTTCTCTGATTGCTGTGGCTAAAACTTCCAAAACTATGTTGAATAAGAGTGGTGAGAGTGGGCAAGCTTCTCTTGTTCCTGATCGTAGTGGAAATGCTTTCAGTTTTTCACCATTGAGGACGATGTTGGCTGTGGGTTTCTCATATATGGCCTTTATTATGTTGAGGAAAGTTCCCTCTATGCCTACTTTCTGCAGAGTTTTTATCATAAATGGGTGTTGAATTTTGTCGAAAGCTTTCTCTGCATCTATTGAGATGATCATCTGGTTTTTCTCCTTCAATTTGTTAATATGGTGTGTCACGTTGATTGATTTGCATCTGTTGAAGAATCCTTGCATTCCTGGAATAAACCCCACTTGATCATGGTGTATGATCCGTTTAATGTGCCGTTGGATTCTGTTTGCTAGTATTTTGTTGAGGATTTTTGCATCTCTGTTCATCAGTGATATTGGCCTGTAGTTTTCTTTCTTTGTGACATCCTTGTCTGGTTTTGGTATCAGGGTGATGGTGGCCTTGTAGAATGAGTTTGGGAGTGTTCCTCCCTCTTCTATATTTTGGGAGAGTTTGAGAAGGATAGGTGTCAGCTCTTCTCTAAATGTTTGATAGAATTTACCTGTGAAGGCATCTGGTCCTGGGCTTTTGTTTGTTGGAAGATTTTTAATCACAGTTTCAATTTCAGTGCTTGTGATTGGTCTGTTCATATTTTCTGTTTCTTCCTGGTTCAATCTTGCCAGGTTTTGCATTTCTAAGAATTTGTCCATTTCTTCCAGGTTGTCCATTTTGTTGGCATAGAGTTGCTTGTAGTAATCTCTCATGATCCTTTGTATTTCTGCAGTGTCAGTGTTACTTCTTTTTCATTTCTAATTCTATTGATTTGAGTCTTCTCCCTTTTTTTCTTGATGAGTCTGGCTAATGGTTTATCAATTTTGTTTATCTTCTCAAAGAACCAGCTTTTAGTTTTATTGATCTTTGCTATCATTTCCTTCATTTCTTTTTCATTTATTTCTGATCTGATTTTTATGATTTCTTTCCTTCTGCTAACTTTGGGTTTTTTTTGTTCTTCTTTCTCTAATTGCTTTAGGTGCAAAGTTAGGTTGTTTATTCGAGATGTTTCTTGTTTCTTAACGTAGGATTATATTGCTATAAACTTCCCTCTTAGAACTGCTTTTGCTGCATCCCATAGATTTTGGGTATCGTGTCTCCATTGTCATTTGTTTCTAGGTATTTTTTTTATTTCCTCTTTGATTTCTTCAGTTATTAAGTAGTGTAGTGTATTGTTTAGCCTCCATGTGTTTGTAGTTTTTACAGATCTTTTCCTGTAATTGATATCTAGACTCATAGTGTTGTGGTCGGAAAAGGTACTTGATACAATTTCAATTTTCTTAAATTTACCAAGGCTTGATTTGTGACCCAAGATATGATCTATCTTGGAGAATGTTCCATGAGCACTTGAGAAAAATGTGTATTCTGTTGTTTTTGGATGGAATGTCCTATAAATACCAATTAAGTCCATCTTACTTAATGTATCATTTAAAGCTTGTGTTTCCTTATTTATTTTCATTTTGGATTATCTGTCCATTGGTGAAAGTGGGGTGTTAAAGTCCCCTACCATGAATGTGTTCCTGTCGATTTCCCCTTTTATGTCTGTTAGTATTTGCCTTATGTATTGAGGTGCTCCTATGTTGGGTGCATAAATATTTACAATTGTTATATCTTCTTCTTGGATCAATCCCTTGATCATTATGTAGTGTCCTTCTTAATCTCTTCTAATAGTCTTTATTTTAAAGTCTATTTTGTCTTATATGAAAATTGCTACTCCAGCTTTCTTTTGGTTTCCATTTGTATGAAATATCTTTTTCCATCCCCTTACTTTCAGTCTGTATGTGTCTCTAGGTCTGAAGTGGGTCTCTTGTAGACAGCAACTATATGGGTCTTGTTTTTGTATCCATTCAGCCAATCTGTGTCTTTTGGTGGGAGCATTTAGTCCATGTACATTTAAGGTAATTCTCGATATGTATGTTCCTATTCCCATTTTCTTAATTGTTCTGGATTCCTTATTGTAGGTCTTTTCCTTCTCTTGTGTTTCTTGCCTAGAGAAGTTCCTTTAGCATTTGCTGTAAAGCTGCTTTGGTGGCGCTGAATTCTCTTGGCTTTAGCTTGTCCGTAAAGGTTTTAATTTCTCCGTCGAATCTGAATGAGATCCTTGCTGGGTAGAGTAATCTTGGTTGCATGTTTTTCTCCTTCATCACTTTCAATATGTCCTGCCACTCGCTTCTGGCTTGCAGAGTTTCTGCTGAAAGATCCACTGTTAACCTTATGGGGATTCCCTTGTGTGTTATTTGTTGTTTTTCCCTTGCTGCTTTTAATATGTTTTCTTTGTATTTAATTTTTGACAGTTTGATTAATTTGTGTCTTGGCGTATTTCTCATTGGATTTATCCTGTATGGGACTCCCTGTGCTTCCTGGACTTGATTAACTATTTCCTTTCCCATATTAGGGAAGTTTTCAACTATAATCTCTTCAAATATTTTCTCAGTCCCTTTATTTTCCTCTTCTTCTTCTGGAACCCCTATAATTTGCATGTTGGTGTGTTTAATGTTGTCCCAGAGGTCTCTGAGACTGTCCTCAGTTCTTTTCATTCTTTTTTCTTTATTCTTCTCTGCAGTAGTATTTCCACTGTTTTATCTTCCAGGTCACTTATCCGTTCTTCTGCCTCAGTTATTCTGCTATTGATCCCATCTAGAGTATTTTTCATTTCATTTATTGTGTTGTTCATCATTGTTTGCTTTATCTTTAGTTCTTCTAGGTCCTTGTTAAATGTTTCTTGCATTTTGTCTATTCTATTTCCAAGATTTTGGATCATCTTTACTATCATTATTCTGAATTCGTTTTCAGGTAGACTGCCTATTTCCTGTTCATTTGTTAGGTCTGGTGGGTTTTTATCTTGCTCCTTCATCTGCTGTGTGTTTTTCTGTCTTCTCATTCTGCTTATCTTACTGTGTTTGGGGTCTCTTTTTTGCAGGGTGCAAGTTCGTAGTTCCCGTTGTTTTTGGTGTCTGTCCCCAGTGGCTAAGGTTGGTTCAGTGGGTTGTGTAGGCTTCCTGGTGGAGGGGACTAGTGCCTGTGTTCTGGTGGATGAGGCTGGATCTTGTCTTTCTGGTGGGCAGGTCCACGTCTGGTGGTGTGTTTTTGGGTGTCTGTGGACTTATTATGATTTTAGGCAGCCTCTCTGCTAGTGGGTGGGGTTGTGTTCCTGTCTTGCTAGTTATTTCGCATAGGATGTCCAGCACTGTAGTTTTCTGGTCGTTGAGTGAAGCTGGGTGCTGGTGTTGAGATGGAGATCTCTGGGAGATTTTTTCCATTTGATATTATGTGGAGCTGGGAGATCTCTTGTGGACCAGTGTCCTGAAGTTGGCTCTCCCACCTCAGAGGCACAGCACTGACTCCTGGCTGCAGCACCAAGAGCCTTTCATGCACACGGCTCAGAATAAAAGGGAGAAAAAGTAGAAAGAAAGAATTATTAGAAGAATAAACAAAGAAAGAAAGAAAGAAAGGAGGGTGGGAGGGAGGGAGGGAGGAAGGAAGGAAGGACGGACGGAAGGACGGAAAAAAAGAAGATAAAGTAAAATAAAATAAAGTAAGATAAAATATAATAAAGTTATTAAAATTAAAAAAATAATTATTAAGAGAAAAAAAGGACGGATATAACCCTAGGACAAATGGTAGAAGCAAAGCTATACAGACAGAATCTCACACAGAAGCATACACATACACACTCACATAAGGAAGAAAAGGGGAAAAAATCATAAATGTTGCTCTCAAAGTCCACCTCCTCAATTTGGGATGATTCGTTGTCTAAAGGAGGGAAGGAAGAAAAGAATGAACAAAGATAAAATAAAATATAGTTATTAAAATGAAAAGTAATTATTAAGAAAAAAAATTTTTTTTTAAAAAAAGGACGGATAGAATCCTCGGACAAATGGTGGAAGCAAAGCTATACAGATAAAATCTCACACAGAAGCATATACATACACACAAAAAAAGGAAAAGGGTAAAAAATCATAAATCTTGCACTCAAAGTCCACCTTCTTAATTTGGGATGTTTCGTTTTCTATTCATGTATTCCACAGATGCAGGGTACATCAAGTTGATTGTGGAGATTTAATCCGCTGCTCCTGAGGCTGCTGTGAGAGATTTCCCTTTCTCTTCTTTGTTCTCACAGCTCCCAGGAGCTCAGCTTTGGATTTGGCCCCGCCTCTGTGTGTAGGTCACGGGAGGGCGTCTGTTCTTTGCTCAGACAGGACGGGGTTAAAGGAGCCGCTGATTCGTGGACTCTGGCTCACTGGGGGCGGGGGCGGGGGCGGGGGAGGGAGGGGCACGGAGTGCGGGGCCGAGCCTGCGCGCAGCAGAGGCCGGCGTGACGTGACGTTGCAGCAGCCTGAGGCGCGCCGTGCGTTCTCCCGGGTAAGTTTTCCCTGGAACCCGGGACGCTGGCAGTGGCGGGCTGCACAGTCTCCCCGGAAGGGGGGTGTGGAGAGTGACCTGTGCTCGCACACAGGCTTCTTGGTAGCGGCAGCAGCAGCCTTAGCGTCTCATGCCTGTCTCTGGGGCCTGCGCTTTTAGCCGCGGCTCGCGCCCATCTCTGGAGCTCCTTTAAGCAGTGTTCTTAATCCCCTCTCCTCGTGCACCGGGAAACAAAGAGGGAAGAAAAAGTCTCTTGCCTCTTCGGCAGCTCCAGACTTTTCCCCGGACTCCCTCCCGGCCAGCCGTGGCGCACTAACCCCCTGCAGGCTGTGTTCACGCAACCAACCCCAGTCCTCTCCCTACGCTCCACTCGATGGAAGCCAGAGCCTCAGCTCCCAGCCCCGCCCGCCCCGGTGGGGGAGCAGACAAGCCTCTCGGGCTGGTGAGCGCCGGTCAGCACCGATACTCTGTGCGGGAATATCTCCGCTTTGCCCCCTGCACCCCTGTTGCTGTGCTCTCCTCCGTGGCTCCGAAGCTTTCCCCCTCCGCCACCCACAGTCTCTGCCCGCGAAGGGGCTTCCTAGTGTGTGGAAACTTTTCCTCCTTCACAGCTCCCTCCCACTGGTGCAGGTCCCGTCCCTATCCTTTTGTCTCTGTTTATTCTTTTTTTCTTTTGCCCTACCCAGGTACGTGGGGGGGTTTCTTGCCTTTTGGGAGGTCTGAGGTCTTCTGCCAGTGTTCTGTAGGTGTTCTGTAGGAGTTGTTCCACGTGTAGATGTATTTCTGGTGTATCTGTGGGGAGGAAGGTGATCTCTACGTCTTACTCTTCCGCCATCTTTGGAGTAAAATTTCTTTACAATGTTGTTTTAGTTTCTGCTGTGCAATGACGTGAATCAGCTATATGTATACATATAGCTGATCCCTCTTGGACCTTCTTCCCCCCCCATCCCACCCATCTAGGTCATCACACAGCACTGAGCTAAGCTCCCTAGGACAGATTTTTTTAAATGCAATAAATGATTTTATATTGAAATGAAGTAGGTTGATCACAAAGGACTTTATTATATGATGATAATAGTGATAATGCTGATGATAATTTTATTAGATATTTGTTAATGACAGCTATATTTTCCTCCAAGATTTCTTTGGAGCTCTTTAGTTACTTTGGAAGGATTTTATTACCTAGAGAATTCTAAAAGAAAGGTAACAAATTCCTCAGAAGTTGCATTGAATGGAGTGGACATGTTGACTGTTAATCATGGTGATTTTTGACATAACCTTAGAAGAGAGAAAAGAATGTTTGAAGGGTGGGAAATGGTTCCATCTATTTAGGGAGATAGATAGGTTTGACTTGAGGTGTCATTTATATGAATATGTGCTATAAAGGGCCCAATTTTGATGCTAGGTAAAAGCATCTGAGAAGAGTAATTACCCATCACCAGTCCTCTTGGACATTGCATGTACTTTAGTTCTAGTGGGTGTAGCTAGTAGAGGGGAAACAGTGTCCCTGCATTGAAAGAGATTATATTATCCAGCACAGGAAAAGAAAAATCTGTAACCTAAAATTGCTGCAAGTCGAGACCTTTGTAGTTAATATTCAACAGCAGGTTTTCATAAACGTTGAAATTACTAAGTGCTAGGAAATTATGCTAGGCATGGGTTCCACTGTCTAGGCTAAAAAGAAATGTAAATACAAAAAGGACAGTTATAACCAGTGTGATAAATGTAGCAGTAGTTCTATATATACACATTACTAAAAAAGTGATTAACGTTCCAGGATGAAGTAGATTAACAGAGAAGTCACCCGCACTAGGTTTGGAAGTATCTTTAATTTTGTCAGGTGGACAAGGGAATGAAAAAACAAAATTCCAGAACACAACATTGTAAAACAACTATACTCCAATAAAAATTAATTTTAAAAAATCCCAGAAAAAGGAAAAAGTGTGTGCAGAGGCATCAGAATGCAAAGTAGCTTGACATGTTAGAAACACTATAATATAGCAGTTCAGTGTTCTTAGAGGGTAAAAGTGTGAAGGACAATAAATGGAAAATTAAGTACAGTGTATAACCTCTTGCTAGGGGCCTGAAAAATCTACTCAAGGTTGGTTTGAGGAGCATTAAGAAGGAAGGCTAGCAATCAACCATAGTCAGTATTTTCTTCCCTTTCCACCTCATTTGTTTTCCAATGCATTTGTGCTTTTGAGTCAATACTAAGTGTTGTCACCTAATAAAATGTAGTAACAAGTAGTTTGAAGATGTTCATAGAACATGGGTAGGCATGGTACATTTGAGACCATAAGGAAACATCAGTAAAGTATGTTTGAACCTATTCTGTTCAGATTGTTTTTTAACATATTCAAGAAGATAAAAAGTAAAAAATCATTTAAGAATCAAATTGGAAAAAAAAGAAAAAAATATGCTCTGGGCCTGCTACAGCAAGAGATCCATCTATGCCGATTCATCACCCTTATGGAGATAGAGGAACCAGTGGCAGCAGCACAGAACCGTAGTGCCAAGCTGTCTACTTAGCAAAACGCAACTCTCAGAGGATGAGTTATACCATGTACCTGGCACCATGTCCCCCTCTTTTTCTAACCCCACTGTCAGGTACCAGAGGAAGAGTAGGATGTGAGAGCTCATGGAATGAAGATGTACAAAGAAAGCCAATTTGGGACTTCCTTGGTGGTCCAGTGGTTAAGACTCTGTGCTCCCAGTGCAGGGGAGCCGGGTTCCATCCGTGGTTGCCGCAACTAAAACGTCCTGCACAGGGCAATGAAGATCCCACGTGCCGAAACCAAGACCCGGCGGAGCCGAATGAATGAATGGATAGATGAATGAATGAAAAAAATAAAGAGAAAGCCGGTTTGCCTCTGGTGGGAACTTTGTTTCACTAAGGTCAGCAGGATATAAAGAGATAGGACCCTAACTAGAATAATTATAGGAAGCATGTGATTAGAGATGTTTGGCACCAGAAGTGGCACATTTTCAGAACATGGTCTGATGTTTCAGACCTAGTGTCTCCTCATTTGTAGAAGAAACAGAATAGTTAAAATGTGCACTTGATTGATAACCTACTTAACTGGATTTTTATGACCATTACATGAAATAGCACAGTGCCTGGCACAAAGCAAGTGCTCCTTATGCTTAATAGATATCATCTTATTCTTCATGCTACTATTATTTTTTGCTGTTTTTATTTTAAGAGTCGAGGCTCAAAGTAAGAAATCGTATCAATATGTACAGAAATTTTTCTAATTTGATAAGTATTTCGTATACTCTAATGTTAATTTATAAAGCCTAAGTAATAATGCAATTAATCAATCTATATATTAACCTTGAAGTTGTATTTAAAATATTTGAACCTCCCATAAGCACAAAGTAATGATATGGCAGTAGGGGGCGATATCAAGATTAATAAGCAATGCTAGGGATTACAATTCTGTGAGGGAGGCAAATGTTAATAAACAAAAACAAAAACTATAGAGGTAGGTGCTCACTATGGCTGTGGGACTGGAAAAGAGGAGGATTTGATGTTGTAGAGGCAGAATTGACAGGATTTAATGATAAGATGAATATAGTTTTTGAGAAAGGGGGCAATCAAGATGAATCTTAGCATATGACTTTTTACTGAACTGAGAGAGCCAAGGATTGTTTGGATGCTTCTTCTAGTTTACACAAATGGAGACACTGGTAGAGGGCTTGGGACTGGGTGTAGATCTCAAACAAATGTCAGGGCTGCCCATGCCGACTGAGGGTCATGTGCAACACATGACAGTCCCTGACATATTAGGTTTTCATGTTTTATTTTAAAGGACATAAAAATCTGAATAATACATTTATGCTTTTTAATCACACCTAGAATAAGCTTTAATGGTTAATCAGTACAACCAAACCCAAGACATCCCCCTCCATTTAGTAATGGAATATTTTTTATTTTAATTGTTTCCAGCTCTATTGAGATATAATTGATATAACATTGTGTAAGTTTAAGGGGTAAAATGTGAGGATTTGATACACGTATATATTGAGAAATGTTTATCATACTGAGGTTGGTTAACACCTCTGTCATCTCACTTAATGACCATTTTGCTTCTGTTGTTATGGTGAAATCATTAAAGCTCTACTCTCTTAGCACCTTTCAGGTATACAATACAATACTGTCAACCATAGTCACCATAACGTACCTTAGATCCTCGGAACTTATTCATCTTGTAATTGAAAGTTTATACTCTTCGACCAACATCTCATTTCCCCCACCCCTTAGCCCCTGGCAACCACCCTTCTGCTCCCTGTTTCTATGAGTTCAGTGTTTTTAGATTTCACATAAAAGTGAGATCACGTAGTATTTATTTTTTCTCTGTCTAACTTATTTCACATAGCATAACGCCCTTCAGCTCCATCCATGTTGTCCCAACTAACAAGATTTCATCCTTTTTTTATTCTGTGTGTGTGTGTGTGTGTGTGTGTGTGTGTGTGTGTATCACATTTTCTTTAACCATTCATCCTATGTTGGACTCTTGGTTGCTTCCCTATCTTGGCTATTGTGAATGATACTACCATGGGCATGGGAGTTCAAATATCTCTTTGAGACAGTGATTTCATCTTCTCAGATATATACCCAGAAGTAGGATTTCTGGATCATATGGAAGTTCTGTTTTTATTTTTTTTTAAGAACTTTCATATGGCTTTCCATAGTGGTTTTACATTCCCACCAACAGTGCACCAGGCTTCCCTTTTCTCCACATCCTTGCCAGCATTTATCTCTTGCCTTTTTGGCAATAGATGTCCTAACAAGTGTGAGGTGATATCTCATTGTGGTTCTGATTTACATTTCCCTGATGGTTAGTGATGTTGAGCACCTCTTCATGTACTTGTTGGCCGTTTGTATGTCTTGTTTGGAAAAATGTCTGTTTGTCTTCTGACAATTTTAAAATCTTATTGATTTTTCTGCTTTTGAGTTGTATGAGTTCCTTATATACCTTGGATACTAACCCCTTATCAGATAGATGGTTTGCAAATATCTTCTCCCCTTCTGTAGGTTGCCTTTTTATGCTGTTGATTGTTTCTGTTTCTGTGCACAAGCTTTTAAGTTTGATGTAGTCCCACTTGTTTATTTTTGCTTTTGTGCTTGCACTTTTGGTGTCATAGCCAAAAGGTCATCACCAAGACCAATGTCAAGGAACTTTTCCTCTTCGTTAGCTTCTAGGCGTTTCATAGTTTCAGGTCTTACATTTAAGTTCTTAATCTATTTTGAGTTAATTTTTGTGAGTGGTATAAGATAGTGATCTAATTTCATTCTTCTCCCTGTGGACATCCAGCTTCCCCAAAACCATTTATTGAACAGACCATCCTCTCCCCATTGAGTATTCTTGGCTCCTTTATCAAATATTAGTTGACTACGTGTGCATAATTTATTTCTGCGTTCTCAATTCTCTTCCATTGGTGTATGTGTCTGTTTTTATGCCAGTATCATACTCTTCTGTAATGTGGTTTGAAATCAGGAAGTGTGCCACCAGCTTTCTTCTTTTTCAAGATTGTTTTGACTGTTCATTTTTTGTGTATGGTTTAATACGAATTTTAGGATTATTTTTTCTAGTTCTGTTAAAAATGCCATTGGAATTTTGATACGGATTGCACTGAATCTGTAGACGGCCTTCAGTAGTGTGGACATTTAAAAAATATTAACTATTCCAACCCATGAACATGGAATATTATTCCATTTATTTCTGTCTTCAGTTTCTTTCCTCAGTGTTTTATGATTTTCAGTATATAGATATTTCTCTTCCTTGGTTGAAGGTGATGGAGTATGTGGATGAGAATAGAGAAGTAAGAATAACCATCCTTTCTAGAGTTGACTAGGTAAAATCAAATATAGTGGATGGTACTTATTTTAAAGTAATTTAAAATGCTAGCAGAGCGTGATATAGTATTTTGTGTAAGGTATCCTTCCCCTGATAATTCGTTTATTAAAATGGCAATTTTCAAAACGTCTTGGGGAATATTTAATATTAAGGAACTGAAACTCATTTAAAGAAACTCAGGTTAATAGTGAGTATGCCTAAAGGGTACAGGGTTTCTCCTGGAATCTGATTGCTGGAGTTACAGCATATCGTCCCAGATTAAAATCTGATATTGTAATTTGTCTTTGCTTTAGGTTTCAATAAACCCATATACATGGAAGTCATCTTCTTAAGGTATGATTTTCAAATTAAACACATGTTAATACATGCAGTAGTGCAGTTCTGTTGAAGCTGTACCATTGGTAAGTGTGAAATATATCATTACTTGATTAAGAGTGCACACTGTTTCAGAGGCCATTCTTAACGGCCATCTTATTTAGTAATATTTCCCATTAATGCTTTATAAGATTATAGTCATCTTGAGTTCTCACACAACTTAGGAATCTTCCTGGGACAGACTGCCTTTAGTCATCAGATTGCATTAACTGATACTAACGTTGGTAGTTATTTGAGGTCTTCATCATTTACAGCTGAAATGTGTAAAATATCCCTGCATGCAAATGTAGGCGTAATGGCTCTATGACAGGAAACCCTACCATTTTCATTTTTATTTAAGTATCTTTAATTCTTGTCTCTGATGGCTTCCCCTGTCACCTCATGAGTAAGTAGGGCTGGTGCTGGCTGCTGCAAAATCACACTCCCCATTTATCATCCTAATTGCAGTTTAATGAGGAGAGGCCTGAGGCTAGAAGACTTGTCTACCTAGAGTCCTATTGGAGTGGAGTTTATTATGGTAATTAATACAGCCGTGGTAATTAAATTGCTCTACTAGATAGGTACTGGATTTATCATAAAGATTCACTATAGTAAAACTTTTTTGAAGGTACGCAAAGAGCAGTTTTGAAAATTAAGTTCTATGGAGGTATTTTTTGTTTGTTTGTTTGTTTTTTGAGAAATCAGAGTTTGGATCCGACTTTCAGATATTTCTCCTCAGAGCAAGGCTACATAATGTGGAGAACTCAGTTCACAATGAAAGTGCTGGACCTTTTTTCACGAAGAACAAAGAAAGTGCTATAAAGATACTAACATGTAAAGGTTTTTTCCTCTCTCCACATATTCTCTTTGCTCGTTTGCATGCTCCATTGTCCCGTTGAAGTTTACTTACAAAACACAAGTTCAAAGATAAAATTAAGAATTTCAAGATGGTGACAGCAAGACGCCTGAGTGTGGGGACTGTATGACTGCTCAGATTGATTGTACTCGCATGAAGTCAGCCCTGCCTCAAAGAGTGGAAGTGTTAGAAAATTAACCATTTTTCTCTTCAGCATTTTATTTTATTTTATTTTATTTTATTTTATTTTATTTTATATTTGAGTATAGTTGATTTACAATATTGTGTTAGTTTCAGGTGTACAGCATAGTGATTCAGTATTTTTGCAGATTATACTCCATTATAGGTTATTACAAGATAATGAGTATAATTCCCTGTGCTATACAGTATATCCCTGTTACTTATCTATTTTATATATAGTAGCTCGTATCTATTAATTCCATACCCCTAATCTGCCCCTCCCTGCTTCCCTCTACCCTTTGGTAACCACAAATTTGTTTTCTATGTCTTTAAGTCTGTTTCTGTTTTGCATATACATTCATCTGTGTTATTTTTTAGATTCCACATATAAGTGACTTCATGCAGTACTTATCTTCCTCTGACCTATTTCGCTAAGCATAATATTCTCTAGGTCCATCCACATTGCTGCAGATGGCACTATTTCATGTTTTATGGCTGAGTAATATTCCATTGTATACATATGCCACATCTTCTAATCCAGTTATCTGTTGATGGGCACTTGGGTTGTTTCCATGTCTTGGCTATTGTAAATAGTGCTGCTGTGAACATTGGAGTGCACATATCTCTTCAAATGAGTGTTTTTGGTTTTTTTCGGATATGTACCCAGGAGTGGAATTTCTGGATCATGTGGTAGTTCTATTTTTAGTTTGTTGAAGAACCTCCGTACTGTTTTCCACAGTGACTGCACCAATTTGCATTCCTACCAACAGTGTAGGAGGGTTCCCTTTTCTCCACATCCTCTCCCATGTTTGTTGTTTGTAGACTTTTTGATGATAGCCATTCTGACAGGTGTAAGGTGATATTTCATTGTGGTTTTGATTTGTGTTTCTCTAATAATTTTTACATAGTTGAGACAGAGCTAATCACATGCTAGACTTTGTAATACAATAAAGTATGAAAGAAGTCCAGTCAAATTTGGGCCAATAGATAACTGGAGCTCAGACTGGTAAATTTGAGGAGGGGTGGGTTAGAGAGGGTGGGAGGGAGACGCAAGAGGGAAGAGATATGGGGATATATTTATATGTATAGCCGATTCACTTTGTTGTAAAGCAGAAACTAACACACCCTTGTAAAGCAGTTATACTCCAATAAAGATGTTTAAAAAAAGAAAATGGACCAACAGTGAGGGCTCCTGTCTCTGTCAGGAAGCTGCCTATGTTTCCCGCTTCAACAGGGAGGAATTCCAGGACATGGTCACACCAAAGCCTTAGGAGGGAACAGAAGAGCTAAAATAAGAGAATGATGAATAGTTTAAACTTACTATAATTACAGGTAGCTGCTGAATTAACACAGACAAGCTTGCATACCCTAGCTGAGTAATAGTAAACTTTTCCAAACTTTCCATTTTTTCCCTTCATACAAGTTTTTCAACTATTGCAAGAATGAGTTTGAATAAAAATATTCCAAAATGTATTGAAGAAGGCGGAGCAGTTTTTGTTGTAGACATTCATTTTCTCTTTCTTTCCTTACTTTGATGACTCGCTCGTTTCTTTCCTAATCATTGGATAAATTTAATAGGACCTAGTACATTATCATACACAAAATGGAGGTCAACAAATGCTTGTGGAAACAATTAAATATAATTTGCTCTTTACAGTGGCTGAGTAGTAGGTCTCTTAGGAATATGTTTCCAGGAACTGAATATTCATTGAAATCACAGTACTACCCCCCCACAGTAAAGTGGAGGTTGGATATTGTTCAAATGTGGAACATCAGTAATAATAAGCAAACAACAGCTCAGTTGAGAGACTATTCTGTTCTAATTTCCTGATGCAGATCATGATTTAGGTGAGAGAGTAATACCTTCTTGTCACGACAACAGCATTTGTAATAATAATAATAATCACACAGAATTCCCTCTGAATGTCCAACTCCTCGCAGTTTACTATAGAACATCATTCAAAGTTAAGTCAGCTATTTATTGATATTTAGTTCTATGTAGTAAGATTATAAAGATAAACACTATTTTGAATAATTTTTGATGGCTTGCTGGAAAAAAGGCATTTGTTTATTCACTCAAAAGATACATATCAAGTGCCTGAACATTACTAGGCCCTGGGGATATAACAGTGAATGAGACACAGATCGTCTCTCTTTTCATGGAGTTAGACTGGTGGACTTCTAGAATAATGCTCCTTACTGTTAATTTCAGTCAGGTCCACAGTCCTATGCCTTTAGAAGGATCATGCATTTGAAGATAGAATTGAACCGAAACTAAGCTTAGAGCAACTAGTCATACTCAAAGCCAATTTCCAACAATTAATTATTTTAAGTGGTTACCTTATTAGTTAAAAGGAAGAGGAGATAATAGGAGGGAAAGAAATATTGATAAATTTCTAAGTTGGACTAAGTTTGTAAGTATAAAAAATGAAGTGTAGTTAATAAAGCATAAAGCAGAAGATTTCCTCTTAACTCATGGTGATTATACATCATCATTAGAGAGGGGACTTGCTGCTCCCTGTACTAGATTAATGGCATGGGCATTCATCTCTTTGACCTCAGCTGAAGTAGAAGCACCAGGCAACAGAAGCAGAAAACGGAGTAAGAAGAAGTACTATCTAGTATTTCCTCTGGGCAGGAAAATTAAAAAGAGGAAGCACTTAAACTATAGAGGGGAACGTGAAAAGAAAGGATGGTGCCCTTTTCTTTCCCTTGATAGTCCTACCCTTTGAGAGCCAGCTGGCAGCTCCCGGGTCGCTAGGCTTAGTCATTCCTCTTTTCAATTACAGGAACATCCTATTAACGAGGAGATGGTGTAGGGAGAGCAGTTTTAGGGAGAGAGAAGAGAAGGGGAATATTTTCCACACGGAGAAAAAGGAACATCTGTCAAGAAATAGGGAGTGAAGTGCAAGGTAACTTTTCCCTGCCCCTGTTATTTTCATTTTAAATGTCGTGAAAGGAACCAGTGTCTCAAGAGGTTTAAAAAATAATGGGGAGAGCAGGCCTTGGAATATATAACGGTTATCTGGAGATTTTATATGCCATTACAGACATATAAATTAATGGGCACATTTAAGTGTATGCGAGTAGATTATCTGAGGTATATGTTTAAAAGAATAAACATGTTTAGTGCTGATGTCAGAGAGAAAAAAATGGATTGAATGTGCCATAGGTTTTTCACATAATTCTCCCAGTATCTCAGCCACTATTTATGGCTTTAGTATATGAATGAGAAATACAAGCGCATCTCACATTATTAGGATTTTCATATGGTCATGAGATACTGAACACTATGACCCAGGAATTTGTAAGAAGACCCTTCCAGGTATGTCTCCATTATGTTATTAAAATACTTACTGAAAGTGAATGTTGCTTCTGCCTCTGTTGTCATGTATCAAACTAAAAAAGGAAACAACACTCTGTGTTTTCAAACTTAATCAGATGCCTGATTTAGAAGCTCTTTCCCTGTAATGAAACAGAAAACTATCATATGCATCTCATGATCTTGGTGTATAAACAGAATTGTTTTAGTATTTTGCCAGGTTTCTTAATGTGGTTAAGCTAGGAGTAAAGGTGAATTCTGTTAGCTTATCCTGGACCACTGGATTCTCTAGTCTTGTGTGATAAAACTTTAAGGGCTGAAAGTTGTTAATGTCATGATAACACAACATAAAGCTACTTGGATTTTCATGTCACACTCTTCCAGTGTAGTCTCTTGGGAGGTTTTCTTTTTGGATTCCATCTCTGATATCAGAGGTTCATTATTTTTATGCACTGATAATATTTTTTAATGTTTCAGGTGCTGAGAAAGTGCTTTGTAATCCTGGTTAGGTCATGGGCCTGTATGTGGGAATTTTAGTCGGTTCACCTCTTTGAAATTCTCATCTCTCTTCTTAAACTACCCAGTAATAAACCTGGCTCATATCATGGCTTTATTTTTTGAAGAAAAACTCATGAAGCAATTTGAAAATGTGATCTCAAATACTCTGTAGGATTAAAGTTATTAATAAAGCAACCTATAATATCAGTATTTCTTTCTTAATGTAACAGAAGTGTTCCCAAAGAGCTGTGTTTATTTTTTAATTGAGTTGTATTGAAATTGGACTAGAAAAATTTGCAATGTGGTTCTTTTAATTGGATGACTTAATTTAAATTCTTATGAATAAAAAATTGAAGATGTAAGTTTTGCTTAGCTCAGGTGTGTGTGTGTGTGCATGTGCATGTGTGTGAGCTGGTTCAAAATAAGTCTATTAGAGGTCCTGTCCCTGAAAAGCTTTATGGCTGCCACCCGTATATATAATTCAAAATAAAAACAATATTAAAAAATAGAAAATTCTGATTTTTGTTATGATGATAATAACTAAAGCTTTCTTTGAAATATAGTTTGTACTTTTTTTCAACAAATATCTTCACAGGGCATTGCTTTACTAATGCCTTAAGCACATGGCATTGTGTGAATGTAGGTACCTGCATCAAGATTGCTCAGTTTTAATAAAATTAACCACGTATTGACAAACCTCTGCCTCAACTCTAAGCAAAGCTTCGGAGCTTCCAAGCTACTTGATTTTATAAGTGTTTGTTGTTAACCTAATTTATCCTCTTAGTCTCAGTGGGAAGGAGAAAATTTCAGTGAAATATG
Organism: Pseudorca crassidens; assembly: GCF_039906515.1. NCBI lineage: Eukaryota > Metazoa > Chordata > Mammalia > Artiodactyla > Delphinidae > Pseudorca > Pseudorca crassidens. The sequence continues at coordinate 114,525,341 of NC_090317.1, forward strand.
TGCTCAGTTTCTTGTTTGGTCCCTAATGAAATTTGTACTCGAAAAGGCTTAGTGTTTTGGAAAATTTTTAGCATTAAAAATAAATATTTCGGGCTTCCCTGGTGGCTCAGCAGTTAAGAATCCGCCTGCCAATGCAGGAGATACGGGTTCGAGCCCTGGTCCAGGAAGATCCCACATGCTGTGGAGCAACTAAGCCCACAACTACTGAGCCCACGTGCCTAGAGCCCGTGCTCCGCAACAAGAGAGGCCACTGCAATGAGAAGCCTGCACACCGCAAGGAAGAGTAGCCCCCGCTCGCCACAACTAGAGAAAGCCCGCGCACAGCAACGAAGACCCAACACAGGCAAAAAAAAAAAAAAAAAAAAAATATTTGACTGCACTTATTTTTAAACCAAAATAAAATACCTCTAGTGAAAAAGTCCAAACCATAGAGTTAAAGAACTTTACAATAATAATCCCGAAAGAAAAATTAAAGTGCTTGTTTCCTAGATAATTATTGGTTTGGGATAATCTCGTAGAGCCTAGTATGGGGAGAATATTATGAGTTTCTCCATTAAATTTGTTCTTGATGCACATTAATGCCTAGTGTTTTATAGGCTTGCGGTTGTCTTTTTGGGGAGGTTTATACAGTTTCCAGCTGACTTGGTGGTGAGCAGAAGCTAATGAACTAAACTCAGTGCTTACCAACATGACTGTATTTGTTTGATTTACTCTTCTGTTTAGTTGTTTTCTCTCTTCCTTTAATTTTGGCTTCCAGGGCAACTAAGGGTCAATTTTGAGCACTGCCTGTGGTAGATCTTTAGACTAAGGTTATTAAAAAAATGTGGCTTTGAACTAGAGCACTGGAGCAAAGGACAGGAAAGAGTGAAGTTTGCAGCCATAGATCAAAGCCAAAATCCAGAGGGAGGGAAAGAGCAGGAAAAAGAGAGTAATGACTAGTGGTGTGTTACCTAAGGTAAAACTAGAACAATTGGCTTTGTGGCAATTGGACAACTCTGGACTGGACTACTTTTATTCATTTGTATTTCTATTTCTATTATTCTATTTCTAGAATAAACTGGGCCCAGCCACAGGAGACCAAACTGCTAGTCAAGGAACTAGTACTTCTTTGCTTTGTAATTATGGTCCTATCTGGGTCTCGGTTTGCTCATTTGTCAAATGGGTTTTGGACGAGACTGAGACTTTGGCATGTGTTTGCATATATGTGTATCTGTGTGATCGAAAAAGCTGAAAGATTTAAATATAATTTATGCTTCGTCTATTTCCAGAAATGATTTGAAGATTTCGTAATATTAAAATCACCCAGAATCAGAAAGTTATATGGTATAAAAGCAGAAATAGGAGACCACATGGAAAGAAAGAGTTTCATATACCACAGAAAATGCAAAGTAGTTCTTACTAAAGTGAGCACTGAATTTAGCTCTGAGCTTCCTGGTAGCAAAGAAAAGGGCAGAACAGGATGAGTTATAGTTTTCACTTAGATAGAAAGACATATGTAAGTTCAAGTAAGGAGACCAATTTTTAAAAATTTCCTTTTACAAAGAATTTATCATATAGAGCACAGGTCAGCAAACTACAGCTCATGAGTCAAATCTAGTCCTTCACCTCTTCTTGTAAATAAGGTTTTATTAGAACACAGTCATGCTTATTTGACTACCTGTTATCTATGGACACTTTATTACAATAGCAGAGTTGAGTAGTTGTTATAGAGACCCTATGGTCCTCACAGCCTAAAATATTTGGTGTCTGACCCTTGACAGAAATAGTTTGCCACTTCCTGATATAGAACTTTCTAAAAGGAACACTGAATATAATAATGCACATTATCCCAAACGATGGCTGAAGAAGTTACTAAAACTTCTCTAACGAGATTTCTTTTATTAATACCATATAAATATCCAAGAATACAGTTTAGCTCATAATTTCGTGAAGGTATGAGTGTGTATGTGTTCATGTGTGTGTTGTTCTGGCACATAAGACCAATATACTCTAGGATCTTTGCTCCCTTAATGAATGTGTGGTGGAGCCCTGTTTAGTTCTGAAAAAAATGTTATTTTTTAATTTCCACATTTATTGAGACAAAATTGACATCTAACATTGTATAAGTTTAAAGTGCATGTGTTGAAAACAGGTCATACAACTGACTAACAAAAAGAAAAATCACCGAATCAAAAAATGTGCAGAAGACCAAAATAGACATTTTTCCAAAGAAGATATCCGGGTGGCCAATAGGCATATAAAAAGATGCTCAACATCGCTAATTATTAGAGAGATGCAAATCAAAACTACAATGGAGTATCATCTCACACCAGTCAGAATGGCCATCATCAAAAAGTCTATAAATAATAAATGCTGGAGAGGGTGTGGAGAAAAGGGAACCCTCCTACACTGTTGGTGGGAATGTAAATTGGTGCAACTACTATGGAGCTTCCTTAAAAACTAAAAATAGAGCTACCATATGATCCAGCAATCCCACTCCTGGGCATGTATCCAGAGAAAACTCTAATTTGAAAAGATACATGCATCCCAGTGTTCTCTGCAGCACTGTTTACAATAGCCAAGACATGGAAGCAACCTAAATGTCCATTGACGGATGGATAAAGAAGATGTGTGTGTGTGTGTGTGTGTGTGTGTGTGTATATATATACACACACACATACATATATATACACATACAGACAATGGAATACTACTCAGCCAAAAAACAAAAAAGAATGAAATCATGCCATTTGCAGCAACATGGATGGGCCTAGAGATTATCATACTAAGTGAAGTAAATCAGAGAAAGACAAATATCATGATATCACTTATATGTGAAATCTGAAAAATGATACAAATGAACTTATTTACAAAACAGAAACAGACTCACAGACATAGAAAACAAACTTATGGTTACTAAAGGGGAAAAGGGAGGGAGGGGTAAATTAGGAGTTTGGGTTCAGCAGATACATAGTACTATATATAAAATAGATAAATAACAAGGTCCTTCTATATACAGGGAACGATATTATTCAATATCTTGTAATAAACTATAATGAAAAAATCTGAAAAAGAATATATATGTATACATATATATAAATAACTGAATCACTTTGCTATATACCAGAAACTAACACAACATTGTAAATCAACTATAGTTCAATTAAAAAAGACTATCTGAAAGAAAAAAAATAAGGTGTATGTGTTGATTTGATACACTTAATATACTGCAAAATGATTACCACCATAGCCTTAGCTGACACCTCATTCATGTCACATAATTACCATTTCTTTTTTGTGGTGAGAACATTTGTGATCTACACTTTTTTTTGCATCTTTCAAGTACACAATAGAGTATTATTAATTATAATTACCATGAGTATTAGATCCCCAGAATTTATTCATCTTATAACTGGAAGCTTATACCCTTTAACCAACATCTCCCCATTTCCCCCAGCCCCTGGTAACCACCATTCTCTTTGTTTTTATGATTTCAGCTTTTTAGATTCCACATGTAAGTAATATCGTACAGTGTTTGTTTCCTCTGTCTGACTTATTTCACTTAGCATAATGCCCTCAAGGTCCACCAAAAAACCCTTTTAGAACGAATCAGTGAATTCAGCAAAGTTGCATGTACAAAATCAACATACAGAAAACAGGTGCATTTCTATACACTAATAATGAAATATCTAAAAAAGAAATAAAATAATTCACAGTAGTATCAAAAATAATAAAATACTTAGGAATAGATATAACCAAGTAGGTAGAAGAGTTGTATACTGAAAACTACAAGACTTTGATGAAAAATTGAAGACACAAACAAATGGAAAGATATTCCATGTTCATGGATCGGAGGAATCAATATTGTTAAAGTGTCCATACTACCCAAAACCATCTGCAGATTCAATGCAATACCTATTAAAATCCCAGTGGCATTTTTCACAGAAATAGTAAAAAATTATCCTAAAATTTGTATGGAATCACAAAAGACCCTGAATTGCCAAAACCGTCTCAGAAAGAACAAAACTGGAGGCATCATACTTCCTGATTTCAAACTATACTACAAAACTCTAGTAATCAAAACAGTATGGTACTGGCTTAAAAGTAGACATATGTACTGACGGAACAGAACCAAGAGCCCAGAAGTAAACTTTTGCTCTCTGGTTGTAGTGGATATTTGCTCTTCTGAGACATTGAGTGCCAACACCTTCATGTTGCTAAAAGACTCCTAATTTTATTCAGATATCTATGTCTCTCTCATGCCCTCCAAGTGCTTCATGGGAACCCTCCCCCCCCCCATATTCCCATTTACCCCTCCACCCATATTCCAAGGGGTAGACCCTGGTTAACTCAAATCAGTCAGCATATTCTATCCCTCTGGCCACAGTGCTTGATTGAGGTTTTAGGCACAGGACCAGTTCAGGACAATAATTGTGAGTAGAGATTTTTTTCTAGAAGCTATGTAAGATATATTTGTTTCATGCCAGACACAAACAAGAAAGCATGGAGTCTGCAGAAGCCAAAGGCTGACATTGTGTGTCATTTAGAAGTAACCTTTGAAGGAAGCAGATATAGGGGAAAGGCAAAGAAGAAAATGGTAAATAAAGGAGTGTTTCCTAGATCAAGCCTCAACTGAAACTTACACCATCTCTGGTCTTACTGACATCATGAAGCTTAAAAGTTGTCGTTATGTAAGCCACTTACGTTAATTTTGAATGGAAAAGTAGTGATAAACTAGCCATCTTTCAATACATATACAGAAGTGAGAGAATTTGAATAATTGGTTAGTTAACAAACATCGGAAGTCTCACCTGAACTTTTGGTTAAATCAAATTCTCATAGGAGAAATCTCTGAAAATGCCTAGATGGTAGAGATAATGTGGGCTGAGTTTACGTGCTGTATGTACTTGATGGACAGTTAGCAAAGGTAACATTGTCTTAGGAAAACTAAATGTATTCTCCCTTAGAGAGTCATTTTACTTTGTACAAAGGAGGGCTTCGAGGAATACTTCAAACTATTAAAAAGAAAAGAGCTTTATCAGAGCCTTCATTGAATAATGATTGCTCATTTTTAGTACAAATGAGGTACAGCAGGGAGCTCTGGGAAAATAAGATTGTCATGGTAACTGATAACACTTTTTCCCTCCTGGAACTCAGGATAGTCAAAGAGGCTACACGAGGCCATGTTTCCTTAGAGACTTTTCCCAAGTAAAGGAAGTAAGAAAAAGGGGTATAAAAGGAACGTCTGGCATTTGGTTGAACTCTGTTCTGCCCACGAAGATAGACTTCTAAGGAAATACTGTTTTGCATAATTAGCTGAGCCAGGTAGGTGAAAGTGGCATCTCTCATTTATAATATACTTGACCTAATACAGGTGGACAGATGATTATTTTATAACCAAAGTCTGAGACAGTACTGCCCTGAAAAAAATTTCAGATTAAGTTTAAGATAAAAATTAAGTTCTTTATTGGCAGTGTTCAACATTTAGCATGAGGAAGGATTTTTTTTTTTTTGAATTGGCTGTAGACTGAAAACTGAAAAGCAATATTTAAATGCTCCTTGAAAGGCATGTGAACTTTCTGCGCCTAAGTTTTCTTACCTGTGAAATCAGTAGTTTGAACAGAATCTCTAATTTTCACACATTTCTCTCGATAAAAGCCTACAAGAAATTAAACTTGTCAACAGATACAGTTGCAGAGTCCCAGGATGGAGCCTAAGCAGGAGGCTCAGAAACAGAGCTGCTGGGCTTCCTTTTCTTTCTGTAATAGTCCTTAAGACATTTTATAGAAAACAATTGGCAGACATATGTGTTTTAAAGCTTCTGCCTTTTAAATAGTCACACATAAAATGTCTTAATTGCCCTTAACAGGAACTATTCTCCATCTGGTAGCACCTTTCCAAATGGCTCTGGAAGGAGGAAGGAGGCATGAACTACATCAGAGTAATCAGCTCTAGGGTTGAAGGGGTTGACGTTTGACATGGACATTTCTGCCTTCTAGCTTCTGGAAGGAAATATCCAAATTTCAGAGGTCTTGCTTTACAGATCTTTCCCTCTTATGTGAAAACAAATCTTAAGAAAACCTATACATATTTCTACTCTACAATATGATAAAATTCTTGTGAAGTTAACAGAGGTAAAATTAAATGCTGAATATGAAAGCCCTTTGAAAAACTAAAGAGACATTTCAAATATAAACTGGTGTCTATAATCTAATATATTGGCTTAAAATAAGACCTTAAGTCTAGGTGTGGGCAACACTGTAAGAATGTATTGACCAAATTTAAGATCCTTCTGCAAATGGTGTGAAATTAAATTACATTTGTAGAAATTTAAAGATGTTATTTACATATGGGTTCTACTTTATTGTCCAAGCTGGGACATTTTTGAGAATGAAAGGGTGAACTATATATAGGAATTATATATAAGTGGCAGGCATTGATTGATGTACAGCAGATATTAACAGGGACAGTCTTAGGAAAATCAGACATATGGTCACCCTAATGATAGTAATTTTAATGATGGCAGATCAACTGGTCTGAGTCGTACAACAACAGCATCATATGACCCTGAGTAATTTCTTGTAAATAGTCAACTCTGATCTTCAGTTTTAAAAGACTTTTGAAACTTTGAGACAAAACAGTTACCCTTCAGTTATTTGAGAACGTTTTCCAGATGCTCATGGAATTCTGAGTACTTAAGAACTATAAAAAGAAATGAAATTGAGTTATTTGTAATGAGGTGGATGGACCTAGAGTCTGTCATACAGAGTGAAGTAAGTCAGAAAGAGAAAAACAAATACCGTATGCTAACACATACATATGGAATCCAAAAAATAAAAATGGTCATGAAGAACCTAGGGGCAAGACGGGAATAAAGACTCAGACCTACTAGAGAATGGACTTGAGGATACGGGGAGGGGGAAGGGTAAGCTGTGACAAAGTGAGAGTGTGGCATGGACATATATACACTACCAAACATAAAATAGATAGCTAGTGGGAAGCAGCTGCATAGCACAGGGAGATCAGCTCCGTGCTTTGTGACCACCTAGAGGGGTGGGATAGGGAGGGTGGGAGGGAGGGAGACGCAAGAGGGAAGAGATATGGAGACATATGTATATGTATAACTGATTCACTTTGTTATAAAGCAGAAACTAACACACGATTGTAAAGCAATTATACTCTAATAAAGATGTTAAAAAAAAAAGAGCTATACAATGAGGCATTTACCATAGGTCCAATTTCGTATTCCACTGGATCTTACTTAGCTAAAACCAACTCACTGTCCTATTATATCATGAATACATTGTCTGACTTCAAGATACTGGTGCTCTATTCTCCATTTTAGGTCTTCATGACTTAGTATGTTTTTCTTAAATTTATAGAAGATTTAATTGGTACTGTTTCATGTGCCCCTTCTAGAAAGTTTTCTTAATCTTGCTGCTTGTTATGTTGTGCTTGGAAAGGAAATTACAACAGTAGATTTGTCTTTACTTCATTGATTCTATTGTCCTCATTTTCTAGTATGGGTCATTGCTATGATAGATTGTTTGAGTGACTCGTTTTAAAATATCTTATCGAAACATATTTTACTACTCTTGGGAAAAAAAACTTTTTCATCTGCTTTCTGTCTCTCTCTGTCTCTCCCTCCAGTTTTATTAAATGATCCAATCACTAGTTAAGAATAGGTGATTATAGCAATGGCAAAATGATTTTGAGTAGTAGCAAAAACTATAAGTCAGTGGTTCTCCAACCTATCTGCACATTAGAATCTTTTGGGGGACTTATAAAATCCTAATGTGCAGGCCACATCTCAGACCAGTTATATCAGAAATTCTGTGAGTGGGACCCAAACATCAGTACTTTTTCAAGTAATGTGCAGGCCACATCTCAGACCAGTTATATCAGAAATTCTGTGAGTGGGACCCAAACATCAGTACTTTTTCAAGTTCCCAAGTGATTCTAATTAAGCAGAGAAGGGTGAGGACCACTTCTCCAAGTACTCCATAAAATGCACTAACCCTTAAGAAAATATAGCTGTTTTAGGGACACAGTTATGGAAGGGGAGTGTGTGTATATATGTAGGTAGGTGGGTGTGGGGCAGCAGGTGTGTGTATGGTATGTATGTGTATTTGGAGTATTTGACAGTAATAAAATTAGGAGTTTTGTGGAAAAAATCCATGTGATAAAAAAGAAGTTAGAGTAAGGATACTTTCCACATCAAGATGGAGAAACTTAAGAAAATGAATATATTTTTTGCAATATATATTTCATCTGGAAAGGAAGCTTGGAAAGCACCAAAATAATACTGAAAGAATTAAAGTTAGCCCCGCCAAATGACAATAACATATTGTTGTACTTCCTATTAATCTTATTTCTAGACATGGTGGGTATTTGTTAGCATGGCTATAATCAGGTTTTATTGCTTTTAGCTTACTGGTGATGAACTCTGTCTAGGGGAAACTACTAGATATTGCTGTGGGCAGCACTATAAGAATGTATTGACCAAATTTAAGATCCTCCTGCAAATTATGTGAAATTAAGTTACATTTGTAGAAATTTTAAGATGTTATTTACATATGGGTTCATCACACATTCATTCATCATTTTATTCATTCATTCAATAAATATTTATTGAGTTTTGGCTGAATATCAGGTGTTGGTTTAGGTACAGCAGAAAAATCTTAGCCCAGTTTTACTCTTTTGTAGTTTATCTGTGCTATACAACATGGATACTTATAAGCCCTTTTTTTAGTATCTTTAAAGTTAAATATTTTTGCCAATTAGTTTGTCTGAAATCAGAGTTCTTTAAATCACTTTTGCCTGGTGTACGGTGAGCCCTTTTAATTTGCTTTGTGAATTTTTTTTGCCAATTAGTTTGTCTGAAATTGCCAGATTGTCAAACTGTTTTTGCCAGTTAGTTTGTCTGAAATCAGAGTTCTTTAAATCACTTTTGCCTGGTGTACAGTGAGCCCTTTTAATTTGCTTTGTGCATTTTTTTACTCTTTTTTTTTGCGGTACGCGGGCCTCTCACTGTTGTGTCCTCTCCCGTTGCGGAGCACAGGCTCCGGACGCGCAGGCTCAGCGGCCATGCCTCACGGGCCTAGCCGCTCTGCGGCATGTGGGATCTTCCCAGACCGGGGCACGAATCCGTGTCCCCTGCATTGGCAGGTGGACTCTCAACCACTTCACCACCAGGGGAGTCCTTTCTTACTCATTTTTTAAAATTATGATTTTGATCATTGCTTCTATTCCAGTTCCCATTTTCCTGAGAGTTTAATTATTAAATTGCCTCTTTAGTCTATATTCTGTACATTATCAACTAGTTTAAACTTTTGTTCCTTTTTCTCTGCTTTCTGCGAGAACTTCCCAAATGTATACACTAATTTAATTAGTGTCCACTCCAGTAATTTGATGTTCTTCAGAATGAATTACGTTCTTTACTGTCTCCAATGGGATTTAATTTTGTGTTGCTTTTAATTTCACTGCAATTCTTTTTTATGTCATCCATTTCCTTTGTATATAGTTCTATTACCTTTTCTTCTTTGCCTGTACTCTACTTTGGTTGAGTTGGTATCTTCTTGTAACCTTTTGAGAATTTGAGCTTTGCCTTTCCTGAGTGTTACAGATGGTATGCCTTTCCCTTATGTTTCATAGGCAATATGTTGGTTTGTATTTCTGTTTTGCTTCCCTTCACATAACTAAAGAAATATCCTGAGATGATGTTTGTGAATTGACAAGGTATATGAATGCATTTGGCCTCATTATTTGTTGAATCCCCTTTTCATACCAATAGCTAGAAGACTGGTTGATGTCTACAGACTAATCTCAGCATTTATCATACTATTTTCTAACACGGAATTATTGGACTGATTTGGAATGTCTCCTATCCTCATTATCTGGGGGAATTAACACATAATGTAAAGAATACTGTAATTCCCTTTGTGTACTCCCTTTGGATCCTCATTTTATCTAATCCTGTCTTTGGTGTTTTATATGTAAATACTCTGTTTTAGAATTCATTATGCCGTTGAAAGCGTACTATCCACTTTTGGTCGTGTGGCCTTCTGGAAATTTTAATCTCCAATTGGTTGTAGTAAGATACGTACTAGTTGGTTGAAGGGGTGGGGACAAAAAGATAACCAGTCAGTAGAAGGACGGATTCCCAGCTCTCTTAGCTGGTATAGGTTTTAAGTTTCTGAATGAAGAATTCAGAGGAACAGAGGGTTTCCAACTGACTTTTAGAAGAGCTTAGCATGGTGTACCAGCAACAATGTTTTCAATTTCTTTCCATCAGCCTTGTCTTAGTTGAAATTCCTCTAGTGTTCTACAAACAGATTGACATGCTAGTTTTTCATGTTTTGAGTTGTCTTTTTTCATATCAACAAAGTTACTTTCATCGCAGGTTAAGAGAAGTTTCAACAGAGGCTGCTAACAAGATTCTATCTGTTTTAAACTAGAAGCCCTACTATGTTGGAGGTAGGGAATAAAGTAAAGGTACAGATAGAAGCCAAACTTCTCAGAATATTGCTTGTTTATAGAGTTGACTTTAAAACTATATAAATGTTTTATATAAGTAAAACAAAAAGTAAGTTTTAAAAGTCTCTTCCTTTTCTTTCAGTGTAGTCCTTCCGCTTCTTTGTCCACTATTTCGCATTTTTTCCTTACACCCATCACACAGAGGTGTCGGTGGTGTGCCCAATCTAGGATATCCTAGGTCATTTCTCCTCATATCCAGCCCCGTTGTCACTCTTTTTGTGGTTTCTCTCCTTTCCTAATTATTTTTTCCATACCTCCTTGAGGTTGGAAGGTAAAAGAGAGAGTACAGAAGAGAGAAAGAAGAGCTGTCCTCGGTTTTTTTTGTTTTTTTTTGCGGTACGCGGGCCTCTCACTGTTGCGGCCTCTCCCGTCGCGGAGCACAGGCTCCGGACGCGCAGGCTCAGTGGCCATGGCTCACGGGCCCAGCCACTCCGCGGCATGTGGGATCTTCCCGGACCAGGGCACGAACCCATGTTCCCTGCATCGGCAGGCAGACTCTCAACCACTGCGCCACCAGGGAAGCCCCATTTTGTTTCTTTTGGTCAGGATATTATTAGTTTCATGGGCCCAACTGGAGATGATATAAGCTTTGGGGGTTTACATAACTTTGGAAAATTATGGAGTATTAATTGGTTCTTTTCCAGGGACATTTTTATAAAGAGGCATTTAAATTTTTTATTTATTTATTGACAGTTTCAATGTATATTTTATAAAATATTGGCTATATTCCCTGTGTTGTACAATATATCCCTGTAGCTTATTTTACATAATAGTTTGTACGTCTTAGTCCCTAACCCCTGTATTGCCCCTTCCCCCCTTCCTTCTCCCCACTGGTAACCACTAGTTTGTCCTCTACTTATGTGAATTTGCTTCTTTTTTGTTATCTTCACTTGGTTGTTGTAATTTTTTTTAGATTCCACATATAAGTGATATTATACCATATTTGTCTTTCTCTGTCTGACTTGTTTCACTTAGCATAATGCCCTCCAAGTCCATCCATATTGCTGCCAATGGCAAAATTTTGTTCTTTTTTATGGCTGAGTAGTATTTCAGTGTGTGTGTGTGCGCGCGCGCGCATGCATGCCACATCTTCTTTATCCATTCATTTGTCTATGGACACTTAAGTTTCTTCCATATCTTGGCAATTGTAAATAATGCTGCTATGAACATTGGGGTGCATGTATCTTTTCAAACTAGTGTTTCTGGTTTTTTTGGATATATACCCAGGTGTGGAATTGCTGGGTCATATTGTAGTTCTATTTTTAGTTTTTTGAGAAACCTGCATACTGTTTTCCATAGTGGCTGTACCAGTTTGCATTCCCACCAACAGTGTAGGAGGGTTCCCTTTTCTCCACATCCTCTCCAACGTTTGTTATTCATAGACTTTTTGATGATAGTCACTGTGGCAGGTATGAGGTGATATCTCATTGTGGTTTTGATTTGCATTTCCCTGATGATGACTGATGTTGAGCTAACCATCAATAGTAAATTCATGCTATTCAGGATTCTTAAACTATAATACATTTGTTCTGAGTATGAAAGTAAAGCAATATTTTAAAACATTCTTTATGTTCCACATGGTACTGAGGTCTGTGAGGAACACTGAAGAAGGGATGCTATTCCCTTTTCTTAAGATAAGAAGTAGTAATTGAGATGATAATGTTATGCTTCAAGCAACAACACAACATGATTAAGGCCCAAAGTATTGGGTTGGCCAAAAAGTTCTTTCGGGTTTTTGGCCAACCCAATATATGACATAGGTTCAGTGTATTATAAGAACAAACGATGAGATCTATTAGGGTATTAAAACATGGTATCAATTAAGTCTTAAAAGTTCAGCGTAATTTGGTAGAGCAAAGTAATGAGTAACTATAGCACAGTGATCCTGGAAATGGGGAGAACATTAACCTTCACCTCTATTTATTTATTTTATTTTGACAATCTCTCCAATTTGATTTTTAAAGTCACAGCCACAGTTATAGGTAGGGAACCATATCTGTTGAACTTCCCAAGCGTTACATAAATAGTTTGAAGATAGATACGTGTATGTACAAGATGTATAAGATGCCTCTGTGTGTGTGTGTGTGTGTGTGTGTGTGTGTGTGTATTTTTTGAGCAGTTTTAGGTTTACAGGAAGCTTGAGCTGAAGGTACACAGTTCCCGTACATCCACTTATTGTCTCCCCTACACAGTTTTCCCTCTTATTAACGTCTTGCATTAGTGTGGTACTTTTGTTACAATTGATGAGCCAATATTAATACATTATTATTAACAAAAGTCCATAGTTTACATTAGGGTTCACTCTTTATGTTGTACGTATTACAGGTTTTGACAAACGTTTAATGACACTTGTCCACCATTATAGTAACATATGGAATAGTTTCACTGCCCTAAAATTGCCCTATGCTTCACCTATTTATCCCTCCCTCCTTCCTTCCCAAAGCCTTAGCAACCAGATCAGATCTTTTTACTGTCTCCACAGTTTTGCCTTTTCCAGAAAGCCGTATAACTGGAATAAAAGAGTATATAGCTTTCTCAGATTGGCTTCTTCACTTGGCAGCCTGCATTTAAGTTTCCTCCGTGTCTTTTTGTGGCTTTGTATTTCTATTTAGCACTGAATAATACTCCATTGTATGGATGTACCACAACTCGTATATCCATTCACCTGTTGAAGGACATCTTGGCTGCTTCCAAGTTTTGGCACTTATTAATAAAGGTGCTATAAACATTTGTGTGTAGACCCTTGTAAGAACCTATGTTATTAATTCATTTGGGTAAATACCAAGGAACACGATTGATGGATCCTATGGTAAGAGTATGTTTAGTTTTCTAAGAAACTGCCCAGTGTCTTCCAAAGTGTCTGTATCCTTTTTCATTCTCACCAGCAATGAATGAGAATTGTTACTGCTCCCCATCCATGCTAGCCTTTGGTGTTGTCAGCGTTTTGCACTTCCGACATTCTAATAGGTGTGTGGTGTTATCTTATTGCTGTTTTAATTTGCAATTCTGTAATGACTTTTGATGTTGAGCATCCCTCATATGCATATTTGCCACCTGCATTATCTTCCTTAGTGAGGTGTCTGTTCAAATCTTTTGCCCATTTGTAATTACCTTGTTTGTTTTCTTATTGTTGAATGTTAAGAGTTCTTTGTCTATTTTGGATACTAGTCCTTTATGAGATGTTTTGCAAAATTTGTCTCCCAGTCTGTGGCTTGTCTTAGCATTCTCTTATCAGTGTCTTTAAAAGAGCAGAAGTTTTTCATTTTAATGGAGTCCATCTTATCATTTTTCTTTCTTAGATCACACTGTCGGGGTTGCACTTGAAAAGTCATCGGTCAAACCCAAGGTCACCTAGATTTTCACCTATGTTATATTCTGGGAATTTTATAGCTTTGCATTTTATTTTTAGGTTTAGGGTCCATTTTGAATGAATTTTTGTCAAGGAATTTCTTTGTGACTATGTTAATGAGGGATATTGGTTTGTAGTTTTTTTTAGTGATATCTTTTTCTGGCTTTGATATCAGATTAATACTGGCCTCATAGAATGGATTATAAAGTATGTTCCCTCCTTCTCTATCTACTGAAAGAGCTTGCAAAAATTTGGATTTTTTCATTCAGTATTTGATATAATTCACCAATGAAGTCATTTCTACCTGTCCTTTTTTTGGGGGTTTAAAACAATTTAAACAACATTATTTTGCAGTAGTTGATGTATGATAAGCTACACATATTTAAATCCTATATTTTAATGAGTTTTAACATGTGTAAACCATTATCACAGTAATAAACATATACATTACCTCCAAAACGAAATTGTCCTCATGATTCTGTCTGCTTCTCTCTGACCCTAGATCTCCTGGAAGACATTGATCTTCTCTCTGTCACTATAGGTGAGTTTCCAATTTCTTTAACTTTATATAAATTGAATCATTCATTATATTTCTTTTTGCTCTGATTTATTTCACTTAGCATATTTACATTGAGGTTTATCCGTGTTGTAGCACGTATTAGTAATTAATTCTTTTTTACTGCTGAGAAGTATTCTATTGTATGGATATAGCAGAGTCTTGTTTTGTTTTAATACATTCATCTGTTGATGTACATTTAGACCTCTTTCCTGTTTTGGGCCATTATAAATAAAGCTGTTATAAATAGTCATATACAAGTCTTTGTATGGACATATGCTTTCATTTTTCTTGGGTTATACCTAGGAGGGGGATGGCTGAATCATATGTTAGGTGGATGCTTAACTATTTAAGAAACTGCTAAACTGTTTTACAAAGTAGCCGCACCATTTTGCATTCCAACCATCAGTGGATGAGAATTACAGTTGTTCTAAATCCTTGCTAACACTTGGTAAGGTCAGTCTTTTTAATTTTGGACTTCCTAATTGGTCTGTAGTGGTATCTCACTGTGGTTCTAATTGTTATTTTCCTCATGACTAATGATGTTGAATGCCGTTTCATGTGCTTATTTATCGCTTTTATGTCTTCTTTGATGAAGTGTTTGTTGAAACCCTTTGCCTATTCTTTTGTTATTGTTGTTAGTATTGTTGGATTAGATTTGCTAAAACTTTGTTTAGAATTATTGCATTTATGTCCATGAGGGATATTGGTCCTTAGTTTTCTTTTCTTAAAACAATTTAGCTGGTTTTGTTGGTAGCATAATGTTGGTATTAGTGTGTGAGTTGGAAAGGATTCCCTCCTCTTCAATTTCTGGAAGAGTTTGTATAGAATTGGCATTATTCCTTCATTAACTGTTTGGTTACCATTGAAGCCATCTGATCTTGAAATTATGTTTGTAGAAAGGATTTTAACTACAATTTCAATTTCTTTAACAAATATAGGTTTATTCAGATTATCTTTTCTTCAGAGAGCTCTGGTAGTTTGTGCTGTCAAGCAATTTGTCCATTTTATCAAAGTTTTTAAATGTTTTGGTACAAAGTTCTTCAGAATATTTCATTATTCTTTAAATTTTTCTAGACTCTGTAGTGATGTCACTCCTTTAATTCCTGATAGTCATAATTTTTCCTTGACCTGTCTGGCTAAAGGCTTATCACATTTATTGATCTTCTCAAAGAATCACTTTTCAGCTTTGTTGATTTTTGTCTATTTTCTGTTACTATTTCACTGATTTCTACTACGAACTTTATTGTTTGACTTTTATTAATTTGGCGTTTAACTTGCTATTCCTGTCCTAGTATCTGAAGGTGGAAGTTGAAGTCATTGATTTCAGAATGTCCTTACTTTCTAATATAAGCATTTTTGTCTTTAATCCATATTTAGAGGCATCCTGCACATTTTAACATATTGTGTTTTCACTTTCATCCATTTCAAAATACTTCTAATTTAACTTTTGGTTTACCTCTTAGATCCATGGGCTATTTAGAAATAAGATATTTAGCTTCCAAAATTTGGGTATTTTATAGAAATCTTTTTGTTATCGATGTCTAATTAAATTTCATAGTGGTCAGAGAAGCTATTTAATGTGGCTTGAATTCTTTTAATGTTTTTGAGAGTTATTTTATGACCTCGAGTATGGTCTATCTTTGTAAATGTTCCCTTTTTACTTGGAAAGAATGTGTATTCCATCACTGAACAGTTAAAGAGGCTCACTCTATTTTGCCTGCATCAGTGACACTGTCAGCCCTCATGGCCTGCCCTGCTCTGACAGAACATCCATGCTAATGGAGCTGGAGGGCTGTTGGGAACATCCCAGGCAAAAATGCCACAGACTCCTACTATTTCTACTCAGTATTCAGCAGTTTTCAAGCATAAATGCTTCTTACATTGTTATATGTGTTTGGACTACTTCCATAGTACAGAAATGGTTGCTTTTCTCAATTTTCTTCAGCATTTTAGTTGCTTTTAGGGGAGAGGATTTGCCAGAGTCCTCACTCAGCCATAGCCAGAGGTTGATTTGGGGCTATGGTATTTTTTTTTTTTTTGGCTGTGGTTATTAAACTTTTATTATATTTTAAAATCTGAAAACTGTAAAACAGTATTTATACAAACACCTGAGGACTGTTTAACTGAGCACAGCATCTTCACACAAACAATTTGAGAGAAGACCAAGTTTAAATTAGAATTTTGTCTTATAACACAAAATGAATAACATAGATGAAACCACCCTTTAAATAGAAGTATTCTCATATAAAGTACATTTGGTTTTCTAAAAAAGAAAATGTACATTCTTGCTCCTGGTGTACATTTTATTGGCATTTATAACAAATGGCTAATACTTTTAGCACAGATTCTCATAGCTTATTAACATTGCACCAAACTTATACAAAGTACTAACAATAAACATATAGCACCATTTCCCCTTGAAAGTTCTAACTTTAAAAATAAAGCCCAAAATGATAAGTCTGAATTAATGCATCTTCCAAAATTTAGCAGAATAAATGGCTCAGAACTAAGCAAATTAACTAGCAACATTGCATAGGACAGAGAACTTCCCTGTATGGAAACCAATCTATGGATTGTTTCTTATCCCCTGAAGACTAAGCTGAGAGGTACTAGTGATAGCAAATGATGCACATATTTTTTTCAGAATAAAAACATCGAACTATATAAATAGTTCACCATTACCTCTGTGGCAGTGCAAAGTGCGATACTAAATTCAAAAAGAACAGATTTACTTGTTTGAATACCTATAGGTATAGAATAATATATAAATATGGTATAGTATCTGTATGAAGAATAAAACACAGACAATAAAATATATATATTTTAAAAATTTGGGCACAGGTGTCCTCATATAGAGATATGAGAAATGAATGCCTAGTTAAATGTCTAAGCTTAGAGAAAATATGTAAAGTTTTGAAATAATAGGTATTTCACTGAAAAATTTTAATCAGACTCTATCCAAACCACCCTTGTAGTATGATAGCTCCTGCATAAAACAACCATTCTATCTTACAATTGTTTGAAACTTATCAAAAACTGATAAGAGCACTTTATGAAAGTTTATAAGCTTGTTTTTTTTCTTTAAATATGAACAAACACAACATACAGAGAAATAATAACGAAAGGAAAATAATTTATATGGCTATTCCCTTTCCAGAAATTGGTAGAACACAAACAGAATATTGCAGTAACAGACATAAAATATTTGAAAAAGAGATGATATCTACAGTTGCATCTTTAAATTCTTTTCTAAGGAAAACTTCTCATGGATTTCACTAGAGAGCCTGTCAGTCCCTGATACTTTCCCCTTTGGGATGTAGCTGTTTTGGTTTTATATATAAACATTAATCAAAATCAATGGTGTTTCTCTGTTTCCTGCATTAAGTATATTTGTAAACTGTACAATTAAATAATAAACTGTAAAGTGTAAAATAATAAAAAGACATAAAGGACTGCCAAGTTGAATATGCTAATACTAACATGTTAATGTGTTTTAAAGAAGTAGACTGGACTTGTAATGTAGTTCTGCAATTCTGGATATAACGTAGTTTTAGAGGAACTGTCTACAGAACAAAAACTGCTACGAGAATAAAAATACTTTTAAATTAAAAAGTTATCAAGATAATTGAAAATTATGTCTAATCTAAACTTACACATTTTTTTCAATTATATTTTCCTTCTTTAAGTTTTTCAATATAATAACATAACTTTAAGGCTGGCCCCAACTCCAGCCCCATATACTTCATCATCACATCACTTTTGAGTAGTAGCAGAGCCTTCCCATCAATCTCATGTTGCATGAAGAGGTCGGCGAGGGGGCCTGATATCTGAGGATCTTTATGTTTCATAAACTGTATCACTTCATCCACAGACCAGGTTGAAGGG
Organism: Pseudorca crassidens; assembly: GCF_039906515.1. Classification (NCBI taxonomy): domain Eukaryota; kingdom Metazoa; phylum Chordata; class Mammalia; order Artiodactyla; family Delphinidae; genus Pseudorca; species Pseudorca crassidens. The sequence continues at coordinate 114,543,649 of NC_090317.1, forward strand.
TCCTTAGAGAAGCCTTGTTTCGGGACACTGGGGTCAGGTACAGCTATATAACTTGGAGCTTCACTTTTCCTCTGCATCTGGAATGTAACTTCATGTTGACTGCTCTTGGGAGGTGATTCGGTCCCCACCAGTGTTGAACTTGAGGTGCATGGCACACTTTGAGAAACACTACTGGAGACCGGAGTATGAGTGCTTATAGGACTTGTGCTGGCAGGATTCAAAGAACTTGCTGGATTTAGTGGTGAGTTTTTGGATTCTTCAGAAAGCATTTCCCCTTTGGGCATGCCATTTCCCTCAGAAGATAATACTTCTTCTACAAGAAAAAAAAAAGACAAAGGCAATAAGAAAAAAGACAAAGACAATTATCAACAGACTTACAGCTCGAATACTATTAAAAGGTCAAAAATCCCCTAACTGCCAACAACAGTTCACTTAAGCCATGCTATACTGAACCACAAACCTCTAACACAAAGCACATGGCCATCCCCTTCTTGGTGTTTATAGTAATGGACACTGTCCTGAAATCCAAATTGATTCTAATGATATCACCTATTTTTCTCATGGCAACTAACCCTTGCCAGTCTTGCCACCGAGACTATGAACACCTCACTAAAGCATTTATTTTTAGGAATGCAGTTCTTCACAACTCTTTGTTACAATATGATCACAGAGTTGGTTTCTAACATTTGCTTACTCCTTGGGCACTTAAAACTTTCACTGGAGAAATGTACTAGGTTTTTCTATTCCTCTTTCTATCAGCTTTTAGCAATACAAAGCTGAATGGAAAATATGGCTATAACTGTTTTTCTTTAATCTGAGGAGAAATGACAACTGTGCACTTCTGAAGGGAATGAAGTGCTCAACAAAGCTGCCAAAGTAGTAGCCTAACTGCCAAACTGATTTGGGGGAATATAATCCCCTACTTCCAGCATCAACACTCAAGAGCATATAAGTGATAGAAGAGTGACTTTTCTCCCCAATCTTGCAACATGTAAATACTATTTACCTTCAGAGGCATGCACTTCTGTTTTGGGGAGCTTAGGAGAGAGAGGAGCAACATAAGGCAGAGGTTCCTGAGAAGGTCGTTTGGTGCTTTTCTTTTCTGTTGTATCTTCTTTTACTGATTTGTTTTGATCATGCTCTGAAGGGCTATGACCATTACCTCTATAAGAGCTAAAAGGCTGGCTACTCAAAAGGTTATCACACTGCAGGCTGTGGCACAATTTCTCAAGAAAGTGAAGAGCACATGATGCACTGTTCACTGGAGGGAGCTGTATGGAATGAGTTTCCCCATCAGAGGAGGCGGTTGTCACTTCTCCTCCACGATCATCTGGCTTAAGGAATCCAAAAACAGTCTTATTTTGAATGGCACAATCCACACAGGCCTGCACTGTCCGCCGGAGCACCACATTGACAGGGCCTGGGCCAAAGTGATCGGGCAGCTGCTGGATTTTCTTCTGATCCAGGTGAGGGCCAGAGCTTCCATGTTTGTTTACATAGACACAGACTGTAGGCATCACTATTTTAGATGACCCAGGAACAGCATCCATATCATATAAAACACCGCCACGTCCTCTGGCCAGCATACTGACAGAAGTTGAAGATGTGGAACATACAACAGGAATACATTTTTCCTTTCTTCCTGAGTTTGGGCCTTTTTTCCTTGGTGTGATATTTTTAACAGAACTCCCCTTCTTGGGGACTGAAGTATGTGCAGGTGGTTTAGTACGACCTGATTTCCTGATCTGCTGTGTTGGTAATATTACAGCAGTTTTCTGTAGAGACTGCATTGAACGCTGGGTTGCTTTGGAAGGAGAAGTCTGTGTTTTTGCTGTATTCTTTGTAACAGGAACATGAGTTCCTGGTGGTTGTAATACATCTCCTGTCAGGCAACACCACCCAACTGGGAAAATATCTAGACAGTCATACTTGCACCAATAATCAAAAGCTCCACTCCAGCCATCGAATGTGATATAAACTTCATCTCCTTTAACATTTCCAATAGTTGCAGGGCAGATCAGATAAGGGTTCTTTCTGTCTATAGCTTCAAGTTTCATTCCCACTTTAAAATTATTTAGAGGTGGCTTTGGTGGTTCCTTCTTAAAGAATGTTGCAGGTGCCATTTCAGATCCACTCAGTGTTCGCAAGAGGAACATTGGCCAAGATGATATGTTCATCTGGTACCCCAGTAGAGGCTGAAATAAGTCCCCCTCCTTTTCACATGTCCCAACAGGCTGTATGTCCGCAGAATCAACAAGCCACCAAAAATCATTTCTGTTGTCACTACCATCCAGTCTTAAATGTAGCCTGGCACCAGTAATTCCAACGACTGTGGCGATACATATTGAAATCATATTGCGAGGGTCATGGGCTTCCAGTTTCATACCAACTTTGAAGTCATTAGCTGGTGGAATCTTGGACTGTCTGAAACACTCTGAAGGAGCACTTAAAGATCCAGTCTCTTTCAAGTAATTTCCCCAGTGAAAATCATCATTTTGCACAGAAGATGTGCCTGACTGAGGAGCTTTCTCTTGATTCTCCTTCTTTGCATCCACTGACTCTTCATTCACTGCTCGCCCCATGGTATCCCTCTCTGGTGTTCTTTGCTCGAGTCTCGTCGGCGAAAAGAGCGAAATTCTGTCAACACTGGTCCAGCGAGCCGGTACCGGTCTTCACACCACCGCCGCCATGTTTGAGAAGCTGCGCACGGAGCCGCGCATGCCCCGCCACCGCTGCCCCGCCCCCCGCCCCGCTGCCCGCGTGCCCTGGGGTTGCCGCAAGCTTGCCCTCTGACCTCGGCCGCGTGCGGGGCCCCAGCCCGGGGTTCAGCCGGAAGCCCGCGCAGGTGGTGGCGAGCCATGAGACTTTGCGGCTCCGGGAAAGCCCTTGGCAGTTCTCCTTCATCCTCACCCCACCCCAATCTGCCCTCCCGCCAAAAAAAAAAAAAAAAAAGCCAGTCGCAGCCCGTGCACCCAAGACCGTGGTGGGCCCCCAATTGGGAACCCAGGGTCCACGTCAAATTTCATCCAAGGGGAGCTCGCTCCCCTTGGCCATCGACTTCGACTCTCGGCCACCGCCCACCCTCGCCACCGGGGCTATGGTATTTTAAACAATGAGTGGGAAGTTTTGAGGCAGTATTCCCTAACAAAATTTTGTTCCTCCAAAATCCAGGGTGGTCTCTTCAAGTTTTGCACCAACAACTGAGAGAAAAAGGCACCTACCTATATATAAAATGTAACTACAGTTAGCCTGTTTTGCAAAGTGTGAGTTGGAATTGACAAATTCCATGTTAATTAACAGAATTGTTATATATATGCTAAGTAACAATTAGCAGTTGAGCTACAGAGGTAATAGAAACTGTATAGAAAAATGCAATGGGCATAGTCTGTTATTTAGTCTCCACTTTTGAGCAGTTGCTTACAGTACAACTAAGATGTCAATGGAATTTTCTCTGAGGCAACCAAAGAGATCTTTTCCCTGTAGAAGGTCATGGATGGTAAACTGAGCTGTGATACAGATAAGGATCAGTGGATAACAAAGAACCAAAACAAGGATAGAAGCAAATCAGGACATAACATTTCCTTCAGCTAAGGCTTTTTCTAGCTCCCAGAAAGTCTGGATTGTAGTCAATACCATTTACACCACAGCAATACTTGTTAATAATTATATCTCATATATTTATTATATATTTATATTTATCATATATTTATATTCAAATGTATTATATTTATATATTTATTTTATATTTACATATTTATATGAGATATAATTTGTATATCTTGTACACAAATATACTATCAAGACTATCGATTAAAGAATCTGGATGTAGTGAGGTTACATGTTAAATTGCACATTTTCATCCAGTAGAGGTGCAAATAATTTCTGTCTTGTAGAAAGGGTGATGTCACAGCTTACAGTTTATTGCTCTGTAGACAATTACCACTTTTGTATTTAACCCAGCAGTCTTATCCTAACATTCCTTATTACATTGCCTACAATTAGTTAGCTCCTCAAATGTTCTTTGAATCAATCTTAACATTTTATTGGTTCCTTCATTAATTAATTTTTTAAATAAAATTTTTGACACGTTATAATTTAAAAATTTTGAAAATTATACTTTAGTAATATGTGTGTAGATAGAAAAATCTAGAAAGAGGGAGAAGAAGAAGGAAAGGGAGAGAGAGAAAATGCACATTATTTAGTACACTGTGAATAATTATTTCCATGAGGTAGATTCCATTTAAATTTTTCATTTTAAGACCCTGGGTTAGAAGGAATCTTTCAGATACAGTTGACGTATATGCATGTGTCTCAATGACAGGTACGTGAACAGCCCCTGTTTATAGAGCAGGATAAGGTTCATATTAGAATTCTCCAGGGAGCGATTTCAAAATATATTCAATACTTATTCATGTTCCCCCTTCTTCTTCTCCCTCCACTTCTATCATACTTCTAGGCCTGGATTCAGCTGCAATTAAGAGAAAACAAATTATGTGTCTTGCCTAAATAGGAGTTTACCTATTTTTTTCTCACTGACCAAGAAATTCAGAGATAAGCTACCCAGGGGAAGTGTAGCTGCTCAAGGAAGTCATTTTGACTCGGGTTCCTTTTTGCCTCCTGATCCTCCAATCTTGGAGTAAGATTTTGTTCCTCATGGTGGAAAGACATTGGCATTCCCTTTAAAAGTTATTATTCCCCATAACAGGCAAGAAGAAGGGAGAATGGTAAAGAGCAAAACACATGTCAGCTAGATTTGTCTCTTTTCAGGAAAACTGTAGATTTCCTAAATGTTCCACCCAGCGGATTTCTATGTTTATCTCAAGATACCGAGTCACAGAGTCAAGTATAGCTACAGAAGTCTGGAGAGGGGAGCATTAATGGACACAGCACTCTCTCAATAAAATCTGTGTTCTCATAAGGGGAGAATCCATTTTGGATAGGCAGGTAGGTGTTACAGCCACCAAAAGGGTATTTGAATCTGGAGGATGAAGTACTTCTCTACATTTTGAAATTTTCCCCAATTGATTCTGGCAGTCACCTTACCAAACTCGTCATTATTTGAATAATGGTATCTGAACAAAACCCATTCTTACCTGCTGAGTTTCTACTTTATAAGATCATTCAGGACTAATCATTACATTTATAATTGTGAATACAAACACTGTTGCCTTTCTAATATTTGGAGTTTCTCCTTCTCTTTTTAAAATTCATATTTTTATTATTTGCGTCTCTCAAGCGGCCCTTTGTCTGATGTTATTGTTTTTGGCATTGCTTCCTGGATTGCAAAAGTTTAAACCAGCAAACAAAAATCACAATTCCATTGTCAAGCTAGTATCAGCTTTCCACTAAACTGTCAGTATTTCACAATATATAATTAAATTTTAAGTTCTAAAATCCTTTTGTAGAGAGAATTTATTATAGTTTGGTTACTTAGCTTCAGTTTACCAGTTTTTTGTTTTCTGTCTTCATACAAATGCCAAGTAGACATAAGCTCACAAAGGTAGGGGTCCAACTTGGTTGTTGTTTGTAGTGGTATCACCTGTGTCCAACGCGAATGTAGAGCTCAATAAATCTTTAATAAATGAATGAATACATAACAATAGCCAGATTGCATTGGAGGGATCATTTTATATAGTTATCATATGAATATTTCTATCTGCATAGCTACTGGGAAGATTTCTTCTTTTGCAACTAAGATCATTTGCTCACTAACTTTTCCTTCAAAATCAAATTTATATAGTTCTTATATAGTTTCCTGGCGGTTAGGATGATTCCTTGAGGGATAGACTCATATTTTAGAAATGTAGAATGGCTTATCTTGGTCTGCTTTAGAGAGAGGTGAACACAGTGGGGGAATACAGCTACTGACCTTATTCAAGTAATACTTGTGAGCAATTTTTGCCCTGTTATCTGACTGTAAAGTTTGTTTTGCTTTCTTTTCTGGAAGCAAATATTGTTCTACAGTTGAAAAAGCCATAAGGCTAAAAATAACCCTTCCAACCTGTGTTTGTGGCAATATCAGAATACCTGCATGAAACAGTACTCTGGAAAAAGAAATTACCAAAGCTTTCTCAAATTGAATATAAAGAGAGTTAAGGAAACAGTCTATATGCTTGTCATTTTACATCTTAATTCCCAGTGTTACTTTGTAATAAACAGTATTTTCCAGTTTAAGTTTTTTACTTGTGCTTCACTGAGAAAATTATCTAAAACTTGGAAACCTCAAGTTTAATTACTAAATTTTGGTAAAAGAGATTATTATCATTCTTTTAGTGCAATTTTGGGCTTGACTTTATATTGTCTGGGCCTTCTTATATCTCTAGAGAGGCAGAGACTAATTTGTAAATTTTTATCCGGAAGAAATGCAAATAATTTCTGTCTAATGGAACAGATAATTCCGTTATAGAGTTGCCATGTTTAGCAAATAAATATGCATGCAATATTTAGGACTTGATACTGAAAAAATTATTCACCGTTCATCTGAAATTCACATTTAACTCTGCATCCTGTATTTTATTTGGTGATTCCATCCCCAGAAGTTTCAGTTTATGGCCACGTAGGTCATTAGCCAGTTTGGTTTCTAACTCAGGAATCTCATTGTAATATTGCCTATTAATACGTAGCTTCTCAAATGTTCTTTGGACTGGTTTTATCATGTTACTGTTTCCCTAATTAATGAATTACAGGAAATATTTGACACATTTATTTTATGTATGTGTAAGAGTTCTGGTTGGTCTTTTGGAAAAATATACTGAATAATTTTATAGGTCATCCACTGAGATGCCCATGTAGCCTCATCGCATGGAGCCAAGTAAACTGCATTGCTGGGGAAATATATATACCTCATGAACAGCTTCATCCCAGTTAGGTCTTTTCTTGGCTCTCAAAATAAATCCCAAGTAGTGATAGAGCTTTGTATTTTCTCTATTTTTGTTTACTTTTGTTTTGCTTTCTTTGTTTTTCCTACTGATTTTTTATTTTTGTTTCTGGTTATTATATGGCCAATAAGTTATTCTCATTGGTGGCAGCAATAATTGGGACTTTGGTTTTATCATCTGACCATTTGGTGATGTCTGTGGGATGAATAATGGATATATATTTTCTTTTGTAAATAAGTGCTTATATCCATTGAAATCCCTCAAATACACAGGAAACAAAGAAAGTGAACTTCTAATATTTTAGAAGTTTAGAAACATTTTAAAACTCCAAGTTCACATAATAAAGATAAATCTTTAGACACATTTGACTAAATTAATAATTTTGGTTTAAAAATGATAGTTATGCAGCTTTTCTCTGAGTTTATCAAAATGTGGTATAATACAAGTGTACATTTTATATTTTTTATTTTTTTGAATGTTTATATTGGAGTACAGTTGATTTACAGTGCTGTGTTAGTTTCATGTGTATAGCACAGTTACTCAGTTATATATGTACATATATCTATTCTTTTTCAGATTCTTTTTCCATATAGGTTATTATAGAGTATTGAGCAGAGTTCCCTGTGCTATACAGCAGGTCCTTGTTGATTATCTATTTTATATATAGTAGTGTATATGTTAATTTCAACCTGCTAATTTATCCCTCCCCTGCTACCTTTCCCCTTTGGTAACCATACATTTGTTTCCTAAGTCTGTGACTCTGTTTCTGTTTTGTAAATAAGTTCATTTGTATCATTTTTTACATTCCACATATAAGGGATATCATATGATATCATTTTATAATTTTAATAAGAGTTTGATTTGTTTTCCCTCATAAAGAGAATAGTTATTCTGAACTCTCTAAACTTCTAATATTGGTTTAATAATCAAACTTATATTACTCCTACATAATTAAAATTATGAAAAATATAAATTTGTGCTCACCTAAATTGTTTCATTATTCTCACAAACTTTTTTGTCTCACAAACTTTTTATATTAACAATAATTATATTTCGTAGTTAGAAAGCTTACACATAATTATTTTTTTAACATCGTTATTGGAGTATAATTGCTTTACAATGGTGTGTTAGTTTCTGCTTTATAACAAAGTGAATCAGTTATACATATACATATGTTCCCATATCTCTTCCCTCTTGCGTCTCCCTCCCTCCCACCCTCCCTATCCCACCCTTCTAGCTGGTCACAAAACACATAGCTGATCTCCCTGTGCTATGCGGCTGCTTCCCACTAGCTATCTACCTTACGTTTGGTAGTGTATATATGTCCATGCATCTCTCTCGCTTTGTCACAGCTTACCATTCCCCCTGCCCATATCCTCAAGTCCATTCTGTAGTATGTCTGTGTCTTTATTCCTGTCTTACCCCTAGGTTCTTCATGTCATTTTTTTCTTAAATTCCATATATCTGTGTTAGCATACGGTATTTGTCTTTCTCTTTCTGACTTACTTCACTCTCTATGACAGACTCTAGGTTTATCCACCACATTACAAATAGCTCAATTTCGTTTCTTTTTATGGCTGAGTAATATTCCATTGTATAGATGTGCCATATCTTCTTTATCCATTCGTCTGTCGATGGACACTTAGGTTGTATCCATCTCCGGGCTATTGTAAATAGAGCTGCAATGAACATTTCGGTACATGACTCTTTTTGAATTTTGGTTTTCTCAGGGTATATGCCCAGTAGTGGGATTGCTGGATCATATGGTAGTTCTATTTGTAGTTTTTTAAGGAACCTCCATACTGTTCTCCATAGTGGCTGTATCGATTTACATTCCCACCAACAGTGAAAGAGTGTTCCCTTTTCTCCACACCCTCTCCAGCATTTATTGTTTGTAGATTTTTTGATGATGGCCATTCTGACCAGTGTGAGATGATATCTCATTGTAGTTTTGATTTGCATTTCTCTAATGATTAATGATGTTGAACATTCTTTCATGTGTTTGTTGGCAATCTGTATATCTTCTTTGGAGAAATGTCTACTTAGGTCTTCTGCCCATTTTTGGATTGGGTTGTTTGTTTTTTTGTTTTTGAGCTGCATGAGCTGCTTATAAATTTTGGAGATTAATCCTTTGTCAGTTGCTTCATTTGCAAATATTTTTTCCCATTCTGAGGTTTATCTTTTGGTCTTGTTTATGGGTTCCTTTGCTATGCAAAAGCTTTGAAGTTTTCTTAGGTCCCATTTGTTTATTTTTGTTTTTATTTCCATTTCTCTAGGAGGTGGGTCAAAAAGGATCTTGCTGTGATTTATGTCATAGAGTATTCTGCCTATGTTTTCCCCTAAGAGTTTGATGGTGTCTGTCCTTACATTTAGACCTTTAATCCATTTTGAGTTTATTTTTGTGTATGGTGTTAGGGACTGTTCTAATTTCATACTTTTACATGTAGCTGTCCTGTTTTCCCAGCACCACTTATTGAAGAGGCTGTCGTTTCTCCACTGTATATTCTTGCCTCCTTTATCAAAGATGAGGTGACCATATGTGCATGGGTTTATCTCTGGGCTTTGTATCTGTTCCATTGATCTAATTTCTGTTTTTGTGCCAGTACCATACTGTCTTGATTACTGTAGCTTTGTAATATAGTCTGAAGTCAGGGAGCCTGATTCCTCCAGCTCTGTTTTTCGTTCTCAAGATTGCTTTGGCTATTCAGGGTCTTTTGTGTTTCCAGACAAACCGTGAAATTTTTTGTTCTAGTTCTGTGAAAAATGCCATTGGTATTTTGATAGGGATTGCATTGAATCTGTAGATTGCTTTGGGTAGTAGACTCATTTTCACAATGTTGATTCTTCCAATCCAAGAACATGTTGTATATCTCCATCTATTTGTATCATCTTTAATTTCTTTCATAAGTGTCTTATAATTTTCTGCATACAGGTCTTAGGTAGGTTTATTCCTAGTTATTTTATTCTTTTTGTTGCAATTGTAAATGGAAGTGTTTTCTTAATTTCACTTTCAGATTTTTCATCATTGGTGTATAAGAATGCCAGAGATTTCTTTGCATTAATTTCGTATCCTGGTACTTTACCAAATTCATTGTTTAGCTCTAATAGTTTTCTGGTAGCATCTTTAGGATTCTCTATGTATAGTATCATGTCGTCTGCAAACAGTGACAGCTTTACTTCTTCTTTTCTGATTTGGATTCCTTTTATTTCTTTTTCTTCTCTGATTACTGTGGCTAAAACTTCCAAAACTATGTTGAATAAGAGTGGTGAGAGTGGGCAAGCTTCTCTTGTTCCTGATCGTAGTGGAAATGGTTTCAGTTTTTCACCATTGAGGATGATGTTGGCTGTGGGTTTGTCATATATGGCCTTTATTATGTTGAGGAAAGTTCCCTCTATGCCTACTTTCTGGAGAGTTTTTATCATAAATTGGTGTTGAATTTTGTCGAAAGCTTTCTCTGCATCTATTGAGATGATCATCTGGTTTTTCTCCTTCAATTTGTTAATATGGTGTATAACATTGATTGATTTGTATATACTGAAGAATCCTTGCATATTGAAGAATCCTTGTATTCCTGGAATAAACCCCACTGGATCGTGGTGTATGATCCTTTTAATGTGCTGTTGGATTCTGTTTGCTAGTATTTTGTTGAGGATTTTTGCATATATGTTCATCAGTGATATTGGCCTGTAGTTTTCTTTCTTTGAGATATCTTTTTCTGGTTTTGGTATCAAGGTGATGGTGGCCTCGTAGAATGAGTTTGGGAGTGTTCCTCCCTCTGCTATATTTTGGAAGAGTTTGGGAAGGATAGGTGTTAGCTCTTCTCTAAATGTTTGATAGAATTCGCCTGTAAAGCCATCTGGTCCTGGGCTTTTGTTTGTTGGAATATTTTTAATCACATTTTCAATTTCAGTGCTTGTGATTGGTCTGTTTATATTTTCTGTTTCTTCCTGGTTCAGTTTTGGCAGGTTGTACATATCTAAGTATTTGTCCATTTTTTTCCAGGTTGTCCATTTTATTGGCATAGAGATGCTTGTAGTAATGTCTCATGATCCTTTGTTTTTCTGCAGTGTCACTTGTTACTTCTCCTTTTTCATTTCTAATTCTATTGATTTGAGTCTTCTCCCTTTTTATCTTGGTAAGTCTGGCTAATGGTTTATCAGTTTTGTTTATCTTCTCAAAGAACCAGCTTTTAGTTTTATTGATCTTTGCTATCGTTTCCTTCATTTCTTTCTCATTTATTTCTGATCTGATCTTTATGATTTCTTTCCTTCTGCTAACTTTTGGGTTGTTTTGTTCTTTACTTGCTTTAGGTGCAAGTTTAGGTTGTTTATTTGAGATGTTTCCTGTTTCTTAACGTAGGATTGTGTTGCTATAAACTTCCCTCTTAGAACTGCTTTTGCTGCATCCCATAGGCTTTTGGTCATCGTGTCTCCATTGTCATTTTTTTCTAGGTATTTTTTGATTTCCTCTTTGCTTTCTTCAGTGATCACTTCATTATTAAGTAGTGTATTGTTTAGCCTCCATGTGTTCGTATTTTTTACGGATCTTTTCCTGTAGTTGATATCTAGTATCATAGCGTTGTAGTCAGAAAAGATACTTGATACAATTTCAATTTTTTTCAATTTACCAAGGCTAGATTTGTGACCCAAGATATGATCTATCCTGGAGAATGTTCCAGAGCACTTGAGAAAAATGTGTATTCTGTTGTTTTTGGATGGAATGTCCTATAAATATCAATTAAGTCCATCTTGTTTAATGTATCATTTAAAGCTTGTGTTTCCTTATTTATTTTCATTTTGAATGATCTGTCCATTGGTGAAAGTGGGGTGTTAAAGTCCTCTACTATGAATGTGTTCCTGTCGATTTCCCCTTTTATGTCTGTTAGTATTTGCCTTATGTATTGAGGTGCTCCTATGTTGGGTGCATAAATATTTACAGTTGTTATATCTTCTTCTTGGATCGATCCCTTGATCATTATGTAGTGTCCTTCCTTGTCTCTTCTAATAGACTTTATTTTAAAGTCTATTTTGTCTGATATGAGAATTGCTACTCCAGCTTTCTTTTGGCTTCCATTTGCATGAAATATCTTTTTCCATCCCCTTACTTTCAGTCTGTATGTGTCTCTAGGTCTGAAGTGGGTCTCTTCTAGACAGCAAATATATGGGTCTTCTTTTTGTATCCATTCAGCCAATCTGTGTCTTTTGGTGGGAGCATTTAGTCCATTTACATTTAAGGTAATTCTCGATATGTATGTTCCTATTCCCATTTTCTTAATTGTTTTGGGTTTATTTTAAGTCTTTTCCTTCTCTTCTGTTTGTTGCCTAGAGAAGTTCCTTTAGCATTTGTTGTAAACCTGGTTTGGTGGTGCTGAACTCTCTCAGCTTTTGCTTGTCTGTAAAGGTTTTAATGTCTCCATCAAATCTGAATGAGATCCTTGCTGGGTAGAGTAATCTTGGTTGCAGGTTTTTCTCCTTCATCACTTTCAATATGTCCTGCCACTGCCTTCTGGCTTGCAGAGTTTCTGCTGAAAGATCCACTGTTAACCTTATGGGGATTCCGTTGTATGTTATTTGTTGTTTTTCTCTTGCTGCTTTTAACATGTTTACTTCGTATTTAATTTTTGATAGTTTGATTAATATGTGTCTTGGCGTGTTTCTCCTTGGATTTATGCTGTATGGGACTCTCTGTGCTTCCTGGACTTGATTAACTATTTCCTTTCCCATATTAGGGAAGTTTTCAATTATAATCTCTTGAAATATTTTCTCAATCCATTTCTTTTCCTCTTCTTCTTCTGGAACCCCTATAATTCGAATGTTGGTGTGTTTATTGTTGTCCCAGAGGTCTCTGAGACTGTCCTCAATTCTTTTCATTCTTTTTTCTTTATTCTGCTTTGCAGTAGTTATTTCCACTATTTTATCTTCCAGGTCACTTATCCGTTTTTCTGCCTCAGTTATTCTGCTATTGATCTCATCTAGAGTATTTTTAATTTCATTTATTGTGTTGTTCATCGTTGCTCGTTTCCTCTTTAGTTCTTCTAGTTTCTTGTTAAATGTTTCCTGCATTTTCTCTATGCTGTTTCCAAGATTTTGGATCATCATTACTATCATTTTTCTGAATTCTTTTTCAGGTAGACTGCCTATTTCCTGTTCATTTGTTAGGTCTGGTGGGTTTTTATCTTGCTCCTTCATCTGCTGTGTGTTTTTCTGTCTTTTCATTTTCTTACCTTACTGTGTTTGGGGTCTCCTTTTCGCAGGCTGCAGGTTCTTAGTTCCCATTGTTTTTGGTGTGTGTCCCCAGTGGCTAATGTTGCTTCAGTGGGTTGTGTAGGTTTCCTGGTGGAGGGGACTAGTGCCTGTGTTTTGGTGGATGAGGCTGGATCTTGTCTTTCTGGTGGGCAGGTCCACGTCTGGTGGTGTGTTTTTGGGTGTCTGTGGCCTTATTATGATTTTAGGCAGCCTCTCTGCTAATGGATGGGGCTGTGTTCCTGTCTTGCTAATTGTTTGGCATAGTGTGTGCAGCACTGTAGCTTGCTGGTCGTTGAGTGAAGCTGGGTGTTGTTGTTGAGATGGAGATCTCTGGGAGATTTTGCCCGTTTGATATTACGTGGAGCTGGGAGGTCTCTTGTGGACCAGTTTCCTGAAGTTGGCTCTCCCACCTCAGCAGCACAGCACTGACTCCTGGTTGTAGCACCAAGAGCCTTTCATCCACATGGCTCAGAATAAAAGGTAAAAAAAATAGAAAGAAACAAAGAGGATTAAAAAAAGTAAGATAAAATAAAATAAAGTTATTAAAATAAAAACTAAAAAGTAATTTTTAAGAAAAAAATTTTAAAAAAAAGCATGGACAGGACCCTAGGAATAATGGTGAAAGCAAAGCTTTACAGACAAAATCTCACACACAAGCATACACATGCACACTCAGAAAAAGAGGAAAAGGGGAAAAATAATATATCTTGCTCTCAAAGTCCACCTTCTGAATTTGGGATGATTCGTTGTCTATTCAGGTATTCCACAGATGCAGGGTACATCAAGTTGATTGTGGAGATTTAATCCGCTGCTCCTGAGGATGCTGGAGAGATTTCCCTTTGTCTTCTTTGTTCACACAGCTCCCGGAGTTCAGCTTTGGATTTGGCCCCTCCTCTGCGTGTAGGTCGCCTGAGGGCGTCTGTTCTTTGCTCAGGCAGGACAGGGTTAAAGGAGCAGCTGATTGGGGGCTTTGGCTCACTCAGGTCAGGGGGAGGGAGGGGTACGGATGCGGGGCAAGCCTGCGGCACAGAGATCTGCTGGACGTTTCACCAGCCTGAGGCATGCCGTACGTTCTCCTGAGGAAGTTAAACATAATTTTAAATATCCTTATTCATTAAAAATCTTGGACTAATCTTAAATTGATTTAATTTATGGATAATTATTAGATATCAAGACAATTTTTAAGAATGAATACTGAAAAATTGATTACAAAGCTAATATACTTCTACTTTTGAAACGTTTTCTTCTATTATGCTCTAGAGCAGCTATATCTTTGAGTCATGTTAATGAACATGAATAATGAGTCATGTAAATGTTCCTTTTTTGTCATTTTTAACTAGATGTAAAAGAGATGTGAGTGGCTGTAGAGAGTTGTACAACTTGTATTTATGAGCTTTGATAGTCTGCTGGAATGCTTATAGAGGACAGAAAGTCCTCAAATATCTACCCATTTTTAATTTTTCTGTAAAAATATAAGTTAGTTTCTTTGGTTATTGTATATGGTTCAGACTGTGCAAGAAGCAATGCAGATAAATGCAAGTGCTTTTTTGCAATTGTAAGTTAAATAAGGTTTTCTGCAAGGGGAAATGGGATTCTTTTTATCATTGCCTAAATTGTCGTAGAATGTATATAGAAAGTTGAAAAGGTTTGCCAAGAGGGAATTTTAATTTGTCTTTGTTTATAATAGCTAAAATACTAAGCATGAAAAAAACAACAAAATGTATTTAAATTTTGACAAAGTTGGCTTGGTTTTGGTGGGTTTAATTGTAAGAAAAAAAAGCCTGTGAAACCTTCATTGCCAAATAGCATCTTAGTGGAAAGCTGGAATTCGTCTTTCTCTCTGTTTAAGTGATAAATTTGTCTTAGAACTCCTAACAACAATGTTATTAGATGTTATTCTTTACCCTCCTTTTAATCTGCCCAGATAACACAGGTTCCAAATCTCACCAGAATAATATTATTTGATTTTTGTTGACTTGATTATATTCTTTATTATTATTACTTTGTATAATATTACTTTTATGAAGGAAAGAAGGAAAGAGAAATGGAGGGAGGGAGGAGGAAAAACAGACAGATTTACAGTATTTGTCCCCCACCAATAAAATCTGGCTTTGTCCGTGTTTATTGTAGGAACAAGTCAGGGTGGATTGCTTGGCTCAGAGGTATGGTTTTCTCTTTGAGAAATCCATGATTCTATCTTAATAAAGGGACCAAATCTCCTTTGAAAACTCTTTCATTTATGCCTTCCCAATATTAAAACCTACATTAAAAAATAAATGAAAAATTTAGGATAACTTTAACACCTAAAACTATCTTAGAGATTTCCCAGATGGCCCCTGGAAAAGCACAAAGATTTGCTATTTCACCTTATCAAAAAGGGATGCCAGAAATAATTAGGTTTTTTTTTAAATAACTCCATATTTCTTCATTAGCTCAACGGTATTGTAAAAATTTCATGGGAAGAATTTCCAAATCAGAAGAGATGTTCAGCCTCCCCAAGGTTAAGTTTGTATAAGTAAATTTTTATTAATACAGATATTTCAGAGATTTGTCAATGCCTTCATAGTCCACAATATAATATTACTTTCAGGGGGATCCTTTATGAAATAGTTATTTACTGCACCCCAGTAGAGAATTTTACTCTTCCGCATTCTTATATTATTGGTTACCTTGATAAATTAACCATGGCCATCCAGTCTTATTATCACACAGTTTTATCCTTTCCCCTGTTGCTTTCATGAAGGCTCTGCTATAACGCTTCAGACTAAAATCTGTAAAAACAAAACAGTCTCGGGGGCTGTAGGAAGGACTTTACCGTGTACCATGAACTACTGATACTGCAGGGAATACACTCTTGGGTAAGACTTCGAGCTGATGATGCTTAGACAACTTTCAAGATGTGCTATGGACTGTTAGGAATTATAGGAATCTTTTTAGTCTATAAACAGACGTATTTCATGAATGCAGATTGCTGATAAGATCAGAGAAATTAATGACACAGGACTAAATAATCTCATGAGGAAAATATAACTGTGGTTGTTTGTTTGGAATGATGTTGATACCATTTTGGATTTTCTTTTTTTCGATATTTGAAGAAGCCCTTTTCTTCTCAAGCTGTTCTTAACTCTAAATTTAGTAGTTTATGATTCTGTAAACTGAACATATCTTTAGCGGTATTTGCATCTCACTGAATCCCTCTCCCAATTCAAAAAACATTTTTACTGAGACTTGTTACTTTTCATGGGATTATAATTATTTACACAGGCTCAAATAGAAACTGTACCCGTTTTTCCCAGGGTATAATTGGATATATCACTTGTTCAACCAAGGCCATGCCGTATCTTGAGTGTCACATTTAAAAATTATAGTAATCTGATCAAGTATGGAAATCTCAGTAAAGAAATTGACTTTATATATGTATCCAATGCTTACTATGTCCTCCCAAGAAAACTGGTTTGGTACATGGCTTATATAGGGCCTCAGTCTTATAAGTGCTGAAGAAGGTCAATTTCTGTCAGGCAGTAGACCTTAGCAAATCTGGGGGACCTCAAGAGAGAGGACATAACTCAAATTATAGGTACTGCAGGTGAACTTTGGAGGAAAGTATGTTAGGCTTAGTTTCCTAGCCCTAGAATATAATGACAAAAGTAGATAATTTTATAAGTCCAATCCAAAATTCCTTTTAAAAATTTTTAGACAGAAGGTCTTTGGACTTAATTTACTAATATTATTGCTCAAGGAACCTTATGGTTAATTATTACTCTTGTTGCACCTACATAAATAATCAGACCAAACATAATGACACCCGTTGCATTGTGATCAAGAATAATCTTTGGAGAAATTCACAAATATGTGGAAATTAAGATCAGTCCTAAGTAATCAGAAGGAAGAAGAAGAAATGACAAGGGAAATTAGGAAATGCATTGAGATTATGGAAAATAAAAACACAGCATAACGAAAATTTATGGAATGCAGCCGCCAACGCAGTGTTCAGAATGAAATACATAGCTATAAATCCCTATATTATAAAAGAAAAAAGATTTCAAATCAATAACCTAACCTTCCACCTTAAGAAAATGGAAAAAGAAAACCAAACTTCAAGCAGAAGGAAAGAGGATTAGAGAATAAATAAATGAAATACAGAATAGAAAAGGAATAGAGAAAATCAAAACTTCAGGTTTGTTCTTTGAAATATCAACAAAATTGACAGATCGTTAGCTAGATGAAGAAAAATAGATGATCAAATTCTAAAATCAGGAATGAAAGAGAGGCATGATTACTGACTTTACAGAAATAAAAGATATTATAAAGGATACTATGAACAGTTCTATGCCAAAAAAAAAATAGATAACCTAGAGGAAATGGAAAAATTCTGAGAAAGGCACAAACTACTGAATCTGATTCAAGAAGAAATGGAAAATCCTAATTGACCTATAACAAAGAGATTTAATTAGTAATCAAAAACTTCCCACAAAGAAATGGCCAGGGCTAGAATTCTACCAAACATCTAAAGAGTTAACACCAGTCCTTCGCAAACTTCCAAAAAATAGAACACATGACAGCTCATTTTATGAAGCCAATATTATTCTGATACCAAAATCAGAAAAGGTGTCACATGAAAAGAAAACTATAGAAAAATTTC
Organism: Pseudorca crassidens; assembly: GCF_039906515.1. NCBI lineage: Eukaryota > Metazoa > Chordata > Mammalia > Artiodactyla > Delphinidae > Pseudorca > Pseudorca crassidens. The sequence goes on from NC_090317.1 coordinate 114,561,415, forward strand.
CCTTATGAATATAGTTATAAAAATCCACAACAAAATACTAGCATATTGAACCCGGATATATCTATATGTCTATATATCGATATATAGATATATATATCTCACAAACAAGTGGGATTTATTCCAAGAATTCAAGATTGGTTGAACATATAAAAATCAGTCAGTTTGATAAACCATATAAATACAGTAAAGGACAAAAACCACATTACCATCCCAATTGATGCAGAAAAAGCATTGCCGTAATCTAACACACTTTCTTGATAAAAGCACTCAACAAAGTAAAAATAGAAGGGAACTCCTGTGAAGGGCATCTATGAAAAACCCATAGCTAACATACTTAATGGCAAAAGACAGAAAGCTAAGATCAGAAACAAAAAAATGGAATGTTCATTCTTGCTTCTATTCAGCATTGTAGTGAAGGTTGTTCTAATTAGCTCAATTAGGGAAGAAAAATAAATAAAAGACATTGAGATTGGAAAGGAAGGAGTAAAACTATCTCTGTTTGCAGATGGCATGATCTTATGTATAGAAAATCCTAAATAACCAAGAAACTATTACAGTTAATAAACAAGTTTAGTGCAGTTATGTTTTACATACAACACCAAAGGCATAATCCATGAATGAATAAATTGATAAGCTAGACTTCATGAAAATTAGAAACTTCTGCTCTGTAAAATACAATATCAAGAGAATGAGAAGACAAGCTATAGACTGGGAAAAAATATTCGCAAAATACACATCTAATAAAGAACTATTAATCAAAATATACAAAGAACTCTTAAAGGTCAACAATAAGAAAGTGAACAACTCAATTAAAAAATGGACCAAAGACCTGAACAGACATCTCACCGAAGAAAATATACAGATGGCAAATAAGCATATGAAAAGATATTCCACATCATATGTTATTAGGGAATTACAAATTAAGACAAAAATGAGATATCATTAAAACCCGTTAGATGGCCAAAATCCAAAACACCAACACCACCACATGCTGGGAGAATGTGGAGCAACAGGAAGTCTTATTCACTGCTCGTGGAAATCAAAGTGTTCTTCAGTATAACATTCTGGAAAAGGAAAACTATGGAACCATTAAAAAGATAAGTGGTTTCCATGGGTGGTGGCTTGGAGACAGATGAATAGGCAGAGCACAGAGGATTTTTTTTAGGGGAGAGAAAATACTCTATATGATATTATAATAATGGATATATGTCATTATACATTTGTCCAATCCCATAGACTGTACAACATAATTTCAGTGTTTTAAAAAGTATACTTTAACAGAACTAATCATGTTACAATTGAATGGAATCTTAGACATAATGATAAACTCAAACCCCTAATTTTACAAATAAGGAAAATGAATACAATAAGTCATTTCATTTGCCATTTATAGCTTAATTTAATGATGCTATCATTTCCTTGATAAATTTTGTGCATGGAAAGGAATGAAGGCTAGCTGTTTGTATATCAAGAGTATAAATATGTTTGTGTTGAGCCAATAGGAATATAGCTCGTGTGTACCTATATTATGGTGAAACGATCTTTGCTCTCACAGCACAGAACTTTATTGAAAAGTAAGAATCAAGAGAAGGTTTTTATTAAAATATCAAGTTTTTCTAAGAATAATATATAGCTCTTTTGCTTTCATACCTCCTGAGCAGACAGATGACGCTGCTAGCTTCTCATAAAAATGTTATCTATGATTATTGTTAGTTCACAAAGAAAATAGAAAATGCAGTTTCATTGTACAGAAGGCAAGATAGATGCTTCTGCTCATTCTTCCATGTGTTCCATTGTTATGTTTGTGAAATATCCATTAACATCTAAAAGTTATGCTAAAAATTATAATAGAAATTTTTAAAAGGTAGCGCAATAATTGAATGTTAATTAATTTTATCCTTGTGGACTTATGTGTACTCTATAATATTTGCAAAACAGTTGTTCCAACTTGCAGTGTCTGCATCACCGCTGAAATATCCACAGACAAAGCCACCTATAAAGAGAAACAGAGGAGCATACAATTCCTCTGCTAAATTTTGGTCTCTGAACTACTTCAAGATTGTATAGGTCCTTAGGAAAATAACACAAACAAATGCAAAAACAAAATGTCTCTATCCCATTGTCACCAAATTTAGAGACTCTACCTTGGAAATACTGAGAATCCCTGCTATTTAAAGATACCTGTTAAATTGTGTTTAAGTGAATGTTTCATAAGTTCTTTTGAACTTGGTACTTTGTTCGGGCAAAATACCCCTTTCATGCTTACAGTTTAGGAAATGCTAACTCTGAGGTATGCAGACTTAACAAATTTTGAATGCCTGAATTCTAACTAGTTTTATCTATGAAGTCAACAAATATTTATCGAGCACCTAACTGTGACAAATACTTTTTAAGAAACTGGTCAGTGTTTATATTCTTTCTCTGCCTTTCAGAATCATCATAGCAAAATTCTAAAATCCTCAAATTCTGAAAACCAATTACCTTGTTGCACTTAGTTCAATTCTCACCTAAGCATTCATCACAGCAGGTTATTAATGACTGTGCATCCCCCTCTGAATTCAGGGAGGACCTGCCTTGTTTTTAATTCATAAGCAAGTGCTTTCATAAGTGAAATACTTGCCAACTATCTTATCTGGAATCCCATCCAGTTTTTCTTGGGGTTAAGATGCTGAAAGTTAGTTTACACTAATTGCAAACATGTTGTCTGGGAGGAATAATAGGATAGGCCCTATAATTATTACAGTTTAGTAGGAATTAGCTTTCTAATCCCTGAAAAAAATCCCGAGAAGATAGAACAGAGACAGATAATGTTTAGTGGGGAGAAGAGATTCCACACGTTTTCTTTTGAGTAGCGATCTTCACAGAAAGAGCCAGGCTGAGTGGTGGTCTGTTCCTGAGAACAAAGTCCTGAAAATGCATAAAATAACAAAAATACTTTAAAATCACAGAAATTAAACTATTTAGAAATAACCATCATTCATATTAGGAGACTGTCATTCTAGATATTTTTGTACACATATAGCAGAAAGATAGAAAATATTTGTATCCAACAGGGTTTAATTAAAGAATCAGAATCAAAATCTCTATGAGTTACTGGGTAGAGGTTTTATTACAGGAATTAGACCTTGCACAGTTGTGGGAGCAACTGTGGATGTGAAGGTACAACCAACCAATCTGAAAAGCCAAGGAGATCCGATTAAGTGGGGACCTATGTCTCTGTGTAGCTTCTGCATCAGTGGTCTGTCACCAAGTGTCTGGCGGTGAATTCAGGATTGCTGTTGGTCAATAGGAAGAATTGGATGCAGAGCAGAGGGGATCAAGGACAAGCTAGAAACCAGTACCCTTGTATCTATCACTATACCTAATCACAATGACCTTCAGAGAATAGTGGCTTCTGCATCACTTCTGCTTTCCAAATCTTGTGCACATTCATTGTTTGGACAACTAGAACCCAGACCATACAGGGAGAGGAATTCTGGGAAATGTGTGTCCAGCTTAGCTGAGTTGACACAGTACAAACCACTACAAATTATTTATAAAACAGAATTATATTACAAATGTAATTTTAGAATATAGTATTCAATTTTATTTTTCTTGAACAGAAGAAAAAGAAACTGAAGGAATTCAGATGAATGGTTCTTCATTACAGTATATTTTATTTTCTAAACGATCTCTTTAGAGATTAAATAAATGTTGAATGTATTAAAGTGTTAGAGCTATGGTCTTTTATTTAACTATGTGGTTAAATTTTAGGCAGGGTTGATTACATTTACAGCTTGAAAAAAAGAGTTAATTTGTTCTCTCACATTTCCTCCTACCCCATCCCCATTTTCTGTTTTATTTTTAGTTAAATTTTACCGTTTCAAAATATATTACAATTCATAACAATTTTATTCTGTTCAGCACCAGTAATTTGGGCAGCAACTTAGTATTATTCTATACATGAATGCAGTGTTCATCACCTGGAATTTTGCCATGACCACTACTGAATTCTTTGTTCTGAGTAATTTCTTAATTGTCTGGATTTTGTTGTTAAGTAGTTCTTTCAGGAAGGGCTTGGAGGACTGTCTTCCCTAGATCTTTACTCTTTGAGAATTAATGCTTGTTTCCTGTATATTTGTAAAACTTCTTGACTTATTATAATGTTCTTGGGACATAATTTCTTTCCCTAAAAATGTGTGCCCGTGCCCCACTGCCTTCTTTTTCTTTTAATATTTATTTATTTATTTTATTTATTTATTTTTAATTTTGGCTGCACCGGGTCTTAGTTGCGGTACGTGGGATCTTTGTTGCGGCATGAGGGATCTTTAGTTGCAGCATGCATGCGGGATCTAGTTCCCTGAACAGGGATTGAACCTGCGCCCTCTACATTGGGAGCGCAGAGTCTTAACCACTGGACCACCAGGGAAGTCCCCCACATTGTCTTCTGGCATTGAAGATTGTTGTTGAGAAATCTAAGGATAGGTTGTCTTCCCTCTAAATGAGGTACTGTCGCTGGATACTTGAAATTCTTTATTCATAGTTGAAGTTCAGTAATTTTACCAGGGTATGGTCTTTTGTCCTTTCCTAGAACGTTTCTTGCACCTTTAATCTAGATTCAACTTTTTCTACATTTCAGAGAAATTTTATATTAATAAATAATCATATCTACTCCTTTTGTTGGGTTTTATCACATTCATTTTTAGACTTTCTCTTTTTAGAGAAGTTTTAGGTTCACAACAAAACTGAGCAGAAAGTAGAAAGATTTCCTGCATATCCTACACACGCACACACACAGATTTGTTACAATCAGTGACCTTACATTGACACAGCATTATCAGCCCAAATTCAGTTTACATGGGAGTTCACTCTCGGTGTTGTATGTTCTATGGGGTTTTACAAATATATAATGACATGTATACAGGATAGTTTCACTGCCCTAAAAACCCTCTGTGCTCTGCCTATTTATCCCTTGGTTTCCCCTAACCCTTGACAACCACCGGTATTTTTACAGTCTTCATAGTTTTGCCTTTTTTAGAATGTCGTATAGCTGCAATCATACAGTATGCAGCCTTTTCAGATTAGTTTCTTTCACTTAGTAATATGTTTGTTGTTACATGTTTTACATATCTGGAGGGTTTTTTTCCTTTTATTCATCTTGCCCATGTTTAGGCATGAGATGCAGGCTTCCATTTTTTTCTTTGCCTGACTCTTTTCACAATATCTGAACATCCATTTGAGGACTAGATATTGAGGGTATGTGGTATCTTGGAAGACAGGAAAATTCAGTTGAGAATCTGCAATCTTTTTTAGAAAATATGGTCTTTACTCTCTCTCTCTTGAGATTTCCTTCACCTTCTTGAGTCAGGGTTAGTTTTCTCCACTTGGGGTTGTGTCCTGCTTCCTTAGAGAGATACAGTTAAGCTTCAAATCACTTTCCCAATTGTGTAAATCCTGGAAACTTCACTTCCTTTAGAAAGAGTTTTTAATTCTATTTTATACTTTATTTCATCACTTATCCCCAGTCAGAGAGGAAGAAGATAACATCTACTAAGTTTGCTTCTCTCCCAGATCAGGGGTATTTTTTGAGTTTCTGTAACTTTGCCAACTCATCCATCTGGCTCAGGAGTAGGTCTCTGGTCAGGAAACTTTCAGTACTGCTCTTATAGATTCTGCCTCTTTCCCTTGATAACAGTTTTTGAAGCTTAGGGCTTTCAGTCACGTTCCTTTCTTTCTTTGACTGGAACTTATAACTACTTTTGTGCCGATTTTTACTATTATTTCAATTAATTTTATTAAATGTTGGAAGAGGAAACTAATTTACTTTCATTCCACTGTGGTAATCCAGTTGACCCTCTCCAAAGTGAATTTAAGTGAGTATTATATGGCATATGCCGTTCTTTCTTCTGTTTACCAGTTATGCTACTTTGGGCATCTTACTTAACCTCTTTGGTTTAAGTTTTTTCACCTTTGGATGATATAATACTCATCTTATAGGCAGGATTCATTGGAATAATACTATGTAAACACTTAACACAACCTTGAGTAAGATACTACCAGAGTAGTATAGGTAAGAGATGATGTTGGCGTTGATGAGATTAGTAACAGTGAAGAAGGGCAGAAGTGGGCAGAGCTAAGATGTTCTTTGGAGATTGACATGACAGGATTTGGTTCAGGTTGTGAAATCTGACAGAGTTAGGTTTAAATCCTGGCTTTACCATTTATGAATATGTGCAACTGTATTAATAGTTCTAAGTTTCAAATTCATCATCTGAAAGATGGAAGGTATAATTGTGAAAATTAAGCAAGAGAATACATGTAAACCTCCTAGCATCATGCCTGACAAAGCATAAATATTCAGTAATACCCAGCTTATTAGCAGTAATTGCATTAGCATTAATACTATAATTAGTATTAGGATTGATATTTAATTCAGTTAGGAAGAAGATCCTAATTGATTCTTAGGCTTTTAGTATTTTGGTAAAGAGGGGTGTCATTTACTGAAATATGAGAAACTGATAAGGAAATATTTGGGGTGGGGGAGCAAATCATGAGTTCTTGTAAGTTTTCCATATATGTCAAGATTTAAAGTCTTCTTGATATCCTGGCCACATTTTCTCCACAAACTCTAGTTTGTCATTTTCCTATTTAAAGTTTGTTGTCCAGAAGTGGAGACAGTGTTAACATATTGTCCACTAGGACCATGCCTCTCTTACTTTTAACACACTATGTTATTGATACAATTTATTTATGTATCCTTAAAATAATTTACTTTTATTGAGCTAAAAGTGTTGATTACTTTTTTTTAAAAAAGCATATACCATTTCTTTTTTTGAATTATTTTTATTGGAATATAGTTGATTTCCAATGTTATGTTAGTTTCAGGTGTACAGAAAAGTGAATCAGTTATACGTATATATATATCCACTCTTTTTTAGATTCTGTTCCCATATAGGTCATTACAGAGTATTGAGTAGAGTTCCCTGTGCTATACAGTAGGTTCTTATTAGTTATCTATTTTATATATAGTAGTGTGTATGTGTCAATCCCAATCTCTTACTTTATCCCTCCCCCTCCTTCCCCCTTGGTAACCATAAGTTTGCATATTGATACAATTTAAAGCATCATTATTCCCTTTGGAAGCTATTTCCCACTCTTGATTTATATCACTAGAAGATCTGCAATCCTGATGAAGAATTCATGCTGAAGGATATTTCAAGGATCTTAACCCTTGTGATGGGTCATGATAAGTAGAAGAAAATCCACTTTCCAGGTCAGAGAGCATTATGGCACAAGTTCAGATCAGACATTTGATCAGGTTTATGGGACTTCTAGGTTTTGAATGCTGGCATGTTCCTTATTTTAATTAGGTACAAAATAATGAATTTTTATTTAAATGAGGAATAAGATATTCTCTGGGACTCTCCCCAGGGTCTGATTGTAATGTGCCATGCATAAATAGCTTACATGGCATGACTGGCCAAGAATCAGCTTTATTAAAGTACTATTCATTAACAGATTCATTCATTCATTTGGAAGTTATCTTGAGAACTTACTATGTGGCAAGCACTATTGCAGGCACTATTCCAGGCACTGGAGAAATGTCAATGTATTGAAGATTTACTGTTCAACTTGTATGTCCTCTCTCGCCAGCAGAATCTTGAAGGCAATGATCAATGAAGCCATTTAGTTTGAATATTTACCTTGATAGCCCTTAATCGTATTCTTATATAGAACCAGGTAAAGGATTAGTTTAAAATGACACTGTCCACACTCTGGAGTTAAAATGAGATGGTCCCTGAAATAGTTGACTCAAAGTAGTGGGTGAGGGGGTGCGTATGTGTATAACTACATTAAAATATATTACAAACTATAGATAGCATAACTTTTGGTTCTGATATTCCTTTTAAATCACTCCCACAGAACTCTTGGTGAATTCCTTAAAATAGTTAAAGGGAAATGTCCCTGATCTAGTGTTATACAGATTTCTTTTGCCCTTCCAGTGTCTGCAGTGATCTGCACCAGATTGCCTCTCCTTTTTACCAAGTTTTTGTACTAACTGCAAAGATTCTTAATATCCAAATCCAATATTTCTCAAAGCTTGCTCTTTAATACATAGTCTTCAACTGATTTTCTATAGCTCCAGCTACTGCTGCTCTGAATTTCCTAATCCACAGATCCTTCATGCACTGCTGGATCTTCCATTGTGTCCTTGAAGGAACATCTATTGTTTGTTACCCCAGGAAGGGCTCTTCTCTTCCCTCTATTTCCTGTCTGCTGCTTGTTGTCTGTGTTTCAGTGCTTTATGTGGTCCTTATCTGGACTGTAGTAGGTGGGAAGGGTTATGGCCTGCCCTCAATTTGACAAAAATAAAACCACCTGCAAGTGTAATAATATTTTTTAAAGTCTTCTCCTCCTATTTATTGCTCACTCTTCGCACCAAATCTCCCCATCCAGACCACCTACTGTGACTAGCCAAAGTCCTTTTTCTCTTGTCCTACTTTCTCACTGACGTATATTGAGATATATTAACTTGTCTCTGAATATTGTGATATTGTTGTAAATTTTTTTCAGAATCCATTTTGATTAAGCATACACTGTTCCTAGAACCTTTTTACTATTATCTTCGTCTAGTACACAGTTCATTTTCTTTTAACCCCTGTAAATCACCTTGTTAATTCTTGTACATAGCGGCTGGCAGCTTCGCACGGAAACGCCTTATGCAATCCTAAATGAAGAGGCTGAGGGAAAACGGCAGGCCTCTTCAATACTGGGACTTTCTCAGTGTCTTATATACTTAGGAAGCATTTTTCCTTTTGTGGTAGGTACAGTGAACACAGATAATCTGGATTTAAATATTTCTTATACTGGATACTTTTTAGGTTTAGAACCTGTTACCTAATTTACCAGTTATATCAGATCAAAATGCTGTATGTTGAATTGACTTAGAAGTGATTCTTGCATGTCAGAGACTAGTTTGATACTAAAGATTGTTTAGAAATTATGCTCAAGTGTATCACCTGGACCCAAACATATTCATTTAAGAAAGTGGTTTTCAATTTTAGTAGTGTGATAACTGAATACTACTTAAACAACTCTCATTTGCAAAACTTTCTTAATCCATTTCCTTGAATCCGATACTTAAGCTCTCAGAATGCTGCCAGAATTATATTCTAAACTGCAAATCTAAGTAAATTATATCCTGTTTAAACCCTTTGATGTATTTCATACATCTTCAGGATAAAGGATAAAACCTTTTAACATGGGCCATAAAGATTTCCATGATATGGCCTCAGCCTGTGTGTCCGGTAGCAACACTAGGCACACAACCCCACTCAAACTCTAAACTCTAGCCATATGATTCTGCTATTTCCTTTCCTCTTCTCACCCTGTCATCTTATCAAGCATCTTTCTTCATCAAGAAACTGGAAATTTGTTTGCTGTATTTGTTTTCAATAATGAAATTGGTGTGTGTTGGTAAATAATCTCAAACACTGACACCCTGAAGAAAATCTCTTGTCTCAGTGGTCCTATGAATTTTCTTTCCATGGCCAACAAATACTCAACCTTTAAAGCAAGTCTAATATATTCTAAACAGTACGTACCTCATTACTCTTAGAAAGCCCTGTCTAGAGTTTAAAGTATAGCATGGAGTCCATCTGCTGCTGGTAGTGTCAAGCTCAGTGACTGCTTAAAAATCTAATATTTTGAAATAGAACCATTATGTGTATAATAACCCTACCTCTAGCTTGAAGATACGAGTTAGTAGGATTACCTGTGTTTTTACCGAAGTACTCCATTATACTTATGTGAGAGGATATTTTTGTCTCTTGATCTGGGCTAGGTAAATATTGCCAGAGTTCAAACATTAAAATCCATAATTTACTCAACAATGAGATATCCAGATTTTACTAATGTATTTCAATTTTGCTCGGATAGTATTCCATCTTTAGCATTGTATTTGCTTTTCAATTGGAATATCCTTTTCTTACAACCTCACCATCTTCTCATCCCCCAAAAAGAAATGTAACATTTCCCCCTTTGTGAGTCTCTTTGTGGATTTCCATTGTTAATTCTGCACTTGTCCCATGAAAGTTGAAACAAAAAGTGTGTGATAGAGGAACAGAAAAGAGATCAGAGAAAGAACTTTGTGTCTAAGTTATCTTTTTTTTTTTTTCCATCCAGAGTAATAAAAATAGATCTCATTCATTCAGGAACACATCACTTAGGATCAGAAAGAAAGACTCCTTTCACATTTGATGCTGGAGAATAGTTTTAGGCAGAAGTGGTCTATTTAGAATACCAAAGTACCCAGTGTTTCCCATATTTTTTTCATCAGAAAAGAGTCATAAAGAGTTCCTTTTATTGTGTCAAGACATACGACTTAGCATTGCTTTTTTAGTATATGTTGGATGACTGGGAATAGTCTTCTCTAATAACTCTGAAATCCTAAGAGCCAGTGTAGTATAATGTTTGAGAGCACAGACTCAGATTTAATTCCCAGCTCTGTGATTTCCTAGCTGTGTGGGCAAATCACTTAACCTCTCTATGCCTCAGTTTCTTTAACTGTAAAGTGGAGATAATAATGGTATATACTTCATAAGGTTGTGATAGGTTTTTGTTTTGTTTCAGCTTTGTTGATTTATTATTGACATACAACACATGTAAGTTTAAGCTGTACAATGTGACGATTTGATGCACTTATATATTGCAAAATTATTACCACATAAAGGTTAGTTAACACCTCCGTCCCCTCACATAATTAACACTTTTAGTGTGGTGGTAATATTTAAAATCAGCTCTCTTAACACTGTCAGGTATATACTATAGTATTGTTAATTATAATCACCATACTGTACATTAGATCCCCAGAACTTATTTATCTTATAGCTGGGAGTTTGTCTCCTTTGACCAATACCTCCACATTTCATCCAACCCTCAGCCCCTGGCAGCCACCACTCTACTGTCTATTTTTGTGAGTTCTGCTTTTTTAGATTCTACCTATAAGTGAGAACATACACTATTTGAGTATTCTTGGCTCTGTTGTCAAGTTGGCTACATATGCATACTTTATTTTGGGACTCTCGATTCTCTTCCATTGGTATATGTGTCTCTTTTTATGCCAGAGTCATACTGTTTTGATTACTGTACCTTTGTAATAGAGTTTGAAATCAGGAATTGTGATGCCTCCAGCTTTTTTCTTCTTTCTCAGGATTGCTTTGGTTATTTGGGGTCTTTTGTAATTCTATAAAAATTTTAGGATTGTTTTTTCTATTTCTGTGAAAAATGACATTGGGATTTTGATAGGGATTGCATTGAATCTATAAATGGCTTTGGGTGGGATGGACATTTTAACAGTATTAATTCTTCTGATTCATGAACAGAGGATATCTATTTATTTGTGTCTTTCAGTTTCTTTCATCAGTGTCTTGCATTTTTCTTTGCACATATCTTTTATCTCTTTGGTTAAATTTATTCCTAAGTATTTTTTGATGCTATTGTGATGAGTTTTAAACCAGTTAAAATACATCAAGTGCTTAGAAGACTGACTGACAGATAGCACCATGTAAATACTTGATATTATTAACGTCTCTCCCCATTTTAGCTCCTCCCCCCAAAACAGTATCAGAATTTAAAGTAACCCTTTGTAGACTAGGACTTAAAAGACACTATTTATTTTCTTTCTAGTAGTTGATTGTAATTAAGTTAACAACTGAAATTTAATCTTTGGAAAGTTACTATGGTGAAACGCAGTCAGTGTAGAGCCTAGATTTGCACTGTCCAATAGGGTAACTGCTAGTCAAATATGGCTATTTAAATTAACTAAAATTAAAAATTTAGTTCCTTAGTTGCACTAGTCACAATAGCCATATTTCAAGTGTTCAATAGCCACACGTAGTAAGTAGTTACTGCATTGGGTGGCACAGATATAAAACATTTCCATCATTGCAGAAAGCTCTTTGGACAGTGCTAACGATCAGTTTCTGATGCTCTGTTTGTGTGTTCTTTCCTCCTGAACAACAAACAGTGGCACTCATTTTTGTCTAGGTTATCATATAAATCTACCTGGTCAAGGTACATCTTCAATCCTTCCCACTTTTCTCTCCTTCAACTCTTCTCTCCTTCACAGTGTTATTAGTCTTCTAGGAATTACTCATATTATAAAGAAGCAGATTTGCTGAACCTAAGCAAGATACCTCCTCTTTGAACTGGACACTCTTAACCCCTCTCTGAAGCAAGGAAAGAGCACTGAGACTTTTCATCATATTGTCTAGATAGTCAGGTTTTTAGATTTTGCATTTTCTAATCAATAGAGAATTACAATATAAACATCTGAAATGATTTTTTGCATTGAAAATAGAGGACGGTTTTGTTCAAATTCAGGTTAATTAAAAATATTATAGTATTATCCTATCTAATGACTTAAGTCCCTTTCCCTTCCCTACTATCACATAGTTCTCTGAAATTTTACCGTTAAGTCTTTTACATATATTTTAGAGGTGTTATCTTTTCTAAAAATAATCCTGAAACTAGAAGTAAGAGAAAATGGAACGTTATTCTAGTTTGGTTTTCCTTAAAAACAGACTCTGAGGCAGGGATTTGGATACAAGTAGTATATCTGGGAGGTAATCCCAGGAAGGACTATGAGCGAGTGAGAAAATGAGACACGGAAGGGTATAAAGACAGTATAGAGAAAGCCAGTAAGTACTTGTCTGTGAGCAACTGCAGTTCAACCTGCTGGGGACCTTTAAGAGACTGTGTAGAGGGCTTCCCTGGTGGCGCAGTGGTTGAGAGTCCGCCTGCCGATGCAGGGGACGCGGGTTCGTGCCTCGGTCCGGGAAGATCCCATATGCCGCGGAGCGGCTGGGCCCGTGAGCCATGGCCGCTGAGCCTGCATGTCCAGAGCCTGTGCTCCGCAATGGGAGAGGCCACGGCAGTGAAGGGCCTGCGTACCACAAAAAAAAAAAAAAAAGAGAGACTGTGTAGAACACAACTCAGTTGCTTCACAGAGAGGTAAAATATCTAGGGTACGTGTGTTTAGACTCCTACTCCTTAAGGGTTGAGAGCAATTCTCAGGATGATACCCTCTACACACTTCCCGCCTGCTCCACCAATGGACTGAGCAGGATTCTGAGGCAGGAAAAAGTCCTGGGCAGAGAGATGCAAGAACCTGTGCATGAAAACTGTCTCTGGTGTAGGCAGTGGGTTATGAATAGGGTACCAACACCATCTGCTATAGCTGACTACTAAACATAGTTTGAGTGTCAACCTAAATATATATTTAAATGACAATATAGGACTGTGTATCAAAATCCTTTAAATAGGTTATATCCTTTTAACTTTACAATTAAGTTTCTGGAAATTTACTTTAAGGAAACAGAGACAGGCAAAATACTAAATGTAATATTATTTATAATTGTAGACCATAAAGAACAACCTAATTCCAAAAATAAGAGTATTGGTTAAATAAGTTCCATATATTCTTATTAAATAATACATAGTCAATAGAAAACACGATTATGAATAATTACATATGTATTACGTATATACATTACATACAGCCTCTTCAATACGTGGTGCTGGGAAGACTGGACAGATACATGTAAAAGTATGAGATTAGATCACTCCCTAACACCATACACAAAAATAAGCTCAAAATGGATTAAAGACCTAAATGTAAGGCCAGAAACTATCAAACTCTTAGAGGAAAACATAGGCAGAACACCCTATGACATAAATCACAGCAAGATCCTTTCTGACCCACCTCCTAGAGTAATGGAAATAAAAACAAAAATAAACAAATGGGACCTAAGGAAACTTCAAAGCTTTTGCACAGCAAAGGAAATCATAAACAAGACCAAAAGACAACCCTCAGAATGGGAGAAAATATTTGCAAATGAAGCAACTGACAAAGGATTAATCTCCAAAATTTACAAGCAGCTCATGCAGCTCAATAACAAAAAAACAAGCAACCCAATCCAAAAATGGGCAGAAGACCTAAATAGACATTTCTCCAAAGAAGATATACAGATTGCCAACAAACACATGAAAGAATGCTCAACATCACTAATCATTAGAGAAATGCAAATCAAAACTACCATGAGATATCATCTCACACCAGTCAGAATGGCCATCATCAAAAAATCTAGAAACAATAAATGCTGGAGAGGGTGTGGAGAAAAGGGAACACTCTTGCACTGCTGGTGGGAATGTGAATTGGTTCAGCCACTATGGAGAACAGTATGGAGGTTCCTTAAAAAACTACAAATAGAACTACCATATGTCCCAGCAATCCCACTACTGGGCATATACCCTGAGAAAACCAAAATTCAAAAAGAGTCATGTACCAAAATGTTCATTGCAGCTCTATTTACAATAGCCCGGAGATGGAAACAACCTAAGTGCCCATCATCGGATGAATGGATAAAGAAGGTGTGGTACATCTATACAATGGAATATTACTCAGCCATAAAAAGAAACGAAATTGAGCTATTTGTAATGAGGTGGATAGACCTAGAGTCTGTCATACAGAGTGAAGTAAGTCAGAAAGCAAAAGACAAATACCGTATGCTAACACATATATATGGAATTTAAGAAAAAAAATGTCATGAAGAACCTAGGGATAAGACAGGAATAAAGACACAGACCTACTGGAGAACGGACTTGAGGATATGGGGAGGGGCAAGGGTGAGCTGTGACAGGGCGAGAGAGAGTCATGGACATATACACACTACCAAACGTAAGGTAGATAGCTAGTGGGAAGCAGCCGCATAGCACAGGGAGATCAGCTCAGTGCTTTGTGACCGCCTGGAGGGGTGGGATAGGGAGGGTGGGAGGGAGGGAGACGCAAGAGGGAAGAGATATGGGAACATATGTATATGTATAACTGATTCACTTTGTTATAAAGCGGAAAGTAACACACCATTGTAAAGCAATTATACCCCAATAAAGATGTTAAAAAATAATAATAAATATTTTTAAAAAAATACATAGTCAATAGAAAACACGATTATGAATAATTACATATGTATTACATATATACATTACATATGTACATCACATGTGTAATGTGTATAGAATGTCCATGGTGCATTCATAAGCATAAAACAGGTTGTAAAAGATAATATACCGTATAACCCTAGTTATACAGACACACACACACACACACACACACACACACACACGCACGCATAGACAAGAAAAATGGCTGAAATATTACACAAAATAATTAACAGTAGTTATCGCTTGGTTATAGGTTGAGAGGTAATTTAAATTCCCTTATTAATGCTTTTCTAAATTTTATGCAATAAACATTATTTTTGTAACCAGAAAAATCATTAAGTGCAATTTTAAAGCAAAATTAACCTGTTTTAATATTGGTACTGTCAAACCTGAAATTCTGTTGGTTTTTTAAGTATAATTGCAAGTTAGATTCTAAATCTAGCAATTACACACAAGAGCATCCCACATTTCTTTTTCTCAGAGTAGAAATATGTATAATCTTTGGGAGAACTTGATTGCAAACATGTATGTGCTTTGAATGTACTAAGGCAGATTGCAGCTAAAGTTATTTTCTCTGCCTACCTGGAATGATGATGTGATTTAGCCTGTAGGATTCCCCTGAAAATGAGTTTTTGCAAGCAGATAAACTGTGTCTCTAGATAAAATAAGCTTCTGACATATATCAAAATGAGCTGGTTATTGACCTGTTTGTATGCAGCATATGCTATTTCTTATGGTAACATCATCTTAGTGCTGCCAACACTGGAGACAGTGATAAATTATTAAGAATGACTCTGGACAAGGCTAGAGTGGTGAGGTTTGTGGAATATGGCACGAAACATATGGAGAGACAGTTTCTTAGCCACAGCAGCCTACCTCTCCGATGTCATAGTCCTGTAATATACTTGTGAGAAGAGTGAATCCAAATCCACCACCTGACACGCCCCCTTCTCATTGCTAATAGCAAAACAACTCAAAAAAGAATGGATCAGTCATTCCTTATCATAATTGCATGACAATGAAAATAAAATGAATTTTAAAATACTCCCTATGCTGTAGGTGCCAGATGAATGATCAGATTTGCCACGTCGTTGGAGAAAACCATTCACATAATTGTATTTGACTCCTCTTCTGTGTATGAAGTGTTTGAACAGGAAAATCCTTTTTTTTTATAGTTCTACAAACAGCAAATAGAATTAAGTTTCAATGACCTTATAATTCAACTTCTCAGAATCTGGTCTAAGGAAATGGCCAGAAATTTAACAATCTTAGGCACAAAAATTTTATTCACAAAAGTGTTTGGAACAATGAAAACTTGATAGCAACTTAAATAACCAACAATAGCAAAATAGTTTAAATGATGTCATTCATGTTATCTAATTCATATTTTAAAATGATGTTGTTGAAGGATATTTAGTGATATAGACAAACACTCTGCAATATTAAATTAAAAATATATACAATATTTACATGCATTTTCACCCCTACTGTGTAAACATACATGTGTGTCTATGGGTAAAAAGAAGAATAAAAGGAAATAAAATATCAGCTACAGTTATCCATGGATTATGGTTTTATCAGTGATTATTTTCTTCCTTGTTTTAGTCTTGGATTGCTCACATTATCTGTAATGAACATGTTTTATTTTTGTTAGTAGAAAATGGTAAACTAAAGAAATAGATAATATACTGAGAATTTTACCTGAATTCCTCCTTGACCCTGTCTCAGTGCATTCAGAATTGGCCATTTGAGTCATCAAATAAGAAGCAGGTGCCCAAATGTGAAAGTTGTTGGATTTCACATAGCATTTTCCAGGGGGCAATTGAATCATGACTGCTTAAAAACATGCCTTTGGAAATTTTGTTCCAAAGAGTTCTTAAATCTGTGTACTGGTACAGACTTGTCTTTCAACAACTATGTATTCATTGTTCACTGTATACTCTACACTGTGCTATCTCTTGTAATAACAAACAAACACATAAAATTATCTCTATCTTCAAGGAAGTTCAAGTCCTAAATAAGAAAAACAATAAGTAAAACAATTGGCACATAGGAGAAAAATTATGGAAGTTCTCTGCTAAATAACGTAATGGATTCTATTAATACTGAGGCTTAGAAAAGAGAATTGTGTAATTCTGAAAGTTAACTGAAGTATTTACTATGCATTTTCAAAGGGGTATACTGTTAATCATTTTTCCCTGCTACTTGTAGGAAATCTTCCAGTTTCTATGTGGACTGTAGATAGATGGAGATATAGGCTAGAGGACTTACAGGCAAAGTACATGTTAACCAAGTGTGAGCTATATTTAACAAGAAGAAGAATGGATACATTATTATGCTAAAGTCAGCGCCTACCAAGAGACATGGGTTTGTTGACACTGTTTTGCAGGGGTCTGGGCTGTCTGGACCTGCTATTTAACTTCTCTAGAACTGTTTTCCTCATGTATCACCTGAGGGGGTCAGATGATAGGCAAGGACCTTCCAACTTAAAAAGTTTCATTAAGTCATAAAATTACAAAAAAACTGGAATACCCACTATAGAAAGTAAAGTTAGAGGAGTCATCTTCAGATCAGATTTCTCCTGCATTTATTATCTCTTCTTTCCCCTTGCCATCAGTGCCTAACTTCTCCAGAGAGTGACCTCCAACACACTTGAAGTCTTAGCCCCATCCCAAATGCTCTCAAAATCTTCTAATTGCCAAATCCCATGATACTGCTTCTTAATAATACAGCAGCCCTTAATCACTAGTGACTCTTCCCTCTTCCTTACCATGGAAAGAACAGGGATTTGGAGCCTCACAGAACTAACTTAGAATCCTAATTTTGTCATTTCCTTATTTGTGTGTTCTTCAACAAATTAGATTGCCTCTTTGACCTTAGTGTCTAAATCTAAAAGAAAACGGAAATAATACACCACATGGATCTAGTGAGTTTTATTAGAATAGAATGCTGACACATAGATAAAGTATCTGGTACTTGATGCTCAAAAATGACAATCCTCTGATACTTCTCTTGGTTTCTGAGCTGCACATGTTTTGTTATACCTCTGCTTGCTTCATCACTATCCCTCTGGTCGATTAATGTACTGCATCTCATAGCCGAAATAGGGCTGTTCCATGGGTATTGTTAGTGGTCTTCTACTTGAAAATGTCTCTCTCTGAGTTTATATCCATTCTTAAGGTCTCCTGTCTCACTCGACACCTCTACAGAGCTAGGCCAGATACTCCAACTTCCCCACATTTCCAAATACCTATTGGAAGCTCCATTTGGATGTCCAATCCCACTCTAAAATCAGTACCTCCAAGCTACATATTCTGTCAGTCTCCTTGTCACATTCCCCATACTATATCAGTTCCTTCTCTGACTTTACTCTTTCTCTTAATGTTACCACTATTAAACTTTCACTATTACTTGGTTCTTCCCTCAGCCACCAATCCTTATCCGATAAGCAATCCTTATCCAATGAGCAGTCTCATACTTTCTGATGTTTTCGTGGGATAGGAATGATCACAGATAATTCATTTGTCTTCAAGCTCTGGGTCCAATACTAACTAGCTGTATAGTTATATTATCCTTGGGAAAAATACATGACCTCTTTGAGCATCACTTTTCTCATCTGTGAAAATTGAATAATAATAGCTATTTCATAGACTTCTTGTTGATGATGTGAAAGTTTTTTTTCGAACTAACAAATGGTTATAGAATAGGTAGGTAGGTAGGTAAGCAGATAATTTGAAATGCTCCTTCCTGCCCCCATCATAGTTCTGATCCTGTCAATCAATCAATGAATTAGAATGTATCTATCTAGCCTTTTGAAACAGGTTCATATCCAGTCTCCTTGCCTCTACCTCTTTCTTTATCACTTATCTAAAAGATCATATTACTTTCCCCAATTTAAAGCAGCATTTTCAATAGTTCCTCATTGCCCGTGAAATGAATTCCGAACTCATTCTCCTAGTTGACTTTAGGGAAAACCAACAAGGGGAGGAAAGTAATATTTATTGAGCATATACTTTATATGCGGCGTCGTGCAGAGTAGGCTTGGAGCCAAAATTCAAACTCCAGCTGCTTAATGCCAAAACCCGTAGATTTCCAAAACCCACTGCTTTCCAACTGTGTAGAGTGATAAAATATTTACACAATTATTACCCATTATCAGGAGTTTCATTTGAACCAAACTTAAAAATTTGTGAGTATTGGAAATAAAGTAGGTAGGCTTCAAGTGCTCTTCTCTAATATGGTTATTTGGTTGCAGATTAAAAAAAATCTCATTGAAATTTTATGGTTCAGAGAATAACAGTATTTCAGCTTGACGTGTGGAAGTGTCAATAACTTGAGTAAATAGGAGGATTTAACTGTCAATCAGAAAACGAATTGTAGTGAACAATATTAGGTGGCTTTTGCCTGTCTTCGTAAAATCAGTGATGCTTACCCCAAAATCTGTATTAATAAGTCTCTAAACTAATTAAATTTCAATTTGAAATAATACACAAACATTATTAAATAAAAATGAAAGTTAAATTATAGGGTTGTTTGAATTGCCTTTGTAGCATCTTTGGCAGTGTTGTGCTGGTCCTGCTGATTACTGGTTCTAGGCACAGGCTTCTGTGAAGTCTGCAAATTGAAACAAGCCACCAAATTGTATATGTTATTGTATTTGGTATTGAGCAGCTGCAAGAACAGAATTATTTAAATGAAATGTGTATCCCAGCTTTTGTCCCCTAGGAAGGTGGCAAACAAAGCTACTCTGTGATCAAATATCTATCAATATGTGTTAGTGACATTTTAGGTCCAGAATTTGTCAGATATAAGGGAAAAGCTGAGGATAATTTACCTGCAAGGCGTGACCTGGTAGCAAGTGGCCTTATAAAAGGTGACACTTGAAATTAATGTGCATGGCCACTATGAATGATGTTGGCAAACTGAGAGGGAACCCTGATTCTGTACATACAGATACTTTAATGTCCTCAAGATTCATTATGAAATTACTTGACCACTGGCGTTTCAAAGCTAAATAATTGTGAAATTTTATGTTTATACATTATTTAAGGACCAGCCTTCTCTAAAACACCATCATACACAGATACATAAATTCCACACTCATAGGGATATTCATTGATCAAAGCAGGGGAATTGGGGTTCATATAATTTCTTGAGAATCTAGTTCTTGTGAAATTATCTTGTTGCCTTTCCATGGACAGACCTGGAAAGATCTAGAAAGTCCTTATTGAATCAAGCAATTCTCATTCCATTTCATTGTATGTAAAATAAAATAAAAGCATTTCATCATTTTTCCTCTATAAAAGTGAAATAATAGGTTATAGAATGAGAGTGACTCTATTATCCAATGTGATAATTTCACACGTAAGGAAACGGAGGAAGGTTTTACATGTAAGGATAATTGGCTGATTAAGGTCGTGTCGCTATTTAACAGTAGAACCAGACCCAGGATACAGGCTTCAGATTCACAGTCCATGGACTCTTACTACAGTGTTACTTTGTCTCTTTAAACAAGGTCCTTACTTAGAGTCGTAGCATTTTAGGATTACTGACCAGACCTACATCACGCTTTTGAATGCTATCAAAGTGGTATGTACTTGTTGATTCAGTTGGTAGCTGTCAAAATGTAACTGAGATTAAAAACAGGCATACACAATGCTTGTGTCCATCATTTTAGTGTACAAATAGTGCACATTTCCTGCTGAGAAACCCAGGATATAAGATCCGTCTTTTCTTTTTAGACAGTTCTCAGGCAAAAACAGCTCATCACACTCTACATTTTTAAGGCCTGGTACCGAGTACCTTTGCTACCATGTCCGTGTCTCTGCTGAATTCAGCTTCTTTGTTTGCTCTCTGGAGTCATTGATTTCAAGCCTACTCTCCTGGAGAAGTAAAGCCTTGGTTGAAGGTTGAAATAAATGGGCTCAGATTCATGGGTTTTAAGCCCTGGCCCTGGTCTTTGTAGCCAGTGGCGTCCTCTACCGTGGAGTGGTGCTCGTGGAAGCACAACTTGAAATGGAGGACCTTACTGTTTCAAGAGGAGGAAGGAGGCTCCGTGTTCAGTTTCTAATCTGGACTGGAGAGAAGAGCCTCTTCTCTCTGTCTCCCAATTCCCTTGTCATTCCTCCTGTGTGTGCCTGTGTGCATGCACACACATACACACACACACACACACACACACACACACACACACGCAGTCTTTGTGTCTCCTGCTGTTAGTGTTTCAGTGTGTCCCCCTATACACCTTTCTCTTTCTGGATGTCTCTCTTCAGAATAAAAATGGTAATTCTCTCATTTCCAGGGTTATCCCAAGGTTATATCACTTGATCCCTGTGTGGCCATAAAAGCCCAAGGAGTTAGAAGTACCTGAGAAAGGCAAAATTTCCTAGCATTCCCATAGTATCAGTTTCTTTTTTGTTTTTTTATTTCTTGGTTTAATCTACCTAGAGTTTAGCTAAGCATGGAAAAGTCTGCCTGCAGTAGTATATGCAGTATCAAAGGCTGTGCTGTCTAATACGATAGCTACCAGTTACTTGTGGCTACTAAGCATGTAAAAGGCGGCTGATGCCACATGTTGAAATAATATTTTGGATATATTGAGTTAAAAATATTATTCAATTACTAATAAAGTATATTATTAAAGTAATTTCATCTGTTTATTTTTACTTTTTAATGTGGCTACTAGAAAAGATAAAATTATATATGTAGCTCATATTATATTTATTTTTATTATTTTAAAAATACATTGTTACGGGCTTCCCTGGTGGCGCAGTGGTTGAGAGTCCGCCTGCCGATGCAGGGGACACGGGTTCGTGCCCTGGTCTGGGAGGATCCCACATGCCGCGGATCGGCTGGGCCCGTGAGCCATGGCCGCTGAGCCTGCGCGTCCAGAGCCTGTGCAAAACAAAAACAAACAAAAAAATACATTGTTACCAACTATAGTCATTATATCTTACATTAGATACTCATAACTTATTTATCTTATAGCTGAAAGTTTGTACCCTTTTACTAACATCTCCCTATTTCTCCCACCCATCAGCCCCCGGAAACCACTTTTCTACTCGGTTTCTATGACTTTTACTTTTATCTAGATTCCACGTATAAGGGATACCAATATTTGTATTTCTTATATTACATTTAGATTAGACAGTGCAGATCTACATTCTCTTATAATAGGCTCAGAAATTTAAAAGGCTATTTGTAGTTATTTATACAGAATATAGCTACTCTGTAGCTGGAAAACTTTTCAAAATATTTATTCTGTATTTTCTGAATCAAATCCTAATCTTTCTTCAGCTATGTCTAATCCTCTGTTTAATCCATGCATTGAGTTTGTTTGTTTTTTTAAAATCTCAGTGACTATATTTGTTTGCAGATATTCTATATACCAGTATTTTGTTCTTGGTTTACAAGTCCCTGCTCAAATATTACCTTATTAGTGAGACCTTCATTGATCACCTGATAAAAAAATAATACCCCTACACCACACAAACACACACACACGCAGGAGCCCTCCTTATCTTTTTTGCCCTGCTTAATTATTTTCCCTACAGCACATATCACCATCTACCTTAATATAGGTTTTCTTGTTCATTATCTGCTTCTCCATGGCTGCTTCTCCTCTTCCACACACATCAGTACTTAAGCCACATGAATACAAGGACTTCGTCTATTCAGTGCACTGCAGTTTTCTTAGTGGCTCATGCATAGTAGGTGCTCACTGATTCATAGTTGAATGAATGAGCCACATCACTCATTTTATACATACTTATTTCATAACCTGCAGGCGATATCCAATATGGTAGTCACTGACCACATGTGGCTGTTGAGCACTTGAAATGTGGCTAACCCAAAGTAAGATGTGTAAATATACACTGGATTACAAAGACTTAGTATTTTAAAAAAGGATGTTAATTAAAGTTAAGTAAAAAAATAATATTAAACTATTGAAATTAAGTTTGCTTGTTTTACTTTTTTTTTTTTACATCTTTATTGGAGTATAATTGCTTTACAATGGTGTGTTAGTTTCTGCTTTACAACACAATGAATCAGTTATATATATATATACATATGTTCCCATATCTCTTCCCTCTTGCGTCTCCCTCCCTCCCACCATTCCTATCCCACCCCTCCAGGCGGTCACAAAGCACCAAGCTGATCTCCCTGTGCTATGCGGCTGCTTCCCACTAGCTATCTACCTTACGTTTGGTAGTGTATATGTGAAATTTTAATTACATTTAAAATTATATAGGTGATTGACACTTGTGGTTTGTGTTGTGTTTATAATAGTGTGATTGTAGACTCATAACAGAAAAGCATATAGGCTTTTTCCCAAATTATTGCAGTGTTAATTCTCTTGTTTGTAGTATCTGCTGGCTTTGCTATGGTTGTTGATTCCATCTATATTTTTTAACTTTTGTTGTTAGTCTGTCTCAAGGGGAGCTTGTTTTTGTAGGAGGAATTCCTTGTGGCCTGGGTTATTTTTCCAGAGAGTTTGTTTTTGTTCCTGTTAGGCTTTCTAGACTGTCTAGGGTGTCAAAAGCCCAGTACAAATGTTTATGTTAATTTATTGAATTGAGGAATCCTAGACTGTAAGTTTAGGATTAGTAGACTCTACCTGTGTGGGGCACTGTCATAGGATTTAATTTCTCTCTGAATGTTTATTGTCATCACACCGGGTAGGTGCATGGAACATTCTTATTTCCCATTCCCTAGGATTACACTCTTTTCAGGGTCTCAGCCTTATTCCCAGGTCTCAGTGCCACTGTCCCACCATGAATGAGCAAAGCTCTTATCACCTGTGCCTTTGTGTGCATTAAATCAAGACCCTACTATTATTGGGCTAGTAACGTGTCCAGGGCTGCAGAAAAATCAGCATGTACTCCTGGAATTCTGGCTTTAAGGAACCTCTCCAATTCGGGTTCCTGGAGAGTTCACATTTTTTTGAAGTCAAGTACTGTATATATTAAAAAGTTCTATGTTTAACATAACTAGGTTTTATAGGGAGAGAGTTTCTGCACTAGCCAAGTGAATCATTTTTCTGGAATCTGAAATCTATCGTAATTTCTTTAACCTTCTTTCTGTCAGTAAATATTAGATTATTTTCAGTTATTCATTATATAAAAACTGCTGCAGTGAACATCCTCATATGTGCATTTTTCCACGTATGTCTTATCTCTTTTTTTTTTGTCTTTTATGGAGAATTCTTCTCTTTACCTCTTATGGATAAATTCTCAGAAATAAAATTGTTGAGTCAAAAAGATATGAACACAAGACAGTGTCTTATAGAAAAATGAATAGGCACATAGATCAGTGGAACAGAATAGCGTCCAGAAATTGACCCACGAAAGTACACGCAACTGATTTTTTTGTCGTTGACAATAAAGCAGTTTAATGGAGAAAGGATGATCTTTTCAGTAAATCATGCTGGGACAATTAACATCCATAGATCAAAAACTAAACCTCAACCTTACACCTTACATCAAAATGAACTTAAAATGGATCATAGGTCTAAATGTAAACTGTAAAACTATTAAATTTTTATAGAAAAATATAAAAGAAAATCTTTATGATTTGTGTGAGGCAGAGTTTTTAGACATGGCACCAAAACTACAATCCATAAGAGAAAAAAATAACGAGCTGATCTCGATCAAAGGTTTTAAACTTTTGCTTTATGAGAGAATCTATTAAGAGGATGAGAAGATAAGCCACTGACTATAACAAATATTCACAAGTCACATATTCAACATAGGACTTATATTCAGAAAATTCAATACTAAGACATTCCCATTATAAAGTAGGCCAAAGCTTGACCAGACATACATCCAAAGGGCATATACAGAGGGTCAGTAGTCACTAAAAGTATGTTTGACACCATTAGCCATTAGATAAATGCAAATTAAAGCCACGATACCAGTACACATCTATCGGAATGACTAAAGGAGAAGATAGTGACAACACCAAATGCTGTCAGGATGTGGATGAACTGCATCCCTCAGACATTCCTGGTGGAGATGTAAAATGCTACAAGCCTCTGAAAACAATGTGGTACTTTCTTATATAAAGTTACACCGCATACTTGGCATAGGACCCAGCAATCACGATTCTCAACTGAAAACATATATCCACACAAAGTCTGTATACAAATGTTCACAGCAGCTTTATTTGTAATAGCCCCAAACTGGGAACAACTCAGATGCCCTTTGATGGGTGAATGGATAAAGAAACTTGTTCATGCATGTAATGGGAATATTGCTCAGCCATGAAGAGAAACCAATTACTGATGCCCACAAAAACTTGGATGGATCTCCAGGGCATTATGCCGAGTGAGGGGGAAAAAAAGCCAATCTCATAAGATTACATACTCTTTGATTCCATTTATATAACGGTCTCAAAATGACAAAATTATAGTGATTAAAAGTGGATCAGTGGTTGTCAAGGGTTAGATTTGGAGGAGATAAAATTATAAAGGGGTATGAGGACAGTTTTTTTGTGGTGATGGAACACTTCTGTATCTTGATTGTGGTGGCTGTTACGTGAATCTATACATGTGAAAAAAATTCACAGTATTACACACCAAACCCACAGATGAGTCCATGTAAAAACTGAAGAAAATGAATTAAGGTCTGCAGTTTAGTTAATAGTATTGTGCCAATGTCAGTTTCTGGGTTTTGGCCTTTTACTTTGACTATGTAAGATGTTATCATTGGGCAAAGGCAGGTGAATCCACCATAGGAATTCTCTACAATATTTGCCACTTCTTGTGAGTCTTAAATTATTTCAAGGTCAAAAGTTTTCAAAAGGTATGAACATTCCTAAATTATTGATACACATTGCCAAATTAGCCTTCAAGAAGATCATGTTGATTTTCTCCCATTTTAATAGTATCCACAATGGCTAGAGAGCCATTTAGCCTACTTTATATTCCTCATATACTTATCGCTATCTGAAATCATTCTGTTACTCTTTTATTTGATTACTGTCTGTTTCTTTTTCATGAGAGCATATGTATTGTCTCATTCACCTCTGTGTTCTTAGTGACCCACAGAAGTACCTGGGACAAGATTGGTCATAAATAAATATATTTTGAATGAATGAGTGAATGTAGGTAAAACATCTTAATTTATTTCAATATTAGTGAATTGAAATAATTTTATGTGTTTTTTATTGGCCATTGTAGTTTTTCTTTTGTTGATCACCCACTAATGTTATTTGCCCTTCTTTTCTGTTTAAGGGTATTTACATTTTTGATTTTAAGAATTATTTATGTGTAAAGCTATTCATCCTTTGTCATTTTTCAAGTATTTCTCTGGCATCCATTTGGTTTTTAATTTCTGCTTACTTTTTCTTATAACTTAAAAATGAATATTGGTAAGTTAAATTGATGTTTTTTAAAATGGTTTCTCTCTTTGTTTTTAATGCTGGGAAAGATCTTCCTGGACCTGAGATAATACGCTATTTTTCTAGAAATTATAAGGTTCTGTTTAAAAATGTAAATCCCTCATTCACTTGTAATTTATTGGGCGTTAAGTAGAAATTAACTTATTTTTCTCCAGTACTGCTTCTTCAGCATCATTTGTTATACCATCTTTTATTTCTTTATTGGGTCAGTTTATATTATTATCATAAATTCTTAAATATACATTTCCCCTAGAATTTTTACCCTGTTTCTTTGGTTTGTCTGTTCCCATAATAGCACTGCAGAGTTTTATCTACTCTAACTTTTGAACACATTATGATATCTTATTAGGCAAGTCCTATGTTAAAATTTTTTTTTCCTTATTCTTTATTCTTTCTTGGTCTAAGTGAACATCTTGCAAAGTTTGAAGTAAAAATCCCTGGCTTCTTGATGTTAAATGTGATTTAGAGAATACTTTGGAGAGGGTCAGCATCTTTAAAATATTGCGTCTTTCTAACCAACAACATAGTGTGTCTCTCTTCAGTTTATTTAAGTGTTCTTTACGGTCTTTAGTCAAGTTTTATAGTTTTCTGCCTATGAATCCTGCACATTTTTAATCTAGTTTACTCTTAAGTACTTATATTTTATTGTTAAATCTGAAGAAAATATATTTTACATTATACCTTCTAACTAGATTTTTCTGCCGTATTTGCAGTTTATATACTTAGTATGTAACACCCTCCCTTATCAATATTTTAATAATTCAGATATTTTTCAGCCAAGTTTTGTTGTAGTTGTTATAGGACAGGTAATGTTGCCTGTTCTTTTTCTTACATATAGCCTATGTATTTCTCCGGCTTTAGAACATGAGTAATGTAAAGTAAAGGTAATGAGAATAATTATATTTCTCATATTCCTGACTCTAGTGGGAAAGCATATATTGGTTTAGCGTAAGAAGTATATATGATGTATATATAATATATAATAAAAACAGATAAATAAATATATATAAATGAGAAATATATAAACCATCATGCCTTGTAACTGCCCATCTATTCCTAATTTAATGTTTTTTTAATTTTCAAAACATGAATGTAACTTTCACTTCACCAATAGCCATTTAAGTCTCCTATTGAATAATCATAATTTTTCTATGACATAGTGATGTGATCTGTAGCCTTTCTAATACTGAAACACATTACATCATTACAAAAAGTGTATGATATGTAGTGGTGGGTTTTTTTTTAACATGTTGCTAGATTCAATTTGCAAATACCTTTTTAGGATTTCTTCAGCTATATTAATGAGTACTATTAATTATAGTTTTCATATTTGTCAGGTTTTGTATTAAGCTAATTTTTGTGCCTAAAAGATTTGGTAAAACTTTCCCCTGAAGTTTTGGTAGAACCTCCCTTTAGTCGTTGGTCATCTTGCAAATTTCACAGTTTTTCCACTACCTTACTTGCTTTCCTCCAAATGCATTCTAAATTGTCTGGTCCTTATACTTCAGTGGCAGTTCTCGGAACTACTGGGATGATAATCACAATCTCACCTAGAACAGGGCCATTGCTTCCTGACTCCTAGATTATATATTTCTACTGATAAGGTCTAAGATGATCCTGGCTTTTTCTCATAGCCACATAATGTTGTTGGCTTTTGTTAGTATTATAATCATCTAAAGCCCTCATTCTTTCCTACAGACTTCTGTTTAGCCAATTGAAAACCTGTCCAGGTGGTTTATTTGAATCTACTGACAGTGCCTCACACCATTTCCTCTTAAATTTCATCTCATTAGATTCAGACCATTATTTTAGCCTATTTTCATTGTTTTTGGATACTGACTCTGTCATCCAATGAAATTTCTGTCCTTAGTCTCATGCCATTCACAAATGGAACATTTGCTTGCTACCCCTTCCTCTTTACCACTGATAAAACTATAATTTTGGATTGGCATGAATACAGAGCCTATAGCTAGGCACTAAAATCTACATGCAGACAGGTATGTATAATCATTAGTCATTTTGTAAGATCATTCAAACAGTTATACATTTGAGTGTATTCTTTCATCAGGTAATAATTGAACACTGTCTCCCAGCCAGGGACTAAGGTAGATACTGGGGATACAACAACTAATAAAACTTGTGTCCCTTGCTCGAGGACTCAGAGACAACAGGCAAGTAAAGAAACAAGATTAATTCAATATGGCATTTGTTATGATAAAGAAGTATAAAAAGCTTTAAAGTTTCAAAAAAAAGATTTAAGGCAAAAGGGAATTGATGATGATTATTTTTAAAATCTCTTTGATCCAAGTATACCTGGTCTGTGGTGGGTACTGTGATATACTACTGAGATCCTGATTTAGAAATGAAAGACTAATACCCTCAGCTGTGGAAGTGCTGCCTGTAGCAAGTCCTCAGCTGTCATCCCCCTGCAAGGATGACTTTGCTGAAGAGAGCCAGTGACTGATTGATGAGGAGATGTAAGGGCCCGGCCCCCTTACCCAACTGGTAGCAATTCTTAAGAGTCATTCTAACTTCAGACTTCCCAGTGTCAGCTGACCTAATAGGTATATTTAGGCGATAGTACCTGGGAGGGTAGAGCAATGACAGGGGCTTCTGGGTTTCTGTATCTTGGTCTGGATGCTTGTTTTGTGGGTTTGCTTTTCTTTATGCAAAATTCATCTGTATGTGCACCTGTAGGAAAATTTATTTTTTAAAAGCTTAAGGTTTGCCTCCTCATTAAGCTTTTCAAAATCAGGCATATTCATCAATATCTTGTACATATTAAGTATCTTATTCCCTAAGATTTTGATTAGAAGTAAGTGTGTAGAGGGGAGAGGGGGAATTTATATCTCCACTCTTCTGATTTTCATTGTGAGGATATTCATTAATCTTACTGACCTCCTCTTCCACACTTAGGCTTACTCAAAGATTTGTGGTGACTTGTCGGACTGCATAGTTTGGGAAGGAAACAGTGCAGGAGTCATTCAGGCTCTTCTGTTGTCAACCAGCTGAACTGCTGCACACGTGTTCTTTTTATCCACACCAAATGTTTTACAGGGGTAGCAGCTCACATCATTGGTACTGCATTGGTTCAGCAGTACCTGCTTGGGTGGGTAATCATCCTACTACTGGCATTCCATCTAGTTGCTGCACATCTAAGCAAGTGTCTTAATTCAGTTTCTCTCCCAAAGCAGAGTCTCAGACAAGGACTTGTGTGCAGACAGTTTATTTGGGAGTTGACTCCAGGAAGCAGGAGTGAAGGAACGAGTAGAATGGGACAGTGGAGGAAGAAAAATCAATAAAGAATGTGTTACTGGACTGGTAAATGATTTGGGCCACTGAGGCTCAATCCTTTTTTGGGGCCCTTTGAGAAACCGTGTAGAATGTATTTAGAATTGTCCCTCTGAGATGCAGCATTTATCCACCAACTCCTACCTTAGTTGGTCAAGGGTTTACCCCTAGAAACTCTCACTCCTCCTGGCTGCTACACAGGACTGCTGAGTAAGCTCTTGGGGTTTTCCAGAAAATGTGACTCATTAAGGCAGGATGTTGTTAAGACACAGAAAGTACAACTACCCACTTGAACAACACAGAGATTAGGGGCATCCACCCTACACACAGTCAAAAAACTGTATGACATGTAGTTGTCTTTGCATATACATGGTTCCTCTCTATTCGTGGTTCCTCTGTATCCACAGATTAAACCAACTGCAGATAGCATAGTACTGTAGTATTTACTACTGAAAAAAAATCCGTGTGTAAGTGGACCATACAGTTCAAACTCAAGTTGTTCAACTGAACTTGCAACAGGTGCAGCTAAAATTAGAGGTAGGCTGAAGGGATTTGGTCTAGGGTACCGAAAGTGTCTGCTTTAATCACCTTCTCCAATATCAGATTTATCAGCAATAAAGCTGATACTTGGTCTCCATATACGTTACTCCTTCTTATCTATTATTGAGTTGATTTAGGATTGTAAGGGAGTGAGTAGTGTTATTTGGTTTGGACTTCTTAAAATTCTAACAGTAGCAATCCAAGATTTATTTCTAATTGTTATAGACCTTGTAACTAAACTGATTTTTAAAATATTTTATACCTCCAGAAATACAAAAATAAATATATACACTAGGTTAATTATTCCAGCATTATTTACAATTGCAAAATATTGTGAACAACTAAATTCCCATCCACAGGAGTTGGCTGAATAAACTGTGTATAGTACATCTACACAATGGAGTAGTATGAAGCCACAGAAAAGAATGAGAATTATCTCCATGAATTGATATGGCATAGTTTTCAGGATATGTTGTTAAGTTAAAAGCACAAAATACGAAAGAACATATGTTATATGATAGTTCTGTATAAGATAGAGCAGAGGTAAGAATATATCTGCTTATTTTTGCCAGAAGGATCACAGGAATAGTGAGCAGAAACTAAAGAAATTAGTTATTCATGAGGGTGGGTGATAACATGGTGAAATGGATAGGAGAAGGAGTGATATCTCTTTGAATATATTTTTGTATAGTTTTTACTTTGGGAAATTTGTTAATGTATTGCATATTGGAAAATAAAATTGAATCAACAAGGATAGGTTGAAAAAAATAAAAGTAAACAGAAACAAATGTAACTGTTTTTCAAGTGAATAACAATTTACAGAGAAGGAAAAGAACAAATTATTCAAAGTAATTTTGAACATAGTTCTTTGACTGTAAGTCTTCAATCTAAATACAGAAAAGAACTGGAAAGAAATCTTGAACTCCTCAATTTATGTTTGTTTTCCATAGTGACATGAGTATAGCAATTCTGGAATTATTTTATACGTATTTTAGAAATGAAATAAAACTATATTGATGTTTTAGGAAACCAGAGTTCTCTCATTTTAAGATGAAAGAAATATAATATGAATTAAGAGTAAGCAAGACAAAAAAATTCATGGCATTGAATTCAAGTTAGAAATATCAGTGTGACAATTAATGCCCAGATCTTGGTTTCTAAATACCATTTCACACTAAAAGGGGAAATGGCTGGTTCTAGGGCTGCAGTGAGGAAAATATAAGATGCATCTGGACCATCTTTTTGTGCCAGAAATTAAGGAAGCACTCAAAAAAGGAGAATGACATTTCAAAAAGACATAGAAGCCAGCCTGAAGGGGCTCATGCTAGCCAAATTTGGGGACTTTGAGCAACAAAATGAATGATGACAGAAATTAAGCATAACCCATTGTACAAGATGAGAATTTATGAGTCCACAGCAATACTAACACTCGCAAAAAACAAACAAATAAATGGGGAGGAGGGAACACTGTCCCTTGCAGGAGAATACCAACTAATAAATACAGAGGAAATGACAGAGTTAAGCAATGGCCATTTTGCAACCTTATTGTAATCATTTATTCAGACAAGAATCATCAGTGGATATTAATGCTATTAGCTGAAAGTGTGATGGACATTAGGATATTTACACAGTCTAAAATATTTCCCTATTGATTTCTTATTAATTACGGAAGAAATTTATAGTGGAGAAACTGGGTAGATTTACCCTTTCCACGTAATCAAAGTTGGTTTTTTTCCTTCTAATTTTTATTGGAGTATAGCTGATTTACAATGCTGTGTTTGTTTCCAGTGTATAGTAAAGTGAATCATCTATATATATATATATCTCCACTCTTTTTAAGATTCTTTTCCCATATAGGTCATTACAGAGTATTGAGTAGAGTTCCCTGTGCTATATAGTAGGTCCTTATTAGTTATCTGTTTTATATATAATAGTGTGTATATGTCAATCCCAATCTCCCAGTTTATCCCTCCCCCCTGGTAACCATAAGTTTGTTTTCTACATCTGTGACTCTATTTCTGTTTTGTAAATAAGTTCATTTATAACATTTTTTAGATTTTTTTAATTCCACATATAAGTGATGTCATATGATGTTTGTCTTTCTCTGTCTGACTTACTTCACTCAATATGACAATCTCTAGGTCCATCCATGTTGCTGCAAATGTCATTACTTCGTTCTTTTTTATGACTGAGTAATATTCCACTGTATGTATGTATACATGTCTTCTTTATCCACTCCTCTGTCAATGGACATTTAGGTTGCTTCCATGTCTTGGCTATTGTAAACAGTGCTGCAGTGAACATTGGGGTGCCTGTATCTTTTCAAATTATGGCTAACATTGCCAATAATGAGACAAAGAGACATTATGCAGCTCCCGTTATGAAGCACCAGGAACAGGACAATATACATGTAGTCTCTCTGCCAAGAATGCGTAACCTGAATGTAAATATGAGAAAGCCTCAGATAAACAAAAATAGAAGATCATTCTACAAAATAACAGGTCTATACTCTGGGGAACCCTTCCATTTAAAAAGAGACTGAAGACACATGACACCTAAATGCAATGATGATCCTGGACAACGTCCTGGACCATGGAGGAAAAACAATTTAAAGAATATTGTTAGTACAATTGACAAAGTTTGAATATGGACACATGCTCAGTATATTAGATAATATTGCATTAGTATAAAAGTTCCAAATCTGATGATAGTACTGTTAAGAGAATGTGCTTTTGCTTGAGGCTGTATGTGTTGAAGTATTAAGGGGTAGAGGGTCATGTTGCTGACAAATGATTGAAATCAGTAACTCAGCAAAACTAAGAACAGTAATTATTATACTATAACAATATATAATATATAAATGTACTATATTATTTATAATATAAAATATAATGTTGGTTGTTATATACAAGGGGGGAAGTAGATGTGGCAAAGTGAGAACAATTAATTATTCTAGGTGAAGGGTATTTGGGAATTCACTATATTATTCCTAAAACATTTATGTAGGTTTGAACTTTGAAGTTTTTTTCAAAATAAAAACTTGAAAATTAAAGGAAAATACTTCAGAGACAAATTTATCTGTAATTGAATATTTTAAAATGTTTTTCAAAAATTTCTCAATGCTTTTTGAAACACAACCAAACACTCCGCCTGGGACTTAATACATTCTGTAATAATTGGCCACCTACTCGGTATCTTGAAAGAACTTGAAAAATAACTTAAGCCAAATATACACTAATTGGATAAATTTTGTGGCTCATTTATCCATTCTTAGAATGTGAGCCCAAATAAGGGTTATTCCTTAAGCCTATATGCATACCTTGTGCAAAACTTTTAAAAACGTACATTTCTCTCTATATTGGGACACTGATCAGTAATTCTACTTTTATAATTTTTTTCAATTAATGGTGAATGGAGGAGCTGTTAGTTGGTATTGGCCATCATTATTTTAAAATTAGTTTACAGAATAAATTCCAGATAAATTTAAAAGATAACATAGATTTCTCAAAATTAATTTATTCTACATTAACCAAGATGCTTACATTAAAGACCTAGATGAATTAAATGTGATTTCCTTACCATCTACAGAAGCCTTTTCAAAATGCTCTGAAGTATACTTATGACAAGATAAAGTATTTTTTATCCTATTGATCAAAATTTTAATATATACTTAGATACTGATGACTAATAGAGCAAACTGGAACTACTTATTGGGAAAAAATATAGCTACATAGAATTTGACAGGAAAATTATAGGAATAGATACTCATATGTGAAGTATCTTGGATAGCTTTTACACATATATTTTCTGGACTTAACAATTCCTGGAATATGGAGATCTACTTTTCCTATTCTTCCCACTAAATTCAACTAAAAACCCTGGATATTATATATACACAAACATAATAAGACTCATTTAGAATGAAAGAAGAATGCAGATCTGCTAGGGATCTCAGGACCTGAGGAACAGCATGGTGGTGAGTTCCTTGTTTTTGTTTTTGGTTTTGTTTTCCCCTCATATATCCCAGAGTTGGAGCTGAACCCACAGGATGGATTATACACACAGCCTCACCCATACCTAATTTAGTTGTTTTAGATAATGAGAATTTGGACTTTTAAGCTAACAAGATTTAGATAAGAATTTGGGCTTGATTTAATGTTGTGATGGATTGAGACTTTTGGGGACCCTAGGATAGGATGAATATATATATATATATATATATATATATATATATTTTTTTTTTATTGGAGTATAATTGTTTTACAATGGTGTGTTAGTTTCTGGTTTATAACAAAGTGAACCAGTTATACAAATACATATATCCCCATATCTCTTCCCTCTTGCTTC
Organism: Pseudorca crassidens; assembly: GCF_039906515.1. Taxonomy (NCBI): domain Eukaryota; kingdom Metazoa; phylum Chordata; class Mammalia; order Artiodactyla; family Delphinidae; genus Pseudorca; species Pseudorca crassidens. The sequence continues at coordinate 114,595,975 of NC_090317.1, forward strand.
TCCTTCCCTTCCACCCTCCCTAACCCACCCTTCTGTCTGGTCACAAAGCACCGAGCTGATCTCTCTGTGCTATGCGGCTGCTTCCCACTAGCTCTCTGTTTTACATTTGGTAGTGTGTATATGTCCATGCCACTCTCTCACTTTGTCCTAGCTTACCCTTCCCCCTCCACGTGTCCTCAAGTCCATTCTGTAGTAGGTCTGCATCTTTATTCTCGTCTTGCCCCTAGGTTCTTCATGACTTTTTTTTTTTAGTTTCCATATATATGTGTTAGCATACGGTATTTGTTTTTCTCTTTGTGACTTACTTCACTCTGTATGACAGACTCTAGGTCCATCCACCTCACTACAAATAACTCAATTTAGTTTCTTTTTGGATGTGGCACATATATATACAGTGGGATATTACTCAGGGTGAATATATTTTGTGCATAGGGATATGTGTCTTTGGTGGCCAGAGGGTGCACTGTGGTTGATAGAATAATTGCCCCCCAAAGAGGTCCAAGTTCTAATGCCCCTAGCATGTTAACATGTTACCTTACATGGCAAAAGGGACTTTGCAGAAGTGGTTAAATTAAGAACTTTTTAATGAGGAAATTACTCTGGTTTTCTGGGTGGGCCCAGTGTCATCACAATGAGTCTGTATAAGGGAAAGAGGGAGGCAGGAGAGTTAAAGTAAGAGATGGAGATGTAATGGAACCAGAAGTCAGAGTGATAGGATTGCTGACCACAAGCCAAGGAAACTGGGAACCCTCTAGAAGCTGGAAAAGGCAAGGAAATGGATTGTCCTCTAGAGCCTCCAAAAGGAACTAAATCCTGCTAAAGTCTTGATTAGAGCCCAGTAAGACACATTTTGGAATTCTGACATCCAGAACTATAAGAAAATTAATTTGTGGGTTTTCAACCACTAAGTTTAAACAGGAAATTAATACCTACTTGAAGCAAAAAGTGATGAAAATGAAAGGAGAAACAGACAAAGCACAATTATAATTAGAGACTTCAACACCTGTATCTCTTAACAATTGATAGAATGACTAGACAGAAAATCAGCAAGGATAAGAAAAGAGCTCAATAATATGAGAAACAAACAGGATCTAATTGACATTTATAAAACAGTAAACACAACAACAGCAAAACTCTTCATTGTTTTCAAGTCCCCATGAAATATATACCTCTATAGATTATGTCCTAGACTGTAAGACAAACATCAACAAATTTCAAAGAATTGAGATCATGTGGTTCTCTGACCACAGTGTAATTAAACTAGAAATGAATAACGGAAAGATAGCAAGAAACTCTCCAATTACTTGAAAACTAAGCAACACGCTTCTAAATTATCCATAGGTCAAAGTGTCAAGGACAATAAAAATGCATTAACTAAAAATGAAAATGCAGCACATTAAAATTTGTGAGACACAAAGCAATGCTGAGAGGGAATCTTACAGCACTAAATTTATACATCAGAAAAGAAGAAAAAATCCCAAATCAATAACATAAGCTTCAACTTCTATAACCTAGGAAAAAAAGAATATATTCCCCAAAACAGAAAGAAGGAAATAATAAAGAGAAGTAAAAATGAAAGTGAAAACAGAAAAATAATAGCAAAAATCAATGAAACAAAAAGCTAGTTTTCTTGAAAATATCAATAAGGTTGACAAACTTCTAGAAAGATTAACGAAGAAAAATAGAGATGACACAAATTACCAATATCAGGAATGACAGGACGTATCACTACAGACTCTGTAGACATAAAAGGATAACAAGGGAATACTACAAATAAGTGTACACATAATTTTGACAAACTAAGTGAAATAGACCTCTACCTCAAAACACACAGACTACCACAACTCATCCAACCTAAAATATATAGTCTCACTAGCCCTATAACTAACAAGAAAACTGAATTAGTACTTAAACAAGTTACCACTGGAAACTCTCAGGACCAGATGACTTCAATGGAAAATTCTATCCAACATTTAAAGAACAATTAACAGCAATTCTCTACAATTTCTTTCAGAAACAGAAGAGGAGAAAACACTTTACAATTCATTTTATGAAGCTAGTAATACGCTGACATGAAAACAAGAAAAACACAAGCCAAAAAAAGAAAAATACAGACCAGTATACTTCATGAATATAGACACAGAAATCCTTAACAAAATATTAGCACATAAAATTCAAACTGTGTAAATAGAATTTTACCATATAACCAAGTGGAATTTATTCCAGGAATAAAGGTGTGTTTAGCATTCAAAAATTAAACAATATAATTCAGGCTAAAGAAGAAAAATCACAAAATTATATAAATCAATGCAGGAAAAACATTTGACGAAAGTCAACACTCATTTATGAGAAAAGCTCTCAGCAAACTACGAATAGAGGAGAACTTACTCATCTTGATAAAGAATATCTACTAAAAATCTACAGGTAACATACTTACTGGCAAAATACTTTCAAAAAGTATTACAAAATACAATGCTTTCCCCTTAAGACTGAGAAAAAGTGTCCATTTTCACCACTCTTATTCAACTGAGTGATAAAAGTTTTAACCTGTGTAACAAGGCAAGAAATGGAAATAAAAGGCATAGAGATACAAAATGGAGAAACAAAAGTGTACTTGCACATGGCATGATTGTCTACATAGAAAGGCATGAAATAAAAACTTCCTAGAACTAATAAATAAGTTCAACAAGGTCACAGGTTATAAGATAAACGTGCAAAAATTAATTGCATTTTATATACTAACAACGAACACTTGAACATTGAAATTAAGAATATAATCCTATTTACAAATGCTCAAAAAATGCTTAAGTGAAAATTTAACAAAACATACACAAGACTTGTATGCTTGCATCTACACATTGTTTATGAAAGAAATTGAAGATCTAAATAAAAGGATAAACATACAATGTCCATAGATTGGAAGACTCAGAATATCAAAGATGTCAGTTCTTCCCAAATTGATACATAGATTTAATGCAATTTTATCAAAAGCTCAGGACGATTTTTTTGAAAAAAAGAAAAAGAATTGTGGGAGAAATCAGTCTACCTTATTTCACAACTTATTCTAGAACTGCAGTAATCAAGGCTATGTGGTATAGATTACATAGATCAATGGAACATAATAGAGAATCCAGAAGTAGGCCAACACAAGTATGCCCAATTGATTTTTGACAAGGGTAAGAAGGCAATTCAAGCCTTTTCAACAAATGATGCTGGATTAGTTGGAAAAAAAAAGAGAAGAACTTCCATTTAAGTCTTATACATTAACTAAAATTACCTAAAAATGGATCATAGTCTTAACTATAAAACTTCTAGAAAAAAAATACTTCTGGGAAAGAAAGTCATAGAAAATCTTCAGGATCTAAGACTAGGCAAAGCATTTTTAGACTTGATAGCAAAAGCATGATCCATAAAAGGAAAATTTGACAAATTGTACTTTATCAAAACTGATAGGGTTTCCCTGGTGGTGCAGTGGTTGAGAGTCCGCCTGCCGATGCTGGGGACACGGGTTCGTGCCCCGGTCCAGGAGGATCCCACGTGCCGCGGAGCAGCTGGGCCTGTCAGCCATGGCCACTGAGCCTGCACGTCCGGGGCCTGTGCTCTGCAACGGGAGAGGCCACGACAGTGAGAGGCCCACGTACTGCAAAAACAAGCAAACAAACAAAAAACTGATAACTTTTGCTTTGTGAAGGGCCTTGTTAATACAATAAAACGATAAGCTACAGAGTGGGAGAAAACTTTTTCAAATCACATGTATGACAAAGGTCTAGTATCTAGAATATATAAAAAACTCATAACTCAACAGTAAAAAAGCAAGCCATCCAGTCAGTACATGACCAAAAGACATAATGAGACATTTCAGTGAAAAAAATATAGATGACAAATAAGCACGTGAAAAGATGTTCAACATCTTTAGTCATTAGGGAAAAGTAAATTAAATCCAAAGTAATATATCACTGTGTGCCTATCAGAATGGCCAAAATTTAAAAAGAAAAAGTCACAGCACCAAATGCTGGCAAAGATGTGGAGAAATTCATACACTGATGGTGGAAATGTTAAAGTTACAGTCGCTCTAGAAAAGTTTAGAATTATTTAACTTTTGAATGAACTCTTAATTTTGGAATAGTTGTGGATATGCATGGACTTGTGTGAAATAATACAGAGAAGTCCCATGCAATCTTTACACTGTTTAGGTGTATTTTTAATTTTTAAATTATTTCCATAAAATATTCATTAGTCAAATAAAATATGCAGGTCAAAATCTACCATTGGATTGACATTTCTTCTGTTTTTGGTAGGAAAAAAAAACTAAATATATAAAATATCAACACCACCACAAATAGAATGTATATACTACTATCACTGGTGGGAGACTTTTTTTAAAATTTTTTTGGAGTATAGTTGACTTACAATGTTGTGTTAGTTTCAGGTGTACAGCAAAGTGAATAAATTATACATATACATATATCCACTCTTATTTTTAAGATTCTTTTCCCACACAGGCCATTACAGAGTATTGAGTAGAGTTCCCTATGCTATACAGTAGATTCTTATTAGTTATCTATTTTATATATAGTAGTGTGTATATGTCAATCCCAATCTCCCGAACTATCCCTCCCCAGCTTATCCCCTGGTAACCATAAGTTTGTTTTCCACATCTGTGACTCTACTCCTGTTTTGTAAGTAACTTTATTTGTAGCCTTTTTTAGATTCCACTTATAAGCAGCATCATATGATAAATGTCTTTCTCTGTCTGACTTACTTCAGTCAGTATGACAGTCTCTAGCTCCATTCATCTTGCTGCAAATGGCATTATTTTGTTCTTTTTTATGGCTGAGTAATATTCCATTGTATATATGTACCACAACTTCTTTATCCATTTCTCTGTCAGTGGACATTTAGGTTGCTTCCACTTCCTGGCTACTATAAATAGTGCTGCAGTGAACATTGGGGTGCATGTATCTTTTCAACTTATGGTTTTCTCTGGGTATATGCCCAGGAGTGGGATTGCTGGGTCATCCAGTAGTTCTATTTTTAGTTTTTTAAGGAACCTCCATATCAATTTACATTCCCACCAACAGTGTAGGAGGGTTCCCTTTTCTCCACACCCTCTCCAGCATTTATTGTTTATAGACTTTTTGATGATGGCCATTCTGAATGGTGTGAGTTAATACCTCATTATAGTTTTGATTTGCATTTCTCTGATAATTAATGATGTGGAGCATCTTTTCATGTGCTTTTTGGCCATCTGTATGTCTTCTTTGGAGAAATGTCTATTTAGATCTTCCAACCATTTTTGGATTGGATTGCTTGTGTTTTTTTGATGTTGAGCTGCATGAGCTGTTTGTATATTTTGGAGATTAATCCCTTGTCACTTGCTTCGTTTGCAAATATTTTCTCCCATTCTGAGGGTGGTCTTTTTGTTTTGTTTATGGTTTCCTTTGCTGTGCAAAAGCTTTTAAGTTTCATTAGGTCCCATTTTTTTGTTTTTATTTTCATTACTCTAGGAGGTGGATCAAAAAAGATGTTGCTGTGATTTATGTCATAGAGTGATCTATGTTTTCCTCTAAGAGTTTTATAGCATCCAGCCTTACATTTAGGTCTTTAATCCATTTTGAGTTTATTTTTGTGTATGGTGTTAGGGAGTGTTCTAATTTCATTCTTTCACATGTAGCTGTCCAGTTTTCCCAGCACCACTTATTCTTGCCTCCTTTGTCACAGATTAGGTGACTATAGGTGTGTGGGTTCATCTCTGGGCTTTCCTGTTCCATTGATCTATATTTCTGTTTTTGTGCCAGTACCATACTGTTTTTTTGTTTGTTGTTTTTTTTTTCTTGTGGCACGCGGGCCTCTCACTGCTGCGGCCCCTCCCGCCGCGGAGCACAGGCTCCGGATGCACAGGCCCAGTGGCCATGGCTCACGGGCCCAGCCGCTCCACGGCACACGGGATCCTCCCGGACTGGGGCATGAACCCACATCCCCCACGTCGGCAGGCAGACTCCCAACCACTGTGCCACCAGGGAAGCCCAGTACCATACTGTTTTGATGACTATAGCTTTTTGTAGCATAGTCTGAAGTCAGGGAGCCTGATTCCTCCAGCTCCGTTTTTCTTTCTTAAGATTGCTTTGGCTCTTCTGGCTCTTTTATGTTTCCATACAAATTGTAAAATTTTTTGTTTTAATTCTGTGAAAAATGCTATTGATGAGTTGTTAGGGATTGCATTGAATCTGTAGATTGCTTTGGGTAGCATAGACTTTTTCACAATATTGCTTGGGTGGAGAGTTTTAAACATACCAATTAATTCAAATTGGTTGATAATTTTGAAGTTCTGCTGTTAGGTGCATACAAACTGGGGATTGATAATTCTTGACAGTGACTCCTTTGTTACTAGCTAATCTCTCTCTTTATACCTAATAATGTTCATTGTTCTGATGCTAGGAATGCAAATTTGGTTTGACATTTGGAAAAAAATCAATATAAGTACCATATTGTCCAATAAAGGAGAAAACCCCTATAATCATCAGATAAAAGATGTAGAAAAAACATTTGATAAAATTCAACAGATATTCGAGATTTTTGAAAAAAAGAAGTCCTCTATAAACTAAGAATAGAAGGAAATGTCCTTAACTTAATAAAGGGCATTTATGAAAAACCCACGGCTAACATAATGCTTAATGCTGAAAGATTAAATAATTTCCCCCTAGGATAGAGAGGAAGGCATGCATATCAGCTTTCAACATTTCTATTTAACATTGTACTAGAGATCTTCGGCCTCATAATGAGGCAATAAAAAGAAACAAAAAGGCATAATGATTAGAAATGAGAAAACTGTCACTGTTTACAGATTACATGATTATATATGTAGAAAACACTATAGAATCTTCAAAGAAAATTCCTAGAACTAATAATTTATTAAGGTAACAGGATACAAACTCATTATAAGCAGCCATTGTATTTCTATGTACTATAAATAAATATTTGAGGAATAATTTTTAAAAATCCACAAGGTCAAAATGATAAAATACCTAGAATATATTTAATGAAAAAGATGTATTTCTCTCAGTTGCTGAGAGAAATGAAAGTACATCTAAATAAACGGAGCAAAATACCGCATTCATGGATTTGAAGAATCTATTTTTGAGGTATCCCTTCTTTCTAAATTTATCTATATATGCAACACATTCTCAATCAAAGTTTAACTTACAGGTATCTGCGCGCGCGCACACACACACACACACACACACACACACACACACAATGAAAATTATATACACAGAATGGTGTTTATTTTTAACACCTTTATTGGAGTATAATTGCTTTACAATGGTGTGTTAGTTTCTGCTTTACAACAAAATGAATCAGTTATATATATACATATGTTCCCATATCTCTTCCCTCTTGCATCTCCCTCCCTCCCACCCTCCCTATCCCACCCCTCCAGGTGACCACAGAGCACCGAGCTGATCTCCCTGTGCTATGCGGCTGCTTCCCACTAGCTATCTACCTTACGTTTGGTAGTGTATATATGTCCATGCCTCTCTCTCACTTTGTCACAGCTTACCCTTCCCCCTCCCCTTATCCTCAAGTCCATTCTCTAGTAGGTCTGTGTCTTTATTCCTGTCTTACCCCTAGGTTCTTCATGACATTTTTTTTCTTAAATTCCATATATATGTGTTAGCATATGGTATTTGTCTCTCTCTTTCTGACTTACTTCACTCCACCTCATTACAAATAGCTCGATTTCGTTTCTTTTTATGGCTGAGTAATATTCCATTGTATATATGTGCCACGTCTTCTTTATCCATTCATCCGATGATGGACACTTAGGTTGTTTCCATCTCCAGGCAGAATGGGTTTTTTTTGATGTTTAGATGGATTTTAAAAAATTTTATACATATATCCACTCCTTTTTAGATTCTTTTCCCATATAGGCCATTACAGAGCATTGAGTAGAATTCCCTGTGCTATACAGTAGGTCTTTATTAGTTACCTATTTTATATATAGCAGTGTGTATATGTCAGTCCCAATCTTCTAGTTTATCTCTGCCCTCCTTACCCCTGGTAACCATAAGTTTATTTTCTACATCTGTAACTCTATTTCTGTTTTGTAGATAAGTTTATTTGTACCCTTTTTTAAGGTTCCACATATGAGTGGTATCATATGATAAATGTCTTTCTCTGTCTGACTTACTTCACTCAGTGTGACAATCTCTAGGTCCATCCATGTTGCTGAAAATGGCATTATTTCATTCCTTTTTATGGCTGAGTAATATTCCATTGTATATATGTACCACATCTTCTTTATTCATTCCACTGTTGATGGACATTTAGGAATGTTAATAGCAGCCTTTCCATGATAGCCAAAATCTGGAAGAACCCAGGTATCTATCTACAGAAGGATGGATAAGTAAAATATATTCTTATAATGGTATACTAATCTAGCAGTGTAACAGGAGAAAATTGCTGAAAGACCAAAACATGGATGAATCTAAAAACAAAAACATAAGGTTGAGCAAAATGAAGCTAGAGCCAAACAAATACACACTCTATTATTTAACTTACGTGAAGTCCAAGAACAGCAAAACTAAGCTATGTTGATTGAAATCAGAAATGGTTGCCTCTAGGACGATTGTCTCTAAAGGGACAAAAGAGGAGTTTCTAGAGTAATAAAAACTTCCTGTATTTTGTTTTGAGTGGTTATTATATGGGTTTATGCAGTCGTTAAAATTCATCAAACTAAATACTTAAGATCTCTGTGCTTTATGTAAATTATACCTCAATAAATTACTGTTACTGAGGCTATTATTATTGACCAATTTATTGGCCTCATGAATTTTGAAACTTGACAAAAAATATTATGGAACACTTAAAAACTCACCAACATTGTCTGTGTAAGTCAAAGAGATAGTGAGAAAGTCAGGCTTTTCAAAAACTAATTTTTTGGACACAGGACATTGGCAGAGAAAAGTTCATAAAAGAAAGTGCCCACTGATAAACATTATATGGTGGTTGCTTTCCTCCCCAGGGTTGTTCCAACTGACTTAAGGCTGTATGGTTAGAATTCAGAATATCTGACAGAAATGTCCTTGACACAGTTACGATGATCTCCATCATTGCTTTGGCAAGAGTAATGTTTCAGTGTCTTTTTTCTTTCTCTTTAAATTTTGCTGTTAGCTTTAAGCCTCAGGGCAGAAGTACAGTAAAATGGGTAACTAACTGAAATATTTAAAAAACAGCCAGACAGCAGTATTCATGAACCATCACATGAAATAGCACAGAAAACTGCTGCCTCTATATAAGTATTGGTTAGATTAAGAAAGATGCTTACCCTCAGATTAAAAGTTCATCAAGGACAGGAATTTTTCTTTTATTTCACATAGCATGGCATCTGTCACAATGTTAGACACACATGTGTTAAAACACTCCCTGTTTTAATATAAGCAGAAGCTGTGCAATCTAGACATTATTCATGCAGGTATATCAGTTAACTCTTGCCACAATGATGTTGCATAACAACCCACCCCAAAACTCAGTGGCTCAAAACAGCACTTATTCTCATGAATCTGCTCTGCTGACTCATGTACCTGCCACGTACGAACTGCGAAGTCACGTGGCAAAGGGTTTGGATACCAGAAAGAGTTAAGCATTAGAGTCAATGATGCAGTCTAGTACATGAGGATCTTGAGTCTTTAATAAAATTCTAGGAAGCCTGTTGGTAAAGTGAATGTAAGATATTGCCCTACTGAATCACCTTGATGTTATATATCAAAGTAAACCAAGAACCTGGGAATATTGTTGCCTGAAGTATAAAATCTTGCCTAGAGAACAAATTCCTCTCACTGCTTCAGTATTTTTCTATAGATCAATTTGAGGATAACTGACATCTATGTAATATTGAATCTTTCTACCAATGAACAAAGTACATCCCTCAGTATATAGTGAGGTTCCTAATGTTTTTTGTTTTTAGAGTTTATTTGAAAATCAATTATATAGAGCCATTTCTCTCTCTCCCTCTCTCTCTCTCTCTCTCTCTCTCTCTCTCTCTGTCTCTTTTTAAAAGAAGGAGTATTTTGGTTATTTAGAGATGTATATAATTCCACTCTTTAGTTTATTCCCAAGGTGAGACGTAGGGTCCCTTGTGTCATAAGCTGACTAAATTCAGTTACTTTGCTTTGGAGCGTACTGCAAAATACAGAAACTTACTATCACAGACCCTGACAACTACGTCTAAACTTCCATCTCATTGCTAACACCTACCCTGCCTCAAATAATAACTGACTGCATTCAGGGTGGTAGGTAAATTCCAGAAAGGGCAGCGTGATAAGGCAAGTGAGGTGGTATGATGTTTTTTGATCTTACACATAATCAGCTTCAGAACTTACTCATCTTTAAAAATCCCTTATCGGTACACTGTGCCATATGCACCCAACTTTATACACACAATCCCTGGGGTGATAAGCTCCCTTTCCCACGTCCCTATTTTCCTGCCAACCCAGATTAACATTCTAAAGTCACATTAGGTATGGGAGTGCAAAGGTCTAGACTTAAATTGAAGAATTTTTTTAAAGCCTCAGGCTTTAGGATTTTCATAATGAGATATGAAAACATGCAGCTCAGCCTATTTCTGAAAGTTGTCAATATAGCTGAGAGTTAGTCTAGTTACTGCTCTGTCTTGATGACTCTAGGACACTGGTGGCTAACTCAGACAGCTGATGGGTCTGGGTCTCTTAGGACACTAGAAGTGGCAACCATGTTTCCCAGCTACCCAAGTCTGTATTTTTACCTAGACACATGAAGGAATATAATTGTAACCACTGGGGAGTCCAACCTTTGCAAGTATAAAGTATTGTTCCTATCTTAAGGTTTGGAAAATAGACCTATGCCACATTACAAAGCACAGAAAGAGAGGGAAGAAGACAATAATAAGGGATGTGGTAATCCTTTATGGTGTCACCCAAGATTTCCAGTTGCAGCAATAAAGGATTTTGAAGAATTTCTTGTAAGGCTGTCTCAGCATGGTGACTGTCAATGGCCATCTCAGCAAGTGCTCTACCAGGAGCTGGTCCTCAGAAGTAGTGCTGCCAAGGGAGAAATATCAGATGATTCATCTACCCAGGAGCATGGAATTATTCTAGGAAGCAAGAAGTCTCCACAATTCATAGAGGAGCATATTAGAGCTATCTTCAAGAATGGCATATGGGTCTCACAGGGAGATCAGCTTGGTGCTTTGTGACCACCTAGAGGGGTGCGATAGGGAGGGTGGGAGGGAGACGCAAGAGGGAGGGGTATGGGGATATATGTATACGTATAGCTGATTCACTTTTTTATACAGCAGAAACTAACACAACAATGTAAAGCAATTATACTCCAATAAAGATGTTAAAAAATAAATAAATAAAAGTTAAAAAAAAAAGAATAGCATGTGGGTCTCAACATAATGCAGTAAGTCCCATATATACAAATGAGTTCCGTTCCAAGAGCATGTTCATAAGTCCAATTTGTTCATAGGTCCAAAAAAGTTAGCCTAGGTACCCAACTAAGACAATTGGCTATATAGTACCGTAGTGTAATAGGTTTATAATACTTTTCACACAAATAGTACATAAAAACCAACACAAAAAATAAAGAAAACCTTTTAAATATTACAATACAGTACCTTGAAAAGTACAGTAGTACAGTACAACAGCTGGTATACAGGGACTACCATCGATTGATCAGGCAAGAAGAGTTACTGACTGGAGGAGGGAGAGGAGGTGGGAGGTTGTAGAACTGAAGGATCATAGGCAATAGGAGACAGAGAGTTAGCTGCAATTTCACTCACACCTGATGTTTGTGGCACAGGTTCTGGTTTCTTGTTGGATTCAATTCTATCTACCCTCTTGAAGAAAACGATCCAGTGATGTCTGGGTAGTAGCTCTTTTTTTCCTCATCATATATGACACAGTAACACTGGATTGCATTCTGAACGGCTGCTGCTACCTTCATGTACCATTCTACGTTCGGGTCCTGTGCCTCAAAAACTAACAGTGCCTTCTCAGATAAAGAAAATCCCCTTGCCATTTCCTGCATCGTGAATCTCTTTGGTTCTTCAGTTACTACTTCTTCCTCTTGTCTCTCTTCATCCTTTCTCTGGGCCTCCAGTTCCATCAGGTCTTCATTAGTAAGCTCCTCGTGTTGCACAGCCAGGGGTTCAATGAAGTAGTCCTTTTGCAGATCTAGCTCCAGCTTCTCGCTGAGGGTCACTAAGTTGCTGAAGACCTCTTTGGACTCCTCATCCACCTTCTCAATTCTACAAAAATCATGGACAAACTGTGGGCAAAGTTTCTTCCAAACCCCATTCATGATGATGGCCGTAACCTCATGCCAAGGAAAGTCAATGTTTTTTATGGCCTTGTAGATGTTATAGTCCTTCCAAAATTGTCACAAGGTTGTTACTGATTTGTCACTTGCCTTTACTGCCTGACAAAAAGTGTGATACAAATAATATTTCTTGAAAGTTGCTGTAATTCCCTGGTCCATAGGTTGGATGAGCAATGTAGTATTCAGTGGCAGATGCACTACTTTGACGTTGGGATGAAAGTTGTCCACGAATGGGTGGTGGCCCAGAGCATTGTCGAGGAGCAAAAGAAGATTGAATGGGACGTCCTTCTCCAAGCAATATTTCTCTACCTCCATGATAAAGTGGTAGAAAACCCAGTCTTGGAAAATGGCCTGTGTAACCCAGGCTTTGGTGTTATTCTTCTGCACAACAGGAAGAGAGCCCTTGGCTATGTTTTTAAGGGTTCTTGGGTTCTCTGAATGATAAACTAAGACAGGCTTCAGCTTCATATCACCGGCAGCATTGCCACCAAACAGAGTTAGCCTATCCTTTGCTGCTTTATAGCCTGACATCAACTTTTCCTCCTTACTGATGTAACTTAGCTCTGGCATCCTCTTCCAATACAGTCCTGTCTCATCCACATTAAAAACCTGCTCGGGTAAATACATGCCTTCATCAATAATTTCTCAAAGCGTTTTAGGAAATTCCCAGGCAGCTACCATATCTGCACTTGCTGACTTGCCACTTACCTTTACATCATTCTGGTTGGCTGTAGCCTTGAACCGATGAAACCAGCCATGGCTGGCATTAAACGATGTGCCCACTGATTCTTCGCTATGTTTCTTCTTCAAGTCTTCATAAAGCCTTTTAGCTTTCTCTTGAATCAGCATTAAGCTGAGTGGGACTCAACGCTGATGCTGATCCTGCATCCACACACTGAGAAATTTCTCTATCTCCTCCATTGCTTTTCCACACTCCTTTGACATTATTGTCGACATCATTGGCACAGCAGACTTCACATGTTCCATCATCTTGTTCTTTAAAATTGTGTCGATGGTTGAATGATTCATGTTATAAGAATGAGCGACTGCCATCGTTTCGCCTCACTCCACTCTTTCGATTATTCTCCCTTCTGTTTCCATCGTTATTGCTTGGCACTTCTTAGCAGTACCAGCTACATCACTGCTACTTTCACACTTGCTTCCAGACATCCTGGCCTTGAAATAAAGATACTGTACTGCTGTAGTCTATACACTGCTGTAGGGTAAAGTACACAAAAGCATATCCACTTGTAGAGGATGCATGCACATGACAATGTACACCAGGCACGTGAACTAACTTATATGATTGGACATGCAAACGCACGTTCACATCTTTGAAAGTTTGCAACTTGAAGGTTCGTATGTAGGGGACTTACTGTAAAAGCCATTTATGAGAAACCCATGGCCAATATAATACTCAGTTGTGAAAAACTGAAAGCCTTCGCACTAAATTCAGGAATAAGACAAGGATGCCCACTGTCACCACTTCAATTCAACATAAAATTGGAGTCCTAGCCACGCAATCAGACAAGAAAAAGAACTAAAAATGATCAAATTGGAAGAGAAGAGGTATATTATTTGTAGATGATATGATACTCTATATAAAGAGCCCTAAAGACTCCACACAAAAACTATTAGACCTAATAAATGAATTCAGCAAGGTAGCAGAATACAAGATTAATATACAGAAATTGGTTGCATTTCTTTACACTAACAATGAAATATCAGAAAGAGAAAGTTTAAAAAATCACATTAAAAATAAAATAGAACACCTAGGAATAAACTTAACCAAGGAGGTGAAAGACCTATATGCTAAAAACTATAAAACAATGATAAAAGAAATTGAAGATGATTCAAAGAAATGGAAAAATATCCCACGCTCTTGGATTGGAAGAATTAATATTGTTAAAATGGCCATACAACCCAGAGCAATCTATAGATTTAATACGATCTCTATCAAAATCCCCTTGAGGGAATCATCTGGCAGTGGTTAAGACTCTGTGCTTTCACTGCCAGGGTGACGGGTTCAATCCCTGGTCAGGGAACTAAGATCCAGAAAACTGCACAGTGTGCCCAATAAGAAAAATAAGTCAAATAAACCCTATTCTTTAAAAAAAAAATCCCCTTGACATTTTTCACACAACTAGAACAAATAATCCTAAAATTTATATGGAAGCCCAAAAGACCCAGAATTGCCAAAACAATCCTGAGGGAAAAGAAGAAAGCTAGAGGCGTAACCCTTCCACACTTCAGACAATATTACAAAACTACAGTAGTCAAAACATCGTGGTATTGGCACAAAAACAGACACATAGATCAGTGGAACAGAATAGAGAGCCCAGAAATAAACCCACACACCTATGGTCAATTAATCTACAACAAAGGAGGCAAGAATATACAATACTGAAAAGACAGTCTCTTCAGCAAGTGGTGTTGAGAAAGCTGGATAGCCTCATATAAATCAGTGAAATTAGAATATTCCCTCACACTATATATAAAAATAAACTCAAAATTGTTTAAAGACCTAAATTTAAGACATGACAGCATAAAACTCCTAAAAGAGAACATAGGCAAAACATTCTCAGACATGAATCGTAGCAATATTTTCTTACTCCCCAAGGCAAAAGAAATAAAAGTAAAAATAAACAAGTGAGACCAAATCAAATTTAAAAGATTTGCACAGCAAAGGAAACCATCAACAAAAGGAAAAGACAGCATAAGGAATGGGAGAAAATTTTTGCAAACGATGTGACTGACAAGGAATTAATATCCAAAATAGACAAGCAGCTCATAAAACTCAATGTCAAAAAAACAAACAACCCAGGCTTCCCTGGTGGTGTAGTGGCTAAGAATCTGCCTGCCATTGCAGGGGACACGGGTTCGAGCCCGGGTCCAGGAAGATTCCACATGCCGCGGAGCAACTAAGCCCGTGGGCCACAACTGCTGAACCCGAGTGCTGCAACTACTGAAGCCTGTGTGCCTAGAGCCCATGCTCTGCAACAAAAGAAGCCACCACAATGAGAAGCCTGCGCATTGCAATGAAGAGTAGCCCCCACTCACCACAACTAGAGAAAAGCCCGCGTGCAGCAGCAACAAAGACCCAAAGCAGCCAAAAATAATAAATAAATAAAATAAATAAATTTATTTAAAAAAAACCCAATCAAAAGGTCGACAGAAGACCTAAGTAGACATTTTTACAAAGAAGACCTACAGTTGACCAACAGGCACACGAAAAGATGCTCAACACGCTAATAATTAGAGAAATCCAAATGAAAACCACAATGAAGTATCAACTCACAACAGTCAGAATGGCCATCATCAAAAAGTCAAGAAGTAATACATGCTGGAGACAGTGTGGAGGAAAGGGAACCCTCCTACACTATTGGTGGGAATGTAAATTGGTGCAGCCACTATGGAGAACAGTATGGAGCTTCCTTAAAAAACTAAAAATAGAGCTGCCGTTTGATCCAGCAATCCCACTCCTGGGCATATATTCAGAAAAGATGAAAACTCTAATTCAACAAGATACATGCACCCCAGTGTTCATACCAGCACTATTTACAACAGCGAAGACATGGGAAAAACCCAAGTGCCTATCAATACAAGATTGGTTTAAGATGTGACACACACACACACACACACACACACACACACACACACACACACATACACATATATGACACACAGATAATGGAATATTACTCGGCCATGAAAAGAAACGAAATTGAGTTATTTGTAGTAAGGTGGATGGACGTAGAGTCTGTCATACAGAGTGAAGTAAGTCAGAAAGAGAAAAACAAATACCGTATGCTAAAACATGTATATGGAATCAAAAAAATCCCAGAAAGGTTCTAAAGAGCCTAGGGGCTGGACAGGAATAAAGACACAGATGTAGAGAACAGACTTGAGAACACGGGGAGGGGGAAGTTTAAGCTGGGAGGAAGTGAGAGAGTGTCATGGACATATATACACTACCAAATGTAAAATCGATAGTTAGTGGGAAGCAGCCATATAGCACAGGGAGATCAGCTTGGTCCATTGTGACCACCTAGAGGGGTGGGATATGGAGGGTGGGAGCGAGACCCAAGAGGGAGGAGATATGGGGATATATGTGTATGTACAGCTGATTCACTTTGTTATAAAGCAGAAACTAACACATAGTTGTAAAGTAATTATACTCGAATAATGATGTGAAAAAAATTCATACAAAGAAAAAATAGAATGTTGTATGGAGACTCTCTATCCTAGGAGCCTCATGTATCTGAAAGGTCTTGAAAACTGTGACTCACCAGAAATATTGATGATAAAAGCCACTCAAAGATGAATGAACCTGCCGGAAGGCACAGATACTTAAACAAACTACTGCTTTGGACAGCAGTTCACTGACAGCAACTATCAGCAGAATTTCTTGTTGGCAAGAACCTTCCCTGGGAGCATAAATGGCTTTGAACTCAGGAAACTCAAGGTCTGTGGTTTTCTATGCCATTGTAACTTGTGTTAGTACCTTCTCTTATGCATAAGGAGATTTAATTTTATATTGGCATATCAGTAGGATTCACAATAAGAAAGAATAATAATTTTTCACTAAAACAACAAAAACCACTTAGAATTGGAAGTCCTTAAACCTTCCGTTGTGTACTGACTGGTTTTGGTGACCTTGAATTCGAATTCCTAGTTTAGACCCCATAGTTTAGAGTCTGAGAACAGGGTTATGAAAAGGTGGGCATGTCATGGACCTACAAAATGGGCTTGTCTTTGTCTATCTCTCTTAGTTTTTAAGGCTTTCATTGAAATGCACGTTTGACAGTAGACAGAGTATATTGGCTGTATACTGATATTCATCTAAATGTAAGGAGAAGCAGTAGAGTAGAAGATGATAGCTGTAGTAAGAGATATTCACTTTGATAAATGGGGATATCACTAATGCAAATTTAATTGGAGTTGACGAATTTTTTGAAATTGGTGTGTTGCCTAATATCTTAATAGAATGTGTAGGGAAATAAGAATTTATAGCAAGAATAGTTAGTCCTTTTAGATTTCAATTAACATCCTCATATAATACTTGTATTTATATAGAAGCCAGTGTATGTTCCGGATCTATAACATAAGACCTTTCCTGTTGTTCATGTTATGTGGCTTGCACCCATAACCAATGTAGTAATTATAATATCATTCTGCTATGATTTGGGGTAAAGATTAAAAGCCATCCTCACAAAAGTAAAATCTCAACATTCAGTTTTGTTCAACATTCAAGTAATTGTCTATCATGGAGAAGTCCCATGTACAATTAGTACTGGGGCACATGTTGAACCTCAAGGCACCTCTCAGTCTATTTAGGAACGTGATTTACCTGGATCTTCACAGAGAGCTGTTACTTTTCTCATTTTTAATTTTTGTTTTTGCAATATTCTGGATTCCATTTTCACAGCACATCAGAAGCAATATATCTGAATGTCAGTGTGTTATCTCTATACCTTCTGGATTTCTGACTTCAGGCACAAATAGCCAAAGAGTAGATGGATAACAGTTTTAACCTATGGTTGTCTATAAGAAAGTAAAACTGAGTTCCATTCCGGAAGTGCATGAGTACCAACTACGATAGGTAGGTTCACTCATCTCCCCGTTTCTAAGCCTCATGGGGTGGTTTCCACATCTGAGATATGGACTTAAGAAGAGTAAGGTGTAGAAAAACAAGGGACCAAACTAGGAATGAAGGGAGTTGGGGAGAGAAGACTGAGAGAAGATAGGGATTATAAAGCTGAAATGAGCAGGGGGACTTACGAGCACTGATGAAAAGAAATGAAGCCTGGTAATCAAGTGGAGCTTTGTCTTTATTTTTACGACGTGTTCTTTGCCTTCAGTCATCACTGCTTTTATTTTCATCACTTTAGGGTCTTATTGACGCATACCAGACTTAGGGGATTTACGTGGGGCTTCACGACCCTGGGGGTACCCATACTCTAGTGAGATCAACTGAGAAAGTGGGAAAAGCAAAGGAAGAAAAGGAAATTCCTAGCTGACATGGAAATAGGGATTTTGTTGACACATACCTGGTAAGCAAATTAATTATGTATGGGGAACTGGCTCTTAGGCGTTTTGCTATCAAACATCCTATTTTCCTTTTAAAATTAAAATTCTTCACAGAAACCTTTTCTATAACTTTTTCCTCCAAGTAAATTGAACTTGTAATGCTCTAAGCTGTCAAGAAATACATTTTGGAAATTACCTGCATTTCTATAAAGCACAGCTGATACATGAAAATAAAAGTAGATTGCTGCTGCTTATCTCTTCTTTTATATGAATTCTAAACATCTAGAGTTAGTAATTTTTATTTGGTTGATACAGATGATTAACTCACTCTTGAAACGCCTATATTTAATGTTCGTGAGTGGTCAACTATTACAGTATGCGGCCTGACAACCCACCACAAATATCTTGGTGGCATATGGTAATAAGCATTTTTTCCTCACATGTCTGAGGGTAGACTATAGGTTGGATCACCTGGGCTAAGACTGACTGTTGTGATTTTCTGGGGAAGCTCTGCTCCATATGTCTTTCGTCTCCCTCCTGAGGTCAACACACTAACCTGGGCATGTTTTCTCATAATAGCAGAAGTGCAAGAGAGTAAGCCCAATTATAAAAGAGCTTGTCCAGGATTTGCACACGTAAACTCTGCTATCATTCCTTTGGCCAAAACAAATCATATGGTCTAATGCAAAATAAAGGGGTGGAGAAAAAGAGTTTAACAGCGGGAATACAAAGTCACGTGGAAAATGGCCTGAAATCAAAGAGGGTAGAAGAATTGGAGCCATTAATGTAATATACTGTATCTTGTAAACTCAAATGTGACATGTCTTCTCCATTTCGCTTTTCAGATATACATGCATACATATGTATACATAAAGATATACACATATGTACACAATATCTTTAATTAAACAGTAGTATTTTCTTATGTAGAAAAGTCATTTTTCTCAACTAAACGTACAACTTTGAGAGGAAACTAATGGGTAAGGGAGGAAGGTAACAGCAGACAAACTAGCCAGACAACCTGAATCAATTCTTGTGAACAGGGGATTCTCTTCCTTTGTCTTCTCTTCCCTTCCCTACACACACGCGCGCACACACACACACACACACACACACACACACACACACCCATATTTGAAGTTGTAGTGCATACGGACATTTAAAAGTATTCAAGTAACCAAATAACCTTCTTAGATAAGACATTTTTCTATAAGGTCTTTGACTATATCTGGCATGTAGATAATCCTCATTTCTTTTTACCAAAAAAAAGGTAAAATACATTTCAGTTGTTTTCGAGATGGCATTAGGAAATTGCTTTGAATAAATCAGCAACATAGTGGGAAAAAAGCCCACACACTCAGTAGGCATATCTTTCTCAGAATCCATGTATTGCGAAGAGATGGATGAGTAAATGCCTCCAAGGAAATCTCCACCCAGCCTTGCTCAGTTACCTGAGTCACTCTTTAACGTTGCCAGTGTGACACTTCCAATTCTTCAGAGCTCAGATAAATCACCAAGCCTCACAGAACTATGAGAATCATACCGTGTTCTGCAGAGCTGCCAGATCTCACTGCCCTTCCCAGCCCAATCACAGAAGGCAGAGGTTACTCATCAAATAATTTTCTCTCCTTCAGCCTTGACCTTCAGTCATTGCTTATCTATTCTCTCAGTGCATCCGCCCTGCATTCCAGCCCCTTTCTCTTGCTTGGGTCCTCATTACCATTTCTTGGGCTATTGAAAAAATTTCCTCAAGAGAACCTCTCCCCTCAACCTTCTAATCTAATCCTGTATACTATTCCCATAGTCTAATCAACCTCCTCCCGCAAAACACATGCACATGCAAGTCCAAGCTCTTCTGTGGTTCTGCATTTCCTGGCTTTATTCTGGACTCTTCCTTTTTTCCCAATTAAGTCTCCCAACCCTAGTAACGTACTCACAGTCTAGACTGACCTGCTCATACCAGTGTGCCTGGATTTTACAGGTTTTAGTATGAAAGTCCCATATCAGTTCCAGGCAAACCTGGATGGTTGATCACTCTAACTCATAAATACACCACACACACACACACACCCACGTAATGTATTTAACAAATACGTATTGAGGACTTAACATGTACCACGCACTTTTCTGGATACTAGAGATACAGCAGTAAACAAAAAGACAAGGTCTTTTCTTGTAGGCCTCAAAATGCTAATAGGAAGAGACAGATGTTGCACAAATAAAAGATAGATAGATAGATAGATAGATAAATGGATGGATGGATGTACTGTCTTGTGCATTTGTCTCCTCTTCAGGTGGTAGTCTATTCCACTTGGGATAGTCTGTTCCTTTCTCTCTCCCTCTCCCTCTTTCTCTCACTCTTTATATGTATATGTGTATCTATATCTTTATATCTATTTCAGTGGTGATATCTGCTGTGAAGAAAAATAAAGGAGAGAGTGAAGAAGTAGGTGGTGGGTAGGTAATATTTTTACAGGAGAAGAGGGACATTCTCTCTGATGAAACTTCTTCATATATTCTACAATTAATAGCTTGCATGTCTCCTCAAGTGCCCTAAAATATCCAGTTCATTCTTTCATGCATTCATTAACCTATTAATTCACACCACAAGTTTTATTGCAACACCTACTATCCACTAGACATGGTTTTAGAAATTGGTGAGGAAAGAGTGAGTGAAACTCACATACTCCCCACTGTCATGGTTCTTATAGTTAGGTGCAAAAAAGAAAACTTGGACCAACAATCACACAGATACATTTATAATGGTAAATTGTGCTAAGTACCAGGAAGGAACTGAATGGGAAGCTCTGGGTATTTAACATCAGGATCTAATTTTGATTCAAGAGTTAAGAATGCTTTCAGAATAATTGATATTTGAGTCCCAGAGACTAGTAGAATTAGCCAGTGTAGGAATGTTGGGGAGGGAAAATACTGTAGGCAGAGGGAGAAGCACATGTGAAGCTCTTAGGAAAGGGAATAAATTTTATTCTGGAGCAGAGAGAAAGCCCATATGTGTGGAGCACACTGAGTGATAGTGGTGGGTGATAAGTGTTGAGGAGAGAGTAGAGGCTAGATCAGGGAAGTCCTTAGAGGCCAAAGAATCTTGGTCTCGGCTGCACATTGGAATCATTTAGCCTTTTATAAAATCCTGTTGCCTGCTTCCCTTCTTAGAGATTCTGGTTTGGGGGCGCAGACTTGGCATTAGGTTTTAAAAAGTTTCCCGCTGGTGAGTATTTTTCCCAAGTATAATCTTTCACCTGTTTCCTGAAACAGGAAAAGACCTCGCTCCAGTTTTTGCTTACTGGAGCCAGAAATATTTTTCCCAGGTTCAAGTGCTATCTTTTCTTGGAGTATTTACCTCCTTCCTCAGCTGAAGATAACCTCTTGTCTCTCTTTGCCCTTTGATGTCTTGTTTAGATACAGCATTAGAGAGCATCAGAAACTAACATTCTAATTAACTTTGCAAACAACTTTGAACCTGCTTTCTCACATATCAATCGCCTGGTTTGTCTTTGCCTCGTTTCCATCCTTCTTCCTGCCCCTCAAAAACTTAGTGCAGAGACTTGATTGTAGTAGATATTAGGTATGAATTTGTGAAATTGAATAAACTACCACCTTAAGAGGAGACAAATGCACAAGATAGTACAATATCTCTAAATCTTGGATTTACATTCATACGGGTGAATAAGCTTACATGCAGTCACATTACTTGGCTGTCTTTGAGATAAGCACAGGCAAAAGTAATTGTCATTTTTGATTTAGCATTCTAAGCCAAGATGAAAAAAAGATGGTGTTCTGCAGGCTCTAAATTTGATCTTACTTTAATGGCTTTATTTTCCATTATAACTTTTTAAAAGTTGGGAATAAACATGCTGAACTCTTCTTATTCATTTTTTTTCTGGTGAACCATACATCTAAATAGTGTTCATTTGCTTTGAATGTTCCTGGCATCATTTTTAGTTAGTGCCTCTGATCTTGTTAATGGCAGAATCCATTTTTATTTTTTAATCAAGAATTCTGTCTTTGATAGTGAGTTACTGAGAAAGAAATAGATAAAACCTGAACTATCCAAAGGGAATTTCTCTGGCCTGCCTTGTGGAGATAGCCCAACATCAGGCAGGGTTATTAATCAGCATGCCTTTCTTTATGGACAACAAGTTCTTATTCTTCTATTGTTTAAGAAAAACAAAATCACTTAAATGAAAACTGAAATATTTCATAATCAAACATCTTTGCCTTAAAACGAAACATGTATCATTAACTCAGTAATCTGAAAGCACAGATGAAGAAAGGAAGGCAGAATAATATTTCCATTCTGAAACTGCTATATCGGGACATCCCTGGTGGTGCAGTGGTTAAGACTCCACGCTTCCACTGCAGACGGCATGGGTTCAATCCCTGGTCGGGGAACTAAGATTCTGCGTGCTGTGCAGTGTGGCCAAAAGTTTAAAAAATAATAATAATAAAATAAAAATAAAACTGCTGTATCAATGTGACTGTCTTTGATAGCAGATAGAACAGGAATATACTACACTTTTAAAAGTTAGGACACATTTTATTTCACTGATCAAGAAGACCAAAAAGACAGCTCCAGGGTTGTTTTATTCAGTCTCAAGGACACCTTTAAGGGTCACATTTTTCCAACATATGTTTTGCCATCCTTCCTGTTTCAAGGAGATCCTCAGGCTAATTCCCCTCATAATAGTAACATGGCTGCCACTGTTCCAAGCATCACATCTAAACGTGACAATGTCCAGAGAAACATCCCTTGGCCTACTTTGGTCTCCTTAAAAAAAAACAAGTAACACTTCGCTCAAAGTTGCCTTCTCCTTCGCCACTCAGAAGACTTCCTCTCACCATTTAATTGACCAGAATTATGCAACAAGTCCAAAGCAAAGGAAATGGTGCCACCACTATGGGATCAGTCCAATCAAGAACCATCTTTAGGGGCTGGCCTGAATCATGTTTTCGTTTTTGTTTTCTTTTGTTTTTTATAAAAAGAAACCTTAGCATTGTGGACATTTTTACATTGTGTGTTTCTGCAGTGTGAAAACGTGATATTGATGTTAGATTGGGAGACTGAGGGCATCGTGTGGGTAAGGAGTTGGGATCAGGCTTTGAAGTTGGGGTTTGGGTTAAGGAAGATAAGCTGTTAGGGTTCCAAGGATCGACTCAGGCTGGAAAAAGGAGTGAGTCTAAAATTGGGAGAGAGGGAAGGATGGGGTTAATTGAATTGTGGAGCCGCAGGAGGCTAACAATTCCCAGATTTGACAGTGTACTTCTAAGGGGCTATTGACGTACAGGTTGATCACTCTGTAAAACACTAGGGTAGAAAATGCCCTGCTTTCATACCCAGAAGACAGCGTAACACATAGTGAAGAGAGGCTTATTCTACCTATTTGCACAAGAAATCCCAAATAACTGTGATGTTTTAGCACCTCAAGAAGTCAAGCACAATGGAAATAAAAACAAAAATAAACAAATGGGACCTAATGAAGTTTAAAAGCTTTTGCACAGCAAAGGAAACCATAAACAAGACGAAAAGACAACTCTCAGAATGGGAGAAAATATTTACAAACGAATCAATGGACAAAGGATTAATCTCCAAAATATA
Organism: Pseudorca crassidens; assembly: GCF_039906515.1. NCBI lineage: Eukaryota > Metazoa > Chordata > Mammalia > Artiodactyla > Delphinidae > Pseudorca > Pseudorca crassidens. The sequence goes on from NC_090317.1 coordinate 114,619,979, forward strand.
TAAACAGCTCATGCAGCTCAATATTAATGAAACAAACAACCCAATCCAAAAATGGGCGGAAGACCTAAGTAGACATTTCTCCAAAGAAGACATACAGATGGCCAAGAGGCACGTGAAAAGATGCTCAGCATCACTAATTATTAGAGAAATGCAAATCAAAACTACAAGGAGGCATCACCTCACACCGGTCAGAATGGTCATCATCAAAAAATCTACAAACAATAAGTGCTGGAGAGGGTGTGGAGAAAAGGGAACCCTTTTGCACTGTTGGTGGGAATGTAAATTGATACAGCCACTATGGAGAACAGTATGGAGGTTCCCTAAAAAACTAAAAATAAAATTACCATATGATCCATCAATCCCACTACTGGGTATATACCCAGAGAAAACCATAATTCAAAAAGACACATGCACCCTAATGTTCATTGCAGCATTATTTACAATAGCCAGGTCATGGAAGCAACCTAAATGCCCATCGACAGACAAATGGATAAAGAAGATGTGGTACATATATACAATGGAATATTACTCAGCCATAAAAAGGAACGAAATTGGGTCATTGGTTGAGACGTGGATGGATCTAGAGACTGTCATACAGAGTAAAGTAAGTCAGAAAGAGAAAAACAAATATCTTATATTAATGCATATATGTGGAACCTAGAAAAATGGTACAGATGAACCGGTTTGCAGGGCAGAAGTTGAGGCACAGATGTAGAGAACAAATGTATGGACACCAAGGGGGGAAAGCCATCGGGGAGTGGGGATGGTGGTGTGCTGAATTGGGCGATTGGAATTGACATGTATACACTGATGTGTATAAAATTGTTGACTAATAAGAACCTGCTGAATAAAAAAATAAATAAAATAGAATTCAAAAATTCAAAAATAAATAAATAAAAATAAAAAAGAAGTCAAGCACACTAACCCAATTCCCTTTGCTAGAACTGTATTTGGGATTTTTGTTCCAATGTTTATAATTATGTTTTTCTCTTAGTGTCCTTGTTCAGTTTGGCTATTAAGGTTGTTATTAGCCAAATCAAATGATATAATTAGCTTTCTCTCATTTTTGTTCTTTGAAACATTTGTATAAGATAAGGCTTTTAACGTTTCCTGAATATTCACTAAAGATTTATCTGCAAAATCATCTGGCCTTGTTATCTTTTATGAAATAGGAATTGGGATTGTTCTTTTTCCCTACAATTCACTTTCTTCAGATGTTACTGGTATTTGGCTATTTTCTATTTATACTTCTTTTTTTAACTTCTTATTTTATATTGGAGTATAGGCAATTAACAATGTTGTGATAGCTTCAGGTGCACAGCAAAGGACTCAGCCATACATAGACATATATCCATTCTCCCCGAACCTCCCCTCCCATTCAGGCTGCCATATAACATGGAGCAGAGTTCCCTGTGCTTTACAGTAGGTCCTTGCTAGTTAATCATTTTATTTTATTATTTTTTAATATCTTTATTGGAGTATAATTGCTTTACAGTGGTGTGTTAGTTTCTGCTTTATAACAAAGTGAATCAGTTATACATATACATATGTTCCCATATCTCTTCCCTCTTGAGTCTCCCTCCCACCCTCCCTATCCCACCCCTCTAGGTGGTCACAAAGCACCGAGCTGATCTCCCTGTGCTATGCGGCTGCTTCCCACTAGCTATCTATTTTACATTTGGTAGTGTATATATGTCCATGCCACTCTCTCATTTCATCCCAGCTTACCTTTCCCCCTCCCCGTGTCCTCAAGTCCATTTTCTACATCTGTGTCATTATTCCTGTCCTGCCCCTAGGTTCTTCAGAACCATTTTTTTTTAGATTCCATATATATGTGTTAGCATACGGTATTTGTTTTTCCCTTTCGAACTTACTTCACTCTGTATGACAGACTCTAGGTCCATCCATCTCACTAGAAATAACTCAATTTCGTTTCTTTTCATATGGCTGAGTAATATTCCTTTGTATATATGTGAATATTCTCAATACTACAGAACTATACACTTAAACCTAATTAAAATTTTATGTGCATTTTACCAGTTAATTTTTTAACTGTATATAAATCTGCTACTTAGAGGTAGGTCAGATTTTTTGGCAAAGTTTAGTCTGATGATTAAAAAACCAAGGAGTTAAGCACTGTTACTTCCAGTTAAAGATAAGCTTTAGATCTGAAAATTAGTTTGAATATATACTAGAATTATTCTGTCTTTAACTATGAATTCACCTTTAATAAACCTGTCCAGTGATACTCCAAGGCCCCAATTAATTACTGTTTCCTCTGACAACCATCTCAGAAGAATTCCTTTTTTTGAGTAGAATCCTGTACATATTGCTAGACTAATCCACTTAGTTGTACATGTGTCTGCCTCTAGAGTTTAATGTCAAGGCTTATCCTTTAGGTGACTTTGTTTCCTCGGTTCTTAGTACTATGTCAGGCACAGAGCTGGCAGGTAATAAGAGTTTACTGAATTCATTGAACAAATATTTATTAATCCCTTAATATGTACAAGGACCAAGATAGATGCATTTTTAATGTTGCCTTTACTCAGTAGTAGTCAAAACTTCACACAGGAAATAATCTAAAGCATAATCACAATGTTGTTATTGACCAACTAGAGTGAGTATATTTTATTCAAAAGATGTTTGATATTTGGTAGAAGGCAAAATAATGATTTAGCTTATGATAACAGAATGCATAAATTTGTAATTTCAGGCCTCTGAAAGACAGACATACGTGCTTTAGACACAAACTTTCTTCCTGGTATCTTTGTATATATCCCATACTTGGTGGTGACAATTCTTAAAATTAGACCTGGAAAGTGCCTTTTTTGCCTAAAAAACGTTTCTGTAATTTGTTTGGCAATTACAGATACACTAATGCATGTGGCTAAGTGTAGCTACTAAGTGTAGCTGTATGAGAATGTGCGGCAGCTTAATTAAGTTATTGTCTATAAGCCAGTGTAGCATTAGCAATTACCATAAACTTTAATGTACATTTAAGAAACTGTTACAAATAGGCACATGTCAGTATTTTTATAGAGTTTAAGTTCAAGAATCCTTAGTAATTATGTTACCTTATGTCACCATCTATATTATATTAATTGAATGTGTGTTTTATTGTTTATGGAAGGTTAAGTGATACCAACATTTCTTAAGTTCACATCTTTGCGAAAACATCAATTTATTAAGAAATCTAATTCTTAATTTTATTTCTTAATTGAAACACCATAAGCATGCTATTTAAAGATTAAGGCCAAGAAGAGCCCACATCAGGGTTAAATGAAAGGGAAACTAATCAGCTGATAAGAATTATGAGATTATCCTCTGTATTTTACAAGCTAAAACAAAAAACTGGAGAGTTTTTTTGGGTGATCAGGAACACCGAGTTTATGATAAGAAAGACATATGTAGAATCTCATGGATCCCTATTTGGAGAATCTTAGTAGAACCTCTATTATGACCCCTGATGAATTAATTAATTACTTTTTAAATTTTTTATTTATTTACTTTTGGCTACGTTGGGTCTTCGTTGCTCCGTGCAGGCTTTCTCTAGTTGTGGCATGCGGGGGCTACTCTTCGTTGCAGTGCGCGGGCTTCTCTTTGTTGTGGAGCATGGGCTCTAGGTGCGCGGGCTTTAGTAGTTGGTGTACGCAGACTCACTTGTTGTGGCTCGCAGGCTCTAGAGCGCTGTGGCTCGCAGGCTCTAGAGCGCAGGCTCAGTAGTTATGGCACACAGGCCTAGTTGCTCTGTGACATGTGGGATCTTCCTAGACCAGAACTCGAACCCATGTCCCCTGCATTAGCAGGCGGATTCTTAACCACTGTGCCACCAGGGAAGTCCCAACTCCTGATTAATTTAAATATACACAGTAAGAGGTAGTCATGAGAATCCTCTGTCCTTATAAGTAGTGGGTTAATCATTCTATGACATGTTTTGACTTAAGCTCTCAACTGAATTTAGAGCCACGATGGGAACTGGGGATTGTCTATGATAATTTCATTGAATATGTAAGAGGTCAAAAAAATGCTTAGAAGCGTTTGTAAAATATTATGAACTTCCTTAACACTAACTTTATGAAGCTAACTGACTGTATGGTCTAGGGTGTTCTAATCAAATAAACCCAGAGAAAATGGAAAAAAGACATATGATATTGGGAGGATGGCACTGGGTTGATTGAAAACATTAAGCAGCTAGAATTATTTTGATGGCAGAGACTGAGTAATTTGGAAGGAAATGTAAGATATATCCATGGATCTATAATCATGCAGTGTGTTCTCTCCCCTTTACCTACCATCAGGAAAGCATTTGGGACAAGAGTAGTGGCTAGATTTGTAAACTCAGACACCAGTGCCTATGATTGCTAGATTCTTTTTGCAAGACTAGAGTGGAGAGGTTATCTAGAACTGTGATCCTTATGGTACTCCTTCCATACCAAAGAAAGAGCTGAAAGCTGCTTACACTCTACTTTAGACCTATTAAGAATGTTGCTTACAGTGTAAGTTTCAGGTGGGTGGGGCCTTTATTTTATTCACTACTGTGTCTCCAGCACCTACCCCACTCCTGGGCATGTTCTTGGTGCCCAAAATATTTGTTGAGTGAGTTAATAAATTAACATGGACTCCCTCCTTATTAACATGGACTAGCTCTTTCAAGGGAGGAATACAAGCTAACTGGTCAACATTAGCCAGTGGGATTTCTGGGTGGGAGAATAAAAAGTCACTTAGTATAACCTGCAAAAACATAAGAGGGATGGGACATCCCAGTGGTACAAAATATTGGGCTGGCCCAAAAGTTCGTTAGTCTTTTTCCATAAGATGGCTCTAGTAGCACTTAGTTGTTTTTAACTTCATTCAAAACAATTTTGTTAGATTGTATGTGACAGCTGTCATCAGCGTGCATTTTAAAAAAGACATCAAAATGGGTGAATTTTTGTGTAGCCATTTTAATATTGAAGATGGAAGAAAAAGAACAACATTTTCGGCATATTATGCTTTATTATTTCAAGAAAGGTAAAAATGCAACTGAAACACACAAGAAAAGGTTTGCGCAGTATATGGAGAAGATATTATGACTGATTGAACGTGTCGAAAGTCGTTTGTGAAGTTTTGTGCTGGAGATGTCTCACTGGACGATACTCCACTGTCAAGTAGACCAGTTGAAATTGATGGTGATCAAATCGAGACATTAAGTGAGAACGATCAACGTTATATCACACGGGAGATAGCCGACATACTCAAAATACTCAAATTAAGCATTGAAAATCATTTGCACCAGCTTGGTTATGTGAATCGCTTTGATGTTTGGGTTCCACATAAGTTAAGCAAAAAAACCATTCTTTGACCATATTGCCGCATGCGATTCTCTGCTTAAGCATAATGAAAACGTTCTGTTTTTAAAACAAATTATGATGGGCGACAAAGAGTGGATACTGTACAACAATGTGGAACGGAAGAGATCGTGGGGCAAGTGAAATGATCCACCACCAACCACACCAAAGGCCGGTTTTCATCCAAAGAAGGTGATGATGTATATGTGGTGGGATTGGAAGGGAGTCCTCTATTATGAGCTCCTTCTGGAAAACTGAACTATCAGTTCCAAGTACTGCTCCCAGTTAGACCAGCTGAAAGCACTCGATGAAAAGCGTCCAGAATTAGTCAACAGAAAATGCATAATCTTCCATCAGGATAACGCAAGATTGCATGTTTCTTTGATGACCAGGCAAAAACTGTTACAGCTTGGCTGGGAAGTTCTGATTCATCCGCTGTATTCACTAGACAGTGCACCCTTGGATTTCCGTTTATTTAGGTCTTTACAAAATTTTCTTAATGGAAAAATTTTCAATTCCCTGGACGGCTGTTAAAGGCATCTGGAAGAGGTCTTTGCTCAAAAAGATAAAAAGTTTGGGGAAGATGGAATTATGAAGTTGCCTGAAAAATGGCAGCAGGTAGTGGAACAAAAGGGTGAATACGTTGTTCAGTAAAGTTCTTGGTGAAAATAAAAAATGTCTTTTACTTAAAAACCGAAGGCACTTTTTGGCCAACCCAGTACATCAGGAACAAGCATTTTAGAAAGATCTATTTATTAGTTTGGGGCTCACGTAAATTGGTGACTAACGAGAAAAAAAAGCTTAAAAATCCAACTTAAAAAATTATGTTTTTTGTTTTTTCCTTTTGTACCTCTAACATGGGTTATGCTGGGTATTATCACCCCAAAGAGAGAATTCTGCTGCTTTCTGCCCCTTTTTCCCAAGTCAAAAAAGAAAGTCTGTGTATAAATTACAGAAAATCCATATCCTGGTCTTAAGGATGTTGTAAAGGAATCTGTATTTATAGAAATGGTGTGTGAGCATTTGGTGAGGAAGGAGGGAACGCTCAAACTTCTGTTTTGCTGGTTGGTTTTGTCTGTTGTCTCTCTCGATTATTATTCTTAAATAATCAGTCTTCATCAACTTCTATTATAGGACCCCTGTAACTTAATCCGTAGACATAATTTGTGATTCCATCCCTGCTATACTCTTTACTGTGTTGCCAAAATTTCAGTCATTTAATGATGATGCTGATATTGACAGAATAAAATCCATTATAAACAAAACCACTATGCCAGAATCTCATGAGCAACATATGAAAAGTATAAATGAAAATACTAGTTTCAGTGCAGTTTTAGAAAGAAACTTGGAATAAGCTGTAGTAATTAGATTAGAGGAAGTTGTAATATATTCATAAATTAGAAGAAACAGTAATATACTTTAGAAATCTAGTGAATATTTTATTTTTCTCTATTTCCATTTCTGCTACCTACCGCCAGAAACAATGGAGTTTAAGAATATTGACTTAAGCATGTGAGTGTGGAAATAATAACATATGAACAGAATCATAGAATAGGACTGAATTTAGCAGCAAATAAAAGATATATATGCAAAAATGAGTAAAAATAAACTCATAATATTGCATTAGAAGTTGCAGGAGATGAAGTTACATCATGCAACATGTGTGTTTTTCTAATGATTATATGTGTCTGATAGCTGTTACACATCTGAAAAATAAACTAGAGAAAAGCAAATTGAACCTGAAGTGTATTTTCAGTACCAGTGACAAATCAGGTAGTTTGATTGGTCCAGTTGATGTTTAGTTCCACAAGTAAATTTTCATAGTGGCAAAAAATAGGCAAAAATGATCCCAGATTTCTTGACTTCCTGTGTACTGTCCCTTCTAATACCCTGAGTTACTTTACTAAAGAAAGTTATCACATGATAACTTCTATAAAAGATAACATTAGAGGATTTCCTTGTCTAGAGGAAATAGCCGAGAAAAACAACTGTAACACAGTGTGTTATGTACCAGCTGCAGCAGCATCCCCTGGGAACTTGTTAGAAATGCAGACTTCTCAGGCTCCACCCCAGACACACTGAATCAGGCTCTGCATTTTAAAAAAAGATCTGCAGGTGTCTAATGTACATGTTAAAGCTTGATAAGCAGTAGTATAGACAAATATGGGAAGGGCACCCAGTAGAATCTGGGTATGGGTAAAGTGTGCAGTAGGGTGAAGGGATGCATATGGTAAGTTCCAGACAGAGATAAACAAACAGCATAGGCAATGGCACAGAAGCATTAAGATACATTTGAAGTGGCGATAACACAGTATGCATAGGTGAAAAATGTGTAAACGTATTTGTAATATTTATGTGTACATGTACACACAAGTTGTCATTAATTTTCATTATTTACAAAGGAGTGTTGGACATTTTATCATTCTGAGCACTAGTTGGAGGGTATTCATTTATTCAGCAAATATTTATTGAATGCCTACTATATGTCCAGCACTATTGTAGGCGTATATGATCAGCATTTGGGAACAAGTAGCATAGACAATAGATGGGGAAATGATGAAAAAGAAGGCAGAGAGGGGAGTTGTAGGATCTGTAGTAACCCATAGGAAATACAATGGAAGTTAGAGTCAAACCATTGACTGCGGAAAAGGAAGAAAAAAGAATAAATTTAAGAGATATTTGAGATATGGACTCACTGAGACTTCTTGACTGATCAACTTAGGAGAGAGTGATGTAAGGACAAGTTTGGGGTTTCTGGATTGAATAACATGGGTCAATTTATATTTATCTTTTTATAATAAAATCAAAGATAATAATAAATATGCTTAACCTAGCACTGAATTAATTCCTGCTGAGTGAAGAACTGTGTTAAATGTTCTCTTAAATCTCACAACAGCTTTTGCTGTTAATAAAAATTTATTTCCTTTTTACAGATGAAGAAACTAAGGCTCAGTGATTTATTTTAAGTTACCAAGCTAAAAGAAGGAAACCAATGCAAAGCTAAGCATAATCTTACCATGCAGTTTAGCAATCATACCTCCAGATATTTACCCAACTGATTTAAAAACATATCTACACAAAAACCTGCACTTAAATATTTATATCAGCTTCATTCATAATCGCCAAAAACTGAAAGCAACCAACATATCCTTCAACAGGTGAATGGATAAACAAGCCGTGGTTTATTCATACAATTCAATAATATTCAGTGATAAAAAGGAATGAGCTATCAAGCCAAAGACAAGGATGATTCTTAATTGCATATTGCTACGTGAAAGAAGACAATCTGAAAAGGCTACCTACTGTCTGTTTCCATTTATATGACATTCTGGAAAAGACAAAACTGTAGAGACAGTAAACAAATCAGTGATTGCCAGGGGTTTTGCATCTGCCCCTCAGGGAGTTTTGTTTTTTTTTTTCTTTTCCAGAATGGCTTCACTTGAATAATTTTAATACTTGATTCTCATTTCAAGTCTCCCTAACTCACTTATAAGGTTACACCTATTTCAGCCCTCTCTAACACTAGGCATTATCAGTAAATAAAAGACACTTGAGCATGGTGGGAAACACCAACATGATACCAGTTCCTGTTCCCCATTACCCCTTTCTTCAATTCTCCCACCCTTGACTCTTACGTGAAACAATCTCATGGCCACGTGAGCTTCTCTTGGGAGTGGCCATGGATTGGTGTAGGTAGATTCAGTACCCAGGGCTCCTCCCCAGTTATGGCTCAGCTGTTTGTACTAGCTGAGGACTTACTTTATCTCTGCAAAATAGAGACAACAATAGCAATTACTTGATGTTTTAATGAAGAGTAAATAAGTTAATATCTGTACAACATTTGGAATAGTACCAGTTGTACTGTAAGTGCTCAATATTTGTTAACTATTGCAGTCGTCCCTTATCCATGGTTTCACTTTCTGCAGTCTCAGTTACCCATGGTCAATCACAGTCTGAAAATATTAAATGGAAAATTCCAGAAATAAACAATTCCTAAGTTTAAAATTGCACACCATTCTGAGTAGTGTAATGAAATCGTGCTCCTTCCTGGTCAGTTCTGCCCAAGACAAGAATCATCCCTTTGTCCAGCATATCCCACCTGTTAGTTAGTAACCATCTCAGTTATCAGATTGACTGTTGCCACATCAGCATGAGTATCGTGGTACTTGTATTCAAGTAACCCTGATTTTACTTAAAAATGGCCCCAAGGCAGCAGAAGAGATCTGATGCTAGAATTTTTTTTAATTTTATTAAAGTATAGTTTTATAGAGTATAGTTGATTTACAATGTTGTGTTAGTTTCAGGTGTACAGCAAAGTGAATCAGTTGTACACACACACACACACACACATATACACACACATATATATACACATTCTTTTTCAGAATCTTTTCCCACATTGGTTATTATAAAATATTGAGTACAGTTCCCTGTGCTATACAGTAAGTCCTTGTTAGTTATCTATTTTATATATAATAGTGTATATATGTTAATCCCAATCTCCTAATTTATTCCTCCTCCTCCTTTCCCCTTTGGTAACCATAAATTTGATTTCGAGATCTGTGAATCTGTTTCTGTTTTCTAAAAAAGTTCATTTTTATTAGAGTCCACATATAAGTGATATCATATGATATTTGTCTTTCTCTGGCTTACTTCGCTTAGTATGATAATCTCTAGATCCATCCATGTTGATGCAAATGGCGTTATTTCTTTTTTTTTTTTTTTTACTGCTGAGTAATATTCCATTGTATATATATACCACATCTTCTTTATCCATTCCTCTGTTGATGGACATTTAGGTTGCTTCCATGACCTGGCTATTGTAAATAGTGCTGCACTGAACACTGGGGTGCATGCATCTTTTCAAATTATGGTTTTCTTCAGATACATGCTCAGGAGCGGGATTGCTGGATCATACGGTAGTTTTTTTTTTTTTTTCCTGCTTCATGCCCTTAAAATTTACTATTACGTCTTGAATGTTCTAACATTATACAAACACCAAAAAAAAAAAGGCAAGAAAAACATCCTCTGAGAATCACTCATATGATATAACAAAGAGATCTCAAATATATAGTGTCTAAGATAGATTTTCTTCCTTTCACATAACTTTGTAATGATAGCCAAATTGTCCAGAAATGAAGCTCATGTCAGTACAAGCAGTAAGAACAGGACTCAGGTACCATCTATCTAGTTCTTCTTCCATCACCAAGAAAGTTGACTTAATCAAAATGATTAAAACTGGCTTATCACCATAACATCTAGATTTTTCACTATTGGAAGTGGGAAGATGATATGGAGAGCAAGGAGTTTTCTTTTAAAGACATGACACTGAAATTGTGTACTTTTTTTTTAGGGCTATTTTATTAATTTATTTTTTAACATCTTTATTGGAGTATAATTGTTTTACAATGGTGTGTTAGTTTCTGCTGTATAACAACGTGAATCAGGTGTATGCATACATATATCCCCTCCCTCTTGCATCTCCCTCCCACCCTCCCTATCCCACCCCTCTAGGTGATCACAAAGCACCGAGCTGATCTCCCCATGCAATGCAGCTGCTTCCCACTTGAGCATGGTGGGAAACACCGACATGATACCAGTTCCTGTTCCCCATTACCCCTTTCTTCAATTCTCCCACCCTTGACTCTTACGTGAAACAATCTCATGGCCACATGTACAGATATTAACTTATTTACTTATTTACATTTGGTAGTGTATATATGTCCAGGCTACTCTCTCACTTCATCCCAGCTTACCCTTCCCCTTCTCCGTGTCCTCAAGTCCATTCTTTACGTCTGCGTCTTTATTCCTGTCATGCCCCTAGGTTCACCAGACCATTTTTTTTTAGATTCCATATATATCTGTTAGCATACAGTATTTGTTTTTCTCTGTCTGACTTACTTCACTCTGTATGCCAGACTCTAGGTCCATCCACCTCATTACAAATAACTCAATTTCATTTCTTTTTATGGCTGAGTAATATTCCATTGTATATATGTGTCACATCTTCTTTATCCATTCATCTGTTGATGGACACCTAGGTTGCTTCCATGTCCTGGCTATTGTAAATAGAGCTGCAATGAACATTGTGGTACATGACTCTTTTTGAATTATGATTTCCTCAGGGTATATGCCCAGCAGTGGGATTACTGGGTCATATGGTAGTTCTATATTTAGTTTTTTAAGGAACCTCCATACTGTTCTCCGTAATGATTGCACCAATTTACATTCCCACCAACAGTGTAGGAGGCTTCCCTTTTCTCCACACCCTCTCCAGCATTTATTGTTTGCAGATTTTTTGATGATGGCCATTCTGACCAGTGTGAAGTGATACCTCACTGTAGTTTGGATTTGTAGTTTTCTAATAATTACTGATGTTGAGCATCTTTTCATGTGCTTTTTTGCCAAATGTTTGTCTGCTTTGGAGAAATGTCTTTTTAGATCTGCCCATTTTTTGCTTGGGTTGTTTGGGGTTTTTTTCTTTTTATATTGAGCTTCATGAGCTGTTTGTGTGTTTTGGAGATTAACCCCTTGTTGGTTGCTTCGTTTGCAAGTATTTTCTCCCGTTCTGTGGGTTGTCTTTTCTTTTTGTTTGTGGTTTCCTTTTCTGTGCAGAATGATGCTGGCAATTTGGATATGCCAAAGAGAAGTCAGAAAGTGCTCCCTTTAAGTGAAAAGGTAAAAGTTCTTGACTTAATAAGGAAAGAAAAAAATTGTATGCTGAGGTTGCTAAGATCTTCTATCCATGAAAATGTAAAGAAAGAAAAAGAAATTCCTGCTAGTTCTGCTGTCACACCTCAAACTGCAAAAGTTATGGCCATAGTGCATGGTAAGTGCTTAGTTAGGATGGAAAAAACATTGAATTTTTACAGTTAGATTTTTTGACAGAGAGAACACATTTACATAACTTACTATAGCACTCTCTAAAATTTAACAGTATATTTTTACAGTATATTGTTATAACTGTAGTATATTACAGTATATTATTAGTAATCATTCTATTTTATTATTAGTTATTGTTACTATCTTACTGGGCCTAGGTTATGAATTTATCATATGTATGTATGTGTAGGAAAAGCATACATATATTTAGAGAGAGAGTTAGTACTGTCCCTGGTTTGAGGTATCTACTGGGGGTCTTGGAATGTACCCCACATGGTTAATGGGGGGAGTACTGTATTACCAAAAATCATGAATTCTAGGGTGCATAGTTTATCACATTTTGACTTCTATAAAATTGGGAAATATTTTATAACTGTTGGCATCTTAGATTCAAAGCAATGTGTTATTATCTGAACGTTCTTCTATTTTTTCTGCGTGTGAGAGAAACCATTTGAAGGGGGGAGAGTCCTGTAAACAAGCCAATAGCTGACTCAATTTTAATTTTCTCTCCTCCATTCCTGCTCTACCTTTACCAAGGTTAGGCAGTCATTAGATGAGAAATGTATTCACCACAAATGAAATGTTTTCTCACTGGATGCTCACCGTAATCCAATAAGGTCACGTATTTTCTACACCCATTTCACAGCTGAATAAACCAAGTTTCAGGAAGGTCAACTAATGTGGCCATGGGCACCCACTGAATAAATTATTGAACCAGCAACATTCAAACCCAATTAGTCTTTAAAGCATTTGTTAATTCTGTCATACCTCTAGACCCTGCAGCATTTCATAATGTTATAACAAAAGTGTTTCTCTGGGGGAATTATAAGCACACATATCAATTAAAACAAACACAATAAAAGGTTTCCATATTACGCTTACAAAACAGAAAACTACTAATTTCCATTAAGTTGGACTGATTTGTTTTCTTGTTGAAGGTGACTGTTTGGGGAGCTAAATTATGCTGTTTTATTCATTGGGATGCTTTATGCTTCAGCAGCTGTAAATATTAACAGAATTAAGGACTTTAGCAGCAGTCTAATGTGAGTGCTCTGAAAAACTATTCTATCAGATTCTTCGGCTAGACAGGTTTTTATTTTATTAAAGCCTTATTAATTAAGAATTTGTTGCAAGTATTGATTTTACCTGCTATTGTAAGCATTCCTCTGACATTAGCTTCATTATCTCTGTTTACTACAGTTTATACATGTTTAAGACAGATAAAGGTGGAGATAAACTCGTATACTTTTTTAAAAATTTTATTTATTTTATTTATTTATTTTTGGCTGTATTGGGTCTTTGTTGCTGCACACGGGCTTTCTCTAGTTGCGGCAAGCGGGGGCTACTCTTCATTGCGGAGCCCGGGCTTCTCATTGCGGTGGCTTCTCTTGTTGTAGAGCATGGGCTCTAGGTCCACAGGCTTCAGTAGTTGTGGCACGCAGGCTCAGTAGTTGTGGCGCATGGGCTTAGCTGCTCCACGGGATGTAGGATCTTCCTGGACCAGGGATTGAACCGTGTCCCCTGCATTGGCAGGTGGATTCTTAACCACTGTGCCACCAGGGAAGCCACTAAACTCGTATACTTTTTAATAGACATGAACATACTGAAACACACTTAAAATCCTGAACACAAAACAAAATATATAAACTATATGACACTGAATATATACATAATATATGTATATACATGTACATATATATGTATGTGTGTGTGTGTGTGTATGTACACGCACATACCCCTAGAATTCAAATGATCACCAGTGGGCAAGAAAATTTGGAGAAAGCTGAAAAAAGGAAAACAGATGGGATTGGATGAATACATCTTCTAGGAAAGCATAAATTACCCAAATTGACAGGAGAAAATGTAGAAACAGTAATAGATCAAAGCCATAAAATAACATGCAAAGGTAGTAAAATTTCTGACCTTAAAATAGACACCAACCAAAACACAGTTAAGATGAAATAAATTTGAGTAGTCCAGTAATGAATAAAGAAAATTAATTCATAATTTAAAACCTTCTGAAAAAGATATCTTTGGCCTCAGACACTTTTATTGGGGAATTCTATCAAATATTTACAGAGGAATGAATACCAATTCAACACATTCCCTTGTGGAGGAAATACCACCATTTCACTTTATGGAGGCCAGTATTACCTTGATACCAAAACCAAACAAAGTCAAAAGCAAAAACAAAAATCAATGACCAGCTTTTCTGATGACCATAGATCCAAAAATCCTCAACATATATTAGCAAATGAAATCCAGCAGTATATTTTAAAATAAGTACAGTGATCAAGTGAGGTTTATTTCAGGAATGCTAGGCTGGTTCAGTATTCAAAAATCAATCACACAACATTGTAAATCAACTATACTTCAATTGAAATAACCAATCAATGTCATCCATGTATTAACTAACTTAGAAAAAAACCCATAGGATTATTCTAAATGATACAGAACAGTAACTTGACAAAATTCAACTCTCATTCATGATATAAAATAATCTCAGCAAACTAAGAATAGAATGGAATTTTCTCAAGTTGGTAAAGAGCATCTATCTAAAACCTAAACCGAGTATCATACTTAATGCCAAAGACTGAATCTTTTCTCCCTAAGAAGGGAGCAATAAACAGATGCCCTCTCTCACCATTTTTATTCAGCATAGTACAGGAAATCCTAGAGAGCAAAATGAGGCAAGAAAAGGAAATTTAAAGGCATGTAGTTGAGAAATAAAGAAGTAAAACTGTCCCTACTTGCAAATGGTATGATTGTCTACATAGAAAAATCCAGGGAATCTCCCAAAAAAAGGAAAAGAAAAAGAAAAAGCTACTACGAGAAGTCATTTCAGGGCTTCCCTGGTGGCGCAGTGGTTGAGGGTCCACCTGCCGGCGCAGGGGACACGGGTTTGTGCCCCGGTCCGGGAAGATCCCACGTGCGGCGTAGTGGCTGGGCCCGTGAGCCATGGCTGCTGAGCCTGCGCGTCCGGAGCCTGTGCTCCGCAATGGGAGGGGCCACAACAGTGAGAGGCCCAAGTACCGGAAAAAAAAAAAAAGATACCATCAGTCATCTCTCACCCGGACGGTTGCAGAGACTCCTAAGCTTCCACACCTGTCCTCCTTCAGTGTAACCTGATAGCTAAAGTGATCATGCAACTTCCTTGCTCAAAACCCTTGAATGACTTCCTGTTACATTTAGGATAAAAAAAAAAAAAGAAAAAGTCATTTCAGCAAGGTCAAAAGATACAAGATCAACACACAAAAATCAGCTAGTTGTATTTCTATGGATGAGCAATGAACACGTAAAAACTAAAATTTAAAACAATACAATTTACATTCACTCAAAATGAGATATTTATATATAAATTTAACAAATATACAGGGTTTGTATAAGGAAAACTACACAACTCTGATGAAAGAAACCAAAGAAGAACAACTAGATGGAGAGATAAACCACTATGATAGGTTGTAGATCAACATAGTAAAATCATTTCTCTCCAAATTTATATATAGGCCTAATGCAATTGCTATCGAAATCCTAGCAAGGTTTTTTTTGTAGATGTAGACAAGATAATTCTAAACTTTATATGGAAAGTCAAAAGAACTAGAATAGCTAAAACAATTTTGAAAAGTAAGAATATAGCATCACCTATTTCTTGAAGTCCATTCAAATATTTTTTGTCCCATTCTTTCGATCTTGTCTGTCTAGGCTTCCACATCCAAAAAAATTAGATTTGCTGTATATCCTTCAGGTAGCTAATGATGCTAGAAAATTCCTGTTCATCTATCACTGAATTTACTTACTGCTTTTTCTGTCATCTCCAATCCTCTATTAAGTGAATTTTTGTAGCTCAGATATTATAATTTTAAGTCCTAGAATCTCTGTTTCTGGTTTTAAGTAGTTTTTATTTCTTTGTTGAAATTTCCTTTTGGCCTATTTATTATGAGCATATTTTCATATACTTCATTCAGTATAGTTATAGGAGATGCTGTACTTTGTTAGGTCTTGTAACTTTGAATTGCATCCTGGAAATTTTACTGATACATTTCATAGACTGTGTATTCTATCATGTTCCCGTGAGTAGTGTTGACTTTTTTCCTTTAAACAGGCAGTGCACTTGGTTGAGCTCGAATTTCAAACTTTGTCTCCCCTGTGGTAGGGAGGCTTTGCATATGTGTTGTACATGTGATTCAAGAATCAACCAGAAATTGGTGCAGAGATTTATATACAAAATCTGGGCCTTCCCGTCTGTGGTTATTACTTTTACTTTTCAGCTGCTGTGGTTCCCCAAAACTCTGTCCTCTAATTTATTAAGCCAGTAAATTGTGGCATTTTATGTGAATTCTGGATGACCAGCACTGTGCCTGGCCCTGTCCTTAGGCAAAAAGCCATAAAAATGGAACTCTCTGTTCTTTCATTTTCCTAATGAAGCTACGTACACCTAAGGTTTCTAGAAAAGCTTTAAATTAAGTATTGTTTAACAGTAGAATTTTAAAAAGGAATCCCTTTAATCTCTTCATTCTAACTTTATAAGGCAGTTCTATAATTAGC
Source organism: Pseudorca crassidens (assembly GCF_039906515.1). Taxonomy (NCBI): domain Eukaryota; kingdom Metazoa; phylum Chordata; class Mammalia; order Artiodactyla; family Delphinidae; genus Pseudorca; species Pseudorca crassidens. Next base: position 114,636,733 of record NC_090317.1, read on the forward strand.
ATTTTCCTTAGCAGTTGTTGCAGTTGTTCATGTTTCTTCTTAATCCCTTGTTAAAAAATCAATAACTTTATAAGTTTAAATAAATGAACTGGTTATTTTTGCTTTCTTAGAGTGTTGAGATAATTTTACCTCTTATTTTAATAATTCATATTTCATTTGTATAATATTAAATTTGATTTTTATGTGGCCTAAATTTGAAACTAAATAGAATTATATAATGAATTAAAACAATATAATTACATTTTTTGTACCTAATAGTACCTTTAAACCCTATTACACTATTCTTTAATCTTCACCTTCAAATTTACATAGGATAGTTTTTCAAATACTTTGACTATAATCCAATCCTCATGTGATTTAATAATCACTTATGCTTGATTATAAATAAATAAGAGAAAATCTTGATCTGCCTATATTCTATATTAATATATTTGTGATAACCGTTTTGCTACAGATGACAGAAAATCAATTTCAAAATGCTTGAGGCAGAGCATTTATTAGCTAGCATAATTTGGAACATCCTAGTATCAACTAGCATCAGGTACGGCTGAATCCCAGGTTTGATCAGTGTCATCACATATCTGACCCTTTTCAGCCCTTAGCTCTGTATTCCTCCTTTATGTTTGCTTCATTCTCAGGCGTGCTTTTCCCATGCAAAATTAGTATCAAAGATAATCACAAACTCTGGTTTATATAAGTCATTTAGCCAGCAATCTTTCTCAAATTGTCCTAGACAAAATAAAAGAGAACTCTGATTGGTCCGATGTAGGTCACAGTGTAGGTATATCAGTAAAATAATCTCTGTGGCTAGGTTTTAGTGCTCTAATTGGCCATGTTTGGGTCATTGTCTCATCCCTGGTTTTAAAGGATGGAGTCAAAACTGAGAAAACAGAAGTTGTATCCTCAAAAGAAAATAACGGTGAACATATACTCAGTATAATCAATTAAAGTATATTATATTATCAGATGCTTTTAGATGGAATTCTTTCCCTGTTAATGTACTTTCATTTTGCTTATCTCTTTAAGTGGCTAAATAAATCTGGTGATCATCATATACTCCTTTTGGATTATCTTCTAAAAGAAATAGAGCATGTGGAATACCCTAGTTCTGTGTCAGGATATTTCTTAAGCGTCTCATTGATTTTTTTTTTAACATCCTTATTGGAGTATAATTGCTTTACAATGGTATGTTAGCTTCTGCTGTATAACAAGGTGAATCAGCTATACACATACATATATCCCCATATCTCCTCCCTCTTGTGCCTCCCTCCCAACCTCCCTATCCCACCCATCTAGGTGGTCACAAAACTACGAGGTGATCTCCTTGTGCTATGCAGCTGCTTCCCACTAGCTGTCTGTTTTACATTTGGTAGTATATATAAGTCCATGCCACTCTCTCACTTCATCCCAGCTTACCCTTCTCCCTCCCCGTGTCCTCAAGTCCATCCTCTAGTAGGTCTGTGTCTTTATTCCTGTCTTACCCCTAGGTTCTTCATGACATTTTTTTTCTTAAATTCCATATATATGGGTTAGCATATCGTATTTCTTTTTATCTATCTACTTACTTCACTCTGTATGACAGGCTCTAGGTCCATCCACCACACTACAAATAACTCAATTACATTTCTTTTTATGGCTGAATTATATTCCATTGTATATATGGGCCACATCTTCTTTATCCATTCATCTGTCAATGGGCACTTAGGTTGCTTGCATGTCCTGGATATTGTAAATAGAGCTGCAGTGAACATTTTGGTACATGACTCTTTTTGAATTATGGTTTTCTCAGGGTATATGCCCAGTAGTGGGATTGCTGGGATGTATGGTATAGTTCTATTTTTAGTTTTTTTTGGTTTTTTTTTTACATCTTTATTGGAGTATAATTGCTTTACAATGGTGTGTTAGTTTCTGCTTTATAACAAAGTGAATCAGTTATACATATACATATGTTCCCATATCTCTTCCCTCTTGCATCTCCCTCCCTCCCACCCTCCCTATCCCACCCCTCCAGGCGGTCACAAACCACCGAGCTGATCTCCCTGTGCTATGCAGCTGCTTCCCACTAGCTATCTACCTTACGTCTGGTAGTGTATATATGTCCATGCCTCTCTCTCGCTTTGTCACAGCTTACCCTTCCCCCTCCCCGTATCCTCAAGTTCATTCTCTAGTAAGTCTGTGTCTTTATTCCTGTCTTATCCCTAGGTTCTTCATGACATTTTTTTTCTTGGATTCCATATATATGTGTTAGCATACGGTATTTGTCTTTCTCTTTCTGACTTAGTTCACTCTGTATGACAGACTCTAGGTCTATCCACCTCATTACAAATAGCTCAATTTCGTTTCTTTTTATGGCTGAGTAATATTCCATTGTATATATGTGCCACGTCTTCTTTATCCATTCATCCGATGATGGGCACTTAGGTTGTTTCCATCTCCGGGCTATTGTAAATAGAGCTGCAATGAACATTGTGGTACATGACTCTTTTTGAATTATGGTTTTCTCAGGGTATATGCCCAGTAGTGGGATTGCTGGGTCATATGGTAGTTCTATTTGTTTTTTAAGGAACCTCCATACTGTTCTCCATAGTGGCTGTATCAAGTTACATTCCCACCAACAGTGCAGGAGGGTTCCTTTTTCTTCACATCCTCCCCAGCATTTATTGTTTGTAGATTTTTTGATGATAGCCATGCTGACTGGTGTGAGGTGATACCTGATTTTAGTTTTGATTTGCATTTCCCTGATGATTAGTGATGTTGAGCATCCTTTCATGTGTTTGTTGGCAATCTGTATATCTTCTTTGAAGAAATGTCTGTTTAGGTCTTCTGCCCATTTTTGCATTCGGTTGTTTGTTTTTCTGATATTGAGCTGCATGAGCTGCTTGTATATTTTGGAGATTAATCCTTTGTCAGTTGCTTCATTTGTAAATCTTTTCTCCCATTCTGAGGGTTGTCTTTTTGTCTTGTTTATGGTTTCCTTTGCTATGCAAAAGCTTTCAAGTTTCGTTAGGTCTCATTTGTTTATTTTTGTTTTTATTTCCATGTCTCTAGGAGGTGAGTCAAAAAAGATCTTGCTGTGATTTATGTCATAGAGTGTTCTGCCTATGTTTTCCTCTAAGAGTTTGATAGTGTCTGGCCTTACATTTAGGTCTTTACTCCATTTTGAGTTTATTTTTGTGTATGGTGTTAGGGACTGTTCTAATTTCATTCTTTTACATGTAGCTGTCCAGTTTTCCCAGCACCACATATTGAAGAGGCTGTATTTTCTCCATTGTATATTCTTGCATCCTTCAAAGATAAGGTGACCATTTGTGCATGGGTTTATCTCTGGGCTTTCTATCCTGTTCCATTGATCTATATTTCTGTTTTTGTGCCAGTACCATACTGTCTTGATTACTGTAGCTTTGTAGTATAGTCTGAAGTCAACGAGCCTGATGCCTCCAGCTCCGTTTTTCTTTCTCAAGATTGCTTTGGCTATTCGGGGTCTTTTGTGTTTCCATACAAATTGTGAAATTTTTTGTTCTAGTTGTGTGCAAAATGCTTTTGGTAGTTTGATAGGGATTGCACTGAATCTGTAGGTTGCTTTGGGTAGTATAGTCATTTTTACAATGTTGCTTCTTCCAATCCAAGAACATGGTATATCTCTCCATCTGTTTGTATCATCTTTAATTTCTTTCTTCAGTGTCTTATACTTTTCTGCATACAGGTCCTTTGTCTCCTTAGGTAGGTTTATCCCTAGGTATTTTATTCTTTTTGTTGCAGTGGTAAATGGCAGTGTTCCTTAATTTCTCTTTCAGATTTTTCATCATTAGTGTATAGGAATGCAAGAGATTTCTGTGCATTAATTTTGTTTCCTGCTACTTTACCAAATTCATTGATTAGCTCTAGTAGCTTTCTGGTAGCATCTTAAGGATTCTCTATGTATAGTACCATGTCATCTGCAAACAGTGACAGTTTTATTTCTTTTCCGATTTGGATTCCTTTTATTTCTTTTTTCTTCTCTGATTACTGTGGCTAAAACTTCCAAAACTATGTTGAATAATAGCAGTGAGAATGTGCACCCTTGACTTTGTCGTGATGTTAGTGGAAATCCTTTCAGTTTTTCACTATTGAGAACGATGTTGGCTTTGGGTCTGTCATATATGGCCTATATTATGTTGAGGTAAGTTCCCTCTGTGCCTGCTTTCTGGAGAGTTTTTATCATATATGGGTGTTGAATTTTGTGAAAGGCTTTTTCTACATCTATTGAGATGATCTTATGGTTTTTATCCTTCAATTTGTTAATATGGTATATCACATTGATTTGCATATATTGAAGAATCCTTGCATTCCTGGGATAAACCCCACTTTATCATGGTGTATGATCCTTTTAATGTGCTGTTGGATTCTGTTTGCTAGTATTTTGTTGAGGACTTTTGCATTTATGTTCATCAGTGGTATTAGCCTGTAGTTTTCTTTCTTTGTGACATCCTTGTCTGGTTTTGGTATCAGAGTGATGGTGGCCTCGTAGAATGAGTTTGGGATTTTTCCTCCCTCTGCTCTATTTGCGAAGAGTTTGAGAATGATAGGTGTTAGCTCTTCTCTAAATGTTTGATAGAATTCACGTGTGAAGCCATCTGGTCGTGGGCTTTTGTTTGCTGGAAGAAGATTTCTAATCACAGTTTCAACTTCAGTGCTTGTGATTGGTCTGTTTATATTTTCTGTTTCTTCCTGGTTCAGTCTCAGACGGTTGTGCTTTTCTAAGAGTTTGTCCATTTTTTCCATGTTGTCCATTTTATTTACATATAGTTGCTTGTAGTAATCTCTCATGATCCTTTGTATTTCTGCAGTGTCAGTTAATATGTGTCTTGGCCTGTTTCTCACAGGATTTATCCCATATGGGACTCTTTGTGCTTCGTGGACTTGATTGACTATTTCCTTTCCCATGTTAGGGAAGTTTTCAACTATAATCTCTTCAACTATTTTCTCAGTCCCTTTCTTTTTCTCTTCTTCTTCTGGGACCCCTGTATTTGGAATGTTGGTGTGTTTTATGTTGTCCCAGAAGTCTCTGAAACTGTCCTCAGTTCTTTTCGTTCTTTTTCTTTATTCTGCTCTGCAGTAGTTATTTCCACTGTTTTATCTTCCAGGTCACTTATCTGTTCTTCTGCCTCAGTTATTCTGCTGTTGATCCCATCTAGAGTATTTTTAATTTCATTTATTGTGTTGTTCATCTTTGTTTGTTTGCTCTTTAGTTCTTCTGTGTCCTTATTAAACGTTTCTTATATTTTCTCCATTCTATTTCCAAGATTTTGGGTCATCTTTACAATCATTACTCTGAATTCTTTTTCAGGTAAGCTGCCTATTTGCTGTTCATTTGTTTGGTCTGGTCAGTTTTTACCCTGCTCCTTCATCTCCTGCATATTTCTCTGTCTTCTCGTTTTGCTTAACTTACTGTATGTGGGGTCTCCTGTGCACAGGCTGCAGGTTTGTAGTTCCCATTGTTTTTGGTGTCTGCCCCAAGTGGGAATGGTTGGTTCAGTGGGTTGTGTAGGCTTCCTGGTTGAGGAGACTGGTGCCTGTGTTCTGGTGGATGAGGTTGAATCTTTTATTTTTGGTGGGCAGGACCGTACCCTGTCGTGTGTTTTGGAGTGTCTGTTACCTTATTATGATTTTATGCAGCCTCTCGGTTAATGGGTGGAGTTGTGTTCCTGTCTTGCTAGTTGTTTGGCCTGAGGTGTCCAGCACTGGAGCTTGCTGGTCATTGAGTGGTGCTGGGTCCTAGCATAGAGGTGGAGATCTCTGGGAGAGCTCTTGCCGATTGAAATTATATGGGGCCAGGAGGTCTCTTTTGTTCCAGTGTCCTGAACTCGTCTCTCCCACCTTAGAGGCTCAGGCCTGACACCCTGTTGGAGCACCAAGACCCTGTCAGCCACAAGGCTCAGAAGAAAAGGGAGAAAAAAAAGAAATAAAGACAAATAAATAAATAATGTAAACTGTATAATGTTATTAAGATTAAAATAAACAAATTTAAAAAGTAATTAAAAAAAGAAGGGAGCAACCAAACCAATAAATAAAATTCACCAGTCGTAACAAGCACTAAAAACTAAACTAAGATAAGCATAAAAATCACAAAGTAGTCATTTGCAGACATCAAACCCCAAGTCTACAGTTGCTCCCAAATCCACCACCTCAATTTTGGGATGATTCATTTTCTGTTCAGGTGCAGGTACATCACGTTCATTGTGGAGATTTAATCTGCTGCTCCTGAGGCTGCTGGGAGAAATTTCCCTTTCTCTTCTTTGTTTGCACAGCTCCCGGGGTTCCGCTTTGGATTTGGCCCTGCCTCTGCGTGTAGGTCACCTTCTGGCGTCTGTTCTTTGCCCAGACAGAAGGAGGTTAAAGGAGCCGCTGATTCGGGGGCTCTGGCTCACTCAGGCCGGGGGGGGAGGGAGGGGTACGGAGTGCGGGGCGAGCCTAAGGCGGCAGAGGCCGGCGTGACGTTGCACCAGCCTGAGGCGCACCGTGCATTTTCCCGGGTAAGTTATCCCTGGATCACGGGACCCTGGCAGTGGCAGGCTGCACAGGCTCCAGGGAGGGGGCTGTGCATAGTGACCTGTGCTCGCACACAGGCTTCTTGGTGGCGGCAGCAGCAGCCTTAGCATCTCATGCCCGTCTCTGGGGTCCGCGCTGATAGCCGCGGCTCGTGCCCGTCTCTGAAGCTCGTTTAGGCGGTGCTCTGAATCCCCTCTCCTCGTGCACCCCGAAACAATGGTCTCTTGCCTCTTTGGCAGCTCCAGACCTTTTCCCGGACTCCCACCTGGCTAGCTGTGGCGTACTAGCCCCTTCAGGCTGTGGTCACGCCACCAACCCCAGTCCTCTCCCTGGGGTCTGACCTCCGAAGCCCGAGCCTCAGTTACCAGCCCCCGCCCGCCCCGGCGGGAGAGCAGACAAGCCTCTCGGGCTGGTGAGTGCTGGTCGGCACGTATCCTCTGTGCGGGAATCTCTCCGCTTTTCCCTCAGCACCCCTGTGGCTGCACTCTCCTGCGCGGCTCCGAAGCTTCCCCCATCCGCCACCCGCAGTCTCCGCCCGCGAAGGGGCTTCCCAGTGTGTGGAACGCTTTCCTCCTTTACAGCTCCTTCCCACTGATGCAGGTCTCGCCCCTATTCTTTTGTCTCTGTTTTTTCTTTTGCTCTACCCAGGTACGTGGGGATTTTCTTGCATTTTGGGAAGTCTGAAGTCTTCTGCCAGCATTCAGGTGGTGTTCTGTAGGAGCTGTTCCACAAGTAGATGCATTTTTGATGTATTTATGGGGAGGAAGGTGATCTCCACGTCTTACTCTTCTGCCATCTTGAAGGTCCTCCCAGTGTTTTACTTACAATTGCAGCATACTCCCAGGATGAAAGGTGCACTTAACTGTTTCACATCTATTCCCTTTTATCTCCCCCCCCATGCTACTATTTTGATCAGATAAAGAAAATTGGAAGGGCGGGCAGAGGTAAAGGAGAGATTAAGTTACATTGATTAACTGAAAGGAGAATGCATTAGTTTCTAGGGCTGCTATAATAAAATACCACAAACTGAGTGGCATAAAACAACAGAAATTTATTTTCTCACAATTCTGGAGGCTGGAATTCTGAAGTGAATTTTTCAGTAGCACAGTGCTCCCTGTGAGGGCTCTAGGGAAGGATCTGTTGCATGCCTTTCTCCTCGTTTCTCGTGGTTGCTGGTGGTCCTTGATGCTCCTTGGCTTGTAGATGCATCATCCCAATCTCTGCCTCCATCTTCACATGACATTCTTCTCTCTGTATCTCCATGTCCAAAATTTCTTCTTTTTATAAGGACACCAGTCTTATTGGACCCATCCTAATCCATTATGACCTCATCATAGCTTCAACCAACTACATCTGCAAAAACTCTATTTCCAAATAAGGTCACATTCATAGACTCTGGGTAGACACGAATTTGTAGGGGCCTACTATTTAACTCACTGTAGACAGTAATAGTGCAGTACAGAATGCTATCCAGGTGAGAGAGAGAGAGAGAGAGAGAGAGAGAGGGAGAGAGTGTGTGTGTGTGTGTGTGTGTGTGTGTGTGTGTGTGTGTGTGTGTGTGTGTGTGTGTGTGTGTAGTATAGAAGCTAGGAGCAGATTGGGAGGGAAGGAGTAGGTATATCTTTAGTATGTTTATCACTATTTTCTTTGCCCCAGGCTCTGCACTGTTGGGCAGACAATACTTCATTTAACCCTTTCAACAGTCCTGTGCCCCAGGTATTGTTATCTCAAATCTACAGATGAGAAAGTTGATGTTTAGTAATGATGTCTAGCAAGGTCACACTGTTATTAAGAGGTTCAACCTGGATTCATATGATTCATGTCTACCTCCAAAGCCCATCAAGTTAAACACTGATCTCTACTGTCTTAACCCTTTTAAGGAAAAGTGTTAGGTTTTAGTGATTGAAAGCATATGAAAGAAAGGGCAAGTCTAAGATGATGCAAGTCTAAGACTGGATAATTGAGGGACTAGCTGGTACTACTAATAAATATTAAAATGAGGAGGTCATCAGAAAGCATGATGTAGCTTTTTTATAGTTTTGGTTGAGAAAAGGAGTAGGCGTGGTAAAAGGTAATCCGGTTTAAAATACACGTTGCCGTAAAGAATCTGAGAAGTTTATTGAGGGTGATCAGGTTGTGGTCTGCATTATCCCTTAGTTCTACACAGCATCATTTTTCAGTATCCAGTCATTAGGTACTTTTCGTTTGTTTCAGACCCTATAGCAGTCATGAAGCTACCTGCCTTGAGTGCTCCGTACCACCGCAAAAATAATCTCTTTTTTACTCAAGGAATATTTTGTTTCTTTCACTTTGTTAAAATTTATTTAAAATGTATTTATTATAAAAGGATAGAAAAAGACATTCCCCATGTTTGTGTTTGCTTTTCCTAATAAATATGTGCAGCTGGATCTAGCTTCAGCCATTTGTTCATGTCTAATCAGAAGCCACTGTCCTCAATTTAGCTTTGTTTTGGCCATTACATGCTGTTTTCTCTGCTGTATTTTAGCTGATTGTGCCTAGGTGAGTCACACTTCAGGTGACTTTTTTATCAAGGCTATTTATAAAAACCAACAACTACCACAGAAAGAGTATGGGATTGGCTTGGTATGTTTTTTAAAAAAATTATTCTCAAGATTAGATGCAGTGACCCTAGCCTGAAAATGCTAATGGAAACATTGTACAAATTTTTCATGTTGTTTAAAACAAAAATAAACTGCAAGGTATCCTTAATAACTACAAAAATTATAGACAGTGGATTTTTAATGCTTGCAAATGTACTTAATTTTTCTTGTTGGTACTTATATTTTACTGTATAAAATAAGATTTAATGTCTAATATTAGAGCACATTAAAAGTAGTATTTGGGGCTTCCCTGGTGGCGCAGTGGTTGAGAGTCCGCCTGCCGATGCAGGGGACACGGGTTCGTGCCCTGGTCCGGGAAGATCCCACATGCCGCGGAGCGGCTGGGCCCGTGAACCATGGCCGCTGGGCCTGCGCGTCCGGAGCCTGTGCTCCGCAACAGGAGAGGCCACAACAGTGACAGGCCTGTGCCCGGCAAAAAAAAAAAAAAAAAAAAGTAGTATTTGGCCATGTAATATTGCTTGCAATTCAGAATATTAAGAGAGTCGCTTACCATTTAAAAAAAGTTAGGAATATTATTTTTATTTAAAATATGCTTCAGATAACCATTTTATTATATATATATATATATATATATAATGTGTGTGTGTATATATATATATATATATATATATATGTATTATAGGTAGATAGATAGATGACAATTCCAGAATTTGTTCTGGGGACATAAGTGAGTACTAGTCACATATGGAGTGCTTGCTCATATTCTGTTCATTTGGAGGGGGTAGATTCGAAAAAAAAACCCTATTTTCCATAGATGTGACTACAGGGTTTATCTTTTTCCCTATAATCTGTGCTTATTTCATAACATTTCTTATTTGCTGCTTTCTTTTTTTCTAATTATTAATTTACATTGAGCTCCTGGAGAAAAGATATTGATGGTTATTTTCCAACCGTGATATTAGAAGCAGTTTGCAGTAGCTAGGAACCATATCAAATAAGTGTGCTGTCTCTAAAATGAATGTTTCAAATATGATTTGAATTCTTTTCATAGAAAATAAGGTTTTATTGAATCAGATGTATATAATTTATAGAATCAGTTTAAAAGGATTTGGCGTATTGGTTTATATATTCCTTAATGATTCTTTACAAATTTGTGAATTTATTTAAATATATATACATATAATCATTTCTTATTTTTCACCAGTGCATGAGAATATACTGAAACTCATACTGAGTATGTAATCTTATAATGGTGATATTTGGAAATAGGTTTTTAAACTGAACATCTTCTTTTTCTAAGAATATAATTGATCAGGGTACTGTATTCTGGTTGCTTATGCAAATTACTATGAGGTAAAATACAGTTGGGAATAGTTTATAATTCCAATATAAAGCTGACTAAAATATTCATTATTATGACAAGTTTATTTTCATCTTCTGGAATTCTATTTAATCAGCAGAAGAGTTGTGGACATAAGAATAAATAACATTATGGTCATTAATAGGGGGAGTAGCTTCCAACCGCATGATTTATGGGTAGAAATTTTCTTACCATGGTTACAAATTTTTGAGAGGGACTCATAGTGTGTTCCAGGATGTGGACTGCTTTCCCTCTGAACTTTCTTTGAGCCACTCCCCTCCTTCCTTTACAAGGTGATGTGGCTAGGGAGGTGAGTCTTACTCCTCTTTCAGCCAGGTCCAGCCCATATTCCCTCAGAAGATGTTTCTCATTCATTCCCCATGAACCATTTTATTGAGAAATACTGTGCTAGGTGCTAGATATACCAAGATGAATATTAGAGAGTCATAACTCCAGGTGCTCAGAGATACAGGGAGTAGATGCTGATGATAATTATAATAATATGATAGGCATTCTTCAGAGGGTCTCAGAGAGGTTTCAATAAGATCACATCCGAAAGTGCTGAATTCTTCCAGCAGAGACACAGTGTAACTTAGTATGTGAGAGCCTGAGTTTTGAAGTCAGAAGTACTCAGGTTTGAATCTTATTTCCACCACTAACTAGCTGCATATCCATGGGCAAGGTACAGAATCTCCTGGAGCTTCCCTTTTCTCATCTCCTAAATGTAAATACTGCTAGATATATCATGTGATTGTTCTGAGGATTGAATAAATCCAGGCTGGGTAGTGCTTAGAACAGCACCTAACATATGGTAAATGCTCAAAATTTGTAGCTACTTTTATTGCTATTATTTTTACCAGCTACCTAAAAGCAGCCTTTGGTACTTCAGGCAGTGCCACTGTAATCAACCCCTCAATCACTGCTCTTCCAAAACCAACCCTGGGGAAACTAGCTGCACCACCACCAACAACACATCATCTGCTCATTGAAAAACACTTTTACTCAGTCCTGCACATGTGAGATGAAGACTAAGGGCCAGCAGTTACTGTCTAATCAGCTTATGAAGAGTTGTTTTTCACTGTTCCTTGGGATGAAAATATATACACCAAGAAATGTCTATAGATCAGGGCTTAGCAAAACTTTTCTGTAGAGAGACAGGTAGTAAATATTTTAGACTTTGTGGGCCCTAAGGTCTGTGTCACAGCTATCTGCTGTTGTAGTACTAAAGTAGTCGTAGGCAATATGTAAATGAACGAGTTTGGCTATTTTCTAATAAAACTTTATGGCCTAAGTGGCTTTTTCTAAAAATAGTTTACAGACCCTTGTTCAAGAGCATATAAAATGGTTGTATATTATTTATATATTATATTAAACTAGGCTGTGAACTCATCAAGGTCTCACTGAGGCCAAGTCTTACTGGTCTCTGTAATACATATATACATACGCACACATATAGTTGGGATTCAGTAAATATTTTTCTGGACAAATAAGTTAATGATGCAAAAATTATTAAATAGCTCAATAAATTATGTCTTGATAAATTATATACACACACACGTAACATCATTATCTTGTCAGTGTAAAAATTAAAATGTGTTATAGGTCAAATTAATATATAAATGAATTTAATTTTCAAAAATAATGGGAGATGACTGAAAATAAGTGACCTTTTTATTGTATTCCTAGAAAGCGATATTGAAATTGCATGTGTTTGTGCATATGTGTATGCATGCATGTGTGTGCGTGTGTTGGAGAGAGAGAGGTTTATAGTTCAAGTCCCCAGGCTAATATAGATATCATGACAGAGCATTAGACTGTGTTCTGAATTTGCAAGCAGTTAAAGCAAAAACCAAAACACGATAGAATATATAATCTGATCAAAAGATACATACCCTTTCTTCATAAGGAGCAAACCTTTTCCCTAGTACTGAAAGAACTGTAATAAGTCCTTATACAGGGAATATTGAGCAACATAATAGGTAATATTTACAGTACTTGGTGTAGAAAAAGTGTTCAGTGGTCCTCATTTCACTGTTTCATATGTGGATATTTGACTAAAGCCAGAGACACAGCATTAAAACATACTTTATTAAAAATAAGCTTTTCGGGGGCTTCCCTGGTGGCACAGTGGTTGAGAGTCCGCCTGCCGATGCAGGGGACACGGGTTCGTGCCCCGGTCCGGGAAGATCCCACATGCCGCGGAGCGGCTGGGCCGCTGAGCCATGGCCGCTGAGCCTGCGCGTCTGGAGCCTGTGCTCCGCAACGCGAGAGGCCACAACAGTGAGAGGCCTGCGAACCGCAAAAAAAAAAAAAACCTTTTTGGAGAATTTTATTTCAGAATTATTTCTACCCCATATCCAGTAAATAAGAAAGGTCTCAAAAGATAGACCATATTGTGGTTCATCACTGTCCCTCACTATGTCCAGGTCTCTAAGAGACCACCAACTTATTAGTCAATGAATAAAAGCCTTTCTCCTGGACATTAATTATGATAAAATTCCATTGCATATACATCAAACAAAGCACTTTTCCATGTACTACCTCATTAGATCTCTCAACAACCCTGGCATTATTTTCACCATTTTATAAGTTTATTTTAAAAGAAATTACAGAGATGAGACAGCAGGTGTGCCAGCCCCAGGTAAAAGATAATAAATGCTGGAGTTCACATTCTAGACAGATGAGTAGCATCTTCTGAGACTCATTACTCCAGTGTAAAATTTCCAAACTTTTTTTAAAGAGTAAAACATTCTTAAAACTTTGAAACTCAATATATGAAAGAGAGAGTCATTTTGGTTAAATACAAATGGAGTAGATCCCGAGTGGCCCTTAAAGTACTAATATCCCTAAGATCCTTGGTGCTCAGTTTGAAAACCACTGGTCCGTATCAGTGAAGATGCAAAGTCTTCCACTTTGGAGATAAATAAGCACAATTTTTAAAAGTTTTTTGTGGGACCTAGGTTATTATTTGCTTTCATTTTTAGTATAAGATCCCAAAGGATTAAATTACATGGTCTGTCTACAAATATACCTGATGATTCTTGCTTGAAACTTATGCAAATGTATTCAAGAAATATTTTTTTATTAGTGAAATACTATTCTTATCTACCAAATTATTGAAAACCAAAAGGATTTAGGCATGATTAAAAGGCCACGTATATTTATGCACATATGTACACACACACACACACACACACACACACACACACACATTCAGCACAACTAAAACACCTGTATTACCTATTTGCCTTTACTGAAACTTGGCTGTCTTCAGAGGATGTAGATCACTAAATTCCTTTAAAACAAACCTTTATTACCCTCCTCCAGTATTTTAGGACAGGTATCTCACCTTTCTCTCCATTTGCAATTACAGCTAATGATGCTCCCCCTACTCTGTTCTTTAAAAAAATTGTTTCTTTGAGAAACCCCCCACCATAAGGCCTTCACTACCTTCTTGTTGCTCCTCCTTTAGATTTCTTGGTCACTCTCTTTCATTCACTGAAAAACTTCTCATCTGGTTTATATTCCTTCTTCACACTCAAACTGCTGTTATCATTCTTGGCAATTTTAACATCCATGTAACCAAAAACTCTCTCTGAATTCTTTGACTTGTCCCCATTCCACGTCAGCCTGAACCAGGTCCTCAAAAACTGCACTAACTTCAACATCAAAAATGCAAACATGCCACTCTTCAACATAGCCTTCTTTCCTTTGAAGTTCTTCTCTCTAATACTCACATTAAAACAATTATTACCTCCAGTCCATTGTTTCTATTGATAGTTCTTTATCCACCCTTCCTCTTTTCATCAGTTTCCTTCGTGATTATCCGAGTCTCATTGGTCTCCTCTTTAAAATACTCAGGTTCTTTGTTTCATCCACTAGAAAATAAACCCCATGAGGGCAGATATTCTCTACTCTGTTTTTACCATTGATATGCCTCATACCTTGTAAAATGCTTGGTATAATAAACATGTATGTATATCATTCATATTTGTATGTGTGTGCTTGTGAGAGGGAGAAAGACGGAAGAAAAGAGGTGCATGCATGCTATATCTCTATGCTTATGTCAGAAAATTTAACAACCAAAATCCTCTTCCATTGCCCTCTGATATTTTAACTGAATAGCTCTTAAAAGATTATGGCATCCAAGCTACAGTGATACCTTTTCATTTCAGGAAAAGTGCCAGGTCATCAGGTTATCATGCAGAAGAGACAGAGAAATTATTCCTAGTTTTCTGTAGAAATCAAAACCGCTGAATATAACATCCCAGAGTAAGAATAATAAGCCTATAATGTACTCACCGAGCTCTGAAATTGCATTCATTTGGAGCATTAATTTTCCAGAATTATTTCACTTGGTTCTAACATTAATAAAAGTGCATTACCTGTTTTAATAATTTGGGAGGAAAAACGAATTAGTCTGCCTTCTAATCTGCACATGGAGTGTGTGAGCACTGTGGAGCATATAAGTGAATCTCACAATGATTAAGTACTCCGCTTACAGGGAATTCAAATAGAAATGAAAATCTGAGGCAACTAAATTTTCTTTAAATGTGAACACTGTACTTTAAGAGTATATTATGATTTTTTTAATCTTGAATTGGAGCTGTTTAGATGGCCTATTCTGTTTCCAGAAACCTGCTTAAAGATCTTACTGGAGAATACAGGTCAATAAAAACCCCAAAACAAAGTAGATGGTGGTGACTTATAAATATATGGAAGACAGCCAGGTTCTGTGAAGCCAAAGCAATAAACAGGTTTTAAGAAAAAGCAAGGGATGGACCTTGGAGGTCCCCCAAAACCAGTGGTTAAAAATGGAGCTGGAATACATAAAGGTCAGCATCAATCTAAATCAAACTAGCCTCTCTTACATTTCTCAAAAGTGGGAGAGGTAGAAAAGTATTTGGTTTGCAAAGGGCTTCCTGTCAGAGTGCATCCTGAGTTACAGAGAGGCTGTAATGATGTCAAGAAAGTAAGTAATTAAACAGAATGTCATTTGATAATGTAAAAAGGAAGGTAAAATTTTGCCATGAAAATAAATTTAATCGGTAGTTCTTATTGGTTCAGAAATCTAATCTCAGCCTAGTCAGTCATGAAATATCTCCTTGGTCCTCCTAATGAAACCACCTGTAATTACTTTCTTTTCCTCACACAAAAAAAACTTTGTGAATATTATATTAGATATTCGTAACTGTATTTCTTATTCATTTTAGCTTCATTAACATCATTAAACCTGAGATGCACTTTGTCCAAGTGAAAGAAAAAGGAAATATGTATTCAGAATAGAAAACTTTTTCTGGCCTATTATTGTCATTTCTTCTTCATAGTCTCAAACATACTTCCAGTTCCTTTTACAACAGAGGTTCATAGAGGGATTCAATATTCTATAATTACCCTAAACTGATAGCAGAATTTCGGGTGCATATGTATTTTCCCATTTGGAAAGAAAGTCCATAACTTCCATCGAATTCTCAGAGAGGTCCATGACCTGAAAAAGATTAAGGAGCATTACTCCTGAGTATCCTTTAAGACTCTCCAAGACAACATGGTGAAATCAGCTACATGTGTCTTTACTACATCCATTTCCCCTGTGCTTGGCTTTCCTCAAGTCCACAATTCTCCTGTGAGCTCTGCTAAATTTCCTTTTTAAAAATGCATTCTTTAGTCTTGGTTCATCATAAGGAGGATGCTACTGATAACAGCTTAAAAGGTTAACTGTGCTATTTTTAATAAGTTATCTGGGTGTTAAAGAATGAAACTCCTATGTCATATTTCAAATAGTAATCCATTTGAAGGGAACATTTTATAGGTAGAAACCTATTGTCTCTACCACAGAGAGCAGACTTTTATTTTTTAAACAAAACAAATATTATCAGCCTTACATATGCTCTGTTTTGTGTTAAGTTCTAATAAACCATCTTATCCAGTATTCAGTCAGTTCTAAATGTAATATGAATTCCTGGAACAAGGTCACTTGATAGAAGTAAAATAAAATTCAGGGGTACTTCTTGTCCAAGAAGCCTTAATTGTTAAGTTCCATTTTGTACTTTTTCATTGAACAACCATTTCATACCCTATGCTATCTAATGAGATGCTAACAAAAAATAAAATTACTACTATATGAGCTTTTCCTTTTTGTAAAACATAATAACCAGTCTTTTATGTGTATTTACCAAATGCTTATTATGTGAATTATATGAAAAATTATCAAGGTCCAATGAGATAAATGACGTGAATGTTTTGTAACCTCGTAATACCACTTCAATATAAAAATTAGATAGGGTAAAGAAGAAATAGTATATAACAGACGCTGTTGGCACCCATCCAGATTCTCTTTACCATACCAGTCCAGCCACCCAATGACTGCTGTGGTGTTGGCTGCTACGGCTCATGTATCCCATTCTCCAGTGGTTCGCCCCATCTAGAAAAGCCTAGGAAGGTATGCCTCCATTTCCCAAAGTGGTTTTTGGCCAATGTCTTACTAATATGGAGATATAAAAGTTCAGGATCCTTGCTTCAAGATGGGAAAAACTTGGTGGTACAATTTATGCTCCAGAGCTCCCTATAGGATCAGGGTCCTGAAAGTGTACCTTTGCTTAGCTCTTTCCTCGGCCATCTTGCTTCCCTCACTCCCTTACAGGTTTCTCCTGGGAACATTTCTTCAGGAAATCACTTGCTAAAGAATCCTCATCTTAGGCTCTGCTTCTAGGGGACTTGACTTAAGATAGAGTAGAAGCAGTGTCTTAGGATCTGTTCTTTTATAAACTACTCTTTTTATTATATAATAATTATAGACTCACCAAACTATGTATTTGCAAAAGACCTTAGAATTGATCAACTTTGCCTCTTTCAAATGGGGTAATGAGGCCCACTAAGCGACTTAAACAAAGCCCCCAAAATAGTTTGGGACATAACCTAAACACAGGTTTTTTGGTTTCCAGTTCAGTGGTTTTCACATAATTATTACAGTTAGGAGTATTGTTCCATTTATGAACTTATAAATGAACAGAATGGCTTTTTATATAGATATAAATCAATTTATTAAATGTTCATTCAGCAAAGGATTATGAAACAAAGTCAAACCATTCACATTTGCAATGTTTAGTAATAGTCCTGAAAACCTATCTCATTCATCATTGGTAGTACCCTGTTCCTCCTCCTCCTAAGTAAAGATCTCATTCCATCAGCCTCAGAAATTGTAATGTTTTTCAAAGAATATATAGATATTCTTAGACTGAGTGAGGACTGATTTCTTACATAATGAGAAGATACTGAGTCCTGTAGAAATGCAATTATTATGCAAAGTATGCCTACTTGTATGCTAGTATACAACTTTTAGAATTTATCTTTCTCTTAAAATCACTTTCTGAGAAACCTAAAATGTCAATGTTGATACCTATTAACATCACATTTGTTTATTAAATAAAGTCAAAAACAAAGTGTTTGACCTTGCTGGGTACAGATACTGAAGAAAAAGCTTTTTATTTCCTACAAGACAACATTTCTACACCTTCAGCATCCCCTGAAATGAACCTGTGCTGCATCTTATCATTCTGAGTGTTAGAGATGTTCTTGGTAAAGCAATCTATTTTGGCAAGTAAATAGTTAAAGGCTAAATTTCTGCTCCTGTTCTTCTATAAATGTGGTAAAATTGGGGCCTTAAGGAATCACAGAGGGTGCTCCCTAGCAGAGGCAAAGTGGCTCTAGTAGCTGACGACCTAGGAAGGCCAACAGACTGAAAAGGCTTGCCTCTGCAGGGGGAGCTCTTAAAAGTAGGCCTGGACAAGAAGAGAAAGTGGTGAAGGGCAAGGGGAGCAAGGGCAGGAGAGAAGGTGCTTTCCAATTTCAGGCACAGCACACAGTCACAACAAGCTAGAAAAGTAAGTCAGTGTGGGCTGGTGAGTGCTAAGAATGAAAAAATTCCTCAGCAGTCCTTAGTCACAGAGCAATGGCAGAGAATCAGAGAGCCAACCTGGGAATTCCCAGGATGCCCTGAGCTCAGATGAAAGCAAAACTAGTCTGGTTGAACTAGGTAGGAGGAGTAGGGAATTGAAACTTTTGAATTGCTAAGGTTTTATCATTTCTCTTCAATTAAACTGCCAAAATTATCAATTTATGTATATTCCATTTATGGGAAGAGCTTTCCTCCACTATCTATACCCTGCAAGGTCAAAGCCCTGTTTCTCCTTTGCTTTATCTCACACACTTAATGAGATTTCTCTAACAAACTCTGAGGTTCATATATCAAATGTTGATGGTAACACTTTAGGTTTCTGTGAACTGGGCAAAAACAATCATCACATCAACAGAACAAATTCTAAAGGTCTTATTGTAGCACAGAATCATGATTACATAGATATTAATAGATAGCATTTCAAAAATTTTGAGGCTTGATGAATGAGGGGGATATAAAAGATTAACAAGACCAAGTCAGGACTGGTTTCCTACATTCTAGGAAAATACTGAGTCCTGTAGAAATTCAGTTATTATGCAAAGCACGCCTACATTGCTAAGTTCTTTTTTTTTTTTCCTTTGCTAATTCATTCCTACATTGGGACTAATATTAAACCCAAAATGCTCCAGGGCACATCACTCATAAACCAATAATGTAATGTTCACCTCCTTAAAAAAAGATGATAATCTGTAGAGATTTGATTAGCTATTGCTTAGTTGCTACAGGTGTGAAGGAGCTACTCTTCTGAACTCCCTATTTTTTCCTAAGATAGCATAAAGAATATACTGCGAAGTTGATTCTGACCTGACGTTCCATTATTCCTCTATATCAGCTTTACTAAAATAACAGACAGTAGTGAGCTGAGAGAAGTATTTATATGGGTAAAATATTTCTTTTGAGGGTCACTCTTACATCTTACACTTTCAGCTTTCTCTTGCTCCTAACTTCCCAGATGTGAATATATAAATGGACCAGAAAAGAGCCAGGTAGCTTTGTAGCTTTATAACTTCACACTAAAGATGACTGATAAATGTACGATAGTATTTTCTCCTTAGATCTGTAACTATTTAGATACCAAATTTTCTCCTATCTTAATGCATGTAAGTATAGTAAAAGTCATCTAAATGGAGATTGCTTATGTGTTCATTCAGGAACATTTTATTGAACACTTAGTAAGTACAAGGCACTGTGTTAGAAACTAGCAGTGTTGAGGTAGATTAAACAACTATAGCACTTTTTATCACTGAGTTTATGGTCTAGGGGCCTTACTAATTCAGTACCTAAAATAGCTAATTACATGGTTTGCATAGTTTAGCATCTGTTGGAACCACTCCAAGAGGCTTGGATGGGCACTGGTAGGTCACTCGGATGAAATGTAACTCCTTCTAGGCTTTATTTAGCAAGTTAAGCTTAATACCTTCAATATAGGCAATTAGGAATCAAAAGGTGGTAAAGGACATTTAGGCACAAAGTCATCTGTCAAATACTTAATCTTTTCAACTCATTGCTTTTAAAGTAAGTGCCCCCCTCTGTTTTTTGTGTTCTCAGCCAGTAATTTATGTGGCTGACCTACATTTGTTGCTTAGGGAAGGTATGGGTTAACTATAAACATCACAACAGGAAAGTTATTTTTTAATCAAAGTGATACACTTTCCTTTTTGTAACACACATGTGATTTGATGTTGAAATAAAATGCAGATGCTTCTTTGAAAAAAATAAAAAGTAAAGTAAGTGACCCTCAAAAGTTAGTAGGTATTGGTATGGCCTAATGTTCCAATAAAGTTTAAAATGAAGATACTGATACTCTAAACAGATCATACGTTTTTCCTAGAGAATGTATCCTTGACTTTGGTCTTTTTCCTTTAAGAGGCATTACAAAATAGCTATTTCCTCCTTCTACCAACCATGGGGCCATATGTCTTTTTAGAGTACATACCATTGTGTCATTAGAAATGCAAATCTTGCATTATGAACTGGACAATTCCAGGAATCCTGTAATGAAATTTGAGTTTCCCCAAAAGTACTACATGTACTACACATGAAGTGGTTGCAGGTAGTTAATTTGAGAGATAACTATAAGAAGTACATGAAAGACAGTAGAGAAAGTGAGACAAGGAAGGGGCAAATCTACTAAAAGGGTTTTAATGAGCAGGTTATCACCATGGGCAACTGGGGTTCAAATCATTGGAGACCCTCTGAGGAACCATGTGGAACATGTTTCAGAATTAATCTATCAAAGGACAAAGTAAAATGAAATATTCATCTACCACCTCTCAACTGTCATTGGTTGAGGATGCTCCCTGGGGTGGTTAAGCCTCAGAGACTTCTAGGCCTCCCAACAAGCAGGCTGAGCAAGAGCTCATGGTTCCAGAGAAGGACCTTGGGTGGAGAAGCAGTGAGAACAGGCAACTGAAGTGGAAATTGTCCATGCACTGGGAACTGGTCGTCAGAGCTGCAGGTTCACTTAAAGGTGGGCTGAGGGGGGACCTTCAAGATGGCGGAGGAGTAAGACGTGGAGATCACCTTCCTCCCCACAAATACATCAAAAATACTTCTACAAGAGGAACAACTCCTACAGAACACCTACTGAACGCTGGCAACAGACCTCAGACCTCCCAAAAGGCAAGAAACTCTCCACGTACCTGGAGAGAGCAAAAGAAAAAAGAAAAAACAGACAAAAGAATAGGGACGGGACCTGCACCTCGGGGAAGGAGCTATGAAGGAAGAAAGGTTTCCACACACTAGGAAGCCCCTTCTCGGGCGGAGCCTGTGGGTGGCGGAGGGGGGAAACTTCGGAGCCGAGGAGGAGAGCGCAGCAACAGGGGTGCAGAGGGCAAAGCGTAGAAATTCCCGCACAGAGGATCGGTGCCGACCAGCACTCACCAGCCCGAGAGGCTTGTCTGCTCACCCGCCGGGGCGGGCAGGGCTGGGACCTGAGGCTCGGGCTTCTGTCGGAGCGCAGGAGAGGACTGGGGTTGGCGGCGTGAACACAGCCTGAAGGGGTTAGTGCGCCACGGCTAGCCGGGAGGGAGTCCGGCAAAAAGTCTGGAGCTGCCGAAGAGGCAAGAGACTTTTTCTTGCCTCTTTGTTTCCTGGTGCGCGAGGAGAGGGGATTCAGAGCGCCGCTTAAAGGAGCTCCAGAGACGGCCGCGAGGCGCGGCTAAAAGCTCGGACCCCAGAGACGGGCATGAGACGCTAAGGCTGCTGCTGCCGCCACCAAGAAGCCTGTGTGCGAGCACAGGTCACTCTCCACACCTCCCCTCCCGGGAGCCTGTGCAGCCCGCCACTACCAGGGTCCCGTGATCCAGGGACAACTTCCCCGGGAGAACGCACGGCGCGCCTCAGGCTGGTGCAACGTCACGCCGGCCTCTGCCGCCGCAGGCTCGCCCCTCATCCGTACCCCTCCCTCCCCCCGGCCTGAGTGAGCCAGAGCCCCCAATCAGCTGCTCCTTTAACCCTGTCGTGTCTGAGCGAAGGACAGACGCCCTCAGGCGACCTACACGCAGAGGCGGGTCCAAATCCAAAGCTGAACCCCAGGGAGCTATGCGAACAAAGAAGAGAAAGGGAAATTTCTCCCAGCAGCCTCAGGAGCAGCGGATTAAATCTCCACCATCAACTTGTTGTACCCTGCATCTGTGGAATACCTGAATAGACAACGAATCGTCCCAAAATTGAGGCAGTGGACTTTGGGAGCAACGATATATATATTTTTTTCCTTTTCCTCTTTTCGTGAGTGTGAACCATGGTCAGTCAGCATGTCCCAAAATGTTGGTGCACAGGCTGGTACAAAATTCATCTTAAACAATACTTCATTTTCTACAGCATAGCCAAAGGAAAATTGTGTGCACCTGTGTCTATAGCACTTAAACTTTCTTATCACAGTAATTGTTATTTCATCAGGAGAAAAAAACCTTGCATACTCTCATTTCTTCTTTCCCCCATCCCTGACTTTTCTGAGGACTACACGAAGAGAGATGTTCCGTGGAGCATTTTGCCTCTATGAATATAGCCCACTGACAGAACAATTAAGGGATGATGAATTCAGGTTGACATTCTTGCCACACTCCTTTATTCTTTACTCCTTTGCTTCTTTACTAACATCCCATTTGCCCTCATGACACCCTTGGGATGTCAAGGCAGTTATTATTGACTTTATTTTACAACTGAAGAAACTTTTAGTTTCATTAAAAGCATGAGTTGTGCACTTTGGATATGCCAAACATTGGGTTAGACATTCTTCTTAGAGGTATTTCATTTAATCCTACTCAGAAACCTGGGGGAATTATTGTCCTTATTTTTCTGATAAAAGCCCTAATCAGGGACTGGCAAAGTTGCCATGAGGCAGGGAAGTCCGGGAGTGAGACCCAGTTGCTGGTGCTTCAATTCCAGTTCTTCTTTCCCTGTAACCTGTGCCCTCTCTAGGTTGTCTCCAGATTCCCCCAACATTCCTGGACAGACATCTGCTCTTACATATTACAACCTCCAGACAACCTTGCATGGCACCAAATCTACTGACTGGGTAAATTCCACACAATTATACCCCACTGGAAGTATTTTTATTTGTGCTATCTTGATCTCCATTCAGGTGGGGGTTGATTTGATTTGAAGTTTCATGGTGCAACACCCATCAGCGGATTTATGTCTCATGTGAGCCATCTCCTTCTTCTGCCTTCTACCACATTTCACTTGCTTAGCTGTACCTGAAAATTATTCTTATTGACATAGGCTACAAGACCATGTGTGGGTTCACCCTTACTTGTCTCTGTAGCCTCATGTCACAGGACACTCCCCCTCATTCTCTCAGGTTTAGCCACACCAGTCTCGTGTCCATCTCATCTGTGTAACTTTGCACATGCTGTTTCCTCTACGGAGAATGTTTTTACCATTTCATCGTCAACAAGTGAATTCCTACTTATGCTTCAGATCTCAGCTCAAGCTAAAGGTTCCTTGGGGACTCGTCACTAATCTCAGCAAATCTTCCTGTTAGACGCTCTAAAAACACCATGTGTCTTTGTTGCTATTATCGGAGTTCTGAATGTATGTGTTTATGTGCGTGTATGTGTGTGTGAAGATTTAATCAATATTTATCTCTCACACCATCCTACATGCTCCATTACAGCAAAATCTGTTTGGATTCATTAAAGTACCTCCCAGCAACTAGCACGGGGCCTTGTGTGTGGCAGATACTCAATAAATTAAGTGTTGAATAAAATACATGAATCTAGGATGTGAATAATTTCTCTAAGTTGGACCTAGAGTGTTGTTCTTAGTCCCACTGTTCCTCAATTGGGGGAGTATTGCCCCACCCCGGGGGGATTTTCAAATGCCTAAGGGTGTTTTCTGGGTATCACAATGACTACGTGCAGCTACTGGGCTTTGGTGGCAGGAGGAGGCTAGAGGTGCTAAGAAGCATCCAATGGATAGGACAGTCTAACCAAGGAGTAACTGTTTCACTCAAGATATCAGTAACACCCTGAAAAACACTGCAAGAAAGATAATGTATTTCAATAATCGGCCTCTAATGTGTTTAAATATTTGTTAACATGACTTTGTATGTAGTATAGAGGTACAGGTGTGTGTGTGTGTGCGTGTGGGGGGGGGCTGCCCTTTTTAGTTAATTTTGTGTCAATTAGTAATTAGTTTATGGATTATTTTTCCAATTTGTGCCAGAAAGAAGGGCTGTCAGGAGACAGAGGAAATGGAGATAGGACAACTATGTAATGTATCAGAAATGGTAAAACTTAAAATTGACCTGGGGAGGGGGCTAGTGTTAATCTAATTTATACAGCTGGTATTTTCCCTTATATTTCCTATGTTCTTTCTTGCTTTTCTATTTCTGTCTGGCTTTTTACTTCTTCTCCAAGTTAAATCCCCAGTCTGACACGTTCATGTGTTTACTTTCTTCCTTTTAGTTCAAATAGAAAATTGAGATTGGTTTTCAGGACTGTTTGTGTCCAGTGTCACGGTTAGCCTGTAGTTGCAATAGAGAAGCCCAGTAAAGCCTCTTTCATTATTTCTGTTATAACATGAGAGCAGTCCAAATATCAGTGGTAAACCTCTCTTTACTGAGACTGAAAAAACGATTTCATGATACCTTTCCTGCATCAGGTGGCTGGAAAAACAGGAGACAGAGATGGAAATTACTGTAACATAATAGGACAAACAGTAGAGGGGGATTCCAGACATTGGGGAGCCCTACCAACCAACTATCAATCATTTAACCCCTTTGGGCCTCGTTTTCTCATTTTAAAAGAATGAGAAGACGTGGTAAGATAGCCTCTAGGATCCTTTTCTGATCTAAAATTGAGTTTAAGGTTCAAGGAAGCATGGAGGAGGAAGGAAAGAAGAGAAATAGATGTTACCTTAGACACTAGGTAAGAAGATGCCTCCCCTGTACAAAATTATAAATTATACCTTTTTCCTTTGGAAGAGTGCAAAAGCTTATGCTCTAGAATAGAACAGCTAGTATATGACCAGGACTTTTCAAGGATCAGGAATCAACTCCCTGGAGGATTAATTCAAAAATGGTTTCAGAGGCAGTATCCACATAGGTAACCACGTAAGTGGTTGAGTGTTTGGGCTCTGGGGACAAATCCATGCTTTAATCCCAGCTCAACCACTTTCTAACTGGCCCTATAAATTGGACATGCACTTAACCACTGGAAGCCATTGTTGCCTCATCTTTAAAATGGGAATAACATAGAGAATCCTAAAGATGCTACCAAAAAACTACTAGAGCTAATCAATGAATTTGGTATAGTAGCAGGATACAAAATTAAGGCACAGAAAACTCTTGCATTCCTATACACTAACTATGAAAAATCTGAAAGAGAAATTAAGGAAACACTCCCATTTACCATTGCAACAAAAAGAATAAAATACCTAGGAATAAACCTACCTAAGGAGACAAAAGACCTGTATGCAGAAAACTATAAGACACTGATGAAAGAAATTAAAGATGATACAAACAGATGGAGAGATATACCATGTTCTTGGATTGGAAGAAGCAACATTGTGAAAATGACTCTACTACCCAAAGCAATCTACAGATTCAATGCAATCCCTATCAAACTACCAATGGCATTTTTCACAGAACTAGAACAAAAAATTTCACAATTTGTATGGAAACACAAAAGACCCCAAATAGCCAAAGCAATCTTAAGCAAGAAAAACGGAGCTGGAGGAATCAGGCTCCCTGACTTCAGACTATACTACAAAGCTCCAGTAATCAAGACAGTATGGTACTGGCACAAAAACAGAAATATAGATCAATGGAACAGGATAGAAAGCCCAGAGATAAACCCACGCACATATGGTCACCTTATTTTTGATAAAGGAGGCAAGAATATACAATGGAGAAAAGACAGCCTCTTCAATAAGTGGTGCTGGGAAAACTGGACAGCTACTGTAAAAGAATAAAATTAGAACACTCCCTAACACCATACACAAAAATAAACTCAAAATGGAGTAAAGACCTAAATGTAAGGCCAGACACTATCAAACTCTTAGAGGGAAACATAGGCAGAATACTCTGTGACATAAATCACAGGAAGATCCTTTTTGACCCACCTCCTAGAGAAATGGAAATAAAAACAAAAATAAACAAATGGGACCTAATGAAACTTAAAAGCTTTTGCACAGCAAAGCAAACCATAAACAAGATGAAAAGACAACCCTCAGAATGGAAGAAAAGTTTTGCAAGTGAAGCAACTGACAAAGGATTAATCTCCAAAATAAACAAGCAGCTCATGCAACTCAATATCAAAACAACAAAGAACCCAATCCAAAAATGGACAGAAGAACTAAAGACATTTCTCCAAGGAAGATATACAGGTTGCCAATAAACACATGAAAGGATGCTCAACATCACTAATCATTAGAGAAATGCAAATCAAAACTACAATGAGCTATCACCTCACACCAGTCAGAATGGCCATCATCAAAAAAATCTACAAACAATAAATACTGGACAGGGTGTGGAGAAAAGGGAACTCTCCTACACTGTTGGTGGGAATGTGAATTGGTACAGCCACTATGGAGAACAGTATGGAGGTTCCTTAAAAAAACTACAAATTGAACTACCATACGACCCAGCAATCCCACTACTGGGCATATACCCTGAGAAAACCATAATTCAAAAAGAGTGATGTACCACAATGTTCATTGCAGCACTATTTACAATAGCCAGGACATGGAAGCAACCTAAGTGTCCATCGACAGATGAATGGATAAAGAAGATGTGGCACATATATACAATGGAATATTATTCAGCCATAAAAAGAAACGAAATTGAGTTATTTGTAGTGAGGTGGATGGACCTAGAGTCTGTCATACAGAGTGAATTAAGTCAAAAAGAGCAAAACAAATACCGTGTGCTAACACATATATATGGAATCTAAAAAAAAAAACAGTTCTGAAGAACCTAGGCGCAGGACAGGAGTAAAGATGCAGACGTAGAGAATGGACTTGTGGAAACAGGGAGGGGGAATGGTAAGCTGGGACGAAGTGAGAGAGTGGCATGGAGATATATACACTCCCAAATGTAAAATAAATAGCTATTGGGAAGCAGCCACATAGCCCAGGGAGATCAGCTCGGTGCTTTGTGACCACCTAGAGGGGTGGAATAGGGAAGGTGGGAGGGAGACACAAGAGGGAGGAGATATGGGGATATATGTATATGTATATGTATAGCTGATTCACTTTGTTATATAGCAGAAACTAACACACCATTGTAAAACAATTATAGTCCAATGAAGATGTTTAAAAATAAACAAATGGTCATAGTAATAGTACCTACATCACAGTGTTGCTGTGATAATTAAATGAACAAATGCCACATGAAAGCATATCTTAGCACGTGGTAAGTGCTCCATCGATTTCTGATTACTATAAGCAAGCTAAACCCATCAGGAATAGAGCAGTTTAATAAATTATTCTTTGTTTGCCAGAATTCTCTCCCCATATAACTAACCTTTCCAGAATAGCTGGTGAGTCCTTGCGTGAACTAGCTGCTCACATGACCACTACCAGTTGAATGCTAATAAATTATGCATTTGAAAAGGTATTACTTATTACTTTTTATAAATTTACTCTTCCCCCTCAAAACTGCTACAGATGGTTAAGATTTTTAAATTAGTCATATTTATCTAGGAATGGACTTAAATTTACTGTTTAACCTATTGTGGATTATAGACCCTCATATCAGACACACTGATAATTTACTTTTAATATTCTTTTCAGAGACATAGAAACATCATTGCCTTAGATTTTACTGTATTTTTGCCCCATCCAGTCTATGTTTTTGTGAATAGCTAGGAAGTAGTTTCACCATACGGCTGTAGGATGGGTTTGTATTTGACTTCCCCGTGAGTTAATACCATCAGCTGGGCAGGCAGCTTACCAAAGGCACTTTTTCTGTGTTGGTCACGAATATGCCACTGTAACTTTATACTCATCACTATCATTAATTGCTGCATTGCGTTCATCATTTCTTTTGGGAGTTAACCTCTAGTGTGGAATAAGCACTGTGAGATTTTGGTCAAATACCTCCATTCTAAGATTGGAATATTCTTGCATCATCCTATAAGATGATTCAGGATCTTAAGTGTTGAGAGTTCTCTAATATTCAGATAGTTATGTGCACATTGTTTTCTATCCTCCACCCCCTTAATTCATGATCCTTGTTTATCATATTTCTTTGCTTCATTCATAGTTTCTTAAACATGAAGATATTCTAACTGGTTGCAAGGTGGTATTTCAATAGAGCTTGTCATTTTAGGTAAATAATTCTAATACTAGTTGCTATTTGTACTTTAGCCCATTACATTTTGCTATAATATTTGTTTCACCAGGTTTTTTTATAAGTTTAATTTTGTTGTGACATAGGGGTAATCCTATTATGTGGCAGGATTATGCATTTGGCAGTTTTAAATTGAATTGTTTCAATTAATAAATTAAGCTCATACTGTAGCCTCAGTGTTAGTGTTCTTAATAGATACATTTAAGATAAATTCCCTGATCTAAATAGTTAGTAGTAAATGAGACATGGAGAGTAAAATCAGTGTTTCTAGTTTCTTTTAAGACTTCATTGTGACTCGAAACAATGTAAGAAAATACAAATGTTTACTGCTGATTTTAGCTGTTCCCTCATTTTAAAAATAATAAGTATATAGTTTGTTGAATAGTAACTTCAGGGCCACTTATTCTTCATCAGTTAAAACTGCTCTTCAAATTTACCATTCCATGTACATGTTTATACACCACCACCTCTGCTGTATCATTCACTTTCAATAAGCTTGTCTGCCATTTAATTAAAAATATACATTAAAATGTATATTAATATGTGTCATTTAATGTAAGATATAAATTTAAATGTATATTTAATGGCTGTCTATGTAAATTGTTTGAATTAGATGAATTTATGCCCAGCTCAGTAAATATAAAGACTTGAAGTGACTTATAAACAATAAAAATAAACTATAAATTGCTAAATAGATCAAAGGGGAGGAACATAAGAGTGGACTAATAAAATGAAACTAGAAGGTACAATTTGTTTACAGAAATGCCTATTATAAAATCTTCTTAAGTAGTAAGACCCTGCTATATATTAAAAATTTAAATTAAAAAAATTTTAAAAATAAAATAAAATCTTCATAAGTCACTAAAAGTAGAATAGAGATTTGGCTTCAAGCTTCGCAGTGGCCAAAGCAAAGAAAACAACATTATTTGCAAGATTTACAGTTTGATAATATTTTTAGAGGTTGGGTCTAGGAAAAGCCCATTTTTTCCTGGTGTGAGTATGAAGAGATACATTTCTCTTGATGGTTCTAATAAAGGGGTTGTTACAGGATATGACAAACGTTGTCCTCAACGTCATCTTGATGATAATTTTGAGGGCATCTTACCATATGGTTGCTTTTTCAAGAATATGAATTGTGGCAATAATGCCAAAACAATATTCGGTAAAACCAGTTGTACCTATTGCCAGAACAATGCAATACAAGTTTTTGAACAATCAAATGATTGTGTTTTATCCAAGAATAATATTTGGCCACTCCAGAAAGATGAATGATGCTTATAACCTTCACATACAAATACATATTTTTATACATATGATACAGTTACAAAGTATATGTACATGTATATAGCCTGTACCACCCCCCCGAATCAGATTGTATTGGGTTGGCCAAAAGGTCTCTTCGTTTTTTTCCCATAAGATGGCTCTAGTAGCATTTAAAGTTGTCTTTAACTTCATTCGAAACAATTTTGTTAGATTGTATGTGACAGCTGTCATGTCAGCGTGCATTTAAAAAAAGACATCAAAATTGGCGAATTTTTGTGTAGCCATTTTAATATTGAAGATAGAAGAAAAACGGCACCATTTTCGGCATATTATGCTTTATTATTTCAAGGAAGGTAAAAATGCAACTGAAACACAAAAAAAGATTTGTGCAGTGTATGGAGAAGGTGCTGTGACTGTTTGAACATGTCAAAAGTGGTTTGCCAAGTTTCATGCTGGAGATCTCTCACTGGACGATGCTCCACTGTCGAGTAGACCAGTTGAAGTTGATAGCGATCAAATCGAGACATTAATTGAGAACAATCAATGTTATACCACGCGGGAGATAACTGACATACTCAAGATATCCAAATCAAGCATTGAAAATCATTTGCACCAGCTTGGTTATGTGAATCACTTTGATGTTTGGGTTCTACATAAGTTAAGCGATAAAAACCTTCTTAACCATATTTCCGCATGTGATTCACTACTTAAATATAATGAAAACGTTCCGTTTTTAAAACAAATTGTGACAGGCGATGAAAAGTGGATACTGTACAATAATGTGGAATGGAAGAGATCATGGGGCAAGCGAAGTGAACCACCACCAACCACACCAAAGGCCGGTTTTCATCCAAAGAAGGTGATGTGTATATGGTGGGATTGGAATGGCGTCCTCTCTTATGAGCTCCTTCTGGAAAACCAAATGATTAATTCCAACAAGTACTGCTCCCATTTAGACCAACTGAAAGCAGCACTCGATGAAAAGCATCCAGAATTAGTCAACAGAAAATGCATTATCTTCCATCAGGATAACACAAGATAGCATGTTTCTTTGATGACCAGGCAAAACCTATTACAGCTTGGCTGGGAAGTTCTGATTCATCCGCCACATTCACCAGACACTGCACCTTTGGATTTCCATTTATTTCGGTCTTTACAAAATTCTCTTAATGGAAAAAATTTCAATTCCCTGGAAGATTGTAAAAGGCACCTGGAACAGTTCTTTGCTCAAAACGATAAAAAGTTTTGGGAAGATGGAATTATGAGGCTGCCTGGAAAATGGCAGAATGTAGTGGAACAAAAGGATGAATACATTGTTCAATAAAGTTCTTGGTGAAAATGAAAAATGTGTCTTTTATTTTTACTTAAAAACTGAAGGCACTATTTGGCCAACCCAATAAATCTCATACAGGTTTGTAGAACATATGAATCCCCAGTGTTTATCACAGTGCCGTGTCAATGAAGAACTCACAATAAATGCTAACCATGGCTGATGATTATATCAGACACCTCTTATAGCCACCTCAAATCCTCTCAGCCCACCATATACTACTGCTGTAGTGACCAGTTCAGCAGAGACTTCAAACAGTCTGACAGATGTAACCTGACTGTGCCTTGCCTCAGGCTCACTTTATGCCCTGGCGCTTCTCTGATACCACAGTAAGTGACCGTCAACCCCAGGAAACTCCTCAGCGCTCATGAATGCACAAGCCAGAAAGCCTTGACCAAACAAACCACATTAAACAATGGGAAGCAGGAGCCAAAGGATAATTTCCTCCTCCTTTCATCCTCAAAAAAAAAAAAAAGGAAAAAAAAAGTTCTGAGATGGAGTTCATAAGTTTTCTCGTAAGATCCACTGAGATCAAGTTCAACTTACCCTACTGGTGGCCAATTGATAATACATCCCTGTATCGTCCTTCCTTCCTTTCCAGGAGAGGGACGCTCATCTGTTGTTTAACCACTGTTCCATGAGATTCCATTCCCAAATAAGCTATTTGCAGAAAGGCCTTTCTTTCACATTCTGCTTTTAGGGGAACCAGACTAAAAGAGTTGGTGCCAAAGTGGAGTAGCGATAATATCCAGCTTGCTTCTAGAAGCATCACAACTACTAAGACTTTAACCTATAGTGGATTGGGGCAAAGCGCAGGTGGAAGGTGAAAAATTGGGCACGTGATAGCAATGTAACAGGAAAAGTATGGGGGCAAGAGATAGTTATAGTGATATGATGAAGGTAAATAAATAATGTATTACTTAGGAAATATATTTAAAAAATGACAGGGTCAGGTCAGCCAAATAGCGGCTCAAGAAACTGAAAGCCAGAGGGTCCCTATGGAAGCAAATAAGGAGAACTGAATCTCCTGCAGCTTCTGAGAAAATCATGATAGAAATCAGACCCAAGATCTAATTTTAAAGATGGCAGAGATGCAGTGAAAATTGAAAGCACAGTCTTGACAGGTCTCCTATATAAAAGTCAGGACTCTGAGAGGAAGTGAGTGTGATCATGATACTTGGATGGGCACATATGGATGGAGCAGCCTTAGAATATCGAATCCCAGATTCCACTAAACCTTTCCAGCTGGTAGGATTACCCTGCTCTTTGCGGGAAGAGAGAACTTTCTGTTGCCTGGATACATTGGAAAGACCTTATCTGAGGCATGTAACCTGAATATGGTGCCTGTCTTTCTCAAAAACTGCTCCTGCCATCCTCATACCTCAAAACTGGGAGCTAAGGTTAGGTCACAGCCCAGCCCATGTATAGAAACACAGTCGCTGTTGTGTAAGCAAATAGCTTACACCCTGAAGGAATTGCAGGACCAGGTAATTGGCATTGGCAGGGACCAGGGGATCTAATGTGGGAGTGAATAATAAGGGTATTGGACCAGGGGATCATTGACCTACAAGCTCTCACCTGTGACTTGGGGTTCAAAATATTGGCAAGGAAGGCTGGTTTCTTGAATTTTGCTCTAATATAGTCTGGGGTGGCTCTTTGAAGTTTTGACACAGTAATGGCCTGCGGTAAATGAGGTAGTGATGCTGGAACACCTGGGCATGATAGTGAGGAAAGGAACAGAATTAGGGAGGTGGAATATTAGAATGGATTTATTTTGTGAGACTAGTAAACCTACCAGTTGACCACGTTCCTAAGAAGGGTCATAGGACAGTCCCTTCATTAAGGCAATAAGAAATGTCCTGGCAATAAGCAGTGACGTCTTAGAGATGCTCCGTGGTATCCTCTGAAGGCCAGGGTTGACAGAAAGAGATACTGCTATGGAATTGGGTTTCCTAATACCAATGGGAAAAAGAGGAGAATTCTGGAATGCAAAGGCCAGTAGCAACCCTTAACCTATAGAGACAGGGTGGTCTTTGTCTCAGACTCTGATGTTGGGCAACCCCAGAATAAGACAATGATAAAGGCAAAAGCCAATTCATTTTAATAAAATATTAATGCTTTCCTTTCTGGTCAATGCAATAAAAGATTGCTTGATATTTACTTATTTCTTTGTGCTTGCAAGTTTGAATTCACTTAAGATTTTATAATCTAGAAAAGCCTACATTTTTTTGTCAATGCAGGCAAGTGGGAGTTCCCAGGTGCTAAAATAAGAAGGGCTTTTCTCTGGCAGGGGCAGTCTTTAGTGTTTCTCCCTCCTGGACAGGGTTGCCTTATTCCTTCAGTGTGGCTGCATTTCTCTCTCTAACGTCTGTACCCTCCCAGGAACTCTCTCCTACCTGATGTATCACTTTCTTTGGAATGTACTTTAAGGATTTTAGCCTCAAACTAATGCTGCTTTTTTGTTGTTGCTGAAAACTTTTTTTTATTGAAGTATAGTTGCTGTAAAATATTATGTAAGTTACAGGTGTACAATACAGTGATGCACAATTTTTAAAGGTTATACTCCAGTTATAGTTGTTATAAAATATTGGCTATATTCCCCATGTTGTACAATATATCTTTGTAGCTTATTTTATACCTAATAGTTTGTGCCTGTTAATCCCCTACCCCTGTCTTGTCCGTCCTCCCTTCCTTCTCCCCACCGGTAACCACTAGTTTGTTTTCTATTCCTGTTAGTCTGCTTCTTTTTTGTTATATTCACTAGTTTGATATATTTTTTAGATTCCACATATAAGTGATGTCATTCAGCATTTGTCTTTCTCTGTCTGACTTATTTCACTTAGTATAATGCCCTCCAAGTCCATCCACATTGCTGCACGGGGCAAGATTTCATTCTTTTTTATGGCTGAGTAGTATTCCATTGTGTGTATATGTGTGTGTATATATATATATATATATATATATATAGCACATCTTCTTTATCCATTCATCTTTTGATGGACACTTAGGTAGGTTGCTTCCATATCTTGACAATTGTAAATAATGCTGCTATGAACATTGAGGTGCATGTATCTTTTCGAATTAGTACTTTTATTTTTATTTTTGGATGTATACCCAGGACTAGAATTGGTTGTTCATATGGTAGTTCTATTTTTAGTTTTTTGAGAAACCTCCATATTGTTTTCCACAGTATCTGCACCAATTTACATTCTCACCAATGGTGTAAGAGGGTTCCCTTTTCTCCACATCCTCACCCGTATTTGTTATTTGTGTTCTTTTTAATGACAGCCATTCTGACAGGTGTGAGGTGATATCTCATTGTGGTTTTGATTTGCATTTCCCTGATGATTAGCAATGTTGAGCATCTTTTCATGTGCCTGTTGGCCATCTGCATTTCCTCTTTGAAAAAATTCCATTCAGTACTTCTGCCCATTTTTTAATTGGGTTGTTTTTTTGATGTTGAGTTGTACAAGCTGTTTATATATGTTGGATATTAACCCCTTATTGGTCATATCATTTGCAAATATTTTCTCCCATTCATTAGATTGTCTTTTCATTTTGTCGATGCTTTCCTTTGGTGTGCAAAAGCTTTTAATTTTAATTAGGTCCCATTTGTTTACCTTTGCTTACATTTCCTTTGCTTTAGGAGACAGATCCAAAAAAATATTGCTGTGATTTATGTCAAAGAGTGTTCTGCCTATACTTTCCTGTAGGAGTTTTATAGTATCTGGTCTTACTTTTTTTTTTTAACGTCTTTATTGGAGTATAATTGCTTTACAATGGTCTGTTAGTTTCTGCTTTATAACAAAGTGAATCAGCTATACATATACGTATATCCCTATATCTCCTCCCTCTTGTATCTCCCTCCCACCCTCCCTATCCCACCCCTCTAGGTGGTCACAAAGCACTGAGCTGATCTCCCTGTGCTATGCGGCTGCTTCCCACTAACTATCTATTTTACATTTGGTAGTGTATATATGTCCATGCCACTCTCGAAGTAAGAGAGTGGTCTTACATTTAGGTCTTTAATCCATTTTGAGTTTATTTTTGTATATGGTGTTAGAGAATATTCTAATTTCATTCTTTTACATGTAGCTGTCCAGTTTTCCCAGTACAACTTATTGAAGAGACTTTCTTTTCTCCATTGTACACTCTTGCCTCCTTTGCTGTAGATTAATTGACCATAAGTGTGTGGGTTTATTTCTGGCCTTTCTATCCTGTTCCATTGATTGATGTGTCTGTTTTGGTGCCAGTACCATACTGTCTTAATTACTGTAGCTTTGTAGTATAGGCTGAAGTCAGGAAGCCTGATTCCTCCAGCTCTGTTCTTCCTTCTCAAGATGGTTTTGGCTATTCAGGGTCTTTTGTGTTTCTATACAACTTTTAAAATTATTTGTTCTAGTTCTGTGAAAAACGCCATTGGTATTTTGATAGAGATCGCATTGAATCCGAAGATTGCCTTGGGTAGTATGATCATTTTAACAATGTTCTTCCAATCCAGGAACACAGTATATTTTTCCACCTGTTTGTGCTGTGTTCAATTTCTTTCATCAGTGTCTTATAGTTTCCCAAGTACAGGTCTTTTGCCTCCCTAGGTTGGTTTATTCCTAGGTATTTTATTCTGTTTGATGTGATGGCAAATGGGATTGTTTCCTTAATTTCTCTTTCTGATACTTTATTGTTAGTATATAGAAATCCAACAGATTTCTGTATATTAATTTTGTGTCCTGCAACTTTACCAGACTTATCGATGAGCTCTAGTAGTTTTCTGATAGCGTCTTTAGGATTTTCTATATATAGACATGTATATCATGTCATCTGCAAACAGTGACAGTTTTACTTCTTCCTTTCCAATTTGGATTCCTTTTATTCCTTTTTCTTCTCTGACTCCTGTGGCTAGAACTTCCAAAACCATGTTGAATAAAAGTGGCGAAAATGGGCATCCTTGTCTTGTTCCTGATCTTAGAGGAAATGCTTTCAGCTTTTTACTGTTGAGTATGATGTTAGCTATGGGTTTGTCATATATGGCCTGTATTATGTTGAGGTATGTTTTCTCTTTGCCCACTTTCTGGAGAGTTTTTATAGTAAGTAGGTGTTGAATTTTGTCAGAAGCTTTTTCTGCATCTATTGAGATGATCATATGGTTTTTATTCTTTAGTTTGTTAATGTGGTGTATCATGTTGATTGATTTATGGATATTGAAAAATCCTTGCATCCCTGGGATAAATCCCACTTGCTCATGGTGTATGATCCTTTTAATGTATTGTTGGATTCTGTTTGCTAGTATTTTGTTGAGGATTTTTGCATCTATGTTCATCAGTCATATTGGCCTGTAATTTTCTTATGTTATCTTTTTCTGATTTTGGTATCAGGGTGATACTGGCCTCATAAAATGAGTTTGGAAGTGTTCCTTCCTCTGCAATTTTTTGGAATAGTTTGAGAAGGATAGGTGTTAAATTTTCCCTAAATGTTCGGTAGAATTCACCTATGCAGCCAACTGGTCCTGGTCTTTTGTTTGTTGGGAGTTTCAAAACTACTGATTCAGTTTCATTACCGGTAATTGGTCTGTTCATATTTTCTGTGTCTTCCAGGTTTAGTCTTGGGAGAGTGTACCTTTCTAAGAATCTGTCCATTTCTTCTAGGTTTTCCATTTTATTGGCATATAGTCGTTCATAGTAGTCTCTTATGGTCCTTTGTATTTCTGTTGTGTTGGTTGTAACTTCTCCTTTTTCATTTTGATTTTATGGATTGGGGCCCTCTCTCTCCTTTTTTTTCTTGATGAGTCTGGCTAAGGGTTTATCGATTTCATTTATCTTTTCAAAGGTCCTACATATTTTCATTATGATTTTGCAATATTTTATCATTGACTAAGTTTTTTTTCTGGTTTTTTCTCCCTGCTTTCCCATTTTTATTAATTGATCCCAGTTTACTTTTGATTATCCCAAGCACTTAAGTGACATAAGTCTTTCAGCTTTTAGATGAATAATTGATTTACAATAGTCATAACTGAGTATAAAACAAACAGCTTATTTGTTTCTTTGAATGTACTCATTTTGAAGTCTGTTCTTTATCTGAGATTCTTTTGCCAATTTAGAAAGTGAAAGTATATAGAGAAATTAAGTCTTAACGAGTCTTACTTAATTCCATTTACCCAGTAGCTGCTGGGCAAATGATTCACGATGGAACTTGCTTTATCATTAGAAATGCTGTTCAGGTTTTCTCAATAAAGTACTTTTATGAAACACATAATATGTATCCAGCACAATGCTAAACAAGAAGGAGCTTTTATCCTTAAGACTATTCATGATTTTGTAAAGATACCTCCCAAGATTTAAGGACAGATTTGATTTATGAAGAAAAGTTCTAAGTTCCATACATTTGGTTCAACAAAAGTGTTTGACAATCTTTTCCCTGGCCTCAGGTAGGTCTATAAGACTTTCAAAATAATCCAAATGTAGGAATAAATAAGGTAATGTACAGTGGAAGGCCTAGCCCTGAGAAAGTTGAGGAGGGAGTGAAGTTTATCTTTAGTTCACCTCCCTCTTCCTCTTTCTGTATCTTTCAGCTTCTGAGATCCCTGCGATCTGTCCAAAGCCTGTTCAGTATCTCATTACAGACCAGTCACCTCTTCACTAAGGCTTTACATTATAATGAGTCTGTGTTAGGGGCTTGGTGCCAGAGGATCCTGAAAATGAAGAGGCCTTTAAACCCCAAAGCCATGCTTCTCTAATTCAGACTGGGGAGGGAGGGATTTCAGGCATTGCAGCAAGTCAGCTTTTTAAGGAAGAAGGGCACTTTATGTTCCAAGATTTGCCAAACACATTTTATAGCTAGAGTCAAAAGATTTCTAAAATCACTTCTTCATGAAACTTCCTTTGCACCAGGAAACTTACAATTATCCTGTTAACTCTTAACAGCTGATAGTGATCTTTTGGTGGTTCTCTTGCTTTCTTATACAATACAGCTTTTTGAGGACTGTGTTGAGTTTTCCAGTGTATCTTTTGTTTCGAGCATATTCTTGGCAAGAAGCTCTGTGCCTATTTGACTTGACTTGCTGGATGAAACACAGGTGGTCCAAATAAATTTAAAAGATGAAAATGATGCTTCATTCAACGTATTGTTTTAGATCTTTGCATGTGTCCTAGAAACTAGGGTCTTTGCCATTATTTAATTATTTCATTTTGTGGGTCAAAGAAGGGGAAAGCTCTGAGTCCTCCAGGATTGTCAAATTTATTTTAAAAAGGAATACTTGTAAGAAAACTAGGGAAGAATTTTTTTCTTCTCTTTTTCCCAGTCACATATTTCATAATAAATTTAAAATAAGGAGCAGTAATCATCTTTGCGTAATATTTTTATATACATATGTGCAGTTGGCCCTTCATATCAGCAGATATGGAGCGCTGACTGTACTATATCATTTTATATAAGGGACTTGAGCACCATGGATTTTGTTATCCACAGGAGTCCTGGAACCAATCCCCTGTGGATACCGATAGATGACCGTATAAGGAAACTAGTACCTCCTATTTCAAATCAGTTGCTTGAAAAAAACGTTCTTCTTTCCTAGAGCAGTTCAAGGATAACAGAGACAAACAGATGGAGATGTTTTAGAAGGGATTCAAGCACTGAGTGAATGGTTGGACTAGCTGATCTTTAAGACCATTTCCAAACCAAATATTCTGTGAATTTATGAAACCATATATGCAGCCTCTTAAAAAATGCTTCTTGGTTCCCTATTTAAAAAGTCCGCAGATGATTATCCTATCATGCTTCACAATGTTTCATGCCATGTTATATAGGGGAATGTTTAATTTAGTTTAATTAAGGGACCAGATTTTAAAAAATATATTGTACCTAAAACTATCAGAAAAACACTAGTGACTGGAATTTTTACTTATTAATATCTTTAGTACAAACAAAGATGGTATAAAGAGTTAGAGAAAGATCAGACATATGTGCTGAGGGAGAAAAAGGAGTCATGCTAAACAAGGACCTCTACCTAGTCTAGTGTTAGAGTGACACTAGGGAAGGGTTATGATAGGGAGACCATAGGTTATAAAATCATGCTACCTGACTCAAATCTAAATATCAAAATTGGATACTGCGTTATAATGAATAATGCTGGCAAGACCTTATTTAATCAACGTGATGTTATCAAACACCATTTTTCATATAGCTATACTTCACTTATCCAGACAGTTAATAAAAGTCCAGTAATTGGCATGTTTGTTGTTTAAATATCATCTGAGTAACAGGTCTTGGCCTTGCTGGGCTGCAGCAAAGCCAAGTGAATCATCCTTCTGACATTGAGCATCAAAAGTCTTTGTACTTGCCACTCATCTTGCAAGGTCTCAGGGGACAGACGTTTGGCAAACTCCATGAAATCTTAATAACAGCCTAAAGGAGAGACTGCAGATGAAAATGAACAGCCACTATCCCTTTAAACATGACTATATCACACAGCTACTATTCATAGCAACTGAAAGCCAAATAATGGTTCTGAACAGAACATGACTGGATGATTAAGGTCACCTTTGGCAGCCTTATAAGCAAGTTCATATCCTAATGGTCTCCTGAAATCCTTTTCCTATGACATAATTGTTGCAAGAGGTGACACTCTCATTGGCTCATAGGGCATTTTCCTCTTTTTGCCTTTTAGTCACATGTCTGAACTTTTTTGGGGGGTTTCCTCTTTTAAGTGGATCCAATTATCAGTGAAATGATTTAGTACAGTAACTGGTCTAGAGCTTGTTTGAAGCTATTCCCTTTTTACCAAGTTTTTACTGCTTATTATTGGCTATATATTTTGACTTACTATAGAAAATTCGAAAAATATAAGAAAGTAATCACCCAGAATCTCAAGATCTAATGAAACCAATATTATTTTCTTCTAATTCCTTTCAGAAACTTTCCCATGCATATATACATATAAAAGCTTTACTTCAAATAATTTTGTCTCGCTGTTGCATTTTTATGATGCGTTATTTCATATACAGAAAGAATATAATACACATGCAAGATATCCAAAGATGGTAATAGAAATATCCCTGAACTAGTGTGCTTGAGAAATGCAACATTTGAAGTTCTCTGTGGGCCCCCGTATGACGCTTTTCACTCCCTAGAACTTGCTGCAACAGGTGTGCAATAAAGAATATCAATATACAATGTTGGCTAGAAAACAATGAATCTGGTTCTCTTTGTTCAATCACAAATAAGAGTGAAAAATAGGGGCATTATCACTTAGGGTCAGCATAGGAAGTAGACGGCAGCTCTAAGGGGAGGATTGAGGAGAGCTTAATGAACGTACTACCTGCAAATGTGTGAGCGCGGTTAAAGGAAACTAACAAGGCACAATAAAGTACCCCAAGAGTAGCAACAGTAATGAGCCATTACCACCACTTGGCCTGAAGATACAGGGGGCAGGGAATGGTTCCTAGCACACAAGAGTGTTAGCGTTCAGGAGAGAAATGGAGCCCCTGTTAATTTTGTCAAACAAGGAAAGAGCCAGGAAAATAAAAACCTTCAACTCACATTCCTTGCTGATCTCCAGGAGGTACTTTCCATTGGTTGCGCCCAACTTAAAGTAGAGGCCCAGGAAACTCATTTGATGCAGTCCCTAAAAGTCTTTCCCCAGGTCATAAAGCAGTGGTGGGGAAAGTTGGAGAGTAGATCTACAAGTCCTCGGAAAGTAGACACAT
Source organism: Pseudorca crassidens (assembly GCF_039906515.1). Classification (NCBI taxonomy): domain Eukaryota; kingdom Metazoa; phylum Chordata; class Mammalia; order Artiodactyla; family Delphinidae; genus Pseudorca; species Pseudorca crassidens. The sequence goes on from NC_090317.1 coordinate 114,677,247, forward strand.
GGTGGTTAATTAATACATGCAAGTCATTTGATTTGTCTCGTCTCAGCTGGTATGTGTTTTTTTCTGATACAGACCGGAAGATGGTAATGAAAGATCTTAGAAGCAATGACTTTCAAATATTGCCTTGAAAAACATTTATTTGAATTTGTACAGGAGCTAAAGCCAGCTCTTAATGTAAATGCTTGGTCGTTTTGTTTCACTTGACACATACTATCTGAGATTATGTGTATGACAGAACATGACCACACTGGAATTAAAGCTCAAGCTTGGTTTTGTTTATGGTTTTGTTTTCTTGGTTTGTTTATTTTCAAACCTAAAGATAGCATCTCGAATTGCCCCTGTATAAAGGGCCCCAACCATGCAGTTGGATTGCGTGCATAGGAAAGTCTGTTCATCTATTTGCTAATGTTAGTGACAGAGGAGTAGTTTTTTTAACATATTTGTGTTTTTCTTTTCAATATCTGTGTCTGTGTTTATAGAAAAAGTAGTCTGGTTTTCCCAGATGCCAGTGGAAGCCTTTAACAGTCTTTCAAAATAGTTTTCTCTTGGACCTATTTTTTTCTCCAGGTATCTCTCCTTGCTAGAAAATGTATCTGCAGAGCTCCATGAAGGAAGGAACTCAAACTTTACCTGAAGGGGGAGGACTTAGAAAATCACTCATTTTAACTTCTTTCCTAAGATTGGGTTGCACTTTACACCATTCATAAAATGCTTGTCGAATTTTTCTTAATTTTAGCATGAATGATTAGCACAGCACTTGGCACATAGCAGACTTAACTAAATATTTGTTTCCTTCTTTACATCCTTTATTAACGTAGTCTGACATTTGACAGTTCTCCGTGGATGTCTGTACAGAGATTTTGCTCTGATGGGTTTTCTTCCTACTGAATTGATTGGAGGGTATTTTTCATAACTAAGATCTGGCTGGTGTGGTCAGGGATCTGGGATAGCAGGGTGACTGAGAACTGCATGTGCCATGTGCTCAGGACCAAAGCAGAGGCCAAATCCCAGTAACAGACACCAGTACAGCCAAGAAAGGAGAGAGGATCAAACCATCATGCGGACAAGAGAGATAAACTACAGTGTTCGGTTTATGGAGATTCTCATCAGAGGAGAGAAAGATTCATTCGAGAGACAAGTGTCTGAAAGCATAAATAAGAAGTCTGATGTAGGGAAAAAACAACTTTAAGGATGTGTAGCCTTTGGAGGGCTCTCTAAATTACCGTTCCCTGGCATTTTTTGTGTTCAGATCTTGTTTGCCTTAAAGGGGGTCGAATAGTGCAAAATTATCAGTATTTCTTTTTGATGTTTCATTGTAAGACTTCCAGAAAAGTGTCCATAAAATCCCTTCAGGAGATTGTGGGTGTGGGTGTGGGTGTGGGTGTGTGTGTGTCAGCGTTGGTGGGAAGATAGGTTCTTGAGGGAATGGGAGGGATGCTAAATTCCCGTCCTCACGGAAACTCTGCTAACAAGTGGTTGTCATGCAAGATTTTTTTTGAACAGAGGATTCCAAGATTTTAAAATATGTTTCAAAACTACCGGCCTATGCCAATTGATTCCTGAAGTATGAGATAAGAGCGGATGTCAGCAAACTACAGTCTACAGGCACAATTCAGCCTTCCACGTGTTTTTATACGATCTGTGCGCTCAGAAAGATTGTTACATTTTAAGTGGTTGAAAAAAACAGAAAAGACATTATAGCATGAACAATTATTTGAAATTTAAACTTCAGTGTTCATAAATAGAGTTTTATTAACAACACAGCCACACACATATTTGTTTATGTATTGTCTGTGGCTGCTTTTGTACTACAACAGCAGAGTTGAGTAGCTGGGACAGAGACTCTATGGACCGCAAAGCCTTACTCTCTGCCTCTTTACAGAAAGTTTGCCAACCCCTGGATTAGAGCTTTTCAACGATGTGAAAAAAAAGAGAACTACTGAGAAACTCCTTCATACACTTCGGTCTGACTTGTTATTTTCATCTTCTCAAGCATATGGATTTAGCCTTACCTCATGGAGAAGAAAGGATTAGGAATGAGATGGAAACAAATGTTTTAGTGTCTGCTACGAGCAAGGCACCAGACCCAACACTTGAAACTTCATAAACTTGAGTAATTTTCACAGCTACACTAAGAGATAGGTATCTCCATTGCCACATCATAGCTTAGGAAATGAGTTCAGAGCGGTTGTGTGACTTGCACGATATCATTCAGTGGATGAGGGTAGACAGGATATAAACTCCACCTTTTTTATTTCACTGTATAGGTGCTCCTAAGAGCCATATCTTCTCCATATTCTCATTATTCTTGTCAATTTCTAGGTTCTTGACCCCATCTAAGTTTTTGGAGCCTGAAGCTGTACCCAGTAGCCTAGTTAAGCACAGAATAAACAAGTGCTGTGTGCTGAGTTCAACACAAGAGTATCCAGTGATATAGGAGAACCTACCAATATCATCTCCATTCATTCCCCATACAGTTGTGGTTCAGCCGCATTAATAAAGATGAAATCTATTTATTAAGCTGAAAGAAAGATATGTTCCAGTTATTTTTCTTTGGAACCTGTCTTTAATTTTGCCACTTTGGGATCTACCATTTAAATCTTCCTTATTTTTTTATTTCTTGGACTTCTACTTTATTTCTTGGTGATAGTGTTCCTAGACATAATTTTTGAATTGGGTAAAATTTGTCTTCAACTTTCCCGACCTTGTATCCACTCAGTATTTCATTTCCTCTTCCTCCCTATCACCCAGTGGTGTGCTGGTAAATATTTAAGAACTGGCTCTCAGAGGAAAATGAGTCCTGATTTGTAGCATTTGCAGATTTTCATGGTATAAATACTCCCATGTTGTCCCATTTCAAACTATCAACGTAAGACCTTGCAAAATTTCTGAAAATTTATCAACTGGCTCTTATAAACTAGTATGAGCCAGCCCCGACATACCACGTACCTTATCCATTATTTAAGGATTTTATGTGGCTCACACATTCTGCCTACCCTCTCAGTCCACCTTTCCCGTGTCTGGTCTAATTCTGCTCTGCAGACACTCCATGCTCTTCCTTAGCAATTTAACTGCTGTACATCCATTTTTTTTCTTCTTCTTGACCCTGTCAAGTGACTGACAAACCAAGCTGAGAAACTGACACAAGATGAGACATTAATGAATGACAGATTCAGTGGGACAGTATATGTCTCAAAAGAACAGTTGTCAGAAAGAAAACAAATAATGGTTTAGAAATAGCAGTGGTGAATACAGATTTGAGCTAGGAGGTAGGAGGAACATCTGATGAAGAGGCTGAGATATAAGATAGTTTACCATGAAATAAGAGTTACCATAAGACACAGTAGGAAGGTTTAAGAGGAAGAAGAAATGTGGGGATATGGTCTTATGGTCAAGATAGGCTTATGTGGAGCAACATGGAAATAAGAGTTTGAAAGAACTTGAATGATCCAAGGGTTGTCCAACCTAGACAGTGACCAAGGATAACAAAGATGTGACCATTCCAAGTTGAGCTGATTTCAAGGCTTCCAAAACAATCAGGTGCGGTGTATTAGGAGTAGACTAGAAAGTGTGGGTTGTGTGCTCAGAATAAACTAGCAGTGAACTCAATTAATTTTGTTTCATGGGGAATCCTAACTCAGGGGAATAAGCCTGCCCTGGGATTTTTTTTTATTTCCAAGGATCTAAGTGAGGAATGGAATCAGCCTCCGTGGAAGAATTCAACTTTGGTGTGGAAAAACTCAGAAGTCTGGATTTATTACATGCTTCCTTGGAATAAGCTGCATGTCCCACAATTCTCACTTAGCGCCCTGGTCTCTGTGCATGGTGGCTGAATTGCTGGCTGTTCTCTATCATTAGATTCATTCCTTCCTTACTCTTGAAAGATTTGTTCCAGCATTTCCATGTTCTCATGTTCTCTGAGAGACAGCAGTGAGCAGTCTTGAAGCAGGATCTTTGTTCCCTGCTCAGGAATTGAACCTGAGTAGCCTGGATGAAAACCAGGAATCCTAGCTGCCAGTCCACCAGGGGTTAGAGGCTAGAAGCAAAGTTGCCCTGGCTCTTGCCCCCGTTTGAAAGCAAGGATGTTTCAAGGAGGCAAAAACTATGAAAACAGGTACACAGTTTATTATTATTAGCACAGCACAACATGTGGGAGAACACACAGAGAAGTAGTTTATTTAAGACAGAAGCAAGGCAGAAATACACACCCGTAGAGAAAGGGTGTTGTTGTCCTCCCTAATGAGGAGGGGTGTGCCAGCAAGGTGATTTAAATCACTTATATGGGGCTTCCCTGGTGGTGCAGTGGTTAAGAATCCGCCTGCCAATGCAGGGAACACGGGTTCGAGCCCTGGTCTGGGAAGGTCCCACATGCCGCAGAGCAACTAAGCCCATGCGCCACAACCACTGAGTCTGCGCTCTAGAGCCCGCGAGCCACAACTACTGAGCCCTCGTGCCGCAACTACTGAAGCCCATGCACCTAGAGCCCACGCTCTGCAGCAAGAGAAGCCACTGCAACGAGAAGCCCGTGCACTGCAATGAAGAGTAGCCCCCGCTCGCCACAAGAGAAGCCACTGCAATGAAAAGCCCACACACCACAACGAAGAGTAGCCCCCGCTCGCCGCAACTAGAGAAAGCCGACGTGCAGCAACGAAGACCCAATACAGCCAAAAATAAATGGATAGATAAATAAATTTATAAAAAATAAATCACTTATATGGGGCAGGTCTTCTGGGTCTTTGTTCTCCTCTGGCAAATTATCTCACTTCTTTTCCACGCCTGACCTGTCCAAGTCCCTCCCAATATGCATGCACATCGTTTTGCCAAGATGGATTCCAGTGCAAAGGCTAAAGAGAGTATTCCACACTTATTATGGGGTGACGCCCCCTCCCTTTTTGACCCCTGAGGAGCCTTCCTGTTCATGTGCAGTCGGGAGGTTTCCTTGACCTCAGGAGTGACAGGTGTGGTCCTCTTACCTCTTTACTCCAGCAGAGCTCAGCTCCTGCCATTAACTTTGTCTTTGGAGTGTCAGGGAAAACAAAGCTCCAATCTACTCCACTTGACACACTCCGACTGCTCTGCCCAGGGGCCCATCTACCTCCTACCTCACTCATTCTAGCTTCTCCTTCGGATAGCTCCCTCTTTGACTTTAAGATATTCATTATTGGGAAAACAAAGAATCTCCATTTGACTGTATTTCTCAAGCTAGCAATAGCCCTGTGTGTTCCTACCTTTCAGACTTCCAGCATCACAAGTAAGTTTTTAGGCTGCCTTTCTCTACTTCCTTTCCATTCATTCCCTTATTGCTCTTTGAAACTCTGCTTTGCTCCTTCAAAGAAACTTATTTCTCTGAAATCTTTTTAAAAGGCCTTATTATTGAGAAATCCAATAGCTTTACTTCTGTCAACTTTTACCAAGATTTTCTGCTGACTTTGGCATTGTTGACCATTTCCTCTTGCACACTCTTTTCTAATATTCATAAAAAAATTCTCCATCATTGTCCTCTTTTAGCCAATTCAGTGAAATATTTTAAATTATTCCACTTTCTCTTCTAACTTCCTAATAAGAATATTTCCAACTCTTGTTACACAACTTTCGTGCAAAGATTGAACTTTAACCTCTGAGTCCAAGTTTTTTTCCCTTTAGTTCCCTTCTAGCTTTTCTCTCAAATTATGTATCTAAATATTTATAGGAGAAAATAGACATGGTAGAAGCTGGCTAGACTTCTTATTTCGTAGGTTTGATTTTGGAACCATGTAAATATTCTGCATAATTATAAAGAATTGTTTTAAAAGGTAATACGTAAACATCAAAACAAAATGAAAGAAATGAATGTAATGGTGTTGGTGATAGTGTTTTTAGTGTCATCCTGAAACTGTCATGTATGTTGTGGGATAAAGCAAATTAATAATTATATTGATGTCATTGAGAACCCAGATACCTGTTACGTGAAAAAGGAGAAGCACACGTAAGTGCAATGAGGTTAAGTAAAAATCTTCAGTGCTGTGTCTGAATTAGAATTATCCCTGTGTGTGCAAGATCTATTTCATCTTAACAACAGCAAAAAACATTTCCTAGCTCTGCAACAAGAAAGGGTGTAGGAACAATGAAAAACCAATAACAAAGAGCACTTTATGTACCTAGATTATGATCTTAAAATGCTACTTCCTATTAAAGGAACCAGGGCTTCTGGGAGAAGTGCCTGATCCCTGGTTTGGGACAGGGAATGTAAAAGACAGTAAGGAACACATTTTCCAGGCAGAAAACAAGGACACTATCATCACTATTAGGGTCATATCAAAAAGAGCTAACCTGAAGCGTCTCCCACTGACCACCCAAAATGGGAAAATTTACAAGGGATTTAAATACATCAAATATGTTTAATACATGAATCCGCTTATTGGTCACCTTTGGAGTGTACTACAAATATAAGACATAATTTTAAAAGCTGTTATAAAGAAGAAGAATCAAGCATTTATTCTACCATTCCTCTATGAACTGTATTTCAGTGTAATCAAATAGATGATAAAGAAAAGTTACTCTTTATAGAAGATTTCTAGCTAATAAATAAAAGAGTGGTAAAATTAGAATATTATCAATTTGCAAAGTCTAATGAATTATTAGATTTAAAACAGATACAATCAGACCTTATGTGCTCCCTCATGGAAATTCACTATAGCACTTAGGAAATATTCTTAACCAAAAAAAAAAATCAAATCTGAGTCTAATGAAGCCTCTTGTTCACACTATTAATTTACATGAAATTCAGTGAAGAGAGGAACATGCTTAAAAATACTACAGGAATGCAGTCAGCAAAACTATGAAAAACTATACAGAACAGATGATCCAGTTTCTTCAAGAAATAAAGTGCAAGGGAAAAAAAAAGAGATGGAGAGGTAACCTGTAGATTAAATGAAATATATCAATCAATTGCAATGTGTGGACATTATTTGTATACTGATTGGCATAAACAAACTTCCAAAAAATTGGTGAGATAATTGGAGAAGTTTAATCATTGACTAAATATTTGATAATAATATGATAATATGGAATTATTATAGTTGGGGGCTTTTGGTGGACTAATAGCATTGAAGCTATGTTTTAAAAAGAGTACTTATCTTTTGGAAATATATACTGAAATACATAGAGATTACATGATATGATACCTTGGATTTGCTTCAATCTAATCTAGGAGAGAGGAAGTAGATTGGGTTTTAGATGAAATAAGATTAGTAATGAAGTGATAATTGTCACATCTAGTAATGGGCACATGGGGATTTATCATTCACTTTTCTCAATTTTGTATATGTTGGAGATTTTTTATATCAATAGTATAAAATTTTAAAAGAACTAAAATAATTTTAAAGTAGATTTAAATTATTAATTACTTAATAAAGCAGGGAACCTGAACGATAACCAGTTAGAAAATAGTGTAAGAGGAGATTCCATTTATAATAGGAAGTCAAAAAATTTTTTTAAACCTAAGCATAAACATAACAAGAAAGGGGCACAAAACCCTTATAGACTATAAAATATTCTTGAAAGACATAATAGAGCTGAGCATTTAGAAGGATATATCATCTTCATTGAAAGGAGAGCACAACATAATAAAGATATCAGCTTTTCCAAAGTTGATTTATGTCAGTTTTCCCTAAGTTGATCTATGAATCTAATGAAATCTAAATAAAATACAATTTTCTATAGTTAGACAAGTTAGTTATAAAGTTTATCTAGGAGAAATATCTGGGAAAGCCTTAAAAGTAAAAAAAAAAAGAAATGGATAGTGAAAAGTTTAAAACACATTACAACACCTAAATAATTAAAATGATGTGGTATTAGCACATGAGCGGATATAATAGAACAAAAAAGAAATCCAGAAACAGACCTAAACATATATGGAAATTTAGACTTTTAGAATAATGGATAACTTTTCAAATCATCTTTTTAATATATTACTGGGACCACTGAAAGTATGAAAATATAACATTGGCTCAGTTTGTCACACCATTTCAAATGGATCAGAGATTTAATGTACCAAATAAAACTATTCAAGTAGTATAAGAAGCCATAGATGGATACCTTATTAGCTGTGTTGTTTTATCCCTTTGTTTCATTTCTTGGAGTGGAGAGAATTTCCCATGGTAAATGCTTTGATGTGCCACCTAGATCCTCTTCAGGAATAAAGAGCTTATTACCCTAGTGTTGGGAGTCCTTTTGATCCACACTTGTTAGTCCCAAGGATTCTGTTATGGACTGAATGCTTGTGTTCCTTCTATGATTCATATGTTGAATCCCTAACCTCCAAGATTATGGTATTAGGAGATTGAGGCTCTGGGAAATACTTAGGCTTAAATGAGGTCTTAAAAGAGTGGAGCCCCATAATGGTATTAGTGTCATTGTAAGAAGAGGAACATAGACCAGAGCTGTGTCTCTGCATGCATACAAAGAGGTCATGTGAGTACAGAGAGATGGAAACCATCTGGAAGCCAGGTATAGGACTCTCACCAAGAACCAAGTCTGCTGGCACCTTGGTCTTGGATTTCTCAGCTTCCAGAACTGTGAGAAACAACAGTTTGTTATTTAAGCCACCCCTTCTATGGTATTTATTATAGCAGCCAGAGCTGACTAAGACAGATTCTTTAATAAAGTCCAGCACTGTAGTTTCCATCTCAGAGTCAGCTTCCTGGAAAACCAAACCTGTGACATTTCCGATGATTAAAAATACAGAAGCAATAAAAGGAAAGACTGATAATTTGATTAGAAAGATAGAGATATAGATATATAGATAAATATTTTATAAAGCTGTTGAACAGAAAAATAAAATACCACAAGCAAACTACAAACTGGGAAAAATATGTATAAATAATATCATAAATTATATCTCATATTTAAAGAGTTTCTAAAAATGGAGTGGAAAAATATCAACAGTGTGATTTTTTTTAAAAAGAGCAAAAGATATGAGCAATAGTTCACAGAAAACGAAACACAAATGACCCTTACCTTGTAAAAAGTTCTCAATTTCAATCATAGTAACAGAGATGTAATTAAAACTACACAAATACTGTTGCATAGTTTTCACTTTACTTTGATTTTTTTATAAAGCCCAACAAAAGTAGAGCCACAAGGAGAGTGGAATTGAAGAGAGCCCACACTATGAAAAAGAATCCTAGAGGTTTCTTCCCTGCAGGTATCCCTAGAGTAGTTCTCAGCACCCAGTAATAATAATAATAATAATACAATAATAATAATAATTTTAAAATTCCTAAATATTTTCAAGGATGTCTCTCACAAACCACATTTTTGTGCAGCTTGGTAGAGTAGCTATTAAGTCTTAAGTCTTATTAGGCAAAAATTAATTCTCTGTGAAGAAGGAATGCTTTTGGTCCTGGAATCCTTCTGATGTTACTTGGCAACCAGCTCTTAGATGAGGAACTGCGTGTTACAAAATCTACATAAATACATAGGATATGGAACAAACAATGCTATAAACTAGAGGAATACTATACAGGCAGTTATATCTCTGCAAGTATTCATCACATCTCTCCCCTGCTATGACCTAGGTGAGGAATCAGGGAATGCTGAACACCTTGAAAGATCAAGCTGAATTTAAGGATCGCTATAATTCTCACATTTCCACTTTATCCTGTTGAATTAAAACAAGTAGAATAATTTATTCATATCATTGATTGTAGCTGATTTCTTACTACAAATCTGTATTCAGAAAGAAATCTATTAAATTATAAATGGTTTTTTAAATGTTTTTAACTGTCATATGAAGTCAGACTTTTCTCAAATTTGCCTTTCTACTTTGGTATATCTTAGTTTCTTACCATAAACCTGTATTTGTTGATTTTATATGATTAGCGACTTATTTTCCCATAAATGACATACAGAATTTATGAATGAGGAGCTAGAAAATTTAACAAAAAAAAAAGATTGATCAATTTGGCTCTTAAAATCATATATAATAAGAGTACATCTTGTAGGCAGAATAAAACATTATGTTAGAGCAACCAAATTTTATTCTAAACTTTCCAGAGGTATTTAGAAAATTAGACGTCCTAAAGAAAAAGGTCATGTCATTTTTAAAATTTGAGATTATAGTTTATGTTTTATAAATACTTTCGATAATAAAATGGTTTATAGGCATTTTAAGAATGATTATAGGAAAACTAACTCTGAAAGCTGGGATGCTTCCCTGCTGTAACAGCAAAGAAGAATTCAAGGATATTACTTGGAATGGAAGTCTAATGAAGTTTTGTCTGAAATGTACATTGAAATGTTCAAAACATATCAATTAATTTGGTTTTTTAATCTAAAGCTTAGTTATCCTTGTGGAAAAGAAGCTCAAAACCACTGGTTTTCATTCCTGATCTACCCTTTTGATCGTCGTACTGGTATTCTAAGACACTGGCATCATCACGACAACCTCTGAGGATAAACACTACTCTAGGCATACTGTTTAGAGTGTTCACTTGAATGAAGCACGTATGCTATACTTTGCTTTCTGCTTTTCTATTTCAGAAAAGAACAAATCATAGAGAAAAGTCATACAGGCCTTAAAATTGTTAATACCCTATGAAACAAAATTTTCACTTCTAGGAATTGACCATGATAAAAAAAATTGGACGTGTGTATATATGTATATAATTATAACATATACTATAATAGTCATGCTTACATATTACCATAGCACCATTTATAATGCAAAAAAATGAAACAAACTAAATGTCCAATGAGAGGGGATTGTTAAATAATTTAGGATGACCCATATAATGGTATATAATGAAGTCATTGAGAAAAAAGGTATCAGTGTATATTTGGTGGTAAGAAAAGAGGTTGCTAATCAATGGGTATAAAGTTTCAGTTATGTAAGATGAATACATTCTAGAGACCTGCTGTATAACATAGTGCCTGTAGTTAACATTACTGTATTGTACACTTAAAATTTTGTCAGGAGGGCAGATCTCATGTTAAGTGATTTTACCACAGTAAAAAATTTTTAAAAAGATCACAGTCATGTGTAGTCTTAAAAAACAGGTTACAAGTAATACCTACAGAATAACACTATGCTTTTGTCTTTGTGTGTGTATGTATGTATGTGTGTGTGTAATATATATATATATATCGATACATATATCTGAATTCTTGAAGGCTATACAACAAAATGGTAAAGGTTGCTGTAAACCCCATAAGGACAGGAAATTTTGAATATATTTTGTTTACTGCTGAACCTGCAGTGCCTAAAACACTGCCTGGCACATAGAACGCATTCAGTAGGTATTTGCAGAATTAATGAAGAAATAAATAGCTATATCTAATCATTGAACTACAAATTATTTGTTTCTCCTTGTTTTCTAATTATGACATACTTTTGATTAATATTAATCTACAATAAAAGTTCCTCAATAAAAGTGTACTATTCATTATTCATATTTCATTTTGGTAAAAATGTCTTAGAGTTACTGTTTTTTTTTCAGGAGTCCCATAAGTGATTAAATATGTGTATGTGTGTATTTATATATATCTCAGACAAAATCATAACTATTCCAAAACGTGTATGTCACAAAGTTTTTGGAAACATTTACTTTCTGAAAGATATATTACATTCATGTTTATGCTGTTGATACTGTTGACATTTAAGTTTTTGGAATGAACATGTCTATTGGCAAATCACTGACTTTTTATTTTAAAAAGAAAGAAAAATCTTCGAGGCAAAAGTGTGTTTACTCTTGCTATTGTTAAGTAATTTAAATCAATACTCCTTACTTAACAACTTTCCCAAGGGCCTTGATTTTATGTGGCATCTCAGAGGCGTAGCATGCACCATTACTCTTTAAACATCTAGTTTGACTGTGCTTTTAATTTTGCAAACTTTACACAGAGACCCAGATCTGTGGACAGAGCAAATGAACTACAAATCCTATGCTTTCTACTTTGTCACTCTAACTGCTTGGTAAATTAGGTTCAGGTTTGGAAAGGGTAATGTCATTGCCAAAGTTCTTTAATCCTGAACTGTAACATAGGTGGAATGCAAATATTTTCAGTGCACAATAACAAGGTTTGTCTCCTTTATTTCTGAAGTTATGTCCATGTTAACAATGCTCTGTTCTAAAGAAGTTGTGAGACATTGTAAACCCTTCTGCCTATAACTGTCATTTAGAATTCTCCATCGAAGGGAGAGATGCCAGATTTTGGGTCCTCAGGTTTACTTGAATTTTCCAATAGCCAACACTATCATTGAACTTGGATTATTAAATATAAAGGGGAATTTTAAATATTAGCAAAGTCTATTTTAAATCCTCCTCAAACCCATGTATTTTAATAACTGAAGTGCCAAAAGCACTTTATTAACTGGGGGCATGGTTAAAGAATGCAATTCTGCAGTAAGGCTTCAGGATGTATGAGAGTTAGGGAGTTTTAAGACATGAACCATTTACTTTAATGCTCAGGTACAGACTTGGAAAGCAGACTCTCATCAAACTCTGAATTTAGAACTTACCAAGAAAGTAAATATGTAAATTCCTGGGTTCACTCATGCGAAGAAATTTCAAAAAATGATTCAGGAAACTACGATGAAAGAAAAATTAATGAATGAAAATTGTGTCTGATCACTGAAGCATGGATATAGAATGAAACCATGCATAGATTAGGTGCTCAAGAAAGAGACTCATGACTGTATAAAAATTCAGAGGAAATCCGTAAAGATTTAGGGATAGAGTGTTCCTCAGAGTAATATCATCTTTTTAAAGTTGGGTTTATTGAGGTATAATTTATATAGAGTAAAACTCATCCTTTTTTAGATAAACAGTTCAGTGAGTTTTGACAAACATATTCATTGTGTAACCACCACCACGTTCCAGGTATGGAATATTTTCATCACTCCTAAGAAGTTCTCTTATCTTCTTTTGTACTCAGTTCCCTCCTCCCACCTGCAGCCCGAGGCAACCACTGATCTGATTTCTGTCTTCATATCTTCACCTTTACCAAAATGTCATATAAATGGAATCATAGTTATATAACCTTTTGTGTTTTCACTTAGTAGAATGCTTTTGACATCCACCCATGTTGTTGCATGTATCAGTAGTTCATTCCTTTTTATTGCTATTATTCCGTTGCATGAATGTATCCATTCACTGACTGATAGACTTTTGAATTGTTTCCAGTATTTTGCGGTTATGAATAAAATTGTTGTAGACATTTGCATACAAATCTTTGTGTAGACACATATTTTCACTTTTCTGGGTAAATACCTAGTAGTAAGAAACTGCCAATCTGTTTTCTAAAGTAGTTGTACCATTTTGCATTCCTCTTAGCAAAGTATGAGAGTTCCTGTTGCTCCACATCTAGAAAATTCTAGTTGCTCCACATTTCCATCAGCACTTGGCATTGACAGGTTTTGTTGGGTTGTTTTGTTTTGTATGAATTTTAGCCATTCTAATAGGACTGTAATGGTATCACATTGTGCTTGTGTTTCTCATTTCCCTAAAGACTAATGTTGCATATGCTTATTTCTTATCCATATCTCTTCTTCCATGAAATGTTTATTCAAATTTTCGGACATTTTAAATCATTATTTGTTTTCTTATTATTGAGTTGAGAGAGTTCTTTATATATTCTGGATATGTCTTTTGTCAGATAGGTGTTTGCAAATATTTTCTCCCAATCTAATTCTTTCAGAGAATTAAGAAATGGCTTTCAAAGAACAGATATTTTTAATTTTATGATGTTCAATTGATTAATTTTGTTTTGTTATTTTTATATTTTATATAACAGGTCTTTGCCTAACTCAAAGGCAGAAAAATGTCTTCTATGTTTTCATGTGGAAGTTTCATACTGAAGTGTTACAAGTTAATTTTTGTATATTGTATGAGAAAAGAGCTGAGGTTCCTCTTTCTCTCTCTTTGCTTCCTTCTTCCTCCCTCCCTCCCTCTCCTCCTTCCTTCCTTCCTTCTTTCCTTTCTCTCTTTGTCTTACAGATGTCCAATTATTCCTACGCCATTCATCCATTTGTTGAAAATGCTATCACTTATCCATTGAATTACCTTTGCATCTTTGTCAAAAATCAATTTATCATATATGTGTAGGTCTATTTCTGTACTCTGTTTATTTGTTTGTCTAACATTACAACAATACTGCAAGTCTTAGCTACTGTAACTTGAGAGTAAATCTTGAAATCAGATAGCATAAATCATCCAACTTTTTTCCTCTTTTACAAAGTTGTTTGTGCTCTTCTGATTACTCGGTTTCTCCACACATCATTTTTAAATTGTAAAATTCATGTAATGTGTAGGCTATAGAAATTCACAGATTACTAAGAGCAATACAAACAATGGCAAATGTATTTGTGTGTACAAACTAAAATCCTTTGCAACCCAGTAAACCAATTAAAAGGGTATGGGAGAGGGGCTTCCCTGGTGGCGCAGTGGTTGAGAGTCCGCCTGACGATGCAGGGGACACGGGTTCGTGCCCCGGTCCGTGAAGATCCCACATGCCGCGGAGTGGCTGGGCTCGTGAGCCATGGCCGCTGAGCCTGCACGTCCGGAGCCTGTGCTCCACAACGGGAGAGGCCACAACAGTGAGAGGCCCACGTACCGCAAAAAAAAAAAAAAGGGGGGGGGTATAGGAGAGAAAATTTAGGGAGCTATAAATCAAAGAATATATGTACAGAAATGTAACAGAGAACCTCAGGGACCACAACTACCATCATGGATTCCAAATTGAATTGAAATATGTTTACTGGCAAATTAATCTCTTAACCTGCATTATATTTTGTTAAATATTTCTGAGAAATAGCTTTCTGTACAGTTTGGGGAAAAGGAATTTCCAGATGCATAGTCACTAACAATGTTGGATGTACTTTCCTCCCTATGTTGTCTTCTTGTTTCTATTTTTGTTTGTTTGTTTCTATTTTTAATGAAAGTACATGTACACATTCCAAAATATGTTTGAAATTTTCAAAGTATTAGATATTTTGTAACTTCTCATGATTTGTGAGCAATAGAATGGTCACTTGATGCTTGCTTGATAAAAGAATTGTCACTTTGTACTATGATCTAGATCATTGGCCAGCAAATCAGGACCCACGGGCCTAATTCTAGCCTGTGCCCGCTTTTGTAATTAAAGTTTTATTGGGATACAGCCATGCTAATTTGTTTATGTATTATCTTTGGCTGCTTTTGTGCCACAGGGGCAGAGCTGAGTAATTGCGATGGAGACCACATGGCCCACAGGGCCTAAAATATTTACTATCTGGCCCTTTACTGAAATGAATTTTTAGAGAAGCTTCAGGGTTAAGTAAGGGAAAGAAGATTGAAGAACTATTCTGGGAAAAAATAAGGGTGTCTGGGTATCGTTTACCTAGGACAGACATAAAGGATGGAAAAGTCTTTGGGGTCAAGTTCTAGAGAGTTTTGAACCCAAGATTAAGGAACACAATTCTATTATTAAGGCAATGAACACACACAAAGTTTCTGAGAGGAAAAGTAACATAATCAAATGTGTGGCTATAAAAGCAGTAACTTCTGAAATACGGACAAGGAAGTAAAAAATATGCTTTACCATTATCTGGATGCGTCATTACGGAGCCAGCAGGAATTTTAAAGATATTTTTGAGATGGAATTGACAGAATATAATGGCTCATTGGTTGTGAGGGTAGGAAAGGTGATGCTAATTTTGATGTTTGAGATTGGCAATCCCTTTAAGTGGAACTAGGGGCTTTTGGATATGCTGTTGAGTTGAGATACTTGTGAGAATTCTACATGAAAGTGTCCATTAGGTAGTTGGAAGTAGGAATGCAGAGCTCAGCCAAAATAATAGCTCTCCTATTAGTACCTTGGTACCTCTGTCTTAGCCCTGCATTTTGCTAGCGATTGATGAAAGCCACAGTGATAAGTTTAGCGTTAATAACAAAATGAGAAGGTAATTTAAATGTGCAATACTGATTCAGATATGGCAACAGGTTGACCATTGGCAGGTTTGTTACAACTGCACTAAAATAGGGAGTGAAAGGGAACATTGCCTTACATGTAACATTTCAGCTCCTAATACTAATTATTCATTGTTCTGTTTTGAAGGAGATAAGCTCTAAATTCTTCATGGATAACAAGGTAAAGGCAAGTCATACATATATTCCTTAGATAACATAAAAGCCATATATGTGCTTTATTCCAGATTCAGTCAGAATTGCTGTCTTCCCTAGTAATGAACTGTAATTTTAAACTTTATCCTGTGGTTTGATTAAAGAGATATAAAGCTTCTATCCTCAGCTCATCAACTCTGTCTATTACTGATACTAAGAATTTCTGTATTATTTTTCTTGTAAAGACAATGAATTGTCCTTGACTGGTAGTTCTGTAAGGACCTTTTAGTCTAGTGATTTTTAGTAGCTAGCATAAATTCAGTGTCAAAAGTACAAAGGATTTTAAGCTCCATGTAATGTTATTGTTAAAGTTTTAATTTGCATCAGTTTAATTCTCTTGTCAGTTGTCACACCCTGTTAAAGATGTGCTTCATCATATGCTGAAGGAGAAAATTAAGTCTGAGGTACAAAACGATGTGACTTCTTGGGAAAGGCTATCCATGGGTCCAAATTCAGCCATTTTGAGCTCATTGAGCCTTAATTTTTCTCTCTCTTAGGAAGCCAGAATAACATTCCCTGGACATCAGAGATTTGTAAATGGTGTCAAAATTTTACAGTCCTCTTGAGAAAGCATAAATAACACTATTTTTATTTTTTATTTATTTTTATAAATTTATTTATTTATTTATGGCTGCGTTGGGTCTTCGTTGCTGCGTGCGGGCTTTCTCTAGTTGCGGTGAGTGGGGGCTACACTTCATTGCAGTGCGCAGGCTTCTCATTGTGGTGGCTTCTTTTGTTGTGGAGCACGGGCTCTAGGCACGCAGAGTTCAGTAGTTGTGGCACGTGGGCTCAGTAGTTGTGGCTCACGGGCTCTAGAGCGCAGGCTGAGTAGTTGTGGCGCACAGGCTTAGTTGCTCCGCGGCATGTGGGCCAGGGCTCGAACCCGTGTCCCCTGCATTGGCAGGCAGATTCTTAACCACTGCGCCACCAGGGAAGCCCTAAATAACACTATTTTTAATGATGAGATGTTTCTTTCTCTTCTTCTTGCTATTGTCCTTGTGGCGCAAGTTTCCATTATGTTCATTTGCATTAGCCTTTCCACCCTTACACAATAATCCCTTCAAACCTAAATCAGATAGGTCATGACACTCTTGAGATTCAATGGCTCTCACTTATCCCAGAGTCAGAGTACTTAAAAGGGCCTACAAGGCCCTACATGATCTAGATTTTCATTTCGTGTCTGACTCCATCATCTACTTTTCTCATCTTCTCTCATTCTAACATAGTTACACTGACTCAGTATCCTTTGAAAATACCTCTGAGCCTTTGCACTTGTTTCATCAAACTACCTAGAGCATTTTACTCCCAACTATTTATATTATTTACATGCATTGCTTCTCTTCCTTCCATACATTACTCAAATATCATCTTCTCCCTGACAGTTTTCTTGAACACACATAAAAAAATTGCACCTCCCTCTCCTCGGCACTTCCTGTTTCTCTTTGTTTCTTTGTTTTCCTTTTAAGCCCTTATCACTGTCTTACATAGTGTGTATTTTACCTATGTGTCTTTATATTATCTGCCTCTTCCCAATTCGAATGCAAGCTCCATGAAGACAGAGAGTTTTGTCTATCTTAACTTTTTTTTAAATTAATTAATTTATTTATTTATTTTTGGCTGATTTGGGTCTTTGTTGCTGCGCGCAGGCTTTCTCTAGTTTCGGCGAGCGGGGGCTACTCTTCGTTGTGGTGTGCAGGCTTCTCATTGCGGTGGTTTCTCTTGTTGTAGAACACGGGCTCTAGGCGTGTGGGCTTCAGTAGTTGAGGCTCACGGGCTCTAGAGCACAGGCTCAGTAGTTGTGGCGCAGGGGCTTAGTTGCTCTGCAGCATGTTGGATCTTCCCGGACCAGGGCTCAAACCCATGTCCCCTGCATTGGCAGGAGGATTCTTAACCACTGCACCACCAGGGAAGCCCCTATTTTAACTTCAAAATCCATATGACAAAACAGGGCGTAATACAAAGTTAGATCTCAATAAATATTTGCCAAATGAATAAATTAATTTGAATCTGGTGTGTCTGTTTTAGTGTATACAACTTTTTCTTTCCTCTGCCCTTTCTCCCTCTTTTATCCCTTCCTTTCTTCCCAAGTGGGGCTATAGAACAATAGGACCTATCTTTTGCCAAGGTTATAAGTTTCCCAGAAACTCTCAGAGATAAACCAAATGGAAAGACAACTGTGTTGATTATGCTGGAGGGAATATGGGAATGCCTATCCTGGCCTTGCAGGTGTCTGATTTTAGAAAGATGGAGGCTATGGGTTTTCTTAAATTAAGGTATTGTCTTTCTTTGTGGGAAGGGTGCATAAAAAGCCAAGCTACTACTTGTATACAAGGGGAAGGGTCTCATGACCTATCCATGTCTTGACCATTTTCTTCCCAATGCCTTGCACAAAGCCTGAAACTTATCAGGTAGTACTCAGAAAAACTGGTAAAAGAAAGAAGGCTAAGACTACTCATTCTTTGTATTCCCACAGACCTACCCATCCCGTAGGCAGGAGGTCTTCCTCACCTGAAACAAGCAGAATAGGAGTGGTTGGTGGCCATGTTCAAAGTCCATCCTTGACATTTACTTCCACAAGGCAAGTATTCAAGGTGTACAGCTTCCTGTGAGAACGTAAAATGGCAGCTCTCTGTGGAGGCCTACCGGGGTGCCAAAGGTAAGGAAGTAAAACAAGCTGTCTTTGAAGTTTTAACAATTCTTTGAATGTCAAGTATGGTGACCTCAGACGGTACGTAGAATGTAATGAGGTCTATCACCGTGGGAGCTAATTAGATATGCCAGGCCGTGTAACTTGTATTTCATAAACCAGAAACTTTTAGTGGGCCTTTTTACTTCCTTTGGGTGTTCCTTCCTTCTTTTCCACTACAGGTTGTTGCCCAAATATCTCTGGCCATTGCTAATTATCTGTTTGCCTCAGGCAAGACAGGATCTGACTGTCAGTCCAAGAGGAGCCTTGGGCAAAATAATTCACAACTATATTTAGCAGAAATTATTCTATCAGTTATCGCTGCAATAACACTTTGCATCATCACAGTTGCCTTGGTGCTTTTAAGATTTTTCATTGCTTGCAGCTGTTTGATCCCATCCTTCCCTTTGGATGTTGAACTGTTACCCTCTGTGAGTCCCATGGGTCTGTAATTATTCTTAGCTAGCCCAAGGAATCAATACTCCAATATTTTCCAAGATTATGTAATTAAAACTGTATTAGTCTGAATTAGGGAACATCTCATCTGCCCTCAACTTTTAGAAACGTATTGAATGACTGCATAAATATTTTATCCTTATTCATTCCAAAAAGAAGTGTAGGCACCTGACAAGGTGAATGCAGTATGACAACATAATATATTGAAAATAAGTGATGGAGATTTGAGATGGTAGACTATGGAATGTATCTTTGTCTCACATCCCTCTAGATTTCTTTCTAAAAGAATAGGGGGAAAAGTTATAGAAAAGTAATAAACCTGTAAGAGTGAAGAAAATGGGAGAGGAGGTCATGAAAAAAATGAGAGATTTCAAAAAATGACTTCATGAAGGTACGCCAATGGGACAGACTTTAAAAGGGTACTTATACAAGTTACCTAAGAAGGAATATGAATAATCAGAATAGTATTAAGATTCCGGAGCCATACTACATGCATCCTAGATGATGATGGAGCAGTTCTTTCAAAATTATAGGCCATGTTCCTATACTGAGAAAAACATAAATCAAATGTGAAGAAAGGATAAAAGCATCCAAGGATTCATAAATTTTATTTCCTATACACCTTTTCTAAAATGTGTCTCGAGGATGTACTGTGCCAAAAAAGAAAAAAAAAAATTTTAAGGATAAACCAATAAGGAGGAATGTATGGGAACTGGGACACTCTGGCTCCAACTCAAGAGAGTGCCGAAGTGACATCTCAACATGACAGCAGTTTGGTAGGCATGCAGAACAGCTGATGCAGTTTGGATCTAGTAGATAGAGACTCTAGGAGGAAAGTTTCCAGGTAGTAGGATAGGGGGTGGAAGAAATTGATAGGATAGAATGTATGATTGAGCACTTGGAAAAAAAGAAGGGGATGGTAAAGCTAAATCATGCAAGAAATAAGGAAAGGCCATTTGAGACTCCAGGGGGTGGGGCATGGACAGAAAACTATATAAAAAGTCATGGATGATCTAACTATGAAACAAACTAAATTGTACTACGATGTCCAGGAGTTAGAAAAATATAAGAAGACAATATCTTTTTGCCCTTGAGCCATTCCTTAAGCCATGGCTTAAGGATCATAGCATTGAGCTCAGGATGGAGGAAATGCAATCTCAAAATAGAACTTGGCCTGTACTGAAGGTATTTAAGCTGTCCTAAAAATGAAAATGCTATTTATTGATTTTGAGGTTTTACAATCATCCTATTAAAAAACTGTTGAAATTTTGACATTAGTTGCAAAGAATTTAAATGTTAACAACTTGGTAATATAAAACTAAGTATGTAATTTGAATTAGCTAGGATGTGAGTGGAAGATCATGGGATACATGGAAGAAAGGGTCAGTATGTTCATATCCTCAAAGAGAAAGATCAATAGATACTGATGGACATTAGCAGAATAGGGGATTGGATATTTTGTTTAATGTTACAAATGTAATTAATTAGAAAACTAAGCTTAATAAAAAATTTGGAGGAGGAAAGAGAAAGGGAAAAATTAGTAAACTAAATCCACATCTTACATAGGTAACAAAATATAAGTATATGTATACTATTTAGAGATATGGAGATTACCATCATAAATTCTGTGAGCAGAACCACTTAAAATAAGGTGTTTTGTGAAAATGGTAGTGTGGTAGAGAGGTAAGGAGTAAGGAACTATTGTTGCTGTACCTTTTCTGTTTCTTTGGTGTTTTACCACATACATATATATGTGTGTGTATATATATGTGTGTGTATATATATGTGTGTATATATATATCCTTTTTATTTATTTATTTTTAAATTTTATTGGAGTATAGTTGATTTACAATGTTGTGTTAGCTTCAGGCATACAGCACAGTGATTCAGTTATACATATGCATATATCCATTATTTTTCAGATTCTTTTCTCATATAGGTTATCACAGAATATTGAGTAGAGTTCCCTGTGCTATACAGTAGGTCCTTGTTGGTTATCTATTTTATGTATGGTAGTGTGTGTGTGTTCATCTCAAGTTCCTGATTTATCCCTCCCCACCACGTTTTCCCTTTGGTAACCGTAAGTTTGTTTTCAAAATCTGTGAGTCTGTTTCTCTTTTGTAAATAAGTTCATTTGTATCATTTTTTAAATTAGATTCCATATAGAAGTGATATCATGTGATATTTGTCTTTGTTGGACTGGCTTTGCTTAGCATGATTATCTCTAAGTCCATCCATGTTGCTGCAAATGGCATTATTTTGTTCTTTTTTATGGCATTGCTTCTAATGTTATGGCAGACTAAGTGTTCCGAGGGACTACAGAGTATTTAAATATGGGATAGAACACATAGTAGTGGACTTAAAGAAGGTAGAAGAGTATCCCAGGAAGCCCTCTAACCCAAAAAGAGGTTTGAAGTATGAGCTGGGAGTATGAAATGGAGGAAAGCTGGGAAAGAGAGAGGTCCTGAGTATGGATGACTGTAGAAGCACTTTCTGTATGGATACTATGAACTTTGGTCCAGAAGCAAGGTAGGGAAACTAAAGGTAGAATTGTACTAAACTGAAGCTTTAAAGCGGGGTAAAAGTGGATTCAGTTTGGTGGTAGCCATTTGCCATTAGCAACAAAAGCAAATCCTCTTTGGGGAAAATGTTCTTAATTGAGGCAGCACACTCACACAGTGGTATCAGGTGATGACCTCACAATCAAATAGCAGCAGAGAAAAGACAAGAAAAACTGCAATGAATAAAGGTTAGGAGAAACCACCACACATTAAGACTCCACACATTAAGACTATTGATATGTATTATCAATAATACATATCATTATTATTATTGATATGCAGATTGCAAGGCACATAATATAGAACCATTATGTTTGAAATGATTTTTTTTTAAAAAGGAAATGTTTGCCAACAATAAGAGGCCATGAGGAATAGACTGGGAAATTTTGTAAATGAAATTAGAACTTGTAGAAATAAAAAATTATAACTAATAGAATAAAAAGTGAATATATTCATCAAGTAGAATTCTATTAAGCTATGAAAATGCATGAACTACAGCCACATCACCAATTTGCCTTTCTTCATGCTATTATTTCTTCTGAGATTCTGACCAGGATGTGAATTTTCCAAGAGTGATGGAAAACGTGAATCCACAGATACGGAAAACACAATGAATCTCAAGCACAATAAATAAAACGGACTCATGCCCAGGCTCATTATAGAGAACCTGCAGAATTTCAAAGACAAAAGTATATTAAAAAGTATCCTCCTAAAAGTAGGAAAGATTGCCCACAAAAGCAAGACAGTGAAATTGGTAGCAGACTACTAAATAGCAAAATCAAAACCAGAAAGAGTGCTTAGAGAAAATAAATCACAACCTAGAATTGTGTACTCAGAAAACTATCTGGAAGGTGAAATGAAGATATTTGAAGATCAACATAAACTGTGATACCTTTACCACCAATGACTTTTCTAAAGGAACTTCTAAAGGATGTTCTTCAGGAAGAAGCAATATTATCACAGAAGGACAACCGGAGCAAATAAGAAGGTAAAAACAAATATAAACCCAAGAATAATCAATATAAAATAATAACAATAATCATAGTATTACAATACTGGAAGAAAAAACAGCATGTAATTTTGGATGGTTATATTCAAAGTTAAAATATTCCAGGGTCTTGATGTTGTTTGTTCAGGTTATAACATGGTTTAATTTAGTTATTGTTTAGTTAAATACATATGATAAAATTTCAAGGGTGAACATAAAAGAATAGAAATATAATTAACAAAACAGTAAAGACAAAAAGCACAATGGAGAAAAAACCTCAACCCAAAATTGAAAGAGAAGAATAGAAAGAATTTTTAAAAGCATGATAAATAGAAATTTTAAAGTAAGATAATATAAATAAGTCTCAATGTATATTGACTAAATATAAATGAACTAAACTTACCAGTGAAAAACAGATTATCATATTGGGGTAAAAATAGAAAAAAAATAAGCTGGCTCTGTGATTTTCCTAATAGGCAAACCAAAAGCATGTGATGCAGAAGGTAGAAAACCAAAGTATGAGAGAGAAATAGACTAAGTAAATACTGACTAAAAGGAAAAGATTTCTGGGATCATTGTACTAATTTCTGACCCTGAAGACTTTAAGACCTAAAACACTATTAGAAATAAAGAAGGTCACTACATAAAGTTGAAAAAAGTTCAGTTCACCAGGAAGATAACCTAATTCTAAACTTGCATGAACCTGATATATATGTCAAAACTGGTAAGGCAAAAAGTCGACACAGTTACACGGGGAAATTGATACATTCATCATTAAGAAACTTAGTGGAAAATTTTCACACACCTTTCTTGACAAAGTCAAGATTTTTAAACATCAGATATATTGAAAGGAAACTGGAAACAACCCAAATATCCCTTTAATAGTAAAATAGAGAAAAAAGTGTGATAAGATCATAAAATAGAATACAATACAGCTATGACAGCTCTGAAAATAAATGAGCTATAGCTACATCAACAGTATGTACAAATCTCACAAACATAATGATGAGCAAAAGAAAACAAGCATAAAATATACTGTATGATTCCATTATATAAAGTACAAAGAC
This sequence comes from Pseudorca crassidens, assembly GCF_039906515.1. NCBI lineage: Eukaryota > Metazoa > Chordata > Mammalia > Artiodactyla > Delphinidae > Pseudorca > Pseudorca crassidens. The sequence goes on from NC_090317.1 coordinate 114,701,144, forward strand.
TGTAGTACAAGAAGTCAGTTTTTAAATTTAATCAAGTATTCGTCAGTTTGGGGTGAGCTTTCTCTTCTAGATATCAAAATTTATTTAAAGCTCTTAAAATTAAGACAACGTGGTAATGGATTGAATTAAAATAAATTGACCAATAAATTAGAATAGATGTCCAGGAAATGTGCATGCATATACAAAACTTTGATTGTATGACAGATGTGGTCTTGTTTATCACTGGGGCATAGAAGAGGACTCTTGGGTAAATGGTACTGGAAACAATTGTTTATCCATGTAGAAAATTTAAAGCAATTGGATATATCCTTAAATTGAACAATTTACAAAAATCAATTCTAGAAGCTTAGAGGACTCAAATGTGAAATGCAAAACTTTCAGAAGAAAATATAGGAGAATCTTTCTGACTTCTGTGTAGGAGAGGGTTTTTTTTGTTTTTAGTTTTTTGGGTTTTTTTGTGGTACGCGGGCCTCTCACTGTTGTGGCCTCTCCCGTTGCGGAGCACAGGCTCCGGATGCGCAGGCTCAGCGGCCATGGCTTACGGGCCTAGATGCTCTGCGGCATGTGGGATCTTCCCGGACCGGGGCATGAACCCGTGTCCCCTGCATCGGCAGGCAGACTCTCAACCACTGTGCCACCCGGGAAGCCCAGGAGAGGGTTTTTTTAAGGCACAAAAGATCTGAGCATAAAATCAGGTATGCATAAATTTAACTGCTTTATAGTTAAGTACCATTATTCATTAAAACATACGGAGAAAGAGAGGGAAATTGAAGCCACTAACTAGGTGAAGTTATTCATAAAGCATATAACTAACAAAGGATTAGTGTCCAGGTTATGTGAAAAATACAAGTGAATAAGAAAAAGACAACCCAAAAGGAAATTAGAATAAATACAGAAACCAAGCACTTCACCCAAAAAATGAAATATCTACAGCCAATGAACAGATGGAAAGATTACATTACATTTACTAATGTACATGCAAATTAAGAGTGAAATAATATAGCACTACACACCCACCAGAATGGCAAAATATTGAGAAACTTGACAGAGGATGTGTATCAATAGGAACACTGTTACGATCAACTAGTGGGAGAGTAAATTAGAGCAACTTTCGAAAACGAATTTCCTCTCTCTCTCAAAGCAGGACATTCACATATCCAATGACCAAACACTTCCATAACTAGGAATATGATTTAGAAAAACTCTTGCATGTTTTCACCAGGAGACCTGCATAGGAATTTTCATAGGTGTACTCTTTGTAGCAGTCCAAAACCAAAAACAATCCAAATGCCTGGAGATTGGAGGAATATATATAGATACACACAGGCTGTATACAATCTCAAATATTGGAATGGCCAAAAAGTTCATTCGGGTTTTTCCATAAGATGTTATGGAAAAACGCAAACGAACTTTTTGGCCAACCCAATATATATGCATTTTTTCACATAATGGAATATTATCCAGTAATGAAAAAGGAATGAGCACAGCTACATGCAGAAACAGGAGTTAATCTTAGAAACACAATGTTAGGTAAACAAAAACATCAAGTCCCAACAGATATATACACTATGATAGAAAAAACTTTAAAACAAGAAAAACTAAGAAATGTGTTGTTTAGGCATATACAGATATGTGATAAAAACTATTGCACCCAGACAAGGGAATGATAAATTTCAGGACAGTACTTACAGGGAGGTGAGACTGGGGATAAAGCACATAGATGCAGTGTATGGGTAATGATCTATTTCTTGAGTGTTAAATATATTATGCATTATGATTTGCGTATATGTTACATATATTCTCTTATATGAACATTGCAAAGAGAACATGGGAAGATAGGATTCCAAGAAACAATTGCAGAAAACAAAGTAACAGGGAAATAAAGAAATCGAATTTAAAATAGAGGAAGTTAGAATCTCAAATACAAGAAGTTCTGTACAGTTGCTTGGAGAAGGCCATAAATTTAGGTGTAAGCTTCTTGGTAATTGAAGCAAAGAGGGAAAAATTGATTACATGGGTCGTGAGATTCATGAAACCAAATTTATAGAGACAAACAACTATTCCTTGTATTGCATATTCTTTTTTTAAAATAAATTTATTTTATTTTTTTCTTTAATTTTTTTTGACTGTGTTGGGCCTTCGTTGCTGCACGCAGGCTTTCTCTAGTTGCGGCGAGCGGGGGCTACTCTTCATTGCTGTGCACGGGCTTCTCATTGCGGTGCCTTCTCTTGTTGCGGAGCATGGGCTCCAGGTACGTGAGCTTCAGTAGTTGTGGCTCATGGGCTCTAGAGCGTAGGCTCAGTAGTTGGGTGCACTGGCTTAGTTGCTCCGCAGCATGTGGGATCTTCCGAGACCAGGAATCGAACCCGTGTCCCCTGCATTGGCAGGTGGATTCTTAACCACTGTGCCACCAGGGAAGCCCAGCATGTTTATTCTTGATACTAGAACTAAAGATTTACTTCACTTCAAAGACTAAACTATATGAAACTATTAAAACAAATACATCCCTAAAATCCCAACTCCCAGTACATATTTCCCTAATTTTCTACATAGTCGCAAACAGGCTTTAGGTAGTCTTAGACCGCAGAGCCCCAGAAGGAAGAATGCATTGGAGCTTTGGAGAAAGCAGAGCCTGCTTCTGGCTGCACTCTCAGGTTCCTCCGTAACTCCCAGTTAATATTCTAGAAATGCATATGCACCTGTAAGATGGCTTAGCTAGGTAACTAGTAATAGAATTGGTAGGCAACTACCCTGGGTTTGTTGACTCGCCGAGATAGCAAGAAGATGGGGGGATGTGGTTTTGTTTTATCCCTTTGTGTTTAGAAAGTATCACCAAAGACAAAATGTGACTTGGTATAATAAGAATTATTTTTCTGCAGTTGGCCATTGGAACATTTGTTTCAAAAGGAACTCATTATGAATAGTTTCCAATATCATTTCATTTTATACAATAGATAATGTGTGTATTTGATAATAATCAGTTACTGACTTTCATATTTATGAGGAATATATAAAGTATGAGATTTGAGAAAACTTCTAGGTCAACCACCCCCCAACACACACACACACACTGTATATATTCTAAAGAGGAAAATCCTTTGCATGGCATAAATATACCCTTTACATTCTGACTCTGACTTATTTCTCTAACATCTCCTCATACAAGCCCCACCACGTGTTCGCTAAGATAATAATTACTTAGATAATAATACTCTCCCAGTAAAATTTCACTCCTCTATTGCTCGTGGAGTCTCTCCACCCCCTATTCTGTAATGCCGTATTCTGTAATGCCGTATTATCTCCATCTAGTAATCTCCTTGTCTACTTCAAAATTCAGCTCCAGTGTTGGCTTCCTCAACATCTTCACACCTGGGGAAATAATTGTTTTCTTATGGTCCCATAGCATCTTACACAGATCTCAGTTTTTTTCTATGTCTCTCTCCCTATGTCTTAGGTTGATTCTCTACTTCAGTCCATGAGATAATTGCCAGACATTGGCATGGCTACATTAATCCCCTCTAACAATGAATTGTTACTCATTAATTCTAATCACTTACATTTGTTTATTGCTTTACATTTTTTCAAGGTGCTTTGATTTCCATTGTCCGTTTGATCCTCATGATATTTTTGGAAGGACGTATTACTTCTATTTTGCAAATGAAGAACCAGGGACACAGAAATGAGTTGCCTAAGACTGCGTGTAGCAAGTTCACAATACCTGACAAAATTACGTATGCATTTACCCTTTGCCAGCAACTTCACTCCTAGAAATCTGTCTCAAGGCAGAAGTGGAAAAAATATGAAATGATGCATGTAAACAGCTATTAATTATAACACTATTTATAATAGCAGGAAGTTTGAAATAAGTCAGTGTTTATCAAGAGGGAACTGAATGAATAAACTATAGGACGTCCACCCAAAGGAGTACTAAGCCACTGTATAAAGGAAAGAGAAAGATTTTGATATCCTATGGAGTGGTCTCTCCAGGATATACTGTTAAATGCAAGGGGAAGAACAATCTATATGATATATTTCATTCCTACAGGTGTGTTATTGTTTTGTGGGGTTTTTTGTTTTATAAATTTATTTATTTATTTGTTTTTATTTTTGGTTGTGTTGGGTCTTTGTTCTGTGCGCGGGCTTTCTCTAGTTGCAGCGAGTGGTGTGCGGGCTTCTCATTGTCGTGGCTTCTCTTGTTGCAGAGCACGGGCTCTAGAGTGCAGGCTCAGTAGTTGTGGCACACGGGCTTAGTTGCTGCGCGGCATGTGGGAATCTTCCTGGGCCAGGGATCGAACCCATGTCCCCTGCATTGGCAGGCAGATTCCCACCCACTGCACCACCAGGGAAGCCCTGTGTTATCGTTTTTGATTGTAGAATTTATTTTTATTGTAGTATAGTTGATTTACAATATTGTGTTAATTTATGCTGTATAGCAAAGTGACTCAGTTATACATATATACATTCTTTTTTATATTCATTTCTATTATGATTTATCCCAGGACATTTAATATAGTTCCCTGTGCTATTCAGTAGGACCTTTTGTCCATCCATTCTATATGTAATAGTTTACATCTACTAACCCCAAACTCCCAGTCCATCCCCCTCCTCTTTGGCAACCACAAGTCTGTTCTCTCTGTCTGTGAGTCTGTTTCTGTTTCATAGATAGGTTCATTTGTGTCATATTTTAGATTTCACATATAAGTGATATCATATGGTATTTGTCTTCATCTTTCTGACTTACTTCACTTAGTATGATAATCTCTAGTTGCATCCATGTTTCTGCAAATGGCATTATTTTGTTCTTTTTATGGCTGAGTAGTATTGCAGTGTTATTTTTATTTTTTGAGAGAAACAATGGAAAGTAAACCAACTAATAAAAATGTTTAAGTATAGGAGACAAGGAAGGGTACAGATTGGAAGGGAAAAATATGGACTCTGTACTTCTCTGAAACTAACTTGTACTATAGTTTTGAACTGGTAAATATGTAAATTGTTTATATTATTTTAAAACAAAATTAAGCAAAAAATTAATCCTTACAAATTTAAAATATATTTAAAATGTTTTACATATCAAGCCACAGAATAAACACATAAGGAAGAATTATTTTAAGTGACTTTAAAACACAGTATTTTGATACTTTGTCCCTACTAGTATCTATTCAAAGGACAAAAAGAACCAGAAATAAATGTTAGACTGCATTCAAAAATCTTATTGTTAGAAATAATATGGGTATTGTTATTTTGAATCTATATGGGGGCCATTGTATAAATGTCCTTAGGAACCAAGATTTTGATCATAAGAAAAAAAAAAATAACACTATAAAATCAAAGGAGTTAAATAAATACAACCCCTATAATCTTACATGTGAATTTGAAACATCACTATGAACTAAGGATTTAGTTTTCTTGTTCTAAAAGTTACAAATTTCCTACCTCAATTCTCTGAAGAGAAGCATAGAAGTAATGATTACCCCTAGCAGCTAAGTTGTCATCTTTAAATATAAGGTCCTGTTAAACAAACCAGAGTTCCTTAGAGAAATGGGTGATTTCAGGTGTGAGGCAGGAAATACACAAGATGAACTTTGAGGCATCTAGTGCCAGAAATCTAAAAGGCAGTGTCTGTTATGGTCCTGTTAAAGGAACACAGGGAAATCCAACCTTCAAAACTGGAATAATTTAAGTATCATAGGACTAATAAGTGCGACAGACACGTGAACATAAGACGATTAATAATAGTACTAAAATCAATCTGGCTCCTTTGGAGTTTACTAAAGAATCAGCTTATTTTTCTGTAAATTGGTAAATAATGTGAATGAATGCAGCATTTAACCTGCCATTTGTGTTTGAACTGTATTTTAGAGTAACTGAATAGCCTGTAAGGGAACATTGTTTTTTAGGACTACAACTAATAGATTCATAAGGGATGATAATATTAGAAAAACCACGATTGTGCAATTCCTAATAAAATGCTGTATCCAGGCAGCAGTCATCTAAGGCTGCTAAAACTGTTATGTGAAAGGTAGATGAGGAAATTTAAAATTAATGGATGAGGCTGAAAGCACCTAAACCCCCTGATCCATCTTAGCATGACTAAAAGTGGGGCAGCCGGTCTTCACGTGCCACCTGAAGGGATGCAATCGGAAGTAATACAGCACTCCTGAAATATCTTTGACCAAAAAGAAGGTGGAGGAAGGGGTCAAAATTTAATCATGCCTCTACATCTAACTTAAGAGTTTGCACGAAATACAAAGGATGGAGAAACATGTTAAATGATACCAGGATGATGCAATCAGCCAAATCCAGAACATAGTTAAATCTACAGGGAAAATGGCCCGCATTCTTTAGCAAATTCATTTCATGAAAGTAAAAAAAGGAGTGCAGGAACTGTCATAAAACAAAAGAGGCTTAAGAGACAAAAACCAAATATAATGTGTGGACCATATTGAGATCCTCATGTGAACAAATGAACTGAAAAAGACAGGTTGGAGCCAATTATGGGAATTTGAATGTGGATCAAGTATTAGATGGCATCGTAATTACTGTTAATTTTAGTTGGGTTATAATTATACTGAGGATATGTTAAAAACATTCTTGCTAAAATGGATGAATTTTCCTGTATGTAAATTATATCTTAATAATTTTTAAAAACCTAATTTTAAAAAGTGTTGTCTATTAGGGAAACATACATCTGATGTTTTCAGCTTGCTTCACAGTATTCAAATAGAAGGGAAAATAGGGTGTATGTATGAGACAGGATTGGCAACTAGTTTCTAAATATTGAAGCTGGATCATGGTACGTTTGCATATGTTTTTAAATTGTCATAATAAAAAATAGTAGAAAAACAAGGAAAAAATAAGAAAAGAAGGCACATCTTATGAGTAGAATGCCAGCCCAGCACTTCTGAGCCTGGTGCTCTTTATAGTATTGGGTCGGCCAAAAAGTTCATTCGAATTTTTCTGTAAGAGGTTACAGAAAAACCCGAACGAACTTTTTGGCCACCCCAATAACTGTCTTTAAGAACTTGAACGAACAGCAGGCAGGCTTATCAAATGTATAATACAACATCCTGACTTGCAGGACCTCACAAATGGCTTGGGAAGATAAGAATCATTCTCATGCAAGGTACCATGCCAGGAACCCAGAGATTTAGATTTAGATCTGGTTCAGATGTAAGTTCTCTGGTTATCAGCACATGCCTAGGGACCCTGGGACTACAGGGTATGAAAGACTGTAGGTGGCAAGGACGTTTCCCACCCTGCTGAAATGCTGAGCAGTTTGGGTGAATAGAAAAATAGGCCCACGCTTTAGTATATAAAAGGAAACGACCAATTAGTTGCCCTAAGTCTGCATTAAACCCAATGGAGTCCCCACATTTATTGTGCTGCAAATTTGACAGAAACAAATTGGGATTCTGCCAGCAACCTTCTTCTGGGTTGCAACTCTTCCCAGAGTCTCCGGCCTGCTGGCCTACTATACCAGATTTTGGATTCACCAAGGCTCCACAATCATAGAAAATAGAAAGCCTATCCTGGAGAACCTTCAAGATGGTGGAGGAGTAAGACGTGGAGATCACCTTCCTCCCCTCAAGTACATCAAAAATACATCTACCTGTGGAACAGCTCCTACAGAACACCTACGCTGGCAGAAGACCTCAGACCTCTCAAAAGGCCAGAAACTTCCCACGTACCTGAGTAGGGCAAAAGAAAGAAGAATAAACAGAGACAAAAGAATAGGGACGGGACCTGCACCAGTGGGAGGGAGCCGTGAAGGAGGAAAAGTTGCCACACACTAGGAAGCCCCTTCACTGGCGGAGATGGGGACTGGCGGGGGGGAAGCTTCGGAGACACGGAAGAGAGCACAGCAACAGGGGTGCAGAGGGCAAAGCGGGGAGATTCCCGCCCAGAGGATCGGTGCTGACCGGCACTCACCAGCCCAAGAGGCTTGTCTGCTCACCCGCCGGGGCGGGTGGGGCTAGGAGCTGAGGCTTGGGCTTCGGTCGGATTGCAGGGAGAGGACTGGGGTTGGCGGCGTGAACACAGCCTGCAGGGGGTTAGTGCACCACGGCTAGCCGGGAGGGAGTCCGGGGAAAAGTCTGGACCTGCCGAAGAGGCAGGAGACTTTTTCTTCCCTCTTTGTTTCCTGGTGCGCGAGGAGAGGGGATGAAGAGCGCTGGTTAAAGGAACTCCAGAGACGGGCGCAAGCCGCGGCTATCAGCGCAGACCCCAGAGACGGGCATGAGACGCTAAGGCCGCTGCTGCCGCCACCAAGAAGCCTGTGTGCGAGCACAGGTCCTATCCACACCTCCCCTCCCGAAGACTGTGCAGGCCGCCACTGGCAGGGTCCCGGGATCCAGGGACAACTTCCCGAGGAGAACGCACGGTGTGCCTCAGGCTGGTCCAATGTCCCGCCGGCCTCTGCTGTCGCACACTCGCCCGGCATCTGTACCCCTCCCTCCCCCCGGCCTGAGTGAGCCAGAGCCCCCGAATCCACTGCTGCTTTAACCCCGTCCTGTCTGAGCGAAGAACAGATGCCATCAAGCGACCTGCATGAAGAGTTGGGGCCAAATCCAAAGCTGAGCCCCAGGAGCTGTGCGAACAAAGAAGAGAAAGGGAAATCCTTCCCAGCAGCCTCAGGAGCAGCGGATTAAATCTCCAGAATCAACTTGATGTACCTGCATCTGTGGAATACCTGAATAGACAGCGAATCATCCCAAATTGAGGAGGTGGACTTTGGGAGCAAGATATATTATTTTTTCCCCTTTTCCTCTTTTTGTGAGTGTGTATGTGTATGCTTCTGTGTGAGATTTTGTCTGTGTAGCTTTGCTTTCACCATTTGTCCTAGGGTTCTGTCCGTCCGTGGGGACTTTAACACCCCACTTTCACCAAGGGACAGATCATCCAAAATGAAAATAAATAAGGAAACACAGCTTTAAATGATACATTAAACAAGATGGACTTAATTGATATTTATGGGCCATTCCACCCAAAAACAAAAGAATACTCATTTTTCTCAAGTGCTCATGGAACATTCTCCAGGATACCTCTTATCTTGGGTCACAAATCAAGCCTCGGTAAATTTAAGAAAATTGAAATTGTATCAAGTATCTTTTCTGACCACAGTGCTATGAGACTAGATATCAATTACAGGAAAAGATCTGTAAAAAATACGAACACATGGAGGCTAAACAATACGCTACTTAATAACCAAGTGATCACTGAAGAAATCAAAGAGGAAATCAAAAAATACCTAGAAACAAATGACAATGGAGACACGACGACCCAAAACCTATGGGATGCAACAAAAGCAGTTCTAAGAGGGAAGTTTATAACAATACAATCCTACCTTAAGAAACAGGAAATATCTCAAATAAACAACTTAACCTTGCACCTAAAGAAATTAGAGAAAGAAGAACAAAAAACCCCTAAAGTTAGCAGAAGGAAAGAAATCATAAAGATCAGATCAGAAATAAAAAGAAATGAAGGAAACGGTAGCAAAGATCAATAAAACTAAAAGCTGGTTCTTTGAGAAGGTAAGCACAATTGATAAACCATTAGCCAGACTCATCAAGAAAAAAAGGGAGAAGACTCAAATCAATAGAATTAGAAATGAAAAAGGAGAACTAACAAGTGACACTGCAGAAATACAAAGGATCGTGAGAGATTACCTCAAGCAACTCTATGCCATTATGGACAACCTGAAAGAAATGGACAAATTCTTAGAAATGCACAACCTGCCAAGACTGAACCAGGAAGAAATAGAAAATATGAACAGACCAATCACAAGCACTGAAATTGAGACTGTGATTAAAAACCTTCCAACAAACAAAAGCCCAGGACCAGATGGCTTCACAGGCGAATTCTATCAAATTGAACTACCATGCGAACCAGCAATCCCACTACTGGGCATATACCCCGAGAAAACCATAATTCAAAGAGAGTCATGTACCAAAATGTTCATTGCAGCTCTATTTACAATAGCCAGGACATGGAAGCAACCTAAGTGTCCATCATCAGGTGAATGGAGAAAGAAGATGTGGCACCTATATACAAAGGAATATTACTCAGTCATAAAAAGGAACGAAATTGAGATATTTGTAGTGAGGTGGATGGACCTAGAGTCTGCCATACAGAGTGAAGTAAGTCAGAAAGAGAAAGACAAATACCGTATGCTAACACATATATTTGGAACCTAAGGGGAAAAAAAAAAGGTCATTAAGAACCTAGGGGTAAGACGGGAATAAAGACAGAGACCTACTAGAGAATGGACTTGAGGATATGGAGAGGAGGAAGGGTAAGCTGTGACAAAGTGAGAGAGTGGCATGGACATATATCCACTACCAAACGTAAGGTAGATAGCTAGTGGGAAGCAGCCGCATAGCACAGGGAGATCAGCTCGGTGCTGTGTGACCACCTAGAGGCATGGGATAGGGAGGGTGGGAGGGAGGGAGATGCAAGAGGGAAGAGATATGGGAACATATGTATATGTATAACTGATTCACTTTGTTATAAAGCAGAAACTAACACACCATTGTAAAGCAATTATACTCCAATAAAGATGTTAAAAGAAAAAAAAAACAGTCACACAATCATAGTAGGGGACTTTAACAGCCCTACTTTCACCAATGGACACATCATCCAAAATGAAAATAAATAAGGAAACACAAGCTTTAAATGACACGTTAGACAAGATGGACTTAATTGTTATTTTTCCGACATTCCATCCAAAAAGAACAGAATACAGTTTCTTCTGAAGTGCTCATGGAACATTCTCCAGGATAGATCGTATTTTGGGTCACAAATCAAGCCTTGGTGAATTTAAGAAACTTGAAATCACATCAGATATCCTTTCCGACCTCAACACTATGAGACTAGATATGAATTACACGAAAAAAACTGGAAAAAACCCAAACACATGGACGCTAAACAATACACTACTAAATAAGCAGGAGATCACTGAGGAAATCAAGGAGGAAATCAAAAAATACCTAGAAACAAATGACAATGAACGCGCCATGACCCAAAACCTATGGGATGCAGCAAAAGCAGTTCTAAGAGGGAAGTTGATAGCAATACTATCCTACCTCAAGAAACAAGAAAAATATCAAATAAACAACCTGGGCTTCACTGGTGGAGCAGTGGTTCAGAGTCTGCCTGCCAATGCAGGGGATACGGGTTCATGCCCCGGTCCGGGAGGATCCCACATGCCGTGGAGCGGCTAGGCCTGTGAACCACGGGCGCTGGACCTGTTCGTCTGGAACCTGTGCTCCACAACGGGAGAGGTCACAACAGTGAGAGGCCCGCATACCACAAAAAAATAAATAAATAAAATTAAATTAAAAAATAACCAAACCTTACACCTAAAGCAATTAGAGAAAGAAGAACAAAAAAACCCAAAGTTAGCAGAAGGAAAGAAATCATAAAGATCAGAGCAGAAATAAATGAAAAAGAAATGAAGAAAACAGTAGCAAAGATCAATAAAACTAAAAGCTGGTTCTTCGAGAAGATAAACAAAATTGATAAACCATTAGGCAGACTCATGAAGAGAAAAAGGGAGAAGACTCAAATCAACAGAATGAGAAATAAAAAAGAAGTAACAAGTGACACTGCAGAAATTCAAAAGATCATGAGAGATTACTACAAGCAACTACGTGCCAATAAAATGGACAACATGGAATAAATGGCCACATTCTTAGAAAAGCACAACCTCCAAACAGACCAATCACAATAACTGAAATTGAAATTGTGATTAAAAACCTTCCAACAAATGAAAGCCCAGGACCACATGGCTTCACAGGCGAATTCTATCAGACATTTAGAGAAGAGCTAACACCTGTCCTTCTCAAACTCTACCAAAATATAGCAGAGAGAGGAACACTCCCAAACTCATTCTATGATGCCACCATCAACCTGATACCAAAACCAGACAAAGAGGTCACAAAAAAGAAAACTACAGGCCAGTATCAGTGATGTACATAGATGCCAAAATACTCAGCAAAATACTAGCAAACAGAGTCCAACAGAACATTAAAAGGATCATACACCATGATCTAGTGGGATTTATCCCAGGGTTTCAGGGTTTCTTCAATATGTGCAAATCAATCAATGTGATACACCATATTAACAAATTGAAGGATAAAAATCATATCATAATTTGAACAGATGCAGAAAACCTTTCCACAAAATTCAACACCCATTTATGATCAAAGCTCTCCATAAGGTAGGCTTACAGGGAAACTACCTCAACAAAATAAAGGCCATATATGACAAACCCACAGCCAACATCATTCTCAGTGGTCAAAAACTGAAACCGTTTCCTCTAAGATCAGGAACAAGACAATGTTGACCACTCTCACCACTTTTATTGAACATAGTTCTGGAGGTTTTAGCCACGGCAATCAGAGGAAGAAAAGGAAATAAAAGGAATCCAAATCAGAAAAGAAGTAAAACTGTTACTGTTTGCAGTTCACATGATACTATACATAGAGAATCCTAAAGATGCTACACGAAAACTACTAGAGCTAATCAATGAATTTGGTAAAGTAGCAGGTTACAAATTTAATGCACATAAATCTCTTGCATTCCTATACACTAACGATGAAAAATCTGAAAGAGAAGTTAAGGAAACACTCGCATTTACCATTGCAACAAAAAGAATAAAATACCTAGGGATTAACCCACCTAAGGAGGCAAAAGAACTACATGCGGAAAACTGTAAGACACTGGTGAAAGAAATTAAAGATGATACAAACAGGTGGAGAGATACACCATGTTCTCAGATTGGAAGAAAAAATGACTGTACACCCAAAGCAATCTACAGATTCAGTGCAATCCCTATCAAACTACCAATGGCATTTTTCACAAAACTGGAACAAAAAATTTCACAATCTGTATGGAAACACAAAAGACCGTGAATAGCCAAAGCAATCTTGAGAAAGCAAAATGGAGCTGGAGGAATCAGGCTCCCTGACTTCAGCCTATACTACAAAGCTAGTGTAATGTAGACAGTACGGTACTGGCAGAAGAACAGAAATATAGATCAATGGAACAGGATAGAAAGCCCAGAGATAAACCCATGCACAGATGGTCACCTTATCTTTGATAAAGGAGGCAAGAATATACAATGGAGAAAAGGCAGCCTCTTCATTAAGTGGTACTGGGAAAACTGGACAGCTACATGTAAAAGAATGAAATTAGAACACTTCCTAACACCATACACAAAAATAAACTCAAAATGGCTTAAAGACCTAAATGTAAGACCAGACACTGTAAAACTCTTAGAGGAAAACATAGGCAGAACACTCCATGACATAAATCACAGCAAGATCTTTTTTGATCCACCTCCTAGAGTAATGGAAATAAAAACAAAAATAAACTAACGGGACCTAATGAAACTTAAAAGCTTTTGCACAGCAAAGGAAACCATAAACAAGACCAAAAGACAACCCTCAGAATGGGAGAAAATACTTGCAAATGAAGCAACTGGCAAAGGATTAATCTGCAAAATATACAAGCAGCTCATGCAGCTCAATATCAAAAAAAGAAACAACCCAATCCAAAAATGGGCAGAAGACCTAAAAAGACATTTCTCCAAAGGATATACAGATTGCCAACAAACACATGAACTGATGTTCAACATCACTAATCATTAGAGAAATGCAAATCAAAACTACAATGAGGTATCACCTCACACCAGTCAGAATGGCCATCATCAAAAAATCTACAAGCAATAAATGCTGGAGAATGTGTGAAGAAAAGGGAACCCTCTTGCACTGTTGGTGGGAATGTAAATTGATACAGCCACTATGGAGAACAGTATGGAGGTTCCTTATAAAACTAAAAATAGAACTACCATATGACCCAGCAATCCCACTACTGGGCGTATACCCTGAGAAAACCATAATTCAAAAAGAGTCATGTACCACAGTGTTCACTGCAGCACTATTTACAATAGCCAGGACATGGAAGCAACCCTAGTGTCCATCAACAGATGCATGGATAAAGAAGAAGTGGCACATATGTACAATGGAATATTACTCAGCTATAACAAGAAATGAAATTGAGTTATTTGTAGTGAGGTGGATGGACCTAGAGTCTGTCATACAGAGTGAAGTCAGAAAGAGAAAAACAAATACTGTATGCTAACCCATATATATGGAATCTAAAAAAAAAATGGTTCTGAAGAACCTAGGGGCAGGACAGGAATAAAGACCGATGTAGAACATGGACTTGAGTACATGAGGTGGGGGAAGGGTAAGCTGGGACGAAGTGAGAGAGTGGCATGGGCTTATATATACTACCAAATGTAAAGTAGATAGCCTGTGGGAAGCAGCTGCGTGCGTAGCACAGGGAGATCAGCTTGGTGCTTTGTGACCACCTAGAAGGGTGGGATAGGGAGGGTGGGAGGGGGGCGCAAGAGGGAGGGGATATGGGGATATATGTATACATATAGCTGATTCTGTTTGTTATACAGCAGAAACTAGCACAACATTGTAAAGCAATTATACTCCATATAGATATTATAAAATAAAAAATGTCTAAACATTTGAGAGAAACATTTACTTTGCCTTTTCTGTGCTGAGAGCTGACCTGCTTCTGTTAGTCTCCCTCCTCCATAGGGACAGTCAGCAGAAATTTTACAACGTAAGGGATACCTTGTTTTATCAACAGCCTGAGGGGCTGAGTATGGATAGTACTCCAGTGTATGTCTTGGAACTGTTGGTTTGCCTTGGGGTGCTGGTGAAACTGATGGTGATGCGATATGTATGTGTTTGTGTGTTTTCTGCTCTTCTGGAATAAAAAATGAGTAGACATGATGTTTTATCATGTCTGGGAGAGAATAGGAGCAGTAGTGGTGCTGATGGTGAAAATATCAGCAGTGGCATTGGAAAGGAGAAGGCAGAAAACTTCGAGAAGTTTCAGAGTTAGCTGGACATAGGGGAAGGGGATGAGAAGAAGCTTGGCCCCTTCAGTGGATTGTAGTAGACACCTTTCCTAAAGGAATCAAACTAGACAGGTGATCTACTGACGCAGTACGAGAATATGAAAATAAATTACCACACTGAGAAAAAAAAGTCAACCAAACCCTGATGAGGGACTCTGGCTAGGTGGGCATAGAGACACTCAAAGTGAGTCACTCTTCTTAGTGACATAGAGAAACCAGTGGGAAGAGAGCAGAAAGAGGTTGGAAGAACTTGATTCTTTGCCCGTGAAGGACTTTTATATGGGGTGATGAGAGCTAAGCTCTGAGAAGCAGCTGTGTTCCTGGAATAGGGACCTATTTAGATATTAAATTAACAGAAGGGAAGGAGGACCAGTCTTTCCATAGTCATATCTCCAAGATTTCATTTTATTGCATTGATATGTTTTACATTTTAAGTATAAAAATGACATCAGAGAAGTTTTTTTTAATTTATTTATTTTTAATTTTTTTATTTTTGGCTGCGTTGGGTCTTTGTTGCTGTGTGCGGGCTTTCTCTAGTTGCGGCGAGTGGGAGCTACTCTTCGTTGAGGTGCATGGACTTCTCATTGCATTGGCTTCTCTTGTTGTGGAGCACGGGCTCTAGGCGCGCGGACTTCAGTAGTTGTAGCATGCGGGCTCAGTAGTTGTGGTACGCGAGCTCTAGAGCGCAGCCTCAGTAGTTGTGGTGCACAGGCTTAGTTTCTCTGCGGCATGTGGGATCTTCCTGGGCCAGGGCTCGAACCTGTGTCCCCTGCATTGGCATGTGGATTCTTAACCACTGTGCCACCAGGGACGCCCCATCAGAGAAGTTTAAAGCAACAAGAAATCACTTATTTGGGGAAAGAACAGAAAGGATTCATGGCTCACAAAGAATTAAAATTGAAACTCAAAGCATAGTATGGTGGTGTGATAGCTGGAACCAAGAGAATGGATAGTTTCTGTGAAACAGAGAGTGTATAAAAAGGCTGTGGGTAGAGGGTTGTATTTTGATGAATGACCATTGAGGACAAGAAGGTGAATAGGAGAATAAGAGTGAGAGAGAGAAGGAGTGGTATAGGTCATCATATAGCATCATGGAAGCCAAAAATTGAAGAGATCCATGGATGGTTGGTAAATGATGCCTTATGCCACAAAAAGGTTAAGAGCAGTGAGGAGGGAGGGCTTCTCAGTGACTGGCCAGCCTTTGACTTTGGAGGTGCATGCCCATGGTTCTTTCATTTGGTCAATTCTTGTTATTGTTCTGGCATCTCCGGCAGTGTTGGTTAATTGTCATTGGAAGACAAAAGCTAGAGTACTTACAAGTGGAGAGGGATAAAATGTTGAGTTGGATTTCCATTTAGGTCTAGGAACAGAAACGTGAGCCTAAAGTGTGAGGCACCCTCAGAGAGCATGAGAGACTGACCACTGGACGAAAAGTGGCTCCTGGAACAAGAATTAAACAGATAATGTGTATGTGTTCTCTTTTGCATCTCCTAAGTGCTCAGAATGGCACTTTAGTTTTAATCCACCAGAATAATTTAAAAACTACTAGAACTTGTGTGCTGTATATGGACTGCCAGGTAAAATTTCCTGGTTAAAGAAAATGTTCTTCCTCTGCAGTTATCCTTCTTCTTACAGAGCCTGCCTGCAACGCAAAGACTGCAGAGAGCCAGGCTCTATGTCAGGCTCTAAAGGAGCACGTTGTTAACAGCAGAATGCCTCTGTGTGACAGAGTGAGGGAGGGATGCAGACTAAAAGGGTAGCTGGAGAATGTGCCAGATCTCTGGAGTTTTTCCATGATGCAGTCATCCCCAGGCTGTGGTCACCCTCACTGACCCCCACATCCCACTGTTTCTTCTCACTCACGCCACTTTTCGTCAGCACCTTCCTATTTAGCAGAGATCCCCATTTCTGATACTTCGTAGGGGCTAATTATCTTCCATTTATCTGCACAGCCCTGCATTTGCCATCTATTAGTCCAGAAACATAAATGCTGTAAATCCTTTTATATCTGGCTGCACCACCTAATTATTCCTCATTTGTTTTTATTCTCTCTCAATTTACCATCATCTGCAAAGTTGGAAATCATGTTTTCATATAATAATTAGGGCTCTAAGAACCTCAGAGAAACTGCCTGGCAAATACGCATGCCTTTGCTTTTCATTTTAATGGTGAATTTAAAAGTGAGAAAATAAACTAGGGCTGCAGGAAATAATAGACTGAAGTGAAAGTCTCTGGAATACAGATGAGGAAATGTGGTAGAATAACATGGGGAGGGAAACTTCCAGCATTAGGGTGCAAAAGCCAGCCCGCACAGTAAAACCATCAAGTGGATGAACAGTGTTGCTTCTTTCCTTTGCTGATGAAAACCACCTTTAGTTGTTTCAGTCTGTGCTTTGGGGTATGCCGAGGGATGCACAGTTTTGTTAATTGGATAGACACCTTTCCTTAAGTCTGCAAAAGATTTACTCTTTTATAGGATAGCAATCTGGATTAAATTTAATGAAGGTATGTGATTTGAACTGACATGGCCACTAGTGAGAGAGAACAGAAAGAATCCATAGATGATCTAAAGGTCCGGGGGAAGAAGGAATGGGAACACAGCAACCTGGTGAGGAAGTTCTTGAAATTATTACTGTCAGTCCTACAAACTGTCACCTCCTTAGAGCAGCCTCCCCCATGAATCACTTACCTCTTCATCTTCAGAACTTTCTTCAAGGTTCATTTCTAGGATTTTCTGAAGTAGCTTCACCTGGCTCTAGGTCATCTAGAAATTTTTCCCTATGTGCATGTTCCCTTCTTTATCCTTTAAAAATTTCATCTGCATCCTTGTACTATTAGATTTGAATTTGTACCTTTGTAGCATTTTTGTATGTATTATTTATGCAAGCATGAGTATGTGTATTTGTCCTACCTACTACATTAGTTAGAAGTCTCAAGGGCAGGGATGATGTATCAGTCACAACAAACAAGTTATGGTTTAGTAACAAACATCCACCGAATAGCAACAGCTTAAAGGAGTGATGTTTATTTATCACTCATATTTCATGTCTATTGCAGGTCAGCACAGGGGGTGGGTTGGTAGGTAAGCGGGGCTCTGCTTATCTTTTCTCACTGATCCAGGTTGATGGAGGTTTCCAGATACTTGCTTCTGTAATTCCAGAGGGAGGGAAAAAATTAACTGGAGAACCATGTTCTGGCTTTTAAAGTTTCTTTATAAGAGATACATGTCACTTCTGACATTACACTGGCCAAAGAAATTCACACAGCCATGCCTGAGTTCAACAGGGTGGGAATGTGTAATTGTCCTATTTAGGGGTTCGGATTATTTGTGAACAGTAATACAGTGTATTCCAAATGGTGCTTTTTGTCTTTATTATATCTTTTCATAGAACTACTAAGAGTAGTTCTTTGCATACGATGACCACCAGCATGTTAGAAAATACAGCTAATTGGCTAAAGGAATAATTTGGATATTTTTTCTTTAAGGCATTACTACCTACTTGACCCAGAAGTCTGCCTTCCAATTCTTTCTGCCCACTAACATCACTCTATGAGATTGTCCTAAACTAAATTACATTTCTGTGCAACTGGTAATAGACATAGAGAAGCAAAGTAAAAAGTCTAAGTGTACATTTGACCAGAAGTGATGATGATTCAATGAACTTTGAAATCATTCTTCCCTCTTTTTGAAGAATCAAACAAAGTAATTTTAATAAATTCAGACCATTGAATAAGTTGACCTTTGAACATTAATATAGTTATCATCTCCTTTAAATTTTTATTTTATATTGGCGTATAGTTGACTTACAGTGTTACATTAGTTTCAGACGTACAGCAAAGTGATTCAGTTATACATATACATGTATCTATTCTTTTTCAAATTCTTTTCCCATTTAGGTTATTACAGAATATCGAGCAGAGTTCCCTGTGCTGTACAGTAGGTCCTTGTTGGTTATTTTAAATATAGTAGTGTGTATATGTCAATCCCAACCTCCTAATTTATCCCTCCCCACCTTTCTCCTTTGGAAACCATAAGTTTGTTTTCTATGTCTGCGAGTCTGTTTCTGTTTTGTAAATAAGTTCATTTGCATTATTTTTTTTTAGATTCTGCATATAAGCGATATCATGTGATATTTGTCTTTCTCTGTCTGACTTAAAATAGTGATTATCTTGATTCTATATTTTGAAACTATCAAATGTTTAGATTTTCTTACCTGTAACTCTGTATCCCTGAATGTTTTGTGCCTTGCTCTAGAAGGCTGAGAAATTGAATTCAGCAGGCTCGCCAACATCCTACCAGAGCTGCTGTCATCAGGAATTATTTTCACCAAGGGAGAGCTTGTTAGGGGAGGGAAAAGGAATAATAGTAAGAATTTAGTGGAATATCTTAGAAAGCCACAGACCAGGTAGAGTACTGAAGACAGTCTGAGGGGCAACATGAACAGGCCAGACCTGTTTTATTTGGAAATGACTTTAATCAAAATTGGAAAGAATGGGAGATGGAGAGATTAAAAAGAGAGGAGTAGAACATCCTCTGATTTTAGTTTGGCTTGTTTTAGGATTACCGTCCATTCTTTGACAGTGCTCCATTACTTAATCCTCTGCGCATTAAGAGCTCAATTTCAGAATCAAATGCACTTTGTTGGCTTAAAATGTTTAAAAACTCTTGCAAGGAAAGCATGGAAATCTTATTTTGGAAGTGTCAAAACCATTCAAAATACTAAGCCCTCCAGCAAAAATGTCAAAAAAGGCCTCTCATTTACCCCTTGTTCCCTACAAAATTTCCACCTCCAGCCTTGTCCTAGCCCCACTACCTCAGTGTCCTCAGAGGGGGCTTGAAAACACAAACCGCTTCTGAGAGTTCAGCTTCTGCCTTCATAACCAAGGGCACCTGCGAGGCTTGCATCAGCCAGTACAAGCTCTGGGCACCATGCAGGCCCATGTGTCAGAACTGACATCTCCTGCGGTTTCTGCAGCCTTGGCTCTCAGCTGCCCATGATCACAAACTGTGGGACTGGCCATCCGAGATTAGCACTGCTGAGCTGGCTGCTGCCTCCTGGCTTTTGGAGGGAAGGCATGAGAAACACAGCTTGGTTTAAAAGTCCTTACCATTAGGTGAAAAGCAAATGGATGCTTTCTGGAGAGATGCCAGAGCTTTCATGATTAAAACCAAGAATACACCAGCAATCCCACTACTGGGCATATACCCTGAGAAAACCATAATTGCAAAAGAGTCACGTACCCCAATGTTCATGGCAGCTCTGTTTACAATAGCCAGGACATGGAAGCAACCTAAGTGTCCATCAACAGATGAATGGATAAAGAAGATGTGGCACATATATACAATGGAATATTACTCAGCCATAAAAAGAAACGAAACTGAGGTATTTGTAGTGAGGTGGATGGACCTAGAGACTGTCACACAGAGTGAAGTAAGTCAGAAAGAGAAAGACAAATACCGTGTGCTAACACATATATATGGAATCTAAAGAAAAAAAAAAGTCGGAAGATCCTAGGGACAGAACGGGAATAAAGACGCAGACCTACTAGAGAATGGACTTGAGAACACGGGGAGGGGGAAGGATAAGCTGTGACAAAGTGAGAGAGTGGCATGGACATATATCCACTACCAAACGTAAGATAGATAGCTAGTGGGAAGCAGCCGCATAGCACAGGGAGATCAGCTTGGTGCTTTGTGACCACCTAGAGGGGTGGGATAGGGAGGGTGGGAGGGAGATGCAAGAGGGAGGGGATATGGGGATATATGTATATGTATAGCTGATTCACTTTGTTATAAAGCAGAAATTAACACACCATTGTAAAGCAATTATACTCCAATAAAGATGTTAAAAAAAACCAGGAATACACGCACATACAGACACACACACACACACACACACACACACACACACACACTTATTTTACTATTCCCACACCCCCCCATTTGTGTTTAATCATATTATGTTTTAGGCATTTTACTTACTGATATGTGTGAGGTTATTGAAGACTTGAAAATAAGATCTAAACTTTTCAAAAATATTTTCTTTAGAAAGAACTTAGTAGTGATGTTCTAGAAGGTTAATCTAACTTCCAAAAATAGTCAAATACTTGACCAGGTATATAGAATCACAGAGCTTTAAAGCTGAAAGCAACCTTGGCAGTCGTGTGGTCTGACCCACCCATTTTACGGATAGAAAACCAAGACCCAAGGGGTGAGATGACTTGCTACAGTTCACACGAATTGGGAGTAGGAGGGTCAGTAGAGGAACTTAGAACCCCTGACTTCTTGTCCTTGCTCTTTTCACAACACTAAATATACCTACAAATATCTATTTACTTTGGAAATATCCTCGGATTCTCTGAAAAGCCATTCTTCTTTTAGGCTAATATTAAGAATTTTAGAAACAGAGAAGTTCGTAAGGACCATTGTGCCAACTTCAGTGTGTATTCTTTTTTTTTTTTTTTTTTTTTTTGCGGTACGCGGGCCTCTCACTGTTGTGGCCTCTCCCGTTGCGGAGCACAGGCTCCGGGCACACAGACTCAGCGGCCATGGCTCACGGGCCCAGCCGCTCCGCGGCATGTGGGATCTTCCCGGACCGGGGCACGAACCCACATCCCCTGCATCGGCAGGCGGACTCTCAACCACTGCGCCACCAGGGAAGCCCTCAGTGTGTATTCTTGAAGTTTACAACAGCATCAAGAAGTGAATAAGAAACATGTTGATTCATCATAAAAAAAATAATGCCGCAGATATTTTTCTACAGTTTTATTGATATGTATTTCCTATACCATACCCTTCACCCATTTAAAGTGTACAATTAGGTGGGTTTTGGTATATTCACAGAGTTGTGCAATCATCACCACAATTGAATTTAAAAATTTTCATCACCCCCAAAGAAACCCCACACCCATGAGGAGCTATTCCCTAATCTATACTTCTCCAGCCCCTGGCAACCACTAATCTATTTTCTGTTTCTATGCATTTGCCTGTTCTGCCACAGATAATTGCATGATGTGTGTGTGTGTGTGTGTGTGTGTGTGTGTGTTTACAAAGACACTTCCCTCCAGGCCTTGAGCTAGAGCTGCTGTAGAACAAAAAGAGACTTTATCAAGGCCAATGTCATCCTAAACAGGCAGCACCAGTGCCTGCCGACAGAGGGGAAGCCCAAAGCCTCAAGGACAGTTAAGCTGAAGGACTAAGTGCATGCAGAACCAACGTTGTAACTGTAAGAGCTGGGAGACAAGACAGGCTGAACACAAGAGACATTTATGTCAAATAAGAAGTGGATCCCAATATCTACTGGGCCACCTGCAGGGGCCGGGGACCTAAAGGAGTATCAAATAAGAGAAAAAGATAAAGGGTGATTGCACTGAGATCTAGAAAAACACGATCAAAGAAATATTATTAAACAGTTTCTTATATCCTCCTTCCCTTGTAGCATACCTTCCAGACTTATTTTATTTAAAAATAATATTCATCATTACAAAAGCAGTATATGTGCACTATAGAAAATTAGAGAATACAGATAAGCAAAAATAAGAAAACAAAGATATTTTATTTCTATAACCTAGGTTATCACTATTAACCTTTTATTGCATCTCTTTTCCATAATAGGTTCTACCTATATCTAGTTATATCTATAGCTACCCTTTACCACAATTAGATCACAGTGGACATGTGTGGCATCTTGCTTTTTTCTTTTAATGATCTCTGCCTGGACATGTCAATAAGTTGCTCTCCTATTATTAAATCAGACCTTGACGCCCACACCCCCATGGAAGGAAAGTACCCAGATAAACAGCATTGTTGAAAAAAAATAGTATTCAAGCCATCAACACTGGGAGTGAATTTTTGAAACACTTTAAAAATACTGTCGTGTTTACCACCATGAAACAATAAGCATATTAAGGATAATATACATCCAATCCCATGCTTGGGAGACTATGACTCTGGCTGGATCTCTCCCTTGCTTCAGGCTGAGGGGTGGGCTAAGGCAATCCTTTTGACATTTAACCTACAAAATCATTCACCATTTTATTCCCTAAAGTAGTTTGCTTCATATTTTAAGTGGTCACAGGAGCAAAAATTTATTTGTCATTTTTTCTCAGAAATACAACTGTTAAATAAACTGAAGCATGCCGTAGAAGCTATAGATTTTATGGAAAAAAATGGGGTCATTTTAGGAAATAAAAGGAACATAGTAAGGGTATATTAGGTCGTGGCATTGATCTCTCTTACCTGTGTAAACTTGATAAATGACATTTTTTTGAGCCTCATTTTCCTCATCTGTATAAGGAAAATGTAAGGAATTAAGGAAATGTAAGAAAAATAAGGAATACACAGATGCATACCTCAGCCTTGTTGTGAGGAGTAAATGAGAAACTTCTGGAAAGAAAATGACAGTGACTTGACACTGATAAATAATAATGGTACCTCACACTCATAATGCTTAATGTGTACCAGGCACTCTTCTAAACATTTGATATACATTGACTCATTTAATACAACAGCCCTATAAGGCAGATATTATTATCACTGTACCACTTTACAGATAAGTAAACTGAGACCAAGAGAAGTCATATACCCAATGTGACACAGCTGGTATATGGTGGAGCCGAGATTTGAACCCAGGAGACATGGCTTCAGAATCAGTGCTCTTAATCCTTCCACTCCTTGTTGTAGTAGCTCTGGTTTACCTTTTTCTTTTCTTTATTTCTGTCATTTTTCTCCTGTCAGGCTATAGTCATTTCTTTACCTGTTCAACAATTATTTATGGGACGTTTGCACTCTACCTGTGTGAGGTTATGTGAGGTCCCTGCCCTCATAAAAGTTACCCTGTCATTGATCTAATAAATATTTTCCTTTGATGACCTAAATTGGGTACTTTGATGTGAAGATATCATCATGGATGTGAGGGCATACAACCTGTGTGGTCACACAAAGTCCCATACTCAGAAATCTCCCACCCTTGGTTTATGCCTTGCTGTCATTGTTTTGAAATATTTAAGAATTTTATCCTCAACCTTGTGTTTTGTAAATGAACCCCAAGAATACGTTTGTCTACTATGTCTTGCTCCCCTATTCACATATTTCCTTCAAGATGCCCCATGGACACAGAATTCCAGTGGACCTATGATGCATGGAGTTCAGTGAGACTCAAAACAAGCATAAGTGTGTTACATTTATGACTGAATAAGCAGAGGAGTAGGGGCTGCTGACAGCCTGGAGAGAGAACACTTCCTGTTCCAACAGAAACTTGCTTCTGACACACAGAAAGAAGATAAATTGTTACTTCTCCTTTTTCATTTCTAATTCTATTGATTTGAGTCTTCTCCCTTTTTTCCTTGATGAGTCTGGCTAATGATTTATCAATTTTGTTTATCTTCTCAAAGAACCAGCTTTTAGTTTTATTGATCTTTGCTATTGTTTCCTTCATTTCTTTTTCATTTCTTTCTGATCTGATCGTTATGATTTCTTTCCTTCTGCTAACTTTAGGGGTTTTTTTGTTCTTCTTTCTCTAATTGCTTTAGGTGTAAGGTTAGGTATAGAGCTACCATACGACCCAGCAATCCCACTACTGGGCATATACCCTGAGAAAACCATAATTGCAAAAGAGTCACGTACCCCAATGTTCATGGCAGCTCTGTTTACAATAGCCAGGACATGGAAGCAACCTAAGTGTCCATCAACAGATGAATGGATAAAGAAGATGTGGCACATATATACAATGGAATATTACTCAGCCATAAAAAGAAACGAAACTGAGGTATTTGTAGTGAGGTGGATGGACCTAGAGACTGTCATACAGAGTGAAGTAAGTCAGAAAGAGAAAGACAAATACCGTGTGCTAACACATATATATGGAATCTAAAAAAAATGGTTCTAAAGAACCTAGGGTCAGGACAGGAATAAAGACGCAGACGTAGAGAATGGACTTGAGGACATGGGGAGGGGGAAGGGTAAGCGGTGACAAAGCGAGAGAGTGACATGGAGATATATACACTACCAAATGTAAAATAGCTAGCTAGTGGGAAGCAGCTGCATAGCACAGGGAGATCAGCTCGGGGCTTTGTGACCACCTAGAGGGGTGGGATAGGGAGGGTGGGAGGGAGACGCAATAGGGAGGAGATACGGGGATATATGTATATGTATAGCTGATTTACTTTGTTATACAGCAGAAACTAACACACCATTGTAAAGCAATTATACTCCAATGAAGATGTTTAAAAATAAATAAATAAATAAATGGGCATAGTAGTAGTACCTACATCACAGTGTTGCTGTGATAATTAAATGAACAAATGCCACATGAAAGCATATCTTAGCACGTGGTAAGTGCTCCATCGATTTCTGATTACTATAAGCAAGCTAAACCCATCAGGAATAGAGCAGTTTAATAAATTATTCTTTGTTTGCCAGAATTCTCTCCCCATATAACTCACCTCTTCCAGAATAGCTGGTGAGTCCTTGCGTGAACTAGCTGCTCACATGACTGCTACCAGTTGAATGCTAATAAAATATGCATTTGAAAAGGTATTATTTATTACTTTTTATAAATTTACTCTTCCCCCTCAAAACTGCTACAGATGGTTAAGATTTTTAAATTAGTCATATTTATCTAGGAATGGACTTATCTAGGAATCTAAAGAAAAATAGTCATGAAGAACCTAGGGGCAGGATGGGAATAAAGATGCAGACCTACTAGAGAATGGACTTGAGGACACGGGGAGGGGGAAGGGTAAGCTGAGACGAAGTGAGAGAGTGGCATGGACATATATACACTACCAAACGTAAAATAGATAGCTAGTGGGAAGCAGCTGCATAGCACAGGGAGATCAGCTCGGTGCTTTGTGACCACCTAGAGGGGTGGGATAGGGAGGGTGAGAAGGAGGGAGACGCAAGAGGGAAGAGATATGGGAACATATGTATATGTATAGCTGATTCACTTTGTTATAAAGCAGAAACGAACACACCATTGTAAAGCAATTATACTCCAATAAAGATGTTAAAAAAGTTTTTTTTAATTAAAAAAAGAAGGTAGGGATGTTCTAGGAAACACGTAGAATCAAAGAACCTTATCATATCCCTTTGTATTCATTTACTTTCCTGTATCAGCCAACCAGTGACACTGAGATGATGACATAGAAGGAAAGGGAAAGACAGGGACGTCCCCTAGTTCCTGCTCCTTTGCCTTTTAGTCCTCCTTCCTTACTCGTCAGTAAGCTAAAGGTAGACAATATTGGTAAGCGTGCTCCTGTCAAGAAGTGAAGCAAAAACAATTGGGTTGGTTTTGTGCAGCATTTCCACTCTTCTGCTAAAAGCTTGTATAAGCTATGAAAATGAATTGTGTAATTTCTGGGATTCTGTAAACAAGTTAAGTGCTCCTCTGTTTGCATTTAAAAGTGGCATTGCACCATATAATGATGAACAGTTAAGTGCATGCTAATGATTAAAATTTTTAATTTTGCTTAACTTAGAATAACATTAAATAGCTAATTGAACACACTGTACCAAGTTGAGAGAGAGTGAGAGACCATAGAAGAAAGGAACAACTTTCTATTTTAATACCTTTCATGGCATTTTTTTCCTGCTTTGTGAATAAGATCTCCCACACTTTCATTTTCCCTGGGCCCCACAAATTGTAGGTGGTGCTGCTTGACAGTAGAAAACAGCAAGGAAAATCTAAGTGAGCTTCTGGGCTAAAACAGATCAGGAAACAACACATGATTGGATTGGAGACAAGAGGATGTGACCACGTGACCGTTGAAGGCCAAGCTTGAAAGAATACAATCTATTACAAAAGCCAAGGGGACCAGCACCTGCTTGAGCTTCTGTTCATCTTTCGATGAATTCTTTCTATGTATTATGATACATACTAATGATACAGTTTTAAATACTGATATCATTCTAAATGCAAACGTGCAAGCAAACAAGCAAGCGAAGAGCAGACAAAACAGCACCTTCAGTTCTGGAGCAGTAGGTGTAATAAATAGAGAGGAACTAGAGGCTGAGACAATAGGTGAAAGAAGGTGGCATTTGATAGAGCCTTCAAAATATTAGTCTCTTAAGATCTAAGAAGAAAACCTCAGCAGTGGGCCCTTAAATCTTCGAAGACATGCCGTTTCACATTTAGTCTTTCTTTTAAATGTGGCTGTTACCTGAGGGGATTTCTCCCTCCAGTCTTTTCTCAGAAAGGTCTCTTTTGGAGAGAAAAGACCTAGTTATACTTTTATTCTGTTGTATATTTTATTTTATTAATTTTTAACATCTTTATTGGAGTATAATTGCTTTACAATGGTGTGTTACTTTCTGCTGTATAACAAAGTGAATCAGATATACGTATACATATATCCCCATATGCCCTCCCTCTTGCGTCTCCCTCCCACCCTCCCTATCCCACCCCTCTAGGGAGTCACAAAACACCGAGCTGATCTCCCTGTGCTGTGTGGCTGCTTCCCACTAGCTATCTGTTTTACATCTGGTAGTGTATGTATGTCAATGCCACTCTCTCACTTCGTCCCATCTTACCCTGCCCCCTCCCCATGTCTCAAGTCCATTCTCTACCTGTGCATCTTTATTCCTGTCCTCCCCCAAGGTTCATCAGAACCACTTTTTTTTTAGATTCCGTATATATGTGTTAGCATACGGTATTTGTCTTTCTCTTTCTGACTTACTTCACTCTGTATGACAGACTCTAGGTCCACCCACCTCACTACAAATAACTCAATTTCGTTTCTTTTTATGGCTGAGTAATATTCCATTGTATATATGTGCCACTTCTTCTTTATCCATCCATCTGTCGATGGACACTTAGGTTGCTACCATGTCCTGGCTATTGTAAATAGTGCTGCAATGAACATTGTGGTACATGTCTCTTTTTGAATTATGGGTTTCTCAGGGTATATGCCCAGTAGTGGGATTGCTGGGTCGTATGGTAGTTCTATTTGTAGTTTTTTAAGGAACCTCCATACTGTTCACCATAGTGGATGTATCAACTTACATTCCCACCAACAGTGCAAGAGGGTTCCCTTTTCTCCACACCCTGTCCAGCATTTATTGTTTGTAGATTTTTTGATGATGGCCATTCTGACTGGTGTGAGGTGATACTTCATTGTAGTTTTGATTTGCATTTCTCTAATGATTAGTGATGTTGTGCATCCTTTCATGTGTTTGTTGGTACTCTGTATATCTTCTTTGGAGAAATGTCTTTTTATGTCTTGGGCCATTTTCGGATTGGGTTGTTTGTTTTTTTGATTTTGAGGTGGATGACCTGCTAATAAATTTTGGAAATTAATCCTTTGTCAGTTCCTTCATTTGCAAATATTTTCTCCCATTCTGAGGGTTGTCTTTTCGTCTTGTTTATGGTTTCCTTTGCTGTGCAAAAACTTTTTAGTTTCATTTGGTCCCATTAGTTTATTTTTGTTTTTATTTCCATTACTTTAGGAGGTGGGTCAAAAAGGATCTTGCTGTTATTTGTGTCTTAGAGTGTTCTGCCTATGTTTCCCTCTAAGAGATTTATAGTGTCTGGCCTTACATTTAGGTCTTTAATCCATTTTGAGTTTATTTTTGTGTATGGTGTTAGGGAGTGTTTTAATTTCATTCTTTTACATGTAGCTGTCCAGATTTCCCAGCACCACTTATTAAAGAGGCTGTCTTTTCTCCATTGTATATTCTTGCCTGCTTTATCAAAGATAAGGTAACCATATGTGCATGGGTTTATCTCTGGGATTTCTATCCTGTTCCATTGATCTATATTTCTTTTCTTGTGCCAGTACCATATTGTCTTGATTACTGTAGCTTTGTAATATAGTCTAAAGTCAGGGTGCCTGATTCCTCCAGCTCCATTTTGCTTTCTCAAGATTGCTTTCGCTATTCAGGGTCTTTTGTGTTTCCATACAAATTGTGAAATTTTTTGTTCTAGTTTTGAAAAATGCCATTGGTAGTTTGATAGGGATTGCACTGAATCTGTAATGTGCTTTGGGTGTATAGTCATTTTCACAATGTTGTTTCTTCCAATCCAAGAACATGGTATATCTCTCCATCTGTTTGTATCATCTTTAATTTCTTTCTTCAGTGTCTTATAGTTTTCTGCATACAGGTCTTTTATGTCCTAAGGTAGGTTTATCCCTAGGTATTTTATTCTTTTTGTTGCAATGGTAAATGGGAGTGTTTCTCTAATTTCTCTTTCAGATTTTTCATCATTAGTGTATAGGAATGCAAGAGATTTCTGTGCATTAATTTTGTATCCTGCAACTTTACCAAATTCATTGATTAACTGTAGTAGTTTTCGTGTAGCATCTTTAGGATTCTCTGTGTATAGTATCATGTATCTACAAACAGTGAAAGTTCTACTTTTTCTTTTCCGATTTGGAATCCTTTTATTTCTTCTTCTTCTCTGATTGCTGTGGCTAAAACTTCCAAAATTATGTTGAATAATAGTGGGCAACCTTGTCTTTGTCCTGAGGTTAGTGAAAATGGTTTCAGTTTTTTTACCATTGTGAATGATGTGGCCTGTGGGTTTGTCATATATGGCCTTTTTCATGTTGAGGTAAGTTCCCTGTATGCCTGCTTTCTGGAGGGTTTTTATCATAAGTGGGTGTTGAGTTTTGTTGAAAGCCTTTTCTGATTCTGCTACGATGGTCATATGGTTTTTGTCCTTCAACTTGTCAATATGGTGTATCACATTGATTGATTTGCGTATATTGAAGAATCCTTGCATTCCTGGAATAAACCCCACTTGATCATGGTGTATGATTCTTTTAATGTGCTGTTGGATTCTGTTTGCTAGTATTTTGTTGAGGATTTTTGCATCTATATTCATCAGTGATATTGGTCTGTAGTTTTCTTTTTTTGTGACATTTTTGTCTGGTTTTGGTACCAGGCTGATGGTGGCCTCATAGAATGAGTTTGGGAGTGTTCCTCCCTCTGCTATATTTTGGAGGAGTTTGAGAAGGATAGGTGTTAGCTCTTCTCTAAATGTTTGGTAGAATTTGCCTTTGAAGCCATCTGGTCCTGAGCGTTTGTTTGTTGGAAGATTTTTAATCACAGTTTCAATTTCAGTGCTTGTGATTGGTCTGTTTATATTTTCTGTTTCTTCCTGGTTCAGTCTCAGAAGTTTGTGCTTTTCTAAGAATTTGTCCATTTCTTCCAGCTTGTCCATTTTATTGGCATATAGTTGCTTGTAGTAATCTCTCATGATCCTTCATATTTCTGCAGTGCCAGTTGTTACTTCTTTTTCTTTTTTAATTCTATTGATTTGAGTCTTCTCCCTTTTTTTCTTGATAAGTCTGACTAATGGTTTATCAATTTTGTTTATCTTCTCAAAGAACCAGCTTTTAGTTTTATTAGTCTCTGCAATTGTTTCCTTCATTTCTTTCTTTTTTTTTTTTTTTTTTTTTTTTTGAGGTACGCGGGCCTCTCACTGCTGTGGCCTCTCCCGTTGCACAGCACAGGCTCCGGATGCACAGCCTCAGTGGCCATGGCTCACGGGCCCAGCCGCTCCGCGGCACGTGGGATCTTTCCGGACCAGGGCATGAACCCATGTCCCCTGCATCGGCAGGCGGACTCTCAACCACTGCACCACCAGGGAAGCCCTTCATTTCTTTTTCATTTATTTCTGATCTGATCTTTATGATTTCTTTCCTTCTGCTACCTTTGGGTTTCTTTGTTCTTCTTTCTCTCATTGTTTTAGATGTAAGGTTAGATGGTTTACTTGAGATTTTTCTTGTTTCCTGAGGTAGGATTGCTCTAAAATTCCCTCTTAGAACTGCTTTTGCTGCATCCCATACGTTTTGGGTTGTCCTGTTTTCATTGTCATTTGTTTCTGGGTATTTTTTGGTTTCCTCTTTGATTTCTTCAGTGATCTCTTGATTGTTCAGTAGTGTATTGTTCAGCCTCCATGTGTTTGTAATTTTTACAGGTTTTTTTTTCCTGTAATTGAAATCTAGTCTCATAGCATTGTGGTTGGAAAAGATACTTCATATGATTCCAATTTTCTTAAATTTACCAAGGCTTGATTTGTGACCCAAGGTATGATCTATCCTGGAGAATGTTCCATGAGCACTTGAGAAGACAGTGTATTCTGTTGTTTTTGGATGGAATGTCTTTTAAGTATCAATGAAGTCCATCTTGTTTAATGTATCATTTAAAGCTTGTGTTTCCTTATTTATTTTCATTTTGGATGATCCGTCCATTGGTGAAAGTGGGGTGTTAAAGTCCCCTACTATGATTGTGTTACTGTTGATTTCCCCTTTTATGGCTGTTAGCATTTGCCTTATGTACTGAGCTGCTCCTATGTTGGGTGCATAAATATTTACAGTTGTTATACCTTCTTCTAGGATTGATCCCGTGATCATTATGTACTGTCCTTCTTTGTCTCTTGTAACAGTCTTTATTTTAAAGTCCATTTTGTCTGATATAAGAATTGCTACTCCAGCTTTCTTTTGATTTCCATTTGCATGGAATATCTTTTTCCATCCCCTCACTTTCAGTCTGTATGTGTCCCTAGGTCTGACTTTGGTCTCTTGTAGACAGCATATATGCGGTCTTGATTTTGTATCCATTCAGCCAGTCAACGTCTTTTGGTTGTAGCATTTAATCCATTTACATTGCAGGTAATTACTGATATGTATGTTCCTATTACCATTTTCTTAACTCTTTTGGGTTTGTTACTGTAGGTCTTTTCATTCTCTTGTGTTTCCTGCCTAGAGAAATTCCTTTAGCATTTGTTGTAAAGCTGGTTTGGTGGTGATGAATTCTCTTAGCTTTTGCTTGTCTGTAAAGGTTTTAATTTCTGCATCGAATCTGAATGAGATCCTTGCTGGGTAGAGTAATCTTTGTTCTAGGTTTTTCCCTTTCATCACTTTAGATATGTCCTGCCACTCCCTTCTGGCTTGCAGAGTTTCTGCTGAAAGATCAGCTGTTAACCTTATGGGGATTCCCTTGTATGTTATTTGTTGTTTTTCCCTTGCTGCTTTTAATATTTTTTCTTTGTATTTAATGTTTGATAGTTCGATTAATATGTTTCTTGGAGTGTTTCTCCTTGGATTTATCCTGTATGGGACTCTGTGCTCTTCCTGGACTTGATTGACTACTTCCTTTCCTGTATTAAGGAAGTTTTCAACTATAATCTCTTGAAATATTTTCTCAGTCCCTTTCTTTTTCTCTTCTTCTTCTGGGACCCCTGTAATTTGAATGTGCATGCATTTAATGTTGTCCCAGAGGCCTCTGAGAGTGTCTTCAAGTCTTTTCATTCTTTTTCTTTATTCTGCTCTGCAGTAGTTATTTCCACTACTTATATTCCAGGTCACTTATCCGTTCTTCTGCCTCAGTTATTCTGCTATTGATTCCTTCTAGAGTTTTTAATTTCATTTATTGTATTGTTCATCATTGTTTGTTTGTTCTTTACGTCTTCTAGGTCCTTATTAAACGTTTCTTGTATTTTCTCCATTCTATTCCCAAGATTTTGGATCATCTTTACTATCATTACTGTGAATTCTTTTTCAGGTAGACTGACTATTTCCTCTTCATTTGTTTGGTCTGTAGGGTTTTTACTTTGCTCCTTCATCTGCTGTGTATTTCTCTGTATTCTCATTTTGCTTAACTTGCTGTGTTTGGGGTCTCCTTTTCACAGGCTGAAGTTTCATAGTTTCCGTTGTTTTTGGCATCTGCCCCCAGTGGGTAAGGTTGGTTCAGTGGGTTGTGTAGGCTTCCTTGGTTGAGGGGACTGTTGCCTGTGTTCAGGTGGATGCGGCTGGATCTTGTCTTTGTGGTGGGCAGGACCACATCCGGTGGTGTGTTTTGGAGTGTCTGTGAACTTAGTATGATTTTAGGCAGCCTCTCTGCTACTGGGTGGAGTTGTGGTCCTGTCTTGCTAGTCGTATGGCATGGGGTGTCCAGCACTGGAGCTTGCTGGTCATTGAGTGGAGCTGTGTCTTAGCGTTGAGACCAAGATCTCTGGGAGAGTTCTTGCTGATTGATATTACGTGGGACCAGAAGGCCTCTGGTGGTCCAGTGTTGTGCACTCAGCCCTCCCACCTCAGAGGCTCAGGCCAGACACCCGGCTGGAGCACCAAGATCCTGTCAGCCACACGGCTTTTGGGAAGTCTGAGGTGTTCTTCCAGTGCTCAGTAGGTGTTCTGTAGGAGTTGTTCCACATGTAGATGTATTTTTGATGCATTTGTGGGGAGGAAGGTGATCTCCACGTCTTACTCCTCCGCCATCTTTAAGGTCCTCCTCAAGATACTTTAGACATGCCCATCTTTTGGGGCTACCAACGTAGGTGAAAGTAAAGGTGGAGTCTGACTATCTGAAATCGTGCAGGGCATGGACATGGCGGGGCCAGGGGTGCTCAAGGCACGGGGCTATTATGTTTTAAGGGAGCACATGGAACCTTCACTGTAGCAGCCCTTGGGCTCAAAGCTTTTCTCTGAGCTCCTTCCCTTGGGCAGAGTGTGGTCATGCTGCACTGCAGGAAGCCCTGTGGACAAAAGATAAGCACTCAGGTATCAACATAATTACTCTGGACACCAAACATCGTGCTGTTTGTTTTTCTGCCTTGTCTAGCCGTCTCCTCCCCTTGTTGTCATATTCATGCTTGAAGGAACAGCTGTTATTCATGCTATGTGTCGCTATAAAAAGCCAAGCCTTTTGACCTCCTTACTCACCAAACACAACTCATTTCAGGCTAGTGCTGGCTCCCTGGGTATTACGTGCATTCGATCAACTGGCCATTGCTGTAGCGTGACCGATGAGCAGTCTCCAGAGGTCAGCAGCTATGGGCCCTGCCCTGTGTTAACAGGGAGGAGACCGTGCCCATGAGGAAGAAGCATTTTGTTATGACTGTAGCCTGACTTCCAACCTCATTCCCTTCCAATTCCCCCTGGCTCTGAACATGGAAGACGCTTTCCTTCCAAAGACAGCTTTATAGAGAGTGAACTCTCTCTAATTTATTTAGCTTTTCTTGTGCCAATATCCTAATAGTTAGACAGCAACTCACAGTAAGTGGTTGATTACATTGAAGCAAATACACAGCTGAGCAATTAAGTGCATTCACTTGCACCTTAGCCGACCTGAGGTGGTAGGATTATCTGATAGAAATAATTATGGCTGCTCTCTCCTGCCTTGCTGTGGTTTGGGGAAAATTGGCTCTTGAAATTGGCTTTGGGTCAAGTGGGCTATTGCCTGACTGTTTCTGACTGGGAACTATTGAGGTGCATGGTGTTTTTTTAATTGGGTTTACACTAAATGCCATGCAGGTCTTTTGCAAAATGGAGTCTTTCTAGCTAAGAACAGAGACCCCCATGCCCCATATAGACTGGGTAAGTTAGGAGATTTTGTATCTATTTTGTGTATTTTCATTTTCGAAGGATTGTTTGCAAGCATTTCCTTGGGAAACATCACAGTCTAATGGACAGAACATTTGAGAAACAGGAAAATAGCATATCCCAACTCTTGTACTAACTGGGTGGGTGACCTTAACACGCCATTAATGTCATTGTGCCTCAGTTTTCCTTAGATTATTACCTCCCTCAGAGGGTTGTTGTGAGGTGCAAATGAACAGTGTGTAAGAAAATGATGTCTGGACTGTTAAGCATTTTGGAACTTATGTAAATACAAACCTGTTTGTTTGGGGTCTTGCTCTGTTTGATGGATACAACCAGTTCAACAGGATGAGTTTTTCACCTAAAGAATGTTGTTCTAGAGGAGATTAGCCAGGGCCAGATACTGTAATAATAAGTATAGCTTACATAACAGGAAAGTGAGGGTGTGGGAGGGGAGATTAACATTTGTTAAACGCCTTAGTGTCAGTCACATGCACTGTACCTCATTGAATCTTCAGAGTGACTCAACACATTATTTGTGTCATGATCACCTTCCCATGCCTATTGCAGGAAGAGACAGAAAATCAGGGCACTTCGATCATTTTTTAGATGTGAGGAAACAGAATTGGACGATGTAAAAAAAAAAAGTGAAGAACTGCATTAGTATCAAGGAAATGAATAGTAGAAGTGTGTGAAATCGGTGATATAGCTAACATTTCAGAAAGCAGCACAGTATGAGCAGGAGCAGTGGGGCCAAGGCTGAAGAGAAACAAACTGGCAACAAACCATGCATGGAATAAACATAAAAGATAAGTAGAAAAGTGATAATAAAACCTTTAATAACAAGGTGTATTAATTATACCTAGAGGTCTTCTATTAGCTCTTATATTACTATAGATATACTCAGGTATATAAACTGAATGCAAATTAATTTATTAGTTTTGATCTAAATAAACTATACACATATGTATTAAGTGTTATATCCTCCTAGCTCTCAATTATCCACACACAGTCCTGCTGTGTCTAATTTATTTGTGTAGGATTGATTTATGCCACTTACTCGAAGTGAAATTGTAGAGCTTGTAGGAAGCGGGGTTTCTGTAGGAATTGAATTGCCCCTCCCAAGTACAATGTAGTCCGTTTGCCCCACAAGGCAGGCTTGTTGTAGACCAACACCAGAGAGAGAGCAGCAAGAAAGTATTTCATTAGTAATCCAGATTCCTTTTCTCTTTGTAAACTTTTCTCTTATAAACCTAAGCCATTTGTCTATGATATAATGATTATATTAATAGATAAACTAATAAGTTTTTCTTGATCATTAATAAACTAATGTAAATCATCTAGCACATTACAGGTGCTCAAAACAGATGACCACATGGTTGCTGTTGCCATTATTATTTTTATGATCCTTCCTTTTTCCTTTATTCAAATGGATAATCATGAAATTAAATGCATTCTTTATCAGGTTATATAGTGTGCAAGTACTTCCTTTGGTTTTCCTTCATTGGTAACTAGGTCAATAAATTAAGGCATGTCAAAACTCTAGAACTCAAACTGACCCAGACTTCAACATTTGCATGGTTCACTTCTTTCTTTTTTTTTTTTTTTTGTTTTTTAATTTTTATTGGAGTATAGTTGATTTACAATATTGTGTTAGTTTCAGGTGTACAGCAAAGTGAATCAGTTGTACATATATATATATATATATTCCCTCTTTTTTAGATTCTTTTCCCATATAGGTCATTACAGAGTATTGAGTAGAGTTCTCTGTGCTATACAGTAGGTCCTTATTAGTTATCTATTTTATATATAGTAGTGTGTATGTGTCAATCCCAGTCTCCCAGTTTATCCCTCCCCCCTGGTAGCCATAAGTTTGTTTTCTACATATGTGACTCTATTTCTGTTTTGTAAATAAGTTCATTTGCATCATTTTATAGATTCCACATATAAGTGATATCATATGATATTTGTCTTTCTGTCTGACTTACTTTACTTCGTATGATAATCTCTAGTTCCATCCATGTTGCTGCAAATGTCATTATTCTGTTTATCTTTATGGCTGACTAATATTCTGTTGTATATAAGTACCACATCTTCTTTATCCATTCATCTGTCAATGGACATTTAGGTTGCTTCCATGTCTTGGCTATTATAAATAGTACTGCTGTGAACATTGGGGTACATGTATCTTTTCAAATTAGAGTTTTCTCTGGATATATGCCCAGGAGTGGGATTGCTGGATCATATGGTAGTTCTATTTTTAGTTTCTTAAAGAACTTCCATACTGTTCTCCGTAATGGTTGTACCAATTTACATTCCCACCAACAGTGTAGGAGGGTTCCCTTTTCTCCACACCGTGTCCAGCATGTATTGTTTGTAGACTTTTTGATGTGCATGGTTCATTTCTAATGGACAATTCCACTTTAAGGCATTGTGCTTCAGTGCTTAGATCTCACGGCAGAAAAGTGCTTTGGACCCTAGTTATGAGATCCCCTCTCCCTGCCACTCCCCCAAACTGAATTGCAATCAGACCCAAATTACCAACGCCATTGTTTTACTTTTCGGAGATAGACACTGATTACATATAGGGGCCAAGAAACTAGATGAGGAGACTGACACATACAGAATCAGATATGAATCTTGCCCTTGGAAAACTTACCATTGAGTAAGGGCAAAACAATGTAAACTTGTAAATATTGTATATGGTAGGAACTTGCCTGTCTTAAGAGAAGTACAAAAGGAGTGGAGTTTATTTTCACAGGGGAAATGGATAACTGCTAGCTGGGGAATCATGGAGGTGGCAACTGAGCTTGGAGCTGAGGGGCAGCGTACTGCAATTAGTCCAATGGTCCGAATTATTATCATGCGTGTCCCCTGCTGCCCTCACCCCCTGATATTTTAACCTTAATTTTAGGTACAACATTCCTTATACACACATATGCTGACAGAGTAAATAACAAAGTTACTTTGTGTGCCTCAGTATCCCCATATATCTGATATGTTCCTTAAGGACATTAGTTCCTGTGGAACAGTCC
The DNA here is from genome assembly GCF_039906515.1 of Pseudorca crassidens. Lineage (NCBI taxonomy): Eukaryota > Metazoa > Chordata > Mammalia > Artiodactyla > Delphinidae > Pseudorca > Pseudorca crassidens. Next base: position 114,738,443 of record NC_090317.1, read on the forward strand.
CCATAGGAGATATTCATATACCCATTGGGTCACCTACAAAATATCAACAGTCATTAAGAACAAGATTTTAGGGGGTAACTTATTATTGTTTTGCTGTAATGTGCCAACACAGGCACCATCTGAGCTCAACTAGTCCTCCAACTTTCTTTCTCTCATGCCATTTTATGTCCTCATGTTCTACAGACAGCCCCATTTATAACAGTGTGATTGAGTGGGATGGAGGATGAGTGGGACTGTGAACAAACCTAAGGGGATCCATGAATCTGGTAGTACTTGTGCCTCATGGGTCCTAGTGAGGAAGCAAACCACCAAATTAGAAGTGACTGTGGGTTGTGTATTGAGATTTGGAGTATGTTTAGTGTTATGAGGCCACAGCTGTACAGAGTTTCCAGAATGACACTTGTGTGTTCATGAGTGACATGGAAGTACAAGTGGCTAAAGGGTAAGCCTACATAGAGAGAACCTTAAACAATCTCAAGATATTTGCTGGGAGTGAAGTGATCTGTGCCCTCAAAGGTGACATGGACATAGCAGGAATTGTCACCAGGTCCAAAAGAGTATTGTGAACGAGATCAAAGTGTAGGTACAGGGACTTCCTTGGTGGTCCAGTGGTTAAGACTCCATGCTCCCAATGCAGGGGGCCCGGGTTCGATCTCTGGTCAGGGAACTAGATCGCACATGCTGCAACTAAGACCTGGCACAGGTAAATAAATAAATAAATCTTTTTTTTAAATTGTAGGTACATAACAGTAGGTGTGCCACAGATCATTTGTTAAAATTCTTTTTGTGCCCTGTATTTTGTATTGAAAGTTTTGGGCTACTCCAGCCTGCTATCTTTCTCCATGATGTTAGTTCATATACTTCCAGTGGTTGCCTTGACATAGCAAGCACTTCTAACGGTTTATAAAACAAATTTTATCACAACAGGAAGGAAAAAATTGTTCCTTCTTTCCTGCAGTTGCAGAAATGCAGACGGCATTTTGCATTATAAAAGTATCCTATAAGTGTTATTTGTGACTCAGGAGTCTCAAAAAAGGACACTCAGACTTGAGAGAATGTTGCTGTGGCCTATGAAGGTTCTTATTAGCTTATAAAAATTGTAATTGTAATTCCAGTTATCTTCTTTACAAATCTGACGCCTTGCCATTAATATTTAAATTGGATTCTCTGTTTTATAAAAAGTATAAGAGCATGCGAAGTTTTTTCTTTAGAACAAAAGGGAATCTATGGCAGCACACAAAGAGATAAAAAATAATGACTGCCACAGGTTGGGTTCCCTAGGAAGCAGACAGAATTTAGGTTGCAGGATGCTTCTTAAGGAGTGTCATTGGGACCAATCCCTTCGGAAGGAAGGGGGTGGGGGACAGAAGCAGAATTGGGTGGATGGAAAGGATGAGTTATGATGCTAGCCTGACAGCTGCCTCAGCCAACCCCAGGAAAGTACCTTCTGAGTTGTCCTGAGTTAGCCAGGCCTTTCTACTCCCATATAATCAGTCTTTGGATACGGGCCACCATGCAGTAGTGTGCTGGAGCTAGCTCACCCCGGCTCCCATGAGCTGACTGTGTGCGTTCCCAGCTCTGCATTCAGTGAAGCCAGTCACATCAGTAGCTTGAAATCAGCAATGGAGGGAGTATTTATGTCGTGAAAATAAAAAATCAATTAGCAAAGGTTGCAAATCAGAGTTTGTTTGCTTGTTTTATTGGAGAGACCATTGTTAAACATTTACCAGAACACCATTGCTACCACAAGAAGGAGTTTGGTCTTGAGTGAGTCATGTCTCTGAAACTGAGGCAATCCTAAAGGGGCTGAGGGTTGAAGGCCGTATTCTGACAGCACTTCCAGCAGCTGGGGCTACACGGTGTCCACCACATCTATGATTCTGTTGATTTTCTTTTGAAACAAAGAGTTTAAAGAGTCTTTGATTCATTTAAGTTAACAAATGATGTCTCACAAGCTGGAGAAGTAAACTGAACAGGGAACAGATGACTAAGTATGGTGAACCCACACTGAGCTCAGTTATGAGAAGACAAAGGAAAACAATTTAACCTTCTTTGGGGACTTCATGACGATTGTGGATACTTCTGGATTATGCCTCTATGTTTTTGGGAACTATGTCACTAAGTTTTTATATCTTGGGAATTGCCCTAAAAATCTCAATTTTTAAAATAGCCTCCTATCAGTATTCTAGTTCCTGGGAGCACTTGGCTTCCAGGTGAACACAGTTTTCTTAAGAGTGTTTTATAGATTTTATTTGCCCTCTTGGAAATAGAGGTTACTTAATGCCCAATAATAGTAATAGTTTTTTTTTAATTTAAGTAAATATCATGTGCTAAGCACAGGTTCTATATATTTTATACATCAACTCCTTTATTCTTATAACAGACTCACGAAGTAGGTACCATCAGTATCATCCCCATTATGCATAGAAAGTCAAGTCACACAGCTAATGAATGATGGAGCCAGAGTTTGAGTCCAGAAGTCTTTTCTTTAGAGATCACACTTTTAACCACTATGCTATACTATTGGGTTGGCCCAAAAGTTCATTCGGGTTTTTCCATAACATCTTATCAAACGAACTTTTGGGCCAACCCAATATATCTCAACATAAATTTACTTCATAAACTACATCTCTTCATTTTTTGCCTGTCACCGGAACCCAGCAATGTGCCCCTGCCTAAAATTATACAGTAAGATAGTGGAAGGAGTATGACTGAAACTCAGAATCTAGTTGTCACATAGCTAAGCTATCTTACCTCCTGTGCCATTAAAAGAAGTTCATCTAAAAAGCGAGTGTTATCATGTGAGATGTTACCCTTCAGTTATTTTGCTCTTCTCGTTGAAAAATTCTGTCTATCTACTATCAAATGCTGTTGGCTCTTAAGTTGTCTTCTCTTGAGAGAGAAGGTGGAGTGTAGACAGCAGTGTTTCTCCAACTTCAATATGAAAATTAGTCAACTGGGGATCTTAACTAAAATGTAAACCCTGATTCTGTTGACTAGGGTGGGACCAGTTGTTATGCTTTTCTACCAGGTACCCTGTTGATGCAGGTGCTGTGGTTCTCCAGACCACCTGTTGAGTAGCAAGGACGTAGGGTAGACGAGCTCCCCCTAGAGGCTAATGGTGATGCTTGTTAGGAAAAATGGAAGATTGCACAAAAACAGGATGGGAGAAAATTAGTTTGGAGGAAGTACAAGTGAAAAAACATTTAGTGCGTTTTTTTTTATTTCAAGTAAAGGGTGATGCAGCATGAGCACTAAAACACGTGAGCTGAGAGATATGGGCACATTGCACCCAGAGTTGTGTATTCGGTTCTGGCTAATAAGCAGAAGTGTAAATGTTCCATCTCCAACCCTAAGGTTCTACAATTATAATGGTTATGGCAGGCGTCGTGTTTGTCACATGTTCAAAACAGAAAAACTTACCAACTTACTATCAACTTTCCATTATTTGTACATAACTAACCTACTTTGTAGATGATCCTCTAGAAACTCATTCATCCTTCGTTATGTTTTAGGTTGCTTTCCTCCACTCTCAGTTTGCGTCTGTCCTGAGATCATTAATTAGTTTAATGTCATCTTAAAGAAACACAGTAAAGAATACTTCAAAGTCAAATTCTATTATTATTTAATTAGCACCTGTTTGGAATTTACATTTGGGGCATGGATATAGTGGAGTGTGTGTGTGTGCATAATTTCCGCAAGAAAAAAATATAGGTGTGTAATGTTATGCCCTTTAACAATTCTGAACCATTAACCAACACCTTAAGATCTCTCTATATTGGATTGAGTGAACAAAGATATACGTTTGATTTATTAAAATCTTTGAATAAATTTAACTCATCTCTGTAGAAAAATATTCTGTCCTTAAGAATGAAGATTTTCAAAGCTGCTCTTGTGACAAGTTAGATCATTTGGAAGATGAGGGATTGAATGGGTAAAGAAACCAAATTTTAGAGACGCGCCCAAATTTGACAGCTCACCTGTATCGGGCTGTCATTCAAAATGTTAACTGAGAAAAGTAATTAACACTTCACCTGTATGGGCTAACATGTTTATTCATTAGTAAGGTTAAAAACCCATTTTGTATTTTATGGAAGATTTATGCAAATAATAGAAAGCAATTAAGATGTTTCTTGCCCAGATGTCGCTATCAATTACAAGACAGATTCCTATAGATTGAAGATGAGCATGGGGCTTACTTAGAGGGAAGTTAAAAAATATAATCAAGGGGCTTCCCTGGTGGCGCAGTGGTTGAGAGTCCGCCTGCCGATGCAGGGGACACGGGTTCGTGCCCCGGTCCGGGAGGATCCCACATGCCGCGGAGCGGCTGGGCCCGTGAGCCATGGCCGCTGAGCCTGCGCGTCCGGAGCCTGCGTGTCCGGAGCCTCTGCTCCGCAACGGGAGAGGCCACAGTGGTGAGAGGCCCGCGTACCGCAAAAAAAAATTTAAAAATTTAAAAAAAAAATCAAGTGTACATATGACAGAAAAGTACTTATTTGAGAATGAAAACAAAAATGAAACCTATTTCACAATTTGCACACTTAATATCTGGAAACCTAAACTCTGATGTGGCTGAAAGATCTGAAGAAAACTATTTAGCACTGTGAGATAAGGTAAAGCATGTCAGAATGAGTTGGGAGAGAGAAGAGCTAGAGAAACAGGCAGACAAGCCAGGAGGCTGACAGCATGAACCTCCAACTGAATTTGAATGAGGCCTGGGTAAAGAGAGACTTCAAGAAACGCTGGAACTGAACCACTGAAGAGCAAAGAAAGGAGAGGAAAGCGTGTAAAGGAAATCTTCAGATACCCATGGCACAAGTGATTTCAAGAACTCTTGAATCGGGGCAGATAAGTCCCTGTTTCTACAACCCAGCTTACAGACAAGCTGGAGATGGTTACCTGACAACCGCCTGAAGTGCCCAAGGGGTTTGAGAGGAGACTTGGGGAAGGAGGGCCTACAACCAGGCTGGGGCCAAGTCATGTCTGTGATTACAAACAAACAAAAAAGCTACTCCTCAAAGTTGGGCTTTTTGTTTCTTTTTAATATTCAGAAATACAGGATGAAATCATGCAAGCGTGTCTGCCTCCCTTTTCCAGGAAAGTTACTTATTCATGAAAATGTTTTTCTCATTTTCACTTCTAACTGATAATGTCATAGGCGCATTTCCTCAGTACTTACATTTTTCATATTAGTGTGTCTGAGTAACCATCTGGTTTGCCATTGGGACTACAGAATGAATCTGTTTTGCTTTTTCTGGGGAAGACCAAAGGTGATCTTCTAACTCATGAAATGCACTTCATGGGAAGCACAGATCGCTTATGTTTAGGTCTCTGGTTCTCATCCCATGCTATACCTTAGAATCACCTGGGGAGTATTTTACTGGTGCCTTGGTCCCCTCCTTGATAAATTTTCCTTTTATTACTGTGGGGTGGTGCTGGAGCTTTGGCACTTTTGGAAAAGTCTGCAAATGATTTTCATGCACAGCCAGGGTTGAGAACCAGTGGTGTAGATATGGAGGGCACAATATCAAATAATAGCGTAATACAGTATTTGCAAGGAAGAAAAAATAAAATTTAGAAATAAACTATTCATACCATACCATGCCGATACTAGTGACAGCAATGGAAAACTTCAAAGAAAATCGTAATCATCACAAGAAGTGCTGGTGCTCAGACCGAGCGCTCATTAAGAGAAACAAGAATTTAACTATTTTTCATAGGTCTCACTTTGATAATTTTTAAAGATTCATCTTTTCAATATGATCAACTGACTAAGAAAAAGGAAACCAAGATATTCTCTTATTAACTAGCGCATTTCATTAGCAGTGGGGAAGAAAGAGATGAGTGGTTGTTTCCTGTCTAACAAATTGCATTTCCTATCAATATGAAATGTAATTTTATTAGACCAGTCCTGCAGAACTTCTTAAATTTTCACAAGCATTATGCTAGTAATTCATATAATTTTCCACCAGGTGGATAATGATGCTTGGATTGTGGCCTCACCATATAAAGCAGGGGCCAAGAAATTACTCCTGTAAAGGGCCAGACAGTAAATATTTGAGGCTTTGTGGGCCATACAGTGTGTTGCAACTACTCAACTCTGCCATTGCAGCCACAGACAATATGTAAACAAACTGAGGTGACTGTTCCAGTAACACTTCATTTACAAAAGCAGGTGATAGGCCACATTTGTCCCATTGGCCATAGTTTGCCACCCCCTAGTATAAATAGGTAAACTCTCTTTACTTGGTATGCTAAATTCACACATCAATCTGTTTTTCTATCCAAAAATGTAACTATCAAAATCTAATATATGAGGCTTAAATATCATGACAAGCCCTAGAACATTAAGGAAATACGAAACTCTAGGAGCAACTTTTCTCATTAACTTTTAACCACTTTCATTGCGGCTTAATTTTGTTTCTATTCTCTTTCCAAGTTAAAGTAGAAGTCACATTTCTCAAACATCCTAGAATATTTTAAAAGCCAGAAGCCTATTTGCTATATAGATACTGACAACAATGGTTTTCAGTTCTTACGGTTTAGGGCTTTAGAATTCTTGGCCTGTCCTTTTTTCTGCTTCCCTGACTTGAACTGCCTGCTTACAGTTATCACAGAGAAGATACTACATTTCCTTATCGCTCCCAGTAGCTTTTGGAGCGCCTCCTTTGACTCCCATTTATTTTTCCTGCCCTGTGGCAAAACCATCAGAAAAGAAAAACAATTGCATTGTGGAACCATGACTTTGCATAAAAATCCTATAACCCATCTTTTCCAACCGATGTTTTCCCTGGAACCTAACTTTATAACCTACCTGAGTAGAGGCCCAGTGCCCTCACCACTCGAAACTCATAGTCACAGCAGGCAGATGGAGTACAGAAATCCCAGACTAGTTTGATTAGAGGTGCCCCTGTATATGTGTATATGATCTGTATTTAATTCATTGAATGGAGATCATGGAGGTGAACAGGTGGCAGTTTGGGGAAGAACTGGTGCCAGAATGGTCTATCAGCCCAAGAGTAGATACAATGCCAGGGCAGGTCTGGGTGGAAAGGGCCTGAAAGGGTGGCCCCTCTCCCTGGTTTCCTGAGCAGACATAAAAAACAGGTAAATGCTTCCTAAGTCCTTCCTTCCACAGGGCATGGATGTAAGAAAGAGCAAGACAGAGAGCAAGAGAGAGAGAGAGAGAGAAAGAGAGAGAGAACCAGCCAGTCAGCTAGCCATCCATGGGACCTGACAGTCAGATGTAGAAAACTCAGATTAAGAATCAGAGCCCACACCATTGTAAAGCAAATATACTCCAATAAAGATGTTTAAAAAAAAAAAGAATCAGAGCCCAGAAGAGCAACAGACATCTCTGCAGATGAAGCAGAAACAAAGGGCAGTGCCCAGCCAGCGGAAATTAGTTATATGCCAGCAAAAGATAACGACAGAAGATGGCTGCAGACAAAACGCCCACTCCCCTTAATGCCTGAAAGCCACATAAACATTCCCCCCCTCTGTTTCCAGAACTTAGCTGCCATTTCACGGAGAGAGGACAGAAGAGGAAAAATTCTAAATTGGTTTTAAAAGTATTGAAATGACTCAGTTACTCTGAATACCTAATATTAAGTTTTTGCCACTAGCTGTAATAGAAGTTCAAGATAAAAAATAACTTTAATTTTAGTAAATTATATGAGAATGTCACAATTTGCACACTTAATATCTGGAACTATAAAATTTGTTCCTGATACCTATGCCTGAGGAGATTGCAAGGAGTAGAGTTGGAAGGATCAGCATTCAAAATAAAGAAAATTGACTCATAGGTCCGGTTGATATGTGTATAGCCCAATATGGGGATCCTGGCCTGAACACAACCATTCTCTACTTTTCAGCCCTCATCCTTTCCAGAAGGATTTCTTGGTATATCTCATATGGTAACGAAGGCTTTTGTACAGTCCTCACCACCCAATAAATTTAGCAAGAGTTATAAAGACAGACAAAGGTGGGTGTGTACAGCTGAAAAGAAGTATCTTGGAAAGGAATATGCTTAGGACAGTGATGAATCCTGGTAAGGCTGCCTAGCCTGCTGACAGTGGCACAGGCCTGGCTTGTGCTAAAGGGACTCTTTTTAAAAAAATTTTTATTGAAATATACTTGATTTACAATGTTGTGTTAGTTTCAGGTGTACAGCAAAGTGATTCAGTGATATATAGATATAGTTATAGATTCTTTTTTATGTTCTCTTCCACTATAGGTTATAACAAGATATTGAATATAGTTCCCTGTGCTATACAGTAGGCCCTTGTTGGTTATCTATTTTATAGACAGTAGTGTGTGTATGTTAATCCCAAACTCCTAATTTCTCCCTACCGCCCTTTCCCCCTAAAGGGACTCTTGATCACCCTAAAACTAAATCAGGAGCCACAAGTGTGTAGCGAGAAGATCTAGGGCACCACATTCCTAAATCAGTCCCACAGCAAAGACCACTCCTTGGAAAACCCATTAAAAACCAGCTCAGGGCTTCCCTGGTGGTGCAGTGGTTGAGAGTCCGCCTGCCGACGCAGGGGACACGGGTTCGTGCCCCGGTCCGGGAAGATCCCACATGCCGTGGAGCGGCTGGGCCCGTGAGCCATGGCCGCTGAGCCTGCGCGTCCAGAGCCTGTGCTCCGCAACAGGAGAGGCCACAACAGTGAGAGGCCCGCGTACCGCAAAACAAACAAACAAACAAAAAAAAACAGCTCAGCACTTACACATGGCCAAAGAGATTAGCCCAGATGATGCCACCCAATCAGAAGACCTCAGAGACTACTTTGTTTCCTCAATAGAGGCCACAGAGGCTTTTCAGTTTTCAGCTAAAAGAAAAAAAAGTACCCCAGATTTCCTCCTGCAAGCCTCATTCCCCAGACCATAAGCCCTGTGCTAGGTGAGGTTCCCTGCTAGGCAGGAAAATTTTCATGCAGGGCTCACTATTTGGGCCGAGAGTCTTACCTTTCTTTAGGAAAACAGTTGTTGGGTTTTTTTTTTCAGGTGTACAATGTAATGATTCAATATTTAGATAGATTGTAAAATGACCACTGCAGTAAGTCCAGTTAACATCTATCGCCATGCATAGTTATATTATTTTCCTTGTGATGGGAACTTTCAAGATCCAGTCTCCTAGCTACTTTCAGATATGAAATACAGTATTATTAACTGTAGTCACTAAGTTGTATATTATATCCCCATGGCTTATTCTTTTTATAACTGGAAATTTATACCTTCTGACTCCCTTCACCCATTTCCCGTTTCGCTCTCCTCCCACCCCCACCTCTGGAAACCACTAAACTGTTCTCTGTGTCTCTGAGTTCAGTTTTGTTTTGTTTGTTTGTTTGTTAGATTCCATATGCAGAGTCTAAATGATATTTAGGTATTTATAAAGGTATATAAATAAAGGTATTTATCCTTTTTCACCTGACTTATTTCACTTAGCAAGATTTCATCATTTTTTATGGCTGAATAATATTCCATCGTATATATAGACCACATTTTCTTTATCCATTCGTCTATTGATGGACACTTAGGTTGTTTTCATATCTTGGCTCTTGTAAATAATGCTTCAATGAACATGGGGGTGCATATACCTTTTCAAATTAGTGTTTTCGTTTTCTTCAAATAAATACCTAGAAGTAGATTTGCTGGATTGTATGGTGGTTCTATTTTTAATTTTTTGAGGAAACTCCATACTGGTTTGCATAGTGGTTGTATCAATTTACATGTCCATCAGCAGTGCGTAAGGGTTCCCTTTTCTCCACACCCTCACCAGGACTTACTATTTTATCTATTTTATTTTTGGCTGCGTTGGGTCTTCGTTGCTGCATGCAGGCTTTTCTCTGGTTGCGGCGAATGGGGGCTACTCTTCATTGCGGTATGCAGGCTTCTCATCACGGTGGCTTCTCTTGTTGTGGATCACGGGCTGTAGGTGCACGGGCTTCAGCAGTTTTGGCACACAGGCTCAGTAGCTGTGGCTCGCAGACTCTAGAGTGCAGGCTCAGTAGTTGTGGCACATGGGCTTCATTGCTCCACAGCATGTGAGATCCTCCCGGACCAGGGCTCAAACCCATGTCCCCTGCATCGGCAGGCAGATTCTTAACCACTGCGCTACCAGGGAAGCCCAGGACTTATTATTTCTTTTCTTTTTTATAATAGCTATTTTAACAGGTGTGAGGTGATACCTCAGCATGGTTTTCATTTGCATTTCCCTGATGACTAGTGATGTTGAGCACCTTTTCAGGTACCTGTTGGCATTATGTATGTCTTCTCTGGAAAAATATCTATTCAAATTCTCTACCCATTTTTAAATCAGATTTTTTTCCCCTGAGTTGTATGAGTTCTTTACATATTTTGGATATTAACCCCTTATCCACATATAGGATTTGCAAATATTTTGTCTCATTCTGTAGGTTGCCTTTTCATTTTGTTGATGGTTTCTTTTGCCATGTAGAAGCTTTTCAGTTTTTTGTAGTCCCACCTGTTTATTTTTGCTTTTCCTGCCTTTGCTTTTGGTGTCAGATCCAAAAAAATCATCTCCAAGACCAATGAGAAGGAGTTTACTGCCTACATTTACTTCTAGTATTATAGTTTCAGATATTGCATTCAAGTCTTTAACCCATTTTGAGTTGACTTTTGTGAATGGTGTAAGATAGTGATCATATTTCATTCTTTTGCATATGGCTGTTCAGTTTTCCCAGCACCATTTATTGAAGAGACTCTCCTTTGCCCATCATATATTCTTAGCTCCTTTGTCATAAAGTAATTGACCATATATATGTGGGTTTATTTCTGGGCTCTATATTCTGTTCCACTGATCCATATGTCTATTTTTATGCCAATACCAAACCATTTTGATTATTATAGCTTTGTGATATAGTTTAAAATCAAGGAGTATGATGCTTCCAGCTTTGTTCTTCTTTCTCAAGAGTTCTTAGGCTATTCAGGGTCTTTTGTGGTTCCATATGCATTTTAGGATTGTTTGTCCTATTTCTGTGAAAAGTGCCATTGGAATTTTGATAAGGATTGCATTGAACCTACAGATTGCTGTGAGTATTATGGACATTTTAACAATATTAATTCTTCCAGTACATGAGCATGAGATATCTTTCCATTTATTTGTGTCTTTTTCAATTTCTTTCATTAACGTCTTATAGTTTTCAGTGTACATATCTTTCACCTCCTTGGTTAAATTTATTCCTAAATATTTTATTCTTTTTGATGCATTTGCAAATGGGATTGTTTTCTTAATTTCTCTTTCTGTTAGTTCATTATTAGTGTATAGAAACCAACAGATTTTTGCATATTGATTTTGTATTCTGCAACTTTACTGAATTTACTTATTAGTTCTAGCAGTTTTTTGGTGGAGTCTTTAGGGTTTTCTATATACAGTGTCGTGTCATCTGCAAGTAGTGACAGTTTTACTTCTTCCTTTCCAATTTGGATGCCTTTTATTTCTTTTTCTTGCCTAATTGCTCTGGCTAAGACTTGCATTACTATGTTAAATAAAAGTGGCAATTTGCTCTGGCTAGGACTTCCACTACTATGTTGAATAATAGTGGTAAGAGAAGAGTGGAATCCTTGTCTTGTTCCTGATCTTAGAGGAAATGCTTTCTGCTTTTCATTGTTTAGTATAATGTTAGCTGTTGGCTTGTCATATATTGCCTTTATTATGCTGAGATACATTCCCTCTATACCTGCTTTGTCAAGAGTTTTTATCATAAATAGATGTTGAATTTTATAAAATGCTTTTTCTGCATCTGTTGAGATAATCATATGATTTCTATCTTTTGTTAATGTGGTATATCACATTAGTTGATTTGCAGATGTTGAACCATCCTTGCATCCCTGGAATAACTCCCACTTGGTCATGGTGTATGATACTTTTGAGGCAGTGTTGAATTTGATTCACTAATATTTTGTTGAGGATTTTTGCACTTATGTTCGTTAGGGATATTGGCCTGTAATTTTATTTTCCTGTGCCATTCTTGTCTGGTTTTGGTATAAGGGTAATTCTGGCCTCAGAAAAATGACATCAGAAGTGTTCCCTCCTCATCTATTTTTTGGAGCAGTTTAAGAAGGATTGTTATTAATTCTTCCTTGAATGTTTGGTAGAATGATCGGGTGTTTTTGTCAGTCCTGTACTATTATCTACATAAAATATTTTAATGGATACTTTTTTATATTTAGCCTCATCCTAAGAAATATCTGTTGTCACGGTTTTGATCTGCTAGTTATATTTTTCTACTATCCCTTAAAATAAATACTTAGTAATTTAAATGTTTTTCTGTGCACTACCTGGAATCATCACACATTGGGAAACATAAAATTATGGCACCAGTTGTAGTTTAGGGTGCTTTCAAACAGAAAACTGATGCCTACCTCTATTCCCTACCAATTTTTTTTTTGGTTCCCTTCATCTTTCCCTATTTTCCAATTCACAATGATAGAAACCTAATAAGTGGAAACTGTGTGGAATATGTAGATATATGGAACCATGCTAATCCCTGATTTATGATAAATTTCAAATTGTTGACTGTGATAGTTAATTTCATGTGTCAACTTGGCTGGGCCACAGTGCCCAGATATGAGGTCAAACATTCTGAATGTTTCTGTGAATGTAGTTTTGATGAGATTAATATTTAAAACATTGGACTTTGAGTAAAGCAAATTGTTCTCCTTAGTGTAGGTGGGCCTCATCCAATCAGATGAAGGCATGAATAGAACAAAAGACTGAGCTCCCCCAAGCAACAGAACATTCTGCAGCAGACAGCCTTCAGACTTAAACATTGGCTCCTCCTGTGTCTCCAGCCTGCTAGCCTCTGCCATCAGATTTTGTACTTGCCAAACTTACACAACTACATGAGCCAGTTCCTTTTAAAAAAATTACACACACACACGCACATACATACATACATACACACACATCCTTTCGTTCTGTTTCTCTGGAGAACCCTGATGAATGCGGTTGACTTGTGGGGAAAAGTTTAATAATTTTACATTATACCAATCAGTTAATAAACAAGCATTGATTGAGGACCTACTTGTGCTTTGGATGATATCAAAAAGTACATAAGATATAATACAGCCCCTGTCCTCTTTCTCTCACAGTGACAGGCCTAATTATTATGGTGAAGAGAAGGGGATAATTTGGGAAACATAGGAAAATACTGCAACTTAAGGCATTTTCCTGTAAGTTATATGAGTTTGATCTGGAAATGGATCCCTTTGAATCAGAAAAGTTCAGGATGAGGCAGGTTGCATGACATCAGTAAAACTTGCTAGGATTCTGTGAACCATGCTTGTCTTTGAATATTCTGCATTACTTTAGGACTACAAAATGCATGGCTGCTGAAAAAGGAGCACTAGGTAAGGAAATAGTCAAAAGAAAACTCTGGAAGGAATAAAATTCTACAGTAAAAGCTCTGGTTTTTATTCTCTGATCAAGAGAAGTGCAGATGGTTTAGAGTTGGAGTCTCTCTGTGTCTCTCTCATTCATACCCTCACACATACAAAAGTGACAAAGAATAGAAAAGCACACAATACTGGGGTTCAGCTCAGATCCACAGATGCTAGGACAGTGGCTACAATACCAGTGCTTTATACAAAAGTCTCAGTTACCTCCTTCAACCCAGGCCACAGAGTAGATGGGTGTTGTGCAGTCTCCAATGGGATGAGCAGAAAAACCTCTCTTGAAAGGCACAGTGAGTCCCAGCTTTAAACACTGTGGCATAGCTGTGGTCTCCCCAGAGAAAAAGGCAGCCAACAAATCTCCCCCACAAAGAGTAATTAGGATTTCTGAGACGGAGCTCAGAGCTGTGTCTGAGGCAGAGAGAGCTAAGCACAAACAGCACCAAATACCATAACCCCCTTGCACAAAAGTAAAGGCATTCTCTTCATGTGGCAGGGTGGGGCTTCCAAGCCCGCACTGGCCTTTCACCATCGTGATAAGAAACACGAGTTGCTGATGTAAAGGTCAGCAGTGTGCAGAGCTTGTTTCTACCCTAGTGAGGAGAGTTTTCCCCCACTGAAGGCACCTAATTGGTTGCTGATGAGTCACAGATGCTGAAGTACACAGGCAGATGCATCTGATTGGCTGTCACCCTGTTTCAGCATTGCCGGCCCCCAGGTCTGTGATGGATGATACAGAAGGAGCAAAAGCTATCATTTGGATCAATTAATATGATGAGATGGGGTGAGGGGAGCTACCTTCTCCCACATAGCTAACCTAATAGCTATTCCTGCTGCTTCATTTCCTCAGTGCTTGTTAGAAGATGCTTTTTAAAAAGTAGTTCAGTAGATGGGAAACTTTTGAATGCTGCATAAGTGTCAACTGTCCTTATTGTTGTTTTCCTTCTGCTTACATCAATGAGATGACGGTTACAAGCAGCAGGACAAATACAGAAACGGTCATGACGAAAAGCTCAAGGGGTACTCTGTCCAACAGAAAGGCTGGGGGAATAGGAGATAGAGCCTCGAGAACCCAATTCTAATCTTAGCCTGGTTTTGACGCTCGTCTCAGAAACCTCCAAGAGTCGTCTGCACGATAGATATTCTTTCTCTTTTTCTCTAATCTCAGTGCTATTTATTTCGAGAGGTACTTGAAGCTTGGGCTCTCATACCACACAGTGGAGTCTCTCAGACATAGACTACATCCCAAATATTTCATTGCTAGATCATAAAAAAGATAATTACCATGTGCACGGGGCTTTACATGCAATATTCATTTTGTATTCAAGGCAACAGTGCAAGTACATGCTGTTATCCCTATTTGTAAGATGAAGAGACTGAAAATCAGAATGTTAAGTAACATGTACAAAGGTTTTGAAAAAGTGAGGGAGCTAGAGGGGACCCCAGAACCTGCTTACTGACGGTGGCAACACAAGGAAGTGATAACCCCCATGGTCAGAGTCCAGGACTTTTGAGTCCTCACTTATGGATCATTGAATCTGGGCTTACTTATCAAACACTTATTGAGCTTTCTGTGTGCCAGGCCTTGCATGTGCTAGAGCTATAAAAATAACCGACATGTGGATTTTGGCCTAAAGATGCTTGCAGTGCACTGAGGAAATGGGTCAATATCGTATGGTAGGATAAAGACAAGGCTATGCCCATGGTAACATGGGAGTGCAGAGGGGGAGCAGCTCACCACCTTGAGTTCAAGGTTTTCAAACCATTCAACCTTTGTGGTTCCCTATCTTCATTTGACATGTTTTGCCCAGGCAGAGATCCTTAAGATAGTGTCCATGCACAGTGATCAGAGATACTTTGAAGCTTCTGTAAATGTCTATAAATTTGGTATCCATATGTGCGTTTTTAGATAAGAAAGGACCAGGTTCTGAAAGTGTTCCTTGACCCACAAAAAGCTAAAATCTCTGATGAAGCCTCTTTAATCTCTTCTACCTCTAACAATCTAACTATTTCACTGTGTCAAGCCAAGAGAGGTAGAAATGAAATAATGAAATATTAATAACAGTTTCTAGAAAATATAACTTATACAAAAGTGGCACATAGATGCAGTGGCAATTGTTAATGATCTAGATGTCCTTTTAGAAGCTTTCAAATCAAAGATCTCATGGCTACTGAGAGATCATAAATCCAAAGAATTTCTAATAATTTCTAATGGCTGTGCCATTGAGAAGTTTTGCTATAGAATTACCAAAAGAAACGAGAAGAGAGAAGAGAAAAGAAAGAAGGGAAGGAAGGGAGGAAGGAAAGGAAAGAAGGAAGGAAGAAAAGGAGAGAGAAGAAGGAGACAAGAAAGAAAGGAAGGAAAGAAGGAAGAAAAATGCTGAAGGTCACACCTGGGATTTCAGAATCTCTTTTCTGCAAAAGATATTAAAGGCTTTTTATTTACTTTGGAGAAGATAATTAACCCTATGAAACTATCAGGGGCCAATAAACCATTGAATCCAGATGAATTACCTCATGAAAGTTAAAGAATACATTGAGGGAGGTTAAAGAACATCTGACTGAGAGTCCTTTTATAACTCTTCATCCCAGCCAGCCTGTTCTGTCTTAGGCAGTCATCCAGGTATCACAGCTGAAGCCTCCTAACTCTGACCAACAGGCTCAGCCAAGCCAGCCTGGGCACTTGGAGGTGGAGAGCGAAATGTTCTCAAGTCAGGGACAAAGTGAATATCCCAGATCATGAGTTTGGAAGCTCCACGTTTTCTGACTTTGTGTCCCGCTCTGACCTTGGACCAAAGCTCGAGAATCTTGGCTTCAGACTGTTCTTTAATGAATAATTGCTGGTTTGTCATTTGATGTATAGGGCTCTGCTTTGGTTCCTGCCTGTTTTCCTAGCAGGATTCTAGAATCCTTTGTTGATTCACCCCTTTCCTCCTTGAGATTGCGGTCTGTAAGAGAGGTGCGCGCTACCACTGTTCCATCTGCGGTCACTGCCGTAAGACCACAGGCTGGCAAACATCCTTCTGAAACTAGCCGCTACTCCTTGTTCCTTACTTTAACCCCAGGCTCTTCTACCCTCACAGTTTGACTACTCTTAGCCATACCCTGACTGCTTTATTTCCTACATGCTTTATTTAATACATAGGTCTTGGTTATTTGATGTGCAGCCCCTCCCTATGCTGCCTGCTCCCTCTTTCTGCCCAACAGGAGGTCACATATGGTGTCTGGGCTGTAACACTGAGACCACAATACAACACCAAACAATGCAGTGATAGAACAATACACTATGAGAAACAACTAGAATTTATCACATTAATGAAAGGTCAAAAGCAAATTCAGGAAGTTTAGAGATCAGATAATCCATCTTAAACCATAAAGAGATGTGGAACAGCGTTCAGGGAAAGGATTACACGGCATTAGAAATGCATAATGGTTAACAAATCATTACTGATTTATAAAAAGAAGTCCCAACTTAATAAGCATGTGTTATTTTAACAAGTACAACGCAAGAAGCAAGATAAAAGCAAATTAAGGGACCTCATTTATTTCCCCTAAAAGCTTAATGCCATTCCACCCAAAAGATTAATATGTGATGACAATCATGTACACATTTACATGGCATTAAATAAATGGCTTGAGAGCAATTACAGGGTTGAAAACCAAGAATGATGGACAAAAATCACTGTCAGATGGAGCAAGCTGAGGAACTAGATGCTGAAAAGACCATTATCTGTTGGCAATTATTCATCTACTGACTGGATAATAACAGAATATGTAACTTTCCTAGTAGCTAAATATTTACGGTTGTTGGGGGTGGAGAAGAGGTGGGTTGTACCTAGAAGTTTGGTAAGAGCAACATTTGAAAGCTGACACCCTCTATTTAATCTCTTTAGAATGAAAACTAGAAGGAAGCATGGGCCCTCGGCAAGGGTGTGCTTCACTGGGATCCCTAAGGAGGGGTGAGTTTGCCCATGAAGAATTAATAGCATTCATGAAAGAAAGCGCACATGAGACAGCACTGAATATTCAGAAGCAGACTGGGAGAATGAAAAACCGGGTTCTGGAACCAAGTCTGCCATTTACCACCTATGTGGTGTTGGGCTACCTCAGGCCTCAATTTCCGCATCTGTAGAAGGAGGTACTTGGTCACTGTGCTCTGTAAAAACTGCCCACCTCTGAGAGCCTATCGTTATGTAGGTCTGTGACATGCATGTGAATCCTGTTTAGTGATTGGTGCTCATCCTGGGGTTGCTACTGCTCCCACCATCAGAGCAAAATTGAAATAGTTATTTTCTTATCTTTCCTCTTCTCAATTCTGCACCCATTTCCTCCATGTTAGTAACGACACTCCCAGTCTAGCACCACTGCATTGTCTACTGGGAGAATAATTCACACTGAGGAGCCACTGGATACATGAGTCACCCTTCCCACTTTTCCAAAGAAGATCGGGAGAAAAGGTAATGCACAACACCAAGAAGTAAGTAGTCAATGCAAGGCATTCAAGCATCAAAGTCAGATGGTTGGGAGGTATTTTTGAGAGGGAAAGTTCCACAAGGCCAGTCCACTACCATAAATCCCTTTGCGCCTGTTTCTTCTGCCTTCAGTTTCAGAGCCTGAATCAAGATGTCTTCCACTGGTTCAGCGTTGACCAATATTCACATAGTCATAATAAGGTAAACAGCAACCATATATATGTGTATATATAACAGTGACAGAATTGGGGAAGGCAGAGAGCTGTAAGAGTTGAAGCTTCATTTACTATGTAAAAAAGTCAGTAGATGAAGTTTAAATTTCATCCATTAATGATAAATTTCAGCATTCAGGAATTAATTTCACAGAAATTTATTAAGTACCTGTTATGTACCTGGCACCGCGGCTACCAGTGAATGACACAGACAAAAATTTCTGCCCTCGTGAAACTTACACATGGGTATAGTAAGGAGATTAGCCAAGAGAAATAAATAAAATACAGCATGTATTAGGCAGGGATAAGTGCAGGAAATAAAGATATGAAGCATTGCTTCAGTAAGTTGCAATTTTAGCTAGAAAAGAAAGTCTTCATTGAGATAGTGAATTTTAATTGAAGACCTCAGGGAAGTAAGGTAGTGAGTCTTGCATGTAGTAATGGGAAGAACATTCTTTCTAGGTACAGGAACAGTTAGTGCAAAGGTTCTTAGGTGGGAGCATCGTGTGTATTCAGGAAAGCAGTTTGCCCAGTACATTTGATGAACACCATGCCTCGTGTGTTTGAGGAACAGCAAGGAAGCCACTATACTGTAAAAGAGTGACTGAAAGGAAGAGATAAGTATTGAGGTCAAAGAATTAAGCGCCCATGTGATGTAGAAATATTAAGGTAAATAACAAATGAAACCCCTAAGAGTTGAATATGGTTGCATCTAGGGAACAAAATAGATGGGAAAGAGAGTTTTTTGTTATAAGCCTTTTAGCACTAGAATTATGTGCTTAAATGTGTTTGATTAAAAATAGAAATGATTTGTACAGTGTGCAGACCACAGTGTGGCAGAAAATGTGCTATAGGAGTTTAAGCTACAAATGATCCCCAAACCCGGAGCTTGTGGGAATTCTTCTCAGAGCAAATAGAACTTTCACTGGGCCTTGAAGGGTGGCTGTCATCTGGGTATCCGGAAAGGAAATTAAGAATGTCACCATGGGACTCCAGAGGACCTAAGAGATCATGTAGCCCAGCTTAGTCATCTACCTGGCTATGAAGACAGAGAAATTTAGAAGGGAATAAAAGAATTTGCAAGGTCTCCCAGCTGGTTATTGGCACAGCTGGGACCGCAATCTCTGTCCTCTCCTCCTTCACGATAAATTCTCTGTCACATTCTCCACAAAGGCTGTCTTCAAACCTCCTCTACTCTCCTCGGACCTTTAACTCATCACCTGCTCCTCTCACCCTCTGCAGCTTATCTAGTCCCTTACTTCACAGAAAACATAGACATCAGATCAGAATTACCTTACCTTCTGGCCATCAGTCCTGTATTCCCTCTAGTCCTTTCCTCCTCCTATCCTTTTGTAATGGGAGATGTGTCCGTCCTACATGGTTAAGAGTTCTGATACCATCCTTCCCTGTGGGGCTTCTGGGAAATTACTTCTGTGGCTGCTCTTCCTCCATTTCCTTTATGGACCACTCTTCTTTAGTATATTTCTAATTGTTGATCTTTTCGGGGCTGTACCTGGGCCTCTTCTTTCGTCCTCTTCTTATTGCCCATGGGCAAGTTCACCCTTAAACACAGCTTTATCGTTTTTATGCTGATAACTCCTAAGCCCTTAGCTCCAATTCTTTTCATTGCCTTCAGACTTGTGTGACCTGCTACATACCAGACATCGGCACTTGGATGATCTATAGGCACTTCAAATGAGTCTAATGAAATTATCATCAACTCTCTTCCAAACCTGCTTCTCTTCCCTTGCCCCCTATTGCAGTGAATGGCACTATTGTCTATCTAATGGCTAAAGTCAGAAACCTAGAAATCATCTGAGGTTTTGACCTCACCCTTCTGTCCAACCAGCAAGGTCAAACCATTCCACTTCCCAAACATCTCTCACGGCCACCACCACTCCCATTGCCGTTAAACTAATTCAAACTTCCATCTCGTCTCACCTGGATCACAACTGCAACCTCCTAACAGATCTCTCAACCTCATTGTTTGACTTCCTCTTTATCAGTCAGGGAGAGGTTAGGGAAACAGAAGTTGCTCTATTTATGCCAGGTATACAGGGTTTAGTGTAGGAAATGGTGCTCCATAAGTATTGGAAGAACTGGGAGAGCAAAGGATAAGGAAGCTGATATTAAAGATCAGGGAAGTTGACACCTAAAGACTCAGACTGCAGCACATAGGCTCACCAGGAAGATGCTGTGAATGTCACATTTTCCCTTGGGTGTTATTGCGACTCCTTTAAGAAAATAATGCCTTTGCCTTCTGTTCTGTCTTCAAAATCTTGCATGACTGCTTCTCATTAATAAACTGTAACGTGAAACAATAAGTCGAAGAGTACTCTGGGGAATGTAGTAATGGAGAAGAGAATTGGAGAAGAGGTTGTAGTGATACTGAGTTGTCAACAGATTATCTTACCCTTCAATCCTATTCTCTAAAATGCAGTCAGAGCTTTCTATTAAAATATGTGATCATATCACTCCTGCTTAAAACTCCTCAATAGCTTCTCATTTCTTTTAGGATAAAAAAAAAAAGAAGGAAATGCTTTAATATTGTTCACAAGACCTTTATATGATCTTGCCCCAGCTTACTTCTCTAACTCATTTCTATGTCTTAACTACCTTTAAAACCTCACAATTTAGTTTTTTTTCTTTAAAAAAAATTTAACATCTTTATTGGAGTATAATTACTTTACAATGGTGTGTTAGTTTCTGCTATATAACAAAGTGAATCAGTTATACATATACATGTGTCCCCACATCCCCTCCCTCTTGATCCTCCCTCCCACCCTCCCCATCCCACCCCTCTAGGTGGTCACAAAGCATTGAGATGGTCTCCCTGTGCTATGCGGCTGCTTCCCGCTAGCTATCTATTTTATGTTTGGTAGTGCATATATGTCCATGCCACTCTCTCACTTTGTCCTAGCTTACACTTCCCCCTTCCCGTGTCCTCAAGTCCATTCTCTAGTAGGTCTGTGTCTTTATTCCTGTCCTGCCCCTGGGTTCTTCATGACATTTTTTTTTCTTAAATTCCATATATATGTGTTAGCATACAGTATTTGTCTTTCTCTTTCTGAATTACTTCACTCTGTATGACAGTCTCTAGGTCCATCCATCTCACTACAAATAACTCAATTTCATTTCTTTTTATGACTAATATTCCATTGTATATATGTGCCACATCTGAATGAGCATTTGAATGGGAAACCCTAAGTGAAAAAAGATATTATGTTCTGTGTAGAGGAGATCAAGTTTGGCCAGAGAGGGACAATGTTTTGAATAACATTTAAATAAGTAAGAAATTTGGATTTGATGTGGTAGGAATAGGTTCCTGAATAAAGGGACGACTTTAGTGAAAAAAAAAATACCTTAAGAAATTTGGTCTTGGGATACTGCAAAGTAAGGGTAGGAATCTAAAGAGACATGCACCTAGGACTTTAACACAATAATAATGATGCAAAGTAAGAGGAGGGACAGATAGTGGTGGTAACCAAGGGGATGGAAGGAAAATGAGAAACCTCCTCATAAGCCTTTTGATGGCAGAATTAATTGGCCTTGGTAGGAGCATATACGAAGAGGAGGGACTAGGTAGGGTTTTTTTAAATGGGAAAGGATGCTAATATGACTGATTTTTATAAATCTGAATTGGGGAGGAAAAATAATAGATACATTAGATTTGAGGGGTTGCTGGAAACAGATCCAGTTAGTCAGCTAAATAATGCCCCAAAGTTAGCAGCTGATTACGCTAAAATTATCCAGTTTGTCTGAATTATCCATATAGTTGTAACGCTTCACACCTTCATTTTGTCCCCTTTAAAACAGCCTTATTTTACTCATTGCCGATTCCAAAGCATCTTGTTAAGCAGAAAACATTACCCAAGGGCAGCAGAGTTTAAGTTCAGTGCTTTCTCTCTTCTTGTATGGAATGTGCATTCTTGACTACTGGTGCTGTCAAAAGCTAAAGAGAAAGTCACCTGGATTTGTGTCACAGGACTTCGTTTTTTGAACTCTCTTTTCCATCCTTCAAAGAGATCCACAATATCATTTTAAATAGAATCAACAGTTCAAGATAAAAGGTGCCAGCTTAGGAAAAAAGGGTTCTTCATTGACAGAGATGTTATCTGTATTTTAAAAGTCAGTAAGTGCTAATTAAATTTACAGCAACATTAAGAAGGGATAAAAATAAATCTATATATAGAACAGAAACGGACTCACAGACATAGAAAAGAAACTTATGGCTATCAAAGGGGAGAGGGAGGGAAGGGGAAGGGAGTATGGGATTAACAGATACAAACTACTGTACATAAAATAGATAAGCAACAAGGATTTGCTATATAGCACAGGGAATTACATTCAATATCTTATAATAACCTATTATATAATGGAATATAATCTGGAAAAAATAATCAGTATGCTGTACACATGAAACTAATGCAATATTATAAATCAACTATACTTCAATAAAAAATGGATGTTCTGAAGGGCTAAAATTATCAATATTTGTTTATGAGATGGGATTAGTTTTATATTTAAAAAAATAATGGAATCATCCTTTGCACTACTTCACGATTTTGCATCATTATCAGTCAGCGCTTCGGAGGGACGCACATTATTTTCTTGGCCAGTGTCCTACACTCTATGAGTATTGATACCTTGCTCTCCTGAGAGAATAAGCATCTATCTGCCTGAACTTCTGGGAAAGTCAGAAAAGGGGAAGAGGAGAGTCAATTCTTTCTCACAAATTGTTTCTATGTGGCTTCTTGGACTCATCAAAAGGAGGTAAAGCCAGGATGTGCTTGGGCCTCCACTGACTCATGAACAGGGCTTCTTTACTCTCTTAGAGAGTCTTTACTCTCTCTGCACGGCTTGGGGAGGAGCCAGAGGAGATGCCCTTTTACCACGGTGGTTATATCTTAGTTTAAGTCAAATGTTTGTTCTAACTTTGAGAGTCACCTTATGGGAGGAGGGTGGATTCACACCCATAAAGACACCTCTTTCTTCCTAGGTAACAGTGAGGCCACTAATAATTGAAAATACCAAAAAAAAAAATCATTCACATTGTTCATCAGGGAGGGAATAATAATGTTAAATTATGATAGCTAAAAGCCTCTTGTTGTTATTATTTCAGCGTCACTATTAAGTCGCTGTATGACCCGTATGCATGACTTTTAACCATACTGAGCTTTGGGTTGCCATGTCATCTACACTCCCTGTAGAAATATGACTTGGGACTTAGAGCTGTGTGATGAATTAAGTAGTATAAATCCACAGGTTTGTACTATTTCTTTATGGAATATAGACAATAAATTCCCCTTATAGGCAGCAGTAGAGTTGGGATTGTTGATGCAGCCTAGGGGCTTGCTAGTCCCAGCAGGAAGCACATTGACATTGGCAGAAATATATATATATATATATATATATATATCTTAAAAATTGTACGTGTCCCTGAAATACATTTGAAGCATTACCAAATTTCTCGAGCCTATTCTTATATAAGCATAACATTCTTTTAAAGAAACAAAAATATACACTTTCATCAGTAGAGCAACCATAGACTTGTTTATTGCAATTCAGTTACAAATTCCCAAACAGTGTAACTGAACTAATGTCACTTTCGAAAATAAATGCTTTAAAACATCACGCTAATACCAGTGCATAACCATCACTCCGTATTTTCACTCTTTTGTGAAATTGTTTATGTATTTCCTGCTTTCTTCCAAGAATTTAATACAGAACCTAACATGCTTGGTAGGCAAGTCGGATGAGGTATAGAAGAAGGCAGCATGCTAGAGTGGCTTGTGCCTGGTCTAGGCATCTAAAAACCTGCATTCAAGTTCTGACTCCGCCAGTTCATAGCATGTAGCAGGTACTCTCACGGCCCTGCTTGTGTCTCCTCACTCTGGTGCTTGGCTTTGCCCTCGCTACCTCACAGGCATGTTGCAAGGATGACAAGGATGAGAATGTAAGGTACACATGTTGTCTGTATCTGAGTACCCATAGAAGGTATATATGTGGCTGAGCCCGGACTTCGACCTGTCAGCACCCGCACCTCTTTGTTTACGAGCATTCTCATCTGCTGGAGCTCACCTTGCTGCCAGTGAAGCAGGCTGGACATGCTGAGTGAGGTATTATTGCCTCCTGGGAGCAACCCTCAAACAATGAGGATATAAAAACTCCATCTCCCTCAGCCTAAGTGGGATAACGCTGAGACACCTGGTCTGCGCTAGCTCCAGAGTTTCCCCAGCAGAATTAAGTTCCAATCTTCCACAGTGGTGGTTGCCTTGATAAAGCACCTTGTATTGGCTTCCCCCCACTTCTGTGTCTCATTTCCCTACTTTCTCCTTTCCTTCTGGGAGAACCCAAAATACACATAATTGTTGGCCTTAGGAAGGTCAGCCAACTACTCAGTATCTCATGTAATAAATGACAGAATTTGACAAAGCTTCTTTCTAGTCATAAAATTCTATTATTTTAATGTTTCCCTCACTTCTCATTTGAACTTGGAGAGAGGTATCTGAAATTTATAACTGGCACTAGTGACCGATTTGTGGTTTTCTTAATGTCTTTCCAAACTATAGAAACTTAGGCAATGAAAATGCTCGAAATCAATAGTAATGGGAAGTCACATATTACATTCCTTCCCAGCATATAGTTCCAGTTTTGAGTTTCTGCATTGTTTGATAGCACAGATAGACCTTAACAAAAACAATGCATTATTCCCGATATACCTTGAAAAGCCCTTAAAAACCTATTTTCAGAAAACAGGACAAATATATACCCTATATGGCTACTCATACATAGACAATATGTATACCTTATATTTTCATCCTTTAATTAATGTCATCCTTGCAACATACCTGTGAGGTAGAGAAGGTAAAGCTGAGTGGCAGAAATTGCCAAAGGAGAAAAACGAAGCTTAAAAATGTTCAGTGACCATTCAAGAGCTCAATACTTTCATGTCTAGGATCTGTGCATTTTCTGCCACATTCATTTCTTCCCATTATCAACAGTTCTAATATATATATTCTGCTTGGTGGAGTTTCTTTTCAGGAGTCCTGTTTTCTGGACTGTGGTAATACGAACATTGAAAATATGTTTTGTGGGAAAGGTCACTTCCCACTTGGGGGGTGTGCTGGAAATGGATGCCGCATTAGAGATTCCTTTTGCACTTCGTGGGTTATTATATTAAATGTCTTCTTATCTGCATTATCTCATAGCATTACTGTTTAAGCATAGTATGCCTAATATTGGGCAACATACCCAGAGAATGTAATAAATGGAGAGATTTCAACCATGCAAATGAGAATCCTGTTTACCTCCCTTATGTCCCCTGCCCACTAGTGGATTTCTGAAATCCCTTCAGCTTAACAGTTTGATTCTTGCTAAAATAAAAATATCCTTGATATGTGTCACAGAGGAAGCTGTTTCCAGTCATTTTCACTATGAATTATTTTAGGCCCTTTTCTAAAAGCAGATCTGATAGAGGAAAGGGGAAGCATTCACAGACTGATCATCTTAAATGGAAAAAAAAAAATAGAGGAACAATGGGGACAGTGATAGAGACAGAAGAGAGTGTGGAACACTTTCGTGCCACATCTGACTTCACTGTCTGCCTGAGTCCTAGACAAAGAGTCACAGAAAAAATTCACTGGCCACGTTGTCATAGGCCAGTCATTGACACTTCTTAATCATAGTTTTCCAAAAAAAAAAAGTTTTCCGATTTATAAATGATGGATTAGGACCACATGATCTCCAAGTTCTTTTCAGTTCTAGGATCCTATTATTCATTGATTCTCTAATTACATACTCCCATGGACATGGTAACAAAGGTGCATGATAAAATACCAGATGGTTTCTATTTTCCTAGATATTAGCTAGGAAACAAAAAAGTGGTAATGAGATTTTGTGTTTGAGCATGTAATTCACCAAAAAAGTCTTCAAAATGAGAAATGAGGAAAGGCCAACTAGAGAGAGAGCAGTTTGCGTCACTCACGGGCAGCCTTGTACACATGCTTATAATGGACCCATAGCAATGTGGCAAGGTTCAGAAAACTGAAAGGGTATATCTACTGTGCTGTGCCTGATTTCGTATCTGCTCTAACCTGGAGGCAACCGAAGGGCTGTATGAGCTACCTAATCAGAAGGAAACAAGGCGTGGCTATTCTAGCACTCAGCACTCCCTCTCCACTTCCTGTTTTTCAATGTGCCAGGTACTGTGATCACTGCTTGGGTTTTCACAGAGCCTGAAAGAAGGATTTGAGTGCTAGTAATATATTTGGAAGGTTCAGGGAATGTTGGTAGGGAAATAGAGACATGGTACCAGGGAGGGAAAGCAGCTGATAAAAGGTGTGTTAAAAAAAACAGCCACCACTGTGGGCAACTGGGGCTTAATCCTGCAGAGATACTCTAAGCAGCTGTATAAAATATATGCCTCAGATTTATCCCTCCTAGGGATCAAGGGAGCTGGGATATTTATGGCACAACTCCCATCAGTCACTGACTGAACGCACTCCCAGGAGGTGTTGATTCCCCAGCGCCTCTGGCCTAAACACTGATGTCCAGAGAAAGCAAAGCCCTCCAGGGAAAATTGCAGCTTAGAAGTTAGGCCACCCAACACTGAAGGGGGAAAGAAAGGTAAGAGAATCTGGATAAGGTAACAGTGATATCACTACACAAAAATCATCTCAATAAATCCTGACAACAGCCCTTTGAGGTAGATGCTATTTCTATCTCTGGTTTTTTTAACACCTTTATTGGACTATAATTGCTTTACAATGGTGTGTTAGTTTCTGATTTTTAACAAAGTGAATCAGTTATACATAAACATATATACCCATATCTCCTCCCTCTTGCGTCTCCCTCCCACCCTCCCTATCCCACCCCTCTAGGTGGTCACAAAGCACCGAGCTGGTCTCCCTGTGCTCTGCAGCTGCTTCCCACTAGCTATCTATTTTACATTTGGTAGTGTGTATATATCCATGCCACTCTCTCACTTCGTCCCAGCTTACCCTTCCCCTCCCCATATCCTCAGGTCCATTCTCTCTCTACATCTGCGACTTTATTCCTGTCCTGCCCTAGGTTCTTCAGAACCATTTTTTTTTTAGATTCCATATATATGTGTTAGCATACGGTATTTGTTTTTCTCTTTCTGATTTACTTCACTCTGGATGACAGTCTCTAGGTCCACCCACCTCACTACAAATAACTCAATTTCGTTTCCTTTTATGGCTGAGTAATACTCCATTGTGTATATGTGCCACATCTTCTTTATCCATTCATCTGTCAATGGACACTTAGGTTGCTTCCATGTCCTGTCTCTGCTTTGCCCTCCACACCCCTGTTGCTGCGCTCTCCTCCCTGGCTCCGAAGCTTCCCACCCACCCACCCCCGGTTCCGCCAGTGAAGGGGCTTCCTAGTGTGTGGAAGCTTTCCCCCCTTTCCAGCTCCCTCCCAGAGATGCAGGTCCTGTCCCTATTCTTTTGTCTCTGCTTTTTCTTTTTTTTTTGCCCTACCCAGGTACGTGGGGAGTTTCTTGCCTTTTGGGAATTCTGAGGTCTTCTGCGAGCGTTCAGTAGGTGTTCTGTAGGAGCTGTTCCTCATATTGATGTATTTTTCATGTATTTGTGGGGAGGAAGGTGATCTTCACATCTTACTCCTCCACCATCTTGAAGCTATCTCTCTCTGTCTCTATTATACAGATGAGAAAACAGAACATCAGAGACAGTAAATGTCTTATAAGGGGCAGAGTTTAGACTGAAATCAAGTGACTGTGACAAAATAGACCATATTGTTAAACACTGCACTTCTACGTGGTGCAACAGAAAGGGAGATGCATCATCTTTGGCAAGACTTGACCTAAATGCCCTTCCTTCTGTGAAGTACTCCCCGATTCTGTCATCATTTTTCCTGTATGTTGCCGTAGACCTTTCTTTATGGCTCTACAGGAACAGTTACCACACCTTACTAATTGTTTTTATTTACCATTCTTACTAAATGAGAGTTTCTTGGGTTGTAGAGAAATTGGTCTCTTCATTTTTGTATCCTCTCCCCCCAGCAAAGAGTTGACACATGGGAGACCCTCAGCTAATGTTAATAAAATGCTAATGCCTGGGTTTTTTGATAGAGGCTTAATGTGACAGTTATTTACCCATTAAAGGCAGCCAATATTGAGTTCCTACTACGTGCTAAGCAAGAAATAGATACAGGAATGGAAGTGGGAAAATAAATGCCGCTGGAAGGCACAGTTATATGTGTAAGGTTGTTTATCTCTTTTCCAAATATTTCTACCCAGTCAACCCAGGTTTAATTAAATTTTTATAACTCTTACGGATGTTGAGAAAAAGCAGTCTCTCTTTTTAATCTCATTTTACTCATGTGTGATAAACGGCAAGGAACACATAAATGATGAAACCTGTTTAATTTGTTTTATACAGGCTAGGGCTGTGTATGAATAACTGGTTCTAAGATTCTGCATTTTGCAACGCCATTTATTTCTCATGTCAAAATGAACCTATTTCAAAAATACACCCAAATCTTATTTACAGTTTGTTGCCAATGCTTCCTTCAGCTGCTGATATACCTCACTGGGAACAGGCCAGGTGGGCAGTAATTTTCTACATGTTTCCACTGCACAGCAAGAAGCAGTTAATTTCCAGGCATATATTGCTTTAATTTCTGTTAGTCCAATCATTTCTCAGTACAGTACCAGGGTCCTCCTGCCAGGGGCTGTAATTTTATAAGAGTAGAACTCTTGAAAATGTAGGGGGGAGATTAGTGGACATGCCTGAAATGCTTTCTTTCTCACTTTGTACTGTGGAAAAAGCCTCAGGAGGAAGCTTTAAGAGGCAGTTTCATTTGGAGACAGTGGTCGATTTTGGGTGAACTCTGGAGAAAAACTCAGATTTTTCTTGGAGTTTAGTCATTGGAATTGGGAAGAGGTACCATGTTCCTGAAATGATGTTGTGCCCCACCGGAAGCAGTTCTCTCCTGTGCTTTTCTTTTTTTTTTTTTTTAAGGAATATTGATTCTCATGGTGAGTTGGGTTTAAAAATGAAAAGAGCAAGTTTATTCTGTGCCAGTCAGAGCCTCTAATACAGATGAGAGGAGAAGCAGGGAGTCAGTAACGGTCCTCGGAAAACAAAAAAGCCAAATGCGTGTACAGAGGACGGAGTGCCCTGTGCTGGTCCAGAACCCTAAGGGCTTTATGTAGTTGGCTGCACAGGCACAATGTCATATGCCAGCAGAAGGCTGCTGTGTAATGACACCTGCTGAAATTGTAAGCGAGATGTCAGAGTCCATAGCATACTGCTCCAATATGGTGTATAGGAAAGAACACATCCCAAATACAGAATGACCCAGAGTCTAAGTTACCAAGTGACAAACACACATCTCATTTGTCTCATCCTTTTTGGCAGGGAGATTGCCAGGGAGACTGGGAGAGGGACACAAGTACTCATTCAATAATATAATATGTAGTGCCTACTACGTGATATTCCAGTGTTTTTCATTGTTTAAAGCTCACGATCAAAGCTATTAGTGGGTCATGGAATCAATTTTATGGGTAGCAACTGGATTTTTAATGACATAAAGTAAGAAAGGAATAGAGTGAAAGAAAATAAAATACGGCAGATTGTTAAGGATATGATTTCATGAAACTTGTTTCAGCTGTGTGCACATGTGTCTGTCATACATGTGAATATATGTTTATATGTGTATAGCCATTTAGGAGTAGATGTATATGCAAATTTATTATATGTATGAGATGAATACTCTGACATGATATAAATGCATTGTTCTTATTATAGCTTATCAAAATATTAATAGTTTGAAAGCCATTGGGCTAGATCCTAGGAAAGATACAAATAAATATGAACCACATATAACCCCTGCCCATCAAAATCTTAAAATCTAGTTAGAAATAAGATACATGGAGGAAAAGGAAACAACTATTTGTTTTATTCACCACTCACCACAATCAAGGTGCATAGGTGTCCCGTCTAGTTCTCATGACAGTCTCAGACACAGAGTTGTTGCTATCATCATCTTACAGGAGAAGAAATGAAATAAGTTGACCAGGGCAATGCAACGCAGCCCAAATAGGTAGGGTCTTTATTCATAGCCTGATCTACTGGTTGACACTACAATTTCCTCTGTATCCTCTCACCTTCCTGAAAAGGTAGCAAATATGTGTGATATGGGTAATGTAAACAGGGAGAAACAAGGAATTTTAGAGAAGGGAGAAGTTACTGTTGGCTTTCAAGGGAGGAAGGGGAGAGCTTCATGGAGGAGATAGGAGATAGATTTTAACCTTAAGTTAGGAGGAGAAGAAAGGCAGTAGGACTGAATTCCAAATAGTGGCTAGGGTCTGAGCAAAGTGTTAGAGGATGAGCATGGAGTGTTTAGGGCTCATGGAAGTAAACTGGTCTGGCTGGAGGAGAAGATATGTGGCTGGAAAATAAAGAGAAAAGACAGGGTACAAATGGGCCCTGAGAGAGGTTGATCATGTACCATGTATCAGGCACTGTGCTGAGAGATTTCTATACGTTATTTTATACTATTATATTTAATACTCATGACAACTCTGGGTGGTGGATATTGTGATGCCCATTCTAAAGAGGAGTAAAGGACTCTAAAAAAGGGGTTCTGTATGTTGTTCAAGATGTTATTATGGTGCTAGATTCAAAAACGTACATGTCTGAGTCTAAGGCCTATGCTATAGCCACTCTGCCATACATTGGGAATGATTCACAGATAAAGCAATGAATTTGCTTTTGCTTGCACCCTATGACTGAACCATCAACACATCCCATCAAGTGTTCTTTGAAAACATATGCCGAATCTGACCACTTCTCACTACTTCCTGTCCAAGTGTCTCCCTTCAGTCTACTCTCAAACTACAAGTGATCCTATTAAAACATAAATAGATGAAGTAATCCTTCTGCTCAAAACCCTGCAGTGGTTTCCCATGTTAGAGCAAAGGCCAAAGCCTACAGCTCTACACAAGCTGCCACCCCGACCCCGCCAACCATATGACCTCCTCTCCTACTTCTCTTTTCTTATTCACCTCCAGTTACATGGACTCCCCCCACTTCCTCAAATATTCCAGGTTTTGTTCCTACCTTGAAGACTTAGCAGTTACTGTTCTTCTACCTGGGATGCCCTTCCCCAATATGTACTCAGGGCTCACTCTTTTTTTTTTATAAATTTATTTATTTTATTTATTTATTACTTTTGGCTGCGTTGCGTCTTCATTGCTGCGCGTGGGTTTTCTCTAGTAGTGGCGAGCAGGGGCTCCTCTTCATTGAGGTGCACGGGCTTCTCACTGTGGTGGCTTCTCTTGTTGCGTAGCACGGGCTCTAGGTGTGCGGGCTCAGTAGTTGTGGCTCGCGGGTTCAGTAGTTGTGGCATGCAGGCTCTAGAGCACAGGCTCAGTAGTTGTGGCGCATGGGCTTAGTTGCTCTGCGGCATGTGGGATCTTCCCAGACCAGGGCTCGAACACTTGTCCCCTGCATTGGCAGGTGGATTCTAAACCACTGCGCCACCAGGGAGGCCCAGGACTCACTCTTTAATTACCTTCAGATCCTTACTCAAACATTCCTTTCTCAATGAGACCTTCCCAGACCACTTATCTAAAACTACAATGACCCCCACCTAGTGACCTTTGCTATTTCTTGCTGCTTCTTTGTTTTTCTCCTTAGTGCACGTTGTTTGTCAACACATTATGTATTGTATTTGACTTTCTTATGTGTTAATTGTCTGTGTCCATCACTGGAATGTAAGCTCTGTGACGGCTGGGATTTTCTGGCCTCTGTTGTTCACTACTACATCCACAGTACCTAGAACAGCACCTAATATATTTTAGGCCTACAACAAATATTCACTGAACGAATGAATAAAAACCCAGGCAATCTGATTCCAGAGACAACACTCTTAACCCTTATGTTGAACGGCCTCTCGGAAGTTCAGTAATGTTTCAGGAACAGATACGTTTTGAATATATTTACCCAATATTAATTCTTTGTCAAGTCGAATCAGGGTTCAACTATTTCTAGATGTTAAACATTCAATGCAGAAAAGCCACGTCATCTATGATATAGTATACTTTTTGTTGGGTAGTCAAATTTCCTTTTGGAGTCATTAATAAATTCACCATTATCTGGTTTATCTTATTATCACTGCAAATTTCTCAAGGCAGTTTTATTTCTCTATATGCAATAAATGCACTGCTATGGAATATATGCATAATAGGTGAGGTAAGCATATAGTATTTTAATTAGAACTTACAATTCACTTTTTTCATCATGTAGAACATACGATGCACTTTTCATTTATTTCATGATGTGTTGTCTTTGACACTGAATATTCTATAGAGTTTCTTATTAATTCCTTGTTAACATCATTTTGTATTTAAAGAAATAGACTGGTTGAAGTTGATTTGGACTTTCTATCATAATTTTGGCATGAGTGTACTTACAGATATATAAGAATAGTTTGCTCGGTTCCTATCTTCAAAAATATTCTTTAGGTATCTGAAATTTTAAAACACCTTATCTCATTAAATTTTCTA
The DNA here is from genome assembly GCF_039906515.1 of Pseudorca crassidens. Classification (NCBI taxonomy): domain Eukaryota; kingdom Metazoa; phylum Chordata; class Mammalia; order Artiodactyla; family Delphinidae; genus Pseudorca; species Pseudorca crassidens. Next base: position 114,771,106 of record NC_090317.1, read on the forward strand.
GAATTCTTCTCTCTGTGTTAAAAACTCTACTCCCTTAGTCCTCTTCCATATAGTGGGTTTTTCTTTAATCTTCCAGTACCCTGCTCAATTTAGACATCTTAAACTAACGTTGAAGGCTATCTGTATTTAGTAAATCTTAAAATGTGCAGAAAAATGCAGAGTCTACAGTCGGCCTTAAACCTGTGCTCCACTTTCCACATGCTAACATAGAATGTGAATAACATTAATCTGTGTCCTCATCAGTACTTGGTGCTAATAAGCACCTTTTTTTAGAACAATAAGTTTTATTTGATGAACGTGTTCATTAAAAATTAGCCCAGGGCAAATTTATTAATCTAAGCCCTTACACTTGGAAGCAACAAACTTTTTCAAACGTTTAATCAGTCTATTAGTAAAAGAGTTCAAATACCTCCTTCTCAGTTCTTCCATATTTATAATGGTTGATTTAATTGTATTTGATCATTCCAAGTTTCTTGATAAATGTTGAAAAGACTCATGTTCTGGCTTAGGTTAAAGCAGTGTTCCCCAAAGAATTTCACAGAATACTAATTCTACAAGTGTTAATTGGTGGTGTTCAGGGGGTGAAAAACTGTTTGCATGGTCAAATGAACTCTGGAAATGCTCGATTAGACCAGGAACAAGGTTTAACAAGTTTCTTATTGTGGGACTTCTTACAACCTTTAATACTGTGAATTGGGGATCCCAAGAGGAGGGATATAATTTTCAGGAATTTCAAACTGCTTTCATCATGGAAAATGTTTTTCAGTCAGCTACTTAGCTGTAGTCGTGTTCCATGGGACACATTATGGGAAACACTGGGTTAAAACCCCTGCGGGAGTAGGATGATTAATAACAAGAAGAATATCTGCATAGAGCTTAAAGTGCCTGTTGTTCAGAGACATTGAAATTTCTGTTGTGTGTGTCACTGAAAATATTCTCAACTTGCAATTTTAAATATTTGACTCTCTGTGGGAGGAAGGGTGACCTAGCCATGATAAAATGAGGGAACACAGAGAAATTACAAAGCATTTTTCCATTCTGATTACTCTTTTCAAAAGAATCTTCTGATGTCTGTGCATTTTGTTTCTGTGAGATAAAGGCTCTGAATTCTGATGAGGTAAATCCCAAAGGTGATATATTTTTAATCATATCTTCAGGTAGGAAATGCCCAATCCAGTTCTTAAACTTAGTTACCAGAATGATCATATGTCGTGGTATGCCCAGCACCATCTAGATTTGCACCTGTTATTTCTGTGTTATTATTAATAACACCTCCTTTAGTCTTAAAATATAGTACCATTTTGAATGTTAAATTATACAGTGACCATCCCAATTACCCAGTTGTGACAGGTTATCTTTTTCCAAAGGGGTTGCAGCAGTATCTCCTAATCCACATGCCACTCTCTCATCAAGAGATGGAGTCTAATTTCTCTCCCTTGGAATCTGGAAGGGCCTGTGATACATCTCTAACCAGTAGAATACAAGAGAAGAGGCACTGCTTGACTTCCCAGCTGAAGACATAAACAATTCTGCTGCAACATCACTCAGTGGAAAATCCTCACTGGAGGCTAGTTACCGTGTAAGCAGTTTGACTTTCTGCTATGCTGTGAGGAAGCCCAAACAAGCACATGTAGAGCGATCACATGGAGAAGCCCAGAGACTACATAGAAGGAGAGATAGCCAGCCAGCCCCCAGATGCTCCAGGTCTAGACATCATTGGACTGCAACTACATGAGAGATCCTGAGCCAGAAGTGCCCAGCCATGCACTTCCTGGAATCCTGATCCACAGAAACTGTGAGAGATAACACAGTGTTGCTGTTTTAAGCCACTAAGTTTTGGGGTGATTTGTGACACAACAAAAGGTAAATGGAACACCATGGAATTTAGATCAGACAAAATGAACTTGGAGTGCAAGGGGTCCGCTTACTTTGTCTTGAATTTGAAACTAGGCAGCAGATAATGAATTAGCTATCTAAAATTCAAGTATAATCTTGAGGCTTTATATAAATGGTACATCTAAGTACTTATACTTTCCATTTGAATATAGATTTGCAAAGTAATATAATTTGGTAAAAAAATGAAGTACGAAGGATACATTTTTCGCTTTTCTTTCAGATATAATTTTACCTCTTAATTGTTTTTGTTGAATATGTATAGAAAACAGTATATAAAAGAGACCTGTTTCGTTTAAAGCCTAACAAAATGAATATTTGTGCACTTATTTGCCACCCAACTACAAAAACTGAACATAACTAGAACATTTGAAGTCTCCCCACATCAAGTTTCTCTTCCTGAATTGCCTCCTTTCCTCTTTCCCAAAGGTAAGCGCTGTGCCAAAATTTGAATTTTTCATTCGTTTACTTACCTGTGTAGTTTTTCAGCTCACATACATTTTCTGAAACAATGTATTATTTATTTTCCCAGGTTGTGAACATGGAAGCATGTTCAGTATGGGGGGGGGTTGCAACTTAGTTCTTCTGCTCAAATGTACGTTTTTTGGTCTTTTTCAAATGTATGTTTTTGAGATGTATCCATGAGAATGTGTGTAGCTATAGTTCTCTCCTTCCCCTGCCCTTTTTTGATTATGTGCAAATTTTATTTTATTTTTTTAATTAACTTTTATTGGAATATAGTTGATTTACAATGTTGTGTTAGTTTCAGGTGTACAGCAAAGTGAATCAGTAATACATATACATATATCCACTCTTTTTTAGATTCTTTTCCCATATAGGCCATTACAGAGTATTGAGTAGAGTTCTCTGTGCTATACAGTCAGTCCATATTAGTTATCTATTTTATATATAATAGTGTGTATATGTCAATCCCAATCTCCCAATTTATCCCTCCCCCCCTTTCCCCTCCTGGTAACCATAAGTTTGTTTTCTACATCTGTGACTCTGTTTCTGTTTTGTAGATAAGTTCATTGGTACCCATTTTTTACATTGCACATATAAACGATGTCATATGATATTTGTCTTTCTCTGTCTTACTTCACTCAGTATGACAATCTCTAGGTCCATCCATGTTGCTGCAAATGGCATTCTTTCGTTCTTTTTATGGCTGAGTAATATTCCATTGTATATATGTACCACATCTTCTTTATCCATTCCTCTCTTGATGGACATTTAGGTTGCTTCCATGTCCTGGCTGTTGTAAATAGTGCCGCAATGAACATTGGGGTGCATGTATGTTTTCGAGTTAGAGTTTTCTCCAGATATATGCCCAGGAGCGGGATTGCTGGGTCATATGGTAGTTCTATTTTTAGTTTTTTAAGGAACCTCCATACTGTTCTCCATAGTGGCTGTACCAGTTTACAGTCCCACCAACAGTGCAGGAGGGTTCCCTTTTCTCCACACCCTCTCCAGCATTTATTATTTGTAGATTTTTTGATGATGGACATTCTGACTGGTGTGAGGTGATACCTCATTGTAGTTTTAATTTGCATTTCTCTAATAATTAGTGATGTTGAGCATCTTCTCATGTGCTTTTTAACCATCTGTATGTCTTCTTTGGAGAAATGTCTATTTAGATTTTCTGTCCATTTTTTTATCTCTCTTAGTTTTATTTATTTTACATCTTTATTGGAGTATAATTGCTTTACAATGGTGTGTTAGTTTCTGCTTTATAACAAAGTGAATCAGTTATACATATACATATGTTCCCATATCTCTTCCCTCTTGCGTCTCCCTCCCTCCCACCCTCCCTAATTTAAGAAAAAAAAATGTCATGAAGAACCTAGGAGTAAGACAGGAATCTTCTGTCCGTTTTTTGATTGGGTTGTTTGTTTTTTTGATTTTGAGCTGCATATGCTGTTTGTATATTTTGGGAGATTAATCCCTTGTCAGTTGCTTCATTTGCAAATATTTTCTCCCATTCTGAGGGTTGCCTTTTCCTTTTCTTTATGGTTTCCTTTGCTGTGCAAAAGCTTTGAAGTTTCATTAGGTCCCATTTGTTTATTTTTGTTTTTATTTTCATTACTCTAGGAGGTAGATCAAAAAAGATCTCGCTGCGATTTATGTCAGAGGGTGTTCTGCCCATGTTTTCCTCTAAGAGTTTTATAGTATCCAACCTTACATTTAGGTCTTTAATCCATTTTGAGTTTATTTTTGTGTATGGTGTTAGCGAGTGTTCTAATTTCATTCTTTTACATGTAGCTGTCCAGTTTTCCCAGCACCACTTATTAAAGGGGCTGTCTTTTCTCCATTATATATTCTTGCCTCCTTTGTCATAGATTAGGTTACCATAGACGTGTAGGTTTATGTCTGGGCCTTGTGTCCTGTTCCACTGATCTATATTTCTGTTTTTGTGCCAGTACTGTACTGTTGTGATTACTGTAGCTTTGTAGTATAGTCTGAAGTCAGGAAGCCTGATTCCTCCAGCTTCGTCTTTCTTTCATAAGATTGCTTTGGCTATTCATGGTCTTTTGTGTTTCCATACAAATTATAAAATTTTTTGTTTTAATTCTGTGAAAAATGCCACTGGTAATTTGATAGAGATTGCATTGAATCTGTAGATTGTTTTGGGTAGTATAGTCATTTTCACAATATTGATTCTTCCAATCCAAGAACATGGTATATCTCTCCATCTATTTGTGTCATCTTTTATTTTTTTCATCAGTTATCTTATAGTTTTCTGAGTACAGGTCTTTTGCCTCCTTAGGTAGGTTAACTCCTTCCCCTTTTATACAGCTCTTAATCTAGTTAATTAAGTTAATGGAAAACAAATGCTGCATGTTCACTTGCCTCAGAATTTTCCAAAGAATAAAGTGAACAAAGAGCCAAAGCAAAGAAATCTGAAACTGATTTAAAAGCATTTACAATCCATAAGTAAAGAAAACTTAACAAATGTGTTCTTCTCTCAGTTCTGAAGGACTCAATTCCAAAAACTTGGATCTGTGACATGAGTTCCTACGTGTCTAGATGAGAAAGCAGCCCAATATTTGCATGATCTTAACCTTGCAATAATAAAAACTTCTTAACATACCATCATTCTCTCCTCCCTATGATCATCATAGTAGCATAGTTGCCCACATGCACACCCATTGTACTTCTTTCTCTTGGGCTCAATGTTATTTGGCTGCCATGTGACTGATTCTGGTAAGTAGAAAATGGGCAGATGTGATGTATCCCTCTCCAGGGCCTCACCATACATAACTCTCCATGAAAATTCTCCAAGATGGCTATAAAATGAAAGGAGCCTGGATCCCAGAGTTACGCTAGGAAGAGATCTTTCAAGGAACGTCAGTTGGCCAACTGATACTGGGCTGTGAAATAACTGAGAAACAAACCTTTTTGTAGAAAGTCACTTAGATTTTAGAGTTATTTTTTTTTAACCAAAGCAGCATAAGCTCACCTATTCTGATCATTACCATCATCAGTAAATGTCATAGAATGCAATGTCAGGAACTGGATGACATTACTTTGAAGTTTGTTTGTTTTTTTTCCTTTCTTTTTGATTGTATTTTCACAGGGGACCAGCAGTTGTTGTGAGGTTGAAAGAGAGTATGGGATAAAACTCTATAGAAAGAATAGCAACTACCATTAATTAAGCCTTTACTACTTACCTGGCAATGTGCCAAATAATTTATAAGGTATATTGACTGGGTTGCTCATAGCAACCCTATAAAAGCCTGTTTAGTCATTATCATCTATCTATGAGGAACTCGAGGTCTATCTATGACAGGAAACGTTTTTTTAATATTGGGAAATATATTTGTAATTATCGTTTATTGGAGATTTAATTATAGAATAAACCAGATATTTACATTGTATATTTTTTAAATTAAAAACATAAATCTCTCTTTTGTTAATTATAAGAGTGATAAACATTCATTTTGGAAAAGTCCTTGAAAATAGAGGACTATAAAAAAGAAAATAATTGTGAGGTACAGTGGCACCACCCTGAGATGACTGTATAAGATTTGGTGCATTTTTCCATAGTATGACAGGAAACTTAATTAAAATTCTAGAGCAAGTGGCATGACTTGAACTCAGGCCCTTTTTTCTCCAAATTTCGTGCTATGAACAATGGGTGCTTGACACAACTTTAAAACTTCCAGGAACAAGTCAGTTTAGTACAAATTAATTCTAACTGGAGCCAGTGGTTGGAAAGATTCCAGTGCTTCCCTGCCTTGTTCTCCACATTTTTATAAACCTTCCTCTGCCACAGGGAGTGGGCTTACTGAGGCAGTGTGCGATGGGAAATACCCTCACTATGGCTATTTGCCCGTGGATGCCTCATTATTGTCACTGCCAGGAAAGCAAACTCTAAAGAGAAAAGAGGGAGAAAAGTCTGAGAACAGGCTCTGTGACGTACATTAAATAGCTCTTGGAATCAATCAGTGTTGCCGGCAACCCAAAGATATGTTGAGTTGCTCGGGTCTGTGTGAATTTAAAAGCCCACCACCATTTTACAGGTGAGGATTTGAAATGCCTGAAAATAAGTGCCAAGGCATCATGGCTATTTAGGTATTCCAAATTGCATGTAGGGCTTGATGTGTGATTGTCACTTAATAGAATTTGCTAATGACACATTTATTAGACATTGATGAACCTCAGAAGATGGAGAGGTTCAGATATGCATCCTGAGCTTCTGAAGCTCATCATTTGCACTTCTAAACATGTTAAGCGTTTCCCTTTTTGGTTTAAAAGCCAAACTACTTTCATGATTCCATCTGAGTGTAGAAATTTTTGTTTACAAAAACTTCTTTTCATGAATCAAAGGAAGAGAAGGCTATATAGTCTGTATGGAAAACAAGGAGTGTTTAAGGACAATACAATACAGTGAAAAGAAGAAGCATAAAGAAGAGAGGTGAGGGCTTCCCTGGTGGCACAGTGGTTCAGAGTCCGCCTGTGGATGCAGGGGACACGGGTTCATGCCTCGGTCTGGGAAGATCCCACATTGCCGCGGAGCGGCTGGGCCCGTGAGCCATGGCTGCTGAGCCTGCGCGTCCGTAGCCTGTGCTCTGCAACGGGAGAGGCCGCAACAGTAAGAGGCCCGTGTACCGCAAAAAAAAAAAAAAAAAAAAAAGAGGTGAAATGGAGTAGGAAAGAGACCAGAAAAATCGGAAATAGAGGCAGAGGGGAAAAATACATCTAGAATGGGAGGAAGGCGTAAAGAAAGAATATTTTTTAAAAAGCATGCTCAACTATTTACAGTTTCCATGCAGAAATTCCATTAGGCTTAAGAACATTCTGCATTAAAGAGGGCTTAAGGACAGCCCTCTGTAAATGGTTTTCTCACTAGAGGGAAAGATAATGATTAATAATTCAAAACAACACAACATTGTAAATCAACTATACTTCAATTAAAAATTAAAAAAATAATTCGAAACAAAACATTCATTTTGTACTTTTTAGGGGATGCATTTAGAGATACTGCCTCTTATACATACTCACAGAGATACATCTATTTTGTGCTCCCTCTCAGTTCTTGGCCACTGTAAGGGAGTGGGTGTGTGTGGAGGAATCCGCCCCCACTCACATTCCATAACAATACAGATAAACCACTTAAGAAGGATGGAATTAATATGGTTGCCTCATAATCCTCAATAAGCTAGAAAGGCTTTCTTTTTGAAAAGCAGATGAGATAATATTCCTACGGTATCAGTAGGATGGTCCCTGTCAGCAGAGGGAGAAGAGATTAAAAAAAAGGAAGTCCCATTAATCTGAATTTCTTTGTGACTGTAAATTCACAAGTACAGCCTGGAAAGTCTGGACAGCTACTGCACTGCTGCTCACAGGGTGCTGATAAGCAATGCAGTTTATTTCCATCATCTCAGGATAACTGTCGGAGGGCCACCCGCAGGCCTGGGTGAATGAAGAAGGAAGGAGAGGCAGGAAGCCTCCGAGAATACCTCCGCTGATAGTCTGCCTTTACCACCATTTACTACCTCTGTCCTTATTCCCAACACAGTTCCCCCATCCTCCTTACCCCCCTTAGTGCACAAGTGCAAGAGTTACTAGTATAGCTGACTGAGAAAAAGGGATGATGTACTTAAAAGCAGTTGAGATGAATTCTAAAATCTGCCCATGGAGTTATGTCAAGTGTCTGGCTCAGCTCCAAGTACATCCTTGGTACACAAGATGTTGGTTGTCTTCCTTTCTTATCACCCCTTTCTAATCTCCAGTTTTCCAGGTTGGTTTATTTGGGGTTGGCATCTGGGAGTAGTTTGACTAGGTGTCTGTATGGTCTTTTGTCTCAACAAAGCAGGCTACAGACACCAGAAGTTTGAGAACCATGATTCCGTGAAATGTGCAATAACTTATCAAAACCATTAGTCATTTGAGCCTCTCTTCTTACTCTTACTCTTCGAAAGAATGAGAGGGAATAACTCTTCTCTTTTCTAACTCATTTCTAGTAAAAGGATTTTGTTACTGAGATATTTTATCTCATAAAGTTGTTGCCATATATTTTCTCGAAATAAATTGACATTAATCGTAACAAAAACAAAAACAGTGGCTTTCATGCATTAAGAAATTACAGCCATTGGCCAGTAACGGAAGTAATTTTTCAGATATAATCTTATTTTAGACTTAGAACGACTTTCAAAGGGGTTATTATTATCCTTAACTCATGACTTTCAGATTATAATTAGATAAACTGAATAAGAACATTGGTAAATTATCAGGAAAATGTTTAATACATTCCCAAACCCTACTAGAACTTCCATTAATCTTTACTGAAAAGCGAGTTCAAGATTGCAGCGTTGCTTTAATAAGCATGAGCTAACCGTAACACAGCTGAGCTGGAGAATGTAGATGACTCATTTTACCATCACCACCCCTCTTGCCTGCCTGTAGCTAACGCTATCAAGCACTTCCTTATATTACCATTTAAACTCATCCAAATAAATTAATTGATGGAAAGATATTGGAGATTATGTAATTACTTCCTCTGTCTCTGGTGGTGTTGCCATCTGACTTCCAGGCAGCAGGATGAGATCTAAATCAAATGCAAATAATTGTTCACAATTAGGAAATGAAATGCCTGGAGAACTCCATGGTATTTTAAACAGGCTGATGTACTTGCCATCGATCAACAGTTGAGGCTTTCTAGCATGTACTTGGCTTGAGTCCCAATGATGACAGTGCACATAGCAACAAGTTTCCTTTCTACATCAGAGACAGTAATTCCCAAGGATGCACCCTTCAGTAAGATGTGAACTTTTGCAGGAATGTGTACATAAGAAGTATTATTGGTTCAAATTTGTGAGGCGTACCGGGTGGTTGATTTCAGGTCATGCACTGACTTGTAATATTCATATAAAAGTTTACATAGATAATCTTTTAAGTTAATCGCCTTAGACATCTTGGGGACTGATCAGGTGTTTTCTCAAGGGAAAACATGTCTAGCCTTCTCTCAGGGCATTTAAGCTGGTGGGTTTTGTGTTGCTTTGTTTTTGTTCCAAGGCAAAGAAGCTATTCCTTTTTAAGATGTTTCTCAGGATCCTTGGTGATCACCTTAATGCCAGTGGATCCATTCATACCTATAATGACCACATCTAACCAATAAAAAGACTTCATTGCCTTTGAACATAGTGGAAAAGATGCTACATTTTGAAAAGAGACAAGTGCAGAATAACGAGGGCAAAACATAAGCCTGAAAGAAGAAAATGTTTCTAAAGAAAATGACCTTAATAGTCTAACAGCTTAGATGGGTACAAAGGTTTTTATAAACACTATTAGTATTCATTTAGTATAGGTAGCAGACAGCAACAAGAATTGGAAAATAACTTGGAGGTGATCACGGAATGGACAGAGTGAGGCAAAAAAATAAGCTTCTTGCTGAGCACAAATCTCAGTGTCACCAGAGAGCACAGTTGGAATGTCCTCCTTTCCTGATTAGCAACCACCTAATCAAGGACACAGAGTGCCTGCCAGGACTATATAAGTCATGCCGAAAAACAGAAGGGTTCAGGCCGTGGTGTTTTCCATCTATTGTATATACCTGATTAAGAAAAATTTTAAACTAATTATTGGGGGTAAATTTAGGGGGATGAGGAGGGGATAGTTATTTTTAAATAAGGAGAAAGTCTTTTCAGAAGTTATTGCTAAAGAAATCCAAAGTCTCAACATTTATCTACAGGTAGCTCAGGTAGGAGGGCATAGGGATAAAGGAGGGAAAATCCCAAATACGTATATGTAAGTACAATTACAGATATAAATGGAACAGTTGTTCAAAGAAACACTCCTGTTTTTTGAATGTTAGAGACAGGTTATTTTTTCTTTCCTAATGAATAATCATCTGTTTTTAAGGGGGTTCCAGAGGGAGAAAAAGAGGAAAATGGGTTGGTTTGGGTCAGTAGGGTCTGAAAACAGTGATGAAACATGCTTTTGGAAAGGGGCTGGATTTGCCTTTTGAGTAGTGATGACATTACAAATAAAGCTTTGCTCTTACCACTCAAATGAGTATGAGAGAGGTCAGAATTAGAAAGATCTTTCTGAAATGCAGATCTGATGATGTTCGTCTCTGAAATAAAATGGGCTAATGTCCGAACTCCTTGAAAATCTACCTCAAAACTTGATTCTCGGGTCCCTCTCTCTTTTCCTGCATTTTGCCACATTTCCCTCCCCAAACCCTGCAAATTCACTCTAGGTTTCAGCTTCATAGAAGTTCAGTCTTTTCTCAGCACAGTGTGCTCTCCCATGCCTCTAAGCTTTGCACACAATGTTCCAGTGATTTTGAAACCCCCCTCCCCTCATCCATTTTCTATATGAAAGCTTCTACTACTCTTTAAAGCTTTGCCAAAACTTCCATATAAAAACTCATTCACTCCCTGGAGGAATCAGGTGCCCTGACTTCAGACTATACTACAAAGCTACAGTAATCCAGACAGTATGGTACTGGCACAAAAACAGAAATATAGATCAATGGAACAGGATAGAAAGCCCAGAGATAAACCCACGCACATATGGCCACCTTATTTTTGATAAAGGAGGCAAGAATATACAATGGAGAGAAGACAGCCTCTTCAATAAGTGGTGCTGGGAAGGCTGGACAGCTACATGTAAAAGAATGAAATTAGCACACTCGCTAACACGATACACAAAAATAAACTCAAAACGGATTAAAGACCTAAATGTAAGGCCAGACACTATAAAACGCTTAGAGGAAAACATAGGCAGAACACTCTATGACATACATCACATCAAAATCGTTTTTGACCCACCTCCTAGAGAAATGGAAATAAAAACAAAAATAAACAAATCGTACCTAATGATGAGTATTATGTTCATTGCTGCCTCCAACAGTGGACTTCTTGCTCCTCGAGGACAAGGATTTTGTCTTATTGATCTTTGGATCTCAAAGGCCCAGTAGGTGCCAGAGAAGGTAATATAGTACAGTAGCTAAGAGCAAAGATTCTGGAGTTAGAGGGTTGACTTCAAATCCTTTCCCTTCTACTCACTAATTGTGTGACGATCGGCAGGTCCCTTTGAATTTCAATTTTATCATCTACAATGATTGTTATAATACTCGTCTAAATATTATGATTGTCATAATATTTACCAGATAGAATTAGATAAAATCGTGTACGTAAAATGCTTAGCACATTGCCAAGCACATAGTAGTACTTAGTAAATTGTAGCTATTTTTATTACTATAGTAAATATTTGAGGAAAGAAAGTTGTGCTACTGTATCTTCCTCAGGATGAAGAGGTAAAAAATATGAACCAGTGATAAAAAGAAAGCCACTGTTCTAGGCTCACTTCAATTGAAGTGAGAATGTTGAATTTGAACAAAAAAAGGAATTATAAATCAAGACGTGTGAGACTAGAACCCAAACATTTAAAGCGTGCAGGAGAAAAGCACAAAATAATGTGGTTAGTTACTAATTAGATGAGTTTAAAAACAACTTTCTTTGCATTACAAAAATGTATTAAAAGGGAATAGGAAGGAAAACAAAAATATGTATTGACAAGTATCTTATTGCAAACACAGATCATCTTAGTTAATCCTCTTTGAAAGGAGATATTATCCCCATTTTACAGATGGGGAAACAAGTTCAGAAAAGTTAAGTTACCCTCAAGTAACTTGCTTCAGGATGTCAGATAGAATCCCAACCCAAATCTATGAGCTATGTTTATTCATTCATTCATTCACTCACTCATTCATTCATAGAAACAAATGTTTACTAAGTTCCTGTGTTATTCTAAGTCTTGAGGAGTGAATGGTGGTCAAAACAAACAAGGCCCCTGCCCCCAGGGAGCTTACATTTTAGTGGCAGGAGACATAAAATAAGCTCATAAAAAATAAATAAGATTAATACAATAAACAGTGATGACAGAGGTGTAACTACCTGAGATTGGATGGTCTTGAAAGGCCTTTCTAAGAAGTAGCACTTGGGCTGAAACCTGAATGAGGAGAAGGCACCAAGAACATTCCAGCAAAAGTAATAAATACTACGACTCCAAGGCAGAAATAAACTTGTTTAGTTACAATAGCAGACAGGAAAAAAAAGATGGCAGAAAACCCATGGTCTTCCATTATGTTTCACCAAGAAGAAACAAGGATAAAGGTGGTCAAGAAACCTAGAAGAGAGCTCGTGTTGTGCGCAGAAGAATGCATGAAGCAAGATATCAATGAAACAAGGCCACCTTTAGGTTGTGGTCCTTAGCCTTAAAGATGCAGAAACTACATTACCTAAAGGCCTTCAAGTAGAACATTTGGTGAGACTTGCTCACAGTGATAATACAATAAGGCTGGGGTCTAGAAACTGAAATTGCACTCTATTAGATTGCAGTGTGAACTATCACTTCCCAGTCCTTCCTCAGTAGATAATTGGCTGTGATCATAGAGCAAATGCATTTTCTCCTTATGGCCATATTACATAGGAAAGCAAATTACTTTTATCAGGCTTCTTTGTAAGGAATCAGAGCAAGGAGAGAAGAAGTGATTCAAAAATTTCCTACATCAGTCTCAGATGGCCCATAACAGGGATATACCTGCCAGATGGGCAAGACTGTAGCATTTGCTTGCCTAGGCACTCTCTGTTGTTCAGTGTTTGGAAAAGGTTGACTAGCACTAGCTTCTCACGCCCTCCTTTTTCTCCTTGCATTCCCAGCGCCTGCCTAGCATACCCTGAGGCTCAGAGACAATCTCAATAATGCTTAAAATGAATTCATGAATGACCTCTTCAATTGATACCCTCTTTTCAAATATATTTCTTCTTTCCTTTGAAACAGTCTTTTTCTGATCAAGAAACTATGCTCTGTGCCTTAACGTAACTTTGCATTTCTCTGTCCTAATCCTGTGTGTGTTTGTATATTATGATGTTCAGGCTGAATTCTGAGCTAAGGAATTCACTTGTGGGGAGAAAACATAATAGAGAGTCTGCTAAGCATATGGCCCAGGAAAATAATCTACTATGCAAAATGAAGGAGAGACCACTCAGGGAGGATGTGTTGATTCTCAGAAGCTCTTTGGGTTTATTTATATATTCTTTAATCTTAACAAGCTGACCCTTTACATAGCTCCTGCTTCAGTTCCCATAAATTTCTCAAAATAACAGTGATTTGGGGATGATCTTGGGCTTCAAAGGATTACAGAATGGTCTTTGTGTAGAGTTACTCATTACTTCCTCAATTCACTTTTCAACTTTCAAATATACTAAGGTCTGCATTCAACTAGCAAGAAATTTAGACTTTTGTCCAACCTGAAAAGGTCATATAGTGTAAGTAGTAATTACTTTGCAGAAGAATGTTGTTTTGATTCCCCTATCAGATCTTAACCAACTACACGATGATAAAATACTCCAGGGGTAGAGAGCCAGCTGGAGCTCCCCCACCCCAAAACCCTTAAGTCCACTCTGATGGAGAATCTACGCTTTCATCTTACATCTAGGTGTAAGACATTTCAGGGAGTGTGATGCCTTTTGAGGTCATACTGTGATCTTGGAAACACAACTGAATTGTGAATAAAACCATGTTGTTCAGACACTTTAACTCCTGAACTCTCTGTTTCTTAATGGTCACTCCATTTACTGATTTTTCTTAGAAGGCATATGGGTAGTTACTCATACCCAACAGGGAAATTATTTAGGGCTTTGTATTTTCTCCTTTTATTCAAAATATTCATTTAAAAGATAGCAGACACGTGATAGCGGAAAATGCCCTGAGACAAACTTGTGTTTAATGTTATTTACTTATCTTTTGTAAGATTCCTCAGAGTACATTTCAGACTCCCTACGAGGATACAGCCAAAGTATCGATTATTTTAATCCCTGGAGATGAAATGCTGATTAGTCTAGTGACTTAAAGATTCTAAATTAGTAATGGGCTATTTGCATGTCTCTCTAATATCCAGCCAAACAAATGCTACAAGATTTCTTGTGTCTTAAAGATTTATGCATTGTTTCTATCATTTCTATCATCCTTTCTTTCCTCTTTTGCAAACCAAAGTTAATCACCTGTGGTTGGTTATCCTAATGAACTGAGAGTCTCAAATTCGCTCACAATTACAGGTGATGTATGTAGTCTTATAGAGTATAAGAAACATTTGCTTGGTGCAAATAAATCAACATCTTATATGTTTTGGTTATATGTTTAGGACTTCCTTCTGTGCTCTGCCGTTGTAACCCCCCTTACCGTCATTCAGTCAAACATAGTCATAAAGCACCTATATGCTAGTGTGTTGTCTTTTGTAACATTCCTCAGAGTAAATGCACCTTGTTGTATGCTAGGCACTAGAGCCAGAAAGATGAGAAAACAGGTTTGCCATCCTCAAGGAGCTACCTGTACAGTGAGAAAGACAGACATGCAAACAAACAATTATAACAAAGTATTAACTGGTAGTAAAATGAAGTTAGATATAAGGTCCTATGAGCACATGGAAGAGTACTAAAGAAAGGTCTAAAAGAGAAATGATGTGCTTAATTTGTTTCATGCCTGTAATATAACAATAACAATAGCTGCAATTCATCGAGTACTTAATACATTTCAAACACAGTGCTAAGCACTTAATATGATTTGTTTAATTATTTTAACGACACAAGAGACAGATGTTATCATTTCCTCCATTTACATATGAGAAAACTTGAGCATGGAGAATTTAGGTAAGGTTCTCACTGTCACACAGCTAATCAGTGAAGCCAAGGCTTGGGTCAAGAAATCTGTCCATTGTCGAGGTGTTGTTTTTTTCTTAAGTTTTTTAACTTTTAAAATTTGTTTTGAAATCATTTCACTCTTAAAGAAACATCAGAAGAGTAGTACAAAGAATTCCCATATATACTTATCTAGGTTCCCCATTTGGTAATATTTTATCATATTTTCTTTATCATTCTCTTCCCCCTCTCAACAGATAAATTGATTGATAATTTTTCCTCTGCATCAATTGAGAGTAAGTTTCAGGCATGATGCCCCATTATCTCTGCTATAGACTGAATGTTTGTGTCCCCCCAAAATTCATATGTTAAATGTTAAGCCCCAGTGTGATGGTATTAGGAGGTGGGGCTTTGGGAGGTGATTAGGTCATGAGGATTAGGTCCTCATTAATGAGATTAGTGCCTTTATGGAAAAGATCCCAAAGAGCTCTGTGCCCCCTTCTTCCAGATGATGATACAGCAAGAAGATAACTGTCTATAAACCAGGAAGCTGATTCTCACCAGACACCAAATTGGCTGATGCCTTGATCTTGGACTTCCCAGCCTCCAGAACTGTGAGAAATAAATCTCTTTGGTTATAATATTTTTGTTATAGTAGCCTGAACTTACTAAGACAATTTCTAAATACTTTAGGGTTTATTTCCAAAATGACAAAGACACTCTCCTATATAATCACATTATGACCACCAAAATCAGGAAACTAACATTGATACAATACTACCATCTAATTAATAGACCTTATTAAAATTATGCTAATTGTCCCAATAATGTGCTTCACACTAAAAATATATTTTTTTCTTCTGTTCTAAGGGCCAATCCAGAATCATGTGTTTCATTTAGTTGTCATGTCTCTGGTCTCCTTGAATCTGGAATAGTTCCTCTCAGCCTTTCTTTGTCTTTCATGACTGACATTTTTGAAGAACACAGGCCAGTTATTTTGAGGACTGTCTTTCAGTTTGACTTTTTCTGCTATTTCCTCATGATTAGATTCAGGTTGTGCACTTGGGGCTGCAATACCACAGAAGGGATGTTGGTTCCTTCTCAGTGCATTGTATCAGGGGGCCATGATGTCAGATGGTTTTATTCCTAGTGATGTTAACTTTGATTACTTGGTGAAGGTGGTATCCACCAGGTTTCTCTACTATAAAATTACTACTTCTCCTTTTATAATTAATAAGTATTTTATAGGAATATATAAATATTCTGTTCCTCAATAAATATTCACCCACTAGTTTTAGCATGATGATTCTTGCCCAAGTTAATTATTACTATTATGGTTACCAAATGGTAATTTTCTAATTCCATCATTTTGTCTATGTTCATTAGTTGGCATTCTAGTCTAATGAAGAGCTTTCCCTTCTCCCATATTCATTTTTATATTTATTTTACTATTTACATTTGCATGGGGTCATACAATTATCAGCCAGTTATTTGTTACTATCATAATTTACTTTGCCACTCCAGTTTTCCCAGATTTAGTCCCAGGTATCCCCTTCATGCTTGTTCCTGTGTTCTATGAATAGATCTTGATCACTCTTTGAGCATTTACTTTCTGGCACCACAAAATATTCCAGATCCATCCTTATACTTTCCCTGCCCCAGCCATGGAATCATCCATTTTTCTGAGGTAGCCTCTTGTTCTTAACTTCTCTTTCTGGCCATTCACCAGGTCTTATTTTTATGCATATATGCAGATGAATAACACAAGTAGTTTAATATCTAGAAATCTCTATTAAGCAGCCATCTTCACAACTACTACATTGAAAATTAAAACTGGCTAACCTAGCTTGAAGTCACTCTATAAGTTCCTAAAATGCCTTCTAAATCCCACCAAGAGGATGACTTGGGCCCTAGGAAGATAAAAGAAAAAGTGATAAAAAGGAGAGCAAGAAAAGGAAAAGAAAGAAAAAAAAACAAATAAGAAAAATCATAGAAACAGATTTTTTTTTTAGTACCTTTTCTGTGTCGGGCACCAAGATATTTTCACATGTAACTTCTCATTATATATCTGCAACCATTTCTCAGGGTAGAGTTGATGATCTTCACTTAATAGATAAGAAAGTAGAGGTTCAGGATTTCAATGACCTGCTCCACCCTCCACAGGAAGGCAGAGAACTAGAAATTGAACCTTTCTAGATCACATTTTAAACCCATCTTCCTCTGTACAGTTCTAAAGCTGCCTCTCTACAGTTTTAATGCTAATTCACATCCTATATTCTATTTTTGTAATTGGCCATCCCTCTACACCTTACATAATAACGCTTTATTTACCCATTTCCCAAACACCAGAACACCTTATGCTCAGACAGATGATAAAGACTTTCCTTAGCTCTAAGAACAACCTGTTACGACAAACATCTTTCCTTGAATTAGGATTCACCACCTGCTTTTTAGGTTAGCATTATTTTCTGAACTGTGAAGCACAGTACTCTAGAACCACTTGACATATAACAGACAGCCTTTATTCAGCAGGCTGTTATTAATGCCTCTTGTAATAAACACTATACTCGGTGTCTTCATTTTTTAAAGACCATAAAATTTGGGGGTAAAATGCAGCTTACTCATCAGTAGACAATTTGAGAGAATAGGGAATTTTTATTTCTCTAAAAGAGCAGAACTAAAATGTCTGATTATAGAGCAAAGCAAGGTTATGGTTATGGTGTTTATTCTGTGCATGAATTGATTACAGATCAAAACCAGGATACATCTACATCTATGTCCTAGCAAGTTAGAACAGTCAGGATCCAGGCAGAGTTACATGAAACCTTTGGTGAAGTATGAAGAAATACTTCCTAACAGAGCAACTAAGAATAGGGAATAGCTAATTTTTGCACATTTTAAACAGTGTATTCACATACAGTTGCATCTCAAAAGAACCCTGTGAAGGAGAGTGGGTGTATCACCTCATCCTCATTTTACAGGTGAGGAATATTGAGGTTCAAAGAGATGAAGTGACTTGCCTAAGATCTCACAGCTAATAAACTAGTAGTTGATACTCAAATCCTGCTTACTACTCTTTACACCACACCATGATTAAAGTCCTACAAATTAGATTTTTGCTAGAATCTCTCTGGGCTTAATCAAATCAATATGAGCAGATGGCAAAGGAAAGGAAATCCATTCCCACTTTATTCCTTGAAGGCTCTTGATAAAAGATGGAAGATGCAATGTGGGGCCCTTTATTCTGTTGTTCTAGTTAAAAAAAAATGTTTTCTGTTTCTGAGTAGACAGCAATATAATGTGTGAAATGTATTTTGGCCAAATTAATAGCATCATACCACAGAATGATTTTGCCTCCAATGTTATGTAATCAACTGTTTCACTGTAGCGATCAAGTAACCTCATCTATCATGTGAATAGGGATAAATATAAACCCAACAGTAAGTAGGAAAGAACTAATGGGGCGTCAGGAGTTGGGGAGTTTGCCTACACACCCCCCACTACCACCCTAGACAAAGGTTACTAACTGGCACTTATGACACAATGAGGTCTAAGTGAGAATCACTTTATCATATTATGGAAAATTTTATGCAGATAGTATGGCTATTGCATGCAGGACTTAGAACCAATTTCTTAAAGTAAATATAATAATCACTATCATGTATTGAGTATCTTATATGTGTCAACTAGAACACTCAATACTTTATTGCCATTTTATCATTAATTATTAAAACTAATCTATTGTGATGTACATATTTATTCTTATTTTTTAATTTTTAAACTTTTTTTGGAGTATAGTTGATTTACAATGTTGTGTTAGTTTCAGGTGTACAGCAAAGTGAATCAGTTTTACATACACATATATCCACTCTATTTTTAGGTTCTTTTCCCATGTAGGTCATTACAGAGTATTGAGTAGAGTTCCCTATGCTATACAGTAGGTTCTTATTGCTATCTATTTTATATATAGCAGTGTGTATATGTCAATCCCAATCTCCCAATTTACCCCTCCCCTCCCCCTTATCCCCTGGTAACCATACATTTGTTTTCCACATCTGCGACTCTACTACTTCTCCTTTGTTTTGTTTTTGTTTTTGTTTTGAGCATTCTTTTCCCATATAGGCCAGGGGTCCTCAACCCCCGGGCCATGGACTGATACTGGTCTGTGGCCTGTTAGGAACCGGGCTGCACAGCAGGAGGTGAGCAGCAGGCAAGCAAGTGAAGCTTCATCTGTATTTATAGCCACTCCCCGTCGCTCACATTGCCGCCTGAGCTCTGCCTCCTGTCTGATCAGTGGCGGCATTAGATTCTCATAGGAGCATGAACCCTACTGTGAACTGCACATGTGAGGGATCTAGGTGGCACACCTCTTATGAGAATCTAATGCCTGATGATCTGAGGTGGAGTTGAGATAGTGATGCTAGTGCTGGGGAGCGGCTGCAAATGCATATTATCAGTAGCAGAGAGGTTTGACTGCACAGAGACCATAATAAATCAATTGCTTGCAGACTTATATCAAAACCCTATCAGTGAGTGGCAAGTGAAAACAGGCTCAGGGCTGCCACTCATTCTTCATTATGGTGAGTCATATAATTTCATTATATATTACAATGTAATAATAGAAATAAAGTGCACAGTAAATGTAATGTGCTTGAATCATCCTGAAACCATCCCCTGCCCCAGTCCATGGAAAAATTGTCTTCCACAAAATCGGTCCCTGGTGCCAGAAAGGTTGGGGACTGCTGATATAGGCCATTACAGAGTATTAAGTAGAGTTCCCTATGCTATACAGCAGGTTATTGTTAGTTACCTATTTTATGTATAGTGGTGTATATATTGTCAGTCCCAATCTCACAATTTATCTGTCCCCTCCCCCCCTTATCCCCTGGTAACCATAAGTTTGTTTTCTACATCCATGACTCTACTTCAGTTTTGTAAATAAGTTCATTTGTACCCCCCCTTTTTTTAGATTCCAGCTAAAAGCAATATCATATGGTATTTGTCTTTCTGTGTCTGACCTACTGCACTCAGTATGACAATCTCTAGGTCCATCCATGTTGTTGCAAATGGCATTATTTTGCTCTTTTTTATGGCTGAGCAATATTCCACTATATATATATGTACCACATCTTCTTTATTCATTCCTCTGTTGATGGACATTTAGGTTGCTTCCACATCCTGGCTATTGTAAATAGCATTGCAATGAACATTGGGGTGCATGTATCTTTTTGAATTATGGTTTTCTCCGGATATATGCCCAGGAGTGGGTCATATGGTAGTTCTACTTCTAGTTTTTTAAGGAACCTCCAAACTGTTCTCCATAGTGGCTGCACCAATTTACATTCCCACCAACAGGGTAGGAGGGTTCCCTTTTCTCCGCACCCTGTCCAGAATTTATTTTTTGTAGACTTTTTGATGATGGCCATTCTGATCAATGTGAGATGATATCTCATAGTAGTTTTGATTTGCATTTCTCTAATAATTAGTAAGGTTGAGCATCTTTTCACTTGCTTTTTGGCCATCTGTATGTCTTCTTTGGAGAAATGTCTATTTAGATCTTCTGCCCATTTTTGGATTGGGTTGTTTGTTTTTTTGATACTGAGCTGCATGAGCTGCTTGTATATTTTGGAGGTTAATCCCTTGGTGGTGGTTGCTTCGTTTGCAAGTGTTTTCTCCCATTCTGAGGGTTGTTTTCCCATTTTAAAATAAAAATACTCAGAACACACAGCTGATAATCAGGGAAGCTAGGATTAGAATGCCATTGTATAGAGTGCTAAAGCCCATTCATTACCTGACAACTTGGCTATATTACACAATTAGAATGTGTAAATATTATGGTAGATATGAGTCTACCATTGAGTCCCAATCCTCCGTCACATAGGAAGTTAGTAAATTACCTCTAACCAGAAATTCTTAGGTCTCTCTTTCAGTTATCTTTTATCTTTTATCTTTATGTGTTGCCATTTTCCCTCTTTTATGTTCTGCAGTCTCCTTCTGAGTGTGGTGAAGACTTAAACATTCCTTCTGCAGTAACCTAATCTCTAGTTGTTCTGTTTCCAGTTATTTGGACTTTGCTGCCAACTCCCTTTGCTCCCAGCTCCTGCTCACATGCTCTGCTATTCTGGAGTTTCTGTCTCCTGATGACTTATCTTCATCTTCCAGTCATTACTGTTGTAGCTCCCTGATACGCCATGCTCCATTTGTATCACTTGAGGCTTGGCGCATTCTCTGTTTTTTGACATTATGTTTCATGCAATTGTCCTGTGATATTCATGCCCATGAGAATTTGCCTTCTCTTCTATGGGCCAATTCTTAGAACCTATCCATAAGTAACCTTCTAAAAAGTTAAGGATTTACTTATTTTCATCTACAGTAGCCACCAGGCACAGTGCCCACAGGAGGACTGTTTCCTTAGGACAGTTCTCAAACTTTCACCTGTATAAGAATCACCTGAAGGACTGGTAAAAACACAGAATGTTGAGCCCCACCCCCAGAGTTTCTGATTTCACCGGTCTTGGGACAGGGATAGATCAAGTTCTGAGACTTTGCTCTTCTAACACATTCCCAGATGATGTTTGTATTAGAGGTCCAGAGACCACACTTTGAAAACCACTGCCTTAGGCTGAGTAGAAAAGAAGACCCATCTACCATATTCACATCTCATAGTACTCTTGTTGAGAACTCAGTCAGTTTGACAACTTATTAAAACTGTCTGCCATATCTCAGCACATTTATAGGTAGTGTGTATAAAAAGATAAAGAAGGCTTTACGCATGATTTCAAGGAATTCGCGGCTTGATAGGAGACACGTATGTAAATGAATAAACGCATTACAGTATAATAAGGCCTATGACAGTGGTAAAACAAGATGCAGCCAGAAGACAAAGAGGTGGTGGTTACTTCTTTCCCTTAGAGATTACATCAGGCTTTATTAAGTGGAGGTAACAATTAAAAGGATCCTTTGGAGGCGGTACAGGTGGCCAATTCTAGGCAATTAGAAGTGTGTTAAAACCACAGAAATCAAATGTTTGGGGAGTTGTAGGGGATTGGTAGACTTTTGGTATGGCTTAAGTGTTGAACGAAGTGGAGATATTAAAAGGATATGATTGAACAAATAGTGAGATTGGGCCTTACGTGTGATTTAACATGCCTTTTTCCTGGGGTTGAGAGAGTAATTTGAGTGTTTCTATCAATCAAGAACATTACTAGACTTGAGCTTTAGAAGTATCACTGTGGAAGATGGTTGGAAGGAAGGAAGAATGTGGTGACAAATAGAAAGGGTGGATACCCTAGAAGAAAAAGAGAGAGACTAAAAGAAAAGAAAAAGAGAGAGACTAAAAGAAAAAGAGAGAGGAGACTAAAAGAGTGGGATACCACAGATTTTGATACAAGGGAAAACTCTGTTTAATTTGGGAATACTCTGTAGACATTGTATTGTGATAATTTCCTTATATGCCTGTCTTACACAGTACACTAAAAACTCCTTTGGTCATCTTTGTATCATCAGTATCTATGGTAGTTCCTGGATTAGTATGAGCTCAAGAAATGTCTGAATGAATAGAAAATTAATGAAAACCAGATTATCATTTACTTCCTTTGGATTTCAATCCCATTTTCTAAAAAATGGGGAGGAAAAGATCTGTTTCATTCTCCCCAGAATATGACAAGTGAATGGATGAATATTAATAAGGTGATATATACTTATTAGGAAGCAAGTAGAAGTGGGTGGCATACTGGTGATGGGATTTATCACACAAATGATAATCATTTGAACCTTCATTTATTTGAATAAGATTTCTGAAGTTATCTCCAAATTGCTTTGGTAAAGATAGCTGAACTGAATTAAAAGTCTTATTACGGAAGTCTTCAAATGTCCGTTAATTCTTTTGTGCAGGGAGATTAATTTGCAGATTTGCCCATTCCTGTGTGCAACCAAGGCATTGCTGGTTCTGTCAGATAATTTTCTCAATTACATCTCTAAGCAATTAAATAAATTGCAAGGCAATAGTCCATTGCTTTTGGAAACTCCTGTTCTGAGAGGAGTGAAATTCTTACCCTTAAGAGACTAGGTATCACTGGTTTAAAAGAAATTTTAAAAATAACTGCATATTAATCTTATCTATCTACTTTCCTGATTGCTCCTTTCCCTAACATTCTAGCATTGGCAAGATCAAGACATTTTCCTGTTTCTGTGATTTTACTTGTTCTAATAGCAACATAAAAGTTCAGGGATATAGATTCTAAATACAGAAGAAATAACAAAATAAGAACTACATTAAGACACATGCTAGAGATGTTTCTGAACCTAAAAGATAACTTCCTAGAAAAAGAGGGGGGAAAGTAGTTATAAAGTAAAGAAGGAGAATTTTACTTTTTTTTTTTCAACAGGGGATGCTAGTTGGCAATGATGAAATGTCTTCAAAAGTATGAAGGCAAAGGATTCTGAACCTTGAATTCTAGACCCATTTAATCATGGGGAAAATAGAGGTTCTTAAACATGAAAAGGATTTGGAAAATATACTAGATGCATGTTTTTTTTCCTGAAAAATAGTATGACTGAAAGATATGGTCCAGCAAAACTAAAAAATAATTCAAAAAAAGAGTAAGGGGCTTCCCTGGTGGCGCAGTGGTTGAGAGTCCGCCTGCCGATGCAGGGGACGCGGGTTCGTGCCCCGGTCCGGGAAGATCCCACATGCCGCGGAGCGGCTGGGCCCGTGAGCCATGGCCGCTGAGCCTGCGCGTCCGGAGCCTGTGCTCCGCAACGGGAGAGGCCACAACAGTGAGAGGCCCGCGTACCGCAAAAAAAAAAAAAAAAAAAAAAAGAGTAAGACATCAGATACAAGAAATAGTGTGAGCAAAGAAACCAACAAAATCCATCCTTAAGCTGAAACCAGTTTTCCTCAGTGAAGATGCTGTGGGCATTTTGGGTAACAACTGCTTGTTCTGTAGACTGCCCTGCCTGTTGCAAAATGCCTACCATCTATGATCCCCAATTTTAAAGAAAGAGTTCTGAGAACAATAGGGACGTAACATTTTTTTTAAGTGAATAGAAGACTAGAACAATAATTCTGGTGGTGAGTCACTGATAATGTTTATTGTGGTACTTTGTATTATGAAATTAATATCTCAATGAAAACAATATGAACATGACAAAAGTCAACAAAATGTGAAGTATATGTCACTCTAACCCTCGTTCCTGCTTTCCAGACTGTTTTCAACTTCTTGTAATGCTGCCCTAACATATTTATGAATGTGAGCATATTATATACACATATTCATCTATGGCTTCCTCATCTACTCCCATCTGTATATCTGATGGATCTTTTCTATTCATACCAACTTATCTTTGCATAGCATATTCAGATTATATAAATATATTTTTTTATTTTCTTTAGTGTGGCAGGTCTTGTTGAAGAAAAATGAATATAGGACAAAATCACTATTGCTGACTCTGAGGGAAAATATTAAAATATAATTTCCTTGATGGTGTAAGTAGCACTGTTCCACAAAATAACAAACTTGGGAAAGAAAGTTATCAGAAAAAATGTAATTCATGCTCTTTTTAAATCTGCCACATCAGTGAAATGTTGTGAACACACATGTATTGTTCTTTTCCACATTTACAAAATGTAACTGTAGGTAGATGGTTGTCTTGGGAACTCTAAGTCCACTTTTCCAACAGTTGTCTCCTTATCCCCAACCCAAGTAACTCTCTTCAATATAGTCTCGGATTTCATTATCAGATTGCTCTGTTGATTCTGAGGGGAAAAAATTATAGAAGATCCTAGGGGAAGTTAAATCAGAATAATGTAAGGTTCTCCTATAGGTTTTCTCATTCATATATTTGAAACCAGAAGGTTTTGCTTTTCCATACAATTGATCATATCAGATATATGCATGTCTGACTAGATTATCTGTGAAGTTGAACGTTAAACATGGCTGATGGGACATTGAGTGTTGCCCATTTCCTTTCTTCTTACTTTTATTCACTGTGATATTTTTCATATCTCACCCATCGAATTTTATTGATTTAATAACCCAATATAGAATATGTCTCATAAAGGGTGAGAGAAACAACTTTAGAGGAAAAAATAAAGGGAATGTCCTGAGTTAAAATAAGTGGAAGCATAAAGGGCACTAGCAACAAGTAACTGCTTGCCATATTGAGGCACTATGGGAGATTCCCAGGATGCCCAGAGGCGCTATTACATTCACGCTGCCCGACTTTATAACATTCTCTTAGGATTTACA
Organism: Pseudorca crassidens; assembly: GCF_039906515.1. Taxonomy (NCBI): domain Eukaryota; kingdom Metazoa; phylum Chordata; class Mammalia; order Artiodactyla; family Delphinidae; genus Pseudorca; species Pseudorca crassidens. The sequence continues at coordinate 114,796,397 of NC_090317.1, forward strand.
GCAACTGCCAGAGCCAACTGAGGTTTTTCCAGGGTATTCTCCACCTTCTCTTCCATATTCTTAATGTTCCCAAAAGTCATTGGAAGGGATTAATGATAAAGGATGCAGAATATTTTTCCTTTTAAACCTTGAGTGAATTAATCATGTCTGAGGGACTTTTTAGCTTTTATGTGAGGGTACAAAGATCTAAGTAATCTCTAAGGACCTTTTGTTCCAATGATTATACAAAATTTTTAATTAAAATGTTGGAATAGAAAGAATGATAAATTTAGTGAGTGGAAGGTCATAAATTTTTTTTAAGCAGGGAAATCAAAACAAACTAACATGCCAACTCTATTGGTAAGAGATACTTCTGGCTGAAAGAAACAAAAATTTCACCCAAGAAGATGTTACAGAGTTGATAATGGTAGGTATTGTTGGTGCAGCTGCCTCTCAATGTCATTAAGGACCCAAATTGTTTCTCTTTTTGTGTTCCACCATCTTGGGTGTGTTAGCCTTTGGTCTTCATTCTTTGACATCATGATGGCAATGGAGTTTCCACAGCTCCATAGTGAAGTCTGTGATCAATACAGGAAGAAGGGAAGTAGCTCGTATGGCCACACATATCCCTTTTATCAGAAAAGCATAATAGAAGGACACTGGCATATAACGCCTTACAACTCACTGCTTGAACGCAGGTCATATGGTCACTTCTAGCTTCGTGAAGGTTGATAAACCGATTCTCTGGTATTTTTATCCTTTATAGTGAGAAAAAAGAAAGGCATGGAGGATTTGGATGGCTGTTAGGCAAGATAACCAAGAGTATCTGCTACACAAACTAAATTAATTGGGTTTTATGAATCCTTGCCTCATGTACCATCTTGTGACTCTAGAAGATAAATTCATGAAAATCGGCATTGTGGGAGAAAACTTCCTGCAGTGCTTTATTGTGGTAAACTGTTCTTCCTATATATAAGTCCTTGGGTTGGTTAATAGGGAAAAAATTACTGTGAATTAAAAGTGACTTATTAAAAATGTCATTCTATTAAAAGTAAAAAATAATTTAAATCCTAAAAAGAGATTTTGAGAAAATTATTGGAATTGGTTCTCTTTTTAACTTAAAAATCAGCTGCATAAGCTCTTGACCAAAATTTTCAAGTTAAAAAAAGACTAATGTCATTGTTTGAAAAATAATATGGTAAATAGAGATTTGAGAAATTAAATGGATGTTATTGGAATCTCTATAATCATTAGATTTCTAACGAAGATGCTTCAAACAAACAATCAAGCTTCGATGGTTTGGATGAATCATTCTCATTCTTTGACTTTGTTACTTACAGAGCATTTTCTTTTTTAATTGCAGACTGAATATATTTCAAATTATGTTGCTAATAATTATTGATGAGTGAATTGCACAGGATTGTGAAATTTGGTTTCACTTGGATAAGAAACATCAAACAATTGAGCAATTAAATTCATTCCAATCAACTGAGCTTCTAGAAAATTGGCTTGAAATAGCATTGAGGAATCTAAATGAATTTCTACATATAGTATGCTAATATAACTGTGGGCCAAGGATTTAGCATCATTAACTAATATTTGAAATTAAAGAAGAGTTTAGAGATTATCTCCAGTCATCCCAGATGGTAAGGTGGAAGTAAGTGAAGTTTAAATTAACTCCCTTAATTCTGCAGGTAAAGAGTCTTAGTTTAGAAGAGATTAAGTTACTTGATCAAAATAGTTTAAGTAGTTAGTTAAATCAAGAGCTGGAACCAAATTGGCTTAACTCTTGTGTCAATATGCAATCCACTAGTTTTATATTTTTCTTTAAAAATATTGGTCACATAACTATTTTACTTGCTACTTTACTTGCTTCTTCGGAAAACTGATAGGAATAAAATTTATGGGCAAGCCAAGATTTGTAAATAATGTTAATGTATGAGAGATATGGGATTAAGGGGTTTTCATATAGATATTAATGTAGCCCATCAAAGAAGCAGTAATCCACGTAGCTAGAAACAAACAAAATCTTGGACTTAGACAAAAAGTAAGGCATCTTATCAAAATCAGATAACAGAAAAATGCCTCTCCATTGTATTCCTTTTATATTATGTTCTCCAAGAAATCAATTTGAGGGGAGGACAATGAAAATATTTGTTGCAGCCAGGGGATTGAGTTCTCTTCTGGGGAATTGTAAAGGTAGTTAGAGAAAGAAGGGAGGTTTTCTGTTAACCCCATCTGTAATCTCTTATATTTGCTGGGGTCACAGTTTCCTTGCAAGGCTAAAAATAGTTTGTCATTTTTCCCAGTAAGAGTGTTTTCTGTGTAATTCAACATTGGATAATAACAATTGCTAGCATTTAGTGTGCTTTTTTTTTTTGTATCAGGAACTGCACCTGTTTTGAATGCTTTTTCTTAATTGACATTCACAAAAACCCTATGAGATAATGTGATATTCGTTAGAACTAATCACACATATTTCTTGTTCTTCTAGGCAGTGATAGGATTGCTCTTCTCTCCCCTCTTGGAGTTAGGAATGATCATATGTCTTGCTTTTAGCCAATGAAATGTAAGCAGGAGTGATGAGTGCCATGTCTATGGAAGCTTTAAGAGCCAATGTGCAATTCGTCAGGATCTCTCCTCTGCCATTACAATTTAGCAATGTTTGAAAGAGTGGTACTCTCTCTTAGCCTGCATCTTAGAGTGAGAACCACTGGGGCACAGTTCCTAGCTGCCTTGCAATGTATAAATGTACAGGGAGTGAGAGATAAACTGTGTATTAAACCATTGAGATTTTGCAGGTTGTTACTGCAACATAGCCTGGTCCATTCTGAGTGACATAGGTAGTTATTTTTACTATCTTCTTCAATTTACGAAGAAGCAAAATAAGGAAGAGTTATTTGTCCATAATGACACCACAAGTTAAATAGAACTTGAGTCAAACCAAGCAATCTGACTCCATTGCTCACATGCTTAGCCACCATTTTATATATAACTGTGAGTAATACACTTATTGTGAAGAGGAATGTCCACTAACATGATGCGGAGCCCTGTACTTAATTTCTAAGCATAGAGATGTGATTATCACTTTTAATTCATTTAACCTTGACATATTTTTCATATTTACAAATCATTTTCACGTGCAAAAAGCCCACTGCTTATTAATCCAATAGGATATGCCTGAATGGTGTTGTCCTCAGAGAAGAAAAGAGTGTGGTCATCAAAGCATATCTCCAGAGATCATTTGCAGACATCCCTCTGTTAGTCATGTCGAGCTGCCATAACAAAATACCACAGACTGAGGTTTTGGGGTTTTTTTTCTCACAATTCTGGAGGCTGGGAAGTCCAAGGTCAAGGTGCCAGCCCATTTAGTTCCTGGTAAGAACTCTCTTCCTGGCTTGTAGACAGCTACCTTATCGTTGTGTCCTCACATAGCAGAGAAAGAGAGTGCATGTCTCTTTCTCTTCTTAGGATAGCATTTACCCTATCAGATTAGGGCCCCACCATTTTGCCCTCATTTAGCCTTTATCACCTCCTCAGAAGCCCTGTCTCCAAATACAGACACATTGGGGGTTAGGGCTTCGGCATATGAATTTTGGAGAGACACAAACATTTGACCCATAGCAATCTCCTAGGAGCCCTGAACAATTTAAGAAAGCTTTAATAATAAGTACTCACTTCCATTTATTTCCAAGTGTTTCATGTCTCTGTATATGAGACTGGAAAGAAATTCCAATGAGAAGTATTTCATTCATTCATTTATTCACTTATTTAACACATATTTATTAAGCATCTATTAATGTGCCATATTATTCTAAGCACTGAGGAGCAGCATTGAACAAAAATTTCTTTCCTTCACGAAATTTATGTTTTAATAGGTATATATCATATATTATGCCAGAGTAATATATTAATAAAAATAAAACAGATTAAAAGTATAGAGAATCATGGGGGCCAGAATTTCTGCTTTTCTATAGTAGTCAAATAAAGCCTCTCAGATGAGCTGACTTTTATGGAAAGACCTAATAGTTATAGCTTTAACATCTTCAAATATTAAAACTGAAAAGATAATGAGAGAGCATATTCTCAGATTCCTTCGTTTTACAGAAGGATAAACTGGGATCTAAAATAGGCATTGGCAAACATTTTTCTTTAAAGAGCCCAATAATAAATATTTTTTATTTTGTTCACTAGACAATCTGTGTCATAACTACTCAACTATAGTGTTGTAGCACAAAGACAGCCATAAATAGTGAGTAAACAGAGAGCATGTTCTAATAAAACTTTATTTACAAAAACAGGCAATGGGTAAGATTTGTCTTTCCATCTGCAGTTTGCCCATCCCTAATCTAGAACAATAAAATGACTTTCCCAGGGTCACACATTTGCTGGTTGATGACAGCAGAGAGGACGAGCATGTTTCTGCTGTCTTTGAAAACACCAAAGACACCTTTAGAGCAGATTGTCACAGATAAGAGACAGAGTTAAATAATAATATGTCATGGGTGAAAAAGCTATCCACTTAACTGCTGGCACCTGAATTTCTTTTAGGGAAGGAACTGTCTTTGTTTAGGAAAACATATTGGTAAGCTACTTCTGGTAGAAGGTGACAGGCTAAGGGCTGAAATTAGCAGGAAGCAGTGAAATCAAATGGATGGCTCAGTGGCTCTGTGGAAAGGCGGAGTTAGAGAAAGGGAAAGAGGGAAGAGCCAGTCTAGAGAACACCGTGGTAGAAGAAGGCATTTTAAGAAAAATACGTCTAATCAATTTTTAATCGGCTGTGTTGTTGCAACATAAACCCTCTGTTGTCCTCAAAAATTAAGAAAACACTGATGCACAATTCAGAGACCTTTTATGAATGGGCTTTTGAAGATGTGTGCATGGGAGTAGGAGGATTAAGTCAGGAAGCTGAGTTTTGTCTGAGCCACTTCTTTGTGTGTGTGTGGCATTTACTCAAATCCCAACCTTTGATAGCTCAACCATCTTTTTTCTCTATTCCTATAGTTAAACACTACCAGGGAAGTCCCTCTTAACAGGGCATATTGGTCCAGTTATAAATTTTTTAAAACTCCATCCTCAAAGGGGCCCTCAACAGTGCCCACAGTCTCTTTGCAACAGTTATTTCAAACTTTACCCACTCTACTCAAAACATCAAGTCTCCCCCTGCTCCTCCCCACCTATCATATGGTAACCATTTTCGATGAAAAGAGAAAGCATCAGGTGGTAACTCCCTTATCTTCCTCCCACCTAACATACTAATCAAGGAACCTCCAACTTTGGAGTATCCTCCTTCCCTTCTGTGAAAAGAGAGGAAAGGCTGCCCCTCCTCCTATATAAAGTAGAAACTTCTGCCTTATTAACTGTACACTGTTTGTTATCCCTTATGACTCTCAGACTTCAAACTCTCTGTGGAACTAAATCCTTCACATCAGTGCTTAAGTCGTTATCATTAAAGGAAAAAAAGGAAAAAAAAACTTCCTCTGCCACTACCATCTACTGCCCTTTCTTTCTTCTCTCCTTAACCACTTAGCTTCTTGAAAGAGTCACTGGCAAAATTGTCCTCATTTCCTTATGCCCCCCTCACTTCTCAAACCCCTCTAATCTGGACTTTTCCCAGCACTGTCATCTCACTACATCCAATGGAAAATTTAAACTCTTACCTTATCCAAGATTCCACAGCTCTTGACATTGTTGACCACTCCCTTCTTGATAAACTTTAGTCCTTTGGCTTGGAAGTCATTACTGTCCCTTATGATTTTCTCTCTGCTCTAACTTCTCACTGACCATCTTATTTGCAGTTTCATATTCTTCTGCTCCCAGGACACCCAGTATTGAAGTTTCTCGAAACTAAAACTTAAGTTCTTTTCGTCTTACTCTATGTTCTCTTATTAAGTGATATTATTGTCATTCACCATTTCAATTAGCACCCATAAGCTGGTGATTCAAGTTTTTATTTCTACAAACAAAACTCTCCTTGGAACTCTAGACCATAATTTCAAATGCTTATTTGACATTTCTTTTTAGATGTCTTCAAATCCACGTCAAAAATCAAATTTATGGTCTCCTTACTTGGTCCTCTTATTGAAGAGTGAATGGCATCACCATCCAACTACTTATATAAGGAAGAAAATTAGGAATAATCCATGACTCTTCCTTAAACTTCTAATCCTCATATCCAATTAATCACAAAGGTGTCAATTTTACCTCCTAAATGTATGTCAAATTTCCCATGTCTTTCCATATCTACTGCCACCACCGTAGCCTAAGTAAGCTATGTCCAATCGTCAAGTGGACTACTGCAATAGCCTACTTTAATTCTTGGCCTCTCCACTCGCTCCTACTCCAAATTTGGATAACAGAGATGCTAATTTGAAATGCAAACCTGATTAGACCATATCTCCATTACATCAGTGGCTTTTCATTATTGTTTGGACAGTGACCACAATCCATTACATGGCCTACAATTTCTTGCATGACATTGCTATTTTTCCAATGTCATTTCGCACCACAATTCCTCCTGGTTTCTGTACTTCAGCCCCAGTGACCTTCCCTTATGTTTTCCTTCCCAGCATGGGGCCTTTCCATATGGAACTCTCCATCTGCATCAGATGGTAACTCCCTTATCTCCCTGCCCCCCAACATACCAATCAGGAAACCTCTAACTTTGGGGCATCCTCTTTTCCTTCTGTGAAAAGAGAGGGCTGCCTCTCCTCCTATATAAGGTAAATGCTTCCACCTCATGAACCGTACATTTTCTGTTACCCTTTAGCGCTCTCATATTCCAAACTCTCTCGTGGAACTGAATCCTTTACATTAGGGTTCAAGTCATTAAGTCATTAAATGAAACATGGAGTTTTCTTACCCTCTCCTTTAGTTTAGTTAACTCTTGCAATTCTTTTGGGTCACATATTAATGGCAGTTTTTTGTTTTTTTTTTAAGGAAAGCTGTCTCTAACTTCCTAGGCTAGACAAAATAAGTGTTTTTGTAAACATTCTCTTCTCCATCTTTGCACTTACCATTCATAATCTTCTAGTTATTTGTATCGTTAGTTAATAAATGTCTCCACCCCACACTAGCCTACTGTTTCCCCTAAAACCAGCCCAGTGTCTCACATGTAACATGGCCTAACAAATAATACGCCCTCAATAAATATTTGGTAAGTGAATAATTGATGCTGTGCAGAATACACTGGATAGTAAAACACTATACAATGACTATTGCAAAATAAACAGGAGAGCAAAGCCAGAGGTGATCATGACCTCTCTGAAAATATGCAGAAATTCAGAAAATGACATTAAACTTTCTACAAGACATGAAATTGGGAGGTAAACAAACTTCTCTATGCTATGGCTGACATCTGGATTGCAGTTAATTTATCCAGTACGTGCAGAGTGTAATTCAAATGGGGAATCGAGAAGTGCTGACACCATTTTTAACTTGGTGATGTTACGTGAGAGCACTGTTAGGGAACAAATTGAGATTTGGCCTAGCCTCCACAGTTGTAAAACAAGGGCTTCATCTGCCAAGTGACTCAACAATTCTGTGAATTTTTAATAGTGTTCACCCTGTTCTGATATTGGATGAGGGTAGCTTCAGTAAGCTTTTTAAAGTTTATCTCATTAAAAAATAAAGAGTTAATTAGTATGTATCATCAAGTAAGGTCCAAATCCAGTTTTCACTGGAGTTAACTCACAGAGGGACATCACACCTGCTACATTAAGAGCCAGCCATGCTGAGTGTAGCCTACTTAAAGAGGTCTTAATACCCTTTTTTGGCTGGGAGGGATCACTGCAATCATGGCACATGTCGTATTTTGCATATTTTATGCCTTGGGTTTTATAAGCGTTAGAATAAGCTATGATTCACAGGTATTAATCTGAGTCCTTCATCAATTCTCTGGCAGGCACCCAATGCCCCATGACTTGGTTCCCCCAATTAATCATCTTCTTTTTTCCCTCAAATTGCTCACAGCTGTGATCAAACATTGGCAAGGCTCCTAAGAAGGAGGGGCACACAAGAACTGTTATTGGGCAAATAATAGAAGCTGTCACACAACCTGTGTTTAGTTACAAAAAGTTTGCAAACTTAGAAAATGCTGGCTGTTGGGCTAGTGAAAGAGTCTCATTGGGAAAGGAACCTCATTATTTAGATTTGTATAGCATTGTTGCCGAAGCATATGGTGTTGGAAATCACACCACTTGAGCTGTGAATCATTTTTAGAAGGTATACAAATACCTCATGAATGACTCTTTGAGGGAAAAAATCTGAGTAGAAATTATTATTTGACAAACAAAAAATTTCTTATTCTTATAATTAATATACAAAGGGCCTTTGAAACAATACAGATATACTTGTCTATCTTGTGTTTTGATAATTAAACTTTAGAAACAGAGGTAAAAATTGTTCCTCTTTCTGCCAACTTTATTTTCTCTGTATGAAGAAAACTACCAGGGTAGAATAATCTGTCAATATACTAGATTCAAGAAAACTTAGGACTTATTCCTAAATTACATTTTATTTTAAAGTTGATGGTATAAGAAATTTGTAAACATTTTAGATCTCTGAGGCTCAAAGAGATTTTCCCTTGTTTATATAGCTAGTAGTGGCAAATCTGGAGTTCATAATCAAGTCAATGTAGTGTAGAACTCAAGCTTTTAAACTGCCTCTCAGGTACCCTGTTATTTTGTTTCACATATTGACAGGACTTAAATATTATTTCAATAAAAAGAAAACAAGTTATCAGGAAGGGTACAAATACTGATGATAATAAGATGTCTCCTCACTCTACATAAGGCCAGATATTTATGAAATTATTCACTTTCTAAAGGAAAACTTCATACAACCCCAGAGTGATTTTTTCAGAGCTTTAAATTTCACAGATTGTCATTTTAAATAAAAGGCCCATTAGTTTTATCCAATAGAGGATACAAGTTTGCAAGGGTGTGGAGAAGCAGCCATTCTCACTCAGATCTGGAGAGTATTCCAATATCCTTTTTTTCTCCTTTTTAATTTATTTTTTTATACAGCAGGTTTTTATTAGTCATCAGTATTATACACATCAGTGTATACATGTCAATCCCAATAGCCCAATTCATCACACCACCATCCCCACCCCACCCCACCGCTTTCCCCCCTTGGTGTCCATACGTTTGTTCTCTGCGTCTGTGTCTCAATTTCTGCCCTGCAAACCAGTTCATCTGTACGATTTTTCTAGGTTCCACATACACGCGTTAATATACGATATTTGTTTTTCTCTTTCTGACTTACATCACTCTGTATGACAGTCTCTAGATCCATCCACATCTCCACAGATGAACCAATTTCATTCCTTTTTATGGCTGAGTAATATTCCATTGTATATATGTACCACATCTTCTTTATCCATTCGTCTGTCGATGGGCATTTAGGTTGCTTCCATTACCTGGCTATTGTAAATAGTGCTGCAGTGAACATTGGGGTGCATGTGTCTTTTTGAATTATGGTTTTCTCTGAGTATATGCCCAGTAGTGGGATTGCTGGATCACATGGTAATTCTATTTTTAGTTTTTAAGCAACCTCCATACTGTTCTCCATAGTGGCTGTATCAATTTACATTCCCCCCAACAGTGAAAGAGGGTTCCCTTTTCTCCACACCCTCTCCAGCATTTTTTATTTGTAGATTTTCTGATGATGCCCATTCTAACTGGTGTGAGGTGATACCTCATTGTAGTTTTGATTTGCATTTCTCTAATAATTAGTGATCTTGAGCAGCTTTTCATGTGCTTCTTGGCCATCTGTATGTCTTCTTTGGAGAAATGTCTATTTAGGTCTTCTGCCCATTTTGGAATTGGGTTGTTTGTTTTTTTAATATTGACCTGCATGAGCTGTTTATATATTTTGGAGGTTAATCCTTTATCCGTTGATTATTTGCAAATATTTTCTCCCATTCTGAGGGTTGTCTTTTCGTCTTGTTTATGGTTTCCTTTGCTGTACAAAAGCTTTCAAGTTTCATTAGGTCCCATTTGTTTATTTTTGTATTTATTTCCATTACTCTAGGAGGTGGATCAAAAAAGATCTTTCTGTGATTTATGTCAAAGAGTGTTCTTCCTATGTTTTCCTCTAAGAGTTTTATAGTGTCCCGTCTTACATTTAAGTCTCTAATCCATTTTGAGTTTATTTTTGTGTATGGTGTTGGGGAATGTTCTAATTTCATTCTTTTACATGTAGCTGTCCAGTTTTCCCAGCACCACTTATTGAAGAGACTGTCTTTTCTCCATTGTGTATCCTTGCCTCCTTTGTCATAGATTAGTTGACCATATGTGTGTGGGTTTATCTCTGGGCTTTCCATCTTGTTTCATTGATCTATGTTTCTCTTTTTGTGCCAGTACCATATTGTCTTGATTACTGTAGCTTTGTAGTATAGTCTGAAGTCAGGGAGCCTGATTCCTCCAGCTCCATTTCTTTCCTTCAAGACTGCTTTGGCTATTTGGGGTCTTTTGTGCCTCCATACAAATTTTAAGATTTTTTGTTCTAGTTCTGTAAAAAATGCCATTGGTAGTTTGATAGGGATTACATTGAATCTGTAGATTGCTTTAGGTACTATAGTCATTTTCACAATATTGATTCTTCCAACAAAAACATAGTATATCTCTCTATCTGTTGGTATCATATTTAATTTCTTTCATCAGTGTCTTATAGTTTTCTGCATACAGATCTTTTGTCTCCCTAGGTAGGTTTATTCCTAGGTGTTTTATTCTTTTTGTTGCAGTGGTAAATGGGAGTGTTTCCTTAATTTCTCTTTCAGATTTTTCATCATTAGTGTATAGGAATGCAAGAGATTTCTGTGCATTAATTTTGTATCCTGCAACTTTACCAAATTCATTGATGAGCTCTAGTAGTTTTCTGGTGGCATCTTTAGGATTCTCTATGTATAGTATCATGTCATCTGAAAACAGCGACGGCTTTACTTCTTCTTTTCCAATTTGTATTCCTTTTATTTCTTTTTCTTCTCTGATTGCCATGACTAGGACTTCCAAAACTATGTTGAATAATAGTGGTGAGAGTGGACGTCCTTGTGTTGTTCCTGATCTTAGAGGAAATGCTTTCAGTTTTTCACCATTGAGAATGATGTTTGCTGTGGGTTTGTCATATATGGCCTTTATTATGTTGAGGTAAGTTCCCTCTATGCCCACTTTCTGGAGAGTTTTTATCATAAATGGGTATTGAATTTTGTCAAAAGCTTTTTCTGCATCTTTTGAGATGATCATATGGTTTTTATTCTTCAATTTGTTAATATGGTATATCAAATTGATTGATTTGCATATATTGAAGAATCCTTGCATCCCTGGGATAAATCCCACTTGATCATGGTGTATGATCCTTTTAATGTGTTGTTGGATTCTGTTTGCTAGCATTTTGTTGAGGATTTTTGCATCTATATTCATGAGTGATATTGGTCTGTAATTGTCTTTTTTTGTAGTATCTTTGTCTGGTTTTGGTATCAGGGTGATGGTGGCCTCATAGAATGAGTTTGGGAGTGTTCCTTCCTCTGCAATTTTTTGGAAGAGTTTGAGAAGGATGGGTGCTAGCTCTTCTCTAAATGTTTCATAGAATTCACCTGTGAAGCCATCTGGTCCTGGACTTTTGTTTTTTGGAAGATTTTTAATCACAGTTTCAATTTCGTTACTTGTGATTGGTCTGTTCGTATTTTTAGTTCTTCCTGGTTCAGTCTTGGAAGGTTATACCTTTCTAAGAATTTGTCCATTTCTTCCAGGTTGTCCATTTTATTGGCATAGAGTTGCTTGTAGTAGCCTCTTAGGATGCTTTGTATTTCTGTGGTGTCTGTTGTAGCTTCTCCTTTTTCATTTCTAATTTTATTCATTTGAGTCCTCTCCCTCTTTTTCTTCATGAGTCTGGCTAATGGTTTATCAATTTAGTGTATCTTCTCAAAGAACCAGCTTTTAGTTTTATTGATCTTTGCTATTGTTTTCTTTGTTTCTATTTCATTTAATTCTGCTCTGATCTTTATGATTTCTTTCTTTCCTCCTGCTAACTTTGGGGGTTTTTTTGTTCTCTTTCTCTAGTTGCTTTAGGTGTAAGGTTCGATTGTTTATTTGAAATTTTTCTTGTTTCTTGAGATAGGCTTGTATAGCTATAAACTTCCCTCTTAGAACTGCTTTTGCCGCATCCCATAGGTTTTGGATCGTCGTGTTTTCATTGTCATTTGTCTCTAGGTATTTTTTGATTTCCTCTTTGATTTCTTCAGTGATCTCTTGGTTATTTAGTAACGTATTGTTTAGCCTCCATGTGTTTGTGTTTTTTACGTTTTTTTCCCTGTAATTCATTTGTAATCTCATAGCGTTGTGGTCAGAAAAGATGCTTGATTTGATTTCAATTTTCTTAAATTTACTGAGGCTTGATTTGTGACCCAAGATGTGATCTAGCCTAGAGAATGTTCTGTGCGCACTGGAGAAGAAAGTGTAATCTGCTGTTTTTGGATGGAATGTCCTATAAATATCAATTAAATCTATCTGGTCTGTTGTGTCATTTAAAGCTTCTCTTTCCTTATTTATTTTCATTTTGGATGATCTGTCCATCAGTGTAAGTGAGGTGTTAAAGTCCCCCGGTATTATTGTGTTACTGTCGATTTCCTCTTTTATAGCTGTTAGCAGTTGCCTTATGTATTGCGGTGCTCCTATGTTGGGTGCATATATATTTATAATTGTTATATCTTCTTCTTGGATTGTTCCCTTGATCATTATGTAGTGTCCTTCCTTGTCTCTTGTAATGTTCTTTATTTTAAAGTCTATTTTATCTGATATGAGTATTGCTACTCCTGCTTTCTTTTGATTTCCATTTGCATGGAATACCTTTTTCCATCACCTCACTTTCAGTCTGTATGTGTTCCTAGGTCTGAAGTTGGTCTCTTGTAGGCCGCATGTATATGGGTCTTGTTTTTGTATCCATTCAGCAAGCCTGTGTCTTTTGGTTTGAGCATTTAATCCTGTCACTTTTAAGGTAATTATCATTACTTATGTTCCTTTGACCGTTTTCTTGTTTTGGGTTTATTTTTGTAGGTCCTTTTCTTCTCTTGTGTTTCCCACTTAGAGAAGTTCCTTTAGCATTTGTTGTAGAGCTGGTTTGGCGGTGCTGAATTCTCTTAGCTTTTGCTTATCTGTAAAGCTTTTGATTTCTCCATCGAATCTGAATGAGATCCTTGCCTGGTAGAGTAATCTTGGCTCAGTCTCCCCTGGGGTCACTGCTCCTCCCCCTGGTTCCTGGTGCGCACACTACTTTGTGTGTGCCCTCCAAGGGTGGCATCTCTCTTTCCCCCAGTCCTGTCCAAGTCCTGAAATCAAATCCCACTAGCCTTCAAAGTCTGATTCTCTAGGAATTCCTCCTCCCGTTGCCGGACCTGCAGGTTGGGAAGCCTGACGTGGGGCTCAGAACCTTCACTCCAGTGAGTGGACTTCTGTGGTATAAGTGTTCTCCAGTGTGTGAGTCACCCACCCAGCAGTTATGGGATTTGATTTTACTGTGATCGCGCCCCTCCTGCCGTCTCACTGTGGCTTCTCCTTTGTCTTTGGATGTTGGGTATCTTTCTTGGTGAGTTCCAGGGTCTTCCTGTTGATGATTGTCCAGCATCTAGTTGTGATTCTGGTGTTCTCACAAGAGGGAGTGAGAGCATGTCCTTCAACTCCGCCATCTTGTTTCAGGGCCCTGATCCAATATTCTTGGTAGGCATTTAAGAATTAAGCTAATACTGTCTTACAGTGTACACAGTTGGCATTTTTCATTCAGCAATATTTTGTAGAATTCATTGTACAAGTTCTTGAGTCCAATATAATCCCCCAGATTACATCAGTTTTATCATTGTTATTGTTCAAAGGTGGATAGTTAATATGCACCAACATATTTTTTTTCACTCAAAAAAGCTTCCACCCTCATTAAGGCAAGGTGCTTGTGCAGCAATCTAGTGAGAGCAGAGTGGTTTTATTTGTGTCACTGGAAAAAATGGACTTTGGAATTTTTCAATGGATTTCTGAAATTATTACCCCAGGAGGTAGAAGTTTAAAGGGAGGGGGATAATGTTATTCAATCTTTCTTAAGGTACTGATCCAGATCAAATGCTGTCCTTGGGATTATTTTTCTGAAATATAAGGCAGGGGGCCACTAAATACCCAGAAAAAAATCTCTAGCAATAAAATAGCAACAAAGATGGATATAATATTTTTTAATATTTGTAAACGTGTGAATGAGTCAGCAAGGAAGTAAGGGAGATCATCAGAGGTCAAAAATAAAATAAAATAATGACTCTAGAGATGTAAGCAAGCTCGCAAACCAGTGCTTGCTCTAGAACTTCAGCCATATGTGGAGCAGGAGGTAAAGCTGAGGGTCATGAAATGTGTGGAATCAGATTGGATGTTGTTGAATATATCTAGGGCCCCAAGGGTTATAACCTCAGCAAAAAGATACTTAAATTATATCTCACAAAAGGAGACAGCAAGGAAATTTTCCTGTCTCTAAACCTTGGATATGGATAGAGGGAGAAGAAAAGAATATCCCTTGAGATTTGGGGCCCTAGTTTATATTTTCTTAGTTGTCCAAAACTTCTTAAGCCAAAGAATTTATTAGTGTTGTCTTGGATGATAATGCTTACAGGTGTCTGGCAGAAAAAAATAAAGAAGAATCCTCCTCAGAAGGACACAATTTCTACTCAATTCTCAAAGTATTCCCATAGAAAAAGTTCATACAGATATGCACTTACAAAAAGACATCGCAAAACCCCAAAGAAAATAAGACATGAAGAAAAATCAGGAGCAATAACCAACAGCAGGGACCCAAAAGCAGAAGTAAGTGGAAATACACAAATGCTTTGTCAAGTTTACTACTGTACCACTGGCTAAACAAGTGACAAGGCCCAGCCTGGAGTCGTTGTGAATAGGTACTCCTAAAAAAGCTCAACTCTGTTAGTAATCAAGGAAACCCTGTGCTCTTACCACTATCCCATTTTCCCCTCCCAGAAACAACACTGAACTCTTTTTAGATGATTCTTTCAGTATTTACCTCCATATTTGTAAACTTGTAAAAAGTATTTTTACTTACTTATTTCTTCCATTTTAAGATATGTCACTCTTTCATCAGTATCCACTGCACTGATGAATACTTTTTATTCTCTCCCCTACTTTCCAATATAAAATGTTTCAGTTTTCTTTAGATCGCTATTCAGTGTTTGTATTATCATGGTTATGAGAAGCTTTTCCACTACATGATTATGAAAAGATAATGTAGCATACTTTTCTTGCACATTTTTTGTTTTCCTTGATGATAATAATCTGTTTTTTCTATATTATTATGAATTCAACCTAAAACTATCAATTATGTAAATTACACTTCAGTACAGTCAGATGATTTACAGACATTCTGTGATATTAATCATTTTAAACAAATCGCTCCTGGAGCCTCTGACCTCCTCCAAGCAAGAATGGTTGCCCTCTACTCTTGGGGTAGAGTTATTATCCTGGGATATACCTTTAGTATTATCCTGGGCTTCTCTTCACTTCTTTCTGTGTTGGAGTACCCATCTTCTGGTACCATTTCTTCTTTACCCTCATTTTGTTGACCCATATCCTATAACAGTTTTCTGATAAACAGTGCATAGAAGGTAAATTTTCTTGACACTGTTCATGTCATAAAAGTGTTCTTTCTTGCTGTGTTTTAAGACATTTTTAGAGCAGTTTTAGGTTCACAGCAAAATAGAGAAGGTACAGAGATTTCCTATATACCCCTTCCCCAACACATGCATAGCTTTCCCCATTATCAAAATGCCCCACCAGAGTGGTGCACTTGTTGCAGTTGATACATCGACACATCATTATTGCCTCAAGTCCACAGTTTACATTAGAGTTCATTCTTGGTGGTGTACATTCTTGGTGGTTTAGACAAAGGTCTAAATGTATAATTACACGTATCAACCATTTTAGTATCATATGGAGTAGCTTTTCTGCCCTAAAAATCCACTGTGTTCTGCCTATTCATCCCTCCCTCCCTGCTAACCCTTGGAAACCACTGATCATTTTACTGTCTCCATAGTTTTGCCTTTTCCAGAATGTCATGTAGTTGGAACCATACATTATGTAGCCTTTTCAAATTGGCTTCTTTCACTTAGTAATATATATTTGTTTCCTCCGTGGCTTTTTGTGACTTGATAGCCCATTTCTTTTTAGTATTGAATAATATTTCATTGTCTGAATGTACCACAGTTTATTTATCCATTCATACCACATTTTTGCAATTACAAGTAAAGCTGCTATCAACATCCATGCGTAAGTTTTTGTGTGGACGTAAGTTTACAACTCCTTTGGGAAGTGTACCAAGAAGTGTGATTTCTACATCATATTAAGAAACCACCAAGTTGTCTTCCAAAGTAGCTGTACTATTTTGCCTTCCTGCCAGCAGTGAATAAGAGTTCCTGTTGCTCTACATCCTTGCCAGCATTTGGTGTTGTCAGTGTTCTGGATTTTGGCAATTCTAACGGGTGTGTGGTGGACTCTCATTGTTGTTTTAATTTGCATTTCCCTGATGACATACGATGTAAAGCATTTTTTCATATACTCATTTTCCATCTGTATATCTTCTTTGGTGAGGTGTCTGTTAAGGTCTTTGGCCCACTTTGTTATCGGGTTGTTTGTTTTTTTATTGTTGAATTTTTAAAATTCTTTGTATATTTTGGATAACAGTTTTTTTCCCACATATATTTGTTTTGCAAATATTTTCTCCCAGTCTGTGGCTTGTCTTTTTTATTCTCTTGCCAATGTCTTACACAGAGCAGAAAATTTTAACTTTAATGAAATCCGGTTTATCAATTCTGTTTTTCATGCCTTTGGTGTTTTACCTAAAAAGTCATCACCCAACCCAAGGTCATCTAGAATTTCTCCTGTGTTATCGTCTAGGAGTTTTATAGTTTTGCATTTTTATTTAGGTCTGTGATTCATTTTGAGTTACTTTTTGTGAAGGGTGTAAGATTTGTGTCTAGATTTTTTTTTTGCATGCAGATGTCCAGTTGTTCCAGCACCATTTGTCAAAAAGATTATCTTTGCTCCATTTTATTGCCTTGGCTCATTTGTCCTATGTCTATTTCTGGGCTCTTATTCTCTTCCATTGATATGTCTATTCTTTCACCAATACCATACAATCTTGATTACTGTAGCTATATAGTAAGTCTTGAAGTTGAGTAGTGTTAATCCTCCAACTTTGTTCTTTTTCAGTAATCTCTTTCAGTAAAGTGGATTTTTACTTCTTCATATAAAATGTAGAATTAGTATGTCAATATATGTAAGATAACTTGCTGGGATTGTGATTGGAATTGCATTGAATGTATAGATCAAACTGGTAAAAAACTGACGTCTTGACAATATTGTCCTCCTATCCATGAACAGGGAATATCTCTACTTATTCAGTTTTTCTTTGACTTCTTTCATCAAAGTTTTATACTTTTTCTTATATAGATCTTTAACATGCTTTGTTACATTTAAACCTAAGTACTGCATTTTTTTTGAGTGCTAATAAAAATGGTATTGGGTTTTTCATTTCAAATTCTACTTATTCAGTGATATATAGGAAAGAGATTGACTTTTGTATATTAACTTTGTGTTCTGCAACCTCACTATAATTGCTTATTAGTTCTAGGAGTTTTTTAATTGATTTTTTTCTAGATTTTCTACATAGACAATAATTTATCTGTGAACAAAGATAATTTTATGTCCTCCTTCCCAGTCATTATACCTTTTATTTACCTTTCTTATCTTACTGCATTAGCTAGAATTTTCATTATTATATTAAAAAGGAGTGGTGAGAGGGAATATCCCTGCCTTGTTCCTGATCTTAATGAGAAAATTCTCATTTCTCACCATTAGTTATGATATTAGCTGTAAGTTGCTTGTAGACATTCTTTATCAAATAGAGGATGTTCTCCTCGATTACCATTTTACTGTGTTTATCATGAATGGGTGTTGGATTTTTTAAAAATAATTTTTCTGAATCTATTGATATGATCATGTGATTTTTCCTCTTTAGCCTGTTGATGTGATGGATTACATTAATTGATTTTCAGTTGTTGAAACAGCTTTGCATACCTGGAATAAATCCCATTTGGTTATGGTGTATAATTCTTTATATACATTGTTGGATTCAATTTGGTAATATGTTGAGGACTTTTACATCTATGTTCATGAGAGATATTTGTCTTTAGTTTTCCTGAAATGTCTTTGTCTAGTTTTGGTATTAGGGTAACACGGGCCTCATAGAGTAAAATAGGAAGTATTCCCTCTGCTTCCACCTTCTGAAAGAGAATTGGTATAATTTGTTTATTAATTTTGTAGAATTCACCAGTGAATCTGTCTGGGCCTGGTGCTTTCTGTTTGGGAAGGTTATTAATTATTGATTCTATTTCTTTAATAGGTATAGGCCTGTTTATATTGTCTATTTCTTCTTGTGTGAGTTTTGACAGGTTATGTCTTTCAAGGAATTGGTCCATCTAGCTTATGAAATTTGTGGGCACAGAGTTGTTGATAGTATTACTTTATTATCCTTTTAATGTCCATGGGATCTTTAATCATGTCCTATTTCATTTCTGGTATTAGTAATTAATTTCCTCTCTTTTATTTTTCTTAGCCTGGCTAAAGGCCTATCAATTTTATTGATCTTTTCAAAGAACCAACTTTTGGTTTTGTTGGTTTTCTCTCTTGATTTCCTGTTTTCAGTTTCATGATTTCTGTTCTAATTCTTCTTATTTATTTTATTATTGCTTTGAATTTAATTTGCTCATCTTTTTCTAGTTTCCTAAGAGGGAAACTTAGATGGCTGATTTTAGATTTTTCTTCTTTTCTAATATATACATTCAATGCTAAAAATTTCCTACTAAGCACTGCATCTCACAAATATTTTCATTTAATCAAATATATATATGCAGTCTGAGAATGCATTATATATTTCATATAATCAAATATATATATATATATATATATATATATATTTTTGGCCATGCCTTGCAGCATGCAGGATCTTAGTTCCCTGACCAGCGATCAAACCCATGTCTCCTGCAGTGGAAGCATGGAATCCTAACCACTGGACAACCAAGGAATCCCTAGTTCAAATATTTTGAAATTTCTCTTGAAATTTCTCCTTTGGCCCATGTGTTATTGATTTCTAGTTTAATTCTGTTGTGGCCTGAATGCGTACATTTATGATTTCTATTCTTTTAGATTTGTTAAGTTGTGTTTTTATGGCCCAGAATGTGGTCCATCTTGGTGAATGTTCCATATGAGCTTCAGAGGATTGTGTATTCTGCCCTTATTGAATGAAGTCATCTATAGTTGTCAATTAGATCTAGTTGATTGACTGCGCTGTTAACATCAACTATTTCCTTACTGATTTTCTGCCTGCTGGGTTTGTTCATTTCTGATAGAAGGGTGTTGAAGTCTCCAACTATAAGAACGGATTTATCTGTTTTCCTTCCAGCTCTCAGTTTTTGCCTCACATATTTTGATGCTTTGTTGTTAGGTGTATACAAATTAAAGATTGTTATGTCTTCATGGAGAATTGACCTTTATTATTTTTTTTATCCCTTTATTATTATGCCCTTCTTTATCTCTGATGTCTTTCCTTTGCTTTGAAGTCTGCTCTGTCTGAAATTAATACAGCTACTCCAGCTGTCTTTTGTGTAGTGTTAGAGTCGTATGTTTTCTTCATCCCTTTGCTTTTAATCTATATATATCTCTATATTTAAAGTGTTTTTTTATAGACAAAGAATAGTTGGGTTCTGTTTTTTGATCCACTCTAAAAATCTTTGCCTTTTGATATGAGCATTTAGAACATTGACATTCAAAATGATTATTAATATAATTGGATTAATACATACCGTATTTGTTACTCTTCTCTTTTTTTTAAGTCAGTATAGGAACTTAATTTTTTAACTTTCAGTTTTACTGAGGCATAATTGACACACAAAACTGTAGGATATTTAAATCATGCTAATTTAATATGCATATACATGTGAATGATTTTCCTCCATCTAGTTAATTAATGTCTCTCTGGGAATATTAAATTTCTACTCTGATAGCAAATTTCCATTATATAGTAGAGCGTTATCAACTATAGTTAACATGTTTTACATTAGATCCTCAGACTTTATTCATACTATAGTTGAAAGTTTATACCCTTTTACCAACCTCTATTTCCCCTACCTCACAGGCAATGGCAATCACTTTTCTATTCTCTGTTTCTTTCAGTTTGACTTTTAATTGTTTTTCTTTTATATTCCACATGTAAGTAAAACCATGCAATATTTTCCTTTCTCTGTCTGGCTATTTTACTTAGCATAATACCCTTAAGGCCCACTCAAGCTGTTGCAAATGGCAGGATTTCCTTCTTTATCATAACTGAATAATATTCCATTATTTATATGCCACATCTTATTTATCCATTCATTTATTGATGGACAGTTAGTTTGTTTCCATATCTTGGCTGTTTTGTATAGTGTTGTGATGAGGGTGGGAGTGCAGATATTGCCTTGAAATCCTGTTTTTGGGACTTCACTGGTGGCACAGTGGTTAAGAATCCACCTGCCAATGCAGGTGACACGGGTTCGAGCCCTGGTCCGGGAAGATCCCACATGCCACGGAGCAACTAAGCCCATGCACCACAACAGCTGAGCCTGCGCTCTAGAGCCCACGAGCCACAATTACTGAAGCCTGCATGCCTAGAGCCCGTGCTCCTCAACAAGAGAAGCCACCGCAACGAGAAGCCCATGCACCACAACGAAGAGTAGCCCCCACTCGCCACAGCTAGAGAAAGCCCACGTGCAGCAACGAAGACCCCATGCAGCCAAAAATAAATAAATTAAATAAATAAATTTATTTTAAAGAAAAGAAATACTTTTTTTGTTTTCTTTAGATATATATACCCAGGAGTGGAATTGCTGGATCATATGGTAATTCTGTTTTTAATTTTTTGAGGAATTTCCTTGTTTTTCATAGTGGCTATGTGAATTTGGCTGTTCCCACCAACAGTGCTGAGGGTTCCCTTTTCTTCACATCCTTACCAACACCTGTCATCTCTTGTATTTTTGATGATAGCCATTCTAACAGGTGTGACGTGATATTTCATTGTGGTTTTGATTTGCATTTCCCTGATGATTAGCGACATAGAGCACCTTTTCATGTACCTATTGGCCATTTGTATGTCTTGTTTGAAAAGATGTCTATTCAGCTCCTTTGCCATTTTTTAACTGGATTGTTAGGTTTTTTGCTATTGAGTTGTATGAGTTCTTTATATATTTTGGATATTAACCCCTTATCCAGATATAGGAATTGCAAATATTTCCTCCCATTCTCTAGGTTGCCTTTTCATTTTATTGATGGTTTCCTTTGCTATGCAGAAGCTTTTTAGTTTGATCTAATTCCACTTGTTTATTTTTGCTTTTGTTGCTTTTGCTTTTGGTGTCAGATTCAAAAAGTCATTGCTAATCATATATTTTCTTCTAGGACTTTTATGGTTTTGGGTCTTACCTTCAAGTCTTTAATCTCTTTTGGATTGATTTTTGTGTATGGTGTAAGTTAGTGGTCCAATTTCATTCTTTTGCCTATGGCTGTCCAGTTTTCCCAACACCATTTCCCAGCACCATTTATTGAAAAGACTATCCTTTCCCCATTGTGTATTCTTGGCTCCTTTGTGGTAAATTAATTGACCATATATGCACTGGGTTTATTTCTGCACTTTCTATTTTGTTCCATTGATCTGTGAATTGGGGCATTTAGACCATTGGCATTCAAAGTGATTATTAATGTACTTGGATAAAATCAACCATATTTGTTAATATCTTCTGTTTGTTGCCCTGTTCTTTATTCTTATTTTTGTCTTCTACTCTTTTTCTGACAGTGTGATTTTAATTGGACATTTATATGATTCCATTTTTGTTCCTTTCTTAGCATATCAATTATACTTCTACTTTACCTTTTTCATTGGTTGCCCTAGAGTTTTTGGTATACATTTACAATTAATCCAAGTCCACTTTTAAATAACACTTTAGCACTTCATGGGTGGTTTCAGTACCTTATAAAAATCCTAATTTCTCCCTCCAGTCCCTTGTGTCATTGCTGTCATTCATTTTGCTTATATATAAGAATACATATATATGTATATGTATGTATACATATACACACTTAAGATATATATACAAATATATAATTGAATACATTATTGCTATTATTATTTTGACCAAAACTGTTATCTGTTATATCAATTAAGAATAAGTAAAATGAAAGTTTTAATTTTATTTTCACTTATTCCTTCTTCAGTGCTCCTGCTTTCTTTTTGTAGATCTGAGTTTCTGGCCTATATTATTTTCCTTCTCTCTAAAAACCTTCTTTTCACATTTCTTGCAAGGCATGTCTACTGGCAACAAATTCCCTCAGTTTTTGCTTGTCTGAGAAAGTCTTTATTTCTTCTCCACTTTTGAAGGATCATTTCACAAGTACAGATTTCTAGGTTGGTGTTTTTTCACTGTCAACACTATATATATTTCATTCCACTCTCTTCTTGCTCACATGGTTTCTGAGGAGAAATTAGTTGTAATTCTTATCTTTGTTCCTATATAGTTAAGATTTTTTTCCCATATGGCTTTTTTCAGGATTTTTTTCTTAATTTTTGATATCCTAGTTTGACTATAGTATGCCTAGGTATAGTTTTTCTTGGCATTTATCATGCTTGGTGTCCTGTGGGCTTCTTTGATCTGTGGCTTGGTGCCTGGCATTAATTTAGGGTAATTCTCAGTCATTATTGTTTTGTTATGTACTGTATCAAATATTGATACATAATGTATCAGTATTAAATATTGTAGCAAATATTTCTTCTGTTCCTTTCTTCTTCTGGCATTCTCATTACACATATATTACACTTTTCGTAGCTGCGTCACAGTTCTTGGGTATTCTGTTTTTTTCAGTCTTCTTCTTCTGTTTGCTTTTCAGTTTTGGAGATTTTTATTGACATATCCTCAAGCTCAGAGATTCTTACCAGTCTACTAATAAGCCCATCAAAAGCATTGTTCATTTCTGTTACAATGTTTTTTAATTTTTAGCACTTTAAAAAGTATTTCTTAGTATTCTCAACCTTCTGCTTACATTGCCTATCTGTTCTTGCTTGGTGTCTACTTTATCCATTAGAGAACTTCTCATGTTAAACGTAGTTGTTTTTAACTCCTGATCTGATAATTCCAACATCCCTGTCATGTATGGCTTTGATACTTGTTCTGTCTCTTCAAAGTGTGTTTCTATGCCTTTTTGTATGTCTTATAATTTTTTCTTGATAGCCAAACATGACGTACTTGGTAAAAGGAACTGTTGTAAGTAGACCTTTAGTAATGTTGTGGTAAGGTAGGGGGCAGGGTAGTGTTTTATAGTTCTTTGGTTATGTCTCTCTTAGTAAGCCTATGCCTATGGGCCATAAATTTCACCAGTGCTTCTCAGGTTTTCCCCCCACTTAGGTGGGATAGGATGGTTAGACTAGGCTGAGTTGGTTATTTCCCTTCCTCCAAGTCAGTTAGGCTACAATAAAACCCCAGCAGGTTAGGCTTTGCTGAAGTAGTTTGTCCTGACGACAGAACTTGTTAAAAAGAACAGAATATAGTTCAAAATGATTCCTTAGGCATCTTTCAGAATGCTATATTTCAAAATTGTCCCTTTTCCCCTCCCCCTGCCAGAAGCTCAAGGATATTTTTCACTGATATATTTTTTAACATCTTTATTAGACTATAATTGCTTTACAATGGTGTGTCAGTTTCTGCTTTATAACAAAGTGAATCAGTTATACATATACATATGTCCCCATATCTCTTCCCTCTTGCATCTCCCTCCCTCCCACCCTCCCTATCCCACCCCTCTAGGTGGTCACAAAGCACCGAGCTGATCTCCCTGTGCCATGCGGCTGCTTCCCACTAGCTATCTACCTTACGTTTGGTAGTGTATATATGTCCATGCCACTCTCTCACTTTGTCACAGCTTACCCTTCCCCCTCCCCGTATCCTCAGGTCCATTCTCTAGTAGGTCTGCAACTTTATTCCTGTCTTACCCCTAGGTTCTTCTGACTATTTTCTTTTTTTTTTAGATTCCATATATATGTGTTAGCATACGGTATTTGTTTTTCTCTTTCTGACTTACTTCACTCTGTATGACAGTCTCTAGGTCCATCCACCTCACTACAAATACCTCCGTTTCGTTTCTTTTTATGGCTGAGTAATATTCCATTGTATATATGTGCCACATCTTCTTTATCCATTCATCTGTTGATGGACACTTAGGTTGCTTCCATGTCCTGGCTATTGTAAATAGAGCTGCAATGAACATTTTGGTACATGACTCTTGACCTAAATAGACATTTCTCCAAAGAAGATATACAGATTGCCAACAAACACATGAAAGAATTCTCAACATCATTAATCATTAGAGAAATGCAAATCAAAACTACAATGAGATATCATCTTACACTGGTCAGAATGGCCATTATCAAAAGATCTACAAACAATAAATGCTGGAGAGGGTGTGGAGAAAAGGGAACCCTCCTGCACTGCTGGTGGGAATGTAAATGTAAATGTAAATGTAAATCTGGACTATGGAGAACAGTATGGTGGTTCCTTAAAAAACTAAAAATAGAACTACCATAAGACCCAGCAATCCCACTACTGGGCATATACCCTGAGAAATCCATAATTCAAAAAGAGTCATGTACCACAATGTTCATTGCAGCACTATTTACAATAGCCAGGACATGGAAGCAGCAACCAAAGTGTCCATTGACAGATGAATGGGTAAAGAAGATGTGGCACATATATACAGTGGAATATTATTCAGCCATAAAAAGAAACAAAATGAAGTTATTTGTAGTGAGGTGGATGGACCTAGAGTCTGTCATACAGAGTGAAGTAAGTCAGAAAGAGAAAAATAAATACCGTATGCTAACACATATATATGGAATCTAAAAAAAATGGTTCTGCTGAACCTAGGGGCAGGACAGGAATAAAGACACAGATGTAGAGAATGGATTTGAGGACATGGGAGCTGGGGGAAAGGGGAAGCTGGGATGAAGGGAGAAAGTAGCATTGACATATATACACTACCAAATGTAAAATAGATAGCTAGTGGGAAACAGCTGCATAGTACAGGGAGATCAGCTCGGTGCTTTGTGACCACCTAGAGGGGTGGGATAGGGAGAGTGGGAGAGAGACGCAAGAGGGAGGGGATATGGAGATATATGTATACGTATAGCTGATTCACTTTGTTATACAGCAGAAACTAACACAATAATGTAAAGTAATTATACTCCAATAAAGATGTAAAAAAAAAGAAAACTAATGCAATTACTGTATGACTCAGCAATTGCACACTCTCATTTACTTCAGAGAAATGGAAATCTATGCTCACATAAAAATCTGTGTGCACAAATATTCATAGAAGCTTCATTCATAATAACCAAAACTGTGTATAACCCAGATGTCCTTTGACAAGTGAATGGGCAAACAAACTGTGGTACATCCATACCATGGAGTTCTACTCAGCAATTTTTAAAAGCAGACTATTATTACATACAATAACTTAGATAGATCTTCAGTGAATCATGCAAAGGGAAAAGGCAGCCCAAAAATATTGTATGCTATAATATCCTGTTTATATAGCAATCTTAAAATGATAAAATTAAATAAGTGGAGAACAGGTTAGTGAATTTACTGAATCACTATTAAGGGATCCATTTAAGGGACTGAGGAGAGGATAAGAGAAAGGTGAATGTGGTTATAAAAAGGCACAACAACAGAAACTTGTGCTGAAGGAAGTGTTCTGTATCTTGACCATGGTGGAGGATACACAAACCCACACATGATAAACTTGAATAGAAGTAAATACAGGCACACACACAAACTCACACAAATGAGTATAAGTAAAACAAGAGAAATTTGAACAAGACTGGTAAATCCTATCAATGTCGTCGTGATATTGCACTATAGTGTTGCAAGTTGGTATCATTGGGGCAACTGGGTAATTGATACATAGGATCTCTCTGCATTATTTCTCACAACTGCATGTATGTCATCAATCATCTAAAAATAAAAAGTTTAATTAAAACAAATTGAAGTCATTTTCACCTATTCTCAAGCTTCCAGCCTTACACGTAAAAAGCCAAATGCCATTCTGATCCCCAGTTCTTCTCTGTTTCAAAGGTGCTGAGATCTTCCCTATGTTACTGTTGTGAAATTTCCTGATTGTGTAGGTCAGTATTCACCCACTCTGCTGGGGCTTCAGTTGGTCCTTTCAATCTGGAAACTCATGTTCTTCTGTTCTGAAAAAATATCTTGATCACTTTTGAGCATTTCCTTCCTTCTATTTTCTTTTTCTCTTAAATTCAAATTATTCCAGTGTTGGTTCTCTTCACCTGTTTTTCATTTCTTTGTCTTTTTGTTCAACTTTAATGGTGGATTTTCTTTGCCTGAACTATCAACTGTTCAATTGTTTTTTTCTTTCTGCTATCATATTTTTAGTTCCAAAAGTTCATTTTTGTTTTGTGAATGTTCTTTACATTTTTAAGTATCATCCTGTTTTTGTTTCACATGTACAAAATACAGTATCTATTTAACTTTCCTTCTGCTTGCATATTCTTAATTTCCTACAAGTCATTTTTTGGTTTATTCATTTTTTCTCTCTGTTTCATGATAGAGGCTTTTCTCAAATATCTTGTAATCTTTGTGTTTCTCAATCATCTGAACTAAGTACAAGTTCTGGTGGGGTAGGGTGATACTTACTGACTGTGGGCCTCAGTGTAGGCAAGTCTAAGTTGAACCACTTAGGTGGAGAAACCTTGATGTCATGATTTTATGTTCTTTCTTCTTTTCCTGGTCCAAAATGTCAGAAAATAATTCTTTAATCTGTTGTACTGAGGATATGGGCCTTGATGCCAAATTCTGGGGAAATGACTGGGAGCTCCATTTTCAGCTAGTAGGAATTCACTTAATCCACCTGTGTTGTCCTCATTGTTTTATATTCTCTCTTTGCCCCTGGCTGTGCCTCGTGTCGTCCAGATTCTCTCTTTTGTCTTCTTCAAATCCTAGATGATTATCCCTTTAATTTTCTCCCAGAATGCCAAAGGAATTCCTGACTCGCTCTAATGATTGGGAAGATATCTAGGGATATAAGTGCTTTATATTTCACATATTCTTCTTTTTTCAGCCTCACCTACACTTCTGGTTCCAAAAATACCAGCATTGCTGATTACTCAACGTTAATCTGTTGCTTCTTAGCTTTTCCCACTACCAGCCTATGATTCAGCTTTCCTGGGTCTGCTGGGAAAGATTCTACTCATCTATCTGGTTTCACAGTTCAAAATTTTGTTTCTGTTGTCTTCTTTTCATTCCTTTTTCTTTGTGGGTTTATGCCTTTAAAAATCCTTTACTGCTGTTTAAGTTGACTTTGGGGAAAAGTAGATGTGAAGGCATGTATTCAATCTGCCATTTTACTGGGACATCTGGAAATATAATTTTCCACTCTCCAAGCTGGCACCAAAAGAAATTAAAGTTTGATTATGCCCAGTTTGGTGAAATTGTGAAACAATTGGAACATTTATACACTGCTCATGGAAGTATAAATTAATATAAATATAATTTAGTAAACTAATATGTATCAATACATAAATATTAATATTAATTAGTATTACTGCTTTAGGAAACAGTATTAAATTGAGAGATGTCTATAACCAACAGTGCAGAAACTTTATCATAAATGTATTTCAACATAGAAAATTACATGCCTATACATATAGTAAAAATATAATTTAAAAATCCATGCACCCATGACCCAGCCTAATAAGTTGAATATTACCAAACAAGTGAAGCTCCCTGCACGTTTATTCCTTTTCACAGACATCGTCTTCCTTTAGCTCTAGAAGTAATCACCAACTTCAAAGAGGTATTATTTGTGAAAAAAGTTGAACTAAATATAAGCAGCTTTAGAATATAGTTCCTTTAAAGCAATGTTTCTGTACTTGAATGAAGAACATTAAGTTCCAATATTTTTTAAAGAGTTTTTTAAATAAATGCAGCATTTTGTGTCACCTTTTATTTTATGTATCAAATAAAGATATTTTTTTAAGGTGGAAAAGTAACAACAAAGGGACTCTTTGGCCAGCCTACAGAATAATCTTTAAGGCTGTCTTTCTTGATACAGTTGTAATGGTAGGAATGTTTTTTAATCCCAGAAGACTGATGAAATCTAGTCCATGTTTTTCATCCATTAAAGACATAGAAGATGTCTGCAGGAGACTGCCTTAAGGAAAAACATCATTTTCCTTTCAGTTACCAAAGTAGAAGAGTTTCCTGTAACTCCCAAACTGTCTTCATTTATTTTATTTTATAGTTACTTTGAATATTCTAAAAAGGTAACAAAGTGATTCAAAAGAGCAGAGGTAACAGCAACTGTATTGACCATTCTGGTCATATTCTCCAAACTAAATGTCAGATCATGCCCTTGTTAGTACTAAGAGGGAACAATTCTGGTTCTAAGCTTGATTACGTAAATACCTTTAAATAATGTACGAAGTGTTCACTGAAGCATTCTGAAAGCTCCAGTTAAATCCACAGTTAATGCTTACCTCATGTGCATGGAGAAATATGAAATATACTCTCAATCATAAAAAGTGTCCAGTTTCAGGTAAACAAATTACTCATTCATTATCTTGTCTTTTATAACTGAAAAGTAAGATTTATTTGTTTCTTTAATTTTATTTCCCCAACTCAAAAAAAAATAAAATATCTTAATAGCTTAAACACTTTATATCAAATACATATTTATTAGTTTGAAAGAGATGATAGAAAATATTTTCTGTGTCAGTAAAAGTGATACTATAATTTTCCAATTATAACTTTCCAACTGACTCTCTATTTTTGTAGACACTTGAAAGGTTTCCATATCTCTGAATTAGTATGCAGAGTCCTAAGCTATATCAGCTTAGAGTTTTGGATGACAGTATTTTAATTTCCTGTGAGAGTTACATTTAATTCATGTATACATGTACCTCATAATCCCCTTCTGGAAAGGAACCTCAATCTGGGCTAAAGGGAAAGGTGTAATTCTAACAGAGAAGGAATCTGAGTTTTTGGCCAAAATTTCTACTTCCAAGTAAAGATATCAGAACATAACAGGATCAATCATATCATCTTCTTCCTCAGGCATACACATGCCAATAATAATATACTAATAATAGATAACATTTATTCCAGTTGCATGCTCTTCCATCATTTTATATGCATCATTTCATTTAATCACTGCAAAGTCTCTATGAAACAAGAGGGCTGGATTGTCTGCTGTCAACTTGTCCATCACCACCCCCTTCTAACTTCTCCTAGTGCACTGCAGAGGAGAAAATGGGAGCTACATTTTCCAGAATGCCCTCTTTGTAGTTGGTTCCAGGGTTGAGTCTGCCAAAAAGAGGGAGATTGAGGAGATTTGGGGACATGTGTGAACACACATGAAGTTCACAGAGCTTCTGCGGGGGATCCCTTGAGAATCATTCACCTAGCTGATGCAGATTAAGGTGGTTGTTGGCATCTTCCAGGGATTCTTCAATTTGCAGCAGTTTCCATGTTAGTCCTTAAGAACCACCTGCTTGGGTGCTTCATACCAAGATTTTTGCTGACCACTTCCCTGCACTTTGCTCCCCCCAGATCTTCCAAAGTTTATATAAGTTTTTCATTTCCTCTATTAAAACCTTTCATACTTGAGATACACAGAGCAACTTCCATTTTCTTGGCTGTAAGAGGAAAGAAGAAACTACCATTGGGACTTGACATCTTTCAAGGTGCACATCTCCGTCTGGAGCATAAGCCAAACTCCATGGAAGTGGAGAAGACCACTGGGCAGATGGAGGAAGCCCTGAATATGTAGCAAAGGATAATTAAGAGAATATAGAGCACAAGTTTCCCCCAAGAACTAACCACAGCCAGCTCTTCCTAAGTTTTCCTTATCCTCCTCTCCCAGGATTGCCAGCTACATAAAAATGGGTAGATAGGAACATGTAGTCATCATACTCTTACTTTAAGTGGGTGAAAACCAAGCATCCTCACTGAAGTCGAGAAGAAATCACCTACAATGTATTCAAGCTAATAGAAGTTCTTGACCAGTGATTCTCGAAGTTGGGGTAGCCTCTGCCACCTCTTAGGGTACACTTGGGAAAACCCTTGCAACTCCATGGTAAGCCACATCGCATTCTATGTGTGGCCTCACCTCAAAAATCATGCAACTTCACTTCCACTGAACTCTCTTGGTTACAAGCAAGTCACAGAGACTAGTCCAGATTCAAGAGAATGGGATATATAGTTCCTTCTCTCCTTGGGAAATGTGTCAAAGAATTTGTAGACATGTTTTAAAACTACCAGACTATCTAAAATTACTCTCACCCTCGACATTCCTTATCTCTCTTCTCTGACTTATTTTTTTATAAAGCATTAATATTATCTAACATATTATATATACGCCCTCCCTTACCAGAATGTAAGCTCCATGAGGATAGGGGTTATCTTGTTTTGTCTATTAGTGTATCCTCAGCACGTAAAACAATGCCCACTATACAGAAAGCACTCAAGTGTATCTGTATAATGAATGAATGAGTTTCTCCACATGAACTTGTAATATCTCAGTGCTAATTCTGTAGCTTTCCCAAGTTTTCTATTGATAGCTGCTCTAATAATGCTGCCAGAAAAATAGAGGACAAGCAAGTCATTGTGTAGTGAATTTGATTAAAATAACCTAGTCACGAACTTGGATAACTAAAGCCAAGTATTTTTTCCCTATTAAATTGGAAATTATTTGCTTATTGCTCCAATAAGGCCCTCAGCCCTTATTGATTCATATTTGTATTATTTATTTCTAAATGTAATTGACTTGGCCTCCAATAAAAATGCCTTGTCCCTTTCCCTTTGTAATCCAGGGAAATAAACAAATCTAGAGTCATTCCAAGGATATGAAATAGGAAAAGACAAGTCAGGGTTGTGCTCATTGTTTAGGTGAAGCAGTGTGGCTACATTCTGGATGTAGTCAGTGAGTAAGAGGTTAATGCAAAATGATACTTCAAAAATGAGATCATGGTATCACAAAAGTCAACTGAATGACTTTGCCAGAGGTTATTTACAGTCATTCCAATCAGTATTTCTGGATATCAATCATGTTGCTACCATCAAGCTATTGTACAGACCTGAATATTTTAACCTGACCAAGTTAGAACAAATGCATTTTCCACTGTTGTACAGATGTGCATATAGTTGGTAAAATATGAAGAATTTAGGCAACTAGGTAAACCTGTAAACTGAATGTTGGATGCAAACACACACACACACACACACACACACACACACACACACAGCCCTGGGATTTGGTAAGATCCTGCCCTTTCTAACTGTAAAACATTTGATAGAGAAAGTTAACCCCTGTGAGCCTCTGCTTCCTCATCTGTAAAATGTCTATCATAATATCTTCCTCTTACACTTTTGTGAGGATTAAATGAATTATGTACCTAAAGCTCACACCCTGGCACATATCAGCATGTAGTACTTGATAACTGTTATTGCTAATGGTTAGAAACAAAGATAATACTTTTTCTCAAGATATCCAGATAAAGCAAGATTGGTTCTACAAATTTAAATATTCTGATAATGGCCACCGTCTTCTGCTTTAGCTCCAGTGCAGAGAAACTGTTGTGATTAAGAAATGTGGATATAAGCCTACAACTCAGGCCTCTCCAGTCTGATGTTACAGTCACATCCTCACTAGCCCACCAGTATCAGGAACAAGCTGTAGATCTCAGAAGACGAAAGGGATTCCCACTCTCATTTCTTGACCAAAGACATCAGCACCATTCTACAGGTACTTTCAAATTCATTTTCTCATCATTCTAGCCACAGGGGTAATGGGGATTGTTTCACCGAAAGAAAACTGTGGGGTTTTGCCCTGCTGTGAGTAGTTATGTTCTTTAAACTGTATGGGAATATGTATAGTCATGGAGTTTAAATCTCCCTTGAGTCGTTTCTGTGTCTGCTTTGGCGTGCTCTGTGCTGGTATTTTCCAGCTGCATACTAATGAACTGCATGGTGAGGGGAGAAGCGTGCTCAAGAAAGGCGCGATCGCTTGACTCCACAGCTATGTGACACTAATGCCTGTATCGATTACCTCTGGTTAATAAGCCCTACCCTCTTTGCATGACTAAGTTTTGACACTGAACATGTACCTACATTGAGTCAATCCCCGTTTTTTTAAAGGGAAGATAAAGAGGTTTAATTACTCTTTCGCTATCAGAAACCTCTTCAAATGGCTGCTCAAACAGAAATGAAACTGACAAAAGTTTTATTCAGGATTTTCATTTTTAAGTCCCTCCCCAAAATGTGTATGTCGTAGAATGATACCGTTCTGATTCACTTATAACGAGCTGTTTTATGTGGCCCATGCTCAGGTTTAAAAGAAACCAGGCTTGCGGAATAGCTCTGGGTTCTGGGAAACACAGGTTAAAAGTCAATCGACATCAGGGCCATAATTTATTTTGCTCAAGTTACTTTCTCTTCAAATACATCGATACTAAAAGAGCAAATATGAGAGATTTTAAGACTTTAAAACAAGATTCTTTTTTTTCCATTAATGCTAGGAAAACACACTACAAATAAAGAACTAAAAGCTAGTTTTTTATCTCCAAAACCCAAGGACATAGTGTATTTTTTCAGATCAGTTTTTATGTGTCCCTCTGTGTTAATTGGGTTCTCTCTATGGCCTTAAAAGAGAGAATCAAATTCTCAGGGGCTCCTATTAGTAAAGGCTGATATTAAAGCATGGATAACATCAACGCAAAGATAAACTAAAGACATTTATAATTTATTCATCATTTGTATCTATTTTTCATAAAAGCCCACTACTCTTTTTATTCCTTCCAGCAGTGATACCTTCCTACCTGCTTTGTAAGAACCATTCACAGGAATAATCTGTTTCATTGAGAAATACTTTAACCACTCCATCAAAGATAGAAAACCATGCCTTCACCTGTAATTTCCACAGTGTTTAATTGAAGAATCAGAATAATCTGGATTCTGATTAATGAATAGCCTATCATGCTGTTGCTACTTTCAACTCGTCACCTATCTCTGTCTGTGATTTTTATATGCTTTGATTGACGTATACATAACTGGATAGATAATTGATCATTTTTGTGGCTGGTGTGATAGAGATTGATTTTGCAGCTACAAGGTAACTTTAGAAAAGTACTTCGCTAAAGAAACATGTCTCAGAGTCTAATTACATCTATTTCCTGATTCTAAATATGCCTTATTGTTTTTTCTAAACCTACATTATACACAGAAGTCAGGTACAGAGTACAACTACCTTTAGGTTTTGAAACCTTTTATGTGGGTTTGAATCTCAGGCAGAAGTTAAAGTGTAGGGACATAATCACTGAACCATTTGAAAGGGTGGGTTTTACCCCTCCTCCTTGACAAACATGGGTAATACTTTACCAGGGACCAAAAAAATGCTAGCAAATTTCAGCGGAGGATGCATTTACATAATGCATCTTTTAACAAGGGAATGAGTGAGGGCATACGTGACAATGCTAGCATGATGTTCTCTCCCTCCTGTCAATTATCCTTGAGTCACACTGCAGTTTAAGCTTTAGGTCAATAAAATGAATTTCAAAGCAAAAGCCTTCAGCACCATGAAGGAATTAACTCTGTGGGGCTGCTTCAAACAAAGCATTGAATTTTCCATTGCTTTTACCTTATGCAATAATTTTTTTTCCAATTTTAGCCTGCTATCAAAAGGGTCCCTTATTCACATTTAATTCCATTTCTTTTTTTTTTTTTTTTTTTTTTTTGTGGTACGCGGGCCTCTCACCGCTGTGGCGTCTCCCATCGCGGAGCACAGGCTCCGGACGCACAGGCTCAGCAGCCATGGCTCACGGGCCCAGCCGCTCCACGGCACGCGGGATCCTCCCAGACCGGGACAAGAACCCGCTTCCCCTGCATCCATTTCTTGATAAGAATTCACTTATATAAACAAATACTTCTCTTCTTTAAATATAACAAAACTGGGAATTTAAATTGCAGGTTTTAAAGTAAAGGACATATGTAATGAATCCCTGTGAAATATTCGCAAGTAACTGTTTTACATTGAACATCACAATACTTTATATACTTCTTTCCAATTTCCTATGCCATGCAATATGCTGTCTTCCCACGCCGAAAGATAGTTAATTTTGCATGGAGGGGAATCAGGGTTTAAACAGACTCTCCAGTTGATGGGGACAATCTGAAACCATCTTGTTATCCTCCTTTAACAAATTCATTTTTTTTTTATCCTCCTGTAAAACAATGTGCAAACCAATCACTTTCATTTTTCTTTCACTTAAACTTGGGTCAGCAAAGGATTTTTTTTAACTTGTTATTTTATTTTATTTTCTTTTTTCTTTTTTCTTTTTACTTGTTATTTTAGAAAAATTATAGATTTACAGAAAAATTACGAAGGGAGTACAGAGAGTCCCTGTATACACTACACCCAGTTTCCCCTATTATTAATATATTACATTATATGGTACATTTGTTACAATTAATTAACCAATATTGACCCATTATTATTAGCTAAAGTCCATACTTCATTCAGATTCCTTTACTTTGTATCTAAGGTCCTTTTTCAGCTCCAGGATCCCATCTAGGATACCACATTACATTTAGTCATCATGTCTCTTTGGATTCCTCTAAGATGTGACAGTTCCTCAGATGCCCTTCTTTCTGATGACCTTGAAAATTTTGAGAACTACTGATTAGATATTAGATATATATAATGTTCCTCAACTGGGATTTTTCTGATGTTTTCTTAAGATTAGTCTGGGGTTACAGGTTTTTGGAAGGAGGATCACGAAGGTAAACCGTTATTTTCATCACATAGTATCATGGCTACAATATACTATCAATATGACATCGTTGTTGATGCTGACCTTGATCCCTTGACTGAGGTAGTATTTGCTTTCTCTGTTTCCTGTACTATGATTTTTGGGAGGAAGTCATCATGTGCAGCCCACACTTAAGGAGTGGGGAGTAATGCTCCATTAATTGAGGATGGAATATTTTCATAAATTATTTGGAATTCTTCTGCATGGGAGATTTGTCTTTTCTCCTCCATTTAGTTAGTTAGCTATTCAATATATATATTGAACTTGTGGGTATCTATATTATATTTTGGATTCTAATCCAATATTTACATATTTATTGATTTATATATTTGCTCAAATTGTTTCAGCTTTGGCCATTTGAAGCTGTTTCAAATGTCCTTTTGAAAAGGATGCTTTGGCTCCTATGTCCCTTTGACATATCCAAATATCCAAATCATTATGGGTACCTTTTTCTTTGAGTACTTGCTTACTTTCTGGAACTGTAAGATGCTCCAGCCTCATCTTCTATTTTGCCTGCCCAAGTCCTTTCTCTAAGGAGCCCTGGTTCCATTTATTGGAGAATGGTATTAGAAACCAAGAGCTGGGTGCTAGGTGTGCTCTTTGCTACTGAGGTATCATTGCTCCTATGTTCTCTCAACTGATAGAGTAAGGGAATATATGTGTATCCCTAATCTGGGCATACACACATATCTATAGTTATTTCTATGCGTAACCATCTGTCTCTATATTAACCTGCACGAAAGTCTATACTGATGTCCCCAGCTCTAATCAAATACCAGAAGAAAAATCATTCTAACCTCCTCCCCTTGCTTAACTGTAAACTCCCACTCCAACATTGAGAAACCTGGCTCCCACCATCTGCTGTCTATTTACTTCATTGTTCAATTCCAGTATAGATGTATAGTGGTATCAGAACTCTTAACCTATACCTCCATAGTAAAAAATCTTTATCAAAACATTGATAAAGTGGAGTGAGTATGTATGGTTTCTTTTGCCTTTAATCTTTTTTTATTTTATTTATTTATTTATTTTTACATCTTTATTGGAGTATAACTGCTTTACAATGGTGTGTTAGTTTCTGCTTTATAACAAAGTGAATCAGTTATATATATACATATGTTCCCATGCCTTTAATCTTATAGATTCTACTCATTCCCAGAGTTACTCAGGTCACTACAGTCCCCTCCACCCACCTTCAGTGAAGTTGTTTCACACATTTGTAATGCTGTTAGATTATCTTGTCACATTATGCATTCTCTCCTGGGATTCTTTGACCTCCTAAATGATTTTGTTTTTAATTTGGATACATTAAGGTTGACTCTGTGCTGCAAATTTCTATGGATTTTGATGAATCGTGTGTCACATATCCACTATTTTAATATCATACAGAATAGTTTCACTTCCCTAAAAAAAAAAAAATCCCCTGTGATTTATCTATTCAACCCCGAAAAGCATTGGAAAGTTTAATATCTCCATAGTTTTGCCCATTTCAGACTTGGGAATTATATAGGATTGGAATAAACTTGGCTCCTTTTAGATTCCAGTATGCATTTAAGATTCGTCTTTTCATGGTTTGATAGCTCATATATTTCTGTCATTGGATAATATTTTATTATCTGGAGGTCTCAAGGTCTGTTTAACCATTCACCTGTTGAAACACATCCTGATTATTTCCAGTTTTTTTTTGACAGGTATGAATAAGGCTGCTATAAACGTCCAGATGCCCATTTTTGTGTAGACATAAGCTTTCAAATTAATTTTGTAATTATCAACTTTTCTTTCATAGATTGTGTTTTATGTTGTAGCTAAAAAAGCATCAACAAACCCAAGATCACTTAGATTTTCTCCTATATTTCCTTCTAGATGTTATATAGTTTTCTGTTTTATATTCAACTCTGTGATCCAATTTGATTTAATTTTTGTGAAAGTTGTTGGGTCTGTGATTAGATGACTCATTATATTATTATTACTATGATCATCATTATGCATCAAAATGCATATTTTCATTACGCATATGGATACCCAGTTATTCCATCACTGTTTGTTAAAAAGACTATCCTTTCTTCATTGAATTGCCTTTAATGCTTTGTCAAAGAACAGTTGACTATATTTGTACGGGTGTATTTCTGGGGTCTCAATTCTGTTCCATTTATCTATCTCTTTATTATTTTGCCAATACCATGCTGTTTTGATTACTGTAGCTTTATAATAAGTCTTTTTTTTAACATCTTTGTTGGAGTATAACTGCTTTTTTTTTTTTTTTTTTTTGCGTTACGCAGGCCTCTCACTGTTGTGGCCTCCCCATTGCGGAGCACAGGCTCCGGACGCGCAGGCTCAGCAGCCATGGCTCACGGGCCTAGCCGCTCTGCGGCTTGTGGGATCTTCCCGGACCGGGGCACGAACCCATGTCCCCTGCATCGGCAGGCGGACTCTCAACCACTGCACCACTAGGGAAGCCCTATAATTGCTTTACAATGGTGTTAGTTTCTGCTTTATAACAAAGTGAATCAGCTATACATATACATATATCCCCATATCTCCTCCCTCTTGCGCCTCCCTCCCACCCTCCCTATCCCACCCCTCTAGGTGGTCACAAAGCACCGAGCTGATCTCCCTGTGCTATGCGGCTGCTTCCCACTAGCTATCTATTTTACATTTGGTAGTGTATATATGTCCATGTCACTCTCTCATTTCGTCCCAGCTTACACTTCCCCCTCCCCGTGTCGTCAAGTCCATTCTCTACCTCTGCGTCTTTATTCTTGTCCTGCCCCTATGTCCTTCAGAAACTTTTTTTTTTTAGATACCATATATATGTGTTAGCATACTGTATTTGTTTTTCTCTTTCTGACTTATTCACTCTGTATGACAGACTCTAAGTCCATCCATCTCACTACAAAAAACTCAATTTAATTTCTTTTTATGGCTGAGTAATATTCCATTGTATATATGTGCCACATCTTCTTTATCCATTCATCTGTCGATGGACACTTAGGTTGCTTCCATGTACTGGCTATTGTAAATAGAGCTGCCATGAACATTGTGGTACATGACTCTTTTTGATTATGGTTTTCTCAGGGTATATGCCAGGAGTGGGATTGCTGGGTAGTATGGTAGTTCTATTTTTAGTTTTTTAAGGAATCTCCATAGTGGCTTTATCAACTTACATTCCTACCAACAGTGCAAGAGGGTTCCCTTTTCTCCACACCCTCTCCAGCATTTATTGTTTGTAGATTTTTTGATGTTGGCCATTCTGACTGATGTGAGGTGATACCTCATTGTAGTTTTGCTTTGCATTTCTCTAATGATTAGTGATATTGAGCATCCTTTCATGTGTTTGTTGGCAATCTGTATATCTTCTTTGGAGAAATGTCTATTTAGGTCTTCTGTCCATTTTTAGATTGGGTTGTTTGTTTTTTTGATATTGAGCTGCATGAGCTGCTTGTAAATTTTGGAGATTAATCCTTTGTCAGTTGCTTCATTTGCAAATATTTTCTCCCATTCTGAGGGTTAGCTTTTCGTCCTGTTTATGGTTTCCTTTGCTGTGCAAAAGCTTTGAAGTTTCATTAGGTCCCATTTGTTTATTTTAATTTTTATTTCCATTTCTCTAGGAGGTGGGTCAAAAAGGATCGTGCTGTGATTTATGCCATAGAGTATTCTACCTATGTTTTCCTCTAAGAGTTTTATAGTGTCTGGCCTTACACTTAGGTCTTTAATGCATTTGGAGTTTATTTTATTTATGGTGTTAGGAAGAGTTCTAATTTCATTCTTTTACATGTAGCTGTCCAGTTTTCCCAGCATCACTTATTGAAGAGGCTGTCTTTTCTCCATTGTATATTCTTGCCTCCTTTATCAAAGATAAGGTGACCATATGTGCGTGGGTTTATCTCTGGGCTTTCTATCCTGTTCCATTGATCTGTATTTCTGTTTTTGTATCAGTACCATACTGTCTTGATTACAGTAGCTTTTTAGTATAGGCTGAAGTCAGGGAGCCTGATTCCTCCAGCTTTGTTTCTCTTTCTCAAGATTGCTTTGGCTATTCGGGGTCTTTTGTGTTTCCAAACAAACTGTGAAATTTTTTATTCTAGTTCTGTGAAAAATGTCAGTGGTAGTTTGATAGGGATTGCATTGAATCTGTAGATTGCTTTGGGTAGTAGAGTCATTTTCACAATGTTGATTCTTCCAATCCAAGAACATGGTATATCTCTCTATCTGTTTGTATCCTCTTTAAATCCTTTCATCAGTGTCTTATAGTTTTCTGAATACAGTTCTTTTGTCTCCTTAGGTCGGTTTATTACTAGGTATTTTATTCTTTTTGTTGCAGTGGAAAATGGGAGTGTTTCCTTAATTTCTCTTTTAGATTTTTGATCATTAGTGTATAGGAATGCAAGAGATGTCTGTGCATTAATTTTGTGTCCTGCTACTTTACCAAATTCATTGATTAGCTCTAGTAATTTTCTGGTAGCATCTTTAGGATTCTCTATGTATAGTATCATGTCATCTGCAAACAGTGACAGCTTTCCTTCTTCTTTTCCAATTTGGATTCCTTTATTTCTGTTTCTTCCTTGATTGCTGTGGCTATAACTTCCAAAACTATCTTGAATAATAGTGGTGAGAGTGGACAACCTTGTATTGTTCCTGATCTTAGAGGAAATGGTTTCAGTTTTTCACCATTGAGAATGATGTTGATTGTGGGTTTGTCATATATGGCCTTTATTATGTTCAGGTAAGTTCCCCCTATGGCTACTTTCTGGAGGGTTTTTATCATAAATCGGTGTTGAATTCTGTCAAAAGCTTCTTCTGCATCTATTGAGATGATCATATGGTTTTTATCCTTCAATTTGTTAATATGGTGTATCACATTGATAGATTTGCGTATATTGAAGAATCCTTGCATTCCTGGGATAAACCCCAGTTGATCATGGTGTATGGTCCTTTTAATGTGCTGTTGGATTCTGTTTCCTAGTATTTTGTTGAGGATTTTTGCATCCATGTTCATCAGTGATATTGGCCTGTAGTTTTCTTGCTTTGTGACATCCTTGTCTGGTTTTGGCATCAGGGTGATGATGGCCTTGTAGAATGAGTTTGGGAGTGTTCCTCCCTCTGCTCTATTTTGGAAGAGTTTTAAAAGGATAGGTGTTAGCTCTTTTCTAAATATTTGATAGAATTCGCTTGTGAAGCCATCTGGTCCTGGGCTTTTCTTTGTTGGAATAATTTTAATCACAGTATCAATTTCAGTGCTTGTGATTGGTCTGTTTATATTTTCTATTTCTTCCTAGTTCAGTCTCGGAAGGTTGTACCTTTCTTAGAATATGTCCATTTCTTCCAGGTTGTCCATTTTATTGGCATAGAGTTGCTTCTCGTAATCTCTCATGATACTATGTATCTCTGCAGTGTCACTTGTTACTTCTTTTTCATTTCTAATTTTTATGATTTTAGTCCTCTCCCTCTTTTTCTTGATGAGTTTGGCTAATGGTTTATCAATTTTGTTTATGTTCTCAAATAACCAGCTTTTAGTTTTATTGATCTTTGCTATCGTTTCCTTCATGTCTTTTTCATTTTTTGATTGGGTTATTTGTTCTTTTGATATTGAGCTGCATGAGAAAGAGAAATTAAAGAAACAATCTCATTTACCATTGCAACAAAAAGAATAAAATACCTAGGAATAAACCTCCCTAAGGAGGCAACAGACCTGTATGCAGAAAACTATAAGATACTGATGACGGAAATCAAAAATGGCTCAAACAGATGGAGAGATATACCACATTCCTGGATTGGAAGAATCAATATTGTGAAAATGACTATACTACCCAAAGCAATCTACAGACTTGATGCAATCCCTAGCAAATTACCAATGGCATTCTTCCCAGAATTAGAACAAAAAATTTTACAATTTGTATGGAAACACAAAAGACCCCAAATAGCTAAAGCAATCTTTTTTAAAAATTTTTATTGGACTATAGTTGCTTTACAATGTTGTGTTATGTTCTACTGTACAGCAAAGTGAATCAGCTATACGTATACATATATCCACTGTTTTTTTGGATTTCCTTCCCGTTTAGGTCACCACAGAGCATTGAGTAGAGTTCCCTGTGCTATACAGTACGTTCTCATTAGTTATCTATTTTATACATAGTATCAATAGTGTATATATGTCAATCCCAATCTCCCAATTCATCCCACCACCACCCCGTCCCCCTTGGTATCCATACGTTTGTTCTCCACGTCCATTTCTCTATTTCTGCTTTGTAAGTAAGATCATCTATACCAATTTTTTCAGATTCCACATATATGTGTTAATACACGATTTTGTTTTTCTCTTTCTGACTTACTTCACTCTGTATAACAGTCTCTAGGTCCATCCAGGTCTCTGCAAATGACACAATTTTA
Organism: Pseudorca crassidens; assembly: GCF_039906515.1. NCBI lineage: Eukaryota > Metazoa > Chordata > Mammalia > Artiodactyla > Delphinidae > Pseudorca > Pseudorca crassidens. Next base: position 114,837,752 of record NC_090317.1, read on the forward strand.
TTCATTTTTATGGCTGAGTAATATTCCATTGTATATATGTACCTCATCTTCTTTATCCATTCTTCTGTTGATGGACATTTAGGTTGTTTCCATGTCCTGGCTATTGTAAATGGTGCTGCAGTGAACATTGGGGTGCATGTGTCTTTTGTTTTTAATTTTATTAATTTATTTTTATACAGCATGTTCTTATTAGTTATCTATTTTATACATATTAGTGTATATACGTCAATTCGAATCTCCCAATTCATCCCACTACTACCACCGCCTCCCCCCCTGCTTTCCCTCCTTGGTGTCCATACGTTTGTTCTCTACATCTGTGTCTCGATTTCTGCCTTGCAAACCAGTTCATCTGTACCATTTTTCTAGATTCCACATATATGCGTTAATATGCAATATTTGTTTTTCTCCTTGTGACTTACTTCACTATGTATGACAGTCTATAGATCCATCCACGTGTCTACAAATGACCCAATTTCGTCCCTTTTTATGGCTGAGTAATATTCCATTGTATATATGTACCACATCTTCTTTATTCCATTCCTCTGTTGATGGACATTTAGGTTGTTTCCATGACCTGGCTATTGTAAATGGTCCTGCAATGAACACTGGGGTGCATGTGTGTTTTTGAATTATGGTCTTTTCCGGATATATGCCCAGGAGTGGAATTGCTAGGTCACGTGGTAGTTCTATTTTTAGGTTTTGGGGGTTTTTTAACCCAGAAAAAGATGTTCTTATTCATTTGATCCTTTTTATTCTTTTTTTGAACATCTTTATTGGAGTATAACTGCTTTACAATGTTGTGTTAGTTTCTGCTATATCACAGAGTGAATTAGCTATACGTATACATATATATCCCCATGTCCCCTCCCTCTTGTGTCTTCCTCCCACTCTCCCTGTCCCACTTCTCTAGGTGGTCACAAAGCACCGAGGTGATCTCCATATGCTATGTGGCTGCTTCCCACTAGCTATCTATTTTACATTTGGTAGTGTATATATGTTCACACCACTCTCTCAATTCGCATTTGATCCTCTTTTAAAAGGCCAAGCAGTTACACAATCATTTTGACAAGCCTTTAACTCTTTAACAGGGGATCATGCAAATGCTCAAGACGTTAAATGTCAGTTCAACAGTGGCTGAATCAAATGCAGTCTGCTTAATATACAATTTGGGAGGAAAATCAGCCTCAATGACAATGCTTCAGTCATGTTTCAGGAGAAAGGTTACTTACTGGGGTCAGTTTTTTTTTTTTTTTTAATTTTTATTGGAGTACGGCTGCTTTACAGTGTTGTGTTAGCCTCCATTGCACAGCAAAGTTAATCAGCCATACACATACAGATATCCCCTCCCTTTTGGACTTCCCTCCAATTTAAGTTACCACAGTGCATTAGGTAGAGTTCTCTGTGCTATACAGTAGGTTCCCATTAGTTGTCTATTTTTACATAGTATCAATAATGTATATGTGTCAATCCCAGTTTCCCAATTCCTCCCACCCCACCCCTTTCCCCTTGGTAACCATATATTTGTTCCCTACGTCTGTGTCTCTATTTCTCCTTTGCAAATAAGATCATCTATACCATTTTTCTAGATTCCACATATATACGTTATTATGTGATATTTGCTTTTCCCTTTCTGTCTTACTTCACTCAGTATGACACTATCTAGATCCATCCACATCTCTACAAATGACCCAATTTTATTCCTTTTTATGGCTGAGTAATATTCCATTGTATATATGTACCACATCTTCTTTATTCCATTCCTCTGTTGATGGACATTTAGGTTGCTTCCATGTCCTGGCTATTGTAAGTAATGCTTCTATGAACATTGGGGTGCCTGTGTTTTTTTGATTACGGTTTTCTCTGGGTACATGCCCAGTAGTGGGATTGTTGGGTTATATGGTAGTTCTATTTTTAGGTTTTTAAGGAACCTCCATATTGTTTTCCATAGTGGCTATGTCAATTTATATTCCATCCAACAGTGGAAGAGGGTTCCCTTTTCTCCACACCCTCTCCAGCATTTATTAGTTTTGATTTGCATTTCTCTAATAATTAGTGATGTTGAGCATCCTTTCATGTGTTTGTTGGCAATCTGTATATCTTCTTTGGAGAAATGTCTATTTAGGTCTTCTGCCCATTTTTGGATTGGGTGGTTTTTTTGATATTGAGCTGCATGAGCTGCTTGTAAATTTTGGAGATTAATCCTTTGTCAGTTGCTTCATTTGCAAATATTTTCTCCCATTCTGAGGCTTGTCTTTCAGTCTTGTTTATGGTTTCCTTTGCTGTGCAAAAGATTTTAAGTTGCATTAGGTCCCATGTGTTTATTTTTGTTTTTATTTCCCTTTCCCTAGGAGGTGGGTCAAAAAGGATCTTGCTGTGATTTATGTCATAGAGTGTTCTGCCTATATTTTCCTCTAAGAGTTTGATAGTGTCTGGCCTTACATTTAGGTCTTTAATTCATTTTGAGTTTATTTCTGTGTATGGTGTTAGGGAGTGTTCTAATTTCATTCTTTTACATGTAGCTGTCCAGTTTTCCCAGCACCACTTATTGAAGAGGCTGTCTTTGCTCCTTTGTATATTCTGGCCTCCTTTATCATAGATTAGGTGACCATAGGTGCGTGGGTTTATCTCTGGACATTCTATCCTGTTCCATTGATCTATATTTGTGTTTTTGTGCCAGTACCATACAGTAGCCCTGTAGTGTAGTCTAAAGTAAGGGAGCCTGATTCCTCAAGCCCCGTTTTTTTTTTTTTTTTTTCCTCAAGACTGCTTTTGCTATTTGAGGTGTTTCATGTTTCCATACAAACTGTATAATTTTTTGTTCTAGTTCTGTGAAGAATGCCAGTGGTAATTTGATAGGGATTGCATTGAATCTGTAGATTGCTTTGGATAGTAGAGTCATTTTCACAATGTTGATTCTTCCAATCCAAGAACATCGTATATCTCTCCATCTGTTTGTGTTGTCTTTGATTTCTTTCATCAGTAGCTTATAGTTTTCTGCGTAAAGGTCTTTTGCCTCCTTAGGTAGGTTTATTCCTTGGTATTTTATTCTTTTTTGCAATGGTAAATGGGATTGTTGCCTTAACTTCTCTTTCTGATCTTTCTTTTTCAGTGTATAGGAATGCAAGAGATTTCTGTGTATTAAATTTGTATCCTGTGACTTTACTAAATTCATTGATTAGTTCTTGTAGTTTTCTGGTGGAATCTTTAGGAATTTCTATGTATAGTATCATGTCATCTGCAAACAGTGACAGTTTTAATTCTTCTTTGCCGGTTTGGATTCTATTTATTTCTTTTTCTTCTTTCATTTCTGTGGCTAAAACTTCCAAAACTATGTTGAATAATAGTGGCGAGAGTGGGCAACCTTGTCTTCTTCCTGATTTTAGAGGAAATGCTTTCAGTTTTTCACCATTGAGAATAATGTTTGCTCTGTGTTTGTCATATATGGCCTTTGTTATGTTAAGGTAGGTTCCCTCTATGCCCACTATTTGGAGATTTTTTGTCATAAATGGGTGTTGAATTTTGTCGAAAGTTTTTTCTGCATCTATTGAGATGATCATATGGTTTTTATTCTTCAGTTTGTTAATATGATGTACCACATTGATTGATTTGCATATATTGAAGAATCCTTGCATCCCTGAGATAAATCCCACTTGATCATGGTGTATGATCCTTTTAGTATGTTGTTGGATTCAGTTTGCTAGTATTTTGTTGAGGATTTTTGCATCTGTGTTCATCAGTGATATTGGCCTGTAATTTTCTTTTTTTGTGATATCTTTAGTTTTGGTATCAGAGTGATGGTGGCCTCATAGGATGAGTTAGGGAGTGTTTCTCCCTCTGCATTTTTTTGAAGAGTGTGAGAAGGATAGGTATTAGCTCTTCTCTAAATGTCTGATAGAATTCACCTGTGAAGCCATCTAGTCCTGGACTTTTGTTGGAAGACTTTAATCACAGTTCCAATTTCATTACTTGTGATTGGTCTGTTCATATTTTCTATTTCTTCCTGATTCAGTCTTGGCAGGTTGTACATTTCTAAGAATTTGAATTTGTCCATTTCTTCCAGACTGTTCATTTTATTGGCATATAGTTGCTTGTAGTAGTCTCTTATGATCCTTTGAATTTCTGCAGTTTCAGTTGTAACTTCTCCCTTTTCATTTCTAAATTTTATTGATTTGAGTCCTGTCCCTTTTTTTGTTGATGAGTCTGGCTAAAGGTATATCAGTTTTGTTTATCTTCTCAAATAACCAGCTTTTAGTTTCATTGATCTTTGCTATTGTTTCATTCATTTCTTTTTCATTTAGTTCTTCTCTAATCTTTCTGATTTCTTTCCTTCTACTAACTTTGGGTTTTGTTTGTTCTTCTTTCTCTAGTTGCTTTGGATATAAGTTTAGGTTGTTTATTTGAGATGTTTGTTGTTTCTTGAGGTAGGATTGTGTTGCTATAAACTTCCCTCTTTTGGTGCATCTAATAGGTTTGGAGTCGTCGTGTTTTCATTGTCATTTGTCTCTAGGTATTTTTTTATTTCCTCTTTGATTTCTTCAGTTATCTCTTGCTTATTTAGTAGCATATTGTTTAGCCTCCGCGTGTTTATGTTTTTTACAGGGTTTTTGCCCTGTAATTGATTTCTAATCTCATAGTGTTTTGTTCAGAAAAGATGTTTGATACAATTTCAATTTTCCTAAATTTACCAAGGCTTGATTTGTGACACGAGATGTGATCTATCCTGGAGAATGTTCCATGTGCACTTGAGAAGAAAGTGTATTCTGCTTTTGGAATGCCCTGTAAGTATAAATTAAGTCTATCTGGTCTAATGTGTCGTCTAAGGCTTGCATTTCCTTATTAATTTTCTGTCTGGACGATCTATCTGTTGGTGTAAGTGGCTTGTTAGAGTCCCCCACTATTATTGTGTTACTGTCAGTTTCCCCTTTTATGGCTGTTAGCATTTGCCTTATGTATTGAGGTGCTCCTATGTTGGGTGCATAAATATTTACAATTTCTGTATCTTCTTCTGGGATTGATCCCTTAATCATTATGTATTGTCCTTCCTTGTCTCTTGTGACAGTCTTTATTTTAAAGTCTATTTTGTCTGATATGAGTATTGCTACTCCAACTTTCTTTTCTTTTCCATTTGAATGGGATATTTTTTTCCATCTCCTCACTTTCAATCTGTATGTGTCCCTACATCAGAAGTGGGTCTCTTGGAGACAACATATATACGGGTCTTTTTTTTAGTATCCATTCAGCCAGTCTATGTCTTTTGGTTGGAGCATTTAATCCATTTACATTTAAGGTAATTATCGATATGTATGTTGCTATTACCATTTTCTTAATTGTTTTGGGTTTGTTTTTGTAGGTCTTTTCTTCTCTTGTGTTTCCTGCCCAGAGAAGTTCCTTTAGCATTTGTTGCAAAGCTGGTCTGGTGGTGCTGCATTCTCTTAGCTTTTGCTTGTCTGTAAAGCTTTTGTTTTCTCTGTCAAATCCGGATAAGAGCCTTGCTGGCTAGAGTAATCTTGGTTGTTGGTTTTTACCTTTCATCACTTTAAATATATCCTGCCACTCCCTTCCGGCCTGCAGAGTTTCTGCTGAAGGATCAGCTGATAACCTTGTGGGGATTCCCTTGTATGTTATTTTTGCTTTTCCCTTGCTGCTTTTAATATTTTTTCTTTGTATTTAATTTTTGATAGTTTGATTAATATGTGTCTTGGTGTGTTTCTCCTTGGATTTATCCTGTATGGGACTCTCTGTGCTTCCTGGACTTGATTGACTATTTCCTTTCCCATATTAGGGAAGTTTTCAACTATAATCTCTTCCAATATTTTCTCAGTCCCTTTATTTTTGTCTTCTTCTTCTGGGACCCCTATAATTCGAATGTTGGTGTGTTTAATGTTGTCCCAGAGGTCTCTGAGACTGTCCTCAATTCTTTTCATTTTTCTTTATTCTGCTCCGTGGCCGTTATTTCCACCATTCTATGTTCCAGCTCACTTAGCTGTTCTTCTGCCTCAGTTATTCTGCTATTGATTCCTTCTAGTATATTTTTCATTTCAGTTATTGTGTTGTTCATCACTATTTTTTGTTCTTTAGTTCTTCTAGGTCCTTGTTAAATGTTTCCTGTATTTTCTCCATTCTGTTTCCGAGATTTGGGGTCATCTTTACTCTCATTACCTGAATTCTTCTTCAGGTAGATTGCCTATTGTCTCTTCATTTGTTTGGTTTTGTGGGTTATTACCTTGCTCCTTTGTCTGCAGCATATTTCTCTGTTTTCTCATTCTGTCTAACTCACTGTGTTTGAGGTCTCCTTTCCACAGGCTGCAGGGTTGTGTTTCATCTTGCTTCTGGTGTCTGCCCCGACTGGGTGAGGTTAGTCCAGGGGCTTATGTAAGCTTCCTGGTGGGAGGAACTGGTACCTGCCTTCTGGTGAGTGGAGCTGGATCTTTTCCCTCTGACGGGCAGGGCTACATCAGGTGGTGTGTTTTGGGGTGTCTGTGGGCTTAGTATGACTTTAAGCAGCCTGTCTGCTGATGGGTGGGTTTGTGTTCCTGTCTTGCTTGTTGTTTGGCATTTGGTGTTCAGGACCGGAGCCTTCAGGCAGCTGCATGGAGCCCGGTGTTGGAGTTGAGATGGAGACCTATGTAAGAGCTCTTACCAGTTAATATTCCCTGGGGCCAGGAATTCTCTGGCGTTCCAGCTTCCTGGACTCGGCACTCCCACCCCAGAGGCTCAGGCCCAAACCCTGGCTTTAGAACCAAGACCCCACAAGTCACACAGTTCAGCAAAAAAAGAGGAGAAGAAAGAAAAGAAAAAAGAAAGAAAAAATGGGCAGGATGAAAACAAACGAACAAAGAAAACCCAAGAGAAATAGCAGATACAAAAAGAAGCTAACAGCAAGAGCAACAATTAAAAACAAACAAGCAAACAGACAAACAAAACCCCAGACAAATGGTAAAAGCAAAACCAAACAGACAAAAACAAAGAAACACACACACATACAAAATTAGAAACAAAAACAGAAAAAATAAAAAGCAAGAGAACAACCAGACAGGGAATCCCAAAATGAAATCAAACAATTAATAACAAAACTATCGGGCTTCCCTGGTGGCGCAGTGGTTGAGAGTCCGCCTGCCAATGTAGGGGATACAGGTTCATGCCCCAGTCCGGGAAAATCCCACATGCCACGGAGCGGCTAGGCCTGTGAGCCATGGCTGCTGAGCCTGTGCGTCCAGAGCCTGTGCTCCGCAATGGGAGAGGCCACAACAGTGAGAGGCCCGCATACCGCAAAAAAAAAAAAAAACTATCAGAAACAGAAATATAAAACAAAACAAAGCAGAATGCAAACTGAAGGAAAAAACGAAGAGAAGAAACACACAAAAATGATTAAAAAAACATAAAGAAGATAGGAAGAAATAGAACAAAGGGGAAAAAGGTAAATACAAAAAAAGAACAAAGGAAAGAGAATAAAACAAGGAGAAAAACACAGAAAAACAAAAAAGTAATGTAGAGGTAGAACTATATAAAAATATTTTAAAATTCAAAAATGCAATAAAAATAAAAACAGAACAAAACATAAAAACTAGTAATAATTATATTTTCCTTGGGTCTCAGCTGTCAGTGTCCTTGCCCCCCACTGTGAGTCACAGCCAAACTCTGCCTCCCCAGGAGGCCCTCCAAAACCTGTAGGTAGGTCTCTGGTCCCTCTGTGTGCACTGTGGGGGCAACTCAGATTCTGACCTGGCTCAACTCCCACATCTACTAGTCCCCAAAGTCCACACTTGCTAGAGCTAGACCGGTTTCAGTTGTGGGAACACTCATCCATTCAGATATTCCATAGATGCAGGGTTTACCAAGCTGATCGTGGGGATTTAATCTGTGGTTTGTGCAGCTGCACAGAAAGATTTTCGTTCCTCTTCCTTAGTAGCCCAGCCCCTGGGGCTCAGCTGTGGTCTTAGCCCCACATCTGTGTGTGGGCCACCTACAGGAGTCTGTTCCCGAGGCTGCCCTGGAGCACTCAGGTCTTCCCCAGTGAGGACAGGGTATGGAGGTGGCATGGTTGGCTGGGTTGTGGGGACCCCAGTGGAGACAGGTGCACGGGGAAGTCAGTGGCCATGAGTGCGAGAGATTTGGCCCTAGTGGGAGCCTTTCCTAGCACCTGGTGGCTGGCAAGAAGGCCAGCCCTAGTGGGGGCTTTTCCTAGTGCCTGGTGGCAAGCATGAAAAGGTCAGCCCTGGTGGGGTCATTTCCTAGTGCCTGGCAGGGCAGGGGGCCGGTGCATGGGGAGAGAGAGGCTGCAATAGTGGCTCCACCCCCTGCACATCACTGAACAGTGGTGCCTTGCTTCTATGGCAGTGTGGGTTCCCTCCACATGCATTCCCATTTGCGGATTTCCTCCCTCCCATCCCCCCAGGCTGTCTCCTCAGAGCCAACAGCAGTCCTCTCCCTGGGTTTTCTCTCCAATCCCCATGTTCCAGCTCTCAGCCCATGTGCACTGGCATACACACGTCCCAGTCTGGGGTGTGCAGGGCTGTGGCACAGACCATCTGTGTAGGTCTCACTCTGTCCTGTCTGCCCCCAGACCAGCCGTTTCACCCTCCTCTGACAGCCTCAAATGCTCCCTTTCTGTCCCAACTGATTTCCCTGTTGGTGAGGGGTCTTCCCCAGATGTGGGAACCTCTCCTTTGCTTCAGCTCCCACTCAGGTGCACAGATCCCATCCCGCTTGCTCTCCTCTTTTTCCCTTCTTTCTTTCATCCTGTCTGGTTATGTGGGGATCTTTCTTGTCCTTTCAGTGTCCAAGGTCTTCTTCTGGTGTTCAGCTAGTGTTCTTTGAGAATTATTCCATCTGTAGATGTATTCTTGATGCATTTGTGGAGAGAGATGAACTCCACATCTTCCTACTCCACTGCCATCTTGGCTTCTCTCTCCCAGAACAGTCTTGACAAAGAAAAACAGAGCTGGAAGAATCAGGCTCCCTGACTTCAGACTATGCTACAAAGCTACAGTAGTCAAAACAGTATGGTACTGGCATAAAAACAGATATGTAGATCAATGGAACAGGATAGAAAGCCCAGAGATAAACCCATGCACCTATGATCACCTAATCTATGACAAAGGAGGGGAGAATATACAGTGGAGCAAAGACAGCCTCTTCAATAAGTGGTGCTGGGAAAACTGGACAGCTACATGTAAAAGAATGAAATTAGAACACTCCCTAACACCATACACAAAAATAAACTCAAAATGAATTAAATGTAGGCAGAACACTCTTTGACATAAATCACAGCAAGATCTTTTTTGATCCACCTCCTAGAGTAATGAAAATAAAAACAAAAATAAACAAATGGGACCTAATGAAACTTAAAAGCTTTTGCACAGCAAAGGAAACCATAAAGAAAACAAAAAGACAGCCCTCAGAATGGGAGAAAATATTTGCAAACAAAGCAACCAACAAGGGATTAATCTCTAAAATAAATACTTTTATTTATTTATTTATTTTTAGTTTTGAATTTTATTTATTTTTTCACACACACACACACACACACTGTATTTTATTTTTACAGCACGTCCTTCTACTCTGCCATCTTGGTTCCTCCTCTAGTTTTGAATTTCAATACTCACTTTTACATCCAGGAGTTTCTTTGGTTTTTTTACTCTTTGGAATTTTCTACACAGACAATCATGTAATCTGTAAACAGTTTTATTTCCTCTTCCTTCTAAATACATATAACAGTTACTTGATTTTCTTGTCTTTTTGCACTGATTAGGCCTTCCAATGTGATGTTAAATAGCAGAAATAAGATAGGACATCCTTGCTTTGTTCCCAATCTTAGGGGAAGAATGTCCAGTTTATCACCATTAAGTATGATATTAGCTATAGGTATTTTGTAGTTGTTCTTTATCAAGTTTAGGAAGTTCCCTTATATTTCAAGTTTGCTGAGAATTTTTATCGTGAATGGGTATTGAATTTTATCCAATTTTTTAATCAATTTATATAATAATATGATTTTTCTTATTTAGTTTCTTAATGTGGTGTATTATTGAATTGATTGATTTTTTAGTATATAAATACATTTACACAACTACAGTAAATCTCCATTGGTCATGGTGTTAAAATACTTTTATACGTTGTGCAGTATTATTTTGAGGAATTTTGTATCTACCTTCATGAGAGATAATAGTCTGTAGTTTTCCTTTCTTATAATGGGTTTATCTGGTTTTGTTATTAGAGTAATGCTGGCCTCATAGAATGAGTTCAGAAACATTTCCTCTGCCTCTATTTTTTGGAAGAGATTATGGAGAATTGGTATCATTTCATCCTTAAATATTTGGTAGAATTCACAAGTGAAACCATCTGGGCCTGGTGTTTTTTTTTTTTTGGAAGGATATTAATTATGGATTCAATTTCTTTGAAATACATATGCCTATGTGGATAATCAATTTCTCCATGTAAATTTTGGTAGTTTGTGTATTTCAAGGGATTTGTTTATTTCATCTAAGTTATGAAATTGGGGGTGGGAGCACTGAATTGTTTATAGTATTCCTTTATTATCCCTTTAATGTCCATTGTATTAGTAGTGATGTTTCCCCTTTCGCATCTAATATTGACAATTTATTGCCTTCTCATTTTTTTCTTGGTTAGCCTGGAGAGATTTATCAATATTTTTCATCTCTTCAAAGAACCAACTTTTGGTTCATTCATCTTGTCTATTGTTTTCCTGTCTTTTTTTTTTTTTTTGCGGTATGCGGGCCTCTCACTGTTGTGGCCTCTCCCATTGAGGAGCACAGGCTCTGGACGCGCAGGCTCAGCGGCCATGGCTCACGGGCCCAGCTGCTCTGCAGCATGTGGAATCTTCCCAGACCGGGGCACAGACCCGCGTCCCCTGCATCGGCAGGCGGACTCTCAACCACTGCGCCCCCAGGGAAGCCCTGTTTTCCTGTCTTTAATTTCACTGATTTCTACTCTAATCTATATTATTTCTTTTCTTCTTGCTTTAGGGTTAATTTTTTTCTTTCTCAATTTCCTAAAGTAGATGCTTACTTAGGTTATTGATTTTAACACTTTCTTCTTTTTAATATGTGTTTTTAGTGCTATAAATTTCCCTCTAACTATTGCTTTTGCTGTATCCCACAAATTTTGATAAGTTGTATTTTCATTTAGTTCAAAAGAGTTTTTCTTTTCTCTTGAGTCTTCTTTGACCTTTGTGGTGTTGAGAAGTATGTTGTTTAATTTCCTAATATTGGGGGATTTTCCAGCTATCTTTTTGTTATTGTTTTCTAATTCAGTTCCATTGTAGTCTGAGTAATATAACTCAGAGTATAATATCAGTTCTTTTAAATTTGTTAATATGTGTTTTATGGCCCCAAACCTGTTCTGTTTTGTTGAGTTCCATGTGAGCTTGAGAAGAATGTGTTTTCTGTTGTTGTTGGAAGTATTTCATAAATGTCAGTTAGATCAAGTTGATCAACCTTTCCTTACCTATTTTCTGACTGCTTGAGCTATCAATTACTGTTGTAGGCAGATGTCTAGTCTCCAAATACAGTATTGGATTTCTGTTTCTTCTTTCAGTTCTGCCAGTTTTTGCCTCATATATTTGACCCTCTCTTGTTAGGTGAACAGACATTATTCTCTTCTTAGAGAACTTATTCCCTTATCATTAGGTAGTGTCCTTCTTTATCCTTGATAATTTTCTTATTCTGAAGTCTGCTTTATCTAAAAATAATGTAGCTACTCCATCTTTTCCTGTTAGTGTTCTTATAGTACATCTTTCTCCATCCCTTTACTTTTAACTTATCTGAATCTTTATTTTTAAGGTGGGTTTCTTATAGACAGCATAGTGTTGAGTCTTTTTTTGTAGTCCACTCTGAAAATCTCTGTCTTTTAATTGTTGTATTTATACCATTCACATTTTTTTAACATCTTTATTGGAGTATAATTGTTTTACAATGGTGTGATAGTTTCTGCTTTATAACAAAGAGAATCAGTTATACATATATGTATGTTCCCATATCTCTTCCCTCTTGTGTCTCCCTCTCTCCCACCCTCCCTATCCCACCCCTCTAGGTGGTCACAAAGCACCGAGCTGATCTCCCTGTGCTATGCAGCTGCTTCCCACTAGCTATCTATTTTATGTTTGGTAGTGTATATATGCCCATTGCCACTCTCTCACGTTACCATTCACATTTAAAGTGATTATTGATGTAGCTGGTTAAAATCTATCATGTAATTGCTTTTTATTGATTTACTTATTTTGTTTCTTTTTTTTCTCCTCTTTTTTCCTGCCTTCTCTGGTTTAAATTGGTTATTTCATATGATTCCATTTTATCTCCAGTCTTAACATATCAATTATGCTTACTTCTATAAATTTTAGCAGTTTTTTCTAGCGTTTGCAATACATATTTTTAACTAGTATAAATCCACCTTCAAATAACACTATAAGGCTTCAGTTGTAGTGTAGGTGCACTATAACTGAGTATTCCCAATTCCTCCCTCACATCATCCCTTATGATATTGCTGTCATTCAGTTCACCTATCCATTGTTACTAGTAGTACTTTATACAAAGAGTCATATTTTAGTTCAGTAAAGAATTAAAAATTAAACTATTTTATTTTCCTTCACTTATTGCTTCTTTAACACTCTTCCTTTCCTTATTTTGATTCAAGTTTCTAATCTATATCATCTCACTTCTCCCTGAAGAACTTTTTAAAATATTTCTTGCAAGGTAGGTCTGCTGGAAATGAATTCTCTCAGTTATTGTCTGTATGAGAAAGTAGTTCTCTTTCACTTTTGAAGGATAACTTTGCTGGATATAGAATTCTGAGCTGGCGTTTTACTCTTTCAGCACTTGAAATATTTCATTCTTGCTTGCATGGTTTCTGACAAGATGTATACTGTAATTCTTATCCTTGTTCCTCTATAGATAAAATGTTTTTCCCCCTCTGGTTTCTTTCAGATTTTCTTTGTCTTTGGTTTCTGCAGTTTAAGTATAATATAAATAGGTATGGCATTTTTGGTATTCATCTGCTTGATGTTCTCTGAGCTTCCTGGGTCTGTGGTTTGGTTTCTGTCATTAATTTTTGATAATTCTTGGTATTCTTACTTCAAATATTTCTTCTGCTCTGTTCTCTCTTCTCCTTTTGGTTTTCTTATTACAAGTATGTTACACTTTTTGAAGTTGTCCCACAGTTCTTGAATATTCTGTTTCCATTAGGGAGGTGTCTATGGACCTATTTTGAAGCTCACTGATTCTCTCCTCAGCTTTGTCAAAGACATTCATTTCCATTTCAGTGCTTTTTAAATTTTTCTAGTATTTTTTTAATTCATTCTAAGAATTTCCATGTGTCTGCTTACATTACCCATATTCCTGCATGTTATCTACTTTTTTCATTAGAACCTTTAAGATATTAATCATAATTATTTTAAATTCCCTGTCTGATAATTCCAACATTTCTGTCATTTCTGAATGTGGTTGTGATATTTGTGTAGTCTCTTCAGAACTTTTTTTTTGCCTTTTAGAATGCCTTTTTAATTTTTGTTGAAAGCTGGGTATGATTTATCAAGTAATAGAAGCTGAGGGAAACAGGCCTTTAGTGTGATGTTTTATGTTAATCTGGTTAGGAGTTGGGCTGTGTTTAATGTTTGCTGCAGCACTAGAGGCCAGAGGATTCAAATTCCTCTTGTGTCCTTGTCTTTTTCTCACCTATAGCCTTTAACCTTCCCTAAATACTCCTTCTCAGAGAGAGTCTGTCTTGTAGCTCATTCGGCTTGATTCACTGCTGGTTTATTGGATTCCTGTTTGATGTAGTGATAAGGGGTAGGGAAGGGCAAGCATGCTATTACCTTATGATTAAATCTCAGTCTTTTATTGGACCTGTGTCCCTAGGTTGTGACCTTCATGAGTGTTCCTTAGTTTTCCCTCCTTGGGTGAGACAGGAAGGCTAAAGGTAGCTGGAATGAGAGAATGTCTGTCCCCCTTGTCGGACAAGACCTTTGTTATAGAGAACACTCTGGGCATATTTCAAAATGGTTACACTTCTCCTCCCCTTGCCAGAGCCTTGAGGGCATTTTTCTCAGCATTTCACACTGGTGATGTTTTTGGAGGTAATTTCTATGAAAGTGTGGGTGTGCCCAGAGACTCCAGAATTTTCCTGTGCTCATGCTAGCCCATACTTAAGCTCTGGTAATTAATGAAGATTACTATTTGAGTGTTCCTGCTAGTAATGACCCAGTGGCTTCTGATCCAGGTAAACAGATCTTGACAGTAACTCTGCATGCACCTGTCCCCCCAGATTTGGGAATGGCAGTTTGCTGTGTGGCCTTAGTTCTCTGATGAGTCCTTAAAAAGTAATCAACTTTCAGTTTGCTCAGCTGAAAGGACAGGAGTTATAAGGACAGGAATGACAACTTCCAAGATCTTTATATTTTGGGCCTAGAACTGGAATTCTCTACAAAGTTTTTCTCTAAGGGGCCATATATTAAATGTTTTCAGCTTTGCAGTCAATATGGTCTCTTTTGTAACTAATCACCTCTGTTGTTGCAGCATCAAAGCAACCAGAGACAAAATGTAAATGAATGAGTTTGGTGGTGTCAGTGGTATTCCACTAAAATTTTATTTACAAAAAAACAAGTAATTGGATGGATTTGTCCTGCAGGCCATAGTTTGCTCACCCCTGTTTTAAAGAATAGATGGAAAATCCTCAGTGCTGGAAATCAGTTGACAATATAATTTGTTGAATTCAATAAGTGAATGAATCTGTCTGCATGTTAAAATGTCTTCAAGAGATTTGATGATGCCAATCATATGCTTCTCTGTTAAAACTGTCAATTAGGAGAGTTTTAATAACCTATGCACTTCTGCTGTTACAACCTTAATCATTGGAGTTACTATGTATACCCAAGTTCAGATGAAAAGGGGAAAAAGTCACTTAGTTTGCTCTTGAAATTACTTTTTTTCTCTACTTGGCCAAAGAATAATATTTGAGTCTAAATAATACATGGCAAACAATGTGATACTTCCACTTAATTGCCATTTAAAAATGATAATTTTCCAATGCCTGCAGTAAGAAATGTAATAAAACCTAAAGCACCTAGGATTAAAGAAACTGTATTCCTCAAGAAATTCGCATGTTTAAAAAATAAGAGGCCTTCACAGTGTTAGAGTTAAAAGCTTCACAGGATAAGAGAAAAGCAGTACTGTCTAGCCTCATGAATTTAAACTATTTGAAGAGGAAGAGTTATGTGAATGAAAAGCATAAATTGTAGCAGACCAGAGTAATATAACAGGTTTAAAGAATGGGATAACAAATTTAGCATTTTTGTTACCTAAGTTAAAACAGTCTAATGTCTATAGTAAAAATATAATATTTGGGGGAAATCATTCATAGAATAAATTTTCTAAAAAACCATAAGATGAAGATGCTTCCCTGTGAAATATGTAAAACGTTATTCCCAAACATTTCCCTCTCTGTATCTACAAATTTCCTCTCAAATTGCAAATCGGGAAAAGACAGAACCTCAGGTGAGTAGTATTTAACTAAAATATTTTATGTATGTGATGAATTTGCTCTCTGCAAACTTCTTAGACCTGGATTCCACTTTGATTTATCGTTCTCTGGCTTCTGGGAGCTAATCTATCTTTCCTGCAATTGCCTAAATCCTCTCTTACTTATTCATTACCTCAACAATTAGTTCAAGTTGCTAACATACATAAAGGCAGGTGACAGCCTAAGTCAGCAAATGAATATCCGCTGTCTGTCTCATTGAAGCTAGGTGGTTCATGTCAACGACTACTCTCACTTTTTGTCCAAGTTGGTATAAAAGAGAGAGGAATAAAGGATGGCAGTAACTGAGTATCAAAATTCAACTTCTGGAAAACCCAATTTAGGTATTTTGGCCAAGATCAATGGCTTGTCATTTAAATTAAAAAAATTTTAGTCTTGCATATTCTTGTTAAGAATAATGTTTATTTAAATTGTATTTTTATTATTTAAATGGGTTGTAATTTTCCATTACATTTTGAATTATTTATTGCTGGTATGTAGGTAAGCCTTTGAATGTTTATTCAGAATTACCTTATCAGTATTAAAATTTTTATGTTAATTATATTTGGTTTTCTCAAGAGACAATCATTATGGCATCAGCAGAGCAGGGACTGGATGTCAGAAGTGACAGGAGATGAAGTAAGAGAGGATGTTAGGTCCATAGCAGTCATGTTTTGATAAGCGACTCCATCCCCCTGGCCACAGTTGACTGAACCATGTATAGATACTTGATACACACTGAGCTAGTTATTCTCTTTCCTTGGAATTTAGAATTGGAACTTAAAAAAAAACAAAATATTCTCTGCAAGTGCATACAACTATAATATGTAAAGTAAAAGGCTTTATGGCAGTCGTATAAAAAGAATATTGTGCATAGTAGAAAATTTATACAGATCCTCAGAGAGAAGAAAGGACAAGTAGAGAGTCCTAGCTGCTTTCCAGATATTTCCTTAAACTGGCTGCATTCCTGCCCTTGAGTTTCACAAGACCCCTCTGTATCCTTGTAACACACCCCTCTCTTTTGCTAAAGCTAGTTTGACTTGCTTTCTGTTACTTGTGACCAAACAACCTAAGATAATGTGTCTTACCATTATCACCACATCTTTACCAAATTCTACTGTAATTATTTACCTCCCCATCGAGATTCTTGAAGTAAGTGGCTAAAACTTATTTTTTCCATATCCCCAGCACTGAGTCAGTACTCAATAAAGATCTGCAAGGTGTTGAAAGAGAAAAGCTTGTCTGGGTGGGAGACACGGCATGCTGAAGCCTGCTATAACAGTTATTACTTCTCAAATGGAAATGTTTCTTCATGAACTATTGTTTTAAACCCTTAGAAGAGCTTTTCACAAATTGCATTCAGTGGCTCCCCACTGGCTCAAGATGGGAATAAATGTTCAGTGTAAAATGATTCCACGGTAGTTATGTATGGAAAATACCGTGTTACACAGAGTTAGCAACTTTCTTTACCACAGTAATTCTCAGAGCCTTTAACATGATGCAGGTATACGGCAGTCTTTAAGGTGATAAAACAATCAGCGTTTCCCATACTCTTTGACCATGAGGTCCTTTTACCACAAAACTTCACAGATCTCAACTTAACAAAAACAACAACAGAAACCCTGATTTAAAAACAGTCGAAGGACTAGAATAGACATTTCTCCAAAGAAGATACAAAAAAAACTACAAGCATATAAAAAGATGCTCAACATCACTAATCATTAGTTAAATGCAAATCAAAACCACAATGAAATACCACCTCACACCCATTAGGATGGCTACTATTAAAAAAAACAGTAAGTAACAAATATTGATGAGGATGTAGAGAAATTGGAACCTTTATGCACCACTGGTAGGAATGTAAAATGGTACAGCCATTATGGAAAACAGATGTGCAGTTTCTCAAAAAATTAAAAATAGAATTATGATCCAGCAATTCCACTTCTGAGTATATATCCAAAATAATTGAAAGCAGAGTCTCAAAGAGATATTTGTATAACCCTGTTCATAGCAGTATTATTCACAATAGCCAAAAAGTAGAAGCAACCCAACTGTCCATCTGTGGATGAATGGATTTAAAACAATGTGTTATAAACATACAATGGATTATTATTCAGCCTTAAAATGGAAGGAAATTCTGACATATGTTACAACGTGAATGAACCTTGATGACATTATGCTAAGTGAAATAACTGGCGAGTCACAAAAAAACAAATACTGTATGATTCCACCTACATGAAGTATCTGGAGTAGTCAAATTCATAGATACAAAAAGTAGAATGGTGGTTGTCAGAGCCTGAGAGGAGGGAGGAATGGGCAGTTGTAGTTTAATGGATATAGAGTTTCAGTTTTACAAGATGAGGAGTTCTGGAGATTGGTTGCACAACAATGTGAATTTACCTGATACTACTGAACTGTACGCTTAAAATGGCTAAGATAGTAATTTTATGTTATGTGTATTTTACCACAATTAAATTTTTTTAACTTCACAGAACAGTATTCTCAGAAAAAAATATTTTTAGAAAAAATGCCAAGACAGTTTCATGGTGTGTTGCTCCCAAAGCACATATATGGGAGCAAAGCCATTCTTACAGTAAGAAATGGTGATGGTTAACTTTCCTTTGCTGTGAAATTTCCAACATAATGAGTCTTAAGATAATCAATGTAATGGAGCACCCACTTGTTTCCTCTTACTTGAGAGTGGGTGAAAATCACAGTTACATTTTGTTTCCTGATAGGTAACTCTTAACATTATATTATTATGTTGGCCTCTTCTCTCCATCTTTAAATATAGGGTGTCAGGGAATGATGACATAGAGAGAAGGTTCAGGGCTGATCGAGAGCAACCATTTCCTCTACCTACTCTCCTAATTTAGTAGCCACAACACATAGCCCCAAGGGGGCTCTGAGGGCAGGTGTAGACTTCTAAGGATCTAGCAATACTGGGTAAAGTTCTAGCTACCAAGGTTAGGGGGAATTTATCTAATCTGAGCAAAATCTTCTGAACCTCCAAAGTTTCTCTTTCACTTTTGACCACATATTCTAAGAGACATGAAAAACTCAGTTAAAATCCTACTGCTGCCACTTGCAAGCTTCTATCCCATCACATAATCTCTCAGTGGCAGCTGTCATCTTCTCTGAAACCTGGGGCCAGTAGCAGAACAACCTGCTTGCATCTGTCCTGAAGAGTAATGAATAGAAATGAGTTATAAATATAAAATGATGTATAAATCTTTTAGCACAAGAAACTTGGGATGTTTTAAGTACACAAAGCACAGACTAATAAGACTAATCAATCCTGTCTCCAATGTATAGACATTTAGAAACTGGGATCCCATCCATCCCTGGCTCTTAGAGTCTCCATTAAAAAAAAAATCTATGATTTCCATCAATGTAGATAAATGTGCCCTTTTGCTTTTCTTTCTGGAGCTAATTTAATGAATTTTCCTGTAAATGCTAAGTCCATGTGAGATGGGGTTACATTTTATCTGCAATTTAGCTAGACTCATTATGGACAGTTTTCTTAATGCAGAGAGTATTTGGTTCCACAGAGATGCTGCTCTGCTAGCATCTGGCTACACTGAAGGCCTCAGATTGAGTGAATATTAATGATAACATTGTTTGCATATTATAAACTGAAAGAAGAACAATTCAAATTAAAAAGGATCAAGACTGACAGTTTAAAACCTTAATGGGGTACTATTTTCAACTGTGTTGTTTTACTACTGAAAAACTGGGCCTTCATTAAGGGCCCAATATTTAAAATTACATTTCTCTGTGAGTTCTGAAAATATGATAAAAAGATGACTGATAGTCTTTCTGTTGTTCAAGTAGTGAGCAACTCTCAACTGTGCCAAATTGCAATTATAACTTTTTCAAAACAATCTGTAGGCTTATACCTACCCAAATTTTACTTATAAGTAAGAAATCCATGTTAAAGGGCTATGTGTGCTTATGTGCAACTAACTTAAGAGTTGTTGCATAGACCCTTCTTGTGTAGAGGTAATAAAAAAGAAAACCATTTAACTAGTTGTCCTGAAACCAAAAGTACCTTCCTAGTCTATTAGAAGAAATATATATTGGCCCAGTCAGCTTAATCATTACCACACTGATAGAGTATACTGGAAATCTGTCTTCAACGTCCAACACTCTACTTTTTGAGGAAATAAGGGAAAGGAGATGCATGTCCCTGCAGGTCTAGTCCTGTAGTAAAGTTGCTGATATCCCATTCCAAATACATCTTCCTCTCAACTTCACATTTGTATTCTGGTCTGGAATCCTAGAGAAAATGTTTCAGCTGTTGAGGAAAATGAGATAGCAATAGATACACTTTTTCTTCTTTTTCCTTTATGAGCCTGAGAAACAATGTTCATATAGCCTTCTTAGGTGTAAAAGAAATAATGAAGTAGATTAGCCACTTCTTTTTTTTATATACTGTAAATCAGAATTGAGCGAAAAATAAAAATAACTCTTTCCAGAAGAAAGCAGTAAAATATTCCTCACTTCTATTTTCCCTTCTTCCACCGTTTCAGAGCCTCCCTCTCCACTCTGACTAGCTTATTCACCAGGAGATAGGTGCAAAGGTAAATAGTATAAACAGAACACTGGCTGTAATTGAGGAAAGGACCTCAGAGAAGCCATCATTTTACAGCTAAGCAAACTTTTTCTGTTACCAAGTGACTTCTTCAAGGCCAGGTTGAGCCACCTCAGTGGAGTCAAATCCATGTGTGCGTGTACTTAGAAGCTGACGCAAATCAAAGCCACAACAAAAACTTAAAAATAAAAACATTGTGAAACCCGTAGTTGGACCACCAGAAAGACAGATGGACACTCTGTTGAACATTATCAGAGGCCATTTGGGATGAAATATATCTCATATTCTTTCCCCATTTCAGCATCACCACCCAGATAAATGAAGCCTACCTAATCCCCAATAAATCATCAGTGACTTTTCTTCTTTAAAATGACAGGTTGTCTTATTATCATTTCAAACCAAAGAGCCTACTAAAAATACGAGGTACTTTCCTAGGGAATAATAGCAGGTAAACTCTGACCTCTAGAACTGAGAGAAGCGTTTCAGTAATGGCTATAAAAAACTATTTTCAATTACTTAGTGAGAAAAAAAACCCTCCATTTGTATTTGTGAATCATCACTGCCATTTCTGGTTAAGATGTTCTTCTCTTTAGTGATCCTTGACCGGAAAGGGTCAATAGAAATACTTAGACACATACAGTCACAAGAAACCTTGCTTCTGAGCCCATATATGTTCTAAAGACTTTTCTGGATAGTCTTGAAGACAAAAAAAAATTCTTTTTAAAGGGCAAAAATCATCTTCAAAACCCCATTTTTCAGATTATAAAGGGTTAATTCCTTCTCTTCTGACCTGATTGAAACTTTGGAGGCCCAGCTACAGCAAGAAGCTTATGATATTCCATTTAGCACAGACTAGCCCCCTATGATTACAGCTTTAAGATGTTTTCTAGGCTTCATACACTTGTCCAGAAAAGAGCGGTTTGGGTGATAATAATAATGTATCGTTCAAAAAAAAATCCACCTTCTAAAATTCAAGTCTTGGTGGCTTCTCACAGAAATCCAGCTCTTTCTCACATTTTGTGGTCAGGGCAAAATCAGTGTCAGTAGTAGCAACATAAACTTTATCATTCAGTGACCTGGGCATAGGGATGGTTCTCTCTAGTTTCAAGGAGGGAAGAATGCCAGGACCACAAGCACTCCCAAGTGAAAGGCTGTGCTTGACGCACTTATCATAGGAGTTGGATGATGTTTCAGGGCACAGATGCCAGGAGTTTTATTTTGTTTTTCTTTAAATTTCATCATGCTTTTAAAACCATTTTTCTTTCCGCAGGTCCCTTTAATGCCTTTGAAAAGATCCATTCTCCTGAGTCATCCAAGAGGATGGAGAACAGTGTGAGCTTTGAGCTGAACAGAAGACTCTCCCTCCTCTGCCTGGTAAGAAGCGGCCCTCTTAAGTGCCTTATATGTTCAACCTTCAGTTCATTCCACTCACACTCTACCCCCACTGGTAATGAAGACAAATAGCACTGCAGTCTTTGGGTACAGCCTCAATGTTTACTTCTGGTTACAGCCAAGGATCTGCTGCTCAGACTCCAGGAAGTATAAAAATCATTTTGGAGAAGAAATTGTGGACTCTCTACCTCTTCTTTCTCTTCACCACAGAGGAGGAAGGCCACAGCAGTGGTTAAGAAAGCTGAAACATGGAGGGAGGGTGCACAAAGATCTGAATTTCCCCTTCATCTGACTTCTGACATTCCATTATATAAAGTTCATTGCAACTGTTACTTACCAAGTATGGTAGATCTCCTCCCCACCACCACACCCATATTCCCTCAGCCCTTCACATTTCAGTGCCCTGCCAACTGCTAGCATCTGCCTGCCTTTGCCCTTGGGCTTTCTCTGGACTTCACCTCCTCAGCACTTCTACTCTACCATATAAACACGAGGCCAGAAATGCCAAGACATAAATGCCTCCCTGTAAGAACAGCCTTTGACCAGTGACTG
Source organism: Pseudorca crassidens (assembly GCF_039906515.1). Classification (NCBI taxonomy): domain Eukaryota; kingdom Metazoa; phylum Chordata; class Mammalia; order Artiodactyla; family Delphinidae; genus Pseudorca; species Pseudorca crassidens. The sequence goes on from NC_090317.1 coordinate 114,859,815, forward strand.
ACTGAAGTTGGTGCATAAACATCTCAGTGCCCTTGTCCCTCAGGTGGCATTATCTCTGAGGTGTTGTTATACTCTGGGTCCCAGGGTCCCCCAGTGAGATTAAGTTCCAGTTGCCCACAGTAATAATGACACAACATTTTATTGCCTGGATGCCATTCTTTGTTTCACTTCCCCCCTCCTCTACTGTGTCTCCTGAGATCACACCCTAAATAAACTACTTGCCCTGGAATTTGTGTCTAGAGGTTGGCTTGAAAGACAGTTTTGGGATGTGGACACTAAAAGCAGAAGATGAGCTGCTTTGTTAGATGAGGTTCATATTCATTCAGTCCAACCTCTTTCATATTAGCCTCTTGTGGCAGCTTTTCCCCTTATGATTAAATGTTCCTTGATTTCATTTGGATATAAATGGTGGGACTGGCTCCTGCCTTGTACACCAGCATCCACTTAGTCTCCACCTGTTGCAGGTTCATGGATCTTCTGATAACCACCCCTAACCTACTCCTAGGTTTATCTTCACTCAACTTCTGAGTCCTCATGGAGGTCTTCCAACATATACACACAGATTCTTAACATTTTATATGCTATGAAATCCTTGGCATCCTGTGGACACATCTCAGGATGTTTTAAAATTCATAAATATAGTGGATTACAAATAAAAAAAAGTTACAATGAAATGTGATTTGTAACCTGGACTCCAGATAAGAGTATATTCCTATGTACATATAAGCTCAAGGAACTGCGACACTTATCATTTCTCTTCGTTTCCCTCATAAAGCTGTGGGACTTATTAAAACATGATTTCACATAATTGCTGACTTTCAGGACTCTTCAGGCTCACCAGTGCCAAGATTAAAGACTTTGTGCCCCAGGAGAGAAGTTCTGCTTATCCATGTTGCTCCTGATTAAATGTCTCATCTCTGCCTTTTTTCCCTCTTCTAGGTAGGACCCACTTATATTAGTACCATCTCTGTGGATTACTCAGTTGCCTGAGCAGCTTTCTGCCCTGACATGAGATTGTTGCCTGTCTTAAATCCCTATTTTGTCCTTGTGGCTTCATATCTTTCAATATTTCTTCCAGTATACCTCCTCATTATACCTCTAGCTTCCCTAGCTAAGGCCCTCTTGGTTATGAACAGAGATACCATTTACAACATCTGTAATTTTCTTTAAAATACTTCAGTGTAGACTGCTTGATACAAATGTGTCACTTTTAATCTACCCTTAGGAGCAATCAGTGATCCTAATCAAGAATCCACATCCCAGGAATGGTGAGGTAACGATGACTAAGAAAAGCCATTCCAGGGATGGCTTCTACTACAAGTATCTTCACTACATTTATCTTCCATCAATACTAGAAGTTTTGCTAATTAGCATAATCAATGGTAGAAATGGATTTTCATTAGTGAAATTTATAGTTTGCGAACTTGGCTAAGAAATGTTAGAAATGGGTGGTCATAAGTACAGTTGGTGGTATTCAAGATGGTGGCTAAAGTACTTTAAAGACACCACCCATCTTTGAGTAAGCAAGGTATAAGAATCTAGCAAGTCCTTAACATTTATCATTAGTTTTGGCACATGTTTAACCCTAAACCCAGAACCCAGTTGTTGTTCCGGAATATTCCCGATCATCTTTTTATAGTGGGTGGTTACCCCCACCACTACAATAATACTGTATTTGTCTCAGGTGACTATTTTATGCATGTTACTTATGGACCACCAGAAAGGACAGAATCGAAGATTCTTTAGTTTGGGATTATATGGCTCTTCTTGCCTGCTTGTTAATAAATGCCTATGTGTGTAGCAGGATTTGGTCTGAGACTTTTTTTTTTTTGGCTGCATTGGGTCTTCATTGCTGCACGCGGGCTTTCTCTAGTTGCGGTGTGCGGGCTTCTCTTGTTGCGGAGCACGGGCTCTAGGTGTGTGGGCTTCAGTAGTTGTGGTACGTGGGCTCAGTGGTTGTGGCTCACGGGGTCTAGAGCGCAGGCTCAGTAGTTGTGGCGCACGGGCTTCGTTGCTCCGCGGATGTGGGATCTTCCCAGACCAGGGCTCGAACCCGTGTCCCCTGCATTGGCAGGCGGATTCTTAACCACTGTGCCACCAGGGAAGTCCCAGGACTTTCTTTTATTACCAAGTTGTAGAATAGCTGCCAACCCTCACCTACCTCTGAGATTTGGTGATTTCTGAGAGTTTCCAAAATGAGCCTAAGAATTGTGATGATGAAACTGCCTTACCTCTTTACTCTACTCCTTAATCACAGAATAGTATAGATTTCCCATTATGTGCAAGATCATCTTTTTTTTTTTTACATCTTTATTGGAGTATGATGGCTTTACAATGGTGTGTTAGTTTCTGGTTTATAACAAAGTGAATCAGTTATGTGTCCCCATATCTCTTCCCTCTTGCATCTCCCTCCCTCCCACCCTCCCTATCCCACCCCTCTAGGTGGTCACAAAGCACCGAGCTGATCTCCCCGTGCTATGCGGCTGCTTCCCACCAGCTATCTATTTTACGTTTGGTAGTGTATATATGTCCATGCCACTCTCTCACTTTGTCACAGCTCACCCTTCCCCCTCCCCATATCCTCAAGTCCATTCTCTAGTAGGTCTGTGTCTTTCTTCCTGTCTTACCACTAGGTTCTTCATGAAATTTTTTTTTCTTAAATTCCATATATATGTGTTAACATACGGTATTTGTCTTTCTCTTTCTGACTTACTTCACTCTGTATGACAGATTCTAGGTCTATCCACCTCATTACAAATAGCTCAATTTCATTTCTTTTTATGGGTGAGTAATATTCCATTGTATATATGTGCCACATCTTCTTTATCCATTCATCCGATGATGGACACTTAGGTTGTTTCCATCTCCAGACTATTGTAAATAGAGCTGCAATGAACATTTTGGTACATGATTCTTTTTGAATTATGGTTTTCTCAGGGTATAAGACCATCTTGTTGAATACCCTGGTGCCAACCATTTTCCACAATGAGGATTGAGATTGTTTCATCCCATTGGGCTATAGTCTTTGGTCCAAACTCTGGATTTGGGTGCCTTCCCTAACCTTCATCTTGTCCTGGATGATAGGTTTCAGTCCTGTTATGGCTAATTCCTTAGCATTACTGGTGTCAAATTCATTCACTCATTCATTTAGCAGTTTTTAATTGAACACCTTCTGTTTACCATACAGTATTCTAGATCCAGTGGATACTGCAGTCAGTAAGACAGATAAGATCATGTGATTAAAGATGATTAAAAGTGAACAAGTTGATAAAATAATTTCAGATAGCAATAAGTGCTATACAAAAATAAGATTATGGGATGTGGCATTAGAGCAGGGGGTTGGCTATTTTGGAAAGAATGGTCAAAGAAGCTACTCTTAGGGTTAATAAGAAGTACACTTAGCAGAGATCTAATAATTCTTTCCATTTGAGCCATCCAGAGTTATAATAAGATCAGAAATTAGTGTGGTTTGCAATACAGAGTGGCCCAGAGAGCTCTAAAAGGTTCTTTTTTACCCTTTTAGGGATAGCCGGATTCTCATCGGTGCCTATACATCACCTCAAGGTTTAACCAAAGTGTGAAAGAATGCCTTAAAGAACCAAAATCCATTTAGCTTTCTTTGAGACAATATAATGCATAATTAGCACCTTGACTTTTTCATTGAATTGATCAGTTTGTATAAACTGATTGGTTTAGCATTTTGTGGTCCACAAATAGACAAAGAAAATCAGTGGAAACCAAGCTTAACTTAATTAATATTGATGGAGCACTGAGAAACATAAAATCTGAGATTTAGAGGGCCTTTAGAAATAAGTGTACTCAGGAAGAAAGTGAGTGCCAGAAAATTAACCCCCAAATGTTCAGCTTGTACACCAAAAGCTCTAATGTTTATATGGCTACTCAGCCATAAACATTTTTCAAAGAATGTTGGCATTCATATCCCACTTACTGTAAAGCAGTTTATCATGAACTGTTTTAAATTTTTTAATATAAAAGTAATATGAGAACATTAAAGTTAAAAAATAGGAAAATAGGGCTTCCCTGGTGGCGCAGTGGTTGAGAGTCCGCCTGCCGATGCAGGGGACACGGGTTCGTGCCCCGGTCCGGGAAGATCCCACATGCCGCAGAACGGCCGGGCCCATGAGCCATGGCCACTGGGCCTGCGCGTCTGGAGCCTGTGCTCCGCAATGGGAGAGGCCACAGCAGTGAGAGGCCCACGTAACGCAAAAAAAAAAAAAAAAAAAGGAAAATAAACCACCCACTAATCTACTGCTGTTTCATATTTATCATTCACATTTGTTGTATTTGAATATTTATATTATTTTAATCATAGTGTGCATAAAATTTAATATCATGCTTTTAAACCTAGCATTATATGTCTTCTCCATATTGCTATATAGTGTCTATGTTTTGTTTCATGCCTATAAAATATTCCATTGAGCAGTTATACCCTAATTTAATTAGCAAGTCTCCTATTTTAGCTATTTGGACTGTTTTTAATTTTCTTTGTTATTTGAAAAATATATTAATGCATAAGACTGTTCCAGAGTTTGGATTATTTCCTTAGGCTAACGTCCCAGAAGGAAAATTACTACATCAAAGGATCTGAGTAGTTTTACAGTTCTTAAAAATTAAAGCTGTTACATTCTATAAAATGTAGGCTAATATTCAGAGCAGTAGTAATATAGAAGGATATCAGATTTAACACATACTTACCAGCATTCATTTGTAAGGCTTTACTAATTGAGTGAAAATGTTACCTCTTTTTTATTGAACTTTTTTTGTTCAATTTTATCTTTTGTGAATTATCTGTTCACATGTTTTTCCTGTTTATTTGCTGATCTTAGGATTGATCCATTTGTTTGCACCCTTTATAGATTAGAGATGTTCACCCTCAGGTATTTTTGCTGCAAATATTTTTCCCAGATGGCTTTTTTCTTTTGTATAGAATATGCAGAATTATTTGTCCATCCTTTACTTTGTGACTATTTCTGTTTCTCCTATACTTAGAAAGCATCCTCTACAGTTTTTGATAAATAATCAATAGAATTCAATTTCTTTCCATTTTACGTTTGTTAGATATTGTTTCTTTATTTATATTAGAAGTTTATTTATACATAACTTTTCATTCAGATTTAGTGTGATGTGTTGGGTTGGCCAAAAACTTCGTTCAGGCTTTTCCGTAAAACGTTATATCACACTCATATATAGGACATATTTGCTGCAAATATTATTCCCTCTTTCCCCTCCTGCCTTTCATAGCCCCTTCCTACCAACCCCAGGTAACCACTAGCCACTATAGATTGATCTCAGTTTTAAGAATTCTGTATAAATGGCATCATACAGAATGTACCCTTTCATTCTGGCTTATTTCACTCAGCGTATGTATTTTGAGATTCATCCATGGCGTAGTGTGTATCAACAGTTCATTCATTTTATTGCTCAGTAGCATTCCATTAGATGGATATACCCTAGATTGTTTATCCATTCTTCTATTCATTGGCATTTGGTTCACTTCATGTTTTGGGCTGTTACAAACAAAACTGTTATGATCATTTGTGTGCAAGCCTTCGTGTGGATTATGCTTTCATTTTTTTCAGGTAAATATATGAGTGGGACACTGAATCATACTGTCAGTGTGTGTCTAACTTTTTAAGAAACTGTCAACCTGTTTTCCAAAGCAGTTGTCTCATATTATATTCCCACCAGCACTGTATGAAAGTTCCAGTTCTTCTGCACACTCACTGACATGTGGTATGATCAGTCTTTTTAATTTTAGCCGTTCTTAGTGGGTGCATAATGGTATCTCATTGCAGCTTTAATTTGCATTTCCCTAATAATTAATAATGTTGAGCGCCCTTTCATGTGCTTATTTGCCATCTGTGTGCAAAAGTTTAGAATAATAATGGTCTCTTGATGAATTAACCCTGTTCTCATTATGAAATAATCATCTTTTTCCTTGGTAATATTATTTCCTCTGAAATCTTTGATATTAATATAGCCACTCAAGTTTTGAGTAGTGTTAACGTGGTATACATTTCCATTCTTTTACTGTTAACTTACTTCTGTCTTTATATTTACAGTATGTATCTTTTGGACTTTTGAATTTTTATCCACTGTAACAGTCTCTAACTTTTAATTGGAACAATCAGAACTTTTATATAATTATTGATATAGTTAGGTTGAAGCCTTTTATCTTGCTGCTTGTTTTCTATTTTCCAAACTATTCTTTGTTGTCTTTTTCCTCATTTTCTCTTGTCTTTTGGATTAATTGAATATTTTTATTCTGGTTTTTTTTCCTTTGTTAGATTATTAGCTTATAACTCTGTTCTCTTATTTGAGTGATTACTTTAGGGTTTATAGTATAGAGCTCTAACTTATCTGTTTACTTTCAACTGTATACCACTCACGTGTAACTGTGCAAAACCTCACACGTAGAATAAAAAACCTTACCGTAGTATACTTACATTTCTCCCCTCCAGTTCTGTGTGTGTGTTTCCATAATACATCGTTACTTTAAAAACAGTACTCTTTTATTGTAGAAAATATGTATACCATCAAATTTACTGTCTTAACCATTTTTAAATGTACAGTTCAGTGGCATTAAGTACATTCATATTGTTGTGCAATAATCACCACTATTAAGGTCCAGAACTTTTTTTTTATCATCCCAAACTGAAACTCAGTACCCATTAAACAATAACTTCCCATTCGCCCCACTCCTCAGGCCCTGGTCACCACTACTCTATTTTCTGTGTCTGTAAATTTGACTACTCTAGATTCCTCATATAAGTGGGATCATACAACATTTGTCCTTTTTGTGTCTGGCTTATTTCATCATTGACCTTACCATACACTTTTCAAGGTTCATCCACATTGTAGCATGTACCAGAATTTCTTCCTTTGTAAGGCTGAATAATATTCCATTGTATGTATATACCATATGTTGTTTACCCATTCACCTAACAATGGGTATTTGGGTCGTTTCTACCTTTGGGCTATTGTGAATAATGCTGCTATGAACATTGTTGCATAAATGTCCTGCTTTCAATACCTTTGGGTCTAGAAGTAGAGTTGCTGGATTACATGGCAATTCTATGAAAAACAGTTAATTATCTTTTGAAAAGATTTACATAGAAATTTAAATTATGATTTAAATTTAAAAATCTTCTATATTTACCCATGCAGTTAGCATTTCTGGAGCTCTTCATCCCTTTGTGAGGATTCCTATTTACAAATGTATATTTACAAATGTTAGCTATTTGTTCTCACAGTGGAACTGTAGAATAAAATTGTCAACTCGCAGAAAAAAATCATTTAAGATTAAAAATTGAATTCCAGGTCATTGAAAACATAACTTGGAGAGAACAATGAGAAAATATTCAGTATTTCCATCTGATAATATGTCACGATTTGCCATTTATTCAGGTCCTCTTTTCAATGTACAAATAATATTTTGCAGTTTTATTTAGTCAACTTCTATACATCTTATAAACGTTTATTTCTTCTGCTTTGAGGGGCATTATATTTCTGTTGAATGGGCCTTCTTAAAATTATGTTTTAGTTCTCTTTTTATAAAGGTACAGAGTACTACTGACTTCTGAGTATTTATCAGATACTGTTACCTTGATTAAGTTTTCATTAATACTAGAGATTGTTATTTTTAGCTGAGTGCCTTGGATTTCTAGGAATATAATCAAGTCACCTTAAAATAATAATTTTATGTATTACTTTCTTTTACTACTATTTCTTTGACATGACTTACTGCATTAATAAAAATTTCTAAAATGCTACTGTATAAACACAGTGAACATAGATACTTGTTATTACTGTTCCTGAGTTTACAGGGACTTTGTCTAAGACATCTGCTATTGACTATAATGATGACAGGTTCAGGATAAGGACTATTAATTATATATATTAATGGAAAAGCCTTCCATTCCATTTTTTTAAATACGTTTAAATGTTCAATTTTAGCACATCCCTTCTTGCAGCTATTGTATTATCAACATAATTATAGTAATGCATGTCCTTATATTTTATCATTCCTGCATTCGTGAGATAAGCCCTGCTTTACTGTAGTGGGTTATTCTTGTATTATATTGTTACAGTCCCTGTGTTAGTATCTTCTTTAAGGTGTTAGTTAATGTGCACTATTGGGTTTAGGTATTCTTGGCAAAGAAGCACAGAACCTCCTGCTACTGTACAACTAGTCTTCAGTGGGGGGAAATCCAAAAGAAAACAATGTGTGGTGGCTTTACTAAACAGCAAAAGACAAGGGAGTTTTTTGTAGCATTTTTCTTACCATAGGCCTAAGAAGTGGGAATCCTTAAAATTTTGGTGATTAACATAACTACGGCTGGGAAATAAAAGGTTTAGCTTAAAAAATGGGAAACAGGTAAAAATCTTTGAAAATCTGCCCATCTTCTTGCTGTTTCTAAAGCCCAAACAAAAAAGCATTAAGTCCATTTTTAGGACAGTAACAGACTCCCCTCTGCAATCCCAACATCGAACTGTCCATACAATCTGGGTGGGCTGGGAAGCAGTGGTAAGAAATTGTTTTAAACTTTAGAATACACATGTTAAAAGTACTACCTCAAAGCTAAGGTTCATAAAAACATTACTGAGAATTTTCCCTAAAAGTGAAAAACTAAACAATCCCATCTCTTTTTTTAAAAAATTAATTTATTTATTTTTGGTGCGTTGTATCTTCGTTGCTGCACGCGAGCTTTCTCTAGTTGTGACGAGCAGGGGCTACTCTTCGTTGCAGTGCATGGGCTTCTCATTGCGGTGGCGTCTCTTGCTGCGGAGCACAAGCTCTCGGCGCGCGGGCTTCGGTAGTTGTGGTTCGTGGGCTCTAGAGCGCAGGCTTAGTAGTTGTGGCGCACAGGCTTAGTTGCTCTGCGGCATGTGGACTCTTCCCGGACCAGGGCTCGAACCCTTGTTCCCTGCATTGGCAGGCGGATTCTTAACCACTGCACCACCCGGCAAGCCCACAATCCCATCTCTTAATTCACTGTCACCTTCCATGCTTTCCTGTTCTCGGTAACAGTTTATTGGAAACAGGAATTGTAGTTTTTGTTTTGTTTTGTTTTGTTTTTGTCTTCATATACCCAGAGCCGAGGACACATTAAACATTTTATAACTGCCTGAATAAATTAAGAGAAAAATGGGGCCATAAAAGGTGGCTACTAAAGATCGACGAAATGGGGCTTGAAACACAGTACGGCAGCAGATGAAGCAATTGGAGAACGATTTATTTTTTTGTCCTATAAAATGAAATAAAATGGGGAAATATTATGATTTTTGTGCTGTAACTTTACTTAAACCAAGTATATTAGATTTAGCCAGTGTGTGTCCATTTTCTAATACTGATAATTCAGGAATTTTGGGGGGCGGGGTTTGTTTTGTTTTAGAATCCACATGCAGTCCCTTTGGCAATTGAAGTTGCCCGGACAGCATCTCTTTTGTTGACATAAACCATGGGAACTTCAGTGGCATGATCTCATTATCTGATTACAGCTGTGACTTTGAAGTAATCTCTCAGAATGAGCATTTTTGGAAGAGTTGTTGCTCACAGGCCAAGCCCAGGGTTGTGGAAGAGGATTTGCAAAGGTATTTGTTAACTCTGCTCTTTTTCCTTTGGCTTTCTCCTGCTCTATTCCATTAGTTTCTCATCAGGCAAGAAACTACAGTGGGACTGATTTTAGTTCTGTACACAAAGGGCACTCAGCTAATATTGCTTTACCAAGTGGTCAATGGGAGAGCACCAGTAGATTGTACTGTACAAAGTTCCACAGGGATCCCTGACACCGTGTGGAGTTCAATCCTCTAAAATCCTCTTAAAAAGAAATTCCATAATGACCTTGTGCAAATCATTATGTTTCACCCACATCTTTGAAAAGGTGATTCGTTTGCCCTTGGTAAGTAGCAACTTTTAGTTTTAGAAAAATAAGTTTGAAGCAATTATCCTAGGATCCATGGTTTTTCACTCTGATGATCAAACACTAGTCCACGGAACATCTCCATTAAAATCACATAGAAAGCTATTTAAAACAATGGATTTCTGAGCCGGGCCTTTGGAATAAATATTTATTTAGTTAGTTATGTTGTAAAATTAAGACAAAAACCCTCATGGCATAAAATTCACCATTTTAATCATTTTTAAACTGTACGACTGAGTAGGGGTTTTTGATATTTACAGTGTTGGCAACCACCACCAGTATCTAATTCCAGAATCTTTTCATCACCTCTAAAAGAAACTATGTATCTCCAAATTGCTCCCTTGCCTCATCCCCTAGCAATCACTGTTTCACTTTCTGCCTGTATAGATTTGCCTATTCTGCTGTAGCATAAAAGGCATCGTACAATATGTGACCTTTTGTGCCTGGCTTCTTTCACTTAGCATGAAGTTTTCAAGGTTTATCCATGCTGTAGCGTGGATATTTCATTCCTTTTGATGGCTGAATAATATTCAATCATTAGTTTTGCTTATCCATTCATTAGTTTTCATTTGGGTCGTTTGCATTTTTTGCCTGTAGTGAGTAATGTTGCTGTGAATATTTGTGTACAAGTTTTTGTGTGGACATGTTTTCAATTCTCTTGAGTATATACCTAGGAGTAGAATTACTGAGTCATATGGTAACTTCATGCTTAACTTTTTGAGGAGCTGCCAAACTGTTTTCAATCGTGGCTGCACCATTTTACCTTCCCCCAGGGCATCAGGAAAGATGACTGAAAGTGTTCTTCATTCCCCAGCAAGGGGGAACCCTAATGGCCAGAAGGAACATAGGAACCACAGCACATGGCACAGAACAGGTAAGAAAACAAAAAAGTCACCAGGGCACCACTGTAGCTAAAGGAAAGTGACCCCTAGTACCTGTGGTTCCCCAGGAAGCAGGAAGACAGGTGGCCTGAGGACCACCAAAACCACAGCACTGGGCAGGTAGGTGTTTAGAGGGTTCCTCCAGGGCACTATCAGGAGGAAATGATGTAAACAAAAGGAGTCACAGTTTCCCAGCATGTAGGGAGGCTTGTGTCCCTAAGGATCCCAGGAATCCCAGGAGGCAGGCAGGCTACTGACCAGATGGGCCCCAAGGGCATCAGCGCTATGCAGGGAAGGTGACCTAAAGTGCTCCTGGTTCCACAGCAAAGGGGAAGGCCAGACCCATAGCAGATCCACAGGCTGATACAGGAAAGTTTCCCCCAAAGGCACCAGCATGACAGGCAGAATGAACTACAGTTTTTTTGTTTTTTTTTAAAAATCACATAGGCAGGCTTGTGACCAAAAGTAACCCAGAAAACCCAGAGGGCAGGCAGGCTAGTGACCAGATGGGCACTCAGGACAGCTGTGCGCTGCAGGTAAGGCAGCTGAAAGTGATCTCAGCTTACCAGTGACGGGGAAGGCTGATGGCTGGAAGGACAACTGGAAACATAACAGGGACAGGCTGGTGGTCAGAAGGTTCTCCAGGGAGATCAAGGCGAGGATAAGGACGGAAGAAACCACAGTTCCCCTGCACGTAGGCAGGCCTGTGGCCCAAGGAATCCCAGGAGGGAAGGCTAGTAAGTAGATACACCCCACCCCCACCCCCACTCCCCAAGCACCAGCGCACTGCAGGGCAGGTGGCCAAAATGTTCATCCGTTTCTCCAGCAAGGGAGAAGGCTGGTAAGTGTAAGAGCTAAAGGTATCCTAGCACACTTGCAACCACTGGTTCTCCGGAGGCACCAGTATGAGGGACAGGGCACTGGCTGATAGGAGTCACGTTTTCCCAGCATGCAGAGAAGCTTGAGGGCATAGGGATCTCCAAAACCCCGGGTGGCAGGTAGGCGGATGACCAGATGTCCCCTCTCCCTCCACCCCCACAGGAAATCAGCGCACTGCTGGGAAAGAAGCTCAAAGTGATATCGATTCCTCAGCAATGGGGAAAGCTGATGGCCTGAAAGACGTAGGAACCACAGAACGTGGGCAGACTGGTGCCCGGACGGTTGCCCCAGGGCACCATCACGAGTAAAGGGTGTAAGCTGAGGGAGTCACAGTTCCCCAGTAAACAGGCAGGCCTGTAGCCCAAAAGATCTTAGAAACCCCAGGGTTACAAGCTAGTAACCTCAGAAGCCCTCGGAGAACCAGCGTGGTGTAGGGAAGGGGGCTGAAAGTTCACCCCTTTCCCCAGCAGGGGTAAGGAAGGTGAGCTTAAAAGCCCTGGAACGCAAACACGAGGACAGGATGGTACCCGGATAGTTCTTCAGAAGCACCAGTGAGAGGCTACTACGGTAGCCTACAGCAGCCATAGTTCCTCAGGTCGCAGGCAAGATTGTGGCCGAAAGAGTCGCCAAAACCTCAATGCGGGAGTAAGCTAACGACTATATAGGTCCTCCTGAGAATCACTGCACTACAGGGAAGGTGACTGAAAGTGCTCTAAGTTCCCCAGCAAAATGTAAGACTGACAGACTGAAGTATACCGGAACCCTAGCTCTAGGGGTAGCTGACGCCGGGAAAGTTACAAGATGTACCATCATCAGGGTATTATGGTGGACAAAAAGAGCCAAGTTTCTCCCAGAACACCCACAGGCTTGTGGCCTAAAGTATCCCAAGAGCCCTACCGTGTGGCTAGGTACTGGCGGGAAAGTGGATGAAAATTTTTTCCGTTTCCCTAGCCAGGGGGAAAGTGAAAGCTAGAGGGACCACCGGAACTTTAGCACTAGTGCCCGGAAGGTACCATTCGCGAACCACTTTGAGGAAACTACGATGAGCGAAAAGAGTTCCCCAGCATGAAGGCAAGCATTTGGACCAAAAAATCCCAGAGAGGTGGACGAGATAGTGACCAGATAGGACCCTGGTGCGACAGCGCTCTGCATGGGCAGTGGGCTGAAGTGCTCTTCATTCCACAGCAAAGGGAAAGCCCATGATGGCCAGAAGAACAGTCAGAACCATAGCACACGTGTTCACGCTGGTGCCCGGACGCTTTCTCCAGGTGGACCAGAGAGATAATATGGTAAGCAAAAGGAGCCACACTTCCCTAGCTTGCGAGCGTGTCTGCTGTCCACAGGATAAAAGGAGAAGGCAAGCTAGTGATAGGTGGGTTCCTGAAGCAGCAGTGCTATTGAGTGAAGGTGGCCAAAAGTTCACTCAGTTATCCTGCAAGCCAGAAGGCTAGTGGCCCAAAGGAGTCTGGAACCCAGGTTCTACAGTAAACTAGTCCCTGGAAGGCACCCAGAAGAACCCTCAGGGCACCACTGCAAGGCACGGACAGTGGCCAAACAGAACCAAGATTTTCCAGGCTGTCAGCCTGATACATGCAAAGCCCCAAGTTTCCTTCGCGAGCATGCAGATAGAGTTCCACATGAGACCCTGTAGCTGAGGCAGGGTGGTGGCCAGAAGACATCCAGGACCGTGAAAGGACAGATGGCATGTAGACAAAAGATTACGTGGGTCCGCACTACGAGGGTCATATGGTGGCCGAAAGGACTCTGGTTTCCCAAGCGTGGAGGCCGTCTGATGGTCTGAAGGAACCCACAGCCAAGCGTGCACACAGGTAAGTGACTTGAAGGGCTCCCAGGGCTCAGCCACATTGGAGGGAGGGTGACCAAAAGTGCCTGCGGTTCCCCAGCAAGCTGGAAGGCATGTGGCCAGGAGGAACACCAGATAGACTTGTTTAAGTACCTGCTATTCAACAAATAGTTACTTAGCTATCTGAAAAAGCTGTTTCCTTCCCTCCAGGAGCCTGTATTATAAAATACAAAGTATGATTTTTTTTTAAGCCATGTGATTGCTAACAAATGCTCCAGGGCAGTGTTTATCGTACTTTAAAGTGCAGATGAATCACCTGGAGAGCTTGTTTGAAATTCTGCTTTAGCAGATCTGAGGCGGGGCCTGAGATTCAACATAGTTAATGATAGGCTAATCAGGTGATGCCAATGCTGACTGACCACTTTTGAGTAGCAGAGACCTAGAGCTAGCGATCCAGTAGCCACATGTGGCTAGTTAATGTAATTACATTTAAATTTAAAATCTAGATCCTCAGTCTCACTAGCCACATTTCAAGTTCTTGGTAGCCACTTGTGGCTAGTGGCTACCTTACTGGAGAACAAAGGTACAGACCGCTTTCATCTTATGCAGACAGTTCTCCAAGGAATAAATGACCGTATATTGTTGGGCAATTCAAGGAAGTCTTTGTGAATTTTGTCTGGACCTAGAAATGTAAGTATGATTGTGATGGAAGAAACATTTCATGTGGAAATAAATGCTAGAGGGCAGCTTTGCGCATTGGAAATAAAGGGGGTTCTGGATTGAAAGATGCCTGGCATTGAACCGTGCCTGTGACATTTATAAGCTTTGTAATTCTGGGGGAGTTACTTTAACTTTCTCAGCCTTGGTTTGCTCAGTGTAAAGATGTCTATGTCACAAAGTATGCATTAGATATATGTGTGAAAACATTTGCAGTGTTAGTCCCAGCAGATTCCCCGACCCTGCAGTCTGCCTTTTCCTCCTCACAGCTGGGGTCACTTAATCCCTACCTGTGATCTCATCCCTGCCCTTGATTCCCAAGTTCAGAGTTAATATTTACTAAACTTTCCATTGTAGGGTTGTAAAATCCTGGAATTGATATGGAGGACCTTGAATGCCAAGGCTGAGGGGTCAGTTTTCATTGGATAGGCAGTAAGGAAACAATGCTTTTTAGCCTGTTATTGTAAAAGGTGAGCTATCCTCTTGGATGATTAGAAATAGCATTCAGCAGAAACTAGAGGTGAGTAATCGAACTCAATAGAAGGCAGGTGAGAATAGAGAGGTTTGTGGGACCAGATCAGTGGAGAGCCCTGCCTATATTGTTAAGGAGTTTGTACTTTATCCCGTTGGCCATGGGAACTTGCTCAGAAGTTGTAAGATTTCATAGCCAGGCCATCTGGTTGAAGTGGGAGGAGATATTTGAAGAGAACTGTCTGTGAAGAAGTGAAAGCGGTGGAGAAAGAGAACTCTCTAGTGAGAGGTGACTTCACGTTTAGAGATTTTGAAAATGGAGCCCTTCTGAGTGATGACAAGAGTTGTGAGGCTGTCTAGGGACTAAAGAGGAATAAAATTAATTTAAATATAAGCCGAGACACCCCATTATTTGAGAAGGTGGGTGAAATGGGCATATTTCATTTCGAAAGTAGTCAAGGAAGGACTGTCTCCAAGGAAATTTCTTAGGTTTAAGCTCCAGGTGCCTGAATTTCAAGCACTATAATTTAAAGCACTGGATTTTTCTGAAATAACATGTGACCCATCATTTGTTCTATGTCCTTGCTCCCTAACCATTATTATGATGAAAATCTTTCCTAGAATTAGTTTCCTTAGTCATAGAAAGCCACATTCCTTCACATTTAGGGGGAGGAGTCAGGGGAGACACTCAGTGAATGATACAGGAACATATAGCATAAACAAGTTGACCTCTAAATATTTTTGCATGGATTATCTGTCACTGGGGGTAATGATAGCAGATATGTAATTCCTGTTGATCATTTCCCTGCTTTCTGAGCTGTTTGGTTCTCTCTAATGTCACCCTCAAGTTTCCCTCCTCCATGTAATTGAGTAGTCCTCCATAGTAATATTGCCTGAAAGAAGTACCACTGAGAAGAAAATATAAAACTAAACAGCCTGCATTGTACTTCCAAGGCAAATAAAAATGACTTGGGGACCAGTCACTAGTTGGAATTATCTACCTCACCTCTCTTCTACTTTTGAAAAGTGGCAGGGCATTTCTTTCTGGCCAACTTAGTCTTTTTTGTGATCCTTCCCTCTCTTTTATTTCTGGGCAGAATCATATCACGTTGTAAAACACTAGACCACTTAAAACAATCAGAAGAAATACAGCAGTCCTCGCTGTTAGTAGTCAGGTTTTTTTTGTTTCTTTTTGTTTATTGGTAATATAAAAACAAATGACTAATATTTTAGGGATTACTTGTTGTCTCAGCTTTAAAATAAACAGCCACACTGTTTTTCTATCTCAATTTCTTATATTTCGAGCCTATTCCAGTTTTATATCCGGGACTATTATTTGGAATTGGGCAGAAAAATGGAGGCATTAGAACTTGGTTTTGTTTATTTTGTTTTGTTTTTTAAATTTTATTGAAGTATAGTTGATTTATAGTGTTGTGTTAATTTCTGCTGTACAGCAAAGTGATTCAGTTTTACATATATATATTCTTTTTCATATTCTTTTCCATTGTGGTTTATCACAGGATATTGAATATAGTTCCCTGTGCTATATAGTAGGCCCTTGTTGTTTATCCATCCTATATATAATAGTTTGCATCTGCTAATCCCAAACTCCCAATCCTTCCCTCCCCCACTCCCCCCTTGGCAACCATAAGTCTATTCTCTATGTCTGTGAGTCTGTTTACGTTTCATAGATATGTTCATTTGTGTTGTATTTTAGATTCCACATATAGGTGATACCATATGGTATTTGTCTGTTTCTGACTTACTTTGCTTAGTATGGTAATCTCTAGTTGCATCCATGTTGCTGCAAATGACATAATTTCATTCTTTTTATGGCTAACATTCCATTGAATATATGCACCACATCTTCTTTATCTATTCATCTGTCTATGGACATTTAGGTTGTTTCTATGTTTTGGTTCTTGTGAATAGTGCTGCTATGAACATTGAGGTGCATGTATCTTTTTGAATTATATTGATAGTTTTCTCTGGGTATATGCCCAGGAGTGGGATTGCTGGGTCATATGGTAGTTCTATTTTTAGATTTTTTAAGGAACCTCCATACTGTTCTCCATAGTGGTTGTATCAATTTACATTCCCACCAACAGTGCAAGAGGGTTCCCTTTTCTCCACACCCTCTCCAGCATTTATTATTTGTAGACTTTTTAATGATGACCATTCTGACTGGTGTAAGGCGGTACCTCGTTGTAGTTTTGATTTGCATTTCTCTAATAATTAGCGATGTAGGGCATCTTTTTTTGTGCCTATTGGCCACCTGTATGTCCTCTTTGGAGAAATGTCTATTTAGGTCTTCTGCCCATTTTTCAATTGGGTTGTTTTTGTTTGTTATTGAATTGTATGAGCCGTTTGTATATTTTGGAAATTAAGCCCTGTTGGTTCCATCATTTGCAAATATTTTGTCCCAGTCCATAGGTTGTCTTTTCATTTTGTTATGGCTTCCTTTGCTGTGCAAAAGCTTATAAGTTTGATTAGGTCCCATTTGTTTATTTTTGTTGTTATTTCTGTTGCCTTCGGAGACTTACCTAAGGAAACATTGGTACAATTTATGTCAGAGAATGTTTTGCCTGTGATCTCTTCTAGGAGTTTTATGGTGTCATGTCTTATATTTAAGTCTTTAAGCCATTTTGAGTTTGTTTTTGTGTATGGTGTGAAGGTGTGTTCTAACTTCATTGATTTGCACTCGATTGTCCAACTTTCCCACCACTTGCTGAAGAGACAGTCTTTTCACCATTGTATATTGTTGCCTCCTTTGTCAAAGATTAATTGACCATAGGTGTGTGGGTTTATTTCTGGGCTCTCTGTTCCATTGATCCATATGTCTGTCTTTGTGCTAATACCATGCTGTTTTGATTACTGTATCTTTGTAGTATTGTCTGAAGTCTGGGAGGGTTATGGGAGGCGTTAGAATTTGAACACCAAGGTGTTAGTTTGAAACTATGTACTGGTTTATATGAATTTTTAAATGGCCAAGGAAATTTTCAACACTTTAGCTTCCAGCTTTTATACTTTCAAAGTTTATTTCCAGCCTCTCTCAAACCCTTGACTATTTATCACTTTCTCTGAATTATTAATGCCAGACATACACTTCCGTGAATATTGTTGTATTTCCTACGTAGCGCCGAGGCTGCTAGTTCACTTTTGTTCCGCTGTAAAAGAAAAAAAATTTAAAAGCTACCTTTCTTCCCTGTGTTTCCCACACAAAAGTCACTGCTTTGTGGAGATTACCATCTGTAAGCTAATTCTGAAATTGTTAATGGCAAGAATCAGAGAAATTGGCATGTGTTTTAAAACACACAGTTTAAGGTTTAAGATGATCTCTCCCACTCATTTGTGAGAGCTGTGTGACATAGCAGTGTGTTCTCTCTAGGGGGTTCCAGCAAAGACTTTTATTTCAATTGCTTTAACTGGCTTTTTGAGCATTTTTAGAGAGTGTAGATTAACTCCTAAAGACAAAGCAAATCTGTGCTACTTGATTTGTTGTAAAACCATAACGTTTTCCATTGATTTCCAGCCTAGCCACAAACATTCTTCAGACTTCCCCTCATCCCTGAGCTTGAAAAAAACTTGAATAGAAAAGCAGCTGTGATCCCTGTCTTTTCAACAAATTCTGATTCCAAGTGCCCACGGGAGAAATGACAAGGAAGAGAGTTCATGTTTCTATAATAATACAATTCTAGAAAAGGTACAGATATTCTCAAAGAATCCTGTACAAACTTTGCAACAATCTGTTAATGGGCAAATATTTTCACTAGCCTACAGAATATCCTGAAACATTTCCACCCTCAATAGTGTCTTGAGAAAAGCATGACAAATGACTGTGAAAAGCCAAGAACAAAAATATTGTTGTATACCAAAGGTTTTAATTTCTTTTTTAAATTAAAACTTTACCTTTCTGTAATCTAAGTTCCTTAGGATTTGTTCTTATTTTTGTTTCAAGCCCCAGAGAATCTGTGCTGTTTTCTTTTTAGCTCTTGTGCAAAACATCTTGCTAACATTGGATAAGTTAGCAATAGCACCAAAACCAAAACAGGTTATTTTATTTTTTCAGTTTTTCATTCCTCATTAAGCATCTTGCAGGGATCTTAACTAGGAGTGCTCCTAAGATGACATATCAAGATTTTACATGTCAAGATTTCAAGGAACAGAACAGGCAAACATTTAAAGCTAAAAATGTCACACAGAGAGAATATGGTACTTTCCAACAGAGCTTTGTAATTGTTGAGCCCTAGATTTGACAATCATTAATTTGCTATTAATAAATGTTACTGTTAGGGAGACTCACTTCACCAGCCTCAGGAAGTTTGTTCTTTAGACAACCATTGCTTTAAAGCAGCCTGTCAAATTGATTCAGACATTCAAGGTAAGAAAGAGATGTAATTAAATCTTTTCAATATACTGGCTAAGCACTCATCTGCTGCCACTGATAGATAGAATTTGGGAGTTGCTATGAGTTCTTTATCCTCTCCCTTAATACATTTTTTAATGATCTTTAATGCGTTAAATGTCTATCAGCCCATAGTTGAATTGGTGTTACTTGGATATGTAAGACCTTTCTCAGTTAGATGAATAAAGAAAATTCATCTCAATAAACTAGCCGGACAGTTTTTCCTAACTCTGATAGTGTGTGGCATATATGACATGTATACATTGGTATATATATTGTTGCCTTACATTTTTGGTTGCTATACAATGGAAATGGCAAAGACTAGATTATCTGTCAAAGTAAGTAATTATAGATTGTTTTCCCCTGACTTTTTGCCCAGGCATTAAAAATTAAGTGGGAAAAAGAAACTTCAGTTCAGATTTGGGGGTGGGGGGGGTGGGAACACTGTTTCGGGTGGGGAGCTCGCACAGTGTTACATGACTCGGTGCTCTGTCTCTAGCTCTGTGTTTGGATCCCCTACCTGCTGTGACCCTAGAGCTGTGACACAGAGCTCACCTGTGTGCAAATGCCATCTCTTCTCACTGGCTCTCTTGTTTCTCTTTCTCTCATCACGCCCTTAGTTTCCTTTAGCTCTGTCATATATCCTTGACCTTCCTACCTCAGGGAAGACAGAATAAATTCCAGGACTGTGTGTCTTACTATAAATGTGTGGGAAAGGTTGGACTGAGCACAAGTAAAGGTCACCTTGCGGCTGCCCTGCTTGATCTGTGCCCTTTTGTGAAGAGTAATAGTAAATATATCAGCTCTTAGCCATGAGGTAGCTCTAAATACCAGATTCATGGAGAAATCCAATGGGAAAACAGTAGTCTCTCCATAAAGGGTTTTTCCGGCCTTGTGCTACTAAAATCAGCTATTTTGCCTTGAGAAAATGGCCTTTTCATTTATGTGCGAAAGTTGTTCTACCATGAATGGAAAAGTGTTTTAAAACGCCAGCAGTGCCCCCATGTGAAGAATTCTCCACTCGCTCCATTCTTCTGATTATCCTGTTGATTATCCTGTTGAGTTGCTTAGCCTCTGTGCTTCTGAAACATATTCTGAGATTGCTACTGAAATGCAATGTTTGTTGCTGAGAGCTGTCAATAGTACAGTAAAGACTTACTCCAGTGTGTAGTAAAGGGAAAACACTGGCTTCGGAAACTAGGATATATTGAGTAGTTACAGTGTTTTGCATTTAGGGGACACCAAAAAAGGTAAAAACATGTATCAAACTGTACAAGTGTCTTCCAGTCTGGTGGAAAGGGAAAATATATACAAATAGAAAAACAGCAGAGCAACAGATAACATATGTAATAACCATTTTATCAGTGAGCTAGTGCTACTAACCACCACAAAATCTCAGTGGCTTACAGTAAGAATTGATTTCTCTGTGATTCAGCTGGAGTTTAGCAGATGTAGGCTGAGCTCAGCTGGGTTTGGCTCCAGGCCTTGAGTTTGATTCAGACTTGGTCCACTTGGGTGTCATGCTTGTACCAAAGGGCTACCTGGGCATGTTTCTTCTTAAGATGAAAGAGGTCAACTCTCCCAGAGAAGAGAGTAAACAAAGCAAGCAGTGCCTCTTTAAGGCATAGTCTTGAAGCAGTACACAGTCAGATGTGCCAACATAACACTGGCTAAAGCAAACCACATGACCAAAGCCAACAACAGTGGGGCATGGAAGTGTACTCCTCCTATAAAGTAGGGAGGGGAGGGAGTGAATAATTACTGAAGAAATAACCCTAACTTACTACAACTATATTGACTTTTCAGTGCAGAAGTAACATGAAGGACTAGAGGAATCTGTATGGTAGGTGGGTTACAGCAGGAGTTTTGAGAAATCTAGGAATTGCAGATGCCTTCTTGGCAGTTACGGTAATAATCCATGACTCAGGGCCTATCTACAAGCTGTCTATAAAATTTTTTTCATGGTTCATTCAGCAAGAAGATAAGTTACAGTTTTCTCATCTTAAATGAAAAGGGGGGGAAATGCAGTAAGTTCTCTAAACCAGAACATATTAGAAAAAGAAAACTTATTCTTCCATCATAAAATTAGTGTTCAGCTATTTTTTCAGCGGTATTTTTATGGAGAAGTTTGCTGACATTTCAAGCTGTTCATGAACACCTCCTTTAGAAGACCTTGCTAATTGTTGCAACCAGCCTCCAAGTTGCACTCCCCCTGGATTAAAATTTGTGTTCTGCTCACCACCACTCTGGCCCTCCAAGTTGGTCCTCCCTGAAATTTATTTTCATTTGACATAGTCTTAGTGACATATCCAGGGATGGTTACGTAGGGGAATATTTCTCTGTTATTTTCACATATTTAACTTGTCTCCACTTACACCTTTCAGGGATGTGTGCTTTATGAGTCTCCAGCATGTAGTTCATAGTGAGTATGTGTGTGAGAAGGGTGTGGAGCAAAGCTTTCACTCTTCCCTTTAAATAGCTGTAATAGGATTAATTCATCTGGATAACAATTAAAATGCATTAACAAGAAGAGAACGTTTGAATATAGAATTGGAATGCCAATATGTGAAATTTTATAGTAAGGAGTTACAACTGTATCTCTAGCTACATGACCTTCGGAAAACCACATTATCTAGGGCACAACTTTTCCCTGTTTTTTTTGTTTTTTTTGTTTTTTTTGTTTTTGCGGTACGTGGGCCTCTCACTGTTGTGGCCTCTCCCGTTGTGGAGCACAGGCTCCGGACGCGCAGGCTCAGCGGCCATGGCTCACGGGCCTAGCCGCTCCGCGGCATGTGGGATCTTCCTGGACCGGGGCACGAACCCGTGTCCCCTGCATCGGCAGGCGGACTCTCAACCACTGCGCCACCAGGGAAGCCCTTCCCTGTTTTTTGAAAAAAAGGATTGGAATAGATGGACTTTAGAATTTTAGTGCTGGTTCTTTCAAGCTGAAGCAGTAACAAGTTTTAAATTCTGCCATCAGGTTAACATAAAATAAATATAGGCAGCAAAATCATTATAGGGAGCATAGAATCTAAGTTGACATAGGGAGAAAAAAATGAACATAGTTAGGATTCTGCCATTGAGGACAGAAGTACAAGTCACAGAATAAGGGAGTTCAAGAAGCAGAGTCAGACATACAGGACGGAAGTTTCAAGGTGAGCCACTTGGCCCACCCTGGCAGCCAGCCTGTGCATCACTGGTCTGATGCTGGAGCTCTAGGTTGCTCCTAGAAGACCATTTACCTTCGGCACCATGGACAAGATGTTGAATAATAGGGCTTTGTAGATGATAAAGTTATGTACCTCTTAAATTGGTAGTTCAGAGATGATGCTTTAAGTCCCTGGCTGTACGTACCATAGACAGTGTTCTTTTTTATCTGTTAGAAAAGCTTTTGTTTCTCACTGTAAAATTTGGCTAGGTCCTATCTTTGAGTCTCGCCAGAGTTACGATTTCTTGAAGAAAGAAGACATTAGTTCCGTTGAATCCTTGAAGTACATTGCGAAGTATTTCCCATTGGGAACTCCTTACTTTGATTTTCAGTATAAACCACCCGCATGTGGGTTCCTTTAATAATTATAATGATTGCATTTTTGAAAAGAAAGTCATAAGAATATTCTGAAATTTAGTATGCCACTGTTTTCCTGCAGGAAAATCCAGGCTATATGATACACAGAATGGTATGGATTTTGCAAACTGTATGATGTTAGTGAATCATCATTAATTTTGATATTATAGAGATATGGGGATAATGTTCAAGGTAGTTTATAGGACCTTTATCCAGTACTCCAAATTCTAGGATATTTTATGCAGTGATAGGAAAAAGGCAATGACCAAAGACTTATGAAACACAGGTAGTTGGTATATTTCTCTGAATGGAATTATTTATTTATTTACTTTTTCTATTTGCAACATGTCTTAAAGGTATCCTTCATGTTAAGGTCAGTAACGATTAATTTAGAAAATGTGAATGTTAATTAAAGGCATGCTCAGAAGAAACCTTTTAAACATTTGGCTCATGCTGGTTAATTAGAAGAACAAAAATTACTCCATTGTGTAAATATAGGGAGAGTTTCTTCTTCCCAGTAATGTGAATACATATCTGTGTGGTTTGTATGGGAAGAGAGGAAGTCATTAGGCAAGTGAAATAGGTAAGGTGACACTGACTTTGAGGTTTTAAATTATTTCCAGTATTAGGCTTTATGGAGCTATACCAGTGTACCTGGTCGTCATCCAACAGAGGCGATAGCCAAAGTTACAAAGCTATAAAAAGGATGGAACTGTATACCGTGGTTTTCTGTTTGTATGGAAATGCAAATCCAATGGCAAAAACGTTCTAGGATTTCTCCTGCTATAACTTTTTAAAATTTATTTATTTATTTATTTTATTTTTGGCTGCGTTGGGTCTTCGTTGCTGCGCGCGGGCTTTCTCTAGTTGTGGCGAGCGGGGGCTACTCTTTGTTGCGGTGCACAGGCTTCTCATTGTGGTGGCTTCTCTTGTTGCAGAGCATGGAATCTAGGCACGCAGGCTTCAGTAGTTCTGGCACATGGGCTTAGTTGCTCCGTGGCATGTGGGATCTTCCCAGACCAGGGCTTGAACCCATGTCCCCTGCATTGGGAGGTGGATTCTTAACCACTGTGCCACCAGGGAAGTCCTCTCCTGCTGTAACTTTTGATCTGACTAATCAGTGATGTAATTTGTAGAACACCACAATTGGTCAGATCTTGAAAGTATCTATTACACAAATGAAGCTATTTCTTTATATTTATTGTTGGCTTGACCAAACCTGTAGTTAAACAGTTTTTTAGGACTCCTCTTGCTTCCCTTTCATATAGCCTAAGATGTAAGACATCTATGGATAGCTAAGATTTTGTGTAAAGTCTTCAAACCTTCTCCAAATCCTTGTCATGAGGTAGAGGCAACCTGAATCACTGAGGGAAATTGTATCAGGTTGAGAAATTTGCAACATGCTAAATTATTGCTCTGTGTGTGTGTGTGTGTGTGTGTGTGTGTGTGCAGGCGCATGCGTGTGCAAAGTGAGATACACATATAGGATTTGTTACACTCACATGGGAGACCCCTAGGGCCCTTCCTAGGAAAACTCATAACATATCACAGAGATTCATTGTGTTCCCTGCTCACCACTCCATCCCAAAGAGGTAAAAATCTGTTAAAATTAGCACTAAGGGCAACAGTGACAAGGATAAAGCTGAGGGAGATCATGACTATAGTGCTAGGGTAAATGGCGATCAGGATATGGTTGTGAATTGATGAATTGTATTCTCTTACAGTAATGCGTTCTTCTTTTGTTTTCTCATCTGTACACCCCCAGTCTGAGTCATTGGGGCACTCTGAATGCCTGGTTTCCAAAGGAGGGACGCTGTTAAAAGTATCTGAATGCCCCAATTTGTCATAACTTAGAGATAATGACTCAGAACCAATTTCCAGTCCAGCCTTTGTTTTTTGTTTTAATTCATAATTATGTTTAATAGATATAGCCATTGAGTAGAAATTATAGAGCCTACCCATTTCTATTTTGAATATCTTTCTTTCTGATAAGTTGAGCATGAAATTAAAATCTCATGAGTTTTGAGCGAGTTATATTAAAATCTATATATTGACTGTTTAAGTTTTGACAATTTTTTTGCAATATACATTATTTTACTTATTTAAGACGATACATTGCAAAAATTAAAACATACTTTAAAACTATATTTTAAAACACACCCATAAACATCTTTATTGGACTATAACTGCTTTACAATGGTGTGTTAGTTTCTGCTTTATAACAAAGTGAATCAGTTATACATATACTTATGTCCCCATATCTCTTCCCTCTTGCATCTCCCTCCCTCCCACCCTCCCTACCCCACCCCTCCAGGCGGTCACAAAGCACTGAGCTGATCTCCCTGTGCTATGCAGCTGCTTCCCACTAGCTAGCTGTCTTACATTTGGTAGTATATATATGTCAGTGCTACTCTCTCACTTCATCCCAGCTTACCCTTCCAAGTTCACTTGATGCTGGAAAAAAAAATCCATATATTTTTTTCCTTCAGTAATATCATTTAAAAAGATTGTGCTGTGAGGAGGGAAAAAGAAAAAAGTAAAACATTTTTTTCATTGTGATTCCCATCCTGTATGGTTCTATTAATATTTGACAGGAATTAAAATGAATTTGGTATTGGTGAAATTGATTTGCTTATTCATATAAATTCATATAATGAATCAGCAGAGAGTTTCATTCCTAATTCAGGTAGGAAATGATTATTACATAAATATAATAAAATGTTTTAAAATTTTTAAGAAAGGACTAAATTTCTTAATCATTTAGATAAAACAGTGGGGTTTTTTGTTTGTTTTCTAATATGGAACCAGTTTTTTTTTCTGTTGAGTTCTGTTATGTAGGATCCAAAGCTAAATACATCATGGTGGGTTGTGAGTTAAGGGATGGTCTTCCCCTCCTGTGAGTTAGAGATGGAGGCATGGGTAATTAAGAGGTTCTAATATATACATTACACCCTTGAGACCATTCTGCATTAATGCATAGTCATCTGCATATCTAAATTATTTTTCATGAATCATGTAGGTAAACGATTTGGGGGGGAGCTGTAGAAAAAGCATTTCAGTAAATATACTGAAAGCGTGTGCTTTGTCAAAAATATTATTAATGCATCGTAAAAAGATTCTAAGAACATATGTGAATTCATAAAGTCTGTCAGGGGAGATGTATGCTCATAAAAAAAACAGGTGCAATTATTGCTGAGTGTTTGTGGTATTTTATGAGTAATGGAAAAATAACTACAAATATTAATGTGGCCAAAAACCTCAATTTGAGCAGAGCAAGAAACCATAGCAACTCATCTTTTTCACCCTGAAATAACAGAAAAATTGTAACCCGACAATGATCTCAAAACAGCATATTCCTGCTCAAGTATTATTTGATTTTTTTTTATCATGTATCCTCAGTAGAATCCTTCAATCACAGTCTACATTTTCTAAATGTTTTTCCTCTTGGAATTTTATGGAAAAAAGGGAAAGATCTGAAACTTACTTTATTACTTCTGATAGGAAAGCACATATTTTAGTATTAATATTTTTTCCCCAGGAATACCTAAAGTTCTATATAATAAAAAATTGGAAAAAGATAAATGATTTTATATAAAACACTAGGAAATCAAGATGGCAGAGCATAATTTCGGGGTTTTAAAACCCACATGGATAAGCCAATGTAGATTCTCAAGTCATATCAGGAAATGATGTTATAATCCACAGAGCCTGTTTCAGCTGCTTATTTAGCTCATGTAAACACAAAATTTCACGTTTGCCCTTCCAGATATACCTTTGAGAGCAAGCTTGTGCTGCCTTTGGGCCAGGAAAATGGTCCTGATTCTCAGGGCAAGAAGGATTGCCCCCTTCACTGGCCCAGCCTCAAAGAGCACTCCCATTACCCTACAGGTCTTCCAGGCAGTTTCTTCTCCCACCACCTCCTCAATTAAAGCAGCTTGAAATTTTCATGCTACCCTTCCTAGTAAACTTCCGTTTAAATAAAGCATTCTAGTCAAAAATATGTGAAACTTTTGGACCAGTTTATGGCTAGCAGCTCATTCACTTGCCTTCTTTACCCCAGAAATCTTTCTGTGAAAGTACTAATAGATATAGTTTTATGAAACATGGTATAAAGACACACTTTCATTTACCTTATTTAATTTCAGTGTTGAAATATAAATATTTTCAGAGGTAAATTTGAGTATAAATTAAAATCTAAAAAACTAGAGAGATTTTTATTACTTCAAGTATAAGTTAGATCACAAAGCCTTATTTACTCCTTTCTAAACGATGGGTATGTGGATTGGGGAGGTAATTTGTCTCTTCAACCTTCATATATATCCATTTAAATATTTCAGGACCAAGTATAACATGGCTATATAAAAAAGTTGGTCCTAGTTATATTATACATAGAAATTAAGCTTTAAGACACCATATGCTGTATAACTTTTAATAAGATTTATACTTTTTAAATGCCCTTTTCTGTTAAGAAAATGGCATTCGATGTGGAGAGAATGACAGAAAACACAAATGATGAGAAAGCATAAAACTTGAGTGTTTATGAGTATGCTTGTGTGTCTTGGGCAGAGGATTTGCATAAGGAAATAGTAAGGTAGAAGATTGGAAAGAGTTTAGAGACAAACTGTGAAACCATTGACTTTCAAAATTAGAAGAATCTGAAAGATCATTTATTTATCCCTTTTCTCTGATGCACAGGCTCCCTCTCCAGCAGCACTAATAAGCAATCATCCAAACTGTTATACCTCCCATGTCAGCAAGTGCATGACTTCAAAGCCTTCATTGTTTGACAGCTGCAATGACTAAAACTTCTTCCTTGTGTCAGAACTGAAACTTCTGCCATTGGTCTTAGTTTTGCCTCTGGAATGCAAAAGAATCCTTTTTCTAAGTCAATTCTTTTGAAGGTTAAAAGTCTTTCAAAAGAATACTCTGATACACTTCTTGTGTGATTTATGGCAGTCAGATTCCATACCCTATGACAGTTTGCTCTTCACCTAGAAGACAAGAGAAGTGCTTAATATTAACACTAACAAAAACATGGGTATTTCTTATTATGTGTCAGGTACTCTAATTTACATATACCAATTTATTAATCCTCATAACCTCCCTATGAGGTAGGTACTCTTATAATCACCATTTTTTCAAATGAGGAATCTAAGGTACAAAGAGGTTAAGTAACTTATCCAAGGTTACATAGCCAGCAAGTGGCAGAGTGGGACCTTCAAGATAGCAGACTTGAATACAAATGATTTCTTTACTAACCCATTTCCGGTAGCTTTGCATTTAAAGAGGAAACCAGGAGATGTAAAGAAAGGAAAATACTAAAACTGGAAAAACCCATCAGTGGATTATCAAAGATTAATCTTAGTACTGTATTTCTCATTTCCAGGTTACTCGGCAATTAATCCAATTCTTTCATTTCATATCTGACTTCGTAACTTTGTTCTCTTTCAACACATATTTCTGTTTAATTTCTTATATCCAATTCCAGAATAACAGAGAGTTGGGATTGCTGCTTTATTGTGTTGTAGGCATCTTGTGCCTTAGTCTGTTTTTTCTCAAAATCAATAATTAAATACTTATATTAGGCAAAATCCATATATCTTAGTAGTTTCATTTTAGGAAATGGCAGTGTTTTAGAGCACAGAATGTGTTTTTTTAAATTAATTTTTATTGGAGTATAGTTGATTTACAGTGTTGTTAGTTAGTTTCAGATGTACAGCAAAGTGAATCAGTTATACATATATCCAGTCTTTTTTAGGTTCTTTTCCCATATAGGTCATTACAGGGTATTGAGTAGAGTTCCCTGTGCTATACAGTAGGTTCTTATTAGTTATCTATTTTATATATAGTAGTGTGTATATGTCAATCCCAGTCTCCCAATTTATCCCTGCCCCCTTTTCCCCCTTGGTAACTGTAAGTTTGTTTTCTACATCTGTGACTCTGTTTCTTCTTTGTAAATAAGTTCACTGGTACCGTTTTTTTGATTCCACATACAAGCGATATCATATGATATTTGTCTTTCTCTGTCTGACTTACTTCACTTAGTAGGATGATCTCTAGATCCATCCACGTTGCTGCAAATGGCATTATTTCATTCTTTTTCATGGCTGAATAGTATTCCATTGTATATATGTACCACATCTTCTTTACCCATTCATCTGTTGATGGACATTTAGCTTGCTTCCATGTCTTGGCTATTGTAAATAGTGCTGCTATGAACATAGGGGTGCATGTATCTTTTTGAATTATGGTTTTCTCCTGATATATGCCCAGGAGTGGGATTGCTGGGTCATATGGTAGTTCTGTTTTTAGTTTTCTTTAAGGAACCTCCATACTGTTCTCCATAGTGGCTGCACCAATTTACATTCCCACCAACAGTGTAAGAGGGTTCCCTTTTCTCCACACCCTCTCCAGCATTTATTGCTGTAGAATGTGGTTTTTTCCTCTAGATATATCTGAGTCAGTTTTAATGGTTACGTGCAACTTTTCATATTTATCTCTACACTTTCAGCATTTGTGTACAGGATTACATCACCATGGATCACCATTTACTAATGTTTTAAATCATCGATATATTGATACATTGAAGTTTGAGACTTCTAAATACCAGTATATCTGTATACTGAGATAGGTTCCAAAAAGGTAGAAAACCTCCTTCATTGGAATAAGTAACTTGTCTAATTATAAGTAAGATTCTACCCTTTCAAACTCAAAGCATAGATACAGTGGGTGTACTGCCCTTGTTAGAGTGTATCTATATGCAGTAGGCTCTGTCAGAACCCTGCTCATATGCCTTTGCGTTCACTGTTCCTGCAACCACAAGTCTTTGTTTCAGCGATTTCTCTGCCCATGGTAGTATGCTTAGCTCAAGCACAGGGCTGGTTGGAAGGGCCTGGACGTTGTCATTGGTTAACCCATTAACCAGTAGCACACTAGAATTGGTGGATAAATACCTTCTTTGCCGCTCAGATGGTGCAGTGCTGAGGCATGTTATATACTGTCTCCCAGAGGTTCTTAGTAAGGTTGAGCCCCCAGTTGCCCACAGTGGTAATCACTCATGAACACATTCTGTATTGGCTGCTTTAACTTTTCTTTCTCACTTCTCCACTCCCTGCTGGTAATCACCTCCTAAACGTGTGCTAAAACCGTAGTCTGAGGGTCTTAGTTACGGAGAATCCAGGCAAAGATTCTTTTCACACAAGGAAGCTCCATATAGGCAAAGTTGTCTAGAGGGGGACCACCGCCTTTGGAGGCAGTGCTGTCTCAGTTTTTCTTGCTGGCACTTGGCACTTGTACTTGTGACTATGTATATTATCTTTGTGGATGTATCCTCTCTCTTGCCACCATCTGTCATTATCACCTAAATTTTGATTTGTTTCCTTTACTTTTTTTTTTTTTTAATCTTCTATTGTCTGACAAATCACAAGAACACTTTGCTTGGCAGGCCTAAGTTCTGGGCGTGAGTAGTGAATCTGATAGGCATTAACCCTTGTTTTCTTTATCTTTCCTATTATAGTCAACTCAACCCCTAAACTGACCCTTCCCTCACCCTTACCTCTGTTAAAATTAAGTTCTATCAGTTAAGCCACACAAATATGTCCTAAACAGTTCAATCCCCTACCCTCACACACTCCCAGCTTTAGACCTCATCATTCCTTGAAAACCTCAATGCCTACACCAGCCCCTCAAATCTCTATGTACCCTCACTCTCTCCATTTTGGTCCATCATCTACCCTGCTGCCAGAGTATTTTTCAATATTGTAAATTTGATTGTGTTACATTTTTGTCTCAAAACCCTTCAGGGGTTCCGTATTACCCTGAGAACTGTCCCTGCTCCTTAGCATGGAACACAGCATTCTTCTTTGTCTGGCTCCCAACCACCTCTGCAGACATGTCACTCTCCACACTCAGCATGCACTCTGCCATCCAGGCATGGTGAGCCATTTGTAGTTCCCTGAACACATGGTGACCTTTCAGAGGGCCTTCCAAATATGCCTGAGTCTAAAGTCTGTTCTTTTTTCCCCTATACCACTCCCATGCACTATTCCCATGCACTATTTCCCAAATGCACCCTGAAGCAAAAATTTCCTGGGAACAAGAATGAGAAGGAAGGGAATATTATTTCAAACGCTTTACAAAATCATTGTAGACACTGCATTTGGGAATTTCTAAGTGCAATAGAAATCTGGGTGAGTAGGTAAAATAGCTACATAAATAAAATGCACACCTTTTAGGTCACATCGGGAGATTGCCTTGAGGTTTAAATGGCTGAGATCATTTTCACGTTCCTCACAGCTAGCCATCTATAATTAAACAGCGGCGCCAGTCAGCACACATTCATCATCTCCAAAGAAAAGGAAAGTCACCTCCATAAATCTCAAAAGATGGGATATTAGAAGTTTGTTTTTATAATAGCTGACATACAACCATTCGTGCTAACATCTGCTTAACCTGAATCCATGTCCCAGGATTCAGGATTTACTCACGTAATAAAGAAAGCCTGCTAGTTTTTTCTTTGCTAAAAGCAAAGAAAAATAAACTCTAATAATTTAAATGATTTTTAAACTTAAGTTTGGATTTTGATTGGCATTAGTAAATTTACTGTGTTTTGTAAAGGGTACCAATCAGCTTATGAGAAACACTTCTCAATGTTCCACCCCAGTTCATACCTTTACCTCATGCAGTTCTCCCTCTCGTTCCCTGGATTGATTGTAGAGTAACTCTCCTAAATATAATTCCCCTTCTGAAGAGCTCTATGTAATTTTGCCAGATTCTCTTACAATTCCCTCTACTTCCTATTACCTTAAGTATCAAAAAAATACTCTTTCTCCCTGAAATAATAACATCTCGTGAAGTATCAGATTCATAGAAAGAAACAAGACAGCCCATTCTACATTACTTGCGCCTTGGTCACTTTTCAGGGAACAACACTATATATGATTATTTAGACCTGGAGTTGGCAAAGTTTTTGTGTAAAAGGCCAGATAGTAAATATTTTAGGCTTTGAAGGCCATACGATCTCTGTTAAAACTACCCAACTCTACCATTGTAGTACAAAAGCAGATAGACAGCACATAGAAGACTGAGTGTGTCTGTCTTCCAATAAAACTTTATTTACAAAAACAGGCACCAAGCATGTTTGGCCCATGGGCCATAGCTTGCTGATCTCTGATCAGCCCCTTAAATCCTTTCTGACATCCTCTTAGGACAGTAACAAAAAGATTACTTGATTTGTTTTAACACAGTTTTGTTGAGCAAAACACATAAAAATAGTCCTCTTTCTCTGAGGATTCCCAATCTCAAAATCAAATAAGGTAAATATACTAATAGTAGATATGTCTACAGCATTTGAAATGATTAGAAACAAGACAATAAGGAGATTGAAGTATATACCATTAATTACAGGTCAAAGAGAATATATATTTCGAGACTGGAAAAAATAATTCTGGCCCTTTCCTGTCCAGACTGAAGGGGGATATCAGTCAATTTGGAAGAGTGGAACAAGTATGAGATCAGATTCCAAGGCTGGGTTCTTTAAGTTATCGATGGCCATCAGAGTTTGAATAAGTCATAATCTCTCTCAGATGTCCATTTTTTTCATCTGTAAAATGCAGATTTTACCTACGCTGATGTCTTTCTCAAGGCTGTTGAAAGACTGTATATATGAAAACCCTCTTTAAGAAGTAATTTTAAGCTATGGATGCTCACTTTAAAAACTCAAAGTATGGAGGAAAATCTATAGATCTGATGATTCTTTTGAAGAATTTTACTTGACTCCAATATGCTGTGGAAGCCCCTTGATCGTTTCTTTGCCACTCTCTTGAATTCTTCCATCTTTTTTACATCTTCCTCTTGGAAGAATGCCCAGAACTAAAACATAGTACAGACTTTTCTTTCAAAATAGCAGGACCTCTTAGGGATTACGAGTCTTTTTTAAAGGTGGTGCCTAAAGTCAATTTGTAGTCATTCTTGCTAAGAAAGAAGAAAGGGATGGAGTCACCTTAATGCTACTACGCCGACAGCTGTTTCTTCATGAAGGAATAAAGAGAGGAGATAAGACTATGAAATAAAGCATCCTGTCTCTCTTCACCACCTGTCATTTTAAGCCTTATTAGCCAAAACTAATTTATTTAGCTGTAGAAAGGTCAATTTCTGGTACATAATGGTTACTTAAAAGAAAGTTGCATGAAGGTCTGGAGGTACGAATGACACCTCATCGTTTAATATCTATGCTAGGATTAGTTGACGAACAAGGATCGGGTGTAAAATTGTAACTTGGAGTACTAGGGGAAAGAGGGTAAACTAGACAGTAGTAGTGCCCAAGTGTTTTGCCACTCAGCTTACTGATAAGCATATTTGGCCACACCAGACCCACAGGTTTTGGCACGTGCTTTCATCTGACAGAGAAGACACACGACTCAGCCAAAATACATCATTGGTGGTGAAGCCAAGGTTTGAACCAAGCAAGGCTGATTGAAATCCTGTTTAATTCAACCATTCATTCATGCCTCACAACATTTACCTTGGTAAAGCCTGAAGCAAATATTTCAGCAAATTTCTCTGCTATTTTTTTTAATCCTGAGTGCCTCTTGTTCATTACACAATCTCAGTGATTATCTCAGCGTATCATTAAAGACATCACACTTAAGGGTCTCTTGAAATTATTTTTTTGGTTCACCTAATTTCTGGTTCACTCACACCTGCTACCAATTCTGAGCTTTCATGTTCCTCATTTGAAGAAATCTTTCAAAAAGGGGGAAAAAATGAACATTTTTGGTTGAGTTTTTCTCTCACCAATGATCTTTTATCAAGTGGAGAAATTTCATTTAATATTAATTCCTCAGCTCAAAACAGAATTCTGTTGTTACACCCTTACATCTATAAGTAGACAATCTCTTTTAGTACAAGATGCTGAACTAAAATATAAAATGAAGGGAGATGGTCTCATAGAAAGCTTCAGTAGGGCCCTAGGATGATTTATATCTAGAAAAGGCAGGTTCCGTAAAGAGTAACGGAAGACCACTAAAGTGCCTTTAACAAAAGACCATTTAGACTTATATGAATTATATTTCCCTCATTTAACCATGTACATTAGTAGTGTATGTGAGAAAGTGCTAGGCAGTCTTTATTTTGAAATATGATACATAGATCTAAATAGAAATACTTTACATCTGTCAGTCCTCACATCTTATATTAAAAGGCACATCCATCTTAAATTCTATTTAATGGGTTTAATAACTGAAGTACCAAAATGACATAACTACCAAGCAATACCATGTATAAAACTGTAGTTTGAGATCTGAAGAAAGAGACGGCCTGAATTCCAGTATCTTATAGTCAGTATGTTTGAATTTTCTGTCCTTGACATTTCCCTGTTTATCCACTGTTTTGTCTTATTTAGGTGGGGATTCCTCTTATTGCTCTTAAAAATTTGCCCCAACCTTGTTTTCTTTCTGTTGGGAGCTCAAGGACCAACAATTTAGCAGGGCATCGTCTTCACATCTGTTCACTATACTGTTACAGATGCAGCCTAACCAGCATAACCTGGGTGGCATATACTCAGATACATCATCTCCGTCTTGACTGCTATATATTTCAGCAGCTTAAAAGCATATTAAAATTATAATGATCTTTGTCACCCCCAAGAAATTCTGCTGCTTACCAAAGAATACAGTACCAGTGATGAAAGACTCTTATTTTCCTCTTCCTTGCGTGATAACACCTGGGAGATTATCTTGTAAACTGAGTAAAAGAGCTGCCAGACACCATCTCCTGGAAATGCCTGGAAGAGACATGAGCTAAGAGGAAAACAGCAAACCTTGAAAGAGGGATCTGCCAGCCTGCATCAAATCACCCCCAACCTGGGCTCCTCACACTGACTCAGTAAGTTTAGTCTCTTGGCAAATCATACACCGTAATTACCTGTCCTTATTTCTGACGAACGTTTTATGGGCCCACAGGGTCTGGAGAGAAAATCGTTAGTTTCACTGGATAATTTTCAGTTAATCAGCAGCAATTCATTCAACAGAGCACTAATCGGGCAGCCTTGATTAGAAGTATAGGGATATGATATAAAGTGGCTCCTTCTAACAGGGATGAGGATGCTAAATGGCAAAGACCATCTGTAGCTCTGGAAAGGAGACACTTGAAAAACACTTTTTGAAGGTAAATGATAAAACAAGAATATTTTTTAAGTTTTCAATTCATTCTACAAAATATTTTGTTTCTTTTGTTATTATTTCTTTGATTCTCCCCTTCAGAGACAAAAACTTCTTTGAAAAATATTGTTTTAAGTGACGTATACAAATGGTGAAGCTATGTGCTCTGCAACCAAATCTTTTAGATTTTGACTTGGGGATAGAGTTTAGGAATATTGAATATACATAGAGATAAAAATGATATACATATATATGTATATGTATATTTGTGTGTATTTATATCCTAAAAGAACACCAAATAAATGAAATTTCTTAGGCAGAATCACTTGATAAAAAGATAGAGTGAAGGGAGTCTTCATGGCTGTTATATGGGTCTGAAAAAGATTGAAAATAGAAATTAAATAGCATTAAAAAAATCTACAAGCAACAAATGCTGGAGAGAGTATGGAGAAAAGGGAACCCTCTTACACTGTTGGTGGGAATGTAAATTGATACAGCCACTATGGAGAACAGTATGGAGGTTCCTTAAAAAACTAAAAATAGAACTACCATATGACCCAGCAGTCCCACTACTGGGCATATACCCAGAGAAAACCATAATTCAAAAGGACACATGCACCCCGGTGTTCATTGCAGCACTATTTACAATAGCCAGGACATGGAAGCAATTAAACAGCATTTATTCGAAGCTTTGAATTAGAAGTATAGGAGAAATCACCTACTCAGTAAAAATGCAGTCTGAATTTTATTTACTACAGTAAAACTCAGTTAACCAAAGTACTTCAAGAATGGAGGATTTAGTTAATTTAATTTTCCTACTAATTAAAATTTAAATCTAACCCACCTTAGTTCTAATTCTTATTGCTGAAATGTCTTTTGAAATGAAATATTTTATTACCTTAGTAAGTTGAGTATAGGAAATATAATTGAATCATAGATCATTTAGGATTTTCACTAGGATCATTCAGAAGATCAATTCTTGTGCTCTAATACAATAGAGGTACAGATAGAAGGCGGATTTAATTGAGTAGAAATTTTACTTTGACCCTAGGACCATTAGGCATGCCCTTGCTCTCTCCCCCCACCTCCCTTCCTCCCTGCCTCTCTCCCTCTCCTAACTAAATCTCTGAAATAAACTTGTTTTATTCTCCTTCCCCTCTGGTTTCTATTAATGGATTATTTAAAAAGTATTTTTAAGGGCTTCCCTGGTGGCACAGTGGTTAAGAATCTGCCTGCCAATGCAGGGGACACGGGTTCGAGCCCTGGTCCCGGAAGATCCCACATGCCGCGGAGCAGCTAAGCCCGTGCGTCACAACTACTGAGCCTGCGCTCTAGAGCCCACGAGCCACAACTACTGAGCCCGTGCACCTAGAGCCTGTGCTCCGCCACAAGAGAAGCCACTGCAATGAGAAGCCCACGCACCACAACAAAGAGTAGCCCCCACTCACCGCAACTAGAGAAAGCCCGTGCACAGCAACGAAGACCCAACACAGCCCCCTCCCCCAAAACAAAATATATATATGTGTGTGTATATATATATATATATATATATATATATATATATACACACACACACATATACATATAAATAAGGAACTCAGAGCAGAGAACCTGAGCCCCTGGGTTTAAAAAAAAGTATTTTTATTTAAAAGTTTAAGATTCTTTTAAATTGATAAAAACAGCAATTTTTTAGTTCTTGAGGAAAATATTTCTTTGTCTCAGTATCCACATAAAATAAGTGAAAGAGCCAGGGCTTGAATCTGTTGTTCATTTGAGGAAGCAGTAATTTACCTACAGCAGTTAACATATAACTGGAAATGTAATCATCTGTAAGATCCTTTCTAACTGTAACAGTCAAGGTCCAGGATCAAATGCTAAGGTCTGTCTTTTTACCTAATAGAATTCATGATTTCTGTGGGCTTAATGAGGTTTTCATTTCTGTATCTCCTGAAAGAATAAATTGATCTAGTTCAGTATCATGGCAGCGAGCTGATATCCCCCTGCCCTTGACTAAAAACATACAGAAATTCTCAATAGAATATGAAGCAAAATAAACCTACCATCATATCAAGATATTTAACAGAACTATAAGAAACTGATAAGTGAAGATAATAAAATGAGTAAACATAAAATATTTGAATAAAAATGTAAAGCTTGATCTAAAATATACATCTAGAACGCTACATGGACTCTAGATAAATATTTTGATCAAGCTTTAAAGTTTATTATAAATTATTTTCAAAACACATCGAACATTTGACGGCAATAGAAGTCTTGAGAATTTCAGCCCAAATTATATAAAACAAAACAAATTCTCTGACCGTAAGTCACTTAACTTTAAATTAACAATAAAAATAGTCACAAAAAACTCACATATTTAGAAACTAAAATATACACTCTTTTTTTTAAGATTCTTTTTTGATGTGGACTATTTTTTTTAAGCCTTTATTGAATTTGTTACAATATTGCTTCTGTTTTATGTTTTGGTTTTTTGGCCACGAGGCATGTAGGTCTTAGCTCCCCAACCAGGAATTGAACCTGCACTCCCTGCATTGGAAGGTGAAGTCTTAACCACTGGACTGCCAGGGAAGTACCAAAAAATATGCACTCTTAAGTCATATTTAAATTAAGAGAAAATCAGAATGAAAAAAATCTGTAAATGTATACAACCAAACGACAATGAAAATCCTCCATAGTAACAGTTATGAAAGGCGAATAAAATAACACTTAGGTGAATTTATAGCTTTACATGCGCTTGGTTTTTAAAAGCTTTCAAAAATAAGAGTTCACATTTTTTTTATTGAGGTATAAATGACATATCACATTATAAAGTTTCAGGTGTACAACATGATTGGATATTTGTATATATTGTGAAATGATCACCACAGTAAGTCTAGTTAACGTCCATTACCTTATATAGTTAGAAAAAAACATTTTTTCAGTGATAAGGACTTTCAAGTTTCAAATATGCAATACAGTATTATTAACCATAGTGACCATGTTGTACATTACATCCCCAAGTTTTATTTACTTTATACCAAGAAGTTTGTACCTTTTGACCCCCTTCACCCATTTTGCCCACACCCACTATCCACCTCCAGCAGCCATTAATCTGTTCTCTGTATTGATGAGCTTTTTTTAATTCCATGTGTAAATGAAATTATACAGTATTTGTTTCTCTGATTTATTTCACTTAGCATAATGCCCTCAAGGCCCATCCATATTGTTGCAAATGGCAAGATTTCCTCATTTTTTAAATGGTTGAGTAATATTCCATTACATATATATACCACAACTTCTTTATCCATTCATCCATCAATTGTTGTTTCTATGTCTTGGCTAATTGTAAATGATGCTGCTATGAATGTGGGGGTGCAGATATTTTTTCAAGTTAGTATTTTCATTTCCTTTGGATATATTCCCAGAAGAGGAATTGCTGGATCATCTGGTAGTTCTAATTAGTTCTATTTTTAATTTTGGGAGACCTGCCATACTCTTTTCCATAGTGGCTGTACCAGTTTACAATCCCATCAAAAGTGCACAAGGGTTCTCTCTTTTCCACATCCTCACCAGCATCTGTTACCTTGTATGTTATTCATGATGGCCATTCTAACAGGCATGAGGTGATATCTCATTGTGGTTTTGATTAGCAATTCTCTAATGGCTAGTTATGTTGAACTTATTTTCATGTACCTGTTGGCCATTTGTATATCTTCTTTGGAAAATAGTGTATTCAGTTCATTTGTCCTTTTTTTACATTGGATTATTTGGGGTTTTTTCTTTGATACTGAATTGTTTGTGTTGTTTATATATTTTGAATACTTACCCCTTATCAGATAGTTTGCAAATATTTTTTGCCCATTCTGAAGTTGTCTTTTTACTTTGTTGATTGTTTCTTTTGCTGTGCAGAAGCTTCTTAGTTTGATGTAGTCTCACTTCTTTGTTTTTTATTTTGTTACTTGAGCTTTAGGTGTCATAAACAAAAAATCATTATCAAGATTCATGTT
Organism: Pseudorca crassidens; assembly: GCF_039906515.1. Taxonomy (NCBI): domain Eukaryota; kingdom Metazoa; phylum Chordata; class Mammalia; order Artiodactyla; family Delphinidae; genus Pseudorca; species Pseudorca crassidens. Next base: position 114,898,646 of record NC_090317.1, read on the forward strand.
AAGAAGTTTTTTCCTGTTTTCTTCTGTGAGTTTCATGGCTATGGGTCTTGCATTTAAGTCTTTAATAAATTTTGAGTTAATTTTTGGAAGTGGTATAAGATAGGGATCTAGTTTCATTTTTTTCCATTTGATTATCCAGTTTTCCCAGCACCACTTATAGAAGAGACCATCTTTCCTCCATTGAGTATTCTTCACTCCCTGTCAAATATTACTTGACCTTATATGCCTATGTTTATTTCTGGGCTCTCAATTCTGTCCCATTGATCTGGATGTCTGTTTTTATGCCACTACCATACTGTTTTGATTACTATAGCTTTGAATATAGTTTGAAATCAGGTAATGTGATGCCTCCAATTTTCTTCTTCTTTCTCACACTGCTTTGGAAATTCAGGGTCTTTTGTGGTTCCATACAAATTTTAGGATGTTCGTTCTATTTCTTTGAAAAATGTCATTGGAATTTTGATAGTGATTGCACTGATTCTGTAGATTGTTTTGGGTACTGTGGACATTTTTAACAACATTAGTTTTTAAAATCCATGAGCACATAATATCATTCCTTTTATTTGTGTCATCTTCAGTTTCTTCCATCAGTGTCTTACAGTTTTCAGTGTACAGGTTTTTCACCTCCTTGGTTAAATTTATTTCTAGGCATTTTATTCTCTTTGATGCAATTGTAAATAGATTGCTTCTTAATTTCTCTTTCTGATAGTTCGTTATAAGTGTATAGAAATGCAAAAGATTTCTGTATATTAATTTTGTATCCTACAACTGTAGGATACAAAATTTGATCTAACAGTTTTTTGGTAAAGTCTTTAGGGTTTTCTATATATAATATCATGTCATCTGCAAATAGTGACAGTCTTACTCCTTCCTTTCCAATTTGGGTGCCTTTTATTTCATTTTCTTCTCTGACTGCTTGTGGCTAGGACTTGCAGCATTACATTGAATAAAAGTGGTAAGGGTGAGACTTCCCTGGTGATGCAGTGGTTAGGAATCTGCCTGCCAATGCGGGGGACACAGGTACGAGCCCTGGTCCGGGAAGATCCCACATCCCACGGAGCAACTAAGCCATGTGCCACAACTACTGAGCCTCTGCTCTAGAGCCTGCGAGCCACAACTACTGAGCCCACATGCCACAACTACTGAAGCCCGCATGCCTAGAGCCCATGCTCTGCAACAAGAGAAGCCACCGCAATGAGAAGCCTGCGCACTGAAACAAAAAGTAGCCCCCACTCGCCACAACTAGAGAAAGCCTGTGCGCAGCAACGAAGACCCAACACTGCCAAAAATAAATAAATAAAAATTAAGAAAAAATTGGTAAGGGTGAAGACTTCCCTGGTGGTCCAGTGATTAAGACTCTGCGCTTCCAATGCAGGGGGTGCAGGTTCAGTCCCTAGTTGGGGAACTAAGATCCCACATGCTGCCAAGTGTCACAGCAGAAAAAAAGAAAAGAAAAAGAGAAGTGCTAAGACTAGGCATCCTTGTCTTGTTCCTGATCTTAGAGCAAGTGCTTTCAGCTTTTCTCCACTGAATATGATACTAGCTTTAGGACTGTCATATATGGCCTTTATTAGGTTGAGGTATATTTCCCCTATACACACTGTGTTGAGAGTTTTTTCATAAATGCATGAATTTTGTCAAATGCTTTTTTTGCATCTGTTGGCATAATCATATGATTTTTATCCTTCGCTTTGTTAATGTGTTATACCACATTGATTGATTTGCGGATATTGAACCATCCTTGCATCCCTGGAATAACTCCTACCTGATCATGGTGTATGATCCTTTTAATGTATTGTTGAATTTCATTTGCTAATATTTCGTTGAGGATTTTTTCATCTGTGTTCATCAGGGACATTTGCCTATAGTTTTCTTTGCTCGTGGCAACCTCATCTGGTTTTGGTATCAGGGTATGTTGGCCTCATAAAATAAGTTTGGCAGTGTTTCCTCCTCTTCTAATTTTGGAAGAGTTTGAGAAGGATTGAGATTAATTCTTTAATATTTGATAAAAATTACCAGTGAAGCTGTCTGGTCCAGGACTTTTGTTTGTTGGGAGGTTTTTGATTACTGATTCAATCCTCTTACTACTAATCAGTCTAGCCAAATTTTCTGTTTCTTCATGATTCAGTCTTGGAAGTTTATATGTTTCTAGGAATTTATCCATTTCTTATAGGTTGTCCAATTTGTTGGCATATAATTGTTCATAGTAGTCTCTTAGTGTCCTTTGTATTTCTGTGGTATCAGCTGCACTATCTCCTCTTTCATTTCTGATTTATTTGAGCCCCCTTTTTTCCCTGGTGAGTCTAGCTAAAGGTTAGCCAATTTTGTTATTTTTTCAAAGAACCAGCTCTTAGTTTTATTGATCTTTTCTATTTATCGTTCAGTCTCTTTCATTTATTTCCACTCTGGCACCACTCTGATCTTTGTTATTTCCTTCCTTCTACTAACTTTGGGCTTCATTCGTTCTTCTTTTTATAGTTCCTTGAGGTATAATTTTAGATGGGTTTTTTTGAGATTTTTATTTCTTAAGCGAGGCTTTTATCGCTATAAATTTCCCTCTTAGAATTGCTTTTGCTGCATCCTGTAAGTTGTGGTATGATGTAATTTCTTTTTTCATTTGTCTCAAGGTACTCTTTGATTTCTCATTGGTTTCTTCATTTGATTTCTCTTTTGATTTCTTCATTGACTCATTGGTTGTTCAGTAGCATGTTGTTTAATCTCCACATATTTGTGAATTTTCCAGTTTTCTTTTTGTAATTGATTTCTAGTTTCATACCATTATGGTCAGAAAAGATGTTTGATATGATTTCAGCCTTCTTAAATTTATTAAGACTTATTTTGTGTTGTAACATACAATCTATCTTGGAGAATGTTTCGTTTGCACTTGAGAAGAATGTGTATTCTGCTTTGGGATAGAATATTCTGCATATTATCTGTTAAGTCCATCTGGACTAATGTATCATTTAAGGCTGTTTCTTTATTGATTTTCTGTCTGGATGATATACACATTGATGTAAGTGGAGTAATAAAGTCCCCTACTATTATTGTGTCCCTGTCTATTTCTCCCTTTAGGTTTCAACATTTGCTTCATATATTTAGGTGCTCTACGTTGGGTGCATAAATATTTACAAATGTTATATCCAGTTTTTGTACTGACTTCTTTATCATTGTGTAATGCTCCTTTGTCTCGTGTTACAGTCTTTGTTTTGTTTTTTTTTCTTTTGCGGTACTCGGGCCTCTCACTGTTGTGGCCTCTCCCGTTGCGGGGCACAGGCTCCGGACGCGCAGGCTCAGCGGCCATGGCTCACGGGCCTAGCCGCTCCGCGGCATGTGGGATCTTCCTGGACCGGGGCACGAACCCATGTCCCCTGCATCGGCAGGAGGATTCTCAACCACTGCACCACCAGGGTAGTCCCCTTGTAGTTTTGATTTGCATTTCTCTAATAATTAGTGATGTTGAACATCTTTTCATGTGCTTTTTTAGCCTAGCCATCTGTATGTCTTCTTTGGAGAAATGTCTATTTAGGTCTTCTGCCCATTTTTTGATTGGGTTGTTTGTTTTTTTCATATTGAGCTGCATGAGCTGTTTGTAAATTTTGGAGACTAATCCCTTGTCAGTCTCATCATTTGCAAATATTTTCTCCCATTCTGTGTGTTGTCTTTTCATTTTGTTTATGGTTTCCTTTGCTGTGCAGAAGCTTTTGAGTTTACTTAGGTCCCAGTTGTTTATTTTTGTTTTTATTTCCATTACTCTAGGAGACAGCTTGAAAAAGAACTTGCTGCGATTTATGCCAAAGATTGTTCTGCCTATGTTTTCCTCTAAGAGTTTTATAGTATCCAGTCTTACATTTATGTCTTTAATCCATTTTGAGTTTATTTTTGTGTATTGTGTTACAGGAAGTTCTAATTTCATTTTTTTACATGTGGCTGTACAGTTTTCCTAGCATCATTTATTGAAGAGACAGTCTTTCCTCCATTTTATAGTGTTACCTCCTTTGTCATAGATTAAATGGCCATAGGTGTGTGGTTTTATTTCTGAGCTTTCCATCTTCTTCCATTGATCTATATTTCTGTTTTTGTGCCAGTACTGTACTCTTTTGATGACTGTAACTTTGTAGTATAGTCTGAAGTCAGGGAGCCTGATTCCTCCAGCTCTGTTTTTCTTTCTCAAGATTGCTTTGGCTATTTGGGGTCTTTTTGTGTGTCCATACAAATTGTGAAATTTTTTGTTCTAGTTCTGTGAAAAATGCCATTGGTAATTTGCTAGGGATTGCATCAAATCTGTAGATTGCTTTGGGTAGTATAGTCATTCTCATAATCTTGATTCTTCCAATCCAAGAACATGGTATATCTCTCCATCTGTTTGTGTCATCTTCAATTTGTTTCATCAGTGCCTTATAGTTTTCAGAGTACAGGGTTTTGTCTCCTTAGGTAGATTTATTCCTAGGTATCTTATTCTTTTTGGTGTGAAGGTATAGGGGATTGTTTCTTTAATTTCTCTTTCTGATCTTTCGTTGTCTGTGTATAGGAATGGAACAGATTTCTTTTTATTAATTTTGTATCCTGCAACTTTACCAAATTCATTAATGAGCTCTAGTTTTCTGGTAGCATCTTTAGGATTCTCTATGTATAGTATCACGTCATCTGCAAATGGTATCAGTTTTACTTCTTCTTTTCCAGTTCAGATTCCTTCTTTTTCTTTTCGTTCTTTGATTGCTGTGGCTAGCACTTCCAAAAATATGTTGAGTAAAAGTGGCGAGAGTGGACATCCTTGTCTGTTCCTCATCTTAGAGGAAGTGCTTTCAGTTTTTCACCATTGACAACGATGTTGACTGTAGGTTTGTCATATATGGCCTTTATTATGTTGAGCTAAGTTTCCTCTGTGCCCACTTTCTGGAGAGTTTTTATCATAAATGGGTGTTGAATTTTGTCAAAAGCATTTTCTGCATCTATTGACATGATCATATGGTTTTTATTCTTCAATTTGTTAATGTGGTGCATCACATTGATTTGCAGATATTGAAAAATCCTTGCATCCCTGGGATAAATCTCACTTGATCATGGTGTATGATCCCTTTAATGTATTGTTGGATTTGGATTGCTAGTATTTTGTTGAGGAGTTTTGCATCTATGTTCATCAGTGATATTGGCCTGCAATTTTCTTTTTTTGTGGTATCTTTGTCTCATTTTGGTGTCAGGGTGATGGTGGCCTCATAGAATGAGTTTGGGAGTATTCCTCCCTCTGTAATTTTTTTTTTTTTTTTTGCGGTACGCGCGTCTCTCACCGCTGTGGCCTCTCCCGCTTCAGAGCACAGGCTCCGGACGCGCAGGCCCAGCGGCCATGGCTCACGAGCTCAGCCGCTTCGCGGCATGTGGGATCCTCCCGGACAGGGGCACGAACCCGTGCCCCCCGCATCGGCAGGCGGACTCCCAACCACTGCGCCACCAGGGAAGCCCCCTCTGTAATTTTTGGGAATAGTTTCAGAAGGATAGGTGGCAAGTCTTCTCTAAATGTTTGATAGAATTTGCCTGTGAAGGCATCTTGTCCTGGGCTTTTGTTTGTTGGGAGTTTTTAAATCACAGTTTAAATTTCAGTGCTTGTGATTGGTCTTCATATTCTCTGTTTCTTCTTGGTTCCGTCTTGGGAGATTGTACCTAAGAAGTTGTTCGTTTCTTCCAGGTTATCCATTTTATTGGCATATTGTTTGTATTTTTGTGCTGTCCATTGTAACTTAATCCTTCTTTATTTCTAACTGTATTGATTTGAGCCCTCTCTTTTTTTTTTTCTTGATGAGTCTGGCCAAAGGTTTATCAATTTTGTTTATCTTTTCAAAGAACCAGCTTTTAGTTTCATTGATGTTTTCTTTTGTTTTCTTTGTTTCTATTTCATTTATTTCTGCTCTGATCTTTATGGTTTCTTTCCTTTACCAATTTTGGGTTTTGTTTGTTCTTCTTTTTCTAGTTGCTTTAGGCGTAAGGTTAGGTTGCTTATTTGTGATTTTTCTTGTTTCCTGAGGTAAGACTGTATTGCTATAAACTTCCCTTTTAGACCTGCCTTTGCTGCATCCCATAGGTTTTTGGATCGTCATGTTTTCGTTTTCATTTGTCTCTAGGTATTTTTTTTATTTCCTCTTTGATTTCTTTAGTGATCCATTGGTTGTTTAGTAGCATGTTGTGTAGCCTCCACATGGTTGTGTTTTTTACAGTTTTTTTTCCTTATAGCTGATTTCTAATCTCAGAGTTGTGGTTGGAAAAGATGCTTGATATGATTTCAATTTTCTAAATTTACCAAGGCCCACAATTATTGTGTTACTGTCGATTTCTCCTTTTATGGCTGTTAGTGTTTGCCTTATATATTGGGATGCTCTTACGTTGGGTGCATGTATATTTACAATTGTTGTATCTTCTTGAATTGATCCCTTGAGCATTATGTAGTGTCCTTCTTTGTCTCTCATAACAGTGTTTATTTTAAAGTCTATTTTGTCTGACAGGAATATTGCTACTCCAGATTTCTTTTGATCTCCATTTGCATGGAATATCTTTTTCCATCCCCCTCACCTTCAGTCTGTATGTATCCCTAGGTCTGAAGTGTGTCTCTTGTAGACAGCATATATATGGGTCTTGTTTTTATATTTATTCAGCCAGTCTGTGTCTTTTGGTTGGAGCATTTAATCCATTTACATTTAAGGTAATTATCAATATGTATGTTCCTATTGCCATTTCTTAATTGTTTTGGATTTGTTTTTGTAGGTCTTTTCCCTTCCCTTCCTCTTTTGTTCTCTGCTCTTGTTATTTGATGACTAACTTTAGTGTTGTGTTTGGATTTCTTTTTCTTTTTGGTGTGTATATCTGTTGTCAATTTTCGGTTTGTGGTTACCATGAGGTTTTGATATAGCAGTCTATATATCAGCAAGATTGTTTTAAGTTGCTGGTCTTTGAATTTCATATGCATTTCCAGTATCCTGCATTTGTGCTCTCCTCTTCTCACATTCCTGGTTTTGATACCATATTTGTGTGCAGATGATTTCCTACCTTTACTGTATGCTTGCCTTTACCAGTGAGCTTTACCATTCATAATTTTCTTGTTTCTAGTAGTGGCGTTTTCTGCTTAGAGAAGTTCCTTTAGCATTTGTTGCACAGCTGCTCTGGTGGTGCTGAATTCTTTTAGCTTTTGCTTCTCTGTAAAGCTTTTTATTTCTCTGTCAAATCAGTGAGAGCCTTGCTGGGTATAATTCTTTAAATGTTTGGTAGAATTCACCAGTGAAGCCATAAGTTATTTTAAATTTTTTTCACCACATGTGATGTCCACACTATCCTGTATGTTTGAAGTTCACATGCATAAGACCGGCTCTTACTGGAAGACAATTTGACACCAAGAGAATCTCCTCACATACAAAAGAATGAAAGCTCAACAAGAAAGTTTGTCAACTAAAACAGATGCTAGACTTTAGTACAGTCGAATCTTACTTGAGACATTTGCTTCATTCTGAGTAGTTTCCTATTCAAAGATATTTTTTAGGTCACTGGGTTATAAGTTCACCTTTTTGAATATCACAGTCAGTTACTTGCAGATCCCATCTCAATAACTGATGTTCTATATTTTAGGTCAGAGTGATTAGTTTTGTTTTGTTTTTCTCTAATTAAAGTTGATTCTCTTATTAAAAAGAGACTTGTTTCCATTTTCATATTTTTTCTCAGAAGGAGCATTTCCACACACACCACAATTGCTTTTAAGTACCATCTTTCTTTAAATTTGACTCTACAGTATATCTGTAGATATCAAACTATGGATACCTTGTGCACTATTTTAAATGTAGGCATTAATTTTTTCTCAGTTAAAGAACCTTCTCCTGTAGAGTCCTGGTTATCAACAGCACATACCCAATATTTAGAGTCATTTGGATAATGAATACTAAGTAGAAAAAGGTATATCATTTTGATGTTTGTTAACCTTTCTTTGACGTTTACCTACAACCTGAAGTGAAAGATCAGTATAGCAAGCTGTAACTAGCAGGGTGATTTTTTAAGGCTTAATTATGTCAGTGGTTATTATTTCATCTCTCTTTCTCTCAACAAAAGATTCTTAACTTGTAGTCTACACTTTAAAACTGTAACCCTTGATTTGTTTTGAGGTGGCCTAGGTCAAATCTTATTTGTGATATCAGTTTCCTCCAGTCACAGACCATCAGGAACACACCCATAGTTGAACAAAGTTGGGCTTTTTGGCTATTGTAACGAGGAAGACAGTACATCATGAGGATATAGTGACAGAAGACAGAAATGATGAGGCATCTCAGAGGGTATCAGAAGGGACTTGTTATAGGATATAGACTTCTGTTTGGTGGTTTCTGGGATAGGTTCAAGGAAGCATGATTTTCCTATGGATTGGTTGCTCTCAGATGGCAAGGAAAATTCTATGTTTATGATCTTAATAATTTTTACCTACAAGGTGGGCATTCTAAATGATAAATTTGGGGCTAGTAGAAAATAGTAGAAAATAAATGCAAATGTATTTTTAAACCTACGTGATACGTGAAACTAAGAGCAGGGAGCTCCTTGTGAGTGTGGCGGATATCTTGCAGAGGAAACAAAGATTTAGGACTGGAGAGTATGCAACTTTGTCATTGGGTCAGTGGTTGGAAGGACATGGTATGGCTCCATCCAGTGCAATTGAAGTGATGTCCTTTGAAATTGTATCCAGTCTCCAGGCTGTAGCCCAATAGCATCTATTCTTGCAGCCATGAATTGTATGCCTTGTCACAAGCCATTAATATTTGTGATAATGTACAAAATATCATCTAATATTTTCCAAGTAGATGGCTGGTGCATTGCAGCAGAAAATCTTATGATTAATATTAATTTCTATGTTGGTTGTATATCTCATGCTCAGGAGCACTACTGACTATAGTTAGTTCCTCTCATCCTCCAATGCCACAATTTGACCACTGGGAACCCGTTTTGGTTGGCTCCTTTTACTACAACCCCAGAGCTTTTAAAAGCATCCTTGCTTTCTTACAGCAAAATAATTCAGACCCAACTTTATTTTTTCTAACATATTACCAGAGTTTACTAAAGATTTTCATTCGTACTCTACTAATAAATCTAACTGGTACACGTGTTGCTAAGTATATATGCAATTGGAATGCCACCAAATTACAAAGTGGGCAGTTTCTAATCAGTGAGTTTATCATCACTGTTGTCTTCATTTGATTGTGTTTTTCAGTTACTCTAATCCTTACATTTTAATTATAAATACTGTCAGTTTAGCTTCATCATTATTCATTTAGCTTGGGAGTAGTTGTTTGTTCACCTTACAGTGATAAGGGATACATATTTGCATCAATAATATTTTTGATATATAATTTTTCCATAAATAGTATCTTTAAGATGTGTATGCATTGAAGTTCAAATATGAATGTGTCAATCCCTCATTTATTGAGCAGCTGGATTCGTAAACTTAAAAAATATAGAGGGACTCTAAAAAACATCTTTAAAAACTCGTATTTTGGGGGGAAAGTTAATAAGTGACTCATATGTTGCCAACAACAATTTTACTACAAATTTACTACAGTTGTTGCTTACAGTTCTTTATTATAATGGTTATCATTTTTGGTATCATCGTTTTTCATTTAGAAAGTAGGAGCAAGTAATAAAGATGGGTCATAGAAAAAAAAGTTTAAAATTGCTCTTAGTGAAGTCCCCCTCAACTGGAAACTCATATTAGAAATATCAGAGTATATTGGGTGATTTTATTTTACAAAATATGCATATCACTTCCCCACTAGCAATCCTTATAGGGTAGCCACACGTGTTACAAAAACTTTCTCCCTGTATTGCTCTTTCCCATCTCACTTTTCTTTCCTACCTACCCAACCTTGAGAAGCACCACTGTTCTAGGTCTCTAGTCCCTAAAGGTTATAAATGGATATTGCTCAGTGGGAGCAAAGACTCAGCAATATTTGACATCTTTACAAAGAAGAGAAAGCCCATTGGCCATTTCTGCAGCTTCAGGCCATAGGATTTTCAGAATCATATACCGTGGTGCCACTGATCAACCTAAAGACTGTAAAGGTGTCTCTGATTTCTCTCTCTGACTCAGTGTCCTTTCTAATAGGTACTGCACTATGGATCAGTCACCGTGAAGGAAATATCCCTGTGGCTGAATGCTACTCGGAATTGTGTCACTAGAAGGAATAAGTTAACAGGGTGTTTTTTTCCCTCCTACTAGTCATTTTGTAGAAGAATTGGCTTTCAGAACATGTAGACTGCCGTTTGTGGACTTTCATGTGTCCGTATAGTCAAGATTACAATGGTATTGGCTCCCTTTTGTCCTGCAATATGACCTATTGGGCATAGAAACAATCATAACATCTCAGTGGTATAAACAAAATCAGCATTTGATTCATTTTTGGTCTACTGACCCCAGCTGGGCTTACTCACATATCACTCCTCTGTTGTTGGAGTGGGTGGCTTGCTGAACTCAAATGGATGGTCTCATGTGTCTAAAGGTCAACAGGTCAGCTGGAGTTTGACTGATTAAGGATATGGTGTCTGTGGTAGCTCTGCTTCACACTGTAGGTCTGTGAATTGGCTGCAAATGTTTCTCCTCCTCCTAGGAACACTGAGCTAGCCAGGGTATGGCCCCTTTATTACAATGGCAGAGACACAAAAGGCCTTCTAAGGCCTAGGATTGGAAGTGGCAGATCGTCACTTCCTTCTCATTCTTTTGGACAAAGCAAGCCATATGACCAAATCCAAAGTCAAAGGGTGAGGAAATGTAATTAAACTCTTTAGGGGGAGGAGCTACAAAGTCATATATCAATGGGCATGAATAAAGAAGAAGAGACAGTGAAGAACTGGGACAATTAATGACATCTACCACATACCTCTTGCATTTTCCGAGCATAACATGTAATACACATGAAAAAGTCCCATTGACTTCCGGGAAGATGGCGGAAGAGTAAGACGCGGAGATCACGTTCCTCCCCACAGATACACCAGAAATACATCTATGCATGGAACAACTCCTACAGAGCATCTACTGAACGCTGGCAGAAGACCTCAGACCTCCCAAAAGGCAAGAAACCCCCCACGTACCTGGGTAGGGCAAAAGAAAAAACTAAACAGAGACAAAAGGATAGGGAAGGGTCCTGCACCAGCGGGAGAGAGCTGTGAAGGAGGAAAAGTGTCCACACACTAGGAAGCCCCTTCGCGGGTGGAGGCTTCGGGAGGCGGAGTGGGGGAGCTTGGGAGCCGCGGAGGAGAGCACAGCAACAGGGGTGCGGAGGACAAAGCGGACAGATTCCAGCGCAGAGGATCGGGCCGACCGGAACTCGCCAGCCGAGAGGCTTGTCTGCTCGCCCGCCGGGGCGGGCGGGACTGGGAGCTGAGGATCCGGCTTTTGTCGGAGCGCCGGGAGAGGACTGAGGTTGGCGGCGTGAACACAGCCTGCAGGGCGTTAGTGCACCGCGGCTGGCCGGGAGAGAGTCCGGGGAGAAGTTTGGAACTGCCGAAGAGGCAAGAGACTTTTACGTCCCTCTTTGTTTCCTGGTGCACGAGGAGAGGGGATTAAGAACGCTGCTTGAGAGAGCTCCAGGGACGGGCGCGAGCCGCGGCTAAAAGTGCGGAGCCCAGAGACAGACATGAGACGCTAGGGCCGCTGCTGCCGCCACCGGGAGGCCTGTGTGCGAACACAGGTCACTAGCCACACGCCCTTCCGGGGAGCCTGTGCAGCCCGCCACTGCCAGGGTCCCGGGATCCAGGGACAACTCCCCCGGGAGAACGCACAGGCGCGCCTCAGGCTGCAACTTCTCGCCGGCCTCTGCCGCCGCAGGCCCGCCCCACACTCCGTGCCCCTCCCTACCCCCGGGCCTGAGTGAGCCAGAGCCTCCGAATCAGCGGCTCCTTTAACCCCGTCCTGTCTGAGCAAAGAACAGACGCCCTCCGGCGACCTACACGCACAGGCGGGGCTAAATCCAAAGCTGAGCCCCTGGGAGCTGTGAGAACAAAGAAGAGAAAGGGAAATCTCTCCCAGCAGCCTCAGAAGCAGCGGATTAAAGCTCCACAATCAACTTGATGTACCCTGCATCTGTGGAATACCTGAAAAGACAACCAATCATCCCAAATTAAGGAGCCCTGTGGATGAAAGGCTCTTGGTGCTGCAGCCAGGAGTCAGTGCTGTGCCTCTGAGGTGGGAGAGCCAACTTCAGGACACTGATCCACAAGAGATCTCCCAGCTGCACATAATATCAAACAGCAAAAATTTCCGAGAGATCTCCATCTCAACGCCAGCACCCAGCTTCACTCAACGACCAGCAAGCTACAGTGCTGGACATCCTATGCCAAACAACTAGCAAGACAGGAACACAACCCCACCCATTAGCAGAGAGGCGGCCCAAAATCATAATAAGTCTACAGACACCCCAAAACACACCACCAGACGTGGACCTGCCCACCAGAAAGACAAGATCTAGCCTCATCCACCAGAACACAGGCACTAGTACCCTCCACCAGGAAGCCTACACAACCCACTGAACCAACCTTAGCCACTGGGGACAGACACAACAAACAACAGGAACTACGAACCTTCAGCCTGCAAAAAAGGAGACCCCAAACACACTAAGATAAGCAAAATGAAAAGACAGAAAAACACACCGCAGATGAAGGAGCAAGATAAAAACCCATCAGACCTAACAAATGAAGAGGAAATAGGCAGTCTACCTGAAAAAGAATTCAAAATAATGATAGTAAGGTTGATCCAAAATCTTGGAGATAGAATGGACAATAGAATGGACAAAATGCAAGAATCAGTTAACAAGGACCTAGAAGAACTAAAGATGAAACAAGCAACGATGAACAACACAATAAATGAAATTAAAAGTACTCTAGATGGGATCAATAGCAGAATAACTGAGGCAGAAGAACGGATAAGTGACCTGGAAGATAAAATAGTGGAAATAACGGCTGCAGAGCAGAATAAAGAAAAAAGAATGAAAAGAACTGAGGACAGTCTCAGAGACCTCTGGGACAACATTAAACGTACCAACATTCGAATTATAGGGGTTCCAGAAGAAGAAGAGGAAAAGAAAGGGACTGAGAAAATATTTGAAGAGATTATAGTTGAAAACTTCCCTAATATGGGAAAGGAAATAGTTAATCAAGTCCAGGAAGCACAGAGAGTCCCATACAGGATAAATCCAAGGAGAAATACGCCAAGACACATATTAATCAAACTGTCAAAAATTAAATACAAAGAAAACATATTAAAAGCAGCAAGGGAAAAACAACAAATAACACACAAGGGAATCCCCATAAGGTTAAGAGCTGATCTTTCAGCAGAAACTCTGCAAGCCAGAAGGGAGTGGCAGGACATATTGAAAGTGTTGAAGGAGAAAAACCTGCAACCAAGATTACTCTACCCAGCAAGGATCTCATTCAGATTTGATGGAAAAATTAAAACCTTTAGAGACAAGCAAAAGCTGAGAGAGTTCAGCACCACCAAACCAGCTCTACAACAACTGCTAAAGGAACTTCTCTAGGCAAGAAACACAAAAGAAGGAAAAGACCTACAATAACAAACCCAAAACAATTAAGAAAATGGGAATGGGAACACACATATCGATAATTACCTTAAATGTAAATGGACTAAATGCTCCCACCAAAAGACACAGATTGGCTGAATGGATACAAAAACAAGACCCATATATTTGTTGTCTACAAGAGACCCGTATGCTAACACATATATATGGAATTTAAGAAAAAAAAAAAATGTCATGAAAAACCTAGGAGTGAAACAGGAATAAAGACACAGACTTACTAGAGAATGGACTTGAGGCTATGGGGAGGGGGAAGGGTAAACGGTGACAAAGCAATAAAGAGGCATGGACATGTATACACTACCAAACGTAAGGTAGATAGCTAGTGGGAAGCAGCCGCATAGCACAGGGAGATCAGCTCGGTGCTGTGTGACCGCCTGGAGGAGTGGGATAGGGAGGGTGGGAGGGAGGGTGACGCAAGCGGGAAGAGATATGGGAACATATGTATATATATAACTGATTCATTTTGTTGTGAAGCTGAAACTAACATACCATTGTAAAGCAATTATGCTCCAATAAAGATGTTTAAAAAAAAAAAAAAAAAAAAGTCCCATAGTAATACTTTCTACCCTGATTCGGAAGCCACGGTCTTAATCAGAAAGGAAAGATATTGAAGTGATTAAAATCCCAGGGTCTGCTGGTAGCCAGACCAGGACTTGAATACCTGCTTTACTCCTTACTAATCAGGTGACTTTGAGCAAGTTGATTGCTCTGAGGAATAGTTTTCCCAACTAAACAATGACAAATGTAATAACACCTAACTCTAGGATTTGTTTTAGGATCAAATGAGATTAATACTTGAAAGTTGTTTAGTACAACTACATACACTTGGTAAGAGTTCAAAGTATCATATCTATAGTTTTTTTCTCGTTCTCTCTTTATTCATCTTTTCCTCTTCTCATTTTCTTCTCTCTCCCTCTCTTTTTTCCCCTTTTCCAACTCTCTTCCTTTGGGATTTACTTCCTGATTATTATGCTCATTCTTTGACCGGCTCATTTTAGATGAAATGTATTCATCAAGATCTCATTAAAGCATTTTTCTTTTTCTTTTTTTCCCAGTTTTATTTTGATATAATTGACATACATCACTGTATAAGTTTAAGGTGTACAGCATAATGGTTTGACTTACATATATTGTGAAATGATTACTGCAATTTAAAAAAGCAAAACAACAAACCTTTTTCCCTTCTGATGAGAACTCTTACAATTTATTCTCTTAACTTTCCTATATATCATACAACAGTATTAACTATAGTAATCATGTTGTACATTACATCGCTGATATTTATTTATCTTCTAACTGGAAGTTTATAACCTTTTGACCACCTTCCTTCAATTACCCCTCACCTCACCACCCACATCTGATTAATACAAATCTGATTGGTTCCACATATAAGAGAGATCATACAGTGTTTGTTTTTCTCTGATTTATTTCTCTTAGTATAATGCCCTCAACTTCCATCTGTGTTGTTGTAAATGGCAGGATTTCCCTTTTTTATAGCTGAATAATATTCCATTGTGTGTGTGTGTGCACGTTGTGTTTGTATGTACGCACGCGCGCGTGTGTGTGTGTATAGAGAGAAAATCTAGTTTTCACAGCACCATTTATTGGAGAGACTGTCTTTTCTCCATTGAGTATTCTTGGCTCCCTTGTCAAATATTACTTGTTCATATATGTGTGAGTTTATTTCTGAGGTTTCAATTCTGTTCCATTGATCTATGTATCTGTTTTTATGCTGATGCCCTACTGTTTTGATTACTATAGCTTTATAGTAGAGTTTGAAATCAGGAAGTGTGTTGCCTCCCACTTAGTTCTTCTTTCTTAAGACGGGTTTGGCTATTTGGGGTCTTTTGTAATTTCATATTAATTTTAAGATTGTTTTTTATACTTCTTTAAAAATGCCATTGGAATCTTGATAGAGATGACATTGAGCCTATAGATGGATTGTGGTAGTATAGACATTTTAACAATATTAATTCTATTCCTTGAACACAGGATACATTTCCTTTTATTTGTGTCTTCTTCAATTTCTTTTATCAATTACTTGTAGAGTTTTTTTAAAATATTTGTTTATTTAGCTGTGTCGGGTCCCCGTTGCAGCACATGGGATCTTCATTACAGCACGTGGGATCTTTTAGTTGCGGCATGTGAACTCTTAGTTGCAGCATGGGGGATCTAGTTCCCCGACCAGGATTGAACCTGAGCCCCCTGAATTGGGAGCGTGGAGTCTTAGTTACTGGACCACTAAGGAAGTCCCTACCTGTAGTTTTAAGAGTAGAGATCTTTCACCTGTTTGGCTAAGTTTATTCCTAAGTATTTTATTGTTTCTGATGCTGTGGAAAATGAGATTGTTTATTTCTTTTTCATAAAATTTGTTGTTAGTGTATAAAAATGCTACTGATTTTTGTATGTTCATTTCATGTCATGCAGCTTTACTGAATTAATTGACTAGATCTAACAGTGTTTGGGTGGGGTGTTTAGGATTTTCTATGTATGAAATCATGTTATCTGCAAGTCAGGACAGTTTCATTTCCTCCTTTCCAATTCTGATGATTTTTTTTTCTTGCCTGATTGCTCTGGGAAGGACTTCCAATACTATATTGAATAGGTGAGAATGGGCACCCTTGTCTTATTCCTGATCTTAGGGGAAAAGCTTTCAGCCTCTCACCAGTGAATATGATGTTAGTTGTGCGCTTATCATATGTAGCCTTTACTATGTTGAGGTACACTTTTTCTGTATCTGATTTGTTAAGAGTTTTTATCATGACTGGATGTTGAATTTTGTCAGATGATTTTTCTGCATCTTTTGAGCTGATCGTATGATTTTTTTCTTTTCAGTCTATTAATCTGATGGGTCACATTGATTGACTTGCCTAAGTTGAACCATCCTTGCATCCCAGGAATAAATCCCACTGGATCATGGTGAATGATCCTTTTAATGTGCTGCTGAATTCAGTTTGCCAGTATTTTGTTGAGAATTTTTGCATCTAAATTCAATAGGGATATGGTCTGTAGTTATGTTTTCTGCTAGCATCTTTTTCTGGCTTTGGTATCAGGATAATACTGGCTTTGTAAAATAAGTTTGGGAGTGTTACTTCCTCTTTCATTTATACCAAGAGTTTGAGAAGAATTGGTGTTAATTCTTCTTTAAATGTTTAGTAAAATTCGCCTGTGAAACCATCTGGTCCTGGGTTTTCCTTCATTGAATCAGTAATCAAAAATCTCCCAGTCTCCTTAGTAGTAATTGGTCTATTCAGACTTCATATTTCTTCCTGCTTCAGTCTTTGTAGGTTGTATGTTTCTAAGAATTTTTCAATTTGTCTAGGTTGTCCAGTTTGTTAATGTATATTTGTTCATAGTAGCTTCTTATGATCCTTTGTGGCTCTGTGGTGTCAGTTGTAATGTCTCCTTTTTAATGTATTTTGTTGACTTGGGTCTCCCTCTTCTTCCTTTGGTTAGTTTAGCTAAAGTTTTCTCAATTTTGTTTATCTTTTCAAAGAACCAACTCTTAGTTTGGTTAATCTTTTCTGTTGTTTTTATGTGCTCTATTTATTTATGTGCTAATCTTTATTATTTCCATCCTTCTGCTAACGTTGGGCTCAGTTTTTTCTTCTTTCTAGTTCCTTAAGATGTAGAGTTAGACTGTTTATTTGGGATATTTTTTGCTTCTTAATGTAGGTGTTTATTGCTATGAACTTCCCCCTTAGGGCTTATTTTGCTCTATCTCATAAGTTTTGGTATGTTGTATTTTCATTTTCATTTGTCTCAAGATACTTTTCCCCCCTTTAATTTCTTCTTTAATTTGTTGGTTCTTCAGTAAACTATTGTTTAATTGCTATGTATTTGTTAATTTCCCAGTTTTCCTCTTGTTATTGTTTTCTAGTTTCATACCATTGTGGTCAGAGAAGATACTGTGATCTCAGTCTTCTTAAATTTGCTAACACATGTTTTGTGACCTAACATATGTTCTATCTTAGAAAATATTGCACATGCACTTGAGAAGAATGTGTATACTCCTGTTGTCAGATAGAATATTCTGTATATGTGTGGTAGGCCATTTGGTGTATAGTGTTATTTGCTGTTTCCTTATTGATTCACTATCTGGATAATCTATCCATTGTTGACAGTGGGATATTAAATAAAGTTTCTATATTATTGTACTGTTGTTTTATTTCTCCTTTTAGCTGTTTTTCTTTTTGCTTTATGTATTTAGATGTTACAATTAGGGGCACATAAATATTTACAGGTGTTACATCTTCTTGATATGTTGACCCCTTTATCATTAGATAATGACCTTCTTATGTTTATTTTTACCATTTTTAATTTAAAGTGTATTTTGTCTGATATAAGTATAGCTACGCCTGCTTTTTTTTGGATACCATTTGCTTGAAATATCTTTTTCATCTCTTCACTCTCAGTCTTTGTGCATCTTCAAGGCTAAAGTGAGTCTCCTGTAGGCAGCATTTCTTTGTATCTTGTTTTTTCATCCATTTAGCCATTCCGTGTCTTTTGATTGGAAAATAGAATCCATTTCTGTTTAAAGTAATTATTGAAAATATAAATTTACTCTTGCCATTTTGTTGTTTTCTGATTGTTTTGTAGATCCATTATTACTTGTTTCTTATCTTGCTGACTCTTGTGTTTTGAGGTCTTGTGATATCAATATGCTTTGACTTCTTTATCATGTTCTTTTTTTTTTCTTACATCGTTATTGGAGTATACTTGCTTTACAGTGGTGTGTTAGTTTCTGCTTTATAACAAAGAGAATCAGTCATACATATACATATGTTCCCATATTGCTTCCCTCTTGCATCTCCCTCCCTCCCACCCTCCCTATCCCACCCCTCCAGGTGGTCACAAAGCACCGAGCTTATCTCCCTGTGCTATGCGGCTGCTTCCCACTAGCTATCTACCTTACGTTTGGTAGTGTATATATGTCCATGCCTCTCTCTCGCTTTGTCACAGCTTACCCTTGCCCCTCCCCATATCCTCAAGTCCATTCTGTAGTATGTCTGTGTCTTTATTCCTGTCTTACCCCTAGGTTCTTCATGACATTTATTTTTTCTTAAATTCCATATATATGTGTTAGCATACGGTATTTGTCTTTCTCTTTCTAACTTACTTCACTCTGTATGACAGACTCTAGGTCTATCCACCTCATTACAAATAGCTCAATTTCATTTCTTTTTATGGCTGAGTAATATTCCATTGTATATATGTGCCACATCTTCTTTATCCATTCATCCGATGATGGGCACTTAGGTTGTTTCCATCTCTGGGCTATTGTAAATAGAGCTGCAATGAACATTTTGGTACATGACTCTTTTTGAATTATGGTTTTCTCAGGGTATATGCCCAGTAGTGGGATTGCTGGGTCATATGGTAGTTCTATTTGTAGTTTTTTAAGGAACCTCCATACTGTTCTCCATAGTGGCTGTACTAATTCACATTCCCACCAGCAGTGCAAGAGGGTTCCCTTTTCTCCACACCCTCTCCAGCATTTATTGTTTCTAGATTTTTTGATGATGGCCATTCTGACTGGTGTGAGATGATATCTCATTGTAGTTTTGATTTGCATTTCTCTAATGATTAATGATGTTGAGCATTCTTTCATGTGTTTATTGGAAGTCTGTATATCTTCTTTGGAGAAATGTCTATTTAGGGCTTCTGCCCATTTTGGGATTGGGTTGTTTGTTTTTTTGATATTGAGCTGCTTATAAATTTTGGAGATTAATCCTTTGTCAGTTGCTTCATTTGCAAATATTTTCTCCCGTTCTGAGGGTTGTCTTTTGGTCATGTTTATGGTTTCCTTTTCTGTGCAAAAGCTTTGAAGCTTCGTTAGGTCCCATTTGTTTATTTTTGTTTTTATTTCCATTTCTCTAGGAGGTGGGTCTAAAAGGATCTTGCTGTGATTTATGTCATAGAGTGTTCTGCCTATGTTTTCCTCTAAGAGTTTGATAGTTTCTGGCCTTACATTTAGGTCTTTAATCCATTTTGGGCTTATTTTCGTGTATGGTGTTAGGGAGTGATCTAATCTCATACTTTTACATGTACCTGTCCAGTTTTCCCAGCACCACTTATTGAAGAGGCCGACCTTTCTCCACTGTACATTCCTGCCTCCTTTATCAAAGATAAGGTGACCATATGTGCATGGGTTTATCTCTGGACCTTCTATCCTGTTCCATTGATCTATCTTTCTGTTTTTGTGCCATACCATACTGTCTTGATTACTGTAGCTTTGTAGTATAGTCTGAAGTCAGGGAGCCTGATTCCTCCAGCTCCGTTTTTCGTTCTCAAGATTGCTTTGGCTATTCAGGGTCTTTTGTGTTTCCATACTAATTGTGAAATTTTTTGTTCTAGTTCTGTGAAAAATGCCAGTGGTAGTTTGATAGGGATTGCATTGAATCTGTAGATTGCTTTGGGTAGTAGAGTCATTTTCACAATGTTGATTCTTCCAATCCAAAAACATGGTATATCTCTCCATCTATTTGTGTCATCTTTAATTTCTTTCATCAGTGTCTTATAATTTTCTGCATACAGGTCTTTTGTCTCCTTAGGTAGGTTTATTCCTAGATATTTTATTCTTTTTGTTGCAATGGTGAATGGGAGTGTTTTCTTGATTTCACTTTCAGATTTTTCATCATTAGTTTATAGGAATGCCAGAGATTTCTGTGCATTAATTTTGTATCCTGCTCCTTTACCAAATTCATTGATTAGCTCTAGTAGTTTTCTGGTAGCATCTTTAGGATTCTCTATGTGTATTATCATGTCATCTGCAAACAGCGACAGCTTTACTTCTTCTTTTCCGATTTGGATTCCTTTTATTTCCTTTTCTTCTCTGATTGCTGTGGCTAAAACTTCCAAAGTTATGTTCAATAAGAGTGGTGAGAGTGGGCAACCTTGTCTTGTTCCTGATCTTAGTGGAAATGCTTTCAGTTTTTCACCATTGAGGACGATGTTGGCTGTGGGTTTGTCATATATGGCCTTTATTATGTTGAGGAAAGTTCCCTCTATGCCTACTTTCTGCAGGGTTTTTATCATAAATTGGTATTGAATTTTGTCGAAAGCTTTCTCTGCATCTATTGAGATGATCATATGGCTTTTCTCTTTCATTTTGTTAATATGGTTTATCACATTGATTGATTTGCATATATTGAAGAATCCTTGCATTCCTGAAATAAACCCCACTTGATCATGGTGTATGATTCTTTTAATGTGCTGTTGGATTCTGTTTGCTAGTATTTTGTTGAGGATTTTTGCATCTATGTTCATCAGTGATATTGGCCTGTAGTTTTCTTTTTTCTGACATCTTTTTCTGGTTTTGGTATCAGAGTGATGGTGGCCTCGTAGCATGAGTTTGGGAGTGTTCCTCCCTCTGCTATATTTTGGAAGAGTTTGAGAAAGATAGGTGTTAGCTTTTCTCTAAATGTTTGATAGAATTCGCCTGTGAAGCCATCTGGTCCTGGGCTTTTGTTTGTTGGAAGATTTTTAATCACAGTTTCAATTTCAGTGCTTGTGATTTGTCTGTTCATATCTTCTGTTTTTTCCTGATTCAGTCTTGAGAGCTTGTGCATTTCTAAGAATTTGTCCATTTCTTCCAGGTTGTCCATTTTATTGGCATAGAGTTGTTTGTAGTAATCTCTCATGATCTTTTGTATTTCTGCAGTGTCAGTTGTTACTTCTCCTTTTTCATTTCTAATTCTATTGATTTGAGTCTTCTCCCTTTTTTTCTTGGTGAGTCTGGCTAATGGTTTATCAATTTTGTTTATCTTCTCAAAGAACCAGCTTTTAGTTTTATTGATCTTTGCTATCGTTTCCTTCATTTCTTTTTCATTTATTTCTGATCTGATTTTTATGATTTCTTTCCTTCTGCTAACTTTGGGTTTTTTTTATTCTTCTTTCTCTAATTGCTTTAGGTGTAAGTTTAGGTTGTTTATTTGAGATGTTTCCTGTTTCTTAAGGTAGGATTGTATTGCTATAAACTTCCCTCTTAAAACTGCTTTTGCTGCATCCCATAGCTTTTGGGTCGTTGTGTCTCCATTGTCATTTGTTTCTAGGTATTTTTTAATTTCCTCTTTGATTTCTTCAGTGATCACTTCGTTATTAAGTAATGTATTGTTTAGCCTCCATGTGTTTGTATTTTTTACAGATCTTTTCCTGTAATATCTAGCCTCATAGCTTTGTGGTCGGAAAAGATAATTGATATGATTTCAGTTTTCTTAAATTTACCCAGGCTTGATTTGTGACCCAAGATATGATGTATCCTGGAGAATGTTCCATGAGCACTTGAGAAGAATGTGTATTCTTTTGGTTTTGGATGGAATGTCCTATAAATAACAATTAAGTCCATTTTGTTTAATGTATCATTTAAAGCTTGTGTTTCCTTATTTATTTTCATTTTGGATGATCTGTCCATTGGTGAAAGTGGGGTGTTAAAGTCCCCTACTATGAATGTGTTACTGTCGATTTCCCCTTTTATGGCTGTTAGTATTTGCCTTATGTATTGAGGTGCTCCTCTGTTGGGTGCATAAATATTTACAATTGTTATATCTTCTTCTTGGATCGATCCCTTGATCATTATGTAGTGTCCTTCTTTGTCTCTTCTAATAGTCTTTGTTTTAAAGTCTATTTTGTCTGATATGAGAATTGCTACTCCAGCTTTCTTTTGGTTTCCCTTTGCATGGAATATCTTTCTCCATCCCCTTACAGTCTGTATGTGTCTCTAGGTCTGAAGTGGGTCTCTTGTAGACAGCATATATATGGGTCTTATTTTTGTATCCATTCAGCCAATCTGTGTCTTTTGGTGGGAGCATTTAGTCCATTTACATTTAAGGTAATTATCGATATGTATATTCCTATTCCCATTTTCTTAATTGTTTTGGGTTTGTTATTGTAGGTCTTTTCCTTCTCTTGTGTTTCTTACCTAGATAAGTTCCTTTAGCATTTGTTGTAAAGCTGGTTTGGTGGTGCTGAACTCTCTTCAGCTTTTGCTTGTCTGTAAAGGTTTTAATTTCTCCATCAAATCGTAATGAGATTCTTGCTGGGTAGAGTAATCTTGGTTGCAGGTTTTTCTCCTTCATCACTTTAAATATGTCCTGCCACTCCCTTCTGGCTTGCAGAGTTTCTGCTGAAAGATCAGCTGTTAACCTTATCGGGATTCCCTTGTATGTTATTTGTTGTTTTTCCCTTGCTGCTTTTAATATGTTTTCTTTGTATTTGACAAAGAAATACAGTTTGTCTGTATTGACAGTTTGATTAATATGTGTCTCGGCATATTTCTCCTTGGATTTATCCTGTATGGGACCCTCTGTGCTTCCTGGATTGATTAACTCTTTCCTTTCCCATATTAGGGAAGTTTTCAACTATAATCTTTTCAAATATTTTGTCAGTCCCTTTCTTTTTCTCTTCTTCTTCTGGAACCCCTATAATTCGAATATTGGTGTCTTTAATGTTGTCTCAGAGGTCTCTGAGACTGTCCTCAGTTCTTTGCATTCTTTTTTCTTTATTCTGCTCTGCAGTAGTTATTTCCACCTTTTGATCTTCCAGGTCACTTATCCGTTCTTCTGCCTCAGTTATTCTGCTATTGGTCCCATCTAGAGTATTTTTTATTTCATTTATTGTGTTGTTCATCATTGCTTGTTTCATCTTTAGTTCTTCTAGGTCCTTGATAAATGTTTCTTATATTTTGTCTCTTCTATTTCCAAGATTTTGGATCATCTTTACTATCATTATTCTGAATTCTTTTTCAGGTAGACTGCCTATTTCCTCTTCATTTATTAGGTTTGGTGGGTTTTTATCTTGCTCCTTCATCTGCTGTGTGTTTTTCTGTCTTCTCATTTTGCTTATCTTACTGTGTTTGGGGTCTCCTTTTTGCAGGCTGAGAGTTCGTAGTTCCCGTTGTTTTTGGTGTCTGTCCCCAGTGGCTAAGGTTTCTTCAGTGGGTTGTGTAGGCTTCCTGGTGGAGGGGACTAGTGCCTGTGTTGTGGTGGATGAGGCTTGATCTTGTCTTTCTGGTGGGCAGGTCCATGTCTGGTGGTGTGTTTTGGTGTGTCTGTGGACTTATGATTTTAGGCAGTCTCTGTGCTAATGGGTGGGGTTGTGTTCCTGTCTTGCTAGTTGTTTGGCATAGGGTGTCCAGCAGTGTAGCTTGCTGGTCGTTGAGTGAAGCTGGGTGTTGGTGTTGAGATGGAGATCTCTGGGAGATTTTCGCCTTTTGATATTATGTGGAGCTGGGAGGTCTCTTGTGGACCAGTGTCCTCAACATGGCTCTCCCACCTCAGAGGCACAGCACTGACTCCTGGCTGGAGCACCAAGAGCCTCCTCAATTTGGGATGATTCGTTGTGTATTCATGTATTCCACAGATGCAGGGTACATCAAGTTGATTGTGGACCTTTAATCCACTGCTTCTGAGGCTCCTGGGAGAGATTTCTGTTTCTCTTCTTTGTTCTCACAGCTCCCAGGGGCTCAGCTTTGGATTTGGCCCCGCCTCTGCATGTAGGTCGCCAGAGGGCGTCTGTTCTTCGCTCAGACAGGACGGGGTTAAAGGAGTCACTGGTTCGGGGGCTCTGGCTCACTCAGGCCGAGGGCAGGCAGGGGCACGGAGTGCGGGGCGAGCCTGCAGAGGCAGAGACTGGCGTGACGTTGCACCAGGCAGAGACGCGCCGTGCGTTCTCCCGGGGAAGTTGTCCCTGGATCCCGGGACCCTGGCAGTGGCGGGCTGCACAGGCTCCCCGGAAGGGGGGTGTGGATAGCGACCTGTGCTCGCACACTGGCTTCTTGGTGGCGGCAGCAGTGGCCTTAGCGTCTCATGCCCGTCTCTGGGGTCCGCGCTTTTAGCCGCGGCTCGCGCCCGTCTCAGAAGCTCCTTTAAGCAGAGTTCTTAATCCCCTCTCCTCGCGCAACAGGAAACAAAGAGGGAAGAAAAAGTCTCTTGCCTCTTCGGCAGGTCCAGACTTTTCCCCGGACTCCGTCCCGGCTAGCCGTGGCGCACTAACCCCCTGCAGGCTGTGTTCCTGCCGCCAACCCCAGTCCTCTCCCTGTGCTCCGAACGAAGCCCGAGCCTCAGCTCCTGTCATGTTCTTTTGTATAAGTACGACAAGATTTTCCCTTGTGGTTACTATGAGACTTACATAATATCTTAATATTATAACACTCTATTTTAAATTAATAAGAATTTAACTTCAATACAATTCTAAGCTTTACACTTCTCCCTCTCACATTTTAGGTTAGTGATGTTACAATTTACTTATTTTTATATTGTGTAACTAATAAATTATTGTAGTTATGGCTATTGTTAATACCTTTGTTTTTTTAACCTTTAAGCTAGAGTCATAAGTGAATTATGCACCACCACTACCATATTACAAAATCTAACTTTGTATATTTACCATTATCAGTGACTTTTACACTGCCTTCTTTTGTTTTTGTGATGTTAATTAGCATACTTTTACTTCCACTCAAAGAACTCTGTTTAGCATTTCTTGTAAGGCAGGTCTGGTGGTGATGAATTTCCTCATCTTTTGTTTCTTGAGGAAAGTCTTTATCCCTCTTTCATTTCTGACAGCAGGCTTTGCCAGATATAGTATTCTTGGTTGACAGTTTTTTCTTTCAATATTTTGAATATGTCATCCCATTGTCTTCTGGCCTGAACATTTTATGTTGAGAAATACATTGATAGTTTGTTGGGGAGGTTTCTTGTCTATAAATTCTCTCTCTTCTCTTGCTGCTTTTTAAATTCTTTGTCTTTCACCTTTGCCAATTTAATTACAATGTGTCTCAGTGTAGTCCTATTCAGGTTCAACTTATTTGAAGTCCTTTGGGTCTCTTGGAAATGAATATCGTTTTTTCTCCCCAGGTTTGGGAGGTTTTCAGCCATTATTGCTTTAAATAAACTTTTGTATCCCTTTCTTTCTCTTCTCCTTCTGGAATATTAAAAAATCAAATATTGCTTTGTGTTTGTATGTCCCTACTTTTTTTTTTTTTTTTTTTTTTTTTTGCAGTACGCGGGCCTCTCCCGCCACAGAGCACAGGCTCCGGTGTATATCCCTACTTTTGAAGCTCTCTATTGAATGCTTCAGTTCACTTATTGTATTTTTCAGCTCTAGGATTTCTGGGTTTTTTTTTTTCATGGTTTCTGTTTCTTTGTTGAACTTCTCATTTGTTTATGCACTGTTTTCATAATTTCATTTAGTTGTCTATATGTGTGTTCTTGTAGTTTACTTCTTTAAGATGATTATTCTGAATTCTTTGTCTTCAGTTCATAGATCTCCATTTCTTTAGGGTCAATTATTAGTGCCTCATTAGTTTCCTTTGGTGGTATCATCATATTTACCTGATTTTTCATGATCCTTCATTCCTTATGTTGGTATCTGTACCTTTGAGTAAGTAGCCTCCTCTTTCAGGCTTGGCAGGTTTGTTTTGGCAGAGACAGTTCTTCACCAGTTGGCTCAGTTTGAGTTTCTGGAAGTGTCTGCTGGTAATGCCCTTGGGCAGATGGGGCTGGCTATTAGGGTCTGTTTTGGGAAGAGGCACCTATTCAAGCTCTGAGGTGGGTTGCCACTGGCTGAGAACAGCTAGGTAGGACTGATAGCTTGGTTCCCTGCCTAAGTGAGGCTCTAGGATGGGCTGCACTGTTGCCTGGATTCTCTGATCAGGCTTACTCGACATTCAGGACTAGGTATTATACTCAGCAAAAGGTGGGACTCTGAATTAGCTTCGCTGCCCTGGCAAGGTGGCAGGCTAGAACCTGCTTAGAGAAGCAGCTCCAAGGTCACTAAGACTCTTTGAGGTGTTGACTCTAGCTGAGTCATGCCCCAAGTTCCCTGGCCAAGCAGGGCTACTGGCTTTGCTCTGAAAGTTATCACCTCTATCTGCCTGCCTCTCAGCTTGAGCATTTCTGGGTTATGCAGTTTCCAGCCCCTCTCACCAGCCCTTCACGTCAGATGGGGTTGGGGGCCACGCTTCACAGCAGGTTGGGCTATGACTCAGCCCTTCTGCCTGGGTGTGGGCAGACCAGGCTCCAGGACTGGCAGAGCTCCTCCTTTAAGGGCCCAAATCAGGCAGACCTGCACTCCACTGAGTTTCCTGGTCAGGCTGTACCACCAACTCGTTTCTGAAGATGAGTAAAGCTGCTGGTTGGGACTCCTAGTTGGACTCTGCAGGTAGAAGCTCAGTCTGCCAAGATCCAAGTGCTGGTTGCCATAAACTGCTCCTCCATTCTCCATCATGATGAGATTCGCAATAGTTGAGCCCCTCCAATTACCCTGTGATCCCTATTGGGCAAAACCAGAGTTTTGGGGGCTCCCATGAAGTGACCCACAATGTTAGGGGGGCTGGATATCACCCCTGGGTTCTTTTCCCGCCAGAGGAACCAGAGGCTCAGGAGACACCTCTCCAAGTGGTGCTGTGCTACCCTGGGGAGGTGCAACGTGGTCAGTGTGCAGCCAGCCACTCCTCTCTCCTTTCTGATGCACTCTGCCTTGGCGTCTGTGGTGCAGGGGTACTTCAGCCTCACTCCCGCATTCTAGGATTCTCTCACTGACATCCGTGAATAGTTGTTATTCTTGTGAGGGGGGCTAAGTCTGGAATAACTTTTCCCTGTTTTGGTGATGTCACTTTCTAAAGTATTTTTCTTAAAAAGGCACTTTTCAAAAGAGAACTAAAAATAATTTCCTAGGTTTGGCCCATGAGTCTTAATATTACCTCTTACACAAAACTAAACATAAAACAGTTCTCTCAGAGCTACTGAAAAAAAAAAAAAGTTATGGTGTCTCTAAGTTCAGCATAGCTTACATTTTGCTCTGAAGGAAATACTGATATTCTCTATGGCAACTGCCTAAGTTGTGAGGCCTGGTAAGGCAACATGGCAGATTCATATTAAATTTACTGGAGGAAATGACAACGGTGCGGGGGGGCGGGTGTAATCAGCATAACTGTTTCTATCCCTTGACTACCTAGTATTTAATAATCTCTGAGGCCTTCCTTGACATCATCCTCTGATCCAGAGGTTCTCAAGCTTGGCTGCACATTAGAATCTCCTGGGGAACTTTTAAAAATGCCAAGGGCGCATCTACAGAGATACTGATTTAATGTCGATGGAACGTAGACATCGGTATTTTTAAAAATCTCCCAGATGATTCTAATGTGAAGCTGGGGTTGAGAACCACTGTTCTAAACTAACATATACCTCCTCATTTGTGATATAATAAGTAGAGATAAGCTGCCTAAAGTTAAATTATAACAGTCCCCTCAACTGACTGGTCAGTATAACTGCATTGTATAACCTAAGAATATTTGAAATAGATACCATAGGGAAAGCCACAGGGGCATTAGGAAGAGTTGGACTAGTAAGAAACATATCAGAATAAAGGTAGGTAGAACCCATGCCTTGGAAACACACCCGTCGAGGCAGTTTGCTGTTCTAGGAGAATTATACAGGGACTGAGACCCTTGACTGTGGCCTTAATTCAAGCAGAAATACCTGCATAAGCTTTAGCCAGTCACTGCCCTTCTCTAGACCTCATTTATTACCTCATCTACAAAATAAGAGGACTTAACTCATTGATTTCTAATTCCCATCCTCTTCTCAAATCCTGTGGTTTCTAAAATATAGAAAGATTAAAACATGCTGTGCCAGGGCCCCTCCTCAAACCAGTTAAATCAGAACTTCCAGGAGTGGAGTGTGGATGTCGTAGGTTTTAAATGCTCCCAGGTGATTCTAATATTCAGCCAGAGTTACTGACAGCTGGACTTGAAGAACCTGCTACGATATAGTTTTATGTGGGATGGGTAAAAAAGGAGAGAATAAAGTCTTACAAAAAAATATGGGGTAAAAATCAGTAGCACTTTTATAGGTTAATTAAAAACTAGTAGTACCTTTTCCATTTCTTTTTTATTTTTTTTCATTTTTACCATAGTCTTAGATTATGGTTCAGCATCTGTTCTCCCTCTCCTCTTTTAAACCTGCCTTACTAAGGCATTTCATTACCAATGAATATTTCATTTGGAGAATTTAGAAAGTGATCAAAAGCAGTATTACTTGAGAAATGAGACTTACAAGATCTACTCCTAAGAGAGATGTCACCAAAACTGTAATGGAATATATTTTATGTTAATTTTTCTAGTTGTGAGGATGTATGCTCTCAGCTAAGTATATGTTAAAGGTAATTCACTGTAAAAATGTCAGCATCTGTAAAAAATGAAAAAGAGAACACAGGAAAACAGACTAAATGTAGTCAGAGAGAGGCTAAAGGCAGAGGTCCCCAACCCCCAGGCCACAGACCGGTACTGGTCCATGGTCTGTTAGGAACCGGGCCACACAGCAGGAGGTGAGCGGTGGGTGAGTGAGCAAAGCTTCATCTGTACTTATAGCCGCTCCCCATCACTCACATTACCACCTGAGCTCCACCTCCTGTCAGATCAGTAGCAGCATTAGATCCTCATAGGAGTGCGAACTCTTCTATGAACAGCGCATATGAGGGATCTAGGTTGCACACTCCTTATGAGAATCTAATGCCTGATGATCTGAGGTCGAGCTGAGGCGCTGGGGAGCAGCTGCAAACGCACATTATCATTAGCAGAGAGGTTTGACTGCACAGAGACCATAATAAATCAATTGCTTGCAGACTCATATCAAAACCCTATCAGTGAGTGGCAAGTGAAAACAAGGTCAGGGCTCCCACTGATTCTGTGTTATGGTGAGTTGTATAATTATTTCATTATATATTACAATGTAATAATGGAAATAAAGTGCACAATGAATGTAATGCACTTGAATCATCCCAAAACCATCCCCCCACCCCAGTCTGTGGAAAAATTGTCTTCCACGAAACCAGTCCCTGTTGCCGAAAAGGTTGGGGACTGCTGGCTAAAGGCATCTGTTTTATTATATAAAGTTGAGAGCATGGTAGCTTAGCCCAACACAACCTGGGCAAATGGCCAGTGTCTGGTGGGCAAAAAAAGAATCTTTTCCGGATGTACTACATTCACTCCCAGCATCTTCCTGAAGTCTTCACCATTCTTCCCATTGTCTTAGAAGCAGTTGTAAGAGTTTACTTCCAGAAATTCCACCTCTCAGAAGTCCTATCTAGAACTGTGATGCCCCAACCAGTAGTTATTAACCACATGTGTCTTATAAATTTAAATTAACTAAAATCTGAAATTTAGTTCTTTTGTCACATTAGCCACATTTCACATGCTCGATAACTACATGTGGGTATTGGGTACCATATTGGATAGAGAAGAATATTTTCATCATCACAGAAAGTAATATTGGACAGGGCTTGACTAGAGTCTTAGCAGTACAGAAGTTAAACTTACTTGCTAACCAAAGGTAATTTCCTGTTCTTTTGGAGCCCTGTAGAACATAGAGATTAATTCTATGCGTCTCAGTTTTCTCCTCTTACAAATGGATATAAAAATAATGGTTGACTCCAAAAGAGTTATAGAATTGTTTAAGTGTCCTAAGGAGCATAATTCTAAATAAAAGCCCCTACAGGTGAAAAACAGCTGTGTTATAACTCATAATCTAGGGGTGGGGGGGAGAAACTAAGGTGTAATATTCAGAAGGATTACCGTTGTTTCTCAAAATATACTCTATGAACCACTTGGTTTGGACTCCCCCCACCACCCTCTTCCCCCCGTTGCTTGTTAAAAATGCAGATTTCTCTGCCTTATTCCAGACTTCCTGGATCAGAATATTTGGAGTAGAACCCATGACTGGGCATTTTAACAAATCCACTGATGATGTTTATGCACACCATTTGAAAAAAATGCCTTTTTGGAAAAAAATCATTTCTAACCCTCCCAAGCATCCCCCACTTTGTGTTTACATTTTAATTTGACTGATTTAATTTATCATTCCTTTGGTCATTAGGTTATTTGCAAACCTGTTTGCAAAGTCAGCGGTCTCTCCGACAGCGAGATTACACCCGTGATCCTGCAGAGTTCAATTGCCGTGTATTCCACACTCACTTTTTCTTTGATTGGGCAGTGCCATTGAGTTTTAGTTATTTTAGTTAGCATATCTTGCATAAATTGCTCATTTGGGGCTAGCCAAATGATTGCCTAGGAAATATTTTGCACAGTTTCTGAAAGAAGCTGTTTCAGTTGAAAACAGCAGGAAAACACAGCCATTAAAAGAGAAAGAATGCCTATGTTTTTACAACAAAATAATTAGAAGCCATTACTGGCACCATTTAGATTTCAGTACCCCATCTATCTTACTTTCAGTTAGAAACAGTGTGCCCAAATAGGAAAAGTCTGGCTAAACATGAGTGCAGTTTTGACCCCGTTGATAACATAGTCTATGCAATTTTCTTTAAGTACAACTTTGTTGGCTGATACTAGTTTGGGGTTTTTTTTTTTAATTATTTATTTATTTATTTTTGGCTGTGTTGGGTTTTTGTTTCTGTGCGAGGGCTTTCTCTAGTTGCGGCAAGCGGGGGCCACTCTTCATCGCGGTACGCGGGCCTCTCACTATCACGGCCTCTCCCGTTGCGGAGCACAGGCTCCAGATGCGCAGGCTCAGTAGTTGTGGCTCACGGGCCTAGTTGCTCCGCGGCATGTGGGATCTTCCCAGACCAGGGCTCGAACCCGTGTCCCCTGCACTGGCAGGCAGATTCTCAACCACTGCGCCACCAGGGAAGCCCGATACTAGTTTTTGAGGTAAAGAGCTGGGTACCAATTTCATGAATTTATATCCATTTTTATCTATCATAATAGAATCTCAAAGATGAATTTTTTAGTTTTAAGCCCCAAACTTCTACTCAGTGTCTGGATCATTGCACAGCTTTCCCAGTGAGTGTTTATCCATCCTCCATTTGAACACTTCTAAAAATGAGACGGTCATTTCTTCCAAAGGAAGCCTTTCCCACTCTGGGACAGCCCTTACTCATACAAACTTCCTGTATCTTTTATCATTTGGCTCTAGTTCTGCCCTCTTGGACCACAGGGCATAAACCTAATACCTCTTTACATGACAACTTTTCCAAGAGTGGAAAATTACTGGGGTGTTTCCCCTTGTCATCTCCATTGTGTATTCAGAAATATTTTCTTTTAACTAACATATCTGGCTTTCAGCTAATGGTGATGAAAATAGAACAAATCATTAAAAATTTCTTCTACTTCGAAACACTTTCCCATATTATACTTCTTAATTTAGACAATGAAGGGTTGACAATTCGTAGTTGCTAATTCAAAGAGACTGAACCTAACCCGCAACAGACATTATCTTGACTAAAGGAGATTCCTGAGAAAATGTATCCATTTCATCTAAACTGCAGTGGTCTATCTGTTGAATCTCTTTTGTTAAAAGCTCAAAGTTTATTCATTAATTCAGTGTATTTATTAAATGCCCAACTGCTATATGTAGGGACACAATCATGAGTTAGAAGCATATGATCTAGAATAACATTTAGATGCCTATTTTAATACAAACCTTAAGCATTGCCCTTTCATGGGTACTCATTTGAAAGTGGGGCCACAGGCATTGGTGGGGTAGAGATTGGGGATTGAAGCAGCAGAAAGAGCACTGATCTAGTTTTCAGAGAGGCAAAAATCTAATTTTGTCAATCCAGCTCTGCCTGTAAACATATCAAGTGGCTTTCAGCAAGTCATTTAGCCTGATTCTGCTGCATTTTCTATGTTCCTCCTACCTTGTCAATTTGCATACATTTTGTTCTGTTTTAATCAGTTGAGATGATACTTGTCAAATGGCTTTCTATTAAAGAGAATGAAGCATAGTTTACTAAATACAAACATAAAAATAATGTTTTGGTATATGTACAGTTTACAAAGTCCGTCTCAAACATTATATCCTTAAATATTTTCAAAGATCTGTGAACTCATTGATTTGTGAGGGAAAGAAACTGCCAACTGGGATGAGATAGGCATTCAATTTAGAAATTATTACAGTGAATTTTATCATTATCTTCTATGTAACCATTTCCAGGTTGTTTTGTTAATGTCTGAAGAATTTTTTTGTTTTTGCCCAAAATCAAGTCTACTGTCTACTTGTAGATGCTAAAGCTAGTTTGATAGATTATATCTCCTTCTGGTTGACAGCCTTAATTTTTTTCATGATAGATAAGCTTTTGCCAGTTTCCAATCTTTGCCAAACTGATCAAGTAACTGATTCTATGGTTTGATCCCATGGAGCTCATTTCCAATTTGACATTTTTCCTCCTACCATTTTAAAAGTAGCTGCTGAAACACAAATATCAGAAGGAAAATAAAAAGATCTCTTGAATTAGTAGCTTGATCCCCTTTGGTGCTAGTTTCCTTTTCCCAGAAATATACTTTGTACTGTTTTGTTAGTTGAGTTTTAAGTGTCTCAAGAGGTGGTGGATTTGGTACTTTCTTGGCAGCATATTTCACAGTCTAATAATCTTAATAGCTTTAATACTCTGGAATGTGTTTAATCCAGTCTTACTTGTTTGTATAGGTTAAAATTTTCCAAGGGCCTCTCATTGCCCTAGCAATAGGAATTTTTAAATGGTCTCATCACTTTTTAATTGCTTAAACTTTTACCTTTTTTTTTTTTTTTTTTTAGTGTTTAAAGGTTTGGAATGAGCATTTTAGTTTGTCCCGCAAAGTCCTTCAGTGGTTATTACCAGGATCACTTTCAGCATGCTTTCTCAGCTTAATCCTACACCTTTTTCCTTTGTCCCTTCCCATCAAATTAAGTTAGTTGTGTATATTCTTATTTAGGTAGCAATAATTTAAATAGTACTTATAATTTACTCCATGTTTACTACCTATCAGGTGATGGGCTACGCACTTTACCAGAGTTTCTCAGTCTCAGCATTATTGACCTTTTGGGTTGGATAATTCCTTGTTGTGGGGGACTGTCCACTGTAAGATGTTGAACAGCATCCCTGGCCCCTACCGACTAGATGCCAATAGCATCCCCAAGTTGAAACAACCGATAATGTCCCAAAATGTTCCCTGGGGAGCAAACTTGCCCCTATCTGAGAACCACTGACTTACATGATGTCATTTAACCCTTACAAAATCCTTGTAAAACAAATGGTATTATCATAATTTTATAGCTGAAGAAAATAAGGCTGAAGGAGGATAAATAATTTATCTAGAGTCACACAGCTAGTAAATGGAGAAGCCAAGGTTTGAACCCGTCTTCTGACCTCAAAGCTAATGATTTTCCTCCTGTCAATACAAACTTACCTCAATAATATGTTCACAGTGTTAGTTTCACTTTAATATTTTTATCACAGTTGAGTTGAGTGACATTTATTTTTCTTCACATTTCTTCACACTTTTTCTTCACATTTATTTCATTTGAACTTTTAAATCTCCTTCCTTAGGGGAATATAACTCCCTCAACTTCTGTGTGAGGCTCTTTCTTTGTCAATCAGTACTTATTATCAACCAGTATTTTATCATTGTCTTTTTTGAAGCCAGGATGTCTTATATGATTTATCAAGATCTCATTTTGTTTTAATCTTGACTTCTAAAGAATTTGGGATCCCTCTCGGCTTGCCTAATCCACAAATTTCATTCGTCTTTCCTCTATTACATCAATAAAATATTTGTTATTCTAGATGGCAAACTCCATTACATCTCTCTTCCCAAAATATCTTTCTATTTGGATTTTTGCCAGTTTATAATGCATTGATTCCATCTATAATTCATAGCATTCTGACTGTCTGGAAAGATAGGATCAGGTGCTGAGGAGAAGCAGAGGAAAAGGATAATGAACAGGTAAGCAGTGTGACAGTAGCAGCAGGAGGCAGAAAAAGAGCCTGTATTCCTTCATCGCCTAAAGGCATATACCTCAGGAGAAGCATCACAACACCACGGAATGCAGTTTGAACTCAACCTTAGTCAGTGTGAAGGACGAATATGAAATACAGTTGAGCCTTGAGCAACACAGGGGTTAGGGGTGCTAAGCCCCCACACAGTCACAGATCTTTGTCCTGCTCTCTCTGCCTCAAAAAGAAACGAATTGATAAATGACTCACCCAAGGTCAGGAAGCTGAAACAGTTTGGATAGGATCAGGACTCAAACCCTAGTTCTTTCTGACTCCACACATTGGAATCTCTAATTGAACACAAACTTTTCCCTGCACTTAGTTAATTTAAAGATCTGTAAAATGAAAATATTTTGTTTATTGAAAATAATCCACATGTAAGTGGACCTTCACGGTTCAAACCTGTGTTGTTCAAGGGTCAACTGTATATGGTTTATACTTAGGCTTGAAATGCTTGTTTATACTTACTAGCTACAGTGAAAAACCTGATTTAGATTTTAAGAGTTCAGCAATGGTTTCAGAGGAGAAAGAGGACATCTTTTTGTTTTTGTTTTTGTTTTATTTTTGGCTGCGTTGGGTCTTCGTTGCTCCGCGTGGGCTACTCTTCATTGCGGTGCACGGGCTTCTCATTGCGGTGGCTCTTCTTGTTGCGGAGCACAGGCTGTAGGCATGTGGGCTTCAGTAGTTGTGGCACGCTGGCTCAGTAGTTGTGGCCTGCGGGCTCTAGAGCACAGGCTCAGTAGTCGTGGTGCACGGGCTTAGTTGCTCTGTGACATCTAGGATCTTCCCGGACCAGGGCTCGAACCCATGTCCCCTGCATTGGCAGGCGGATTCTTAACCACTGAGCCACCAGGGAAGTCCCAGGAGGACATCTTTTTAAATGTAACATTCTAGGCTCTACAGAAAAAGCTAAGCTGACCAAAAAAAAAAAAAAAATAGTCACTCTCATTTTTCTCTCCGGGGACTCTAATCACTTTGTCTTGAGATCAACACTCCAGATGTAACAGTATGAGATTCAAAAGTTTTGGAGAATATCAAATAAGCCAAAGAACAAAACTACAACTGTAGACCATAAAGTACTGAGAGATATCTACTGAATTGTTTTAGGAGTATAAGGTTTTTCCTAAGGGTGACCAGAATAATGAATTTGTAAGATGCTTGGCTAAATTGAGTGTGAAATACAACTCTCATGTGGAACAAAGCTCATTCAAATACTGGTGGTCTGAGTCTGTGGCATAGGTTTCGTAAACACTTTTCTCTGACCAGCTGCGAACTATTTAATAACTGGATTACTGATCAGATATTTTGTAAATAACCTGTGAGTTGATTGAATTCAGTCTGTTTCCTTTTCCGAGTTTGCATGTGTAAGCACATGAAAGTAACTTGAACAAATGAAAGGTATGCGCTAAAATAACATTATTTCCGTGTGGCATCCAGATACTCAGGAAAAATTTGGGGAGTGGGGAGATAGGTTGACTTTGTACCCTTAAAAGTTTCTGTTTACTACTTTACTGTGCTTATCATCAGAACATATTTGTTTACAAGACTCAGGAGGGTTGAGGAAAGAGCCTTGTAAACATTGTTTAATGATGTATCAAAGCCCAGGGACTTCCCTGGTGGCGCAGTGGTTAAGAATCTGCCTGCCAGTGCAGGGGACACAGGTTTGATCTCTGGTCCGGGAAGATCCCACATGCCACAGAGCAACTAAGCCCATGAGCCACAACTACTGAGCCTGTGCTCTAGGGCCCGTGAGCCACAACTACTGAGCCCGCTCACCACAACTACTGAGCCTGTGTGCCTAGAGCCCGTGCTCCACAATGAGAAAAGCAACTGCAGTGAGAAGCCCACACACTGCAATGAAGAGTAGTCCCTGCTCACTGCAACTAGAGAAAGCCCACGTGCAGCAACGACAACCCAAAGCAACCAAAAGTAAATTAATTAATTAAATATTTTTTTTTAGAAAGCCCAATATTGAAAATGCCATGACAGACATCTGGTTGAAACTGAAACAAAAGTGATAATTTCCCAAATAGTTAAATATATGTAAAGTTGGGGGTGAAATACTAAATATTCTGGTTTTAAACTCAAGTGTTACACATTTTTAACTGAAAGATGTCATGGAGATGTTGACTTGAGCTCTGCTGAGTATCCAGTGAACTAATCATGTTTCTGATTAATAGGTATGTCACATAACTTCCAGAAGTCCCTGTGACTGTATCATAATATCCCAAGTGAGATGAGATGCTTGCAAGTGAGTTCTTTTAAAATTCAGATTGGTTTAACAATTCTGACAAACATTTATGAATATTTAGGCATCAGAGATGTGATCATTCTATGCATTGTTTAATTGCCAAAATTCTCGTATTCTCTGGGGGCTTCTTTTTGGATTATGATTGAGGAAGGTAAGGACATCAATAAATAAAATCGGGTGAACTTATTTGGATCGATACAAATTGGACTGTCTCTGTACCTCTATCTTAGCAAATAACACTTGTCTTAGGTTGAGTTCTCCCAAAAGCAAACCCTGAGACAAGGATTTAAGTGCCGATAGTTTATTTGGGAGGTAGTTTCAGCAATTACGGAGCAGGAAAGGAGGGAATAGGGTACACAAGGGAAGGAAGCCAGTACAGACTGCATCATGATCAGGTTCCCGCTGAGGGCAACTGGGCCACAATCCCACTGAGAACTTGCAGGAGACAGTGGAGAAGACACCTCCGAGCTGACCCACCCAAGAGCCAAGGAGACTCATGGTATATTTCTCCCACTTCTGATTGTCATTTATGGATGGATGACTGCTCCCAGGGGCAGAAGTCCCCAGAGTGAGCCTGTGCTATGCACAGCTTGAGCAAGCACCTGTGACTGGAGACTGCCCTCTGGCGGAGAGACACAGAAGCTTGTAGTAAGTTGCCCTTGGCTGTTGAATGGGACACTGACAGCATCTTTGATGGCACTATTATTCCCTAAAATATCAACCTGAAGCGCCCTAAATGAAAAATTCAAATAGGTCAGAGCTTTGGATCAGAAATGTGAAATACAAGTTCCAATAACTGCCCTAAATAAAGGAAACCAATCTTTTCCTGATATTCCTCAAAACTGCTGCCCATACAATCTACAGAACCCTTGTAAAGAGGTTCCCTCACCATTTTTCCAGCCAAGACTGTTGTATGCTAGCTCAGTTTAAACAGAAAAACCTCACTGGTTCTGACTTGCTTTTGTCAATTTGCTGATGGCCTGGGGTGCTTCATTTACACATGCATTTTATAACTGAAAGAGTGGTCCTTGGAGAGGAGCCTTGGCAATCATTTTAATTAGCAGCAAGTTGAAGACTGTCATTTCTTTCTTTCCCCAGTAGCCCTAATGAACCAAGAGATAAGCTTATAAAGTTTTGCCCCAAAGGTTTCTCAGCTGCCAGCTGATCAAAATGTGCAGAGGCAATAATACTAGACAACTGTTTCATACTCAGGCCGATTTTTAAACTGTTAATTATAGTCCAGCTAAGAGGTGAAGGAAGGCCCATGATTACTAGACTCATATGTAAGTTGTTGTCAGCATTCTTTGGTCTCTACCCTGAAACTGGAAAGAGTTCAGGAAAAAAAAATTCACATGCATCCAGAAGATAAACTTTTAAAAAAATGTTCTTTACTCGCTGAAGAGCGTCTCTCTTCTCAAGTATCCTTAATAACTATCCTTAATCTTTCTTGCCTCACAGTTGAGGAAATCCTCAAATATGCAGCTCTTTTAAAATTGAACAAAACCAGAACCAATGCTGAAATCATAAAGCACAAGACAGTAAGATAAAACATTCACTGACATCTGTACACTTTTGCTATATTTTCATTTTAGATGAAGTTTTTTAGGTCCATTTCCATTTTGATCAGACTCTGTTAATTTTGTTTCTTTTAGGATGATGGTTTTCTCTCTTGCTCTCTCTCACTTTCTTTCAGCCAGTCTTAGGCCAACTCTGAGAATGGATTCAGGTGCTCCAAGAAAATGCTTCATTGTATGCCAGTACATTCTCATTCTTCTTTAAACTTACTTACCTAAACACCTGTACCCTGGGTGGGGCAATACTGGGAGGAGAGAGTAAGGGGAAGGGCTTAGATTAAGAGCAGAGGTCTACCAACTGAGCCCTTTCTTGCAGGACAGCACTTTCAAACGAGCTTTTTGTAATCATTCTTTTGTTTTCCAGAAACAAGTTTCCTGCTTCTGTATTTTCAGTAAGTCATATCATTTTAGAGATGCTCTTTTTACTTGCAAGTCAGATGGCACATTTTAAATCATCTCCTCTTGTAAAATGCCAGGATAGAGAGCATTATATAAATTCAAGGCATGTACAGTACTATGCACAGTTCTTATTGAATAAAGATAGATCTTAGAGTCATATAGTTAGTGTCCACACGATCCTGTAACAACCCATGACATATGAAACACTCAGGTGGTTAGGCAAGTTGTTTCAGCTCCATTAAACCTGGCATCCAGGGTACATATAAATGATTTAGGTGCTTGATTACATTGTTTTCACATTTGGTCTGCTGACTTGGCTTTGTGGTAGTAAGGCCTGGAACCCCACTGATTCTCTGAAAATGCTGCATTTATTTCTGAGGAATAATGCTATCATTAAGTTACTTTTCCAGCATTTCCATAGTGGTTGGCATAGACCTTGACTATGTTACATGTCTGTGTTAATTGATCATAAGAAAGATAATACCAGGCTCACTTAAAGATAATACCAGGCTCACTTAAAGATGCAGAAATGTTTAAAACAGACCTTTGTGACTATTCTGAAGTGATATTAAACAATGCAAAGTACTGCCAGACTTGGGTTTTCTGGAACTGTAAAGTCTTTGCTATTTTCGGAAAATAATTTGAAGAATTCTTTTGGACCATCTAATGAGATGCATTACCAGATACTGCCTTTTTATAAACTTGAAGAAGTTAAATGGTTGTTCTTTTTCTTGTCCAATCCAGTTCTCTTTAAGTGTTTCAAGCCAGCATGGATTTCCTTGGCATCTCAGCATGTGGCTTTTCCAGGATTGTCTGATGGTACTGCTGTGAAATGTGATTAGGGAATTTGAGAGAGAAGGAAGTTGGCTGAAGGTCATTACCAATTAGATGAAAACTAAAGGCTCCTGAGCTGCTCAAATAGAGTAATGAATAATTATCCAAACTTTTTGAAAGACATTTAGAATGTAATATCATTGTGGATTTTCATTAAATTGAAAAATGGCCGAACTATCAAGTCCATCCAGACACCGGAATACACATACCTCCACGGCAGGGCAATTTCCTATAATCAGAGAGGAGTGGGGAATGGGCTAAGGTTGGAGCAGGATTACAATATAGCTTAAGCCATCATCACTAGGTACCTAAATAGGTAAGGGAAACTTGAGCCAAAGTATGGCCCTTTAACTACCAATCCTAGTAGCCTCACAGGCCTCAGAACGATGACCGGAAGTTCTTCCACAGTTTCTTAGTTATTAGAGAAAATAAAAGGATAGTCATCTCCTGAGACCACTATTTGCCTCACCTAATGGAGGGGGATTAGGTTCTTTGCTTGTTTCTCTAATAGGCTGATATAAAATAGTAATTTGCCCCAGTTTAAAATTGTATTGCAGATATTCCCTGTGAGCATATAAGTGTATAACAACAACTTAATTTTTTTGAAAGGTAAAATGCAGAATAAACAACTATCCACAAAATTGGATCCTTTTCTCATGTATTATAATTACAGTCATTTTAACAGCGTCACCAATTACGTCTCCTGTTTTTTCTGAAAACAGTATAATTATATATAAATAATTTAAGCAAAGATGTGACCATGCAGGCCCAGAAACATGTGACTGGTTCTAGTGAGCCCAGAATGAATAATATTTAATATTTATCATTAAACTCTATAAACAAGGGAAACTATAATCATGTACGTCTTAAGCATCAAAAAGGAAAAGATATGCCAATCCCACCAGAAGAAACTGCTTCACCTAGAATAGACCACAAAGACTGGGAAAATAAAAGTCAAAGAACTATCATAAAATCCTCCGTTAGAGGTCAGAAAATTTTAGAAAATTAGAAATCAAAATTTCAGACGGTGTTCAGTGATTTGGCCCAAGTCACAAACAACAGGAGTCTATGATGAAGGTGGATATTATAGCTCAGCTTCTTCCCGTTTCTGAGTTGGAGAATCCTTTGTAAAGTTAGGCTGTGTTTTGTCTCAGAAGTGCAGTGAAGTGCCCAGACACATCTGAGCTGGAACTTCTAAAGAAGATAAAGCAGTCAGATGCATCCATAGAAAATAGACTAAATTAAACATCCATCCTGTGAAAGGAACTCTTCAGCAGCTATGAATCATAAGAGGAAAATTAGTTCTGTGTTTAACTGCAAGAAAAATCCAAATTAAACTAATTTAGTGCTGTCATTTTTACACATTAAACAAATGTTATTAAGGAAAACAATCAACAGCGTGAAAAGGCAAACTACAGAATGGAAAAAAATACATGCAAATCATATCTGATAAGAGGTGAATATCCAAAATATATAAGGTACTCCTCCAACTCAGTAGCAAGATTAAATAAATAGCTTAATTAAAAAAATGGGTAAAGGAACTGAATAAACATTTCTCCACAGAAGACATACAAATGGCCAGCAAGTATATGAAAAGGTGCTCAACCTCACTAATCATTAGGGCAATGCAAATAAAACCACAATTAGGTATCACCTCACACCTGTTAGGATGGCCATTAACAAAAATTAACAAGTGTTGGAAAGGATGTGGAGAAATTGGAAAACTTGTGCACTGTTGGTGGGAATGTAAAATTGTGTAGCCGCTATGAAAAACAGTGTGGAGGATCCTCAAAAAATTAAAACTACCATAAGATCTAGCAATCCTACTTCTGGGTACTTACCCAAAGACTTGAAATCATGATCTTGAAGAAATATTTGGACTCTCGTGTTCACTGCAGCGTTATTCACAATAGCCAAGATGTAGAAGCAACCTAAATGTCTGTCAACAGATGAATGGATAAATAAAATGGTATGTGTGTATGTGTGTTTGTATATATTTGTATATATGTATGTGTGTGTGTGTGTGTATATATACAAAGCAATAGTATTCAGCATTGAAAATGAAGGAAATCCTATCACATGCAAAAACATGGATGAACCTTGAAGACATATGCTAAGTGAAATAAGGCAGTCACAGAAGGATAAATACTGCATGATTCCACTTATATGAGGTATCTAAAATAGCCAAGGTCAGAGAAGAAGAACACAGAATGGTGGTCGCCAGGAGCTAGGGGAAATGGCGAGTTGCTGTTCAATGGGTATACAGTTTCAGTTATGCAAGATGAATATGGTCTATAGATCTGCTGTATAGCACAGTGCCTACATTTAACATTACTGTGCTGTACACCTAAAACTTTATTAATAGGGTAAATCTTACATGCTTGTCTTTACTACAGTAAAAAATATCATTTT
Source organism: Pseudorca crassidens (assembly GCF_039906515.1). Lineage (NCBI taxonomy): Eukaryota > Metazoa > Chordata > Mammalia > Artiodactyla > Delphinidae > Pseudorca > Pseudorca crassidens. Next base: position 114,940,480 of record NC_090317.1, read on the forward strand.
TACGTCTAATCATTTCAACCTGTTTTGAGATGTTTGTCATTAGGACATATCAATTTACTGGCACATAAATTTAGAAAACATGAATATCACTGTGGTTGCAAAAAAAAGAAAGCATGATAAAATATACATGATTGTTTACTTGCCTTCTTTTTATAATAAATTATTTTTTAACTTTTTTTGAAGTATAATATGTATCCAAAATCATAAATAAACAGCTCAGTGATTTATCACAAAGCGAACACACTGAAGTAACCACCACTCAGATCAAGACAGCAAATTATCTGCCTCCAAAAAGCCACCATCATGCCTCCTCTCAATCAGGACCAGTTTATCCCCAAATGTTACCACTATCCTGAATTCCAAGAAAATACATTAGTTCTGCCTCTTCTTGAACTTTATGAAAATGTAATTGTACAGTATCTATTCTTTAGTGACTGGCTTCTTTCAGGCAATAATATTATTTACCCATTCTATACTTGATGCAAATTTGGTGGTGTTTTTTCCCCCTAGTTCTTAGTCATTTCAAATAAAGCTGCTATAAATATTTCTGAACATGTCTGGTACAAATATGTATGCATTTCTATCGGTTACATGCCTAAGAGTGGAATTTTGAAGTCATGGGATATGCATGTGTTCAACTTTGGTAAACACAAAGTTTTCCAAAGTCACTGAATCAATTAAACCTCCACCAGTAGTATACATATGTCCTCCTTGGTCCACATTCTTGCCTACGTTAGATATTTTTAGGGTTTTTAAAATTTTAGTCATTCTGGTAATTCTTTAGATGTTTAGTTTGCCTTTTTAAAGTTAGTTTACCATTAGGATATATTTTATGAAATGCCTGTTTATAAAAGTCTCTTGCCTGTTTTTCTGTTCATTGGTCTTTTTATTTAAACAATTTATGTAAACCAAAAAAAAAAAAAATAACAGTTGACCCATTTCTCCCACCCACCTCCTCTGGCAACCACCAATCCATTCTCTATACTTATAGCTTTGGTTCAGTTTTTGCTGCTGTTGTTTTATTTTTTTTTATATTCCACATATAAGTGAGATCATGCGGTATTTGTCTTTCTCTGTCTGACTTTAATTAGCATAATGCCCTCAAGGTCCCTCCATGTTGTTGCAAATGGCAAGATTTCATTCTCTTTTATGGTTGAATAATGTTCCATTGTAAATATATATGTACATATGCATGTGTGTATACATATACATGTGTGTGGGTATGTGTGTGTGTGTGTGTGTGTGTGTGTGTATAAAACTTTATCCATTCTTTATCCATTCATCCACTGATGGACACTTAGCTTGTTTCCGTATCTTGGCTATTGTAAATATTGCTGCCATGAACACATGAACATGGGGGTACAGATATCTTTTTGAAGTAGTGTTTTCATTTTCTTCAGATAAATACCCAGAAGTGGAATTGCTAGATCATATAGTGCTTCTATTATTAATTTTTTGAGGCACCGCTATACTGTTTTCCATACTGGCTGCAACAATTTACATTCCCACCAACAGTGCACGAGGGTTCCCTTTCCTTCACATCCTAGCAGACACTTGTTATTTCTTGTCCTTTTGATAAAACCATTCTAACAGGTGTCAGGTGATATCTCATCATGGTTTTGATTTGCATTTCCCTGATGATTAGTGATGTTGAATGTCTTTTCATGTACCAGTTGGATATCTATATATCTTCTTTGGAAAAATGTCATTCACATCTTCTGCCCATTTTTAATCAGATTTTTTTTTTTGCTATCAAGTTATATAAATTCTTTATACATTTTGGATATTAACCTCTTATCAAATATAAGATTTGCAAATATTTTCTTTTATTCAGTAGGTTGCCTTTTCATTTTGTTGATGATTTCCTTTGCTGTGCAGATGCTTTTTAGTTTGGTGAGTACCAACTGTTTATTTTTGCTTTTCTTGCCTTTGCTTTTGGAGCCATATCTAAAAAATCATCACCAAGACCAATGTCAAGGAGCTTACCACCTATGTTTTCTTCTTAGAGTTGTAGGATTTCAGGACTTACATTCAAGTCTTTAGTCCATTTTGAGTTAATTTTTGTGTATGGTGTAAGATAGTAGCCAAGTTTCATTCTTTTGCATGCATGTGGCTGTCCAGTTTTCCCAACACCATTTTTTAAAATAAATTTATTTATTTATTTATTTATTTATTTATGGCTGCAGTGATCTTCATTGCTGCACACGGCCTTTCTTTAGTTGTGTTGAGCGGGGGCTGCTCTTCGTTGTGGTGTGCAGGCTTCTCATTGCAGTGGCTTCTCTTGTTGTGAAGCACGGGCTCTAGGCACGCAGGCTTCAGTAGTTGTGGCACGCAGGCTCAGTAGTTGTGGCAGACGGGCTTAGTTGCTCCACAGCATGTGGGATCTTCCCAGACCAGGGCTCAAACCCATGTCCCCTGCATTGGCAGGCGGATTCTTTTTTTTTTTTTTTTTTTTTTTTTTTGCAGTACGCGGGCCTCTCACTGTTGTGGCCTCTCCCGTTGTGGAGCACAGGCTCCGGACACGCAGGCTCAGCGGCCATGGCTCACGGGCCCGGCTGTTCTGTGGCATGTGGGATCTTCCCGGACCGGGGCACAAACCCACGTCCCCTGCATCGGCAGGCGGACTCTCAACCACTGTGCCACCAGGGAAGCCCTTCCAACACCATTTATTGAAGAAACTGTCCTTTCCCTATTGTATATTCTTGGCTCCTTTGCCATAAATTAATTAACCATATATAGGCATGGTTTTACTTCTGGGCTATTTATTCTGTTCCAGTGATCTTTGTGTCTGTTTTTATGCCAATACCATACTGTTTTCATTAGTATAGCTTTGTGATGTAATGTGAAATCAGGTGCCTCCAGCTTTATTCTTATTTCTCAAGACTGCTTTGGCTATTCAGCGTCTTTTGTGGTTCCATACATACTTTAGGATTGTTTGTTCTATTTCTGTGAAAAATGCCATTGGAATTTTGATAGGGGTTGCATTGAATCTGTAGATTGCTTTGGGTGGTATGGAAATTTTAACAATATTAATTCTTCCAATCCGTGAGCATGGAATATTTCTCCATTCATTTGTATCTTCTTCAGTTTCTTCCATCAGTGTCATACAGTTTTCAGTTTACAGGTCTTTGATCTCCTTGGATAAATTTATTTTTAGGCATTTTATTCTCTTTGATGCAATTGTAAATGGGATTGTTTTCTTAATTTCTCTGATAGTTAATTATTACTGTATAGAACCACACTGGATTTTCGTATACTGATTTTGTATCCTGCAACTTTACTGAATTTGTTTATTCTAACAGTTTTTGGTGGAGTCTTTAGGGTTTTCTATATTTAAAATTATGTTTCCACAAATAGTGACAGTTTCACTTCTTCCTTTCCAATTTGGGTGCCTTTTCTTTCTTTTCCCTGCCTAATTTTTGTGGCTAGGACTTGCAATACTGTGTTAAATAAAAGTGGTGGGAGTGGGCATCCTTGTCTTGCTCCTGATTTCAGAAGAAAAGCTTTCACTTTTTCACCACTGAATATGATGTTAGCCGGGCTTGACATATATAGCCTTTATTATGTTGAGGTACATTCCTCTGTACCCACTTTGTTGTTAGTTTTTGTCATAAAGGGATGTTGAATTTAGTCAGATGTTTTTTCTGCATCTGTTGAAATGATCATATGATTTTTATTCATCGTTTGTTGTACTGCTTTGATTAGCAGACATTGAACCGTCCTGCATCACTGGAATAAATACCACTTGATTGTGGCATATGATCCGTTTAATATATTATTGAATTTGGCTTGCACATATTTTGTAGAGAATTTTTGCATCTATGTTCATTTGGGATATTTGCCTGCAATTTTCTTTTCTTGTAGTGTCTTTGGTTTGGGTATCAGGGTAATGCTGGCCTCGTAAAATGAGTTTGGAAGCATTTCTTCCTTTTCTGTTTTTTGGAAGAGTTTAAGAAAGATAGGTATTGATTCTTCTTTGAATGTAGAATTCACCAGTGAATTCATCTAGTTTTGGACTTTTGTTCGTTGGGAGGTTTTTGACTACTGATTCAGTCTCCTTACTAGTAAATGGTCTGTTTTCTATTTCTTCATGATTCAGTCTTATAAGGTTGTATATTTATAGAAATTTATCCATTTCTTCTAGTTTTTCCAATTTGTTGGCCTACAAATGTTCTTAGTACTCTCTTATGATGCTCTTTATGTCTGTGGTATCATCTTCTCTTTCATTTCTGTTTTTAATTATTTGAGCCCTCTCTTTTTTCTTGGTGAGTCTAGCTAAAGTTAATTTTGTTTATCTTTTTTTCAGAGCAGCTCTTGGTTTTATTGATCTTTTCTTTTTAGTTTATATTCATTTAATTCTCTTATCTTTGTTATTTCTTTCCATCTACTAACTTTGGGCTTCATTTGTTCTTCTTTTCTAGTTCCTTGAGCTATAAAGTTAGGTTGTTTATTTGAGATCTTTCTTGTTTTTTTTTTTTTAATATTTATTTGGCGGTGCCAGGTCTTAGTTGCGACACATAGAATCTTCATTGTGGCATAAAGGATCTTTTAGTTGCAGCCTGCAAACTCTTAATTGCAGCATGTGGGATCTAGTTCCCTGACCAGGGATCAAACTCGGGCCTCCTGCATTAGAGGCGAGAAGTCTTAGCCACTGGACCACCAGGGAAGTTCCCTTTCTTGTTTCTTGAGGTAGGCATTTATCACTATGAACTTCCCTCTTTTTTTTTTTTTTTTTTTTTTTTTGTGGTACGCGGGCCTCTCCCTGCCGTGGCCTCTCCCGTTGCGGAGCACAGGCTCCGGACGCGCAGGCTCAGCGGCCATGGCTCACGGGCCTAGCCGCTCCGCGGCATGTGGGATCTTCCCGGACTGGGGCACGAACCCACGTCCCCTGCATCGGCAGGCGGACTCTCAACCACTGTGCCACCAGGGAAGCCCTGAACTTCCCTCTTAATACTGATTTTGCTGCATCCCATAAGTTTTGGTATATTGTGTTTCCATTTTCATTTGTCTCAAGGTCTTTTTGGATGTCTCTTTTGATTTCTTTGTTTACCCCTTTGGTTGTTCAGTACCCTGTTGTTTAACCTCCACATATTTGTGAATTTTCCAGTTTTCTTCTTGTAATTGATTTCTAGTTTCATACAGTTGTGGTTCAAAAAGATGCTTGATATGATTTCAGTCTTCTTAAATTTATTAAGACTTGGTTTTTTGTGGCCTAACATAGCTATCCTGGAAAATGTTCAGTGTGTGCTTAAGAAGAATGTGTATTCTGTTGCCCTTGGATGGAATGTTCTGTATATATCTGTTAACTCTATCTGGTATAACATGCCATTTAAGGCCAAGGTTTCCTTATTGATTTTCTGTTTGGATGATCTATCCACTGATGTGAGTGGAGTAATAAAGTCCCCTAGTATTTTTGTGTTGTCGTCTAGTTCTCCCTTTAGGTCTGTTAATATTTGCTTTATATATTTAGATGCTTTTAGAGCTCCAGTAGTAATCCTGGAGTATATGTTAGGATTCCTCCCTCTTGGTGGTCTTTAACTTGAATTTTCTGAGTCTGTTGAAAGCTCTGTCCCACTTAACTAGCCTGTCAGCAACTGCTTTTGGAATTGTTTTATCTTGAGGTAAAAGGCAATGCCAAATGCTAGGCTCACTTCTCTGACTTTTCTTCTCTATAGGATCCTAGTGCTACTAACCTAACCCCTGTACCTTGATAGCTTTCCTATGCCTTCAAATAGAGGGTTTTAAAAAAATATTTTGTTCAGCTTTTCTTATTGTTCTCAGTGAGAGACATGTTACATTGCCAAAGTTGAACTCCCTCTCAGTCTATGCACAATACACGTAGGCTTTACACAGCATTTATTGAGTGGTTCCTAAGTACTGGGTGCTAAACAAAAGGCTCATACTTGTTTAATAATCCTCATAGTAACTCTGGGTTCAAGAATATCCATTTTACAGACAAAGGTAAAGACATTGCCTAAGACTGTATACCTAGCAATTTCCAGATGTGGAATTTCATACACTTAGTTGTCTTTGTCCCCACATCTTATGCTAGATATCTGCAGTTATTTTTATAATAAATGAGACAAGTTTTTTTTTTTTCCTTCGCATACTAGGAAATGCCGCTCTAATCACAGTTATAGAAGTTGAAACTTTCCTCAATGCCTAGGATTATGGTTGGGTAATAGTTCACCTGCTTTATTATTTACTTCAACCTGTTTCTTCTTTTTTCTAATTTTTACTGGAAAGATTTCCAAATGCACTGAGAGTAGAGAGTACAATGAACCTTAATGGATTTATCACATAGTTTCAGTCACCATAAATATTTTTCATTTAAAGAATCTATTCCCCTTTATCTTCTCCTTTGCTGTAGCCTTTTAAACAACATCACAGAATCTACCCCCTAAATACTTCAGTTTGCATTTCCAAAAGTAAAAATACCTTTGCTTCATACTTTTAAAAGGTTCTACTGAATGTATCTTGCTCATATCAAACTGGAGTTCTATTTTTTAAAAGAGCATCATCATTCCAGAAGTTCCATTCTAGAGAGAACTGAACGTATATGTTCACCAAAATGCATGTACAAGAGTATTCACAATATTCAAAAAATTTAAAACTACCAATTTCCAACAGGAGTAGACTCTATAAATAAATTATAGTATATTCATATGACAGAACAAACTACTGCCACATGAAACAACATGAGTGAATTACACAGACACAGTGTTGAGTAAAATTAACCAGGCAAAAAATATATACTATATTACCCTATTTATATAAATTTCAAAAATAGGCAGAATCAATTCATGGTAAAAGCCTTTAGAAAAAAAATGGATCACTTTGTGAGGGAATGTTGACTGGGAGGGAGCCTTTCTGTAGTGCTGGAAATCTTTTTTACTTTTATCTGTGTGCTGGTCACACAGGTGAATGCCTATGTAAAATTTCATAGAATTTGTACCTTTTACCCTTTATTCAAGTATCACATTGTGCTTCAACAGAAAAGTAATTTTGAAAAAGGAGCAACAAGTATGCTCTAGATCAGGAGCTGGCAAAATTTTTCTCTAAGGAACCAGACAGCGAATATTTTAGACTTTGTGGGTCATAGGGTCTCTGTCACAGCTCACTACCTCTGTTATAGTGCAGATGCAGCCATAGATGATACATAAACTCATGAGGGTGAGTGTGTTATGATAAAACTTTATTATGGATATCAACATTTAAATTGCATATAATTTTTGTCATGAAATATTCTTCTTTGTACTTCTTTTCAACCACTTAGAAATATAAAAACCAGTCTTAGCTCATGAGACACAAAAACAGGAAGTGGGCATTTTGGACTACGTATGGACCACAGGCTGTAGTTTGCCAACCCCTGCTCTAGATATGCGTGTATATAAACATATCAGGAATGTATAGATGAATATCAGCACGAGAACTTGAGCAGTTCTGGAAAAGCTGGAGGCCAAGGAGACTGGACATTCACGTGTGGAAGATTTATTTCAGACTTTCTACAATTTTAGGGAAAGACAAAAAGAGCCGGTGTTCCATGCTGGTTGGTGACAGTGGTCAGTAATGGGAATGTATATTGTTATTTTCATGCTCTGATTTACCCTGAAAGTAAATAATGCTCTTGGATTGTTATCATTAGACCATGGTAAAAGCATTTAACATTTTCTTCCCTCTGTGCTTTTTATTTACCTGAAACTTTTACTGCACACAGTGGTGACAGTAGTAATTTGGGATTTCAGGGAGATGGCACTAAATGCAGGCAGCTTGTGTGTGGAATATCTGAAATGAACTTTCTTCACCACCTCATCTCCAAAACAGACTTCTTTTATGAACATGCTTTTGTTTGTGGCTTGGAGGTGTTCATGGCAGTGATGATAACAGTAAGACGTGGCGCTTATATGGTGTTTTCTCCTTTCAAAGTGCTTCTCTCTAAAAAGAACCTAAAGGGTACATTTAGGGTACATTTTAAGTCCATCTTCTTTTCACAGCAGTAGAAGCCACAATTTTTACTAACTGCAGAGAATCACTGTAGCCTTTTTGAAAATATGTACTTAGTTTGGTACCAGAAAACCCTGGCTTTGGCCGGCATTTTTCTTTCAGAAACTGTACATTTAGCCCTTTTAATTCTGTCTTTTCTCCTCTTACATTACACAAATTGCAACTAAGTGTTATATAAATGAAAGTTAACTCACCTAACCCAGTAGACTCTTTGTATGACTTGACTTACCTGAGTCATTACACTAACAGAAATATTGTGTATCTACTTAGTCTGGATAATTAGTTTTCCATGCTGCCAAAATTCATTTAGTTCATATATGATAAGCAATATAGGAATAAGGAGTCCTTAAGTAAGAGCTTCCTGAGGGAGCTCACCGCCTGTGGGAGAGACAGCCTTGGAGTATAGGTCCCATCTCTAGCCTTCATGGCTGGCTCCTTCTTAATACGCTCCTACAGGCGCACAGGTGCCAACCCTGACAACACTGCCTGCGCCAAGAAACGTCTGGGGTAATTCTGTGCTTTCTGGAAGTGAATTTCTCTTCTCCCTGCCACCAAATCCCTGCCACTATCAGCTTCTGGCCTTGTGACTTTAACCATCTGCTTTGATTTGACCTTTCTGACTTATAGAGTCAATTTCCTATTCAACTCTGCTATGCATCCTCCTTGCTTTCAGCCCTGATGAAGCTTCAGGGAAAAGAACTGCTCCATTAGTTCTGTACCCAAAGGACTGTGATAGCCTGGCTGACCTCTGGCCTGGGAAGAAGTTTCTGGGCATACACCACAAATAGGCCTAATATAACTGAGTTGAACAAGTGCAACAAGAGCAGAGGAATGAGCCCAACTTCCCTGTGTGGATATTGGTAATTAGCTGCCCCAATTTAATAGCTTCCTCAGAGAATAAATATCCTCGTCCAGAACAGACAAAATATAGGCAATAATCATGATTTTTAGCCTCTGTTGCCAGACTCAAACATACAAGAAATTATATTTTTCCTGTACATACATAAGCAAGTAGAGTTCAAAATCTTATAGTCTGTAGTTTGCTGTTCCATTGATAACTTCATCAATTGATACATTAAATTTGTGAAATCTGGTTCCCTTAATGTATGAGTAGATGCCTGTTCTTATGCTTCAAGCTCAAGAAGTTTCCCGTTTCTGAAAAGCTGTCTTTTCTTCCATAGACACAGCGTACTTTTGATTAAGCTGAGTGGAATGGCCAAGCCAGGGAAAAAGAGTGTCCAAAATGATAATAACAGTGAGGTGTTCTCTTTGTGGGACTACATCAGTTCAAGCAGGAAAATCGATGCACCTGGGGGGAGAGAACAATACTATTCCAGCATTATTAATGCCCAGGAGGCAACAAAAAGCACAGGGAGAAAAATTCACTCAACTTTGGCCATACAGAGAAAGAACAGGAGAGGTGGCTAAGCTTGCCCTCAGTCACTAAGGAGAGAATGTCCATTTGAGAGGCATTGCCAGGTTTACTTTCAGCCACTGTAGGTACTGAAAGAAAAGCCACATATTTAAAGTACTGTGGGCTTTTAAAAGTCTTGGCCATCTTTGTTTTTCATCACACTTAGTTCAGATGGAAGGCTAGGGTAGTGATACTGTCCTTGCTTTCCTGGTAACAAAGCTTGAAAGATGGTGAGTTCAGGAAGGAGAAATTTGCGTCATCGAAGCCAGAAATAGACCTTCTTAAAATGAAGGATTCCACTCAGCTGTTTTGCTCACTGATTCGTGCAATTTCTGTTACACAAATCCTTAGACTTTGAAGGTCTCCCTATTCTTAAAGCTACTAACAGCAACTGCCTCGAAAGCAAATAATCCGTGTCTGGTCTCCCTGACATTAAATGTAAAATCCAGAGGGAGCTTAGAAGAACTGTGGAGGCTAATGTACAAAGTACTCCAAGAAAGGAGAAATTCTTCTTATATTTCTCTTTGTCTGAGTCAGCTATGCTACAGTAATGGTGAGTAACAAATTGACTCAAAATTCTGTGTCTTAAAACAGACCTGCAGATTGGCTATACCTCAGCTGGGCTACGATGGACTCCAAGTTCAAGGTGTCAGCCTGTAGATGTGATTCACTTCTGTTCCCACATGTCTCCACGTTCTCCTTGGACCAGTGGCTACACAGGATAGGCTGTTCTCATGGCAACCAGAGGAATGCAAGAGGCTAAACCCAGCTATGCAAGTAAGTTTATAGCCTCTGCTTATGTCACAGCTGTTAACACTTTCTTGGCTAAAATGAGTCACATGGCGTAAGCCCAAAGTTAAGAGGTGAGGAAGTCGACTCAGTTCACCATGAATCCAGGGCAAGTATGTGGATATATGAGGAAGAAAATGAAGTATTGTGAGCAGTGCCCTAGTGAAAGGGATTTTTCTCTGGTTGGAACTGGAAGATTGCTATAGTAGTAGGGAATGTTTCTCTTTTGCTTGTTCAGGAAAAAATACCTAGTTGGTCACCTGACTAGCCTCATTCCACCTATTAAGGTCAGTGGGGACTGACTGCTTTCATGGATGTTCATACAATTTAGGTAGGTGGAAAAGAGAGAGAACATTTTCTTCTATGGCCTCTAAAAAGCCTAGAGCTGTGCTGTCCAAAATGGTAGCCACTAGCCATTTGTGCCTACCGGAATTTAAATTATTTTACATGAAATAATATTGAAAATTCACCTCCTCGGTTACACGAGCTACATTTAAAGAATGCAGTAGTCACACGTGGCTTGTGGCCACCCCACTGGACAGTGCAGCTCTATCATAATACCCCATTGATTGCCTTCATAACACGTCACACTCTAAAATCATCTTATATATTTGTCCACTTACTTACTTTCTCTCTCCCCCTGTGGTAGACTGAATAATGACCCCCTAGAGATGTACACATCCTAATTCTCTGAACTTGTAAGTGTTATTTTTTATGAAGAAGGGGACTTTGCAGATGTGATTGAGTTAAGGATCTTGAGTTGAGTTGGAGAGATTATCTAGATGGGCCCCGGGGTAATCACAATGGTCCCTATAAGAGGGCGGCAGGAGGGTCAGAGTCAGACAAAGGTGATGTGGTGATGGAAGGAGAGGGAACGAGAGAGAGAAAGATTTGAAGATGTTACATTCCTGGCTTTGAAGATAGAGGGAATGGGACATGAGCATGAAGGCAACTTCTAGAAGCTAGAAAGGGCAAGGAATTAGGTACTCTCTGGAGCCTCTAAAATGAATACTGCCCGGTGGACCCATTTTAGACGTCTGACCTGCGTAACTGAAAGATAAGTTTGTGTTGTTCTAAGCCAGTAAGTTTGTGGTAACTTGTTACAACAGAAATAGGAAACAAATACACTCTCCATTAGCATGTAAGACCTATTACCATGTCTGTCTCATCCACTACTTTATCTACAGCACCAAGCATAGTGCCTCTCGAAGAGCAGGCATTCTTAATTATTTGAGAAATAATGAGTTTATGGATAAAAGGCTAACATAAACTCCAAAAGGCGCTTCTAATACAGTATACCTTCCACAATCATGTGCCACATATCCACAATCTCCACCACTGGAGATCATCATTTTTTGCATCTTCTGTCCAGAAAATCACTACTGGGAGACATTAGATCAAAACAGGAGAGCATATTGAATGAGCAGCCACCAAAATTAATTTATCAGCTAAGCAAATAGTAGAACAGATCCATGCAGAACAAACAATAGTGAAGATTTCAAAAGAGAGAGAGAGAGAGAGAGAGAGGGAGGGAGGGAGGGAGGGAGAGGGAGAAACAGAGAAAGGAAGACCAAATGCTTTGTAATAGGCACATCAATAACAATTAGCAGGTGCCTTGCACTTTGAAGCTGCAATTCACCTTCATATATTTTATCGCATTTGAACTTCAACCACTCATAGTAAGCAAGCAGGCAGATATTAATCCCATCAGCTTACAGAAACTGGGGCTCAGAGATGTTAACTGTCATACTCATTGTACTGCAACTAGAAAGTGCCTTATATTCAAATCTCATGGCTTGACACCTAGTTTTCTTTCTGCTACACTTGAAATGACATCATGTGAAGTATTGGGAAGGCAGTGGAAAAATCCAACATTTCTGTTTCAAATTCAACTTAGCATTTTTCTGCTCAAAACGTCAAGGTATCTGGCAACTTTCAAGTCAAAGAAGACAACTGCAAAGACAAGCAGGCCACCCACTGAATGGCTAAAATCACAGCCAACACAATCCTTGTCTTTGGAATCAAATACACTCACATTTCAGAACTTAGAAACACAGCCTCCATTGAAGAGCAGCCTGCCTGTAGCAGGATGTTTGGAAGCAAAAAAGCGTGACTGTTTTGAACAAAATATAAAGTGTAGTACTTATTATTTAGCAAATAAATGGTTATACCTTAAATGGTTATGTAAGTTGCTACATCATAGCCTTGGTTTTGCTTCTTAGTCTGAGAAGCCTAAAATATTTACTGTCTTGCCCTTTAAGTAAAAGTTGCTCTTTAGATGAAAAGTGAGGCACAGGTACTAACAGAGAAATGTTTTTCCCTCAGCCCTGCCAGAGAAATAAGGATTGAAGGCCTACCTCAGTACCTCATTCTCTGATTTTCTGTCTACTTCTCTATGATTCAGCTCCTTCTTCCTTCATACAGAGAAAGTTTTTAATTTCCTCTCTTTCTGGAGGGGCAGAAAGCTAAAGAAGGATTTGGATTTTTTTATGGCTGTATAATGATCACTACAGTTTCATAAAACAACGATCATGGTATCATCATCTCATAGTCATGGAGGTTGATTGGGCTAAGCTAGCTGGTTCTCATGAGGAGTCTCTCAGTCCAGTGGTAGCTGAGGCTAAATTTTATCCAAAGGACAAGACAGGCTCTGAGATGCCTGTCACCTGAACTGGAAGACTCAAACAGCTTAGGAATGGAACAGCTGGGACATCTGTATCTCTGTGTGGTCTCTCCAGCAAGGTGGCTTCAGGTCAGCCATGCTGCTTATGTGGTTGCTCAGTGTTCCAAAGGTATGAGTCCAGAGAAAATTGTACTGCCTTTCTGCTTTTTATAACCTAGCCTTGGTAGTCTTGTAGTATCACTGTGTTCATCTTCTACTGCTACCATATCAAATTACCACAAATTTAGTGGTTCAAATAACACAAATTTATTATTTCAGTTTTGTAAGTCAGATGTCCAGGTATGCATGGCTGGTTCTTCTGCTCCTGGTCCCACCAGCAAAGCATGAGAGTTCCAGTTTCTCCAAGTCCTCACCAACACATGTATTTTGTTATTATTATTATTATTTTATTGAAGTATAGTTAATTTTAAATATTGTGTTTCAAGTGTACAGCAGTAATTCAGTTATACATATATGTATGTATCTATTCCTTTTCAAATTCTTTTCCATCATCATTATTATGATTGCTGTTCTAATGGATGTGAAGTGGTATCCCACTGTAGTTTTTTTTAACATCTTTATTGGAGTATAATTGCTTTACAATGGTGTGTTAGTTTCTGCTTTATAACAAAGTGACTCTGTTATACATATACATATGTTCCCATATCTCTTTCCTCTTACGTCTCCCTCCCTCCCACCCTCCCTGTCCCACCCCTCCAGGAGGTCACAGAGCACCGAGCTGATCTCCCTGTGCTATGCGGCTGCTTCCCACTAGCTATCTGTTTTACGTTTGGTAGTGTATACATGTCCATGCCACTCTCTCACTTTGTCACAGCTTACCCTCCCCCTCCCCATATCCTCACATCCATTCTCTAGTACCATTGTAGTTTTGATTTGCAGTTCCCTAATGATTAATGATGTTGAGCATTGTTTAATGTGCTGATTTGCCATCTGTGTATCTCCTTTAGAAAAATGTCTATCCAAGTCCTATGCCATTTTTTACTTGGGTCGTCTTTTTTACTTTTGAGTTATAAGTTCTTTTTATATTCTGGATACTAGACCCTTAACAGATAAATAATTTGCAAATATTTCTCTCACTGTATGGGTTGTCTTTTCACTTTCTTATTTTTCTAACTCTATTGAGATATATTTGACATAGAATATTGTGTATGTTTATAGTATAAAATGTGATGATTTGATATATGTGTACATTGTGAAATGATTAATACAAAAAGGTTAGTTAACACATCTATCACCTCACATAGTTACCAGTTTTCTGTGTGTGGTAAAGACTTTTCAGATATACTCTCTTAGCAACTTTCAAGTATACAATACAGTACTGTTAACTCTAATCATCATTCTGTACATTAGATCCCCAGAACTCATTCATTTTATAACTGGAAGTTTGGACACTTTGACCACCTTCACCCATTTCCTTTACCCATTCATCTGTTGTTGGACATTTAGGTTGTTTTCATGTCTTGGCTAGTAAATAATACTGCAGTGAACATAGGGGGTGCATATATCTCTTCTACATAGTGATTTTGTTTCCTTCTTATATACACCTAGAAGTAAAATTGCTGGATAATGTGGTTCTATTTTTAATTTTTTGAAGACTCTCCATACCGTCTTCCATGCCTATTTACAATCCACCAACAGCGCGCAAGAGTTCCCTTTTCTCCACGTACTCCTCAGCATTTTTTATCTCGTCTTTTTGATAGTTACCATTATAACAGATGTGAGGTGACAGCTCATTGTGGTTTTGAGTTGCATTTCCCTGATAGTGACGGTGAGCACCTTTTCATGTACCTGTGGCCATTTAATGTCTTCTTTGGAAAAATGTCTGTCCAGGTCCTTGTCCATTTTTAATTAGATTATTTGTATTTTTGCTATTGAACTGTATGAGTACTTTCTATATTTCGGCCATTAACTCCTTACCAGAAAGATGGTTTACAAATTATTTTCTCCCACTTCGTAGGTTGCCTTTTCATTCTATTGTTTGTTTCGATGTGCAGAAGCTTTATAGTTTGATGTAGTCCCACTTGTTTGTTTTTTATTTTGTTGCCTGTGCTTTAGGTGTCGTATCTAAAAAAATCGTTGCCAAGACACATGGGAAGGAACTTTTTCCCTGTGTTTTCCTCTAGGGGTTGTATGGTTTCAGGCCTTACATTTAAGTCTTTAATCCATTTCGAGTTAATTTTTGTGCCTGGTGTAAGATAGGGGTCCAGTTTCATTCTTTTGCATGTGCATATCCAGTTTTCCCAGTGCCATTTATTGAAAAGACTGTCTTTTCCCCATTGATTATTCTTGGTTCCCTTGTCAGATATTCATTGACCATATATGCATGGGTTTATTTATGGGCTCTCAATTCTGTTTCATTGGTCTGTTTTATGCCAGTATCATACTGTTGTGATTACTATAGATGTGTAGTATAGTTTGAAATCAGGAAACGTGATGGTGCCTCCAGCTTTGTTCTTCTTTCTAGGGATTGCTTTGGCTTTTCAGGGTCTTTTGTGGTTCCATATGTTATTTAAGATTCTTTTTTCCGTTTCTGTAAAATATGCTGTTGGAATTCTGATAGGGATTGCATTGAGTTTATAGATGGCTTTGGGTAGTATGGAAATTTTAACAATACTAATTTTCTGATCCATGAACGCAGGATATCTTTCCATTTGTGTCTTCTTCAATTTATTTCGTCAAAGTCTTGTAGTTTTCAGTGTACAGAGCTTTTGCCTCCTTGGTTAAATTTATTCCCAAGTATTTTATTGTTTTTTGATGCTATTGGTCTCTTCACTTTGATGCTCTCCTTTGAAGCAGAAAAGCTTTTCATTTTAATGAAGTCCAATTTGCCTATTTTCCTTTGGTTCCTTGGGTCTTGATGTCATATCTAAGAAATGGGTGCCTAACCTGAGGTTACAAAGATTGTTTTCTTCTAAGATTTTTATAATTTAGCTCTTACATTTAAGTCTTTGATCCATTCGAGTTAATTTTTATATGTGACGTGAAGTAGGGATCCAAGTTCATTCTTTTGCCTGTAGATATCCAGTGATTCCATTATAGATATTGATATTCCACATTGATTACATTATTAATGAAAAAACTATTCTTTCCCCCGTTGAACGGTCTTGGTACCCTTGTCAAAAATCACTTGACTATAGATGTATGGGTTTATTTCTGGGTTTCATTAATCTGTGTCTATCTTTATGCCAGAACTACAACTGTCTTTAACAAGAGAAAAACAGAAGTTTTTTAACATGAGAAACTAAAAAAGGTGGTTAGAACTTGGGCTTATATTGCATCTTTACAAAAGAACAAAAAATTTTTATAGAAGAGACAAGAGGTTTCTAGGGTGGCAAATTGTAGGACGGTGAATATATGGGGGAGCTAGTGGAAGTTAAGGGCTAGTTAGGAAAGTTATATAGTTTTTTTCTGATCCCATCTCTGGGCTGATAAGGGTCTTGAGCTGTCTCCTGTGATTAACTTCTGTGCTTCCTGGTTAGAAGGGACGGGGGACACCTTTACAAATTTGTGTCTAGCTTTTAGGCAAATGGTGGGAGACAGAAAGCTTTTCTTCGTATATGCTTCTTCTCAATAACATTCAGCTCACCATTAATCTTATGCCAAAGTGGCATGTTTTGTGGTGGCATTCTGCTACTCTTTATGGCTCTACTTCAGAGTTAATGGGCTAGTTTTTAGTAACTATACTGTGGCGATAATGTCCTTGGTTTTACGAAACAAATGCTGATCTCTTTTAGTGTGACTTATGCAGCTTATTCTCAAACAGTACAGAAAACAATTATATATTTGGGGGACCTGGATGAAGGTCATTGGAATTTTTAATTTGCAGTTTCACTGAGGTATAATTACAGTAAAACACTGTGTGAGTTTAAGGCGTATAACATATTGACTTGATATATTTATATATAACAAATTGATTACCACCATAGCATCAGATAACAACTCCATTCCATCACATAATTACCATTTCTTTTTGTGTGTGTGGTAAGAACATTATTTCTACTCTTTTAGCAACTTCAAGTACATAATACAGTATTACTAGCTACAATCACCAAACTGTATATTAGATCCCCCCCAACGTGCTAATCTTATAATTGGAAGTTTGTACCCTTTGACTATTTTCTCCCATTTCCCCTACTCCCCATAATCATTACTCTACTCTGTTTCTCTATGGTCAGCTTTTTTAGGTTCCACATATAAGTGATGTCATAGAGTATTTTTCTCTGACTTATTTCACTTAGTATAATGCCCTCAAAGTTCATTTTAGTTATTGCAGACAGGAGGATTTCTTTCTTTATCATTGTTGAATAATCTGCTATTGTGTGTGTGTGCCAGCCATATTTTCTTTACCCACGTATCCATTAATTGACATGCAGTTTTTTTTCCACATCTTAGGTATATCTGAATGATGCTTCAGGAGCATGGATGTGCAGATATCTCTTTAAGATGCAGATTTCAATTCCTTTGAATATATACCCAGAAGTAGGATTGCTGGATCAATTTGTAATAATCTGAGAAACTGCCATAGTATTTTCTCTGGTGGCTGTGCCAATTTGCATTCCCACCTACAGTCACAGGTTACCTTTTCACCAGACTCTTGCCAACAATTTCTTATCTTTTTGATGATAGCCATTTTAACAGATATGAGATGATATCTCATTGTAGTTTTGATTTGCATTTTCCTAATTAGTGGCGTTGAGCACGTTTTTATCGAAAGCTATCCATTCAGTTCCTATGCCCATTTTGGAATTGGGGTGTTTTTTGGGGGGGGGCAGGGGCTATTGAATTGTGTGAGTTCTTTATATATATTGGATATTAACCCCCAAGTATTTTCTCCCACTCTTTAGGTTTCCTTTTCATTTTTGTGCTGTGCAGATGCTTTTTAGACTGATGTAGTCGCACTTAGTATTTCTGCCTGTGTTGCTTGTGCTTTTGGTGTCATATCCGGGAAATTGCTGCAAAGATCAACGTCAAGGAGATTTCCTTCTGTTTTCCCCTAGGAGCTTTACATTTTCATGTCTTCCATTTGAACCTTGAATCCATCCTGAGGCTGTTTTTTTGACTGGTGTAAGATAGGGGTGTAATTTCATTCTTCTGTATTTACTTATCCAGTTTTCTCAACACCATTTATTGCAGAGACTATCATTTCCTCATTGAGTATTCTTGGCTCCCTTGCCAAGTATTAGTTGACCATATATATGCAAGGGTTTCTGGGCTGTACATTGTGTTCCATTGGTCTGCGTATGTATTTTTATGCCAGTGCCCTACTGTTCCCATTAGTAGAGCTTTGTAGTACAGTTTGAAATCAGGAAGTGGGATGCCTCTGGCTTCTTCCTCAGTATTATTTTGGCTATTAATGGTCTTTTGTGGCTCCATATGAAATTTAGGGGTTTTTTTGCTATCTGTGAAAATTGCTATTGGGATTTTGATAAGGATTGCATTGAATTCTGTAGATGGCCTTGGGTAATATACACATTTAAACAATATTTTTCCAATCCATGAACAGGGGGCATTTTTCCTTTTGTTTGTGTCTTCAATTTATTTCACCAAAGTCTTATAGCTTTCATTTTACAGATCTTTGACCTCCTTTGTTAGATCTATTCATATGAATTATGCATTTTTTAATCCCCTGAACCCCATGAATTATATTTTTTAACGCTATTGTGAATGGGATTGTTTCATTTCTTGTTAGTGTATAGAAACCCAACTGTTTTCTGTATGTTGATTTTGCTTCCTGCAACTTTAGTTCCAGTAGTTTTTTGGTAAGGTCGTTAGTATTTTCTGTATATATTTTCTGTATATAAGATCATATTATCTAGAAACAAAGACAGCTTGACTTCTTCCTTTCCTGTTTTAATGGTTTTTATTTCTTTTTCTTGACAGATTTCTCTGTCTAGTACTTCCAGTACTGTGTTGAAAAGTGGTGAGAGTGGACATCCTTGCCTTGTTCCTGATCTTAGAGGAAAAGCTCTCAAGCTTTCACCATTAAGTAAGTAAACTTTCACCATTAAGTAACTTTCACCATTAAGTAAGTATGATGTTGGTGTGGGTTTGTCACATATGGCCTTTATTTTGTAGAGGTATTTTGCTTCTATACCCAATTTGTTGACTGTTTTAATCGTGAGCCAATACTGAATATCATCTAATGCTTTTTCTGCATCTACTGATCGTGATCATGTGATTTTTACCTTTCATTCCATTAATATAGTGTATCATGCCTACTGATTTGCATATGTTGAGCCATCCTTGTATCCCAAGGGTAAGTCCTAGTTGATCCATTGGTATATGATCAGTTTAATGAGCTGTTCAATTTGGTTTGTTAATATTTGGTGAGAATTTTTGGTTCTATATTCATCAGGCATATTGGCCTGTAATTTTATTTTCTTGTGTCTTTGTCTGGCTTTGGTATCAGGGTAATGCTGACCTTGTAAAATGAGTTGGGGAATGTTCCCTCCTCTTCAGTTTTTTGGAAGAGTTAGAGAAGTATTGGTGTTTGTTAATTCTTTGGTAGAGTTCAGCAGAGAAGCAGTCTGGTCCCTGGCTTTTGTTTGTTGGGAGGTTTTTGATTACTGATTCAGTCTTCTTACGTGTTATTGGTATGTTCAGATTTTCTGTTTCTTCATGATTCAGTCTTGGTATGTTTTTAGGAATTTATCCGTTTCTTCTATTACAGCTGTCTTTATTGTAGGTTTGTAGTTAGATGTGAAATTGTGAATTCCGAGGCCTCCACCAACATCCTTCCTTCTCCTTCAAGATTGTTTGTTTTTAGCTCATCTAGGTCTCTTACATTTCCTTGTGAATTTCAAGATCAACTTGACAATTTCTGCAAAAAACAAAAAAAATGACAGTTGGACTTTTGATTGATAGGTATTGAATCTATAGGTCAATTTGGGGAGTATTGCCATCTGCACAATATTAAGTTTTCCATACCATGAAATTGATAAGGCTTTTTAAGCCATAGTTCTAATATTAAGTTTTCCATACCATGAAATTGATAAGGCTTTTTAAGCCATAGTTCTAACGGGTGCTGCTGAACTATTTATTTAGGCCTCCAGAATCTTGACTATCATCACAAATTGGGGTCCTTTTTTTTTCCATACCTACTTCCATATTCTGTCTGTTGCTGCAAATGTAGGGTTTAATAACGTAGTGGCTTCTTAAGCGATGGGGAACATAAAATCTAAAATTAACTCTGAGATATTGGTGTTGGGAATGCAAAATAGTATGATCACTATGGAGGGGAATTTGGCAATACCTATAAAAATTTACAAAATACTGTGGGAGATTCCCACACACACACCAGAGGCTAGGCCAGCAAGCTTGCTCTCTGTCTCTCTCTTCCTTTAACTGAGGACGTAGTTTTTGAGAGTCCCAGTATTATGAAGAAGTGTGTATGTATCTTTCAGTTCCAACTGCCATGTCATACAAGCCTACAGCCTTGTCTCCTATCCTCCAGAAGGCATTAAAAGCCAATTTGCTGACTTACAAACATCGGCGTTCATCCCATCTTCATCCAGAGCCCCTCAGCCTCAGTTCAGGTACTTAGACTCTGTTTTTCACTTTTCTTTTGGATTTTTCCCCTTGAGAATTTCCCCTAATTTCTTACAAGCTCAACTATCCATTTAAAAAGATATCACCTCCCCCTTTCCCAGAACCGTTTCTAAGTACTTTATTTATATAGTAGGATGATTGTATTGGATCGCAGATATAAGTACAATAAATAAATCTGGTTGACAGACTATCCTCCCTGAGTTACCTTTTATCTCCTGTTTTTTCCGTATACAAATCATTTTTCCACCACACTAAATTGTAATGAAGAAGACCTCTTGCCTAACAAGGAGGTCACTGAATTGGTCACTAACCCCACCCACGGGAACCTTGATTGGCTGCTTAAGGGGTGTTCTTCCCACCCATAATTATATATTGTAGTTACCAGACAAGCCAGATGGCCCCCTGGGGAACATCCCCTCCCCGACAGAGGAAACAGATAACCAAAATTTCTCCCAGGCTCTCCTACAAACGATCAGGAATGGCTCAGCTAGAGGCCAACGTTCAGAAGCTGATAGAAGCAGCAGTAGGGACTTTTCCCCATGAGCTGCATTGGTCCTAGGTTGAATTGTGTATTCAGAAAAAAGGACAGCACTTGAAGTCCTTTGTTGAATGCTCCGTACAGACTTTAGAAAGGTATAATGTATTAAACCCTGAAGCTCCACTTAAGAAACCCAGCACTTTAGAAATATTTAAATGGTAATTACCCTAGACCTCTAGTAATAGGCAAATATACCCCCACAACTCCCAGGAGAAAACGTGGCTACTTTGTGCTTTTGTGATGTAGATTTTCTACCCCATCTTCTCTAGGACCTAAGATCTATTCTTTGAAATGCAAAGGAGGTGTTTTGAAATTTGGCGAAGATTTTGAAAAATCTTAGGTGTTTTCTCCACATATATTAGTAAGGGGGTAAACTTATTATTCCAACTTCCAGAAACAGTTTGGATCCAACTGTTCTTTTATAAACAAGTGAGTTTTGTATTATTGTACCTGAGTCATGGCTAAAATTTTAGAATGACAGCTATAAGGTCTGTGTTTGCATCTGTGTGTTTATGTATGTCTGTTGTAGGCGCGTGATATTTTTCTACCTTCTGACGGTACTGCCAAAATTAATTTGTAAAAGAGCTCTGTTTAAAAGGGGAAAAACATAAGCGCTTACTTGAATTAAGTTTTCTTAAGCTCTCTGAGAAATACAGAAACTAACCCAAATGTTTTTCAAGTTAATGCCTTAAGTTTGTTGGTTTAATTAAAATAGTAGGTCTTCAGAATTATCAGCATTAAATATAGTTTTTTCCTCCTAAGTTTACTAGTCGTAAGGTCGTGTTTTATCTGCTACAAACTGTCAACAAGAGAAATATAGCTTAAGATGACGGCTAGCTAGCTAATGTCTTGTGAAATTTTATTGAGTAATCTAAACATAATTGTTAGGAGCAAGTGATTTATTAGATACATGTAGGTTACAGTATATCTAGTTTAAAAGTTTCCCAAATCTTTTCAGTAACTTCCAGTTTTGCTGAGTTAATTGATGGAAATTCACTGAATATCTAGATCATTTCCAAATAAGATAAAGTATTGAACATTGAACATAGGTTTACCTATTTTGGTTTCTTGTTACAGAGGAAGTAAAGACACTGGTCTGTTCTTGTGCCAGATTGAAAAATTGTACTGTATAAAAGGTAGATGTTGCTAAAAATTATGAAATGTATTCATAAATTTCCCAATCTAAAGAATGCTGGTGTAACAGTTCACAATGGCTTACTACTTAGTTTTCACGAGAAATTAAGGTCTCTAAGAATTCTAGTTAATATGTAATTAAAACTACTAGAGATAATAAGGGAAACAATTTTATATACAAGGAAAGTAGTATTGTTTGGGGCTAAGCAAAGGTACAAGTTATGGAGATGCATTTTTGTTAAGGGAAATGAAAGTAACTTTGTCCTCAAGTAAAGCTGGTTGTTTCAGAACGGGAAAGAGGAGAATAAAGGACAGACTCAGTGGATGTGGGCACTTGTGAGGAAAGGAGAATAAAGGACAGACTCAGTGGATGTGGGCACTTGTGAGGAAAGAATTTTACCTTGTGTAGTCAAGCTGGATAAAATTGAATTGTTATCATAAGGCTTTTAAAAATAAGTTTTAATATCAAGAGTATACTTATATAAAACTAAAACTTAATTTTCTTCCATCTAGTAAATGGAAAAAGTTTTCTTAGACTTTTGGTGTGCTCTTGATAAAGAGATTGCTAAGGGTTTTGCTCTGCCTAGAAAGCAAAGATTTTGTGTCTTGCCGAACTAATTTCCTGTGCTCCATGTTGTCTTAATCAGGCCTTTGATTACTGAAGAAAACCGAATCTTCTTAATATTAAATGAGCTAAGTTTTGCCCACAACTATGTAACCTTCTATATTTGCCTTTAAAATATTTTGTTACTTTAACTAGATGAAGTGTTTTTTCATAATGATCTGTGATCCTATTTAGTCAAGTGTCCAGAAACTTTTGATATGTTTGACAAACTTTCAAAATCAAATTCTACATTAAATCTTTTTGAGCTGGAAGTAACTTTGGGACCTGCCAGAGGGCCCTTGGAATACCTCAAAAGATTTGTTCTCTCTACTTATGAAAGAGAGATACTAATTAGGCTTAATTGAGGTGTTAATTACATGGGAAGCATTGTCAAGTATATGAAGTGACACTAAGCCTTCTTTATGTTGCATTTGTCCAGAATTTGTGTGAAGTTCCTGAAATCTGATAATGCTATTGCTTTTAATTCTAGTTATCATCTTAAAATGTATGTCACAGAAATAACCAAATTTCCTTGTCAATCTCTCATATCTTTAACCACGGCCATTTTAAAGTCCTTTGTCATTTACAGACAGCTGTTGTTTGTTTTACTCTGATGCTTTTGCAGAAGTGTTTCATCTTCAGAGAGATTCACGGAAATGACTCTGATAAGTCAAGAATTAATTATGTGGGACTGAGTGGACTGATGAGGAAGATTATATAATTTTATGCCTTTTTCTTTAAAAAAACATGGTTATGTCTTCTTTGTCCAGACCTAAGGAACTCTCTTCTGTTAAGCCATCTGTGACTTACAGCTATTGGGTAGAGTATACCTTTGTGAACAAAGATGAAACAATTACAGTTTTCTCCCTACCTGATCCCTCCAGAATTTAGAAACTGTTTGTTAGTGAATATTCTTATTTTCATGGCAATACTGTTATTTGCATATGTTCACTATGGTTACATTACCAAGGCTTTGACTGGCAGGTCATATTTGAGAATAATGTGCATAGACTCAGATATGACCCGAGAGCTTTAAGGAAGTAAGGGTGACTTTATGCAGCCCATAAAGCCCCCTGTAAAACAGGGTTCCTAGCAGCCTAACCAGGTGAGTAAGGAAGGACACTTCCTGGCAGATGCAGGAACCTCAGGATATTTGGGGGACCCTGGAGGAGAAAAACCGTTTCAGTAGAAACTATAATACACACTTGTGGTTATCAGATTCTGTTAACCACATTCTGAGATTTTGTTATATACATGTAAACTGGACCGGATCCTGAGTTCTTCTCGTTTCCTCCAGTATCTGACTACACCTCTCCAAACTAACATTTCCAATTTTCTCCTCCCCTTTTGACCTGGAATCACTGAGAACAAAAGCTGCCCTTTCCCACAAAACCCTGCAAACTGAACGTGAACAACTTGATGTAAACTTCAGAGAAATCACCATGACAGCTCATTTACACAATCTTTGTGCCTGCTGCTGCGTGGGCCACTCAGAACACCCGCCAACATCATCAGAAACATTCAAACCGCAAAAGGCGCTTCAACCCCAACCTCTAGATATCTTCTCTTGTCGACTGCCTGCCCTTAGGACTCGGTCTGTGTTTTCAGTGTGCTCCAGCTATTAACCTTTGTTTTTCTTTCGTTTCCATAGAAACGCCTTCCTTAGTAAATACCTGATCGCTCATACCATTTAGGCCTAACTTTAGGAGCCCACCTAAATCACCGCCTCCTAAAATGAGATGCACTGTTTAACTGAACGGACCTTTGCTCAAGATTAAGAGACTGGTTCAGTAAGATCTGGAGCAATCGATCAACTTAGCTTCTGGGCTATGACTGTGAAACTTCTTGGGGAAGTTTCAAAGGCAGGGCTGAAAGGGAGTAGAACTGGTCACCCTAAAATATGCCTCTTCTGCATAAGGATTATTTTAGGCTGTTTTTTAAAGAAAAGGAACCGCAGACACAGGAAAAGCTTTGAAAACCAAGCAGAAGTTACCCTTTTGTAAATAAGAAACTTACATTTACGAGGGAGGGAAATCTTCATTTATTTGTAAGGGTGTCGCCTCTGTACCCGGAAGAGGAGGATGACTCAATCTCTAACCAGTAGAGCTGTACAGCAACTTAAATCTCCATTACAACTGGAAAAAAAAAAGGCAGAGAAGAAAATTAGATCTACGGAACCATTTCAATTAGGTAAAAATATGCTTAGAAAAAAGTGTGGATAGACCTGTGACAAAATGTTAACAATGTTTGCCTTTTTGGCTGGTAGGATTATGGATATTTTTCTTTTTTGTACTTTTTTTAGTTACTATAAATTTATTTTGTGATCAGAAAATACCTAATAAGCTATTTTTTAACCCAAGGGCATCCACACCTTTCCCTCTCTTATACACTACAGGAATATGAAACATTTCATTTTGATCTGACCCTTGATTCTGACTCTTTTGACAAAATGCTGCAGAGTTATTATGACAGACGACATGAGAATAGTTCACGGAGCTTTATCATATTTAGGCTGCCCAACTGGTTAGCAACACTTCAGCGGCACTTCAGTCTTCTGGCAAATGTCACCACTGCACAGCACAGTGGGATCCCATCAACTCTACTCACTTGAAAGCACCTGACCAAAATTAAAAAGTTGTCTTATTAATAAAAAGCGACGACTGATTGATATACTGCAAAAGCAAATCATGTTGATCCCAAATCTTTCTTACAGTGTTAATTCACTGACCATTCCCTAGTGTCACTATTATTCCTAGGGAAAATGTGGTCCCTGAGTTGCAACAGCTTCTTTTTAGAAGCCTTGCACCTCACATTACCAGATCTATGCAGAAGTGGTATATTTAATGCTCTCTAATGCCCTGAGCTCCTTATTGCAAATCTGGAACCATATATCCCACTGATAACTATATTATCACAAATTCTGGAAAGAAAATGCTTTTCAAATTTCAAGCAGTCTTTCTAGCTGAAAACCCAGTGAAAGTTGAGAGATTTTTTTGAAGACCTCATCATCATTTTCTTTGCTTCTTTCAAGGTAACAGGATTTTCAAACTATCACCCTTACATTTTCAAAAGGTTTCA
Organism: Pseudorca crassidens; assembly: GCF_039906515.1. Taxonomy (NCBI): domain Eukaryota; kingdom Metazoa; phylum Chordata; class Mammalia; order Artiodactyla; family Delphinidae; genus Pseudorca; species Pseudorca crassidens. The sequence continues at coordinate 114,966,272 of NC_090317.1, forward strand.
TTTCAAGCTGTTTTAGGTTTGCAACAGTCTTACAAAAGCATTGCAGGGCTCCCCTTGGTTGAATATGCAAATTGTGGTTCACTTTAGATATTCAGACTCAACAACAGTGGGCTTCAGTATGCTACTTAGGGGTGGAAAAATGCATGTGTATTATTTTGTTTTACTTTTGGCCCAGGCAGGTATGAATGGGGGAGTCAGGTGGCATGGCCACGAATAGGACAGTTTCATTTTGTTTTGGATTCTTAAACAAAGCTATTTGGAAACATAAGCTTGAACCAACCACGTCTCTAGGGAAGTCCTACAAAAAACTGAATTCATTTTGAATCCAAACCTCAAGGACAAAAATTCATGAAATTGAAAAACGGAATCTTGCCTTCAGCCCCTTAGGAAACCTCAGTAAGAAATTTAAAAGGGAAACAATGGACCTTCTCCATGACTGAGCAGGATAATATGCCTTTTCTCTTTGGATGATCTGAATTAGAGGAATGGTACCTTGCAGCTGATTGGCTCACTTTGCAATCCCAAAACTTGGTTTCCTATTGAGTTTACATAAATTGAATAAGTTCCGTGAAAAATGGTCTCTGTGATGACTGGTCATAACTGCACTATGTTTGCGTGACAATGTTTCGCTCGCCATTTTATCACCTGTGGCTAGCACAAGACCTGGCACAGAGAAGGCCTTCAGTAAATACTTGTGAAGTAAGGGAAACTCTGGTTGCCTTAGATTAAAACAGAAGTTAGCCTGAAGGCACCAAGATGGAGATAATCAGAACTGCACTGACACAAAGCATGAGTAAGAATCACAAAGGAAACCAATTCTAACATTCTAGAGAAAAGTCATCCCCTGAAATTGGAGAAGTACTACCACCAATGGCACCAGCTGCAGGTAAACCATTCAGCTTTGTTTTAGTTCCCTCATTTGAAAAATGAGGATGTTCTACGTCTAAAGTGTTCTGAGTTTCTTCTAAACCTCTCGGCCTTCCCTATGTCCCAAAACTTATTTGAGACAACTGAAGTGATTCTTTTGGTCAGTTTCCTCTCCTAGGATCAAGCTACTACTGTCTTTTCTGAAGAGCACTTCTGTGTTCTCTTTAACTGTCCTTCACATACAAGACTCTCGACTCCTCCTACGTAGGTTATGATGCAAACCTCAAGTTGGCTGCACACTTCTTTTTTTTGCCTTTTCTGCCCTTATCTTCGTCTCTCTTCCACAGCAGTGAAACGTACTTGCAAGGCTGCTTCCCGAGACTGAGACCAAAGTCTGTGGTGATACGTGGAATAAAGCCTCAGAGAATTTTAATTCAGATCATTGACCTTACCAACCTGGTGTTTTAACAACTCACAAACCTTGGCCTATCTCAGTCAGTAGCTTAAACGTATTAACTCTAACATAGCCTTAAAGATGATGATTACATCCTTTCAAACCCCAAGATCTAAACAAACAGAAAAAAATTTAGAAATCTCATAGAACAGACTAGTGGCCTTTCAAGCTAAACTTAGAGTCTATTTGTGACTAATCTAGGGCCTGACCTATACAGGTATATCAGATACGTTTATTACCTTCCAGAGAGAAATAATTAGTAGCAGTCATCTCCTGTTTTTGTTTCCTTATCTGTGACTTTTTCCCTTTCTACTTTGCTTTTTCATAACTTTATCTTTTCCTCACATACAAATTTAGATACTGCATGAAAGAACTCTCTGACGACAGCCATTAAGAAATCCAGGAGTGGAATAGAGTACAGCATACAGAAATGTATTTTATATGGTAAGAAATTATGTGTGTTTCCAAAACTAATGGTTGTATTTGTTCAGAGATACGATGACACAGGATGACTGTAGCAGAAAGTGGAGACAAGATGAGTGGAATCAAAGACCAATTAATCAGAATGCTTCTGGAATGGGATCTACCAAATAATTTACTTTCCTGGTCAACAGTAATTAAATTTGTAGATTCTTAAAAGAATTCTTGTTATTTATTTGACCCTCACAACTACTCAGGAAGGCAAACCAAGTGTTAAGTATTATCCCAGTATCACAAATGACAAGACTAAGGCTGAGAGAGACTCAGTTATTTGTCTAAGATTACACAACCAGGAACTGATTTTCAGATCTAACTGAAAATGCCATAGCCTTTTCAGTATACTGTATAACATCTGATTGATTAGCCAAAAATTAACCTAGACCACCTTTTTAAAACTCCTGTTAAAAATTATTCTAAAGCATTTTCATACACTTGCCTCACGAAACAAGGTATGCTAAACGTAGTAAATCATTTTGATAATATAAATACAGAAAAGACTGATTTGATCATGATTTTAAAAACAGCCCAGACACAGAAAACAAACTTATGGTTACCAAAGGGGAAAGGGTGGGGGGGGGGGGCAGATAAATTAGGGGTTTGGGATTAACACATACATACTACTATCTATAAAACAGATAACCAACAAGGACCTACTTATAGCACAGGGAACTATAGTCAATATTTTGTAATAAACGCAAAGGGAAAAAGAATCTGAACAAGATTTTATATATATATATATATATATATATATAACTGAATCACTTTCCTGTATACCTGAAACTAACACAACATTGTACATCAATTTCTACTTCAGTAAAATAGCCCAGTTATTGTTATACATTAGATTCATTTTGATATTAATTGCAAGGAACCACGGAATGGAAAAAGGGTGCTGACTTTTCAGTGCAGGTGTACCTCAAAACATCCAAATGTTTGCTTCAACAACCTTTGCACACATTATAAAAATTTAACTCACATTTTAATTACATCAGGAACTCCTGTAACATAGAGATTATTTTTAAATGTGCATAATCTGATTATCCATTTTGAAGGCTGGCACCAACATTGGCAAGACAGTTGTACCTCACTGCTGAAAATTAGTGCCGAAACTTAGTTTTCGTCATCTGGCCTTAACAAAAATAGCTATACGCAAAGAAAATACACACATATTCAAATACAGACATATTTTGAAAACAAAAAAACCCCACTAATTGGAGAACCAGAAAGATTCAGGGAAAATGAAAGCAGAGTCAGAATTCTAACTTTAGATGAATATTTGGACCATTAGTCTCGTTCATACCTGAGATCCTAAGATCAGTGAATCACATCTAAGTATCACTATTCTCTTTACTAGTTACTTTGATTTCTTGCTAAATGACCTTCCGTAACTACCCTTACTGAATAATGCCTACATACCATGGGCTGGAATTCAGGGCCATTCAAACACTCATCTCAACAACCTTTGCACCCTTTTCAATCTCTTCCCGCAAACACTATCAGTGATGTGGGAAACCATCTCTCAAGAGTTCAAGAAACAAAGCCATGATTTGTAATATTTGCCAATTTTCATGTTGCTACTGCTCCCACTGTGACCAATTTCAAGCTACCAAAGATGATTTTAAAACTGGCTCGAAAGAGTCCTGAATATTTAACAATTGGCTCTACCTACCCTGTAGGAGTTGATCCAGCTCAAGCGCGCCCCTGACTCATCCCATATTCCAATCAGATGAATTTAGTGCAGCTCTATGAATATGCCTTTCTATTCTCTGTAATGATATGCCTCCATATATAATAAAGTGAACCCCATTTCTTTTCACGTCAAATTCCTAGCCACTCTTAATTTTCAACCTAAATGCTACTTCCTTCTCAGTTTGCTGATTTTACCTCTACACCTCATTGACCTTAACACATTGACTTCAAAGTTTTTTGTTGTACACATCATAATTACCTAGTCAACAGAGGACAGACCTATTTCTTTTTGATATCACTGGCAGCTGATAAAGTGCTTTACACATAATGATACTTCTTAGATTCTTGGTTTGGTAGGGGGCTAACTGGGAAGCGGTTCTTCAGTGACATGTAAGGCAATGAATAAATAAGTAGAGTCCATAAGAGTGTATTTGAGGCCGCAAATTAAGATTAGTTTAAATATACATTCACTTGAAAACAATCCTTAAAAGTCACACTCATGAAATAAACAGTTTAGTAGTTAATACTGTTAGCTTTGCCGTAAGATTGCCTAGGGTTCAAATACTGTCTCTACCACTTACTAGCTGGTGTTATTGGGCAAGTTATCTAACATCTCCAAGCCTCACTTTCCTCGTTTATAAATTGGACATAATAATAATACCTGTCTCATCAGGTTATTTTGAGTACTCTGTAGAATAATATATGTAAAGTACTTAAAACAGTGCCTGACATATATGAAGCATTCATTACACATTTGTTATTAATAGTAAGAGTAGTAATAACAGTAGTAGAAAATAGTGCCTATCACCTAAAAATAAATCTCAAAAATTGTGTTAAAGGAAATAGGAAAAGGGAGGAAGAGATGACTATTTATAGTAATGACAAACACAGGATTTGCTGCAACCTAGGCCTTAAACTGAGCCAAACACTAACTTTCAAAATCCTAATAGCCCCTCTTCTGTCCCACTTTTTTCTTAGCAAATAAGTCAATCGTTCTCCCCATATCCTGCTTCACAGCTCCAGGGTAGTGCCCCACTGTAGAATACCAAAGCCATAATCATGCTTCCAATGTCCACTTGCTAAAAACAAATTTTAAGATCAGCTTTTGGAAACCCCTTCTAAGCCTGCAGCATTCACTTATCTATGGCACAGATGGCCCCAACTCACATTAGCCTCAACAGACTCATTAAGTGTCCCCCTCAAATGCTAGACAGATGAACCCTGAAGGACATGGAACTGCTGACATTTCTTTTAAACATATGACATTTTAAAAGGATTCTGGGTTATCCACTTATTCCACATTGGATAAATATGCTGCCTCCACCGTACATCCTGATGGGTAATAAGGAAATGAGTAAGAGGAAAACTCTTTGTTCATAACCAGGAAAGAGTAAGAAAATATCCAGGCACTTTTTATCTAAAGAGAGTGCATCTGCCTTTTCGATTCACTTTGGACATTGATGAAAATACTAAAGGAAGAAAGTTACAACTCACTGACCCTTAGCAGAAAGGTGAAAAAGCGCTAAAAAATTCTAGGGCATCTCTTTGTCAATACGTATAGGAGAAATTGGGGCATGTGAGAGAAACAGTCGGACATTATACTCCAACTTGGGACTTTCACATTTTTCACATCAGTAATTCCCCAGATGAGTATTTTTAATGCCCATCTCAGAGTGGCATCTAATCTCTCACTAAAATTCATAATCTTGACAAAGAGAAAGTGTTTGATTGTATTGAAATCTCTTTCCCTAGAAGTATCAACCACCTATCTTTTCAAAGAAGTATCAACCAGCTGTCTATCATTGGCATGGCCAAACTTGAATTCAGATTGAGCCTGGGCTTTCTCTTTGCTTGGCCTTCCAGAGGAGCCAGCCACTACATTGCTGCTTCCTTCTTGTGTTCCCGGAGCTATTTGATCTCTTGATCCTTGTCTGTTGATTACGTGCTTCCACATCTGAATTTTCAAAAGAACACTGAAAACACAATATGCACTGAAGCTTATATGTTGTAGGTACTTTGCTCAGTGAAATGGAGTAAGGTTTCCTTATTATACGAGGAGACTCTGAGATCCTCTGAAATATCGAGAGAACAGTCTGGTAGCCCTTTTAAGCGCCAAGCTCTCCAGCATTTCCAGTGATTGCCATGGCCATAGGTGGAAGAAAGTTAGAAAATCTTATACCATTCCAGTGTTATAATTTCTAGCATATATACTCTTTCCCCATAGAAAAACATCATCAGCATTTATATGGTGTAAGAACACAGCTGAAATTTCTATGCTAGTTGAAGAAAACCACTGAAAAGCTAAACTGCTCTACAGCAATGCGAATATGTTGATTCTCAGTTATTACAGTTCCCCACATAACATCCGTGAATCTCAAAACTTAACGACATTCATATAGGGGTTACGTGGAATTCACTTGGTGACAATTCACTGAGCTCTATGCTCTTCTACATGCATGTTACAGTACACTGCAATAAAAATCTATTAACATAGTAAAACTAAAAGAAGGAAATTTGAAAAAATTTTATGACTACTAACAATAGTTTGAATGCTATTATACTCAAACAGTAATATATTAATAAATCCTAGATTAAAATTTTTCTAATTTAAATGGGAAGACATGTTATCTAAAAAAGAAAATTAAGACAATAGGAAAAAGAGTGGGCGGTAATAAAGTGAGGACCAAAAGTTTAGAAATATGGTCTGTTTTACAACTAAAGAAAATAAATTCCATGTAGAAATTTATGAGGAAGAATGATTCCAAAATATAGAATTTTATCACTCACCCAGCCACGTCATTTTACAGACGAGGAAACTGAGGATGGAGAGAAGCCACTTGCTCAGGCTCACCCAGCTGCTCAGCAGCAATGTAGATACTAGAACCTAAGCCTCCTCAGGCCTCCTCCTTTGTATAGTTGAGAACAATAGGCTCCACGTTGCCACGTGACCTTACAACAAAATAATAGATCTGCTAACATGGAAGGTTAGGGTGCAGGTAGATGGCTGCTTTGCAGATTGCAAGGCCCCAGCCTCTGGGAATGTTCCAGTAGTGACTTGCCCAAGGTTGCAAGGAGGCATGAGAAGGCTTGGAAAGGCAACTTAAAGCTCCTGCTGAGACTTCAGTGGAAGAAACCGAATCAACTGAACAGGAATAGCAACTCTGAGCATTTGGTTAAGACCAGATCCCAAGGAGGAGCTGGCTTCATTTAAATGGCCTGAGAAATCTCCAGATCACTGGCTAGAGTTGAATGCAAAGAATAATTTCAAAGATTACATACTGGGGGCCAACTTTGTACCTGTCTGTGAATACTGTGTGCTTTTGAATAGGCCAAAGCCCCTTCTCAAAAGGCCCCCTTGGTAGAATTATCGTGCAGGAGAAGGGAATGAAAATAGCTGTAAGCAGTCATTTCCATTTCCTCTGTTCCTTAAGCAATGAGTGACACTAGGAAATTCAAACAGATGCGGTGCTATAGGGAGAGGAGTTAGCAATAAGAGGCTAAGTCACACCAGCAGAGGGATTAATTTAGAAGGCAAAGTCAACAGAGATGGGGTGATACATGGGAACAAAGAAAAGTTTGAAAATCCAACCCAATGAAAAGGATGCCATCATTCAATCAGGAAAGGGCACTGTCTCCAAAATTACATTTTTGTTTTCAGCAAGTAGGAAACCATTGAATCACTTGACCAAAGGTGGGAACTCAGAACAGCCATGAAATGGTAATGGCAGAGAAGAAAACTAAGGCGCAATGACTGTGAAATGACTCCGAAGTCAATGCCTCCGTTAGCATATCTGTTTCTCAAGATTTTAAGACCAGAATCTCAGACCCACCCGTCATCCATTTCGCAGGTCCTATCAGGCTTTACCACATAAAGAAATCCCAGGCCCTACAAAGAACAGTGTTTCCCTCGTCTCCCCCTGACAGCCTACATTTGCTGTGAATGTGGGGCTGGGTGTGATGGCTGCCTGCCAGTTTCCTGCTAGGGAACTAATGGCTGCAACTCAGCAACTCCTTTCAAACTGTCAGTGCTCAAGCCATTGGTTTGGGGATCTCTTCTTTTGAAAGCCTGTCACAATTCAAGGACTATGGAGATTAAGAGCCCATTTAAGGAGACAGCCATAAAAGTTGAAAATCATGCATTCCTAAGGATGTCACGGCACCTGGTGATGAATGCACAAAATGGTCGTGTGTTTTTGGTCCTTGGTCAGAACCTCTCCAAGCTGGGAGATCGGGGTGGGGATAGGATGTGTAGGTCTGTCTCCCAACCTGGGGTCCTGTGGGAGTAGGCTAAGTGCTGGGCTACGTCAGAGCCTGGAAGTATTAGTAGTTTTTTATGTAACTCATGGAAATTCCACAAGTCCTGCCTACTAGTAGGTAACACGATTCATTACACGGAATCATGAACCCTTGACAAGTTGCAGGGTGCGTGTCCTCTAAAAATGTTCCAGTCAAATCAGTGCCCAGATGCCTGAGCCTTTTCCAGGTCATTCTCCATGGTCACCCCATCCCAGTGTGTCTCCTGAGGTGCTGGGTTACAGAGTGAGGTTTTACTTCTTTTCATCAGCAGAGCAGCCTCCCAAAGAGTGGGAGGAAGCTCAGACAGCAGTTATCATGCCCCTGTAAGTTCTATGACCTAAACAATTTCATATAAACTATGCATCTTGTAATTGGCAAAACGCTACAGCAGTGACATATCTACATGTACATCTATACGCGTATAGTGTAAATCCATCAGTTGGGTTTCTGTGATCTCAACACTGCAAAATACTGAAATTCATAATAGGGGGCTTCTTCTCCCCAAATTCACCTCTCTTGGACAGACATCCTCTTGAAACAAAATTAAAAGCAATAAACAGACCACCTGGAAGCCATGCCTCATCCTTCCCTTATCACTGTGGCCTTAATCCAAGACATTATCTCACCTGGCCTGTCTCCCAACCTTATGTTCACCCACTGTGAGGTTGCGTCACTCTAGGAGCGTTCCTTTTGCATGCTTTTGGCTTTCACTGAGAGTCCCATCTCAAGGCTGCCGGCTTCTCACTCGTCTCTCCAAAGCCTTCCCCACTAATGTGAATATTGAGGTTAGATAGACAAGGGATAACTGAAGATGAGAGCCTGCTATAAAGAGATTTAGTTGATAAGGCCTATGTCAATGAGGCCAAATAGAGCCAGATACCAGAACTCAATTTGTATACATCTAAATAGCTGGGCTACCTGGCAAGGATCTGAAATACCAGTTCCGTCACTTACGTGTCAGTAAGACTGCTCTGGGGAAACTGTACCAACTAAATTCTGATAGTCCTGTGTTAAAATTTTTCCAGTTCCAAAAAGACGTAGTACGTACTGTTCAAGACACTAAATAGGAACGCTTTGTTTTCCTCATCATTTTTCCTAAATAAGATGCACATGACAGCCTCTCCCCTTACACTGACTCACCCAGAGAAGTACCCAAATCTGCCTTTCTTTCTAACCCAGTTCCCTCTTCATTATCAGACATTCTTGATCCTTCCCCTTCATGGACATCTCCAAGCCCAGCCACAGTCCAGTCCTTCAGTAGCTGTGCTGTGAAATTTCATCAGAGCCTTTTGAAAAAGCTAGGGGTCAAGGGCTCGGTTGTATGACTTGGGTAAGCCACTTAATCTCTGAAGCTCAGTTTTCCAATCTGTTAAGGAGGGACCTAGAGTAAATTATCATCCAGGTTCCTTCAAGTTCTGAAAAGAATCCAAAGATTCTAGAATAAAGGAGGGAGGAAAAGGGAGAGAGAGATAATTAGCCTATCTGTCTTTCTTTCGGAGCTATAAGCCGCCCCACTTTCCACTCTCCCTAAACCTGTCTCTGTCATCAGAAGCCCAGAACCTTCCTATTTCACTAGCAAAACGTACTATCGAGAAAGAATTTATTGTCAGTTATTGGCCTACATTATACACTCAGAGATCAGAGACGATCTTTGTATTCTCAGTGTCTAGACCCTAGTTGTAATCCTCTCAATTATTCTTAAAGTACTGAATGGGATGCCTCTCCCAGGCATCTTTTAAATTAAAACCTTATCTCTAAATAGAATGAAAGATTTCATCTCCTAATAAAGCAATTATAAGAGAAGTAAGGAATAGAGGTTATTTTTTGCATAGCGTCCTTTCAGTATCCCTGAAAATTGGTTCACTTTTTTTTTTTTTTTTTGTCTAACCATAAAGCAGGTTAGATAGCTAAAAGTAGATCTAGGGAGAGAAACCCATGGGAGAATGTGAGGGCTATCCCTACTTGTATCAGTCAGGTTCCTGGCAGGAAAGAGAAAGGCACACTCAAATGGGGGTGAATTTTACAAAGGTCTATTTCAGGAAGCCCAACAGTGGATAATCGAGTACTCCGGGGGATAGCACCGCAGGGAGCCATTACCACTCAAGCCTGAAAAGGCAAGGGCACCAGCCACCTGACAAAGTTGTTACCTTCAGCGGAGGAAGCCAACCCACAATGACTGGGCAGGGAGGGAGCTCAGGGAATAAAAACCCAGATTCTCATTCTCCTTCTGCCCACCTAGCTCTTACTGGGTCCTCACATTGGCCAAAAGCAACTAGAAGCCAAAGGGTAAGAGAGCCCATAGAGGCAATCCATAAAAATCAGCCTGCTGGGACAGAGCAGGTTAGGAAAAGGGCAGAAAGGAAACCTGCAATGGCAAGTGGAAAAGGTCCAGCCCACAACTGAAACAACTCACTGACAAGAATGCCACCTTCCATGCAAGCTAGAGCAGGAGAAGCCCAGTTCTGACCCGTTTCACAAAACCTGGTGTGCGTCTCTGGTCTCCACACATCTGCCTCCCTGGGAATAAGAGCAAGAGTCCCCAGTGATTTGAATACACATTTCTCCACAGAAGATATCCAAATGACCCAAAGGCACATGAAAAAATGTTCAACATTATTTGTCACTAGGGAAATGCAAATCAAAAGCACAGGGAGAGATCACGACATACCCACTAGTATAGCTAAAATCAAAAAAAAAAAGTCCCCATGCTTTTTAAATGTTAATTCAGAGTTTAACATTCCTTGTGAAGCCACAAAAAAGGACCTCTACCACATCTGGGCTTGGCCTGAGGTGGAAGATATTGTACTTTAAAGCCTTGGTATATGTTTAGCATTAAGCAAGTCTCTCCACTCCAAAACTGAGCTGTGTGGGCGTCTGATTCAGTGGTCTTGCCCACAGCCCAACCACACCTCAGTCCACCTGAACGTTTCCAAACTCTTTACCATGACCAAATCTTCGGGGTTTGGGGTCTATAGGCTTCCTTCTGTGAAGACAAAAGAACTTGAGTGTCTTCTTAGATTGGATTCATCTTTTGAAGAGGAAGCATTCTGGTAGAGGACAATAACTTCCTGTAGCTTCCAGCAAGTGCCTCTTGCTTGAAAGAAAGCAGCATTTCACTCCAGAGGGCTTTACGAGGGAACACAAACTAGAAAGATCTGTTGGAGCCACAAAAAAGCAGATTCTCTACCTCTTTTCAACAAAAAGGTCTTATTTTACTTTGGCCAGAAAACATGAATCAGATTGCAGAAAGCAAAGTCCCGTCTTGGCTTTAATAAGGCCCAATTTTAGTGCTGATGAAATACTTGACAGCAGTGTGGGCGTGTCTAACTCGTCACTGAAATGAATGCCCCCACCAGAATTCATGGGCCTTTCCAAGAAGCTAATGCAACAAAAAAATTGTTTACTCCCTTTGAAAAATAGGCAAGAAGAATCACAGACTCTATATTAGAAAAAGTAAAATAGTACCCTTTCCTAGATAAACATAGTCCTTCCTGCTTGGGAGCAAACTGTCAAAAGACTATAGGTTTCAAAAGAAGGGATGGGTTTAAGACAAGCCAGAATGATGTCAAATTTCGTGGAGTCCAGATGGTCTGTCAGACTTGTCTTCGGCTGCTTGGTTTGTGGTGATTTTTTTTTCCCTGAGAGCTAAATAGACGTGGGTGATAGAAACATAGCAAGCAAGCCCGGGAATCCATCTGAATCACTGTAGTAAATCTATTTCAGAATGTGTGCCCACCGAGAGCTTCACTTCTTTAACAATTCTCCTTCCCCTGAGAGGTGAGACTCTGAAGCCATGTCAGCGCTCTGCTCTCACCACTCATTGACCCCAGCTGATTGGACCAAAAGTGGATATTTGACTCAGGGATACCAATTCAGAGTCTAGACTGGCAGGAAAAATGTCTTTCACCATTTGGTATGGGGACACAGAAAGGTCCAGACAGCTAACTGTAGGCAGTCATTTTGTAAGCTGATGTAAACTCAACTGAAGGCCACCATTTAAAGGCAGCTCAGATGTGCCATATATAAACATAGCAGAAGAACCAGCCTGAAGAGTAAGAGAAATATGAAGCCAATAACAGAGATTAGCAGGTATAAAAGACTGTGTGATCCCAAAGAGAGAAATGAGTACAGATGGGAGGGGTCTGCCTTCACTTATATGTTGACTTCCCAGGTACTGTTTCCAGTCCCTAATGAGGCGCATGCCTTGCCCTTAGCATCTCACACACACCCTTGTATTCCTCCAGGAAATGTCCCCTTTCAGTTTAAACCACTTTGGATCTTCCCATCAAAATCACCTGTGGACATAATTAACTCTGGAAAACCTGAATCAGGCATCTCAGGGCTTTAGCTTCCAGAAGCAATACCATGCAGGCACAGAGAGGCCTACAAAACCGTTAAGCCTGGTTCTCTAATAACAAAACGAAACCCATCAAAGGGACTCTTTCTGCACAATCACAGGAGACAAGAGGACTGGCAACTGTCCAGCAGAAGATGGAGTTACATGAGGCAGCTATTAATGCCCTGGCACTGGAGGCGGGGGTTTGGGGGAGGGTACATATCAGGGGCAGGGCTTCTTCACGGGACTTGCTTCATTACTCTGTGCTTTGTCAAGGCTTTACACTTAGCAGAACTCTAAGAGTTGCGTTTACATTTTGCTGTCACCTCTACCATTGCCTGTTTTATGTATTAGCCCGCTCTTCCTCTTGACCACACCAAGCTTATGACGCACTGACCCTATCAAATCACGCTTGTTTAATTCAGCAAGGATAAAAACATTAAAGTTAATTTTTAAAGCAGTGCCTTATAAAATACGTAACATGTTCTACAAAATGACACGATGTACTTCCATTTTTTAAGGCCCTTGCTTGTTGACTGTTCATGGAGTATCTCCAGATAATGACTAAGTTTGGGGTTACGTGCTGTCGAGGCTCTCACATATTATATTTCTACTCTAGTCAGCCCTACAGCAACCCTGTGAGTTTAGCAGGGCAGACGTCAGTAAATTCACTGTAAATGGAAAAAGGGAGGCTCAGTGAGTGAAGTGCAGCTACCCAAGGTTTTACAGCTAATATACATGAACAAGTCAGGACACAGATTCAGAAGTTCTAACTCTAAAGCCTGTATTCTTTCCCCTACAGAGGAGTGTTGAATTGTACAGAATGTCTAAAGTACAGCCTTTATTGTGGGAACCTATTTAATGGGTTCTCACTACAGTGTTTCCAGGTAGTAAAATGTGAGTGTACTCCACGAGAGTTAAGACTGTCTGCCCCGTTCATGGTGGCACCCCAGCACCCAGAACAGGATGAGGTACATAACGTCACTTGGACTGGTCTTCCTATAAGCAGAGCCTGAGATAAGGATCCATGTGGAAATGGGTCATTAGGAAGTGTTCCCAGGAAACCCATTGGGGACTAGAGAAACAGGACTGAGAAGGGAAGGAGACCAAGCAAGGAAAAGACACTGACTCCCAAGGATGGTGACTGGCTCAATCCCACAAGAGATCCTGTGGAGACAAGTCTAACTTCAGAGTGGTCCCTGGTGGAGGGCATGATGACTGGAACATTTATGCCTTCTCGTCTATCAATTATTGCTTAAGGGATGCCCACAAGGGGCTGTAAATTCCCAGGCCGTTTTGGTTCTTCAGGCAAAGTGGGTTCTGAGAGCTTGAGGGCAACCCTTTGACAAATAGACACAGATGCTGGCTGCTGGGAGTAAAACCACACCGGGAGTCCTGTGCACAAAAATTATAAAGGGGTCCACGGGAACACGGACAGGGCACTGGCAGCATCCGGCACAGTGCTCAATAAGTATTTCTTTTTAAAATATATATTTTATTATATTTATTCATTTTCTTAACAGCTTTATTGGAGCATAATGGCTTTACAATGGTGTGTTAGTTTCTGCTGTAAAACAAAGTGAATCAGCTGTATGTATACATATACCCCCATATCCCTTCTCTCTTGCGTCTCCCTCCCACCCTCCCTATCCCACCCCTCTAGGCGGTCATGGAAAGAAGGAAGGGCAGAGAAGGGCAGAATACTGTGTTCCGTGTGCTTACTAATATTATACAAGCCAAATATCCTGGCAACATTTGCAGATAGATACGCTTTTCTCCATTTTACCCATAAGGGAACTGAAGCTCAGAATGGTTCAGTAGTTTGCCTGAGGTTATACAACTTATAATAGTACAGCCAAAACTCAGGCAGGTCCCTCTAGCTTTACAGCCTCTGCACTCTCCACTACTCCACTGTATCGTTGAGCTGTCGTTCCATGCCGCCTGGCCTCCCTTTTCAACTCACCAAGAGTGAGCTGAGCTCTCATAGGTCACGATTTGGATCACTTTGCAGCATCCACATTCCTGAGCCCCGCGCACATTTCGTCTCTTATGCCCTTAGATCTTGTCCATTTGAAACACAATCAGAAAAAAAAAAAAAGTTGGACATACAGATGATCAGATAAAAACTGTTAACCCACTCCCTGTGCAAAAACGACGAAAGATGCCAAGGCCTAATGAAGAGTCCAGTCTCCTGAAATCTCCTGGCATTTTCAGCAGACTGCAGTTTTCTGAGAATGTCTGTGTTTTCCAGAGCATGTCTGCTCAGAATGTATGAGCCAAAACCTCCTAGGGATTTTCCATCACTTGTTTATACTGTGCCTGGGTCTACCCGAATGAGCTTATTATAAATAAGATAGAGTGATGGGATTTTTTTTCATGAATTGAGACTGAAAATTGGTTTCAAATATTGTTTTCTGCTTTAAACTAACAATAAATGGCATTTAGACTGATTGCACTATTAGTAGGTACAGAGTGCTGAGTTTTTAAGGGATTATAACCTGGTTTAATATAATTATGAAACCAAATCACAATCAGAGGGGTTTGGTAGGAGGTTACAAGAAGCAGCCATTTCCTTTTTTCTGTATAATACTCAAGCCTATCCCATTAAACGTTCAATTCCCTTTCAAAAGAAGAGAAAAGAAGATAGAACTGCAAATTTTCCCAGAGCTTAGTGCTCTAGTTAAGGCATTAACTAGCCTCTGCTTTCCTCCAGGATCCTTCTGTCTATGATGTTTTCTCCACCAGTCTCTATCACATTCATCCAATTTGTCTCAGGAGACATCCTAACCACTTTCCTAATTTTAATTCTATAACAGGACTGGTCTAAGGCTGACAGGGGTGGACCGGGCCTACTAAGGATCTGCCCTAGGGCAAAACTGTGAAAGCAGATTGAATTTCATTTGTATCTTCCTTTCTTGTGGCCCCTTAACTTTTCAGTGTCCTCCTCTTTCCCCACCAAGTTTCCCAGAGTGCTCACACCCTACAGCACTGATGATCGATAATCACTTAAGTTTGGAAACTCTCTCAGAGGCACTGCCTTTTACAGCAGCAGCAACAACAACAAAACAGACCAAAAAACCCCACAATGCTTCCCCTCAAAGGATATCAGATAGTGTGGCAATCTCATGAGGCCATTTGTCAGGATGCAGCCTCTCAAAGCAGTGCACATAGGCTGTGCTCTAGTTCACTGATGCGGGTACGGAAACAAAGAAAATGCCTGCTCTTTACTAAGAAATTTAACCACACTCACACATCCTCTGACTTATGTAAGGTGAAATTTGCTCCTCCCCAAAATGAAAAAATACAACCCTAGCACATCTGTCTCTTTTAATCATCCCTGTAGAATCAAAATAACCTCAACTTTTTCTTAGCTGGCACAAAGCTGACCACAGAAACCTAAGTAAGTCCCACGGAGCCTAGCTCAGTTCAGAAAAATCAGCCAGCCAACCCGTACATTAATAAGCAGTAATAAACAGATGTTGTTTTAAGCCACTAAGTTTGGAGTAGTTTATTACGCAGCAATAGCTAACTGGTAATGGGGCTTGTTCTTCATCATAAATAAGCTAACATTATGCAAAGCTTATGCAAAAAAAGAAGTCCCCCGGAAGAAAGATACAAAGACATAGTCCCATACTATAAATAACTAAGTAGAACTACACACACACACACACAATCTGGTACAGTGTGTTCCTTTATTATTTGATTTATCAAACGTGAAAAGCATAAGTTTGGATACTGCCCATGATTTATGAAAAGTCAGCTTTTAAATTAATATTTTCTGCTTTATGGAGATTGCAAAACAGCCTACTTCAGCTCCCGCCATCTTTGCATTTTACCATTATTAAAACATTCTCTCATCTTTGACATCCTTAACTCATGTGACCCAGGGACATTTTTCGGATTTTTTTTTTTTTTAACTACCTATCAATTACTCTGGGCAATAAAAAGAAGGTAAAAGTGGCAGATCTGAGTTTACCCTAAAACTGTACATTCTATGAGTTAGGCCCAAAGCAAAGCCCTTCCCCTATAACAGATGCCTAAAATTATGCATAAGGTGTGCCCTTAACCACTCCGTGCTAGTACAGATGTCCATTCCTGATTGCTAGGCCATTTTCCTAGAAATTACCTGAGCGTGGCTTAGAGGCCTATCTATATGTTATAGAAAATTGGCAATTACCCATATCAGCTGTACTGGAGACTATGAATTTTCCAAACAATAATGTTTTTCTAGAAATAGTGTATGCATCCTATTTTTTCCAATGGATCAGGCCTCGCCTCTTATCAATGGGAGCCTAATTTTTGAAAATACTTCCTGGAATAGCATCTGAAAGTTTTCAGAGTGCTTCCACATCTTATTTCATCTTCATAACAATCATAAGACAGAGGGAACTAAGAATGAGAAATTTAATTGGCTTGCTCAGGGTCACACTAGACAGTTAAATGGAAAGACTCATTTCACCAGAAATTCCTATTTATTTTTCAAGGCCAAATTTACACGTCACCGCTCTTTGAAGCCTCCCAGACTCCACAGGCAGAGATAGGGGCTCTATTCTCCGTGATCCTATAGCTCTTCGTGATATTACTGTGTGTTGTAGTTATTGGTAATGGTGCCCTAGCTAGCTAGAAGGTGGTTTCCCAAGGCTCAGGAAAACCATGTCTTGTTCATTTTATTCTCAGTGCTTAGCAAGGAGCTCTATACATGTTTAGTAGATAGCTTAATTAATTCACAGATGATTACTTTTTTAATACTAACTATATAAAGTATCCTCTGGCAGCAGTATATGGAAGCAGAAAAACAAGGTGCCTAGAAGGGAAACAGAATTCAGGTTGAATCCCACTTCTGACACTTATTAACTGAGTCACCTTGGATAGGCCACTTTACCTGAGCCTCCACTTCCTTACCTGCCAAGGATTTCTTCTACAACCACATGGTTAAGGCTAGTTTCCAACAGTTTGATGACACTATAGTCAGGGAATATCAAAAGATGAATGGGAAAGAGAAGCAAATAAAGTGGTGGAAAGAGACCACTTTCTCTAGTTTCATCATGTAACAAGAACTACAGTAATTCAGAGACCCTGTAATTACATTTCTAACTTTAATCATTCAGGGTCTAACTCCTACAATGAACGAAACGCTAAGACTCTGGGCATGTAGTTAAATGAAAACACAATCACTGTAGTCTGCATATAACATAGCAGTTGTCTGGGGGGAAGAGGGAAGATACTTCTGAACATCCCATGGTTTGTTACTACTAGAAATTCAATGGAGAAGACAATTTTTTCCAATAACAATACCTGCTCAAACTTGATTCCTAGTTTTCAGCTTTGGTGGTGGCGGTGATCTTGCAAAATATACAGCATTTCCCACGTCTGAGATACTTGTATACGACCTAGGTCCCCATCCACCTAGCCTTCCACCACACGCACATCTAGCACTTGATAACCACAGATCTAGACACACTCGTTTTAGCTCCAACCCAAGATAGCTCAGAGGGTCACTCCCTTTCTTGTGCTCAGAAAGGATGGATGCTGACCGCGAGCTAGGCAGAATGGGAACCTGAGCAAAGAACCCGCTCCTGCACGTCAAGCAAGATATTAAAGAGTTTCAATATGACTGTCATTTCCTCTACTGGCAGGGAGCGATAAATGAAACATACGTTCCTATTATCTGCCCACCCTTCAGAGTGATGGATTACCTGAATGGAAAGGGATATTGCTCCTGGGCTCTAGAGAATTACAGATATCTCTTCATGAATGTTAATATCAGATGGTGGGGCAGAATTGCCACAGCAGAGGCAAGAACTATCTGGTAATTCATTCTTCCTTTATTCTGTGTTTAAAAAAAAAAATAAGCAATGTCCTTTGCCTTCTTCCATTTCCCATATATTTTTTCCTTTAGGACGTAAGTAATAACATCATCATTCTTGCATTAATGGCAGTAGTGGTCATAATTTGAGGCTTAAAAGCAGGGTGATGGTTTTGAAGAGAGCTTCCGGGAGTCTGCTACAAAGGAATATTGGTAGTGTTTCGCCAGCCAGAAGGTTGACCTCATCTGTCATGGTGGAAGAGTTTAATACGTAAAAGAGTGCAAATAAAGCATACGGTACTTATACAAATAACAAGACTCTGATTAGCTAAAATGCTCTGGGAGTTGAGTGTTTGCAGAAAACAATTAAAAATTTACCCGAAAACCCACTTTGTTTCACCATTTGCAGTTCAAACTTTTAAAACTGGTTCTTTTCCTTTTTCACCTTAGTAAACCTGAGTTAGTCCTTATCAACGGAAGGCTGTATAGTGTCCTAAAGTCCTCACTGCAAAGGCGACTATACTTCAGATGGAGATGGAGAGGCGAAAAAGCATGTGAACAGTCAGCCTTAATGGGTCTGACCCAGGGCCATTCCCTAGAAGTTGTTTTATTAACTAAATCCCTGATGTCAGTTGGTTTGATGGCCACTGGCCTCTTTATCTTCTAAGTCTAGGCCAAAGCAATTCCCAGCATTTGGGTTCACTAAGTCAGGGTTTATGGAAGGAGGCGGCAGTAACCCTGCTTCATGACTAAGGCTGTTAGTGTTACTTTAGAGCTCAACCTTTTAAAAAAATTAAGAGATTTTTAAAGGGAGACATAGAGTTGTTTTTAAGATAGAGACGCTTAGCACATCTGAATGCCTTCCGCCCACCTCGCCCCAGCCCAATTTCAGTCATCAAAGCACTAAACACTGGCTGCTTTTTCACTGGGCAAAATACTGCTATAAATGTCAGACTCTGCAGGGATCATTAAGACTACAGAGCAGAAGTCCACAGAAACATATTTTGTCAGAACATAATCCTAAACCATTTCGGTCCAACTTGATTTATAAGAGAAATGAACATATTCTAAAAAGTGAATGTGGGGATTTTTTTTTTCTTGACCCCAAAGGAGTAGCATTTATTTGCTATGAACGAAAATTCCCAAGATTTGTTGCACACAATTCAGCCTGAGAACAATCTGCTGTGGAGTCACTTAAAATCCCTGCTCAGGGAGCATCAGGGATGCCCTCAACAGCTGAGCTGGAAGAATACTCAGGAAGGGGAAAATAAAAACAATAGGAGTGCATTCCCTACCGTATTATCAACTTTAGACTCCTTCATGCGAAAGATCAAATCATGACTTTGTAAATGTTTTGCTTTTCAGATTTCACCTCTGAGACTATGAGAGAGAATATACTTTTGTTATTTGAAACAGTCAGTAACTTTTTCAACTTTCCAGATACAAAGGGCCAAACCAATGTGACACCGTAGATGTCCTATGGATGCCCTCATGAGAAGCCAGAGATGGAAAATAGATGGAAAACTGTGTTAGCAGTGGAGAGATGGAAAGAAATGCAGGCACACACACTCTGAATCCAATCTATACTGATAGATGAACCACTATTTAAATAATCATTCACTGGCTGTCTTCAAGAATTGGAAGCTACTGTTTCCATGATGAAAGATCTAATTCATAATAACAGTTCACCACATTAAAAATGAAAAAGTACAGGTCTAGTGCATCAGCCTAGATTAAGCGTTAGTAAATGTTCAGACTTAGATAAATCACCTCTCCTGGAACTGAAGAAAAGATTCTTTAGTATCTGTCTGGTCAAGATCAAATTTGAGTTGCTTATCTTATTGCATATGCAAAGTTAACTAGCACTCATTTCCTTAAGGAGTTCATGGTCTTTGCACATAATATATTAGAACTTAAAAGCGTATGATTTACAGTGCTTATCAATGGTTATATGATACTCCATTTCTGTGCACAGTCAGAATCCCTCGGTACCACTGCCATCTGGGTCCGCAACTTCTTGCTCTGCCTCAGCCACCTCCGTGGCCCATCAGTTCCTCTCAGGCCTGTGTGGTTCTGCCTTCCGAGGTCCATCAGTTACTTGCCTCAGGAATAGTGGCTGCTTTGCCTTAGCCACTGCCGTGCAGCCCGGTGACCAGCCGTCTGCCTGGTGTTTCTGACTCCTACACTGGATTAGGATGGAACGCCACTCCCCAGGGCATGGGACGGAGCATCTTCTTAGATACCAAAGGATCAGGAGGATATAACCTAGAAGTGTGGAGGAGTTCACTCCCTCTGGGGCAAAATCTAACCAATGGGAAACAGGAGATGGGAGGGAGCCTGCACGTAAATTCTCGACCCTCCCTTCCATGAACTGTTTGAAGGCACAGTTTATCCACACAGCTTGTGCAAAAACATCCATAGACATTCTGACTAAGTGGACACATCTGCCAAATGATCTTCTTTGTTTCTTTGTGGCTCATTGCAAAACACTGTCACACAGCACCTTGCATTGCTTCCCTTCCTCCCTGCCTTACCTCCTGTATCGTCACTCTCACTGCCCTGGGTTTGTACCTGGCCAATTCAGAATTGGCACTTAATCCTGGCTACAGGCTCTAGGGAAACTAAGCTAAGACAGCTGGTTAGAAATCATCCCTACATTTTCAAATGCATGTATTTCTCAGCCAAATAAGAGGGCACAGTACATTTCATACAGCTTTATGACGTTGTGAGTCCCAAAAGCAATAACAGTCAAGTGTATTTGAAATTTTTGTATTTACATGTACTGAGAAAACAATGTCATTCCATTTAAACTGTAAAATATCAATGAGGAAATAGATACTGACTTGTTACGTATGCTATGTTCAGAGGGAAGCGCATGACAAGGCTTTATTTTGTCAGATCACTGAAACGCTATGACCACAGTAAAATTTATACAAATTTTGGCATCACAAAGAATGTGGATGGCGCCTCAGCTTTGCCACCTACTTAGTTGTGAGATCTTAAGCCAATTACTTAAACTCTCGGTTTTTGTTCCCTCCTCTGCCACGTGGCACTAATAATACATACTCCGTTATGTTGTAAACCAACCAGCCCTGTGCTTAGAACGTTAAGAGTGCCCAGTAGTTGGTAGCTATATACATCATCATTACAGATTTCCAATTAAGGAAGAAAGAAAAAGTCAGGTTTCTTATTGAACTTTTGGAAGAGCTGTGATGTATTTGAATTACAAAGAGGTATTTTGCTTACAAGTGGTAGAATTGCAACTCAAATAAGCTTAAACAACAAGGGAAATTGTTGACTTACATAATACAGAGAGAGAAGAATGGACCTAGCCTCAAGCGTCAGAGCTCAGAAGCTTTGGTCTGTGCCCTCCTAACTCTTGATCTATCAGGCCCCCTTCCCTGTGCACATCACCTCCCTTCTCTCCTGTTACAGATGCTTCTTCCATGAGGTCCACCAGCATGACCAGGCTTATCCCATCTCAGCTGAGCAACCCCAGCTTTTCCCCAACGTCTGCATATCAATTCTCTAGGACACTAATGGCCCCTGATGG
This sequence comes from Pseudorca crassidens, assembly GCF_039906515.1. Lineage (NCBI taxonomy): Eukaryota > Metazoa > Chordata > Mammalia > Artiodactyla > Delphinidae > Pseudorca > Pseudorca crassidens. Next base: position 114,987,753 of record NC_090317.1, read on the forward strand.
TTTCACATGCTCACCCCTTGGACCAGTCATAGTCGTTAGGGTGATGACATACTAGAATTGGCCAAGTCTGATCACTCATCTGCCCCAGTGGTCAAGGGGACAAAATCTATTATTTAAAGAAGAGGGCTGACCAGCTACAAGATTTGATTTTTTTCAGCTCCTTTGTGGCTAGCAATGGATAAGTAACAGAATTTGAATCAGTGAGATGTAAGGGGATGTCTACTAAATGAGCTTCCAAAAGATGTTTTCCTGGTAAAAAGGAAAGACTCAGCTGCTTTGCACTTTTTGGCTTTGTCCTCCTTTTTTCCTGCCTGAGACACACATATGACATCTGCAGCAGCCAACTTGTGACCATGAGGGAAAAGTTACACGCTAAGGATGGTGACCCAAGAAGCCAGACGAAGTTAGGGTCCTTGATGATTTCATAACATCACTGCACCAGCTCTGGTCTGCTCATCTTCAGATTTGTTGTTATAGAAAAAAAACTGCTGAACTATGGTTGTCAGATTTCTGTTACATGCAGCCTATTGCAATCCTACTGTATATCCATGTACATCATCTTCTGATCGGTTACCATAAATGCCACATACCTTGCTACATAATTTGAGCATATGTCTGTTATATTAAGCAATGTGTATTCAATATCAATCAATTTTACAACACTAAATAAAAATACAGCCATGAAAAAAATAAAGAGAGAAAGAAGGGGGCTAAGAAAGTTTGCTAGGTAGACCCATGTGCACGCACACGCAAGCACGCGCACGCACACACGTAAACCACGATGCACGATCAGCAAACGTTTTCTGTAAGGAGCCAAATAGTAAATAGTTTAGGTTTTGCAGTCCTCATAAGGCCCCAGTTGCATATTCTTCTTTGTTTTTTGTTGTTACAACCCTTTAAAAATATAAGGAGTGTTCTTAGCTTGCTGGCTGCACACAAACAGGCCACAAGCCACAGTTTGCCAACCACCACTGCACTAGAGTATAAGGCAAGCAGAATGAATATGAAGGACTTTCATTATGGACTTGGTGATAGGTTGGATATATTTATACAGGGCTAAATGTTTAGACTTTCACTGGTGAGGATGTACATGGTAGAGCAGGAGGCGGGGAGAGGTGGGAAACAATTTCTATCCAGCAGTCAACAAACAAGTATTTTTTGAGCACATACCATTGAAATTCCAAAATTCACAGCACACTCTTAAATTGGGCATTGTATTTTAAAGATGCCAAGTTACCTATATTTTGTACATTAGTATGTAATTAGAGGGAGAGAGGAATATAATAGATATTCTAGAACTTTAAAGGAGGCAAGAGAAAGAACAAAAGAACAAAGGGAAACCTTCATACAAGTGTCTATCCTTCTTCCCTATAAAGTATTCTGAATATCAAATAATGGGAGTAGAGGCAAATTTAAACATTTTCTGCCCTAATGAATTCAATTCAAAATCTGTTTTAATATTAGACATCTTTATGAATATTAATGCTCTTCAACATAAGTAACTAGAGAAAAGAATATTCGGCATTCCCCTCCCCACTCCACCCACTTCCTCTGTCATTGCTCCTATGCCCTTTTAATGTCATTTTCTAACAGTGAGACAGAACATTGACAAGCTATGGGTATTGCTCAAAATTAAACAAGGATAGCAAAATAAGTCACTGTTTACAAGAATCCACACCACTGAGTGCCATTTCTGAAGCTTTACCTTTTAACATTAGACCAGTGATTTTGAAATCAGAGGGTCCGGGAACTTGCATGGAAAAACATACATCTTTGTTTTCACTAATCACTAAGTGAAATCTAGCATTTCTTTGAGTTTTAAACATAGTCAGCAAACCACAGTAGTATTAGCAGTACCTGTGCCTTTGTCACAGAATCACAGATATTTTCATATGACATTTTCAAATTACATCTTACATACTACATTTAAGATAGTGCAGATCTCAAAATATCATCTCTGCTCGCCACCATTCAGAGATTACAATAGTTATTAACTCGCCACTAGATCTAGTTGTAGAATATGTTACTAAAAACACATATTGCCATCAAATTTGTTTTCTAATATGTATTACTTCAACATAATTGGTTTCCTTTGTAATTCTGCGTATTTTATTTTATGCACTTAAAAACGTTTTTCTGAGGTGTTCCACAGGCCTCACCATCCTACAAAAGACATTATGGCAGAAAAATGTGTAATACCTGCTGCTTTAGACAAAGTTGACTATTCACTCCAACTTGAAATATTTTCTTCTTGTGGTTTTCTCAGCTTCACCCTCTCCTGATCGCCCCTCTGTCTCACTGGCAACCTCCTCTGCTGGTTTCTCCTCTTCTCCGTGACTTCTATATTGGTGTGTTCATGGCTCACTCCTGGGTCCCTTTCTCTCCTCTAGCTGAGAGAGCTCATCCCATCCAGGGCCTTAAGGATCACTGATAAACAGAACTCAGCCTACTGTATCCAATCCTGACATCTCCATGTGAAGATCTGGCAGGAACGTCATGCTTAAGAGAACTTCTGATCACCCTAACACTGCCAAAACCTGTGCTTCCCCCAGTTTTCCCCATCTCAGTAAGTGGAACCATCTTTTCCACCAAGTGCTCAAAGCAAAACATATCTTTGATTCCTATTTTTTTCCTCATACTCCACATTCAATCCATCAGCAGGTGTTATCAACTCAGCCTTCAAAACACATATCCTGAATTTGTCTACTTCTCTCCCTCACACTTGCTACCACCCTACCTCTGGCACCTGCAATTATACAGTGGCCTCCTACTTCATCTCCCTACCTCCATTCTTTCCCTCTAACAATTAGTTTTGTACTCAGTGATAAGAATTATCATAAAAATATGAACTATTTTAGAACTGCAAACTGAAAAAACATAAAATACCTTTATACCTACCACCCAGGAACCTTCTTTATAATAATGAATCAGATCATTGTCATTTGTCTACCTAAGACAATCTAATTTCTACCCATTGTATTTAGAATTAATGAACAACTCTTTACCATGGCTTACAAGGCCCTATATGAGCTAGTCCTTGCCCATGTCTATAACCTTGTCCCCCCTCCCTCTGCCCCTCCCCCAACACAATCAGTCACAGAGACCTCACTGCTGTTCCTCAAACCCACCAAGCTCATTCTCACCTCAGAAGCTTTGCATTAACCATTCCCTCTGCCTACAGTTCTCTTCCACCAGATCTTTGCATGGCTGGTTCTTTCTTGTTCCAGCTTAAAACCTCAGGAAAAGACCTTTAGTATTCACCCAGCCTAAGGAATTCACCTGCTAATCCCTATCATATCACCCTATTGTCTCTTCATCATAATATTTTAAATGGATACTTTTGTTTATTCTTTACTTGCCTATGTATTTCTGTAAACACACACACACACACACACACACACACACACACACACACACACACACACACACACACACACACACACACACAATGAGAGGTGGGATGCTGTCAGACTTGTATAATCTTTTAACTCCGGCACCTACCAGACGCTCAATAAATGTTTGGAGAAGAAAGGAGGGAGGGAGGGTGGGTGGAAGAGAGGGAGGAAGAGAGAGAGGAAGAAAAGGAGGAGAGAAAGGAGGAGGAAAGGGAGGAAAGAGGAAAAGAAGGAAGGAATTTAACATTTCAATGTAAAAATGTGTCATAAAATGGTTTCAAGCAGCATCTCAATAGACATTTCCTGAGCATGAACTTATTCATAGCACCCAGTAACTTTGGGAAAAAAAAAAGTGTCATGTCCAGATCTTAAGGAAAAGAGACAATCGTAAAAGATGATGAAGGCTGAACAATCACTGTTACAGCTCGAGAGGCCTAACTGCCAAGGGTGCTGCCCACTCATCTTTCCACCACTCGCGTCTCCATGCACAAGGCCAAACTCACTATGAAGAGCATAGTGTGGTCACTAAACCAGAGAACAGTGCACTGTCTTTCCACCCAGATGAGCTGATCATCTACTAGAGAAAAATGAGCATTAACAAGAAAATGTTGAACTGAAGACAGGACACAGAACTAATTCCTACAGGTGAGGATTCTGAGGCTCTCCTCTCTCAAGTTTTCAACATGGTAAGTAAGTATTGATGGATCTGGCCACCAGACCTCGGAGTGAGGTGCTTCAAGCTACACCATCAGTTACTCTTCCTATGCTAATTCTCCACCTGAAGAGGCTTGCTTTAGAAAGCATGGGTGGATTCAAAAGTGCTCAAGTTGAGATGTTCTCTCTAGGTGATCCCAGCCTGGGCCTCACACACTGATTTGAGAGGCATCTTTCGGATACCTAGTACATGTGAGTCACTGCACTACCTGCTGGGGACTCAAAGATCCTGATTTCACGAATCACGCAGTGTGCCTTAAGGCACGAAACAGCATTTCTAACCTCCAATTCCTGTCTGTAAAATGGGAACCTGATAGGACTTGCAAGCTCACTCAGGTCATTGGCAGAACTCATTTCCTTGCAGCTGTAGGACACCTGGCAGCTGGCTCCTTCAAAGCTACCAAGGAGAGTGTCCAGAGTGAGCTGCTAGCAAGACAGTGTTTATATAATGTAAACTAGTTATGGGAATGATATCCCATCACATTTGCCATATTCCACTGACTAATACAAGTCACAGATCCCAAAATCAAGGCGGGGGAAAATAACACAAGAGTGTAGACACCAGGAAATGGGGATCACGGGGGCCATCTTAAAGTCTGTCCACCACAGCTGGGGATAAAGACAAGTAAAGAGGCATTTCCAACAGAGTATGAGAAATGCTACGATGGTCAGTTACAGAACGCTAGGCACATAACCTTTACTGGGTGAATGGTGGTGGTGGTGGTAGTGGTTCAAGACTTCCTAGAGGACAAGCCACAAGCTGAGACAAAGAGGATGCGTACAAGTCTGCCATGCGTGCACTGGCGCGTGGTGAGTGTTCTAGGCAGAGAGCCTGAGAGAATGAAAAACACTACGTAAGCAAAAAATAATGCATGTGACCAGCCATGTTTCATTTGGTTTTGTATTCTACAAAGTGCTAACTAAGATCTTACCAGGAGAAAATTCTCCATCACGGGCACAAGGTCACACTCAATAGATTTAAATACTGTCTTGAATTAACATCTAAAGGGAAAATCTTTCAAAATATGCTTAGAAGAAAATGCTTACTGTGTCTCAAAGAGAAAAGATTTCCATTTAATGAGTGTTCCCATCACTACTTAAAATAGTGATTGCTAAGATTTTAGTACATCCTTGGTCTTGAATGAACCCAGCTCAGATCCCAGCTCTTTGTCAATCTGAAATAATTGTCTTCTGAAAAGAAAGGCCCCACGAGGGGGAGAGCCCCAGCTGCTGAACGCTTAATACTACATGCCAAGTGAACCACCAGTTGCCCAAATCAAATAGGTATCTAAGCCAGGTGGAATTGTTTATTCTAATTTGCTTATTCAAATTGGAATGTAGCCAGTTAGTTTTGTAAAACGTGCTCACAAAATAATCAACTATTACTGATTGCTAGACAGTATCCTCCCCTGTGTTTATACTGAACCTCCACTTCAAGAAAACCCCTGAACTCTGACTGCTGCTAAATTTCTTATGGTGCTCGGATTTCTCAGCCATATTTAACATCAACTGCAGAAAAGTCCATAAAATGGGCCTTGAGGGGAGAGCTTATTGTGATAGATTATAGTTAAAGCAAAATTATTATTTTCAAAGAATAAGTTCCAGTAGTCACATTCCTATCATGCCTAAGTATGTCCATAAGAATGCCTTCTGAAGGAAATCCGAAAAAGAGGAGATATGTGTATACGTATGGCTGATTCACTTTGCTGTACAGCAGAAACTAACAACATCGTAAAGCAACTATACTCCAATAAAAATTAAAAAAAAAGAACGCCTTCTGGTATGAGAAATAGAAGTCCTCATATAAGTAGGCTAAAACACTACAGAGGATTTAGAGGCTGCTGTAACTGCAAAGCCCGTAGATAGTGCTAGTTCCAGATGCAGTTAGATCCTGCCTGTGGCTCCACTTCCTTCACTAAATTCTAGGCGATTTTCTCAGCTCTGCCGATGCTCTTTTTTTTTTTTTTTTTTTTGCTGTACGCCGGCCTCTCACTGTTGTGGCCTCTCCCGTTATGGAGCACAGGCTCCGGATGCACAGGCTCAGCGGCCATGGCTCACAGGCCCAGCCGCTCCGCGGCATGTGGGGTCTTCCTGGACCGGCGCACGAACCGGCGTCCCCTGCATCGGCAGGCGGACTCTCAACCACTGCGCCACCAGGGAAGCCCTGCCGATGCTCTTTTAAAGGCTGATTTCAAAGAGTGACTCTGAGTAGCAATTTACATCCCAGAGGAGAGGCTTCCTTCAACCATTCAACAAAAACCCTCACCGCTGAGCCAAAGAAGCCACATTCAAACCAATCCCTGTGGCCAGGGGAATATCATCTGCTAATTGATTTCGTTCTGTGATTTTGCAGGGGAATGTGGTTGTAAACCTCCACGTCTGTGATGCTGGTATGAGGAACCAAGTCCTTTAGCCAGTGTATGGCTAAAGGACTTGGTTCTACTACCCAGCAACTGCATCTCAACATACCTTTTTCTCTACACAGTGTTCACACTGTAGATGGATTTATAAATATAGGGCTGCCTGAAGGTCTACTGAGGTGCAGAGGGAGTGTCTAGGGACCACTCTTTGGGGGTCGATAATGCATCACAATGGAACAACTCAGAGCTATCCCCAAGTACCCCAAGTCAAAACATCAAGACATTCAGCATACCCCAGAATTCCAGTGTCTTGTGCTCACACTTCTAGCCCCCAAATGTCCCTGAAAATCAATCTCTTACAGCAATTCCAGGACAGGGGAAATGGCCCCGCCTGCACCAGCAGCCTATAAGACTAGCTTATAGAATTGTCTTGGAATTTTATTTCATCATGGCATTTCAAGATTCCCTTTCAAAATATTCTTTTTGCTCCTATTTGCTAGGCCTTCACATCTCGCTAGATATCAAACATGATACTTTTAGGAGCCAACCAAGTTATACATAATGCATTTTTATGTTCCTAAATTAACAAAGTGACTTTAGATCTGTGAAGGGTGTTAAAAATTATATAAGCTATGTAAGTATTTTTATTTGTTCAAACATTTCCAGTTTCCTTCAGGGCTTAAAAGTTTCTGAGAACTTTATATTTCTAAATAGGCCCAGCTTTTATGTATGGGAAAAAGGCACTCTTAAAAACATGGCCATTTTTCCCTGAGGGGCCTCACAGCCAGCATTTTTTCCCCTTATCTTCTAGAATGCCAAATATTCATTTGGGTTTATCTGTCCCCAAACCATAGAGTACTTAGACTTCTTGCTTCTTTCTAACTGTCATTCCTGAGGTCAAGCCGACCAAGAGACAAGGATCTGGGTGCAAGCAGTTTACCTGCGAGGTGATTCCAGAAAACACCAGTAGAGAAGGGAAGTGAGATGGGAAAAGCAAGCAACCAATTCAGGATGTGCTGTCAGTGAGCAGGTGTGTACCATGTGCAAAAGAGGCTGAATCCTGCTGGGGTCTCCTGAGAGAGAGAGTGAAGCATAAGCTCCAGCGTTATCTCATCTGAAGGGCAAGTAGCTGGGGTGTTTATTCTTCAGATCCTTTCCATCATCGGTAGGGAGGACTATTCCCAAGGGGGCATTAACTCTTGGATATTTCTGGCCCTCCCATGCAAAGGCCAAGAAAAAGCCCATAAGCAGAGAGTCACACATGCCTGCAGAAGGATGCTAATAGCATGCACTGGTCCAGTGAGTGGACAAGATATGGGCAGGGCACCACCATATCTGCACCACCACCTAAGGCCAAAGGATTAATACATACTTCTTGATATTACTCACAAGTATCACTGGCTCTTACCTTAAAAAAAAAATGCATTCAAGAAATTCCTCTTTCTTGGGGTTTACTGATATCATTTCAATTCCTCTTTCTTGGGGTTTACTGATATCATTTCATTTACACAACAAGGCATCATGGCCGAGTAAAAAGAGCTCTGAATTGGGGATGAGCAGAGCTAGGTTCTGGCCCAAACTCTGTGGCCTTACATGCAGTGATTCATGACTCCGGACCTCAGTTTCTTGGATGTAAATTGAGGTCTTAAGCTAATGATAATAGAAAACATATATATGGCCTTATTACATGCCAGGCACTGAGTGCTTTACAGGTATTAACTCAACCCTCATGACACTCGATGATGTGAGGACTATTACTATTCTCTTCATTTTATAGAGAACAAAACTGAGGCACGAGGTGGTGAAGTAACTTGAATGAGCTCACATGGGCAGTAAGTGGTAGAACCAGGATTGGAACCCAGATTGTCTGGCTCCAAAATCAGGACCCTAAACAACCACCAGGCTTCCTGTTAATGTAATCATCTCCAAGTCCCCTCATTACTAGTGATCTGTAAACTTTGAACCTCTGATAAAATCAGGCAGGAGAGTGGTATATTCATCTGCCATATGTTTTGATTTCTGTTGTTTGACACAAGCCGACTTGTGACATTCCTCTTGTGGCATAATTTACAAGACATATTTATAGAAGCCAGCAGTAAACAGAAAACAACACGTACCTAGTAGGCCTTAATATATCCCCTCTGGAAGTGGCAATCCATGTCTGTACCAGGAAGAGATGTTATTTAAATCCTTTCCTTAAGAAAATGAATTGTCATATCTTTCCACTACCCTTGCAAATATTTCACCAGTGGGGGAAGCTTTAGACCATCAAAAACTGATCTTCTGCCAGTTTTATTACTAGAATATATCCTCTCAAAATTTAACCTACATTTGTTCAAGTAAGATGCCAATAAACCAGTCATCATCCATATCAGGCTAAAATGTTTACTTTCCGCTGGAGAATAGTAGTGTCTATCAGCTCAAGGTAGTCATTTCTATCATCTCTTAAAGTCTGATTGAAAAATTTCTTAGAATATCACATGAATGGACGTAGAGATTGTCATACTGAGTGAAGTAAGTCAGACACCGAAAGACAAATATCATATGATATCGCTTGTATGTGGCATCTAAAAAAAAGGGGACAAATGAATTTATCTACAGAACAGAAATAGAGCCACAGATGTAGAAAACAAACTTATGGTTACCAGGGGATAAAGGGGGGAGGGATAAATTGGGAGATTGGAATTGACGTATACACACTACTATATATAAAATAGATAACTAATAAGGACCTACTGTATAGCACAGGCAACTCAATACTCTGTAATGACCTATATGGGTAAAGAATCTGAAAAAGAGGGGATAGGGACCTCCCTGGTGGCACAGTGGTTAATAATCCACCTGCCAGTGCAGGGGACATGGGTTCGAGCCCTGGTCCAAGAAGATCCCACATGCTGTGGAGCAACTAAAAGCCCGTGTGCCACAACTACTGAGCCGGCGCTCTAGAGCCTATGCTCTGCAACCACAACAAGAGAAGCCACCACAATGAGAAGCCTGCGCACCACAACGAAGAGTAGCCCTCGCTCACTGCAACGAGAAAGCCCGTGCACAGCAACAAAGACCCAATGCAGCCAGAAATAAATAAATAATAAATAAATACATTTTAAAAATTAAAAAAATAAAAAAGAGGGGATATATTTATATATATAACTGATTCACTTTGCTATACACCTGAAACGAACACATTGTAAATCAACTATACTCCAAAAGAAGTTACTTTTAAAAATGCTTAGAATGTCACTTTCAGATGTCTGAAAATTTCCCTATGAAGTCATATTATCATGATGAAAGTTATTTAATTCTTCTATGAAACGTGCTAATTTCCTACTACACACAGCCCACTATGCTAGGAATTGAGCTCTTGAGGATAGTGGCATCTACTGATGCCCCTGCCCTTTATGAGGCTTAAAATCTAGAAGGTGAGAGGGATGCATGACAATAATACAAGAAACTGAATGACATGTAGAAAGCTAGGCTCTAGGTATAAGGTGAAAATGGAATTGGCCATCCTCAGGATCTAAATTATTGTAATGGTGTCTAGTGGTTATGACTGAAGGTCTTCATTCATTCACCAAATAATTACTGAGCACCTATTATGTACCAGGAATTTTGCTATAAAGAAGAAAATTTTTGCAGTGAAGAACACGGATACGGATCCTGCCTTCGTGGAGTTTCCAGTTTAACTGGGTAACTGACAGATGAATTAACAACTGTTCTGCCTCTGGCATGTCCCTTACCACTGTAACCTTCCAGGGGCCAATTCTAGCTCCTCAAACATTCATCCTAACTGATTTTCTTTACCTCATGCCCTTACTGGTTTCCCCCATCAGGTCAAGGAGGGTTCGAATGATGTGTTTTTAAGAGGAAAAGGTCATCGTTTTTATCATAAAATTCTCCAGCTCGAGCCAAAGGACTCCCAGGCACCAAAAAAAGGATACATATGGAGAGGGAACAAATCCAGGCAGAGAGTGGAATGAGTATGGAATATTCTAGATATTGAAGGGATGGGGTCAAGGAGAGAGATTTCATGGGCAATCATGCCAGTAAACAGCAGAAGAGATTACAGGAACCCACCTAACCTGGCTTCTCTGGGGTCACCCTCAGATCACATCTTGTTTTGAGCCTTTTTGGAGGCAAATTTGCCATTAGACGTGCTTTTTTCTATTATGTAAGAAAACAAAACAGAACAAAATTCATGAGAAGGGAAGCAGGTGAGGGAGGAGAGCATGGACCACTGCTATAAAATGCAAGTGACAGCCTTTATAAATAGCACGAGAACCATGAAGTGAAATATGCCTTTGACATTCCTTAAAGCTTCCGGACACTCTGCCCACCCTTCTGAGCAAGAATTCTTTTGGTTCCTTGCTAACTTTACACTTAGATTTCTCACTATGAACAGCAACTAAGGAAGTGACTCTGGCTATGATAACATATGACTCAAGCACACCCCTTGGTACATACTTCGGCCTCATCAGATGATCTGTCTGACTTTGACACCCTTCTCTGCTTCCGGACAATTTGCAGGATGGAGCTTAAGTGTAAACAGTTCTAATTCCCTTTATCCCCAAAGGCTCCCAAGCCAGCAATCTTGGAATGATCTATGCCTTGCAATGCTCACATTTCTCTTATCTCTGAGACTACTTTTCATGTTCCCTTTGATGCTACTCGAAAAAAATTCTCACCTTGACCTCCAATAGAACTGAAATCCCCATATATATCTTGACCTCTTCTTGTGTCAACCCTTGCAATACTACCTCCTAATACCTTTCTAAATCCCTCTTGAACATGAGAATTCTATTTATTGCAGCCGCCCCGAACTCTCACTCATCCCAACTTTAGTTATTCTAATCATTTTGTTTAACTCCAGTTTTTGAAAATTCAGCATGCGTTGCTTCTTGTAGCTCAGTTTATAGCCAAGGGCTTCATCCCACTTATGTCAGGTTTCCACTGTAAAATTTAATGGGAGAATTGAGGCAAAGATGGATAATCCAGGGACGAGCTTCAAGATAAAAATAAGAAACTGAAATGGTCTTATCACCAATATTGGCTACTCTCCCACCATCTATCTACAATATTGGCTACTCTCCCACCATCTATCTACTTCTTGCTTTGAATTAGGAGGGAAAGTGAATGAAGACCAAGGAAAAGATCAGGGTAAGAAAGGGGGTAATTAGGAGGACACTCAGAATCAAATCCGGCTAAAAAAGAACCAAACTTGGCCCCCCTCTTCCCCATGCCCCTGTCAAGTGCTACTTCACATTGGGCTTTTACTTGGAAGGTCCCTTGAAAGGAGTCTTTGTGTCGTGAAAAGAGCACAAACACTGGGACTAGATGAACTTGGACTCTAATCCCAGCTCTATCACTTACTTGCTGTATGACTCTGTGCAAGTGACTTATCCTCTAGAAATCATTTTTCCATCTATAGAATGAGGATAATAGTCCTTCCTCATAGGATTGTCGTGAGAATTAAATGAGATAACCCGAAGAAAGCGTCTGTCAGTGGAACACACTTAATACATGGTAGCTCCCTTCCATTACCATTAAGTGAATGATTCAAAGAACTGTGTTACATAGCAAGGTAACTGATTGGTTCAACATTCCACTGTGATGCCAAATTGCAAACCCAGCAAGACAGCAGAAATGTTTAATATTTACCCAAGATCTCCCATTTCTTGGAGTACCTTTCCTCCACTGATCAAGTAAGGGACAAACAGGCTGGCCTTTAAACACCTGTCATCAGCAAATACTGATGGCTCACTATATACTCAACACTGAACTGGTGCTTTAGGGGAAGCCAAATCAATACGAAACATGGCCGCAGGCCACGAGGAGTTAATAATCTAGGCGGACTAAACTTCATTCAGGCAGGCTAAGTAGTTTTCATGCCTTTTAGATAGCAATTCTCAAACCTGCAAGACCTTCGGACTGCTCTGGTTTGCATATTAAATATATATTACAGGAGGATGGGTTCCTTATTTGTGACAAGCTTCTAGGGAATTCAGACATTCACCCAAGTTTGAGAGCCTCGCTTCTTTAAAAGATGCCTCATTACTGCACAGCTTCATTTATAAATCAAGTCACATCCTTCAACTGTGTTAAAAAGTCCAGGGAGATGTGCTTGTCTGAACACTAATAAATATGTCATTTCTCAACGTCACGGTTTTCTGGAGGTTCCACTCTATGCGAATTAACCTTCTTAATTTTTATTCTTTTAATTTTTAAAGTAACTTTGCAGGTCCTGAACACAAGCAGCGTGAAGAAAATTAGTATAAATAAAGTAAAAATAAAATGTAGTGGAATCTTTGCAGAAGTCTGTCAATGGCAGAACTAAATGTATAAATAAGAGAATAATTTACAAGTAACATGAACAAATGATGCATCAGTAAATGTATTAATGCAACTTGTGCCAAAACCTTTAGACAGATCTCCATCTGGTATAACTTTTCCAAATCCCTCAAACCCCTTCCTCTAGAATGGATGGATCCCATCTCATATGCAAGGCGTTCCAAAGCAAAACATCAGATACTGCACTGTACTCTGGTAATGTCACATGGGATATCTTAGCCAGGAAAGCTGAAAGTATTCCAGAAAGGAAAATAATAAAAGAACACTGAGTACATTAGTAGACATCACAAGTTCTGATTTTCAAAGATGTGTCCTCAAAGAAAACATGTTTCATTTAAGAAAAGGTATTTTAATTTTTCTTGATTTGGGTCTCATCAGGATAATCCCTACAAGCTGCATTCACTCATTCACTGATGTCATTCAACCAACGTTTATTGGTTACATATTATTTTTTAGGACTGGCTGTTGCAGATGTTCTAGATACCCCCATCCACCCCCTCCTTACCTCTCACCATGCCCTTATACACTACTGGCTTTCTTCAGCAACCACGTGATTTTCCACCTGAGGGTGTTCTTGGGCTAAGCTCAAGTACAGCACAGGTCCAAATGCCAGGAGCTGATAGCCCTCCATCAATGAAGGATGGGAGTCGGTGGATAAACATCCCAATGTCCTCACCCTTGAGTGGGACAGGTCTGACAAGAGTTCCATACAGCTTCCCAGAAGACCCCAGTGAGATGAGCCCCAGTTGCCCACGACACTAACATGCTCATTACTACATTCTCCATTGTTTGCCTTGCCTTCCCTGCCTCACTTCCCACTCTCTCACAGAGCTGCTCGGAATCACCTTCCAAAGAACCTACTTGCATTCAAAGCCTTGTCTCAGCTCTGTTTCTGGAAGAAGCCAGACTAAAACGCTGGGTATAGGACAGTGAAAAAGATAGAGCCGTGCCCTTGAGAGGCTCAAATACAATTTGAGACAGACTCAAACAGGCTGACAAGTACCATAAGGTAATGTAAAACATATCCAGAGAGCACAGTACGAATGACTCTCCATGCGAGTTAAGAAAGGCCTCACAGATGAGGTCAACATTTAGTTGTCAGAAGGTATGTGCAGAAATTTTACATCTATATACGAAGAGAAAAGGCATTTCAGACTAAGGGAGTAGCATCTGCAAAGCACTGTACCCCACCATGTACCCTACCATCTCGTACAAGAACATACACAAAATCCTTAAGAGACGTTGTATACTTGGACTGCAGAGTACACAGGCAAGAAATGCAGAGGATAAAAGTATAAAAGGAGGGGCCGGGAAGATGGCGGAAGATTAAGACGTGGAGATCACCTTCCTCCCCACAGATATATCAGAAATACATCTACACGTGGAACAACTCCTACAGAACACCTACTGAACGCTGGCAGAAGACCTCAGACCTCCCAAAAGGCAAGAAACTCCCCACGTACCTGGGTAAGGCAAAAGAAAAAAGAATAAACAGACACAAAAGAATAGGGACGGGACCTGCACCAGTGGGAGGGAGCTGTGAAGCAGGAAAGGTTTCCACACACTAGGAGCCCCTTCGCGGGCAGAGACTGCGGGAGGCGGAGGGGGAAGCTTCGGCACCATGGAAGAGAGCGCAGCAACAGGGGTGCGGAGGGCAAAGCGGGGAGATTCCCGCACAGAGGATCAGTGCCAACCAGCACTCACCAGCCCGAGAGGCTTGTCTGCTCACCCGCCGGGGCGGGTGGGGCTGGGAGCTGAGGCTTGGGCTTCGGTCGGATCGCAGGGAGAGGACTGGGGTTGGCGACGTGAACACAGCCTGCAGGGGGTTAGTGCGCCACGGCTGGCCGGGAGGGAGTCTGGTGAAAAGTCTGGAGCTGCCAAAGAGGCAAGAGACTTTTTCTTCCCTCTTTGTTTCCTGGTGCGCGAGGAGAGGAGATTAAGAGCGCTGCTTAAAGGAGCTCCAGAGACAGGCGCGAGCTGCGGCTTAAAGCGTGGACCCCAGAGACGGGCATGAGACGCTAAGGCTGCTACTGCAGCCACCAAGAAGCCCGTGTGAAAGCACAGGTCACTATCCATACCTCCCTTCCCAGGAGCCTGTGCAGCCCACCACAGCCAGGGTCCCAGGATCCAGGGACAACTTCCCCGGGAGAACGCAGCACAGCACGCCTCAGGCTGGTGCAACGTCCCACCGGCCTCTGCCGCCACAGGCTCGCCCCTCAATCCGCACCCCTCCCTCCCCCCGGCCTGAGTGAGCCAGAGCCCCCAAAGCAGCCGCTCCTTTAACCCCGTCCTGTCTGAGTGAAGGACAGACTCCCTCAGGCGTCCTACACAGAGGCGGCGCCAGATCCAAAGCTGAACCCCGGGAGCTGTGCAAACAAAAAAGAAAAAGGGAAATCTCTCCCAGCAGCCTCAGGAGCAGCGGATTAAACCTCCACAATCAACTTGATGTACCCTGCATCTGTGGAATACCTGAATAGACAACCAATCATCCCAAATTGAGGAGGTGGACTTTGAGAACAAGATATATTATTTTTTCCCCTTTTCCTCTTTTTGTGAGTATGTATGTGTATGCTTCTGTGTGAGATTCTGTCTGTATAGCTTTGCTTTCACCATCTGTCCTAGATTCTGTCCATCCATTTCTCTTTTTTTTACTTTTAAAAAATTTTTTTCTTAATAATTATTTTTTAATTTAATTATTTCATCTTACTTTATTTTATTTGATTTTATCCTCCTTCTTTCTTTCTTTCTACTTTTTCTCCCTTTTATTCTGAGCCGTGTGGATGAAAGGCTCTTGGTGCTCCAGCCAGGAGCCAGTGCTGTGCCTCTGAGGTAGGAGAGCCAAGTTCAGGACACTGGTCCACAAGAGACCTCCCAGCTCCACGTAATATCAAATGGCGAAAATCTCCCAGAGATCTCCATCTCAACACCAACACCCAGCTTCACTCAACGACCAGCAAGCTACAGTGCTGGACACCCTATGCCAAACAACTAGCAAGACAGGAACACAACCCTACCCATTAGCACAGAGGCTGCCTAAAATCATAATAAGGCCACAGGCACACCAAAACACACCACCAGACATGGACCTGCCCACCAGAAAAACAAGATCCAGCCTCATCCACCAGCACACAGGCACTAGTCCCCTCCACCAGGAAGCCTACACAACCCACTGAACCAACCTTAGCCACTGGGGACAGACACCAAAAACAACACGAACTACGAACCTGCAGCCTGCAAAAAGGAGACCCCAAACACAGTAAGATAAGCAAAATGAGAAGACAGAGAAACACACAGCAGATGAAGGAGCAAGATAAAAACCCACCAGACCTAACAAATGAAGAGGAAACAGGCGGTCTACCTGAAAAAGAATTCAGAATAATGACAGTAAAGATGATCCAAAATCTTGAAAATACAATAGAGAAAATGCAAGAAACATTTAACAAGGACCTAGAAGAACTAAAGAGGAAACAAGCAACGATGAACAACACAATAAATGAAATGAAAAATACTCTAGAAGGGATCAATAGCAGAATAACTGAGGCAGAAGAACGGATAAGTGACCTGGAAGATAAAATAGTGGAAATAACTACTGCAGAGAAGAATAAAGAAAAAAGAATGAGAAGAACTGAGGACAGTCTCAGACACCTCTGGAACAACACTAAACGCACCAACATTCGAATTATAGGGGTCCCAGAAGAAGAAGAGAAAAAGTGATTGAGAAAATATTTGAAGAGATTATAGTTGAAAACTTCCCTAATATGGGAAAGGAAACAGTTAATCAAGTCCAGGAAGCACAGAGAGTCTCATACAGGATAAATCCAAGGAGAAACACGCCAAGACACATATTAATCAAAACTGTCAAAAATTAAATACAAAGAAAACATATTAAAAGCAGCAAGGGAAAAACAACAAATAACACACAAGGGAATCCCCATAAGGTTAACAGCTGATCTTTCAGCAGAAACTCTGCAAGCCAGAAGGGACAAGCAGGACATAGTTAAAGTGATGAAGGAGAAAAACCTACAACCTAGATTACTCTACCCAGCAAGGATCTCATTCACATTTGATGGAGAAATTAAAACCTTTACAGACAAGCAAAAGCTGAGAGAGTTCAGCACCACCAAACCAGCTTTACAACAAATGCTAAAGGAACTTCTCTAGGCAAGAAACACAGGAGAAGGAAAAGACCTACAATAACAAACCCAAATTACCTTAAATGTAAATGGATTAAATGCTCCCACCGAAAGACAGAGACTGGCTGAATGGATACAAAAACAAGACCCATATATATGCTCTCTACAAGTGACCCATGTCAGACCTAGGGACACACACAGACTGAAAGTGAGGGGATGGAAAAAGATATTCCATGCAAAGGGAAATCAAAAGAAAGCTGGAGTAGAAATTCTCATATCAGACAAAATAGACTTTAAAATAAAGACTGTTAGAAGAGACAAAGAAGGACACTACATAATGATCAAGGGATCGATCCAAGAAGAAGATATAACAATTGTAAATATTTATGCACCCAACAGAGGAGCACCTCAATACATAAGGAAAATACTAACAGCCATAAAAGGGGAAATCGACAGTAACACATTCATAGTAGGGGACTTTAACACCCCACTTTCACCAATGGACAGATCATCCAAAATGAAAATAAATAAGGGAACACAAGTTTTAAATGATACATTAAACAAGATGGACCTGGGCTTCCCTGGTGGCGCAGTGGTTGAGAGTCCGCCTGCCGATGCAGGGGACACGGGTTCGTGCCCCAGTCCGGGAGGAACCCACATGCCGCAGAGCGGCTGTGCCCGTGAGCCACGGCCGCTGAGCCTGTGCGTCCGGAGCCTGTGCTCCACAACAGGAGAGGCCACAACAGTGAGAGGCCCGTGTACCACACAAAAAAGAAAAAAATTTAAAAAAAAAAAAGATGGACTTAATTGATACTTATAGGACATTCCATCCAAAAACAACAGAATACACATTTTTCTCAAGTGCTCATGGAACATTCTCCAGGATAGATCATATCTTGGGTCACAAATCAAGCCTTGGTAAATTTAAGAAAATTGAAACGGTATCAAGTATTTTTTCCGACCACAACGCTATGAGGCTAGATATCAATTACAGGAAAAGATCTGTAAAAAATACAAACACATGGAGGCTAAACAATACACTACTTAATAACGAAGTGATCACTAAAGAAATCAAAGAGGAAATCAAAAAATACTTAGAAACAAATGACAATGGAGACACGACGACCCAAAACCTATGGGATGCAGCAAAAGCAGTTCTAAGAGGGAAGTTTATAGCAATACAATCCTACCTCAAGAAACAAGAAGCATCTCAAATAAGCAACCTAACCTTGCACCTAAAGCAATTAGAGAAAGAAGAACAAAAAAAACCCAAAGTTAGTTAGGAGGAAAGAAATCATAAAGATCAGATCAGAAATAAATGAAAAAGAAATGAAGGAAACGATAGCAAAGATCAATAAAACTGAAAGCTGGTTCTTTGAGAAGATAAACAAAATTGATAAACCATTAGCCAGACTCATCAAGAAAAAAAGGGAGAAGACTGAAATCAATAGAATTAGAAATGTAAAAGGAGAAGTTACAACAGTCACTGCAGAAATACAAAAGATCATGAGAGATTACTACAAGCAACTCTATGCCAATAAAATGGACAACCTGGAAGAAATGGACAAATTCTTAGAAATGCACAACCGGCCAAGACTGAACCAGGAAGAAATAGAAAATATGAACAGAACAATCACAAGCGCTGATGTTCAGACTGTGATTAAAAATCTTCCAAGAAACAAAAGCCCAGGACCAGATGGCTTCACAGGTGAATTCTATCAAACATTTAGAGAAGAGCTAACACCTATCCTTCTCAAACTCTTCCAAAATATAGCAGAGGGAGGAACACTCCCAAACTCATTCTACGAGGCCACCATCACCCTGATACCAAGACCAGACAAAGATGTCACAAAGAAAGAAAACTACAGGCCAATTTCACTGATGAACATAGATGCAAAAATCCTCCACAAAATACTAGCAAACAGAATCCAACAGCACATTAAAAGGATCATACACCATGATCAAGTGGGGTTTATTCCAGGAATGCAAGGATTCTTCAATATACGCAAATCAATCAACGAGATACACCATATTAACAAACTGAAGGAGAAAAACCATATGATCATCTCAACAGATGCAGAGAAAGCTTTTGACAAAATTCAACACCCATTTATGATAAAAACCCTGCAGAAAGTAGGCATAGAGGGAACTTTCCTCAACATAATAAAGGCCATATATGACAAACCCACAGCCAACATCGTTCTCAATGGTGAAAAACTGAAAGCATTTCCACTAAGATCAGGAACAAGACAAGGTCGCCCACTCTCACCACTATTATTCAACATAGTTTTGGAAGTTTTAGCCACAGTAATCAGAGAAGAAAAGGAAATAAAAGGTATCCAAATCGGAAAAGAAGAAGTAAAGCTGTCACTGTTTGCAGATTACATGACACTATGCAAAGATAATCTCAAAGATGCTACCAGAAAACTACTAGAGCTAATCAAGGAATTTGGTAAAGTAGCAGGATACAAAATTAATGCACAGAAATCTCTGGCATTCCTATACACTAAGGATGAAAAATCTGAAAGTGAAATTAAGAAAACACTCCCATTTAGCACTGGAACAAAAAGAATAAAATATCTAGGAATAAACCTACCTAAGGAGACAAAAGACCTGTATGCAGAAAATCATAAGACACTGATGAAAGAAATTAAAGATGATGCAAATAGATGGAGAGATATACCATGTTCTTGGAATGGAAAAATCAACATTGTGAAAATGACTCCACTACCCAAAGCAATCTACAGATTCAATGCAATCCCTATCACACTACCACTGGCATTTTTCACAGAATTAGAACAAAAAATTTCACAATTTGTATGGAAACACAAAAGACCCTGAATAGCCAAAGCAATCTTGAAAACGAAAAACGGAGCTGGAGGAATCAGGCTCCCTGACCTCAGACTATACTACAAAGCCACAGTAATCAAGACAGTATGGTGCTGGCACAAAAACAGAAATATAGATCAATGGAACAGGATAGAAAGCCCAGAGATAAACCCACGCACATATGGTGACCTTATCTTTGATAAAGGAGGCAAGAATGTACAGTGGAGAAAAGACAGCCTCTTCAATAAGTGGTGCTGGGAGAACTGGACAGGTACATGTAAAAGTATGAGATTAGATCACTCTCTAACACCACACACAAAAATAAACCCAAAATGGATTAAAGACCTAAATGTAAGGCCAGAAACTATCAAACTCTTAGGGGAAAACATAGGCAGAACACTCTATGACATAAATCACAGCAAGATCCTTTTTGACCCACCTCCTAGAGAGATGGAGATAAAAACAAAAATGAACAAATGGGACCTAATGAAACTTCGAAGCTTTTGCACAGCAAAGGAAACCATGAACAAGACCAAAGGACAACCCTCAGAATGGGAGAAAATATTTGCAAATGAAGCAACTGACAAAGGATTAATCTCCAAAATTTACAAGCAGCTCATGCAGCTCAGTATCAAAAATCAAACGACCCAATCCAAACATGGGCAGAAGACCTAAATAGACATTTCTCCAAAGAAGATATACAGATTGCCAACAAACACATGAAAGAATGCTCAACATCACTAATCATTAGAGAAATACAAATCAAAACTACAATGAGATATCATCTCATACCAATCAGAATGGCCATCATCAAAAAAGCTAGAAACAATAAATGCTGGAGAGGGTGTGGAGAAAAGGGAACCCTCTTGCACTGCTGGTGGGAATGTAAATTGATACAGCCACTATGGAGAACAGTATGGAGGTTCCTTAAAAACCTACACATAGAACTACCATACGACCCAGCAATCCCACTACTGGGCATATACCCTGAGAAAACCATACTTCCAAAAGAGTCATGTACCAAAATGTTCACTGCAGCTCTATTCACAATAGCCAGGACATGGAAGCAACCTAAGTGTCCATCAAGAGATGAATGGATAAAGAAGATGTGGCACATATACACAATGCAATATTACTCAGCCATAAAAAGAAACGAAATTGAGTTATTTGTAGTGAGCTGAATGGACCTAGAGTCTGTCATACAGAG
Organism: Pseudorca crassidens; assembly: GCF_039906515.1. Taxonomy (NCBI): domain Eukaryota; kingdom Metazoa; phylum Chordata; class Mammalia; order Artiodactyla; family Delphinidae; genus Pseudorca; species Pseudorca crassidens. Next base: position 115,008,736 of record NC_090317.1, read on the forward strand.
TGAAGTCAGTCAGAAAAAGAAAGACAAATACCGTATGCTAACACATATATATGGAATCTAAGAAAAAAAAAGTCATGAAGAACCTAGGGGTAAGATGGGAATAAAGACACAGACCTACTAGAGAATGGACTTGAGGATATGGGGAGGGGGAAGGGTAAGCTGGGACAAAGTGAGAGAGTGGCATGGACATACATACACTACCAAACGTAAAATAGCTAGCTAGTGGGAAGCAGCCACATAGCACAGGGAGATCAGCTCGGTGCTTTGTGACCACCTAGAGGGGTGGGATGGTGGGGGGAGGGAGGGAGGGAGATGCAAGAGGGAATAGATAATGGGACATATGTATATGTATAACTGATTCACTTTGTTATAAAGCAGAAACTAACACACCATTCTAAAGCAATTATACTCCAATAAAGATGTAAAAAAAAAAAAAGTTCACATGCTGCAACTAAAAGATCCCACATGCCGCAACTAAGACCCAGCACAGCCAAAATTAATTATTTTTTCATGTAGAAAGAAAAAGATAAATGTGACACTATATTTTATTTAACCCAACATATCCGAAATATTATCACTGCAACATATAATCGATATTTTTAAATTGTTAATGAGATATTTTACATTCTTTCTTCCATATTAAGCTTCAAAATCCCATGTATCCAGTGCTCCACAGCTACACATGCCTGGGGCTACCATATTGGACAGTATAGTTCTAGGGCCTTAAATCTAAATGTGTGGTTCCCAGACTGGAGGCACCAGAATAACCTGGGAACTTTCTAAAATCAGAATCTTAGGTCTCACCCAGACCTACTGAATCAGAATCTGCATTTTAACAGGATCTCCCCACCCATCAGGTGATTCATACACATTAATATTTGAGAAGCACCGGAGAAATGAGAAAAGCATGGAAGTGCAAATTGTAACGTGCTCTAACAAGCTCCCAGGTAATGCTGCTGCCGCTGGTCCTTTGACCAGACTTTGAATAGCAAAGAGGGTTTAGCCCAGAAATATCCACTGAGTACTTTCTATCTTCCCAGCGCTACGTCAGATAAAAAGGTACTAGATTCAGGCTAGCCCCAGGACAACCTATGTCTACTTGGAAAGACAAGACCATTGCAGCTGAAAACTAAAACAGCCGAATATTGAATCAGACAGGGAATGCTATGAGCTATCAGGGATATAAACAATTTGAGTATGGGTCAAAGTTATGGGAGAATGAAGCTTCCCTGGTTACCAGAGTGGAGTTTAAGCTGGGCTGTGAAAGGAATAGCTGCCTTTAAAGAGAAGGTGAAAGGGGGGATTGCAGAGTCTGGGCTCTGCTTACTCTGTAATGACTCCTGGTTATTTGTTGTTTTCTTTAGGTGATCTCCAAACGTTCTGATTGTACACACCTATCCATAAAAATACTGTTAACACACGTCCTCAGATGATGTACGTTTATTTAAAACCCATATACACATACTATGCCAATCTTAAAGTAAATATTAATATTCATTCCTTTCTTACCTTTTAGAATAAAAATAAACACATATTCCAATATCATTTTCCTGCTCCCTAATAGATTTGGAAGCCACTGCTCTAAGCCAGGAAAACACCTTAGCACCCAACACAATGTGATTCAATCAACAGAGGCACCAACCAGTGGGGCGGTGGGGGAAAGCCAGGAGATGGGGGACGTGGCAACTTGATGCTGCAGTGGTAGATTTCACCCAAGGGAAGAGTTCAGCCCATCACACAAGGGTTAGCTGGGCCAGAGCTGGACAAGCCTCGGCAGAGTTTTGCTAAGCGCTCTTCCCCTGGCAAATGCTTTACTTATCCTTCAGGTCTCAGTTTAAATTTTCCTCAGAGACCGTCTCAGACCTCGCTATTTAACTTACAGCCTCTTGCGGATCTAACTCATCGCATCATGTTCTTTTCCTATGATATCCATTACAATTTGTAACTCTTAGTTTATTCGGGGGACCATGCCTTGCCCATCTGCCTTCCTCACTGTACTGTCAGCTGAGAGTAGTGATTTGTTCACCACTGTGTATCCAGCAGTGAGCCCGAGGTCTGACACATAGTAGGTGCTCAAAACATATTTTGTAGAATGAATGACCAAGGAAATTAAATATGGCCATTATAGTCCTTTTAGCTCACACATACGGTAAAATTGTCTACAGTGTGATGATATGCTGCATGAACTAACTCTTGTTTAGGTGAAAGAGTCAGAGAGAAGCAAGTGGGCCTTATTCACTAGAGCTCAGATGGGGACTAATTTACCACCCCGCTGGATGGACTGGAGGGATAATAGGACACAAAATGTGAAAGCTGTTGAGATTTTGATCTCCGTTTTTGCCCATTTTTAACCATGACTCTCTTTGCATAAATGCTTTTCTGCTCTGCATGCAGATATTTACTGTCTGGGTCTGTGATTCCTGTTGGGCCTAATGGGGAAATGGTAGCAACTGTCAAAATCACAACTGTGCAGAATTTGAGGGAATCCAATCAAGCAACACAGGGTCAAAAGAGGATTTGTTCTCCACTTTCTCTGGGTTCTTATTCTGTTACTTATAAAACTTATGCAGTTGGTTATAGGTGGTCTGATTCAGTTAAAGCAGCTCACAGGAGCTGAGATCTCAATTTCATTGACTATGTCTGTACAACAAAACACGTCTCCAACTTTGAATACTGATTGTGTCTGACATGCAACAGACGCCAACAACCAAGATCCCCAGTTACCATTAGAGTTAACATTTGATTAGATCCTTTTCCATCCACATCTTTCACCATTATACAGACTTGCCTTTGGTGTCATTAGTAAACCACTTTCATACAATATTAGAGTCAGGCTGGTTTGCTCGGCTGATTTTAGGAAGCATTATCTAATTTTAGCAAACTGAGCCTAAGTCTGCCTCCCGCTGTTGTAGGAGTGTGTGTTTTAACAAATGCACTTAGTGGAGCCCCATTTGGATGGGTAAGTTTCATAAATATGCAGTAATTGACCCTTGTACAGCTGACTTTAATCAATTTTATCATTTTCTTGAATAGATGCTATGCATATATCAGTTTGTCATTTCTCAATTGAGGGAGCACTTAGAAGTTGCCAGAAGCAGCAAAAATTCACATGTATAGAATACCTTTTCTCTGTATTGAGATCTTTCATCTTTCTGGAAGATGTTTCTGAGGGATTTCTCAGAAGACGGATGCATTGGTTTCTGTGACTGATGACAGTCTAACTTCACAAGTGGCCTTTTTGAGAGGTTACTAAGACTTGACACGTTAACATCCCATAAACCTCCCGTGTTGCAATTCTAAAACATACATTTCCTTTCCACCAGCCAGAGCGCAGAGCATTGCTTGTGCTCCTTTGGCAGTCATGCCTAAGCAAGGAAAAGGGGAGCCACTTCTGCACAGACATAAACCTGCCCCATGTCTCTGATACTTTACGTACATACCCCACTTCTCTCTTTCAGCCTCCAAGAAAATATGTGTGACCTTTGATAGTGCAGAAAAATCTTGTAAACCTCTCTGATGTTTAACAATTTGATTATTCTTACTGGGTATGATGTACCAGCCGGTACAGACAGCTTGTGGAAGGCGGCTCATGGGTAAATGTTCAGTCTCATGCTGTTCTAACAACATTGGCACCATCATCAGTGCAAAAAGAAACAGTGGAAAGAATCCGAAGCGTGAGATATTTATTTGGAGTTTCGGCTGTGATTATGTTTTCCCAGGCGCTGCAATGAAGGTGCACTTTTGGGGGCATGAGGTGCAGCAGTGCCGCCAAGTCCCCTGTGAGGGCTTGCTCAGTAGTTGCTGGGAATGATTATGATGTAATTCCATGAGGCAGCCATCAGTGAACAAACCACGTGAGTCTCAATCAGCCCTGATTTAATTTGCCCTTCAGGAAAGGTTAAAACATGGAGAAACTCAAAATATACATTTTGTAGAAGAAATACACGGCAGCTTTTGAATGAATGCACAAGCCATTGTAGCTATTTAAAGGAAAATGGTCAATTTTTCCACTATTTCTTTCCAATTACGTGCCTCCTCTCCCCCGGGAAAAGAAAAAAAAGGAAACACACACACAGACACACACACATGCATATATCTCAGTATAATGATACACAAATAAGATTAATTCCAGAATGTAACTGCCTTCAACATCACAAAATTGATAGTGTACGTAGTATTTCTTGCAGTTGGGCTCACCAACATGCAGCATTTCCAGGATGGGCCAGTGCTTCTACTCTGAATTACTTGTCCTTCCTTTCTCCCTTCCTATTACATTGACAGTTGACTTACTAGGGAAGACCTTATACTATGACCACCATCTTTTGGGGCTGGACTTACAAGTGTCTATACTAGTGGGTCTTAACCTTGGTTGCAGATTAGAATCACTTGGGGAGTTTTTAAAAGTCCCTATGCCCAAGCTGTACCCTAGACCAATTAAGCCAGAACTTGGGAGCTATGGGACCTGGCATCAGTACTTTTAGAGCTCCCAAAGTGACTCCACCATGGAGCTAAGGATGAAAACCAGTAGTCCACATCCACAAATGGTTTGATCAATTAATAGGAAGTAGTGAGTTAAAAATCTAAGTTCCTTAAAGCCATTAGACACCTGACAGTTATATAACCTGGAAAGATTTCACAAAGTAAAACCTTGTGAGGATGGAAAGAAATAGGACATGATGATGTGACAAGCTTAGCAATTACTGCATTCTCAGAGTAACTTTCCAGGGCAGTATATGGTCGACTCCCTGGGTTGTAATTCTGCCTTTTCACCTCCTACTCGCTCTAAGATCTTGGGCACGTTATGTTATCATCCCAGAGCCTTGGGTTCCTCTTATGTGAAATGGTGTTGATATTACAAAAATCTACTTCAGGGAATTCCCTGGTGGTCCAGTGGTTAGGACTCTGCGCTTTCACTGCTGAGGGCCTGGGTTCAATCCCTGATCGGGCAACTAAGATCCCACGAGCCACGCAGCACAGCCCCCGCCCCCCCCCAAAAAAAAAAGAAAAGAAAGAAAATCTACTTCATATTGTAAAGATTAAGTGGACTAAGACAGGATCGGCAAAGTTTCTGCAAAGGGCCTATAATTTTGGCTTTATAGGCCATACAGTCTCTGTGTAACTACTCTACTACTGCGGCATAAAAAGCAGCCGTAAGCGCGGGGTCAATGAATGGGCACGGCTGTGTTCTAATTTACCTTAAATCACAACAACAGGTAGTGGCCCCAATTTCGTTCACAGGCTGGAGTCCGCCAACGCCTGGACTAGCACATGCTACACGGTCGGTACGGTACACTGCTATTTTGTTACAAAGTATGGAAAGTAAGCCATCCCCCTAAGATACACACAGTGACTCGGCTCCTTCTCAGCTCCACCAAGGCCTCCTTTTAAACCGACTTGACATCAGCTCGTAGAACAGAACTACAGTGGCTGCAGTTCCTAGGAAAGGAGAAGGTGGCAGGCCTCCTAGGTTTCCGAGTGTTTTCTCCTGTTCTAGTGACTACAGTCACAGAGCCGGGGGAAGAGAACTCAGGCCAGAGCACAGGGCCAGGAGTGCCCTGCTCCCAGTGGCGCATCACTTCACAGGAGCTCTCGGAGCAAACACCACAGACACTAAAGCCATTAGGGAAACTGTGAATTAAAGCACGAGCTGTAAGGAGCTGCCGAGATCCCAGAGATGCAATAAATCATTACTGTCAAATGCTCAGCATGAGTAACAATTTTTTAAAAAATCAATCCACTTACCTAGAAATGAATTTGAAAATCATGCTTTAAACAATAGCAAAATAAACAGAGAAGCAATTCTGCTATTTCATCTTTCAAGGAAGGACAGAGGAGGGTGATACTAGAGGCTTAGTTTCCTTTGCCTCCTAACAGAACTCAGCGGGGTGCTTCACTCCTTCCTGAGGATATAAAACCCATCATTTTTCCTACAGGTCGTATTTCAAAGGCCAGATCCTTCCCAAGGCCTAAGCTGTTCCTTAGATACTTTCAACGAGCTATTTATTCACTAACCGTTTAGTACCCACCTCCAGCGTGCCAAGCACTGTGCTCAGGGCTGGAAAAGCAGAAGCCAGGAAGCCTCTGTCCTTGCCCCCAAGACCTCTCTCTGGCTACTCTTTGAGTTTGCTAATTTAGACGCTCACATTCTTAACTCTTCTCCCAGGAAGAATCCTAAGGACCAAATCATATCTATTTTCTCAAATGGCTTCCAAGACCCGTGTCATCATGTGGTGTCATGTAATTCTTTGCTGATGTACTTTCACCTTGGAGTTCTGCTTGCTTCGTGTAGCTCTCTAAGACAGACTTAGAGTGTAGGGGTGTCTTTCTCATTAAATCTTATCCCACAAAACTCCAGGATGTTTTCAACATTTAAGAAAAACCTAAAAGCTATCTGACTTGTTTAAATGTGTGGGGAAAGGGCGGGAAGCGAGGAGAACAACTGGTAGGAATTTATCACAGTTACTATCTGTAAACTTTTAAGTAGGGTAGGCAGAGCCAAGTGCACGGATGGCATGGAAGGTCTTATTCGGGAGAGCACCTGTGGTAGGTACAAGGCACAATAATGTCCCTCCAAAGATGTCCACGCCCTATTTCCCAGGACCTGTGAATGTGTTACTTTACCAGGTAATGATTACACGGCAAAAGGGACTTTGCAGGTGTGACTAAGCTAAGGATCTTGAGATGGGGAGATTATCTGGATGCACCAATGTGATCACAAGGAAAGGAGGCAGGAGAGTCAGAAAGAGAGGAAGAGACTGAAGATGCTGCATTGCTGGCTTTGAAAATGCAGGCAGGGGCCATGAGGCAGGGAATGCAGGCAGCCTCTGGAAGCTGAAAAAGGCAAGAAACACATTCTCTTCGAGAGCTTCTGTGTAGGAACATAGCCCTATGGACCCATTTTAGACTTCTGACCTCCAGAACTGTAAAATCATAAATTTGAGTTGTTGTAAGCCACTGAGATCGTGCTACCTTGTTACAGCAGTGATAGGACACTAATATAGCACACCTGTATGAGTGTGTTGCTAACAGATGCAGAAAGGGAGGGGTGACCTTTAAGGCAGGTGTGCTGATTTGCCACCCCAGGTGATTTGTTTAGAGTCATGATAGAAGCAAAGCACTTTACGTTTCCACCCTCTGCCTCTCTTCTAAATAAGACCATCACAATAATTCGCTGGGAATGTGAGAATATTTTACTGGCACAGCATGCTTCTTACATTGGATTATTCGTTGTACTAATGACTGAAAAACACAGGAAAATGCAAACTAGCGCATGGAGAGCTGGAGAAAATGTTCTCTAAGAGACAGGAACGGGAGCTTCCCTGGTGGTGCAGTGGTTGAGAATCTGCCTGCTAATGCAGGGGACACGGGTTCGAGCCCTGGTCTGGGAGGATCCCACATGCCGCGGAGTGACTAGGCCCGTGAGCCACAACTGCTGAGCCTGCACGTCTGGAGCCTGTGCTCCGCAACAAGAGAGGCTGCGATAGTGAGAGGCCCGCACACCACGATGAAGAGTGGCCCCCGCTTGCCACAACTAGAGAAAGCCCTCGCACAGAAACGAAGACCCAACACAGCAAAAATTAATTAATTAATAAACTCCTACCCCCAACATCTAAAAAATAAATAAATAAATATACTTGCTAAATGAATGAATGAATATCATTTATAAAAAAAAGAGAGAGACAGGAACAATGACGTGTGTGTGGGTATGTGTAGGCATGACTGAGACCACTTTCTAGCCCATGAGAGCATCAAGGCTCAGAAACACACTGATCAATAATGTATAAATAATTTTATCTTAAAAATCACATGGGGCTTCCCTGGTGGCGCAGTGGTTGAGAGTCCGCCTGCCGATGGAGGGGACTAGGGTTCGTGCCCCGGTCCGGGAAGATCCCACATGCCGCGGAGCGGCTGGGCCCGTGAGCCATGGCCGCTGAGCCTGCACGTCCGGAGCCTGTGCCTCACAACGGGAGAGGCCACAACAGTGAGAGGCCCGCGTACCGCAAAAAAATAAAAAAATAAAAAAATCACATTGCCCTGGTTTAAAAAGAACAGGATATACTGTATTTGCATATTCCTCATTTTAATATACAGTCCCTTTTTCTAAGACTTTTTTTAAAATTTATTTATTTTTGGCTGCACTGGGTCTTCGTTGCTGCATGCGGGCTTTCTCTAGTTGCAGCGAGCAGGGGCCACTCTTCATTGCAGTGCGAGGGCTTCTCATTGTGGTGGCTTCTCTTGTTGCGGAGCACGGGCTCTAGGTACGCGGGCTTCAGAAGTTGTGGCACACGGGCTCAGTAGTTGTGGCTCGTGGACTCTAGAGCGCAGGCTCAGTAGTTGTGGCGCATGAGCTTAGTTGCTCCACGGCATGTGGGATCTTCCCGGAGCAGGGCTCAAACCTGTGTTCCCTGCATTGGCAGGCGGATTCTTTTTTTTTTTTTAACATCTTTATTGGAGTATAATTGCTTTACAATGGTGTGTTAGTTTCTGGTTTATAACAAAGTGAATCACTTATGTGTTCCCATATCTCTTCCCTCTTGCGTCGCCCTCCCTCCCACCCTCCCTATCCCACCCCTCTAGGTGGTCACAAAGCACCGAGCTGATCTCCCTGTGCTATGCGGCTGCTTCCCACCAGCTATCTATTTTACGTTTGGTAGTGTATATATGTCCATGCCACTCTCTCACTTTGTCACAGCTTACCCTTCCCCCTCCCCATATCCTCAAGTCCATGCTCTAGTAGGTCTGGAAGGCAGATTCTCAACCACTGCGCCACCAGGGAAGCCCTACAGTCCCTTTTAAATCATCATTTAAATGGCCCTCATTTATGATCAACTTAGTGTTCCAAAATGGCCATTTTAGAGTAATATTTACAATTGCTGAAGTAATCAGGGTCACAGTGGGTTGTGAACCACAGAACAGGATTCCAGCTTTGATCATTCTGAGCTCTCAGAATTCTGATGGTATTACAAATCCCCAGCCCTTCACATGCCCCTTCCTATGGCCAAGGCACTGCTCCAAGTGCTTTATAAATAATTAACCTGCTTAATCCTCACAGCAACCTTTTGAACATTTATTATCCCTGTTTTACAAACTAGGAAACTGAGGCACAGAGCAGCCAAGTCACTTGCCCAAGTTCCTAAAGAACTTTAGCCCCCTGGCAAATATCACAAAGGGGACTTGGGGACTGCTGGCCAAATCCCAGGACACCCCAGGAACTCTCCAGCAGGGAGGCAAAGAACTGGCCCTGACATAGGGAGAGCAGAGGTCATGTGTCCTGCCATATGGATGAAGATGTGACAAGGCTGTGACATACCCATAACCATGGCGGCCGAGTCCTAGAGGAAGGTGGTATAAGGCCCTCAGTAAAGGAAAACTACCCGACTGCAAGAGCAAGGCCACTGTTGGCAGACGAAAAGGAGAACGGTCATTAGGAGTCAGGTGATGCACCCCTGGGTGAAGAAGCTTCCCATCTCCTTCCTCTTGGGGCTAAACTGGCCCAAGTTATCTCTGAGCTGAACAGAAGTACAGAGCATGGTAGGAGCAGAAGACTTCCGCGCAGGCCAGATCACAATGGGAAAATGGAATGATCGATTACCAAAGAGGACGGAAAAAGTTGTTGCTAGAGGAGATTTTAAGACTTCACATCACAAGGAAAAAGATGATTTGTAACTATGTGAGATGATGGATATTAACTAAACTTATTGCAGTAATCATTTTGCAATATACACATATATTGAATCATTATGTTGTACACTTAAAATGTATATAACGTTATATGCTGGTTACATCTCATTAAAACTGGTCCAGTATGATCCCCATACTAACATCATAAACATAACTTCATCACAGTGACCCAGGAGAAAAATAAACCATTAGAGTAAATAGCAAAATCAGCCCTCTTCCAACTCAGTTTGTTTTGTTTAGAATAGTAAAAACATTGAAATATTTCATTAAATACTTTTTAAATTGAAGCTTTATTTCCATGTAGTATATTAAGTTAAATTGCCATAACAAAATGCTTTTTTTCACTAGCATCTCAGTTACAGGTAATTAGGTGTTTTTAAATGGCTTGTGATGTGAAAATCGGTTTGTCTTTAGGTATCTTAATATCCCATGCTTACCTCCACCATGACAAAAAAAAAAAAAAAAAAAAAGGTGTTTTTCTTTTCCTACTAAACAAAACTTTTGTTCCCCATCTGCCCAAAAAAGCAAACTGGTGCCCAGAAAGTTTGATTTATCAGAACTCTGAATTAGAGAAACAAACATGTTAAAAATTGAAACAAGGAAACATTTGGTTTATTTAAGAACAAGTACCCAAACATATGTGTCTAAATTCCTTGAGTTTTCAAATCTTGGCCCAAAATATCTTGGGAAAGCAGATATACCAAAGAGGTTTCTTGGCATACGCCTCTCTGCGTTGTAAATCTGAGTTGTAAATACTAGGAGAGTACCGTTCCTTAAATAATTTTGTCACATTTAGTGTCAAGAACAACATTCACAACAGAATCTGATTCTGTTCTAATCAAAGTTAGTGTTGAACTCTAATTTTAAACAAATTATTTAAACTACTAATTTCTGACAGCTTATTTATTAGCATTTATTTTGTCACAAAGTAAAAGAGAGAGATGGGGGTGGGTGTCTGTCTAGTCAGCACCAGGATACAAGAAAGCCAGGTAAGCGTGCAGGTTCCCTGAAGACCCTGGTGCAAGGCCATGACTAGAGAGAGAGCCCACCACAGAAGCCGATGGCTCCACTAGATGGCGCCATAAAAGACCACAGATTTACATATGTACAGAAACCTTTCTCCATAGTACCGCTTACTGGAGCAGAGCTGATAAAATGGCCTCTTTTCCTTTTGTGACTTCTTCCCCTACTGCCAATGTTCATAAACTTATAAACTCACAGAATTCAATAGCTGAGGTCGCTTTAGCTCTTGCATCTTTGGGCAACATAAAGCAGTAGACAAGGCATTTACTTCGCAAGCAGAGTGAAACCTGGCCCAACCCACAGAGAGGACAGAAAATATTTACTTTGAAGAGATTATGGTGCAAGGGGGAAAAGATATCTGCACAAAGCTGTTTACTGAGGCACCGTTTATACTACTAAATAAAAAGAAATGAAAGCAAAAAACCCATAAATGAGGGAACAGTTTATGTACGTACAACCACACAATGGAGTACTGTGTGGTCATTAAAAGCCATGCCATGGGTCTGTATCTGTAGCGTGCAATGATGTCCATGAAACACAGATTAATGAAAGGGGCCAGCAATAAAATAACATATGCAGCATGGTTCCATACAAGTAAAACTGAATACACAGAATACATTTCTGTATATGTGCAAACAGATATCTTACAGGAGCCAAAATGATGACTCTGGTTGTCTTAGGATGCAGTTTCCCGTGATCATTAATCCCTTACTTTCACTTTCTGGTATTAAGCTTTTCTATACTGAGTTTGTAAGATTTTTATAAAAATAATAAAGCTGGAGTACTATAGTGTCATTTGAACCAACCAACCATGTATACCCAGAGCAATATGGACATATCTTTAGAACACAGTGCTGAGAAAAAAGAAATAAACTGAATAAAATATACGATAAGACAATAGCAATTATGTAAATTAAAATACATGCACATAATACAAGACACGTTTTACAAGCGCATACTTGAAATCAATTACTGGGAAAAAAACGAAAAAAAAAAACACATGGAGGCTAAAAAATACATTACTAAATAACCAAGAGATCACTGAAGAAATCAAAGAGGAAATCAAAAAATACCTAGAGACAAATGACAATGAAAACAGGGCGATCCAAGACCTATGGGATGCAGCAAAAGCAGTTCTAAGACGGAAGTTTATAGCAACACAATCCTACCTCAAGAAACAACAAACATCTCAAATAAACAACCTAACCTTACACCTAAAGGAACTAGAGAAAGAAGAACAAACAAAACCCAAAGTTAGTAGGAGGAAGGAAATCATAAAGATCAGACCAGAAATAAATGAAATAGAAGCAAAGAAGACGATAGCAAAGATCAATAAAACTAAAAGCTGGTTCTTTGAGAAGATAAACAAAATTGATAAACCATTAGGCAGACTCATCAAGAAAAAGAGGGAGAGGACTCAAATCAATAAAATTAGGAATGAAAAAGGAGAAGTTAGAACAGACACTGCAGAAATGCAAAACATCCTAGCAGACTACTACAAGCAACTCTATGCCAATAAAATGGACAACCTGGAAGAAATGGACAAATTCTTACAAAGGTATAACCTTCCAAGACTGAACCAGGAAGAAAGAGAAAATATGAACAAACCAATCACAAGTAATGAAATTGAAACTGTGATTAAAAATCTTCCAACAAACAAAGGCCCAGGACCAGATGGCTTCACAGGCGAATTCTATCAAACATTTAGAGAGGAGCTAACACCAGTCCTTCTCAAACTCTTCCAAAATATAGCAGAGGGAGGAACACTCCCAAACTCATTCTACAAGGCCACCATCCCCCTGATGCCAAAACCAGACAAGGATGTCAAAGAAAGAAAACGACAGGCCAATATCACTGATGAACATAGATGCAAACATCCTCAACAAAATACTACCAAACAGAATCCAACAGCACATTAAAAGGATCATGCACCAGGATCAAGTGGGGTTTATTTCAGGAATGCAAGGATTCTTCAATATACGCAAATCAATCAACGAGATACACCATATTGACAAACTGAAGGAGAAGATCCATACGGTCATCTCAATAGATGCAGAGAAAGCTTTTGACAAAATTCAACACCCATTTATGATAAAAAACCTCCAAAAAGTGGGCATAGAGGGAACTTTCCTCAACATAATAAAGGCCATATGTGACAAACCCACAGCCAACATCGTCCTCAATGGTGAAAAACTGAAAGCATTTCCACTAAGATCAGGAAAAGACAAGGTTGCCCAATCTCACCGCTCTTATTCAAAATAGTTTTGGAAGTTTTAGCCACAGCAATCAGAGAAGAAAAGGAAATAAAAGGAATCCAAATCAGAAAAGAAGAAGTAAAGCTGTCGCTGTTTGCAGATGACATGATAATACACATAGAGAATCCTAAAGATGCTACCAGAAAACTACTAGAGCTAATCAAGGAATTTGGTAAAGGAGCAGGATACAAAATTAATGCACAGAAATCTCTGGCATTCCTATACACTAATGATGAAAAATCTGAAAGTGAAATCAAGAAAACACTCCCATTCACCATTGCAACAAAAAGAAATAAAATATCTAGGAATAAACCTACCTAAGGAGACAAAAGACCTGTATGCAGAAAATTATAAGACACTGATGAAAGAAATTAAAGATGACACAAATAGATGGAGAGATATACCATGTTCTTGGATTGGAAGAATCAACATTGTGAAAATGACTCTACTACCCAAAGCAATCTACAGATTCAATGCAATCCCTATCAAACTACCACTGGCATTTTTCACAGAACTAGAACAAAAAATTTCACAATTTGTATGGAAACACAAAAGACCCCGAATAGCCAAAGAAATCGTGAGAACGAAAAACAGAGCTGGAGGAATAAGGCTCCCTGACCTCAGACTACACTACAAAGCTACAATAATCAATACAGTATGGTACTGGCACAAAAAAGAAAGATCAATGGAACAGGATAGAAAGCCCAGAGATAAACCCATGCACATATGGTCACCTTATCTTTGATAAAAGAGGCAGTAATGTACAGTGGAGAAAGGACAGCCTGTTCAATAAGTGGTGCTGGGAGAACTGGACAGGTACATGTAAAAGTATGAGATTAGATCACTCTCTAACACCATACACAAAAATAAGCTCAAAATGGATTAAAGACCTAAATGTAGGGCCAGAAACTATCAAACTCTTAGAAGAAAACATAGGAAGAACACTCTATGACATAAATCACAGCAAGATCCTTTTTGACCCACCTCCTAGAGAAATGGAAATAAAAACGAAAATAAACAAATGGGACCTAAGGAAACTTCAAAGCTTTTGCACAGCAAAGGAAACCATAAACAAGACCAAAAGACAATCCTCAGAATGGGAGAAAATATTTGCAAAAGAAGCAACTGACAAAGGATTAATCTCCAAAATTTACAAGCAGCTCATGAAGCTCAGTATCAAAAAAAAAACAAACAACCCAATCCAAAAATGGGCAGAAGACCTAAATAGACATTTCTCCAAAGAAGATATACAGATTGCCAACAAACACATGAAAGAATGCTCAACATCACTAATCAATAGAGAAATGCAAATCGAAACTACAATGAGATATCATCTCACACCAGTCAGAATGGCCATCATCAAAAAATCTAGAAACAATAAATGCTGGAGAGGGTGTGGAGAAAAGGGAACACTCCTGCACTGCTGGTGGGAATGTGAATTGGTACAGCCACTATGGAGAACAGTACGGAGGTTCCTTAAAAAACTACACATAGAACTACCATATGACCCAGCAATCCCACTACTGGGCATATACCCTGAGAAAACCATAATTCAAAAAGAGTCATGTAAAAAAAAAAAAAAAAAAGAGTCATGTACCAAAATGTTCATTGCAGCTCTATTTACAACAGTCCAGAGATGGAAACAACCTAAGTGCCCATCATCGGATGAATAGATAAAGAAGATGTGGCACATATATACAATGGAATATTACTCAGCCATAAAAAGAAATGAAATTGAGCTATTTGTAATGAGGTGAATAGACCTAGAGTCTGTCCTACAGAGTGAAGTAAGTCAGAAAGAGAAAGACAAATACTGTATGCTAACACATATATATGGAATTAAAGAAAAAAAATGTCATAAAGAACCTAGGGGTAAGACAGGAATAAAGACACAGATCTACAGGAGAACGGACTTGAGGATATGGGGAGGGGGATGGGTGAGCTGTGACAAAGCGAGAGAGAGGCATGGACATAAATACACTACAAAACGAAAGGTAGATATCTAGTGGGAAGCAGCCACACAGCAGAAGGATATCAGCTCGCTGCTTTGTGACCGCCTGGAGGGGTGGGATAGGGAAGGTGGGAGGGAGGAAGATGCAAGAGGGAAGACATATGGGAACATATGTATATGTATAACTGATCACTTTGTTATAAAGCAGAAACTAACACACCATTGTAAAGCAATTATACCCCAATAAAGATGTTAAAAAAAAAATCTAGAAACAATAAATGCTGGAGGGGGTGTGGAGAAAAGGGACCACTCTTGCACTGCTGGTGGGAATGTGAATTGGTTCAGCCACTATGGAGAACAGTACGGAGGTTCCTTAAAAAACTACAAATAGGGCTTCCCTGGTGGCGCAGAGGTTGAGAGTCTGCTTGCCAATGCAGGGGACATGGGTTCGTGCCCCAGTCTGGGAAGATCCCACATGCCGCGGAGCGGCTGGGCCCGTGAGCCATGGCCGCTGAGCCTGCGTGTCTGGAGCCTGTGCTCTGCAATGGGAGAGGCCACAACAGTGAGAGGCCCGCGTACCGCCAAAAAATAAAATAAAACTACAAATAGAACTACCATATGACCCAGCAATCCCACTACTGGGCATATAACCTAAGAAAACCATAATTCAAAAAGAGACATGTACCACAATGTTCATTGCAGCTCTATTTACAATAGCCCGGAGATGGAAACAACCTAAGTGTCCATCATCGGATGAATGGATAAAGAAGATGTGGCACATATATACGATGGAATATTACTCAGCAATAAAAAGAAACGAAATTGAGCTATTTGTAACGAGGTGGATGGACCTAGAGTCTGTCCTACAGAGTGAAGTTAGTCAGAAAGAGAAAGACAAATACCATATGCTAACACATATATATGGAATCTAAGAAAACAAAATGTCATGAAGATCCTAGGGGTAAGACAGGAATAAAGACACAGACCTACTAGAGAATGGACTTGAGGACATGGGGAGGGGGAAGGGTAAGCTGTGACAAAGCGAGAGAGTGGCATGGACATATATACACTACCAAACATAAACAGATAGCTAGTGGGAAACAGCCGCATAGCACAGGGAGATAGCTCGGTGCTTTGTGACCACCTAGAGGGGTGGGATACGGAGGGTCGGAGGGAGGGAGACGCAAGAGGGAAGAGATATGGGAACATATGTATATGTATAACTAATTCACTTTGTTGTAAAGCAGAAACTAACACACCATTGTAAAGCAATTATACTCCAATAAAGATGTATATATAAAAAAAAAAGCTACCCAGAAAAGCTGAATCAATTTAAATTCTCTGCAAATAGCTTAGAGTGGTATTTAACCTCATCACTGCCGACCACCAGCTCTCTTTATTGGTGAAAATAACTGCTGTTTAAATTTGTATTTCTTTGGTTAGTAGAAAAGTTAATAATTTTCTTAAACTTATTTATGCTTGTATTTCTTTCTTCCTTTCTTTCTCTTGCTTTTCTTTTCATTAATTGCCCAACTGTTTTCTTTGCACATTTTTCTGTTTTTCTTATATTCTAGGTACTGAATAAGGATCTAAATCTTCTAAATGTCATTTACTTTGCAAAAAATACTCCATCTGCTTTGTTTTGTTGTGCCTTTGCATTTTGTTTTTTTAATTTGGGAATTGCTTTATGTGGAAGCATTTTTCATAATGCTATCAAATTTATCTTTCCTTTTGTAGATTCTGCCTCTTATTGAATTATCCACTCTTACCCAACTGATTTAGTACCTTTATTAGGTGTTAGTTCTGTTTGTCTGTTTGCTTTATAGGCATTAGGTATGTTTATGAACTTTCTGTTCTGTTTTACTGATGTGTTGGTTTCCATTGTCAGTAAAATGCTGCATTAGTTGTCTTAAAAGAAAAAAAGAGAAATGGAAATAAAAACAAAAATAAATGGGACCTAATGAAACTTCAAAACGTTTGTACAGCAAAGGAAACCATAAACAAGACCAAAAGACAACCCTCAGAATGGGAGAAAATATTTGCAAATGAAGCAACTGACAAAGGATTAATCTCCAAAATTTACAAGCAGCTCATGCAGCTCAAGATCAAAAAAACATCCCAATCCAAAAATGGGCAGAAGACCTAAATAGACATTTCTCCAAAGAAGATATACAGACTGCCAACAAACACATGAAAGGATGCTCAACATCACTAATCATTAGAGAAATGCAAATCAAAACTACAATGAGATATCATCTCACACCAGTCAAAATGGCCATCATCAAAAAATCTAGAAACAATAAATGCTGGAGAGGGTGTGGAGAAAAGGGAACCCTCTTGCACTGCTGGTGGGAATGTGAATTGGTACAGCCACTATGGAGAACAGTATGGAGGTTCCTTAAAAACCTACACATAGAACTACCATATGACCCAGCAATCCCACTACTGGGCATATACCCTGAGAAAACCATAATTCAAAAAGAGTCATGTACCAAAATGTTCATTGCAGCTCTATTTACAATAGCCCGGAGATGGAAACAACCTAAGTGTCCATCATCGGATGAATGGATAAAGAAGATGTGGCACATATATACAATGGAATATTACTCAGCCATAAAAAGAAACGAAATTGAGCTATTTGTAATGAGGTGAATAGACCTAGAGTCTGTCCTACAGAGTGAAGTAAGTCAGAAAGAGAAAGACAAGTACCGTATGCTAACACATATATATGGAATTTAAGAAAAAAAATGTCATGAAGAACCTAGGGGTAAGACGGGAATAAAGACACAGACCTACTAGAGAATGGACTTGAGGACATGGGGAGGGGGAAGGGTAAGCTGTGACAAAGCGAGAGAGAGGCATGGACATATATACACTACCAAACGTAAAATAGATAGCTAGTGGGAAGCAGCCGCATAGCACGGGGAGATCAGCTCGGTGCTTTGTGACCACCTAGAGGGGTGGGATAGGGAGGGTGGGAGGGAGGGAGACGCAAGAGGGAAGAGATATGGGAACATATGTATATGTATAACTAATTCACTTTGTTGTAAAGCAGAAACTAACACACCATTGTAAAGCAATTATACTCCAATAAAGATGTAAAAAAAAAAAGCAAAGGGATAGAGAAATATGTACAATGCTACCACTAATCAAATGAAAGTAAGTTGGAGAAGCTTTATTAATTTCAGACCAAGGAATAATATCAGGGATAAAAAGGGGCACCACATAATAATAAATGGATCAATTCTCTAAGAAGATATAACATTCCTAAACGTGTGTGCACCTAACAATAAAACATCAAAATACTTGCGGCAAAACCCAAAAGAACTGACAGGATAAAATGAGAAATCCACTACTATAGTTGGAGACACTTCAGCCCCCACCACCCTCATTTCGTAATTGCTAGATCGGGTAGGCAGAAAAATCAGTAAGGATATAGTTGACTTGAATGGTATTGTCAATCAACATAATCTAATTGACATCTGTAGAAGACTCTATCAAACAATGGCAAAATACACATTCTTCTCAAGCTTACAAAGAACATTCACCAAGATAGACCACATTCTGGGCCATAAAACATACTTTAACAAATTTAAAAGAATAAAGTTCATACAAAGCATGTTATCAGGCCACAGTGAAATTAAACAAGAAATCAATAACAAAGATAGCTGGAAAAATCCTCAAATATTTGGAAATTAAACAATACACTTTTAAATACCGCATGGGTCACAGAAGGGTCTCAAGAGAAATTTTTAAATATTTTCAACTGAATTAAAATGAAAATACAACTTAGCAAAAGTTGTGGGATGCAGCAAAAACAGGGTTTAAAAGAGAAATTTATACCATTACATGCATATATTAGAAAAAAGATCAAAAATCAATAACCTAGGGCTTCCCTCGTGGCGCAGAGGTTGAGAGCCCGCCTGCCGATGCAGGGGACACGGGTTCATGCCCCAGTCCAGGAAGATCCGACATGCCGCAGAGCGGCTAGGCCCGTGAGCCATGGCCGCTGAGCCTGCGCGTCCAGAGCCTGTGCTCCACAACGGGAGAGGCCACAACAGTGAGAGGGCCGCGTACCGCCAAAAAAAAAAAAAAAAAAAAAAAATCCAGTAACCTAAGCTTCCACCCTAGGAAACTAGAGATACAAGAGCAATTTATGTCTACAGCAAGCAGAAGACAAATAATAAAGATCAGAGAAGAAATCAATGAAATTGAAAACAGGAAAAGAGGTATTTAAAAAATCAACAGAACCAAAAGTCAGTTCTTTGAAAAAACTTTTTAAATTCATAAACCCCTAGTGAAGCTAACCAAGAATAAAGAGAGGATACACAGGTTACCAGTATTAGGAATGAAAGAGAGATCATCCCTACTGTTTTATGGACATAAAAGGATAATATAGGAATACTGTGAACAACTCTGTGTCCACAAATTTGATGATTCAGATGAAATAGACCAATTCCTTCCAACACACAAACTACCGAATCTCACACAATGAAAAATAGATGTAGAGCTATTTAGATTAGCCATTAAAGCAAGTGAATGAAAAAAAAAAAAGCTACTGAATGACTACCAAATGTAAAATAGATAGCTAGTGGGAAGAAGCCGCATAGCACAGGGAGATCAGCTCGGTGCTTTGTGTCCACCTAGAGGGGTGGGATAGGGAGGGTGGGAGGGAGGGAGACGCAAGAGGGAGGGGATATGGGGATATATGTATATGTACAGCTGATTCACTTTGTTATACAGCAGAAAGTAACACACCATTGTAACGCAATTATACTCCAATAAAGATGTTAAAAAAAAACAAAGCTAGTGAATGAATAAAATAACCTTCCAGAAAAACAGAAATCATCAGGTCCAGATGGTTTCACTGGTAAATTCTACCAAACACTTAAGAAAGAAATTGTACCAATATTTCCCAGAGGGAGGGAACACTTCCTAACTCGTTCTATGAAGCCATCATTACCCTAATAACAAAACAAGATGACATTACATGAAAGGAAAACTACAGACCAGATGACATTACAGGAAAGCAAAACTACAAACCAGTATCTCTCATTAACATTATGCAAAAATCGCCAACAAAATATTAGTAAATCAAATCAAAAATAACCACATATACTACATTCAAGTGGGAATTATTACAAGTGTGTGAGACTGGTTCAATATTCAAAAAAATCAGTCTAATCCACTACATGAGCCTGGAGTATCTCATAGTGCCAGAACATTCAAAAGTGCTCAAACAAAAAACCCACAGTCACAACAATGAACTGGAACAATCTGAACAAAATAAAGTAGTACTGGATTATAACACAAATTGTAATATAAATATCTATGAATCTACACTGATACAAAAAAATGATTGAATAAATAAATGGGGGACAATAACTCTACCAAGGAGAAGAGTTCCACATAGTTTATGTAGATACACAGCCCTTAAAGAGTGGAGCACAACTCCTCACTCCTTAAGGGTGTGTTACTCACAGTGACTTTCTTCCAAAGTATGGAAAAGGAGGGAAAAGAGAGTAACATTACAGTGGAGAAAACTGACAAACACTCCCTCAGCCAGGTGATCAAGGTCAACATTAAAGTGAGATTGCTTTGGGTAGTACAGTCATTTTCACAATATTGATTCTTCCTATCCAAGAACATGGTATGTCTCTCCATCCGTTTGTGTCATCTTTGATTTCTTTCATCAGTGTTTTATAGTTTCCTATATCATAAGATATAATGTGATGAGAACTCTGATATCACTTTTATGATATAATGTGATGAGAACTTTACCGCTGTGATCATCCTTTCAAAAACACATTACCCTAGTATAATCATGAGAAAAATATCAAACAAACTCAAATTGACAGACATTCTACAAAATACCTCACCAGGAACCCTAAAAACTGGCAAGGTCACCAAAAATAAGGAAAGTCTGAAAAATCATGACAACCCGAGGAGCCTAAGGAGACGTGGAATCTAAATGTAATGTGGTGTCCTGGGAGGGATCTTGGAACAGAAGATGGACATTAGAGAAAAACTGAGGAAATCTGAATGAAGTATGGAATTTAGTTAATAATCAATGTCTCAATATTGGCTTATTAATGGACAAATGTCCCATATTAGTATAAGATGCTAATATGTGAAACTGGATATGGGATATATGAAAACTCTCTGTACTACCTTTGCAATAATTCTGTAAATCTAAAACTGCTCGAAAATTAAACGTTTACCTTAAAAATGATCATTATCGCTTTTAAATTATCATAGCTCAACACCCATTTATGACAAGAACTGTCCAGAAAGTGGGCAAAGAGGGAAACTACCTCAACATAATAAAGGTCATGTATGACAAACCCAAAGCCAACATCGTTCTCAATGGTGAAAAACTGAAAGCATTTCCTCTAAGTTCAGGAACAAGACAAAGATGTCCACTCTCGCCACTCTTATTCAACATAGTTTTGGAAGTCCTAGCCACGGCAATCAGAGAAGAAAAAGAAATAAAAGGAATCCAAACTGGAAAAGAAGAAGTAAAACTGTCACTGTTTGCAGATGACATGATACTATACATAGAAAATCCTAAAGATGCCACCAGAAAACTACTAGAACTAATCAATGAATTTGGTAAGGTTGCAGGATACAAAATTAATGCACACAATTAATGCACAGAAATCTCTTGCATTCCTATACACCAACAACAAAAAATCAGAAAGAGAAATTAAGGAAACAATCCCATTTACCAGCGCAACAAAAAGAATAAAATACCTAGGAATAAACCTACCTAAGAAGGCAAAAGACCCATACTCAGAAAACTATGAAACACTGATGAAAGAAATCAAAGATGACACAAACAGATGGAGAGACATACCATGTTCTTGGATAGGAAGAATCAGTATTGTGAAAATGACTATACTACCCAAAGCAATCTACAGATTCAATGCAATACCTATCAAATCACCCATGACATTTTTCACAGAATTGGGGGGAAAATTCTTAAAATTTGTATGGAAACACAAAAGACCCCGAATAGCCAAAGCAATCTTGAGAAAGAAAAACGGAGCTGGAGGAATCAGGCTCTCTGATTTCAGACTATACTTCAAAGCTACAGTCATCAAAACAGTATGGTTCTGGCACAAAAACAGAAATACAGGTCAGTGGAACAGGATAGAAAGTCCAGAGATAAACCCATGCACCTATGGTCACCTAATCTATGACAAAGGAGGCAAGAATATACACTGGAGAAAAGACAATCTCTTCAATAAGTGGTGCTGGGAAAACTGGACAGCTACATGTAAAAGAATGAAATTAGAACACTCCCTAACATCATACACAAAAATAAACTCAAAATGGATTAAAGACCTAAATGTAAGGCCAGACACTCTAAAACTCTTAGAAGAAAACAGAGGCAGATCAGTCTCTGACATAAATCGCAGCAAGATATTTTTGATCCACCTCCTAGAGTAATGAAAAATAAAAACAAAAATAAACAAATGGGATCTAATTAAACTTAAATGCTTTTGCACAGAAAAGAAATAATAAACAAAACAAAAAGACAACCCTCAGAATCGAAGAAAATATCTGCAAATGAAGAACCCAACAAGGGATTAATCTCTGAAATATACAAACAGCTCATGCAGCTCTACAGCAAAAAAACAAATAACCCAATCAAAAAATGGGCAGAAGACCTAAATAGACATTTCTCCAAAGAAGACATACAGATGGCCAAGAAGCACATGAAAAGATGCTCAACATCACTAATTATTAGAGAAATGGAAGTCAAAACTACCATGAGGTATCACCTCACACTGGTCAGAATGGCCATCATCAAAAAATCTACAAACAATAAATGCTGGAGAGGGTGTGGAGAAAAGGGAACCCTCCTACACTGTTGGTGGAACTGTAAATTGGTACAGGCACTATGGAGAACAGTATGGAGGTTCCTTAAAAAATCTAAAAATAGAACTACCATATGACCCAGCAATCCCACTCCTGGGCATATACCGAGAGAAAACCATAATTCGAAAAGATACATGTAGCCCAATGTTCATCGCCGCACTATTTACAATAGCCAGGACATGGAAGCAAGCTAAATGAACATCAACAAGGAATGGATAAAGAAGATGTGGTACATATACACAATGGAATATTAGCCATAAAAAAGAACAAAATAATGCCATTTTCAGCAACATGGATGGACTTAGAGATTGTCATACTGAGTGAACTAGGTCAGACACAGAAAGACAAATATCATATGAGATAGCCTGAATGTGGAATCTAAAAAAAGGGTACAGGGGCTTCCCTGGTGGCGCAGTGGTTGAGAGTCCGCCTGCCGACGCAGGGGACACGGGTTTGTGCCCCGGTCCGGGAAGATCCCACATGCCGCAGAGCAGCTAGGCCCATGAGCCGTGGCCGCTGAGCCTGCACATCCGGAGCCTGTGCTCCACAACGGGAGAGGCCACAACAGTGAGAGGCCCATTTAACTACAAAATAAATAAATAAATAAATAAAAACTAAAAAAGGGTACAAGTGAACTTAATTACAAAACAAAAGTAGAGTCACGGATGTAGAAAACAAACTTATGGTTACCAGGGGATAAAGGGGGGAGGGATAAACTGGGAAATTGGGATTGACATATACACACTACTATATATAAAGTAGATAACTAATAAGAACCTGCTGTATAGCACAGGGAACTCTACTCAATACTCTGTAATGACCGATACGGAAAAAGAATCTAAAAAAGAGTGGATATATGTATATGTATAACTGATTCACTTTGCTGTACACCTGAAACTAACATAACATTGTAAATCAACTATACTCCAATAAAAGTTTTTAAAAATAATTTAAAAATTTTAAAGTTTAAAAAATTTTTTAAGTACCATAGCATGTTAAAAGATTTTTCAGGGTGAGCGACACAGATGGAACGATTTATCATGGTCCTCATTCTAACGTCCATATACACAAATACATCTGTGCAACAGAGCCATTTGTGTATCAGCCCCACGTTGATAGATTCTGCTTCACCAGCTGTCCCTATTTCTAAGAAAATAGGTCAATTCGACTTGCAGACATCCCAGCCAGGCTCTATACCCACGCCTGCACACACAAGTGCTACACTTTTATTCACCAGATTGACAGATGATTAAGTGATCGTTATCCGGTTATGAAAAATTAAACTAGAAAGATAAGAGGCAAAACTTGACTATTTTGTTCTACCTTTGAATTGTATTGCTTTGGGCCAACCATTGTTGCAACACAGACTTGGTTAGTATATTCCTTCCTTTCCCTTCCTTTCCCTGTTGTTTAACGGTGAAAAGGCAGGCCAAAGCAAGGAAGAAAGGAGGGAAGCTGCAGGAGAGGGAAAATCCAGAAGCTGAGTCCAAGCCCCTAATTAATTAACTTGGCTACAGAAGCTCCACTGTCTCTCTCTCGTCTTCTGCCTTCTAAGTGACAATCCTATTCTTTGTCACAAATTTCCTTCTGTCTTGACTTCGGGCTTTACAGATGACTGGCGCTTTTCAATTGTGAGAATGGTTTACCATTCTGGCTGAGCAGCCTCTCAAAAATCATTTTATTAGGGGAAAAATAAAGCAGGGCGAGCAGCTTAGTGAGTTCTCTCTTGGCAGCGTACCTTTTTATTTCTGAATTTCATTGTGACTTGCTTGCCTTGTCCCTCTGCCACTGTCTAGTCTAACATCCTAATAACAGCCTGTAACTTGTAATTTGGGTTTTCAAATCTGTATTTTTCAGGCATCTTCTTTCTGTCCAAATCAAAGACACCATTTCAATGTCAGACGGAGGGACAATGAGAGAAAACCTGTGCAGGCACATGTGCGTGTCCACACACACACGTGCACAGGCACGCACACACAGGCACGTTATCAGGTCAAAGTCTTGCCTGAATTCTAGCTCAAATATTTTCTGTTTTTCTCTTTCCTCTGTTTCGGAGCACCTAGCTTCCTGGGCTATAACGGAAGTTCGGAGTTTGGGTTATATTTTTACTATTATTCGGTGACCTTAAATAGAGTTCGAACTATTATATTTTCCAAACAATATTGAACAGTCTTCTGCAGATGTAGAGAATGGACTTGAGGATATGGGGAGGGGGAAGGGTAAGCTGGGACGAAGTGAGAGAGTGGCATGGACATATATACACTACCAAATGTAAAATAGCTAGCTGGAAGCAGCCGCATAGCACAGGGAGATCAGCTCGGTGCTTTGTGACCACCTAGAGGGGTGGGATAGGGAGGGTGGGAGGGAGACGCAAGAGGGAGGAGATATGGGGATATATATATATGTACAGCTGATTCACTTTGTTATAAAGCAGAAACTAACACACCATTGTAAAGCAATTATACTCCAATAAAGATGTTAAAAAATATATATTGAACAGTCTTCTACCAAAGATACAGAGATCTTTGCAAATAAAAGCATTCTGACCGTCAAGAGCACTTAATTTAGGCACACACGCATCTTGTATTATTGCTTGAGTCTTCATATTTTCAACTTTATTCATCTGTTCTATGCTCCATGCCAATAGTGATTAAATTAGTAACACTTACTGTGCTCGGAGTGTCTTCCAACATGAGGAAGAATTTTTTACATATCTCCACCCAGTTACTGCTTCCCACAAACCTTACCACCTCTTAAATAGAAATAGTTTACAAACACCTCCAAGGGAAAGTCAGTGTATCTTTTCAGCTGTTGAAATTCTAGAGCTGTGACTAAAAATAATGAGGCCAACGCTTCATTTTCAATACAAATAATAATTTGTAAAAACAATAAACTAGCATTATTAGCAAACACATGCCACAGTATAAATTATTTTATCCCTTAAGTTTGTGACTCTGCTCAAATTTAGATAATTAGAGGAGGCAATAGAACGACAAGATTCCTACCAAGCATGGAGTTGCACTGTTTTTAATATATGAGGCTTATGTGCCAAGAAATGACCATTAGCAAATTAAACAATTGTGCTGTTATAAGAATTAAATTCCCTAATTTAGCTCCTCTATTAAGTTTTACCTTAATTTCCAACTGTTGCTAGTGATTAGAAAGTAGAATTATTTGGCTATCACAAATATGCTTAAATTAACATCCCACACGTTTCACACACCATAAACTATATTATATAGGTGAATATATGTACACATTTTTATCTTACCTTGATCCAGAAAGGACTTCAAGCCATTTACAAATGTTCCTGTAAAGTAACAATATAAAGGCCCATTAAAAGTAAAAAACATATGAGCCAAAAGGTAACTAATCACAGGAAACTAACAGGAAGCCATTAATAAGGTTGGAACACAATGGCATTCATGCCAGAGGTAGACCGATACTTTTGGCTCTGAGCTTGCCAACTGCCAATAGGAATATGGATGCAATTTCAAGTTTCATAGAATGTACAAGGAAAAAAAGAAAGCATTTGCTCACAAAAAGCACTACTGCTGAGACCAGAGGACTAAATATCCGTCAATTCTGTCTCAGAAAGATCAGAGATTAATTCTACTGATAAAAATATCCATATGGGCTGATGCAAACTATTATATACAGGATGGATGAACAACAAGGTCGTACTGCATAGCACAGGGAACTATATTCAATATCCTATGATAAACCACAATGGAAAAGAATATGATAAAGAATATATATATGTATTACTGAATCACTTTGCTGTATAGCAGAAATTAACACATTGTAAATCAGCTATACTTCAATAAAATTTAAAATATATATATCCAGTGAAAAGTTTTGTAGAGCTATGATGTTTTTTAAAAAAAATGAATACTAGCTAGGATTCTATTGAGTTGCCTGTATAATTGATTCGGGTACTCGGTTCTCTGGGTTGTCAATTAGTGTACTTTAGATTTTCTAGCAATGGTACCTAGCCAGGGGTGTTATGGCTTTGGAACCATGGGTGGGCAACTGTTAATTGTTAAAATGATGGGAGGTGGGCACCACTTGCTGAAGAAGGTCTGGGGATTTTAACATACTACAGTGCATAGGAAAGTCACACACAGTAAAGAATTCTTATGTCCCAAATGACGATTGCAGCCCCATTGAGAATTACTGAGAGAAATGAATGGATTCCATGTCTTTCAAATAATCCTTCTACAGATACTGTTGCTCTTGGACAAGCTATTAAAAGGTACTGTACGGCACTGAACTCAAAATTATACTCCCTGGCAAGTACTCAAAACATTTTTAAAGCTAATACTTCTGACCATGGCATAAAGCCTCACTTAAATAACAATTTTCCTATGGATGGAAATTTATCCATAAAGACGCAAGACAATAAAATAGATTTGCTTATCTTTCCTCCTACTGTAGCCAGAAGTCAGTGACTGAGAAGAGCCATCATGTTGTCCATCTGTAGTATGTGCATACTGTATATATATCATTGCATTTGCACATGTGGTCCACGCATAAGTAACAGTTCTTTCTGATTCTTGGATCAACCCAGAATTTTGATACATGGCTTTCTCCCTTAGTCTAACACCAGGACCTGGTATAACGACTCTGGCCTTACCGTTCAACCCATCCAAAGTTTCATTCACAAAACGTCTCTTCATTTCAAAATCCTCAACACCAGGGCACACTCATTTGTTCTATAGTTTTATTATTATTACTGGCTTTAAGAAATGTTATTACTACATTATGAAAATATTTCTTCTGTCTTCAATCTGCAGTCCATATCACAATAGGGTAATTTTTTCTTTTTTCTTCTTTTTTCTTTTTTTTTGCGGTACGCGGGCCTCTCACTGTTGCGGCCTCTCCCGTTGTGGAGCACAGGCTCGGGACGCGCAGGCTCAGCAGCCACGGCCCACGGGCCCAGCCGCTCCGCGGCATGTGGGATCTTCCCGGACCGGGGCACAAACCCGTGTCCCCTGCGTCGGCAGGCGGACTCTCAACCACTGCGCCACCAGGGAAGCCCCCAATAGGGTAATATTTTGATGAAAAAACCAATCCAATAGGTCGTTCATTCTAAGAAATTGCTTTATTTTATTTATTTTTTTACTTAATCATCACTCCCTACCCCTCCACCCAATAAAAATATACCATGGCCACTGAGGCTTTGGGGAGATCGAACACAGTCAAATGCAGGGAATTCAGCCACATTTTTGGTTTTGAAACTCATGACAGAGACATTGTCTTGAAATTCAAAATGTTTGATAAGCAAGAGCTTGGAATTTTGTAATTCAGAAGGCTAACCTTGTGCCAAGGGAGATGGGGGGAGGGAAGGACTGGGAGTGTGGGCTTAGCGGATGTAAACTATTATATGCAGGATGGATAAAAAAACAAGGCCCTACTGTACAGCACAGGGAACTAAATTCAATATCCTGTGATAAACCATAATGGAAAAGAATATGAAAACAAATGCCTATATGTGTATAATTGAGTCACTGCTGTACAGAGATCGGTACAACATTGTAAATCAACTATACTACAATAAAAAAATTTTAAAGTCAAAAGGCAAACCTTGAAGAAACAAAACATCAAGTTTATGCCTTAGTCAATAGAGAATGGAGAAGAGGCCAGATTGTTCATTCTGAAGATAAGACAAGGGCTGCCCAGGCAAAGGAGAAAAAGAGGGAAACATTACCCAGGCTGGTTGGGAAAGGGGTGAGCGGACTGGACTCTTCAAGTCACTGCAAAGAAAGGAGCTGAGCCAGCACTGGAGAAATATCACGGCCTCTGGTCAAGCAAGAACCACCCATTGCCAGAACAAGGGAGCCATAAGGAAGCTAAGCCAGCCCCCAAAACTCTCCAACAAGGTACAGGAGAACCCCCCACTTCACCCCTACACCAAGGAGCTAATAATCATTATCCTGCTTTTTGCCAAGCAGCAAGGACCTCCCATGAGCAGCAGCCTGCACGTCATTCATTGATGACCTAGCCAGGAGTGCATAATGCCTGTATCCCAAGAATTTTTTTGGACCCATCCATGTGGACAATTGCCCTGTCAAGAGCTTAGTTTAATTATCAGACCCTCCCAGCAGAGAGCAGGGCTTTGGACAACTGGAGGGAAAACAGTGATGTGAAAATGAGAAACCGCAACACTTCTGTTTGCTAGGACTTCAATCCAGCCTGAAATCTCTTTGTCAGGCCTCGCTTTACAATAGCCCCCAGCTCTTCTGCTACCGTCTGTCTTACACACAACTTGCCTGAGTGCATATTACCTTAATACTATTACGTACAAGATCAGAATAATTCAACATTTTTAAAAATACAGTTTAAGACATATAAAAATGGAATTGTTCTGTTGAAGCAAGGCCAGGGGCTTCAGAGCCCTTGCTGTTTGGCCTCTTACTATGCCCACCCTCACTGCTAGCAGCTCAGCTGACCCCTGTTATCTTTCTGTGAAAACACAATTTGCAAACTATTCTTCTAGAATTTTCTGGTAAGGATTTGGTTTTTTCTCTTAATGTGCAATGACAATTTCTAAATATAAGGCTGTATTCCCACTGCCTCAGAATCACCTGGAAAGTATTTATGTCTTTATTGTCCCTACTCTGGAGGCTGTGACCCATTGATCTGAGATAGGGCCCAAAAATCTGTTTTTAACAAGCTTCCCAGGTGACACAGATGTTCAGGCAGGTTTCCAACCTGCTGAGATAAAGCTTACAGGTGGTGCTATTAAAATCCCTCAAAGACCCTCAAACAGCACCAAAGCTTCATTGACCTTCTCTGGAGACGCTGACTTAATGCTCCATCTCATCAACTCCCACGTGACTCTTCAGCCTTCTTGTGATTTATCTGGAAGCCAAGTTTTACCCTGAGGAGCAGACGTGATTCCACGTCATCCCCCACCTATATTTTCCAAGTGACTCTCAGGGTATGTTTTCTCTCTCCTTTTTCATTTTATTCTGCAGGCAGGATATATGTATCTTGCACTGAAATAAAAGGCTTTTTCCTATTTAAGTCCCTATATCATCAGTAGCCACTGACGTTTTAGAGTGAAGATTAGTACAAGAAAGTTTTGTAAATGAAATGCTGACGAGCTGCTCTGAAGCTTCTTTTCAATTTTTTTTTTTTCAAAGAGGTTATGGTCTGAAGCAGGCTTTGAAGTAAATGAACCCATTAATCAGGCACTAAAACGCTGCTACAGCAGTTTAAAACTATATCAGTGAAAGTGTATTCTGGAAACCTTTTGCCAAAACTGTCCAGCTTGATTGATTGTTTTGTATATACATATATCTTTTGTTCCCCTAGTGCTGCTGTGTTCCTGACTACAGGCAATATTTATAGGGCACAAGAGGGAAAAATAACACAACCACAGATACCCAGTCAATGTGAATGGTCATATGGTAAACTAAGCATTCTACAATGAAAGGAGATGCATTTAGGCTGCACACACCTCAACCACAATAACAAAGCAAGTCAATATTGTCTTTGGCCACTACTTTAGGTTCTCCTATTACCCCATCAATCTTTTCCTGGCCAGTGGTTCAGAACTACCCCTCCCAACGAAGGCAATCTCCTGAGCTCAACATCCTCACCTTCTAGAAGCTTTCTCCAGCGTCAGCACGGTAGCACTGTCTATTCTGACAACCTGTTCTATTTTCTTCATAACAGTTATCATCTTTTGTTTATCATTGCTCTCCTCCACTAGAATGGAAAATTCGAGAGCAGGACCCTGTCTGTCCTGTCCTCACAGGATAACCAGAGCCAAGGTCAGCACATCATAGGCACTCGAGAAATATTTGTGGAGCTTAACAGAAGGAGCCCAATGCACTGAAAATCAATTGGCCAAATATCTGCTCTCCAAAAGTCCAAATACAACTTGATCTGCTACTTGAAAATTGGATGGAAAAAAAAAATCCTAAAAATGCTAGAAGAGGGTTGAAAGAGAAAATGGCACACCAGAGGATCCAAGGAATTCGATAGAAACTGAGAGAAAACGTCCCACTTGAACTTCTGAAATGCTGTATAATGAAAAGTACTTTTCTGATTATTAACTATATTTGTAAAAATATCAAACCATTGTATCAGTCTTAGTTTGCAACAAATTGACTATTCTTTAAAATGCTGCTACAAAGACAAAATGAGAACTAGTCAAGTAAAAAAACTCACAGAAATCTCCCAAAGCTGTTAGGACCATCCATTCAGTATTAAATGCAGTGAGCTTTATAAAGATTTAATACAGGGACATAAGTTTTAGGTAAGTGGATGAATTTAGTAGGTTAGGCTAATTGGTCACCTGAAAAACACTGTTATTTAACGTATCAGTTATTCAGCCTATAGATTTTAGCTATTTAGCTAGAATCTTATTTTGGACCTAGAACTTTACCATTCCCACCTGAGGTCCACTAGCTTGCCCACGGATACCTCGGCAGTAGGCGGGAAAGCTGGCCTTCAGCTTGGAGTCTTTCAAAATCTGGAGTCTGAGCCTTCAACACCAAGTGGTACTGCCTACCCAGAAGACCCTCTGCAGTCTAGGATTTAGTATCGACGGTTTCGACACTTCTAGAATGCTTCTGCAGGACCGAGATAATACGTAGTAACATAATTTGTAGAAGGCAGGAATTTGAAATCAAGGCTGCTTACTGAGCAAGTACCGGTAGGCTGCGGAGGTATGTGAATGCTTATGGAGCTGTTATTTTCTGCTCAAGATGGCTCAAGCAGTCACTCTCATGAGGAGTCCGAATTTTCCTAGGAAAAGTGCGTGCTATAGATGAGAGGTATTTACAAACCTGGGATGTGTGAAAATCTTACCAGGTTATGTCCAGCATCTAGTGAAAGTCAACTTCAAGGTCCTTGCAGATAGAAAGAGAATATACCGTACAACGGCAGCCTTGGGTAACCATGAATTTTCTGCACTGGCCTCTTTATTTTTCTGAGCAATACAGTAAGCAGGGCCATTGGCTAAGATAAAGAGCTGGTGAGGACCGTGCCGCTGCAGGAGGTAAATCTGAGACAGTCAAAAGATTATTCCTCCACACTTGTCACAAACTAGACATGTCTTTGCACCAAACTTTTTAAACATTCAGCTATCTCCCGGGATTCTTAATCCTCACATAGGTTATTTTTGTTTGTTTTCTTGCTCTCTCAAAAAGATAGGAATTCAGTTTTCTCTTCATAGATTTAAACTAAAGCCCAAAAGTTTTAAATGATTTTCTCAGCGTCACTGAGCGCATCACTGGTGGAGTATGGATGTGAAACAGTCTTAATTTTCCCAGGCCAGAGTTCTCTATGTTATCAATGGTTTTCAAGCATTTTTAAACAATAGAACCGTTTTTCCTCTGAACGAAATCTTATGTAACCTCAATATATGTAACTGATAAAGGCTGCATTAGTATAAGATTATTTATGGGTATTTTGTGCCACACTTACTTATAACATCAATCAAAGACAAAAATGAGATTTTTGAAAATTCTGAAACTGGGGATTATGGATGCCAACAAATCGGTCTCGGCATCCAATTTTTCTTTATTTTATTACACGGTATAGTACTGACAAAATCCTGACTCAGAAAAGTAATTGCAAGTGGTTAACAGTTTTTAATAACTTCCCCTGCAACCTCAGACCGCTCTTGAATCCAACTTTGCCCTCAAACCAAACTCTTGAAAAGGCCTTGGAAAACTATGCCTGGAACATAGTTCGGAAACCTCTGCAATTAAACTCTGTTCCTTTTCCATCTTTGACACATCCCTGCCAATTACTTTATTCAGTTCAATACCAGAAGTCATCAACAGACTAAATGTTGACTGAGGACGATTTAAAAAAAAAGGAGCCTGTTGGAAGATGGAAAAAGGAAAGGGGAAAGCAAAACGAAGAGTGCGGTTTTCACTCTAGCGCAATTCATTGAAAACTGGTTCAGCAAATGAGCAGTTTGCCAAATGACTGATTAATCAAATGTATTGATTTATACAAAATGTGTTTCTTATGACTGTATATAGTTCAGGGCATTTTGTACTGAATGTGATGCTTTTAATAGCCTTTTGAAGGCTTCTGCTAAATTTCAGTGGAATGGTTTTCATTTTGCTTTCAGAGCAGCGTTCTAAGGAAAGTACAGTTGACTTCGCTCCATCAACCAGTAACTCTCAAGAGCACGGAGGGAGACCTCCAGCCTGCAAAAAGCACTCCTGGGCTGCCCACCCCAGAGAGGGGGTTACTAATGGGCAGAGAATGAAGAGACTAAGGGGCAGATGGAGAAAAGAGGGGCAGAGAACCTGAAGAGCATGAGGCCTACGTGGCAGAGTGAGGGAAGAGCTAACGTGAGAGGCGGGGAGAACTCAAGAGTGAGGGCTGGGATGGGCAGAAGCCAAAGGCCGCAGAGTGCAGCCAAGTTCTGGCTCTTGAGAGCCCTCCTTGCTAGTTCCTCGAGTGGGTGTAAACTTGGTAAGAAATCAGGTTTTGGAAATGGGTAAAATTGCTGACTATAAGACGTGCATTCCTAAAACACTTGGAGGAAAATTAGGGTATTATCAAATCCTCCTCCCCACCCAAATATATATAAATACACACAGAAAGCATACACCCCAGAAGTGCGGAGGTTAGGCCTGGAATGAGAAAGCAACTTTCCCACAAGTCCAACTAGAGGCAAACCTTGGATTAAAACCAGACCTGATCCTTAGACTAATGCCTTTCTTATTGCTTTTTACGGTGAATATGCCTGTCTAAACATTTGCCTTCAGTGCCTCTTAGAGATTTCTCCCCCAAATAATACCAAAGTAAAACAAAATTACATTATCCAAGCGAAGTGTCCTTTTTAAATGACTAAATAAATGGGCTAGAGCTTAAATCAGTCCAAAAGATATAACCCTCCTAAAAATGAAGTCCTTCTTAAACCTAAATTTAGTCATCAGGTTTTTAGACACTTCTGTTTAAACATGCCTAATTTTTAGAGGTTTAGAGGTGGTTATGCTTTTTCCCATTCTTTGAAGACTTCCTGCAAATGAGACATGCAGCCATTTTATAAAAATGATAAATTGGCCTGTTACAAGTAGCCCAGGATCCTATTCCTCATGTCTCTTTCTCCTCTCACACTGTATCACTTCCTGGAAGTATTAATAGTTGCATTTCATTTTCTGTATAAATATTTAAGGACTGTAATTCTGCCCAGTTGACGCTGGCAGTGCCTATGCACGGTGATGTTTCATTATCCGCTCCTCGTATCAACATAATCTTGTCAAACTTTGTTTCCAATAAATAGGGCAGGCTGTATTTGGAATATTTTAATAACGGAGCCCAGTCATATCACTTTCAATCATGGCCTGCTTACAAATCCCCAGCCAAGAGGTGAAGTTACATGGAACAATAACCCGTGAGCAGCGTGCCAATATATTTTCATTAGTCAATGACACCCAGCTGCAGAGAGAAATTAGGCTGTGTCCTTTAAAACCCATCGTTCCCTTGTGGCAGGACCACAGCCGGCCGGATTGGCTCCACCAAACCTTCCTGCCATTGTTCAGTGAATGCTCCAGCTGGGTTGTGTTCATCATTAACCTTAAGTCTGCAATTTTTCAATTCCATATTAGGCTCGGATTCAAAGCCTATTGTTCTGACATTACTGGTGGGGCAGACAAGGAGAATGTCATTGAGTAGCTATTGTTTCAAGTACTTCTTCTCACCCTATCATCCTGGGTCCTTTGGAAAAATAATTTCTGTATGGGAACTCTGGAAACAATGATTGCTCTGGCATTACTTTGCACTTTTCCCCTAGTCTTCTAATTCTTTAACAATACTCAGAGAAAGAAGTCGTTTTTCAGACTTTCCAGATTCAAGTAGCCCAAATGGGGTCACTGGAAAGGAAACACTTCAAATGGAAGCACCTTTTTTTTTTTTTTTTTCTTGGCTGCATGGCAGGTGGGATTTTAGTTCCCCAACCAGGGGTCGAACCTGGGTCCCCAGCACTGGAAGCTCAGTCCTAACCACTGGACCTCCAGGGAATTCCCGGAAGCATCTTCTTAAGTTATGTTTTCATCTTTGCTTTACCACCAGGTTGTTTTTGCACTTTCATCAATCATCTTAAAAGCTAAGATACTGAAACCACATTTTTCCGTAATAGGCAGATTGTCATTTAGATCAGTAAAACACAACAATCCCACCTCTCCCTTCCCTTATTCAGCTCACCACTCCATTTAGGCCTCTTCCCACCCTCATTCCACCCTACATACTTGCCTAAGCGAGGGAGACAGCAGTGGCTGAGTGACCCATGCTGGAAGCATCTAATGAATGCCACCAGGTGTGATGGAAACCCCAGACAGATGGGCAGCTTCTGAGGAGGGAGGCTATTCTTACACATGGTTTTTAGTGACTCCATAGAGACTGAACAGCAGCCACAAATAACTCCCCAGACCTTCTGAGGATTTCTCTAGGCTGATGATGCCAGTCCTTGCGGCTGGATTCACAGCTTCTACGGCAGTGTTTCTCAACCCTGGATGCAAATTAGAACATCTGATTTTTAAAAAAATACTAATGCTTGGGCCTCTCCTCCAGAGATTCTGATCTAATTGCTCTGGGGTGAAACTTGGAAGGAGGTTTTTTTTTTTCAATGCTCCCCAGATGACTCTAATGGGTAGCCAGGGTGGAGCGACGCCGCTCAGAGGCATTTGTGTGAAAACCATCACTAAACACAGCAAAGTCCTGCTCCCTTAATCTGCCTGTCTAGTTTTAGGCAATACTTTGACCAAGTGTACCTGACTACCGAAGTCCCAGCAAAAAGAAATGAGAAACTGAGCTGCACACCCGTAAAGGGTTCACATCACACTGAAGTTTCACCACTGCCATGTTTTCCAGCTTGGGTCATCCCAGGCCAATCGAACTCAAATAGCTACAAGGACTGGGAAAATCATGTGGGAAGTGTTCGGGGTATGAAGAACAGCCCAGAATGGTGAGGGGTCATGAACTAGAACGCGAACTGCCACTCTAACGGGGCAGATGCTGCTCAGATCCAGCTGAGGGCTGCCCTGTAAGAATGCCAGCCCAAAGTGGCCAAATAACTTGAGTTTGTTTGTTTTTTAAGAGAGACTAGAAATGTAAAATTTTACATGAGATCTTGCAATTTGAGAAAACTGGCGCACATTAAAAAATATTTTGGGGGGATACACCTCCTAGAGAAAGGGAAATAAAAACAAAAATAAACAAATGGGACCTAATGAAACTTCAAAGGAAACCATAAATAAGACAAAATGACAACCCTCAGAATGGGAGAAAATATTTGCAAATGAAGCAACTGACAAAGGATTAATCTCCAAAATTTACAGGCAGCTCATGCAGCTCAATATCAAAAAAACAAACAACCCAATCCAAAAATGGGCAGAAGACCTAAACAGACATTTCTCCAAGGAAGATATACAGATTGCCAGCAAACACATGAAAGGATGCTCAACATCATTAATCACTAGAGAAATGCAAATCAAAACTACAATGAGCTATCACCTCACACCAGTCAGAATGGCCATCATCAAAAAGTCTACAAACAATAAATGCTGGACAGGGTGTGGAGAAAAGGGAACCCTCTTGCACTGTTGGTGGGAATGTAAATTGATACAGTCACTATGTAGAACAGTATGGAGGTTCCTTAAAAAACTAAAAATAGAATTACCATATGACCCAGCAATCCCACTACTGGGCATATACCCTGAGAAAACCATAATTCAAAAAGAGTCATGTACCACAATGTTCATTGCATCTCTATTTACAATAGCCAGGACATGGAAGCAACCTAAGTGTCCATCAACAGATGAATGGATAAAGAAGATGTGGCACATATATACAACGGAATATTACTCAGCCATAAAAAGAAACGAAACTGAGTTATTTCTAGTGAGGTGGATGGACCTAGAGTCTGTCATACAGAGTGAAGTAAGTCAGAAAGAGAAAAACACATACCGTATGCTAACACATATATATGGAATCTACAAAAAAAAATGGTTCTGAAGAACTTAGGGGCAGGAGAGGAATAAAGATGCAGACGTAGAGAATGGACTTGAGGACATGGGGAGGGGGAAGGGTAAGCTGGGACGAAGTGAGAGAATGGCATGGACATATATACACTACCAAACGTAAAACAGATAGCTAGTGGGAAGCAGCCGCATAGCACAGGGAGATCAGCTCGGTGCTTTGTGACCACCTAGAGGGGTGGGATAGGGAGGGTGGGAGGGAGGGAGACACAAGAGGGAGGAGATACGGGGATATATGTATACGTATAGCTCATTCACTTCACTATACAGCAGAAACTAACACACCATTATAAAGCAATTATACTCCAATAAAGATGTTTAAAAATATATTTTTGGTGGGATAAACAAAGCATGTCAACACTGGCTTCAGGTCCTGGCCAGTGAGTAGCTACCTTACAACTTGCTAAGACAAAATACAAATGTATGAACGGAACCGTCATATTCTAACTACTACATCATTAATAGAAGCATCAACTGTGAAAGCTAAAAGAAAACTAAAAGAAATCATTCAATCTAGTTATTTTAAAATAATGAAAATAGGGAGAAAAAGTAAAGAAACTTAAGCCTTCAGAGGTTACATGAACTAGTTCATGATGCCGCAATAGATGCCAGGATTCCAAACTCCTCATTCTGGGTCTGTGTTGACATCAAAGTGAACCAGCCTTGACTCTGTAACTCAGGACATTTCTACACTGAGATGCCAAACGCCACCATTTGGATAACAAAAGCCATGACAGGTAAACCGAAAAGGCCATATCATTTGTATGGTGAGACTTCGACGCCCATAATATTTTAAAATATTAGGGGAAATACTTTCAGACTGAGATTTGTGCTGCATGTTCAGGAAGGAACCTCTCTGGGATATAAAAAGCAAACTCCTGCTACGACCCACTTGCTGGGCAAAGAGCTGTGGGGGAAAACAGACATAGGTCCCCTAGTTTACAGGCCAAAGAAACAAAACCTCATCAGATCTGTCACTCCCTGCTTAAAATCCTTCAGTGGTTTCCCCCAGCTTTAGAATAAAAGCCAAGTACATACAAATTTACTGAGAGAAGTTAGGTAAACAAAGACAAGTTGGTGGTGGGGCGTGGGTTAGGATTGTGGTAACAGACATTCCTCACCTAATGGAAGAGATGTTCCCCTGAAATATATACCTTTCAAGCAAACTATGTATTACATTAAAGCATACAAAATTATCAATACTTGATCACTTTTTAACTACAAAAATAGCAATTTCACATGACTCAATCTAATACATAGCTTAACACTATTATCATTTAGTCCTCTCTGGGGAATTCCATGCTGTTAGCCCCTTCTCCTCCTTCCTGAAATACTCTTGTTTACTTCCATGATGCCTTGTTTTTCTGATTTTGCCTCTTCATTCATTGGACTCTGCTCTTCTAGCTCCTTTGCTGGCCCTTCCTTTCTACCAGAACTCTAAAGGTCAATTTCCTAAGGCCTAGGTTCTGCTTCTTTTCTAACTATTTGCCTATAGTTTATTTAAAAGAACAAAATGTGGTACCTATATACAATGGAATATTATTCAGCTATAAAAAAAGAACGAAATAATGCCATTTGCAGCAACATGGATGGACCTAGAGATTGTCATACTGAGTAAGTCAAAGAAGGACAAAATAGTGTATGATATCACTTGTATGTGGAATCTAAAAATATGGTACAAATGAACTTATTTACAAAACGGAGTTACAGATGTAGAAATCGATCTTATGGTTACCAGGGGGAAAGGGATAAATTGGAAGATTGGGATTGACATATACACACTACTGTATATAAAGTAGATAACTAATAAGAACCTACTGTATAGCACAGGGAACTCTACTCAATACTCTGTAATGACCTATATGGGAAAAGAGTCTAAAAAACAATGAATATATGTATATGTATAACTGATTCACTGTGCTGTTCACCTGAAACACAACATTGTAAATCAACTATACTCCAATAAACATTTTAAAAAAATAGAATAAGGTAAAAAACTAAAATATCTACTTGCAGACAATGTCCAAATTTACATCTCTAGCCAAAATCTTCTTTCTAACCACCAGTCTGATACATCCAGTTGATAACTGTATACTTCAACTTGGATATCTTCTCCCTGGCATCCCAGATGTATGTATCATGTTCAAGATCAAGCCCTTGGTCCTTTCTGAAATCTACCCCACCTTTCTTCCCCATTTCAGTAAATGCTACTTCTGGCCACCCCCTTGCCTAAGCTAGAAAACTTGGACTCCTGCTCAGCACCTCCCGCACTCTGACCAAGTCCTGATGGTTCTAAGCACAGGATATCCAACGTTATCTGCTTCTTTCCATCCCCAATGCATCCACCACAGACTGACACACCTCTGGCTGGAATACTACCAAACCACCGTAACAGCCCCTCCCGTGCTTCTGTCTCTTCTGCACATTACAAATACACTTATTATTCCATTCTTTTATTCATTCCTCCAAGTTTTGAGGGCCTACTATGTGCCAGACAGTGTTGTATGTACTAGAGATTAAATATTGGACCTAAAGCCCCGATGAAGCTTAGATGTAGCAAATCCCACATCGTGACACTTTCCTACGTGAAACCTTTCAATGGCTTCTCATCTCTTTTGAAAAAGACCCAAACAAATTAACATGACCAAACGGTCATGTCTGACGTGGCTCCTGGCCACCTCTCCGGCCCCATCTCTCAGTCTATCCTCCTCACTCTCCGTACTCACGTTGGTTTTCTTCTAGTTCTTCAAATAAGCCAATAAGTCTTTCCTAATTTCAGGCCTCTTTTCATGACAGTTTCTCTGCCTGGAAAGTTCTTCCCCATCAATCACCCCGTCACCT
Organism: Pseudorca crassidens; assembly: GCF_039906515.1. NCBI lineage: Eukaryota > Metazoa > Chordata > Mammalia > Artiodactyla > Delphinidae > Pseudorca > Pseudorca crassidens. The sequence goes on from NC_090317.1 coordinate 115,048,386, forward strand.
CTATCACCCCATTTAGATGAAATGGGTTAAATTCACTCAGTTTCTGTCAGAGTGAAGTATTAGAAATAAGCCCTGAAACCCTGGACCTCAAGTCAAGAAATCTGAGTACATGTCCTGGGTCTGTGGAAGGTTTGTCAACAGTTGTCTCATTGGTAAAGAAAGGGATGAACTGCATGCTCTACGAGGGCTCAGCTGTAAGACTATCTATTGCAGATTTCTGTCTTACTGATGAGGAAACCAAGGCCCAGAATAGTTAAATTAATTTACCGTAGTACAATAAACAGCTCATTCGTTGGGCAAACCCTTTTTCTAACATTATGTGGATGCTACTGGCCTTTGGGACCGAACAGATTATTTTGTACTAAGGGAAGAAATAAAACAGGCATATTCAGCTAAGATAGTAATTCAGAATGTATGCATTAGTATGGAAATAGGAAGTAACAGTAAATGAAGAAACTGAGATGCTTAATTAAATGTACTTTTTTAAAAGATGGTTTATAACGATGTGAACATTCAGTACAGATGGGCACACTGTTTGTAAAATCATTTCCCTGATCTATAAATTCTAAACCTGATGTCACAGCACTTTCATTAGTAAACTAGTTCAATGACCAATAGAAGTTGGAACACAAATGTCTATCTTCCTAGGAGGCAGTGAAGCAGATGTTGCATGTAGGACGTAGACATTCTCCTGACACAAATACCTCTAATCAAAGAATCTCTTTTCTAATTCAAATCAAGTTTATTAAACTTAAATAAGGGAGGAAAACACATTAGGGGGAAAAACCCCAGCTGGCTGAGACTGGTGGCTAAGATACAGACTAAATGAATCATTTCCCCAGAGACCTTAACAATTAAAAATTGGCAAGTCCGGGAACAGAGGGATAATATGACAAGTGGCTCAGTTGACATGTTCATTTAATTTCTGGGGCAAAAGTGTATTCCCCAGATGTCTCAAAAGGTAGTAGGGAAGAGAGCCAAATGTTTATTTTATCAACACACCCTGTGTGACACCTTCACCATAAGTACACAGAGAGCTAGTTAGTGAAAAAAAATTAAAAGAAATGAAGTCAACAACAGAAACCGCAGGAAACATTCATTTACATAGTTTAATTGGCACCAACTTACGAAAATTTAAATTTCATCCTCTTTCATAATTAAGCTATGTAGAACCCATCAGATGCCATAAATATGGGCCACCTTTTCAGAACACAAGGGATAAAATTGAACAGAAATATTTTACATAGACATCTGAGGGAGGTTGAAAAAGATTTAATTGTTATAAAGTCTTGTTTATGGTATATTTGAAATCTACATGAGACAGCATATAACAATTCTTCCATCTTTGAGAAAATCATGGAGAATACAAAATTATCTTTGAAGAAAAAGATTCATCTGGATACAAAAGAGTCACTTTTAAGAGTTTTTTAAAATGCAATTCTTCTCATCTGTAAGGTCCAATTGTCTATTCCCGGCCCACCTAAATCTCTCTTGTCTTTCAAGGTCCAATCCATCCCCCACCCATAAAAATATGGAAAACACTCAACTTTATTGAATTATAAGCTAAAGAAAGATTTTTAAAATTTTTCAAATTACCGAAAGTTTAAAAAAAATAATGCCGAAGCTTGTGAGGGTTCAATGAAGCAGAACTCTCATGCAGTGCTGGGAAGAATGGTGGGAATTTGGCAATATATCAAAAAGCTTAAAAGAACTCATGTTCTTTGACTTAATAGTTACATTTCTGGGAATCTATCAAAAAGACAGAATCAGATCAGGAGAGAACTTTTTGTGCATAAAGATGCATGTTTCCATGTTATTTATATAGGAAAATTGGAAATATTGATGTGTCCAACAATAGGGAAGTTGAAATTATGGTATATCAATAATTGCCATTATGATAATTTTCTTCTCCCTGATTTTTATGCTTTAAATTTTTATATGCTGTATTACATCTGTAATGCTGTTTATATTTCATACTGCTGTATTTCTTTTATATTGCTGAATTACTTTTTCTTTTAACTTGTCTCTCTGCAGGGAAGTCTTGGTTCTAGTTGATATTTAAGAAAATTCTGTAAAGCTATATTCTCACAGTTGGAGGCAACAACGGGATTATGACAGTGGATACTGTCACCAAAGGAAAGTGAGGTGAGACTATTCTTGAGAAAAATTGACCAGTGTCCTTTGAAGACCAGGGGGTCTCAGAGATTGCTGAGCTCTTAACCGGAGCTGACAAGTGCTGCTTCTAATGTCAGAAGGGAAAGGTTCATGTATTTATTACATCCTACCAAAAAGAAATAGTAGAGAATTAGAGCAGATTTGAACTTCGTGGATTTCAAAAGAAAAGCGATTCAGGTCTAGCCAGTAGACTGAACAAATGGATGCTATAGACTCGGGAACACAGATACATTTGTGAATGCACCTTAAGAATGCTTGAGACTACCAGATAGGTCAGAGAGGGACATTCTAGGGCGGGGGAATCAACTTATTCAAAGGCACAGAGATGTGAAAAGGCAGAGTGTTTAGTTTTACTAGAGTATAAAGAGAAACTGGAAAATGAGATGTGGCACAGAAGGTAAGGAAGGAGCCAATCATGGAAGGTCTTTCGTGCCATGTTGAGGAACTGGAGATAAGGAGCCACCAGTGATTTTTCCATCATGAGAGAAACATGATCAGATGTGTTGCTTGGAAGTATATCAGTTAGAAGAGGAGGGTAAAACTGGAGGCAGAGAAACCTGAAAGACACGATAAGAATTACTGTAGGTTGGATGCATCTTCAGGGCTTGAATATACATAAAGGTAGGTTCAGGGGCTTCCCTCGTGGCGCAGCGGTTAAGAATCCGCCTGCCAATGCAGGGAACACGGGTTCAAGCCCTGGTCCGGGAAGATCCCACATGCCGCGGAGCAACTAAGCCCGTGCACCACAACTACTGAGCCTGCGCTCTAGAGCCCACGAGCCACAACTACTGAGTGCACTTGCCACAACGACTGAAGCCCTCGCGCCTAGAGCCCGTGCTCTGCAACAAGAGAAGCCATGTCAACGAGAAGCCCGTGCACCACAACGAAGAGGAGCCCCCATTCACCACAACTAGAGAAAGCAGTGAAGACCCAATATAGCCAAATATAAAAACAAATAAATAAGTAACAGTAACCAGAAAAAGGTAGGTTCAGAAGAAGATATAGTGAGTGAAACCCAGTGAGTTATAAAATCAAAGGAAAATGCCCATTTGTGTTTCCACCAAAAAGGATCAGGAATTGAAGAGCTATGACCATGGCAATAAAAAAAAAAAACTTGTTAGAATTTGAAAACATGAAACCTTCCTATGTTTGTCTGCTTAAGTCTACGGTAGTTATAACATATGTCCACAAGGTCTTTGATCCTCCTTCAAAAAGATGGAGGTTAGTTCCACACCCCATGAATTGGGCCAGTCTTGGTAACTCTCCTCTAACAAATAAAATGCAGCAGACTTATGACATGCAAGACTAGAACATAAAAGGTAATACAGCTTCTAACTCACTCTTTTCCTTGAGATCCAGACACCATGCTGTGAGGAAGCCCAGGTTACATGGAGAGACCACTTGTTCCAGCCATGTGCTCTAACATAGCTCAGCTGAGATCCCAGTGGACAGCCAGCCTCAACCTTAAAGCCCTTGAGTGAAGAAAACCTTTGAGTTGACTCTCACCCCACCCACTACGACTGCATGAGAAACCTTGAATGAGAACTGCCCAGTTGAACTCAGTCAACTCCTTGAACACTCCTCAAACTGTGAAAGATAATAATATCAAACAAAATCTAATAAAATATAAAATAAAATAACTTGGGGGTTGATTGGTTATACAGCAAAAGATAACCAGGACATATCCCATATGTTTCTTTTAAAATGACAAGAGTCTATGGACTTGTCTTCAGGAACAGGACAGAATGTAGGGAATTGGGTAGTACTGAACCCCAAGCTTAATGAGAAAAGAACTGTAATGAACAGAATGGCAACAGGGGCCTTCCAAGGGATCTTAACGCTAGAAATGCTAAGACCTTAACAATAGAAAGACACCAAGAACATGTTTATCAAACTTCAGGTAATGCAAAGGAGGTAGGAAAAACTAACTCTTTAAGGGTGAACTTAGAATTCAGCAGCAATTTGATCTTGGTTTAACAGAACAGATCATACTGTGGAAAATACTACTGCTACAGAGAGGTAACAAAATGCAAAGGCCAACAGCTGCCCTGAGGTTGCCTGCAGAGCCTTGGGCCCCAGCAAAAAGAAAAGCTGAATGGGTTCCTTTGTCATGCCTGGTCCCTCAAGAGCTGTACTCACTGTGAAAAGGGGGAAAATTTCAGCTGACAGTTACAATCAAGTCATTTGCCTTTCTTAGTCATTTCTTTGGTGGTAGGAGTGGCGGCGGGGTCTCTCCTGATAATCTACAACTGTAAGCCAGTACTCATGCCAAACTGGACCTGGAAATCACCCAACTTCCAAGAACTGAAAAAACACAGGCAGAGATTTACTTTAAGAGGTCCAGAAATCTCACAGAAGTAAACACAATTGCTTTCTGGAAGAAAGCACATTAAACCCAGGTTTCAAAGAATTCTCATAGATAACAGTTTCCACAAATATTACTCACCACAAAAGAGAGGGAGCAAGAAAGGCAGAGAGGAAGGAAGAATATAAGTCACAAAACACACAGTGAAATCGGCCACTCATTTCAAACCACTTCATATCCTCTTGGCTTTACCTGACGCTTGAACAAGCTGCCACTGTGATAACTATCTCTGCACAGATTCCAGCCAATTGAAATCTATACTCCTGAAGAAAGGAACACGTGGACAGGGCCTCATTTTATACCTGGACATTGCACCTCTTGCCTCCCTCCTGCAGCCCCCTGCAAATATCACGCAGTCACCTCAATGGACGCAACCTGGTCGTGAGAGAAAGCTAACTCTTTGCAGGTCAAACGTCGACCAGTGGGAGCTAGAAGCTGGAGGATGAACTGTTCTCCTTTATCCCCACCAACAGAAACCCTGCGCTGCAGGTGATTTGGCTCATCGGAAACAGGACACTCAGGAAAGACAAACAGAATGCTAGCAAGAGACGTTCAATCAACAAATTCTAGGGACTTCCCTGGTGGTCCAGTGGGTAAGACTCTGCGCTCCCAATGCCGGGGGCCCAGGTTCGATCCCTGGTCAGGGAACTAGATCCCGCACGCCGCAACTAAAGATCCCGCAGGCTGCAACTAAGACCCGGCACGGCCAAATAAATAAATATTTTTAAAAAAAGAAATTCTAAAGGATGCCCTTCGTGATGAAGGAAGATGACCACAGAAGGCAGGTGTGAGATGCAGGAAGGAAAAGTGAGCCAGGACTATGGTAAACTGTGAGGAAATGGAAACGAATACTAGCTATAGAAGGCAAATCTAGTTTGTAATCTGTGATATCAAAAAATAAGATATAATTAAAACAGTGGACAAGAAGAGGAGAGTCAGAACTGGGTAAGGGAAGTTAAAGCTTTCTCAAGTCCTCATATTCTTCAAGAACAGGGTAATTATTGCTGCACTTCAGGCTTCATGAAGCTAAGTATAGAAGTGTCACTGGATGATCAGCTGGATTCTTCCTGACTCATTTTTGAGACCCCAGTAAGGAAACGTCAGACACCAAGGTGAGTGTGAGCTGAAGCTCTCAGGTACATAATTCACAAAGGGATATTTAAGAACCAGTCCCATGACCTTTGGTACCCCCAGCCAGAACAAGGATGTAAAGGGAACTCAGAATGCAAAAATGAGACAAGATTTCTCACTTCCCTTGTAGGGGAGGACTGAGGTGGCGCTACCTTCCCACCTCAAGTCTCATCTGAGGAATTTCCATGGTTCCACCCAAAGTGCTTATTTCTTGTAATTGGAAGACACGGAAGACTTGCGAGTGTCTCATGCCTGAAAAACTGAAAGCAACCTGTGATGGAAATGGCTACCTAGAGATTCCAGCAGCAAGAAGCTGCTAGCAAGTGCTGGATTCCTGAGTCGTAAAAGAAATCCTACCACAAACACTACACTGTGAAAGTTAAAAGAATCCCCTTTGAAAGTGGAAGAAAAAGAACGCTCCCTATCACCACTTCTGTTCAACGTTGTCCTGGATGCCCTAGTCAGGTGATTAGACAAGAAAAATAAGTAAAAGCTATAAGAACTCAAAAGGAAGAAATAAACCTGAAAGATGCTATGACTGTCTATGTAGAAAAACTAAGATAATCTACAAAGAATTAGTCTTATTAAGAGTTTAGCGAGAGTGCAACCACACTACAATGCACTAGTAACAAACAGCAAATGTAGGTTTTGAAAAGATACCATTTAAAACTGCAACAAAAGAACATGAGGCACATAAGAACAAATCAATCAAAAGTTGTGTTAGAGCCTTACTGAGAAAATTATAAAACTATTAGATGACATTAATAAAGAGTTAAATGGAGAAATACATTCATAGATAAGAATATGATTTCATAAGGCTCTCTCTTCTCACCAAGCTCATCCACAGATTCAGTGATATTCTGATAAAAATCCTAAGAGTTTTTTAGAAGATATTTAACAAGTTGATTCTAAGATTTATATTGAAGAACAACAGACTAAGACACATCTGAAGAAAAACAAGGTATGGGAACTCATATCAGATATGAAAATGTTTATAAATTATAGCAATTAAAATATTGTGGTTTGGGCATAGGAATAGGCCAATTGACCCCAGTAACAAAACAGGAAGCCTAGAAACAGACTCATGACTAAACAGAAACCTGGTACATTACCAAAGGGTGATTAAGAAATTGAGGGAAATGTTGGACTCTTGAACAAATATGTTGAAACAATTAGTTACACATTAGGAGGAAAATAAAACTGGATTTCTTCCTTGATAAAAAAAATCAACTCTCCATAATAGGACTTAAATGTGAAAGGCAATACCTTCAAATATTTCAAAGAATATATGAGATTTGTCGTGGTCCAAACGCGGGTTGGAAAAGAATTTCCAGACACAAGGCAGAATGTAAAGAAGATAGAATTTATTAGAGGGAAGGGTCACTGCCAGAACAGCGGGCCGACTTCCTAGTAGTCTGGGAGACTCGAGCGCGAACATGTGCTACTGATCAGTTTTTATAGCCAGAAAACAAAGGAATGGTCCGAGGTGAAAATTTCGTTTACTGATTGGTCAAGGCACATACACCTTCCTTCTATAGGGTGGGAGTGGGACGGGGCATATGCCTTTCCTTATTTGGGACAGGTCCCATCGCCCAGGGGGACTCAGGAATTTCGTAACCATCGCAACAGGGTGGGAAGGGGAAAGGGAAACTTTTTCAGGCAGGGTCGTCTTTGTCCTTGAAGCACCATTGTCCTTGGAGCACAAGACTATCTTTATGCCACTGCGGTAAGAAAAGATTTACTAACCAAGGTCACAAAGTACCAACCACTCAAAGCTGTCTAAAAAATAAAAGTCAAAAATAAATTAAAGGGCTTCCCTGGTGGCGCAGTGGTTAAGAATCCGCCTGCCAACGCAGGGGACACGGGTTCCAGCCCTGCTCCTGGAAGATCCCACATGCCGCGGAGCAACTAAGCCCGTGCACGACAACTACTGAGCCTGCGCTCTAGAGCCCGCGAGCCACAACTACTGAAGCCTGCGCGCCTAGAGCCCATGCTCTGCAACAAGAGAAGCCACCGCAATGAGAAGCCCGCACACCGCAACCAAGAGTAGCCCCCGCTGGCCGCAACTAGAGAAAGCCCGGGCACAGCAACGAAGACCCAACGGAGCCAAAAATAAATTAAATAAATTTTAAAAACACACACACACCCTCACTTCTGAACATCACATCTTGAGAAGAACAATATCACAGGGATCATAAAGGCTAATCAGCATGGTGCATGGTCAGGGGCCTGGAGATCTTCTTACATATAAAGTGGTTGGGTGGTATTTTTTTTTTTTTTCTTCTGGCCACACCGCGCTGCTTGCGGGACCTCAGCTCCCCAACCAGGGATTGAACCCAGGCCACGGCAGTAAAAGTGCCGAATCCTAAGCACCTGACCATCCGGGAACTCCCAGGGGATTTTCAATGTTTTTTTTAAAGAGAAAAAGTGCACATTTACATGGCAAATAATAACTACCTTCATCTATTTGAAGGACAGAAATGTTCAGAGGCTTGATGTATGTAGGGGGATAGTGTATGTGACGACCACACACCTCCAGTTTCCTCTCTTCTCTCAGAAGGGACTAGTATGGAAGGAACTCTTTGGGTTTCTCTCTTCAACCCACCCCTCTACAGTAGAGGAGATGAGGAAAAAGAGGCTCAGGCATGTGTGGACCCTGACCTTGCTGGCTTTTTCATTTGGAGCTCATGGGGAGCTCTGTTTGCCCTTATAGGATGTGGTCGATACACTCACAGAGATGACTTCTCTGCCCTGCAACAAAATCAGTCCAATTCACAGGGAAGTGGTAGAAGTCAAATTATGTTTTCAGGTCAAAGCCCCAATTTTATCCACAATAATGTGGACCTCACAGTGATATCTGACTTCTATGCCTATTTCCACTTGGCTCAAAACCAACAGAGAAAATGTTTTGAGTAGTTATCCACATGACCACAACCCTCAAAACCCCCATCAGGCTTTTGAGTTATGAGTATACATCCTTCCTTGACCTGGAAAGGATTTTAAGTAACCCGCTTCTCAGGAGCGGTTCTCCAAAGGAGAACTGAGATGAATGGGTATAACATGTAAGAAGAAATATTTCAATTTGAACTTGTTAATATCAAAGAACTTTCTAATAATTGGTTGGTTCAAGTGTGATACAGTTAAGTTTCCCGGCAAATTTCCGTTGGAAGCGACCAACCCACAGAAACAGGAGGGAGTACTCCTGTAGCATCTGTGGCCTCTAATACCCCTTCTAACTGTAAGACTCAATGAAATAAAATAAACTCAAGCTTACAATGTAACTTGGTCATTTAAGGTCTCAAAAAACAAGAGCAATGCAGATGACTTTGGACCAATATTCTTGAGTTGCAAAGTAACATTTTCAAAATTGTTATGCTATTTCCCTATATTTTTTGCCATCAGAATCCCACAGGAATCTCTCTCTCTGACATAAATTTTGAAGTGTGTCAACCACAAAAGCAAGACTGTTTCTCACACAGAGAAGAATGTTCTTACCTGGAGAATTAATCATCACTTGAAAAGTTTCCGGAGACTGACTCAGATGCCTTTACACAGAGCAGAAAGCATTCGAGATGTATAACTCACTTTATCTGTCTCTCCCCAAACGCCTGTTTGGCTTTGTTTTTCTGTCAATGCTGTGTCCTGCTTTTCTTCTTTGAAAACTGCCCCTTATAAGTGAGTAGGTTGATAGCACAGTGGGTGGATCCTCTGCTTCTCTGAATATCAGTATCACCTGGAGAGGTTTTGCAACATTCAATGATCAGGCCAAACCCCAGACCAATTAAATTACAATGCCCAGAGGTGGGGACAAGACATTGCATGTTTCTTTTTAAAGTTCTCCAGGTGATTCCACTGTTTGAAAAGGTTGAGACCCACTCTATTAGCAAACACCAGTAGTTCCCAAACTTAAGCCTGCATCAGAATCCCCTGGAGGGCTTGTTAAAACAGACTGCTGGGCTGCACCCTGCTGGGTTTCTGATTCAGTAGGTCTGGAGTAGGGCTGAAAATTTGCATCTCTAATAAGTTTCCAGGCGATTCTGATGACCACACTGCCAGAAGCAGGGGAATACACAGATGTGTGGACTTTAGTCCATTTGGTCCTAAATAGGGGGTCTTCAAGATAAAAGCTGGTTGGTGGGGTTTCCATGGTGAGGTGGATCCCTACACACACAAGAAATAGTTCCTTCCCTCCAGTTTTTTTTTTCCCCTGACTTTTAAATAGGGTTTGTGCTTCTTAATACCTTAGGCAGTCTCAGCCTAGAGCTCACTTTTAAGGGCTTTAACATAGTATTGTTACAGCCAAAGGAGGTCCAGAAGGCTTTCCAAACTTCCAACAACCCTGATAGGAAACAGGTTAAAAAAAACCCAAGTCAAATCCAAAGTCCACATCACCACCTCTTTAAGGGGGAGAAAAAACATATACATGCATATACATATATACGTGTGTGTGTATATATATATATATATATATATACACACACACACATATATTCACTTTCTTTTTTTATTAACAAAAATCATGAAACCAAATTTCTTAAGTGCAATAGTTAATCTGGCCATTGCCAGGCAAGCCAGGTCCCTGCGGTTTGAGATGGACAAATCCACAATGCTCCCGGAAGCACATCCTTCTCTGCCCATCTCCCAGGGCATTCGGGAACTCTGTGTGAAAGAAAACTCAAGGTGCATCTGCTTTTCCCATCTGTTTCAAGCCTTGATAATCTTTTAGTGTTTTGGAGGTTTCGTTATTGAAGAACAGTGGGAACAAAAAAAATTAAGTTACTCATGCTAAATTTGTACAATCAATCTCGGCAACCTGGCCATATCCTTGAATCTATCTTTTCCAGCAGCTCTGGCCTCCAGTTGCAGATTCATGCAATTTCCCTGGTTTGGACAATCCTCAGGCTGTTTCAATATCAAACCCAATGATTAGAGTGCCAAGACCATTATTTTCTTTAAATTCAGAGGGAAGACTTCCATTTTTTCTATTTTATATTCAGCATTGCTGCCACATTCTCAATGTCTTCATTGCCTTTCACAGTCTTCTTTCAAGTTGGGAGTGAGAAGCTAATGAAATTCAGGAAGAACAACATAAATGCAATCTCATCCCGGAGGAAAAATGCAATCCTTCATTTTGCCTAAGATTGAAAACCTCAACTCATGTTCCTTGAAAATGTGCTTCCAGACCATCTTGATCATCACCCTCATTCTATTCTGGGTAAAATGAGAAAATACGTATGAAATACTTGAAAGACCTCAGAGCACTGTACAAATATAAGGGTTGGTTATTATTATTCCCAGACACAGGCTGCTACTCAGGCGTGTGGTCCCCGATGACTCAGTGGTTAATAACTCTTCTTGCAACTGGTCCAAGAGTAGTAATTAGTCATTTTATCTGTCCCTCACTCTGGAGTTTGGTGGGACGGGGGCGGGGAGGATGTGAGTCACATGAAGACCCAAAACTAGGTACTGTTTCATGATCTTTAGAGACGGAAACAGAATTGGGGTCTTTTTCTGTTCACCTCATATTCACCTGGGCTGGGCTACAGGAATTTTTTTATTTAAGGCCTGAACCTAGCTGGCCTCACAGTCAAATTTCAAGGTGGGGAGAGAGGGGTTTAATTCAGCTCTCGTAATTTACACATGGGTCAAGGAAATGCAGAGAATTGACTAGCCCAGTGTTTCAGAACAACGCAGGACCAAGCAGGAACTCTATCACAGCCCTGATGCAGCTTCATATGCAGAAACATACTGTCTGTAGCTAAACCACACTGATCATAGGTCCATTGATTGGTTGAAAGGTACACACAGAAAGATCCTTTTAACACAACATTTATGGGTGCGCACAGGAAGCTGGTCTGAACGTTGAGGATTTTGTTGACATGCGTTTTGAAAAAACAGCCTGCAAAGCATTTCCATCTGTGGTAAAGTAGCCGTTGTACCCATTAATAATTCACAACTCAGCTCAGCAAATGGAGCAGAGAACAAACCTGATCATTAGTGCAAACTCCTATTGTCAGCACTAATGAGGTAATTAACATCCATGTTTAAGTTTTTTGCTTATGGAGTAACTGGCAAGGGATTTAAAAAATAACTATGAGGAAATTAACCAGCCATCCTCTAACTCTGTACTTCTGTTCCATTGTTTTAAACATCTTAATTGCCAGGAAAGCTTAACCACACAAAATGAAAAAAAAAAAGCAAAGAAAAGAGGTTAGGAATCCAGGGAAGGTAGTTCATCATTTTCTACAGCTTACATTTTTCATTATAATACATTTTCCATTTGTAATTAAATGAATAAAATAGCTGTGTTGCCTGTGAGATTATATACAATTGCCAAATAAAGCTGCAGACCTCTCTCTCTGTAATGTTCTTAGAGAAGACTGCTCTGCTGTCTTTTAAATAGACACATTTTCTTCACTTAGCTTGTTCTGAATTTGTACAGGCTTATAAAATCATAACAGATGTTTCCTGCGGGTACCGGGTACCAAATAAATTATATATCAGTTTCCTGTAGGTTTTCTTTCTTACTAGTCATCAGATTCTTTTGAACTCAAAATTGGGTAAGACAAAAATCAACTCTACTTTCAATCTTCTCTACTCCTGCATGGAGAATGAAGGCCAAGCCAATGACAGTAACCTGGGCATTCAGAATTTAAAAAAAAAAAAATGTTTAAAGGGAAAAGTTGACTACCTGCCCATTTCCCATTGCATCAAAGTTTAAGCATTAGTACACCAATACACCAACAGGCATTTACTGTGTCCTGAACACTATAAAGGACAGACAATGAGACATGGTCCCTAAATTCAGGGGGCTATCATCAAAAGTAACCAAGTTAAACACAAGAGTAATACATTGAGGGGAACGGTGGAGTTCCTCTCTCTGGAGTTTGGAAAACATTTTCAGTGGGGAGGGAATTTGTTATAAACAAGATGGCCACCCAAGTTTCCTTAAGTCCAATGGATCAGACTTTATCCAGTTAAAAGTTGTGGGGATTTGAAATATTAGGCAAAAAATACCAAATTTCAGCAGTGATACAAGAACTACAAGTGATGACTTTGAAATAGGCTCTGCCATGCCCAGGCATCATTAAAATCATCAGGCATAATGATCACACTTGGATAGAGAAGAAGAAAGCGAGAGGGAACCAAGGGTGAAATCCTCAAGGAGTCTCCAAGTGGACTGCAGGTGACAATGCAGAGAAAGTGGTCTCAGCAACAACTGGTTGGTGTGAGCCTTATAGAAAGAGTGGTTTCCAGTAAATGCTGGAGAGGGTGTGGAGAAAAGGGAACCATCTTAGCCTGTTGGTGGGAACGTAATTTGGTACAGCCACTATGCAGAACAGTATGGAAGTTCCTTAAAAAGTTAAAAATACAGTTACCATGTGATCCAGCAATCCCACTCCTGGGCATATACCTGGACAAAACTATAATTCAAAAAGATACAGGCACCCTTATGTTCATAGCAGCACTATTCACAAGAACCAAAACATAGAAACAACCTAAATGTCCATCTACAGATAAATGGATAAAGAAGACGTGGTGCATATATTCAATGGAATGTTACTCAGCCATAAAAAAGAATGAAATAATGCCATTTGCAGCAACATGGATGCAACTAGAGATTATCACACTGAGTGAAGTCAGAAAGAGAAAGACAAATACCGTATGATATCACTTACATGTGGAATCTAAAATATGGCACAAATGAACTCATCTACAAAAGAGAAATAGATTCACAGACAGAGAGGTCAGACTTGTGATTGCCAAGGGGTGGGGGGAGGGAGAGGGAAGGATTGGGAGTTGGGATTAGCAGATGTAAACTATTATATATAGGATGGATGAACAACAAGGTCCTACTCTATAGCACACAGAACTATATCCAGTCTCCTGGGATAAACCATAATGGAAAAGAATATTGAAAAAAGAATGTCTACATGTGTATAACTGAGTCACTTTGCTGTACAGCAGAGATTGGCACACCATTGTAAATCAACTATACTTCAATTAAAAAATTTTAAAAAACAAAGAGTGGTTTCCCAGTAAGAGTGAAAGTGCAATGGCCAAGCCACCTCTAGGTCCTGGGTCCCAGAGCAGTAGTTATAATTAAGAGCACCTGCACGGGTGCAGTTTCAAGGAGGAGGACAAGGGGTGATTGTTTAACTAGATTAAGGGCATCCATTTACAATGAAACCGAGGGCAAGAGGGAAGACTGAGGACTATTAAATGGTGAACCAGCAGGGGAATGGTCAACTGCGGGCTGGGACGGTCCCAGCCTGGACGAGGTAATACCAGAGGATGGAGAAGTAGGTGTTGTACCTTTGGTGAGTGAGAAGCAAAGTTTCTGGAACTGTAACGGTGAGGCTACCCAATGGCCCCTCCTCTACTCTCATTAACTACCCAAGCCTGGAAAGTCTTGGTTCCCAATTTACAGAGAGACGAGCATATTCCACAAAGACTGACAAGCTAAGAACTGAAAGCTTGTCTCCAGCATGTCTTTATTATCCTAGAGGCCTCAGTCACTGTTTTACAATGTAGACCATATCTTCAAAACTGTTCACATCTTAGCCCGAGGAACACATACCCTTATTACTTTTCCACTTCACTCTCTGGGCAACTCCCCTCCCCAAATCTAAAGAGCCATCATCGTTGCCATTTATTACTATAAAGATGGTGATGATGTGAGAGCTTAGAAATTATCTCTGTGGGTCTGACCCAGGTTTTGCAAGCATGTCTATGACCTGTCCCTGTCACTACTAAACTTGCTTATCGCTACTCAGTGCAATGTGTAAATTGTGGCAGCTGCAATTGAAGCAAAGAATCTTACTGCTTATCATGAAAATTGTTCTGAAGTATGTTCTGCAAGGCAGCTGTTTCCTAAAAGTGGCCCATTATTTCTTGAATTTTAACCATTTTGTTCTAACAAGTCAAAGGAGCAAGAGGCCAAGGACCAGGCACACAGCTGACAACAGCCTGGCCCCCTTCCCATGTCCTTCCTTGTGCTCCACGGCTTAGGAACTGAGCTAACAGCCCAGACCAAAGCCCCTCCTAGTTTCTGACACATACGCAGGTTTGGGGTCCACTGGCCCAGACGCAATAGCTGGGCTTCTGTGCTGCAACTGGGATTTCCTTGACCACCAACCATACTTGATATCTTATGTCTTCCTCACCAGCCCAGAGCCAGGAGGATCTCTCAGCACACCTGTACCCTGATCCACAGCTTCCCTGCCATCACTCTTATTTTCCTAGTGACCCAGTCTGCTTTAATCGCCTTCCTTAGCTCTCACTCTCAACACCTCCCAGTCTCGAAAAGAAGACCCAGGCCAGGAAAAATACAGGGTCTGCACCTCAGAGTTAATGCCTCCTTGAACTTGGCACCCTGGGCACCTCCCCTGCTTTACCTCAGCCCTGGTCCTGAGAAAACCCATCCTGGTCTACAGCCCACTCAGCAGGACCTCAATGCCCTATGTATTATTAGTTGTTGCTGTGTAATAAACCATCTCCAAAATTCAGTGGCTTAAAATAACAACCATTTGTTTATACCAAGATTCTGGAGATTGACAACTTTGGCTAGGCTCAGCTGGACGAGGCCTCTGGTCTCAGCTGCGCTCCCTCATGGAAGCTTGCTCAGCTGTGGGTGGGCTAGGCAGCTCTAGATTGCCTGAGATCGCCTCCACGAGGTCTCTCATCCTCCAGTCAGGGCTTGTTCTCATGGAAGCTAGGTAAGGCTCCCAGACAGAGAGGAGAAGTCCACAAAACATACTGATACCTAGGCTCCGTGATGACATACAGTCACGTCTGTTACATTCTGTTGGCCAAAAAGAATCAAGAGGCCAGCCCAGATTAAAGTGTGGGAAATTACCTCCATCTCTTGATGGAATGAGCCACGGAGTCACAATGCAAAAAGCCTAGATACAAGGAGGGCTGAAAAACTGCAGCTATTTTCGTCATCAATCTACCACACTTTGCCTAGTTTCAGCCTGGGTGAGCCTCTTCTCCAGGACTGGCCCCTGAGTGTGGTTCCACTGCATACCAGTAGATATCTAATAAATAGGGTAATATGTAACTGCCAAGTCTTCAACAGCCATCTGGATCCCTAACTACTAGGTCTCTGCATGTCTATGAATTCACTGATATTGACACTTCCAGAAGTTGGACTGAGATTATAACATTCCTTTGGCAGTGTTCCTAGAGTGATATAACATCTCCAAGAGGCCAACCTCCATGTCAATTTCAGCCCCACCCTCCCCACCCCAACTCTGGCCCTGCCTTCTCTTTTTCACCCTGGTACCAAGCAAGCCACAAAGCTTTATGCCCGAGTCTGCCTGAATGACCACAGCTGTGAAAATTTCTTATACGGATCTGTGGTTCTCAAAGAAGAGTCTCTTCAGCAAATGATGCTGGGATAACTGGGTATCCACACGCAAAAGAATGAAGTTGGACCCCTATTTCATACCGTGTATAAAAACCCACTCAAAATAGACCAAAGACCTAAATGTAAGAGCTAAAACTATAAAACTCTTAGAAAAGCACAGGGATAAACCTTCATGACCTTGGACTTAGCAAAGGATTCTTAGATAAGACATGAAAAGCACAAGTAACAAAAGAGAAAGTAGATAAATTGCACTTGAAAATTTAAAACTTTTGTTCAAAGGAAACCATCAAGAAAGTGAAAAGACAACCCACAGAATGGTACAAAATATTTGCACATCATGTATCTGGTAAGAGTCTAGTCTCCAGAATATATAAAGAACTTTTGCAACTCAACAGCAAAAAGACCAACAACCCAAGATGAAGTGGCAATGGATGTTAGTGAATGGCTCACAGCCCCTGCCACAGAAGGAGAGTCAAGACCTTGTGCCTTGCTTGGGCTGAGTCCCCCAGAATTTTCCTGGGAAGCCTAGATTAAACAGAAGATCAAAGAAGACAGGGCTAGTTTCTCCCTGTGGTAGATTGCCTATTTTGGCCCCATTTCATCACAACTTTCTGCATCAATACCCTTGCCACGGCCTCATCCTGGGCAGAATATACTTCTCTGTACCTTTCCTGTCATTTTGGCCACGTGACTTGCTTTGGCCAATAAAATGAGGCGGAAGTGATAGTGTGCCAGTTCCAAGCCTAAGCCTTAATATAACTTGTGTGTTTATACTTGCTCTTTTGTCTTTTTACCATCACGAGAACAACATGCTCAGGCCGGCTCACTGATCCCAGTAGGAAGATGAGAGAGACACAGAGCAAAACCAAATTGCCCCAGTTAAACCCAGCTTAGACCAGGCAATCTCAGTCAACCCCTAGATGTGTGAACCAAACACCCATTTTGGGTTTGCCGAGATTCTGTGGGTGTTTGTTGTGCAGCATCATTACTGTGGCCATAGTTAACTATGACACCATCCCCGGCCCCATCTCACCACAGTTCATTGTCACACGGCCAACAGTACGCTCAGATATGCTGGGTTGGGGACTGCAAGTTCAGTCGGCATCTTAAAACTAAACGTCCTGCTGATTTTCAGGTAAAGCCAAATGTGAGCTGCCTTCAGCTCCACAGATGCACAAGAAAGAAGACAAACATTCCTCTTTGCCAGCTGATTAAGTACACGATGCTGCTAACTGCATCATATTCAAAACCTCATAACTCCTAACATGTTCTACGGAAGAAGCAGATGTCATCTTGACAGGATTTCTTTGTTTTCTCAATAGATGCTACAAGAGGTGCCTATGCTCTCTAGAGCAGGCAACTTATCAAGAGATCAAGATTATGCACTGTGTTTCATTAATACATTTTATGCAGTCATACTCATTTCAAACAAAGGTATCTTCTAATTGTTTTTGCCTCTGATCTGATGGGAGCATTATTTTAGAACAATTACATCAATCCAAAAGTTATCTTGAGTATAAAATGTAAAGAGACTAAACAAAGTGCTTCTACCTATAATGAAGTGTCAGAAACTTCCTGAGTCTGACAGCTTTACCTAGAAATTGAAAATAACATTTTACCTCTTCCCCCCTCTGTAATATCATTTTTCTTTTTAATCAGGAAGGCATTAGATGCCATGGAATTCACAGAAGAATATATAGTAAAACCAGCTGCAAATCTGCCTCATCTTTTTCAGCAGGCAGGTGGCATGTTCAGATGTACCCAACGGGACCATCTCTGACCTGCCCTCACCCTCCCGTTTCTACCAACAAAAGGCCCGCCCTCCCTTTTTTGTGAAACCGCTTTCACTCTGTGAAGCCCTCCCTCTGCAGCACGGAACGCAGTAAGCAAACAGAGGTTTGAATCTGCACATTATTGCAGCCGACAGAATGCACTCCCCAGACTTACTGGGGGCCTGGGCGCCGCTGCTGTGCCCTGAAGGCCACTGGTGCATTTGTGTGGGGCTACGTCTCCCACAGGCTGCTCCAAGCCAATGACTGAGCGCCGCAAGGGCACCAACTAAGGGCAGCCCGCTGCTAGGAGACAGGGAATATCTCTGATGGCCAGTGCTGGCTGGAGGACACCCTGGCAACCTTGCCAAGCCTGTCTGTGACTGCACCAAGGCCTAGGATGCTTCCACCCACCCTCTCACCCCACCCCCTTCCGTCCTGGTCACCCCTGTTCTGTGGTGTGACAGCTCGCTAAGGCTTGCCCAGCTCCCTCTCCATTTTCTTTCATGGGCATTTCTCTTAATAAGAGCCTTGCACGTTTTGTTGTTGTTTCGGGGTTTTTTTGGCCGCGCCAGGTGGCTTGCAGGATCTTAGATCCCTGACCAGGGATTGAACCCGTGCCCTTAACAGTGGAAGCGCCGAATCCTAACCACTGGCCACCAGGGAAGTCCCAACCAGATGCTCAGAGGAGAATGGTCTCTCCGCTCTTAAGAAAACCTACTCTCACGTAAACCTGATGAACTTTCTGGATAGCCTACTATTAAATTCCCTGCTTTTGCTTATTATAATTGTTCTTTATAATTGATTACAACAATAAAAACCTATCTCTTGGTTGCTATTTTTGTAATAATCAGAGAAAATACATACAGTCATCCTATTTACTTACCATGTTTAAACATGACCTAAGACACACTAAATAGGATTACACACCTCCTTTACTTCAGGGTCTCTCTGATGTAGACGGTTTCCCAGAGGAGAGGGGCCTTCAGTCGGCGGCAGTAAGAGGGTGGGAGCAATACAAGGGCTGGTAAACGCCTGAGTAGGTTGGTAACATTCAGTCGTGGCACAACCCAACTTCAAAACTCTGCATTCTCATTTCCAGACAACACGGTCCAAACTCCTTGACATGATATATAACTCCATTATGACAGCCAAAGTCCTTTGTAACTGGTCCCACTTACCCTCCTCATCCCCCCACCTCCTGCCACTTTTCAATGCTACCCTCCAGGCACCTCACTCTTACTAATTCAAATGACATTTGAGGAATAAGAGCTCCTGCCCTGCCTGATCACAATAGTGACGAGATGACTGTGGCGGCAGGGAGGACAGCATTGGTTGGCTAGGGGGAATAAGGGAAGGAAAATTAGCATCTGAACGTGGCCCAATAGCTATGCATTCTCACCCTGGCTTTTTTTTAAGGCAGCTGATCATCTTGACACAGTATTTTTTTTATCCTTACAAAAGTAACAGTTTCCCCTGGCTATCAGTCTCCATATTGACAAATACCTGTTTTCCAAATGGTTTTTAGTTAGCAACTCACAGGGCGGCATTTTTTATCACATCCCGTAGGAGAGTAACTAAAATATTCTAATAGTGATTTCCCTAACCGATGTGCAAGAGCTACCTGAACAAAAACTCTTGGTGGGACCTCGTCTCGGACCCTGCCCTAGCCCTGAAACCTGTTCTGGGACGCCACATGCCTACTTATCAAGATTCGGTCTACATAAGACTCTTCCTGTTCTGTTAGAATGTGATATTCCATGTTTCCCTGCTTCCTGACGTCACCACTGCCTCTACTATCTCTACCCTGAGAAGCCATGTCCTATTCTGTACCTCAGTGATAGACTACTCTTACTTCTTGTCCAATTGCTTCTTGATTTCTCCTTGGGTCTTGGTGACTGTTCATCCCCTCAGTGCCCAGCACACAGGGCACTGTGACACCATTCCAGGCAAATGGCCCCAGATCAGTGTGTGGAATAAGTAGAACCAGGCAGGAATTGCAAGGAGATTGGAGCAAAGGCTATGTTATTGTTCCCAGATCATTTTTCAGCACCATCCCATTCCTTCCATGGAGCCTTATCTAGCAACACTGAGAATATCTCCTGCATCTCTAAGGCTCAAACATCACCCAGGTCATCTGTGAATGAGGGCTCCACATAGGCTGTGGGCCTGGAAAGATAAAAGAATAAAAACATTTTAGAGAAGTATTTATTCACCAGAGCCTTTATCTAAGAAACCTATTTCCTCAAAATGCAATCCATTGAAAGACGGTTCCGTAAGTCTTTAAGAGGTGCTATTATAAAAGAAACTTTACTTCCACGGTCAAATAAATCTGGAAAACTGTGGCTTAAACAAAGTTAGTAATTTTCTTCACTACAGGACTTCTCGGAGCTCTTACTGCACTAATAGGAATTATGAATCAGCAAAAAGAAAATATAAGATGAAGCTGTTCTCAAACATATTTGACTATGGAAGCCATGTTTTGTTTTTTCAATGAAGACCTATTGATGTCTTGCATAGCCTAGTGTTCAGAAGATCATGGTTTGGGAAACACTAACCATTATAAAGATAATAGTCTTCAGTCACAGATTACAAAGGGGGATAAAAACGATGAAAGACAGTTGCTGAAAGGCCATGTTCCTTCTCTACCCCAAGTGACCCATAAAGTCCTTCCCCACCATGGGAAATTGATATTACTCTGCGTTTCTACACTTCTAGCAATTCAGTTTGGCTAGAGTGACCTTGAGAAAGTTACAAACCTATCTCAGGCATGGTTCCTTCATTTATGACAGCCGGTCATAAAGATGTATCTTCCCACTCTAGTTCCCAAAGCTATAAGAATTAATGGAGCCATTCCTAAGGAGTGATGTGAATTCCTTGGAGAAAGTCTCTATGTAAATACAAGGTCTTGTCATCTTAAATGCTATGGATTTATGCCCTGGACTACACAGTGACAGCCATGCACAAGGGAGCACTCCATTATTTTCAAAGCCACAGAAGTCTGATCAACACATCAGCCTTTCAGCCATTGTCATTTATAAATACCATCCTCCCAAATACTGCCTTTTCACATGACATCCATATTTCTTCCTCTGTGAACTGATAAAATGTGGCAGCAATGTACCCATGAAAGCCAAGACTCTTTAATATTGGGTTGGCCAAAAAGTTCCTTCAGGTTTTTCTGCAACATCTTATGAAAGAACCTGAAAGAACTTTTCGGCCAACCCAATAGTTCAGTATTACTACTTCTAAGGGTAGAAAAGGTAAAGGACTTGCAATGTGGTATGCATATGTATTACAACATTTACTTCCACGATAGAAGGAGGGGCCAACATAGATAGGGTGAATTAGGTCCTTCATTATTTATGTAAATTGGCCTTTGAGACCTAATGCTTAAGTATTTAATCACATGAAGGGAAAATTGAAGCAAAATTTCAAATTAACTTGGCATAAAAATATATTAATTACATCAATGAACAGAGAATGCTTTGGTGGTGTGGATGTGTGGTATTTGAAATACTGGTTCAAACTGGCTCAGATAATTTTTACTGCAGACCAGTTTTTTTTGTACGTTAAAAAGTGAGCCAGACAAAAGAAGTATAGATAGTAGGGTAATCATAAGCATGAACAAGATGTCTTTTTTTTTTTTTTTAAGTAACAGCAAGAGCGGTGGAAAACACATGATGTTGACTGACTAATGTAAACTTGGCCAACATCGTGTTGGTTGTAGGTGACCATGAGCTAAGTGGATATGGAACGTCTGACTCAGAGAAAACGACTGGTTACATTCATATTATAATCTTTCAGGGATTCTTGTGCTTTGTACCTAATTTATTCTTGTGTCTCACCTGCCCCAGGGAATCCTTTGTTAGAGTTGAGTTCTTTCTTCTGCATAAATGTATCCTTCCCACCTTGAGACCTGCCATCTCCATTATCACAATCTTTCCTGTGCCCAAAAGGCATTTTATCTCCTAACCTATAACTTTCCTTTTGCCCCCACTCTACCTCAAGAAAAGTTCCTCAATCCTTTGGAGACTAAATGACAACTGAGAAGTAAAACAAAAAACAAAAAAACCTCTCACTGTCCCTTCAGTTTTTCTTAAAAACACTCACTCAGTTTAGACTCCAGGGCAGTTCTTAGACTCTGCCTTGTCACTTCCACACGTACCTCATCATAGTATTGATCTTAATCTAAAATCCCAGAATGCCCCTCTAGAATGAATGTCAGATTAAAACATTCATTCTATTGCTTTCAATTCTCTGAAATATCCCCATTAAATATTTGCACAGCCTGAAAGAGTTGTCAGATGATACAGGTGGAGATGAGCGGTGCTTAGGGAATTTTTAACCTTTTTTTTTAAAGATTTCTCATTTTTTAAAATATTTATTTATTTGGTTGCACTGTGTCTTAGTTGCAGCAGGTGGGCTCCATAGTTGTGGCATGTGAACTCTTAATTGCCGCATGCATGGGGGATCTAGTTCCCTGACGAGGGATCGAACCTGGGCCCCCTGTGTTGGGAGCACGGAGTCTTATCCACTGTGCCACCAGGGAAGTCCCAGGAATTTTTCATCTTAAAGAAATTTCTTGCTGCCCAAAGTAGCTATTTTACATGGCAAAAATCAATAAATCAATCCTCCTATGTCATCATTTAATTCAGTAACTGGTGTAAAAATATCCCATGTGTTGCTATAGAAAACTGAGCCTAGTCCTTTCATTATTTTTAGTTCCTTATGACATGTAGACATAGAGATCTTGACAAAACTTGTGATGGGGCAAGAAGTTCTGTAAGATCTATAAAAACCATTGGCATTCTGAATGTACATGGAAAGAAATGTCTACTTCAATGTAATCAATAATGCTCTGGATTTCCTGCCACATTTTGTGATGATCAGTCATTCATTCAGTATCTGTTGAACACTTACTAGGTAGTGCTGCTGGCACCATGCCAACTGCTCCTTGCAGAATCTACAGCCAAACCACACAGAATGAATCAGGGACCATAAGCTGGTGCCCTGAGCAGTTTTATTTGTTAGGAGATAGATACACACAGAGGCACATATGAATTTTCACTTGAATTACCTTAAAGCAGGGTATGCACTCCCAAGTTTAGCCCCTGATCTACTCTTTCTACTGTATCATATCCAGTAAGGTTAGCCTATTTATGTAATCTCTCTGACCCCATAATCATTCAGATATACAACCTGCAATCAATTAATAATGGCAAAGTAGTGTGATACCGGCAGAGAAGACGGAAGGGCAGAGAGGTCTCTGGCAACACCCAGAAGGGAGCCAGTCACTTGGCATGAAAAATTTGAAGGAGACCACTCGAAGAAAATAATGTGTCTATCCCCATGACCTCCCAGTACATAATGTTTCTATTCAGTGAAGCTCTATTTATTCCAAAATAATAGAAGTACAATGTTTTGACCTTAATTTCCCAGTTAAACTTATGTTACCTCTTTCAACTTTCAAATCAAAGCTCTTCTACTTCTGACTCCCACTTGTGATGTAGGGAGTGAAAAGGGGTATTGCTCTTATGCAGATAATGAAAAAATAACCAAAATAACTTCAATTTTATGACTTTTTCCAAACCTATCAGACATCTGAAGTCACAGAACAACCAAATGGCAGTGGCACGGATGCAGAGCAACCAGAACTCATACGTTGCTGGTGGGAATGCAAAACTGTAGAGCCAGTTTGGAAGATAGTCCGACAGTTTCTGACAAAGTTAAACATATACCAACCCTTTGTACCTGCAATCACAGTCCTACATATCTACCTGAAAGAAATGAAAATTTATGTTCACACAAAACCTATACGTAAACGTTTATAGCAGCTTTGTGCATAATCACCAAAACTTGAAAAGCCAGATGTCCTTCAACTGCTGAATGGAAAAACCGTGGTACGTTCATACAATGGAATACCACCCAACAATTAAAAGGAATGTGTATATGTAGGACACCCCAGTCGCAATGTTTACATCTAAACACCCAAATCTTGGTTTCTAAATACCATTCTCCAATAAAAGGAACTAGGGCTCTTTGAAGAACTTGATTCCAGGGCTTTGGCAAGGAAAATACAAGATGAACCTAGAGCATGTTTTTGTACCAGAAAGTAAAGAAGTGCTCCAAAAAATTAGAAAAAAAAAAAAAAAAAGGATGCAGTCATGTTGAAATGGCATAGGAGCCAACCTGAAAGAGCTCCCAATGGCCAAAGTTGGAACAACATGAACAAGAAAATAAATATAGTATTGGAATATAATCCTAAGAATAAATATTTATGAGTCCATGCTGATCAAAACAACTGAATAAAACACTAAACAGGGGAGAAGGGACAGCTCTCTCATAGAGAAGAATTCTAATTAAATAATACAGAAGGAATGAAGAAAATAAAAAATAAACATTACAACACCACATTAGTAATTGCTGCAGGCACGATCCACCAATGGATGCTAAAATTAGTTTCCAAAAGTTTTAAGTAGAAACAAGATATTTGCTTAGTCTCAAAGCATCTCTCCAAGGACTTCCCTGGTGGCACAGTGGTTAAGAATCCGCCTGCCAATGCAGGGGGACACGGGTTTGAGCCCTGGTCTGGGAAGATCCCACATGCCACGGAGCAACTAAGCCCATGTGCCACGACTACTGAGCCTACGCTCTAGAGCCCGTGAGCCACAACTACTGAGCCTGCGTGACACAACTAATGAAGCCCACGCGCCTAGAGCCCGTGCTCCACAAGAGAAGCCACCACAATGAGAAGCCCGCGCACCACGATGAAGAGTAGCCCCCACTCGACACTAGAGAAAGCCCGCACACAGCAACGAAGACCCAATGCAGCCAAAAATAAAATATAAATAAATTTATTTAATAAAAGTATCTCTCCAAAATATTTAATAATTACAAAAAGAAAAATAGTAAGTTTATAGTCAAGAATACAGGTAGATGCCACCTGACAGATTAGCCAAGTGATCAAGATTAACATCACCAGTAATACATGTGAGCATCACGTACCCTGTGACATGCTGTACTGAAAAGGGCACATCACCTCTGTGTCCTCCTTTCTGAGAACGCATAGCTTCAATCTAATGAGAAAACATCAAACAAACCCAAATTGAGGGACCTGCTACAAAATGACTCACCAGTACTCTTCAAAAGTGTCAAGTCATACAAGACAAGAAAACACTGTGGAAATGTCAGATTGAAGGAGACCAAGGACACACAACTAAATGCAATATGGAACCGTGTGTCACGTCCCAGAACAGCAAAAGGATGTTAGGGGGAAAACATGGTGAAATCCAAATAAATTCTTTAGTTTAGCTAATAGCACTGTAACAAGTTTAATTTCTCAGTTTTCATAGTTACTCTATAGTTTGACAAGATGTAATATGAGGGGAAATTGGGTGAAGGGTATATGGGAACTCTGTGCTATTTTTGCAACTTCTCTGTAAGCCTGAAATTATTTCAAAATAAAAAAGTTAAAAAGCAACAATAAAAAAATCAGAGGTGTAATTCTTAAGCTCCTGTGACTGTCTTTTCCAACAATGGCCCCACTCACTCTTCCAGAACCTTGACACTCCCTTATCAAGAGATGCATTCTATTTACCCTCCCCTTCAACTGGGGACTTTAAAGTCCTGGGCAGGACTTTATTACAACTAAAATAAATAGAAGAGACACTGCATGACTTCTGAATCTAGGTCATAAAAGGTGTTGCAGATTCTACGTGGCTCTCTCTCTAGATACTCACCCTTGGAACCCAGCCACCATTTGGTGAGGAAGACCAGGCCACATGAAGAAGTCACAAGTATACGTTTCAGATGAAAGCCCCAGCTATGAGCTAAGCCAACAGCCAGACCTGTGAGAAATGCCTTCAGATTATTCCAGCCCAACGCCTTCAAGCTGTCCCATCAGTCACTGAGTGGAACAGAGAAACGCTGTCCCCACTGAGCCCTGCCCAAACTGCAGAGCTGTGAGCATAATTATTGGTGTTATTGTTGTTACTGTATTAAGCTACTAAGGCTTGGGGTGATTGGTTTGCAGCAAAAGAAAACTGGAACAGCTGCCCTAAATTGACATGATTAATTGCTATTGGAAGATACTGGGTTTTACATCCACTTCATCCCTTAAAAAAAAGCTTTACTCACGACGGTAAAAAGAGAACTCGTAACTGGTGATTTTGGTAGCACTTTTTGCCGTTTTGTTTTTGCAAATTGATCTCTTTCCAAAAGAGATCAATATGACATTAAGTTATTAAGACACAGCCTAAGGGTGTATTAGACTTGTGTTTTGCTAGGTCTCATTCTAAGCACATCCATATTAATGTCTACCTATTCACTTTCAGAAATAAGTCATCCCCTCTGTCAGTTACTAAGGAGCAATCTGTGCCCTAAACTCGCCCTTTGAGTTCAAATCTCTTGCCTTCTAAGTAGAGCTGGGACCACACAAATAACCGTCATTTACCTGCAAAGGTATGTTTTAATGGTCTTCAATTGGATTTTTTCTTATGTTTGTCAACTTGCACACTAAGAATTATGTTGAAAGTAGAAAAGCAAGACACATCATCTTACCAGTGAAACATGCTTATATCAAAGATACCAAATAATAGGTCAATAACCATCTTAGGACTATTTGAGAACCTCTTTTCCTTACAAAGTTCCTAAGTCTTAACTTTCACAATTAAGCTAAGTTACTCCCTTGATCTTAAAGAAATTACAAAATATATTATACCATCTTTGAGATAACGTGGAGAAAATAAAACAGGGAATTATCAATGCTTATTTTTCTTCCTGATATAATTAAGGAACAGACTAATATTCTAGGGATGTACATTACAAAATTATTTTGCTCTTATCTATTAGATTAAAGCGAACCATGTTTCAACTTACCTTCTTTGAAGTCGCTCTTCCGTCTGAGCTCACATCAATCTCTTGCTTTTTTCTACTTTGAGAGCGAGGAAAACAGCATCAAAAAAGAAAGATGGCGTTTTAAATCAGAAACACCTGAGTTTGAATCCGGGTTCTCTGTCAAGTACTTGCTACGTCAGTGGTTCTCAAAATTTTAACTTGCATCAAAATCACCTGGAAGGCTTGTTAAAACACAGATTACTTGCGGCCCAGCCCAAAGGTTTTGATTCAGTATGTGTGGTATGGGGTGTGAAATCTGTATGTCTTACGAGTTTCCAGATGATGCTGAATTGTACACATGTGAACAAATTACTCCTTGGTTTGAATCTCAGATGCTGCGGCTGAAAAAAAAATTGGAAACTTTCTAACTACACCATAAATATTCACTTCCTTTCCCTATATTAGTCAATACCCATGATACAGGTTCAGCGTCCCTTTCCACAGTTCTGAAACCCAAACATTTCAGAAAACACAACTTTTTCTTTTAGGTTTGGTTTAAATTCGTTTGGCAACAAACCTGGTCTATTAACAGTCTTCATTTATTATTTATTGTTTTTACTTTATATCTCTTTATTATATGTATAGTTTGGTTATTGGGTGCTGTGGCCCTACCCCACTAGAATTGTTATGTATTATATAGGCTACAAACTATACTACCTTTCTAGAATGAGGGAAAATGTATGAATCCTGAAGTCCTGGCTCTAAATGTTTTGGATAAGAAACTGGCGACCTGTCTTTAGCACTTTAACATATTTATATATTTTCTTTGATTTATTTAGCTATTTTCAGCTTTCTCAACTTGATTATAAATCCCTCAAGAGCAGAATCATGTCTTGTGTGGCAACCCTCACACCACCTACTACACACTGAACATGAAGTATGTGCTAAATAAATAACCACTGGTTTGAATTTATTGACCCTAATAAGATTTGAGTAGAAGACTGACATGATTCCATAGTATGAGATTCAAAAAGGAAAGATGAATCAAAAACATTGCAGGGTTCTCAAAACTGCAGTTCTGACTATAATCCCCATAATCCCAAATGATTCTGACAAGAAGAAAATGTGACAGTGACATTTCTGCTCTTCTTTGCACTTGTCACACATCGTATCTAAAGTATTGAAATCGGGCCATGTTTCTGCTCACCTTCTTAAGGACCTGTGCCCTATTAACTCCCATACTTCTATGTGACGTCGCTGTTCTAATGGCTCCTTTCCACAAGCCTTTGCCTTTGCTCAAAACTGTTGCATCTTTAAAAATGAAAGAGAAAGAAAGCATGTTATGCACAGAGGAACAAAGGTGTTGTTACTTGAGGTGTATTATCCATGAGAAGGTGACAAATTCCATTTGTGATCCAGGAAACAAAAGTGAGGTTGGCAAGCAGGGTAAGGACAGTCAACAGGATCCACTTAAAGCAGCTTGCAAAGATGCTGCAAGGGCCAGAGAGCTCATTCAGAAGGCAAACTTTGATGGGAAACTAGATACCAGGCACCTGGATCATCAGTGGGACCATACGGCAAAGCCTGTCCAGCCCGGTTTGCTTTATTTGTCAGTACATACGTAGAGATTTTTGGTCTTAAGGTCACGACTCTTTTAGCAATCCCTCTAACACTATATCCCCATATCCAGAAAAGCCCTCTTGAATCTAAAAGCCCAAGTAATGAAAAAAGCAGCACTATTCACACGCCAAAATGGTGACACAGAGTGGCCGGAGGGCACGGAAGCGGGATCGTGGGGCCGGGCCGGGGCCGGACCGGAGATGGCGCCGCCGGTGAGCGACGCAGCTGCGGCCTCGGACCCCGGCTGGGCCGCGGTGCTCCTGGCCGTGCTTGCCGCGGTGAGGCCGTTGGGCGCGGGGTGGGACGAGCGACCAGGGCGCTTCCAGCTGGAGCTGCTTGGTGCGGGGCCCGGGGCGGTCAGTTTGGAGCGGCCCTGGGAGTCAGTCTCCTACACCGTCCGAGGCCCCATCCAGCATGAGCTGCAGCCTCCACCAGGAGGGCCTGGGACTCTCAGCCTGCACTTCGCCAACCCTCAGGAAGCTTAGCGGTGGGCAGCCCTGGTCCGAGGTGCCACCGTGGAAGGACAGAATGAGGAACTAGCAGGGCACCTGACCCGGGCCAGAGAGGGTGGGGATGAGAAGCGGGCAGCCCAAGCGGCAGCCATCCTGGCCCAGCATCATGTGGCCCTCAGCATCCAGCTGCAGGAGGCCTGCTTCCCTCCCGGCCCCATCAGACTACACGGCACAGCTGAAGATGCTGCATCCTCTGCCCATGTCTCGCTGCCGGTCCACCCCCACTGCACCATTGGGGCCCTCCAGGAGCAGATATTCTCGGAGTTCGGCTTCCCACCGGCTGTGCAGCGCTGGGTCATCGGGAGGTGCCTGTGTGTCCCTGGATACAGCCTTGCTTTCTATGGGGGCGAGCGGGACCGGGACTCTCAGCCCCCCCGAGAAGCCCCAGGACACAATCCTCAGCGCCCGCAGAAGATGGATGAGGAACTAGGCCGCCTTTTTCCTTAGTCACTGGGGCTGCCCCAAGCCCCTCAGCCAGCTGGCTCCAGCCTCCCCAACGCCCTTCAGCACAGCTGGCCCTGCCCTTCCTGCACCTTCACTAGTGCCCCAAAGCTGACCCGGCTGTGAGATGTGCAGCACCCAGAGGCCCTGGGCTTGGGAACCCCGTCCCACAGCCTCCACCCAGCAGCTACCAAAGGCCACAAGGAGAGACGATGGCCCTTCCCTTCCAAGCCCAAGGTCCCTAGAGCCCCTGCTGAACCTCTCAGGGAACCTCTGCTGACCACTCACGGGAGACAAAGCAGGAGTTGCAGGGGAGGGGCGGCGAGCTGGAGTCATTAAATGAACTTCTGAGCAAAAAAAAAAAGGTGACACAAACAAATTCACATTCTCATCAGGACTGGTCCATTCTGCAGGATCAAGAATTTCACAGGCCATTGCTTCGGCTGGACCACACAGAACCTCCCCTCCAGATATACGAAGTGCATCAGTGCGTTTTCAAATTAACACTTACTGAAATTTGAAACCTCTTCTTTTTCTTAATTTTTCCTGGTACTATCTATTGACCTTCAGAGCTGGTATTCTGGGTAATACACATGTGATTGCAAAGGCAAGAAAATAAGAGAATAGAGCCATGGAAAGAGATTGAGACAGAGAGAGAAGGGGGCGGGGAGAAAGAGAAGATACAGAAAAGATTAGGATTAGCTATAGAAAATCACCAATACTCTCTCCTTTTTTAATGTATGAAAATGGAGATTTCGTATAGTTCAACTTAAACATAAATACCTACTCCCACATTTTTATAAGAAAATAAAAAAGAGAGAGAAAGAAACGAGAGGCAATATACATAAGGATGATCTAGACGTATACGGGCCCTGCACCTCCACACTGCTGACTCTTCATCCACTTTCGGAGACGAAAACCCAGTTGCCATTGTGTGCCGGGTCATGATTTAGAGAATCACAAAGAAGGAACGTAGGCTTAAAAAGAGCCACATCGGCTTCCCTGGTGGCGCAGTGGTTGAGAGTCCGCCTGCCGATGCAGGGCACACGGGTTCGTGCCCCGGTCCGGGAAGATCCCACATGCCGCGGAGCGGCTGGGCCCGTGACCCATGGCCGCTGAGCCTGCGCGTCCGGAGCCTGTGCTCCGCAACGGGAGAGGCCACAGCGGTGAAGGGCCTGCGTACCGCAAAAAAAAAAAAAAAAAAAAAAAAAAAAAAGAGCCACATCAAAATGAATGGCTGAAGGGCCACAGGTTAGACCCATGTCTTCAGAGTTGCTACTCTCCTTTTAGATACTTAACTCAGACTGCTGATGGCCCCCTTTCTTGGAGACTGTGCTAAAATCCACCACTGCGATCCGGAGCATTTGCTCTTAGTGCCGTCTTCCCTGCAAAAGGCCCGGGCCTCCCCTGCGATATCAGTCTGAGTGGCCAGGTGCCCACGGACTGATAAAAGCACACACTTCCCTTCCTATTTCTTTCTTTGTTTCCTGGGTGAGGCTAGACTGCTTCCAATTTTGCCACTTGACAATTTGGCTTCTGTCAGAGTCAGTGTCTCTCACCTCAGGGAGAGGGAAACGAGGAAAGGAAATGGCAATAACTTCTTTCTTCTATTTTTCCTCCAAAAGCGTCTTTTTCTGACAC